>NC_085997.1:21041731-23866731 GCF_030014385.1 Trichomycterus rosablanca
TATTTATAATGACAATCTAGTAGATGTTTATTGCTATAACATTTTATATCAGACTGGTATAAAACTGGTAGCATAACACTGTTACAGTAGTTAACATCCGATGATAAGATCACTCATTAAGACATACGACATCTGACTTGCTGTTTGTGACACTCTTCTGTAAGTGACATTAAGGGTATCAGATTGCAATTAACCTGTCTCCGTGTCAGTCTCCACTGTGTATAGTAACTTAATAAACACCTGTATCTGTTTCCTGCTCCTCTATACCCTACAGTATCCCAGTCATTCTTCATTAGCAATAAAATCTCTCTTATACAGAAGCAATATTAGCTCTGTTAAATCTGCCACATTCAGTCTCACACACACACACACACACACACACACACACACACACACACACACACAGCAAGAAAATAGAATTTTTTTTAAGCCATACTTGTTTGTCTTTTGTACTACAACTACAATTAGCTGAATTATACTACATTTCTATACAATTATACTATATTTCTATACACTTTTTATACAATTACAGTGGGGCCAAAAAGTATTTAGTCAGCCACTGATTGTGCAGGTTCTCCTACTTAGAAAGATGAGAGAGGTCTGTAATTTTCATCATAGGTACACTTCAACTATGAGAGACAAAATGAGAAAAAAAAAAATCCAGGAAATCACATTGTAGGATTTTTAAAGAATTTATTTGTAAATTATGGTGGAAAATAAGTATTTGGTCAACAACAAAAGTTCAACTCAATACTTTATAACATAACCTTTGTTGGCAATGACAGAGGTCAAACGTTTCCTGTAAGTCTTGACCAGGTTTGCACACACTGTAGCTGGTATTTTGGCCCATTCCTCCATGCAGATCTCCTCTAGAGCAGTGATGTTTTGGGGCTGTTGCTGGGCAACACGGACTCCACAAATTTTCTATGGGGTTGAGGTCTGGAGACTGGCTAGGCCACTCCAGGACCTTGAAATGCTTTTTACGGAGCCACTCCTTCGTTGCCCGAGCGGTGTGTTTGGGATCATTGTCATGCTGGAAGACCCAGCCACGTTCCATCTTCAATGCTCTCACTGATGGAAGGAGGTTTTGGCTTAAAATCTCACGATACATGGCCCCGTTCATTCTTCCCTTAACACGGATCAGTCGTCCTGTCCTCTTTGCAGAAAAACAGCCCCAAAGCATGATGTTTCCACCCCCATGCTTCACAGTAGGTATGGTGTTTACTCAGCATTCTTCTTCCTCCAAACACGACGAGTTGAGTTTTTACCAAAAAGTTCCATTTTGGTTTCATCTAACCACATGATATTCTTCCAATCCTCTTCTGAATCATCCATATGCTCTCTGGCAAACTTCAGACGGGCCTGGACATGTACTGGCTTAAGCAGGGGGACACGCCTGGCACTGCAGGATTTGAGTCCCTCTCGGCATAGTGTGTTACTGATGGTAGCCTTTGTTACTTTGGTCCCAGCTCTCTGCAGGTCATTCATCAGGTCCCTCCGTGCAGTTCTGGGATATTTTGCTCACCGTTCTCATGATCATTTTGACCCCACGGGATCGAGGGAGATTATCAATGGTCTTGTATGTCTTCCATTTTCTTACAATTGCTCCCACAGTGGATTTATTCACACCAACCTGCTTGCCTATTGTAGATTCACTCTTCCCAGCCTGGTGCAGGTCTACAATTTTCTTCCTGGTGTCCTTCGACAGCTCTTTGGTCTTGGCCATGGTTGAGTTTGGAGTCTGACTGTTTGAGGCTGTGGACAGGTGTCTTTTATACAGATAATGATGTCAAACAGGTGCCATTAATACAGGTAACGAGTGGAGGACAGAAGAGCTTCTTAAAGAAGAAGTTACAAGTTTTTGAGAGCCAGAAATCTTGCTTGTTTGTTTGTTATTGACCAAATACTTCTTTTCCACCATAATTTACAAATAAATTCTTTAAAAATTCTACAATGTGATTTCCTGGATTTTTTTTTTCTCATTTTGTCTCTCATAGTTGAAGTGTACCTATGATGAAAATTACAGACCTCTCTCATCTTTCTAAGTAGGAGAACTTGCACAATCAGTGGCTGACTAAATACTTTTTGGCCCCACTGTATACTGTATTTCTATTCACTTTTTATACAATTACAGTGGTACCTTGAAAGTCAACGTCAATTGGTTCTGGGAGTGGTGTTGAGTTTAAAAGACGTTGGGTTTTAAGGAATTTGGTTTGTGAAACCTGTTCATGCGTTCCATGGTCCCATGGAACTGCATATATTTTGTTGTATATGGTTGTTTTGACACTTGTACACTAAAAATAACAAATATAATCTATAAAACACTGAAATACAATCGAAAACAGTTAAAAATCAATAAAGAATACAAATAAAACCTGCACTTTACCATTACTTCTTTATTGTTTCCTTACGTTTCTTAATTGTGGAGATGCTTGATTTTGGAACACCGTATTACATTCAGTAAAACCGCATTCACATGAGAAGCGCTACAATAGCTTTTGCGCTGGCTGTGTTCTCAACACAGTTAGTGCAAACAGCAAAACTCAATGAAATACCTGCAAAAGCACGTACCTCACTCAGAATTCTTTGTTTTTGCCTCAAAAGCAAATATTTATGTCAATCAACTTGTCAGTGCCATCAGAATGTCTAGTCTTTGTAACTTTTGATTACAAGAACACTGCACATTATGTGGCATATCAATTGAAATGGTACGTGTTACACACAAAATACAAACTTACACAGAACACAAAGTTACACATGACTGTGTGTGGGAGACTGACAGCAAGAAATTGGACTGAAATCAAATTTATACAGTAATTTTCTTTTACTGTATTGTTTGCACTGCAATTTGTTGACAAAAAAATCAGATAGAAATTCAGGAAAGATAGACAACTGTTTGGCAGCACTCTATAACAAAGGAAAAACTACAAAATTAGAAACTTACTCTAAACATTCAAAACAACCTGAGACAACAACTTAAGGAATTATAGTGCTTTCTTTTCTATACATCCTGACGCTCCTCTCTGTTGGGCCACATGTTTTCATCCACGTCACACTGGATATCTTCCTTTGCAATGCAGCGTGGAAAGAATCTCCTGGAGAGCCTAATACAGCCAATGCAGGCATCTGCTGTGATATCCTCACAAGCTGCATCCATGGCAGTCAGCAGGTTCATCTGGGTGTGCGGCTGGTGATCGTACACCTTCCATCTCCAGGCTGAGAAGAACTCCTCAACTGGGTTCAGGAATGGGGAGTAGGGTGAGAGGAATTCTATCAGCATTCTATGATGAATGGTAAACCATTGCCTGATGGTGTTAGCGTGGTGAAAACTCACATTATCCCAAATGACCACATATTTGGGCAAATCCTCTTGCATCACTTCTCTCTCATTATCAGGGATGAGATCCCTGTAGAGAGTGTCCAAGAATGTGACGAGATGCTGTGTGTTATAGGGCCCTATAATGGGGATATGTGTAAGCACGCCATTCTCTGACATAGCAGCACACAGTGTGATGTTTCATCCCCGTTGGCCTGGCACATCAATGGTAGCCCTTTGGCCAATGATGTTTCGACCACACCTTCTGCATTTTGCAAGGTTGAAGCCAGCCCATACAGTGTATCACAAAAGTGAGTACACCCCTCACATTTCTGCAGATATTTAAGTATATCTTTTCATGGGACAACACTGACAAAATGACACTTTGACACAATGAAAAGTAGTCTGTGTGCAGCTTATATAACAGTGTAAATTTATTCTTCCCTCAAAATAACTCAATATACAGCCATTAATGTCTAAACCACCGGCAACAAAAGTGAGTACACCCCTTAGTGAAAGTTCCTGAAGTGTCAATATTTTGTGTGGCCACCATTATTTCCCAGAACTGCCTTAACTCTCCTGGGCATGGAGTTTACCAGAGCTTCACAGGTTGCCACTGGAATGCTTTTCCACTCCTACATGACGACATCACGGAGCTGGCGGATATTCGAGACTTTGTGCTCCTCCACCTTCCGCTTAAGGATGCCCCAAAGATGTTCTATTGGGTTTAGGTCTGGAGACATGCTTGGCCAGTCCATCACCTTTACCCTCAGCCTCTTCAATAAAGCAGTGGTCGTCTTAGAGGTGTGTTTGGGGTCATTATCATGCTGGAACACTGCCCTGCGACCCAGTTTCCGGAGGGAGGGGATCATGCTCTGCTTCAGTATTTCACAGTACATATTGGAGTTCATGTGTCCCTCAATGAAATGTAACTCCCCAACACCTGCTGCACTCATGCAGCCCCAGACCATGGCATTCCCACCACCATGCTTGACTGTAGGCATGACACACTTATCTTTGTACTCCTCACCTGATTGCCGCCACACATGCTTGAGACCATCTGAACCAAACAAATTAATCTTGGTCTCATCAGACCATAGGACATGGTTCCAGTAATCCATGTCCTTTGTTGACATGTCTTCAGCAAACTGTTTGCGGGCTTTCTTGTGTAGAGACTTCAGAAGAGGCTTCCTTCTGGGGTGACAGCCATGCAGACCAATTTGATGTAGTGTGCGGCGTATGGTCTGAGCACTGAAAGGCTGACCCCCCACCTTTTCAATCTCTGCAGCAATGCTGACAGCACTCCTGCGCCTATCTTTCAAAGACAGCAGTTGGATGTGACGCTGAGCACGTGCACTCAGCTTCTTTGGACGACCAACGCGAGGTCTGTTCTGAGTGGACCCTGCTCTTTTAAAACGCTGGATGATCTTGGCCACTGTGCTGCAGCTCAGTTTCAGGGTGTTGGCAATCTTCTTGTAGCCTTGGCCATCTTCATGTAGCGCAACAATTCGTCTTTTAAGATCCTCAGAGAGTTCTTTGCCATGAGGTGCCATGTTGGAACTTTCAGTGACCAGTATGAGAGAGTGTGAGAGCTGTACTACTAAATTGAACACACCTGCTCCCTATGCACACCTGAGACCTAGTAACACTAACAAATCACATGACATTTTGGAGGGAAAATGACAAGCAGTGCTCAATTTGGACATTTAGGGGTGTAGTCTCTTAGGGGTGTACTCACTTTTGTTGCCGGTGGTTTAGACATTAATGGCTGTATATTGAGTTATTTTGAGGGAAGAATAAATTTACACTGTTATATAAGCTGCACACAGACTACTTTTCATTGTGTCAAAGTGTCATTTTGTCAGTGTTGTCCCATGAAAAGATATACTTAAATATCTGCAGAAATGTGAGGGGTGTACTCACTTTTGTGATACACTGTATATCATCCAGGTATATAAAAGTGTGGAGTGGTTCTCTTGATTTCAGCTCCATGATACGCTACAGCACAAAAGGAGTAATGAAGTACATATAATGTTCATTTTGGACAAGAAACAGTTACATACATTTCAGCTATAGCAAATGTGTCAGTATCCATAAGGGTGTTACCTGTACATACTGGTATCGTAGCTCTTTCACCCTGTCACCATTTCTTTGAAATTGAACTTTGTACCGCTGTTTCATGCTCATCTGGTGTCATTTCAGAACCCGGTCAATAGTGGAGATGCTTACAGATTGAATATTTTGAACAACATTGTTGTCCTGTATAATGGCTTGCTGGATCTCCCTTAGCCTTATGGCATTATTTGCTATGACCATAGCACATATAGCCTCCTCTTGTTGAGGTGTGAAAATGGTCTTGCAGTCCTATATGGTATAAGAATGCAAAAATGCAAAACATAAGATTAAATAACATTTCAGAATTTATGTCAATGTGCAGCATTACAGCAGAGTGCACATTTCTGAATTACATGCCTGTTTTCTTTACGAAACGTTTGAACGATTGAAGACACAGTTGTTCTTCCAATATTCGGCTGCACCTGGCGACCAGCTTTATATATTTCATCTGGGACAAACCTATGGGCATGGACACTCCTACCGTTTCCTCTGTTTTGTCCCCTCAGCCTTCCACCACGCAGCCTTACCCCTCTTCTTGGCTGTTCACCCTGTACACGGCCTTGTCTTTCCATTGTGAGACTGCAATGTTTTGTGTCTATATACTGTATGTTTGTCAATTGAAGGTTCATGAGATGCACCTCTGACCTATGGTTGAGAGCTGTTTGACCATTGGTTGATCTAAACCTTCACAAATTCCCCTTCTTAACTGAAAGCCAAGATTCACCTGAGAACAATTTAATCAATTTAGGATAAATTACCAAAATGTACCAAAAAAGTTTCAAAGAAATGTACAAATTATGCCTGAGAGATTATGACAACATGTTCAGCACTTTTGCATGTAATGACCTAGGCAATGACCCAAAGCTTAAATGTTTTGGAGGGTAAGACAATTCAACAGACAATCAGTAGAACACATTTTGATAAACATGACATAAGCAATTGATAATGCAAAAAACAGCAGACAATTGTACATGACCAATTGCATGAATGTACAAACGCATTTGCAAAATGTGAAACACAATGAGAAATGCTATTATGATGTGCACAGGTGACAAGGAGATGTGGAGATTGAATGAACAGTTTTGATAATTTCAATTCTGATCTGAGAAATGAAGCAAATCGACTGAGAAAAACTGTAAGTGTACAAATTTCTCGACAAAGGGCATTGAGTTTTAAAGATTTTGAGTTTAGGGGACGTTGAGTTACAAGGTACCACTGTATACTTTATTTGTATGCATATATTTTATATACCACATTTCTGTTAGAATAAAGAGTAATTACATTTTAATTTTGTACAATGTTTATGTTTATGTGTAGAACAAGTGCAGTAATGTCATTTTACGTTCGTCTAGTTCTGACACTCACACCTATACAAAACACATATACAAAACACACAGTCACTTACTAATTACAGCAAATGTGGTGCTAAGGCCTATTTTACAACCCTTTTACAACCCTCACATCTTTTGTCTTTCTCTCTTATTGTTATTATTATTATTATTATTATTAATATTATTATTATTATTATTATTATTAGTAGTAGTAGTAGTAGTAGTAGTATTACTTGTATTAATCAATGTATGTATTACTTATTTTCTTACTTTATGTTTTCTAGCTTGAAGTGTATATTTAATGGTACTAAAAGTCACTACTGTGCACTTGAATTACCGTGGACCTGCTGGTTCAGAGGAAAAGAGAAATCATTAAGTGCAGATTTACCTTGCACCTTGCAACAAAGAACATCACGGAACATCAACAATTCAAGGCAGCTCTCAGCTTAGCCTCCCAGCAGAGACGAGTCAAAGCCTGTAACATCTCCTCTATTAAATTGAAATTAGAGCTCATTCACATTTGATTAGCAAAGTCATTCTCTCTTTTTGATTGTGGTCAATGGCAATTGTAGGATTACAGCATTTTCATCTCAGGCGCAACACAGTCTCTCTCTCTCTCTCTCTCTCTCTCTCTCTCTCTCTCTCTCTCTCTCTCTCTCTCTCTCTCTCTCTCTCTCTTTATTTGTGTGTGTGGGCCACTATCTTCTTCCTTTAATGACATCATATTTCGAATGAGAATATGTTCATGCTAAAACAAATAACAACTATAAATAATAACCTAAATAAATAAATTAAATCTCTAGGTTGAAACTAAGTAATCCTGTTGTAATAATAAAAATATGTACTCGCTGAGTTCTCTGAGCCAGACCTCATCTCAAATGGACCGAGAGACATTTTTATTTTTGACATTTAGTTCTCCATGCCAAAAATGAAGAATGTGTAAGTCACTATCTGTCATTGCACAGAGGTATATTATTGCCCTCGGCATGGGAGACTTGCATATGTATGCAAATGACCCATGTACCGTTGATGTGGATGCATGGGATTTTAGAGAGACACAGGCAGCTATCAAGGCAAAGTACTTCACTGGGAAGTCCATGACCCACGGTCCTTTCGGCAAGACAGTGCCAGGTCTCTTGGCTTTACTGGCCTGCCTGCGGTCCAGATCTGTCTCCTATTTTGAAAATGTATGTGTGTTATGAACAGAAGAATCAGACGTTGGTGACGGGATCAAGCAAGAATGAGTAAAATTTTTAACAATTGTAATTAGTACAAAAAGTGATGTAAGACAGTGGTAAGCATGTCTCGGCAAGCGTCACATTTTAACTGTGCTTATTTTCACAGCTGATCAGTGAAAACAGTGACAATCTTAAAATAGATAAGTACAGATGTTTCCCTTAATTGCTGTCAGACCATGTATAGTCACACATAATTGCTATTAAATAGACTTTAAGCAACATAAAGGATTATTTTTGTACCTTTATATGCATAACCTACCCATTTATAGTGTAAACAAAATCGTTTAAAATGATTGCTGTAGAACTGCTGTAGATACTCTATACAGTAAAATGAAATGCAAGTTAGATAATTGGAGTTTATTCAAAATTATTTAGAAATCAAGCAGACAACCAGACAGATCCCCCCACACACACGCAGACGCACACATTAAACTGGTCTGTCATATAGTGCAGGGGTTTTCAACCTTTTTGGACATTCACCCCTTCCGTGTGCCGACCTCGAACTTGACCCCCCCCCCCCCACACACACACACACACACACCACCCCGACCTCAAACTAGTATAATTAATTTTGTGTACATCATACATATGCTGCAAAATTGCTGATCAAAATATGTACTTCGCTACTTCAGCTACTTCTGCTTTGACTGACTGAAAACTCAGGTGAGCTAACTTTTAGCTCCAGGGACAGAACAAGTCTGACTCAGCTACCACTCTGTGGTAACAGCCGGTTTAATTAAGTGTCCCACCTGTAAGGAAAGCGAGTCATACAAAATGTTCCAGTAGCTGGTGTTTATTTAAAACTGCAGCATTCATTAATAACAGTAAAAACGGAGAGCTGACTAAGAAGATAAACTTACGCTTCACTTTATACGAATCGACTCTTGACTCATTTATAGCAATACTGTGAACATAGCATCTCCCACTATACACCTCTCTTAAAGACACACACACGTCCTGTAACAACAGTTATTGTTTTTGTCACCAATTTATCTTCAGTTAGCCCTATTTTGAACTGGATAACATTAAACGTGTGTGTGTGTGCGTGGTAAGCGAGACTAATCAAATATGTTTCCTGTGGGTGTTGCTTTAGTTTTAGAAGTAAAAAAATCATGTTATGTTGTGCCCCCCTGGACAGGTACTCACGCCCCACAGGTTGAAAACCCCTGATATAGTGGAAACACAATAGCCCTTCCATTAAACAACCACTTAAACACTAGTCAAAAACAAAAGCACATGTTTTTGGTCAGCATTTATTCCAAACGGCTGGGTTTGGTTCCTGAACACTAGAGAGAGCATTAGAAAACTGTAACCCCTCTGCTCTTGACATTCTTTTCTCTAGAGGATTTATATAGTTTGGCTTCCGTGAACCATTGTTTCCTTTTTTTTCCACTACAACAGAAAAGCTGAACTACCATTAATTGTTGGAGCTGCTGACCCTGTGCTCTGAGACAGAGCTGGTTAAAGTGGACTAAGGAGGATGGGGTCACACTGGGCAGACAGAAAGAAAACTGTGTGGCAAATCGAGCTTATAAGACCTTTTCTTTACACAATATAATGCAAATCTTGTTCATTTGTATAGATTTTTTTTTATTTGTTTATTTATTTGTTTGTTTGGTTGTTGGACAGAATAAATCAGAGCAAGCCATTTACAAAAACTGCTAAAATATACTGATTATGTCCCTACATGTAATAATTTATTAATTCATTCATTTATTCATTGTCTGTTTTACCACCACATTATCTTATTCAGGATCACAGTGGGTCCGATTAACTTTTTTTTTTTCTATTTTATTTAAGCAGTTTCTACCACCCGCGTGCAGCCCTAGTGGAACCCTTTTTCACCTATGCACTCTGCACAGGTGACTCTCTATCTGCCAATTAGGGTCCTTACACAGCGTTTGAAGACCCCATCCACATAGTCCAGTCATCCTGCCCTAGCAGAGACGTGTCTGCTGCAGGCACTACCAATTATGCCCGCAAGATGGCGCTCAGCCGATCGGTGGCAACGGCGAGTTTCGAACAGAGGAGTTCAGAATCTCTGCGCTGGTGTGCTAGCGGAATATCCAGCTGTACCACCTGGGTGCACCGAGTAATTTTTTTTATTAACTTGTTTGGAAGCTGGAGTTAGAGCGCAGGGACAGCCATTGTACAGCGCCCCTGGAGCAGACAGTGGCTGCATACAGTGTATCACAAAAGTGAGTACACCCCTCACATTTCTGCAGATATTTAAGTATATCTTTTCATGGGACAACACTGACAAAATGACACTTTGACACAATGAAAAGTAGTCTGTGTGCAGCTTATATAACAGTGTAAATTTATTCTTCCCTCAAAATAACTCAATATACAGCCATTAATGTCTAAACCACCGGCAACAAAAGTGAGTACACCCCTAAGAGACTACACCCCTAAATGTCCAAATTGAGCACTGCTTTTCATTTTCCCTCCAAAATGTCATGCGACTTGTTAGTGTTACTAGGTCTCAGGTGTGCATATGGAGCAGGTGTGTTCAACTTAGTAGTACAGCTCTCACACTCTCTCATACTGGTCACTGAAAGTTCCAACATGGCACCTCATGGCAAAGAACTCTCTGAGGATCTTAAAAGATGAATTGTTGCGCTACATGAAGATGGCCAAGGCTACAAGAAGATTGCCAACAGCCTGAAACTGAGCTGCAGCACAGTGGCCAAGATCATCCAGCGTTTTAAAAGAGCAGGGTCCACTCAGAAGAGACCTCGCGTTGGTCGTCCAAAGAAGCTGAGTGCACGTGCTCAGCGTCACATCCAACTGCTGTCTTTGAAAGATAGGCGCAGGAGTGCTGTCAGCATTGCTGCAGAGATTGAAAAGGTGGGGGGTCAGCCTGTCAGTGCTCAGACCATACGCCGCACACTACATCAAATTGGTCTGCATGGCTGTCACCCCAGAAGGAAGCCTCTTCTGAAGTCTCTACACAAGAAAGCCCGCAAACAGTTTGCTGAAGACATGTCAACAAAGGACATGGATTACTGGAACCATGTCCTATGGTCTGATGAGACCAAGATTAATTTGTTTGGTTCAGATGGTCTTAAGCATGTGTGGCGGCAATCAGGTGAGGATTACAAAGATAAGTGTGTCATGCCTACAGTCAAGCATGGTGGTGGGAATGCCATGGTCTGGGGCTGCATGAGTGCAGCAGGTGTTGGGGAGTTACATTTCATTGAGGGACACATGAACTCCAATATGTACTGTGAAATACGGAAGCAGAGCATGATCCCCTCCCTCCGGAAACTGGGTCGCAGGGCAGTGTTCCAGCATGATAATGACCTGAAAACCAACTTTTAAGCCGACCACTGCTTTATTGAAGAGGCTGAGGGTAAAGGTGATGGACTGGCCAAGCATGTCTCCAGACCTAAACCCAATAGAACATCTTTGGGGCATCCTCAAGCGGAAGGTGGAGGAGTGCAAAGTCTCGAATATCCGCCAGCTCCGTGATGTCATCATGGAGGAGTGGAAAAGCATTCCAGTGGCAACCTGTGAAGCTCTGGTAAACTCCATGCCCAGGAGAGTTAAGGCAGTTCTGGGAAATAATGGTGGCCACACAAAATATTGACACTTCAGGAACTTTCACTAAGGGGTGTACTCACTTTTGTTGCCGGTGGTTTAGACATTAATGGCTGTATATTGAGTTATTTTGAGGGAAGAATAAATTTACACTGTTATATAAGCTGCACACAGACTACTTTTCATTGTGTCAAAGTGTCATTTTGTCAGTGTTGTCCCATGAAAAGATATACTTAAATATCTGCAGAAATGTGAGGGGTGTACTCACTTTTGTGATACACTGTAGCTGAGCCTGGATTTAAACCAACAATCTTCCAATTGATAGCTTCTTTATTATATCTATCTCTTTTTTGGTTACAGTGTATGTGGGAGGGGAGTTGAGGTTTGGACACACTTTGCTTTAAGTGATTAGTGTATTGACTTCATTTAAGTTATAAACGAAAATTGCTGAATAGGTGAAATAGTGATTCATTGTCTGCCAAGTGGACACCAATCATTTCATTACCTAAAATATACAGTACATGGTACCAGAAATGGTTTCTAACTCACATCTACTTGTTAAGTCTGTAATAAATAAAGCCTGGATCAATCAATAATCCCTGTATGACTATTATAAAGAAAGCTGTTACCAATTTGCTTCACTTTAAATGGCCTTGGAAGGCCTTGTGCCAATCTGATAGATTTTTTTCTTTTTCTTTCTTTCTTTTTTTATTCAAAGTGTGATGCATCCCTGGAAAAGGGTATAGGGCATCAAAAGCATGGCATCACACTCACCCATTTAGTTGCTTTTACCTAGGTCCTTGGTTCGATACTCAGGCGTGGCGGTCTGGGTCCTTTCTGTGGGGAGTTTGCATGTTCTCCCTGTGTCTGCGTGGGTTTCCTCTGGGAGCTCCAGTTTCCTGTATGTGTGTGTGTGTATGTGTGTCGGCCCTGCGATGGACTGGCGCCCCATCTAGGGTGTTACTGTGTGCCATGCACCCATTGAAATGCTGGAATAGGCTCCCCCCCCGCGCGACACTAATTGGATAAGCGGTTAAGAAAGTGGGTGATAATAATAATGTGTCAATCTTGAGTTTAGTTTTGAAATAAGTTTTCTAAAATGCTAGAACCGTGTGATGCCCACACATCTCTCACAGATGTTTCATATGGTTACGATCTGTTGACTGTGAAGACCACAGAATGAGGATTACATATTTTTCTACTTATCAAACCATTATTGTCATTAAGGATAGAAATCATTTATTTATTTTTGTATGGGGTCAAGTGGGTATGAATCATGTCAGTTAAATATCCTTTTTACAGCATCTGTGAGTATTATTTTCCACTTATTGTATTTATTTAACATAATATATATTTGTATACACAGTCACATTATTATGACCACTTCCTACTTTCAACGGCGGCAGCACGTAGCTCATGAAGGCAATCACCCTCCAGCAGCTGTGGAATGCACTGCAGTCAGCATGCTTCCAGATGCCTGTGACAACCTAACAGGACCTTACTGAGTCACAACTGTCTGTGCTGCACACAGCGGTTACTCTGGATATTAGCTGGTGGTCATAATAACGTGACTCGACTATGTATATGTGCACAACGAATCTAAAGCTGTTCCAGTTAACTGTAGGTATGGTTATGAAGAACTGGATGTGTGTTAAAGCAAAAAAAACCAGCTCAGGTGCAAAGCTGTAGTCAATACAAGCTCACATAACAAACATAGGGTTAAATAGAATGCCTTTATTTGTCATATATACATATACAGGTGTACAGTACAGCAAAATAATTTTTCTGCATATCCCAGCTTGTTTGGAAGCTGGGGTCAGAGCGCAGGGTCAGCCATTGAACAGCGCCCCTGGAGCGCCCCAAGGGTTAAGAGCCTTGCTCGAGTGGCAGAGCTAATATTCAAACCTTTAACTGTTTAATTTAGCCCAAAGCTCTACCCACTAGGCTACCACTGTCCTTACAGCACATATTGAATAAAAATCTACAGTGCATAAAATCCATAAAGACAAAATAGGTTTGTGAACTTTGGAAACTTTCAAAAAGATGACAACTTGTTTGCATTCAAGATCAAGACTGACACAAAGTGAAATTGAGTGCTGTTGTCATGAATCAAGCCTTTGTGCTCCTGAAGTGTGTTTATGTGCCACGTCCCACTCTCCAGTAGCACATGCTGAAGCCAATGCCCCTTATTATAATTGGTCCCCGCTGCTAATTACCCACAGCTGCATCTTGTTTAAGAGGCATATAAGGAGGCAGTTGGGGACCAGTCATTGGAGACTATTTGGATTTTGAATTTCTGTTTGCTCCTGTCCGTTTGCTCCTGTTCAGGGGGGTATTCCAGAAAGCGTGTTTACAAACTTCAAACTTAAACCTGAACTCCGAGTTGACTTATCTCACCGTGTCATAGCCGGAGTTTTCGGTTCCAGAAAAGTGGATCAGTGTTAGATTACTCAATTCTGAGTAGATTAAACCCGGCAGAAGCGCATTCACGGTTACCTATAAACAGGCATTCTCAATGGAGTGGCGATAAATGGATTCACCATGGATGTGAATGAAACAAAAAGTAGACTGTCATAATTTACACGAATAGAACTATTAAATTAAATGTTTGCGTATTCAGATCCTGAAAATGTTTTAGACGTAATAGTAATACAGCCGTGTCCGTAAAAAAGACGTCGCAAATGGTAAAAAATGCTTACAGAGTTAATGCGTGAGTTTAAATTAATAAAAAAAATTTAACCATTATTCAACATTTAGCAGAAGGATAGGGCAAAATTGTTTAATATGTCAGTTGTAATATTTGTCTTGATTTTACACGTTTTTTCTTTCATTTATTAAATCTAGGTGTAATCCAAGTGGAATCAGATGCACATGGCAGCAGATAAAAATGAAACACAAAACTGTCTATGTTCAAGGCATGTTCATTACATGTAAATCATTAGTTTGCAGTGCATAAACTGTGCAATATTAAGAACTGCATTGGTACAGTCTGAACACTTTTTATTGCCATCTCTTCAGTGATTGGTGCAGTGGTTTTGAGCCTCCTGCAATTGTTAGTGATCTAAATGTCCCTATAGATCCTAATAAATATAAATAATGTTCTTTAATAAAAAAAAAACACTGTTGAAGGATGATAAAGAAACCATCTCCTCTGCCTCAGAGTGGGATGATACTGGGAGGCCTACAGAGGAACAGTATATGTTGAACATAGAGCATGGCATTTCATTTGATCTACCATGATAATGTGTGTGCCTGTCCTCTAACAGAATGTGATGGGCAGTTCCGAATCAAATGAGGGACCATCTCCAAAGCTCAGCTTAGAACAGTAAAAATGTCTTACCAAATATCTGAAATATTTAGAACACATTAAGCTATATTTGATCATAACATGCTATTTTTGTCTCTTTCTTTCAAGTTGGGTGTAAATAAAATTGACTATACAAGGTCTATCTGGAGAAACAAACTGCAAAGTGTGATCCTCAGGTGGAGCATATAAAACAGACAAGGCTAGAAATTCAGTTGCTTGAATTTAAGATGGGTGTCGGTGCTAAGGGTGTATAAATATAAATGTTCTCACTAAAGTATAAGGACAAGGAAATGAACTTGTTGCATTGTTTTATTTTCAGTGATCATGCACAGAGCCTGACCATTTGCCTTCAATATTTGTAATGTGGGTAGCATCACATAAGATCTTAATGAAAGCATCTCCATAAGATGGAGAACAGTATACTATAGGTTATACTAACCTATAGGTTGCAGAACATGTATTAAATGTTACACTGTTTTATTTGACATTTGTTCATTTTTTAAGATAATGGTCACAACCTATACATGGAGGGATATTCTGTCTGCTGTTCAAATAATAAAATAGAACATTTTAATAAAATAAAATCCACATCTGTCAGCTACCCACCCACACACAACTGTAACATATATGCATATGATAATATGTGTAAAAAAATAATACTTGAACAGACCCAGAACAGGGAAGTTGCAACATTCATTGATATGTAGTAAAATCATATGTTTTAAGTAACAACCATGTTTGGGGTTAATTACTACAATCAATTTAAACCACAAATGATTTGAGCTAAACTGTGTGTTTAAGGTATTCTACGTATATTAATCCATAACATTCCATCCATAATGTTATAATTAATTTTGTAACAAGCCTTTTTATTAATATTGTGATTAATAATGTTGCAGCTGCCCCTTGTGGCAACCGTCCCCACTCTCCCCGAATTGACTGACTGTGATAAAAACGGAAAGGTTTGAGAATAAATCCATCCGGAAATGACTAAACTGAGTTTAATGACTCGTTCCCGACTAAGATCTCTTCGAATAATTTGCGCGTCGGTATCCACTGGATCCTGGAGTAAAGAACACGCCGGGTTTGCATGAGGAAAGTGTGAGTAACCCCGGGTTAGGTTTAAGTTAACCTGCCAGCGAGCAGGTTAGCTTCAGAGCGTAAGTTGCTATAGTAACTGACACAGGCTCTCCTTAATCCCGGTTTCTGGAACGGAAAACCCCGAGTTGTCATTAATTTTGAGTTAACTTACCCGGTTTAATCACTTAACCCGCTTTCTGGAATACCCCCCAGGTTTAGTAGTCTTGTTTAGAAGTGGTCTTGTTCATGTCTTGTGTTAGCTTAGCATAGGGTTTAGGTTTGTTTAGGTTCATGTTTCATGTGTTTAGCAATTAGCATTTAGCTTAGCTTAGGTCTTGTGTTAGTTTGTCTTGTTTTGTTTTTATTAAACATTTTGGTTAATACAGCTCTGCGTGTGTGTCCGCCCCTCTCTTGTCAAGTCTAGCCCAAATTCGTTACAGCTGTGATATGGCAGCTTAAAAGATTGGACCTATTATTCTCTGGGCTACAAAGAAAATAAATAACCCCTCCTGATTATCAACATCTGTCATGGGCTAATGGTTTGTTAGTAGAATGGGAACCTTGAATTGTGAGGTTCTATTATTATTATTTTTTTCTATGGTCATCCATGATTGTTTTAGCAAGGCAATGTGTGTGTGTGTGTGTGTGTGTGTGTGTGTGTGTGTGTGTGTACATGTATATAGCAAAGGGGACTGACACAAAGGTCTGTTGGGAGTTGCACACCATCTGGAAATGTTATCCAGTAGAGCAAGACTAAGTATGCTACAATGGTCAGTGGTGTGCGTGTGTGTGTGTTATTGAGATTCTCTGTGTACCACATGTAACAGCAAGTGCATGTCAGGGGTAATGGAACCCCTACCCTCTTGCTGTGTGGGCAGAGCAGTCTGCTGGCTAATCACTATAAGTGATGAGAGTGTGCAGTGAGCTTTTCTTAGCCTAAACCTTTTCCTCTGCGACTGTGTAACTGTTGATGTTTGCAAAGCTATCAACCATCTGCTCACAACCTTAATGAATCTCACAATGCTTGCTGTTATTCAAGCTATTACTGTCTAATCGGCAAAGTTGACAGTTTAAGAGTTTGGTGTGATTCCCCTTTCTTAGGTTATAATACCTTCTAAACACTCCAAATCATAAAAAGAACCAGACAAAACTGTCTACTCTTCGATTTTGTATTGTTACAATTGTTCCCATGGGATTTAAAAGAGACACACATGCCATCAAAGCAACTTCTTTTCACAGTGCGTCCATGGTTTTTGCAGCAACTCAGTGCAAGGTCACATTGTGCACACTTTACAACAGTGAGGCTTTGTAAACAAAGTGTGTGTGTGCTTAAATGGCTTGTCTGAGATTCAGATCTGTCTCCCTTTGAAAATGTATGGCACATTGTAAAAAGGAGAATCAGACCATGGTTACCACAGACTTTAGAGCAGATAAAATCTTGTATTAAGCACTAATGGGCAAAATTCCAATTTCAGAACTATAACAATTAGTTTACTCACTTCCAAAATTGTTAAGATGTATTAAATATGGAGGGTAATGTAACACAGTAGCAAGCATGCACCATATGGCAGCTTAAAGAAAAACATGGTTTATAAAGGCTAAAGCCGAGAAACAAAAGTAAATGAACTGAATCGGTTCATGAACCGGATCAGCCGCTGAAAACAAACACTAAGTTAATCTAGGGATTACTGAAAAACAAATAAGTAAATAAATTAATTAATTAAACAGAGCTGTCTTTAAAATTGACATGAGGTAGTACACAGTACCATCATCTGGATCATTACTATCTGGGTCATGCAAGAGCAATGACCATGTGTCCTACTGAGCTCAGCATACTTTTTTGTAACTCAGGTGGCCACAACAATTTTCTAGAAATTATTTTGTAGATTAAGCCAATTGAAACCAGAACCCCCCTAACACCCCCCCCCCCCCTCAAACACACACACACACACACATACACAAAATAAACAAAAAATTAAGAAGGAATGTTGTGACATATTGCTTATCCTAATCAGAGTAGTAGGGGGTGGTACTGAAGCCTATCCCAGCTCTCAATGGGTGCCAGGCCACCGCAGGGCAGACATACACACAAACACATTTACACCTTAACACACACACACACACACACACACACACACAAAATAAATAAATAAATAAAAAATTCAGAAGGAATGTTGTGACCTATCGCTTATCCTAATCAGTCGTAGGGGGTGGTACTGAAGCCTATCCCAGCTCTCAATGGGCTCCAGGCCATCGCAGGGCAGACGTACACACAAACACATTCACACCTTAACACACACACACACACACACACACATCTAAGTGCAATTTTTAGTATCCCCAGTTTTTACAATTTTAGCACCCAGAGGAAACCCACACGAACATGGGGAGAACATGCAAAATCAACACAGAAAGGATCCAGACTGCTCCACCTGGGAATCAAACCCAGGACTTTCTTGCAGTGAGGCGACAATGCTACCCACCGAGCCACTGCTCCATCCACCACTATCAAATAATATCAATAATAATTATAATTATAATAATAACAAAAATAATAATAATTGTAATAATAAATTAAATTATAATAATAATATCAATAATAGTAATGATAATATAATAATAATAATAATAATAATAATTGCTATATTAATAATAATTATTATTGTTTATTATTATTATTTCCTATTATTATTATTATTATTATAGCAATAATGATAAACACTAATGTTTTATAAAATAAAAAATTTTCAACAAAAGAATGTTCTTAATTTATCTAATTATTCTTACAAAGTACACAAAATTATTAAAAAATCCAGTAAATCTTAATAAATCTCTGAAAAACTACAGCTTAATGTATGTGATACATACATGGCTTTGCATTAAAAATCAGCATGCTTTGCTTTTGTGATAAACACCAGAACATACTTTGACAAAGCATTTTTAAATAAACACTTTGACTGCACTCTGCACAGTAGAAGTCATATGTCAATAGAGCCAAATGTTCTGGGCACAAGCCCAAATTGATGCAAATTGGAAACATGCATTGTCAACAAATGCATTGACTTGTCAATTAGTTAATAAATGTAATTAATGTTGGATTATGAAGGCCAAAGAAAAAGGACCACCCAGCTTGTTTAAAAAGTCTTTCATTGTATGGGGTATAAGTGCCCATAGATACAAGCAACATCGTTATGAGAGCAACAATGGGACCAGAGGATTTGTGGCAATATAGACTTCCCTTTAGATGGCATGTTTTTGGTCATCTTTATACTTATCTTAATATGACAAAGTCAAGCCACATTCTGTATGTGTTACAACAACATGGGAGTGGCACAGTGGCTAAGTGGGTAGCACTGTCGCCTCACAACAAGAAGGTCCTGGGTTCGATCACCAGGTGCTCCGGTTTCCTCCCCACAGTCCAAAGACATGAATTGGAGATACAAAATTGTCCATGACTGTGTTCGATATAACCTTGTGTGAACTGATGAATCTTGTGTAATGAGTAACTACTGTTTCAGTCATGAATGTATGACATGACGTTAAAATCCTAATAAATAAATATGAGGCATATTGAAGTGCAAACAATGATTAAGCCCTTCTAAATAATATAAGTATATATCCTCTATATAATATAAAAATGGAAAACATACTGCTTTTAAAACCTGATTATTTGGTGTGTTTATTCTCTGAATGATTTAAAGTAAAAATGATATAACACGGCAATTAACATCACAGTCTTGACTTTGCCATCTGTTGCAGGCATTAAAATTGAAAAGAGTGTATGTTTACAATAAAATTAAATTAAATAAAAATGAAAATAAAAAAAGTAAAATATTAAATGTATTTTCATGAACAAAATAAACAACAACATCCAGTTTGTGTCAGTCAGTTATAAATAAATGTACTGTTGATTAAAGAGAGGCAAGATGATAATAGATGTAAAAATGTAAAAAGTGCCTCACATTAAACCTTGAGGTAATTGGGCTATAACAGCAAAAGACACATTAGTTTTCACATCTATTGGCCAGCCAAGGCTTACCAAAGTAGAAAGCTGAAAATAGCTTTGTCTGATAAATATCAGCTAAGGTCAGAATTTATTTAAATGCCACAGCCTATTAGTATTTTTGCAGCACATATCTATCCCCCCATTAATCTACATAATATTGAATAAAAATTATTACTAAATGATGTGTAATACATAGGTGATATCACAACAGATACACACCAAGTTTAGATGGTGTTTTCCTGATTAGATAATGGTCAACTGTCAAAGTTTATTTATTTTACTTTTTGCGCCTTTATCAACGTTGTAACGTTCAGTTTGCTGTTATTTTACAAACTCTTGAGTCTATTGTACAACCCCAAATCAGAATGTTTTTTACATTTACTTTGACTTTTATTTGATTGCAGACAGGATGAACCTGAGATATTTCATGTTTTGTCAACTTCATTTCATTTATTAATAAACATCCATTATTGCATCTCAGGTCTGCAACACATTCCAAAGAAAGTTGGGACAGTAAAACATTTACCAATTTGTAATGTTGCCATTCCTTTTCACCACACTTAAAAGACAATCTTAAGATGTGCAACAGTACGGGGTCGTCGTTGTCACATTTTTCATTTCAAAATTCTTCACACATTCTCTATTGTAGACAGGTCAGGACTGCAGACAGGCTAGTCCAGTACCCGTACCCTCTTCTTCCACAGCCATGCCTTTGTAATGTGTGCAGCATGTGGTTTTGCATTGTCTTGTTAAAAAATCCATTGACGTCCCTGGAAAAGATGATGTCTTGAGGGCAGCACATGTTGCTCTAAGATCTCAATGTACTTTACTGCATTAATGCTGCCATCACAGAAGTGTAAATGACCTTTGCCAGGGGCACTGACACAGCCCCATACAATGACAGACTTGTTTGCTTTTGGACTTGTCTGGATGGTCCTTTTCGTCTTTGGTCTGGAGCACACAGCGTCCATTTTTTCCAAAGAAGACCTGGAATGCTGATTTATCTGACCACAATAGTCAAGTCAAGTCTGTGTTATGGTCCATCCTAGATGCCTCAGAGCCCAGATAAGTCGACCCCGCTTCTTGACATGGTTAATATAAGGCTTCTTTTTTGCACAGTAAAGTTTTGAGTGGCATTTGTGCATGTATCTTTGTATTGTAGTGCTTGACAAAGGTTTGCCAAAGTAATCCCTTGCCCATGTGGTTATATCAGCTATTGTTGAGTGGCAGTTCTTGATGCAGTGCCGTCTGAGGGATCGAAGATCACGGGCGTTCAGCTTATGCTTGCGCTCTTGGCCTTTACACACTGAAATTTCTTCCGATTCCTTGAATGGTTTCTCCTGAATTGCCCACACTTTCATGGCTTGAAATCTACTATTTCAGTCGACAGATCATCGTGATCTACTTTTTAAAAAGATTCACTTAATCATTTTTTTAAAATAGCTTTGTAGCTTTTTTAAACGTGCTACAGTTGCCTGTATTAATATTCAGCATTACAGGGTAAGCGACTGAAAAATCACACTAACCTTATTCTGATTATTTGTTTTGAATGGTGTCAGCCAGGTTTATGTAGTCTGGACAATAGCTGCTGATGCCAAGTCTTAAGCAGTTTTAAAGTGTTCATCAGTAAGCGTGGACAGATATTTAGACTTAATTATCTTTGTGTTGAAAAAAACTGTTTCACACAAGTATGTCGATCCAAAAAATGCTGTGAAATATGTGGCACATTTTTATGTTTGGATATTTTTTCTCAGCCCGCAAGTTCCAAAATTGTCCAGCAGAGGCCCTTGACTTCATATGAATGTCAGATTGCAGGGTTAAAAATTATACATCAGCTTCTTCCACATATGAACAAAACAGCCGTCTCTGAAGTGTTCTTGCCCGAATCAAACCGTTTTTGGTTTCTTTGTGCCTGGTTGTGCACTCATCTTTACAAACAGTGCATAATACAAAAGGAAAAATGCAAAAATGGCGCAAACTGGCTACTGATGAATGAAAACTTTCTAGATTTGCAGTGCTTTAGGCAGACTGAGCCATAGCTATGGTAACAAAGCACAAATTAAAGAAACAGTGGCCACATTTCATGTCAATCACGTTGACCTGTTTAAATGAGGCGTGATCTACCAGCATGCACTGTGCGATCGACTGATAGATCGTAATCGACGTATTAGGCACCCCTGGATTAGATGTTTACCTAGATATGGGACACTAGCTCAGTGATCAGGCAATAGGCTAATCATCAGAAAATTATAGATTTAAATCCTAGCTCTGGCAGGATATAGCCACTGTAAACCCCTAATAACCCCTAATGTTCTTTGCTTCAGAAGCACTATATAATGTCTAACCCAGTGCTCTGATCCCAGCTTCAAAACAAGCTGTTTTTTATTATATATTTATTTTTTGACATTAATTGCGTTTTTACACTAAAACTGTCACATTTTCTCTTGCAGGGCAATTAGAAATAAGTACCATCTTTAATTGTATTTAAGCTTTCTTTTTCTGACATTTATTACATAGTAGCTACGTTCATATGTAATTACATTGTAAATACACTGTTATTACATTGTAATAAGGGTAATAAAATACTGTTTGTTATTATGAGTTCTTACAAATACTACAATTTTAGCATCCCTGTTTCAATTAAAAGAAATCTAAAAAGTCATATAAATTTTGCAAACACCCCAATGTACTCCAGTCTGATTAAAAATAACAGACATTTGGCGCTTTGTTGTTTGTGCAGATGCTTTATTACATTCAGATTAAGAATTTGACTTCAGCTAGACCACATTACACTGCACAGTTGCTACTGTGACATTGCCAGCATACTACATTTCATATGCAAAACAGCCAATCAGAATTGAGGGTCATACATATTAATAAGACAATAAGAAAAACAGCATGGTCCAAGCTAATAGAGCGAAAACACTGAAAATGAACATTTAGGCATTGATTAAATTAATTTTGTATATAAAACAAACAAATACTATGAAAAGACCTAGGGGGAAATAAATAAATTACATTTTAGAAAATACAGTATTGGATATTTCAATGGCAGCATGAGTCACAAATTCACCTCTTGAAGGCCGCTGAGTATAAGATGAAAACCATGCATCTACAATGGCAAGATTTTCCTTGAGGTAACAAGAAAATCAATTTCAATTTTATTTTCGAGAATGTGTGATGTATGAAGGAAGGTAGGAAGCAATGTCATGGTGAACAGCAAAATAAAAATAAAAATATTAACTACCAACATCTCTAGGCTAATAAGGTTACATGTAGTTGCTAATTAGACATGAACAATGGTAAAAAAAATATTGGCCCATTCTGGGATTTCTTGCACGAACAGCCCTCTTTGGGTAATGGCCCAGCTGACACAGTTAGGTTAGGCTGTGTATTCTGAAATACACATTTTAAAAACATAATATTGTAATGCTATTTAATATATTCAACATTGGACACCACATAGCAAGGTCGTTGCTGCAATTGTTTGTTTTTATAAATACACTACATGGGCAAAAGTAGCCATCCAATCATGGGGATGGAAATTTTGGGGATCCTACAGAGTTAACCTTTCTCCCTTTGCGGCAGTCTCCACTTTTGTGGGGGAGTTTATATCGGGGTACCTCAACGCCAAACCATGCTTTTTTTAATAGAATTTTAACCACACTGTTTCATATACACTTATCAGACATAACATTATGACCGCCTTCCTAATATTGTATTGGTCCCCGTTTTGCTTCCAAAAACGTCGAGGCATGGACTCCACTAGCCCCCTGTAGGTGTGCTGTGGTATCTGGCACCAATAATAAGCACCCTGACTGCTCTGTGGCTATGCAGCCCCATACACAACAAACTGCGATCCATACGGGCCAGCCTTCGCTCCCCACGTGCATCAGTGAGCCTTGGCCGCCCATGACCCTGTCACCAGTTTACCACTGTTCCTTCCCTGGACCACTTTTGATAGATACTGACCACTGCAGACCGGGAACACCCCACAAGAGCTGCAGTTTTGGAGATGCTCTGACCCATTTGTCTAGCCATCACAATTTGGCCCTGCTTCTAACACATCAACTTTGAGGATAAAATGTTCACTTGCTGCCTAATATATCCCACCCACTAACATGTGCCATGATGAAGAGATAATCAGTGTTATTCACTTTTTTTTATATATATATGTATAGTTTTATATACATTTTTATATTTTTTACAACATATATTAGGAGTGGCTGTGACTAAAACACATACAATTATTAATAGATAAAGTAGGGAGACTTACTTTTGGCTATATAATGTATTACTAATATATATTTTGACAACATATATTGGGAGTGGGTGTGACTAAAATACATAAAATTAATAATACATAAAAAAGGAAGGTCTACTTTTGGCTATATAATGTATTATTAATATTTTCTTTTTTTCTTGAGCAAAGCAAATTAGATATTTGGCTCCTGTAAAGGGCAAGAAGCTCTGCAATGGATTGGCACTCCGTCCAGGGTATTCTTGCCTTGTGCCCGGTGTTTTTCAGTACAACCAGTACTTTCACAACCCTGACAAAAATAAAGCGATTGATGAAAATGAAATTAAACTTTTTTTTTTCTGTAATGATGACCTTTTTTATTTTTGAATTACAGGCTGCTGTAATTCATGCAGGAATCCAGGCAGATTTAAAAGACTCGCAAATCTTTTATATGGCACAGAGAAACAGATTTGTGTGTGCTCAACCAGAAAGATAAGAATTGATGGTGAAAAATGAAAATGTCTGTAACCTTTCAGGTGAGTGATGCATGGCTTGGCACACTCTTTCTCACCAGGACACGATCCTCTCCCCAAAGGTTAATATAGCTCATCGTGGCATTGCCTCATGACAAGAAAAGTAAAAAAAAATGTCTCTGAACTTGATCCGAATCTGATCATTGTAAGGGTATTGTACAGCAAGTCAGCTTGAGTGACACAAATCGGTGCATGTGTATTTGTCCCACATGTGTAAAAACAGTGAGACGCTGGCACTGTGCTAGAACAGGATTGCCCTAAAGTAGGTCAGTGATAATGAGGGGTCTATGTATCCTGAGGAACCGCATGAAACAGCATAAGTTTAAACATTTCAGGGGGAAATGTTTTGAATATCATTACAAGAGAGAACCTTTAAACATGCTTAATTATTTTAGGGCTAATGAACTATATAGATCAAATTTAATTTAGATTTTTAGTCCAGCCTTTTAAATTCTAATGCTGTATTTGGATCATCTTTTCTACTTCTTCTTCATAGTAATAAATATTGATTGATGTTTAGTACATTTTGAAAGCTGTAGGGTTTCCCCTTGACTTCTACGCTACACATTTATAAGTACTTTGCTCTGCAGAGCAGGTTTGAAAAACATCTAATAGAAAGGATTTGTTTTCTTTTTTTCACAATAACTTAGACCTTGTAATTTTAAATGCTGATTAAAATTATTCATACACTTTAAAGGGACATGAATGTCATAATTTTACTCAGATTCCTTAAATTAATAACCTTATGACTTGAATAGGCCACACAAAAACCATACATGCTGCACACACAACATCTGGGTATTGTCCACGCTTTTTACATGATTAGCAGTTTTTAATAGTCATCAACAGCTTTCTGGCACAATGTTGAATTTTTAACCACTTCTCTTAGCAGAATTAGTGAATTGTCATAACTTACCATTGCAGCACAGTCCACATATCCTCTTTTTTAGCCAAATAGGTTTAAGGTCATTGTCTTTTTGAATCACCAAAATGCATTTTGTTTTATATATATATATACAGTATATTTATTTTTATTTTTTTATTTTTTTAATGCATTTTCTCCACTTTTTCTCCCTTTTACCGTGTCCAATTGCCCGACTGCGTCATGTTTCCTCTCCACCAATGCCGATTCCTGCTCTGATTGAGGAGAATGAAGCTCCGGCGTGTGGGCAGCAGCCATATGCATTTTGTCACTCACACTTTGACAAGTGCAATGCGGATCAGCACTGTGTACGGAGAGACACACCCTGACAGCACTCTTTTCTCCTTTCTTTTCAGGAGCCATCAATCAGCCAGCAGAGGTCGTAATGCATCAGTTATGAGAAGTCCCTATCCGGCTTTTTAATATCCCACCCCTATCCCACCCCTATCTGAACAACAGGCCAATCGTTGGCCATGCATCTTGTGATTTGATCTCCTTGCTGATTGTTTAAGGTTGTGCTAAAAAGGTGATCACATTAATACATTTAACGAAGTAATTTTCCTCTACTATATCCACGTTTTGCAATGCACAAGTTTTATTGTCAGCAAAACAACCCCAAAACATAGTACTGTAAAAATCATGCTTGTCAATAAGAACATTGTTGTTGGATTTAAATGCTTCACTTTTTCTACTTTCAAACATACTCATGTTATTTCTGGCCGAATACAACAGACCACTTTGTCCATGTTAGCTGTTAACTGTAGTTCAAGATTTAGCTTAAGATTTAAGATCTATACGCATAAAAATGTAAATCCTGCTTGACTGTGGTCCAGAACCGTCGAACCTTCATGACAGACCTGTTTTTAGGTGCTTGCTGAATTTTCAGTAGCCTCTTATTTACTCATTTTCTAAGCCGCTTATCCTAATCAGGGTCACGGGGGTGCTGGAACCTTTCCCAGCTCTCAGTGGGCACAAGGCACACTGAAACACCCTGGACAGGGTGCCTGTCACAAATGCATTAATATCTTTAAACACACACACACACACACACACACACAGATCCAAGGGCAATTTTAGTATCTTTAATTTACTGGACTGCATGGCTTTGGACAGCAAGAGGAAACCCATGCAGACACAGGGAGAACATGCACACTCCATACAGAAAGGACCCAGACTACTCCACCTGGGGATTGATCCCAGAACCACCGTGAGCCACCGTGCTGCTCAACAGCCTCTTAATGAACTGATTCAAACTTAACTAAGGACAACATACACAGAAAACAATATGATTGCTGATAAGTAACTATTATTTGCTACTGCTGTTTTGGAAGTGGGCAGCACGGTGGCTCGGTGGGTAGCACTGTTGCCTCACAGCAAGAAGGTTCTGGGATTGATCTCCAGGCGGGGCGATTCGGGTCCTTTCTGTGTGTTTGCATGTTCTTCCCCTGTCTGCGTGGGTTTCCTCCGGGAGCTCTCCGGGGTTTCCTCCCACAGTCCAAAAACATGCAGTCAGGTTAATTGGAGACACTGAATTGCCCTATAGGTGAATGGGTGTGTGTGTGTGTGTGTCTACCCTGCGATGGACTGACGCCCCGTCCAGGGTGTTACTGTGTGCCTTGCACCCATTGAAAAGCTGGGATAAGCTTTTATCCCCCCCCAGCGAACCTAATTGGATAAGCGGTTAAGAAAATGAGTGAGTGTTTTTGGAAGTTCCACAGGTTCCACAACATTAAATGTAGGTACAAATGACATGTTCTATAACAGTATGAATTTTTGGCATGTCCTGGTGTATAGATAAATATCCAATTATCTAATTTGCATCAGGAGCACATAATCCCAACTTGCACACACACATACACACACACACAAATTTATTTACCATGCAGTCCCTTTTGAGACATGTACAGATGCATCAGCTCGGAAGAGCCTCTGTCCCATGTGTCAATGTAACGGGTGATTACAATACCCCATGGTGACCACAGTGCATCACTGCCTCTCTACAGTGAACAAGTGATGAGGGGAGGAGTAGTGGGAGGGATGAAGTGTGTGTGTGGGTTGGGGGGGGGGGGGGATGTTGCTCTATCTCTGAAATGATAAAGATCCGACACTCTGGGAGCTAAAATGGGTCGCACTCACACTAATCACAAACGGTATGGGCACTAGTGCAGCACATCACAACACACAACTGCACAGCATCATTCTGCAAAGTGCTTCTCCTTTTGACTGCTACTCCATCTCTTTTATTCCGGCTTGTAGAAACAAACCATTCCTCTTTTATGTTTGCTCGGTCTTACCGTTCAAAACTGCAGGGACGTCCAATCGCGCTCTCTCACTCTCTCTCTTGCACTCTCTCTCTCGCGCGCACTCTGCGCTGTAGCCTTCTTTATTTCCCCTTTTCTTTTTTTTCTCTCAGTAGCGGCATGCGTCTCACTTCCCGCTCGTGAGAGATGAGCATACAGGTCGGACAGCGTGCAGGGTAAACAGAGACTAGATGAGAGTAAAAAGAACCCAAAAAAGGGGATGAAGAGGGGAGGGTGAAGAGAAAAGTCAAGAGGTTTGTAAAAGAATTGCTGACGATTTGAAAGCTGATGAATAAGGAGAGTTTGCTAAAGCGCTTGGATTTTACCCATGCCAAGTATCGGCATCTGAGATCTTTTTCTCCAAGTGAAGGACAAATATAAGGTAAGCCTGTTTATTTATCTTCATTAATGTGTGTGTGTGTGTGTGTGTGTGTGCTTTGCTGATGTGAGCTTTTTACTGGAGCACTAATGAACTGCCATGGAGGGCATCTGAGCAGGAAAAGATAAACAAACTCTCACAGAACCTTGGTACAACCTCATTACTGTTCACATACTGCTCTATTAAAACCGCTAGAACCCGGCAGCTGCAGAGTGACTCTGACTTTTTAGCCTTAACAGATTCTGTCTTGTGTACCCGGGAGCTCCTCACAGTTTAGTCCTTGTGTCCTTGGATGTAACAGATGATGTTAAGATGATGATGACGATGATTTTGACAATACAATAGAGAAACACAGTGTGGAAGTGTGTGTTATGCACTCTTCATGGTGACAGCTTGGGTTATTTGGTGCCTTGACCTTAAAGAACATTTGTTTCATGCAATAACTCTTAATGATCCACCTGTTAAAAGTAATATATTCCTAAATGTTAAGGGGAAAACATAAATACCCAGAATAAACAATGAGCAAACCCTATCAGTTTACCTGTTGCATTAGTAACATAACTCATAGGTGCTAGTTTACTAAAACACTCTGCTGTAGAATTTTTCATCTGGTCTGATTTGGGTTCGATATTACCGGGATTTACTGTACAGGATGCCCACCTCACACTCACACACACATAGCCACTTGTGTTGTTATATAGACCTGACCAACCGATAGCACCGTCAGGGTTTTTAAACCCCGGTTCCCAGTGGTAGTATGTTAGCGCGATTTACCGCTGCGCCACTTAAGCACCCTGCAAAAAAATAAATGATTATATTAATTATCACACACACATATACACACACAGGGTGGCACGGTCGCCTCACAGCAAGAAGGTCCTGGGTTTGATCGGTCCGGGTCCTTTCTGTGTGGAGTTTGCGTGCTCTTCCCGTGTCTGTGTGGGTTTCCTCCGGGAGCTCCGGCTTCCTCCCACAGTCCAAAGACATGCAAGTGAGGTAAATTGGAGATACAATATTGTCCATGACTGTGTTTGACATTAAACTCATGAACTGATGAATCTTGTGTAACTACCGTTTCTGTCATGAATGTAACCAAAGTGTGTAAAAACATGACGTTAAAATCCAAACAAACACACACACACACACACACACACACTCTCTCTCATACATACCAATAAAAATTATTTTACAAGTATGTAGTACAAAAACTTTGACCAACCAGAGAATGTGTGTATGCAGAACTTGTTCTCCTTTTTCTGAATAACTATTTCTTCCACATAAAGAAAAGACAAAGGTTGCTTCTTGTAGTTGTTTTCCCCAGCAGAGAACCATTAAGGTCGACTGGGGGAGATATAATTGCTGATCTTTGGTTTTGATAGTTGGTATCAAAGTATTAGATACATTTAAGGTGTTCATGACACAGATGGAATGACATGTGTCACAGGGCTCTGATTAATTACTTAGCACCATCTATATTTTCAGTACTTCTGTGTGTGTGTGTGTGTGTGTGTTACTGTGTGAGTGACATTTGTTACCCTTCTTTTCAAAGAACTCATAAAGCATTTGCATGTAAAAGCATGTGTGCTGTGTTGCTCTGTGCCACAAACTGTTGAAACAGAGGTTCAAAGGATGGCACTGGCAGAGTTTGTGCAGCATCAGGGGGCCTTTACAAGTGCTTCTGAAAAAAAATATACAGGTTTATAACAATACTGAAGACCACAAGTGGATGAATCATGTTAGGATGTGTGCGAATGAGGATACATTATGAGTCAAGCATGTAGTGAAGGGCCACATGTATGAGTAAATATGGATAAATTCTGAATATGCAGATGCAAGCTGTGCATATTTTAATTAAAAGGATACTAAACTTTAAAACAGTGACTAGAGGCAAGTACTAAATCCAGGTCTTTATGTTCCTGTGCAGCACCCAAGTTACCAGTTGTATATGTGTGCCTCTCTATATCCAGCATATCCTGCTAAAAGCAACCTTCATTAGATGGGTAAACTGTGGACATAAATTGATGCACAATGTCAGCAACAATACTTAAGCTGTTACATTCAAATTACGTTTGATTGATATTAATGGACCATTACACCAAAACTGTTGACACTAGGCTCCACTGATTTATGGTGTTTCTGCCAAATTCTGACCCTATCACTGCATGTGGCAATCAGAATTTATCAGACCAAGTAAACACTCATGTCACATTATTATGACCACCAGCTAATATCCAGAGTAACCGCCGTATGCAGCATTGACATCAGCTAGACAGGCTGGTAGTTACTCAGTAAGGTCCTGGTAGGTTGTCACAGGTATCTGGAGTCATGCTGACTGCAGTGCATCCCACAGCTGCTGGAGGGTGCATGGGGGAGGATCCATAGAGCGAACACAACGAACAAGGTGGTTCTACAGATGCTCAATTGAGTTCAAGTCTGGGGAATTATGGGGTCAGGGTAGTACTTGGAAGTCTTGGTCATGCTCTTCCAACTAATGTCGGATATTTCTAGCTGTGTGACATGTCGCATTTAGTTACTGTTATTTAGGTAACCATAGAGCAAATACAGTATATATCATAGTTAATAGTATATTGTATGCTATCAACATTATTGCAGCAGTTTGAAAAAAGGCTTCTTTTAAATGCAGCATTTCTGTGCCCATCTGCACAAGCCATAAAGGTCTATAAAGAAACATTTTAATGAGATTCCGTGTGAAGGAACAGTAATATCGTGCAGACCCCCCAGTAATAAATGCAGACCTAAATGCCCCCCAAGTAAATGAATAAATGGACCGAGGGAGACATTTGATTTTGGTGTAAGAAGTCCAGGGAAAAGGTAACAAGCTTATGCTCAGGTGTCCGCTGCCACTTCACAAAATATTACAATGTTATAAAATAAAGTAATAAATACTGACCAACATGAGATAATAAAACACATTTAAAAAACATGAATTACTCTATTTTAACCTCAGGATTATTGCGGGTCAGGAGCTGGTGTGACTGCAGCATGTAATGCTAATTAAACAGGAACTACAAAGAATACAATGGTTCAGCTGTTAAAAGATGAAGGTTAGTTAACTAAACAAGTGTCATATTTGGTTGGTATGAGTTTGGACCACAGATATAGTCTGTTATTTTATTTTATTTTTCTAATTGATTTAAAAATAGCAAAACACAATCTGTACCATTTAAGTACTTCATAAAACTGCTTTATTAATTTAAAATAATAACCCACACACCGGCATACAAACAGACATACACACAGACACACACACACACAGTGAGCCAACAGGACAGTGTACGGGATCACATATGCCTTGTTCTTTTCCCCCGCGTGCTAGCAAAGCAGATGCTGCAGCTCATATCTAGATAAACTATACTAGAGAGATATACAGATACTGACAAATCTCACCACATGATGTCGTTTAAAGCTGCCAGGGGTGCAAAAACAACTGCTTTCGATTGCAGGGCAAGGATTCTATTACTGCTAAGCTAGTTCATTTTAGCAGCATGTTTTAAATATGAAACACTAATCTGCAGATTGTTCATGCACAATAGGTTTTACCAGTTAGACAGTTTAACTGTTTTACTAAGTAGACAGTAATTCATACTATAATAGAGAGACGTATAGTTACTTAACACTAAATAACAATGTGAATATGTAATAACAAACATTTAACTGCAAGTTTTTTTTTATTTTATACAGCGGAATGACATTCATTTTATTTTCATACCATGAAATATTGACCTTTGTGTAATTTTTTAATTTTTTTACATGTATTTATTTATTCAGTCATAATTTATTTATTTCTTTATTTCTTTATTTCTTTATTTCTTTATTTATTTATTTATTTGTTTATTTATTTATTTATTTATTTATTTATTTATTTATTTATTTATTTATTTATTTATTCTTAATTACTGCTTTATTTTAAACAGGGTTGGGGTAGGTCTGGCATCACCCCAAAACTCTAGACACAAAGCAGGAAAACACCCTAAGCAGGGCTTTATACTGTCAATCAATTAAAGCTAAGACATTTTAACTTACAATCCCAAAATAGAAAAAAATTGGGACAATATGGAAAATGCAAATGCACTTAACAATAGCTGATAAAAACACATGGGTAAAGGATTACTTTGGCAAACCTTTTTCAAGCACTACAATATAGAGTTACATGCACAAATGCCACTTAAAATTTTACTGTGCAAAAAAGAAGCTTTATGTTAACCATGTCCTTCTCTGGGCTCGGAGGCATCTAGGATGAACCATCACACAGTGGAAACGTGTACTGTGGTCAGATCAATCTGCATTCTAGGTCTTTTTCAGAAAAAAATAGACGCCGTGTGCTCCGGACTAAAGACGAAAAGGACCAAAGGACTGTTATCAGCAAGAAGTCCAAAAGAAGAAGAATGCAAAAAAATAAAATAATGTATTTTTCTTAGCACACTTTTTGCGTGTGATTTTTTTTCCAGCATATTTAGGATTAGTTTTGGTTATGGTATAATTAAAAACATAATCCATGACACTGTTGCCCCCACTGTTACCTTTATTCCGTTCAGCTTGCAGTTTAATCTTTATTCTTTATAACAACATTTGCACAAAGTTTAAGTTTTACCAAATGATCTACTTGTGGAACTATTTATGCTATAACTACTAATGTAAAATTTTATATTTCCACTAACACAGTTGAGACTCAAACCATTATCCCAGTTAGATAGCAACACAATTTCCCTTTTTATATCCCCAGGGAACCTAAAGTAGGACCAGCGTACCAAACGAGAGCAATATCCCCCAGAGCAACCGTGCAGGCACAATACACACAGCTTAATGAGCAGAACCTCATATGACCATTGGTGCACAAAAACATATCAGCTGAAGAGGAGAGAGAAAAAGGAAAGGAGAAAAAAATTACCCTGATTGCCCTGCTGGATTCTCTGATGACTAATCAGCTGAAGCAGATGGAAGCAGTGAGACATTAGTTAGCTGGACTTTTCTGTTTTCGTCTCCTTTTTCTTGCTCACCCTCTTGGTTTGCTAGGTAGCGCCAGCATCTCTTCTCTCCCTAATCAGAAGTAATTTAGTACATCTAAGCACTGGTCCTTAACCTTTTTTGAGTAAAGAACTCCTTTGAGGATCTGGTAAAAGCTACATATTCCCTCTTATGTGTTACAAGAGGCAAATAAGATTAATCACATGTAGTAGGGAACAGATTAAACATTAAACTTACATTTAATATTTGTAATATTTTTATGTTACCTTCATTGACCCCCAAAGGGTTTAGGAACACCTGATCTAAGGCTTATAGATTGCTTTATGGTGGACTATGATATATTATAATTGAGGGACATCATCAGATATACAATCATTGTTTACATCTTTAGCTCTACAGTGGTGTGAATAAATCCAGACCTGTAGGGCTGTGATCCAGCACAGTAAATTACCTGCTGTGACACAAGTTATAAACAGTTCATAATATTTATTTGTAATAATATGTGGATTCCTAAATATCATCCTGTATACCCTATATTGAAAACAATGAAGTAAATAAAGTGTTTTTAGGAAAGTAATGGACCTTCTTCTAAACAATGTAGCTAAACTCCTAAATTGTATACTAAGGGACAGTGGTAGCCTAGTGGGTAGAGCTTTTGGCTATCAACTGGGGGTTTAGAGTTTAAATCTTAGCTCTCCATCCAGCCACTGCTGGACCCCTGAGCAAGGCCCTTAACCCTCTCAGCTTCAGGGAGGCTGTACAATTGCTAACTCTGCACTCTGACCCCGGCTTCCAAACAAGCTGGGATATGCAAAGAAGAATTTCGTTGTACTGTACACCTGTATATATGCCAAATTAAGACAATCTGTTTTTAAGACAATCATAATGTTATGTCTGATCAGTGTAAATAACAGGGCTATATGTTAAATTGCTGTACCTTAGGGAAATATATGTAAATAAAACTACAGAACAAACTGTTTATAATTTCTTGATTACCCACAGTCACCTGTGGTTTGTTTTTATATACTGTTCTGTACAAAAGTTCAGCTGCTTGTCAAAAAACTTTTAAAAGCACGAACAGCTGCTCTATCCACGTAGGCAGACGTCTATGAAAGCCAATGCAGCAAAGATGAAGCCACAGCCTTGAATATGTCTCGACAAAATTTGACATTTTGTTCTAAAATTTCCTATTCAGAATTTTTAATTGACAAAAGCTTTTGTGCACATAGCCATGAGATGGTTTGTCATGCTATTCCAAAGCTATATGCATTATTACTTTGCTGCAACAACAGATTTTACTGTTTGAAGTGTGTTTGCCATAACATTAAAACCACCTCCTTGTTTCTACACTTACTGTCCATTTTATCAGCTCCCCTTACCAGATAGGAGCACTTTGTAGTGCTACAACTACTGACTGTAGTCCATCTGTTTCTCTACATACCTTTTTAGCCTGCTTTCACCCTGTTCTTTAATGGTCAGGACCCCCACAGGACCACCACAGAGCAGGTATTATTTAGGTGGTGGATCATTCTCAGCACTGCAGTTACAATGACATGGTGGTGGTGTGTTAGTGTGTGCTGTGCTGGTATGAGTGGATCAGATACAGCAGCACTGCTGGAGCTTTAAAATACCGTGTCCACTCACTGTCCACTCTATTAGACACTCCTACCTAGTTGGTCCACCTCGTAGATGTAAAGTCAGAGACAATCGCTTATCTGTTGCTGCTGTTTTAGTTGGTCATCTTCTAGACCATCATCAGTGGTCACCATGGGGGGCTGGCTGGATATTTTTGGTTGGTGGACTATTCTCAGTCCAGCAGTGACACTGTGGTGTTTAAAAGCTCTATCAGCATTGCACTCATACCAGCACAACACACACTAACACACCACCACCATGTCAGTGTCACTGCAGTGCTGAGAATGACCCACCACCCAAATGATACCTACTCTGTAGTGGTCCTGGGAGAGTCCTGACCATTGAAGAAGAGCATGAAAGGGGGCTAACAAAGCATGCAGAGAAACAGATGGACTACAGTCAGTAATTTTAGAACTACAAAGTGCTTCTATATGGTAAGTGTAGCTGATAAAATGGACAGTGAGTGTAGAAACAAAGATGTGGTTTTAATGTTATGGCTGATCAGTGTAAGTACATGTTTAGTCAGAAGAATGTTTTGATTAGTTGAAAGTGGACATTCTAATTCTTCCCAAATGTTATCAATACAGTTGAATTAGGATTTTGTTCTTCCACCAAATCTTTGTTGACTTTGCTTTGTTATAGCATAGTCACGCAAAACAGAAAACATTGTTCCCCATTAAGCTCATCTCATTTATATGATTGTTTTTTACACCTGTAGGCAAGAAAACTGTGTCGTTGAAAACGATGTAATGATGAAGGCATAGGATTACTGAATGTATAAGGAGTAAGGTGCATTGAGGAATCCGACCCTGTTGTAGCTCACAGACCCGTGGACTATGAAACAGTCAGTTACACAATAAAATCTACAGGATTACTACAGATCTATCACCTGTCACTACATCACACAATAGCTGGGAAATGTTCACACAAATGTAATGATACAGTGCTGGTTGAGTCGGAGGATATAATATAAGCTGAAGTAAGAACTAATCTACAGTCATGAAGTGCTTTGATGGACTTTTTGGCCTTGTGTGTCTGTTATTTCCCAGCTTACCTTTTTGTCTTTGCTGACAGGCCCATACTCTATCTTTTATCCCACATTTTATTCACCTGCCTCCCCCGCTTTCAATCACTGCACTGAATTTTACTTTCTCATGCCCGTCTATTCCACCTCTCTTCCTGCCCATGTAATTTTAATGCCAGGGTGGAATGGCTCGCTCTCTGGCTCATGAAGTGCTGATGGCTCTTGGAATCTAATTGTTTCTATCTCTGCTGGTGTGTCTGGCAGATCAATGTGGATTCGATAAACAATACTCTGTGTGTGTGTGTGTGTGTGTGTATGTGTGTGTGTGTGCATTTAAGTCTTCATTATCATTATCGTCCTGTGTGAGGGATGTTAACTGATCACTAATCCGGATATGGCAGGTATCAGTGCCCACTGACACATCAATCTACAGAAGGTCCTCTGCCTAATGCCAGTCAATATTTGAGATTATGTAAAGCATTATGACTATTTTTATCTTGAGATATTTGGAGTTTAAATGACCGAACAAAAGGATTTATTTCAACAATCCTAATTTATTTATTTATTTGTCGACTTAGCGGATCTAGCCCTCATTCCAGACCTGACACAGTTTTTACATTGGATGTCCTTCTTAACGCAACCCTCCTGTTTTATTAGGGCTTGGGAACAGCACTTAGAGTGTACTGACAAGTGCACCTCTCAAAGTCTAGGCTGTTTTGGGTCATCCCCAGGCGTCAGCCACTCCCAGCCAAACAGCCAATGACACCACTTAGATTCAAACTTAGATTCCATATCCCCGGATCTCAGCGGTAGAGGGCTAGAGTTATTTACAGCTGCATTATCCGAGTGCCTCAGAAAAAGGCTAAAAAGGCTCAAACCCAAGTCCCCAAGACTTACCATAGTACCTGTTGCACTAATGTGCCATAAAAAGGACTATTAATTGTTAGTGATTAGTATTATTTGTGACTAGACACACTACTGTAGTTTGCTGAAGACCATCACTTTTCAATTGACCTGGTAGAACTTAATCTTATAAAGCAAAATGGGGCTAAAGTTACCAAAGATATAGTTGCCAAAGATTACTTAATCAAGTGCTTAACAAAGGGATTTGTAATATGTGCTACACAGACTCACCAGCAAAGGGAGACTGAACTCGATTATAGAGCAAGGAACAAGAAAAGTAGTTGTTCAGGAGTTGAAAAGATAAACTACCTAGAGCTAAAAAAAGAGACAGAAATGTGGAGGCCATGACTGTGACCAGCCAACCAGCTACTCGGCCCACCAATTGACTGATGCGCAGCCAAGACCCAGGGCTATGATAAAAAATGGGAAAAAAAAACATTGTTAGGGAATAGAGTTGACTCACAGACTCAATACAGGGAAGGAGTGTATTAGTGAGATAAATCATTAGCACAAAGACGGCTTTCAAACACAAAAGCAATAAACAAAGATATCAAAGCGTCTAAACAGTGACAAACAAAGTGTACTCTTCTGTATTAAGCAAGGAGTAATGCTTAATAGCCAACTACCTTACTGACACAGTTTGATTCAGCACTGAGCAGATGTTCAGACTTTTCTTAAAAAAGGCTTATTTACAGATGCTGAGTGTTAGAGCTAATAATAGTTGGAGCTCTTGGAAATTTAGTCCAATTGAAGACGGAATGGAATGATTGCAAAAAATGGGTACCTTTACTCTGATACATTTACCGTATGCAAATTCGTTACTCATTACTACAAATAAAACGACAAGATTTTTTTTTGCTAAATGATGTAAGATGTGCACGCAGGTAGTATGGCTTTCAGGTACTTTATACACCACTGAGTGAGTCTGATTTAAAGACATTCCTAAGATTTACACAGATCTTACATAATATTTAATCCACATACCTAATAGTATGTAGCTAATAAGTCCTTATCATGCCAAAACACAGCTCTAGCGCAACAGTGTATTCCGCTAGCACACCAGTGCTGGGATTGTGATCTTTCGGTCGGCTGGGCGGCCCCTGGCAGGCACAATTGGCAGTGGCTGCAGCAGACAAAATTGGTCATTAAAATCTGCTCTGTGGGAAAACACCAGACTGGAAGGGGGTGGGAGGTTCGACACTGTGTATGGACACTGGTTAATAGTCAGAGGCGCCTGTACAGAAATAAAGAAACACAGAGATCAGTGAGTTACTTTCCTGTCCTCACTTGCAAATCCACCGAAGTATGGGCGAATAAGAAATGGGAATAAGAAGAGTGTCTCAGAAAAATATATGCTTTCTTGGATGCTATCAGGGTCTCCAGCAGCAGAAGACAAGTTGGCTAAATTAAATTGGGAGAAAACGGAAAAGAAAATTAATAAATTAAATAGCAAAATAAAAAGCAGCAGCAGATTATTTAAAGTTGTGAGTTTAAGCCTCCATGGATTACACTTGTTTGTCCAGCACAATTTACAACTTTGTGATCGGATTAAGATCAGAGCAATGTGAAGCCCAAGTCAAGTTTTTGTCATGTTCCACAAAACCATTCCTAAACATTTTATTGCAGTGTGGCAAGATTCATTACATTGCTAAAAGCGGCCTCTACCATTAGGAAACACTGTTGCTATTAAGGGGTGTATATGGTCTGCAACAATGTTTAGGTAGAAGATAGGTGTCTAAGTAAAGTCCATATGAATGCCGGGATCCAAGCTTCACAGCAGAACATTGCCCAGAGCATCTCAGCCTGCTTGCCTACTTCTCAAAGTGCAATAGACAGGGGTCAGCTTAGCACTCTGGCCAGTCTGCAGCCAAGCAACTCCATATGCAGCAAGCTGTAATGTATTATATGTTTTGATCTCTTTTGTTTTATATAGCTAGCATGAACTTGTTTTTATCAAAATATGCAACTCTTCTGTGGGATCTGACCAGCTTTTTTGCTGGTTTACCGGTGATCCTTCCTTGGACCACACCCCACATAACCTACCATTTCCGAGATGCTCTGATACTGCTGCAGTGCTCACACACCCTCGAATTTAACCTGTACTGCTCTGATTTGTCTCCTCACCTCCTTCTCACTCATTTATTCTCGCTTTTTTTACACACAGTGACAATCAGCAGAAGGGAGCCTAAACATCTCAAATTAAGGGCTGGCGGTGATGGATGTTCCCTTATCTGAGAGAGATATTGCACCCGTTTCCCCCCTGAATGATAGCCACTTCTTCCTATCATTTATATTGATTTGTCTCTTTTTTCACTTCATGCCTGCACACACACACAAACTAAGGCACAGTGTTTTTGACTTTTTATTCTTGGTTTGTCCCTTGACATGATGGCACAAAGTGTGTATAATGAGGTATGTAAGATAATTGAAATGTGTCTCTTAATTACATTTATATACACTATATGGACAAAAGTATTACAGTATATATACAAAAGTAACTGATGATAAGTCAGATGATAAATGAAAAAGATTACAATTGACTGGATTGGAGACTTTATTGACACGATCGTGGGTTCTTACAGCAGTGGAATAGCTGAAGAACAAGAAACAGAACTGTGGTCCCCCCTTTATATTGCTCTAGGCACATCACATCAGGTGTTGGACTTTGAAATCTCCATTGTGTGCTAACTGTTCTTTCTTATCTGCTTACAACATTTTACAACAGCTTAACAATAGACATGCTGCTTATCGTTGTACTTTAGACTCCCAGACACATCTCAAGCAGCCACATTAGGATTTAGCAACTATAAGTATTTAATGCACAGGCAGCAAATTACTCATTTTCAGGTGATATCAAACATAATATCTAATTTATCCATAGCAGAACACCCCTTTTTTAACTCATGTGTTTAAAGACACTACACTTACTAACAGGTGTTTATGATAAATTTTATAAAGAGAATTATATAAACTTTGTTAGCAACAGTTCAAGACATTTTAGAGCATTACTGTGCTCGTGTGCACAAAGCAATGTCCATAAAAACATGAAGTAAAGCTTGTTTTAATGGAACTTCAGTGGTGTGAACAGAGCTCTGACCTCAACCCCACTGAACAGCTTTGGAATGAACTAGAACATCAATTGAGGCATTCTTGACCAATTTCACTGCCCGTACATACAAAAGCTGTCTTGACTGAATGGCCATAGATTCCCACAGACAAACTTCAAAGCCTTGTGAGAAACCTTCTCAGAGGAGTTGTTGTTGTTATAGCTGAAAAGATTACGTAGAGGTCGCTCTATTTTAATACCATTTGTATTTTTAATTGGATGTCCTACAATGTTGTGGTCAGGAGTTTAAATACTTTTGGCCATATAGTGTATGTATGATTTATAAATCTTTCTATAACCTTCCTTCCTTCCTTCCTTCCTCCCTCCTATCTATCTATCTATCTATCTATCTATCTATCTATCTATCTATCTATCTATCTATCTATCTATCTATCTATCTATCTATCTATCTATCTATCTATGCCAACATTATCAACAATACTGCTGTCAGGGTTGTAGAAATTTATTTGAGGAAAAAATAGAAAGAATAGAAATCATAAGGGAAATATTAGTATTATGAAGACAATATTTGTTGTTAAACTACACTGGATCCAAAATTAAAATTTGTACCTGAAGAAGTTGCCATGATTGCACAGCAGGAAGTGTGAGTGTTGCACAGCTGTAGTGTTCGGGGGGCCTAGGATCAATTATCTCTGATCACAGTGTGTAGCCTGCTAAGTACTTTGTTTGTCTACATAGGTTTCCTCTGGAAACCCTGGTTTCTTCCTACATCTCAAAAGTGAGTGAGTGAGTGAGTAATTAAGTGAGTGAGTGAGTGAGTGAGTGAGTGAGTGAGTGTGATTTTTTTTTATGTTTTTCCTATTTTCCCCTTGATTAGTGTTCACATAAATATCCCTTCTGTTCTGTCTCTGTGTTTTAAATTGTTTGAGTATTGATTGCTTTCCAGCTTAAACATTTGATTATTTCCTAGTTTATTGTTAGTGTATGTTCTGCGTCTCTGTGTTCTTAGTTTTTCATCTATGATAATTACTATGCTTACCCCTTGTGTCCCGTTTCTTCAGCCAACACCTCACCATTACGAAAGCCAAGACCAGGAGAGACAGAATAGAAGGGATATTTATGCAAACACTTATCTGGGAAACAGGTAAAAACAATTGACAAAGGTCAAATCAAAGCAAGGGCCAGTTACTGGGCATTGACCTTAAACAATAACAAAACCTCACAACACTGTGACGAAGGCACTCCCTGGTCCTTTTTGGACAGTCCTTTTTTGCATGGCGCTGAAGTTACAACTAGTGTTTGGAAATAACTAAACCAGGCCAAAAATACACAGATAATTCACTTACTCACTCACTCACTTTCTTAACCGCTTATCCAATTAGGGTCATGAGTGGGGGGGTTTGTTGGAGCCTATCCCAGCTTTTCAAGGGGCGCCAGTCCATCGCAGGGCAGACACACATACACACACATTCACCTTCAGGGCAATTCAGTGTCTCCAATTAACCTTGACTGCATGTATTTGGACTGTGGGGGGAAACCGGAGCTTCTGGAGGAAACCCACGCAGACACGGGGAGGACACGCAAACTCCGGACAGAAAGAACCCGGACCGGCCCGCCTGGGAATCGAACCCAGGACCTTCTTGCTGTGAGGCGACAGTGCTACCCACCGAGCCACCGTGCCGCCCCACATATAAATCATACATGGAAATTACAGAAAAGGTGAAACTGCATTTTTACTGCATAGTCCATTTGAGATTCTGTTCGGGAGACCTCACTGCATTTGTAATTTACTACTGTTTTTATACAAACGATACCCATGCCATTTCCAGGATTCTGTTAATACCCCCTCCAGTTATCTAGTTCTACATCTAATAAGAAATCCCCCACACAAACTGACATTACCTGCACATCATATCGTCCTGAATTCCTAATATTACACATTTAATCTTGATTAAAAATTAAATTTAACACATGAAACACAATAACATCCCATACAAACCCTGAGGCTTGGAAATTTCATGATGTATAATTGTGTGGTTTTTACAATCAATACCCTACAGGTGGTTAATGGTGCCAGAAAGATGGGAGCCCAGAGGGGGGGTGGCATTTATGGCTTTATGCTGGGAGAGGAAGTAAAAGCGTTGACAGCAATAACTGCATTCACAAAATAATGCAGAGCCATGAATAAGCAGAAATTGTGCATGAAAAAAGCATTGACTTACATTGTATTCAAAAAGGTTACACAAAAAATTGTGTTTATCATTGTTTATGCATATAATGCATAATTTAATAGTATAATATGTATAATAAATAGATATGTATACGTACAATTAAATTATTAATGAAATTATAGATTAAATGTAAAGATGTAAACAGTACATGAAAAAGATATCAAATTATTTTTTTTTTTTTTTGAGTAAATAAATAAATGTAAAATGAATAATAATAATAATAATAATAATAATAAAGGGAAAAAAATAAAATAAAACAATAATAATAATAATAATAATGATAATAATAATAGTTATAATAATAATAATTATAAATCTCATTCAACAAATGGCATTTATGATAAAGGTAAAGTCCTTAAGAGCTCTTGGACATTTATTTAAAAAAAAAAAAAAAGTAATATTAATAAAATAAACAAATAAATAAATAATTACATGAACAAATATTAATTAATTACTTTATTTTATTTATTTTTAAATAATAATAATAAATAATGCCGAAGGGCATTTGGATGGTGCAGTGTTAAAATCCGCTAGCGATCCAAGGTTCAGATCTCAGTGGTGCTATCGGCCAGTCGGCTGTCTGCACTAACATGACTGGCTGAGGGAGGTGGCCGAAACAGGATGACATGCACTTGTCAGTGTGTTCTAAGTGCCTGTCCCAAATCTGAATAAAAATAGGAGGGTTGTTTTAGAAAAACCATCCAGTGTAGAAAATGTGACAGGTCTGGTATACACGCACAAGCTGTGTCTATTCACATGGTTATTATTACTCTTAGGGTAATGTCTTAGGGTGAATTTTGTGTGCATATGCCCTGCACCTCCAGCCAGCAGGTAAAGCCTCCAGCACAAACTCTCGCGGCTAGCTCACGTTCTTTAGATTAACAGTGATCATTGCACAGAGTCCACATCCTCGGGATAGCAAAATTTATCAAAAAAAAGGAGCAGCGGACCTACAGGACACCCCTGGGGAATACACAGGAAGGGTTGCAGGAGTGATGGCCCCCTCCAGGGGTTTCTAACCTTAAACGGAGCCCATATAGCCCCCGCTGGCACACAAGAACAGATTCCCTGTCAGCCAGGTGAATGACTATTAGTTTAGCGACACTAGGGGAGATAGAAGAGAGTAGAGAGGAAAGAGAAGTATATTGGCTCTGGGATAAGACTTCAAGTCTGAACTTTTCATTTCCTTTCTGCTGTCTAACTTAAGACATTCTCTCATGTACACACACTCAGATGGACTCAGATTTATTTAGCTCTGAATCCTGGGTAATGACAGGTGGATTTATATCCCAGGTTTATGGAGAGAAAAACAACAGTCATAGTGGCTCTAAAAGGATGAGAAAATGATTCCTAGTTGAAAGGATGATCAATTTGGTACTTGATCTTGATATCACACAGTAATTAGTTGTTTACATGTGCATTCATGTTCTGATCCTGATTAGATTGTGGCAATGCGTACACAAAAATCATACTATTTTAGCTTAAATGGTAATTTTGCCATTACTGAGTTTTAAAACAAATCTGACGCTTACTATTACTAGAACAGAATCAGCTTTTGTATTTTTTTATACATACTAATTATTATAAACATTTTTGTTCTGAGACACAGTCCCTCATATCTGTTTAATTTAAAGAGAGGGAATGAGGAGGGCAATTTGCAACTATAAAAATATGACGAATAATTTATTTGCTAATAAAGCAACTAGAGTGGACTCATATACCCCTTTTCCACCGACGCAGATCCGGCTCCGTTCAGGTTCGCGAACTTGATTTTGAACCGGTTCCACGTGTTTCCACCGAAAAAAGAGGTTCCAGACAGAGAACTAGCGTTTTAATCTGGCACCACAGAATACTTGCTTTTTCAGCGTGAACCGTGACATCATCTGTGGGTGTGTCACAGTGTAGAGGTTTGGGTGCTTTCATGAGAATCTGCTAAACAGCTTTGGTGCTAAACTTTCATCTTTTAGAGTTCACCTGATTAAATTTTGAGCCAGTTTGCCACTGATATTCATTGATATTTTCAAAGAGATGAACTGTGTGATATGACGTTGTAAAAGTGACCCGGACAGTATGAACAACATTTAACGTAAAAAATTAAGCGTAAAGCGGCTTGTTGTACTAAAACAATGGCCCGATAAATTTGGGCAGTACAGAGCACTTATAACCAGTAATAACTGAGAGAAATTTAGTGTTTTTATGTTGTACTTTTAGTACATTAAGCCACGTTACGCTTTTTTTACGTTAAGCTTTTTTCAACTCTCCCGAGAAGCGGACTCAGATCTGCATAAACACCACAAGTAAATCCAGCTAAACACAGATACACGTGGAGCTTTTAGAGTTGATTTGATGGATATTTCACACAGATAGATGTTTGTGTCGTGGAACTTTAGTGATGTTTTATCGCTCAAGCCGAGCGCTGAGCAAATCGGCTATTTGCGCCGAGGGTCGTGTGAGAGCGAAGCGCAAAACGCTTCTCACGTCAATAAACCAAAGACATCAACAACTGCGACAAACACGTCTACGTCTTCTAATCAGCAATAGTTGAATGATGCTTTTAGCATAAAAACACACATCTGTAACAACAGCACAAATGCTCGCAGATAATCTACATGCTCCGCCATCATATTACTACTCTATACTATTGTTGGGCAACACCCACCGTTGATGACGCATGCTTGGTTCCCAAAAACTGGTGGAAACGCGGCTCGGTTCTCTAAAAAACACTAAGGTTTGAAGAAACCTGAACAGACCCAGTTCAAGAACCAGGGTTCTTTTGGTGGAAAAGCACAATTATGTCCCAACATACTCCAAAAAACATAGTTTTGTGGAATAATATACAATGTATTTCACAGTGCAAGATTGCAAATAATTGAGGTTTTTCACATTTACGCCTCCTCATAATGATTGGTCAATGGAGCTAATGATACACAGCTGCTCTTTGTTGCAGGTAATGCTCAGGGCATTTAAGGGAGCAGCTGTGGATCCTTCAGCGGAGCCTATTTTGGATTGTTATGATTCATTTGGTATTCTTGCTCATGTTGGTTTCATGCTCATGCTCATGCTCATGCTCATGCTCATGCTCATGCTCATGCTCATGCTCATGCTCATGTTTAGAAGTCTGGTTTAGGTTTAGTCCTGTTCATTTTTTGTGTTAGTCAGTTCATGTTTAGCTTTTGCATTGTTAGCTTAAGTTCAGGATAATTTAGTCACGTTATTTGTGTTTATATTAGCATTAGCATTGATATTAGCATTTAGCTTAGGTCATGTGGTAGTGTGTCTTGCCTGTTCAAACCTGACTTGTATAACCTTGTCTTGTCTTAAGTTATTATTAAACATTTTGTCATTATCTCTGCGTGTGTTCGCCCCTCTTGTCACGCCATAGCCCATTCATTACAGTAGTGAATCATAAAGAGGAGAATCAAACAATGGCAACCACAAACCACTGTGAAGCAAGTTAAGTCTCATATCAAGCAAGAACAGTGAAAAATTACCTTCACAAAACTGCAACAATTAGTCTGCAGTTTCCAAACCAATAAAAAGGCTCATTAATAGGAAAAGTGATGAAACACAATGCAAAAAACATATTTGCCCCAGCTTTGTCCATTAAATAAAGTGTTATAAGAGAATTTACAAATTCTTCTATTTATTGCATTTTACATAGTGTCCCAACTTTTCTTGTATTGGCCTATAATGTGCACACTGATCAGCCATAACATTAAAACCACCTCCTTGTTTCCATACTTACTGTCCATTTTATCAGCTCAGTTTACCAGATAGGAGCACTTTGTAGTTCTACAACTACTGACTGTAGTCCATCTGTTTCTCTACATACCTTTTTAGCCTGCTTTCACCCTGTTCTTTAATGGTCAGGACCCCCACAGGACCACCACAGAGCAGGTATTGTTTAGGTGGTGGATGATTCTCATCACTGCACAATGACATAGTGGTGGGGTGTTAGTGTGTGTTGTGCTGGTATGAGTGGATCAGACACAGCAGTCCACTCTATAAGACACTCTTACCCACCTTGTAGATGTAAAGTCAGAGATGATCGCTCATCTATTGCTGCTGTTTGAGTTGGTCATCTTCCAGACCATCAGTGGTCACAGGACGCTGCCCACAGGGCGCTGTTGGCTGAATATATTTGGTTGGTGGTCTATTTTAGTCCAGCAGTGACAGTGAGGTGTTTAAAAACTTCAGCAGCGCTGCTGTGTCTGATCTACTCATACCAGCACAACACACACTAACACACCACCACCATGTCAGTGGCACTGCAGTGCTGAGAATGATCCATCACCCAAATAATACCTGCTCTGTGGTGGTCCTGTGGGGGTCCTGACCATTGAAGTACAGTATGAAAGGGGGCTAACAAAGCATGCAGAGAAACAGATGGGCTACAGTCAGTAATTGTAGAACTACAAAATGGTTCTATATGTTAAGTGGAGCCGATAAAATGGACAGTGTGTGTAGAAACAAGGAGGTGGTTTTAATTTTATGGCTTATTGGTGTATATTTAAATGATAAAAGTGTTAATGCAGTAATCAGGAAATCAAATACTTAATTTCGGCAATACACTTATATTAAAATGTAAATTGTGGACAGTCATTTGGGCAACTATGTAGTGCTATATTAAACTGTAAAAACGATTTTACAGCCCTCTTTTCCAGAGGATTACTACACAGTCTTAATTAATGCTTTGAAAGCCTTTACTGTAAAATTTAACACTGTGCTTACCTCAACACAAAGTGTAATTTTATAAGGATCAAAGTAATTAAACTCATTGACATAATATAATATATCATCAATGAAAAGCATTCAAGCTCTTTAGTTAAAGTGCATAAAAGCTAATGATTCAGCAGGGTACCAAACTTCATAAATACGTCAAGCTGTAAAAGGTGTGCTTTAGTGCTCACAAACACTAATGTTTTAATTACTACCATGGGTTTCTTTACAATGTGTGTAAAGAACTGTATAATAGTGCATAATAGCAGTTCTGTCATGTGATGCATTCTAGCATTCAACTTTAAAAAGAAGCAATGCTAACACTTCACTACTGAAAAATAAACTAATATTTATCTGATTCATGGAGTAGTCTCATGATATTTCCCATTATCAGATAGCATGCAAACTTTACAAAATCTTTAAGAAAATCTCTTATGCAGTTAACTGATTATTTTCAACTTGTTAACACACCTTATCTTTATCTTTACATGCATGAGCAATTGCTTTATGTATTTTGCTATTGTATTCTAAGCTCATACAGAAACTCTAGCTGTGTAACTGCACTCTGAAAGATAAAATCTGAATGTATATACTGTGCTGAAAATGTGTCCTTTCCAAACTCAAGCAGCCACTTTTCATGAATATAACTTTCAAATTCAGCAATATTCCTGGCCTGCCCCCATCACTTTCCTGCAATTAATATTTCATCCACTGCTGAATGTCACCGAAAATGTGAAGTCAGATTCATCTATGCAGTGTGTGGTTCTCATTTCACTATGCAGATGAAGAAAAGGGTTTCCTAAAATTAAGTCATTACCTAGTCCACTGTCATGATTTATAATAGTGGGACCACACAGTAACCATTTGTGAAAACAGACAGACAGATAGACAGATAGACAGACAGAGACAGACAGACAAATAAATAAATAAACAAATGAGAATTAATGACTTACATTTATTGTACAATAATTATTATGGCAATCATTATTGTTTTAGCAATGGTATAACTGCCAGATATCATTATTTCTCAGTCTCTTTATTAAAATACAGCCAGGAAATACAGAAATACAGTATTATGCAATATTAAAAATAATAAATAAATGGGCCGCTCTGGTGGTGCAGAGGTAAAAACACACACTAGCACACCAAAGCTGGGATCTCGAATACATCGTATTGAGTCTCAGCTCTGCCATCCGGCTGGGCTAAGTGGCCACATGAACAACGATTGGCCTGTTGTTCATATAGGGGATGGATTTTAAGCCGGATAGGGACTCCTCATAGCTGATGCAATTACAATCTCTGCTGGCTGATTGATGGCGCCTGCACAGAGGCAGGGAAAGAGTGCGTTGATCAGGGTGTGTCTCTCCATACACAAGGCTGATTCGCATATATGCACTCGCCTAATGTGGGTGACAAGATGCATATGGCTGCTGCCCACGTGTTGGAGGGGCCGTGGGTTAGCTTCGTTTTCCTCAAATCAGAGTGGGGGTCAGTATTAGTGGAGAGGAAGCATGACGCAATCGGGCAATTGGACGCGCTAAAAAAAGTTGGGAGAGAAAGGGTAGAAAATGCATAAACATATATATATATATATATATATATATATATATATATATATATATATATATATAAAAATAAACCAAAAGTGGAATGTATTTAGTGTGACCTCCCCTTACACTTGAGCAAACCTAAATAGAGGGGAACACTAATGTCATTGCTGTCACGAATGGGTGGCTATGGCGAGACAGAGGGGCGGACACACATGCAGAGATGGACCAAAACTTAGATATTTATTATAAACAAAAGACAAGACACAGGAAAACAAAACTAAACACAGCTAAACAATGACAAACTGGCTAACAAGGCTAACTAAGGAAAACATGGCTAATAAAGCTAACTAAGGCAAACATGGCAAACTTAGATAACACCAAAAACTAAACATGAACAGAAATCCAACATACCAAAACACATGAAGCATGGAAGCATGGAAGCATGGCACAAGAAAACATGGCACAAGGAAACATGGCACAAGGAAGACAAAACAGTGCACCATGTGTGTGCTCCAGTGCACCTCTTAAATGGAGGGCAGCTGGAACCAATCATGAGCTCGAGGGGTGGCAGGAGACAGAGTGTGCTCCTGGAGAGGGGGCATGGCACACAAGCTCCAGAGCACACAGAGGCTACAAGTGTTACAATTGCTAACACCTGTATTTGTCCAACTATTTTATGACTGCTGTGAGAAAGGTGTCGTAAAAAAATAAGGTCAGATGATAAATGAAAACAAAGATTACAGTTGACTGAATTAGAGAATTTTTGAAGCTGCTCTAGTCAAGTTACGGTTGCAACACTTGGGTGTTGGACTTTGGAACCTCCATTCTGTATTAACTATTGGTCCTTATCTGCTTACAACATTTTACAACGGCTTAACGACAGACGTGCTGCTTATCTCATTGCTTGATGTGTATCTGGGAGTGGAAAGCACAAACATAACTATAAGGCATTAATGCACAAGCAGCATAATACTAATATTCAGGTTATACTAAGCATAAAAAGGTCACTTACACCGGGTTTGTGCAAGACATGCTTGGGCATTATATACATGTGTTACTTTAATTCATTGGAAGCTTGCTGATACCATGTATAAGACCAACTTCCAATCACATCATTCCATCCAAAATGCTTATGATTACAGCATTTGACAGACATGAACTCATAATTTTGCATCAGCAAGACCTCTGTCAAAGGGTAATCAGCAAACAAACCGAATATTCAAGATGTGGTATTGTCAAAGAAAAAAAAGAGACTGGAAGGCCAAGATACCTTTTAACATCTGATGAGAAGTTTCTCAGAGTTTCTTCTTTTAAAGACTGGAGGAAGTCCAGCAAAAACCTGGCTCAGCATCTGGCAGCTTTATCGGGATGCCATGTTGACCCACAGTTCAAAGAAGCTTGATCAGGAATAAATTATTTGAAAGAGTAACAGCCAAGAAACCCCTTTTACAGGATGGAACAGAGTAAAAAGGTTGTGAGTCTTTGGGTAAGCACTTTTAGGTATTCTCAGTTTAGAAAAATGTGCATTTTTCTTAGTTTTCTAGGTGTGGTAAATGGTGGTGCAGTGAGTCTGGAAATAATCCATGATGTGCTGCAGTGCTGTCACTTGGCTGATCTTTCACACTGCTGCTGGATTGTTTGTCCCATGTTGAATAAAGTATAGACTGTAGATTGTGGGGCCATTTCCACTGCACAAAGAATTGAAAGTTTTAGAGAAAGAAAACGAAACTTTGTCCTTTCCATTTTTTTGTTTGGCTTTAGGGGGATGGGGTAAGGCTATAAGCATTGTTCACTGCTGACTAATAAGGCAAATAGGGTTGAATTGCTGGTCAGAAATGATCTTTTTTAATGTAGTGGATTAAGACACAACTGGGTACTTGAACATTACTGAGAATATAGGTAGAGAGTATAGGTATTTGCTGGCATACTTCTTATTTCTTCAGTGCATTAATCATTTTATTGTGATACACAGTCACATTATTATGACCACTTCCAACTTTTGACACCGACAGCGTGAGGCTCATGAAGGAAGTTATGTTTCGTGAGCTGGCTTGGTGGGTATATAAGATGTGCTATAGGCTGTCTGCACAAATATATCCCTCGCTGCTATCATGGGTAAAAGTACCATGGGTAAAACTGTCTTCCCTGGGGTAGATGGGATCTTCCAGCACAACAATGGGACATGTCACACAACTAAAAATGTCCGACACTGGTTGAAAGAGCAGGACCAACACTTCCAAGTACTAACCTGCCTTCCTAATTCCCCAGACTTTAACTCAATTGAGCATCTGTGGGACCACCTTGATCGTCGTGTTCACTCTATGGATCCTCCCCCACGCACCCTCCAGCAGCTGTGGGATGCACTGCAGTCAGCATGGCTCCAGATACCTGTGCCAACCTACCGGGACCTTATTGAGTCACTCCCAGCCCGTCTAGCTGCTGTCTGTGCTGCACATGGTGGTTACTCTGGATATTAGCTGGTGGTCATAATAATGTGACTCAACTGTGTATATACTAACTGCTAGGTGAAAGCACTAACTCTTCTTTAACAATGCTAACAGAAGGGTCGCAGAAGTGTCCAATCTTACAAATGTTAGTGTATATATGAGTGTTTGCTAATCCATTAAGTATAAAAATAAAGCATTACTTTAAGAAGTGTTTAATTATTAATTCAATTTATTTTTATCAACCACTTTATCCTTGTCAGAAGGACAGCAGGCTTGGTTCTGCTGAAAACACTGGAAGCAAAGCAAAAGTACCCTAGACAGGGCGGCAATCTATCTCAGGGCTTCGGCCATCCAACATTTCCCCAGACACAGGCTATCATGTCTGTGTAGGCCAGCCAATGACACCTCTGAGTTTAAACCTGGATCTCAGTGGTGGTGGGCTGGTGTAATAGAGTGCTGCCCTACCAAAGTCCTTTGTTCAAGAATAACCAATATAAAAAGCACTCTAGTCTACCAAGAATATATTTCTTTTGAGAACACATGAACAAAAATTCAAGTGGATATTATGGCAGTATAGTAATCTGAGCATTGTACTAAATTTGAATAGAAATTAATTTAATAGACTCGAAATCTGTCTGACCCGTGCACAAACATTGAATTGGCACTAACCTTTCAGTTGAAGGGCAAAGAACTGTGATTCTCTCTTCAATAAGAACAAGAGTTGTAAAAGAAACTGAGAGTAACTGAGAAGAATGTGATTATCATCAGTTTTCCTCTCAATTATTCAGCAGGCTGACGATTTACCATTAAATGTCCCATCTTTTTATGGCACTTGCCTAAATCATGGTGACTGTGAAGGACATCTTCTGTCATTCATTGTGCTTTGAGTAAACAACTCAATATTTGAAGAAAGAATTGGCCACCCCATGCTTCCACTGCCTTGTATAAACCATGAACCTGGAGTCCTGATAAAGCACTGCACTGCTACTATAAAAATGGAATAAGAAATCATCTTGACACAGCCACGCATCTTGAGGCTGAAGAGAAAGGAAAAAGGGAAAAGAGAGTTTCTGAAGGTCATTGCGTGACAGCCACTTTCCTGGGCCGTAATTACCAAGGGCTGTGATAAATTTGAAAGGGCTGATATAGGTGGAGGTTAATCCATTTGGTTCAGTTGGGAAATAGTCGGTAAAAGCAGTGGGAATGCCACGTGTAGCACGGAAGAGAAAGTGAAAAAGCTGGAAGCAGTGAGATTCATGAAAGCTTACACATCCTTGACAGCACACGAGATATAAAAAGGGGGAAACGTGGATAGTAAAACATTACATACATCAATAGTACTTTTGGTACTTTTATAGCCTCCACTTAGGGCTTTTTACTTGATGTTAGAACTGGGATTGAATTACATTAGGGCAAATGTTAAGTAATGAGACTATTTATGACTATTAAGTAATTTTGGAAAGAAGTTAACTGCATGCTGTAGCATTAGCAGTTTAATTTACTTGAACTTACCTGCTCAACCCAAACGAATACAGCCACAGACCTGTTTTCTTCCTTTGCTCTGCATTATGCCAGCCAATTGCAGAGTTCTGTTAAAATCCTAAAGACCCACACACAAATGTCTGGCCAAAAATATAAGTATTAAGACTAACTGTTTAATTGAGCGAAATCAGGTATGACCTGTGTCTGGTAGGGTTAGGGTTAGGTTAGGGTTAGGATTAGGCCACATTCTCTCGTTGTGGATTAAATTAAGCTCAGTGACTTTATAAAAAATAATTTTTATCACTTCAGTTGACATAATACATTTTGCATTGCAGTTCTAGACTTGTCTGCACCACTGAAATGCAGACAGGTAATCTATTATTATGCTATTTTTTGTTTGTTGTGTGATGATGCTGCTTTTAAGGGAAACTTGGAGCTGAGTAGTGGGGAACTGCATTTAGTTACAAACGCTATTTTCATATCTGTCAAGAAGAATTGGATGAATGCAGCAAACTCTAAAAATGTCTCATTACCTTTTCTATTATTCATACCTTTGAACCATTTGAAAACTTATATAATGGATGCTGTATTTTTCCTGAATTGATTTTTGCCCATTCCAGCTTGATACAAGACTTCAGTTGCACAGACACATTTGGACTGCAGGCAGGCCGATCAAGCACACACAGTCTATGTTTACGAAGTGACATTGTTGAAGCATGTGCTAAAATACCGACTTCTCGGAAACAAGACATCACCCTGATGGTAGAATTTGTCTACCTCAGTTTTATATATACACCGATCAGGCATAACGTTATGACCACCTTCTTATTATTCTGTTGGTCCCCATTTTGCTGCCAAAACAGTCTTGACCTGTCCAGGCATGGACTCCACTAGACCCTTGAAGGTATGCTGTGGTATCTGGCACCAAGATGTTAGCAGCAGATCCTTTAACTTCTGTAAGTTGTGAGGTGGGGTCTTCATTGATCGGACTTGTTTGTCCATCACATCCCACAGATGCTCGATTGGATTGAGATCTGAGGAATTTGGAGACCAAGTCAACACCTCAAACTCGTTTGCTCCACAAACCATTCCTGAACCATTTTTGTTTTAGTGCAGTAGCTCGTCTGTTGGAGCTAGGCCAACCTTTGCTCCCCACATGCATCATGACCCTGTCGCCGGTTTACCACTGTTCCGTCCTTGGACCACTTTTGATAGATACTGACGACTGCAGATCGGGAACACCCGACAAGAGCTGCAGTTTTGGAGATGCTCTGACCAAGTCGTCTAGCCATCACAATTTGGCCCTTGTCAAACTCGCTCAAATCCTTACGCTTGCCCATTTTTCCTGCTTCTAACACATCAACTTTGAGGATAAATGTTCACTTGCTGCCTAATATATCCCACCCACTAACAGGTGTCGTGATGAAGAGATAATCAGTGTTATTCACTTCACCTGTCAGTGGTCATAATGTATATAGTGTATATATATATATACATATAAGCAATTCATATCACATCTCTGATGCACCCCATATGTTGTATATTTCACTGATAACATTCTAGATGCTCTTTTTTGTCTTTGACATGATTTCTGTTATTTTATCCTGTAAAAAAAGAAAATCAAAGAAAGACAAGCTGAACTATTTTGACCACAGCACACGACCCTGTATTTATGTTTGTTTTGATTTCTCTTTGTGAAATCAACAGAGGCTTACATTTCTTTTACAGAGGTTGCATTTTGTTAATGCAGCAATAGAACTTTCAGCGGTTTTCTGAAGTACTTCAGAGCCCCTGTGGTTATTTCTATCATAGAAGCATTTCTGAAGCAATGGCATCTGAGAGCATTAGGGCCACACTTATTTACCAGAGGTTTCTGACCTTGCCCTACACTTTTTGAACTGATTCACAGTTCTCTCATGAAGCTTGGCACAAAGTAGTGAACCATGAACCAATTTAGCTTGTTAAGACTGAGCCTTCAGTGGAGCATCTTTTTATTTTCTTTTTTAATGATACTTAACAAATCTTAGATTTTAGTTTTTAGTTTTTAGTGCACTTTACACTGGTAATAGTGTTTGTATTTTACAAATATTACATTTGTTGTGGCCTTGGGTTTGCAACTGAGCTATAATGCTAATACTGATTTGTAACACCAACATATAGAGATATGTATAGGTTGTTTTTCTATGAATATTGCTTCATAGAAAAAAACTCAAATCCGGCCCGCCACGTCATTTTATGTGGCCCGCTGGAGCTTAAAACATGTATAATTGTCTTAAAATACACTGTAAAATCGTACATAAACTGCATCTCCCACAATGAATGCCGATTTTGTGACCCGCAAAGTAACCGCATCCTGCCACTAGATGGCAGTGTTTCCACACCAGCATTTAACTGAGTCGGTTTTCCAACAAGTGATGTTGAGAAATATTTACAAATATTCCCAAAATTGAAGCAGAAGGAAGGTTATTTAATGAAAGATGAGAAAGTGAATACAAGTTTGTGCTTCAAGAAGAGAAATCGGTACGTCTCTTGTGTTTTGAGACCGTGTCTGTGGTAAAGGACTACAATATAAATGTACTGTAGATATACATTATAAATATACAGTATAAATGTGGCATTTTGACACCAATCACAGAATTTAGCCTCCAAGAAAAACAACAAATTGTTCAAGACTGAAAAGGCAGACTGCAATCACAGCAGGATAAGTTACAATCGGCCCTTTGAGGGCAACCATAATGCAGATATGGCCCTCGGTGAAAATGAGTTTGACACCCCTGGCTTGGGCAATCCACTAAAGTAACTAAAGGGAAAAAAGCCAAGCATAAGTATGTGCAGTTCACAGAGTATTTATCTTGAAATAATTATGACACTGCTAGCTTAATATGTGCTGCTGCCATGCATCACTTTTGCTCATCTACCCAACAGAAAATTTTAAGGAACTCCATTTATATATATTTCTGCCTAGCATTTTCCTCTTACTGGAGTTTAATGTGCCTAGCAGCCTCTCTGGAGCCAATACACTGCAGGCAAATGCATAGGAAAAAAGTCATTAGCCTTCACGTTCACATTTTCAATCTCTGTCCTCCAGTCACAGTGAGAAGAAAGCAAGCTAGCAAACAAAACAGGCAAAAATAAATAAACAAATCAGGAAAAAAAGACCATATTCTTTTCATGGTGCCAAATAGTGAACATGCTACATAGGGGTCCTCTTAGGCCTCAATGCACAAAACAATATTGAAAAATTCCCTGAGGCTACCTCCTACAGACTGCTCATCCTGGCTAGCTGTATACACTTAACAGCACTGCCTAAACGACTAACTCACTATTCCAAGCTTGCAAAGATTAGTCCGTGTGGGCCATGTACTCAGTTTTAATTAAATGTATGCAGTCAATTAATTGCGACCTGATGCAAGTGAAGCATAAATTAAATAAGCAAGCATCATCAATAAGCAAGAGCACTTAGCTTTTTAGGATGTTTATTTGGAGGTTTAACCACAGTAGTGCAAAATTAATAATAACAGGACATTATACCATAAAAGTACATCTAAACAAAACAACAACAACAATGTTTGACTTCTTCCACTAATTCTGACTGTATGGATTGCAATTTGGAGTTGCTTTACATTTATGGTATTCAGCAGATGCTTTTATCTAAATTGATTTTCTACTGTGGCCAAATACAGTGCAAGGAATTGAGGCTTAGGGGCCTTGTTAATGACCCAACAGTTGCAACTTGGCAGTGGTGGGGTTTGAACCAATGACCCTCAGATTACTAGGCCATTACCCCAACCACTGAGGTAAACAAGCAACAAAAATAACAATGTATAGGAAGTGAAAAAGCAAGAGAAAATGCTAAAATGACTAAGGCCAGTGTCATAACAGCCGGTCAACGAAGCAGAACATTTTCTACATGCAGTATAGTCATCAAAATAAGCCACACACAATATAATAGATGCTGTACACATAAAGTCTGTGGGTTGTGTGGCTGGTGGTTATGGAAGAAATCAATGCATGGATCAATGAATCTAGCTAATCTATTAATCTAGAATTAATTAGTCTGCACTACTGCAGATATTCAATTAAAATTGTAATGAATGAGATAACATTGTATTAGGAAATGTATAAACAGAGCAAGAATGGTGACAATTATTATAAATCTTATAGGATAATAGAAATTTGTATGTGTTTAATGCACTATGCAGACCCATCTAATACCCTGCTTTGCAAACACCTCTTAATAATGTCCTTAATGGCATCTTTGTTTCTGTCAAGAGAGTAATAAACTGTACTATCATCAGGTGTTTGATGTTTTCTGCACATCAGTTTGGGATCCACCCTGCTTTTTTTCTATTCGGACAATTAGTACAAAGTAATACATATATGCACACACCACCTCCTTGTTTCTAAACTCACAGTCCATTTTATCAGCTTCACTTACCATATAGGAGAGCTTTGTAGCTCATACTGTAGTCCATCTGTTTCTCTACATACCTTTGTTAACTTCCTTTCACCCTATTCTTCAATGGTCAGGACCCCCACAGGACCACCACAGAGCAGGTATTATTCAGGTGGTGGATCATTCTCAGCACTGCAGTGACAATGACATGGTAATGGTGTGTTAGTGTGTGTTGTTCTGGTATGAGTGGATCAGACACAGCAGTGCTGCTGGAGTTTTTAAATAGCGTGACCACTCACTGTCCACTCTATTAGACACTCCTACCTAGTTGGTTCACCTCGTAGATGTAAAGTCAGAGACGATCGCTCATCTTTTGCTGGTGTTTGAGTTGGTCATCTTCTAGACCTTCATCAGTTGTCACAGGACGCTGCCCACAGGGCGCTGTTGGCTTGATATTTTTGGTTAGTGGACTATTCTCAGTCCAGCAGTGACAGTGAGGTGTTTAAAAATTCCAGCAGCGCTGCTGTGTCTGATCCACTCATACCAGCACAACACACACTAACACACCACCACCATGTCATTGTCACTGCAGTGCTGAGAATGATCCACCACCTAAATAATACCTACTCTGTGGTGGTCCTGAGAGAGTCCTGACCACTGAAGAACAGCATGAAAGAGGGGTAACAAAGCATGCAGAGAAACAGATGGACTACAGTCAGTAACTGTAGAACTAGAAAGTGCTTCTATATGGTAAGTGAAGCTGATAAAATGAACTGATCAAGTATTTTGCAAATTTCATTAATTCATTTATTTAATACATGCACCATCACTTTATTCTTGTAAGGGTTGCAGTGGGTCTGATTCATTGGATGAAAAGTAATGAATACCCCAGAGAGGTTGCCGGTCTCTCACAGGGCACATACCCACACACTTTGGACAATTTTTGGTGGCTCTAGTTGGCCTGACTGTATGGATTTGGATTTGTGGGGCTAAACCGGAGCACCGGAGAAAACCCACATGGACACAGAAAAAACATTCAAACTTCACACAGGAAAGACTGTGGCCACTCGGTTGAGGAATCTAATCTAGGCCCTTCTTGCTGTGAGGCAACAGCTCTACCCACTGTGCCACACTGCTGCCAATTTTGTAACTTAATGTGTGCAATACACCTAAAAATGGAAGACAAAGGCAAAATAAAAGTAAAATCATTATACACAAAACAGGTCTTTCACTAACATAATAATAGAGTGAAAAGGTTTAGGGAATCTAGATAAATCTTATTCCAAGAAGGGCAATGCCAGAAACCACTGTTGCAGGACCTTTAAGCCTTTGAACAGAATTGCATGAGAAATCATCATACTGCTGTATTAAATAAAGTATAATAGGCTCAGGAGTACTTTGGAAAACCTTTGTTTCTTAATAAAGTTTGCTGCCGATTCAAGAAATGCAACATATAACACTGTTATGCAAAAAATAAAATCCATACATCAATTCCTTGCAGAAGTACTATTGAGTTCTCTGGGCCAGAGCTTATCTCTGATGGGCAACAAGAGTGGAATAGTGTGATATGGTCAGGTGGTCAGATGAGTTTGTATTCTGGTTGTATTTAGGTAAAATTGCCCACAGCATGGGTTGACCTTCACACAGAAGCATATATTAAAATTTTAGAGAGATAAAGTAACATCTTTTTCTGCTTTTTCCGAGAACTCCATAGATATTTTAGCAAGACAATGCCAGGACTCATTTTACACATGCTACTACAGCGTGGCTTTGTAGACACAGAGTGCTTGAGTGGCCTGCCTGCAGTCCAAATCTGTCTGTTATTGAAAGTGTGTGAAGAGACTCAGACAATGTTGACCACAGACAATGTTGACCACAGACCATTTATTAGCTTGTATCAAACAAGAATGGGCAAATATTTTACTTGCAGAACTGCAGCAATTAGAAGGATCATCAGTTCCCGAACAATTAAATGGGTAATGTATTAGAAATGTGATGTAGCATAGTGGCAGACATGCAGTGCACCAGTTTTTGTGTATTGCAGATATCAAATTACATCAAAATTTGCTTATATGTACAAAATACAATGAAGTTAATCTGAAAACATTGGAAATCTCGTCTTTGTCCTTTTGGCAGTTAAATAAAGATTAGTGTCCCAACCTTTCCACAAATGTGGTGTGTATGATTGGCTGAACTTACACTAAAGACTAGTTTACTGGGCTAAAATAGTTAGCTTCTCAAAATTTCTTAAGATAGCTTCTTAAGATTCCATTACAGCCTTGCTTCAATTTTAGATGAGAGCATACTTTTACACGAGCAGTTAATCAAGTCCTGAAATCCAATACCCATCACATTAGTCTGCATGTCAAAATCTGCTGATGTGAAATCATATATCAGAAATGTTCCTCAAATGTAATCGGACTATAATTACTTTTATGTTTATCATACATTAGACAAGCATTTGAAACTCACTCACTGTAATATACCATGTACCAGACAGAAAGGCAGAGAGAGAGAGAGAGAGAGAGAGAGAGAGAGAGAGAGAGATCAATTTTGACTGATTCTCCAACTGTAGCAATGTTTTGCTCCACAAAGATCAGCAAAAGCTTGTCCTACTTTCTTAAAAAAATTAGTTCACTGTAAACTTCTGGGTGCAAGGTGCTGTGATTAAAATAATGTTACTGGTTAGACAAGATACACCAACCAGGCATAACATTATTACCACTGACAGGTAAAGTGAATAACATTAATTTCATCACGGCACCTGTTAGTGGGTGGGATATATTAGGCAGCAAGTGAACATTTTATCCTCAAATTTGCTGTGCTAGAAGCAGGAAAAATGGGCAAGCATAAGGATTTGAGTTTGACAAGGGCCAAATTGTGATGGCTAGATGACTGGGTCAGAGCATCTCCAAAACTGCAGCTCTTGTGGGGTGTTCCCAGTCTGCAGTGGTCAGTATCTATCAAAAGTGGTCCAAGGAAGGAACAGTGGTAAACCGGCGACAGGGTCATGGGTGGCCAAGGCTCATTGATGCACATGGGGAGCGAAGGCTGACGAGCTACTGTAGCTCATATTGCTGAAGAAGTTAATGCTGGTTCTGATAGAAAGGTGTCAGAATACACAGTTGCAGGGTTGTTTTGGCAGCAAAAGGGGGACCAACACAATATTAGGAAGGTGGTCATAATGTTGTGCCTGATTGGTGTACAGTATATCATATTATTATCATATCAATTAACCAAGGTCAATAAAAAGATCATAGCAACATATTTTCAGTTGTTCAATATGCTCTAGCTGGTTTAGATTGCTGCAGCTTGTGTACTTACCAGAAAATTAAAGCCTGATCATGTTGCATTATTATTATTATTATTATTATTATTATTATTATTATTATTAATGTACTTATTTATTATAATTTAAATTATTATTACTATTCTTATTATTGTTATTTGTTTATTTATTTATTTTTGTTAAGTGGACCACAATGTCAAAACAATGTTTATGCTTTGTGTGTGTGTGTATATATATATATATACAGTGTATCACAAAAGTGAGTACACCCCTCACATTTCTGCAGATATTTAAGTATATCTTTTCATGGGACAACACTGACAAAATGACACTTTGACACAATGAAAAGTAGTCTGTGTGCAGCTTATATAACAGTGTAAATTTATTCTTCCCTCAAAATAACTCAATATACAGCCATTAATGTCTAAACCACCGGCAACAAAAGTGAGTACACCCCTAAGAGACTACACCCCTAAATGTCCAAATTGAGCACTGCTTGTCATTTTCCCTCCAAAATGTCATGTGATTTGTTAGTGTTACTAGGTCTCAGGTGTGCATAAGGAGCAGGTGTGTTCAATTTAGTAGTACAGCTCTCACACTCTCTCATACTGGTCACTGAAAGTTCCAACATGGCACCTCATGGCAAAGAACTCTCTGAGGATCTTAAAAGACGAATTGTTGCGCTACATGAAGATGGCCAAGGCTACAAGAAGATTGCCAACACCCTGAAACTGAGCTGCAGCACAGTGGCCAAGATCATCCAGCGTTTTAAAAGAGCAGGGTCCACTCAGAACAGACCTCGCGTTGGTCGTCCAAAGAAGCTGAGTGCACGAGCTCAGCGTCACATCCAACTGCTGTCTTTGAAAGATAGGCGCAGGAGTGCTGTCAGCATTGCTGCAGAGATTGAAAAGGTGGGGGGTCAGCCTGTCAGTGCTCAGACCATACGCCGCACACTACATCAAATTGGTCTGCATGGCTGTCACCCCAGAAGGGAGCCTCTTCTGAAGTCTCTACACAAGAAAGCCCGCAAACAGTTTGCTGAAGACATGTCAACAAAGGACATGGATTACTGGAACCATGTCCTATGGTCTGATGAGACCAAGATTAATTTGTTTGGTTCAGATGGTCTCAAGCATGTGTGGCGGCAATCAGGTGAGGAGTACAAAGATAAGTGTGTCATGCCTACAGTCAAGCATGGTGGTGGGAATGCCATGGTCTGGGGCTGCATGAGTGCAGCAGATGTTGGGGAGTTACATTTCATTGAGGGACACATGAACTCCAATATGTACTGTGAAATACTGAAGCAGAGCATGATCCCCTCCCTCCGGAAACTGGGTCGCAGGGCAGTGTTCCTGCATGATAATGACCCCAAACACACCTCTAAGACGACCACTGCTTTATTGAAGAGGCTGAGGGTAAAGGTGATGGACTGGCCAAGCATGTCTCCAGACCTAAACCCAATAGAACATCTTTGGGGCATCCTCAAGTGGAAGGTGGAGGAGCGCAAAGTCTCGAATATCCGCCAGCTCCGTGATGTCGTCATGGAGGAGTGGAAAAGCATTCCAGTGGCAACCTGTGAAGCTCTGGTAAACTCCATGCCCAGGAGAGTTAAGGCAGTTCTGGGAAATAATGGTGGCCACACAAAATATTGTCACTTCAGGAACTTTCACTAAGGGGTGTACTCACTTTTGTTGCCGGTGGTTTAGACATTAATGGCTGTATATTGAGTTATTTTGAGGGAAGAATAAATTTACACTGTTATATAAGCTGCACACAGACTACTTTTCATTGTGTCAAAGTGTCATTTTGTCAGTGTTGTCCCATGAAAAGATATACTTAAATATCTGCAGAAATGTGAGGGGTGTACTCACTTTTGTGATACACTGTATATATATATATATATATATATATATATATATACTGTATATATATATGTTATCATGACTAAGTGCACCTCAATCCCATTAACCCTTTAACCTTCTTGCCCAACATCAGTGCCTGACTACATAAATGTAATCAGTATATAATCCCAAACAAATACTTCAAAATATTAATTTAAACCTTCACAACACAAACATTTAAGAATATAGTGTATACCTGATTATTCAAACAACAAAGTGAAAAGTAGGACTCATTATACAGTATACTGTAATGTGTTCCCCTTTGTGATAAGTGCATGTGAAAGTATTTTACACTACTGTAGGAACATCTTAGAGTAGTTTAGCTCCATTATCTCATGGTTTCCTTTCCTGCTAACGCATACCTAGATTAAAATATCTTAATGGAGTAGATACATCAGAATAGAACTGTGCCAAAGAGCTTTTTATATCTATGTGTACAGCCCAGCTGAACTACTCAACCCTTCAATTCCCTGAAGTGGGATGTAGCAAAAAATGAAGAGATATTGTTCTTTTCTGAGTAATAGTAACAGACCCACCACAGTATAAATGAACAGACTAAAATGCAGCTATTTGAACAGTGAGATGTAACTTATAATAATAATTAATTAATTAGAATTTTTTTTTATTGTATTAGAAAGTCAGGAAAAGGGTTGTGCTCAGGGTTGCGCGTGGGTTGGAGGAGGCGTGAGCAGCAATATACCCACCTCGACTGCAATCAGGGATCCCCCAGCAGCGGAAGACAAATTGACTACGCTAAATTGGGAGAAAATGCATAAATAAAATAGAAAACAAAGAAAGAAAGACAGACAGACAGACATACAGGCAGACAGACAGAAAGAAAGAAAGAAAGAAAGAAAGAAAGAAAGAAAGAAAGAAAGAAAGAAAGAAAGAAAGAAAGAAAGAAAGAAAGAAAGAAAGAAAGAAAGAAAGAAAGAAAGAAAGAAAGAATTACATACCCCAGGTGACGGAAAAACAGACAGACATAAAGAAAGAAAGGAAGACAGACAGACAGACAGACAGACAGACAGACAGACAGAAAGAAAGAAAGAAAGAATTACATACCCCAGGTGACGGAAAAACAGACAGACATAAAGAAAGAAGGAATGAAAGAAAGACAGACAGACAGACAGACAGACAGACAGACAGACAGAAAGAAAGAAAGAAAGAAAGAAAGAAAGAAAGAAAGAAAGAAAGAAAGAAAGAAAGAAAGAATTACATACCCCAGGTGACGGAAAAACAGACAGACATAAAGAAAGAAGGAATGAAAGAAAGACAGACAGACAGACAGAAAGACAGACAGAAAGAAAGAAAGAAAGAAAGAAAGAAAGAAAGAAAGAAAGAAAGAAAGAAAGAAAGAAAGAAAGAAAGAAAGAAAGAAAGAAAGAAAGAAAGAATTACATACCCCAGGTGACGGAAAAACAGACAGACATAAAGAAAGAAAGGAAGACAGACAGACAGACAGACAGACAGACAGACAGACAGAAAGAAAGAAAGAAAGAAAGAAAGAAAGAAAGAAAGAAAGAAAGAAAGAAAGAAAGAAAGAAAGAAAGAAAGAAAGAAAGAAAGAAAGAATTACATACCCCAGGTGACGGAAAAACAGACAGACATAAAGAAAGAAAGGAAGACAGACAGACAGACAGAAAGAAAGAAAGAAAGAAAGAAAGAAAGAAAGAAAGAAAGAAAGAAAGAAAGAAAGAAAGAAAGAAAGAAAGAAAGAATTATATGCCCCAGGTACTGAAACTCTGTCAGTCATATAAATGGGTTTTTCTTTTAAAAGTCCTGACTGGCTGTCTGTGCTGTTTGATGTTTTAACGTTTAATAGGTAAAATGATATACAGTAGTTTTAGTTCCTCAGACCCACTGTGAGACCTTATACACTGTGCATGTGTGTATTTTTGCCTCTGCTTTAAAATGCTTGGCTAATCTCAATAAGCATGCAGTAATTAATTGATGAGCTAGCCCAGCTGCATCAAAGTAAAAAAAAATCAATGCTGCACAGAACACATATTTTTCAAATTGTAGCAGACAGGCCCAGTTACCTTTTCTAATGACAGAACATTGTGTAAACCAAAGAAAAGTCCCATCAGTATTACCCCGGTATTTAATAGGGTCAAAAATAGTGACACCTTCATTTGCACTTCTTAAAAGGTCAATTCGTTGACAAAGGCATTTTCACGCTCATTAGGGAATTTGTATGCTTCTTGACACTCTCTCAGCATGACCTGTTTGATTATGGTAGTTATGTCAGTTCCTAACCTAAAACATTTTAGCTTTAATAGCTGGCAGTGGGATTACAGTAGCATAGCCCCAGGTTAACTTGCCACTTGATTATTGTGCTTAAAAGGATGACAAACTTGACCTAGATGTCTTTTCTCCATTATTCACCTGAGACAGAGCTCATTAATTCATTGAGTAGAGTAAGAACATTGAAAATGATGCCCTTATAATAGATGAAAAAGCAATTAAATGGCCAAAAGTATGTGGACACTCCTTCTAATTTTTGAATGTAGGTGATCTAGCCACTTCAATTGGAAACAAATATATGTAATTCATTCATGGTGTGTTTTACCACCATTATGTTCCATTCAGGACCATGATGGGTCCAGTTTACCGGACGAAAGGTAGGAAACACCCTGGACCAGTCACATTTACATTTTCGGCATTTAGCAGACGCTCACCAGTCCATCGGTCACAGTCCATTACAGGGCAAACACACATTCACGCACACACTCACTCTTGCCTGATTTCTAGTAACTCTAAGAAACCTGACTGCATGTCTTTGGCTTTTGAAAGGAAACCGGAGCTCCTGGAGGAAACCCATGCAGACACAGGGAAAACATGCAAACTCTACACAGAAAGGACCCAGACGCTTCACCTGGGAATCAAACCCTGGACCTTCTTGCTGTGAGGCAACAGTGCTACCCATTAAGCCTATATGCTCCCATTTACATTTACATTTTTGGCATTTAGCAGACACCTTTATCCAAAGCGACTTACAGTACTGGGACAGTATTACAGTCTGAGCAATTAAGGGTTAAGGGCCCAACAGCAGCAACCTGGCATTGGTGGGGCTTAAACCAGCAACCTTCTGATTACTACTAGTCCAGTACCTTAAGAGCTAGGCTACAACTGCCTACAACCACTTCCAATTCCCAACCTACTCCCAACTTTGTGGAAACATTTTGGGTAGGGCTCTTTCCTTACCCAGCATGAATGTGTACCTGTTCACAAAGCAAGAGATTGGTGTGAAGCCCTGATCTTAACACTATTGGACACATTTGGGATGAACTGGAAGCCCAGCCTTAACATTAAATAGTTAGACCTCATGAATGGTCTTTTAACTGTGATCACAAATTTCCATAAACACCAGAAAAGTGGCATGAATCAAGATTCAAATTTCAAGTGCCAAGTTTGGTGAAGAAGGAATTGTATTCTTGGACTGTTTCACTGTTTTTATCTGGATTGGCTGGTAACTAGAAGAAAACTGGATAAAGAGGAATTACAGGGGATCTTCAAAAAGTCTATTTATGAAGAATTTCAAAAACAAATAACATCACTTTTCTACATAGTCACCTTCCTTTGCGATGCATTCTTCCCAGCGCTGAACCATTTTAATGCCATCAGCAAAAATATTTTTACTAGAGCTCGTAGCCACTGATGCACCGCTGCTTTCACATCATCATCATCCATGAAAATCTTCTTCCCCTTAAAGCTTCTTTGAGCGTCAAAAAAGGTGGAAATCAGATGGTGCTAGATCCGGACTATAAGCTCTCTCTCAGTCTCTCAGACACGACCAATTACTAACCCCCCCCCCCCCCCCCCCCCCCCCCCACGTTTCCAACTAAAATATAAAAGTGTGGAAACACTTTATTTGAAGATCCCTCGTACTACCAAGAGCATGCAAACAAGCATGCCAAAGAGAAGGATCCAACCAAGGTCTGTTGCTATGTGGTACCCTAGCTATCTGATGTGCCACTGTTCTCAACTTTAATTAATTGTGTGTATTCAGATTGTTACTTTTTTCTGTCCATAGAAACATGACTTGCTGACTTAGCTGTTGAAACAACCTTAAATGGGTTTATACAAAGCCCGGACTTTAATTTCATCCAACACAAAACAAAATGTAACCTCAGTGTTTGAGCACACTATTGTTTTTGTAAGTACATATTAGTAAATTAGGAGGCTGAGGTCTTTCAGTGTGTGCAATAGACTGTTGAAAGTATTCTATCAGTCTGTGGTGGCCAGCGCCCTCTTTTTTTTGGTGTGCTGAGGTGGTGGCATCAAGGTTGGAGAAGCCAGTAAACTAAATAAGCTTGTGAGGAAAGCCAACTATGTTCCTCTTTTATGAGAGGGAGATGAAGGACAAAATAAGGGCAGTCCTAGACAATCCCTCTCACCCTCTCAATGAGGAAATTTGGCAGCTGGGCAGTTCTTTTAGTCATAGGCTAATTCCACCAAAGAGCAAGACGGAACGCTTCAGACATTCTTTTGTGCCAACTGCCATCAGACTGCATAACAATAGCAGAATATACAGAGTGTCCTCACACTGACAAGCCACCCTTTTCCCTGCACTCACTCTACATTTCAAACTACACAGATACACTATAGTGCCAAAAGTATTCACTCGTCTGCCTTCACACGCATATGAACTTGAGTGACATCCCATTCTTAATCCATAGGGTTTAATATGATGTTGGCCCACCCTTTGCAGCTATAACAGCTTTAACTCTTCTGGGAAGGCTTTCCACAAGGTTTAGGAGTGTGTTTATGGAAATTTTTGACCATTGCTCCAGAAGCGCATTTGTGGGGTCAGACACTGATGTTGGACAAGAAGGCCTGGCTCACAGTCTCTATTCATTGTGCTTTACACCACTGCATCCGACGCTTTGCATTGTGCTCGGTGATCTAAGGTTTGGATGGAGCTGCTCGGCCATGGAAACCCATTCCATGAAGCTCTCTACACACTGTTCTTGAGTTAATCTGAAGGCCACATGAAGTTTGGAGGTCTGTAGCGATTGATTCTGCAGAAAGTTGGCGACCTCTGCGTACTATGCGCCTCAGCATCCGCTGACCCCGCTCTGTCACTTTACGTGGCCTACCACTTCGTGGCTGAATTGCTGTTGTTCCCAATTCGCTTCCACTTTGTTATAATGCCAATGACAGTTGACTGTGGAACATTTAGTAGCGAGGAAATTTTACGACTGGATTGTTGCACAGGTGGCGTCCTATCACGATACCACGCTGGAATTCACTGAGCTCCTGAGAGCGACCCAAGCAGTCTGCATGCCTAGGTGCTTGGTTTTATACACGTAGAAGTGATTGTAACACCTGAATTCAATTATTTGGATGGGTGAGTGAATACTTTTGGCAATATAGTGTATGTATATATTTATTTATAGCATAGATCGTGTTTTCTTATGTAGTTGTAATTGTCGTACTGCTATATAATACTGTAGTAATTGCATTTAATAGGCAATATTTTAAATATATTTTTTACTTTATTTTTATTTTATTTACTATTTACTGTACTTACTGTACGGGAGTTGCTGCAATACTCGAATTTCCCCCATGAGGATCAACAAAGAAATCTTATCTTAAATAAACATAGTGAAAAGCTTTCCCAGAACAGCGTAGATGGACCAACTTTTTCTGATTATACGAATACAAATACGAATATATTTATTGCCTATACCTTTGAATACCTGTATACCAATACAAATACATTTGCCACACATATGAAACGCAAACTATGACCTCAGTGTTTGAGCACACGAATGCTCTTGTATGTGAATGGTATTAAACCCCATGTTACAAAACGTAGTGAAAAGCCTTCCCAGAACAGCATAGCTGGACCATCTTCTTCTGATTATTGTTAGATGTTTATAGGTTTGGGTCATATTTAGTGTGATCTAGTGCTTATTATGTACAAAACTTGCTTTACATAGCGTTTTCAATATGTGTGAAGTTGAGTGAACAGGAATTCACAAATGTAAAAGGACATTTTACAATATCACTGTACTTCAAAAATGTAGTGGCTCACTGGGTTTTTCTATCACATTTTAATGGAGCAGAAACATTGAAATTGGCACCATTTTATTACTTCAGCTGAGCAAAGTAAGGGGCCCATGATGCACAGCAAACATTTCTTACTTATCAAACAAATTGTAAGACAAGCTGCAGCAGTCAAGACAGCGACTCCTTGATTTGATTTCTGCCGAACATCGGGGGCATTAGTAGTGCCCGACTCTTCTCCTGGGGAAGACGGTAATGGATTGAATGTAAGAAGAACTCCCTGTTAATTGAAAACTCATTCCCTAACAAAGGCCCAATGCTTCCTGTCACCTCTGCGCCGAGGATAGATTTCAGTACTCAGGAGTGTGTGTAGCACAGACCTGATGAGTCAAATTAAAGCAGTCAAGCTCTGCCATAAATATTCACAATGTGAAAGGAGAAGCAGGCACTTCACAGGCTAAAGTATTCACAATGGTGCCTATACATAGAGGCATACATTAGGGATAATTGGATATCATCTGGACTAATGAGTCCACTGACCAGAATAGACATTATGTTGTTGTTATGTATGTAAAATCAAGCTCTTAGCATCATGTTCTAGCTAACCTAGACTAATTTAATTATAGGCTTGTGTGAATAAATAAATTAATAAATAGGGTGGCTAAGTGGGTAGCACTGTCGCCTCACAGCAAGAAGGTCCTAGGTTAGATTCTCGGGTGGAGTTTGCATGTTCTCCCTGTGTCTGCGTGGGTTTCCTCCCACTGCCCAAAGGCATGCAAGTAAGGTGAATTGAAGATACAAACAGTTAGTTGTTAGTCAGTTTTCTGGAAGTATAAAAAACAGCCTGGTCAATGGGTGGTGCACTTGTCAGTGTGCTCACAGTGCCACCAAGGCACCAAGATGCACTATGGGAAGAGGGCAAGCCGGCAGAGGCAGTGTGATGCTTTGGGCAATGTTCTGCTGGGAAACCTTGGGTCCTGCCATCCATGTGGACTTTGACACGTACCACCTACCTAAGCATTGTTGCAGACCATGTACACCCGTTCATGGAAACAGTATTCCCTGATGGCTGTGGCCTCTTTCAGCAGGATAATGCGCCCTGCCACAAAGCAAAAATGGTTCAGGAATGGTTTGAGGAGCACAACAACGAGTTTGAGGTGTTGACTTGGCCTCTAAATCCCCAGATCTCAGTCCAATCAAGCATCTGTGGGATGTGCTGGACAAACAAGTCCGATCCATGGAGGCTCCACCTCACAACTTACAGGAGTTAAAGGATCTGCTGCTAACATCTTGGTGCCAGATACCACAGCAAACCTTCAGGGGTCTAGGGTCTCGACAGGTCAAAGCTGTTTTGGCAGCAACAGGGGCACCAACACAATATTAGGAAGATGGTCTGTATATATACAGTATATATTGAGAAAGCTTAATTGAAATGTCTATCTATCGCAGGGCAACACACACACACACACACACATTTCATCCAGGGCCAGTTCAAGGTGAACAATACTTTACTAGAGCTGTTATTATTTATCACCTATAAACAAGGCTTTATATTAATAAAATCAGAACTATAAAGTTAGTATAATTAACTTTGAATATGAATACTCTGCCCATTTTTTCCTGCTACATTAGAAGCTTCACAGCTGGTCTGATGCATTAGAAAGAGTTAGAATAATTCAATATTGACATAGAACTCAGGGTTATACAGAACATTCATTTTGCTTGGGGTATCACACAGTGCAGGCGACAAATCATCAGTGACATATAACCATGTCCAGGCAGAAAGAGTACTCTTATCAGGAGCTGACACAACTGGCCACCACATTTTGGTAGCTTGTCTAGTTCATCCTTGAGAAAATGATTTATTAACACCACGCATCCTCGGAGGTCATCCACCCTTCTGGTTCTGGTCTGAATTAGACAAAACAGTCTTCAGATTCAGTGAGGATTTAATGCTTTTGTGGGTTCTTTTTAAGACAAACTAAAACTAGTAAAGTGGGCATGTTTATAGCACATGAATCATTAAAGGAAATTAAAGCAATAAATACTACCTCTGAGTTAGTTTGTTTTACATGAGTGTTAGGGTATTTTGTTCTATAATTTATGGCTGAATTAAAATTCAGTTTCCCTCAGACCAATATTGCATAGTCATTAGTCTTCGAAAGTCATAAAACTCATTATAGTCTGTAAATAATGGAAAAGTAGTTTTGCTCGTGGTAGTTCATTATCCATAGATATCAATTTTTAGTGAAACTCAATCCTGCTTCTATTGAACATAATTGTGTGTGTCTCTGTGTGAGTGTGTTAAAATGCTGATATCGTGCTTATGTTTCTCGTGTTATACCTGAAGGGCAATAGTGTATGTTTAACTGGTTATCCATTCGGCTTTGTATGCTGTTTGGAACCCACAAAATAGTACTTCTGTACTATTATCTGTACTAGTATTTCTGTTTTTTATATAATTATTAGGCTAGAGTTCATCCAAAAACATTCGCATAATCTGATAAATAAGGAGTTTAAGTTAAATCAAACCAAGCAGCCAGATGAGAAATAATTACCTGTTTGGGCAGTGATAGCTCAGTGGTTAAGGTACTGGACTGATAATCACATGGTTTCCAGTTCCAGCCGCATCATTGCCAAGTTGCCACAGTTGGACCTGTAAGCAAGGCCCTTAACCCTCAATTGCTCACGTCATGTTCAGTCATAATTGTAAACTGTTTTGGATAAAAGTGCCTGCTAAATGCAGCAAATGTAATTGTAAATGCAGAGTTGTCTTCCAAGAAAATGAAGCAAACAGGGTTGAAAAATATGTAAGTATTGGATTTTGCAAGAGAAAAAGATTTCCTAATGATGTTGTTCTCAACCTTGAGGTAGCCTGAGATGCACAAGGGGTCTCGTTGGGTTTTTGGAAATATTTTATTTTTTTACTTTTGTTTGAGACAAGCCAGCATTTTATCAGACGATTATTTATTTATTTATTTATTTATTTATTGACATAATCATAAGATAGATACATAAACTACACTAACAATTTTTATTTTATTAACATACATTGTTTATGATATATAAATAGATAGATAGATGTATAAAAAGACATTTGCATTTACTATGTTTAAATCCAAGTTATGTCTTCTACATGAAAATATACTGTTTAACAGTCAGCTAACTTATGGCAAGTCACTTTTAAATAACCTTTTATATCCTCTTTAAGTCAAGTCAAGTCAAATTTATTTATATAGCACTTTTCACAATGGACATTGTCTCAAAGCAACTTTACAGAATCCAGGACCAACAGACAAAAAAAAACCCTATTGAGCAAGCAGAGGGCGACAGTGGCAAGGAAAAACTCCCTTAAAATTACAGGAAGAAACCTTGAGAGGAACCAGACTTAGCAGGGACCCATCCTTCTTGGGTGGCCTGGAGGATACTTACAATACACAAATCATACAAACACAAAATTAAATTGAACTGAAAGTTATAACTAGCAAAAAAATACCTGGAGTTCTTTATTATTTAGTCCAGTCTGTGATAAAGTCCGTTGCAAGTTCTGGACATTTTTGGTGCAAACATGCCAGGATCCGTCACATCTAGTAGGAGCAGCATTGTTGGCATTGCAGTCTCGACTTGCAGTCTTTAACCTCGAGAGGGTGAACACATTTCCGTCAGAACCACCTCGGGGTAAAACAACAGAAGATGTAGTTACAATGTAAAATCGTTAAGAGTAAAATGTCAGTTTTACAGAGAGTAGCTTTAGACTCTGGTGCCCTTAATTATTACAGCATAACTAAGTTTGCTTGTTTAGTTTGACAAGACTAATCAAAAGCCTGAGTAAATAAATATGTTTTCAATCTAGACTTGAACATCGAGTGTCCGAGTCCTGGACAGAGGCAGGGAGATTATTCCAAAGTTGTGGAGCTTTGTAAGAAAATGCTCTTTATTTATCTAGGTCATGAAATAATGTAACTTCTAGTTTCAGGTACACAATCTTAAAGGCCATCAACACTACAATAAGCCCCTATGTTTAAATAGGTTAATTTAGGTGAGCTAATGCTAAACCCTGTCCTTAATTTAACAGTAATGATATCCAATGAGTTAAAGTAATTCATGTCCGGGCATTACTTCTCTGTGACCACAGTATATTTTCAACATATTGCTTGTGAAAACATAGAACCTTTCAGCTCTTCATGTTCAAACACATTATCTTCAGTTCAGAGATGAAAGCATTCACAAACGGTTCACTCACAGGTTCATCTAGAGTTCAGAAGCATCTATAGACAGACCTCACGGTTACACGTCGCTCTTGAAATACCTCGATAAACAACTTTATTGTATTATCAAAAGAAAAATAAATGTGTGTGAAGACTTAAGGGGTCTGAAAATTGCAGGTCATTCTAAAGCAATTCTTGCGATGCCACTAACTGTTATTTATTAGGAGACCTTTGACACCAACATGATAACCATTTTTAAAACATATTGTAAATCACTGCTGTAATCTGACAAAATTGAATAGTTTGTCTTCTCTGACTCACATTCAACAATTTTATTATATATTATTTTCAGGTTGTTTTAAGTAATGCACACATTTACTCAGCTTTTGTGGTATCAACTCACAAGGTACAGGTACAATGTAAAAGCTTTTACACACTAAGCAGTGCCCTATAGTATTATTATTATTATTATTATGATTATGATTATGATTATGATTATTATTATTATTATTATTATTATTTATTATTATTATTATTATTATTATTATTATTATTATTATTTATTATTATTATTATTATTATTATTATTATTATTATTAATTATTAATTATTATTATTATTATTATTACTAAAAATATAGTCTAACAATCATGGTCACTTTTAGCAACTCCTGCAGTAAATTTACTGTTAAGTTTCACCAAACACTTTTTCCAAGAAAAGTAAACTTCAAAAGCGTGGAAAAAAGATTTAAAGATTCCCTAATGCTGTTTTCCTCAACCCTGAGGTAGCCTAAGATGCACAAAGGTAGTATATTATTATTATTATTATTATTATTTCATTTACACTTTCAGCACTTAGCAGATGCGTTTTTCCAAAGTGACTTACAGTACTGTGACAGCATATTGTCTAAGCAATTAAGGGTTAAGGGCCTTGCTCAAGAGCCCAACAGTGGCAACCTGGCAATGGTGGGGCTTGAACCAGCAACCTTTTGATTACTAGTCCAGTACTTTAACCGTTAGGCTACAACTGCCCTATTAGGATTTCAATGTTATGTTTTACACTTTGGTTACATTCATGGCAGGACAGGTTACATATCTCAATTCAAATTCAGTGTTAAACACAGTCACAGGTAATTTTGTATCTTCAGTTCACCAAACCTACATGTCTTTGGACTGTGGGAGGAAACCGGAGCTCCTGAAAATAACCCATGCAGACACGATGAGAACATGCCAACTCCACACAGAAAGGGCCCAGACCGGTTAACCTAGGATTTAAACCCAGGATCTCTAGTGATGTGATTTGAGCTAGAGACCTTCTTAGGCAATATGCACTGTTCCATTCACATTTTTACCAATTATATGTTTCAGTATCATTCTTCATTAGTCAAAAATAGATAATGTTAAACAGCTAAACTTTCGTTTTACAGCCAGACTAGTAAACATCAACAACAAACTCTCCAGTTGCAGTAGCAGCTTTTAATGCTGAGCCAGGGTATTCTAAGAAAAATTTTATGAGGCAAAACATCCAGTTCATGTGTTTTTAAATGGGTCCAAAATGTATTCTGGTACCCTGCTTTAAGAACAGAGGCAGAGCTAGACTGATGTTAAAATTTTACAATGTAAGCCTCTATAGCAACCATTTCCCTGATAAATATGTAGCTCATGTAGTGTTTTTATTTCTCACTACTTTCCCTGCTTAAAATTATATGCTTACTAATATCCATTTTCAGCAATAGTAGACTTGCTGCAAACTAATACTTCATTTGTGGTGAAATGGTAACTCCATTTTGGCCTTTGAATAATTAATCAGTACTTTCTTCAAGTTAAAATTTCTCTCATTATTTATTAAGAGTGCTTATAAGACCATATTGTGTATACAGCCTGCATAATTGCTTGTGGTGTTACTAAGGGTGTTCAGATCATTCAGATAAAAAAAAAAAAAAAGATAAATAATACTAATACACAACACAATAATAATAATAATAATAATAATAATAATAATAATGTAATAATAATAATAATAATAATGTAATAATAATAATAATAATACACAACACAATAATAATAACAACAACAAAACAACACCAATAATAATAAAAATAACAAACAACAACAAAAAAACAACAACAACAATAATAATAATAATAATAATAATATTATAATAATAATTATAATAATAATTATAATAATAATAGTCAAGAGCGAAAGAGAGAGTCAAAAGAGGTTTTACTGTCATTTCAGCTATATACGAGTACATATTGAAACTAAACAATGTTCCTCCAGGTCCAAGGTGCAACATAGAACAAAAAGTGCAAGATAGTACAGTACAGTGCAGGTAGACAACATTGCAATAAATACAAGAATGCCTAAAATAAATAAAGGAAGACAAGACTAGAGACAAGTGGTCAGTACATGGTACTGAGTAAATAATGGTAAGGTAGATAAGTTATGTGTATCAGTCAAGTTAAGTCAGACTCATTTATATAACGCTTCTTACAATGAACAGTGTTCAAATCAACTTTCCCCTGTTGAGCAAGCCGAGGGCGACAGTGGCAAGGAAAAAATCCCTTAAAAATTACAGGAAGAAACCTTGAGAGGAACCAGACTCAGCAGGGACCCATCATTCTTGGGTGGCCTGGAGGAGTTCTTTATTTTTTAATCCAGTCTTTGAAGAAGACCTGGACATTATAAGTTCTGGACATTTTTGTTGCAACATGCTGGATTCCCATCCCATCTAGTAGTAGTAATAATAATAAATAAATAATAATAATAATAATAAACAAAACAACAACAATATTAATAATAAATAACAACAATAATAATAACAAACAACAGCAAAACAACAACAATAATAATAATAAATAACAACAATAATAATTATATAACAAACAACAACAAAACAACAATAATAATGTCAATAATAATAACAAACAACAAAACAACAACCATAATAATAAATAATAATAATAATACCAAACAATAATAATAATAATAATAATAACAAACAACAACAAAATAACAACAATAATAATCATAATAACAACAACAACAATAAAAATAATAAAAAAATTAAATAAAAAATAAAAATTATAATAATAATAATAATAAATACGCCATGGGGTTAACAAATATTTTTTTTATTTATTTCGTTTTAATTTTTTTTTTTTTTTTTTTACTTTTACTTTTTTTATTTGGTTTGTTGAGGACTGGTAAAAAGGTTAAGGAAAATAAAATAAAAGCCTCAATAATTATGAAATTTTAAACAGGTGATGTAAACGTGATTGTAGTCATGATGAGTACAAAATCTCTATAAAGTCTCTACAAAAGGCTGAGTGTCAAAAGGGCAGAGGATCTCTAATCAACAAATACATGACAGAATTACTGAAATGTTAAACATTGTAAACATTGTTCCACTAATAAAAATTGGAGAAGTTTTGTATATTTCTCCCTCGAGTTCTCTGGGCTTGGAGGCATCTGGGATGGACCATCACAAAGTAAAAACATGGGCTGTGGTCAGACGAATCAGTATTTCAGATCTTTTTTGAAAAAAATGGAGGCTGTGTGCATTGCATCTTGTGTTTTCAGGTAGATTTTGGGTCTGTTTGAAAACCTAGTGAGTGTCCCTGCTGTCTACTGCCTACATAGGCAGCTGCCTCAGTAGAGAGGATTCTAATAAGACATCGACTCAGTCATGTTATTCGGGCGCACTACTTAGACAGCGATTCCATCAGTTTTCGCTTACTAAGCTAACACAGTTAACCTCATGCCATTCAAACCAATGGGATGAGGTGGCACAATGAGCTAGCATGTCAACTAACATCTCCCTCCATGTATCGAAAATGACACTTATAAACGTTTGTACAAATTAAAAATCAATGAAAATATGTTTACATTTGAAAAGAACTGTTGTTGCTCCGCATTTGGCCACCATATTTGTAATTTTTTTTTGAGAAAAGTAGTGCCTCACTAAATGCTGGGATTGCCTTCACCGTTAAGGAAGCCTCGGATGCTCCCTCATTATTCAGTCAAAATACCAGTCAAATTGTTGCCACCGGTCGGCTGGGTGCCATCTGGCGGGCATAACTGGCAGTGCCTGCAGCAGATAACAATTGGCCACCGTATCTGCAGGGTGGGGGCCGGACTACGTGTGGGTGGGTGGGTCTTTATATGCTGTACAAGGACCCTGATTGGCGGAAGAGACGCCTGTGCAGAATGCAGGGTCGAGAATAGGAGGGCTGTGCACGTGTCGGAAGAGTGTACATCAACGTGCCCTCCTTGGATGCAATCTGGTATCTCTCAGAAGATAAATCAGCAGGAAAATGGGGAGAAAATGCATTAAAAAAAAATACCAGTCAAATTTAGGGTACCTTACTAGGCAGCATTTTAAGGCGTCTAAGAATTTGAACAGCCTTCTTCTCGGGTGCGCACGTAGGATGACGTAAAATGCTGTCTATGTAGCGCTCACTAGGTTTTTGAACAAACCCTTTTGTAAAAATAATAGCAATTAAAAGATTAAAAAAATGAATAAATAATTGATTAAAAACTATCACTTGTTTTTTTAATGTAAAAGCAGTAGATTAAGCTGGAATTATCTAGAATCTTTATTTCCAGCAGTGGCGATTTCTCGAAGACTGCAAGGGAAGCTCAGCTTCCCCTAAAATGTCAAAAATTAAATGGTCAAATATGTACAGTTGTGTTAACATTTCATTGACTACAAATGCGTTAGAACACGTATATCTCGAAGACGAGTTCATTCAGAATCAGCTACTTATCACAGATCGACTCGATTTTGTTAACTTAACTCATACATTCCCGGAGCGTCAATGCATTTACTCGCAGACGCTGAGCGTCTCTTTGCTTCTATGGGGCTGCATGGGCAAACGCTGAGCGTCTCTGGGGGTGAATGGGGCTGTGGGCTGTGGGTCTGGACGCTAAGCTTCTGCAATGTGATTGGAGGATCAGTCGAAAGGCTGAATCCCGTTTTGATTGACAGCTGTCGCTGGGAGCTTCAGTACCATCGTGGATTTTGCGAGTGAAGTCGGAAGACAAACTGCAACCCATTTCATGCCATTTTCTTGAAAACTAACAAAGGGGAGAATTTATACATTTATATATAAATAAATTGACAAATTTTATGATGTAAGCCAACAATGAGCTTCCCCTCTTTGAAATACCAGCAGCCGCCACTGATTTCCAGACAGCCTTATGTCCATTGCTGGTTGCATTTTCTTGTCTAACTCAGAAGATTTATTCAAATGTATTTTAGCTGTAGTTAGTTTAGCTTTGTTTTATCATGTGCTTTATGTTTATGTCATGAAATATTGATCTGGTAATACATCAGTGTAACATATTGCAATTTGCCTAATGTAAATGCCCTTTTATATTCAGATAAAGGTTTAATATCGCCTAGCTGAACCATCAGCTTCTATAGCCATGTTATCAGCATTGCTCCCTTACCATTTGAAGTCACATTAACTGTGAAAGTACGCCTATCATCTGGCTTTAAAGTGCCAATGGAGATAATAAGAGTGAATAAACTATCCTACAGAAGCGACACAAAGCCATAGAAGGGCACTGGTGTTAACACTAAACATCAGTCCATAATGGAGGCTTGATTATAACAAACAGTACAAGTCTTATTGAAGACTAGCCACTCTGCACGTTCAATACACACACACACACACACACACACACACACACACACACACACACACAATGCTAGCTTGTGTTTAAAATTATGCAAATTAGACATGAATAAATTATAAATTACAAATATTTACACACATGAGGCTATTTTCATCAAAACAATACCAGTGCTTTTTGTTTGGCCTGAAAAGCTTTATCCACCTCATTATAATTCATCATGCACCATACCAGTATGTAGACACCTGACCATGAGCTTGTTGGATATCTATTCTAAACCAATAGCAATAGCATGGACTTACTGCCAATTACTGGCAGGTAAATTACTTTATTGACACACATTCAAATCTATGAACCCAGGACTAAAGTACTAGTACAGATTGCTAGTGTAATTATATTATAATAAACACTGAAGGATAATATTCAGACAGAGCTTGAAACAACTACACCACCTACATTCATACCACTTTAATGTCATTAGGCATCAGACACACGAACAGGCCTGTTAATGAGTTTATGATGTTAATTAGTATTGTTTCTATTCAAGTTCTTATTTATTTATTTGATAATACATTAAATAATGAAAGAATAAAAACAAACAAACTCATAAAAAATAGATATTTGTCTTAGGGTTGCCATGCAATAGCTAGTATTAGCAATGACATATACACCGATCAGCCATAACACTAAAACCAACTCCTTGTTTCTACACTCACTGTCCATTTTATCAGCTCCACTTACCATATAGAAGCACTTTGTAGTTCTACAATTACTGACTGTAGTCCATCTGTTTCTCTGCATGCTTTGTTAGCCCCTTTTCATGCTGTTCTTTAATGGTCAGGACTCTCCCAGGAACACCATAGAGTAGGTATTATCTGGGTGGTGTGTTAGTGTGTGTCATGCTGGTATGAGTGGATCAGACACAGCAATGCTGATGAAGTTGTTAAACACCTCACTGTCACTGCTGGACTGAGAATAGTCCACCAATCAAAAACATCCAGCCAACAGCGCCCCATGGGCAGCGTCCTGTGACCACTGATGAAGGTCTAGAAGATGACCAGCAATAGATGAGCGATCGTCTCTGACTTTACATCTACAAGGTGGACCAACTAGGTAGGAGTGTCTAATAGAGTGGACAATGAGTGGACACGGTATTTAAAAACTCCAGCAGCGCTGCTGTGTCTGATCCACTCATACCAGCATGACACACGCTAACACACCACCACCATGTCATTGTCACTGCAGTGCTGAGAATGATCCACCCCCCAAATAATACCTGCTCTGTGGTGGTCCTGTAGGGGTCCTGACCACTGAAGAACAGGATGAAAGCAGTAGTATGTAGAGAAACAGATGGACTACAGTCAGTAATTGTAGAACTACAAAGTGCTTCTATATGGTAAGTGGAGATGATAAAATAGACAGTGTGTGTAGAAACAAGGAGGTGGTTTTAATGTTATGGCTGATCAGTGTACATTCACAATTATTTAAGCTGATTTTAACTTTCTCCTATTGAATAACAAAGGCTGTACATGTGTTCCCCTAAGGAAGGGCAGGAAACAACTATTTTAAAATTAAATAATCAGTCTACAGACAATAGCACTGAAATATGTTTATCACTTAGTAATCACAAAGACAAATAGTTTCACATGTTAGAAATGGGCCACAATAGACATGGTAGAAAGTGTATTTTTCTCTGCATAAATGCTGTTATACAAACCAAAATCCAACCCACAGACAAAACTGAAATAATACAGTCAATGCAATACATAAATGACAGCTACAATAAAATGTACTTGCAGATCTTTTATGTTTGTATGATTCCTTTGTAAAGGTGGGGGTGTTTTGTGCATTGTCATGTGCATGTCTGATTTAGAGTCATGCCAATTTTATACATAATGTTGCAGTATGTGGCTTAAAGTTCCAGGTTTTTATGAAACTTGATCTATTTCAAACTTTAAATAAGAAATGGCAACATTCAAGCTACATTTGTTAACAATGTCCTTCAAGTTTTTAGCATTAACCAATAGCAGAACTGCTTTGCTGTGTTATATAACCTGCAAAATGCAGTATTCTTAAATACCAAACCACTTACAAAACAAGCATAAAATGTTCAGAACATCAATCCATACAGTACAGCAGCATATACAAATCTACAAATCACATATTCACTATCCCATCACTATGGATCTATGTATAAAGACTAAATGAGTGAGTGTGTTAATGTGTCACAACAATGGGTAATATATGTTTGGAAATAATGTGCTATGTCAATTGATGGGACAAGATTGATGGTTGGGGAAGGTGGCAGGAAAAATGTTGGAGCAGCTACCCATATCAGCAGGATGCAAGAGCCCTGTCCTTTCTCCATTGGATAATATGAAATGTCAGCAAAGACAGGAACATAAACATCAAAAAGACATTCTATTTTCCCAGTGTGACAAATGACACAGAGATGTGAAAGACAAATAAATAAATAAGTTGGATAAGTTCAAACGCCTTCAATGGTATTACTGGAAAGGTAGAGAGACGTTTTAGAGGATCAATGCAATCTAGAGATGTGTATCCATAAACTGTGTTTCATTAATGTGACTCTCTGCTCTCAAGATGTAACATCAATACAAACTACATTTTAAGCCTGTTACATGATATTAAAACACACACACACACACACACACACACACACACACACACACACACACACACACACACACACACACAATACGAATCATTCTTCCAGAGAACAATGTAACCGATTGTCTCCCTTGTACAGCTAATTTCTTTAAAGATAGGTCTCATCATAAATGTTGCACTTTATTTAACTTTATTCTGTTTTGGATTAAACTACTTTACCAAGCTCCCTTAACAAGCCACATTCTGTAAAACCTTTAATATTTACAGAACAGTATAATAAAGAAAAAGAGCTGAAAGTGATCTTATATCAAGGTACTGCTTCCAGACATCTTGGATTAAAAGCCAGTCAAAAGTAGCATTTAGAAATGTAATGAGGGAAAAAATAACAATGTAGGGCAAAGCTGGGAATCACTGTTGAATGTGTGTGACCTTTGAGCTATCAGATGGCATTGCACAAGAAACTGTCATGCTACATTGAATTTAAATAACGCCATGTGCTCAGGGGTATTTCGGAACACCATTGTCACTTAACAGGGCGGCACAGTGGCTCAGTGAGTAGCACTGTCGCCTCACACCAAGAAGGTCCTGGGTTTGATTCCAAGGTGTAGCGGTCCAGGTCCTTTCTGTGTGGAGTTTGCACGTTCTCCCCGTGTGTGCGTGGGTTTTCTCCGGGAGCTCCGGTTTTCTCTCACAGTCCAAAGACATGCAAGTGAGATGAACTGGAAATACTAAATTGTCCCTGATTGTGTTTGACATTAAACTGATGAATCTTGTGTAGCGAGTAACCTGTTCTGTCATGAATGTAAGCAAAGTGTGTAAAACATGATGTTAAAATACTAATAAAATAAATAAATAGTCACTTAACATGTCCTTTATTTGAGGAGGTTAAAATTGACAGAGATGAAAAAGATTAAAGAAATATATTAAACTCAAGATGAATTTCCTAAAACAGAACACAGCTATAAAAATCCACTTTTGATAGACTTAAAAGTTGCATTAAAGATGCAAAAGAAAAGCCTTCAATAAAAGTATGTCAGCCAACACAGATTTGATTTAAAAAAAAGACATCTTGAATAAAAAGCCAGTCAGAAGTAGCATTTAAAAATGCAATGAGGGGAAAAAAAAAACAATATAGGCGTAAAAGATGTCCCTTTTTAAAGATGTGCATGTGCCTAATTCACATTAATGAATAAATCAAGCATTAATCATGTTTTTTTTTAGCAAAACTGAGAAAATCAAGTCAATAGAAATACCAAAGAAAGCCCACTACAAAAATGTAGTATAGAACTAAATGTTTGCTCTGAATACTGATTTCCCAGAGGCTACCAAAAAAGTTAATTAGTAAAAGCCGGAGTGGATGAATAAATAAATGAATGAGTAAGCACATCACAGCATGGGCGTCAGTGCAGCTTGTAGCAGTGCATTACACAGAGCATTTGTTGGTATTAAGGAAAAGCGAGGACTCAAATACAGTTACCAATAAAATTGGCATGCCAGAATCAGCAGAAACAAGTTTTCGTTTTATTATACAAACCCAATTTTCTGAAAGCTTTACAAAATGTATTAAAAGAAGAATGTAATTTGTTACTCTTCTGAATGTTTATTTAACTGTCAAAAGTAGAAAAAAAAGATGTCCAATGTTTTAACTGATCATTGCATTACGTAAATAAAAGCAAAGTACGAGTGAAAAGTCATGTTAACTTCATGTTTTACACTTTGGTTACATTCATGACAGAACAGGTAGTTACCCGTTACACAAGATTCATCAGTTCACAAGTTCAATATCAAACACAGTCATGGACAATTTTGTGTCTCCAATTCACCTCACTTGCATGTTTTTGGACTGTGGGAGGAAACCGGAGCTCCTGGAGGAAACCCACACAGACACAGGGAGAACATTCAAGCTGCACACGGAAAGGACCCGGACTGCTCCACCTGGGAATCGAACCCAGCACCTTCTTGCTGTTACGTGACAGTGCTATCCACTAAACCACTGTCACCCAAAAAAAAAGGTATAAAATATTCCAATTACAGCATTTCACAATAAACTAGTGAACTGGTAACAGGTAACAGAATCATAATTTATATATATTATATATATTTGTATGCTGGCCCCGGCTCTGATTTGAGGAGAACGAAGCTAACCCACGCCCTCTCCAAAACGTGGGCAGCAGCCGTATGCATCTTTTGACCTACACTACACGAGATCAGCAGCGGATCAGCTCTGTGTATGGAGAGACACACCCTGATCCACACTCTTTTCCCTGGCTCTGTGCAGGCGCCATCAACCAGCCAGCAGAGGTCATAGTTGCAGTTATGAGAGAGTTCTGGCTTAATGCCCCGCCACATATGAACAACAGGCCAATCGTTTTTTATGTGGTTGCTCTGCCCAGCCAGCAGGCGCCACCTTAGCAGCGAAAGAATCATAATTGAGTATAAACAGAGGATCCACTGGCGGATGTGTTTACAAGCAATGATGGGGGTTGTAGCTGACCACTTTCAAACATCAGAAGAGAATTGCCAATCAATTCAAAAAGAACATTTCTTAATATAAGGTTGGAAATATGTTTTACCATCTATTGTTAATGATATTGTAAAAAGATTCCGAGATTTAGAAACCTGGAGAGGTCTTTGTAAGGCAAATCTGGAAATCACTGTTGAATGTGTGTGACCTTTGAGCCTTCAGATGGCATTGCATAGGAAACTGTCATGCTTTAGTGATAAATATAAATATGCCATGTGCTCAGGGGTTTTTCAGAAAACCATTGTCCCTTAACAGGGCAACCCAGTGGCTCAGTGGGTAGCACTGTCGCCTCACACGAAGAAGGTCCTGGGTTTGATTCCAAGGTGGAGCGGTCCTTTCTGGTCTTTTCTGTGTGGAGTTTGCATGTTCTCCCCGTGTCTGCATGTTTTTCTCCGGGAGCTCCGGTTTCCTCCCACAGTCCAAAGACATTGACATTACATTAAACTGATGAGTCTTGTGTAACGAGTAACCTGTTCTGTCATGAATGTAAGCAAAGTGTGTAAAACATGATGTTAAAATCCTAATAAAATAAATAAATAGTCACTTAACATGTCCTTTATTTGAGGAGGTTAAAATTAACAGAAATGAAAAAGATTAAATAAATATATTAAATTCAAGATGAATTTCCTAAAACTGAACACAGCTATAAAAATCCACTTTTTAATAGACTTAAAAGTAGCATTAAAGATGCAAAAGAAAAACCTTCAATAAAATAATGTCAGCCAACACAGATTTAATTAAAAAAGACACAGAAAGTTAAAATGATCGAGGACTTTCAGAAATAAGCACTAAACCATATCAAAATCATGTCACATTACCATCTTACAAAAGGTGTCTCCAGACATTCCCCTATTAATACTCATAACATATTCAAGTGTGTGTAAAGGAGAGGAAAAGAGACGAGAACATATTTGGAAATGCACTTAATTGCATGTCTGTCATGGTATGGGGCTGTGTCAGTACCCTTGGTGAAGGTCATTTACACTTCTGTGATGGCAGCATTAATGCAGAAAAGTACATTGAGATCTTAGAGCAACATATGCTGCCTTCAAGACGTCATCTTTTCCAGGTATGTTCATGCATTTTTCAACAAGACAATGCAAAACCACATGCTGCACACAATACAAAGTCATGGCTGCGGAAGAAGAGGGTACGGGTACTGGACTGGCCTGCCTGTAGTCCTGACCTGTCCCCAATAGAGAATGTGTGGAGAATTTTGAAATGAAAAATGAGACAACGACGACCCCGTACTGTTGCACATCTTAAGACGTGTTTGCAGGAAGAATGAGACAAAATAAAAGCTGAAACACTAAATCACTTGGTATCCAAAACGTCTTTTAAGTGTGGTGAAAAGGAATGGCAACATTACAAAGTGGTAAATGCTTTACTGTCCCAACTTTTTTTTTTTTTTGGAATGTGTTGCAGGCCTGAAATGCAGGAATGGATGTTTATAAATAATAGAAATGAAGTTGACCAGATAAAACATGAAATATCTCAGGTTCATCCTGTCTGCAATCAAATAAAAGTCAAAGTAAATGAAAGAAACTCTGTGTTTTTTATTATTTGCATTTTCCATACTGTCCCAGCTTTTTCTGATTTGGGGTTGTAGATTGCACCCCTTCAACTCCAACAACACATCCAACAATCACTCTTTATTCTTTTGGGAAGGACTTCCACAAGGTCTGTGAAAAGTTTTGTTCCTTTAGACAGATGAGTAAGGCATTTGTAAAGTCAGGCACTGATGTTGGTTGTGAAAACCGGGCTTACAGTTAATGCTCCATTTCATCCCAAAGGTTTTCGGTGGGGTTGAGGTCAGGACTCAAATCAATAGAGTTCCTTTACACCAAACTTGCCAAACACCATCTCTAAGTTTCCTGCATGAGGACTGCAGAAAAGCCCTATCATGCTGATCCAGAAAAAAGCCTTCCCCAAATTTCTGCATAATGTAAAAATCAACATTTATTTTACAGAATTATTGTTTCTGTACCTCTAATCATTCATACATGGAACTATGTGTGTGTGTGTGTGTGTGTGTGTGTGTGTGTTGGCAACAGTTATACTTTGCTGATTTGTGTGTTAAGCAGCAGTTTACACCCGTCAGGAGAAAGAATGTCCTACTGCTATTAAATAATTAACAACCTGGCACCAATCTGTGGCACAATGGTTCAATGCTTATGAACTTTTGCTTTACTTGTAGAACCTTGAGGGCTCTATAAACTTGTCAAACGGATATGCAATACCTCACACAGAAAGTTTTCCATTTTATGTTTATGTCCTGAAAAATGTGGACTCGATTTATGGTGTTAATAATGACTAATATATTTCTTTTTTTAAAAACTACACCGATCAGCCATAGCATTAAAACCACCTTGTTTCTGCACTCACTGTCCATTTTATCAGCTCCACTTATGATATAGAAGCACTTTATAGTTTTTTTAATTACTGACTGTAGTCAATCTGTTTCTATGCATGCTTTGTTAGCCCCCTTGTTGGATAATTCTCAGCACTGCAGTGACACTGACATGGTGGTGGTGTGTTAGTGTGTTGTGCTGGTATGAGTGGATAAGACACAGCAGCCCTGCTGGAGTTTTTAAACACCTCACTGTAACTGCTGGACTGAGAATAGTCCATCAACCAAAAATATCCAGCCAACAGCGCCCCATGGGCAGCGTCCTGTGACCACTGATGAGGGTCTAGAAGATGACCAACTCAAACAGCAGCAACAGATGAGCGATCGTCTCTGACATTACATCTACAAGGTGGACCAACTAGGTAGGAGTGTCTAACAGAGTAGACACAGTATTTAAAAGCTCCAGCTGCACTGCTGTGTCTGATCCACTCATACCAGCACAACACTCACTAACATACCACCATCATGTCATTGTCACTGCAGTGATGAGAATGATCCACCACCTAAATTATACCTGCTCTGTGGGGGTCCTGTGGGGGTTCTGACCATTGAAGAACAGAGTGAAAGCAGGCTTATAAGCAGTAATTATAGAACTACAAAGTGCTTCTATATGGTAAGTGAAGCTGATAAAATGAACAGTGAGTGTAGAAACAAGGAGGTGGTTTTAATGTTATGGCTGATCAATGTATATGATCTGTTGTTGAAAGCAGCCCTACAAATGCAAGACATTCACAGTAATATTCTGTGAAATACCATAGGGTTAACTACAAATGTTGCTCATTTTTCTCTTTTTCCTTACCAGAAAAACAACTGGCTGTTAATTAAGATAGCTTTTAATTATAATGAACCGTTTCTCAGAATTAACTAAATAAGTACACACAGAGGACAGAAAATCACTGAATTTCATAATCAGTAACTGTGTTAAACCTAACTCGTAGTTTTCTTTTTGTTTGCCTTGCATGTTTCCATGTTTTTAGAAACGTCATGTTTTATACTTGGTTACATTCATGACAGAAACAGTGGGTACGTGTTACACAAGATTCATCAAGTATAATGTCAAACACAGTCCTGGACAATTTTGTATCTCCAATTCACTTCACTTGCATCTTGCTTTTTTGGACTGTGGGAGGAAACCGGTGCTCCCGGAGGAAACCCACACAGACACGGTGAGAACATGCGAACTCTACACAGAGAGGACCCAGACCGCCCCACCTGGGGATCGAACTGTGAGGCGACAGTGCTACCCTCTAAGCTACCAAGCCACCCCTGGACATGAACGTTTCCAGCAAATAATCATACAAATCTCGACTGGAGAAATGAACCCCGCCCTTCTTGCGGTGAGAGACACTCACTGTCCCATCGTGCTCCCTGATACTCGTTCATTCTTTCATGGTCTGTTTTACCTCGGTTTTATCCTATTCAGGGTCACACTGGGTCCAGTTTACTGGGGGAAATGTAGGAAACGTCCTAGACAGGTTGCACACATTCAATTACAAATTTACACACACACTTATACTTACGGCAGTGTTGTATCTTCAGTTAACCTGACTGCATGTCTTTGGACTGTGGGAGGAAACCCATGTAGACACAGGGAGAACATGCAAACTTCACACAGAAAGGACCAGGACCGCTCTGCCTGGGAATCGAACTCAGGACCTTCTTGCTGTGAGGCGACAGTGCTTCCCACTGAGACACAGTTCCACTCGCTCACCTTTATTTTTATTATTATTATTAGTAGTAGTAGTAGTATTAATACTACTACTATAATTGGCTGTGAGCTGATAATTCATCATTTAAATGCAACACTACCAGGTTCCAAACTGCCTCTGTCTACATTTACATTATAGAGTTTCTAGTTCCCCCACATCCAACACATCTGATACAGCTCATACAAATGAATCATATTAATCTTATGTAGTGGGATTGGGAACGTCTTAAATCTTAGGGCAATAAAAACTCGGGTGTAAAGCAACCATTGTTGGACTCTGGAGCATATAAAATTAATTAAATCACTCTTGAATAATGATAATAATAATAATAAAAAATCATGCAACAGCATTTCCCAGGCTGACAAACAAATCTGAAAGTGGCTATGTTGATACAATTAGTGTTAATAGCTAAGTTGGGTGGAGAGGGAATAATTAACTGCTAAATTGCTTGGGCTGTGCAGAATTTCCCCCCTTACTTTATGAGAGCTGGAAATAAAATAGACAAAGTACTTAATTGATCCCTAAGGAAAACTGGTTTGTCAAAGCAGAATACAACATACATATCAGATTACAAAAACATTGCACACACATTCTTACAAGGACACAAATGAACCAGATAGTAGGCATTGTTTGAATTACAGAGGTTGATCGGTGGTCTATACCCTATACCTCTTAATTAACACTTGGACCCCCAAAATAAGGTAAAAACAACAGTTCGGGGGGTTGGTGTTAGCTAAACTGTAACTTCAGACAAAAGTAAGAAACTAGCTAATGTTAGCTTGCTAAGTTGAACCCCCCCGGCAAATTACTCACTCACTCACTCACTCACTTTCTTAACCGCTTGTCCAATTAGGGTCGCAAGGGGTGCTAGAGCCTATCCCAGCTTTTCAATGGGCACAAGGCACAAAGTAACACCCTGGACGGGGCGCCAGTCCATCACAGGGTAGACACACATACACACACCCATACATTTACATTTACATTTTCAGCATTTAGCAGACGCTTTTATCCAAAGCGACTTACACAATGAGCAGAACACGATGAGCAATTGAGTGTTAAGGGCCTTGCTCAGGGACCCAACAGTGGCAACTTGGTGGTGGCGGGGCTTGAACCGGCAACCTTCTGTTTACTAGTCCAGTACCTTAACCACTGAGCTATCACTGGGCCCCATACGCACACCCATTTACCTATTCAGTGTCTCCAATTAACCTGACTGCATGTTTCTGGACTGTGAGAAGAAACCCGCGCAGACACAGGGAGACCATGCAAACTCCGCACAGAACCCGGACCACCCCGTCTGGGGATCGAGCCCAGGACCTTCTTGCTGTGAGGTGACAGTGCTACCCACCGAACCACCAGAGTTCATGTTTGTGTATGTGCCACGCCCCGGTCTCTGGGAGCACATGGTTGAGGAGGCTTTTGTTTAGGTCTACGCCTCCTCAATATGATTGGTCAATGAAGCTAATGATCCACAGCTGCTCCTTGTTTGAGGTGTAATGCTCAGGGCATTTAAGGTAGCAGCTGTGGATCCTTCAGGGGAGACTAATTTGGCTTTGACTGTCAAGCTTTTGGTTTGCCTTGCTCATGTATTGCTTTGGGTATCATGTCCATGTTTGATTGGTCTTGTCCATGTTTAGGAGTCTTGTTTTGTGTTAGTAGTGTTCATGTTTAGCTGTACCATGTGATGTTTGCTTAGCTTAGGGTTTAGGTTTATGTTTCATGTGTTTAGCATTTAGTTTAGTATGGAGATGGAGATATTACTTTAGGGGGATAATAGATAAAAAAGAGGCTAAATTGTATTCAGCTATAATCAGATTGCTTTATCAACAACCATTCCCCCCAAAACTGTGGTCTCAAATGTCTTCCACCTGATATTCTGTAGCTCTTCTGGTTCTTTATCTGGTCTTGACCCATTAAAATTGTATCCATAAAACCCACTGCTAATAAATTATCTGTAATTGCTCCAGTTTAATGGCATGCATTAGAGCATTACAGACCTGACTTCAGTGACTAAGCTTGACATGACCACAGACTCATCTGCCACTCTCTTTAAGCTTATACGTATGTGTTAGATGAAATGAATTGATGACTTAATGTGGCCCCACTCTTCCTCCTTCTGGAGATGATAAACAGTGCCATGTGACTCTTCTCTATTTAAGAATTACCATTAAGTGCTCTGAAATCACAGCTCTGATGACTTCATTTACTCCTGCACCTTAATAGTTCAATTCAATCAGCTTTCTTATCATCTGCCAATAAATGAGCTCGTCACTGCCCGGGAAGCACAAAGATCTGTCTCCCTCTTTACTCCCCTTGCCATAATTATGCAAATCATGCCAAGTCCTATTGAGTTCTCAGGAGTAAAGCAGGGGTTTTGAATAAAGCTTTGTTGGGTGTCTTCTATGCATGGCGACAATTTGATGTAGTAGAACAGATATATTGTATCACCAGAGCTTAATAATTCAGCCCTGCAGGAATAGAGACACTTGTGATTAAGCCGAGAACACAATTTTGCACATCATCGTCATTAGTCAAGCACCACAGGAGCAACTATCATATTGTTTCCTTAAACATGTTAATTTCAACACATCTTGCATAACTTATTTTTTACTCTACAGTAGTCATTGAAGTTTTATCATGATGAGACATCTATAATAGGATTTGTGTGTAGACATCTTACCTCTAATTAGTAGTGAAATCGACCATTTCAGCCACACCCACTGCTAACAGCAGTAATCATTTGCAATTACATTTTCAGCATTTGGCAGACACCTTTATCCAAAATGACTTACAATACTGTGATAGTATACAGTATGAGCCATTGAAGATTAGGGGCCGTGCTCAAAGGCCCAACAGTGGCAACCTGGTGGTAATTAAGGGTTAAGGGTCACGCTCAAGGGCACAACAGCAGCAACCTGGCAGTGGTGGGGCTTAAACCAGTGACCTTCTGATTACTAGCACCTTAACCACTAGGCTACAAATGCCTAATCAAGCATATATTGCATTCTTTTTAGACGGACAATGACAATATCATGGCTTGTACTGAGGACCTATGTAACTTTCCCATTTCCAATCCCCAGATGCCTCTCCCATGGGTAATTTTAGGTTTAACTACTGTTGCTGTGGTCTCTGAGTAACAACACCTGAGCAACACTAATAAGGTGGCCACAGAGTTGAGTGGAGAATAAACAAAGTCCATTTGAATAAAGCACACTTAACTATGTTTTAAACTGCATCTGAAAGCAAAGCCTACATACACCGATCTCTTTGTTTCTACACTCACTACATTACCTTCTACACTACCTTCTTGTTTCTACACTCCATTTTATCAGCTTCACTTACCATGTAGACGCACTTTTTAGATATAAAATTACTGACTGTAGTCCATCTGTTTTTCTACATACTTTTTTAGCCTGCTTTCACCCTGTTCTTCAATGGTCAGGACTCTCCCAAAACCACTACAGAGTAGGTATTATTTGGGTGGTGGGTCATTTTCAGCACTGCAGTGACACTGACATGGTGGTGGTGTGTTAGTGTGTGTTGTGCTGGTATGAGTAAATAAGACACGGCAATGCTTTTAAACACCTCACTGTCACTGCTGGACTGAGAATAGTCTACCAACCAAAAATATCCAGCCAACAGCGCCCCGTGGGCAGTGTCCAGTTCCCACTGATGAAGGTCTAGAAGATGACCAACTCAAACAGCAGCAATAGATGAGCGATCATCTCTGACTTTACATCTACAAGGTGGACCAACTAGGTAGGAGTGTCTAATAGAGTGGACAGTGAGTGGACACAGTATTTAAAAACTCCAGCACTGCTGCTGTGTCTGATCCACTCATACCAGCACAACACACACTAACACACCACCACCATGTCATTGTCACTGCAGTGCTGAGAATGATCCACTACCTAAATAGTACCTGCTCTTTGGTGGTCCTGACCATTAAAGAACAGAGTGAAAGCAGGTTAAAAAGGTATGTAGAGAAATAGATGGACTATAGTCAGTAATTGTAGAACTACAAAGTGCTTCTATATGGTAAGTGGAGCTGATAAAATGGACAGTGTGTGTAGAAACAAGGAGGTGGATTTAATGTCATGGCTGATCAGTGTAGGCTGGAGTGGTGTAGAGTGTAGAGTAACTAGACTAGAGTAAATGTTTACATTGTAAAGATTTTATAGTAGTTATAATAAATATTCAGACGAGTCCATACAATTAATTTAAAATATGCTTTCTTGTTTCACCAAATAAATGCTGTGATGTACTGTAAGTGAATCACAAAATGTACTGGAAAGTCTATACTCAAGAGATGAAGTTGTTAAAAGCAGGAACTGAAAAAATGATTTTTGGGCTTAATGGGAACACAATTATTTTATGTGATAGACTGGGTGTAAATTTTAATCAATCTTAAATGTTTAGTCAAGCTTCCTGTGCTGTTACTGTCCAATGCCTAATTAACTGCAAAGCCAGGATGTGCTTGGCAAACAGTTGTTATTCCTGCAAGATAATGCCTGTCATAACAGTTAATGATCTGTGTCCTTTAAAGCAAGCACATTTATATGCCAAGTCGAAGTTGATTGGCAGAGAACAGCAACAGCACTGAAATTGTCAAAACAAACAAGTTTTAAATGTAAATGTATCCAGTTTGAATGTAAATGGGCCAGTGATAGCTCAGTGGTTAAGGTACTGGACTAGTAAACAGAAGGTTGCCGGTTCAAGCCCCGCCACCACAAAGTTGCCACTGTTGGGTCCCTGAGCAAGGCCCTTAACCCTCAATTGCTCATTGTGTTCCGCTCACTGTGTAAGTCGCTTTGGATAAAAGCGTATGCTGAAAATGTAAATGTATACACTATATGGCCAAAAGTATTTGGACACCTGACCATTAGTTTGTTGGACATCATATTTCAAAAGCTTTTTTTTTTAGCCATAACTGCAGCCGTTCTTCAGAAACATTGAAGTACTGTACACTGATCAGCCATAACATTAAAACCACCTCCTTATTTCTACACTCAGTTCATTTTATTAGCTCCACTTTTTTTAGCCAGCTTACACCCTGTTCTTCAATGGTCAGGACCCCCAAAGGACCACAGAGTGGGTATTATTTGGGTGGTGGATCATTCTCGGCACTGCAGTGACAATGACTTGGTGGTGGTGTGTTAGTGTGTGTTGTGCTGGTATGAGTGGATCAGAAACAGCATCGCTGCTGTTGTTTTTAAATACCGTGTCCACTCACTGTCCACTCTATTAGACACGCCTACCTAGTTGGTCCACCTTGTAGATATAAAGTCAGAGACGATCACTCATTTATTGCTGCTGTTTGAGTTGATCTTCTAGACCTTCATCAGTGGTCACAGGACGCTGCCCATGGGGCACTGTTGGCAGGATATTTTTGGTTGGTGGACTATTCTCAGTCCAGGAGTGACAGTGAGGTGTTTTAAAACTCCATCAGCATTGCTGTGTCTGATCCACTTATACCAGCACAACACACACTAACACACCACCACCATGTCATTGTAACCGCAGTGCTAAGAATGATTCACCACCCAAATAAAACCTGCTCTGTGGTGGTCCTGTGGGGGTCCTGACCATTGAAGAACAGGGTGAAAGCAGGCTAAAATAAAAGCATACAGAGAAACAGGTGGACTACAGTCAGTAATTGTAGAACTACAAAGTGCTCCTATATGGTAAGTGGAGCTGATAAAAATGGACCAGTGTATATCTGCCTCAATTAATGTTCCAGTTCATTCTAAAGCTGTTTAGTGAGCAGAGGTCAGGGCTCTGTGCATGCCACTGGAGTTTCTTTAAATCAATCTTTTTTATGTCTTTGTCGACCTCACTTTGTGCATATAATTTTGGTTATATACTGTAATGTGTATATAAGTGTTGAAAGAAAAAAGGTGAGATTTTAAAAGAAAATCTCACAAGTTATGCAAGACCTTGACTGGCCTACACAAAGCACTAACAGTCCCTAGCTTTTTTTTTCTTTTTTCAGATTAATTAAAATACTGACTGTGAACAATGTTACGTTTCAGTACTGGTGTCCAACTTCTTGAATGTGCTTGTCAAATGAAAGTAAAACTTGACAATTCCATTTTATAATGCAGTACATTTAAAAAGAGTGCAAATTAGCAAAGAAGGGACCAACTTCAACTTCATTTTCATGGGTTTAGATGTAAGTTTCAAGTATTGGCAGTCCACAACTTATAGGCTTAATAAATGAATGAATAAATGAAGGAATGAAGGAGGGAAGGAAATAAAACTAACTGAATAAACTAATTTCTGATATTGACAGTCCACAACTTTATCCATATAGAGGAGGAAAAAAAAAAAACTAACTAACTGAATAAATAAATTAATAGCTATTTGTGAACAACTTTGTAAAAAAAAAATAATAATAATAAAAATAAATAAATAAATAAATAAATAAATAAATAAATAAATAAATAAATAAATAAATAAATAAATAAATAAATAAATAAATAAATAAATAAATAAATAAATAAATAGCTATTGGGAAACAACTTTGTAAAAAAAATCCAAAATAAATAAATAAATAGCTATTGGGGAACAACTTTGTAAAAATAATAAAAAAATAATAAAAAATAAATAAATAAATAGCTATTGGGGAACAACTTTGTAAAAAAATCCAAATAAATAAATAAGTAAATAAATTAATAGCTATTGGGAAACAACTTTGTAAAAAATCCAAAATAAATTAATAAGTAAATAAATTAATAGCTATTGGGGAACAACTTTGTAAAAAATCCAAAATAAATAAATAAGTAAATAAAAAAATTAGAAGATTTAGAATTAGCTACACTTACCATTGTACCATTTTTTATCAGGATAAAAAAAATACATACATAAATGAACCTGAATTAAATGAAAGTATAATTTAAATGCAACAAATTAATAAATTACTGTAGAAACCTCCATATCTTTATATACTCTGCCTGGCAAAACAGTAGGGCAAATTGTTTGAAAAAAATGCTTCTATTACATGAAGCGCTACAAAATAATAACACAATCATTTACTTGCCGACCAGTCCTATGGGAGCTGGTTGCATTCAGCACAGCCTAATGAAGCGTCTAATTTAAGAAGGAAACGTAGCAAATGAGAGAATTAGATATGCAAGTGATTCATTGAACCAGAATACATTTTCATTTCCTCCTTGCTAATGTTTTGAACGAGGGACATGGCATTCACAGCAAATGAAAAATGTTAATACTCAGCAAAACTGTAGTAAAACTGTTGTAGTTTGTCTTTTGCAAATTCAGGCAGTGGTAGCTCAGCAGGTAAGATACTGGACTGATAATCAGAAGGTTGATGTTTTAAGCTTGCCACTGCCAACTTGAGCAAGACCCTTAACCCCTAATTGCTTGAACTGATTTCAGTCATAATTGTAAGTTGCTTTGGATAAAAACGTCTGCTAAATGCCACAAATGTAAAAATAATTATTTATTTGTCTTCACTGAACAATTAAATATGATCAGTCAGGGCTACAGTAAAATCCAGAGCTGGGAACAGGAGCTGAAATATTTGGTGCACAGGGCATGTTGAAATTTATCTAACATAATAATAGTATTGTTTGCTATTAATTATATGACCAAAAGTGTGTGGACACCAAAACCCAAAACACCACATTAAAAACTGACCATTATAGAGTAACCATTGGTAGAAATTGAGGAATGGATCAATGTAGCCAAATATAGGAATATCCTTGAAGAAAAACTTGACATGAAACAGCACATGCAGCCAAATCACTCTGAGTGACAGCAAGTCAATGAATATTATCCTTTAGTGACTCAGACATTGAACACCTGTGAAGAAACCTAAAGATGACAGTTCACAGACATTTGTCATCCAATATGACAGAGCTTAATAGGATCTGCCATGAAGAATAGTATAAACTACCCAAATCCAGGTGTGCAAAGCTTGTATCCAAGAGGGCTTGCAGCTGTTGTCAAAAGGGTCTTCGACAAAGTATTGCACAGTATCTATTTACAAAGGATGAAATAGATATGTACATACAATAACACATAATATAAATGTAAGTACATTAAGCATAAGCAATACTAAGCATACATAAAACACTAAATTACTACTAATGGAACAAACACAAAGCTAAATGCTGTGCTGAATAGATAGCATAGGTAAACTAAACCCTATGCTTAATGCTGAACTAAGTACATGAGATGAAATCCCGGATGACATGAAATCATGAAATCCAGGATAACAAGATGAAGGAAACTCTAGGAAAACTCTAGGAGATGACTGGAGCAATCAGCCCGGCAGAGCATGAGCATATGGAGGTTTAATGCTCCTCTAGTCTATTATGAGGCTGGTTATGCAGTAGGGCAAAATCATGTATAAACTGGACCTCTGGCGTGCAGATCAGGTGATGTGGAGAATGCAGGAGGATGACATGGTATGTTAATGGCATGGTGTGTTGTTGCGTTTTGGCTTTGCAGTTTTTCGCTCCATCTGAGAAAAGCTTGGCTCAGAGAACTCATCAGTGTTTTTGCATTGAACTGATGGATAACTTTCTTTTTACTAAATAGTTTTGGGTTGTGTTTATTGATGTGGTAGGCTTGACAATGGTTTTCCAAAGTACTTCTATGTGCCTACATTTAGTACAGTAGAATGTAAGGACTTATAAATCATACCCATTAAGAGTGGTGGGTATATACACTGATCAGCAATAACATTGAAACCAACTCCTTGTTTCTACACTCACTGTCCATTTAATCAGCTCCACTTACCATATAGAAGTACTTTGCAGTTCTACAATTACTGACTGTAGCCCATCTATTTCTTTACATATTTCTTTTAGCCTGCTTTCACCCTGTTCTTCAATGGTCAGGACCCCCACATGACCACCACAGAGCAGGTATTATTTAGGTGGTGGATCATTCTCAGCACTGCAGTGACAATGACATGGAGGTGGTGGGTAAGTGTGTGTTGTGCTGGTATGAGTGGATCAGACACAGCAGTGCTGCTGGAGTTTTTAAATACCGTGTCCACTCACTGTCCACTCTATTAGACACTCCTACCTAGTTGGTCCACCTTGTAGATGTAACGTCAAAGACGATCGCTCATCTATTGCTGCTGTTTGAGTTGATCATCTTCTAGACCTTCATCAGTGGTCACAGGACGCTGCCTATGGGGCGCTGTTGGCTGGTTATTTTTGGTTGGTGGACTATTCTCAGTCCAGCAGTGACAGTCAGGTGTTTAAAAACAAGGAGATGGTTTCAATGTTATGGCTGAACAGTATATACAGTGGTGTTCAAAAAAATAGCAGTGATTTTAAAAAAGCAAATAAAGCACAAAATCATTATAATAACTTTTATTTCCATAAATGCAAATGCACTGAAAATACTACACTTTTAATTCTAAATCAAAACATGAACAAAATTTAGCCAGTTTGTGTTAATACTTTACAGAAAGTTAAGAAAAATGAATATTAGGCTGTTCAAAAAAATAGCAGTGCCAGCAATTTTTCTTTTAAAACTGAAAAAAAATTTTTATTATCTATAAACTGAATTTTTTTTTTGAGGTTTTACTTTACTTTAAATTACTGAACTAATATTTAGTGGCATTACAATTGTTTCCGAGATCTGTGTTGAATGGAGTCGAACAACTTCTGGCACCTCTGCACAGGTATTCCAGTCCAGGATGATTACACTACATTCCACAGTTCTTCTGCATTTGGGTTTTGCCTCAAAAAAACGTGCTTCAGATATCAGCCCACAAGTTCTCTCTGGGATTGAAGTCAGGGGATTGGGCTGGCCACTCTATCAATCTTTTTTGTCTGTAACCAATATGTTTTGGGTCATTGTCATGTTGAAACATCCATTTTAAGGACATTTCTTCTTCGACAGAGCAATATGATCTCCTCAAGCATTCTGATATATTTTAACTGATTCATGATCCCTCGTATGAGATAAATAGGCATAACACCATGGTATGAGAAACATCCCCATATCATCATTTTGTACCACCATGCTTTACTGTCTTCACAGTGAACTTTGGCTTGAATTCAGTGCTCGGGGGTTGTCTGACATACTGTCTACGGCCACTAGACCCAAAAAGAAAAATTTTTCTTTCACCAGTCAACAAAATGTTGAGCCATTTCTTTTTGGACCAGTCAATGTGTTCCTTGGCAAATGTTAACCCATTCTTGACACGTCTTTTTCTTAACAACGGAACTTTGCAAGGAGTTCCTGCTGGTAAATTGGCTTCACTTAATCATCTTCTGTACTCACTGGTAACTTCAGATGTTACTTGATCTTTCTGGAGGTGATCATTGGCTGAGTATTTGCCATTTTAGCTATTCTTCAATCCTTTCGAACAGTAGTTCCACTCTTCCTTCTGCGTCTTTCAGGCTTTGGTTGTCACTTCAAGGCATTTGCGATCATTTTAGCTGAGTAGTCAATAATTTGCTGCACTTCTCTGTATGTTTTTTCCCTCTACAATCAACTTTTTAATCAAAGTACGCTGTTCATCAGAACAATGTGTGGAACAACTCATTTTCCCCAGTATTCAAAAGAAAATGTGCTATAACCAACCTGTGCAACATTTGCCACCCTCCTACCTTAAATAAAGGCCAAAACTGACACCCGTTCTTCTGCAGAATGAATGACTTCACCAATTAAACTCCTTACTGCTATTATTTTGAACAACCCCCTTTCAATCAATGCTTCGATTACTCAGAATGAGTGGCATGCATGTCCTAATTGTTGGGTTTGTTTTGTTTTCATTACTCTACTACACTTTCAAGTAAATTTTTTTGCTATGGAGAAATAGCATTTCTACTAAAAACAGTGATTTATCAGGTTAATGGGGTTGGACTGCTATTTTTTTGAACACCACTGTATATATATTAATATATATATATATATTATATACACCACTGTATATATATTAATGTCTAAATGGCTGGCAACATAAGTGAGTACACCCCACAGTGAACATGTCCAAATTGTGCCCAAAGTGTCAATATTTTGTGTGACCACCATTATTATCCAGCACTGCCTTAACCCTCCTGGGCATGGAATTCACCAGAGCTGCACAGGTTGCTACTGGAATCCTCTTCCACTCCTCCATGATGACATCACGGAGCTGGTGGATGTTAGACACCTTGAACTCCTCCACCTTCCACTTGAGGATGCCCCACAGGTGCTCAATTGGGTTTAGTCCATCACCTTTACCTTCAGCTTCCTCAGCAAGGCAGTTGTCATTTTGGAGGTTGTGTTTGGGGTCGTTATCCTGTTGGAAAACTGCCATGAGGCCCAGTTTTCGAAGGGAGGGGATCATGCTCTGTTTCAGAATGTCACAGTACATGTTGGAATTCATGTTTCCCTCAATGAACCACAGCTCCCCAGTGCCGGCAACACTCATGCAGCCCAAGACCATGATGCTACCACCACCATGCTTGACTGTAGGCAAGATACAGTTGTCTTGGTACTTCTCACCAGGGCTGGACACCATCTGAGCCAAACAAGTTTATCTTGGTCTCGTCAGACCACAGGGCATTCCAGTAATCCATGTTCTTGGACTGCTTGTCTTCAGCAAACTGTTTGCGGGCTTTCTTGTGCGTCAGCTTCCTTCTGGGATGACGACCATGCAGACCGAGTTGATGCAGTGTGCGGCGTATGGTCTGAGCACTGACAGGCTGACCTCCCACCTCTTCAACCTCTGCAGCAATGCTGGCAGCACTCATGTGTCTATTTTTTAAAGCCAACCTCTGGATATGACGCCGAACACGTGGACTCAACTTCTTTGGTCGACCGTGGCGAAGCCTGTTCCGAGTGGAACCTGTCCTGGAAAACCGCTGTATGACTTTGGCCACCATGCTGTAGCTCAGTTTCAGGGTGTTAGCAATCTTCTTATAGCCCAGGCCATCTTTGTGGAGAGCAACAATTCTATTTCTCACATCCTCAGAGAGTTCTTTGCCATGAGGTGCCATGTTGAATATCCAGTGGCCAGTATGAGAGAATTGTACCCAAAACACTAAATTTAACAGCCCTGCTCCCCATTTACACCTGGGACCTTGACACATGACACCAGGGAGGGACAACGACACATTTGGGCACAATTTGGACATGTTCACTGTGGGGTGTACTCACTTATGTTGCCAGCTATTTAGACATTAATGGCTGTGTGTTGAGTTATTTTCAGAAGACAGTAAATCTACACTGCTATACAAGTTGTACACTGACTACTCTAAGTTATATCCAAGTTTCATGTCTATAGTGTTGTCCCATGAAAAGATATAATGAAATATTTGCAGAAATGTGAGGGGTGTACTCACTTTTGTGATACACTGTATATATTATATATATATATATATATATATATATATATATATATATATATATATATATATATATATATATATATATATATATATATATATATATAGTGGTACCTTGAAACTCAATGTCAGTTGGTTCTGGGAGTGGGGTTGAGTTTAGAAGGTGTTGAGTTTCAAGATTTTTTTTCTTTCCGGAAGGATGTATGTAAAACCTGTAAATGCGTTCCATGGTCCTGTGGAACTGCATATATTTCTTTATATGAATATTATATATATATATATATATATATTAATAATAATATTATATTCCATTACCAACACTTTTTTTTCCTTTGGCAAATGTTGTTTACAATCACCATACCAATTTTTTTTATCTTCTAGCAGATTATGTTGCAGAAAAAATATGTAAAATGAATTATTTGTACTTTATAGTGTTATTATTCAATATATTTGTGCTTTTGTGCCTCTAAAGCTCTGTCAGACTCTGTCCATACACATGAAATGTACTCCTCCCCCATTTCTTTACGTTTGCGCAAAAGCAAACTGAATCACTTGGAAACGACTCTTTTGAATTGAACTATTCATTGGAATCGAATCAGGGAGCTGAGCTCTTATAAGATTCATTCGTTTTTTAGGATAACAAATGACCAGTTTCAGTTTTTTACCGCGAAAGCTGAGAGAATAAATTATTCGACGGTATATGACAGTTTTTGTTAGTTAGGTGGACAAACACAGTTTGAAATGGATTTATAAATTTTGGGAATATTCTGGAAACATACAAGATGGCCGCCAAGAAGAAAAACAAGTGGATTATATCCCTGATGGAACAACACACGATATAGATTTGATCTCTTTTGAAGTAGAGAAACTCAGGTAAACAGCTATTATGATTTTATGCTGCTGTGTGGTTGATCTGGGTCGATGTGCATCTGTTTACCGTGTGCTTTCATTTTGCAGTGATAGCAAAGCATTATCAAATATAGAACTTTTTCCTGATTTTTTTAAATGCTCATTTTTTTTAAGTAAAACGACAGACGCACACACATTGAGTTTAAGGGAAACATCAAGTTTAAGGGTACACATTTCTTGATGAAGGGTGTCGAGTTTCAAAGGTACCACTCTATATATACACCGATCAGTCATAACATTGAAACCACCTTCTTGTTTCTACACTCACTGTCCAGTTTATCAGCTCCACTTACCATATGGATGCACTTTCTAGTTCTACAATTACTGACTGTAGTCCATCTGTTTCTTTGCATGCTTTGTTAGCCCCCTTTCATGCTGTTCTTCAATGGTCAGGACTCTCCCAGGACCACTACAGAGCACGTATTATTTAGGTGGTGGATCATTCTCACAGCAATGTTGATGGAGTTTTAAACACCTCACTGTCACTGCTGGACTGAGAATAGTCCACCAACTAAATATATCCAGCCAACAGCGACCTGTGGGCAGCGTCCTGTGACCACTGATGAAGGTCTAGAAGATGACCAACTCAAACTGCAGCAATAGATGAGCGATTGTCTCTGACTTTACGTCTACAAGGTGGACCAACTAGGTAGGAGTGGACAGTGAGTGGACACAGTAGTTAAAAACTCCAGCAGTGCTGCTGTGTCTGATTCACTCATACCAGCACAACACACACTAACACACCACCACCATGTCAGTGTCACTGCAGTCCTGAGAATGATCCACCACCTAAATAATACCTGATCTGTGGTGGTCCTGTGGGGGTCCTGACCATTGAAGAACAGGGTGAAAGCAGGCTAAAAAGGTATGTAGAGAAATAGATGGACTACAGTCAGTGATTGTAGAACTACAAAGTGCTTCTATATGGTAAGTGGAGCTGATAAAATAGACAGTGAGTGTAGAAACGAGGCTGATGACTGATCAGTGTGTATATAATATATAATGTCCATGGTCATCATGGTCAGACTTGGACAAATCTTCCTTTTGTTCTTCCAGCTTTTTATTTCTTACATTAGGACACCCTGGAGCAGGAGCTCTGAATCCAGAATGCTTTTTCTCCTTCAACATTTGAAATATAATACAATGAAAACTGGTTTAGAGAATCAAATAACACAAATGATATTTTACAAGCAAATGAAAATAGATAACTCGAAAAAAATGTTTTTGACTAGCCAAGCAATGCTACTTCTTTTTATCACACAGTTCAATATATGCTTTAGCATCATAAATGCTTTTTTTGGTAGCACATCCAGACTAGTTCCCAGAGGTACCAGCTGACTTTGAGCCTATCTGCCCACGTACTTGCCTTGGGCCATTTCTTGGTGCGAGCTAAAGCTGGCTAAGATGGGGGTAAAGGAGAGTTCACATTCGTTCACTCACGCAGTTTTACAGTCATTCATTAGACCGAGAGGTGGATGAGATGTTGAGATATAAATATAATAGAACATATTTACTGGCCACATGTCAAAAGAGTCAGCAAGATGATGAAAAAGTAATGAAGTATTTAGCCGGCTGCTATTTCTGTACGCCATCTCTTTTAATACAGTAAATTATATGGCCAAAAGTATGTAGACACTTTATTATAAATTCATGGGCAATGTTATAGAGTTGGCCCTTTTTTGTGACTACAAAAAAGCCTAGATAGCCTACACTGATCAGCCATAACATTAAAACCACCTCCATGTTTTTACACACACTGTCCATTTTATTGCCTTCACTGACCATATAGAAGCATTTTGTAGTTCTACAATTACTGACTGTAGTCCATCTGTTCTCTGCATGCTTTGCTAGCCCCCTTTCATGCTGTTCTTCAATGGTCAGGACTCTCCCAGGACCACTACAGAGCGGGTATTACTTGGGTGGTGGGTCATTCTCAGCACTGCAGTGACACTGACATGGTGGTGGTGTGTTAGTGTGTGTTGTGCTGGTATGAGTAGATCAGACTCAGCAGCACTGATGTAGTTTTTAAGCACCTCACTGTCACCGCTGAACTGAGAATAGTCCACCAACCAAAAATATCCAGCCAACAGCGCCCCGTGACCACTGATGAAGGTCTAGAAGATGACCAACTCAAACGGCAGCAATAGATGAGCGATCGTCTCTGACTTTACATCTACAAGGTGAACCAACTAGGTAGGAGTGTCTAATAGAGTGCTGCTGTGTCTGATCCACTCATAGCATCACTACACAGACTAACACACCACCACCAATGATCCACCACCTAAATAATACCTACTCTGTGGTGAATCTCCTCTTGGTAAAACGGTATGTAGAGAAACAGATGGACTACAGTCAGTAATTGTAGAACTACAAAGTGCTTCTACAGTATATGGTAAGTGGAGCTGATAAAATAGACAGTGAGTGTAGAAACAAGGAGGTGGTTTTAATGTTATGGCTGATCAGTGTATTTCTCTTTGTGAGGTCTATTGGTAAAATAACTAAATAAAAAGAACATCAGATAAAGTCAGGAATTATATCTAATTATAATTGTACACAAAGGTTTATGAACACTTCTGATTTTGACATATTTCTGCATAAATACAACCTAAAACATCATTTGAAGTCATAAAATTAGATACAAATAGTTTTAAAATGATAATTAATGTTTTGAGATGGCCAAAGTCAAAGCATCCAAGAATGTCAGCTGTTCTGTACAGAGAAATGCTAAAATTCCTCAATGTTGATGTGCAGGACTGATCAACAGTTACCACAAATATTTAGTTGCAGTAGAGGGGGTAACATCAAATATTGAAAGTCAGGGTTCACACACTTACCACTTACAGACATGTAACATTGGATAATTTTCCTTAATAAACAAACAAACAACCAAGACGGATGATGTTTTAGGTCATATTTTATATGAACATAGAAATTTCCATAATTTACTGTGTGTTTTCATATGTCTGTATACTGTATACACAGTTGCTATCAGAAACATTCAACCCCTTTTACCTTAAAATATCTTATGGTGATGTCTACATGATTGAATGAAATATACAAGTCTCAGTAAACATAGAAAGAATATTACATATCATTTTGAGTTCTTGGGACAAATATCTATGTGCAGTACCTGGTGCCTTTTGCCTTTATAACCTCTAATAAGCAATTTCACTAAGTGCCTCTGACACTTCTCTTGTGGAATCCATTCCTCTCTTTTTTCCAGCTCATTGAGGTTTGATGACGTGTGTGCTGCAATTTCTTTGAGACCTAAATGATGAGAAAATTCTAGTTGACCATTTCTGTGCATTTTGAACAGGAGTGACATGCATCGGGAAGCCCAGCCATGAGCTTATGGCGGCCAGTAACACATTTATCCCCCCTTTATGTCATAACATAAGTGTTTTTCTTTGTTGTCCTTGTGAGTTTGGAACTTTCAGACTGTACTTTGAATAGTGTCTCTAGGAACAATTACCATCTTGAAAATTGTATGTCTTTTTTATGCAAAGCGCTCTCAGCTTTTGTGATAGCTCCTTGTTTTTTATTTTTCACTTTGTGCAACACATCCTGAATACATCACAGTGGAAGCAAGTTAAGGGTCATTATTAAGTTCTCAATCGTTTATTTTTGTTGTAACCCAACTTTAGGTCCTAAAGACGAGAAGTAGGTTTTAAGATCACAGTATTATGTAGGGGTTGACTAATTATGACATGGCAGTATTATTTATTTATTTATTAGGATTTTAACGTCATGTTTTACACACTTCGACTACATTTATGACAGAACAGGTAATTACTGGTTACACAAGATTCATTAGTTCAAGTTTTATTGTCTTTTTTGTGAACAATTGTTTTATTGTTTTTAAACTTATATGTTGTCATACATGTTATCATGAACACATACAAACATAGAACCCCCCCACCCACCCCCAGGATGTGTTGGCTGAAAAAAAATATAGACAGTACATATAGCAGAGCATATACATAAGAACACTAGCTTCATAAAAATACAAGAGAGACACAAAATACAAATAAAATGGCAAATACATAACAGCTCTAGCGAGAGCCTAGTAAAGACTCCACTGATTGGAGCGCCTTCTTACAAGCATCAGTAGTTCTTGACTGAGCTCCATGTATACAAGCAACTGAAAGTTCCAAAGAAATAATGTCCAGTGCAGACAAAATCCATTGTCGTCTTAATATAACATGAGGACGCATCCATCAGCTGGCTAACAGTTTTTTTTTGTGGCTGTCAAAGTACAGAGCATCAGTCGTTTCTGCTGGACTGAGAGATTGAGAGAACAATCTGAGGACAAGACAGAAACTGAGGACCTTAGAACAAAACCAAAAGTAATGTAAAAAAGTACCAGGCTACCCTGAGGAACACAGATCACAAATCGGTGACTGAGTAAGATGCATATGAAAGTTCAAGTTTTATTGTCAAACACAGTCACAGACAATTTTGTTCCTCCAATTAACCTGACTGCATGTCTTTGGACTCATGCAGACACGGACCCAGAACTCCACATTGAAAGGACCCAGACAACTCCACCTGGGAATCAAACCCAGGACCTTCTTGCTGTGAGGTGACGGTGCTACCCACCGAGCCACCAACATGGCAGTATTAACACAATATTGAAATACAAAATATCCTGCTTAAGATCTTTGGTTGTTTGTTTGTTTATTAGGATTTTAACGTCATGTTTTACACTTTGGTTACATTCATGACAGGAACGGTAGTTATTCGTTACACAAGATTCATCAGTTCACAAGTTTATATCGAACACAGTCTTGGACAATTTTGTATCTTCAATTCACCTCACTTGCATGTCTTTGGACTGTGGGAGGAAACCGGAGCTCCTGGAGGAAACCCACACAGACACGGGGAGAACTGGCAAACTCCACACAGAAAGGACCCGTACCACCCCACCTGGGGATCAAACCCAGAACCTTCTTGCTGTGAGGCGACAGTGCTACCCACTTAGTCACCGTGCCACCCGCTTTAGATTTTAAGTGTGTATACAAGCACACTAAGTTTAAATGCTTAATGTTGTCTTGCACTTTTTCTTTTGCGTCATGTCCATTGCAGGTGTGATAATCTTAAGTATTTATAAATGGGTGTATTTAATGTGAGAACATACTGTCTGTAATGTTTGCTACTGTAGAACCTTAAATTCCCCTTGTGGAATAATCCACTAGAAGTACATCCACTCCATTTAAACACCTCAGGGCTTAACTTTAAATGTGGACATTAAAGATGTAGAGAACCAACGTCACGTGGCACAACAACTGTGAAAAGTTGCTTAAGTCTGTGATTTTAATTATAGATGTTAGTGAGTGGGGAAAAGCAGTATTTTTAGAAGTGGGCAGTGGAAGCTCAGTAATTTAGGTACTGGAGTAGTTGCTGGTTCAAGCCCCACCACTACCAAGTTGCCACTACTGAGCCCCTGTGCAAGGCCCTTAACCTTCAATTGCTTAAATTATAAGCCGTTTTAGATAGAACCATCTGCTAAATGCCATAAAAGTAAAAATTACTTCATACTTAATATGAGTAACATGTTTAAAGGTGCATTTTGCTTCATTATTCAAAATTCTTAGTTCTTAAACATGTTAACATTGCATACATAAACCAATCAGGCATAACATTAAAACCATCTCCTTGTTCTACAATCACTGTCCATTTTATCAGCTCCACTTACCATATAGAGCACTTTGTAGTTCTACAATTACTGACTGTATTCCATCTGTTTCTCTACATACTGTTTTAGCCTTCTTTCACACTGTTCTTCAATGGTCAGGACCCCCACAGGACCTCCACAGAGCAGGTATTATTTAGGTGTTGGATCATTCTCAGCACAGCAGTGACCCTGACATGGTGGTAGTGTGTTAGTGTGTGTTGTGCTGGTATGAGTGGATCAGGGTTTTTAAACACATCATTGTCCCTGCTGGACTGAGAATAGTTTACCAACCAAAAATATCCAGCCAACAGCACCCCGTGGGCAGCGTCCTGTGACCACTGATGAAGGGCTAGAAGATGACCAACTTAAACAGCAGCAATAGATTTACATCTACAAGTTGGACCAACTAGGTAGGAGTGTCTAATAGAGTGGGCAGTGAGTGGACACGGTATTTAAAAACTCCAGCAGCGCTGCTGTGTCTGATCCACTCATACCAGCACAACACACACTAACACACCACCACCATGTCAGTGTCACTGCAGTGCTGAGAATGATCCAACATCCAAATAATACATGCTCTGTGGTGGTCCTGTGGGGGTCCTGACCATTGAAGAACAGGGTAAAAGCAGGCTAAAAGGTATGTAGAGAAAGAGATGGACTACAGTTAGTAATTGTAGAACTACAAAGTGCTTCTATATGGTAAGTGGAGCTGATAAAATGGACAGTGAGTGTAGAAACAATGAGGTGGTTTTAATGTTATGGCTGATTGGTGTATATTTACGTATTAAAGCATTTCTGGTTAAAGCCTCAGTTCTTGCAATAAAAGAAATGCACTTCACTGGTGCATTACAGCTGTTATGATAACATTTAACTTTAAATGCTCTAAAATGATGAAAAGTAATAAGAACTAGTAGACCAAGCTGCTGAGTTTTTGTGAACAAAGATATTGTCCACTACTTCACATTTTAAAATAAACAAAAATAAAATTAGCAACCTATACAAAGTAGCCAGCAAGTTAAGCTAATTCAGCCTTAATAAATATTAAAAATGCAATAATCTGGATGGATAAATGGTAAAACATCTAAGCCTATTTACTGCTTAAGTCAAGCAATAAACCTACAATATGTACCATGATAATACAAATATACACAGATGAGGTATAACATTATGACCACCTTTTTACAGTTTTTCTCAGTCGATTTGGTACATTTCTCACATCATGATTTACATTGGCATCACAACAAGTGCATTTCTCAAAACAGTTAGTGCAAACAGCAAAACTCAATGAAATACCTGCAAAAGCACGTACCTCACTCACAATTCTTTGTTTGTGCCTCAAAAGCAAATATTTATGTCAATCAACTTGTCAGTGCCATCAGAATGTCTAGTCTTTGTGTCATTGCCTATGAACAAGGCAGTAAAAATACTTAGTCATGTTGTCAGTGCAACAGTGTACACTGTAAGTACAGTATATTCTGATAGAAACCATGCAGCTAAGCTTTTGATTACAAGAACGCTGCACATTTTGTGGCATATCAATTGAAATGGTACGTGTTACACACAAAATACAAACTTACACAGAACACAAAGTTACACATGACTGTATATGGGAGACTGACCGCAAGAAATTGGACTGGAATCAAATTTATACAGTAATATTCTTTTACTGTATTGTTCACACTGCAATTTGTTGACAAAAAAAATCAGATAGAAATTCAGGAAAGACAGACAACTGTTTGGCAGCACTCTATAACAAAGGAAAAACTACAAAATTAGAAACTTACTCTAAACATTCAAAACAACTTGAGACAACAACTTAAGGAATTATAGTGCTTTCTTTTCTATACATCCTGACGCTCCTCTCTGTTGGGCCACATGTTTTCATCCACGTCACACTGGATATCTTCCCTTGCAATGCAGCGTGGAAAGAATCTCCTGGAGTGCCTTATCCAGCCTCTGGATATCTGTGATATCCTCACAAGCTGCATCCATGGCAGTCAGCAGGTTCATCTGGGTGTGCGGCTGGTGATCGTACACCTTCCATCTCCAGGCTGAGAAGAACTCCTCAATTAGGTTCAGGAATAGGGAGTAGGGTGGGAGGAATTCCATCAGCATTCTATAATGATTGGCAAACCATTGCCTGATGGTGTTAGAGTGGCATGGACTCTCCTACCTCTTCCTCTGTTTTGTCCCCTCAGCCTTCCACCACGCAGCCTTACCCCTCTTCTTGGCTGTTCACCCTGTACACGGCCTTGTCTTTCCATTGTGAGACTGCAATGTTTTGTGTCTATATACTGTATGTTTGTCAATTGAAGGTTCATGAGATGCACCTCTGACCTATGGTTGAGAGCTGTTTGACCATTGGTTGATCTAAACCTTCACAAATTCCCCTTCTTAACTGAAAGCCAAGATTCACCTGAGAACAATTTAATCAATTTATGATAAATTACCAAAATTTACCAAAAAAGTTTCATAGAAATGTACAAATTATGCCTGAGAGATTATGACAACATGTTCAACACTTTTGCATGTAATGACCTAGGCAATGACCCAAAGCTTAAATGTTTTGGAGGGTAAGACAATTCAACAGACAATCAGTAGAACACATTTTGATAAACATGACATAAGCAATTGATAATGCAAAAAACAGCAGACAATTGTACATGACCATTTGCATGAATGTACAAAAGCATTCGCAAAATGTGAAACACAATGAGAAATGCTATTATGATGTGCACAAGTGACAAGGAGATGTGGAGATTGAATGAACAGTTTTGAGAATTTCAATTCTGATCTGAGAAATGAACCAAATCGACTGAGAAAAACTGTAATATTGTGTTGGTCCCTTTTTTGTCTATTCTGACACCTTTCTATTAGAACCAGCATTAACTTCTTCCGAAATTTGAGCTACATGTGTTGGATCGGACCACACGGGCCAGCCTTCGCTCCCCACGTGCATCACTGAGCCTTGGCCGCCCATGAGCCTGTCGCCGGTTTACCACTGTTTTTTCCTTGGAACACTTTTGATGGATACTGACCACTGCAGACCGGGAACACCCCACAAGAGCTGCAGTTTTGGAGATGCTTTGACCCAGTCGTCTAGCCATCACAATTTGGCCCTTGTCAAACTTGCTTAAAACTCCACATCAACTTTGAGGATAAAATGTTCACTTGCTGCCTAATATATCCCACCCACTAACAGGTGCCGTGATGAAGAGATAATCAGTGTTATTCACTTCACCTGTCAATGGTCATAATGTTATGCCTGGTTAGTGTATAAGTTTTCAGTATGTAAGAAAATTGACCTAACACCCAGTCTTGTCTATCAGAAGGAAACAACCACTCCTCCCTCCTCCATCTAACTTTCTATATTTATCTTTAGCAGTGACACCCCTCAGAGGCATTGTTAACAGCCACCTCTCACAACATTACTCCCCAGAAATCATCTCATCCATCACACCTCTCACCTCTCTTTGTGCTCTTGTGCTCAATCAATTCCAGGTGTGAACAATTAACCTGATCAGCCAGTCTCATCAGAGGTGCTGTTTAATTTTCAAACAGACTTAAAAAATAATGAATATACACAGATCAGGCATAACATTATGACCACCTCCTTGTTTCTACATTTACTGACTGTAGTACATCTGTTTCTCTGCATGCTTTGTTATCCCGCTATTTCTTCAATGGTCAGGACCCCCACAGGACCACGACACAATAGATATTATTTGGGTGGTGGATCATTCTTAGCACTGCAGTGATACTGACATGGAGGTGGTGGGTTAGTGTGTGTTGTGCTGGTATGAGTGGATAAGACACAACAGCGCTGCTGGAGTTTTTAAATACCATGTCCACTCACTGTCCACTCTGTTAGACACTCCTACCTAGTTGGTCCACCTTGTAGATGTAAAGTCAGAGACGATTGCTCATCTATTGCTGCAGTTTGAGTTGGTCATCTTCTAGACCTTCATCAGTGGTCACAGGACGCTGCCCACAGGTCGCTGTTGGCTGGATATATTTGGTTGGTGGACTATTCTCAGTCCAGCAGTGACAGTGAGGTGTTTAAAAACGTCATCAGCATTGCTGTGTCTTATCTACTCATACCAGCACAACACACACAAACACACCACCACCATGTCAGTGTCACTGCTGTGCTGAGAATGATCCACCACCTAAATAATACCTACTCTGTGGTGGTCCTATAGTGGTCCTAACCATTAAAGAACAGAGTAAAAGGAGGGTTAAAAAAGTATGTAGAGAAAAAGATAGACTACAGTCAGTAATTGTAGAACTACAAAGTGCTTCTATATGGTAAGTGGAGCTGATAAAATGGACAATGAGTGCAGAAACAAGGAGGTGGTTTTAATGTTATGGCTAATTGGTGTATATTAAGGTTGATTAAGGTTCTTTTCTATTCCACTATTTTAATGATAATAAATTAGCTCACCTACTGAAAAGCACTACAAATTCATGTTTTAATTAATATGTTCTATTTAGTATATGTCTTGTTTCATTTTTTTCCCACACTTTTTTTTTCTTTGGGTCAGTTAGAGGCTAGGCATAAATTCTGGACATAATTACTCTACTGCAGATCTTCTTTTGGCATAATCTGCACGTCTGTTGGGTTTTGTGGCAACTTTTCTCATGTTGCTATGCAAAGCTTGTTGAAACCAGTACAAACAACAAGTAAACAACTATACACAGTAGATCCGACTGCTGTGCTGGTTATTGGAATATTTTGTTTAAAAAAAAAAAAAAGAGGTGTTTTTTAAACAAAATGTTTTTCTCTATCTATTTTGGACAAAGTATGGTGTAGAAAGTTCCAAAACCAACAGCGCCGCAACACTTTACTGCCTGGAAAATGAAGCAGAAAGAGGCCTTAAATCCCCCTAGCAAAGACAGCCTATCATGAATATTGGAAATAGACAATGTTGTCCATGTGGAGCATGTTTATGCATCTGGTAATAATAATCAGTATGCAGATTGTGTAAAGAAACAAAAAAAAGTAGACTGTCTTTATTTTTCTGCCTGTTGAAAGGAGAACATGACACACAACTTCAAAATCTAAAATCCATATATACACGGATCAGCCATAACATTAAAACCACCTCCTTGTTTCTATACTCACTGTCCATTTTATCAGCTCCACTTACCATATAGAATCACTCTGTAGTTCTACAATTACTGACTGTAGTCCATCTATTTCTCTGCATGCTTTGTTAGCCCCCTTTCATGCTGTTCGTCAATGGTCAAGACTCTCCCAGGACCACTACAGAGCAGGCATTATTTGGGTGGTGGATCATTCTCAGCTCTGCAGTGACACTGACATGGTGGTGGTGTGTTAGTGTGTGTTGTGCTGGTATGAGTGGATCAGACACAGCAGCACTGATGGAGTTTCTAAACATTTTACTGTCACTGCTAGACAGAGAATAGTCCACCAACTTAAAATACCCAGCCAACAGCACCCTGTGGGCAGCGTCCTGTGACCACTGATGAAGGTCTAGAAGATGACCAACTCAAACAGCAGCAATCGATGAGCGATCATCTCTGACTTTACATCTACAAGGTGGACCAACTAGGTAGGAGTGTCTAATGGAGTGGACAGTGAGTGGACACGGTATTTAAAAACTCCAGCACCGCTGCTGTGTCTGATCTACTCATACCAGCACAACACACACAAACACACCTCCATCATGTCATTGTCACTGCAGTGCTGAGAATGATCCACCACCTAAATAATACCTGCTCCGTGGTGGTCCTGTGGGTGTCCTGACCATTAAAGAACAGGGTGAAAGCAGGCTAAAAGGTATGTAGAGAAATAGATGGACTACAGTCAGTAATTGTAGAACTACAAAGTGCTTCTATATGGTAAGTGGAGCTGATTTAATAGACAGTGAGTGTAGATACAAGGAGGTGGTTTTAATGTTATGGTTGATCAGTGTACAGTATATATGTATAGAGAGAGAGAAAGAGAGAAATATTGTTCCAGTGAATAAGCAATTATGCAGTAAGTCTTTAGGAAAAAGGGCAACGACCTTGACTTTGGACTAAAGGAATTTAATTCTGTTTTGCCACAAAAGCAGGAAACATTTGATAAGGATCAGGTCATACAGGGTGCAAAACAGAGGTTGGATAGCATATTTTGCAACCCCTATGTACAGTCTTATGTTGTGTGTCTGTACGTTTATAAGATAATTTGTTGGATTACTAAATATCAAGATCGTGCATGATTTACTTAAGAGGGTCTGCTGATTACCCAGTTCAGGCACTTACTCAATCAGGGAAGAAACTGTTCCAAAATCTGTAGGAACGGTGAGTAAGGAAAGTAGGTACCACCCTGTGAGACACCAGCTCTGAGTGTAAGACTGGAGGATTAATGTGTATGGTGCCTGACTGACGTGGTTGGTAACGAAGTCCAAAATCCATTTAAAAAGTTGTCTGTTAAAGCTTATGTCATGAAATTTGAAATTCATTATGCTTGGCATTATTGTATTATGCAGAGATGTGCTAAAATGTTAGGACACTTGTTTAATATGCTGTCAAATCAACTATAACCCACAAAGAAATTGACTATGCATACACAATACATTTGAAGGAGTCCTGTGGTATCTGCTACCAGGACATTACCAGCAGGCCCTTTAACTTCTGTATAATGCAATGTCTATTTATTTATTAGGGTTTTGACATCATGTTTCACACAGCTTGGTTATATTCATGACAGAACCGGTAGTCACTCGTTACACAAGACTCACAGGTTCAATGTCAAACACAGTCATAGACAATTTTGTATTTCCAATTCACCTCACTTGCATGTTTTTGGACTGTGGGAGGAAACCGGAGCTCCCGGGGGAAACCCACACAGACACAGGGAGAACTATCCACTGAGCCACCGTGCTGCCCTATACTGCAATGTAAGGGATGCACATGTGCCTGGCTGTTCGTGTGAATTTGAAGAAAACCAGATTTATTGAATCATTTACCCTTAATACAATGTTTTGATGTCAATTTCTGATGCCTGTGTGCCCATTGTAGGTGGTTTCAACAGTTGACAGAAGTCATGGGTACTTTGACTGGCCTGCAAATGAACAAAACCTAATACAAAAGGATTTGACGCAGTTCGTGTTATGACATATTTACCTTATGCCTTGTATTACAATTATGTACAATTTGAGCCACAGTAGCCCTTCTGTTGGTCGTTTAGATGGCATGCACACTTACACCGATCAACCATGACATTAAAACCACCTCCTTGTTTCTACACTCACTGTCCATGTTATCAGCTCCACTTACCATATAGAAGCATTTTGTAGTTATACAATTACTGACTGTAGTCCATCTATTTCTCTACATACTTTTTTAGCCTGCTTTTACCATGTTCTTTAATGGTCAGGACCCTCACAGGACCACCACAGAGCAGGTATTATTTAGGTGTTGGATCATTCTTAGCACTGCAGTGACACTGACATGGTGGTTGTGTTTTAGTGTGTGTTCTGGTATGAGTGTATCAGACACAGCAGCGCTGCTGGAGTTTAAAATACCGTGTCCACTCTATTAGACACTCCTACCTAGTTGGTCCATCTTGTAGATCGCTCATCTATTGCTGCCGTTTGAGTTGGTCATCTTCTAGCCCTTCATCAGTAGTCACAGGACGCTGCTCACAGGACGCTGTTGGCTGGATATATTTGGTTGGTGGACTATTCTCAGTCCAGCAGTGACAGTGAGGTGTTTAAAAACTCCATCAGCGCTGCTGTGTCTGATCCACGCATACCAGCACGACACACACTAACACACCACCACCATGTCAGTGTCACTGCAGTGCTGAGAATCATCCACCACCCAAATAATACCTACTCTGTAGTGGTCCTGGGAGAGTCCTGACCATTGAAGAAGGGTGAAAACAGGCTAAAAAAAGTATGTAGAGAACAGATGGACAACAGTCAGTAATTGTAGAACAACAAAGTGCTTCTATATGGTAAGTGGAGCTAATAAAATGTACAGTGAGTGTAGAAACAAGGGGGTGGTAATGTTATGCCTGATCGGTGTATGTCTTCTGGCATCAATGAGTCTCGGCTGTCCAACAACCTGTTGCTGTTGGTGGTTTGTTTCTTGTCCCTCCTCACACATAGCTGCCTTTGAGCACACCTTGCTGTTTAGGAGATACGTCAAGCCAGTTGTCTGGCTATAATGATTTGGCACTTACGACAGTCACTCAGGTTTTTTATGCTGCCCATATCTGCTGCATCCACTCCATGTATTACAAGTAGCTACCATCAGTCAGCCCAATATTTAATATACTGTATCACTTACTGTGATATGGACAGTTGTTACAAAATAGGCAGTATCAGGCAGGACGGGGAGCTGGAGGGATAAGCGGGTACCAATGTTTTGTCCTGGTGGTGTACACTCTGCTGTAATCAGTAAACATTTGAACATACATTTCCTGGTGTCCAAGGTGGGTCAGGACAGAGTGTAAAGCAGAATTTGTATTCGTTCAAGTTTTATGGATGGTGAAATCCTAAATAACTGTATTTGTTAAAGTCTCATATGACTACAGAATTTGATGTGGATGGACCTCAGCCAATACATCGTTCAGCCATAACATTAAAACCACCTCCTTGTTTCTACACTCACTGTCAATTTTATCAGCTCCACTTACCATATAAATTCACTCTGTAGTTCTACAATTACTGACTGTAGTCCATCTATTTCTCTACATACTTTTTTAGCCTGCTTTCACCCTGTTCTTTAATGGTCAGGACCCCCACAGGACCACCACAGAGCAGGTATTATTTAGGTGGTGGATCATTCTCAGCACTGCAGTGACACTGACATGGTGGTGGTGTGTTAGTGTGTGTTGTGCTGGTATGAGCGGATCAGACACAGCAGCGCTGCTGGAGTTTTTAAATACGGTGTCCACTTACTGTCCACTCTATTAGACACTCCTACCTAGTTGGTCCACCTTGTAGATGTAAAGTCAGAGATGATCGCTCATCTATTGCTGCTGTTTGAGTTGGTCATCTTCTAGACCAGGGGTATTCAACTAAAATTTGAAGAGGTCCAGTTAGAGAAAATTTCTTGAAGCAAAGGTCCGGAATGTTTAACTATATATACAGTGTATATACGTATATATATATATATAGCATTTAGCGGACACTTTTATCCAAAGCGACTTACACAATGAGCAACTGAGGGTTAAGGGCCTTACTCAGGGACCCAACAGTGGCAACTTGGTGTTGGTGGGGCTTGAACCGGCAACCTTCTGTTTATTAGTCCAGTACCTTAACCACTGAGCTATCACTGCATAACATATAATATATATATTGATATATATTATATATAAGTAGCCTAGTAGTTGTATCAACATCTGCATGTAATCAATAACTGACTGTCAAATCAAATGTCTGTTTATTTATTAGGATTATAACGTCATGTTTTACACTTTGGTTACATTCAGGACAGGAACGGTAGTTACTCATTACACAAGGTTCATCAGGTCACAAGTTTATATCCAACACAGTCATGGACAATTTAGTGTCTCCAATTCACCTTACTTGCATGTCTTTGTACTGTGGGAGGAAACCGGAGCACCGAAGTAAATCCATGCAGACACAGGGAGAACATGCAAACTCCACACAGAGAGGACCCGGACCACCCCACCTTATCAAACCTTTCTCTTATCAAATTAAGAGAAAATAAAAATAAATTGTGCTCCAGTGGGAAGTAAGAACAGAAATGAGTCTCTCCATCACGGATTAAATGCTGTATTTTTGCTGTACACGTTTCTTTTTTGGAGAGCGTCATTTGTCTCCTGTCTCACTCGTCTTTTCTCAACTTTCTCCTGCACAGTCGTCTGTATCTCTCCCTTCTTTTTTCTACGTTCGCTATCTTTCTTTTTCTTTCCACCGTCTTTTCACATGTAACTCGCCTCTAACTCTCTCATCTGTCTGCACTGTAGAGTCGCAGTGTTTACCGGCTGGAATGCACAGACTTGATTGGCTGAGTGGTGTCACGTGATCTCTGGTGTCTGTGCGTTTTCTCATCCACTAAACCGCTACCGTAAATGGTACAGAAGCTGCGCCGGTTAAAATGGAAGCGCTCCGTCAGGTTTCAAATCATAACTTTCTGTTTTGGCTGTAGGTCCGGGTCCGTATGGGACAGCTTCTGGGTCCGGACCCGGACCGCGGTCCGCCTGTTAGTGACCTCTGTTCTAGACCTTCATCAGTGGTCACAGGACGCTGCCCACGGGGCGCTGTTGGCTGGGTATTTTTGGTTGATGGACTTTTCTCAGTCCAGCTGTGACATAGCTGCTGTGTCTGATCCACTCATACCAGCACAACACACACTAACACACCACCACCATGTCAGTGTCACTGGAGTGCTGAGAATGAACCACCACCTAAATAATACCTACTCTGTAGTGGTCCTGGGAGAGTCCTGACCCTTGAAGAACAGCATGAAAGGGAGCTAACAAAGCATGCAGAGAAACAGATGGACTACAGTCAGTAATTGTAGAACTACAGAGTGATTCTATATGGTAAGTGGAGCTGATAAAATGGACAGTGAGTGTAGAAACAAGGAGGTGGTTTTAATGTTATGGCTGATCAGTGTATATTGGGAGGACAAATAGACCTAAAACAAGCCAAAGATGTGTTGTCCACAACATAAAGCAACTGGACCTCTTCATTTAAATGGTCAAGCATTTATGCCTGTTGTACATGACATACACTGAGCCACAAAGTCCAAAATCAAGTTAAAACACTGCCTGTTAAAGACTAGGTCATAAACTTTGAAAACCAACATGCTTGAGGTCATTCTATTATACTGTACGCTGTAATCAATAAGCAACGTTCGGACATAGATTTTCTGGCGTTCAAGCTGGGTCAGGCCGGTGTGTAAAGCAATAGAGATTGCATCCTTTGATTTATTGGGGCTCACATCTTGCTTTTGTTGGATGTCTGCACCAGTTTCTCAGAGCACTTCACGGAAATTGACAGCGTGACCTGGAAGAGGTCATTAGAAGTGTTTTCTTTTTTTGGTGGTTGTTTTGAAACACTAAGAGCAACTGCCTGTAACAGGGGCATGTTGAAGATAGTGGTGAACAGCACACCACAGATCTTGATATCCTGTCATGACCTGCTGCAATTTCAGAGCTCACACTACAGCACACCCACTTTATGGCATGTATTTGTAGTGGTAGTCATTTGCGGGTCATTAGCGTTTGTTGTTGGCTGGTTGTTGCACTTGTCAAGACAAGCAAAGAACTGAGCTTCTCTACTAGACTGCTGTCACCTTTGGAGGGCTATTCGTTGCTGCAGTTGAAATTCATAATGGATTTTATGCCTCGTCACCCATGATGTAGGTAATTGCTGGTGAATAGGTTCTCAATATTCTGTCGGTATGCTGTCTCGGTGCATCTGATGCCTCGCTTTAGATTGGCAACATTGTGTGTTACTGTGTTATTAGACTTGTATGGCTTGTCATGCTTTTAGCAGATTTTACACCTCTTTGTTTTCTTGTTAAACAGTCAGTTTAACATCTATTTTTTTCATATTTTTAAAACAGAATTTGATGTACCCAAGCAATACGAATGTACATTTCTTAATATCTACCTGTAGTGCCCCACTGTACAGATTATTTTGAATGGAACTGAATAAAATAGAATAGAATGCCTGTATTTATCTTATACCCATATACACATGTACAGTACAATTAAATTCTTTCTTCGCTGGGGTCAGAGCCTAAGGTCAGTCAATTTACAGCATCCTTGGAGCTGAGAGGGTTAGAAGCCTTGCTCAAGGGCCCAACAGTGGTTGTATGGCAGAGCTAGGATTCAAACTCTCAACCTTTCATTTGATAGCCCAAAGCTCTACTCACTAGGCTACCACTTAGTTAAAAGGTGTAAGCAGCAGGGCATTTCTTTGCTGGCTTGATGATTGGTCTGAGCCTATTCTTAATGACTCTGTATATTTGTATAGGGTTTAAGTGGTGGTGTTTTGTGTGTATGTGTATTTGTATGTGGTTTTGGAGGTAGTGGTGAGGGAGTGGTTTTGTGTCTATGGGTCTGTCTGAAAACCTAGTGAGCTGCCTTGCTGCCTAAGTGAAGAGGGTTCTAACAAGACATCAAACTCATAAGGCAGATTATTTTGTCCCACTACTTAGACAGCGGCTTACAGAGTTAGCCTCAGGCCGTTTAAACCAATGGCCTGAGGCAGCACAAACCGCTAACATGCTAGCTAACATTACATTGTCACTGACAAGCCCGAAAATGCAAATAAATTACACTTGTACACCTACAAATTAAAAATCAATGAAAATTAATTTACATTTAAAAAGAACTTGTTTGTTGCGCCACATTCGTCTGCCAATTTTGTGTTTTTTTGTGAGAAAATATTGTGCCGCACTAAATGCTGGGATTGCCTTTACTGCTAAGGAAGAATCTGACGCTCCCTCGTTGTCTATGTAGAGAGCTCACTAGGTAGCTGCCTAGTATAGAGGATTCTAATAAGTCATTAACTTATAAGTCAGGATATTCGAACACACTACTAAGACAGCAATTCCATCAGTTTTTGCTTACTAAGCTAACACAGTTAGCCTCAGGTCATTAAACCAATGGGATGAGGTGGCACAATGCGCTAGCATGTCAACTAACTAAAAGAATAAATAAATGACACTTGTGCACCTTTATACAAATTAAAAACCAATGAGAATTTATTTATATTTTAAAAGAGAACTTCGTTTGTTGCTCCGCATTCGCCCACCATATTTGTAATTTTTTGTGAGAAAAGTTGTGCCGCACTGAATGCTGGGATTGCCTTCATTGCAAAGGAAGCATTGGATGCTCCCTCATTATTCAGCCAGATTATCGCCTAGAATTAAGGCACCTCAGTAGGCAGCATTTTAAGGTATTGAGGAATGTAGCATTATTTTATTTGTAATATTATATTTAATATAACAAAATATTTCGATATTTTATTTTATTTCTAAACTCAGCAAATTCTAAAGACAATCGGTTACTCTACGACCAACTTATAGTGCAAATAAACCAGTGAATGTGAGGCACTTGGAAGCTACACGAATGAAAAACATTAACTCGCAAACATCAAATTGCATATTACATAGAAAACGGCTCATTTCACTGTCCGTCATGCAATTTTCACTGCCATAAATTAGGTAGGGCCTTACCTAGACTAAAGGTATGTGGACTAATGATTTCTAATGATTGGGTTCATTATTACTTGTTGACAGGTGTATAAATGAATTGTGATGACAAAAGGACCAATACCAAGGCAGAAACATGTCTTCCACAACCTACCCGTAGCCAACAGACCTCCTTATCATTATCGTCAAGCATTTAGGCTTGTCGTACACCACACATACCCCTGCCCACATTGTGAATGTGTGAAGGAGAACTCATCTGACCTTTTTTTAATTTTCCAGATATTTGTAGACCTTACACTAATTCAAGCTTATAACAGACCATAATGATCCAGATGCTGAGCATGTGCAAAAATATGGATTGTGATGCAATTTAAAAATGTGCTGAGTGTGAACTCCAGTAGTTTAGGGAAAAACTCCAGAGGATTGTGGCTGCTCTGTCAACAGTCTCAGGACAGCCTCTGCTCTGATATAGACACTTCCAGGGTGACATTTACACTGATACTAGTGTTAAAATGTAGCTTAGGTAGTTCTACTGAAGGAACAGCATGCTGGCAGTGATACAGCCATCCTCAGCAGCTATTTACCCACTCATCTTTTATTCATGCATGTGTACTTGATTATTTATTAAACTCAGTGCAGTCCACACTAGCTGTTAGTCTAAATTCACCTTTTGTCCGTTTAATCATGCTTTACCTTCCTGTTCTCATTTACCACACGTCTGATTCCCTTTCTTTATTCTTTGCTTGGTCTTGGCTCCAGGGTATCCTCACTTCAGTCATGCCAAAGTAAACAATGCTAATGATTGTTCCCAATTTTGCATTCGTTTGCGTTGCTACTTTATCTCATGCAGGGATTCAAAATTGTCAAAAGGCTTATGAGGACTAGAGTGGTTATCCTTCCATAGTTTTCTAGTTGGGTGTTTTAAATTAAGGTGTCATTGTTGTACAGCAAGAAGAGTGTTGGAGACCAGAGATCAAACCAATTTACTGTCTGTGTAGAGTTGTAGGGGACATTGTTATTGAGAGTACATCTTGGAAAATATACTCTGCTATCAGTTTTTCTAAAATGTACCACTTACTGTTCAACACAAGAAAAGGGTTACAATGCAGGCAAAAAAATAAATAATTAATTAAAAAATAAATAAATAAATAAAATAAAAAGTAAATAATTAAATATATAAAATAAAAAATAAAAAAATTATTATAATAAAATTATCATTTAATATTATTTTTATTTATTTATTTTTATTATTATATGTATATGTATATAATATCTCCCGAAAAACACTCTAAACTCCAAACTGCACTCTGTTACTGTTAGAGTAAGTAAATAGTTAAGTAGTGCCTTAAAATGTTGCTGCTGTTTGAGTTGGTCATCTTCTAGACCTTCATCAGTGGTCACAGGACGCTGCCCACGGGGAGCTGTTGGCTGGATATTTTTGGTTGGTGGACTATTCTCAGTCCAGCAGTGACAGTGAGGTGTTTAAAAACTCCAGCAGTGCTGCTGTGTCTTATCCACTCATACCAGCACAACACACACTAACACACCACCATTATGTCAGTGTCACTGCAGTGCTGAGAATGATCCACCACCCAAATAATACCTGCTCTGTGGTGGTCCTGTGGGGGTCCTGACCATTGAAGAACAGGGTGAAAGCAGGTTAATAAGGTATGTAGAAAAACAGATTAACTACAGTGAGTAATTGTAGAACTACAAAGTGGAGCTGATTAAATGGACAGTGAGTGTAGAAACAAGGGGGTGGTCATAATGTTATGCCTGATCGGTGTATTATGATAAGGGTTTTAGAGGACAGAGGCCTATAATATTAGACACAATTGAATATAACCAGGATTAAACAGATTGTTGGTTAGTTGTAGTTTAGATTTTACAATTGTGTTTTGTACCTTAGGATTTATTCAATTTCTGTGTAGCTGGTCTTGTTGTTAACAACTTTGTCTGTTTGTTTACTTTTTCTGTGGCATTAAGCATGTTTATTCCATAGCTCTGTGGGTTTACCTGCGTACTTTGGTTTCCTGAATGGATATATAAATGAAAGACATTTTTAACTTTTCAATTTCTTACTATTGTTTGTGCAGTGATCCCGACCAATTCTCTTTTACAGAATTTTGAGTATTTTTAAGTTTTTACGCATTATATACAGTAGACTAACATACAGTATCAGTTCAGAGCCTAAGCTTCCTAAACTTTCAATTTTAAAATCTGATTCAGATATAAAGCTAAAAATGCAAATGTTTCAAATACATTACTCTTTAAACTGTAAAATGTTACCCAAAATAAGCATCCTATCCAGATGTGCACCATCCGTCTTCCCTTTATTAACCACATTTTCAACTGCTTATCTGTTAATTATGTTTACGACAGGCCTGACAACTAATAAGTTTCATCTCCCTCCTCTTAATCAGAACTGGCAGCTTGGCCAGCCATATGTTTGCTGATTATTGGAGGTGATGAGTTAAGGGAACACTAAAGCAAGGCTGGTGTAATGCTCAGGGAATGCTGTCAGACTGCAGCTTCCCATTATCAGCTCCCGATTTGTGGGTCAATGCAGCATACACTGGCTCTGACACATGCTAATGAACTCCTCTCATCCGGCATGCAGTCCAACATATCTCAGGAAAAAAGACCAGCAGACTGCTTTGCACTTTCAAGGAACTATGGGGAAAGTCATCTCCCATTATGTCAGAGCGGGGAAAAGTCTAACCCACGCCATCACACAGGCTAGCGGCAGACTGACACCTTGTCATGATTATGAATGCAGGTGTGGGGAAGCTGGTTGAAGGTTGATGAGTTTTGACTCTTAAGTAGCACTCGTGGAAATAAATGAAACAGGATATGCTTTGTACCCTTGATAAAGGAACATCTCTCAAGCTTCTTTCAAGAGTTAATACAATTAACCAAAGACATTGATGTCAGTGAGAGAAGCTTTAATTGAATTTGTGTACTGATGATTTACATTATACAAGAAGCAGGTGGGGTCAGGTACCCCAAGTGGGAGAATATTCACTGGTGCCACCAACAGGAATATGTAGCCAGCTTAAATCAAACATTGATCATTCAGTCTTAAGCTTTTTGTACTTTGTGTTGTGGATTTGATTTTATCCTCTCAAGCTCTGTCAAATTGGATGGCAAGCAGCTGTAAATGCAATATTCAGTTCTCTCCACAGATGTTTTATGAGGTTCACTCACCACTCAAGGACATTCAGAAACCTTGAAAGGCATTTAAAGGCACTTCACTGTTGTTTTGATTGTATTCTATAGTTATGATTGTTTTAAAAAAAAGATGCATCTCTTACTATATATCTTACCAGTCTTTCCTTCCCTGCTACCAAGAAGCACCCCATAGCATGATGCTGCCATCACCATGTTTCAGCGTAGAGATAGTATTAGCCAGGTCATGCTATGCCATGTTTTTACCAGACATAGAGCTCTTTGTTCTAAAGACCAGTAGTTCAGCAGACTCCTGACTCCAACTCAACATTACCTTGCTTTAGGAAAGTACAAGGTTGAGCCAAGCTTCTTCCTTTGCAAATTGAGGCCACTATGGTCCTGGGAACACCGAACACCTTAGATATTATTAAAGTCTTAGCCCTAATTCATGGCCTGCCACAGGTCCACTTGACAGTTTGGTTATTGTACTAAAGATGCAGTATAAATTGTAGGTGCTTGAAGACCCTGGTTTGTGCGTTTCCTGTGTTTAATCAATTCAAATACAATTTCGACATTGTTTATGTGCAGATTCATCAATGGGGTTTGAATTTGTGTATTGTGTTAATGTGTATGTATATGTAGCTATACATACATTTTTATATTTAAAGTACTTTATGGTTCCTAGGTTATGAGTATTCAAGTTTTCTTTTTCATAAAAGCATGAAAAAGGTGGATTGGCTGTTCTAGATTGCCTATAGGTGTGAAAACATATATAAGTAATGAAAATCTGTCACCTGGCAAAGGACTGATGTACTGCCTAGGGTGTGTCCCCTCTCTTGTGTGTCTTGTTTTTAGATGGTGCCAGATCCACCTTTAGCCTTTAGCTAAATGAATACATTAATATCATTAATTCTAGACTATTAACTGTCTGGATGTTTATGGGAGGTGAAGGAAAACTAGAGACCTGAAAAAACAGAAAATAAAATATGCTAAACCTCTTACTTACTGTAACTGGAAACAATGAACAAAATAACCTAACAAATCTTGTTTCTTTATGGCACACACTCCATCAACTGCATCTTTGTGCCACTACTGTGCCACCCTACAATATATTGTTTGTCAACTGGCATTGCTAAAGTTTTGAGCCTTTTGCTGGATGTGGTTGGCAACTGTTATTAGTTTTTTAAAACTGTAAAGCATTTTAAGCCTTCTTATCTTTATACATCTAGAACCCCTGGCAAAAATTATGGAATCACCACTCTTGGAAGATGTTCTTTCAATTGTTTAATTTTGTAGAAAAAAAATAAATCACAGACATGCCACAAAACTATCATTTCTCAAACTGTCAACCCTCTGGCATTAAGAAACAATAAAAAAAGAAACAAATATAATAGTTGTGGTCAGTCACAATTGCTTTTTTTTAGATCAAGTAGAGGAAAAAAATATGGAATCACTCAAATCTGCTTTTATTGAAGACCATCTCCCCTGTGCCTTTACCTGACATGCAGGCCCATATCACCAACAACTGTGGAAATTAACATGTTTTCTTTAGGCAGTTATCTTCATAAATTTCATTGGACAGACACCAAACAAAAGTTCCAGCATCATCACCTTGCCCAATGCAGATTCGCGATTCATCACTGAAGATCACTTTTATCCAGTCACCCACAGTCCACGATTGCTTTTCTTTAGCCTACTTTAACCTTGTTCTTTTCTTTTTAGGTGTTAATGATGGCTTTTGTTTGGCTTTTCTGTATGTAAATCCCATTTCTTTTAGGTGATTTCTTACAGTTCAGTCACAGACATTGACTCCACTTTCCGGCCACTTGTTTCTCATTTGTTTTGTTGTGCATTTTCTGTTTTCAAGACATATTGCTTTAAGTTTTCTATCTTGATGCTTTGATGTCTTACTTGGTCTACCAGTATGCTTCCCTTTTACAACCTTCCCATTTTGTTTGTACTTGGTCCAGATTTTAAACACAGCTTACTGGGAACAACCAACATCTTTTGCGACATTCCACAATGATTTATCTTCTTGAAGGAGTTTTATAATCCTCTCATTTGTTTCAACTGACATATCTTGTGTTGGAACCATGATTCATGACAATCTGCTTTGTGCAACAGCTCTCCGAGGTGTGAGCACTCTTTTTAAACTGAAGAATAATTAGCAAATCTAATCTGCTGCAAATGTTTTGTTTTTAAACTGCAAATACAGAGTGATTCCATAATTTTTTCCTCAGATTTGAGTGATTCCATATTTTTTTCCTCTACTTGATCTAAAAAAAGCAATTGTGACTGACCACAACTATTATATTTGTTTCTTTTTTTTATTGTTTCTTAATGCCAGAAGGTTGACATTTTGAGAAATGATAGTTTTGTGGCATGTCTGTGATTTATTTTTTTTCTACAAAATTAAACAATTGACAGAACATCTTCCAAGAGTGGTGATTCCATAATTTTTGCCAGGGGTTGTATATCCAGAGGATATATGTATGTTATAATAATATATCACCTAACATATGTAGGAAAACCATTATTGATATAGGAGCATATATGTCATATATTACATTTCCGGCTATTCCACAAGTGCTCTCATCACCAAAACATTCTAAAAAATACGCTTAATAAACTTTTTGCTAACATTTCCATGACCAAATTAAGAATAAAATGTTGCAATTTGGTTATTTTAGTTTGACATTGAACACATCAGCATGAGTGGCAGAGGAGAGGAAATTGTCTTGAGCAGATCAATATGGTTGTCTAAAACAGTTCTTCACATACTGCCACAGCAATTTGTCCTGGTTTACCTTATCTGATTTTACAATCTGACACTGTATCACAACTTCCCTTAATATCCAGAAGTGTCAAACTATGCTAATTTGGAAATGCTAATGAAGGCAATGAAGGACAATGAATAAAAAGGAAATAATGTTTATGCTACTTTCTGGTATTAGTGTGCCTTTTGCTGCCTTGGAATATAGATTATTATAAAATTTTAGGAAAGGTTTACTATTATGTTGACATAAATAATTTTAATCCGAGCATTATCGGATTAAGGCAGTTAACTAATTACTTGAATGCTGTCATAAACAACATCCGCTGACACCTGAAATATTAGTATGGCTGTTATCAGACTGTATAGGATTTATATTAGTATTTATTATTATTAATAGTATTTATTATTATTTATTTATGTATTTATTTATTTTTACATATTACTGTTTATGTGTAAAACAGTACAGAAGAGCTCATCTTTGGCTGTCTCTTGAACCACACATAAATCATAATAAGTGGTATTATGTTGTTTGAGACAATCCATCTTCGGATCAAAATAATGAAAGTTATAAAAAAGGACAGTATTACGTATTATTTGCCAGCATATGTACTGTACCTGTAGAGCCTGTTATACCTACATTTCAAAATACTGGTTAGCCCAAATGTCTTAATGGTTATTTATTTATTTATTTATTTATTTATTGTTTGTTTGTTTGTTAATATTCATTTTTGTTAGTATTAATTTATTTTTAATTTTACCAGCCTGATCAGGGTTGACAGCCTACACTACAGTATGTAACCCCTTATAATTATTGAATTCATATTCTTCAGCCACAACAATCGCTAGCTATTGCTAATTAGTGATATAAAGGAAATTAAATGCTTCCAGCTTTGCAGCAATAGTTTAAGGAAGGCTCTAGCCTTTAGTAATGTTCTAACATAACTGTAACATTGTGCCAAAACATGGTCTATAAAGACATGAAGAAAAGTTTGGTTGAAAGAAACTCCAGTGACCTGCACAGAGCCTTGACCTCAGCCCTAATAAACAGCTTTGGAATAAACTAGAACATCAATTGAGGCTTTCTTTACCAACATCAGTGCCTAGCTATTCCCACAGAAATACTTTAACATTTTGTAAGAAGCCTTCTGAGAAGAGTGGCTGTAGAGTGGGATGTCCAACAAGCTCATGGTCAGGTGTTCAAATGCTTTTGGCTATGTAGTGTATATTTACTTATATTCCATTTAAAACAGCCAATCCACATGTTTAAAGGGAGAGGAAGAACCCAGAAGTACTTGGGGGATCCCATACTGACATGTCAGAGCATAATAAACTTCTTACAGATAAAGCTGGTCAGGTACAGGGCTAATAAAAAAGCTACAGAAAGTGAAAGGTGAGGTCATCAAAATTAAGTGTGAAAACCATGATATTTTGATCATTATTTATTTTTAATAAAGTTAAATCAGTATTAGGATTGTTCCATTTCTGAGAAAAAATGTTGAAGAAAATGGTGTGTCCTAATATACCAGCACAAGTACACTAATTTATAAAAAAAAAATGCCCAAATTTTAATATTCTAATTAAAACAGTGTAACTTAAAAAATTGTCCAACTTCTGCTCGAAAACAGGAATGAGAAAATAGCTTTCATCACTACTCCTGCCTTCATCATTGATTTGGAAGGAGTGAAACTGGTTGCTGCCAATCGCCTAAATCAGCCACACTTTCATTATGAGACTCATAAACCAATTACATGCACAACTTTCAGTTTGTGGGCAGAAGGTGGCTTAACTGCATCTGAGGTGCAAGTGAGGTGAATTGGAAATACAAATTTGTCCCTGACTGTGTTTGACATTAAACTTGAACTGATGAATCTTGTGTAACCAGTAACTACCTGTCATGTCATAAATGTAACCAAAGTGTGTAAAACATGAATAAATAACATTATTTATGTAATATTGGTACCTTCCATTAATAGAATCTAGATATTTAATGCCATCTTTATTTTTCAGGTGTCTTTCTAGTCCAGGCATTGCTATGCTGGTTGTTATTCTGTAGACAGTAGCTGTATTTGCACCTGGCAAGGTTCTCATAGTATTTGCACTCAATGAACTTGAACAGTACCAGCATCGAGCACTAGCAGGTGGGGCTCAGCATAGGCCACCTGATAAACACATTGACCCAAAGTGACAACGATCAATCCTGCAGCCAATGAAGCATGGGGGAGGAGTGGGGGAGCACTGAGGCATGGCAGAGGTATATTGAGTTGGAATCTTGACAAGGATGAAGGTAGTAGAGGAGCAGCTTATTTAGTTGAAAATGAGCAGGATAGCACTGGCACTCAGTAATCATATTTAAGAATCAGACCTTAGGGGCATAATTTGCTTGCCTGAGTCCAAATCAATTCCCCATGCTGCTTGCTGTAAACAGATATGTACAGACCCAATTTCAGGAAAAGTTGAGATATTTTGTAAAACGCAATGAGGAGACGAATGTGTGATTTGTTAATTCTCTTGTTAATTCTCTCTTTAGAAGACCAAGTGATTTGGTTTAAGCACAAGAAGTAATTATTGCTTATACAGTTATACTATGTACAGCATACATATGATTTTATTACTCAACAGGGTTACCAAAACCCTGCACCCATTAAAAGACCCTTGTGTTATCATTAAGAATCAATGTTTTGTCATTTTTTTTCAACAAAAAACAACCCAGCGTAGTACAGTGGCTCGGTGGGTAGCATTGTCACCTCACAGAAAGAAGGTCCTGGGTTTGATTTCCAGCCGGTCTGGGTTCTTTCTGTTTAGAGTTTGCATGATCTGTGTGGGGTTTTCTCCAGGTTCTCCAGTTTCCTCTCACAGTCCAATGATGTGCAGTCAGGTTACAAAATCGCTCCTAGATCTTAATAGAGTGGTACCTTGTAATTCAACGTCCCCTAAACTCAAAATCTTTGAAACTCAACGCCCTTCGTCGAGAAATTTGTACCCTTAAACTCAATGTTTCCCTTAAACTCAGCGTGTTCCCTTTGTTTTTTAAAAATTGACTTATTTAATTTCAAATTAAGAATGAACAGTCTCTTTGTTCAGCGTTGGGTCTGAGCGGTGCGTTAATACGTCATAAAAGTGTGCATATGAGACGAAACTGCATTTGTGTGAAATAACCGTCAGATCCACTCGATCAGATGTATCTGTGTTTATTTGTATTTTCCTTACTGTTTTACTTTTAAACTTGTGTTACAGCTCGGTGTTCTGAGAAATTGTAAGAATCAGCTTTTTATTCCAGTGTTTTTATATTATATTTGTGTTATTTTCAGTGTATAAGTGTCAAAAACAACCCCATTATTTTACATAAGCCTAAAATATAGGGGGACCATGGAACAGGTTTCCCATACATCCTTGTGGGAAAAAATACCTTGAAACTCGACTCCAGTCCCAGAAACAATTGACGTTGAGTTTCAAGGTACCACTGTATGTGTGTGTGTGCCCTGTAATGGACTGGTAACCTGTCCGGGGTGTTTCCTGCCTATTCACCCAGATAATTGTAGCCACTGTGACCCTGAATAGGATAACAACCCAACAATATTCTACATAATTATCCACATAATGTTTTATTTTGTATTTTTTATTTAATTTTACAAGGATATTTCAGCAAAGACGTTTAATAAGTTTAATATATACTTAACCTAATTCCCAAGCAGCCCATTGACATTAATTGATTGGGCAGCACGGTGGGTAGCACTGTCTCCTCCCAGGCTGATCCTACAATTCCTTTAATCAACTTGTGAATACTTACAAATATGTTTAAAAACCTGTTCTAAATATGTAAATTAAATATCTATTCATATCTATATCTTAACTTACAGATTATTAATGGCCTTGCTTAAAGATTCATTTGTATGTAGCTTAGGAAAAATGTTCCTGTTTGTTCGAATTGAAATGCATTTTGCTTGAGATCAGGTTGAAAAGCTGGGGACATAAGTATTAATAAAACATGTGAACATGTTTGGGGATGCAGGGCTCTAGACTAACTTTTTGCACTGGTTGCACTGGTGCGCCTAACTTTTTTTCTTAGGTGCACCAGCACAAAAGTTAGGTGCACCCTAATTTTCAACTGCATCGCATTTAACACCTTAGTTTTACAGGTTCACTTGTTTTTTCGCTGTCCATATAGGCAATATTGACTTGTAAATGATTAAATAACAGTCTGGTCAACATGGCCTCGTCTGTTGATGTTTGTTGCTGTCTGCCGCTGAAAGGCAGTGGGGAGAGGGGACCCATGGGCAGTGCATTTACTGCGGCATGTAATGTGTTTTATAGATGCATTGTGCTTTTCATCCTTTCAATTCAAAATGTATTAGAACCAGTCACAAATACAATTTTGACGGCCATGGTTTTCCCATGCTCTTTACAGTTAATTATAGTATTATAGTCTCATTATAGTACACTATTATAAAAATTATAACAATAATAATAGAGTATATCTATTCATGTATGTATGTATATATATATATATATATATATATATATATATATATATTTTTTTTTTTGTGTGTGTGTGTGTGTGTGTGTGTGTATGGGGCTCTAGTGTTAGAGTGTAATCTTAAATAAAGTGCATTATATTATCGGCTTTACTGGATCTTTTACACAGATTCCCAAAATCGATTGCGGTGCACTCACTGTGTATTTTGATTACATGTATTCTAACACTTCACTGTCTTTTAGTTATTTTAATATTTTACTTAACGAAAATATTATTGTGTTTTTACTTTCGCTATCGTCGCACTTAACCGCTAGCATTAGCCTATTGCTACTAGAGGGTCGGCTCACCACTGTTACGGGTCTCTTGCTGTGTGGTGATGAATGTGTGGGAATAAAAGCACACGACAAGGTAGACTTCACTGTAACGGTTTAGTCAGGACTTCAGTAAGCGTTACAACACTTTAACCTGCCTAGCTCCAGAAACCGAACTTTTATACTTTGGCCGTCCGGCGAGTCTCATATACAAAACTAAACTAACTGAACGTCCGGTGCTGCATTCTGATTGGTTGAGCTGAATGTCGCTCACATATCACCGATACAATATTGTCCCGCTCTTCACTGTCTCTGATTGGTTTAGACCATGATATGGACCTAATGTGTATCTGTTGTTGAACCACGGGAAGACTTTCAGAGTAGCGGAGACTTTTTTCCCCTTGAACTGCTGGTCGCACCGGTGCGACCTGAGATTTTTTTTTGTCGCACCATTGAGAAATTAGGTCGCATGTGCGACCAAATTGGTCGCACTCTAGAGCCCTGGGATGTTTTGTACAGCTATTTAATATGCAGTGCATTCCCTGTTAATGTCTCTTGACAATAGAGATAACAAGCAATGTTTTTGCAGACCAAATAAAGTAAGTCTATATATTTTACCTCCTGACCAAGGAGGACCACTCCAACATGGAGAGTCATGAACTGAACTCCATTATCTCCCATCATTGTGCAAGTGCCATTGACCAGCCAGTAGAAGTCATAACTGCAGCAGTTCTGATCTGGCTTTTCCATCTTTTAGACGAGTCTGTGCTATTTATTAACAAAAAAGGTCTATATTATATAACTGATCATTTTGTGAAATAATTTATGCCAAGGGTATATAATTAGGGTAACTGAACATGGCTGAGGGGAGTCTGTGCTGAGGTGTGTAGTTGAGAGCATCTATAGACTCTTATGTTATTGAGCATTTTGTTGGTTTATTTGTTTGTTTAGTTGTTTATATTTCTTCACTTTTTATCGTTACTGATTAGTGTCAACCTTTTTTTCTGGACCAATGGTGGCTAGTAAAAGAGGGTGAGCCCTGATCTTCAACTTATGCCAAGTTCACACTACACGACTTTTAAGTCGTTCAGATCGCTGTACAGTTCACCCCACATGACTGGATCTCTTGCACTCGGGAGTCTTTTCAGTCATTGTGTATTTCACACTACACGACTGATCTGCTATAGTGGGTCACACACCACACAATCTATCACCATGAGGAATCGCAGACGTTTTTGCGTTCTCATTGGCTGTAGTTCGACATAGCACTCGTTGCCAGTCACCCAACAGGTCCAGATATTTGACATGCTAGATATTTTTCTTGAGTCTGCGAGCGCTCGGTGAGCTGCTCGGATCGAGTCGTTGAACAGTTCACACATTTTAATCCTCTTGCGAACGCCGAGCTGCTTCCAGGCCGGCACATCTAGCGGCGACCGGTTGGTGAGGGAAAATCAGGGTAAATCATGTAGTGTGAACTAGGCATTACATTGTCCGTATAGGCATGCAACCTTCCTGTAGCAGAGTTGAGATTTAGCTTTGGTGTGCTAACGTGTTTTACTGTTGCGCTACCCAAGCACCCATGTTACTGTTTTTTTACAAGAACTACCAGCCAGTTCAAATTTGTTTGTCTATGACAATATCTCATCTACCCAATACATTTTGGTGGCATTTGTAATACATTATTTTATCCAAAGCGACTGGATAAAATTATTTACAATTATTACTAGAGATGGGACGATCGATCGACTTTAAATCGATATCGGCCGATTTTCAATCAAAATATGCTATCGACGATCGGACGATATTTCCCAAATGTAGCCGATCCGATCACTTGATATATAAAGATCATGTTAAGCTTAACAGCTCAGTGAATTGATCCAGACTTTGCGCTACAAAACACCAACCATCACATCACCATTCATCAACCATCATACAGAAACCATCATGAAAGCTCTTCACGACCTAAAATAACATCATTAACGTTGTGCATCATACATACGATGTAATTTTGCTGACTGAAATATTTACTTGAAAAAGATAATTCAACCCGGTCACATCTGAGTCGATTCTATCAGCACATTATTCAAACTCGTGTTCAGTTTGGTAACTCGTAAGTGGTTCTTGCTTTTGATGTAAATGAGAACAGAAAACGTTACAGAGCCAATCAGAGGCAAAAGTTTATTCATTACCAAATTCGTTAGTTCAGGATCATCTGCTAAACTTTTAGGATCATCAGAACTTTTAGCTCCACAGACGGAACGAGTCTGACTCGGTGACCGCTCTGTGGTAATAGCGGTTTAATTAAGCTTTTTAATTAAGCTTTTTAATGTAAGAAAGTCACACAAAATGTTCTGTAGTAGCTGGTGTTTATTTAAAACCACAGCATTTATTAATAACAGTAAAAACGGAGAGAGAAACTTACGCGTCACATTCGACTCCTGAATCAGAATAATTTAAAGCGACACTGTGAACAAAGCGTTTTTTTAAAGAAACACACACACGCTGTTGCTTTCGGTTTATCTTCACTGTGAGGCTCTTTTTAAGTTTTTTTCAGACTAAACTGGATAACATTAAACCTGTGTGTGTGGTCAGTTAGACTAATAAGATATGTCTCCTGTGGGTGAAAAAAATAATTGTTTGGTTACTTTATTATTTACTGCTGATTTTGCAGTAAATAATAAAGCCGATCGAAATCGACTATCGGCCGATTGCCCTGAAAGGAGATCGGAGATCGCAATCGATGCCAAAAAACCCGATCGGTCCATCTCTAATTATTACTGAATACATTTGAGCAACTGAAAGGTTATGGGCTTTGCTCAGTGGCCCAACAGTGGCAACTTGACAGTGGCAGGGCATGAACCAGCAACCTTCTCATTACTAGTCTAGTACGTTAACCGCTGAGCCACCACTGCTTACATGACTTTGTTTATGTTAAAAGTGGTAATGGTATAAAAACGTAATACCTTGAGTACAGAATCCGTTTGGTTGCCAGCATTGATGTAGTGGAAAAATCAGTGTATTGTATTTGTTTGAGCATTATAAAATAATACAAAATGGTTTACAATATTTATTAATAAGCTGCTTAGTATAAATAAACAAACTCTAAACTCCTCTATACTCTATACCTCTTTCTTTCAGGTGATGATTTCATGACTACGTTGACTGGCTCATGAACACTACCCAGAGACGTTGAGGAGCGCCAGGCCGTTCACCCTTTCCCTGGTGCCTCCTTCACGCACCTCTCTTATTTCCACTTACAGACTTCTTGGTTTAGCTTGTTTCTCTCATTTTCGTACCCTTCTCTGGAACTCAGAAGCAAGTGTGCTGTGCCAGTCCGCCCAATGCTGAAGAGCAACTGCCTGCTGTTGTTCCTGTGCTTCCTGTTTGAGAAGGGCCCTTCTGCTCCTCTCCACTCAGGGCCCACAACTCAAAACCAGAGTAGGCCAGTGCCTAACTGGCCCCATAATTCGGCCTCCATGTCAAGAGCGGGGCACAGTGGAGGAAATGGAGGTTTCCAGAGGGTCAAGAGAGGATGGGTATGGAACCAGTTTTTTGTCCTGGAGGAGTACATGGGATCCGACCCACAGTATGTGGGCAAGGTAAGGCAATATTAATAATTCATTTCTGACTGGATTTAAAAGTGCTTGAGTTACCAATATGCATTAGGATATTATTTCAAAAGTTAAAGGCATTATAAAAAAAATCCAATAGCTAAGCTGGAGTGATCCTTGGAGTTAACAAAAGGCTTGCTCTGGACAGGGTGATGCTGGAATGTGTATACACGTCTTTCAAACTGTTTCACCTAGAATATTGTCTTCAAAGTCTTGGTCATCTATATATATATACTGTATATATACACACCAATCAGCCAACACTCACTGTCCACTGTCACTGTCCATGTTATCAGCTCCACTTACCATATAGAAGCATTTTGTAGTTCTACAATTACTGACTGTAGTCCATCTGTTTCTCTGCATGCTTTGTTAGCCCCCTTTTATGCTGTTCTTCAATGGTCAGGACTCTCAGGACCACTACAGAGTAGGTATTATTTGGGTGGTGGGTTATTCTCAGCACTGCAGTGACAATGACATGGTGGTGGTGTGTTAGTGTGTGTTGTGCTGGTATGAGTAGATCAGACTCAGCAGCACTGATGGAGTTTTTAAACACCTCACTGTCACTGCTGGACAGAGAATAGTCCACCAACCAAAAACATCTAGCCAAAAGCGCCCCATGGGCAGCGTCCTATGACTACTGATGAAAGTCTAGAAGATGACCAACTCAAACAGCAGCAATAGATGAGCGATCGTCTCTGACTTTACATCTACAAGGTGGACCAACTAGGTAGGAGTGTCTAATAAAGTGGACAGTGAGTGGACACGGTATTTAAAAACTCCAGCAGCGCTGCTGTGTCTGCACTAACACACTAACACACCACCACCATGTCACTGTCACTGCAGTGCTGAGAATCATCCACGACCTAGATGATACCTGCTCTGTAGTGGTCCTGGGAGAGTCCTGACCAAAGCATGCAGAGAAACAGATGGACTACAGTCAGTAATTGTAGAACTACAAAGTTCTTTTATATGGTAAGTGGAGCTGATTAAATGGACAATGAGTGTAGAAACCAGGAGATGGTTTTAATGTTATGGCTGATCGGTGTATACTGTGTACATGTGAGCCAATTCACAAAGCTTTACATAAGAAGAAATTCACAAGAGGAACAACTGAACAACAGGGGGCTTAGAACTTAATCTTGTGGGACACATTTCTAAACTATCACACTTGGGGGGGAAGCTTTTCTGTTATCTATTTGCTGCACTTTACATTTCATTTCCATTTTCTCTTTAAAAGCTTTATACAGTTTAGTAGTCACATAAGGTATGGAGGTGACTACTAAACTATTACTCAGTAAAAGAAAAGTGTGAAAATTGAGGTTAAGTTGTAGTATCTAGCAATTGTATGTACCCTGTCCACAACTAACAAAAAAAGTCACTTTCCATCTCAACACAGTGTTTGATTTTAAAATTAGAATTACTTGCATGTGTGTGTGTGAGCGTGTGTGTGTGTGTTCATTCTGTGCCATTAATATTCTAGAGGCATAAAGGGTAGAATCAATACATACGCTGACTTCCTGCCGACACTTTCATATCGACCTTGCATTATCATAGGGACGTTCCCTTGGGCTTGCTGGTTGGCGAGCTAAAATATGTCCTTACAGGAATGGATTTGAAGTCTGTAAATGATGCTGACACCACATAAGCTCAGATTGTGGTCAGACTAAAAGAGTTCACTGTAGATATAATCGCTGCACACACACACACACACACACACACACACATAGGGTCATGACAGGAATACCATACACAGGGTGATCATCTGTATGACCTAATGTTGGGTTACAACATGATTAAACCATTGGGAGCTCAATAACAACTCACTGTCCATTTTATCAGCTCCACTTACCATATAGAAGCACTTTGTAGTTCTACAATTACTAACTGTAGTCCATCTGTTTCTCTGCATGCTTTGTTATCCCCCTTTCATGCTTTAATGGTCAGGACCACTACAGAGTAGGTATTATTTTGGTATTTTCTCAGCACTGCAGTGACACTGACATGGTGGTGGTGTGTTAGTGTGTGTTGTGCTGGTATGAGTGGATAAGACACAGCAGCGCTAATGGAGTTTTTAAACTCCACGGTCCCTGTAGGACTGAGAATGGTCCACCAACCAAAAATATATCCAGCCAACAGCGCCTCGTAGGCAGCGTCCTGTGACCATTGATGAAGGTCTAGAAGATGACCAACTCAAACAGCAGCAATAGATGAGCTATCGTCTCTGACTTTACATCTACAAGGTGAACCAACTAGGTAGGAGTGTGTCTGATCCACTCATACCAGCACAACACACAATAACACACCACCAATTGTCACTGCAGTGCTGAGAATGATCCAACATCCATATAATACCTGCTCTGTGGTGGTCCTGTGGGGGTCCTGACCATTAAACAACAGCAAGAAAGGGGGGTAACAAAGCATGTAGAGAAACAGATGGACTACAGTCAGTAATTGTAGAACTACAAAGTGCTTCTACATGGTAAGTGGAGCTGATAAAATGGACAAAGTGTGTAGAAACAAGGAGGTGGTTTTAATGTTATGGCTGATCGGTGTATATTCAAGTGTTAAAGGTGGGTCAGTGATGATGTGGGGTTGTTTCTTCTGCTGCAGGAATTGTCAGTCTGAACTATATGATTGGCATCATGGATTTACAGAAATACCAAGGCATTCTGAGGTGGAATGTTGTGCATTCAGTTGTAAAATTGAACCTTGGTGATTATTGGATTTTCCAGCATGACAATGTGTCAACCAAACATCTATGTCAACTAAAGTTAGGTTAGGGAATAGGACCTGGTTTATCCTGGCATGGTCAACCCCATGGGTTTACAACCTTTTTGGACATGCGCCCCCTTCCGTGTGCCGACCTTGACAGGTACTCACCCCACAGGTTGAAGACCACTGGTCTACCCAGTTTTTGGATTTAATTCGTACACACAGAAAAATTTGGATGGAAATTAAATAAACGAGCTGCAGCATGAAAGCCACTAAACTTCAATTAGTTGGAGGCTTTGGTATGAAAAGAAGGGTAGAATATTTCACAAGCGAGGTGTCAGGAGCTTGTTAGCACTTACTGAAACTGTTTAATAGTGAAATAACTTATAGTTAATTTTATAGGCTGTTAATGGTTTTTTTATGCATGTGCTTTTTACTATACCCATTTGTTGAACTAAATTAGCAGCTGTTTTTGACAGGTTGGAAAGTGAGACCGACTGCAAGAAAATTCCCAAAGTTAAACAGTTCAGCCTACTAATTAATGACTATATGAAAATGGAATATATGTACAATATATATTGAAACTCAACGTCAATTGAGTTCATGCGTCCATGGTCCCGTGAAACAGCATATATTTTAGGCTTATGTAAAATAATGGGGTTGTTTTTGACACTTATACACTGAACATACCACAAATATAATATAAATACAATTTAACACTTTTTCATTGAAGTATTTGTAGTAATTTGCAGAACAAATATGTAAGATAATTACTTGTACTTAGTATCATTATTCAATACATTTGTGCCTTTTTGGCTCTAAAGCTCTGTCAGACTCTGTCCATACACCTGAAATTTACTCCTCCCCCATTTCATCACATCAGTCTCTGAAAAAGCAAACTGAATCACTGAATAAAAACAAGTCAGAAACGACTCTTTTCAAATGAATTATTCATTGGAATCAAATCAGGGAGCTGTGCTTTTATCTATGGTAAAGATTTCGCTATAAGTTTGTTTTGCTCACTTTATTTCATTATGGTGTTGTGCGTAAACAACTCCATGAATCAGTGCATTTGATCCAGAGATTCGTCGTGGTTCAGGCCTTGAAAAACATCTGTATAAACCAATCAGAGCTTCCGAATTCACATTTTAGTTGTTTCTCTAATCCAAAGCAATGTATGCTAATTTTATTTTTTATTTCTCCAATGTGTGTAATTTAGGTGAGCTGGCAATGACAAACTCTCTCTTTATTGGTTGTAGAGGTATAAGTTATAGCTTAGTTAACGAACTACCAGTTTCAGCTTTTTACCGCGAAAGCCTAGAGAATAAATTATCTGACTAAGACAGTTTTCGTTAGTTAGGTCGGCAAACACGGTTGAATATGAATGTTTAGATATTCTGGAAATATTCTGGAAACATCCAAGATGGCTGCCAAGAAGGAAAACAAGTAGATTATAACCCTAATAAATGAACACACAGTTATAGATTTGGTCTCAATTTAAAGAAGAGAAGCTCAGGTAAGCAGCGGTTATTATTTTATGCTGCTGTGTGGTTGATCTGTGTCGCGGTGCAATGGACAGATTAAATGTGATTTTGAGATTTTGCTGGTTGTTTGATATAAATATTATTACATTTTACTCACGTCTGGGTTTAAGGAAAACATTGAGACTGATTGAATGAATGTTATTAATGATAAAAATAATTATAATGACAACAGCGGGATTAATAATAATAATAATAATAAAAATAAAATAAATTAATAATAATAATAATAATAATAATAATAAAAGAAGAATAATTGTCAGGTTTTGCTAGAATCACAGAGTTCAATGCAGATACACACCATGGACAGGACACCAATCCATCCCAGGGCCTTGGCCATCACCCCTTCTGACAAAACCCAATCAAATCTGTATATAAAAACCTGACCGCCCAATAGCTCCTTTGGTTCTTTGAACCCTAAATCTCAAAGTTAGAGGACTAGCATAATTTACTGCTGTGCCACCCAAACACCTCTGGAAAAAACGCTGATAATCAGACTTTCTAGTTTAAATTGGTCACTCGCCAAGGGTCTTGTGTGACACTGTGGTGCCACTTCACCACAGGAATCATCTAGGCCTCACCTTTGGCACACAGCACTTTGATTGCATTGCTTCTTGTGTTGAATTTTTATGATTCTGAATGGACTCGGCCAGTTTATACCTAGTTTGGATGTTTGTTTTTGCTTTTGCTTTCTATTAAAACAGAGGATTTACAATCTTGTAAAACACATATGGAGAAAGAATGACAAGCCATATTTTTTAAACACTAGCTGTTATTGGTGTATTAGGATTTTGCCAGGAGTAATATTACATTTTTGGGTAGTTGGTCAGCTATGAAGCAGTTAAACTGCAGTGACAAAATAGGGGGTCTCTCTCCAGCTAAAATTCCGTAGTCCCAGACTTACACTGAGACATGGGTGTATATGCAGACTTGCTAAACAGTGTTTGGACACGTACACAAAGAGAAAAATAGATCATCATTAAATTATCATCATTATTTTCATGTTTTACTACTGCTTTGTCCTTGTCAGGGTCACAGAGGGTCTATTTTTTCCCTTAATCACTGGGCACAATGCAGCAACACACTCCAGTGCAGACACAAATCCCTCACAGTGCCTTAAATCTCTTAAAACTAGGGCGTAGGGGTACTAAGGGTGTAATTTGGAGTCTATTGCTTTTATTCAATAATGTGATACAGGCATATAGGCAAGTTGCTCTGGCTTATTTGCCTCCGTGCCACAGCAGTCTCTCTAAACATGTGTTATCAACTCTGTTAGTGAGGGAAAATCCTTTGTTTTCCTTCAAGTCACATAATCCTTAGTCTCGGTCAGCTCTTCAAGATAATTGACAGATTCTAAGCTACATAAAAGCAGGAGAGATAAAATCTCCCAGCCCTGTTTAAGACGATCATAAAGCATGCGAGGAAGTGTCCGTCAGTACAAATAACCACCAGTAAACAGAGGATTTAGAGCTTTAAAACATGCACCCAATTAGGCTGATGTGGTTTCTGTGGCACGAATGTCGTTTACATGCTGTATGTCTGTGCACATTTTCTAAATAGAACTGGAAAAGCAGAGTAAATATTTCTGTTTAGAGCTAATTCATCATAACTGAATAGGCGCAACCGCTCTCTGTAAATTTATAAATGAGAAGGGCTGGCCATTATTCCCAATAACAACACTGCCAAAGTGTAAATTATATCATTTCTCTTCTGCTTTTGTTTGAATTTTAAGCCACAACCATGGCTCAACCATGGCCCTAATGTGGAAGCCCATACTTTATTATATATACGCATATTTACACACACATTTACGCAGAGTGTATACACTGATCAACCATAACATTAAAACCACCTCTTTATTTCTACACTCACTGTCCATTTTATCAGCTCCAGTTACCATATAGGACCACTTTGTAGTTCTACAATTACTGACTGTAGTCCAGTGACAATGACATGGTGGAGGTGTGTTAGTGTGTGTTTTGCTGGTATGAGTGGATCAGACACAGCAGCGCTGCTGCAGTTTTTACATACCATGTCCACTCACTGTCCACTCTATTAGACACTCCTACCTAGTTGGTCCACCTTGTAGATGTAAAATTAGAGACGGTCGCTCATTTATTGCTGCTGTTTGAGTTGGTCATCTTCTAGACCTTCATCAGTGGTCACAGGACGCTGCCTGCGGGGCGCTGTTGGCTGGATATATTTTTGGTTGGTGGACTATTCTCAGTCCAGCAGTGCCAGTGAGGTGTTTAAAAACTCCATTAGCATTGCTGTGTCTTATCCACTCATACCAGCACAACACACACTAACACACCATCACCATGTCAGTGACACTGCAGTGTCAATCCACCACCCAAATAATACCTACTCTGTAGTGGTCCTGGGAGAGTCCTGACCATTGAAGAACAGCATGAAAGGGGGCTAACAAAGCATGCAGAGAAACAGATAACCTACAGTCAGTAATTGTAGAACTACAAAGTGCTTCCATATGGTAAGTGGAGCTGATAAAATGGACAGTGTGTGTAGAAACAAGGTGGTTTTAATGTTATGGCTGATCGGTGTATATTTTTCTACATTCCATATTTAGAAAATTGCTTTGTAAGTTTAGTATGCAAGTGTACTAAATCAAAAGGATGGTGAACAGTAGAGATGGAACGATCGATCGGCTATGAATCGGTATCGGCCGATTTTTAATGAAAATATGCTATCGGCGATCGGCCGATATTTCCTAAATGTAGCCGATTCGATCGTGTGATATATAAAAGATCACGTTAAGTTAACAGCTCAGTGGATTGATCCAGACTTTGAGCTACAAAGCACCAACCATCACATCACCATTCATCAACCATCGTACAGAAACCATCGTGAAAGCTCTTCATGACCTAAAATAACATCATTAACGTTGTGCATCATACATACGATGTAATTTTGCTGATTGAAATATTTACTTTAAAAAGATAATTCAACCCGGTCACATCTGAGTCGATTCTATCAGCACGTTATATAAACTCCTGGTTCACTTCACAATCGTAAGTGGTTCTTGCTTGTGAGATAACTGAGAAGAGAAACTTACGCTTCGCGGAAAATGAATCGACTCGTGAATCACTTTAAGCGATACAGTGAACAGATCATTTCTCTTAAAGGCACAAACACGCACACGCGCTGCTCCGGTTTATCTTCACTGTAAGGCTCTTTTTAAGGTTTTTTCAGACTGAACTGGATAACATTAAACCTGCGTGTGTGTGTGGTCAGTTAGACTAATGAAATATGTCTCCTGTGGGTAAAAAAAATAATTGTTTGATGTACTTTATTTACTGCTAAATTTGCTTTTTTTAAGTGAAATAATACAATTTGTCATCATTTGTCTTCAATTTCAGTTTAATAAATCGGGCAACAAATCGAATCGTGAACCCAGTATCGTGAATCGCATCACCTCGTGGGTAGAGTGTATTTTTACATCCCTTATGTTCATATAGTTGCAATATGAGGCGGTCCTAGCATTCCTTTGGCAATTCAGTTAGCAATCGCTTAGTCAAAATATCCAAGATGTTGAAGTCTAAAGCAGATAAAAACACTACTCTGGTAACTGAGTTTGGAAAACTCTCAACCAATTCCGTGGATGCAGAAGGATGTGTGTCAAAACACAGACGACAGTTTTTGTCATTGAGACCGTCGCTGTATGTTCTAGGTTTACATTCAGCTGTTAAGGTAGGCTATGCTGTGTATTTTAGCTTCTGTTTAATTTAGTATTCAATTCAGGAGAGTAATTTAAATGTGTCACTTTTCTTTAAAAATCTGTGAAATCTGTGATTTTTGAAAAATGAGGTCCGTAAAATTAAGCAAAATTTCATGTGAATTTAGTAGTATTTTTTTTCTCTGATTTATAAATAAATGTTCATTATCTTTAATTAAAGTTGGGGCATCAGTTATTAACCGTTTAATGACCAACAGTTAAGTGTTCAGATAACATAATGCAACAATAACAGGGTGACACAGTGGTCAATTCCACATGCACTACCTCTGGAATCCACGTGGTGCTATCAGCTGGTCAGGTGTCTACATACAACCATTATTGGCTATGTGTGAGTGGGAAAGGAAGGCCAACGCCCAGTGATAGATTGACTTGCATTGCACCCAATTATTCTGGGAAAACCAGACCAACTATGACCCTGACCAAAATAAAACAGTTGTAAAACATAAACAAGTGTCAACACTTGACTCCTCTGTTCTCAACACAAAGTGTAAATGAAGAATGTTCAGCCCCCTTTATTTAACAATTTTCCTCAGCCTTCAAATTCAATTTCATTGTACAGATCAATGCACTAGGAAGAGGCAATAACAGCCCTCATTCATTAAATTAAGCGTACAGACTCCAGAGTTTGGCTGGTAGAGCATGACAGATAGGGAAAACAGAAGTGCCATTTCTCTAAAGTAGAGAGCAGAACCAATCAGCTTCTGGCTTTTGGCCAAATTTGGCATAGTTGGTGCTTAATTGCTTTTATTCTGTGTCACTCAAGAGTCACTATTACACATTTTATAATTTTATTGCAAATCACTTTCCTTAAATACTAATAAATAGTGATCGGAACAATTTTTAAATAGATAAATAAAAAAAAAAAATCAACATGAGATCCTAGTGTGACTGATATACACGGATCAGCCATAACATTAAAACCACCTCCTTGTTTCTACACTCACTGTCCATTTTATCAGCTCCACTTACCATATAGAAGCACTTTGTAGTTTTACAATTACTGACTGCAGTCCATCAGTTTCTTCACATACCTTTTTAGCCTGCTTTCACCCTGTTCTTCAATGGTCAGGACCCCCACAGGACCACTACAGAGCAGGTATTATTTAGGTGGTGGATCATTCTCAGCACTGCATTGACAATGACATGATGGAGGTGTGTTTGTGTGTGTTGTGCTGGTATGAGTGGATCAGACACAGCAGCACTGCTGGAGTTTTTAAATACCGTGTCCACTCACTGTCCACTCTATTAGACACTCCTACCTAGTTGGTCTACCTTGTAGATGTAAATTCAGAGACGATCGCTCATCTATTGCTGCTGTTTGAGTTTATCTTCTAGACCTTCATCAGCGGTCACAGGACGCTACCTACGGGGCGCTGTTGGCTGGATATTTTTGATTTGGTGGACTATTCTCAGTCCAGCAGTGACAGTGAGGTGTTTAAAAACTCCATTAGCATTGCTGTGTCTTATCCACTCATACCAGCACAACACACACTAACACACCACCACCATGTCAGTGTCACTGCAGTGCTGAGAATTATCCACCACCCAAATAATACCTACTCTGTTGTGGTCCTGGGAGAGTCCTGACCATTGAAGAACAGCATGAAAGGGGGCTAACAAAGCATGCAGAGAAACAGATGGACTACAGTCAGTAATTGTAGAACTGCAGAGTGCTCCTATATGGTAAGTGGAGCTGATAAAAATGGACAGTAAGTGTAGAAACAAGGAGGTGGTTTTAATGTTATGGCTGATCGATGTAAATAATAATAATAATAATAATAATAATAATAATAATAATAATAATAATAATAATAATTAGTAGTAGTATTACTGTTAGTAGTATATGTTGTATTAGTACTGGTAAAAGCAGAAGAATTAGTGTTAATATTAATAATAATAATAATAATAATAATAATAAGAAGAAATAGTAGTAGTATTAGTATTACTGTTAGTAGTATAAGTTGTAGTAGTAGTGCTAAAAGCAGAAAAAGAATTAGTATTATTAATAATAATATATATAATATTATGAATAATAATAATAATAATTAGTAGTAATATTCCTGTTAGTAGTATAAGTTGTAGTATTAGTGGTAAAAGCAGAATAAGAATTAATATAATTAATTATCATATGAATAATAATAACAATAGGAAGAAGAAATGTAAGAATAATACGAATAGGGATAATTAGAATTTTTTTTTTTTTGCTGGCATCAATGCAAATAATAAAATTTAAAAAATGTATCCATCTGATAAATATTCAACATTATTATTCATAACCTCTAGTTGTCACTTCTGTCTCCATTTCACACTAGCTATGGAGTGGGTAGTAATCACAGGGTGTGTTTCTCTTTCACTGGCACATTGAGAAGTGTTTTAGACGATAATGAAGTATTAACTTTTATCCATTAGTCCTTGCTGTTCACCTTTGAGCTAGACTGCAAATCTGGACCTGCCAGTGCCTGTCATCTTAATATGCTGATGCTCCATATGGTTTTCTATATATAATTTCATTTGTTCACTATTTTTTACTGTCACATCTCATACACAGACACTGAATACAAACGACCCCAGAAAGCATGAAGGTGAAGAACAGAACAAATGTTTAGAGTACAATCAATTGAAACAAAAATCTTATACTCTTATACACTGATCAGCTATAACATTAAAACCACCTCCTTGTTTCTACACTCACTGTCCATTTTATCAGCTCCACTTACCATATAGAAGTACTCTATTCTGTTTTCTTTTTATGCTGTTCTTCAGTGGTCAGGACTCTCCCAGGACCACTACACAGTAGGTATTATTTAGGTGGTGGATGATTCTCAGCACTGCAGTGAAACTGACATGGTGGTGGTGTGTTAGTGTGTTGTGCTGGTATGAGTGGATAAGACACAATAATGCTGATGGAGTTTTTATACACCTCACTGTCACTGCTGGACTGAGAATAGTCCACCAACCAAAAACATCCAGCCAACAGCCCCCCGTGGGCAGCGTCCTGTGACCACTGATGAAGGTCTAGAAGATGACCAGCTCAAACAGCAGCAATAGATGAGAAGGTGGACCAACTAGATAGTGTCTAATAGAGTGGGCAGTGAGTGGACAGTATTTAAAAACTCCAGCAGCGCTGCTGTGTCTGATCCACTCATACCAGCCCAACACACACTAACACACCACCACCATGTCAGTGTCACTGCAGTGCTGAGAATGATCCACCACCTAAATAATACCTGCACAGCAGGCTCAAAAAATATGTAGAGAAACAGATGGACTACAGTCAATAATTGTAGAACTACAAAGTGCTTCTTTATGGTAAGTGGAGCTGATCCACCACCTAAATAATACCTGCAGTAGTAGCCTAGTGGGTAGAGCTTTGGGCTATCAACCGGAAGATTGGGGGTTCAAAAATCCAGGCTCTGCTATGCAGCCACTGTTGGGTCCTTGAGCAAGACCCTTAACCCTCTCTGCTCCAGGGGCGCCGTACGATGGCTGACCCTGCGCTCTGACCCCAGCTTCCAAACAAGCTGGGATATGCGAAGAAAGAATTTCATTGTACTGTACACCTGTATATGTATATGTGACAAATAAAGTATATCTTATATCTTCTGATAAAATGGACAGTGAGTGTAGAAACAAGGAGGGGGTTTTAAAGTTATGGCTGATCAGTGTATAACACTTTCTTCTGCACTTTACTTTTTTGTATGCCTTAATTCTGACAGTGAACCCAGTTTTACCCAGCAGGAAAAGACAAAAAACTTTTTTATTATTTAGAAATGCATGAATGTGTCTATTTAGGATAAATGTATGTAATAAATGCAAACTAAAGCTACATTTTCCCACTGTAACACTAAGCAAAAGGGGAAAAAAACTGTTCACTTGGCACTTTCACAGGCATGAGTGTAATAAACATAGTGGAAGAGAGGGAACAAATTTGCTGCATTGTCAAAGAAACAGTGCTAATTATTTTATGCCATATAATATAGTGTGTCTCATTACTGGGAGTTTCATATGTCTGGTAATAAAAATGCAACAGTTACAGCTTCAAGTGTTCTTAAATCTCTACAAACTTTACGTACCTACATTTGAAAAGTTTATATAATTCATTATGACAGATTATTATTTTTTTTATGCATTTTCTCCCGGTTTTTGGCGTATCTAATTTTTACCCAGTTACGTTATGCTTCCTCTTTACTGGCACTGACCGCCGCCCCGGTTGAGGAGAGCGAACTGACACATGCCCCCGCCAACACGTGTGCAGTAGCCGACTGCATCTTTTTACCTGCACGAGGCGAGTTCATATGCGGATCAGCTTTGTGTACGGAGAGCCACACCCTGATCGCATTATCCCTCAACTCTGTGCAGACGCCATCATTTCTCCTCTTTTCTCCCGATTTTTGATGCGTCCAATTTTTACCCAATTACGTTATGCTTCTTCTCTACTGGTGCTGACCCCCTCCCCGACTGAGGACAGCAAACTTACACACGAACCCTCCGACACATGTGCAGTACCCAACTGCATCTTTTTACCTGCACAAGGCGAGTTCATATGCGGAACAGCTTTGTGTACAGAAAGCCACACCCTGATCGCATTATTCCTCAACTCTGTGCAGACGCCATCATTTTTCCCCTTTTCTCCCGATTTTTAGTGCGTCCAATTTTTACCCAATTACGTTATGCTTCTTCTCTACTGGTGCTGACCCCCTCCCCGATTGAGGACAGCAAACTTACACACGAACCCTCTGACACATGTGCAGTAGCCAACTGCATCTTTTTACCTGCACGAGGCGAGTTCATATGTGGATCAGCTTTGTGTACAGAGAGCCACACCCTGATCGCATTATTCCTCAACTCTGTGCAGACGCCATCATTTTTCCCCTTTTCTCCCGATTTTTAGTGCGTCAAATTTTTACCCAATTACGTTATGCTTCTTCTCTACTGGTGCTGACCCCATCCCCGATTGAGGACAGCAAACTTACACACGAACCCTCCGACACATGTGCAGTAGCCAACTGCATCTTTTTACCTGCACGAGGCGAGTTCATATGCTGATCAGCTTTGTGTACAGAGAGCCACACCCTGATTGCATTATCCCTTAACTCTGTGCAGACGCCATCATTTCTCCCCTTTTCTCCCGATTTTTAGTGCGTCCAATTTTTACCAATTACGTTATGCTTCTTCTCTACTGGTGCTGACCCCCTCCCCGATTGAGGACAGCAAACTTACACACGAACCCTCTGACACATGTGCAGTAGCCAACTGCATCTTTTTACCTGCACGAGGCGAGTTCATATGTGGATCAGCTTTGTGTACAGAGAGCCACACCCTGATCGCATTATTCCTCAACTCTGTGCAGACGCCATCATTTTTCCCCTTTTCTCCCGATTTTTAGTGCGTCAAATTTTTACCCAATTACGTTATGCTTCTTCTCTACTGGTGCTGACCCCATCCCCGATTGAGGACAGCAAACTTACACACGAACCCTCCGACACATGTGCAGTAGTCAACTGCATCTTTTTACCTGCACGAGGCGAGTTCATATGCTGATCAGCTCTGTGTACAGAGAGCCACACCCTGATTGCATTATCCTTCAACTCTGTGCAGACGCCATCATTTCTTTCCTTTTCTCCCGATTTTTAGCACTTCCAATTTTTACCCAATTACGTTATGCCTGCTCTCTACTGGTGCTGACCCCCTCCCCGATTGAGGACAGCAAACTTACACACGAACCCTCCGACACATGTGCAGTACCCAACTGCATCTTTTTACCTGCACGAGGCGAGTTCATATGCTGATCAGCTTTGTGTACAGAGAGCCACACCTTGATTGCATTATCCCTCAACTCTGTGCAGACGCCATCATTTCTCCCCTTTTCTCACGATTTTTAGCACTTCAAATTTTTACCCAATTGCGTTATGCCTCCTCTCTACTGGTGCTGACCCCCTCCCCGATTGAGGACAGCAAACTTACACACGAACCCTCCGACACATGTGCAGTACCCAACTGCATCTTTTTACCTGCACAAGGCGAGTTCATATGCGGAACAGCTTTGTGTACAGAAAGCCACACCCTGATCACATAATCCTTCAACTCTGTGCAGACGCCATCATTTCTCCCCGTTTCTCCCGATTTTTAGCACTTCCAATTTTTACCCAATTACGTTATGCTTCTTCTCTACTGGTGCTGACCCCCTCTCCGATTGAGGACAGCAAACTTACACACAAACCCTCTGACACATGTGCAGTAGGCAACTGCATCTTTTTACCTGCACAAGGCAAGTTCATATGCGGAACAGCTTTGTATACAGAGAGCCACACCCTGATCGCATTATCCCTCAACTCTGTGCAGACGCCATCATTTCTCCCCTTTTCTCCCGATTTTTAGTGCGTCCAATTTTTACCCAATTGCGTTATGCCTCCTCTCTACTGGTGCTGACCCCCTCCTCGATTGAGGACAGCAAACTTACACTTGAACCCTCTGACACGTGCAGTAGCCAACTGCATCTTTTTACCTGCACGAGGCGAGTTGATATGTGGATCAGCTTTGTGTACGGAGAGCCACACTCTGATCGCATTATCCCTCAACTCTGTGCAGACGCCATCATTTTTCTCTTTTTCACACGATTTTTAGCACTTCCAATTTTTACCCAATTTTGTTATGCTTCCTCTCTACTGGTGCTGACCCCCTCCTCGATTGAGGACAGCAAACTTACACACGATCCCTCTGACACGTGCAGTAGCTGACCCCCGCCCCGACTGAGGAGCGCGAACTGACACATGTCCCCCCCAACACGTGTGCAGTAGCCGACTGCTTTTTTTTCCACCTGCACAAGGAGAGTTCATGTGCTGATCAGCTTTGTGTACAGAGAGAGCCACACCCTGATCACATTGTCTCTCAACTCTATGCAGACACCATCAATCAGTCATAATCAGTTATGAGGTCCTTATCATTCATGAGGTCATTGTTCATATAGCCTTCCAGTCCAGCCAAATGGCAGAGCTGAGATTTGATACAATGTATTCGAAATCCCAGCTCTGGTGTGCTAGCTGGTTTTATCACTGCAACCCCTGAGCGGCCTACGTATCTAAATGTAAAAAGTTTATACCATTCTTTATGACAGATTATTTAGGCTTCATCACACTGGATGGTAAAAGTCTTTGAACTGTCATTATGATCTAGCCGACTCGAGGATATTGGGACTTGCCGGAAGCGAATCCAGTATTGTTTCGACTTTTTAAAGAAAAAACTGTCAGTCTAGATGTCTTCTTCAAGTGTGTTTCTGTATTTGGCTACATTGATTTGTCTCATAATTCATACCAGTCTCCCTATCTCTGCTGCTGAGAGGCACCCTCATGATGTTTTCCTCACACGATGCTTGCTATTCTGCCTGAAAAATTTAATTTTTTGGTTAATAAAACTATAGATTTTTTTTTTCATGTTTCCAGAGTTCTTTACTTGCTGCTTAGCAAACTCTTAGTGGGCTGTCAAATGCAATTTAACTAACCCACAGCCACCATGCTATAAAGGCCTGATTTATAGAGTGCTGCAGAAAAACTTGTCCAACCAACAGGTTCTCCATTCTCTGTGCTGGACTTTAAAAGCTCTTTTAGAGTCAGTGCTGTTTTTTCTTACTACATCTGCCACAACTGATGCAGTGATCTAGAGACAGTTCATTAAACTTTACGGCGTGTTTTTAGTCCTGACAGAGCAGTTTAAACTGTGGGCCTTTATAGGCCTAGGAGTGTGCCTTTTCAAATTGTGTCCAATCAATTCAATTTGCAATTATCTCAAAGATAATTAAAGCAAACAATATGAACCTGAGCACAGTTTGGAGTGCCACAGCAAAGGAAAAAGGAAGAAAAATACTTTGCCGTTATGGGTGATTAAGTTTAGATTGTTGGGTGAATATGGCAATTTTAAACACTTAAAATGCTAATTGTGTGTGTGTGTGTGTAAACATACTAACTCATGTTAGTGAGTGTTTCACTCTCCAGCTGCTTTAAGATGTCTTTAGTTTAAGCAAACACATCAAATGATGCTTCATGTCAGTCTGTTTGTGTTAGAAACCTTGTAACTCGACGTCCCCTAAACTCGAAATATTTGAAACTCGACGCACTTCGGGGAGAAATTTGTACCCTTAAACTTGATGTTCTTAAATTAGACGTGTTCAGCCTTTTTTATATATATATATATATATATATATATAAAAGGCTGAATATTTTACTATATCTTTTCATGGGACAACACTATAGACATGAAACTTGGATATAACTTAGAGTAGTCAGTGTACAACTTGTATAGCAGTGTAGATTTACTGTCTTCTGAAAATAACTCAACACACAGCCATTAATGTCTAAATGGCTGGCAACATAAGTGAGTACACCCCACAGTGAACATGTCCAAATTGTGCCCAAAGTGTCAATATTTTGTGTGACCACCATTATTATCCAGCACTGCCTTAACCCTCATGGGCATGGAATTCACCAGAGCTGCACAGGTTGCTACTGGAATCCTCTTCCACTCCTCCATGATGACATCACGGAGCTGGTGGATGTTAGACACCTTGAACTCCTCCACCTTGCACTTGAGGATGCGCCACAGGTGCTCAATTGGGTTTAGTCCATCACCTTTACCTTCAGCTTCCTCAGCAAGGCAGTTGTCATCTTGGAGGTTGTGTTTGGGGTCGTTATCCTGTTGGAAAACTGCCATGAGGCCCAGTTTTCGAAGGGAGGGGATCATGCTCTGTTTCAGAATGTCACAGTACATGTTGGAATTCATGTTTCCCTCAATGAACTGCAGCTCCCCAGTGCCAGCAACACTCATGCAGCCCAAGACCATGATGCTACCACCACCATGCTTGACTGTAGGCAAGATACAGTTGTCTTGGTACTTCTCACCAGGGCGCCGCCACACATGCTGGACACCATCTGAGCCAAACAAGTTTATCTTGGTCTCGTCAGACCACAGGGCATTCCAGTAATCCATGTTCTTGGACTGCTTGTCTTCAGCAAACTGTTTGCGGGCTTTCTTGTGCGTCAGCTTCCTTCTGGGATGACGACCATGCAGACCGAGTTGATGCAGTGTGCGGCGTATGGTCTGAGCACTGACAGGCTGACCTCCCACGTCTTCAACCTCTGCAGCAATGCTGGCAGCACTCATGTGTCTATTTTTTAAAGCCAACCTCTGGATATGACGCCGAACACGTGGACTCAACTTCTTTGGTTGACCCTGGGGAAGCCTGTTCCGAGTGGAACCTGTCCTGGAAAACCGCTGTATGACCTTGGCCACCATGCTGTAGCTCAGTTTCAGGGTGTTAGCAATCTTCTTATAGCCCAGGCCATCTTTGTGGAGAGCAACAATTCTATTTCTCACATCCTCAGAGAGTTCTTTGCCATGAGGTGCCATGTTGAATATCCAGTGGCCAGTATGAGAGAATTGTACCAAAAACACCAAATTTAACAGCCCTGCTCCCCATTTACACCTGGGACCTTGACACATGACACCAGGGAGGGACAACGACACATTTGGACATGTTCACTGTGGGGTGTACTCACTTATGTTGCCAGCCATTTAGACATTAATGGCTGTGTGTTGAGTTATTTTCAGAAGACAGTAAATCTACACTGCTATACAAGCTGTACACTGACTACTCTAAGTTATATCCAAGTTTCATGTCTATAGTGTTGTCCCATGAAAAGATATAATGAAATATTTGCAGAAATGTGAGGGGTGTACTCACTTTTGTGATACACTGTATATATATATATATATATATATATATATATATATATATATATATAATATAAAATAAAATATATATATATAATATAAAAATAAATATATATATATATATACAGTGTATCACAAAAGTGAGTACACCCCTCACATTTCTGCAGATATTTAAGTATATCTTTTCATGGGACAACACTGACAAAATGACACTTTGACACAATGAAAAGTAGTCTGTGTGCAGCTTATATAACAGTGTAAATTTATTCTTCCCTCAAAATAACTCAATATACAGCCATTCATGTCTAAACCACCGGCAACAAAAGTGAGTACACCCCTAAGAGACTACACCCCTAAATGTCCAAATTGAGCACTGCTTGTCATTTTCCCTCCAAAATGTCATGTGATTCGTTAGTGTTACTAGGTCTCAGGTATGCATAGGGAGCAGGTGTGTTCAATTTAGTAGTACAGCTCTCACACTCTCTCATACTGGTCACTGAAAGTTCCAACATGGCACCTCATGGCAAAGAACTCTCTGAGGATCTTAAAAGACGAATTGTTGCGCTACATGAAGATGGCCAAGGCTACAAGAAGATTGCCAACACCCTGAAACTGAGCTGCAGCACAGTGGCCAAGATCATCCAGCGTTTTAAAAGAGCAGGGTCCACTCAGAACAGACCTCGCGTTGGTCGTCCAAAGAAGCTGAGTGCACGTGCTCAGCGTCACATCCAACTGCTGTCTTTGAAAGATAGGCGCAGGAGTGCTGTCAGCATTGCTGCAGAGATTGAAAAGGTGGGGGGTCAGCCTGTCAGTGCTCAGACCATACGCCGCACACTACATCAAATTGGTCTGCATGGCTGTCACCCCATAAGGAAGCCTCTTCTGAAGTCTCTACACAAGAAAGCCCGCAAACAGTTTGCTGAAGGCATGTCAACAAAGGACATGGATTACTGGAACCATGTCCTATGGTCTGATGAGACCAAGATTAATTTGTTTGGTTCAGATGGTCTCAAGCATGTGTGGCGGCAATCAGGTGAGGAGTACAAAGATAAGTGTGTCATGCCTACAGTCAAGCATGGTGGTGGGAATGCCATGGTCTGGGGCTGCATGAGTGCAGCAGGTGTTGGGGAGTTACATTTCATTGAGGGACACATGAACTCCAATATGTACTGTGAAATACTGAAGCAGAGCATGATCCCCTCCCTCCGGAAACTGGGTCGCAGGGCAGTGTTCCAGCATGATAATGACCCCAAACACACCTCTAAGACGACCACTGCTTTATTGAAGAGGCTGAGGGTAAAGGTGATGGACTGGCCAAGCATGTCTCCAGACCTAAACCCAATAGAACATCTTTGGGGCATCCTCAAGCGGAAGGTGGAGGAGCGCAAAGTCTCGAATATCCGCCAGCTCCGTGATGTCGTCATGGAGGAGTGGAAAAGCATTCCAGTGGCAACCTGTAAAGCTCTGGTAAACTCCATGCCCAGGAGAGTTAAGGCAGTTCTGGGAAATAATGGTGGCCACACAAAATATTGACACTTCAGGAACTTTCACTAAGGGGTGTACTCACTTTTGTTGCCGGTGGTTTAGACATTAATGGCTGTATATTGAGTTATTTTGAGGGAGGAATAAATTTACACTGTTATATAAGCTGCACACAGACTACTTTTCATTGTGTCAAAGTGTCATTTTGTCAGTGTTGTCCCATGAAAAGATATACTTAAATATCTGCAGAAATGTGAGGGGTGTACTCACTTTTGTGATACACTGTATATTAGGGCTGTCAAACGATTAAAATTTTTAATCGCGATTAATCTCAGAATTTCATATAGTTAATCGCGATTAATCGCATTAAAAAAAATCTGTGTAAATGTTATAGAAAACAAGGATTTTTAAGTGAAATGTTACAATTAAAATGGTGAACACATTTTATGCTAAATGTACTTATGTTAAAAACTGCTGGGACAAGAGAAAACTGTAAGGGAGTTTTATTCACTCACATACTAGGCAGTAAATGTCAGATTGTAGGTTAGAATTTCTCCATCAGCAAACATTGTAGATCAGCGGTGCTTTAGATGGGATAAGGCGTAGTTATTGTAACAGACTTGTCTGTGGTTGTATCGTGACGATGGTTTGATGGACGTTTCTACACGAAGTGAGTGTGTTTTGACCCTTTGGGGCTTCCATAGTTCATGAACTAACGTGCTCGACTCAGCTTTCCGGTATTCGGTACAGAAGAAGAAGTTAATTAAGTGTAATAAAGTGTTCTGCTCCCGACAACTTGTGAATATAGCGTGTATTTATTTCTTTATTATGCAAGTGCATCACTACCACGATCGGTTACATTATGTTAACAAACCGCAAATGAAAAACGGTGGCAAGTCCGACATTAAAACGTTTGTTCTACCAGTCAAGTGTCAACATGAACTAGAATTTGCGTTAATGGCACTAATTTTTTTAATCGCGTTAAATTGAGGTCGCGTTAATGCGTTATTATCGCGTTAACTTCGACAGCCCTAATATATATTTATTATTTTTATTTTTTTATTTTTATTTTTTTATTTCAAATTAACAATGAACAGATGCTTTGTTCAGCGCTCGGCTTGAGCGGTGCAGTAAAACGTCATCAAAGTGTGAATATGAGACGAATAACAATCAAATCCACTCTGTGTTTGGCTGTACAGTACTTTCCTCACTGTATCACTTACACCGACCAGACATAACATTATAACCACTGAGAGGTGAAGTGAATAACACTGTGATTATCTCTTCATCACGGCATTTGTTAGTGGGTGGGATATATTAGGCAGCAAGTGAACCATTTATCCTCAAAGTTGATGTGTTAGAAGCAGGAGAAATGGGTAAGCGTAAGGATTTGAGTGAGTTTGACAAGGGCCAAATTGTGATGGCAAGACGACTGGGTCAGAGCATCTCCAAAACTGCAGCTCTTGTGGGGTGTTCCCGGTCTGCAGTGGTCAGTATCTATCAAAAGTGGTCCAAGGAAGGAACAGTGGTAAACCGGCGACTGGGTCATGGGTGGCCAGGGCTCATGGATGCACGTGGGGAGCGAAGGCTGGCCCGTGTGGTCCGATCCAACAGACAAGCTCAAATTGCTGGAGAAGTTAGTGTTGGGTCTGATAGAAAGGTGTCAGAATACACAGTGCGTCGCAGTTGCATGGGCTGTTTTGTCAGGCCAGAGTAGCAACAGAAAACATGTGACAGAAATCATGACATTATCATATTGGATTTGTTCCATTTTTTATAGCCATACTTAGCTTAGATAATAGCTTTTACGTTTTAACAATGGAAAGATCGACGTTCAAACTGAACTTTAAATTATAACAGCCTGTCATGGATGAATAAGCCTGTCATGGATGTACATCTCAAGTGTATTTCATCACAGACTGGCAATAACCCATTCAATCAAACACTTTAACTAATAACTTCAACACCAATTTAATTAACATGAAGTGATTTATGACTTTGTATGAACACTATTAAATATGAATGGATCACAACAGGAGATTTTAAATGCCTGTGCCATGTTGCAATATATTCAGCTTTACACTATACAGTACAAAATATGCATTCAAAGCCAAAGTTTTATATGCAGTGCTTCTTCTAACTTATTCATTAGCTAGAACAGAAGCCCCCTTGATGCCAGCAATAAGCGTTTACATTACCTCAGCATTTTAACATGTATTACCATAAACAGAAATAAAATTGCCTTACTGGGGGAAAACAGTAGTTAATCTGAGCATTCTAGCCCTCAGTATAATAGCTATAGCTAGCTTGAATGAGGTAGGTTCGTAAGCTGACATTAATTAAGCTATTTATCACACTTTTCATGTCTTGCTTGATCATTCAGTCACCATTAAATCAGACCCTGTGATTAGCATCTGAATTCCATATGTTTCACGTGCCCTTTTATATCTCTTCACGTAGTAGCAATGTCAAGCAACATATGTTATTAATTAGCTAATAGCGCACAGACTCATGACTATAGCATGGTTTAAACTTCAATCTACATTACATGGATCTAAATCTTACTAAGAGTTAGCAGATAAGTAGAATCAGGTAAATAAATTCAGTAGAATGCAAAATTTTGCCATCCTGTGTTCTCTTCAGGACTGGAAACTGATGGCCCTAGTCTAACCAATGAACACACATTGTACTATTTATTTATTTTAATTGGCACCTCATTTAATATGTTTCTTCATATTAAATTAAGCAAATTCATGTAATTATGGTAAATTAGTGTTGTAACAAGTTAGGGGTAGGACGAGAAGAGGGGCGGACACACGCAGAGACGTTATAACAAAAGTTTATTAATAACAAAAGACACGACAAGGTTACACAAGACAGGTTTAAACAAGACAAGACGCAAAAACACAACCTATGCAACATGCTAAGCTTACAATGCTAAAGCTAATCTAAACACACATGAAAATGACCCTAAATCCTATGCTAAGCTAGCAAATACAACCAAACTAAACTACACTAGACCCTAAGCTAATAAGAGCAAACAGGAACAAGACTAAACAAGACTGGACAGGAGCAAACGGACAGGAGCATGCGAACAAGGGCAAACAGAGCCAAGTCAAAATCAAACAAAAACAACATGTGCTAGGAAGCAAACATATTACAAAGGCAAAGCTAATCAAACCAAAATCCTGACAAAACTAAATCAAACCATAACAGGTCGAAGTCAAAATTAAAATAACATGAGCAAAGACCTAACCGACATGACAGCGTCAAATACTCTCCATCTGACTGAGCCACAGGCCTCCTCAAATGCACTGAGCATTCTCCCTAAACAAGAGGCATCATTAACAGGGACCCACAAAAAGGGGCGGACAGGTGGGCGTGGCAGGTGTGCGTGAGTTCCAGGAGCACAGAGGCTGCATTCGTGACAAGTGTGTGTTGGTAGCAAATTATAGGTAAATAAGTGGTACGTTTACCACATTTATTTATTTATTAGGATTTTAACGGCATGTTTTACACACTTTGGTTACATTCATGACAGGAACAGTAGTTACTCAATACACAAGATTCATCAGTTCACAAGTTTAATGTCAAACACAGTTATGGACAATTTTGTATCTCCAATTCACCTCACTTGCATGTTTTTGGACTGTGGGAGGAAACCGGAGCTCCCGGAGGAAACCTATACAGACACGGGGAGAACATGCAAACTCCACACAGAATGGACTCTGACCGCTCCACCTGGGGATCAAACTCAGGACCTTCTAGCTGTGAGGCGACAGTGCCGCCAAAGTTCACTACAAGCACTCGAAGCATTTTATTAACTGCACTTAAATCAGCACTTGTTTTTAATGTTATACAACAGTTTTTTATTATTATTATTATACTGCAATCACTGCAGTTAATATTAATATAGCTATAAAAATATAAAAACTGATGGCCCTAGTCTAAACAATGAGCACACATTGTACTAAACATTTTTTTTATGGTGGCACTTGCCTCTACCCTTGATCTCTAGTTGATTCATTGTTAAAACTGTGTGTACTTTACCCCATACAGAGAGATTTGCTTTTACTTCCCTATGTCTTCTCAGTAGAACTCATACAGAGATGCAGTGGGAAGCAAATAATCTTTATTAATTCATGTGTGACCAACTGTAATAGCATTCAAAGTATAATAAAATATAATAGCATTATAATATGTGATTTACTTCTTGGCACATATAACACTTATTACAAAATATGTAGAAATCAAAACACATTTACTTGAAGAATAATATAAACTGTTCTACATACATTATTAGAATAAAAAGGAAAGTTATCTTTTATACAGTTAACTTTATATGTAATGGATCTGTTCTATCACTCAGCAGTAAGAAATTTAAGTTATGGTTTGCTGTTCAAATGGGAATGAAGGTACTTTTGGAGCGTGTTTACTGCCTTGATGTTTAGGCTTTTAACTACAGTTGAAGTACAAAAACATGCCAGCACTCTTCATAGACTTATCTTCATATGCACTCTGCACAGATGCCTCTATCTGCTAATCAGGGTCCTTACACGGCGTTTAAAGACCCCACATAGTCCGTGATTGACAAGAAATGTGGCCACTGTTTCTTTCATTTGCGGTTTGTTACAATAGCTACGCCTCAGCCTGCCTAAAGCACTGCGAATCTAGAAAGTTTTCATTCATTAGTAGTCAGTTTGCACCAGTTTTGCATTTTTCCCTTTGTAACCTACACTGTTTGTAAAGATGAGTGTGCAACCAAGCACAAAGAAACCAAAAACAGTTCGATTCTGGCAGGAACACTGCAGAGACGGCTGTTTCGTTCATACATTGAAGAGCTGAAGAAATTTTAACCCTACAATCTGACATTCATATGAAGTAAAGAGCCTCTGCTGGACAATTTTGGAACTTGCTGGCTGAGGAAAAATATTCAAACATAAAAATGTGCCACATATTTGGCAGCATTTTTGGATCAACCTACTTGTGTGAATCAGCCTTTTCCCACAAGAAAATAATTAAGTCTAAATATCGGTCCACCCTTACTGATGAACACTTGGAAGCCTGCTTAAGAACTGGCATCAGCAGCTATTGTCCAGACTACATAAACCTGTCTGACGCCATTCAGTGCAAATCATCAGAATAAGCTTGGTGTGATTTTTCAGTCGCTTGCCCTGTAATGCTGATTATCAATATAGACAACTGAAGCACATTTAAAAAAGCACAAAGCTTTTTTGAAAAATGATGAGGCCAACCTCAAGTAGTAGATTGAATCTGTAGACTGAAATAGTAGATCTCAAGCCACGAAAGTGTGGGCACCCCTGCACTAAAATATTTATACAAACTTATTTAACATCATAAAGTACTAACAGTGCTGCAAAGCACTATTGTTGAGGGCTCCTTTTCACCACTGAAAGTTAACACTATTATATTGTTAATGTCACTTGTGTAATGTCTAGTTCACACTACACGATTGTTGCCCTGATTTTCGCTCGCCGACTGGTCGGCACTAGGGAGCAACTCGGCGTTCGCTCGGCAATCTAAACTCGGCTCTCAATTGCTATGTGTGAACTGCTCAACAACTCGATCCGAGCGGCTCGACCGAAGAAATACATCTAGCATGTCAAATATCTGGATCCGAGTTGCCCAACTGGCAATGAGTGCTATGTCGAACAGCCAATGAGAACGCAAGATACGGTGTAAGTGGAAACGCAGGGGAGGAGTTGTAAAAAGGTGGGACAGGGGCATAATATAGTTTCTATCAGAATACATCAGCACACACAAGTTTTACAGTATTTCTGACCTTATCGTTCTCTACAAAACATAACACCAACGTTGCATTGCAAACAATATTTATTAACCTCCAACTCACTATAGAACAATCCATGCTGTTTGCAAAGCCAAATCCACTCAGATTCATTTATTTTTTCTCCTCGATTTTATGCTGCACATTAGCGCACAAACTTTGATTGCTCGCTACTTGTTGACGTGCTTTTTTGGACGTGGTGTCATTAAACCTCTCATCACTTTTCATGTTTGTTTTCATGACAAGACATAGTTTGGGAGACCAGAGAAGCTCGCCTGCGATTCCAGTTGGTGATAGATCGTAGTGTGAAAGCCACACCAACTTGAAAGGCTCCCGATTACAAGTGATCCAGTTGTGTAATGTGAATTCTGTTGATGCATGCTCAATAATCCAGGTACACAAATCCACAAAGTTGAATCAGTTCATCTGGACACAAGTTTGTTGTAGAGATATGTTTCGCCACTCATCCAAGTGACTTCTTCAGTCTGAGCTGGTGGTGAATAACCCCAACCTTATATGCAGAAGATTTGCATAACGACTGATCACCGCCCATTGCATAACAATGGGACTGGTGATTAGGTCCATATGCAACGTTTGTGGATGTAGTGTGAACTGTACAGCGACCTGACGACTTGGAAAGTCATGTAGTGTGAACTTGGCATAAATAAGTCAAATTCATGTAAGTGATGGTAAATTAGTGTGTTGGTAGCAAATGATAAGTAAATAAGCGATACGTTAACCCCAAGCACTTAAAGCATGTTATCAACTGCACTTAAATTAGCACTTGTTTTAATGTTAAACAACATATTATTTTTTTTTAATTAGATTGCAGGGTAGAGTAATCATTCTTTGCAATTAAATATGATCTGTTTTTTTTATGAGTAGGAGTTGTTATTAACAACATTAATATAGATATAAAAATAAATGATTTGTAGTGGAGTTTTAATTTATTTGCTTCAGTGTAAGTGTTTTTATTTAGTAAAAGTACATTAAATATGGTACATTGTTGCAGTAAAAACAGAAAGTAAATTGCATAATTATGAACAGAACATACAGTTCTGTTTAAATATGTATTGGGCGCTTTTGTGTGTGTGTGTGTGTGTGTGTGTGTGTGTGTGTGTGGTGCAGCTGTCTGTTATGCTAGCCCACCACTGCTGAGGTCCAGGTTTGAATTTTATCAGTGCTACTGGCCAGTCGGTTGTCTACACAGACATGATTGGCTATGTCTGATAGAAAGTGGTGGTTAAAGCCCTGTGATGGATTGGCACATAGGCATGCGTCAGAAGTCGCGTACATCCATACTGAACAGTACGCGAAAGCAGTACGCGAGAGTGGGTAGTGTGTCTGAATAAATAGTATACATTAAACAGTACGCGAAAAGTCCCTGGATGACCTTCTGCCTGGGCAGCTATTTTTGAGTATGCAAACGATGCACCCTTATAGTCGGATAATCTATCCCATAATTTAACTGGAGCTGCAAAGGCATTCGTAGCGATGAAGAAAGATGGCAAAAAATCAAAATGTTATGATTAAGTACAACTCTGAAAAACATTATGAGTAGCTTTGTGGAGAACGACAAAATTAATTTTGTCTGATTTTTAAAGGGTTATAACTGTGACGATGTGACATCATGCATCACATGACGTAAGATGGTGGACGTAGTACATACGAGGTTGCGTGCATACTTTAAACTTGCGTACTGAAATGACTTACTGCTTTACCGACCGAGCAGTGCACACTGCCTTGAATCTAGTCCGTACTGTTTAAGTATGCAATTTAGGGTGCAGACATAGGGTGTGTTTGAAAACCTTAGACACGCTACTTAGACAGCGATTCCATGGGGTTTCGCTTCAAACCAATGGGATGGGGTGGCACAGCGCGCTAGCATGTCAACTAACATCTCCCTTCGTTAAATTAGCTGACAAACCCGAATTTGCAAATAAATGACATCTGTGTAAGTTTATACAAGTTAAAAATCAATAATTTATTTACGTTTAAAAATACGTTCCGCACCTTCCACCATGTTTTTTTAATTTTTCTGTGAGATAGGAGCAGCCGCACTAAATGCCGGGATTGCCTTGATCACTAAGGACGCTTCCGTACTTGAGTCAAAATAACGTTGACATTTTAAGATGCCTAACTAGACAGCATATTAAGGCATCTAAGATTTCGAACAACCTCCTTCTCAGGAGCGTGCGTAGGATGACGTAAAATGCTGTCTATGTAGAGAGCTCACTAGGTTTTCGAACACACCCATAGTATCCCTGCCTTGTGTCCAGTGTTTCCTGGTGCAACTGGATCCTCTTTGGCTCTGACCGTGATAAAGTATTCAATGACATTGAAATGAAATTAAATGAAAACAAACCTATATTACTTTCCCAACGGTCTGAATGTATGTAAACCTACTCTCACATGCCATGTCTGATGTCTCCTGATAGAAATCATTCATCGATGTCTGTGAGTTAAACAATCCATGAGTTGTGCAGGGTGAGCCGGTTCTGCTTAATTGCATTCTTCTCTAAGGGTTAAACCACTGGGCAAAGATAAATGTGTGACACACTCCATAACTACATGACCTACAAGCTAACCAAGCCATTAACTTGCGTAATACAATCATCGCTTCTATTCCATGCTAATTGGCCTCAAATGACCAGAGAGAATCTCTCCACTGACCTACACAATAATCAAGGTTACTATGCCCATATACCCTCTGAAGCATACTGCAATTATCTGTCCTTGATTGCTTATGAAGCATGTCTAAAGCTTTGAGATTGGAAACAGTCATTGCTAACTCTCAGATTATCCTGCTGAGCATTGAACTACTGTCTTTTTCTTTTTTTTCTGCGCTGAATTAGGGTTGTGAGTAGTAAGATTATGCCTGCCCTAACATTTACAAGCATCATTACCACTAAAGTCAGTTGTGCACCCATAACAGGTACAAACAATTCAATTTAAATGGATTCAGACAAATCTTAATGGTAGGCAAGTTATGAAAAAAGAAGGCATGTTCATAAAATCCTGCACACTGATAATAAAATAATCACATAAAAAAAAAAAAAAAAAAAAAAAAAAAATTATATATATATATATATATATATATATATATATATATATATATATATATATATACTGTATATATATATATAAGTAAGAGCAGAGTGTGAAGGTTCAATTAGCAGGGTAAGAGCACAGTTTTGCTCAAAATATTGCAATGCACACAACATTATGGGTGACATACCAGAGTTCAAAAGAGGACAAATTATTGGTGCACGTCTTGCTGGCGCATCTGTGACCAAGACAGCAAGTCTTTGTGATGTATCAAGAGCCACGGTATCCAGGGTAATGTCAGCATACCACCAAGAAGGACAAACCACATCCAACAGGATTAACTGTGGACGCAAGAGGAAGCTGTCTGAAAGGGATGTTCGGGTGCTAACCCGGATTGTATCCAAAAAACATAAAACCACGGCTGCCCAAATCACGGCAGAATTAAATGTGCACCTCAACTCTCCTGTTTCCACCAGAACTGTCCGTCGGGAGCTCCACAGGGTCGATATACACGGCCGGGCTGCTATAGCCAAACCTTTGGTCACTCGTGCCAATGCCAAACGTCGGTTTCAATGGTGCAGGGAGTGCAAATCTTGGGCTGTGGACAATGTGAAACATGTATTGTTCTTTGATGAGTCCACCTTTACTGTTTTCCCCACATCCGGGAGAGTTACGGTGTGGAGAAGCCCCAAAGCAGCGTACCACCCAGACTGTTGCATGCCCAGAGTGAAGCATGGGGGTGGATCAGTGATGGTTTGGGCTGCCATATCATGGCATTCCCTTGGCCCAATACTTGTGCTAGATGGGCGCGTCACTGCCAAGGACTACCGAACCATTCTGGAGGACCATGTGCATCCAATGGCGGTGCCGTGTATCAGGATGACAATGCACCAATACACACAGCAAGACTGGTGAAAGATTGGTTTGATGAACATGAAAGTGAAGTTGAACATCTCCCATGGCCTGCACAGTCACCAGATCTAAATATTATTGAGCCACTTTGGGGTGTTTTGGAGAAGCGAGTCAGGAAACGTTTTCCTCCACCAGCATCACGTAGTGACCTGGCCACTATCCTGCAAGAAGAATGGCTTAAAATCCCTCTGACCACTGTGCAGGACTTGTATATGTCATTTCCAAGACGAATTGACGCTGTATTGGCCGCAAAAGGAGGCCCTACACCATACTAATAAATTATTGTGGTCTAAAACCAGGTGTTTCAGTTATTTTGTCCAACCCCTGTATATATATATATATATATATATATATATATATACAGTGGGGCCAAAAAGTATTTAGTCAGCTACTGATTGTGCAAGTTCTCCTACTTAGAAAGATGAGAGAGGTCTGTAATTTTCATCATAGGTACACTTCAACTATGAGAGACAAAATGAGGAAAAAAATCCAGGAAATCACATTGTAGGATTTTTAAAGAATTTATTTGTAAATTATGGTGGAAAATAAGTATTTGGTCACCCACAAACAAGCAAGATTTCTGGCTCTCACAGACCTGTAACTTATTCTGTAAGAAGCTTTTCTGTCCTCCACTCGTTACCTGTATTTATGGCACCAGTTTTACCTCATTATCTGTATAAAAGACACCTGTCCACAGCCTCAAACAGTCAGACTCCAAACTCAACCATGGCCAAGACCAAAGAGCTGTCGAAGGACACCAGGAAGAAAATTGTACACCTGCACCAGGCTGGGAAGAGTGAATCTACAATAGGCAAGCAGGTTGGTGTAAATAAATCAACTGTGGGAGCAATTGTAAGAAAATGGAAGACATACAAGACCATTGATAATCTCCCTTGGGGTCAAGATCTCATCCCGTGGGGTCAAAATGATCATGAGAACGGTGAGCAAAAATCCCAGAACTACACGGAGGGACCTGATGAATGACCTGCAGAGCCTGGGACCAAAGTAACGAAGGCTACCATCAGTAACACACTACGCCGAGAGGGACTCAAATCCTGCAGTGCCAGGCGTGTCCCCCTGCTTCAGCCAGTACATGTCCAGGCCCGTCTGAAGTTTGCCAGAGAGCATATGGATGATCCAGAAGAGGATTGGAAGAATATCATGTGGTCAGATGAAACCAAAATGGAACTTTTTGGTAAAAACTCAACTCGTCGTGTTTGGAGGAAGAAGAATGCTGAGTTGCATCCCAAGAACACCATACCTACTGTGAAGCATGGGGGTGGAAACATCATGCTTTGGGGCTGTTTTTCTGCAAAGGGGACAGGACGACTGATCCGTGTTAAGGGAAGAATGAACGGGGCCATGTATCGTGAGATTTTAAGCCAAAACCTCCTTCCATCAGTGAGAGCATTGAAGATGGAACGTGGCTGGGTCTTCCAGCATGACAATGATCCCAAACACACCGCTCGGGCAACGAAGGAGTGGCTCCGTAAAAAGCATTTCAAGGTCCTGGAGTGGCCTAGCCAGTCACCAGACCTCAACCCCATAGAAAATTTGTGGAGTCCGTGTTGCCCAGCGACAGCCCCAAAACATCACTGCTCTAGAGGAGATCTGCATGGAGGAATGGGCCAAAATACCAGCTACAGTGTGTGCAAACCTGGTGAAGACTTACAGGAAACGTTTGACCTCTGTCATTGCCAACAAAGGTTATGTTACAAAGTATTGAGTTGAACTTATTTATTGACTAAATACTTATTTTCCACCATAATATACAAATAAATTCTTTAAAAGTCCTACAATGTGATTTCCTGGATTTTTTTTCTCATTTTGTCTCTCATAGTAGGAGAACTTGCACAATCAGTGGCTGACTAAATACTTTTTGGCCCCACTGTATATACTGTATATATATATATATATATATATATATATTTTTTTTTTTTTTTTTTTTTTTCTGAGGTTGTGGAAAAGATGTTAATCTGTTTCAGAAGGGTGAAATTATTGGCATGCATCAAGCAGAGAAAACATCTAAGGAGATTGCTGAAAATACTAAAATCGGGTTAAGAACTTTCCAACGCATTATTAAAAAGTGGAAGGACAGTGGGGAAACATCATCTTCGAGGAAGGAATGTGGTCGGAAAAAAATCTTGAATGATCGGCGATCACCTAAACGTTTGGTGAAATCAAATGGTAGAAAAACTACAGTAGAATTTCCACATTTCCACACGCACAATTCGAAGGGAACTCAAGGGATTGGGACTAAACAGCTGTGTAGCCTTAAGAAAACCACTTGTCAGTGAGGCTAACCGGCAAAAACAGCCTCAATTTGCTAGGGAGCATTAGGATTGGACTCTGGAGCAATGGAAGAAGGTCATGTGGTCTGATGAGTCCAGATTTACCCTGTTCCAGAGTGATGGGCTCATCATGCCTAATGCCTACCGTACAAGCCTGTGGGGGCAGTGCTATGATCTGGGGTTGCTGCAGTTGGTCAGGTCTAGGTTCAGCATTGTTATGTGCCCAAAGAATGAGGTCAGCTGACTAAGTGAATATACTGAACGACCAGGTTATTCCATCAATGGATTTTTTCTTCCCTGATGGCACGGGCATATTCCAAGATGACAATGCCAGGATTCATCGGGCTCAAATTGTGAAAGAGTGCTTCAGGGAGCATGAGACATAATTTTCACACATGGATTGGCCACCACAGAGTCCAGATCTGAACCCCATTGAGAATCTTTGGGATGTGCTGGAGAAGACTTTGTGCAGTGGTCCAAATCTCCCATCATCAATTCAAGATCTTGGGGAAAAATGAATGCGACTCTGGACAGAAATAAATGTTGTGACATTGCAGAAGCTTGTGGAAACGATGCCACAGCGAATGTGTGCCGTAATCAAAGCTAAAGGCGGTCCAGCGAAATATTAGAGTGTGTGACATTTTTTTTGGCTAGGCAGTGTATATTAATAATAATAATATTCGATTCAATATTAATAATACTAATAATAATGTCATCAGTGATTGGGGGTTAAGGGACCTACCAAGGGGCCCAGCAGTGGCAACTTGACTGTGATGAGGTTTGAAGCAGCATTATATTTATCACTAATACAGAGGGTGGAGGCTTTAAAAGCTTTTTGGCCCCCTGGTGCTCATCAAACCAATCTGAAATGACTGTCACTACAGATGGAGGCATTGTGAGACATGTGTTTCCACCACAGGGTGCACCTGGTCCTGCAAAACTACCTTTTTTATGCGTTTTCTCCTGCTTTTTAGCGCGTCCAATTTTTACCCAATTGCGTTATGCTTCCTCTCCACTGGTGCTGACCCCCGCCATGATTGAAGAGAGCGAGACTTTCACACGCCCCCTCCTACACATGTGCAGTAGCCGACTGCATCTTTTCACCTGCACGAAGCGAGTTTGTTTGCCGATCAGCTTTGTGTACGGAGAGCCACGCCCTGATCAACATTATTCCTCGACTCTGTGCAGACGGCATCAATCAGCTAGCAGAGGTTGTAATTCACTCAGTTATGAGGAGTCCCGATCCGGCTTATCTTACCCTTTGAGCAACAGCCAATCGTTGTTCAAGTAGCCGCCCAACCCAGCCGGATGGCCGAGCTGAGATTTGATACGATGTTTTCGAAATACCAGCTCTGGTGTGCTTGCGTGTTTTACCGCTGCACCACCTGAGCTGCTTGTAAAACTACCACTTAAACAAATTTACCTAAAATTATCTGTTAAACAACAATGCAAAATTGACCATTGTCCTTTTTTCTCCAGTTGCTCGGGACATTGGCTATGGCAGTGGTCTTGGATATCAATCAAATTGGTTGGTCACCCTGTCATAATATATCTTTATTTATGTATTTTTGTTAAAACTGAGTCACAGAGGTGACTGTGTAATGTTTTGGTTAGTTTTGTGGCCGTAGATTTGGGGTGTCAGTTCCAAACAGCATCAACGAACAGGAACTTACTGTTAGACGTGAACAAGTAGCTGCTTCTTCATATTTGCAAAAGTTTACAATTACAATGTGAATGTGAATTGTCAGGGCTATTTAATAGCTGTGAAGTGTAACTCAACGTAAAGAAACTCACCTGCTCAGTCCTTATAATGTGGTATTTGCTATTATTATTATTATTATTATTATTATTATTATTATTATTATTAAATGCATAGTTCTATTTATTTATTTATTTATTTTGCTGCTCCTTTACTTTAGGGGTCACCGCAGCAGATCTGTTCCAGATACCATAGTAGACACATGGTCTACCAGACACCCAACGTCCTATTTTATTTCTAGGCTGTTTTTACCACACACACACACACACACACACACACACACACACACATTGGGCATTTGCCAACAATATGGGGGAAAAAATCATCGTACTGTACATGTGTACAAGAATGCCTTTTCTGATGTACAGTACAACGAAATTATTTCTTCACGTATCCCACCTTGTTTTGGAAGCTGGGGTCAGAGCTCAGGGTCAGCTTTTCCATACCACCTGAGCACCCCTTTTTGTGTTCTATTTACTATATTTATTTTTTGGTGCGTAATATTAAAGTTTATATTTGGCCATTAGTATAAAGGCTGGCAGCATGTTGCTTCCTTTGTAAATGTGAATATTTAAAGTTATATTCAGCCATTAGTATAAAGGCTGGCAGCATGTTGCTTCCTTTGTTGCATTTCTAGTTGATGCCAAACTAATTCTGAGGCTGCAGATGTGGAGTTATTTGTAAGGATTACTCTGCCTCCAATTATGCATTTTACTTGCCAATAATCCACTGGCCCGTTACAATACATTTAGGAAGCTGAAGACATTTACATTTGTAGTATATGTTAATGACTGCATAAAAGCGACACAAAAAAAGATCATCTTTAAAAAAAGAAAAAAATGATGGGTAACAATGTCATTTATCTGCACTGCCAATATCATTTTCACCCTCATTTTGGATGGATCCTCTATAATAATGGAATTTCTGCCTGAATTCCTGCAGGAGCAAATTATAGAATGGCTAATGCTTCAATCAGTATCACTTACCAGCCTCTTCCCACACAATGCCACATGAATTTAAAACGTGGTGGATAGATTTATGTGAATAAAAGTACACCTGGTCTTATGCCTCCTCCTTTTGATATTGTATTATTAATGCAATGATCTATCAAAAATACATTGCTGTATCCTGGACAAAAGGTTATTTTTCATCCTGTCAGATGCATGACATTAAATACAAATATTCTCTGGGAGTTGATTGCTAGCATTTTGCATCTTGGCATACAGTTATTAATTTTCTTGGTATAGTACATCAGGGAAATAATTAGGCTGGTATCTAGCTGGCTCAAACAAACTAATGCTTTGACAACTTGAATCAATAAATGTGAGTTACTTTCCCCGTGGACTTTAAAATCAAAATATTTAATGGCATGTCAAAACAAATGTCAGGGTGTGTATATGCATGTGTTTTTAAAAAATGATGTCAGACCTCACACAGTAAATCTACACAGCTTTATTTAAATAAAAAAAAGGACATTCAGACCATCTAGAGTACAATCAATTCGTAACTTCAAGCGTTTGCAGTCAGACACAAAATAAAGTTGGATATATTTATTTATATATTAGAATCTTATAAACATGTTTTTATAGCGCTGTGGTTAATTAAGCTTGTTGTTGCTACAGCTGTTTGAATCCCCAGAAGTGCCAATTGGGCATCATATATACGCTAAAGTGACAGAAAAAAAACTGGTACACCACTGTAGTACTAGGTCCCCCAGCACATTGCATGGCATCCCAGATGTGTGTTGGTGGGAATGGCAAAACCCCAAACTGAGTCAATTGGCATCTCTAGACATGTGTGGCAGTGCATTGTCCTGTTAAAAGAGTCCAGGGGGGGTCCCTTGCTTGTAGGCTTTGTAGTTAGAGAGTGCAGGTGCTAGACTGGCCTGACTACAGTCCAAAGCTGTCTCCAGTTAAAAACGTGAAGCATTATGAAATACAATATATGACAGCAGATATTTCAGACTTATTCGTAAACTGATATTTACTAACTGTGTAAAAATTTGGTCACTGTGGGTCCAGTGCCACCCAAAAACAGGGTGCCAATTTTTCCAATTATTTTTTAAATATATATATTATGTGTTTCTCTCCCATTTTCTCCGAATTTACTGTAGTCAATTTGTCTTCCGCTGCTGGGGATCGCAGATTTTTTGCAGTCGAGGAGGGTATATTGCTGCTCACGCCTCCTCCGACCCGTGCACAGCCCTCAACCCCTTTTCCACCCATGCACCCTGCACAGGCGCCTTTATCCGCCAATCAGGGTCCTTACACAGCATTTGAAGACCCCTTCTACATATTCCGGTCATCCCTCACTGCAGGCACTGCCAATTATGTTGCTAGATGGCGCCCAGTTGACCGGTGGCAATGCCGAGTTTCGAACCCAGGAGTTCAGAATCTCGGCGCTGGTGTGCTAGTGGAATATCCCGCTGCGCCACCTGGGCGTCCAACAGGGTGCCAATTTATGACAGGGTATCACACACTTACCCATAAATGTACACACTCGCACATTGGGGCAAGTTTACAGTAGTACCTCTGAGTACTTGGAGATACATCAAGATCTTTGGGTAAACATGTACCATTGTGAACCACTACATCTAACAGGCTCTTTTTCTCATACTCACTCATGTAGTCACCCATGTGCTTATAATACAACTTATTATTCATGCATTTTATAATGATCACTCCACCTCCACATGCAGCTGTTTATTTGCTAATTGTTGCTGTAATGTGACGCGTGCTGGTTTTAAATAGTGAATTCCAACACCTGTCTGCTTTACTACAGTGCACAAGGAAAATAAACGCTCTCCAACGGGAAAAGAGTTTGATCCCATTCAAATTGTAGAACATCCTAACCAATCGTGCTGTAAATGTGAGTGCTTATTATGTTGGAGCATAAATAGCACACACACACACACACACACACAAAATCAGTCTACCGCTTTATGTTGAATCTGAATTATGTCTTGCGCTCCTGTGCGCTTCCTCTCTCTCCCTCTATTTCTTCTTTTTTTTCAGTTTGCACATTTGAAAGCTGTTTCCCACTATTACATTTGCATGATAATAGCTTGATTATTTTATTTATTTATTTTTCACTTCTACTAGTTTATGGCTGCCAGATATTTCCTAACCTTGCTTTGTGTTGATGTATTCGCACAAACTCAGAAGACATCTTACTGATGAGGGTGTGCCAAGCATTTAAGCAAACTGCAGACTTTTAATGTGTTCTATTCATTTCTTGGATTTTTTTCCCCTTCTAAACTCATTGTTAAGAAAACAAGTATTTGTCTGTGGCTGCTGATGTGCTTTTCCCTTGTGCTTCATAGAACCCGGGACATTAGAAAAAGCACTCTAGTGGTACTCCCCAAATAATGAATCCCTTTATGCCATTCATTACTTTTGTTGGGCTTAATGAAATTTTTAATTAGGATCACTTGACTTTTCCACTGCAGGTTAATTGGAAAAGTGTTGTTTGCTTTATCAAACTTAGGGTGTAGATAATTGCTGGATAATACCTAGTGTGTGTCTACTGATTGGCCATAAAGAATATACCTTTAATGCTTATATATATATACACAGATCAGTCATACCATAAAAACCACCTCCTTGTTTCTACACAGCTTCCCTTACCATATAGAAGCACTTTGTAGTTCTACAATTACTGACTGTAGTCCATCTTTACATCTACAAGGTGGATCAACTAGGTAGGAGTGTCTAATAGAGTGGACAGTGAGTGGACACGGTATTTAAAAACTCCAGCTGCACTGCTGTGTCTGATCCACTCATACCAGCACAACACACACTAACACACCACCACCATGTCATTGTCACTGCAGTGCTGATAATGATCCACCACCCAAATAATACCTACTCTGTGGTGGTCCTGTGGGGGTCCTGACCATTGAAGAACAGGGTGAAAGCAGGCTAAAAAGGTATGTAGAGAAACAGATAGACTACAGTCAGTAATTGTAGAACTACAAAGTGCTTCTATATGGTAAGTGGAGCTAATAAAATGGACAGTGAGTGTAGATACAAGGAGGTGGTTTTAGTGTTATGGCTGATATGTGTGTGTGTGTGTGTGTATATATATATATAATATACACTGATCAAACATAACATTATGACCACCTTTCTGATATTGTGTTGGTCCCCCTTTTGCAGCCAAAACAGCCCTCAGGCATGGACTCCACTAGACACAAGGTGTGCTGTGATATCAGATCCTTTAACTCCTGTAAGTTGCGAGGTGGGGCCTCCATGGATCGGACTTGTTTGTCCAGCACATCCCACAGATGCTGGATTGGATTGAGATCTGGGGAATTTGGAGGCCAAGTCAACACCTCAAACTCGTTGTTGTGCTCCTCAAGCCATTCCTGAACCATTTTTGCTTTATAGCAAGGAGCATTATCCTGCTGAAAGAGGCCACAGCCATCAGGGAAGGACGTTTTCATGAAAGGGTGTACATGGTCTGCAACAAGGCTTACGTAGGTGGTACGTGTCAAAGTAACATCTACATGGATGACAGGACCAAAGGTTTTCCAGCAGAACATTGCCCAAAGCATCACACTGCCTCCGCCGGCTTGCCTTCTTCCCATAGTGCATCCTGGTGCCATGTGTTCCCCAGGTAAGCTAGGCACACGCACCCGGCCATCCACATGATGTAATAGAAAACATGATTCATCAGACCAGGCCACCTTCTTCTATTGCTCCGTGGTCCAGTTCTGATGCTCACGTACCCATTGTTGGTGCTTTCGGCTGTGGGCAGGGGTCAGCATGGGCACCCTGACTGGTCTGCAGCTATGCAGTCCCATACGCAACAAACTATGATGCACTGTGTATCTGACACCTTTTTATCAGAACCAGCATTCACTTCTTCAGCAAGTTGAGCTACAGTAGCTTGTCTGTTGGATCGAACCACTCGGGCCAGCCTTCGCTCCTGCATTTATCCTGCTTCTAACCCATCAACAATGAGGATAAAATGTTCCCTTGCTGCCTAATATATCACACCCACTAACAGGTGCCGTGATAAAGAGATAATCAGTGTAAATTTCCATCTGTATGTGTTGGGGTTAAATTCTGGGCTTTAGCTTTATCACTGAAGAACAGAAAGACCCGTAGGCACTTCAGTGTTGCTTTTGCATTATGCTTTGGTTCATTGTTGTGTTGAAAGGTGAAGTATAACTGTAACTTTGAAAAAGTTTTCTGCAAGAAAGTTTCTCTGGGGCGTGCTCAGCTGGTGCAGCTTTGTTAGTGCACTTGCGTCTGGATTCTGAACTCTCAAGAACCGGTCAGCTGGGCGGCCTTTGCAGACTTACCTGACAGTGCATGCAGCAGACAAAACTGGCCACTAATCTGCAGGGTGCGAAAAAGGGGGTGGGGTCTTCGACTCTGTGTAAGAATCTTTGTTAGTAGCTCGAGGTGCCTCTACAGAAGTGGAATGCAGAGATCAGTGTATGACTCTCCATTCGTGAGACTCACATGTGAATCCATTGATGTAGGGAGGAATATGTAGGGATCTTGGACTGTGCAGGTGTCAGAGGGGGCATGTGTCAGGAAAATACAACCAACAAATGCGATCCAGGTCCCCAGCAGTGGAGACTAATTGGCTATTGTAAATTGGGAGAAAGTACATAAATAAAATAGTAAAAAGAAGAATGTTGCTGTATTTGGTTATTATAGAATAGAATAGAATAGAATGCCTTTATGTGTCATATATACTACTTATACAGATGTACAGTACAACGCAATTCCATCTTTTCATATCCCAGCTTGTTTGGAAGCTGGGGTCAAAGCATAGGGTCAGCCATTGTATGGCGCCCCTGGAGCAGAGAGGGTTAAGGGCCTTGCTCAAGGGCCAGACAGTGGCAGCATGGCAGAGCCAGAATTCGAACTCCTAACCTTTCGATCGATAGCCCAAAGCTCTACCCACTAGGCTACCACTGTCCCTTTTTCAATTATTTATCCATACCTCAATTATTTCTAGTCTCCTTTTTCCTGCTGCCGAGAATCATCACCATTCTATGGTGTTACCACTGCTATGTTTAATTATAGGTATGGTACCAGCCAGGCGATGGGCTTAGCCTGTGATGAGCATTGCCAGACATAAGGTTATTTGCAGCAACACATCACATGTGGTGTGAAATGTTGTGTTATCTATGTGTAACCTTCAGGCAAACAGAAACTAACCTTAGCATGTCCTTGGGTCCTGTTAGTGCCAAACTTCAACAGTTATTAAAGGTTCTAAAACTGTAAGCTATGGTACCAAACCTCAAGAGCTACGCAAAACATTGTCCTAAGATTTTTTTTTCCTCGAAAATACTGAAGGCATTGGAAGTGAATTTACTGGTAAGAAACCTGGCCTGAACATTTAGCTTTCAGGTTTAAAAATAACATTTTTATGGGGAAAAAATGGAGTGGAGGAATCACTGGACAGAATCAGGTCAGGTTAACTTACCATTCAGCCAGCAGAAAGAGCCACATTAAAGTCCATCATTGAATGAGAAAGTGGGTCCTGTATATTCTAAATCCACTTATGATTAAAGTGTTTAATTTAGATTTGCAAAAATGTGATCAAAGATTTAATTTGGGTAATAAAAGGAACATTAATAATGCATTACCTTGCAGCCATAGACTTCCATCTAGTATCTCTGTAAAATAACTGCTATAATAATAATAATATAATAAATATAATAATATAATATAATAATCTTAGAGAAAAACCTACTAAACATAAACAAAATAACTGAAACCTTGTTTCCTATTATTCTCATTAATTATTTAATCGTATGATATTTCTCTGCTCAGCTACACACAGATCTGGATAAAGGGGACAGCGTGGTGAAATACACTCTCTCAGGAGACGGAGCCGGCACCATCTTCACCATTGATCAGACAACTGGAGACATTCATGCCTTACGCAGCCTGGACAGAGAGGAGAAGCCTTATTACACGCTTCGAGCCCAGGCTGTGGATATCCACACCAACCGGCCCCTGGAGCCTGAGTCTGAGTTCATTATCAAGGTGCAGGACATCAATGACAATGAACCGAAGTTTCTGGAGGGCCCTAACACGGCCAGCGTACCTGAAATGTCTCCTGTGGGTAAGGATATTCTCACATTTGTTTGACATAATATTATAGTTGGAGTTTTATTAAAACATACAATTCTCAACTAGGTAAAACAGTGATAAACAAAATATGCCAAAAAAAATGAATGAATGAAAAATGAAGTGAATTGTGAAAGAAACATGAGGGCTGTAAACAATAAGGAAAACTGCACAATGTTTTCTAATACTGGTTTAAAAAGTAAACAAAAAAAGTGCTTATACTTTTAAATACATATTATAATTCATTCATTTATTTTAATGTTTTACCACTGTTTTATCCTGGTCAGGGTCAAAGTTTGGCTCCCTATTGTGGGGACTCGACTGGCCCATAGCACAGCTAGAGTTTTAAACCCTGGATGCCAGTGGTAGTGGACTATCATAATTTACAGCTGTGTCACTGGAGTGTCTTTTTCTTTGCTTATTGTAAAGAGTTTGGCATTTTTCTTGTCCATGTTGGTGTCTTCATACCTCCTCCAAAGATGCAGTAAGTTGCTGCTTCTTAATAATAATAATAATAATAATAATAATGAAAATAATAATGATAATAATAATGATGATAATAATAATAATGATGATGATGATGATGATAATAATTATGATAATAATGATAATGATAATAATAATAATGATAAAAGTAGTAATTATAATAATAATAATAATAATAATAATAATACAAATAATGATAATAATAATAATAATATTAATAATAATAATAATAATAATAATGGTGATACTACTACTACTACTACTACTACTAATAATAATAATAATAATACAAATAATGATAATAATAATAATAATATTAATAATAATAATAATAATAATAATAATACAAATAATGATAATAATAATAATAATATTAATAATAATAATAATAATAATAATAATAATACAAATAATGATAATAATAATAATAATATTAATAATAATAATAATAATAATAATAATAATAATAATAATAATAATACAAATAATGATAATAATAATAATAATATTAATAATAATAATAATAATAATAATGGTGATACTAATAATAATAATAATAATAATAATAATAATAATAATAATAATAATAATAATAAAGGGCAGATGGAATGCTTTTATGTGTTTTATTTACAAACCCCATGTTCATAAAAAGCCCATCTTTAAAATGTTTTCGCACTTTTATATTTTATTTCGGTAACGGTGAGGGTGGGAGGAGTAGGAGTTGTAGCCGGTCAGCATGCAGCCAGCACACCACTCCTGTACAGACATGGAGTAGTAGATGATTGATTTGTCAGTTTCTCTTAACTGACAAGACATCTGCACCTTGTTTAACATTCATTTCTTCCAGGTATGAGTGTTTCTACGTATCATCAGATTTGTCAGTTCCTCTGTTGGGAAACAGTTTTTCTGAAACTGTGATATCAGGCTTGCTCTGGTCTGGTCATCCACTGGTGAGGGATACTAGCACAGTTTTATCTCCTTCTGTAAACTCACTGCGTTGAGGTATTTTTTGCCACATGGTCTTGATTGAGCAAGCCGACCTAGAGATGGCATGAATGGGCGCTACCTGTAAATCCATGTAGCTCGGTGGGCTTGGAGTGCCTCCTGTGTATTGCCATACCCAGCTTGTTTTTAAGGCTCCGTTTTCTTTCTCTTTATTTCAGATGTCTTAGACAGCTGGAGCAGCATGTCATATTTTTCAGTTATCTCTGTTCTGTCCACAATCCTGTTGTGGGCTCCAGATGTTTTAGTATCTTTCATTTGTTTCTTTGTTTCTGTTATTTTGGCCACCTTGTTTTTTCACTTCATCTCTCTTTTTATTTAGTGGCTTTCTAGCCACTGTATTATTTTTCCTTGGTTAAGGCGCCTCAATAGCAAGGTTTGACCTGACCCATTACAGGAATTGACTCAGCGCAAGTAGAACCACCTACAGAATACTAAAAAATAATGAAATGTCTTTCATTTCATGACTACACACATTGGTGGTCATGTCATGTCAATATGTCATGGCAATACATGTCATCACTTTGAGATGGTCGGCTGCACAGATGGATCGGCTTTCTCCAGTGCCCCCTGTCTCGTGTGGCTTGTAGCTGACTAGCCGTTGATAATGCAATCCATGTCGAGATGTTGTCAAGCCAGCTTATTCTAGGTTGTCCTTATCTTTTGAGATCTTTCCACACAAGGTATAAGGTATATAAAATACTGTATATTGACATTTTGGCCTGTGATATTACTAAGTCCATTTAACACTGACCAGTAAAAAAAGATGTCTACTACACTGTTTACAAGCACGAGTCCTTATTAAATCAGGGTCTGAACATTTTAGACGAATATTTAATTTATTATCTTGTCAAATAATAAGCAATAAGAATAGCAGTGGAAAATGTATTCCATTATATTTTCACATAGAAATGTTCGACTGGGCAATATTGTGAATTACTTAATTTGATCTGTCTGATAAGAATCCTGCAATTAAATCAAATGGCTTAGTGATAACTTAATTTTAGGTTGTCACATATTTACATATCTTAAGACAGAGAGTCACCAGTATATAGCTGACTGCTTTACAGCATATACTGTATAAGAGTATACTGTATACTGTATAATAGACAGAGGGAATCACAGTGGATGACATTACCAGAACTACTTAATAAGCAATTGAATCTAACACGGGGACCTTTTCTTTTTGATGCATTTTCTCCAGTTTTTTTAGCGCGTCCAATTTTTACCCAATTGCGTTATGCTTCGTCTCTACTGGTGCTGACTACCGCCCCGATTGAGGAGAGCGAACTGACACACGTCCCCTCCAACATCTTTTTACCTGCACGAGGCGAGTTCATATGCAGATCAGCTTTTTTGTGCACGGAGAGCCACACCCTGATCGCATTATCCCTCGACTCTGTGCAGACACCATCAATCAGCCAGCAGAGGCATTGAGTTATGAGGTCCCTATCCGGCTTTTCTCACCCTGTATGAACAACAGCCAAACGTGGCAGAGCTACGTTTCAAACTGACGAGTTCAAAATGTCAGCTCTGGTGTGCTAGCGCGTTTTACCGCTGCGCCACCTGAGCGGCACGCAGGGACATATTAATTTAAACCACTCTGTATGCATTTATGAAAGCTTTTTTTAAGGTTTACTACAGAAGCCTCTGTTTTAAAATTTGTAAATTTATGGCCTTGAAGAAAGAGCATTAACACATTTTACATTTTAAAACAAATCATGAAATAAATGTAAATGTAAATGCGTGACACAGAGTGAGAGGTAGCAAAATATCAGTCCGCAAAGTGGATTAGTTTGTAGAGTCTGTGCCCAACAATCTCATTGGTTAAGGGATGCGGTGGGTCCGATAGACTGCTGATTCCTGCCTTTCGCCCAGTCAATCACACATTCCTACATCCTCATTATAGCCTTTAGTAGCTTCAATTAACCTGGTGGCATGTCTTTGGAATATGGGAGGAAATTAAGCACCCAAATGAAATCCACACAGACACGAAGAAAACACAACACAAAGTCCACACAGAAAGGACCCGATCACTCCACCTGAGAATCGAACCCTGGACCTTCTTTCTGTAAGGCGACAGTGCTATCCACCAAGCCACTATGTCACATTGAGTCTAACTGGGCTTCCTAAAATCTTCCTTAAGCCTGCAGTAGCTACTAAATAAAGAAATGTGTAAAGAAAATAATTAATTACATTAGACCCTAACTAAACATGTTAATCCTGTTAATACCATGGTAGAAAATTAGCACATTACATTCTGCCGCTGAACCCTCCATCATTAAAACTATAATGACATTTTAAAGGCAACCACACTAAATAATTTATGTAATATTACAGTAACTTACAGGCAGTATATGATTAAACATGTGGCACCTGACCAGAGATTTTTGGACAATCTATTTGAAAACCAAGGACAATAATATGGAAGTTATTTTACAGATTATTTCACTGTTTTTCTACACTTACTGTCCATTTTATCAGCTCCACTTATCATATAGATGCATTTTGTAGTTCTACAAATACTGAGTGTAGTCCAGTTGTTTTTCTACATGCTTTGTTAGCACCCTAACATGCTGTTCTTGAATGGTCAGGACTCTCCCAGGACCACCACAGAGCAGGTATTATTCAGGTGGTGGATCATTCTCAGCACTGCATTGACAATGACATGGTGGTGGTGTGTTAGTGTGTGTTGTGCTGGTATGAGTGGATCAGACACAGCAGTGCTTATGGAGTTTTTAAACACCTCACTGTCACTGCTGGACTAAAAATAGTCCACTAACCAAAAATATCCAGCCAACAGCGGCCCATGGGCAGCGTCGTGTGACCACTGATGAAGGTTCTCGAAGATGGCCAACTCAAACAGTAGCAATAGATGAGCGATCGTCTCTGACTTTACATCTATAAGGTGAACCAACTAGGTAGAAGTGTCTGATAGAATGGACAGTGAGTGGACACGGTATTTTAAAAACTCCAGCAGCACTGCTGTGTCTTACCCACTCATATTAGCACAACACACACTAACACACCACCACCATGTCAGTGTCACTGCAGTGCTGAGAATCATCCACCACCTAAATAATACCTGCTCTGTGGTGGTCCTGGGAGAGTCCTGATCATTGAAGAATAGGGTGAAAGGAGACAAACATAGCATGGAGAGAAACAGTTGGACTACAGTCAGTAATTGTAGAACTACAAAGTGCTTCTATATGGTAAGTGAAGCTTATAAAATGGACAATGAAGGTGGTTTTAATGTTATACATTATAAATATACAGTTTAAATGTGGCATTTTGACACCAAACACAGAATTTCGCCTCCAAGAAAAACAACAAATTGTCCAAGACTTAAAAGGCAGACTGCAATCACAGCAGGATACGTTACAATCAGCCCTTTGAGGGCCACCATAATGAAAATGAGTTTGACACCCCTGCTCTAGATCAAAGTGACACTATCCAGTCTCAGACTAGTCTTTCTGTAGACTTTGTCATTAAGGCAGTGGTTGGCTCGATATGTCCTAAAGCAATTAGACTCCTTTCTCTCCCTTGATGGTTGTTTTTGTGTAATTGGGAGGTTATAGAGTGAAAAATGAGATTGATTGTCCAAAATGGGAGTCTATAGCAAGTGAAGAAATATCTCAAAACATTGATTAAAATCCAGTGCAAATTGTAAAGTGTTAACAGAGAGATTGCAATCTAAATGTGATTGTTTCTTTGTTTCCTCCAGTTTATTCTGTGCCCTGATTTAGTGTTTATACTGCTCTAGCACCGTCGTGGAGTCGAAATTTATGAGGTGTAATTTACTTTACGACCACACAACTTGGCTGCCTGTGGTTAAAGAGGGTGACATCATTGCACATTATCATTTTTAAGACGGGCTCTGGTGTCACAAGCATATAACAATCTGTACTCTAACTTTAATTACACTGAGTAGGTGGCCTGTTATTTGAGAGAATTAAGCCTGTGAGGCTTTAAGAAAGAAACGATAAATATGTAGCAAAGAAAGATTGAGTATACACAGTTGCCCAATATTATATGCACTTACCTTGCAGCTAGGCTCACTTGCCATTTAATTTGGCACAGCTAGCAACAACACAATAATAAAATAGTCAGAAGGGGTGTCCATGTTCTTTCTGGCTATATACTGATAAATTTCTTAAACAAATCATTATTTAATGGTTTAGAAAGTTTGTTGGTAATAGGTAGCAGTATTGCCAGGGACACAATCAAAGCATAAAAGACACTGCTAAGTGGAGAACTGTCTGCCAACTCGAAATATGTCAGTAGGAGTAACATACAGCCATTAAAGGGCTGCCAATGCAAATAAATGACAGGTATGACTTGTACATGGATTCAACATAGCAACAACGTGGACATATCTAAAGTGACAAGCACGTGTTACCCGGAAATTCTATGCTATGCTTCCAAACTCTACCATATAACTGTAGAAATCCCTGTTGTGCTTTAATTAGTCCAAAAAAATAATAATAATGGGTCATTCCTGGGATTGGGTGCCTTTTGGACCTTAAAACTTTTTGAAAATGAAACACTGTTTTTATTTGTTTTTCATGTTTTATTATAAAGCTCAAGCACACAAACTGTAGGTTTTATTAAAACATTTTTATGCAGTCTCTGACCCAGGATGTCCACCCTGTTACGGACAAATGCATAACTGTTGTGTTTCTGTCTTTCAGCTGCACTTAAGGCCATTCTTTAAAGGATGCACACACAATATCAATATTTCTGTTATTATTATAACCAAACTGAATAATAAAGCCATATGAATTACATATGCACCTCATATACACTGTGACGTCCACCCTGTTACGTATTAGGTTGTAACAGGGTGGACCATAACAGGGTGGACATTCTGACATAAAATTAGCCATTAGCTAGCGAGTGAGCAAAACCATGCTAGCATAAAAGTGAATTCAGACAAAGAATTCTCTGCTTTTTAGTATGATTATTTTTAAAATGATCAAATCGTATTGCTTTTTCTCATATATCCCATAACAGGGTGGACATGTTATGGTTGACCATATAAGACTTTTAGGATAAAATGTGGAAAAAAACAACATTAAAATGAGGAGTTTAATAAGCCACTCATCTTCCACAGTTGTTTTCCCTCCAAAAAGAGCATGAGAGCTCCAGGAAATAATGTCAGTATGCAAAACAGCTCTTCATTTTAAGATACAGTAGTAAGAAATAACATGGTGGACAGCAACTTGAGGGACATGTGAAAAACCCTTATAATCAACAATAAAATGAAACTCATAAAGAAAAAAAATAATCCAAGGTTTAGAGGGACTTAAGCTGTACAGCACATGGGACATGGGAAAACCTCTGGTATCTAAGTGATAGGGGGGGTGTAAAATACATTGTGTTTAGTATTTGAAAGTGTTAATTATTTCAGTAAGATGTTTAGAAATTGTATTGTTTAAAATTTTATTTAATAAATACAATAATCAGTACTGGGGACACAAAAGGCACCGAATTGTAGGAATGACCCTTAAACAAACAATATAAAATTCTGGTCATTGTTATTTGGTGGTTTATTCTACTTATAGATGGGATAAAGGGTCATTGACATTGTTCACTTAATTCACACAGTGATTGTATACCCACAATGTGCACATATCATTTATAACCAAAACTATGTGGACACCTGACTATGAGTTACATAGGCATGTCATTTCAAGCCACACACATTAATATGGAGTTGCAACCCAATAAGCCACCCCATTACCACAGTTGCATCTATAATAGCTTTCACTAATCTATGAAGACTTTCCTCAACATTTTGTAGTGTGTCTGTGGGTCTGAATTTGTGTCCATTTGTAGGGTCAGACACTGATATTGAGTGAGAAGACTCACAATTGCCACAATAATCAATCCCAAATGGGTTCAGTGTGGTTCAAGACAGGGTTTAGTGCAAACCTCTGAAATTTCACATCAAATCTGTCAAACCATGTGTTTATGCTGAAACAGAAATGGGTCTTCCCCGGGCCGCTCAGGTGGCGCTGGGATTTTGAATACACTGTATCGAATCTCAGCTCTGCCATCCAGCTGGATGGCACATGAACAACGATTGGCTGTTGTTCAGGGATAGGAAAGCCGACCAGGGTTCCTCATAACTGGTGCAATTACGAACTCTGCTGGCTGATTGATGGCGCCTGTTCAGGGTGTGGCTCTCCATACACAAGACTGATCCGCATATGAACTCGCCTCATGCAGGTGAAAAGAGGCAGTCGGTACTGCTCACGTGTCAGAGGGGGCGTGAGTCAGTTGCGAAGCTCCTCAGTCAGCAGTGGAGGGTTGTATCGGTAGAGGTGAAGCAAAACCAGGGTAACTGGATATGACTAGGTTAGGGGAGAAAATTGTTGTGGGGGGGGTTAGAGGATATAATTTATTCTATACACACAGACACATGCAATCAATGTCTCTTGGAAGAACACATACTTTTGTTCATACAGTGTTTTTAATAAATGAATAAATGAATTTTAATATATTTTGATATGCAGAAAACCCACTTTTTAAAGCATACTGTGTTTATTTATCAGAAACTTTTCTAATTAACAAATATGTACAATAAAATACAGCTGAAGATAAATTAACAGAAACGTAGGGCACACCACACACCAACCTGCCAGTGTTTGAGCACAATACCCAGTGTGCCCTGCATTGATCTGAACCACTTTTAATGCTCTTCCCTGTAAGGAAAAGAGATCAAGGTAATTCAGTAGAGATTGCATTACTCTTGATCTGAAAGGCAACAAAACTAAATGAAATCCTTTTCAACAAACAAAGAAATCAAAGGCACTTTCTCCCACCACTAGTCTTCTTTCATTGGAAGTTGATGTACTGTATACACTTCATTTCCCGCCACCTAGCTCGGCTCAGCATATTGCATTGTAAAGCAATTTCAACTGTTGGAGCTCAGCCCTTTCTAAAATGTAGGGAGTCGTAACCAAATTTAGCTGTCATGTCCACAGACAATTGGAGGATTTCATTGCTTTTCATCAGCGTTCTCAAATCCCCAGCTCCCTGTGTCTTGTCTGGATTGAGTAAATGCTTTGTGATGCTGTGTGATTGTTTAGTAAATGACTGTTTCTCTATGTGAGTGTTGAAATACCTCAGTAGCACACTGAAACGTTAGAATGTGTTGAAAAGCCATGAAAATCAAAGCTAATTGCATCAGTTGGTGGTTTGGAAGTGTGATATTTGGTGCTGACTTTCTTTATATGCCTAAATGATTTTGTCATTATTATTTCTGTGCTTTTTTTTGTTATGATTAAAGTAGGGCATTCACATTTGGCAATTATATTGTTATATTAGAGGAATATGCTGTTGCCATGGCAAAGGAATTATGACACCTTTTGTTATATTAAAACTGGCCAGCAAGAAACCTGCCCAATAATTTATTTGGTTCTGTGAACAGGATTTACTTTCCAAAAAACAATAGGCAGAATGATGAGAATGATTTATATTTTATAATAATTTTGTATAATAATAATAATAATAATACTCATTAATATTATTATAATAATTATAATAATAATTTTTATTATTATTATTAATTTTTAGTAGTATTATTATTATTAGTAGTAGAGTATGAGTATTATTAATATTGTTATTGTTATCATTTTTATTATTATTATTATTGTTGTTCTTAAAAATAATCATTATAGTAATAAGTTTGCTAACCCAATACCACTAGGCTCCAGGGTTTGAATCTCAAGGGTTGCTTCTAATTACAGACATAATTAACTAACCACACCCACGTTACCCTGACCTGGAAGTGGTTATAAAACATGAACATGAAATGATTGTTAATAATAATTTCAGTGTTTTGGACAGTGGTAGCCTAGTGGGTAGAGCTTTGGGTTATCGATCCAAAGATTGCGATTTTTGAATCTCTGCCATGCACTCACATGCATTTTGCTCCGGGGCACAGTACAATGGCTAACCCTGTGCTCTGACCCTAGCTTCCAAACAAGCTGGGATGCGTGGAAAAAAAATTTGTTGTACTGTACACCTGTATATGTATATATGACAAATAAAGGCATTCTGTTCTATTCTATTTTATTCTATTCTATTCTGTTATATTATATTCTATATTATTCAGCTAGCCCTGGCAGGCTTAAATGTCAGCATCTCTATGGTTTGCCGGGCAATGAGTTGCCATGCAGACATGATTTGCTTTGTCTTGAGGGTTGTGGGGAAGATGGCTGAAACCTTACCATGGACTGACTTTGTCCTGTGTATTCCTGCCTTTAAACCAGACCCGCTGTGACCCTGACCATGATAAAGCACTTAATGAAAAGAAATACACACTGATCAGCCATAACATTAAAACCACCTTCTTGTTTCTACACTCACTGTCCATTTTATCAGCTCCACTTACCATGTAGAAGCACTTTATAGTTCTACAATTACTGACTGTAGTCCATCTATTTCTTTACATACTGTTTTAGCCTGCTTTCATCCTGTTCTTCAATGGTCAGGACCCCCACAGAACCACCTCAGAGCAGGTATTATTTGGGTGGTGGATCATTCTCAGCACTGCAGTGACACTGACATGGTGGTGGTGTGTTAGTGTGTGTTGTGCTGGTATGAGTGGATCAGACAAAGCAGCACTGCTGGAGTTTTTAAATACCGTGTCCACTCACTGTCCACTCTATTAGACACTCCTACCTAGTTGGTCCACCTTGTAGATGTAAAGTCAGAGACGATCGCTCTTCTGTTGCTGCTGTTTGAGTTGATCACACACGGGGCACTGTAGACTGGATATTTTTGGTTGGTGGACTATTCTCAGTCCAGCAGTGACAGTGAGGTGTTTAAAAACTTTATCAGTGCTGCTGTGTCTTATCCACTCATACCAGCACAACACACACTAACACACCACCACCATGTCAGTGTCACTGCAGTGCTGGGGCCTGCACGGTGGCCAAGTGGGTTGCACTGTCCCCTTAAAGCAAGAAGGTCCTGGGTTCAATCCCCAGGTGGGGCGGTCCGGGTCCTTTCTGTGTGGAGTTTGCATGTTCTCCCCGTGTCTGTGTGGGTTTACTCCGGGTGCTCCAGTTTCCTCCCACAGTCCAAAGACATGCAAGTGAGGTGAATTGGAGCAAACACTGCAGTGCTAAGAATGATCCACCACCCAAATAATACCTACTCTGTAGTGGTCCTGGGAGAGTCCTGACCATTGACGAACAGCATGAAAGGGGGCTAACAAAGCATGCAGAGAAACAGAGACTACAGTCAGTAATTGTAGAACTACAAAGTGCTCCTATATGGTAAGTGGAGCTGATAAAATGGGCAGTGAGTTTAGAAACAAAGAGGTGGTTTTAATGTCATGGCTGTATATCTGTGAAGTTTTATATTTATGTTTTGTCCAAATAAGTTTTTCATCAGAACTATGGTTAATAAATTGAATGACTAAATGATATTCCTAATTCTTTTTTCCACCTGTCTTGTTAGTTTTCTTTATCTTCCTGATCATAGACATTTATCACTCTGTAGACCCTAGAAGTGTAGAAGATGAAGTATTCATTAGGTTATCCTGACAGATGCCTTAACTAACCATTTGCAGCAGCATGTCACCTGTCAACATGAAGGAAACAGATAAAAATGCAAATGAATATAGACTGAGGTGTGAAACAGTGATTGGTGAGTTGAACAGTGGGATTTGTGAATAGGCGTAAATTATAGTCTTTTTGAGAAGGACAAGCGGGGTACAGGTCACACATCTGCATAGGATAGTTTAGACACTGAAGATTTATTGCTGTTTCAGTAGATGACAAAAAATAAAGAAAAATATATCATGGACCAAAGAATCTAGTCCTTGAGGCTGTCTGGTACATCAAAAAGCCCAGTTGACGTATGATGACTTTGTAAATGCCTGGACTCCTGGACCCTCACAATGATCAAAGTTTTCCCTTTTTCTATCACAGCTGAATTTGAAGCTTTGATAAGTAGCTTAGTTAGTTAAAAAAGGGCAGTGAGCATTCAGGTCTGTTAACTTAAACTTAACAGGGTAATATTCCCACTAATAATATTGGAATCTGTATATTGCATACAGTCAAATCCAGGTTCACCATGTCACTCAGAAAGGCGCTTTAGGTATAACTAGAGGTGACTTAGCTCTACAGGGCCCAATTCTTACAGGGCCCAAGTCACATTTGCAGGTCTTCTGGGATGTCTCATAATCCATGTTAAGACAGTTGTTCACCTGTGCGCACTTTTTTAATGTTCCCATGTAACCATGCCTTTTAAATAGGACACCCAATTCTTTTTAGTTTCAGCCACCCCCACCCCCACCCCTTAATCCCTAAATTCTACAAGCCTCCTTTGAAATGTGTAGCCACTAGCCAGCTGCAGATTCTCAGAATGAGTTTCCACATTTACATTTTCAGCATTTAGCAGACACTTTTATTCAAAGCAACTTACATTGTACATTCTAAGAAATTGAGGGTTAAGGGCCTTGCTCAAGGGCCCAACAGTGGCAACCTGGCAGTGGTGGGTTTGAACCAGCAACCTTCTGCTTACTAGTCCAATACTGTAACCGCTAGGCTACTATATATATATACAGTATATATACAGGGGTTGGACAATGAAACTGAAACACCTGTCATTTTATTGTGGGAGGTTTCATGGCTAAATTGGACCAGTCTGGTGGCCAATCTTCATTAATTGCACATTGCACCAGTAAGAGCAGAGTGTGAAGGTTCAATTAGCAGGGTAAGAGCACAGTTTTGCTCAAAATATTGCAATGCACACAACATTATGGGTGACATACCAGAGTTCAAAAGAGGACAAATTGTTGGTGCACGTCTTGCTGGCGCATCTGTGACCAAGACAGCAAGTCTTTGTGATGTATCAAGAGCCACGGTATCCAGGGTAATGTCAGCATACCACCAAGAAGGACAAACCACATCCAACAGGATTAACTGTGGACGCAAGAGGAAGCTGTCTGAAAGGGATGTTCGGGTGCTAACCCGGATTGTATCCAAAAAACATAAAACCACGGCTGCCCAAATCACGGCAGAATTAAATGTGCACCTCAACTCTCCTGTTTCCACCAGAACTGTCCGTCGGGAGCTCCACAGGGTCAATATACACGGCCGGGCTGCTATAGCCAAACCTTTGGTCACTCGTGCCAATGCCAAACGTCGGTTTCAATGGTGCAAGGAGCGCAAATCTTGGGCTGTGGACAATGTGAAACATGTATTGTTCTCTGATGAGTCCACCTTTACTGTTTTCCCCACATCCGGGAGAGTTACGGTGTGGAGAAGCCCCAAAGAAGCATACCACCCAGACTGTTGCATGCCCAGAGTGAAGCATGGGGGTGGATCAGTGATGGTTTGGGCTGCCATATCATGGCATTCCCTTGGCCCAATACTTGTGCTAGATGGGCGCGTCACTGCCAAGGACTACCGAACCATTCTGGAGGACCATGTGCATCCAATGGTTCAAACATTGTATCCTGAAGGCGGTGCCGTGTATCAGGATGACAATGCACCAATACACACAGCAAGACTGGTGAAAGAGAGGTTTGATGAACATGAAAGTGAAGTTGAACATCTCCTATGGCCTGCGCATCTAAATTTTATTGAGCCACTTTGGGGTGTTTTGAAGAAGCGAGTCAGGAAACGTTTTCCTCCACCAGCATCACGTAGTGACCTGGCCACTATCCTGCAAGAAGAATGGCTTAAAATCCCTCTGACCACTGTGCAGGACTTGTATATGTCATTTCCAAGACGAATTGATGCTGTATTGGCCGCAAAAGGAGGCCCTACACCATACTAATAAATTATTGTGGTCTAAAACCAGGTGTTTCAGTTTCATTGTCCAACCCCTTATATATACAGTATATAGATCAGCCATAACTCCACTTACCTTATAGAAGCATTACTGACTGTAGTCCATCTGTTTCTCTGCATGCTTTGTTAGCACCCTTTCATGCTGTTCTTCAATGGTCAGGACCAGCACAAAGTAGGTATTATTTGGGTGGTGGATCATTCTCGGCACTGCAGTGACAAAGACATGGTGGAGGTGTGTTAGTGTATGTTAAATAATGTGTTAAACATCTAAATAATACCTGCTCTGTAGTGGTCCTGTGGGGGTCCTGATCATTGAAGAACAGGGTGAAAGCAGGCTAAAAAAGCATGTAGATAAACAGATAGACTACAGTCAGTAATTGTAGAACTACAAAGTGCTTTTATATGGTAAGTGGAGCTGATAAAATAAACAGTGAGTGTAGAAACAAGGAGGTGGTTTTAATGTTACGGCTGATAACATTATATAACCTAGCAACTCATATAGAGGATCATGCTACCCTTTCCATATTCCTCAACCAATTCTGACAATGCTGCATCAAGGATCAAGGATGCAATTTACCACCCAGCCTTCCATTTCTCAGACACGGCTAAGTATGTCTGTTGAGAACCTGGCCAGAATGGTGGGCCAGCATATCAGACTAATGTACCACCTGAGCACCAAATTCCATGTCTTGAATCAGGACTGAATTCCAATAGATTTTTTGATAAATATTGTGCTGTACTTAGTATGTAATATTAGATAGATACAATGATTTGTTGTATTATTTATAACCAAAGTTTGTAAAATAAAGTTGAGGTGTAGCATCCATTTATCAATTTGCTTCTAAACTATGACCACTTAATACAGATCTATGCTAGACCATGCACTATGTCCTTGAATTGTAGGCTGTGCAGTGTATTGTAACTTCTATTTATTCTAACGTTTAACGAGGTTCATGAAATTAAGCAAATTTCCAAGTGAATTTAGTTAATTAGTTTTAATCCTTAAATTCCACAAGCCTCCTTTGACATGTGAAGCCACTAGTCATATCTTTACACTAGACAGCTAAGTGTAAAGAGTAAGTTACACTAGAGTAAGTTTCAGCACATATGGAGGATCATGCTACTCTCTCTGTATTTTTCCACCAACCATGGCAATGCTGCACCACACAGTAGGTTGTAGCAGCAAGGACGAATTTACCATCCAGTGATCCATTTCTCAGACATGGCCAAGTTTGTCTGTTGAGAGCCTTGCCAGAATGGTGGGCCAGCATATCAGACTAATGTACCACCTGAGCACCACATTCCATGTCTTGAATCAGGGCTGAATTCCAATAGATGAGTATTGTGCTTAGTATGTCATACTCAGTATGTAATCTCATATGAAGTAGAAACAATGATTTATTATATTATTTATAATAAAAATTTGAGAAATAAGGTTCAGGTGTAGCAAATTAGCCCTTTCTTTATCCATTTGCCTCTAAACTACTATCACTTAATACAGATCTACGCAAACTACGCACTATGTCCTTAAATTTTAAGATTTGATGTATTCCTGCCCCCCCCCCCTATAAGAGTTTAATATTGTATTTTTCATAATTATTTTTTCTTTTATTATTATTTGTATTTTTTGTTAACATGTATAGTGAAATTTGAATATATGCGTCAAAACCATCAGTTTGTCCCAAACACATTGCTTGAACAATTTGTTACGATGTTGCTTTTGTAAATCTAAGAGACTTCTTTAGGGAGTACATGGCTATTCCTTTGGAAGAGAACTGCCAGAAACTGTGAATCTGTATTTTAATTACTTCAATTTTTTAATATATTAACTATACATGTGTCTGAAAATTAAAAATCAAATGCATAACAAATGAAGTCTTCTGCATATAAAGAATGCTGTAATCATATTGACACTCATTTGGTTAGTAGATTAATTAATTCACTTATTTATTTACTCTAATTTAGCATGATTTGATATTTGCACTTTATAGCCAAAAGTATGTGGACATCTGACTGTAGGCCTGTCAGACATCCCATTACAAAAATATAGACATTATTAAGGAGTCTGGTATGGACCAACAGAGGAGCTATTGTGGCTTAAATTGCTGATAATTTCAGTACTGCTGATGGAAAAAAGGGTCACATCACAGTGCATAGAACCCTCCTGTGTATGTGGCCGTGCAGTCACAGACCAGTCAAAGTGCCTTTGCTCATTTCTGTCCACCATAGAAAGCACCTACAATGACCACGAATGCATCTGAACTGGACATCGGAGCAGTAAAAAAGAGTCTACTGGTCTTTTATTTTCTATACATTGTAACACTTTATGGCCAAAAGTGTGTGTGGACACCTGATGAATCTAAATTCACTTGAACCTTTTTGAAATATTAATTAATATTAATATTAATATTAATATTACCCAAATGTTCGTGTTGTCAGTAACGTTTTTTATTTAGAACATGACAACTGAAATACACTTTAAAAAGCTGAGACAGTCATATTTACCACTGTGTTACATCACCTTTCCACTTAATTACACTTTTTTAATGGTTGGGAACTGATATACGACTTCTCAACAGCCCATGGTTGCTGTTTTCTGATTGTTCTCTTCATCATGTACCATGCAAAGTTCCTCCTAACTTTGGTTGGATCCTTTGTTCAGGCTGTATGCATACTTCTAGTTTGATTCTCTTTGTCTGGATCAACAAAGAAAATGATGGTGATGAAATGGATAAATGAGTTAAAACATATAATCTAATAATTCCTCCTCTGCACATTTACCTTTAGAATTGTTTAGTGTCGAATCTTGTGACATCATTTTATGTGTTGTGTTTGTTTAGATGTCTTTGGTTTGTATTGGAATCATCCCTGAAACGAATCACACCAGAATTTTTTTCAGAAACTAACCGAGACCCCCCGCTCCCGCTCAAGCGCTCTCGATCTGCTTATTTAATGTGCAATAGAGTTTGAAAGGAAACGTTAACACCTACTGTAATGAACCACACTAACAGAGCAATCACACCAGGGTTTGTTTAAATAATTTTAAAAAAAGTACAGTGAAACCTCGATTTAATGGACTAAAATTGCACTGGTCAGTAAAATGCCACTGTCTAAAACAGCAAGGTTTTTTTTTTTCCCAGGGGGTGCGAAAATATTCTAAGGTCCACAAACGTGCTAAACATGCACATTTGATAAACAATAAAATGAACAACATAAATAGATATGTAAATATGTAATGTAAAACCTGTAAATAAATATTAAAATTGGTGTTCTGTACTACTGGGGATACATTTCATATACCATATGTGGTGGAGGAGATAGTGGGGACTCGCGTATTTATTATTCTGAGTCTGAAGCACTGCTGGTGGCTACTGGAGCAGTGATGGTGCATAACTAAGCACTAGAACTGCAAAAATTAAGCATAAAACACTGAGAAAAAGGCGAGAACAAAACAAGCCTACAGACAAAACAAAGCCTATCACCCATGTAAACAGAGAGACGTGACCCGGCTAGTGAACAATTACTGAACTACTGGTCCTGGTACGCTTTTTGCAGGAATTTTAATTAATCAGACCGGACATTTGGTTACCAGATTTTGTCCATTAAATCCAAAATCTGTTAAATGAAGGTACGTTAAATCAAGGTTCCACTGTATAACCACACCATGTACTGCAGTGGTGTCCAAACTTTTTTCTAGGAGGGCCAGATGTGATAATGTGAAAGTGCCCAAGGGCCAACAGTCTCTGATGACATTATTTTAAACAATAAAATATGCAGGCCGCTCAGGTGGCGCAGCGGTAAAGTACGCTAGCTCTGCCTTCCGACTAGGCTGGGCGGCTGTATGAACAATGATTGACTGTTTTTCAGGGTTAGAGGGTAAGAAAGTTGGATCATAGGTCCTCGCAACTGTGGCCCCTGCTGGCTGACTGATGGCGCCTGCACAGGGCTGAGGAATAATGCTGATGGGGGTGTGGCCCTCCATACACAGTGCCCGTCAAGTGTATGAACTCGACTTGTGCAGGGGAAAAATGTACTATCTGTACTGATTGCGTACCGGAGGGGGTGCAAGTCAGTTAAGAGGTGTCCTCAGTCAGTGGTGAAGGGTCGAATCAGTATAGAGGACGCATTCACGGTAATTGGACACGACTAGACTGGGGGATAAAAATTGGGGGGAGAGAAGAAAAAATATAAATAAATAAATAAAAAAGCATGTAATCATTTTATTTTCACACAGCGAACAACAACCAAATGTAAACATTCAGGTGCCAAACATGGTTTGGGTTTAAACTATAACAATGCATGGCTACCTTTAGAGTATTTCCTAGCATACAGAACCATAAGACAAAAGAGAAAAAAGATGTTCATATTGAACAATCCTTGACACTGTGCTTAAGTTATCTGGCTAACTCAGGAATCATGCTTTTCAAAATATTTTGATCTAATATAATGCATCAATAAAACATCAAAACACAGATAGGATTATTTCATAGATCTATTAAGAAAACCTTTTAATACTGTAATGTGCAGAAACAAGACTGGGAAATACTGTTCTAAATTATCATTTAAATACCTATAAATACCTGAAACAATCAAGTTACCAGACAATATCTTTACTTTGTAAATCATGTTATTTAGTTCAGTGGTTAAGGTACTGGACTAGTAAACAGAAGGTTGCCGGTTCAAGCCCCGCCACCACCAAGTAGCCACTGTTGGGTCCCTGAGCAAGGCCCTTAACCCTCAATTGCTCATTGTGTTCCGCTCACTGTGTAAGTCGCTTTGGATAAAAGCGTCTGCTAAATGCTGAAAATGTAAATGTAAATTAATACAGTCCGTGTAAATGCTTAGTCCATATAAATATCAGATACAAATGTGTTTTTAAAAAACTACAAACATCACAAATATAAATCATGTTTACAACCATGTGATTCAATAACCTGAATAAACTGTGGAGAGCAAACGAGTTTCACTTCTTTCTCAAACAATACCGCAGGGGAGGGAGGAGGAGATAAGCGGTTTGATGGACAGGTCCAGCAGCCAATGGATATACTTGTTAAAGAGATTGAGTGATTTCATTCATCTTTTCATTAATCATTTTGATATTCGCTGCTATGGACAGACAGATTTATACCCAAATCAACACGTGTAAAAAAGTGAAAACCGCTAAAAGTGTTTTTAATCAGACAGCGACGATATATTTTTTTTCTGTTTGACTGTACTGGCGGGCCACAAGTAATACAATTTAAGACAGAAGGCGGGCCGTATGAAATCCGATCCGGGCCGGACTTTGGGCATGCCTGATGTAGTGAATCAGAATACCTTAAAATGGAGTGGTAATTCAGTAAATCTGTAATGTAGGGTTTGTTTGTTTGTTTATTGGAATTTTAATGTCATGTTTTACACTTTGGTTACATTCATGACAGGAACGGTAGTTACTCATTACACAAGGTTCATAAGTTCACAAGGTTATATCGAAAACAGTCCTGGACAATTTTGTATCTCCAATTCACCTCACTTGCATGTCTTTGGACTGTGGGAGGAACCGGAGCTCCAGGAGGAAACCCACGCAGACGCGGGAGAACATGCAAACCCCACACAGAAAGGACCTGGACCGCCCTACCTGCGGATCAAACCCAGGACTTTCTTGCTGTGAGGCAACAGTGCTACCCACTGAGCCACTGTGCCACCATAACGTAGGGTAATCCAGTATATCCAAAGTCACATGGTCAAGATAGTCAGATCCTGTAGCAGTAAAACATCCCCACATTATCAGTGACCCACCTCCATGCTTGACCATGGGGATGGTATTTTTCTGGTCATGAGCTATTCTTTAATGTGCCAGACAAATTGCTGATCCATATGACCAAACAGTTTCAGTTTTGATTTGCCACTCAATAGAATTGTGTCCCAGATCTATCAGAATTCCTCCTAGTGTGTTCCAGTTGACCTTTCCTTTGCTTCTTGGTCTAGTGGAGCGTGTGTCATAAAGTCCGGCCATGAAGTCTTTGATTGTTTAGTCATCTTTTTATGTCTGCCACTGATCCATTTGTACCAGTCTTTATCAGGTCACCCTGAAAGTCCTTTGCTGTATCATAGGGTTTTTTCATTGTTTTCTAAGATTGCTAAAGCTTGTGGACAATTTGTTTTGCCTTTATCTAATTATCAATTAAAAATATAGGAATTACAGTTAGGTCAGAAAAATAACACTTTTTACAGTTGGCAAATACGGTGATTGATGTGGTGCAGAGCAAACTGCATTTAACTCCAGCTACGATCAGCCTGTCAGATCTCAATGTCACCAGTGTGCTCATTTTAATTCTGCACTCTATCTGCTAGATGTCCGTGGCCTCCTTCCAGCATCCCCACAGTGCTGCTACACCATCAAACATGGCTGGCCTTTGTTTATTGGATTAAAGCCTTGATCCTGCTCAGTCATACACTTTACTGCTATTGTCAACCACCTGCTAGCTACAGGGTGTCATGCTAATAAATGAAATGTTACGGCTCATAAGTGGATTAGTTTGATGTATTAAAGAACTACATCTTTTTTCAAATAACCAACAGATTGACCACGTTGGTGTCAAATAAATTACTCTTTACTTGTAGCTTTCAAATAATGTGAAATAATAATAATAATAATGTTTATTTTAATTTTTTTTTTATTATTAAAAAAAAGTGCAATAATGCACCATAATTTTAAACAAGACGCCAGTTAACACCTTATGTGTTTTTGCAGGCACATATGTGACAAAAGTAACAGCAACGGATGCAGACGATCCAACTTATGGCAACAGTGCGAAAGTGGTGTACAGCATCCTCTATGGCCAGCCATACTTCTCTGTGGATCCTGAAACAGGTAGGCACTGTACTTAAAGAAAGCATTTTTGAGATCATGTGTTTTAGCCACACTCACTGCCAGCAGGATTATTAATTCAACTACAGTGGTACTTTGTAACTCGACGTCCCCTAAACTCAAAATCTTGGAAACTTGATGCCCTTTGTCAAGAAATTTGCCCCCTTAAACTCGACGTTTACCTTAAACCCAACGGATTCAGCTTTTTTAATTATGATTTATTGATTTAATTTCAAATTAACAATAAACAGCCGCTTTTTTCAGCACTTGGCTTAAGTGGTGAAGTAAAACGTCATCAAAGTGCGCATATAAGAAGAATCTGCATTTGTGTTGAATAACCATAAGATTCACTGTGAAAGCTCCATGTGTATCTGTGTTTAGCTACATTTTTCTCATGTATCACTTTTAAACTAGTTTTATAGCTCAAGAATCAACCTGTGAGAATCAGCTTTTTTCTGAGAGAGTCTTAAACGCTTATTGTTAAAAAAACAAAAAAACATTTAACGTGGTTTAATGTATTAAAAAAACAACATAATAACACTTACCCTCTCTTAATTATTACTGCTCATAAGTTCTCTCCACTAATGAAATTCCTTGCTCATTGTTTTATTACAATAAGTCACTTTGTGCACCGACACAGTCAGCGCAAAAGCTATTGTGCCACTTCTCATGTTAATGCACCTTTACTGAACAGAATACAGTATTCCAAGTTTAAGCATCTCCACAATTAAGAAGCATAAGGAAACAATAAAGAAGTAATGGTAAAGTGCAGGTTTTATTGTATTTTTATTGGTGTTTAACTGTTTTCAATTGTATTTCAGTGTTTTTATATTATATTTGTGGTGTTTTCAGTGTATAAGTGTTGCGTATGGGACAGCAATAGAGGGACCAACACAATATTAGGAAGGTGGTCATAATGTTATGCCTGATCGGTGTATATGCAGTTCCACAGGACCATGGAACACATTAACAGATTTCCCATACATCCGTATGGGAAAAAAATACCTTGAAACTCACCGATTTTTTAACTCAACTCCACTCCCAGAACCAATTGATGTTAAGTTTCAAGGTACCACTGTATATAAAACTTGCCATTTGCTGTTTTGGCATAATGAGTTTGGTGTGCAGTGGCCTTCACAGAACCTTAATCTTAACTCTATTGAACAGGTTGATGTTGTCAGAATTGGAATATTGATTCCCAAGTCTTCTTGTTTAGCATCAGTGGCTGACCTCACCAAAGCCCTTTTGATTAAATGGACACAAATAAATGCTGATGCAGACAAATCTGCAACAACTTGGGAAGACCTCCACATACTTTAGATTTTGTTCCATTTTTCTGTATGTGACAACAGAAATACAGTGGACCCTTGACTTACAAATTTTATTGGTTCGGAAAGGCTGTTCTTAAGTCAAAATGTTTGTTAGTTAAACCTATTTTTCCCAAAAGATCATGTAAATAGATTTAATTCGTGCCAGACCTTCCAAACCACCCCCTTACCTAACCTTAAATGTCTTAAATGGTCTTTTTTGTTATAAATACAAGTATATATTTGCCCTTAAATCTTAAATTATAGAATAGACATTACTGTAATAAACAATAATAAGCAACAATACACAGTAGTACTGTACACATCACATTTCAGTACAGTACATGTGCTGTACCATACACCATAATACATTGTATCTACCAGAAACAACAATAACTCTCATATTTCTCTATTATTTTCTTCTTTATAAATAGCTTTGTATTTTGTAGGTGTAAGTTCAGGAAAGAATAACTTCCTTCTTCTCTCTTACTCAATATCCCCTTTGTCTGATACACAGTGACATCTACTGGCAGGAGTGATTATACAACAACAAAAAACTGTGCTTTCTCTGCACCTTCTCTGTTGACAATTTAATATAGAATTTTACAAAATATAAAGAAAACACCGAAAAAAACACTGTCCGCTGTCTGAATGTTCGCTCACTGTATATATATATATAAAGAGAGAGAGAGAGAGAGAAACGGTCAGAGTCAACTTGTTCGTGACGTCACGTGTTTTGCGAATTTCGGTTCGTAATCCCAAATGTGTTTGTACGTTAAGTTGAAAATGATCGTTTGTAACCCAAAATGTTCATATGGTAAACCGTTCGTAACTCAAGGGTCTACTGTACATTTTTACTTTAATTTCATGAACATATAGTAAATTATTTGGATATTTTTTCACAAATTAGATGTCTCTTCTGCAATCAGATGTGAACCAATGTGGCAAGTGCAGCTGGGTGTGAAAACACATACTTATTATAATGTGAGCTAATTTAAAGTGCACAGAGGAGGCATAAAAACAATTGTTATGTATGACTAGTGTAAAACAGCTTAAATAAATGTTGGAGAATTTATTTATGACAATATGAAGTCAATGCGAGGTATAAAATTGAATTACAACACATCAACGCCATTAAACAATTAAAGAAAGGCTGCCTATTTTTATTATGCTGTGGCTGGTCTGAGCAATAGATTTAGATCATGAGCCAATTCTGAACTCTAACTCATTTTGAAAAGTGGGGAAGGGATAGATATCCTGTCAGCTTAATAGCCACAAAGATCAATATCCATGTTAGCAGGTGCTACATTTCACACAGACCAATAATCCAGCAAGTGCAAAGTTAACTTGGTTTAAAAACACATAGATTTTGTCTTGTTTTTATTTTTATTTTACATCATGATTATTAAATGAAGCAGGAAATGTGAGCTGCTGTGCACAATGCATATAAATAAAGGTGTTAAGGGAAAAAAAATAAATGACTGAACTTGCAATTAATAGTGTGCAACATTCAAACAGTGTCAGGCAATTCAATTAAACCACTGCTCACATTGATTAGATTAAGAGCTGTAAATAATCATGAATATCTTCACTCATCATCAGTCTAATATCCTTTATGTCTTCATTAGGAAATGGAAGGACACTATATCACTACCGCTGGGAGTTCACACAGTCCTCATTCAATATCCTGTAATGGAATAACTTGTTCAGCGTAATGCGTCCACTCGGTAACACAGCAAAATCTATAATTCGGAGAGAAGAACCATATTAAATATACTGTGAAAGCAGAATGCAGTGCTTTATTATTATTGATAATTCCTGTACAAACCCCATCACACCCAACAAGAAGTATAAACAAAGAGGGATAAAAATGGAAAAAGAACCCATACACAAATGTAATATATACAATTTCCACGCCCATATTTGTGCAAACTATACATGAAACTTTTTAGAAATTGGAACAATTTCATATATTGACATATGTGTGGCCCATAGAAATATGTATGCTGATGTATGTGTAATACATTTTTCTGACATATATTTAACATATTATTTCTATAAGTTACTCAATACATTAAATAACCCAACCCCATTAGTCCGGTCTTTCCACCCATATAAAACATACATGAATGCCTAAAAAAAAATATATATATAATATATAAATTAATTCTACAAATATATTTAATATATGTACATACACACATTTTAGTAAGTTATGGGTTTTTCATATATGTTATAAGCCTATCTACATATATTCAGAAGATACATATATAATAATATATCACTTTACAGGTAACATTACTGATATAGGGGCATATACACTGATCAGCCATAACATTAAAACCACCTCCTTATTTCTACACTCACTGTCCATTTTATCAGCTCCACTAACCATATAGAAGCACTTTGTAGTTCTACAATTACTGACTGTAGTCCATATATTTCTCTACATACCTTTTTAGCCTGCTCTCACCCTGTTCTTCAATGGTCAGGACCCCCTGCAGGACCACCACAGAGCAGATATCATTTGAGTGGTGGATCATTCTCAGCACTGCAGTGACACTGACATGGTGGTGGTGTGTTAGTGTGTGTTGTGCTGGTATGAGTGGATCAGACACAGCAGCGCTGCTGGAGTTTTCAAATACTGTGTCCACTCACTGTCCACTCTATTAGACACTCCTACCTAGTTGGTCCACCTTGTAGATGTAAAGTCAGAGATGACCGCTCATCTATTGCTGCTGTTTGAGTTGGTCATCTTCTAGACCTTCATCAGTGGTCATAGGATGCTGCCCATGTTATGTTAATAAAATTGCATATACAAATTAAATATATATGCTAACATATAAGAATACAACATATAATACCATATAAAATTAATCCTATAGATATATAGTATTTAATATATGTACATACATATATTATTATACATTATACATACATTATTATGTTATGGGTTATTCACATATGTTATAAACCTATATCTACATATATTCAGAGGATACATATATAATAATATGTTACCCTATAGCTAACATTAGTGATATAAGGGCATTTATGTCACATATTACATTTCCGTGTAGGTAGGGCATAAAAAGAAAACAGAAACCTCAATTACTTTGCACTTCACAGAGCTGTAAGGCGTTAAAAAGGGTGCCTTTGATGGTACACCCAGAAACATAAACCCAGCAGATCAAATGTGGCATCCTTTTTTCATATTACCTGATACCAGTGTTGCATGAAACACCCTTGTTAACCTTTTAGCCAGCCACTTTGGTGTCTGATATACAAGGTACTGGCTTGATTTGTAAAAGCTTTTATAGCATTAGGACATACATTAGACTGGATTAATTTATGAAGCTATTTATTTGACTAACAGCAACATTTCCCATATAGGCAAACTGAACTCTCAACCGAATGTCCTTTATTTCTTAGAAGTTCTGTTAGTGTGGGTGCTGCACAACAACACAGCAGCACAGAACTTAGTCAACTTAGGCCTAAGTTCAATTCATACTTTCAGTCACTGTCTGTGAGAAGTTTCAGATGTTTTTTATATTTCTGTGTGAGTTTGTTTGGGTATGTCTGGGTATTCTGGTTTCACATAAATTTCTTCCAGTTGTGAGAGAGCTAGTAAATGTAAAAATGAGTGTTGCCCTGTGATATGTTTCAGGATGGTTGTTTTTTAGATAATGCTGGACCTAACCTGACCCTGACTAGAATGATAGAATTAATATGAGCAATCTTCAAAAAGTTTCCACACTTTTATATTTTTGTTGGGAACGGTGAGGGTGGGAGGAGTAGTTATTGGTCGTGTCCGAGAGACTGAGAGAGCTTATAGTCCGGATTTAGTGCAATCTGATTTCCACCTTTTTGGACCGTTCGAAGCTTTAAGAGGAAAAAGATTTTCATGTGATGATGATGTGAAAGCCGCGGTGCATCAGTGGCTACACACTCAACCAAAACCTTTTTTGCTGATGGCATTTAAAAGTTGGTACGACTCTGGAAAAAATGCATGAGAAGGTTACTATGTAGAAAAGTGATGTCATTTATTTTTGAAATTCTTAATAAATAGAGTTTAAAGAGTGCGGAAACTTTTTGAAGAACCCTTGTACAAAAGACTTGTTAAAATTAGAGTCCCATTATGCTAATGTTCCATTTTTGTAATTAGAAATGAACACAATGATATAAACATGATATCTGCTGTACAGGGCAGTGGTAGCTCAGTGGTTAAGGTACTGGACTAGTAATCAGAAGGTTGCCAGTTCAAGCTCCACCACTGCCAAGTTGGCCTCTGAGCAAGACCCCTAACCCTCAACTGCTCAAAATCGTGTTTAGTCATAATTAGAGATGTACCGATCGGGGTTTTTGGCACCGATTCCGATGTCCGATCTCCTTTCAGGGACATCGGCCGATAGCCGATTCCGATCGGGGGGGGGGGGGGGGGGGGGGGTTAGCAGTAAATAAAATTAATAAACTTAAAAAGAGCCTTACAGTGAAGATAAACCGGAGCAGCGCGCGCGCGTGTTTGTGCCTTTAGAAGAGACGCTTTGTTCACAGTATCGCTATAAGTGATTCATTGATTCTGAGTCGATTCGTTTTATGTGAAGCGTAAGTTTCTCTTCTCAGTTATCTCTCCGTGTTTACTGTTATTAATTAAATGTCGTGGTTTTAAATAAACATCAGCTACTACAGAACATTTTGTGTGACTCTCTTACATTAAAAAGCTTCATTAAAAAGCTTCATTAAACTGCTATTACCACAGATCTGTAACCGACCGTCAGACTCGTTCCGTCTAAGGAGCTAAAAGTTTTCTGATCCTAAAAGTTCAGCAGATGATCCTGAACTAACGAATTTGCTAATGAATAAACTTTTGCCTCTGATTGGCTCTGTAACGTCTTCTGTTCTCATCTACATCACAAGTAAGAACCGCTCACGATTTACCAAAGTGAACCAGGAGTTTATATAACGTGCTGATAGAATCGACTCAGATGTGACCGGGTTGAATTATCTTTTTAAAGTAAATATTACAATCAGCAAAATTACATCGTATGTATGATGCACAACGTTAATGATGTTATTTTAGGTCATGAAGAGCTTTCACGATGGTTTCTGTGCGATGGTTGATGAATGGTGATGTGATGGTTGGTGCTTTGTAGCTCAAAGTCTGGATCAATCCACTGAGCTGTTAACTTAATGTGATCTTTTATATATCACACGATCGGATCGGCTACTTTTAGGAAATATCGGCCGATCGCCGATAGCATATTTTGATTAAAAATCGGCCGATACCGATTCGTAGCCGATCGATCGTCCCATCTCTAGTCATAATTGTAAGTCGCTTTAGATAAAAGCATTTGCTAAATGCCGAAAATGTAAATGTACAAATGTAGGTGATGTAAAACTGTTCAGTGCTGATCATATTTACTTGTAAAGCAAAATTGTGACTGAATTACTACCTGTTGTCACCTGACATAATGAAAGCTGTATTTAATGCTGTTCCCTGACTCACTAGAGACAAGTCTTTAACATTTTGCTATTCATGTGATTTTTCACTATTAAGTTAGCTTATAACATATCAGTAGAACAATATTTCAAATGAAAGGAGACACTGCAATATCATTTTAAACTAGCTGCAAGCAAGAGACACAATATTTCATAAATCTTGTCATTTATACTTTTCTCAGATTGCAAAGAATAAGCCCCCAACCTTTAAAGTTTAAGCTCTTGAAATCAAACTTCTTCAGAATGTAATTGATCTTGTTCATTTTTTTTATTATTAATCCCTAAATTATGTATTGTAATTATATAACAAGCAACCTGTAGCAGCAAGTTTATACTAATAAACTACCTGTATATTATATTGTATTATATTATATACTGTATACTTATATTATGTACTATATACTTATAAACTATGTTATACTATATTATATAACTATATACACAGTTCAGCCATAGCATTAAAACCACCTCCTTGTTTCTACTCCACTGACCATATAGAATTACTTACTGTAGTCCATCTGTGTCTCTACATACCTTTTTAGTCTGCTTTCACCCTGTTCTTTAATGGTCAGGACCACTACAGAATAGGTATTATTTAGGTGGTGACAGTGAGACAGTAAGAGACTTAGATGTTTGGACAAACAAGGCAAGTTTGATCCACCACTTGGGTGCAAGTACAGAGAGGAGCCTTGATGCTTGTCTTCCTTGAGTTCTGGGTGGAGGATCAAGTTGAGCTAGACTAGTGGCTTGGAGGTTGCGTGGTACAGAGCGGGGTTTTATTAGACCTCGAAGGTAGCTTGTGGCTGGTCCATTTTTGGCTTTGTAGGCGAGCATCATTGTTTTAAACTGAATGCGTGCAGCTACAGGAAGCCAGTGAAGAGAACACAGCAGTGGGGTGATTCGACAGTGTTTAGGTTGGTTAAAAACCAGGCGAGCAGCTGCATTTTGGATGACTTGTAAGGGTTTAATAGTGGATATAGGAGCACCTGCCAGGAGGGAGTTGCAGTAGTCCAGCCGTGAGATTATAAGTGACTGGACAAGAATCTGAGTGGCTTCCATGGACAGAAATGGCAGAATCTTCTTTATGTTGTAGAGGAGGAACCGGCACAGAAGGACAGCTGGTTATCCAGGACAACACCAAGGTTTCGTACATTGTCAGATGGTTTGATCTGGGAGTCATCAAGAGGAATGACTAGGTCTTGGGTTGGAGATTGATCTCCAGGAATAAGTAACAGCTCTGTCTTGCTGGGATTAAGTTTAAGATGATGAGCTGACATCAAATGTCACCATAACAACCTTATGGTGTCTATATACTTTTGGCCAGTGTATATTGTTGAATAATATGTTTATTCATTTGCACAACACACTTCATCCTGGTCATTAATGAATGCAATTTGGTTTTCATTCTTCTTTCATATTTCACTTGCTTTGTCTGCACTCTAATCTGATTGTGTTTGTAACCAATACTTAAAGCCTGTTCTCTTCCTCTTATTGTAAAGGGATTATCAGAACTGCTCTACCCAAAATGGATCGAGAAGTGAAGGAGCTCTATCAGGTTCTCATCCAGGCCAAAGACATGGGAGGCCAGTTGGGAGGTCTGGCTGGAACCACCACCATCAACATCACCCTAAGTGACGTCAATGACAACCCACCCAGATTCTCCAAAAGTAAGATTCTGCACTTTTTTATTCCATAGCTGATCTTAAGCTTTTATTACTAACAAAGTAAAACGATTTAGTTTCAAATTAATGTCTGTATGTGTTATGTGTAAGAAACGTATACCTTTAAATATGTGAGCGTGGCTCACACACCGGGAGCGTTTCATATTTCTGTAATAAGGTCAGGAGAGGACACTTTGACAGTAACTGCATCCTGACTTCATCCCTTGTGTATATTTTTTCTCTCTCGCTTCTCCTCACCTTGTTTGTCTCTTCTGCTGCATTGCCCTAATGCATCTAATGACTTTGCAATTAGCTGATGTGTTTTTTTTGCCCCGGCATGGTCAGCTAATTAGCACTGGGTATCATCGGTAGTACAAATATTTTTATTATTGTGTCATATACACTGACAATATCACATTACAACTCTTACCTGAAAATATAAATTACATTTACAGTAGTTGGACGTATGTAATGATTTTTTAATCATGTGATTTTGTTCATTAGATACGTTCCACTTGCGTGTGCCCGAGTCCTCAGTGGTGGGCTCTTCGGTTGGCAAGATCCAAGCCCACGATCTCGACATTGGCAAGAATGCTGAGGTAGAATATACAATTGTCCCCGGGGATGGAGGAGTCATGTTTGACATCGTGACTAATGAACACAACCAGGAGGGCATCATTATTCTCAGACGGGTGAGTATTAATTATTGAAAACACACAAACACACACACACACAGAGACACACTAACGAGTTCTGACCCCCCAACCATCCACCCACACACACACACACACACACACACACACACACACACAGTGACATTCTAATGATCATCAACATGTTGCGTAATGTATTATTTTTGGGACGTTAAACATTCACTTATTACATTTAGAATACTTTTAATTTGAAAGTGTATTTAAAATGTTGCAATTACTATCTTAACGCTTTAGTTTTTACCAGGTAACATAATTAAACAGTATAAAAGCAGTTTACTGCTATTAAAGGTGTATGGCTATTAAAAGCTCTTACTGTATGTAGGTTAAGTGTTAATTTTTTCAGTATTCTATGTTATGTCAGTCAAAAAAACAATTAAATGCAAATACGAACACTAGTACTAGGACATATAATCAGAAGGTCGCTGGTTCAATCCCCACATCTGTCAGGTTGCCACGGGTGGGGCCCTAAACAAGGCCCTTAACCCTCAATTGCTTGCATTGTATTTGGTCACAATTGTAAGTCGCTTTAAATAGAAGCATGTGCTGATTTTCGAAAATGTTAATGACGTATAACAAATACACTGTTATTATAGATTGTAATGAACAATTTTACATTATATATAGTCAACATAAAACTCTGATGTACTTTCCTATGTAAAAATATACTATACTTATTAAACATCCAGAATATGAATGGGCGGCACGGTGGCTCAGTGGGTAGCACTGTCGTCTCATAGCAAGAAGGTCCTGGGTTTGATTCCAAGGTGGGGTGGTCCAGGTCCTTTCTCTGTGGAGTTTGCATGTTCTCTTCATGTCTGTGTGGGTTTCCTCCGAGATCTCCGGTTTCCTCCCACAGTCCAAAGACATGCAAGTGTACATTGTATCGAATCTCAGCTCTGCATCCGGCTGGGCTGGGTGGCTGCAGGAACAACGATTGGCTGTTGTTCATAGGGTAGGATGAGCCGGATAGGGACTCCTCATAACTAAGCAAATTACGACTTCTGCTGGCTGGTTGATGGCGTCTGCACAGAAATAATGCTGATCAGGGTGTGGCTCTCTGTGCACAAAGCTGATCGGCATATGAACTCACCTCATGCAGGTGCACAGATGGAGTCGGCTACTGCACACGTGACGGTCTTGCTCTCCTCAATCAGGGTCGGTGGAGAGAAAGCATAACGCAATTAGGTAAAAATTGGAGAAAGGGAGAAAATGCATAAAAAACCTAATAAATAAATAAAATAATAAACACATTATAAACCATAGGCGTCCCCAGTACGTTTGGTCAAACATGCTAGTCCACCAGTGCTGAGACCTCAAGCTCTCGAGTCTGAATCTTCTGGACAGAAGCTAACAAAGTCACACCATTGGTTTTGTGTCCGTACGGGGCGGGACAATGGCTGAACAGGGTTTTCTCATGACTGCTTCAGTTGTGGCCTCTGCTGGCTGATCGATGGCGCCTGCACAGTGGGACAGAGAATAATAGAGATAGGTTTCTCGTATAAACACACTGTGCAGGTGAAAAGATGTAGTCAGTATCGCATACATGTCGGAAGGGGACATGTGATGATTACAGTCCTCCTAAATCAGAAGCGGAGGTGTGTAGCAGTAGAGGAAAATTATGATCGGGTAATTTGATACAACCAGATTAGGAGATAATTAGGAAGAAAACCTAAAGTGACAAGAAAGTATTAGGAAAAAATAAAACGTGCATGTCACACTCTAGTACCTAATAACAGCTGGTATAAAAACGAATAAAAGGCATTAGTGCTTAATGACGCTTCATAAAAGAAAACAAGACTAACTATGTGGCCAAAAGTATATTACTAAGTTATAAATAGAGTATAAATATAGTTAGAAACAGAGAAAAAGAGGGGATGCTACACAATAGTAGACATGGCCTGTCCCAATTTTTTTATGCCAGGTTCACACTACACGACTTTTCAAGTCGTCAGGTTGCTGTACAGTTCACACTACATAACTGGATCTCTTGTAATCTGGATGCTTTCAAGTCAGTGTGGCTTTTTTACACTACATGACTGATCAGCGATGGGGGTTTCACACTACACGATCTATCACCAACTGGAATCGCAGGCGAGCTTCTCTGGTCTTCCAAACTACGTTTTGTCACGAAAGCAAACGATTTAATGTGGTTTAATGATACCACGTCCAAAAATGCACGTCAACAAGTAGCGAGCGATCAAAGTTGTTTGTGCGCTGATGTGCAGCGTAAAATCAAAGAGAAAAATAAATTAATCTGAGTGGATTTGGCAACGACCAGCAGGGATTGTTTTGTTCTGTAGCGAGTTGGAGGTTAATACATATTTTTTGTAATGCAGTGTTGGTATTATGGTTTGGCGTGGATGATAAGTTCACAAATATTGCAAAGCTTGTGTGTGTGCCCATATATTCTGATAGAAACTATATTGTCCCCCTCACCACACTCATTGCCAGTCGCAACCAATGATCCAGATATTCAACATGCTAAATATCTCTCCTCAGTCGCCGAATGCTCGGCGAGCCGCTCTGATCGAGTTGTTGAGTAGTTCACACATAGCGATTGAGAACCGAGTTTCGATCCCCGAGCGAACGCCGAGTTGCTCCCGAGCTGCCACATCTAGCGACGACCGGTTGGCGAGCGAACATCAGGGCAAAAATTGTGTAGTGTGAACTAGGCATTAGATGTGTTGCTGCCATCAAGTTCTAAATGAGTTAATAATTGTCAACATCTGATATGTGTTCTATGTTCTATTGTGAATAAAATATGGGTCTATGATATTTGCAAATCATTGCATTCTATTTTTATTTACATTCATTTACATTTTACACAGCATCCCAACTTTTTTGAAATTGGGGTTGTAAATATAAAATCTTTAACATAATTTTTCATGTTTTCAAATTTGTGGCAATAATTAAGGAAATTGCCCTTTACTGTTTGATATTATTATTGACTGATGTTGATATTAACCCTACTTTGGTTAACAGCTTTGGAATGAATTGGAACGCCAGTCCTGGTCCAACCAGTGCCTATTCTCATGAATGCTTTTTATATATATTGCAAATCAATGCGTAATAATTTAGAGTAAAATGTCCAACAAGCTCAGGGTCAGGGGTGTACTTTCTTTTGTTCATTTTGTGTATGCAAAGTCACAGAATTACAGGCAGGCAAACTGCAACTGCAGTGCTGATTTGTATAAAGCAACATAGATCTGTGATGCCGCTGCTGCTGGGATTATTAAACAAGGCAAATACTTTCACTGTGATAAAACTACTTTCAAAAATTCATCCCATAATCATAAAATATTTAAAAATCATATCATTAACAGTTTTAAAATGCAGGCAGAAGACGAATTTGTACAAGCGTATCTGAGAGAACATATGGTTCCTGTGCTTTCCTCATACTGTTCCCAGCATGCACACCTAAATCACACAGTGATGTTCCGGTGTGTGAATCATAACGAAAGCTTGGACACCCTTTAAGAGAGAAAAGGATATATATAAAGAAAATGCTTTTGCTTACACTATGCAGTGCTATTATATTACCTTATCTGCAGCATAAGCATGGTAATAAGATATTATCAGTACATCTAAATATACCATGTTATCCATAACTGTGAAATACTGTTGTTATACACTGTTAAGTCTTTAGTGTAACTGAGATTCATTTATAAAAAGCATGTGGACACCTCTTCTGTTTAAAGTTAAGGTGTTTTAGCCACAGTGGCTCAGTGGGTAGCACTGGTTCGATTCCCAGGTGGAGTGGTCCGGTCCTTTCTCTAAAAAGCTTGCATGTTCTCTCCATGTCTGCGTGGGATTTCTCCGGGTGATTCAGTTTCCTCCCACAGTCTAAAGGCATGCAGGTTAATAGGAGCCACCAAAATTGCCCTAGGTGTGTGTGTGTGTATTTGTGAGTGTGTGATGGACTGGCGGCCTGTCCGAGGTTTTTTCTACCTGTTGTCCAAAAAATCATTCATTCATTCATTCATTCATTCATTTATTCAGTTCAGTCAGTTATTTGACCACTAAATCCTGATTAGGGTCATGGGAATAGTCACACAACCACACACACACACACACACACACACACACACACACACACACACACACATACACACACACACACATACACACACATACACACATACACACATTGTCAATTCAAAAAGAATTTGTCAACAAACAGCTATAAAGATTCATGAGAAAAAAATGGTAAAAAGAAATAAATTATTAAATAAATAAAAAGTAAAGCTGGGAACGCTTGCATAAAACAACAGCCATCCACGCAGAAAATGCTATTTTAATCTAAAAAGTCAAAAGATTAGTGTCAAATCTCGACTCCGGCATCGCTCCTTCTTGCCTCAAGCCATAAAAGATCACATATTTTCTTTGTCTTTCTCATAAAATGTCTTGTTTTTACTGATGAAAGCAGATAGAAGACATTACAGGACTCCTGCACCTGGATAAGTCTAAGAATTTTTTTTTTTTTATTATTATTGTTTGCTCCCTTTGTGGAATATAAACAAAAAGATTAAACCTAGAGGAATGGATCTTATTGTTTCCTGATTATTTTTTTTTCCTTTCTCCCTCTCTCTCTCTCTTGCTCTGAGTAAACTGAAACAACGCAACATGTCCTAAAAGCATTTAAACATTGTAATAGTAGAATGTTATAAAGGTAGTGTAGGGGCGGCACAGTGGCTAAGTGCGTAGCACTGTCGCCTTACTGCAAGAAGGTCCTGGGTTCGATCCCCAGGTGGGGCGGTCTGGGTCCTTTCTGTGTGGAGTTTGCATGTTCTCCCTGAGTCTACGTGGGTTTACTACGGGTGCTGCGGTTTCCTCCCACAGTCCAAAAACATGCAAGTGAGGTGAATTGGAGATACTAAATTGTCCATAACTGTGTTTGATATAACCTTGTAAACTGTCTAACTAACGTTTCTGTCATGAATGTAACCAAAGTGTGTAAAACATGACGTTAAAATCCTAATAAACAAACAAATAAAGGTAGTGTAGATTATTTATTTCATATTTGAACTTTAAACAGAAGTTCTAGGTTTGCCTGTCCATAATTTGTCAAATAGTGTTCTCCCAAGTAACCTTCCAAAAATGTGTTGTGTATTTAGATTCTGATCTTTTACTTAAAGTAAATCTCAGGAGACCAAGGAAACTAAAGTTTAGTTACCAGATAGGTATTAGGATCAGTTATTAAAATGAAAAAATTTAAATGAAGTTGAAAATGATCAATTTCAGTTCAGTGTGAATAGCAAAAATTTCATGGAAAGTGACATTTTATCCATTCATTCATTTATTCATTCATTGTTTTACCACTGCTTTTTTACAGGCCTCACACACACACACACACACACACACAAAGGCATTATATACAGTGCCTTGCAAAAGTATTCAGCCCCCTTGAACTTTTCAACCTTTTGCCACATTTCAGGCTTCAAGCATAACGATATGAAATTGTAATTTTTTGTGAAGAATCAACAACAAGTGGGACACAGTCGTGAAGTGGAACGAAATTTATTGGATATTTTAAACTTTTTTTAGAAATAAAAAACTGAAAAGTGGGGCGTGCAATATTATTCAGCCCCCTTGCGTTAATACTTTGTAGCGCCACCTTTTGCTGCGATTACAGCTGCAAGTCGCTTGGGGTATGTCTCTATCAGTTTTGCACATCGAGAGAGAATTTTTGCCCATTCTTCCTTGCAAAACAGCTCGAGCTCAGTGAGGTTGGATGGAGAGCGTTTGTGAACAGCAGTTTTCAGCTCTTTCCACAGATTCTCAATGGGATTCAGGTCTGGACTTTGACTTGGCCATTCTAACACCTGGATACGTTTATTTGTGAACCATTCCATTGTAGATTTTGCTTTATGTTTTGGATCATTGTCTTGTTGGAAGATAAATCTCCGTCCCAGTCTCAGGTCTTTTGCAGACTGCAACAGGTTTTCTTCCAGAATGGTCCTGTATTTGGCTCCATCCATCTTCCCATCAATTTTAACCATCTTCCCTGTCCCTGCTGAAGAAAAGCAGGCCCAAACCATGATGCTGCCACCACCATGTTTGACAGTGGGGATGGTGTGTTCAGGGTGATGAGCTGTGTTGCTTTTACGCCAAACATAACGTTTTGCATTGTGGCCAAAAAGTTCGATTTTGGTTTCATCTGACCAGAGCACCTTCTTCCACATGTTTGGTGTGTCTCCCAGGTGACTTTTTATGGATATCTTTGAGAAATGGCTTTCTTCTTGCCACTCTTCCATAAAGGCCAGATTTGTGCAGTGTACGACTGATTGTGTCCTATGGACAGAGTCTCCCACCTCAGCTGTAGATCTCTGCAGTTCATTCAGAGTGATCATGGGCCTCTTGGCTGCATCTCTGATCAGTCTTCTCCTTGTTTGAGCTGAAAGTTTAGAGGGACGGCCGGGTCTTGGTAGATTTGCAGTGGTCTGATACTCCTTCCATTTCAATATGATCGCTTGCACAGTGCTCCTTGAGATGTTTAAAGCTTGGGAAATCTTTTTGTATCCAAATCCGGCTTTAAACTTCTCCACAACAGTATCTCGGACCTGCCTGGTGTGTTCCTTGGTCTTCATGATGCTCTCTGCGCTTTAAACAGAACTCTGAGACTGTCACAGAGCAGGTGCATTTATACGGAGACTTGATTACACACAGGTGGATTCTATTTATCACCATCAGTCATTTAGGTCAACATTGGATCATTCAGAGATCCTCACTGAACTTCTGGAGTGAGTTTGCTGCACTGAAAGTAAAGGGGCCGAATAATATTGCACGCCCCACTTTTTAGTTTTTTATTTTTAAAAAAAGTTTAAAATATCCAATAAATTTCGTTCCACTTCACGATTGTGTCCCACTTGTTGTTGATTCTTCACAAAAAATTACAATTTCATATCGTTATGTTTGAAGCCTGAAATGTGGCAAAAGGTTGAAAAGTTCAAGGGGGCTGAATACTTTTGCAAGGCACTGTATGTATATATAATGTCTTTATATGCCTTTAATTGTCATATATACATATACAGTACATGTGTACAGTTCAACAAAATTATTTCTTGACCTTGTTTGGAAGCTGGGGTCAGAAAGTAGATGCACCGTACAATGATCCATGAGTGCTATACAATGGCTGACCCTGCGCTCTGACCCCAGCTTTTAAACAAGCGGGGATATGTGAAGAAGGATTTTTGTTGTACTGAACACGTGTATATGTATATATGACAAAAAAAGGCATATAAAACCATATATATTTATGTGAAACTAAAATCTGATTAAACTAAATATTCCACTCTGAATGTAACCTTAGTCATTCATTTACAAATAGTAGAAAATTAATTACCATACACTGACTCAAAGTGTCATTTATGAAATCACATGAACTATAAAGGTAACACAGTGGCTGAGCACCAAGCACCAAGCAATGGGCACCAAGCAGCCTTAACCTTTGCCTCCAGTTATTGTCTAGAACTGGTTTAGCTTTTTCTTGCTGTGTCCATGTGGGTTTCTTTTGGGCAATTCAGAAAATGGGTTTCTGCTTCAAATTTCCCCCTCCGGAGCAAACAGGTGAATAAATGAATTAATGAAATATGGAATGTATGGCTCTAGATTGGTTTTCCAGTCAAAATTATAAGCATTTTGACCAAGTGGCACTGAACCACCCACAACTCTAGATAGAATTAAGACGTTAGTGAAAATTAATGAACCTTTAAATGCCAGGATCAAATAAGAAACAGCAGGGATGTCTTTTCTGTATTTAAAATTTGTTCTGTCATGGTTTATAATAAAAAAAAGAGTAAATAATAATAATAAATACAATAATAATAACAACAATAATAATAATAAACACTCACTTTCTTAACCGCTTATCCAATTAGGGTCCCGGTGGGGGAGCCTATCCCAGCTTTTCAATGGGCGCAAGGCACACAGTAACACCCTGGCCAGTCCATTGCAGGGCAGACACACATACACACACTCATTCACCTATAGGGCAATTCAGTGTTTTTGGACTGTGGGAGGAAACCCACGCAGACACAGGGAGAACATGCAAACTCCACACAGAAAGGACCCGGACCGCCCCGCCTGAGGATCGAATAATAAACACAATAATAACAATAAAAAAAACACAATAATAATAATAATAATAAACATAATACTAGTAACAAACACAATAATAATAATAATGATAATAATAATAATAATAATAAAAAACACAATAATAATAATAAACACAATAATAATAATAATAAAAAACACAATAATAATAATAATAATAAACATAATGCTAGTAACAAACACAATAATAATAATAATAATAATAATAATAATAACAATAAACACAATAATAATAATAAACACAGTAATAATAATAAAAAACACAACAATAATAATAATTATAATAAACATAATACTAGTAACAAACACAATAATAATAATAATAATAAACACAATAATAATAGTAATAATAATAATAATAATAATAATAATAATAATAAACATAATCCTAGTAACAAACACAATAATAATATAATAATAATAATAAACACAATAATAATAATAAAAAACACAATAATAATAATAATAATAATAATAATAATAATAAAAAACAATAATAATAATAATAAACATAATACTAGTAACAAACACAATAACAATAACAATAATAATAATAATAATAATAATAATAATAATAATAATAAACACAATAATAATAACAAACACAATAATAATATTTAACACAGCAACAACAACAATAACAATAATAATAATTTGGCCAATAATTGTACCTTTGCAACTGATTGGCTACTTTGATTTATTATTTCTTAAGTAACAAAAGTACTTTCAAAAGTTTTTTTACTGATCAGCTTTATTGTGTTTTGTAAATATACCAATTCAGAATTTGTTTCCTGCAGCATATGCAACAAAGTTTGGACAAAGGAATGTATTACCTTTCCAATTAATTACACATTGTAATTGTTTGGGGACTAAGCTTACAAATTATTGCAGTTTTTTTTTTCCACTTCAGCTGTTAAACAGTCTCTGGTCGCTGTTGTCTTATTTACCTCTTCATGATGCACCAAACATATTCAATAGAAAACAGATCTGGATTACAATCAGGCCAGCCGAGCACAAACAGTCTGTGTCTATAGGGCAAGGCTTGGCATTGTGCTGCTGAAATATTTATGGACATCCAGTAAAAGACATCGCCTTGTGGCAGCTAAGGTATAAATAAAATCCCAATATACACCTCTGTCTCAGTGGTACTTTCACAAGTATGCAAGTCATCCATGCCGCGGGTACTAATGCCCGCATACAATGACAGATGTTGGCTTTTTCATCTTCTAGTGATAACAGTTTGGATGGTCCTTTTCATCTTTGGCTTAGAGAACTCGATGTCTATTTTTTCCCGAAAACAAATCTTTTGGTCCATCTGAGATGAGCTTGGGCCCAGGAAACTCTGCAGCATTTTTGAATAGAATCAATGTATGGCTTTCTCTTTATGTAATGTGGAGTTTCATGGTGCTTTCTTAATTTTTTAATGTAGCGGTAGACTGTGTTTAGTGACAGTGATTTTATGATGTACTTCTAAGCCCATGTGGCTATATGTATCACGGCAGCATGATGGTTCCTTATGTAATGCCATTTGAGATCTTTAAGATCACACACATTTAACAGTGGTTTATGGCTATATTTATTTATTTATTTTTTATTTTTGTGTATAATATAATATGAGCATAAAATACTACATGATGGTCAATTTGCTCAATTTGCCATTTCAAGCTCTCCAAATAAACTGTGCCTATGATTTGGTTTTCTCATTTTGCGCCTGTGATTTACTAATGTGCTGAATGAGCAGGCATCTGATAAGGTTACAGCCAAGTTAAAGAGGAAACAGTTTATAAGTCTCTATAATGGGTTTTTAATTAAAGTTTACTTTGGCATGGCAGTGTGTTTACAGAGACTTATTGAGTGCCTTTGCAATCCCTTGACATCTATTGTAACAGAATTTAAACACAGGATATTAAGTGTGGTGCTACACTCATGTCTTTATAAGTATTTATTTATTTATTTAAATGATCTGGCAAGGCAAGTGAAACTTGTTTGGCTATATATATTTTAGGTATGATTATACTTTTTATGCTTTAAGTGTGATTGTGTATGTACCACATTTTAAGTGAATTTACATTTACCATTTACATTACTAAGTTTTACACTTGGGGAAACAGGACACTGATCAGTAAATAATTCACATATTCACATATAAATAATATAATATAAAAAATACCAGCTACTATTACTGTATAATAATAATAATAATAATAATTATAATTATTATTATTATTATTATTATCATTAATTTCATTAATTTCCTCTTTTATGTTTTACCACCACTTTTTCCTGGTCAGAGTTGGACTGGGTTCAGTTTTTCCCCTAATTACTGCATTAATGCAGTAACACACACCTAACCAGACAGGATGGCTCAAACATCCACCCCTCAGACACAGCCCATCATTATCTGCATGTAGATGTTTGAACAACCAATAGCACCGCTGGGGATTCAAACCCTGAATCTCAGCAGTAGTGGTCTAGAGTGGTCTACGATTTACCACTGTGCCACTCAAGCAACCAAACAATTTAATATTAATAATAATAATAATAATAATAATAATAATAATAATAATAATAGTAATAATAGTAATAATAATAATAATAATGAGAATGAGAATAATAATAATAATACCACCAGTACACAACCAGTAGAGTAAGTGCGGCAAAACAACACAGGTACTGAAGGTTTGAATCTCACCTCCAGTAACCTTCTCTTCTGCATGATCTTCTGATATTCATTTACTAAATCTACACACTAATATATATTTTTCTAGATATATTTATTTGGTAAAACAAAACGCAAATATACAGTTGTGTCTACATGTGTAGTTAAAAATTTGAATCAACCATCTAGCACTGGAGTTATACCATATTTTTTAATAGCATACAAACCTTCTATGCTATGTGCCGCTGAAGTTTGGTGACAATCAGTGCAGTGCTTTAAGTTAAAGCATTATGTGTGTTCTTTATGGTTGACTTGCTCCACCCATGTTTTTGATTGGCTCTGGCAACACTGTATAGAAATGGAACTGTTTAAGCTTTTAGGGTTATTTTGATATCACATTTGTGCATTGTGTGATTTTGCATGTATATGCATTGTTTGATTTAGCTCAGAATCTAAGTGGGTGGAGCTATATGCTTCTGATTTTGTACATTATGCAAATTATCTCAGAATCTAAGTGGGTGGAACTATATGCTTCTGATTTTGCATATTATACAAATTAGCTGAAAATCTAAGTGGCATTTTGAGGCTTTTTCATAGGGCATGAGACATAATCAGGGGTAAAAGGAATTTTGTCCCTACGTCGTATGGGGTAGGAGATATGGACCCTAAAGTTTGACGCTTCACTATAGAGCCACCATCAGGCCAATCAGACTAAGCTTGAGGACTTGAATAGCAGGAGGGACTACTACCTGTTGACCAAGTCTCATGGTTGATGACTTACGGTTCGGTCTGTGCGTTTTGTTTTATCAGAGAATAAGAAGCTGATTGTACAGGCAGTGTTGGTTGGATAAAGCCTCACACAGTAAACCTGGCAACCACACCGTAGGACTTGGAAGAATTTTATAAGAAACTACACTAGAATGGGCATTAACTGAGATGCAGGAGGTGGACAAATGGATTTCAAAAGGCCATTAATGAGCTGCTGGCAGCCGGGCATTTTTTCCCCTCTAATTCCTTTCAGTCTGTCTCGGCTGTACTACTGACTGACTTTGACGATTTAATGTGCTACTGAAATGTCAAACTAAGGACAAAAAACAGAGAACTGTTTATTTGTTTGAATAACACTCAAGATAGAGTCTAGAAAATTTATTTATTCAGGTAGATTGTGACATAATTACAAATCACAGCTACGGTTAAAAAGGGTACATACATTTATAAGAGACATTTTCTGTAAATCATGACAGTCAGCTGCTCTCTTTGACTATAGAACTGTAACACACTTTTTTATGATGATAAAAATGACAAAAGTCGCAGATGCGTTACACCACTTCACCTGATGCTTAGCAACTCTGTGGTTGAATGGTTTATTATTATTAGTATTATTAGTATTATTATAAGGGATCTTCAAAAAAGTTTCCGCACTTTTATATTTTTGTTGGAAACAGTGAAGGTGGGAGGAGTAGTAATTGGTCGTGTCTGAGAGAGAGCTTATAGTCCGGATTTAGCACCATCTGATTTCCACCTTTTTGGACGCTCAGAAAAAGCTTTAAGGGAGAAGAAGGTTTTCATGTGATGTTGATGTGAAAGCAGCGGTGCATCAGTGGTTACGCACTCATCCAAAAACATTTTTTGCTGATGACATTAAAAAGTTGGTACGACGCTGGAAAAATGCATCAGAAGGTGACTATGTAGAAAAGTGATGTAATTTGTTTTTGAAATTCCTAATAAATAGAGTTAAAAAAGTGCAGACACTTTTTGAAGAACCCTCATATTATTATTATTATTATTATTATTATTATTATTATTATTATTATTATTATTATTATCATTGTTATTATTGTTATTACTATTATTATTAATATTATTATTATTATTATTGTTTTGTTATTATTATTATTATTATTGTTTTGTTATTATCATTATTATTGATATTATTATTATTATCATTGCAATTATTGTTATTATTATTATTATTGTTATTATTGATATTAATATTGTTATTATTGTTTTGTTATTATTATTATTGTTATTATTATTATTATTATTATTGTTTTGTTATTATTATTATTATTGTTATTATTATTATTATAATAATAATAATTATTATTGATAATTATTATTGTTTTGTTATTATTATTAATATTATTATTATTATTATTATTATTATTATTATTATTATTATTATTATTATTATTATTATCATTATCATTATGGCCCTGGTCTATCTCAGAGAGCTCATACATTCCCTCTCATTTCTTAAGGTCCTCTGGTGGCAGGTTCCTCTCTACACCTCTCACTAGACAATCCTCAATGGGTAACAGATCTTACAGTGCTTATGCCCCTAAGCTCTGGAACATTCTGTCTCAATCTCTGTGTGACTGTTCTGCTGTTTCCTCTTTTAAATCGCATTTGAAGACAATATTTCTGTCCTTCCTTTCCTGTAAAGTGACCTTGAGATTGTGAAATTCTTAAATATATTGACAATGTAAAATGTAAAACAGTTCACAATAAGCAGGTGAATTGGTAACAGGATGAGTTGTGGCTCACCACTATGTTTCAAACTTTCTTCACCATCTACCTTACATAATATTATGACAAGATTCAGGGAGTAAAAAGTAAAAAAATAAAGAGGACGTGTCATGATATGAGGGTGCTTCTTTATGGCACAGGCAGAGAGACTGGTAAAAATGGATGGAAAGAGGAGTGCAGCCAAATACCATCCTTGAAGAATCTCCTTAAGTGGCCCTAGCCAAAGCCCAGACTTAAACCCCATCAAACATTTGTGGAGAGATTTGAAGACTGCAGTTCACAGACGCACATCATTCAATCTGACAGAGCTTCAAAGGCTCTGCCCTAAAGAATTTTATAGACTGCCAAAATCCAGCTGAGAAAACTTGTACAGAACACTCCCTGTAATTGCTGCCAAAAAACTTTTATAAAGTTTTCATGGTATAAAGGTTGTGGATGAGATTTCATTATTTCTTTCTTTATTTATTTGTTTTATTTTATGTTTGGTTCATTTTGTTATTGGTGATCAAATGTAGTTTTTAAAATCAAATCCACAACTGAAAATGTAAATGTAAATGAAAATGTAAAACACAAAGTATGCAAACTCTGAATACTGAACACTTTCTGAATCTACTATACACTGATCAGCCATAACATTAAAACCACCTCCTCATTTCTACTCACTGTTCATTTTATCAGCTCCACTTACCATATAAAAGCACTTTGTACTTCTACAATTACTGACTGTAGTCTATCTGTTTCTCTACTTACTTTTTAGCCTGCTTTCACCCTGTTCTTCAATGGTCAGGACCCCCACAGGACAACTACAGAGCAGGTATTATTTAGGTGGTGGATGATTTTCAGCACTGCAGTGACACTGACATGGTGGTGGTGTGTTAGTGTGTGTTGTGCTGGTATGAGTGGATCAGACACAGCAGCGCTGCTGGAGTTTTTAAATACCGTGTCCACTCACTGTCCACTCTATAAGACACTCCTACCTAGTTGGTCCTTCTTGTAGATGTAAAGTCAGAGACGATCGCTCATCTATTGTTGTTGTTTGAGTTGGTCATCTTCTAGACCTTCTTCAGAGGTCACAGGATGCTGCCTACATGGCGCTGGATATTTTTGGTTGGTGGACTATTCTCAGTAAGCTTTTTAAAAACTCCAGCAGCGCTGCTGTGTCTTATCCACTCATACCAGCACAACACATGTCAGTGTCACTGCAGTGCTGAGAATGACCCACCACCCAAATAATGCCTGCTTTGTAGTGGTCCTGGGAGAGCCCTGATCATTGAAGAACAGCATTTAAGGGGTCTAACAAAGCATGCAGAGAAACAGATGGACTACAGTCAGTAATTGTAGAACTACAAAGTGCTTCTATATGGTAAGTGGAGCTGATAAAATGGACAGTGAGTGTAGAAACAAGGAGGTGGTTTTAATGTTAAGGCTGATCGGTGTATAGTGTCAAAAGTAAGTAGATACCTACTTTATAGGTGTTTGAGCCAAACCCATTGTAAGCAGCTATATACAATAAATTATATTCAATAAACTTACATATGCTTACTTACGTGATGCATTACGTCACATCGCCACAGTTGTCTTACTCTGACTCTCCGCCATTTTTTCCACTTTGAACGCCTTTTGAATGCCTTTGCAACTTCAGTTAATGATGGGATAATTTATTTGACCACAAACTGTGCCGGGTTTGCATACTCAAAAATGATCGCCCATGCAGTAGGTCATCCGGGTACTTTTCGCGTACTGTTTAATGAATACTACGTATTCAGACACACTACTTGCTCTCAGGTACTGCTTTTGCATACTGTTTAGTATGGAAGTATGTGATTTCGAACACAGCCAAAGTCTATCAAGTCATGGTTTGGAAATTTTGACCCTAATCCCACTGAACATCTCTGGGATAAAATAGAACATGGCCAGGTGTCGGGAGGTACACTATTTAGCTGTAGTGTACTTCTGGCTATGCAGTGAAGGGATGTGTACTTGTGTTTGTGAATATGTTTAAAGTTGGAGAGTGGTGGTGATATATGTGGGGAATGTGCCCTAAGACTTTCACTTAGGAAAGAAAGCAAACCAGGATAAGGTCATCTGTTTTCAAGTCAGAGCATCAGGACTAAACCCTTTTCACCAAGCCCCAACCACATACACTAATCATTACGGTTTCCCTTATCAAGGTTTGTAACAGAGAGAAAACATAAAGTATAAGAGAGAGAAGATGAATTGAAGAGGCTGAATATCAGCATTTGTGGGTTGCCTGAGACTAAGTGGTCAGGCATTGGGCACTTAAAGATGTTGGATGGTCACACAATGCTGCACTCAAGCAAAGATGACTACAAACATCATGGACTTGCTGTCTGGGTACACAGAAACATTGCTTCATGCCTAATATCCTGTAATCCAATGAGCCATATTAGCCACATTTACCCCAAAGCCAGGAGATTTGACTATTATCGAGTGTTATTCACCAACTGCTGACAACCAAGATAAAGAGATATAACAATTCTCCACAAGATTGAACCTGTACTTAAAGTGACTTTCAAGTAAAACCTTCTTGTGATCACTGGTGATTATAATTGAAGAGTCTGGAGAGATGCAGAAGAAAGTAAAGTCCTTGGGAAATATGGTCTTGCTGTGAGAAACACTAGGGGTCAAACACTGGTGGATTTCTGTGCTGAACATAATTTGGTTATCACCACACTGTTCCGCCTACACAACAGGCACAGATTTGGTTGAAAGAGTCTAGAGAGACCAGAAGTCAGACTACATCCTGATCAGTCAGCAGTAGAAACAGTCGGTTAATAATGCGCACACATGCCTCGGTGCAGATTGTGACTCTGATCACAATCTTGTATTATTAACTATGAAGCTCAAATTTAAAAGAAAACAAATCAGAAAGCGACTGTTGTTGAACCTTAAAAAATAAGAAATTAACACTTCAAGCAGCAGTACCAAGTGGAGGTTACCAACGGATTTGAAGAGATAAAGACACTTGAGGAATCACACGCACACCAGACGGACTGTAGTAGCAGATGAAATATGTCAGGCTGAAAGCTTGTAAGGATACAATAGAGATAAACAAGCTAAGAGAAGAACTGCAACAATTGCAAGGATTGCTGTTGGTGACACCTCTGGGTGGAGAAGAAAGAAAAATGAAGCGAGATGAATCCTAGATGAATGCAGAAGGGATAAACAAGCTAAGTTGGATTCATTATTCAGTGACGCTAGAAGAAAATGCAAAGAAGGGCAACAGCAGATCTGTGTTCCAGATAGTGAAGAAGATCACCAAAGCATTCCAGCCTTGACCTACAGCCTAAACTGGAAGGAACTTGTCAAACCAAAGAAGGCATCTCAATGATGGAAAGACTGCTATGAATAATTGTACAGTGGTGAGGACTGATGTTCAAGAAAAAGACCCACCACTATAGGAATAGGTGAAGTGTGCTATTCTAGAACTGGCTAAGAGAAAGGCAGATGGTCCAGATGACATAGCAGTTGAACTGCTCAAGCTAGTTGAAGAGATGACTGGACAACCATAAGGTCACCAGGAAAATGTAGGAAACTGGGATCTGGACAGATAAATTGACACAACCAGTCTTCATTTCAATGTCTCAATGCCAATTATTGCACTGGTCTCACATGCTAGCAAGTTCCTGTTGCAAGTAATCCTAAAATTAATGCAAACCAAGCTTGAGGAAGAGAATGCAATTACAAGCTCTGCTGGCTGATTTATGGTGCCTGCACAGGGACGAGGAATAATGAGGATCAGGGTGTGTCTCTCCGTACACGAAGCTGTTCCACACATGAACTCGTGCAGGTAAAAAGATGCAGTCGGCTACTGCACACGTGTCGGAGGGGGCGTGTGTTAGTCTCGGCTCTCCTCAACCTGGGTGGAGATCAACATCATTAGAGAGGAAGCATAATGCAATAGTGTGATTGGATATGACTATATTGAGAGGAAAATTGGGGAAGAAATGCAAAAAAAATCTAACTATCTACAGTGCCTTGCAAAAGTATTCGGCCCCCTTGAACTTTTCAACCTTTTGCCACATTTCAGGCTTCAAGCATAACGATATGAAATTTTAATTTTTTGTGAAGAATCAACAACAAGTGGGACACAATCGTGAAGTGGAACGAAATTTATTGGATATTTTAAACTTTTTTTAGAAATAAAAAACTGAAAAGTGGGGCGTGCAATATTATTCGGCCCCCTTGCGTTAATACTTTGTAGCGCCACCTTTTGCTGCGATTACAGCTGCAAGTCGCTTGGGGTATGTCTCTATCAGTTTTGCACATCGAGAGACAGAAATTTTTGCCCATTCTTCCTTGCAAAACAGCTCGAGCTCAGTGAGGTTGGATGGAGAGCGTTTGTGAACAGCAGTTTTCAGCTCTTTCCACAGATTCTCGATGGGATTCAGGTCTGGACTTTGACTTGGCCATTCTAACACCTGGATACGTTTATTTGTGAACCATTCCATTGTAGATTTTGCTTTATGTTTTGGATCATTGTCTTGTTGGAAGATAAATCTCCGTCCCAGTCTCAGGTCTTTTGCAGACTGCAACAGGTTTTCTTCCAGAATGGTCCTGTATTTGGCTCCATCCATCTTCCCATCAATTTTAACCATCTTCCCTGTCCCTGCTGAAGAAAAGCAGGCCCAAACCATGATGCTGCCACCACCATGTTTGACAGTGGGGATGGTGTGTTCAGGGTGATGAGCTGTGTTGCTTTTACGCCAAACATAACGTTTTGCATTGTGGCCAAAAAGTTCGATTTTGGTTTCATCTGACCAGAGCACCTTCTTCCACATGTTTGGTGTGTCTCCCAGGTGACTTTTTATGGATATCTTTGAGAAATGGCTTTCTTCTTGCCACTCTTCCATAAAGGCCAGATTTGTGCAGTGTACGACTGATTGTGTCCTATGGACAGAGTCTCCCACCTCAGCTGTAGATCTCTGCAGTTCATTCAGAGTGATCATGGGCCTCTTGGCTGCATCTCTGATCAGTCTTCTCCTTGTTTGAGCTGAAAGTTTAGAGGGACGGCCGGGTCTTGGTAGATTTGCAGTGGTCTGATACTCCTTCCATTTCAATATGATCGCTTGCACAGTGCTCCTTGAGATGTTTAAAGCTTGGGAAATCTTTTTGTATCCAAATCCGGCTTTAAACTTCTCCACAACAGTATCTCGGACCTGCCTGGTGTGTTCCTTGGTCTTCATGATGCTCTCTGCGCTTTAAACAGAACTCTGAGACAGGTGCATTTATACGGAGACTTGATTACACACAGGTGGATTCTATTTATCACCATCTGTCATTTAGGTCAACATTGGATCATTCAGAGATCCTCACTGAACTTCTGGAGTGAGTTTGCTGCACTGAAAGTAAAGGGGCCGAATAATATTGCACGCCCCACTTTTTAGTTTTTTATTTCTAAAAAAAGTTTAAAATATCCAATAAATTTCGTTCCACTTCACGATTGTGTCCCACTTGTTGTTGATTCTTCACAAAAAATTACAATTTCATATCGTTATGTTTGAAGCCTGAAATGTGGCAAAAGGTTGAAAAGTTCAAGGGGGCCGAATACTTTTGCAAGGCACTCTATCTATCTATCTATCTATCTATCTATCTATCTATCTATCTATCTATCTATCTATCTATCTATCTATTTATCTATATATACTGTATATATATACAGTATATATTTATATATATATATACAGTATATATATAAGTATAATACATATATTATGTATATGTATATATATATATATACATTTATATATATATATACAACTATAAAACTAGAGCTCCGGTGATGAGTGATCAGTGTGGGATTTGCAGTTAGAAAAAAGTTTGATGTTCATTTCTCCTTTTTTCCTTGTTTGATTGCTAGTTAATAGAATACATTTTATTTGTTGTTTTCTTTATATATAATGTATAGGCACACGCCCCCTCCAACACGTCTGCAGTACCGACTGCTTCTTTTCACCGGCACGAAGCGAGTTCATATGCGGATCAGCTTTGTGCACGGAGAGCCACACCCTGATCAGCATTATTCCTTGACTCAGTGCAGGCGCCATCAATCAGCCAGCAGAGGTTGTAGCTGCATCAATTATGAGAAACCTTGATCCGGCTCATCCCACCCTGTGAACAACAGCCAATCATTGTTCATGTTGCCGCCCAGCCCAGTTGGATGGCAGAGCTGAGATTCGATACAATGTATTTGAAATCCCAGCTCTGGTGTGCTAGCGTATTTTACCGCTGTGCCACCTGAGCGCAAATTTACTTTGGAAGATGTGTTGTTTTTTTTAATCGATGATTCATATTGAGAAGTCCTGCATTACACAGTAAGAATAATACAAAACAATAAAACTAAATTCCACAAAAAAGCAGTAAAATGTAAATAATTTGTGATTATATTTTTGACTTGTGTTCTATTAAACAGTGCAAACAGCACACAGACAAATATTCGAGGGATCTTCAGAAAGTTTCCGCACTTTTATACTTTTGTTGGAAATGGTGAGGGCGGGAGGAGTAGTAATTGGTCATGTCTGAGAGGCTGAGAGAGAGCTTTAGAGAGAGAGTCCGGATTTAGTGGCATCTGATTTCAACCTTTTTAGACTGCTCAAAGAAGCTTTAAGGGGAAGAAGATTTTCATGTGATGATGATGTGAAAGCAGTGGTGCATCAGTGGCTACACGCTCAACCAAAAACATTTTTTTGCTGATGGCATTAAAAAGTTGGTACGATGCTGGGAAAAATGCAAAAATGTAAAGTGATGTTATTTGTTTTTGGAATTCTTAATAAATAGAGTTTTAAAAAAGTGTGGAAACTTTTTTAAGAACCCTCGTATTCTAATAAATTAGTGTTATTACATAATGCAGTGGTCCATTCCAGATTTAAGTGTTTCTATTTATCATGGTTTCTTGCTCACCGAGTTGCCAGCTCCAGATGTTGGCAATTTGCTTTCTCCTGAAACAGTGATGCCAGGCTTGATCCTGTCCAGTTTTCAGCTGGCTCAGATGCCGGGGCTCTGTGTCTTTCCCCAGAAATTTCATCACTTTTAAGCATGCTTCTTCTTCCTCCCACTAGCACCCAAATGAAACAATTAGGCTACAAGAGAAGTCACATTTCCCCATCTTCTGTGTGAGAATGCTAGCATATAGAGAAACCTGAGCATTTAATTAGCAAAAAGCTATGGCTTCAATTCTAGCCTGAATAAGCTATTCATGTTAGAAAAAAGGGAAAGACTGCAGCAATGTTCAGGTAAAACTCGTGGTAGCCTTTTCTGACCTTCAAAACTATTTCAAACTGCTGAATTGACTTTTCAAAGTCAGGGCTGGACAAATAACCCTATCAAAGTAATGGCCATCATTTAAGTGCTCTTCATTTTAGAGATGTCACTGAATCATTTTACTCATCTATTAAAAAAAGTCATTAATTTGCCGTTTGAACTGTAAATCCTTGGACAGCACGTTAACTGCTAGCAGTGTGTTGGTCTTTATTAGGTATTTTCTCTGGGGCAAAGAAAGTTAATGACTGAAGTTAGTGGAGAACAACATCATCAGGATCTAAAATTATCTTTTAAACAAACTTATGATAAACCTAGTCACGATTTGCTCCTAATAGGCATATTTATGAAATTTTTATCCCTAATATGGCATGTCTATGTTATCATCACGTTCTGTGAGATTGTGTGGACTATCACTTCATTGTTGTTGCTACTAGACATCTCAATCTCACTACGGCAGAGCTTGCAGTTCACCAGGGTGGCTTTAGGAGGACAGAAATTTGAGAGCTTACTTGTTTATCATCAATAAAGTCACCAAACTGTTTGGAATAAACCATTTTATTGTTTTAATTTAACGTTTTAATATTGACAGGACATGAGTGTAAGCTTTATATTTTGCACTGGTTACCAATGTATATGGCTAAAACAACTAAAAATAGAAGTGGTGTTTACATAGATGTGTCATAAGCCAGGTTGAATTATAACCATGTTTGGTATACACCGATCAGGCATATCATTATGACCACCTTCCTACTATTGTGTTGGTCCCCCTTTTGCTGCCAAAACAGCCCTGCAACTGCAATGCACTGTGTATGGCCAGCCTTTGCTTCCCATGTGCATCAATAAGCCTTAGCCGCCCATGACCCTGTCATCGGTTTACCACTGTTAGATACTGACTACTGCAGACCGGAAACACCCCACATGAGCTGCAGTTTTGGAGATGCTCTGACCCAGTCGTCTAGCCATCACAATTTTACCCTTGTCAAACTTGCTCAAATCCTTACGCTTGCCCATTTTTCCTGCTTCTAACACATCAACTTTAAGGATAAAATGTTCACTTGCTGCCTAATGTATCCCACTCACTAACAGGTGCTGTGATGAAGAGATAATCAGCGTTATTCACTTCACCTGTCAGTGGTCATAATGTTATGCCTAATCGGTGTAAATCAGTGGAATGGAAATTCCATTGCATGTGGTCTGGGAGGTCATACTGTAGGACCTATTAACAAAATATAATTTTATATTTACCAGCAAAATTAAACATTTTATTTTGCACCACTAAGCTGTTGGCCGGCCAGGTGTCCAAACAAACACGATTGGCTGTGTCTGAAGATGGGGTTAAAATCCTGTAATGGACTGGTGCCCTGTCTAGGGTATCTCTGCCTTGTGCCCAGTGTTTCCCAATGGAACCTGACTTACCTTGATGTGAGAATTAAATGAAAATGTGCTTTTTGCTCGACTTAATAGAAGTTATGCATTATAAAACTGCAGCATAAATAATCATATTATAAAAAGCAGTTTGCACAGCATAATGTGTTTAAGGCAGATTTAGGATGGCTCACTGTATGTATGTATGATTCCTACTGTACTGGAGAATAAACACCCAATCTGCAGTGTTTACTTACTGCATACAGTATGTTTTAAGAAAGTCACTTAATGCTGGGTAATTTTTAAAAATCAGTTTAGCTACTTTAATTTCCCCTCTTACTTAGGTACAGTAATTTCCTATGGGAAACTCTGGAACAAAGGCAATTTTCACAAATATTAGGCTTAGAAGTTACTTAGCATAGCTTACTGTAAAATAATGATAATGGATACGTGACATTTAACTTTACAGCAATAAAAAGCCAGCACAAGGTTTAAAATTCTAATAAAAGATTTAGCATGCCTGTTTAAACAGCGTGCTTCAATCTGTCTCAGCTCATTGCTGTAATACATATAAACACAAGGCTGCCCACACACACGGTCCTCTCAACAATGTGCCAATGATGCTCCACAGGAAGCAATGTGAACTTTCACTTAGGAGCTTTTTAATCCCTCTGTTGATCCACTTTAGACACAAAGAGACTGAAAGAAAAAAGACAAGAGTGCATCCGAGTTATTGTTATAGCACACTCGACACAAACAAATCCAGCGCTTATTAAAAATGCATAATCCTTTTTTCAGTTTTAAAAAAAGAGAAGCACCAGGGAGAAGCAAATGGGTCTCCACAGTGTGAACAGCCTTTTAAAGACAAGAGCCAAATGAACCAGGAGCTGCATCACAGTGGAACCCTTATACATGTGTTTCTGCAACTAGATAGCTTTGATTCTTAAATGATCATAACACACAGTTTTTTTTTTGCTAAGGATTTTTTTTTTTTTTTTTTGCAGGCTTGAGTGTTTATTAAATAACCAAATATATTTGGACAATTCTCTAATTATAAAGTTTAGATGTTTCAGCCATACCTAGTGCTCACAGCTATATAATAAAGTATATGGATATTTTCATCAGGACCACCACAGTGCAGGTATTATTTGGGTGGTGGATCATTCTCAGCACTGCAGTGACACTGACATGGTGGTGGTGTTTTAGTGTGTGTTGTGCTGGTATGAGTGGATCAGACACAGTAATGCTTATGGAGTTTTTACACACCTCACTGTCACTGCTGGACTGAGAATAGTCCACCAACCAAAAATATCCAGCCAACAGTGTCCTGTGACCTCTGATGAAGGTCTCGAAGATGACCAACTCAAACAGCAGCAATAGATGAGCGATCGTCTCTGACTTTACATCTACAAGGTAGATCAACTAGGTAGTGTCTAATAGAGTGGACAGTAAGTGGACACAGTATTTAAAAACTCCAGCAGCGCTGCTGTGTCTGATCCACTCATACCAGCACCATGTCAGTGTCACTGCAGTGCTAAGATCATTCACCACCCAAATAATACCTACTCTGTGGTGGTCCTGACCATTGTAGAACAGGGTGAAACAGGCTAAAAAGCATGTAGAGAAATAGATGGACTACAGTCAGTAATTGTAGAACTACAAAGTGCTCCTATATGGTAAGTGGAGCTGATAAAATTGACAATGAGTACACAATGAGTGTAGAAACAAGGAGGTGGTTTTAATGTTATGGCTGATCAGTGTATATATTTGTTTTTAATTTTAAATGCTGTATGTATTTTTTGTAATTTTTTGTCAAATTTATAAGTACTCTTGCATTGACATCTGAGGCTTAATCAGTGAAAATATTGGAATTTTTTTCCTTTCTACTTTTGTCAAATTACAGAATTTTCTTTGTACTGCGTTTTACTAAATGCCCCCATTTTTGTGGAAATGGGGTTTGTACATTAAATAAAAAAAATGCCACACTAAATATCTCAAAATAATTTTATTAATTAATATTAACATTAATATTAGCCCATATAGCAGATCAAGCTTAATTTCCCATGAATTTGCCTGAAGGATCACAGAATGACAAAATGAAATGTAGTAATGAAAGGCCATCCTTCTAAAAACGCAAATATGGTTTAAGGTGCGTCTTGTTTGCTTTTATTATCAGTAACATGCATCTAGAACTTGTTGCAATTTAAATTGTTTGGTGAGTCACTAAAAGGGCCCACAATTTACACTGCATTGTCAGGACAAAAAGGAAGACATAAAGTCCAATAATTGTCTGTAGATGCAGAACATGCATGGAACACAGTGGCCTCAATAATTCTGAAACAGTAGAAGCTTGGCACAAAACTAAAACTTTCTAGAGTAGACCATCTGGCCAAAATGGGCATTTGGCTTAAAATAATATTGGTCATTAAGGTTAGGAAAAACTGTCACCATAAAAGAGCTCCAAAAATCCTTTTTGAACAGACAAGCATCTCTGCAACACTCCATAATCTAGGTTTTTCTGGCAGGGTGTCAAAATAGAAGCCACTGTTAAGTAGATGGCATATAACATCCTGCTTGTTGTTTGGTAAAATGGAAAAAGATGATCTGATCTGATGAACAGATTCTCTGGTCTGATTGGCAGTATGGCAAGCACTATGTCTGGCAAAAAGGCAATCACATAGCAAATATCATTCCTACGGTAAAACCTGGTGATAGCAAGTGACAGGGAGGCAGGAAAGGACTGAGGAACAGATACATTCTGCCAAATACAGATACTTATTTGAATGGAATATCCTCACCAACTCAGACTAAGGCAGCAGCTTCAGTTTCGACACAGCCATGACTCGAAGCATGCATCCAAGACAACACTTATGTGGCATTGAAGTAAGCCTCTATATGTTCTTAAGTGGACTAGTCAAAGCCCAGAATTAAACCTTAAACGTTTGATAAGAGATGGCAAACGATGACAGTTCACAAATACATGTCTTCCAGAATGATGGATGGTTGACGTGATCTACCATGAGGAGTGAGATAAACTGCACAAATCCTTCATGATTAAGTATACATTAATGGTTAAAAGTATTTTTTTTTTTTTGCATTTTTCCCCTAATTTTCCTCCCAATGTAGTCGTCCAATTACCCTTTCGCATTTCGCTTCCTCTCTACTGGGGCGGCACGGTGGCTCGGTGGGTAGCACTGTCGCCTCACAGCAAGAAGGTCCTGGGTTCGATCCCCAGGTGGAGCGGTCTGGGTCCTTTCTGTGTGGAGTTTGCATGTTCTCCCCGTGTCTGCGTGGGTTTCCTCCGGGAGCTCCGGTTTCGTCCCACAGTCCAGAAACATGCAAGTGAGGTGAATTGGAGATACTAAATTGTCTATGACTGTGTTTGATATAACCTTGTGAACTGATGAACCTTGTGTGAAGATGAACTACCGTTTCCTGTCATGAATGTAACCAAAAAGTGTAAAACATGACGTTAAAATCCTAATAAAACAAACAAATCCTCTCTACTGATGTTGACCTCCACCCTGGTTGAGGAGAGCCTAGACTGACGCACACCCCCTCCGACATGTGTGCAGTAGCCGACTGCTTTTTTTAACCTGCACGAGGCGAGTTCATATATGAATCAGCTTTGTGTACAGAGAGACACACCCTGATCCTCATTATCCCTCGACTTAATCACCCATCAGAGGTCGTAATTGCATCAGTTATGAGGTCCCCTCTGGCACCCCTCTTAAACAACAGCCAATCGTTGTTCATGTAAGCGCCCAGCCTGCCGGATGGCAGAGCTGAGTTTAGAACCGACGAGTGTTTTACCACTGCGCCACCTGAGCGCCAAATATTAGTAATTTAATTTCAAATTCACACTATAAACTGTGCATAAATTCAGAGTGTTTGAATAGTTTCTGAATCTACTGTAGTGGTTAATTTAGTAAGTAGTTTTTAAAATCATTATGCATAGTAAGGGCCTCACAAATAGAAAATGTCTTGGGGGTTTATAACTGATTCACATTTGTAAAAACAGAAAGTGATACATTACCACCGCTTTATCCCTGTCAGGGTCACAGTGGGTCTGATTTATTGGGCGAAAGACAAAAAACACCCTGGACTGGTCACCTGTTTATCACACGACTGTAGTTCATCAAACACATGATCATTTAATATTGATTTTTTTTCTAACTCATTTATAGTTTGGGCGGCATGGTGGCTCGGTGGGTAGCACTGTCGCCTCACAGCAAGAGGGGTGGTCTGTGTCCTTTCTGTGTGGAGTTTGCATGTTCTTCCCGTGTCTGTTTGGGTTTCCTCCAGGAGCTCCGGTTTTCTCCCGCAGTCCAAAGACATGCAAGTGAGGTGAATTGGAGATACAAAATTGTCCAGGACTGTGTTTGATATAACCTTGTAAACTGAAGGACCTTGTGTAATGAGTAACTACCGTTCCTGTCATGAATGTAACCAAAGTGTAAAACATGATGTTCAAATCCCAATCAAACAAACATTTATTGTTTCTTGAAAACTGTGCTCAATGTGATACACACACTGCAAGTTTGTTGCTCTGAAAATCTGTACCTATGCAGAAACTGTACCTGTTCCACTGCTGTTTTGTCATTTGATGCACACCCATTTAATTCACACACTTGGTGTTCATGGGGTGGGACAAAATCTGGTGAATTTCCACCGGTTCAAGGAGAGAGCCCATTACCATATCAAAGACTCTTTTCTTGTGAAGTCCTTGGGTAGTTTTTTTTTTTTTTTTGGCTATCTCGCTCTCTTTCATACACACCCACAATCACACAAACACAGCTGTGAAATGGATCTGACTTGCTTTCTGATTCTGACACAGTATATTAAAAAAGTATTCATCATCCAACATCTAAATGATGTTAATAACCTGGTACTTTTTGGAACAGTTGTTGAATCAGACACTGATTCTCAAACAAAGAAGCACTCTAAACTACTTCAGTGTTTGTTTGACTGAGCACTTTTGGTCATTGTGTTTATTTCCTAGAGTAGAATGTGTAGAAGAGAAATCGTTGTAGGTGTGTGAGTGCCAGCTCCTGTTGTTATGCCTGACAGGTTCCTCTTTATTTTATTTTACCATGTCTTTGTGTGTGTTTCTTTGAGTAACTACAGTGACAAAAACATGGAAACTCAAATACATGTCTTCCAGAATGATGGATGGTTGACGTGATCTACCATGAGGAGTGAGATAAACTGCACAAATCCTTCATGATTAAGTATACATTAATGGTTAAAAGTATTTTTTTTTTTGCATTTTTCCCCTAATTTTCCTCCCAATCTAGTCGTCCAATTACCCTTTTGCATTTCGCTTCCTCTCTACTGGGGCGGCACGGTGGCTCGGTGGGTAGCACTGTCGCCTCAAAGCAAGAAGGTCCTGGGTTCGATCCCCAGGTGGGGCGGTCTGGGTCCTTTCTGTGTGGAGTTTGCATGTTCTCCCCGTGTCTGCGTGGGTTTCCTCCGGGAGCTCCGGTTTCGTCCCACAGTCCAGAAACATGCAAGTGAGGTGAATTGGAGATACTAAATTGTCTATGACTGTGTTTGATATAACCTTGTGAACTGATGAACCTTGTGTGAAGATAAACTACCGTTTCCTGTCATGAATGTAAACAAAAAGTGTAAAACATGACGTTAAAATCCTAATAAAACAAACAAATCCTCTCTACTGATGTTGACCTCCACCCTGGTTGAGGAGAGCCTAGACTGACGCACACCCCCTCCGACATGTGTGCAGTAGCCGACTGCTTTTTTTAACCTGCACGAGGCGAGTTCATATATGAATCAGCTTTGTGTACAGAGAGACACACCCTGATCCTCATTATCCCTCGACTTAATCACCCATCAGAGGTCGTAATTGCATCAGTTATGAGGTCCCCTCTGGCACCCCTCTTAAACAACAGCCAATCGTTGTTCATGTAAGCGCCCAGCCTGCCGGATGGCAGAGCTGAGTTTAGAACCGACGAGTGTTTTACCACTGCGCCACCTGAGCGCCAAATATTAGTAATTTAATTTCAAATTCACACTATAAACTGTGCATAAATTCAGAGTGTTTGAATAGTTTCTGAATCTACTGTAGTGGTTAATTTAGTAAGTAGTTTTTAAAATCATTATGCATAGTAAGGGCCTCACAAATAGAAAATGTCTTGGGGGTTTATAACTGATTCACATTTGTAAAAACAGAAAGTGATACATTACCACCGCTTTATCCCTGTCAGGGTCACAGTGGGTCTGATTTATTGGGCGAAAGACAAAAAACACCCTGGACTGGTCACCTGTTTATCACACGACTGTAGTTCATCAAACACATGATCATTTAATATTGATTTTTTTTCTAACTCATTTATAGTTTGGGCGGCATGGTGGCTCGGTGGGTAGCACTGTCGCCTCACAGCAAGAGGGGTGGTCTGTGTCCTTTCTGTGTGGAGTTTGCATGTTCTTCCCGTGTCTGTTTGGGTTTCCTCCAGGAGCTCCGGTTTTCTCCCGCAGTCCAAAGACATGCAAGTGAGGTGAATTGGAGATACAAAATTGTCCAGGACTGTGTTTGATATAACCTTGTAAACTGAAGGACCTTGTGTAATGAGTAACTACCGTTCCTGTCATGAATGTAACCAAAGTGTAAAACATGATGTTCAAATCCCAATCAAACAAACATTTATTGTTTCTTGAAAACTGTGCTCAATGTGATACACACACTGCAAGTTTGTTGCTCTGAAAATCTGTACCTATGCAGAAACTGTACCTGTTCCACTGCTGTTTTGTCATTTGATGCACACCCATTTAATTCACACACTTGGTGTTCATGGGGTTGGACAAAATCTGGTGAATTTCCACCGGTTTTTTTTTGGCTATCTCGCTCTCTTTCATACACACCCACAATCACACAAACACAGCTGTGAAATGGATCTGACTTGCTTTCTGATTCTGACACAGTATATTAAAAAAGTATTCATCATCCAACATCTAAATGATGTTAATAACCTGGTACTTTTTGGAACAGTTGTTGAATCAGACACTGATTCTCAAACAAAGAAGCACTCTAAACTACTTCAGTGTTTGTTTGACTGAGCACTTTTGGTCATTGTGTTTATTTCCTAGAGTAGAATGTGTAGAAGAGAAATCGTTGTAGGTGTGTGAGTGCCAGCTCCTGTTGTTATGCCTGACAGGTTCCTCTTTATTTTATTTTACCATGTCTTTGTGTGTGTTCCTTTGAGTAACTACAGTGACAAAAACATGGAAACTCATTGATGCCCTGCTATGGACTTGTGCCCTTTACAGGGTGTATTTCATTTGTGCTCACATAGATGGAATGATTTAAAATCACTCCCATAAGAAGCTTTTGTGTAAGCTGCAAATGGAAAAAGCATTACATTGCAGCATTTAAATACCCATTGGGCATTCAAATCTGAGGCCTGCTCTGACATACACTGATCAGCCATAACATTAAAACCACCTCCTTGTTTCTACACTCACTGTCCATTTTATCAGCTCCACTTACCATATAGAAGCACTTTGTAGTTCTACAATTACTGACTGCAGTCCATCTATTTTTCTGCATGCTTTGTTAGCCCCCTTTCATTCTGTTCTTCAATGGACAGGACTCCCACAGAGCAGGTATTATTTTGGTGGTGGATCATTTTCAGCACTGTAGTGACAATGACATGGTGGTGGTGTGTTAGTGTGTGTTGTACTGGTATGAGTGGATCAGACACAGCAGCGCTGATGGAGTTTTTAAATGTTGTGTCCACTCACTGTCCACTCTATTAGACACTCCTCCCTAGTTGGTCCATCTTGTAGACGTAAAGTCAGAGACGATCGCTCATCTATTGCTTCTGTTTGAGTTGGTCATCTTCTAGGCCTTCATGTGTGGTCACAGGACGCTGCCCACAGGGCACTGTTGGCGGGATATTTTTGGTTGGTGGACTATTCTGAATCCAGCAGTGACAGTAAGGTGTTTAAAAACTTTTATCCACTCATACCAGCACAACACACACTAACACACCACCACCATGTCAGTGTCGCTGCAGTGCTGAGAATGACCCACCATTCAAATAATACCTACTCTGTAGTGGTCCTGTGGTGGTGCTGACCACTGAAGAACAGTATGAAGGGGGGCTAACAAAGTATGTAGAGAAATAGTCAGTAATTGTAGAACTACAAAGTGCTCCTTTCTGGTAAGTGGAGCTGATGAAATGGACAGTGAGTCTATCTATCTATCTGTCTGTCTGTCTGTCTGTCTGTCTGTCTGTCTGTCTGTCTGTCTATCTATCTATCTATCTATCTATCTATCTATCTATCTATCTATCTATCTATCTATCTATCTATCTATCTATCTATCTATCTATCTATCTATCTATCTATCTATCTATCTATCTATCTATCTATCTATCTATCTCAATAGCAGAATGCCAAAACAGGATGGATATCTACATACCATATAGTGCATTTCTATTAAATTCAGGTCCTTCAGTCACACCCATATGAATGACCCCTGTCCCAGCATGACTGTGCCACTGCACAAAGAGAGGCCTATAATGACTGGTTTGAGAAGTTTGGTCGTCAATTGCAAGCCAGACCTTCAACCTTCGTTCAACATCAGTGTGTGACCTTACAAATGCTCTTTTGTCTGAATGATCAAAAGACACACTCCAAAATATTGTGGAAAGCCTTCTCTGAAGAGTGCTCTTCATAATAATCCTCATGGTTTTAGAAAAAGATGTCCAACAAGCTAAGATAATAATAATAATAATAATACATTTTATTTATATAGCGCTTTTCAAGATACTCAAAGACGCTTTACATAAGACAAATAATCAAAACAAATACGTACATACACCATACAAATCATAGTACAAAATCAAAATAGTACATCAACATCAAGAATAATTAAGATAAAAACAACGAGAGCAGCATAAGACAGTTCATTAAAAATTAGCTAAATTATGAGAGAGAACAACAAATATAGAACAATTTCTTAAAATTAGACAGAAACAGGACAGATTCACATGCAATCAGGAAACTGAAAACTTTACAAGTTTTAGGATCTAGGACTTCACATTTCTGTCGTGATCTAAGTATAAAAACTATTAAAAAGAATAGCAAAAATAAAAGCATTTATTTCGTGTTGTTACAAGTTAAATGCCATATTGAATAGATGAGTTTTGAGAAGTGACTTGAATTTGGACAGGTCAGGACAATCTCGTAGGTGTTTGGGGAGAGCATTCCATAAAGATGGAGCAGCTATGGAAAAGGCCCTGTCACCCCAGGTCCGGTGCTTGGTCCTAGAGGGTATGGACAGTAGGTTAGCCTCAGAAGAGCGAAGGCTACGGGAGGGAATGTGCTGATGGAGCAGGTCGGTGAGGTAGGATGGGGCCTGATTATGGAGAGCTTTGTGAGTGAATAGAAGAATTTTGAATTGAATGCGTTGAGCAACGGGAAGCCAATGAAGTTTTTGTAGAACAGGTGTAATATGATCACGGGAGCGAGTATGAGTAAGGAGGCGAGCAGCTGAATTCTGGATATACTGAAGTTTTTTTAGGATTTTGTTAGATGTACCATAAAGGATGCTATTGCAATAATCAATTCTGGATGTAATAAAAGCATGAATCAAGGTTTCGGCGGCAGAAAAGGAGAGTGATGGACGTAGACGTGCTATGTTTTTTAGATGAAAGAAAGCAGTTTTGGTGATGTGATTTACATGGCGGTCAAAAGAGAGGTTGCTATCAAAAATTACACCAAGATTTCGGATGTTAGAAGACGGAGACAAAGTGTCATTATCAATGGTAATTTGAAAATTTTTTGTGGTTTTTGCCAGGGTTGTAGGACCTACGATGATCATATCTGATTTTTCACAGTTTAATTTGAGGAAATTAGCTTTCATCCACAATTTCATTTCAGTGATGCAATTTGTCAGAGTGGAGTGAAGTTCAGTATTAATGGATTTGGAGGAGATGTAAAGCTGAATATCATCAGCATAGCAGTGGAAATGTAAACCATGCCGACGTATGATGTCACCAAGGGGGAGCATATAAAGAATAAACAAAAGGGGACCTAACACTGAGCCTTGGGGAACGCCTTGGGACAGTGGAGCAATGGCAGAACTACAATTGTTGATATTAACAAACTGTTGTCTGTTTACGAGATATGACCTTAACCACAAAAGGGCAGTACCAGTGATGTTGACAGAGGATTCAAGGCGGGACAGAAGAATGGAGTGATTAATGGTGTCAAAAGCTGCAGTAAGATCAAGGAGGACGAGAATATTAATTTGTCCAGAGTCTGAGGAAAGAAGAAGGTCATTTGTGACTTTGAGGAGGGCTGACTCAGTGCTGTGCTGCGGGGCGGAAACCAGACTGAAATGATTCAAATAGATTATTGGAATTTAGGTGATCTTTGAGCTGTGAGGCAACAACACGTTCCAGTATTTTCGACAGAAATGGAAGATTGGAAATGGGCCGAAAGTTACTCATAATGTTAGAGTCAAGTCCAGGTTTTTTAAGTATGGGAGTAACAGCAGCCAATTTGAGTGATTGAGGGACTGAGCCAGAACTAAGAGAGGAATTGATTATCTCTGTGATAAGTGATGAGATAACTGGAAAACAACCCTTAACAAGTTTTGATGGAGCAGGATCCAAAACACAAGTGGAGCTTCGCATCCCTGTTAAGATCTCAGATAGGTCCAAATGAGACACAGGTGAGAACTGAGACAGAGGCTGGGTAATAAATTGAGATGAGATAGGCGGAGAAACAGAGATGACAGGGGAAACTGTCAGAAAATTGTGGATATTCTCAACTTTTGTTTGAAAAAATGAGAGGTAAGAGTTACACTTGTCAACTGTAAAGGAATTGGTAGTATTGTCAACTGGTTTGAGAAGTTTATTTATTGTGGAAAAGAGAGTCTTAGGATTTGTTGATCCAGCATGTATGAGTTCGGAATAGTAAGTGGATCGGGCTGCCGTAAGAGCGTCTTTGTAATGTTGAAGATAATCAGAATAAATCTGATAATGTACTGTTAGACCGGTTTTCTTATAAAGTCTTTCAAGCTGGCGTTTACAGGATTTCATTTGGTGAAGCTCAATTGTGTACCATGGTGCAGAATGACTAAATGAAACAAATTTGGTTCTCAAAGGAGCCAGCTCATCAAGACATGAGGCGAGTATGTCATTATAGTAATCGACAAGGTCAGATGAATTACTAGACAGTACAGGACAGACAGACATCTTTTTAACAAGAGAATCTGAGAAAGCAGAGGGAGAGATATATTGAAGATTCCTGAAGGATATTTTACGTTTAGCTCTAGTGATGGGCTTAGTGACCTCAATGTCCATGATGATTGTCAAATGATCAGAGACAGTAAGGTCATGGCTGGACGGCTGATGAACTAGGACACCAGTAGAGCAGACAAGGTCAAGAGTATGACCTTTTTTATGAGTTGGAAAATGTATATGTTGTGTGAAATTAAAACACTGTAACAATTCCAAAAATTCCCTGGCAAATTTACAGTTGTTGTCATCAATATGGATGTTAAAATCACCCATAAGCAGTACAGAGGATGAGAGGGCACTAAGCTGGGTTAAAAAATCTGAAAAATCAGAGAGAAAGGAAGCGTTTGGCTTTGGCGGACGATAAACTACAGCAGTGACCAGAGGAGTAGGCCCTGACAACTTGAAAGCCAGGTGTTCAAAAGAAAGAGCAGCAGGAAAAGACAAAGTGGTTAGTTTAATATCATCCCTATAGACTGCAGCAACACCACCACCTCGCCCTTCCATACGAGGTTCATCAATATACGAGTATCCCATTGGCGTGGTCTGATTTAACGTAAAATAATCCAAGGGTTTATGCCAAGTTTCAGTGAGACAGAAAAAGTCTAGTTCACTGTCAGATATAAATTCACTAAGTACAGTACTTTTTGTGTTGAGTGAACGAACATTAAGCAATGCCATTTTCAAGTGGTAAAAATACAATAAAATACGGTAAAATACGGTAAAATACGGTAACGGTAGCGGCAGCCAAATGCGCCAGCGTCCACCATCACCATGGCAACTACTTCGGCCATGAATAACATGCACTACCTGAACAGACCCATACTAGCAGTTAGTAAAAATGAGTAATAAATGAATTCAATTCAACAGCACAATCCAATTAAAAAGTCCTGTGTGGTAATTTGTGTGGTTATTGTGGATTTTTTAAAAATAGGCGAGGTACAAAAATTTAATATTGATTTGGCTTAAAAATCTATGATTTTATTTTTATTCCATTTTTACCAGCTGCTGTATCCTGCTCTGGTTTGCAGCGGGTCTGGGTGCAATGCAGGAATACTCTGGACAAGGCACCAATCCATCACAGCCAATCATGTCTCACTGTTGAGATTTAAACCTGGTTGTGGTAGTTGGGCTTTCCAGCATTTAAGGCATTTAGCAGAGGCTTTTATCCAAAGCGACTTACACTCATCACTGAATACAGTTCAAGCAACTGAGGGTTGAGGGCCTTGCTCAGGGGCCCCAACAGTAGCAACTAGGCAGTGGTGGGGCTTGAACCTGCAATCTTATGATTACTAGTCATGTACCTTAACCGCTGAGCTACCACTGCCCACACAATATTCCTGTGACAATGATCCTGTAATGTGGCGACTCCTGAATTAGTTCAGCAGTAAGCCACTTTAAGTTGTGTCCTTCTGCATTGCCTTTCTGGCCAGCAAAGGGAGCACAGAGGCACATATGATTAATGACAATCACCCTAATTGCTCCAGGATGAAGTTTTTTCTATACAATACAGTTTCTCCATCTCAGACTTGCCAGCAGCTTTTGTTGCCAGACATAATAAATCTCTTAAGCCATGATACCAGGCATGCTGGTTTTCTGGGTACTCACCCAATGTTGCAGCGTTTTTGGGCTTCACGACAGAACTGCCCTGGGAAAGTGGAAATCCATGCTCGTAAATCCATGTTATGCAAACTCTAAGTCAACCAAAGCTTGGTTAAGGAATCAGTCCTGGAATGTCCTGTAGAGACCTTCTCATTCTCTAGATTTAAATTCCATAAAAAATCATTGGTGGGATATAAAGAAAGCAGGTGCAACAAAAAACCACTCAAGCTTTAATGACCTGAAATCTTTTGTATGAGAACAATGGGTAAAGATTCCTCAAGAGAGGTGTCAGCTTGTTAGACCTTACCGAAATTGGTCAGAGGTTATCAAGGCGAAAGGATGGCTGGCAATGACTTATCTGGCTGCCGGACGTTCAATGTTCAGGTGTGAATGCCCACATTAGCTCAAAAGCCACTTTTATTAGGATTAAATTGTTTCATTTTCTAACTTTATTCTCTCTCTCTCATTCTCTCTTTCTCTACTCTTCTCTGTTCATCTCTCTGTAAAGTAATTAACAGGGTATATTTCTGTTATATGGGCAGTATCACATGCAAAAAGGGCAATGAAGGTTTTGACATTCTTCTTGGCTAACCCTTACAACCTTTAATAACTCAACAGCTTCTTCTGACATTTAATCAGCATTCATGTCTTCCGAGAAGATTGGACAGACACTGAATGAAGTAGCTGCCTCCCTTAACATCATCATCATCGTGATCATCATAAGACTACATCTACTGCATTCTTTCTTCCACATCTACATCTATTTTATTATATATTTTTCCAGAGACGTCTCGGGCAGCAGCCTGCTTGCACGCTCTCTTTTTGTTTTTCTCGCTTTTTGATTATTTTTTATCATGTAGCATCCTGGCGGAGGAGACCCGAGGCTCTATTGTTTACTCCAGGGCTCAGTTGATGAGCCTGTGACAGTGCGGTGTGGTCGGTGAGAGACCTGAAATCCCCAAGGTGGTGAGGAGGAAATACCGGGGCTGCAGAGCCGGTAGGAGTTGATGACTAAGGAAAAGCAGATAGCGACTGTATCTTCCCTGAACGTAAGATCATTGCTGAATAAGATGGACGAGAATGTATTTCATGAAGGATCTTTAACATGCTTTATGGGGTCATGGCTCCATGACGGTATACCAGACTCTATTGTGAGTTTAGCCAGCTTGCACCTAGTGCGGACGGACAGGAGTTGCAGTGAGGGCAGCAGGAAGAAAGAAGAGGAAGTCGCTATTTAGGTGAACAACTGGTGGTGCAACCCTGGACACATTACAGATAAAAGCATATACACCAATCCTTCCTAATATTGTGTTGGTCCCCCTTTTGCTGCCAAAACAGCCCTGAACCGTCGAGGCATGGACTTCACTAGACCCCTGATGGTGTGCTGTGGTGTCTGGCACCAAGATAATAGCAGCAGATCCTTTAACTACTGTAAGTAGTGAGTGCATCCTGGTGCCATGTGTTCCCCAGGTAAGCAATGCACACGCACCCGGCCATCCACGTTATGTAAAAGAACACAGACCACCTTCTTCCATTGCTCCGTGGTCCAGTTCCGACGCTCACATGCCCCATACACAACAAACTATGATGCACTGTGTATTTTGACATCTTTCTATCAGAACCAGCATTAACTTCTTCAGCAATTTCAGCTACAGTAGCTCGTCTGTTGGATCGAACCACACGGGCCAGCCTTCGCTCCCCACGTGCATCAATGAGCCTTGGTCGCCCATGACCCTGTCGCCGGTTTAACACTGTTCCTTCCTTGGACCACTTTTGAGAGATACTGACCACTGCAGACCGGGGACACCCCACAAGAGCTGCAGTTTTGGACATGCTCTGACCCAGTTATCTAGCCATCACAATTTGGCCCTTGTCAAACTCGCCCATTTTTCCTGCTTCTAACACATAAACTTTGAGGATAAAATGATACAGTATATCCCACCCACTAAGAGGTGCCATGATGACGAGGTAATCAGTGTTATTCACTTCATCTGTCAGTGGTCATAATGTTATGTCTGGTCGGTGTAAATGCCACCCTGGGCATTGAACTGCTAGCAGTAAGTCTTCATCCATATTATTTGCCTAGAGAGTTTTCCTAGGCTATTATTATAATCTTTATTTTTGCTTGCATTCCTCCTGCCGCTGATGCGTTGCTGCCTGCTGACGTAATCAACTTTGTGACTGTGGGTCTACAAAGACTGCATTCAAATGCCTTTATAGTAATCTCTGGGGATTTTAAGTATGCCACCTTGACAACAACCCTGCACACTTTTAAAGAGTTTGTGGAATTCAAGACTAGGCAAGGAAAACACTATACCTGCTGTATGCTAATGTACAGCTCCATGGCTGCATAGCTCTTTCTCATCTGGGCAGATCAGATCACAACCTGGTCTACCTTAAGCCCATCTATAAAACGGTAGTCCAGCAGCAAACAATGATCACCAGAACTGTACAGAGTTGGACTCAGGAGGCAGAGGAGACCAGGGCTGTTTTGAGGTGACAGACTGGGATGTTGTCTGTGATGACTTAGATGGATTTACAGACTGCATAAGCTCAATTTTGGGGACAACATAATCCTTACAAAGACTGAGCACTGTTTCTCCAACAATAAACCCTAGATGACTAAGAACATTAAGGCAGCACTAAACAGGAGGAAGGTGGCTTTCAGGAGTATAGACAAGGAAGAGATGAAGAAGGTGCTGGAATAACTGAGGCAAAAGGTCACAGAGGGTAAGAAGTAGAAATCCGTAAAGGAAACTTCAGCAAAAGGACATTATGGAGGTGTGGAACTGCATGAAAACCATTACAGACCATGAAAAAAGATCAACCAGGGGATAAAAGGTGACCTGGATAAGGCCAATGAGGTAAATCTGTACTTGAACAGATTTGATGACGTGGCTTCTTTCCACCCTTGCCCCAGATTCTACTCTGACACCCCTTTTGGCTTCCTCGCATTACCATCAGCTCTTTCTCCCTCCTCCTCCTCCATCAGGGTCTTCTAACAGTGTTTCAGAGTTAACCACTATCACATAGGAGGATGTGAAAAGAGAGTTCAGAAGATCAAAGGATGTGCCGCTTAGCTGAACAGGATTTTTCAGCACATCTTTAGCATGAGCCTCAGCCTGATGACCACTCCTGTACAGTGAAAGACACCGTGCCCTGTTCCTGTCCCAAGAAAAAGCACCCAATCACCTCAATTAACTACAGACCAGTGGCTTTGACTACACATATCATGAAGTCACGGAAGAGGTTTATCCTGAAGCACATCTAGTCATTAGTTAAACCATCACTTGAGCCTCTGCAGTTCGCCTACCAGCCCAGAATTGAAGTGTTTATCATCTTTCTGCTGCACAGTGCTCAATCTCACCTAGATTTGGCAGCCAGCAGTGTGAGAACCATGTTTATTTTACTTTTCAAGTGTGTTTAAAACCATTTGACCTGCCCTGCTCAGGACTAAGAGTCTGGACATGCAAGTGGATTATCCACGTGTTGCCTAATTTACATCTTCGGCATTTAGCAGATGCCTTTATCCAAAGTGATTTACATTACTATGCCAGTATACAGTCTGAGCAACTGAGGGTTAAGGGCCTTGCTCAAGGGCCCAACCGCAGCAACCTGGCATTGGCAGGGCTTGAACCAGCAACCTGATTACTAGTTCAGTAGATGTTCACATATATTTGGCCATTTAGTACATTTACATTTTCGACATTTAGCTAACGCTTTTATCCAAAGCGATTTACAGTACTGTGACAGTACACTGATCAGTCATAACATTAAAACCACCTCCTTGTTTCTACACTTACTGTCCATTTTATCATCTCCACTTACCATATGGGAGCACTTTGTAGTTCTACAATTACTGACTGTAGTCCATCTGTTTCTCTGCATACTTTTTTTTACAGAGTAGGTATTATTTAGGTGGCGGATCATTCTCAGCACTGCAGTGACACTGACATGGTGCTGGTGTGTTAGTGTGTGTTGTGCTGGTATGAGTGGATAAGACACAGCAGTGCTGCTGGAGTTTTTAAACACCTCACTGTCACTGCTGGACTGAGAATAGTCCACCAACCAAAAATATATCCAGCCAACAGTGCCTCGTGGTCAGCATCCTGTGACCACACATGAAGGTCTAGTAGATGACATACTCAAACAGCAGCAATAGATGAGCGATCGTCTCTGACTTTACGTCTACAAGGTGGAACAACTAGGTAGGAGTGTCTAATAGAGTGGACAGTGAGTGGACACAGTATTTAAAAACTCCAGCAGCGCTGCTGTGTCTGATCCACACATACCAGCACAACACACACTAACACACCACCACCATGTCATTGTCACTGCAGTGCTGAGAATGATCCACCACCTAAATAATACCTGCTCTGTGGGGGTCCTGACCATTGAAGAACAGGGTGAAAGCAGGCTAAAAAAAGTATGCATAGAAATAGATGGACTACAGTCAGTAATTGTAGACCTTCAAAGTGCTTCTCTATGGTAAGTGAAGCTAATAAAATGGACAGTGAGTGTAAAAACAATGAGGTGGTTTTACTGTTATGGCTGATCAGTGTATTGTCTAAGCAATTGAAGGTTAAGGGCCTTGCTCAAGGGCCCAACATTGGCAATCTGGCAAAGGTAGGGCTTGAACCAGGGCTTTTGATTACTAGTCCAGTACCTTAACTTCTAGGCTACAACTGACCAACTACCTCACAGGTCGGCCACAGTATGTAAGGCTGCAAAGCAATATGTCGGACATAATAGTAAGCAGCATGGGGACACCTCACATTACAATCCTGTCTCCCTTTCTATTCACACTCTATACATCAGATTAGATTTAGATACTGCTCACAGTTCTGAAATCTGCAGATTTTTTTTTTAGATGAATCTGCCTTTGTAAGGTTATATCTGCAGGGAAGAATAGGCTGAGTACAGGAGTGCGGTGAACAGCTTTGTGGAGTGGTGTGAACTAAATCATCTGCATCTCAACATCACAGGGAATAAGAAGGTGGTGGTGGATTTCAAAAAAATGGAGGACCTGTCCGAATCCAGTCAGAATGACAAGGGCTAAAACACACAGGCCTGTTTTTTTTCCCCCAGAGACTCAGATCTTTTAACAGCTGCAGAACCATACTGAAGATGTTTCATCACTCCTTGGTGACTAGTGTGATCTACACTGTAGTGTGCTGGGGCAGCAGGGTGAAGACAGCTGATGAGACTCAATAAGCTAATCTGGAAAGCTGGTTCTGTCCAGAGAGTGGAACTGAAGTCTTTGGTGGAGGTGGCAGAGGGGAGGACGCTGGGAGAACTACTTAGTATTATGGACCATTCCTCTCTGTCCCTGCATGCCAATGTTAATCATTAATATCAGAGAACCTTTAGCTGTAGATTGAGACCACTGTGGGTGCACTATAGATTGTCACAGAAGTTCTTTTCTACCAGTATATACTAGTATATATTAAATGAAATAAATTAAATTATTACATAAATATTGATGATATTGTTATATTGTACTACTGGAAAAAAATGTGTGGTGATGGAGATGTTGTTGTTTTTATTTATTTATTTATTTATTTTTTGCCGTGTTTGTATAGTAGGGACTCAGAATATCTATGATTCTTAATCTAAAGCACTGCTGGTGGCTACAATGCTGGTGCATAGCTAAGCACTAGAAGTGCAAAAATTCAGCATAAAACATGGAGAAAAAGGCTAGAACAAAGCGAGCCTCCTGTCAAAACAAAGCCTATCACTCATGTAAACGGATGGACATGCTCTTACCAAATGTATATTTTTATATTTATTTTATTAGGCACTGTTTATTACTGTTTGGTTGTTTAATGTTGTTATTTCTCTGTATACTTTATGGCACAAACATTTCACTTAGGATAAATAAAATAATCTACTTTCTCAACTCCACAAAAAATAAATAAAAATGAATTAGCTTATTGAAATCTAGTTCATCTAAAGCAGGGGTGTCAAACTCATTTTCACCGAGGGCCACATCAGCATTATGGTGGCCCTCAAAGGGCCGATTGTAACGTATCCTGCTGTGATTGCAGTCTGCTGTTTTTCTTAGAGGCTGAATTCTGCATTTATATTGTCCTCCTTTACTACAGACACGGCCTCATAACACAAGAGATGCACCGGTTTCCCTTCCTGAAGCACAAACTTGTATTCACTTTCATTACATTTCCTCCTTCTGCTTAATTTTCTTACTTATCTTCTTGTACATTTTGGGATTATGTGTAAATATTTCTTAACATCATCTACTGGCGGGATGTGTCACTTTGCAGGTCACAAAATGTGTTTTGCCCTCACTAATAGTTTATCCCCCTTTCTCAGCTAGACAGACAGACAGACAGACAGCTCTCTTCAGAATACAGTTGGTTTTATTTGCTTCCCAGCTGTGTGATACACTGTGCATCAAAATAAAGTAAAAATACAAACAATAAAAACAATAAAGAACTCAATACAGTAAAAGCACACAGCTGTAGTTAAGTGTTACATCTGGTACAATATAAGATTTACCCAAACGTAAAATAGCGCTAACGAGTTAGCATTTTGTGTAAAGATACTAATTGCTATAGTAACAGTAACAATTGTATTTAATTACGGTAAATTTGTAACTAAAATGCTGTGATATACTCACTAAACATTTACAAACAACTGAGAATATAAACGTCACTACTTACAGACGATGCTTTGGTATTATATTGCAAGATAATTATTTGTATTTATTATTATTATTTACATTATTGACTACGCTACCCCGTGTTCTTTTGCCGTAAAAGTCACATGGCTTTCCGGGTCCTTTCCTTGTGGAGTTTGCATGTTCTCCCCGTGTCCGTGTAGGGTTCCTCTGGCAGTCCCGGTTTCCTCCCACAGTCCAAAAACATGCATTCAGGTTAATTGGAGACACTGAATTGCCCTATAGGTAAATGGGTGTGTGTATTAGAGCTGGGCGGTTCCTGAATCACCCAGGTTAATGATTCGAATCTTCGTACTGAATCAGGAATCACGAGTCCGAGGTCTCAATTAACCCGGATCCTATAAGTCCTCTGACTGGCTGCTGCTAAGTACACAAGGCAAGTGAGTAGACTCACCGGAAACACTCTGGGCTCACTGGCTTCACTCCAGTCTGTGAATCTAAGTAATAAGCGGTTAAACACACTGGTGTTTGTTATGTGGCTGATTTTATGCACATGCTATTATTATTATTATTATTATTATTATTATTATTATTATTATTATCAGTAGTAGTGGTATAGATTAGCAAAACAACAACAAAATATAGTTGTATTATTATTAAAATGCAAATGCTTACAGGCTACTTTAGGACTGTACCACTTAAGGAGTATCATAGTCCTTCCCCCATGGTAATTTATTGACTGTTTGTTTTGGTGCCACTGTGGCTGCCTGACTGGGTCAAGTTAACATGGCAATTTGTTGTTGACCATCCTCCTAGAACCCTGGACCCATTAATATATACCCATCTGATTGGTAGGTGAGTCCACCCCCTCCTCCCCTCCTTGTCCCTATCCCTCATGATCAAGATTCCACTTAGAAAAAAGTTTCAACTTGTCACTGACAAGAGAAGTGTGAGGTGCCAAGAGAATTAAGAGAGGATTTATTTACAGAAGATGAGTGCACGGACGACAAGTGATATTTGGATGTATTTTCATGCAGTAAATCAATTGCAATCAAAATGTCAGTACAAGTGACTCAAGTGAACCAGATCACATTACTGAGTGACTCAGATTAACCCGAGTCCATAAAATGAACTGACTTTACCACCACTAGTGTGCATGTGTGTGTGTCTGTGCATGTGTGTCTGCCCTGCGATGGACTGGTGCCTCGTCCAGGGTGTTACTGTGTGCCTTGCGCCCATTGAAAAGCTGGGAGCCTCAGCTTAAGCCCCCCTGTGACCCTAACTGGATAAGCGGTTAAGAAAGTGAGTGAGTGAGAGTGTAGGCACCCAGTCAAGCCGGATGGCAGAGCTGAGATTCGAAACAATGTGTTAGAAAGTTGACCATCTTTGCAGCTGCAACAGCCTCCACTCTTTTAGAAAGGCTTTTCACTACACAAGTGTGCCTATTAGAATTTCAACCAATTCAAAAGTGCATTTGTAGGGTCAAGTATGCACAATTGACATTCAGTGAGGTCAACATCAAGGCTTTATAAAGGCTACTAAAGTTCTTACACACTAAGCTTAATAGCAATGGCTGTGGCAGGAACACCTGAACTTAATAATGAGAAGGGATGTCTACATACTTTTGGTCACATAGTGTAACATTAAGTTGGTACGACGCTGGGAAAAGTGCATCGATGGGTGACTGTAAAAAAGTGATGTAATTTGTTTTTGAAATTTTTAATAGAGTTAAAAAAGTGCAGAAACTTTTTGAAGAACACTTGTATGTTTCCATATTTCTTTTTAATAACGTATCTTTTAATATGTTTTTCTTTTTTTTCCTTTACAGCCTCTCGACTATGAGACAAAAAAGGCCTATACATTCACAGTGGAGGCATCAAATGCACACATAGATCCCCGCTTTCATAGCTTTGGTCCATTTAAAGACACCGCAACAGTCAAGATTAATGTTCTGGATGTGGATGAGCCTCCTGTATTCAGTAAGTTCTCCTACACGATGGATGTTTATGAGGACACACCAGCGGGCACTATTATAGGAGCAGTGACCGCTCAAGATCTGGATGCAGGAAGCAGCCCGGTCAGGTACGTATTCATAAATCCACACAGGAATTCTTGTAAGTGCAAACAAAAGCTATTCATATGGGGATAAGTGCTGACTTGTTTAAAAATGTACCTTTCTTAGGCCACTGCAGCGCTCTTATTGCCATTCCTATATTTCTGCCTTCTAACTTTAAAAGATTGTTTTTGTTTCCTCCATCCTGACCAGGGTATAAGTAATTTAGTAATGGCTCTGATGCATTGACAAGATTCCCCTCAATATTACTTTTTCATTTAATTTAAAAGCACAGAATGGACACGGAGAGGATAAGTGCATGCCTGGACCCCTTTGTTTTCTTTTCAGATGCTGAATTATTTAGAAACAAAACATTTGGCATTGTTCTCGGACGATGCACTTACTCTTCACAATGCAATGGTCCTGAATGTACCCCCATGGAGAACAAAGCTTTTAAAGTAATGCCGTAGTGCGCTTGGCCACCACATGCTGTCTAAAAGTGGGAAAGAAAATGATAAAGGATAAAAAGTTTGTGCTAGCTCTGAAAATTGCAAGTTTTTTAAAAGCCTTTTTAGGCATTTTGTCTTTCACCTTGGGGTTCGGAACAAAGAGGGACAGTTTTGTTTGAAAGACCATTTGCATACTACGTTATCCCTGAAAGTATTTTGCTCAAACGTACTTACAAAAGTGGGTAAGGTAGCAAACAACTTTACTAAAGTATAAATACCAGGTTTTTCCACAGATATGGGTGTCTTGCAAAAGCCACATTGTACCGTAGCAGAAGATCTTGGTTTATCTTAGTTTAACAGAAATGCTCTTCCACTTGCACACATATTACTATAAATTATGCCATGCTGTTGATTAACAACCTAGTACACAAGCAAAATGGTATAAAAATTAACTAATGTTTTGGTTATTCACTCACTCACCTTCTTAACCGCTTATCCAATTATGGTCGCTTGATGCTGGAGCCTACCCAGCTTTTAAATGGGTGCAAGGCACACAGTAACACCCTGGACGGGGGCGCCACACACACACCCATACATACTGTACACCCATTCACCTATAAAGCAATCCAGTGTCTCCAATTAACCTCACTGCATGTTTTTGGAAACCCACATAGACATGCAAACTCCGCAAAGAAAGGACCCGGACTGCCCCGTCTGGGGATCGAACCCAGGACCTTCGTGCTGTGAGGCAACACTGCTACCCACCGAGCCACCGTGCTGCCCATTAACTAATATTTAATATTCAAATATACTTGCAATAAATAAAGCATGATTTAGCACAGGGGTGGGCAATTAAATTTTGCATGGGGCCACATGAGAAACTGGGACAGTTGTGAAAGGCCAGACCAATAGGCTAAACTTAATTTCACTCAATAAGCTGTTAGTGTTAAGAATAGATTTTACAATCAGCCAGTATAAATTAGAAGCAGGCAGAGTAAAAAAAACATCATTTCTGTATTTAATCAACTTTCATGAAAAAATTGTGAACAAAATGTGCAGGTTTTAAATTAACTTTACACAAAGTGCTATTGCTATTTTGTTTGGAGTTTAATTACAGTATTTGCTGATTTTCAGCCCTTGTTGGATATTCTTGTTGGATGTCACAAAGCTGGTCTGGACTGCTTCAGTCCTGGATCTGTAAAAGTTGTTCCTTTGCAGTTTAGCCAGCAAAGCATCAGATGTGGATCATATGGTGGAACACTGTTTTCCAACCTTCAACCTCATTATAGATAGATGGATAGATGGATGGATGGATGGATGGGCGGGCGGACGGGCGGGCGGACGGGCGGGCGGGCGGACGGACGGCTAGTTAGATAGATAGATGGATGGATGGATGGATGGATGGATGGATGGATGGATGGATGGATGGTTAGACGGATGGATGGATAGATGGGTGGATGGATGAATAGATGGATGGGTGGATGGATGGATGGATGGAGGAATAGATGGATGGATAGTTAGACGGATGGATAGTTAGACAGATGGATAGATAGATGGATGGACGGACAGACGGACGGATGAATAGATGGATGGATAGTTAGACAGATGAATGGATAGATAGATAGACAGACAGATAGATGGACGGACGGACGGACAGATGGATGAATAGATGGATGGATAGTTAGACGGATGGATAGATGGATAGATGGATGGATGGATGGATGGATGGATGGATGGGCGGGCGGGCGGGCGGGCAGGCGGACGGACTAACGGGCGGACGGGCGGGCGGGTAGATGGATGGATGGATAGTTAGACGGATGGATGGATGGATGGATAACTTTATTAATCACATAGGGAAAGTCAGCTATTACAGCAGCTCAAAATACATTAAAGCAGAAAGTATTAAAGTACAAAATTATTAAAGTACAAATAAATCTTGTCAGATAAGTGCTAGATAATTCTCCATGAGTCTATCCTGATAGTAGCTCAGTGTTCGATAATGATGTCCCGAACCAGTGAAGTGTTATACAGCATGATCGCTGCTGGTACAAACGATCTCCTGTACCGTTACTTAATACAGTGGAGTTGGATGAGTCTGTTGCTGAAAGTGCTCCGCTGTCTGACTAGCAGGTCATGGAGGGGGTGTGATGAGTTGTCAGGTATGGTTGTGAGTTTGTTCAGTAACCTCCTTCCAACCACCAACTCAAAACTGTCAAGTGAGCAGCCCACGACTGATCCAGCCTTCTTTATCAGTTTGTTGAGTTTCTTAACATCCCCTGCTCTGATGCTGAAGTATGATTGCTATTGTGTTGCAATTGGTTTCTTTCAATCTCACCAAAGAGTTTCTGTTGGATTTAAATTTAGAGACCGAAGGCCACTCCAGGATGTTCAAGGCTGATTACTTAAACAAGCTTTGGTTCCAGAGAACTGTGTTCCAGAACTCTGCAGGCCAATCCAAATTCATTCTGGCATATTCTAGTTAACCCGACACATGTGCTTCTTGGTAAAGAATGGCTTTACAGTAACTGGCCATGAAGTTCTTAAATTATAATTTCCCCAGCCATCATGTCATCCTGCAAGATGTGACCGATGTGACTCCATTGTCCAAGTTCTTGCATTTCTCTGTCTGTTTAGTACCGTAATGGCAGTTCAAAATCTAATCCTTAACTACAGTGGTCTGTTCTCCACAAACTGAACACACTGCTGTACATCTGACTCCAGTAAATAAATACTTGTTGTTGCTCAGGTGGCGCAGCGGTAAAAACACACGCTGCAACCAGAGCTGGATTTCGAATACGTCGTATCGAATCCAGATCTGCCATGACGGCTCGATGCTGAGTGGCTGTATAAGCAACGATTGGCCGGTTGTTCAGTTGGGGGGGCGGGACAAAGAGCCAGATGTGGGTCTCTCTCTGTCAGAATGCAATTACAACCTCTGCTGGCTGATTAGAGGTGCCTGCACAGAGATGAGGAAAGGGTGCCCTTAGGGTGTGTCTCTCCGCATGCAACGCTAGGTGGCGCCAAATTCATCAATGTGTGGGTGGCAAAAATGCATCCGGCTTGCTGTTCATACAGTATGTCGGAGGGGATGTGGGTTTGCTTCGATCTCCTCAGTCAGGGCAGGGTTCGGCATAGACAGAGAGGAAGCACGATGCAAACTGGACAATTGGACTTGCTAAAGGAGGAGAAAAAGGAGAGAAAATACAAAAAAATAAAAATAAATAAATAAATACTTGTCTTGTCTAGTCTATGTCTTGTTAAAAACTCATACATTTTGTATCAATCGCACTCACACTTCTGTTTGCCAACACATTATGGTGAAGCTGGATACTCTCATACACAAACAAACTGAAAAATAAAGAACAGTCCCTTTAAAATAAAAACTATGCTTTTGTATTGCATGTATGATGTACACTTATTTAAGTCTGATTTCTAATTACCACTGGCCTCATGCGGGCCAGTTGGGGACAGCCAAAAGGCTGGATGTGGCCCTGGAGCCGTACAATGCCCAGGTGTAATAGAAGGGAACCACTAAGAAGTAAATGAAAGTTGTACATCTAGTGATGATAATTAGCATGGCTATGTAATTGCTGTTCTGTGACTAAGACTGACAAGAAATCAACCGGAGCTAAAAAGATACAAACTTGTGTTTTGTTGTGTAAACAAAACGGTGGGATGAACTAAAGATGCAACTAGAAATATTCACTGTGAAAACTGAGACATACTTAATTCCACTAGTGTTAAGTTATGCTTGAAGCTGTTGTACTGTAAGCCACCTGTCATGCTAACTTTTGATTTGTAAGTGTTTTAAAGATATTTTTACCAGATCTCTTTTTGTCAGCACCCACCCAGTTTTTACCAGGTGCTTTTTGATGGTGTAAGAATCTAACAGACTCAGTAAACTTTTATGTTTTCTCCTAATTCCTATTTTTTTCTTTTTTTTACAAATAATATAAGGCAATGTCCGGGAATCACTTGTGGATTTAAGTGACCTTGGGACCTCAGTCGGCATTAAAGAAAAAACAGCCATGTGATAAATATTAACATACACCGATCAGCCATAACATTAAATCCACCTCCTTGTTTCTACACTCACTGTCTATTTTATCAGCTCCACTTACCAAATGGGAGCACTTTGTAGTTCTACAATTACTGACTGTAGTCCATCTGTTTCTTTACATACTTTTTTAAGCCTGCTTTCACTCTGTTCTTCAATGATCAGGAGCCCCAAAGGACCACCACAGAGTAGGTATTATTTAGGTGGTGGATGATTCTCAGCACTGCACTGACACATGACATGGTGGTGGTGTGTTAGTGTGTGTTGTGCTGGTATGAGTGGATCAGACACAGCAGCACTGCTGAAGTTTTTAAATACTGTGTCCATTCACTGTCCACTCTATTAGACACTTCTACCTAGTTGGTCCACCTTGTAGATGTAAAGTCAGAGACGATCGCTCATCTATTGCTGCTGTTTGAGTCGGACATCTTCTAGACCTTCATCAGTGGGCACAGGACGCTGCCCACAGGGCGCTGTTGGCTGGATATATTTTTGATTGGTGGACTATTCTCAGTCCAGCAGTGACAGTGAGGTGTTTAAAAACTCCAGCAGCATTGCTGTGTCTGATCCACTCATACCAGCACAACACACACTAACACACCATCACCATGTTATTGTCACTGCAGTGCTGAGAATGATCCACCACCCAAATAATACCTACTCTGTGGTGGTCCTGTGGGGGTCCTGACCATTGAAGAACAGGGTGAAAGGGGGCTAACAAAGCATGCAGAGAAATAGATGGACTACAGTCAGTAGTTGTAGAACTACAAAGTGCTTCTATATGGTAAGTGGAGCTAATAAAATGGACAGTGAGTGTAGAAACAAGGTGGTTTTAATGTTATGGCTGAACGATGTATGAGCTTGGGAGTACTTCGGAAAACCATTGCAATGCAAATTAAAACGTGCAAAGAGTTAAGTCGTCAATTTTATTTATATAGCACTTTTTACAATGGACATTGTCTCAAAGCAACTTTACAGAATCCAGGAACAACAGACCAAAAACCCCTGTTGAGCAAGCTGAGGGCGACAGTGGCAAGGAAAAACTCCCTTTAAATTACAAGAACAAATCTTGAGAGGAACCAGACTCAGCAGGGACCCCCAACCTCCTTGGGTGGCCTGGAGGATAATTTAAATAAATCGGATTTACACAAATCATACATACACAAAATTAAATTAAACTAAAAGTTATAACTAGCAAAATAATAATTGGAGTTCTTCATTATTCAGTCCAGTCTGTGATAAAGTGTGTAGTGAGTTCCTGACATTTTTGGTGCAAACACGTCAGGTTCCCGTTAAATCAAAGAGAAAGCCAATCATTCATTCTTTAAGATAAGCTACTGAACTCTTTGGTCTCAAGTTCATCACAGATGAACAGAAAGACATGCACTGTGATCAGATGAGTCCATGTTACAGCTTGTTTTTGGAAAAAGCAGATGTTTTCTATGATAAAGACAAAAAAGGACCAACAAAACATAAAAAAACACAACATCTGTCATGGTAGGGGGGTGCGTCAGTGCCTTGCATATGTTTGAAGGTACCATAGATGCAGAAGCAGATACTAAAAGACATATGTTGCTATCAAGGCAACGTCTTCTCCTGGGAAGTACATAGTTATGGTTTATACTACAATATAATCTGTTTAGTAGCTGAACAAACAATTCACAACTAATTTAAAATTTTACTCACAGGTAATGTAACCTTTTCTACTAAAGCTTAAAGAGATGTCCCAATAGCGGTTAATAAATGACAGATTAGGAACTAAATCGGATGAATTAGCGACCCCCCTCCCCTACCCAAACCAAAAGGCTAATGTTAATGAAATCAAAATACTATCCTTAAAGCAGATTTAATTAGGAATTAGTCAAATCTGTGTTGGACCCATTTGCCCATTACATTTATATAAATATTAGACTGATCCAGTGCTTAAGAGAAATTTAGAAACTCCAAAATTAGATTACAATCCTTGTACTTGCTCTAGGAACATTTTCTTTTTACATTTTTCATGAGCATGTGTTGTATAACATTCATCATTTGAAGCCCTACAACCATTAAGCTAGAGCACTGTAGATTGATATCTGATGGAGAAATGGTGAGCTGACAAATTAAAAAATGAGAGCACAGCCACAACAATATTGAACTAAAACATTAGGGTCATATAGTGGAACATTGTTTTATAAGTAGCGATTTCGGTACATGCCAACAAGCTTCTGTTACATCTCTTGTGGAATTTTTGCACATTTGTTTTGTGCAAAAGCTTCAACCTTAATAAAGTTTGATTGCTGTTGTGTTTATTGCGCAATTGGTTTCTTTCAATCCCACCAAAGGTTTTCTATTGGATTTACATTTGAAGACCAAGGGCCACTCCAGGATATTCCAGGCTGAGTACTCAAACAAGCTTTGGTTTACTTAGAAGTGTGCTTAAGATCCATGATGAAAAAAAGCTGATTCATATGGCCAAACAGTTCCAGTTTTAATTCATTACTCCAGAGAACTGTGTTCCAGAACTCTGCAGGCCAATCCAAATTCATTCTGGCATATATTCATTATGGCATTCTGGTAGGACAGTTGTAGCATAGTGGTTACGGTACTGGACCAGTGAGCAGAAGGTTGCCAGTTCAAGACTCATGCACTGCCAGGTTGCCACTGTTATAAAAGTGTCTGCTAAATGCTGTAAATGTAAATGCATATTCGGGTTGACCCGACCCAACTGTTTTTGGGAAAGAGCTTCATGGCCATGAAGTTCTTAAATCATAATTTTTTCCAGTCATCATGTCATCCTGTAAGTCTTTTGCTGGAACATGGAGGTTTTTCTTTGTTATCCTAGTAAGATTATGGCCTCTGGACAATGTTTTGGGCGTTCTTTCATGGCCCGGCAAGTTTGCTGCTGCATAATATGTTTAGAATTTCCAGAAAATAGTTCCACTAGTGTCTCTAGGAGTGTTTAAGGTTTAGGAAATCTTCCTATATCCATTGTCCTTTTGATGCAATGAAAGGATCTCCCTCAGCTTTTGTAACAGCTTCTTAGTTTTCATCATAGATACAACACACCTTGAGCATATCTCTGGGTGGTGTTTATGTATAACAGCTTTCACAGCTTGTCGGACATCCCATTCCTACATCTGTATATACTGTATATTATTGTCTCCCTAATTTGGAAAATACCATTTTTAACCAACTTGTCATGGTATATTAAGTTGTGTGCACCTTTTTAATACTTGCTCAGCGCAATTATTAAAGATACCAAACATTTGGCAAAGTCTATTGATGTGATCATTCAGAATAACTTTGTATACTATAGATTGAGGTAACAGTGTGATCAATCCCCTAATTTTTTTATATAATGTAACATGTCTATCCTGATGAACATAGTCTCTTCCATAATGCTAATGATTCAATTAACAGGGCACAAGAGGTTACGAAAGGTTTTAATGAGTATAAAAATATGTAATTTATACACTTTGGCTTTCACAGCTGCTAGACTGATTTAAGTTTTACCCACAGTTGAAGCTCAAGCACACACCTTTAGAGATTTGTAGGATTTATGACAGGTCGCATGAAACCACATAGGTCTTAAATACTGACAGTAATAGAAATCAGCTCACTATTACTAAAACATGCTCCCATAATTATTTACTTTATAGTGTCATTTTTATTTTTAACAAACTTAGATAAATGATTTTTTTTCTTCGTGTTTTCAGTGTAAGACATTTTTTACCATTTTATGGTAATAAGTATATAACAATTCCTAATGTAATGAGTATTTTTAATGTCTATAGGTATTCGATTGACTGGAAGAGTGACTTGGATAGCTATTTTGACATTGACCCTGTGATTGGCACGATCTCCACCAACGAGCTTTTGGACAGAGAGAACAGAGCCCAACATAACATTTCAGTTGTGGCAACCAAAGTTAGTAAGTATGCCTTAACATTATTATTATTATTATTATTATTATTATTATTATTATTATTATTACTATTACTATTACTATTATTATTATTATTATTATTATTATTATTATTATTATTATTATTATTCTCTGTCATCAATTCCAACTCTTGCCGACCATATGGATAGTGACTTTTGGTCTTCAGGCATCTTAATGGCTTTTTCTTTGTTTCTCTATCTGTATCTATCCATCATGTTGCTGGCTGTCCTCTTCCTCAAATACCTTACACTCTTTTTAGACTATTTATAGACTTTTTTTACACTATTAAATGTGTGTATCAGCATTATCCATCCCTTATTGTGTCTACTATCCTATTAGTCACTGGCCAAAGTATAAATGATTGTGGTAGACCTTACAAGTAGAGTGATGCAATGTCCCACAAGGTGGGTCAGGTGTCCACATACTTTTGATACAAGATTGACTGAACACGTTAGATTTTAACCCCATTATCCCAAAACAGGCAACTGGTGTTACAGTGGGCACAGGCTCACTGAAACTGGACAGTTGAAAATTGGAAAAATGTTGCCAGGTCTGATGAATCACAATTTCTACTCCAACATGCAGATAATTGAGTGAAGTGAGACCTGATGTGGTAGTCTGCTGTTTTAACCCACTGTTCTTATGGTTTGATGTGATATATTGTTCTGCTTACCATGGTTGCATATTTATTTGTGGTAATATTCTTGAGTTACTGCCTTTATTTCAGCTTAAATCTGGTCATATTATTATTAGTAGTAGTAGTATTGTTATTTAATTCCAACTCTTCCAACTCAACCATATTGATAGTGTTTCTTCAGAAGATTGTGACTTTCCCTTTGGTCTTTAAGCTTCTTAATGTCTTTTCCACTGTTTCTGTAACTGTATCCATCCATCATGTTGCTTTCTGTCCTCTTCCTTAATTACCTTACACTCTTATTAGATTTACAATTTTTAGGGAAAAAACCCTGATAAAATAATTATATATTCTGTACACATTAAATGTGTGTATCAGCATTATCCATCCATTTTTGTGTCTGCTATCCTATTCATGGCTAAAGTATAAATGATTTATAAAACAAATAGCCTGAATGTGCATGAAAGGTGTGCAGGAAAACAGAATTGTTCAAAATAATGCCCCTCAAAATATACACTATATGGCCAAAAGTATGTGAACACCCCACCTAACTATTGAGTTCCTGTGTACCAACCACACTCATGTGTTATTGTGCATCTGCTTGCAAAGCAAGGTACATAGGGACATGGTTTGACTAGTGTGGAGTAAAGGACGTCCAGTGAAACCCTTGGGATGAATCGATACATTAATTACATGCCAGGCCGTTTTTGATCTAGCATTACTATATAACTTCAAAAATGCTGGTTTGACTGAATGAGCACAAATTCCAACGGACATAATAAAATAAATCCACTTGTGGTAGGGATGCAATATTCCTCAAGCTCATGGTCAGATGTTCACATACGTTTGATACAAGATTGACTGAGCAAAAAGAGGATTGAAACCTGGTTACTACAGCAGAAGACCACATCAAATTTCAATCCCATCAGCCCAAAACAGGCTACTGGTGTATACAGTGGGTACAGGTTCACTATAACAGGACAGTTAAAAATTGAAAAAATGTTGCCAGGTCAGATGAATCACAATTTCTACTTCAGTATACATGTGTCTGACTGAAGTTGATCCTCATATGGTTGTCTACTGTTCTAACCTATTTGCATCATCGTTTAATGTCTTATACTTTTCTGCATACCATGGTTGTACAGAATTATTTTAGGTTATTTGTGGTACTGTCTTTTAAGTTTTTAAGTATTTCAGCGTAAAACTGGTCATACTGCTCACAGATCTGCTAAAAAAAAATAGAGCTTTTTGTCAACAAACATGCCATAGTCAGCAGGTTTTCCTTTCGCTTGTTTTCGGGAGGTAGAAAAGTACCAGGAAGAAAACCCACATCAAAGAACATCCTGCTAGGCCCTATACACTCACTAAGCTTTATGCTGGAGCCTATATGGATGATATAGTCATCATATACTGTATATTGTGATTATTTTGCAGAAAATTCACCACACCGTGACAGAGGTGCTACATGTAACCCCAAACATGCAGTATCAGAGAGTCAATCCAACTGCACGAGACTTCACCAAGGCAGATTATATATTACAATATTTTGATTAAAATTCACAACTACAAAATACAGGAAAACAATAATTACTAAATAAGCTAACTAATAAAACTAATAAAATAATAGAGAGGACAGGTGATTGCAACACTAGAGCAGAAACATTGCACTCCATGTGATCACCCTAGAAAACACGAAAAACAAATAAAACAAGATAGTCTAGAAGAAGAAACCTAAGAATGCTTGAGTGCAACTCAATGAGCTACTCAATCCACCAGTGAGTCAGAAACCAAAGAAGCCAGGCAGGCAAACAAAGGTCTCTCAAACAAAGCTAATGAACAAAGCTGGAAAAGCACTTAGCCTGAACTATTTCCCAGGCATAATGATGAGTTGCCTTAGAATTTCTGATTAAGTGCAGAGAATGCTTTAAAGTGCAGTTTAAAATGCACTTTCCTCCATTCTGCAACTTTCTCCTGTACACATTATGAAAGAAATGATCACCTTTCCAGACAGCTATCACATGTTAATTACAAAACAAACTTAACTTGTCATATGTTTAGACATCACAGAGCTAACTTTAAAGCTATTAGAAACAGGGTTGCAGTTCAGTCTCACCAAGTAAAAAAATAAAAAATAAATACAGATTTAGTGACATTCACTCCTCAAGTACTCTAAGAAGTCAAGAAAGTTCTTATGTTTGAAAGTAGTTATGCTCAATCAAAATTACAAATGCAGCACCCCTCAATTATTAACCCAGAATATTGCAGTGAGGTCATTATAAGTTGAGCTCTTATCACCATGATAACACGTACTGCTAATTGTCTCTTATGCCCATAGCACTGATATGCTAATTACGGCTTGCTAATGCTAATTTGAAAGGTTGAAGGGAGACTTTGCTTGACTCATGAGGCAAGTCTGTATAAGTTCTGTTACACTGAGACTTGTTCATTCAGTGTCAGGAGCTCACATTTATTAATATTTACTTTTTCTTATTAGTCTTGACACTGATAGTGAATGAATAAAAAATCACATGAATGTCTCATGCCTTAAAAGGAATCCCACCAGCTCCAAAGTCCAACTCCAAAACTTAAGATCTAGGTAAACTTGTTTCAGACCACATCAGGTAAAATACAAATGACTATATCATTGTTTGTATATTGTATTATATATTATGGTAATATATATTAATATAATACCATGGGCATTACGGTCTGGCTTAGTTTTATAAGAACAGTTGATTGAGGGTAAGATCAGGGCTCTTTGCAACCACCTTAAGTCTGTTCAAAGTAAGGCAAGGCAAGGCAAGGCAAGGAAAAAAAAAAAAATAATAATTAAAAGCATTAAAACATTCCTGAGATCTAGAACCTCAGAAAGACTTCTTGCAAACATTTAGTTACAATTAAGACAAAATGAAATTCAAACAAGAGAGATAAAAAGTTAAGAACATGAAAAATTTTAAGAAAATATAGTAAAATATACCCTACAATTTAGGAAATATGAAATTAAAACAAGAGAGATAAGCAATTAAGAACATGAAAACTAAAAGAAAATATAGTAAAATATACCCTACAATTTAGAGAATTAGAAATTAAAACAAGAGAGATACACGTTATTATAAGGGATTAATTATACATATTAACGGGGAAATTACAGTACTAAATACTAAGACTATCCCACAGACTGACAGCAGACAAAGTAACTTATACTACCGGTCGTCACCAATAGTACAGTCCATGGTGATATCTCTGTCTTACATAGACAGGCGTCCCAGACGTCTTTACTGTTAATCCTTAAACTACAGGTCAGGTGGAACACACAGCGTCACCTTTTCTAGTACTATGGGGCAGACGGTATCACACAGCGTCGTCTGATTCCCACCGGGGTGGAACACACAGCATCAATAGTAAGCTTGGTTTATTATATATTGTATTATACTAAGGTATCATATATTAGTATAATACCATGTACATTACAGTCTGGCTTAATTTAAAAAACTTACACAAACTTAAATTTAAATTCTACATTGTAGGATACTATATATGGAAAATTAGCAATGGCCAAACTGAACTTTTATTTTTACCAGGTGTATAGTAAAAAATATCATGTATGTATGTATGTATGCATGTATGTATCGATAGATAGATAGATAGATAGATAGATAGATAGATAGATAGATAGATAGATAGATAGACAGATAGACAGATAGATAGATAGATAGATAGATAGATAGATAGATAGATAGATAGATAGATAGATAGATAGACAGACACACACACAGTGGAACCTTGATTTGACGGACAATTTACCGGATTTCGGATTTAACAGACAAAATCTGGTAAACCAAATGTCTGGTCATATTGATTAAAAAAGAAACAAAAACTGCAATTTCCCTCTGGGATCAATAAAGTATTCTGATTCTGATGATTCTGATTAATAAAAGAGGAGCGTACCTAGACCAGTAGTTCAGTAATTGTCCACTAGCCGGCGCTTTTTATGCTTCATTTTTGCAAGTTCTGGTGCTTAGTTATGCACAATAACAGATACACTATACACTATATGATCACAGCAAATAAAAAAAATTAAAAAAAAACATCTCTACCACACAAGGTAAAAGTGTTTTTTTATTTTTTTTATTTGTTTTGTAAATTATTTTGTAAATTATTTTAATGTGTTTTTAAATTTTAAAATGTATTTTACATTACAATGTTTTACATTACATATTCACACACACACACACACACACACACACACATATATATATATATATATATATATATATATATATATATGTATATATATATGTATATATATATATATATTAAACAGACTTTAAAATTAAGAACTAGCAGTAAGCACTCATTCACACCCACTCTACAATGCAGAAAGTCATGCAGCATGTGGTGTGTCCTTAAAACCTGCTGAATTCTTTCTTTCTGTTTTTTTCTTTTTTTCTGTCTCTTCTGTGCTTCCCATTTTATCTTTTTTTTCCCCCACAAGTCAGGTGCAGCCCCAGATGCTGCAAGATTAGAGGATAACAAATAATAATGCTGAGGGTAGAATATGAGCCTATGAGTCAGCACTGTTTCCTAAAATAGCATACTTGTTGCTGCTAATGAAACCATGCTTGTGAGACCTTTCTTGTTAGTTCAGCAAATGTGTGGGGAGTCAAACAAATGGTGAAAATGAAAAACAAGTGAGCCTTTCTTGTTCTTGCTCTTTTTATTGAATTGATTATTTTTTTTCTTTGAAATATTGGGACATCATCCTTTAAAAACTATCAGTAAATTCATTTAGATTATAGATGTGAATTAATCAAGACTTAATTAAGACTGTGCCATAGAGAGAAACCAAATGTGGTCAAAATAAAATATGATTAAAACACAATATAAATGCTGATGAACTTTGTGTAGGGGAATGTCCTGTCTGCCTGGTTTTATTAGAAAATGGCTGTGAAGAACTCATGCAATAATTATCAGTCCAGATTCCCAGAGGTTTGCAGAATCAAACCATGCTTGAATGAAAAATGTTACAGACCCAAAGCAAAGCCTTCTTGTCAGTACAGTTGCTTTTGATAACTTCACCATGTTTGGAGGGCTGCTCTTTTGAGCCCAAACATGATATACTTACAATGTATGAAGGTATGAACATTATTGAATGTGGCTCTATTTCTGAATTTTCACTGCTTGCAGACATAGCCAATCAGTGATTTACTGCAGCACCAGCCTAGTGCCCTATTTCTGAAAATGTTACTGTTGCCTTACTCATTATTAAGGGAAACATAAACAAAATAATGAACCGGATCATGAGAGAAAAATTGAATCATCTCAGATGAGAAAGTACAGTGTTAGCTCAGAGGTAAATGTTCTGACCTGTCAGTTGGAAAGTTGAGTGTGTGAATCATAGTTCTGTGAAGCTGCTACTTTATGGTCCTTTTAGCAAAACCATTAGCAATCATGGCTATATATACATATATAAATATCGTATATATACGAGGGATCTTCAGAAAGTTTCTGCACTTTTATTATTTGGTTGGAAACGGTGAGGGTGGGAGGAGTAGTAATTGGTCGTGTCTGACAAACTGAGAGAGAGCTTATAGTCCGGATTTAGCGCCATCTGATTTCCACCTTTTTGGACCGCTCAAAGAAGCTTTAAGGGGAAGAAGATTTTCATGTGATGATGATGTGAAAGCAGCGCTGCATCAGTGGCTACACGCTCAACCAAAAACATTTTTTGCTGATGGCATTAAAATAATACGACGCTGGGAAAAATGCATCACAAAGATTATGTAGAAAAGTGATGTCATTTATTTTTGAAATCTTTAATAAATGGAGTTAAAAAAAGTGTGGAAACTTTTTAAAGAATCTTTGTATAAATAGTACAAAAGTGGTGAATATGTAGAGTGGCCTTTTATTTCCTTAATGATGATATTCCACACCATGAGATTTGGACCCAATGTGCAGACAAATTTAAATAAGACCCTACCTAATTCACAGCAATAAAAATCACGTCACAGACCATGAAATGAGCCGTTTCCTATGTAATATGCAATTTGCTGTGAAATATAGGTTTTGTGTTTAGCGATTTAACATTTTTCATTCACATAGCATACAAGTGCCTCACGTTTACTGGTTCATTTGCAATATGAGGCGGTCCTAGCAATCCTACGGCAATCAGTTAGTCAACATGTCCAAGATGTCGTAGTGTAAAGTGGCTAAAACACCACTCAGGTAAGAGGGAGAGGAGTGTCAAAAACTGACAAGAATTTTCCTCTTTGAGACAGAGCCTTGCATCATTTATGGATGTTCTAGGTTTACATTCAACTATTAAGGTAGGCTACACTGTGTATTGTGGCTTCCATTCAATTCATGAGTGTAATTTAATGACTGCTGTGAAATGTAGATAAATATAAATTTATCGTGTGAGTGCTTGTGTTACTTCAGTACTTGAGTGAATCGCCCTGAGCCGGATTCGAACTGAGGGCGTAGGAGTGAATGCACCTACGATTCTGAACACAAACACTAAATACTAGGAGCACTCAGATTCACTAGAGTAATACAGTATATCTCTAATACAGTGGTATCTTGTAACTCAACATCCCCTACACTCAAAATCTTTAAAAATCAACGCCCTTCGTCGAGAAATTTGTACCCTTAAACTCAACGTGTTCAGCTTTTTAAAAAATTGATTTATTTAAATTTTAAATTAACAATGAACAGCCGCTTTGTTCAGCGCTTTGTTTGAGCGGTGCAGTAAGACGTCATCAAAGTGTGAATATAAGACGAATCTGCATTTGTGTGGAATAATCATCAAATCCACTCTGAAAGCATCCACATGTATCTATGTTTAGCTGGATTTTTCTACTTTTTCATTTTTAAACTAGTGTTATAGCTCGAGTTGCTGGGAATTTGTAAGAAGCAGTTTTACCTAAAACACTTCTAAAATGCTTATCAATAAAAAAAAGCTTGACTTAACGTGACTTAATGTATTAAAAGAACGACATACAAACGCTAAACCTTTCTTTTTTATTTCTGCTTAAGTTCTGTCCACTAATAAGTTTCTCACTCGTTGTTTTAGTACAAGAATTCACGTTAAGCTTTGTGCACCGCCACACTCCGTAGGAAATAACGGCACAGCCAGTGCAAAAGCTATTGTTCCGCTTCTCATGTGAATGTGTCTTTACTGAACGGAATACGGTATTCCAAAATCAAGCATCTTCACAATTAAGAAACACAAGGAAACAATAAAGAAGTAAAGATCAAGTTTATTGTATTTTTATTTATTTTTAACTGATTTCAATTGTATTTCAGTGTCAAAAACAACCCCATTATTTTACATAAGCCTAAATTATATGCAGTTCCACAGGACCATGGAACACATTAACAGGTTTCCCAAACATCCTATAAAAAATACCTTAAAACTTGACGTCTTTTAAATTCAATGCCACTCCCAGAACCAATTGACGTTGAGTTTCAAGGTACCACTGTACTAAGCAAAAGATTAGGCTTCAGGAGAGTCCAAAAACAAGTGTAATCGCATGCATGGTTAGTAAATCTAATTATAGTTTTCTCTAAATCTAAGTGAACGTAAACAGCCTCCTAATCCTCCCCGGTAACACTGCTCACGTTAAAAATTAATTATGTGATTCTTTAAAGTTCTGTGCAGAAAGTGTTCTTTTAGTTTCTTTTCTCTTTCTCTGAAATAGTGTTTAGCATACCATTTAGCAAACTGGCTCAGTCAACGAGTATCAGAGACACAGCATCGCACGCTCGCACACTTACTATAAAGTAGTGCCGAGTCTAGGTGAGACCAATACTCAGTGATGAGCGCAGTGCATGGTGGGCAATGCAGAAGTTCTATAATTACAGTGCACTGTTTGATGCTTCCTCTTTGCCACTGTAACAGCAGAAGCTGTTCACCTTGTTACTGTATATATGTCATTATGTGTGTGGGTGTGTGTGAGTGTGCACCCCTAAATATATATAAATGTGTGTATATATATATATATATACAGTGTATCACAAAAGTGAGTACATCCCTCACATTTCTGCAAATATTTTATTATATCTTTTCATGGGACAACACTATAGACATGAAACTTGGATATAACTTAGAGTAGTCAGTGTACAGCTTGTATAGCAGTGTAGATTTACTGTCTTCTGAAAATAACTCAACACACAGCCATTAATGTCTAAATGGCTGGCAACATAAGTGAGTACACCCCACAGTGAACATGTCCAAATTGTGCCCAAAGTGTCAATATTTTGTGTGACCACCATTATTATCCAGCACTGCCTTAACCCTCCTGGGCATGGAATTCACCAGAGCTGCACAGGTTGCTACTGGAATCCTCTTCCACTCCTCCATGATGACATCACGGAGCTGTTGGATGTTAGACACCTTGAACTCCTCCACCTTCCACTTGAGGATGCGCCACAGGTGCTCAATTGGGTTTAGTCCATCACCTTTACCTTCAGCTTCCTCAGCAAGGCAGTTGTCATCTTGGAGGTTGTGTTTGGGGTCGTTATCCTGTTGGAAAACTGCCATGAGGCCCAGTTTTCGAAGGGAGGGGATCATGCTCTGTTTCAGAATGTCACAGTACATGTTGGAATTCATGTTTCCCTCAATGAACTGCAGCTCCCCAGTGCCAGCAACACTCATGCAGCCCAAGACCATGATGCTACCACCACCATGCTTGACTGTAGGCAAGATACAGTTGTCTTGGTACTTCTCACCAGGGCGCCGCCACACATGCTGGACACCATCTGAGCCAAACAAGTTTATCTTGGTCTCGTCAGACCACAGGGCATTCCAGTAATCCATGTTCTTGGACTGCTTGTCTTCAGCAAACTGTTTGCGGGCTTTCTTGTGCGTCAGCTTCCTTCTGGGATGACGACCATGCAGACCGAGTTGATGCAGTGTGCGGCGTATGGTCTGAGCACTGACAGGCTGACCTCCCACGTCTTCAACCTCTGCAGCAATGCTGGCAGCACTCATGTGTCTATTTTTTAAAGCCAACCTCTGGATATGACGCCGAACGCGTGGACTCAACTTCTTTGGTCGACCCTGGCGAAGCCTGTTCCGAGTGGAACCTGTCCTGGAAAACCGCTGTATGACCTTGGCCACCATGCTGTAGCTCAGTTTCAGGGTGTTAGCAATCTTCTTATAGCCCAGGCCATCTTTGTGGAGAGCAACAATTCTATTTCTCACATCCTCAGAGAGTTCTTTGCCATGAGGTGCCATGTTGAATATCCAGTGGCCAGTATGAGAGAATTGTACCCAAAACACCAAATTTAACAGCCCTGCTCCCCATTTACACCTGGGACCTTGACACATGACACCAGGGAGGGACAACGACACATTTGGGCACAATTTGGACATGTTCACTGTGGGGTGTACTCACTTATGTTGCCAGCCATTTAGACATTAATGGCTGTGTGTTGAGTTATTTTCAGAAGACAGTAAATCTACACTGCTATACAAGCTGTACACTGACTACTCTAAGTTATATCCAAGTTTCATGTCTATAGTGTTGTCCCATGAAAAGATATAATGAAATATTTGCAGAAATGTGAGGGGTGTACTCACTTTTGTGATACACTGTATATGTATATACCGATCAACCATAACCTTAAAACCACCTCCTTGTTTCTACACACATTGTTTATTTTATCAGCTCCACTTACCATATACAAGCACTTTGTAGTTCTACAATTACTGACTGTAGTCCATTTGTTTCTTTACAACTACAGAGTAGGTATTATTTGGGTGGTGGATCATTCTCAACACTGCAGTGACACTGACATGGTGGTGGTGTGTTAGTGTGTGTTGTGCTGGTATGAGTGGATCAGACACAGCAATGCTGATGGAGTTTTCAAACACCTCACTGTCACTGCTGGACTGAGAATAGTCCACCAACAAAAACTAAATCCAGCCAACAGCGCCCCGTGGGCAGCGTCCTGTGACCACTGATGAAGGTCTAGAAGATGACCAACTCAAACAGCAGCAATAGATGAACGATCGTCTCTGACTTTACATCTAAGGTGGACCAACTAAGTAGGAGTGTCTAATAGAGTGGACAGTGAGTGGACACGGTATTTAAAGACTTCAGCAGCACTGCTGTGTCTGATCCACTCATACCAGCACAACACACACTAACACACCACCACCATGTCAGTGTCACTGCAGTGCTGAGAATGATCCACCACCCAAATAATACCTGCTCTGTGGTGGTCCTGTGGGGGTTCTGACCATTAAAGAACAGGGTGAAAGCAGGCATGTGTGTTTTTTTAAAGCGGGCTTAATGGCTTGAATAAGGTGTGGAATAAGTTTTTAAGTTACAGTTTTTAAGTTTTACTTTGCGTTTGATGTGGTGAACCTTTCCTGTGCATGTTTCGATAGCGAGAATGGTCTGTGTTTTGAGATCGAGCCACTTCTTTGGGCTTTTGAAGTAACTAAATAAAGAGTGCTGCCTCCTGCAGTTTGAAAAGACATTATTAAGAGTCTTATTAAGAATTCATGAACAATATATAATTGCAGGCCATCAAAGGGATGTTGGTAACCTTTTGGTAGTACAGAAATACCATCAGGACCTGGTTATACTTCATCCACGATGCTGCAAAAAGCTAAGTATTTTTCACAGCAGGTGTCTCAAAGTTATGTTAATAAATCTAACTATAGTTTTCCCTAACTTTAAGTGAATGTGAACAGCCACCGAATCACCTCGGTTATGCTGCTCAGGTCTCTTAAAGTTGTAATCGCCAACAATGACTTTACAATAAAGTATTAATTACTTTAATTGTACCCCCCCTCCCATAATTTGTTTTTTTAATAAATATATGTTCATTTCTGATATGTGCACTGAAAATATACTACACAAGTAAATATGTTTCTCCTTACAATGCATTGCATGGTACCTACAAATAATAATACATCGTCATAAAACAGTTCTGCTTAAATAATACAAATTTGGTAAGACTGTATTGAATACACACAGCACTCCAAGCTTTTTAGGGATTTAAGGGTCTTAAGCTAAGTTAATGTTAAATAAAATTAGAGCTTTCGACAACAATAAATTAATGATATAAGTTGGTGTTTATTTTTAACAAAGCAGAATGTTCAGTCACAGATACCAATAATGCCAAGTTCACACTACATGACTGAATCTTTTGCACTCTGGAGTCTTTCAGTCGGTGTATATTTCACACTACACGACTGATCGGTGATAGGGGGTTTCACACTACATGATCTATTACCAACTGGAATCGCAGGCGAGCTTCTCTGATCTCCCAAACTATTTTTTTTTTATTTTTATTTTTTTATTTTATTTTTTTTTTTACAAAAACACGTGATAAACGACGAAAGGTTTAATGATACCACGTCCAAAAATGCACATCAACAAGTAGCGAGTGATCAAAGTGTTTGTGCGCTGATGTGCAGCGTAAAATCAAGAAGAAAAAATAAATGAATCTAAGTGGATTTGGCAACACGAACAGTATGGATTGTTCTACAGTAAGTTGGAGGTTAATTAATATTTTTGCAATGCAGTGTTGGTGTTATGTTTTGTAGAGGACGATCAAGTCAGAAATACTGTAAAACGTGTGTGTGCTGATGTATTCTGATATAAACTATATTACGCCCCTGTCCCACCTGTTTACGCTCCTCTCCTGCGTTTCCCCTCACCCCGTATCTTGCGTTCTCATTGGCTGTTCGACATAACACTCATTGCCAATCGTGCAACTCAGATCAGATATCTGACATGCTAGAAATCTCGATCCGGTCGCCGAGTGCTCAGCGAGCCGCTCAGACTGAGTTGTTGAGTAGTTCACACATAGCGATTGAGAGCTGAGTTTTGATCGACGAGCAAACGCCAAGTTGCTCCCGAGCCGGCAAATTTAGCGCTGACCAGTCGCCGAGCCAAAATCAGGGCAAAATTGTGTAGTGTGAACTAGGCATAAGTATCAAAAATTGTATAATTCCAGTGTTGCCAACTCCTCAGTAAGGAAGGTAGCTATTGGCTGCCCTAAAAGTCGCTAAATGACGTCATCGCCTAATTTGCATAAGTACTAGCACATGTTGATAGGTCTATCTCTTATAAATAGTGGTAGCACATCTCAATAGGTTTATATATTATTTTAAACTATAGGTAGCGAAAGATCCATTGATCTGTATCTCAGACATACAGTGTATCACAAAAGTGAGTACACCCCTCACATTTCTGCAGATATTTAAGTATATCTTTTCATGGGACAACACTGACAAAATGACACTTTGACACAATGAAAAGTAGTCTGTGTGCAGCTTATATAACGGTGTAAATTTATTCTTCCCTCAAAATAACTCAATATACAGCCATTAATGTCTAAACCACCGGCAACAAAAGTGAGTACACCCCTTAGTGAAAGTTCCTGAAGTGTCAATATTTTGTGTGGCCACCATTATTTCCCAGAACTGCCTTAACTCTCCTGGGCATGGAGTTTACCAGAGCTTCACAGGTTGCCACTGGAATGCTTTTCCACTCCTCCATGACGACATCACGGAGCTGGCGGATATTCGAGACTTTGCGCTCCTCCACCTTCCGCTTGAGGATGCCCCAAAGATGTTCTATTAGGTTTAGGTCTGGAGACATGCTTGGCCAGTCCATCACCTTTACCCTCAGCCTCTTCAATAAAGCAGTGGTCGTCTTAGAGGTGTGTTTGGGGTCATTATCATGCTGGAACACTGCCCTGCGACCCAGTTTCCGGAGGGAGGGGATCATGCTCTGCTTCAGTATTTCACAGTACATATTGGAGTTCATGTGTCCCTCAATGAAATGTAACTCCCCAACACCTGCTGCACTCATGCAGCCCCAGACCATGGCATTCCCACCACCATGCTTGACTGTAGGCATGACACACTTATCTTTGTACTTCTCACCTGATTGCCGCCACACATGCTTGAGACCATCTGAACCAAACAAATTAATCTTGGTCTCATCAGACCATAGGACATGGTTCCAGTAATCCATGTCCTTTGTTGACATGTCTTCAGCAAACTGTTTGCGGGCTTTCTTGTGTAGAGACTTCAGAAGAGGCTTCCTTCTGGGGTGACAGCCATGCAGACCAATTTGATGTAGTGTGCGGCGTATGGTCTGAGCACTGACAGGCTGACCCCCCACCTTTTCAATCTCTGCAGCAATGCTGACAGCACTCCTGCACCTATCTTTCAAAGACAGCAGTTGGATGTGACGCTGAGCACGTGCACTCAGCTTCTTTGGACGACCAACGCGAGGTCTGTTCTGAGTGGACCCTGCTCTTTTAAAAAGCTGGATGATCTTGGCCACTGTGCTGCAGCTCAGTTTCAGGGTGTTGGCAATCTTCTTGTAGCCTTGGCCATCTTCATGTAGCGCAACAATTCGTCTTTTATGATCCTCAGAGAGTTCTTTGCCATGAGGTGCCATGTTGGAACTTTCAGTGACCAGTATGAGAGAGTGTGAGAGCTGTACTACTAAATTGAACACACCTGCTCCCTATGCAAACCTGAGACCTAGTAACACTAACAAATCACATGACATTTTGGAGGGAAAATGACAAGCAGTGCTCAATTTGGACATTTAGGGGTGTAGTCTCTTAGGGGTGTACTCACTTTTGTTGCCGGTGGTTTAGACATTAATGGCTGTATATTGAGTTATTTTGAGGGAAGAATAAATTTACACTGTTATATAAGCTGCACACAAACTACTTTTCATTGTGTCAAAGTGTCATTTTGTCAGTGTTGTCCCATGAAAAGATATACTTAAATATCTGCAGAAATGTGAGGGGTGTACTCACTTTTGTGATACACTGTATATTTCAAATGTATTTAGTAGGATTTTAATTAAATTAAATTTAATATTAGCCAATATACAAAACATTTTGTAGTAAATAATATATTAACCCTATAAGGAATATCTTCTAGAGTCTTCAAAAGTCCAATAACACCAGAAAAAGTCGCTAGATTTGTTGCTAGTCGCTTAAAAAAAAAAAAAAAAAAAGTCGCTAGAGGGGTCTGAAAACACGCTAAATATAGTTGGCAATGCTGTAAAATTCCCTGAGCTGCCAAGATATACAGGTACATGATCTTACATCTTGTATCATCTTGCTATGATACAAAATAGCTCACTAATACGATGAGGAAAGAGAGATGGTGAAAATAAAATGCCAAAAAGTGATCCTATTGTTTGTATATAGCATTGGAAAGCCATTATTTAATTTTCCATCTATGTACTGTATGACTTCAGGTTAACAGTGTTCTCTTTTTTAATTTATTAAAAAAAATATTAGTACAGCGGATAATTGCACCATCTAGTGGATGTTATAGTGTAACCATATTCGCTGTCTCAAAAGCACAGAGATAAAGCTGTTAAAGCTCTATTTAAAATCCAGCTTGGAATTAATACATATTTAAAATATACTAATGTACAGATTATACTAATACTCAGGTTGATTGATTTATTTTGTTTCCTTAGTAACTGCTCCGTCCTGATCAGGATTGTGGTGGGTCGATATCACACTTATTTAAATGTCATTGCACTACACAATGACCTGTTCAATATATCATCATGTCTGGGATAAATTTAGAGTAGCCAAACCACTTTTTGCATGTTTCTGGGAGGCGGCAGAAAACTGAACCACCCAGGAAAGAAATCATATCAAATTCCTCACAGTGACTACATTTGAGTTTTAAACCCGAATGCCCAGGACCTGCTGCCACAGATAGAGCAAGGGTAAGCAAGTAGTAAATGTTTGTATTTTATGCAGTGCATATACAGATAATGGGGCGGCACGGTGGCTCAGTGGGTAGCACTGCCACCTCACAGCAAGGAGGTCCTGGGTGTTCCATCTTCAGGTGGGGCAGTCTGGGTCCTTTCTGTGTGGAGTTTGCATGTTCTCCCTGTGTCTGCATGGGTTTCCAATGGGAGCTCAGGTTTCCTCCCACAGTCCAAAGACATGCAGTCAGGTGAATTGGAGATACAAAATTGTCAATGACTGCTTGACATGTTTGACTACCATTTCTGTCATGAATGTAACCAAGGTGTGTAAAACATGACATTAAAATCCTAATAAATACATAATAAATAACATATACAGACAAAAATATTCCCATTTGACTTTTTTGACTTTGTAACTCTCAAAAAAAAAAAAGGATAAACAAACCGTAACTTGACAATTGCAGCTTTATACCATCTATAGTAAGAAATTGTTTTTTAAGTTTACAAAGGTGCCTCTGAGGGACAAACACTGTTTAAATTTTCCTCTGATTTGTTCCAGTATACTATTGCATAAATGTCTTTTTTTTATATCTATGATGCTGTAGTCCCATATGCAAAGGAGCAGTACTCTATTGGAAACGTGTTTATCAATTAATTAATTAATTTATTTATTTATTAGCTTTGTGGGGTGTATGGATTAAGATAATTGTGGTGCAGTTTATTGTGTACAGTTGTAGCCTAGCGGTTAAGGTACTGGACTAGTAATCAAAAGGTCGCTAGTTCAAGCCCCACCACTGCCAGGTTGTCACTGTTAGGCCTTTGAGTAAGGCCCTTAACCCTCTATTGCTCAGAATGAATACTGACACACTACTGTAAGTCGCTTTGAATAAAGGCGTCTGCTAAATGTAAACTAACTTGATAGTGACATGGTACTGTGTTTAGGGCAGTTGTAGCCTAGCGGTCAAGGTACTGGACTAGTAATCAAAAGGTCGCTGGTTCAAGCCCCACTACTGTCAGGTTGCCATTGTTGAGCCCTTGAGTGAGGCCCTTAACCCTCAATTGCTTAGATGACATACTGGCACAGTACTGTAAATCGCTTTGGATAAATGCGTCTGCTAAATGCTGAAAATGTAAAATTGTGTATTGTTTACTGGATAACTGTTGTTTCTGCTGTTGTCAGTTGTTTCCACTGCTATTTTAAAGAAACTGTTGGCTTCTTTCTTACTTTATTATCAATAGTCTACGATAATGTTGCTTGGAGCACCTGTCCGGGTACGATTTGTGGTTCAATTAACCTTTCACTTGTTTTTGTTATGGCTTTGTAAATAATTTAATTTAACCCTTACATAAATCCATATTAATTGTCATTTATTTTTGTTTATGTTTAAAATATTTGTCTAGATCTGGTATTTGTTCACATTTATAAGTACAAAGTCATTGTGAGTAAATGTAAAGTGACTATTTAGTATTTGGAATATTCACAACATCATGAAATAATGCCAAAGATGATGTTTCTATAAGTAGCTTGTCCAGTATTTACAGGTAAATTATTACATTTTTAAGTTTTTAGCAGGTCTTAATTTTGACCTTGAACTTAAGTATGTTTTCACAATAATTCTGTAAATTTCTATGTATAGAATGTGAAATACATTTTCTTATATTTATTTTAATATTTTATAAACAGTTTTCAGTGTATAACCAAATTTATTTTACAATCAAAAAATTTTTTGTAGTTTGCTTTAAACTTTATTATCTGTTCCCCAAAAAGGAAAAAAGAAAGGAACACAGTGAAGCCATTAGAGAGTTATGATCTGTCTGAAATATCTGATAAACTGGTGACAAACTGCACCAATAACCTGGGTTGACAGCTTTTTAATGGATCTGGCAGACTGCTGGCACTGAGCTTCACCACAAACATATTATTGTTTGGTTGGAAGATGGAACAGACATTTCTGGTGACAGGTTTCTTTTTACATATCCTGTACCGAAATCTTCTTATAATCATTTGATTTCCAAAATTGAATTCAATATAAAACCTGATTGTTTTTTTAATGTCTGATTTTAAGCAGTTCTGTTCCAGAGTGGACTTATATTTCCTCCACAGTGAAGTCAAATATTAATATTATAATTTAATGATACATTATTAGTATAGCTAAATTCCAGATTTACGTATTAGAAATGACAATGACATGCTCATATGCTCCACAGACACATTTTGCTATGTCTAAAGTAAGGAAAGGTCAATCAGGTATCAGCTTTCTGCCAATTTATTAGCGACTCCTGGTGTCTCGAGGAGCCTGCACAAGTGGTGAAGGAATACTGCAGTCTAGTGCAGTGGTCCCCAACCACCGGGCCACGGACTGGGTAATTTATTACCGGGCCGCAAAATCTATAAATTGCTAAAAAAGCAATGAAAACACCGTTTCAATTTCCAACACATTTCAGGTGTTATTGTCTCCTATCACCCCTAGGTGGGAGCAGCGTTTCATTGCAGAGAAAAAAAAGCTCATTTGTGAGTAGTATTGTTATTGTATTTTAAATCCTCCTACCTCCGCAGGTCCGTAAAATTATATCTTATATGAAACCGGTCTGTGGTGCAAAAAAGGTTGGGGACTGCTGGTCTAGCGTGTTCCTCTGCATGTTATAGCTCTATACTGGTGCTGGTCATAAAATTAGAAGATCATGAAAAGGTTGATTTATTTCAGTAATTCCATTCAAAAAGTGAAACTTGTATATTATATTCATTTATTACACACAGACTGATATATTTCAAATGTTTATTTCTTTTAATGTTGATGATTATAACTGACAACTAATGAATGTGGGGGAGTCCACTGTCTGGGAAGAGTTGGGCATGTCTAAATTTAAATTTACACAATTTGGGCCAAACATGGTGAATGAGTTTATTAAATCAGAATTGTAAATAATTTAGGTGATTTAGGTAGTGATTTTACCATTTACCATGCATATTATTATGGAAAGATTAAAAGACATAATGATATAAATAAGTGATTCTAATACTTCTCCGTTATGGCAAGACTACTAAAAGCACATGCACACACACACACAAACACACACACAAACACAAACTCACAAACACATTTCTATCTTGTCAAGAAAATTGCTTTTCTCCATCAAGGTCAGCCAAAGGTCCTAGCTGTATATGGGACCCCAGCGGGAATGAGTATAGATCTTTTTCTTCTTTTAAGCTACCTTTAGCCACCACAAGCTCATATCACGGATCAAATCTATAAAAGTTCATTCCTCACTCATGCCCCCGCTGCACCACACACACTCCGAATCAAACAGCATCACAGATGTAAGTAATCAAGTTCACCAGTGCATGTCTTATAGAATAACCTCAGCTTCTATGTAAAATTCTTATTCTCACCAGGGTGACATTAGGTGCAGTCTGTAGCTAAAGCAAGGAGTTTGCATAATGGATTTATATATTAACCATTCATACAGCAAAAAAGCAGTGCCAGCAAACCATTAAATGCAAGGCCAAACATAGGTCTTCTTAATGCCAACTCAGAACTATGAGTTCATAACTGTATATTTGATTTTTTGCTAAATGGGTACCCCTCCTTCCCAAAGGCATGTGTTTTGTACTTTAAGTAGTTATATGGTTATATTTTACTTGGAAAAGTTCATCAAGTAATGTAAGGTACATATGTGTATTATATTCTGTAAATGATATTAAAGTAGAATATGTGTACTTGTAATTCAGCCTCATTGATCAGTCACAAGACACTGTGCATGCAATTTATTAGGGTGGTGCATTGGTTAGAATTGCATAGATTTGATTTTCTGGCTGTGTGGCCAGGGTCCTTTTTGTGTGGGCTTTGCATGTTCTTCCTGTGTCCGCGTAAATTTCCTCCAGGTACTCTGGTTTCCTCTGACAAGTCCAAAGACATGCAGTATTCGGACTTGTGGGAGGAAATGTAAGTGTGTGTGTGTTTGTCCTGTGATGTACTGGTAACTGGTAACCCACCATGACCCTGGCCAAGATAAAGCAGTGGTAAAACAGACAATGAGTGATAAATGACTGAATGAATAAATTAATGAAATGTATCAGCATAAACCATCTGGGCACATCAGAACATCATATAATAAATAATGTGCTAAATTAGTTTGGTACTTACAAACATGATAATATCTACTGTGTCTGTATGTCTATCTATCTACAGTATATTTGATTTGTCTTAATGTTTATGTGAATCTGCCCTATTTATTTATTTATTTATAAATGTGTTTTTGCGCCAGGTGATGAAACAGAGGTGCTTGTTTTGCAATTTTTGCCTTTGTTTATAGTGTAACTGTTGTTTTTGCTGTTTTCAGTCTGTCCAGCAGCTCTTGACTACTGTCTTCTGACTTACCTTTATTATTTAGGGTTAAAAATAGCAGTTTTACTTACATTGTACATTACATTGTTGTTCCAAATGGCTGTATTTTCAACCCCCTTTAGATTTAGCTATTCAAAGTTTGTACCCCTTGAAAGGGTTAGGACATTTACTTGGAAATAAGCCTTATCTAGAAGGAGCATGCGTACTAAATCTAACTTTAAGACACTATTATAAATACAGGACAGTGGTAACGTAGTGGTTACGGTACTGAAGTGGTGATCAGAAAGTTGCTGGTTCAGTACATTACAGTGTTTTTTTACTGAGCTTTCTCCATATGACCACATGGTGTCAGTATTACAATAGCACATGATGTACTTGCCTGAGCCTACTCATCTGATACTTCCTTCATGTATATACTAGTTATTTCTCACCTTTTATTTGTGTATTATTTAATTTTAAGAAATGACTTGAGCAACACTGGCACTGCTTTTGGGCTCTACACATACACAAAAGTGGGATATAAAACCGCTAATAATTTAGTTTAGTCGTTTTATCCACACCCAGTAGCGGATAGATGGATGGATGAATGGATGGATAGACTAACAGTACTAGGACAGTATACAGTCTAAGCAATTAGGGGTTAAGGGCCTTGCTCAAGGGCCCAACAGTGGCAACCTGGCAGTTGTCGGGCTTGAACCATTGACCTTTCTATTACTAGTCCAGTTCCTTAACCACTGGGCTACAATCTGTCCCCAGGTAAATAATAACAATATGTAGTATAGTCTTTATAAACAGAGTGCTAGAACATGCTTCATGAGTCTGTCCTGATAGTAGTTTAGTGTTCAGTGTCCCGAGCTAGTGAAGCATTATACAGCGTGATCGCTGCTGGTATAAGCGATCTCTTGTACCGTTCCTTTAAATGTTCCTTTAGATGTATATAATCAAGCGTCAGTGTAACAAACACTTATCTGGTGTGCAGTTAACTGTCGTTGATCAGTTATTAAGCCTTTAATATTGTCCAGTGTGTTTATCAGCTAGCAATCACAAGGTTTACATGTCACCAAGACATGTTGCAAGTCCAGTTATTAGAACAGAGTATGAAAAGTAAAAGATGCATAAAATCACACCATTTAAACATAAAGTTACACCCTTTTGTATTCCAGTATGACTGTGTCTGTGTGCACAAAATGATTTCCATAAAAATATAGTTTGATAAGTTTTATATAAAAAAAAACTTGAGTGGACTGCACAGAGCCATTAGGACTATTCTGACATTTGGAATGTTGATCACCATGGGTTTCTGACCTCACAGGGCAATATTGCTTTTGAAACGTAACAAATTAAACAAAATAGCTAAATTATTATTCATTTATTAATTTATGCAATTTCTCCCCTTTTCTCTTGATTTTAGCTTAGCCAGTTGGTCTTCCACTGCTGGGGATCCTATTGCATTCGCTTATTCTGCCCTTTTTTCCCCACACAGCAGACTCTGTGGCCATTTTTTGTCTGCTGCAGGCACTGCCAGTTGTGCCCGCTAGTTGTAGCCCAGCCGACCGGTAGCAGAGCTGGTGTGCTGTGCCACCTGGGTGCCTATTTCTAAATTATTTATTTGCATTATTGAATCTTGCTAACAATTTTAACTCGTTCAGAGCCACAAAATACAGTGTAACACCATTCACAAGGCAAAAATACCCTTCAAACAGGGCAGCAGTTTATCACAGAGCACTCACATGTCACTAACCACATTATAGGGGCAACCATACCAAGTTATTATTATTATTGATAGTTTCTTTTTATCAACCCCCCCCCCCCCCCCCCCCACACACACACACACAAACACAAACACACACAATTATTATTATTATTCTCCACAATGGGGAATAAAGGCACTGCTGTAGTTTGTGCAATGGAACCAGTAACATGAGTGCTTCTCATCAGTAACAGTATATAACTGATCTGCTTTTACTGCGAGAAATTCTATATCTATAATGTATTTTGTCAAAAAGTATAATACCCAATAATACCCGAAAATTATAATCATGGCTCTGGACATATACATTTTAAAATTATGTGCTCAATGTGTAAAATTAACCTTTATTCCATTCCTCCTTTTATAGATAATCCAGTCCTGTCCAGCAAAGTGTCCGTCAATGTTCAAGTGCTGGATGTTAATGAGTTTCCTCCAGAGTTGGCGATACCATACGAGACCTATGTGTGTGAAGGTGCTAAAGTAGGTCAGGTGAGTGTGCTTCAATGGCTCCAATGGTTTATTCTATACACACACACCCACACACAAAAAAAGAAGAGTGAAGAAACGTGCATCTTTTCCTGTCAAAAACATATTTGTCAGTCAAATTATTTGCATGTGTTAACACCTACCTGCTGTATGAGCAAAACAGCTATAATGTACTCAGTGCATCTGAATATAGTGAGCAAAACATTAGCACTTTACACACCATAACACTGATTAAATGTAGCATTAACTGTGTCTGGTTTCTGTCTGGATTCTGATTAATTAGCTCTAGCTGTTGGTGAATTTCTGGGGTATCTGATACATTTACGTAGCACACCGAGAAGATAAAGTACATGGCAGCGATCAAGTGCTGGAGCAGCATGGGCTGATGGGTGTTCATTATGGGTTAGTCATGTGTGCGTAAGTGATGCATTAGCGTGGTGCTAATTGTTTTGTTTTACATGCACTTGTGGTTCTCACAGTTATGTTGCAGCAGGTGATGTTGATAAAGAGGTGGAACAGTGTCTGAGCATGAACGCGTAGCAATGTACAAAACCTGAGATGAGGCTTACTGTTGCATGAAATGGTTGAAAAACAAAAAAAAATTAAATAATAAGGATGATAATAATAATAATAATAATAATAATAATAAACCAAGCTCAGGACAGAGTCTAATATCTTTTAGTAAAATTTTTATCTTAGATGTGTATTTACAGCAATAAGCAAATGCTTTTTTTTTTCTCATCCAAAGCATCTTAGAATTATGACAGAGTACCATACAAGTTTTAAAGCTAAATTTTGTCTCAATTAGATTAACCCTACATGTTTTAGATTGTAATTGTAACTACATTAAATCACTCATTTAATTTCTTTATACATAACATGTTATGATCCCCAAAATGATTTCGATTCCATAATCATGAATTTAATTCAACACAATAGTAATTGACACATGCACATTTTATCAAATATCTGCACAACCAGGGCTGGGCGGTATGATGGTATATTCGGTATATTGTCTTCAATTCCTCATACAGTATGGATTTTTCATATACTGCCATACCGTAACATAGTTCATTTTAACAGCTGTAGGCTTCAAAAGGCAGCAGATCATATAATATATAACGACATTACGAACATAGTAACAATCCACATATGCAAGAACGCGATTCCTCTATAGACAGTTGAGAAAAAGTGGATTTCAGGTCTTACGGGGCAGAAATACTTCATGTTAGTCGATCTTTCAACGTTATAAGCAAACTGGAATCGGAGCTATTTAAAGTCGTCCACTTTTCAGATGTCATTTTATTAGTTAAAGGGACAGTTAAGAGTAATTGCACAATACTTAAATATTAAACAAACAATAAAAATTGTATTTATTGCACCTGTTTCACGTGTACTGATTCCATCATATATTGTGTCATTTTGTGGGGCCAAGTAAAGCTTATAGTACTCAAAACCTTTATTACATACAGTGTATCACAAAAGTGAGTACACCCCTCACATTTCTGCAAATATTTTATTATATCTTTTCATGGGACAACACTATAGACATGAAACTTGGATATAACTTAGAGTAGTCAGTGTACAGCTTGTATAGCAGTGTAGATTTACTGTCTTCTGAAAATAACTCAACACACAGCCATTAATGTCTAAATAGCTGGCAACATAAGTGAGTACACCCCACAGTGAACATGTCCAAATTGTGCCCAAAGTGTCAATATTTTGTGTGACCACCATTATTATCCAGCACTGCCTTAACCCTCCTGGGCATGGAATTCACCAGAGCTGCACAGGTTGCTACTGGAATCCTCTTCCACTCCTCCATGATGACATCACGGAGCTGGTGGATGTTAGACACCTTGAACTCCTCCACCTTCCACTTAAGGATGCGCCACAGGTGCTCAATTGGGTTTAGTCCATCACCTTTACCTTCAGCTTCCTCAGCAAGGCAGTTGTCAACTTGGAGGTTGTGTTTGGGGTCGTTATCCTGTTGGAAAACTGCCATGAGGCCCAGTTTTCGAAGGGAGGGGATCATGCTCTGTTTCAGAATGTCACAGTACATGTTGGAATTCATGTTTCCCTCAATGAACCGCAGCTCCCCAGTGCCAGCAACACTCATGCAGCCCAAGACCATGATGCTACCACCACCATGCTTGACTGTAGGCAAGATACAGTTGTCTTGGTACTTCTCACCAGGGCGCCGCCACACATGCTGGACACCATCTGAGCCAAACAAGTTTATCTTGGTCTCGTCAGACCACAGGGCATTCCAGTAATCCATGTTCTTGGACTGCTTGTCTTCAGCAAACTGTTTGCGGGCTTTCTTGTGCGTCAGCTTCCTTCTGGGATGACGACCGTGCAGACCGAGTTGATGCAGTGTGCGGCGTATGGTCTGAGCACTGACAGGCTGACCTCCCACGTCTTCAACCTCTGCAGCAATGCTGGCAGCACTCGTGTCTATTTTTTAAAGCCAACCTCTGGATATGACGCCAAACACGTGGACTCAACTTCTTTGGTCGACCCTGGCGAAGCCTGTTCCGAGTGGAACCTGTCCTGGAAAACCGCTGTATGACCTTGGCCACCATGCTGTAGCTCAGTTTCAGGGTGTTAGCAATCTTCTTATAGCCCAGGCCATCTTTGTGGAGAGCAACAATTCTATTTCTCACATCCTCAGAGAGTTCTTTGCCATGAGGTGCCATGTTGAATATCCAGTGGCCAGTATGAGAGAATTGTACCCAAAACACCAAATTTAACAGCCCTGCTCCCCATTTACACCTGGGACCTTGACACCTGACACCAGGGAGGGACAATGACACATTTGGGCACAATTTGGACATGTTCACTGTGGGGTGTACTCACTTATGTTGCCAGCTATTTAGACATTAATGGCTGTGTGTTGAGTTATTTTCAGAAGACAATAAATCTACACTGCTATACAAGCTGTACACTGACTACTCTAAGTTATATCCAAGTTTCATGTCTATAGTGTTGTCCCATGAAAAGATATAATGAAATATTTGCAGAAATGTGAGGGGTGTACTCACTTTTGTGATACACTGTACATGGTGAAATTAAAACTTTATATTCTATGTACTTATGACAGTAGAATAAGCCACACTCTGTCATACAAAAAAAAAAAATAATACAGTGAAACCGTCAGAATCTTGAAAAAAAAATTTTGGCCATACTGCCCAGTCCTATCCACAACTATTATATCTTAAAAAACTGTGGTGTATTTACAGGTGATTCAGGTCATCAGTGCACAAGACCAGGACCTTCCAATGGTGGAACAAAAATTCTCCTTCAAACTGCCACCAGAAGAGATAAACAACAAGAACTTTACCATCAAAGATTTCAGAAGTAAGTCTCTTTATATACAGTATATACGTGTATATATATACAGTGTATCACAGAAGTGAGTACACCCCTCACATTTCTGCAGATATTTAAGTATATCTTTTCATGGGACAACACTGACAAAATGACACTTTGACACAATGAAAAGTAGTCTGTGTGCAGCTTATATAACAGTGTAAATTTATTCTTCCCTCAAAATAACTCAATATACAGCCATTAATGTCTAAACCACCGGCAACAAAAGTGAGTACACCCCTAAGAGACTACACCCCTAAATGTCCAAATTGAGCACTGCTTGTCATTTTCCCTCCAAAATGTCATGTGATTTGTTAGTGTTACTAGGTCTCAGGTGTGCATAGGGAGCAGGTGTGTTCAATTTAGTAGTACAGCTCTCACACTCTCTCATACTGGTCACTGAAAGTTCCAACATGGCACCTCATGGCAAAGAACTCTCTAAGCATCTTAAAAGACGAATTGTTGCGCTACATGAAGATGGCCAAGGCTACAAGAAGATTGCCAACACCCTGAAACTGAGCTGCAGCACAAGTGGCCAAAATCATCCAGCGTTTTAAAAGAGCAGGGTCCACTCAGAACAGACCTCGCGTTGGTCGTCCAAAGAAGCTGAGTGCACATGCTCAGCGTCACATCCAACTGCTGTCTTTGAAAGATAGGCGCAGGAGTGCTGTCAGCATTGCTGCAGAGATTGAAAAGGTGGGGGGTCAGCCTGTCAGTGCTCAGACCATACGCCGCACACTACATCAAATTGGTCTGCATGGCTGTCACCCCAGAAGGAAGCCTCTTCTGAAGTCTCTACACAAGAAAGCCCGCAAACAGTTTGCTGAAGACATGTCAACAAAGGACATGGATTACTGGAACCATGTCCTATGGTCTGATGAGACCAAGATTAATTTGTTTGGTTCAGATGGTCTCAAGCATGTGTGACGGCAATCAGGTGAGGAGTACAAAGATAAGTGTGTCATGCCTACAGTCAAGCATGGTGGTGGGAATGCCATGGTCTGGGGCTGCATGAGTGCAGCAGGTGTTGGGGAGTTACATTTCATTGAGGGACACATGAACTCCAATATGTACTGTGAAATACTGAAGCAGAGCATGAACCCCCCCCTCCGGAAACTGGGTCGCAGGGCAGTGTTCCAGCATGATAATGACCCCAAACACACCTCTAAGACGACCACGGCTTTATTGAAGAGGCTGAGGGTAAAGGTGATGGACTGGCCAAGCATGTCTCCAGACCTAAACCCAATAGAACATCTTTGGGGCATCCTCAAGCGGAAGGTGGAGGAGCGCAAAGTCTCAAATATCCGCCAGCTCCGTGATGTCGTCATGGAGGAGTGGAAAAGCATTCCAGTGGCAACCTGTGAAGCTCTGGTAAACTCCATGCCCAGGAGAGTTAAGGCAGTTCTGGCAAATAATGGTGGCCACACAAAATATTGACACTTCACAAACTTTCACTAAGGGATGTACTCACTTTTGTTGCCGGTGGTTTAGACATTAATGGCTGTATATTGAGTTATTTTGAGGGAAGAATAAATTTACACTGTTATATAAGCTGCACACAGACTACTTTTCATTGTGTCAAAGTGTCATTTTGTCAGTGTTGTCCCATGAAAAGATATACTTAAATATCTGCAGAAATGTGAGGGGTGTACTCACTTTTGTGATACACTGTATATATATATATATATATATATATATATATATAAAGTGGTAATAACTTAGTAGTCTATGTTGTACTAATATGAGTGAATCAGGTGCAGCAGTGTTTTCATAAAATCTTCTCTCATAAGTGAATTGAATCTTTTATTGAGAACAATTGTTTATACATTATCATTTCAGTAATTCTCTCCTTTATTTGTTAACAAACTGGATATCCTTTGCCCATCTTTGCCCTTTAAAGTTTCAGCCTTTTCTGGATAATTGCTTTTTTTTACTTAATCATTTCAATCACCTGTTGACATTAACTGTTTAAAATCATATTTATTTTTCTTACCTTATTACTAACCCTAAATTGCCATCATTCCAATGTGTTGCAGGCCTGAAATGCAGGAATGAATGTATATTCACAAATAAAATGAACTTGAGCAGGCAAAACATGAAATATCTCAGGTTCATCCTGTCCGCAGTGAAATAACAGTATGAAAGTTTTTTTCTTCTTCATTTGCTTTTTCCATGCTGTCCCAATCTTTTCTAACTTGGGGTTGTACATTAGGTGTAAGTTGAAGCATCTGTGAGGTCAGAAAGAGGACATGGGCCCTCATAAAAACTGTACATCCCCACATGTATTGATAAAGATGTTATATGGTGGTCTAAAATGATGTGAAATGCACCTGTAAAGCAGGGAAAGTAACTTAGGTGTGACGGTGATGATGGTTCTCATCTTTATGTCCTATAAGTGGAATGACTTCTACGTTTAAAAGATAATAGTATCATTTTAAACAGAAATAAGATGCTACCATTTCTACACTGAGAGAAAATGTGCAGTGTAAAAGTAGCTACACCGATCAGCCATAACATTAAAACCACCTCCCTGTTTCTACACTCACTGTACATTTTATCAGCTCCACTTAGCATATAGAATCACTTTGTAGTTCTACAATTACTGACTGTAGTACATCTGTTTCTGTGCATGCTTTGTTAGCCCCCTTTCATTCTGTTCTTCAATGGTCAGGACCCCCACAGGACCACCACAGAGTAGGTATTATTTGGATGGTGGATCATTCTCAGCACTGAAGTGACACTGACATGGTGGTGGTGTGTTAGTGTGTGTTGTGCTGGTATGAGTGGATCAGACACAGCAGCGCTGCTGGAGTTTTTAAATACCGTGTCCACTCACTGTCCACTCTATTAGACACTCCTACCTAGTTGGTCCACCTTGTAGATGTTAAGTCAGAGACGATCGCTCATCTATTGCTGCTGTTTGAGTTGGTCATCTTCTAGACCTTTATCAGTGGTCACAGGACGCTGCCCATGGGGTGCTGTTGGCTGGATATTTTTGGTTGGTGGACTATTCTATGGAGCAAACTCCATCAGCATTGCTGTGTCTAATCCACTCATACCAGCACAACACACACTAACACACCACCACCATGGCAGTGTCACTGCAGTGCTGAGAATGATCCACCACCAAAATAATACTTACTCTGTAGTGGTCCTGTGGGGTCCTGACCATTGAAGAACAGCATGAAATGAGACTAACAAAGCATGCAAAGAAACAGATGGACTACAGTCAGTAATTGTAGAACTATAAATTGCAACTATATGCTAAGTGGAGCTGATAAAATGGACAGTGAGTGTAGAAACAAGGAGGTGGTTTTTAATGTTATGGTTGATCGGTGTGTTTATAAGAAAATAATCGATGATATGTTGGTGTGATGCAATGGAAAAAAATCACCTTTTTATTACTTCAACACACATTTGATTTATTTTTTTTGACTAAACTAATTCTTATTCCTGTTTTATCCTACAAGGGAACATTTGATGTGCCAGTTTTAAAATGTTATCACATTATAAGTAATGTCACATTGAAAGGAAAGGTAATGCTATTCCCTATGCAGGGAAAGAGCCAGATGTTTTTAGAAATAGAGGGCAGTTCAAACTGAATTAAATGTTTAACAAGATTTGGAAATGATTTAATGAAAAAATAATTTGAAGTTAATTAAAAAGGGTTGCTCAGCCACAGTCTGACTTCTCCTTCCCTAGATCTAAATAAATCCTCGGTTGATGTCATTGCCTGAGCTAACTCTTCTAGAACCTTTTATGCTGAGAGAGCTATATGCCAGTCACATAAATTGGATAATGCAGGTTAAAGATTTACTAGCATTTACTAGATTTAACCCCACACATCCAAATAAAACACAGTTTAAAGTCTAAAAATAAAATAATTTAGCAAAAAATTAAAAAAACTCTTAACTGTGGTTTATTGTGAAAGCCAGGTCAGTTTTTTAATGTTATTTATTTATTAATTAAGATTTTAATGTCATGTTTTACACACTTTGATTACATTCAGGTAATTGCTGGTTACACAAGATTTATCAGTTCAAGTTTTAATCTCCAACACAATCATGGACAATTTTGTATTTCCAATTCACCTGACTTTATGTCTGTGGACTGTGGGAGGAAACCGGAGCTCCCGGAGGAAACCCACGCAGACACGGGGAGAACATGCAAACTCCACACTGAAAGCACCCGGCTCGCCCAATTAGGAATAGAAACCAGGACTTTCTTGCTGTGAGGCGACAGTGCTACCCACCGAGCCACTGTGCCGCCCAAGTTTTTTATATAAATTTTTGAAGTTTATAATGTATTGCTCAATTTATACAAATATAACATATTTCTGATTATCCATATAATAATAATAATAATAATAATAATAATAATAATAATAATAATAATAATAATAATAATAATAATAATAATAATAATAATAATAATAATAATAATAATAATAATATGGTTTTATTGTCTTTTTTTTATACTTAGAGTTATAGTAAGATTAGAAACATGACAGATTTTGCCCCTGTCTCTGATTAATGTCTTAATCCTTGTTTGACCACAACTCACTTTTGGTCCATCTAAGATGAGCTCAGGCCCAGAGAACTTAGCAGTGTTTCTGTGTAGAACTGATGTATGGTTTTCTTTTTGTGTAATAGATTTTCAGGTTTAATTTCTTAAAGCTGAGACAAACTGTGTTAAGTACTCCTGAGCCCATGTACCTATATTTTTCACAGTAGCTCACAGTTACTCATGCAATGCTGTTTAAAGGCCCAATAGTCACTCACAATTAACAGTGGTTTCTGTTTCTTCACAATATTATGTACAGTAGGTAGTAAAACACTTAAATTATTTGCAGCCAAAGTTCAGTCATGAAGTTTGGCACAAGGTGGTTAATAACGACCAATTATTGCTTGCACAGACTGAGCCTTTGGTAGATCTTACTTTTAAACCCAATGATGATACCCTCACCTGTTATTAACTCACCTGCTTATTGTGGAATGTGTCAAAACACTGTAACTTGACTCTGTAAGTTTCAATCAAAATGCTTTTTTTGCCTTTTTAGTTGCAGGCAGTGAATTCTAAATGTTTATATTTACAAAATACAATGAAGTTGATCAGTGAAAGCATTGTAAAATTTTCCATTTTTTCCAGTTAAATAGAGATTCATAAGAATTAACAAACCAAAGATTCATATATGCAATATGCAAGGTTTAATATATGCCATATTTCACACTGTTTAATAATGACCTGTTGTAAATGTATTTTTTCCTTGTATCCACTCAGACAACACAGCAGGGATTGTAACCTTACGTAGCGGTTTCCGGCGCCGTGCTCAGGAGATCTACCACCTCCCCGTGATAATTGAGGACAGTGGTTACCCAACACAGAGCAGTACGAGCACTCTGACCATTCGTGTATGTGGCTGTGATTCTAATGGCTTCCTGCTGACCTGTAGTGCAGAAGCCATCTTCCTCCCAGTGGGACTCAGTACTGGAGCACTAATTGCAATCCTGCTTTGCATTATTATACTATTGGGTAAGTACACTGTAAGACATCTCCAAAGAAGGACAAAAGCCTGTCTGTAAATTTGTATTACTAAGGATTACAGCTTTATATAGCGCTGTGTTTGCACTGCACAATTACAGGACAAAATTACAAAATGAACCTCTTGATCTCTTGAAGAGATTTATATAATGCTTAGGAATTAAATCAACTGAGCTGAATTTTATTAAATTTATAACTTTGACTTACTGGTAATAAAAAATAGTGATTGCAGGTATAATTTCAGGCTTCATAATAAAAAAAGAAAGAAAGAAAAAAAATAGTAAAACCAGAAATATTAGAAAGAGCGAGTATGGCTGGAAGACCTAAACTTATTAATTACAAGTGGTTGTCTGGTAGGAGTTCCAGACATGCAAATCACATCCTTACACTCACTAGCTTTGACAGGTTTACTGTATGTTAAATGCTATTTCTTCTTAGCTCCTACCCACTAGCCCCAAATAATTGTGGAGCTCTGGCTTATCCCAAGTTCATGCTACATGACTTTCAAGTTGTTCAGATCGCTGTACAGTTCACACTACACAACCTGATCTCTTGTAATCGGGAGTCTTTTAAGTCATTGTGGTTTTCACACTACACGACTGATCTGCAATAGTGGGTCACACACTACACAATCTGCCACCAGGAGGAATCTCAGACGAGTCTGTCTGGTCTCCCAAATCATGTTTTGTCATGAAAACACATGCAAGAAGCGACAAGTGGTTTAATGATACCATGTCCAAAAATACACAAGAAGCGAGTGGTCAAAGTTGTTTGTGTGCTGATATGCAGCGTAAAAGCAAGTAGGAAAAAGGAATGAATCTGCCTGAAGGAGTGGCTTTGAGGCCAGCAGTTTGTCTGATTTGCCTCCGATTTGCCTCATCTAGCGGCAACCTGTCGGCAAATCAGTGCAAAAATTGTGTAGTGTGAACTAGGCATTACCTGACGCACTCCACCAATGTAAACAAAGTGCCATGTTGCTTCCCGGGGTGCACTCTGTATTCTTTACTGTCTACTTGTGGTGGCCGGTAAGCAAAGTCTTTCCAGAGGACCAAAATGGGTGGAGAGGGCACAAATATCTTCAACAATGAGTGACTATATGAGAAACTGAATGTATTAGTGTTATCTGTAAGTAGAGAAGAGTTGATTCATGTGTATAATGTTTCAATTCATGCAGTTTTGTTTAATAACCATCTGTCCAAACTTGAGGACCTCACCCCATGTTGCATGTGTTTGAAAACCTCGGGTTCTGTACCAGTTCTCCCGCCCACTGATTCACATGGCAAGCACATGCAACACAAACAATGCATTAGTTCAAACACAAAATGAAATGTATGTAATTAGTAAAAATTACATAAGTAAAAATTGTGGCGATCTGGTCCCACAGTGGTTTTACAAGATGTAAAATAAAGCCTCCACAAGGGGGTGTTCATGTACAGGTTTATTTTGTTTTTATGTACCTTTTAAAATGACTTTATTTCTGGCTTTTTTTTTTTTTTTTTTGCAAATCATTTTTTTGGCTTATGACCCATCCAAGGGTCGCGACCCAGGGTTGAAAAACCCTGCTATAAGTCATGTGAAGGCAGCTGCTTTCTCATTTCACAATTGCTGCTTATGCAGTGTTATACATCAGCTGAATGTGCCTAGTCACATGTTTATTCACATTGATTGGTGAGAGAGAAGTGCTATTCCTCTCACCCAGAGAACATGACATATCACACCCTCATTGACTCTGGGTCATTAATGGATGTGGCATTGTCACTGCTAAAACTTATGATCTTGCAGGAATTAGGTATATAGATATATACGGTATATACTGTATATATATATATATATACTGTATATGATAGCTTAGTGGTTAAGGTACTGGACTAGTAAACAGAAGGTTGCCGGTTCAAGCCCCGCCACCACCAAGTTGTCATTGTTGGGTCCCTGAGCAAGGCCCTTAACCCTCAATTGCTCATTGTGTTCCGCTCACTGTGTAAGTCGCTTTGGATAAAAGCGTCTGCTAAATGCTGAAAATGTAAATGTACTGTATATATACAGTATATACTGTATATATATAAACTGATCAGCCATAAGATATTAAAACCACCTCCTACACTCATTGTCCATTTTATCAGCGCCACTTACCATATAGAAGCACTTTGTACTTCTACAACTACTGACTGTAGTCCATCTGTTTCTCTACATACTGGTCAGGACTCTCCCAGTGTTGTGCTGGTATAAGTGGATAAGACACAGCAATGCTTATGGAGTTTTTAAACACCTCACTGTCATTGCTGAACTGAGAATAGTCCACCAACCAAAAACATCCAGCCGACAGCTCACCCTTGGGCAGCGTCCTATGACCACTGATGAAGGTCTAGAAGATGACCAACTCAAACAGCAGAAATAGAAAAGCGATCGTCTCTGACTTTACATCTACAAGGTGGACCAACTAGGTAGGAGTGTCTAATAGAGTGGACAGTGAGTGGACACGGTATTTAATAACTCCATCGGCACAGTATTTAAAAACTCCATCGGCATCCACTCATACCAGCACAACACACACTAACACACCACCACCATGTCAGTGTCACGGCAGTGCTGAGAATGATCCACCACCTAAATAATACCTACTCTGTAGTGGTCCTGGGAGAGTCCTGACCATTGAAGAACAGCATGAAAGGGGGCTAACAAAGCATGCAGAGAAACAGATGGACTACAGTCAGTAATTGTAGAACTACAAAGTGCTCCTATATGGTAAGTGAAGCCGATAAAATGGACAATGTGTGTAGAATCAAGGAGGTGGTTTTAATGTTATGGTTGATCAGTGTATATCAGTGTAAAAAAAAGTAGCCTAGCAAAGATTTACATCAAGTACAAACTATCACATTGTCTTCCTGTGAAAGACTGACAGCCTGATGAGAGGCTCCCAGCACAGGTGTTTAATGGCTGGCATGCCTTACTGCCTCTGTGCCTGTGAGAATGAGACAGGCCCCATAGGCTCTTTCAGTTATGTCCTTGTGAATGTTGCCAGTCACAATCACTCAACAACAGCACACACATGGACAGGAGAAAAATGAGGAGAATATCAGAGAGAGAGAGAGAGAGAGAGAGAGAGGTTTAACAATAAAATAAGTTATTTTCGTACAAAGCGTGCTCAGACACTATTTAAAACACCAACATTTAAAAGATGTACCATTATAACTAACCTCTCCTCTGTTTTATACGTGTGGGTTTTGAAGATAGCTTATTTAGCTTGACCTAGCAGAAAATCGGTCGGAGTGCACTTCCCTCTCCGTTCTTTTCTATAATTGCACCCAAAAATAGTCTTGTTAAATACAAGAACTAACCTACTGAGAACATTTCCAAGCAGCGAAAAGAGAAAAGAAAAATCTGTATAGTTGCAGTACAGTGGAGACATTACTTTAGTTAGTTTAAATGATGCATAAAAGTGTGAAATGTGTCCATTCTTTTTTTGATTAAAACAGTTGTTTATCAAGACCGATGCCTTGTTTATCAAGGCAGACTGTTTGGCTGTATTCGTAGTATACGTTCAAGTGTTCCATTTCATATACGAGGGATCTTCAAAAAGTTTCAGTACTTTTACATTTTCGTTGGAAACGGTGAGGGTGGGAGGAGTAGTAATTGGTCGTGTCTGAGAGACTGAGAGAGAGCTTATAGTCCGGATTTAGCGCCATTTGATTTCCACCTTTTTGGACGCTCAAAGAAGTTTTAAGGGGAAGAAGATTTTCATGTGATGATGATGATGTGAAAGCAGCGCTGCATCAGTGGCTATGTGCTCAACCAAAAACATGTTTTGCTGATGGCATTAAAAACTGGTATGCTTCGGAAGGTGACTGTAGAAAAGTGATGTAATGTGTTTTTAAAATTCTAAATAAATAAGAGTTTTAAAAAAGTGCAGAAAACTTTTTGAAGAACCCTCGTAAATGGTGGAACATTTGACAGGATCACTTTTTTTGTTAAAGAATTAAACAATGACAGTACAAGGGAAAACAAATCACTTATTGTTAGACCAGTTTCAAATAAACAGTTTACCATATGTTCCTCTTTAAGAAAGATAACAATGGCTTTACTTATTTGTAAAGCAGACATGACGCTTCCTACACCAATTTCACTTCCAACTGCTAGTAAACAGTCCTACACTGAGACAGCTTGATCTGACATACATTTACAATGATGCTGGGCTGTAAGATCAGTAAAACCATTCATTTTTCACTCCATTGCTGACACTGGACAATTGGACAGTGGTAGCCTAGTGGGTAGAGCTTTGGGCAATCCAAAGAGCAATTAATCCAAAGGTTGAGGGGCCACTGTTGGGCAAGGTCGCAACAACAGTTGACCCTCCGCTCTGACCCCAGCTTCCAAATGAGCTGGGATATGTGGAAAGAGAATTTCATTGTACCGTACACCTGTATATGTATATATGACAAATAAAGGCATTCTATTCTATTGTCACCATAATGTTGCTTATGAAAACACAAATGTAGCAGTTTTTGATCCTGTAACTAAACTAAATTATTAGATAAGAATAGAAAAAAGGGAAAGTTTAGAATTCATGTAGCAAAGCTGCCACAAACTCACATGCTCCTCTCACATGGTGCATGCCAGAGACTTTTTGCACTGCTATTATTGTGTTATTATTATTATTTTCTTTTTTTATTTGTTTCTTAAATCTTGAATTGTGCTTTCGGCAATACGAATGTCCATATTTGTCATGCCAGTGAAGCTATCTTTGATTTAAACTGAATTTGAATTCAATTGCATTAAAAGCGAGAGAGAGATCAAAATAGGAAGGGGGGGGGGGCAACTCTATTATAGATGTTCTATTAGTGAGTCTGACGCAGTTCCAGTTTTGCAGCAGCATTTGTGACAGACTCAACTAAAGTACCATGCAATCAAATTAAAAACATCATCAGCTTCATGTCTGTCACGTCCAAACCATACACACATAAACTACACACTAAATAAGCATAGTGACAATACATTACAAGGCAATTTGTAATTTTGATGCAATCCATATGTATACAATATAGGTTAATTACATGCACACATTATGCCCTTTGCGTGCACTTATTTACTTTGTTTTAATGTTTCTTTTTAACATCTAGCATGATCAAATATGATTACGTTGGATTTTAAGTCTGCTTTTATGAAACTGAATATTAACTTAGGACAGATAATTGCACAAGTGAGGGGGTGTGCCCATGATGTTTATATTGTTAACATAAGGTATGAATTTTGGATGTATTAGGATGTGCAGGTAATTTAGTCTTTTTATAGAGGCATTGGGTCTTCCATCCACTCCATAGAACCCTTGACAGTGCAAATAACACTGTCAGGGGTTATATTTACATTTAAAACTCTTTGTAACATTTCAAATGATGCATTAATTTATTATTATTATTATTAGTAGTAGTATTATTATTAGTGTTATTATTATTATTGTTATCATTATTATTATTATTATTGTTATCATTATTATTATTATTATCATCATCATCCATCATCATCATCATCATTATTATTATTATTATTTACCTAACCTTGCGTTTATACTCCTACAAAGGTACGGTATGCAATGCAAGTCAGAATTGCTGTATCTTTCACTTGGTGGGGCTGTTGTCTCACATAAAAATAGAAAAGCAAAACCCACTGTGTTTTATACCTCACAATATTCACATTAATCTCAAAAAACGTATTTGTGTTTTAAATATATTTATATTAATGCAAGCCAAACTGTCCACCCAAAAAATATGCATTTTTAATTTTGTCCTTAAATTAAAATAATTATTAGATAAGCCAGACACACCCAGGCTTAATTACTGACAGCCCTGTTAAATCTAACTATTACTTAATCAGAATTTTTATATGTAGGCTGGACAATCTTAAGTAGCAGCACACAATGGACCAAACATAAGAGATGTAGGGAAAGGGTTAAAGGATTACAAAGTGATGCGTTTAGGCTCCAGATGCATGTTCTTCCCGTGTCGGTGTCGGTTTCCTCCAGGAGCTCCGGTTTCCTCCCAAAACAGTCCAAAAACATGCAGTCAGGTTAATTTGAGACTCTGAATTGCCCTATAGGTGAATGGGTGGGTGTGTGTGTGTGTATATGTGTGTCTGCCCTGCGATGGACTGGTGTCCTGTCCAGAGTGTTACTGTGTGCCTTGCGCCCATTGAAAAGCTGGGATAGGCTCCAGCGGGGATTGTCTGTTCTGCATAGAGAGCTGGAAATCAAATAAATATTTTTTTTGCAATGCAGCGTTGGTATTATGGTTTGCCATGGACGATAAGTCACAAAAACTGTAAAGCTTGTGTGTGTGCCGATGTATCCTGATAGAAACTATATTATGCCCCGTCCCATGTTTTTACAACTCCTCCCCCGGGTTTTCCCTCACCCTGTATCTTGCGTTCTCATTGGCTGTAGTTCCGACATAGTACTCGCTGCCACTTGCAACGCCTTTCACACTTCACAATTTTGAGTCGCCGACTGGTCCAGATATTTAACATGCTAGATATTTTTCTTGAGTCTGCTCGCCGAGCGCTCAGCGAGCCGCTCGGATCGAGTTGTTGAGCAGTTCACATATAGAGATCGAGAGCTGAGTTGCCTCAGAGCTGCCACATCTAGCGGCAACCAGTCGGCAAGCGAAAATAAGGGCAAAAATCATGTAGTGTGAACTGGGCATAAGCCACCACTTAGCCACAACCACTCAGGTTCATGGTGTGCTCAGGTTCATGGTTATAGTAGTAATGCTGGTTTGGCATGTAAGTAAAATATTCAATTCTCTTGTTTTAACTAGTTTTATATTAACCAGAAAAAAAACTTATATTTCTGGGTTCTGCCTACTTTTAATAGGAGGTTTTACATGCAAGTTCACAGTGGGGTATTGATTATCCAGGTAATATTAAATTTACCATTGCTTTACCCTGGTTAGGGTCATGGTAGGTCTGATTTATTGGGCAGAAGGCATGGAGCACTCCACACACACACACACACACACACACACACACACACACTTAGTACTATTTTAGTAGCTGTTGTGGGAGTAAACCAAAACACTTGGAGAAAACCCATGTGGACACAAGGAGAACATGCAAACTTAACACAAAATAATTAAACCCAGACCCTTTTTGCTGTAAGGCAACAATGTGAATAATACAATCCAAGTAACCTAGGGTTGCTTAAGGCCTTGCTTAAGAGGCTAATAGTGGTAGACCTTTTAATGAAGAAGTCCAGTTACTGCAACCACTAAGCCACCATTTAACCACAACCACTGTTGTGCTCATGTGCACTCATGCAAGTTTGACATGTAAGTTAAATGTTTAGTTTTAACTAGTTTTATATTTAGTGTATATATATATCATCCATAAAATAATAATAAAACCACCTCCTTGTTTGTCCATTTTATCAGCTCCACTTACCATATAGAAGCACTTTGTAGTTCTACAATTACTGACTGTAATCCATCTATTTCTCTACATACCTTTTTAGCCTGTTTTCACCCTGTTCTTCAATGGTCAGGGCCCCCACAGGACCACCACAGAGCAGGTATTATTTAGGTGGTGGATCATTCTCAGCACTGCAGTGACACTGACATGGTGGTGGTGTGTTAGTGTGTGTTGTGCTGGTATGAGTGGATCAGACACAGCAGCGCTGCTGGAGTTTTTAAATACCGTGTCCACTCACTGTCCACTTTATTAGACACTCCTACCTAGCTGGTCCACCTTGTAGATGTAAAGTCAGAGACGATCACTCACCTTTTGCTGCCGTTTGAGTTGGTCATCTTCTAGACTTTCATCAGTGGTCACAGGGCGCTGTTGGCTGTTTTTTTTTTGGTTGATGGACTATTCTCAGTCCAGCAGTGACAGTGAGATGTTTAAAAACTCCATCAGCACTGCTGTGTCTTATCCACTCATACCAGCATAACACACACTAACACACCACCACCATCAGTGTCACTGTCACTGCAGTGGTAAGAATGATCCACCACCCAAATAATACCTGCTCTGTGGTGGTCCTGTGGGGTCCTGACCATTGAAGAACAGTATGAAAGGGGGCTAACAAAGCATGCAGAGAAACAGATGGACTACAGGCAGTAATTGTAGAACTACAAAGTGCTTCAATATGGTAAGTGGAGCGTGGTAAGGAGGTGGTTTTAATGTTATGGCTGATCGGTGTATACACATATATTTCTTGGTTCTGCCTACTGTTAATGAGAAGTTTTACATGCAAGTTCTCAGTGAGGTATTGGTTATCCAGGTGGTTTTAAACACAGCTAATATTTATTCTAAGATTAAGAAAATCAAGTTTGTTGTTTGTTTGTTTTTATAAGATGTAGAGAAGTGGAGCGGCACTGCTTCAAAGCAGTCACGACAAGTGCAAATCATGAGTAGGCTTGGCAAGATTGCAGCTGCTGTCAATCTGTTTGTAATGTGGGAAGCTGCTAGAAATTGTTTGTAAATTGCTGTAAACAATATAGAACAAAGCAAGACTGTTGCCTGCGTTTAGAAGAGAGAAGCACATTTTCTGTCATTTTTTAATAATCACTGATGGCAGCCCTAAAGATGACATATTTCATCAAATTGCATGTGAAAATGTGTGTGTGTGTTTACACGCTTCTGTCTTCCCACAGTGATTGTTGTGCTGTACATGGGGGTGCGCAAGCAGAAGAAAAAGGAGACGCTAATGACCTCGAAAGAGGACATCCGGGACAACGTTATCCACTATGACGACGAAGGTGGGGGCGAGGAGGACACCCATGCTTTCGACATCAGCACACTTCGAAACCCTAAAGCTGTCAAAGAGAACCGCTTTCGGCGTGATGTTAAACCAGAGGCCAGCTCTGTTCCTCAGCCACCGGTGGTCTCACAGGACAGTTCAGACCTCCAGAAGTTCATCAGCCAAAAGTTGCAAACATATGACGGAGATAACTCCGCTCCTCCTTATGACTCACTGGCCACCTACGCTTACGAGGGTGAGGGATCTGTAGCCGAGAGCCTAAGTTCAATAGAGTCGTTACACGGTGAGACAGAGGAGGATTACAATTACCTCAATGAGTGGGGACCTCGCTTTAAAACCCTCGCAGGGATTTTTGGAGAATGTTCACAAAGTCAGACAGATATCACGTCCACCAGCACCACCACCACTGAAAACAAACATTGATGCTGACTGCTTTTCAGACTTATACACAGATGTTTATTTATTAACGTAATTTTCTTGTCATTGTTTTAATATTTTATTTTGTAATATTTTCTTATAGTTACGGTTCCCTTTACAGTGTGTGTTATGGGACATAATCAGACCTCAGTGCTGAGTTTGTATTCAAAAAAAACATTATTCCTGAGAAAAAAAATGGGTTCATGTCTCAAAATGTCATGACTTGGGTTATTTTTTACACTTGGTAAAAATACTCCAGTCCACACAATATAATGTATAGGTTTGGGCAAAGCATTTATTTACACTTATGACACTCAGCAAACACTCTTATCCAAAGCAACTTACAGTTAAACAAGATTAAACACAATGCAAGCAAATGAGAGTTTGAATCCATGCTCAGGGGCCCAACAGTGGGGCCTTAACTTGGCAGAGTCGGGGCTTGAGCCAGGAACCTACTGAAATACCACTGCCCATAACAGGTGTGTCTATGAACTATGAATTAATCACACATCATAATCATACATATACATTAGTAATTCATTCATGCATTGTCTGTTTTACCACTGCTTTATCCTGGTCAGGTTCATGGTGGGTCTGATTCTTTCTTTATGCATGCATGCTCAATAATCCAGGTACACAAATCCACAAAGTTGAATCAGTTTATCTGGACACAAGTTTGTTGTAGAGATACGTTTCATCACTCATCCAAGTGACTTCTTCAGTCTGAGCTGGTGGTGAATAACCCCAACCTTATATGCAGGCAATTTGCATAACGGTCGAAGCCGGCCTATTGCATAACAACCGGTGATCAGGTCTATATGCAAATCACAATGACCATTAATTACAGTGGCCATGTGTGCCTTTCACATATGATTGGGGTATAACTCCAGTCACGGCATTGTAAGATGGTAAGAGATGTACTCTCAGCCACCCCCACATTGTGATTTGCATATAGACCTGATCACCGGTTCCATCGCTAAGCAATGGGCCGGCTTCGGTCGTTATGCAAATTGCCTGCATATAAGGGTGGTTGTATTCACTACCAGCTCAGACACTTGGATGAGTGACGAAATGTATCTCGACAACAAACTTCTGTCCAGATGAACTGATTCAACTTTGTTGCATTGGGCGAAAGGCATAAAGCACTCCACACACACACACACACAATTTTAGGAGCTGTTGTGGGAAAGTAACCCATGTGGACACAGGGAGAACATGCAAACTCCACACAAAAGGACCCTGGTCCTTCTTGCTGTAAGGCGAAAGCACTACCCACTGTGTCACCATGCCACCTACATTAGTAACTATTATTATTAATGTATATTAAATATATGATTTGCTAATTTGCAGTTGATTGTTGTTAATTTGGCACTAATTTACAATTGATTCTTTGGCACAAGTTACCCTCTTGTGACACAGCTTTAATTTAAAGCCTTTGAGTATGTACAAAAATGAAGAAGAAGAATGTGAAGAAGGCTTATTTTTGAGACGTGGCTACTTGGATATATATGCAATCTATTCTAGATATTTGTGTGTAATGCCTTAATTGCTTTATATGCATCAAGTGGTTGGTTGAATAGTCTCTTTCTTTGCCAGTGTAAAAATTCAAACTTAACCATGAGAAGTTTGTCCAGTCACAAAACTCCACGTCCAGCCTGGGAAGCAGATCACAAATATGCCTATAACTAAGCTTGCCTTAGGCAAACTCCAGCCCAACCAGAGATTGTGCTAAAAATCTGATATAACACAAGCCTGGACATACTGAATGTAAGGTCCATATAAAATCAACAAAATATATGACCCTCTGGACTGTGCAAAGCAATACTTTTACTTGGTCAACCCAGAGGGTATCTACACAGCCTGAGCTGTAAAAATGTCTGTGCACTACAAAACTATATTTACACCTTATTTAGTATGTACACATATTTAAAGACACCACAAGAAATTACTTATATAAGATTGTAAACATCTCTTTTACCATGACTGTAAAAAGGGGAATGGAAGGGATGCAGTACACATGAACATTATCTGGCATAATCTTTCATTAAATCAGTATGTAACAGTGTTTAGAAATTGGTTGATCTGTGCATAAATCTTAGGAATTAACAGTCCCTGCATAAAAGTGATTAAAATGAGCTATGCAACAGCTAGACCATGTAGGGCCTTAAAGGTTGTAAGCAGGGCTTTGTAGTCAATACAAACGTTAACAGGAAGCCAGTGTAAACTGAAGAAGACTAGAGTAAAATGATCAGACTTAATTTTCCCCACAAGAACCTAAACTATATCATTCTGAATTATTTAGAAATTGCAGGATAGCCAGCTAGCAACATACTGCAATAAGAGGTTATAAAAACATACACTAGTTTCTCAGCATTATGTTGCATTATTTTTTGCCTTTTAAGGTGGTTTGTCAAGTCTTAGTAGGTTATATGTATTTATTATTAATAACAATAATTTATTAATAATAATAATAATACAGAAATGAAACTTTGAGACAGCATCAAGTGTTATACCAATGTCCTTAATTATGCTTTTGGTTTTACAGAACAATCATTAACCTAATTGCAGGTAACTTAATTCCCAGAAATATATTATATCTTTTGTTCTTATGTTTTATTATAATTCAAGATTTTAGTAGTAGACCCTTTGACTTTTTGTACATATCACCACATCACTTTGTTGTAAATTTTATTTTGAATAGATGTAACTGATTTTCACCCATCAGTTTACACCTAATCACCCATATTATAATAGTACGATTGTTAAGACCCTTAATTAAGGCAGTAATTACAGTACTTTGTATTTTGGAATACATTTCTACAAGCTTTACACAACTGGATTTGGGCAGTTTTTCCCATACTTCATTGAGTTCCTAGTTTTTTTCATCTTGACAATGAATTGTAAACTGTGGACCCTTACAGACCCAGATGTGTGTCTTTACAAACTAATGTCCAGGTAATTCAAATTCAACAGGTGGAGTAGAATAACTAAAGCAAATAGAATGCAGCTGACCACAATTTGTAGTGTCACTGCAAAAGGATCTAGATACAACAACAAAAAACATACATTAAAAAAAAAATCAAAACTAGAACAATAAGGACCCCAAAGCAGAACCTTGAGGAACACCATATTGCACCCTTGCAAAATACAATTGATAACAATTTGTCAGTTAAAATCTTAGTCATAGTTTTCTAGTTTTTATACCCCATGCAACTAAAATGATAATCATCAGAAAGTTTATAAACACAAAACCGACAGCCTGTTACTGCATTGTAGTCTAAATGTAGTTGTGATTTACAAATTATTATTAGATTATTATGAATTAATCTAGACAAATATAGAAAACTAAGAACCTAAAAAAAAACCTACGACTAAACAGAGTTTGATGATCAAATAACCGATTTATGCCATCTTTGTTCATAGGTTGTTGGGGACAGATTTTGTAATGAGTGTTTTTTTTTTTTTTTTTTTACATATATGGTGCATTTTTAAAACATTGGTAATCTTATTTTCAGTGGATTATATAATGATTTTAAGCAAAGGGGAAAAAGCCTACTTTTTGTCCTTTTGTATAGTTTATTGTAAGATCAAATCTAGGTATGCAAAGTGTAAACCAATTGTTTGTGTGACCCACTGGACCTTTTTCAAGAATGACCCATAAAGCAACCTGGCAAATAATCTACTAAACAGTGCAAACTACTGAGGTCTGAGGATGTCCTAAAACACACACCAATTTGTCTTATTACAATCAAAGAATAACTAAACAAAGGAAAATAGAAAGAGCACTGTGGAGCATTTAAGTTTACGAATGAGTTTTCCTCTTTTTTATTCTGCTTTGATTGATTTGAGTGCTTGAGAACAGATTAAGCTCCAGAAAGAAAAGAAAACCTCGCTAAAAAGTGCCTCGACTTTTATTTTATTCTGTTTTATGCTCACACAAAACTAAACAATTTTCCTTCCCATAAATGAAAAGCAGGTTTAAGGCTTCACCTAAATTACTATGGTAGACAAATAGTTTTAGTAAGGGTTTGTGAAGGGACATATATCAAAAATCTTTACATGCCCAAGTTTGCCCAAAGATTTTTATTTAAATGTTATTTATACTTCTATTTATTTGTTTGTGAGGCTGCTTGGTTGTTGGTGTATTAATCTCTATCGTAAACCTTTTTTTTTTTTTTTTTTTTTACTACACTTGGGGATTTTGTAACTACTCACTCCTCACATGGACATGGACATTGATCTTTTGTGAGGAACTATAAGGACTTGTACATGTTGTAAAATCTCTTTAGGGCTGAACCTGAGTTAATATGATTGAGTCATGTAAAATACAGTTTCTTAAATAAACACCACTTGGAAAATGAATAAAGAATGTATAGCTAATTGAGATAGGAATTTAAATTCATGTTAACTGTGTCTTTTAAGTGGCTAAAATTCAGAAGAAAAAAAAACTGTTATTGGACATCTGAGCAGTTCTGATACTGATGTACATTCACCTATCAAACGGCATAAGAACCTAACAATTATTTACGCTACCAGATACTAATAAGGGCTAGACAAAGTGCACTTATCATAAGATTCAACAAAAAAAATAAAAACAAAAGATTTGGTAAATTTAAGAAGGTATTTGGTATTAAGGAAATAAACATAAACTGTGTACAAAATAAGCCGAATGAAAGGCACAGTGCTGCTGTGTCTGATTCACTCATACCAGCGCAACACACACTAACACACCACCACCATGTCAGTGTCACTGCAGTGCTGAGAATGACCCACCACCTAAATAATACCTGCTCTGTGGGGGTCCTGACCATTGAAGAACAGGGTGAAAGCAGGATAAAAAGGTATGCAAAGAAATGGGTGGACTACAGTCAATAATTGTAGAACTACAAAGTGCTTCTATATATATATATTTCATTACCAACAATTTATTCCTGTGGCAAATGTTGTTTACAATCACCACACCAATTTAGCTTTTAACTAATTCTGATTTGGAGTTATTGAAGTTGAGTAAAAAGAGTCCATGTTGGTCTCCAAAGCTTTTCAACACAAAAAAACAGATTATGTTGCAGAAAAAAATTGTAAGATAAATTATTTGTACTTCATAGTGTCACTATTCAATACATTTTTGGCTCTTAAGCTCTGTCAGACTCTGTCCATACACATGAAATTTACCCCTCCCCCATTTTTTCACATCAGTCTGTGCAGAAGCAAACTGAATAACTCGTAAACGACTCTTTTGAAACAAGTTATTCATTGGACTCGAATCAGTGAGCTGTGCTCTTATCTATGGTAAAGATTCATTCGTTTTGCTCACTCTATTTCATTATGGTGTCGTGCGTAAACAACTCAGTGGATCATCCAGAGATTCAGTCTTGGTCCAGGCCTTGATAAACAGCTGTATAAACCAATCAGAGCTTCCAAATTCAGATTGTGGGCGGAATTTCATTTGTTCCTCTAATCCAATCGTGAGATATTCTGGAAATATTCTGGAACGTACAAGATGGCCACCAATAAGAAAAGCAAGTGGATTATATACCTAATGGAACAACACACTGATTTGGTCTTAATTTGAAGAAGAGAAGCTCAGGTAAACAGCTGTTATGCTTTTATCCTGCTGTGTGGTTGATCTGGGTCACGGTGCTGCTGTTTATCGTGCGCTTTCATTTTGCATTGATAGCAAAGCATAATCAAATATTGAACTTTTTCTGGGTTTTTTAATGCTCATTTATTTGAAATAAAACGGACAGCATAAATGTCAACAAAGGAACAGTTGCACACACTTCGAGTTTAAGGTAAACGTTGAGTTTAAAGGTACAAATTTCTTGAGGAAGGGCGTCGAGTTACAAAGATCAGAGGTACCTCTGTATTTCTTTTTGTCAGTTAAATAAACATTTAAGATAATTAACCAATAAAATCACAGATTCTTCTTTTTATCATGTTTTACAAAACCCAACATCCCAACTTTTTTGGAAATTGGATTTATTCATTGTGTCATTACCACTAGAACACACACAAAAAAGAGAATAGAACACACAGAGAGGAGAAATAAGGGACAGATAGGTTATATAAAACTGACTCCACTATGGTGTTTAAGTTTGATTGGACCAATAGTTCACAAGTTTGTTTTGTTGTCTATATTTGTAGCATATTTTCACAACATACATGATTCTCAACATGATACTCTTTAAAGATTATGTTCTCTTACTGAGCTTGCAATTTGTGATCATCAGTATCATAGTAGCAAGTGGGCAGTAAATGTACACTAAAACATTGTAAACAAAACCATCTGTAGTATTTTGCAATTTATCTTTTATGTTTTAGAGTTTACCTGAGTGATTAAAGAAATTTCATTTGTCAGCCATTTCTTTAGTTTTACTATAATTAAAAGAGAGAGAGAGAGAGAGAAAGATAGCGTTGCTTACCTGAACAAATCAAAAAATGCCTACAAGACAACATAAACAGTTAAAATGTCAAATTCCAGTATCAGGGCCAAAGTAAAAATGTTAAGAATCTGCTTGGTAGAGGACATATGTGTATATTGACCACACACACAGTAAGGAGGATGCTTTAAGTGGCTGAAGAATCTGGGAAATCGAGACTGAGACTGAATCGAGACTGAATTTGAAAACATTAGTCATGACTTGGGGTCAAAATATCTCCCTAACTACAACCAGAAGCCACATACATAATAAAAGAGTTGTTTATCATGGCGTGGATTGCAGTACTAGGGGCTAGTCTGCTAAAAGTGACATCAGACAGAGGGCATTGGAGAAAGGTGACCCATCTGTGCAGCCAACCATCGCAAAGAGATGATGGCATAGTGACATGACATGACTTTAGAAGAGCTGCCAGATGAAAGCATCTCCTGTCGAGGACTAACACATTCAAATGTCTTCAGAATGCTGGATTTTATTAGTACTTTGAGTGGCACGGTGTTATAAGGTCAAATGGTTAAACCATGAAGATTAAGGAACGGTTTTCAGTAATGGTTTTCTGTTTTTAAATTATGACAAGGCATCAAGGCAATGATCTAAAACAATAAATCAGGTTTTAACTGTTCCCAGGACCAGAGTGACATCCATAATTAAAAAATGTAAGTAAGCTTGGAACAACCCTGTTTCTTACTGGAGCTGGCCACCAGGTCAAATTAGGTACCTGGACAGTCTGTGGGTGTGTTCGAAAACCTAGTGAGCTCCCTACATAGACAGCATTTTACGTCATCCTACACGCGATCAAAAGAAGAAGGCTGTTCGAATTCTTAGATGCCTTAAAATGCTGCCTAGTAAAGTACCTTAAATTTGAACTGTGTTTTGACTGAATAATGAGGGAGCATTCGATGCTTCCTAGGTGGTGAAGGCAATCCCAGCATTCAGTGAGGCACAACTTTTCTCACAAAAAGATTACAAATATGGCAGACAAATGTGGAGTTATTTTTAAATGTAAATAAATTATCATTGATTTTTAATTTGTATAAACGTGTAAAAGTGTCATTTATTTGCAAATTTGGGCTTCTCAGTGACAGTTTAATCATTTTCGGTGCACGGAGGGAGATGTTAGTTGACATGCTAGTGCGTTGTGCCACCTCATTTCATTGGGTTGAATGGCATGAGGCTAACTGTCTTAGCTTAGTAAGCGAAAACTGGTGTAATCACTGTAATCATTGTCTAAGTAGCGCGTCAGAATAACCTGATTTATAAGTTGATGACTTATTAGAATGCTCTCTACTTAGGCAGCGGCCTATGTAGGCAGTAGACAGCAAGGCAGCTCAATAGGTTTTCAAACAGACCCTGTCTGTCTGGCTGTCTGTCTGGCTGTTTTACCACCAATTTATCCTGTTTAGGGTGTTTCCTGCCTTTCGCCCACTAAATCAGACACACTACAGTCCTAACTAGGATAAAGCAGTGGTAAAATAGAGAATAAATGAATATTTTTTTTTCTTCATATAATGATACATCCAGTCTACTTTTTGCCAATTTTGAATGATCACTTATTAATCATAATTCACTTTGTATAATGGGGTGGCCACACATAGACTATGACCCTGGCTTAAACATCTCTAGAACTTTAAAAAGAAAACACAAAACTAAGATGTCCAACTTTAAAAACACATTTAATTCCACCCTGTTTAAAAGTTTTTTTTTTTTAATTGCACAAGTGTACTAATTAGGTACCATGTGAAGTCTGATAGCAAACAGCTCTTTGCTGTACAGACCTCACTAATTAATGTTCAGGGTTAAACTGTCAAAATTAAGTTTATTGTGGTTTACAAAGATGTCCTAAAATATGTGTCTAATTATTTTTAAAGGGGTTCTACAGGGAGCACGGCATGTCGCAGCTACATAGCATCACATCTAATGTGAAAACTTATATACAGTTCTACCATCGGCACTGGTGCAGTACAGTCTCTACAATCTTTGTTGTCTAATGACAAAACCCTTACTGTAAAATAAAAAGAATGACAGTCTGACAGTCTGATGACAGTAATTACTCTTGTAGCTGTAGAAATTTAGTCATGGACAATGAGATTTGCTTTGAATTATTTCTCAGACAGCTTTTGCATTAAACAGCCTTGACTAATTTGACAACCAGGGCACACCCAAAAAAATCACTAAAACTGTCAGATGAAAATTAAAAACATAAGCTACTGCTTTATGTACAGCACATCAAAATGTGTAGGTGCAAACTTTCAGTACTTTTAACATTCTACACTATATGGCCAAAAGTATATGGACACCTTGCCATAAGCTTGTTGGACATACTGTTCCATTTTAATGAATATTACTATGGAATGGGATGCAGCCTATAGTGTCATGAAATGGTAAATCATATCAAAGATTTGGTATCCTGCCCTTCAGCAAGGTGTTAGATTTGTTCCTTGACTTTATAAATGGTTAGGTCAGGGTTGCAGTGGATCTGACGCTACCCACAAAAACTGGACACACACAGAAATAATGAGAATGTGTGTCCTGAGATCTGATAAGGCAATGATTTTGGGCGAGAAGGCCTGGCTCATGATCAGTGTTTCACTTTGTCCTAAAGGCATTTTTTCCATTCAGTTGGGCTCACACAATTTACTCTATATAATTGATTTTACACACCTATTAGAAGTGGGTGTCACTAAATACATTAGTCCACATTCTTTTAGCCATATACTGAATATATTTAATTGTCATACAGATTTGAGTCACATTATTATGACCACTTCCATCTTTCGACATCAGCAGCACGTAACTCAAGAATGAAGTCTTTCGTGAGCTGGCTTGGTGGGTTTATAAGGTGTGCGATAGGCTGTCTGCACATACTGTATATCCCTCGTTGCTATCAAGGGTAAAAGTACCATGGGTAAAATTGCCCTCCCTGGGGCAGATGGGATCTTCCAGCAGGACAATGCGACATGTCACACGGCTAGAAATGTCCATCATTGGTTGGAAGAGCACGACCAAGACTTCCAAGTACTACCCTTGCCCCCTAGTTCTTTTACAACTGTAGGGATTTGTAGGCAATAGTTAAGGTACTGGACTAGTAATCAGAAGGCCGCTGGTTCAAGCCCCACCACTGCCAGGTTGCTGCTGTTGGGCCCTTGAGCAAGGCCCTTAACCTTCAATTGCTCAGAATGAATACTCTCACACTGCTGTAAGTCACTATGGATAAAGGCGTCTGCTAAATGCCAAAAATGTAAATGTATTTCCCTTGACTTCTGAACTCAACTGGCATCTGTGGGACCACCTCGACTGTCGTGTTTGCTTTATGGATTCTCCCCCACGCACCCTCCAGCAGCTGTGGGATGCACTGCAATCAGCATGGCTCCCGATACCTGTGACAACCTACCAGGTCCTTATTGAGTCACTTCCAGCCCGTCTAGCTGCTGTCTGTGCTGCACATGGTGGTTACTCTGGATATTAGCTGGTGGTTATGATAATGTGACTCGACTGTGTAATATTGAATAATGATTACTGAACATTGTAACTGTAGCTCCTTTACTTTAATAGGACAAACTCTTGACTGCAAGAACATGCATTGCTCAGTATTGAACCCAGGTACTCAGGACTTCCTTCAAGAATTGTGGGATCTTTTTTTCTTTTCTAAAATTATAGCTCAGCAGTAGCCTCACTGTTTGAAGGCCATGTGTTTTACTTCTTATTTCCTGCTATGAAGAGGACGCTCATTTCTTTGTTTCACCCTAGCGCAGTTTAATTCTTCCTTATCTTCTTCTTTCTCTTTTCTTCACTTGCTTTCATTTAGATCTGGCAGGCTTCTTTACACCCTGACGGTGCCAAGATTCTGTGTGAGAGTGCACATTTGTATGCATCACTAGCGTCGGAGGAAATGGTGTGATTCTATAGGAAGTGGCAGAATTGATTTGCAGTGCTGACAGCATGACATTGTGGATCGGCGTCTGCTTAAATGCCATCAGTTGAGTCATAGTTCACAAATCTCTAAGGCAGAGAGTGGGGGGGACCTCAAAGAGTTCTACGAAAGTTCAGTTCTAGCTGAGGAACTTGTCTCTCTTAAACCTTGCATAGATAATCAAATCTACCTTTTTGTCACATGATTTCCCCTCACCTTGTGAATATTTGCACATTACACCGCAACATAGCTGTAGAATACTTTGCAAAAAGTTACAGTACATGAATTGATACTGAGTCATGAAATTGAAATTTTAAAAGTAATGGGTGTAGGTTAGGGTTGGGGCAAAGGCTTTACATTTTTAGGTATTCAATTATTTTTATTTTAGCTATTTGATATCTGTGGATGAAAACTGGAGCATCAGGAGGAAACCCATGCAGACACAAGAAGAACATGCAAACTCCATACAGAAAGGACCCTGGGCTATGAAATCAAACCCGAGCCCTTCTTGCTATAAGGCGACAAATTTGCCCACTGTGCCACTGTCCCACCCTCGATTTACTTGTAGTACATATATTCATTTTAATGTTACACACATAATATATATTAACAGATAAATCTAAATGTTCATGAGACATGAGTTCATCAATAGAGTGATGTGTTCTGTTTGAAGCAGAATGTGTTTATTTGATTGGACAACTTGGGTCTGGTTTTGCCTGGAAGCACAGACATCACAAGTATTTTTTTTCCAGACAGAAGTTGAGGAACATCTGGAAGCAGCAAAAGGCTTGGGTGTGCTGGTAGAGCAATGGCGACCTATGTGGCATCAGAGAGGGCAGACTTTGTGCCAACAGGCAGAGCGTGGCAACCTCAGCACAAGCAAGGAGAGCAGTGGCTACATTACCGTCAGCAGGACAGTCTTTCCAGATGTAGGAACTTCCAGAACTCTTGTGCTCTCCCCTCCAAAAAGTTTTTCAAGGTTTGATTTCACAAATGTATGTATACCTGTCATACTTAAAAGTTGAACATAAAAGTTCATACTTGGCAATGAGTTTTAAGATGTTTCAGGGTGAAATGCCCATCATGTAGTGATGGGGTGCCTTTTTTTTCGGGATAATGGAAGATAGATGGATCTGAAGTGTGGCAGTGTCAGAAAGAGACAGCTTACCAGGTTTTGAAGTGTAAAGTGAGCTTTTAAAGCTTTGTAGTGGGAAATGAAGCCACCCGAACAGCCATCGTCTTTTGTTGCAGCATTGTCACACTATCTATATTTTTAAACATCTAGCATCCTGTAAACTTCTGTGTGTATTGTTTTTCTGCTTTTGAGTCCTGTCTGTTCTCTAGACTTCTGATTATGAATCCAACTGTTAACTCCTGTTGTCCACCTGTTTATTGGCCCATGCTTTGGAAATTTACTAGGATCTACATGTTTGCCCTAATAGCGAGATGTTATGCACATGCATCCAGTCTCTTCTGCCAACCAGACATTACACATTCCTACTTTTTATATTAATAAGTACAAAATTAGGACATTCAATTCATTGTGACATGTTAAATCAACAAAATCTAACCAGTCTGTCCATGCTTTGTCTAATTCATATGGTTAATATAGGGTTAAGGCTAAGTGCTTTGTCATTAATGAGCAATAGTTTAGCCTAGGCAGTGGGATAATCCGCTAGTGCACCAGCACTGGGATTCTGAACTCCCGAGTTCGAACCTCAGCTCTGCTACTGGTTGGCTGGGTGCCCTCTAGCAGGCATAATTGGCCACTTAAAAGTCTGCCAGCGGGGTAATAGACCAAACTAATGTGGGTGGGATCTTCAACACTGTGTAAGAACCTTGGTTAGTAGCCTGAGGCACCTGTACAGGAAGTGGAGCAGCGTGGCTCTCCGCGCACGAATACTGGCCTCATGCGTGAATTCACTGAATATGTGGGCGAATAAGAAGGGGTCAGTGGGCAAATATAACCTCCTCGGACACGATTGGAGTCTCCAGCAGCGGAAGACGAATTGACTATGCTAAATTGGGAAAAAAGGGGAAAAATGCATAAACAAGATAGCAATAAATAAATAAATAGTTTAGCCTAGAAATGACTTTTTGTTGGAAGTAACTTAAGCATTAATATGAAATGGATACCAGCCTGTGGTAAATCATATCAAAGCTTTACTATGCAGTCCTGTAGCAAGGTAGTATATTTGTTTCAGTACTTTATAAATGGTTAGGTCAGGGTTGCAGTAGATTTAATGACACTTACAAAAAAGTGGACGCACACAAATAATGAGAATTTGTGCCCTTTTAGACAAAGAGCATTCGTGAGGTCTGATGAGCATTTATTTCGAGCGAGAAGGCCTGGCTCATGATCAGTGTTTTACTTCATCCTAAAGGTGATCTTTCCAAACTGTTGCCACTAATTTGGGGCCACATAATTAATTCTATTTAATTAATTCTTTTAAAAAAACAGTAATGACATTGACTCACAATGATGCATTACCATGCATTACAATAATGCTTTGTCATTCATTAAAAAAGTTCAGCTCAGAAATGACAGAAAATTAGTTAAGGGTAACTTGACAGTCATGCTAGCCAATCTGACCCGGAGCTTCAGTCATTTATTTCAGTAAAGGAGACACAAATTGTGGCAATCAGCACCCTTTAAAAACTCAGCACTGAAAACTGTTAATGTACACAACATAACAGAGTATTAATTGTTAAATAATTCAGCAATCTGAGCTAACATCTCAAACTCGTGAGTTTGAAACTCAGCTCTGCTACCAGCAGATGGATGCCGAAGGGGAGTCCTAACAACTGATGCAATTCCGACATCTGCTGGCCGATTGATGGAGCCTGCACAGAAACGGGGGATAATGGAGATCCGTGTGAGACTAAGCCTTATATTAACTCGATTTGTGCAGGTGAAGAGATGCAGTCAGCTAATGCACATGCGTCAGAGGGGGTGTGTGTTATTGATGACTCTCCTCGGTCAGGAGTGGAGGTTAGCAGCAGTAGAGACGAAGCAAAATACAATCGGATAATTGGATGACTAGATTGAGAGGAAAATTGGGAAAAACATTCTATGACTTTATATTTGTATTCATGTTTACCCTTGAAACAGCATATTTGGAATATGCTTCCAAAGTACACTCAACCACCTGAATAAAAGAAACACAAAGTAAGGCACTCTGATGTTAAACACCTGCTAACTGATGCAAGGAAGCCTTCATTCTATCTTACAAATTGGCTTAGGGGGCTTGTGGCAGTTGTTATCGAAAGTTTCAATAACGCTTTAGCTCCTTGTGGTGTTTCTATTCATTGAGCTTGTCTCTGTACACCTGTCTTTAGGGCTGAGTCGATAGATCCCATGAATAATTTAAAGCTTTCAACCAAGGGTATAGAGATTATTATTAAGGAACCTTTGTTTCTTAATACCTTTTTCCCTTATTTGCATTTTATAAACTCTGTCAGGTGAAATTAGTTAATATGGTGACAAACAACATTTAACATACCTAAAAATTAGGATAAAGTATTATATAATAAAGTTAATTGTTTAACAATAAAGTTTGTGAGTCATGTTACACTCATTGTATTTATTTATTGTCTGACATGACTGTGCCCCTTCGCACAAAGCAAGATCTATAAAGACATAAAGAAAAGCTTGTTTTAAAGAAACTCCAGAGGCCTGAACAGAGCCCTGACCAACATCAGTTCCCAGCTATACAAATGCACTTTTGACTGTATGGGTTACAAATTCCCACAAAAATACTTGAACGTCTTGTGAGAAGCCTTCTCAGAGGAGTGACTGTTGTTAAAGCTGAAAGATCACATAGAGTTTGCTCTATTTTTATACATTTGTTACACAAGTTATTTGTTGGTCTGTACGAGAAACCATACCCTTAATCCCCTGTGGTATTGAGTTGGCTGTCCAGTGACTTTCCAGCAGTTAGTGGTTTGTCCCTCCTCTGACCACACAACAACATGTAGTTAACTATATAAACGAAAGTATGTGTACACCTGACAATGAGTTATTTTTCCCCCCAATTTTCCTCCCAATCTAGTCATATCCAATTATCCGATTGCATTTCGCTACCTCTCTACTGAAGCTGACTTCCACTTTGACCAAAGAGAGTCGTGACTAACACCCCCCCCTCTCGGACACGTGTGCAGTAGCCGACTGCATCTTTTCACTTGCACAAGACGAGTTCATATGGGGCTTGCTCTCACACACTAATCTCCATTATCCCCTTCTCTGTGCAGGCGCCATCATTCAGCCAGCAAAGGTCGTAATTGCATCAGTCATGAAGTCCCTTGCGGCTCCCACCCTGTATGAACGACAGTCAATCGTTGTTCATGTAGGCGGATGGCAGAGCTGAGTTTCGAACCGAGTTTCGAGTTTAACGCTGCACCACCTGAGCGCCCATATTTGACTTTTTTGTGCCAGCTTTGTTTTAAGTTGATCCAATGCTAGAAAGAAATAAACATGTGAATTACCAATGCATTCTTAATTGCAACAGTTTTCTGGGAGAAACTGAAAGAAGTGTGAGAGTGCCAATATCTTTGGACTTGACTAAAATGTTGTGGTTTGTATCATCACTCTACTTGTGACCTGCTTTATCAATACTGATATAATCCTACATTTTTGGTTACTTTGTTTAATCCATCTGTACCTAAATCCACACAAAAGAACAAAAATACAGGGTCTGCTTTTTTGCGTGCTGCAAGTTTTTGTCACTCAACTGCAAATGGTGTCTATGCAGGAATGAATAGGTGATAATGGTTAAAGTGCTGCGAGTGACAGAGGGGAGCAGCAGGGAGGGAAAGGTGACTCCTGAGACTATGCTGTGCAGGGCAGATATGGAGATTAGGGAGCTCAGCCGTGACCAACCCTCTAACACAAAGACATTTACACAATGATATAAGTACACATAATCATGTATACACACAATATATATATATATATATATATATATATATATATATATATATATATATATACAGTATGTATATATACAGTGCCTTGCAAAAGTATTCAGCCCCCTTGAACTTTTCAAACTTTTGCCACATTTCAGGCTTCAAACATAACGATATGAAATTGTAATTTTTTGTGAAGAATCAACAACAAGTGGGACACAATCGTGAAGTAGAACGAAATTTATTGGATATTTTAAACTTTTTTTAGAAATAAAAAACTAAAAAGTGGGGCGTGCAATATTATTCAGCCCCTTTACTTTCAGTGCAGCAAACTCACTCCAGAAGTTCAGTGAGGATCTCTGAATGATCCAATGTTGACCTAAATGACTGATGGTGATAAATAGAATCCACCTGTGTGTAATCAAGTCTCCGTATAAATGCACCTGCTCTGTGACAGTCTCAGAGTTCTGTTTAAAGCGCAGAGAGCATCATGAAGACCAAGGAACACACCAGGCAGGTCCGAGATACTGTTGTGGAGAAGTTTAAAGCCGGATTGGGATACAAAAAGATTTCCCAAGCTTTAAACATCTCAAGGAGCACTGTGCAAGCGATCATATTGAAATGGAAGGAGTATCAGACCACTGCAAATCTACCAAGACCCGGCCGTCCCTCTAAACTTTCAGCTCAAACAAGGAGAAGACTGATCAGAGATGCAGCCAAGAGGCCCATGATCACTCTGAATGAACTGCAGAGATCTACAGCTGAGGTGGGAGACTCTGTCCATAGAACACAATCAGTCGTACACTGCACAAATCTGGCCTTTATGGAAGAGTGGCAAGAAGAAAGCCATTTCTCAAAGATATCTATAAAAAGTCACCTGGGAGACACACCAAACATGTGGAAGAAGGTGCTCTGGTCAGATGAAACCAAAATCGAACTTTTTGGCCACAATGCAAAACGTTATGTTTGGCGTAAAAGCAACACAGCTCATCACCCTGAACACACCATCCCCACTGTCAAACATGGTGGTGGCAGCATCATGGTTTGGGCCTGCTTTTCTTCAGCAGGGACAGGGAAGATGGTTAAAATTGATGGGAAGATGGATGGAGCCAAATACAGGACCATTCTGGAAGAAAACCTGTTGCAGTCTGCAAAAGACCTGAGACTGGAACGGAGATTTATCTTCCAACAAGACAATGATCCAAAACATAAAGCAAAATCTACAATGGAATGGTTCACAAATAAACGTATCCAGGTGTTAGAATGGCCAAGTCAAAGTCCAGACCTGAATCCCATCGAGAATCTGTGCAAAGAGCTGAAAACTGCTGTTCACAAACGCTCTCCATCCAACCTCACTGAGCTCGAGCTGTTTTGCAAGGAAGAATGGGCAAAAATTTCTGTCTCTCGATGTGCAAAACTGATAGAGACATACCCCAAGCGACTTGCAGCTGTAATCGCAGCAAAAGGTGGCGCTACAAAGTATTAACGCAAGGGGGCTGAATAATATTGCACGCCCCACTTTTCAGTTTTTTATTTCTAAAAAAAGTTTAAAATATCCAATAAATTTCGTTCCACTTCACGATTGTGTCCCACTTGTTGTTGATTCTTCACAAAAAATTACAATTTCATATCGTTATGTTTGAAGCCTGAAATGTGGCAAAAGGTTGAAAAGTTCAAGGGGGCTGAATACTTTTGCAAGGCACTGTATATATACAGTGTATCACAAAAGTAAGTACACCCCTCACATTTCTGCAAATATTTTATTATATCTTTTCATGGGACAACACTATAGAAATAAAACTTGGATATAACTTAGAGTAGTCAGTGTACAGCTTGTATAGCAGTGTAGATTTACTGTCTTCTGAAAATAACTCAACACACAGCCATTAATGTCTAAATGGCTGGCAACATAAGTGAGTACATCCCACAGTGAACATGTCCAAATTGTGCCCAAAGTGTCAATATTTTGTGTGACCACCATTATTATCCAGCACTGCCTTAACCCTCCTGGGCATGGAATTCACCAGAGCTGCACAGGTTGCTACTGGAATCCTCTTCCACTCCTCCATGATGACATCACGGAGCTGGTGGATGTTAGACACCTTGAACTCCTCCACCTGCCACTTGAGGATGCGCCACAGGTGCTCAATTGGGTTTAGTCCATCACCTTTACCTTCAGCTTCCTCAGCAAGGCAGTTGTCATCTTGGAGGTTGTGTTTGGGGTCGTTATCCTGTTGGAAAACTGCCATGAGGCCCAGTTTTCGAAGGGAGGGGATCATGCTCTGTTTCAGAATGTCGCAGAACATGTTGGAATTCATGTTTCCCTCAATGAACCGCAGCTCCCCAGTGCCAGCAACACTCATGCAGCCCAAGACCATGATGCTACCACCACCATGCTTGACTGTAGGCAAGATACAGTTGTCTTGGTACTTCTCACCAGGGCGCCGCCACACATGCTGGACACCATCTGAGCCAAACAAGTTTATCTTGGTCTCGTCAGACCACAGGGCATTCCAGTAATCCATGTTCTTGGACTGCTTGTCTTCAGCAAACTGTTTGCGGGCTTTCTTGTGCGTCAGCTTCCTTCTGGGATGACGACCATGCAGACCGAGTTGATGCAGTGTGCGGCGTATGGTCTGAGCACTGACAGGCTGACCTCCCACGTCTTCAACCTCTCAGCAATGCTGGCAGCACTCATGTGTCTATTTTTTAAAGCCAACCTCTGGATATGACGCCGAACACGTGGACTCAACTTCTTTGGTCGACCCTGGCGAAGCCTGTTCCGAGTGGAACCTGTCCTGGAAAACCGCTGTATGACCTTGGCCACCATGCTGTAGCTCAGTTTCAGGGTGTTAGCAATCTTCTTATAGCCCAGGCCATCTTTGTGGAGAGTAACAATTCTATTTCTCACATCCTCAGAGGGTTCTTTGCCATGAGGTGCCATGTTGAATATCCAGTGGCCAGTATGAGAGAATTGTACCCAAAACACCTAATTTAACAGCCCTGCTCCCCATTTACACCTGGGACCTTGACACATGACACCAGGGAGGGACAACGACACATTTGGGCACAATTTGGACATGTTCACTGTGGGGTGTACTCACTTATGTTGCCAGCCATTTAGACATTAATGGCTGTGTGTTGAGTTATTTTCAGAAGACAGTAAATCTACACTGCTATACAAGCTGTACACTGACTACTCTAAGTTATATCCAAGTTTCATGTCTATAGTGTTGTCCCATGAAAAGATATAATGAAATATTTGCAGAAATGTGAGGGGTGTACTCACTTTTGTGATACACTGTATATATACACACACACATCTGCTGCATGCCAAACTCCCAAACTAGGCTTTTGACTCTGACAGTTAGTCTACAAGCAATATCATATCCTGCCAAAGTAGCATTTGTGCTATTTCAACTTCCACTCTTCTGGAAAGGCTTTACACAGTGATTTGAAGTCTCTGAGTTTACATTCAATCAAAAGAGAAGTGGTCAATCAGTGATGCTGGACAAGAATTTTTGGCTTTCAAGTGATGGTCCAATTCAATCCAAAAGTTTTTAACCGGCTTAAATTCAGAGCTTTGTGAAGACCTCTGGAGTTTGACCATGCCAAACTTGTCCAACCATTTCTTTAGGGACAGGCACATAATCATGCTGGAACAGGATAGAGCCTTTCCAGTCTTCATTTTCTTTATACAGTTAGCAATGGGTGTAAATGTAACACCTAAACCTAAAATTAGGAGGGTGTCCATATACAAAATTAGATTTTAATTCACAGATTAAACAAAGAGAGTTATTTATGTTCACATTTTTGGCATTTAGCATACGCTTTTATTCAATTACAGTACTGTGACAGTATATTGAGGGTTAGGAGCCTAGCTCAAGGGCCCAACAGTGGCAACCTGGCAGTGGTGTGGCTTGAACCAGCCACCTTTCAGTGACTAGTCCAGTACCTTTTCCACTCGGCTACAACTGCCCTTTATTTATAATTATGTATTTGATACATATTTAATATGTATTTGATAATACCCCTTTTCCACCGACGCGGTTCCGGTTCCGTTCCGGTTCCCAAACTTGATTTTGAACCGTTTCCACGTGTTTTCACTGAAAAAAGAGGTTCCAGACAAAGAACTAGCGTTCTAATCTGGCACCACAGAATACTTGGTTTTTCAGCGCGAACCTTGACATCATCTGTGGGCGTCTCACAGTGTAGAGGTTTGAGAAACTGCAAAACCGGGTTTGTGCTGCAGTTTCATATTGTGGCGCCGGCGAGCAGAAAGGCGAGCGTCGGGGCCGCGAGTGAGCTGCCTTTGGCAGTTCATTCAGTGGTTTAGGACATACACTCATTCACACACACATACATTCATACAACAGACAAATATATAAGCTGCCTATCCAGCCCTCACCGCAGCCACCCAGGCCCCTTCACTGGGATACACGCTGACGGTAAGCCTGGATACCACGGCCGCAAGGCTTTCTGGGTAAAGCCCATGCCGGCCCCTCCCACTGGCGACGCTACAATATTTTAAAGTTCACCTGATTAAATTTTCAGCCAGTTTGCCGCTGATATTCGCTGATATTTTCAAAGCGATGAACTGTGTGATATAACGTGGTAAAAGTGACACATGGCTTGTTGTATTAAAACAATGACTGATAAATCTGGGCAGCACAGAGCACTTATAACCAGTAATAACGGAGAGAATTTGAGTGTTCCTGTGTGGTACTTTTAGTATATTCAGCCACGTTACGCTTTTTTTAGGTGAAGCTTTTTACGGACTCAAAACCCCGAGCTGCAGAACCACCTCACATGAAGTTAATACAGCTTAACACAGATACATGTGGAGCTTTTAGGCTGGGTTTGATGGTTATTTCACTCAGATGGATGTTTGTGTCATGGAACTTTAATGATGTTTATCGGTCAAGCCGAGCGCTGAGCTAATCGGCTATTTACGCAGAGAGTCGCGGTGAAAGCGAAGCACAAAACACTTCTCATGTCAATGAACTAAAGAAAACAACAACTGCAACAAACACGTCTACATTTTCTTTTCACCAATAGCTGATCAATGCTTTTTGTATAAAAACGAACATCTGTAACAGCAGCACAAATGCTCACAGGTAATCTACATGCTCCACCATCACATCACTACTCTTTACTTTCGCTGTGTAACACCCACCATTAATGATGCAGGCTTGGCTCCCAAAAACTGGTGGAAATGCGGGTCGGTTCTTTACAAAACACCAAGGTTCGAAATAACCTGAACAGAACCGGTTCAAGAACCATGGTTCTTTTGGTGGAAAAGCGCTATAAATGTATTTTTGTTCATGTTGAAACTGCCTTAAATACACCATTCAGCTGCCAATGCTTTTTGTCATAGTGCCATTGGGGGGGCACTATTTTTTCTCCAAATATGTGGGTTTAGACCCAGTCTGAACTTGAAAATTGCTTTTAAATAATGTACTTTCAAGAGTGAACGTTCCTCAACATTTAAAAAATGTCAAGGTTTTATCAGATATCTATTTGTGCATATATTATAAAAATACAGCTGGGGTAACTAGTTTTGTTTAACAACAAAATACCTCAAATTACTTAAATTAATATGATTTTATTACAGCATGTTTAAAAGACATTGACAGTTACATACAGGTAGAATTTTGCTCAGAATTAACTGGAAAGTAAAAGAATAATGTAAAGTTTTGAATTTCTTGACACATAATCCCAAATCTCTGAAAGACCCCAGTATGTGCAGCTGGGAACTTGCCACTCTAATTACCTGATTAGTAACACTGGAGCACCATAAGTAACTGTGCTTTCCCCCTTCCTCCTTACCCTGTACACCACTGACTTCCGGTACAGTCCGGTACGGTTCTGCCACCTTCAGAAATGTTCTGATGATTGTGTAGTGGTCGGGTGTATCAAGGATGGGATAAAAAAAAAAATAGCATATAAAAATTATGAATGCTCTTATTTGTCATATATACATGTGTATAGTACAATGAAATTATTTTTCCACATATCCCAGCTTCTTTGGAGAGCTGGGGTCAGAGCACAGGGTCAGCCCTGGAGCAGACAGGGTTAGGGACCTGGATTTGAACCGACAATCTTCCAATTGATAGCCCAAAGCTCTACCCACTAGGCTACCACTATCCTAAAGCACAACTCTCAGCTTTGTAAACAAAAACACAACCAATCAAGTTCTAAAAGCCACTAAGACAGCATTTAGAAGAAATCAAAGCTCATTAATAGTGAGAACACTACGGCTAAACAATTTCTAGCCTGTATTTAATGTGTCTGAAGAAAATTCCATTAATACACCTGTGGGAAAGCCGAGCCATTAGCAAAATCTCATTAGCATGTTGTTGCGCTAGCAACATAAAATGATTTTGGCTCCTGGAATTTGATCTTTATTACTTACTGTTCACAATTATAAGACTGGTTCCCTGCAGAATACATCAACACCACTAGTATATTTCTGCTTACAATATGCACAGTAAGAAGTGAATAGAATGTTCTAATTTTAATTACAGTTTAGGATTAAAACTAAATATATGAAGTGAAGATTTTCTATTAGAAAAGCTGCTACAAGCTTTTTTCATGCCAAGGCCAGATCAAACACACATACAAATCACAGATACTAACTAAAAGCTACAGCACTCACACAGATGGTTAATTAACGAAACTGATATTACCAGTAACTACTGTACCTGAAACACTCATTAGCATAACAAGGCTCGCCAGAGGGTCCACTCTCGCTGGTGCATACATCGCCTCAATTGCTGAACCTGCCCCTGGGACCTCAAGCTGCTGTGGGTTTCTCCCTCACCAGTACAGGACCACATGCCATCTGGCCAGCACACTCCATGGCCCTTGCAGATGTCCTGAAGCTTCGCCATGCGGAAACAGACCAGTTCCATCTGACCAAACCACAGCCCTGGTCACCTCCACCAGAAAAGGTGGTGTTCTTTTTTTTTTTTTTTTTTTTTTTTTTTTTAAGTCTGTCACTGCTCCGTTGTCACCCTGGCAAACATTTACATTTCAGCATTTAGCAGACACTTTTATCCATAGTGACTTACAATATACAGTCTGCAACTGCAACTGAGAGTTAAGGACCTTGCTCAAGGGCCCAACAGTGGTAACCTGGCAGTGGTGGGGTTTGAACCAGCAACCTTCTGATTAGTAGTTCAGTACCTTAACCGCTAGGCTACAACTGGCAAACCCAGAGTCATTTCTGCTGGTTTAAGAGGTGCTTCTCTTTTACACTAACTGTTTGCCAGCCCTTCTTAGCCCACTGTTCAGCTATCCACCTTCGAATTACCCTCGCTCTGACATTGGGCTCTTCCCTGATTTCAGGACTGTCACAATCCTGCAGGATCACCCTGATTTTCTGAAACTAGTGCTTCTTGGAAGTATACTTGAATTTGCCAATGTTTGCTCCTGCTTCAGACATGGCATCCAGATAGAGGTTATTTCTCTGACAAATGCAGCTAATTATCCACAGGCCACCTTCTTCATACTCTCTAGGTCGGCAGCCTTAGTCCCTGTTTCTCACCTTGCTGTTGATCTTTATGGTGTAATGTTTGATGTAGTGTGTGTCATATCCTGTCCTGTCCTTGATTAGCAGCCCCCATGTTGTTGCTCCTATTTGGTGGGAGACCCATGAGTGTCTGCAGCACTGCTCCTTCTAAGGTAGGAGCTAGCTGCACCATCTTAGCCCTCGTTGCCACCAGCTGAAACTGCCTTAAATACACCATTCAGCTGCCATTGCTTTTTGTCATAGTGCCATTTGTTTCGTATATAGATTTGCCGGTTCCACATAATTGACTGAAGCGCTTAGCGGTGGTGGACTTAAATCCAGAGCATTAGCGGCAATCAGCGAGGACACCTTGAGCAAAAAAAAAATTCTGCTAAATAGCCTAGTTGCTGCTGCAAGTTGTATGTCTCAGATACTAACCTATATGTGTGGAGAGGGATGCCGCACCGCTTCACATCAACTGTCTTCGGGGGAGTAAACTCTTCCCTTGGGACACATTTGGAACACCCTGTGGGCAATCATGCTACAATCATGCATTGTAGCCCGGTTCTTTGTAGCACTGGAGTGTTTATATCCTCTGCTAGAATGGCCTCTCTTCACTGCCCAAGCTTACCCACTGCTTCTGTCGGTCACATTAAGTACCAGCCTGTATTCTTTCTATCAACAGTCCATCTTACACAAAAATGTAATGAGGGGGTTAATAGACTGGACAAAATCAAGGTCTGAATTACCCAATCTTGGCTTTTATTTGGCTTTTATTTGGCTAATGGAGAAAAAAGATTATTTTATATATGACTGAAGGATATTGGTACAGGGACAGTAGTAGCCTTGTGGGTAGGGCTTTGGGCTATCAACTGAAAGCTGGAGAGTTCGAATTCCAGCTCTGCCATGCAGCCACTGTTGAGCCCCCGAGCAAGGCCCTTAACCCTGTGTATAAATGACAAATAAACGTATTCTATTTAGCTCAAACTCAAAGTAAAAAAGACCAAATCAAACACACAATAAGTGTTTACAAATGCGTGTGTGTGCTTTAACAAACAGGGAAAATAATTTAAAAAGATAGGAAAGGCACTGAATGTTAGTAGAGATACAGTTGGAAGCACATCTTCCTCTTTCTCTCACGTCCAGGTAGTGAAGCCAGTGTTCTTTTAACTTTGAACCTGCAAACTATCACCAGCTGCCAGCAGATTCCTGAGCAAGCAGGTGATCAAAACCCCCCGAGTGGCTGCAAAAGACCTGCAGCAAGATTTGTAGCAGCAGTTTCTAAGGTTTCAGTTTGCACAGTAAGGCACATTCCAAATGCTGAATGTCTACATGTCCAAACTCCAAGATATCCACATCTACTGACCAAAAATCACAAGAAAAGTCAGCTCCAATATGCTGAAAACTGTACAAATAAGTGACAGAAGTTTTGGGATTAGAAAGTATAATGTACACAAAACCTAGAGCTTTGAGCATTTGGAAAATCTAAAGCTTTAAATCTAATATTAATGATGCTTTAATACTAGGTTGCATTGTGATTTTTACCAAACCCTTAGGGTGGCACGATGGCTTAGTGGGTAGCACTGTTGCCTCACTACAAGAAGATCCTGGGTTCGATCCCCAGGTAGGGTGGTCCAGGTCCTTTCTGTGTGGTGTTTGCATGTTCTCCCCATGTCTGCGTGTGTTTCATCCAGGAGCGGTTTTCTTCCACAGTCCAAAGACATGCAAGTGAGGTGAATTAGAGACACTAAATTGTCCATGACTGTGTTTGACATTATACTTGTGAAATGATGAACCTTGTGTAATGAGTAACTACTGTTTCTGTCATGAATGTAACCAAAGTGTTAAACATGACGGTACAATCCCAAAAAACAAACCAAACCCTTAAGAAAGGCAGAAATTATATTTAGTAAAAAATAATGTGTACTTGTAATATGAGGGAAAAGATGGAGAACATGCAGATGGACAAAGCGATGATCACCTGGGTCTTGGATTACTACTCTGAAAGACCCCAGTATGTGCAGCTGGGAACCTGCCAGTCTGATTGCCTGATTAGTAACATTGGAGCACCACAAGTAACTGTGCTCTGTTCTTTCCTCTTCACCCTGTTCACCACTGACTTCCAGTACAGGTCAGACCTCTGCCAACTTCAGAAATTTCTGATGATTGTGTAGTGGTCGGTGTATCAAGGATGGGCAGGAAGGTGCTCCCAAATGTGTCCAAAACTAAGGAAATGTTAGTGGACTTCAGGAGGAAGAGGACCACAGTCGGACCTGTTACCATCATGGGTCAAAACTGATAGACACCTACAAGTACTTAAGTGTCTGGCTTGACACCATCCATTCATCCATCTTCATGGGGAGGCAGCCTCAGAGCAGGGGATGTAAAGAATCTGAACAAACTGATCAAGAAAGCTGGCTCAGTCTTGGGCTGCTCACTTAACAGTTTCCGTCTATCTATATCTATGTATTAAGGATTTCTTATTACATTCTGTAAAATTTGAAGGATTACATAAATATTCAGCTTATACCAAAACAAGGTCATGCCATAAATCATAGTGGAGAAGGCTGTAGTGTCCAGTGCATGCTTCAGCCACCTATTTACATATTCACATCAAGCAGAGTATTTTTCATCTACCTGTTTAATGATCCAACCAAGAAATAAGCTTTTTTAATAACCTAATTTGTCTATGTAATTCACAACCTTAAAAAAGAACAGTGTACTGTACATAATTATAATGCAGTAGTAGAATATTAAACATGTTGTATGCATAAAAACCATGTGAGAACCACTAGTCAATGATGGAGCCCTAAATATGTGTCTGTGTGGGTTTCCTTCGGAAGCTCCAGTTTCCTCCCACAGTCCAAAGGCATGCAAGTGAGGTTAACTGGAGACACTAAACTGTCCATGACTGTTTGACAGTCTGTGAACTTGTGACCTGATGAATCTTGTGTAATGAGTGTACACCAAAGTGTGTAAAACATGATGTTAAAATCCTAATAAGTAAAATAAATAAATAAGCCCTAAACAGCATCATTCTGGGTTTAGGCTTATACATGCATAGTCATGGACAAAAATACTGCAGAGTTGCCACCGGTCGGCTGGGCGCCATCTAGTGGGCATAATTGGCTACCGTGTCTGCTAAGGCGGGATGACCGAACTATGTGGGTGGGGTCTTCTAACGCTGTGCAAGGACCCTGATTAGCAGATAGAGGCTCCTGTGCAGAGTGCATGGGTGAAAAGAAAGGTTCCGTGAAGGACTGCGCACGGGTTTGAGGAGGTGTGAGCAGGAACTATACCTTCCTTGAATGCAATCAGGGATCCCCAGCAGCGGAAGACAAATAGACTACAATAAATCGGGAGAAAAATGGGAGAAAATGCATAAATAAATAGATATAGCAAAAAAATAGCATTAGTAGCATTAATGAAGAGAAGGACGAGGCAAAAGGAAACATTTTGCGCTCTTTTATTAAGGAAATTGCTCTTGGTGAGATCAAGGTGTAAGGAAAACCAGATCTAAGTGGCTATGCTATGGTTTAGGGCTAAGGCCACTAAACACACTATCACACACGAAAAGCATAAATAGGCAGAATCACATAACCATCATGATCACCATCATAACACAAATCAACAGCACAGATAAATCCTTCACAGTACATAATTGTACAAATGACACATCTGACCTTCTTAATTACAATTACAGCCATCAATGTGTCGTATTCTGGGAATTTAGAGCATCGCTGGCTGTTGACGTAAACATCAGTGCATCCTGGGTGAGGTCATGATGACTGCTTGTTTTTATCTGAGAATGCCACGAGCTAGCTGCACGCCACAATACTGACACCCCTGCACAACTCACCATTTATCCCAAAAACTGTTAAAATGTACAAATGCTTTGGTAATTGCATGTTTATTTCTTTTCTTTTTTTTTATTTGCATTGAAACTACACGAAAACTGTCCTCATCAAACCTTATAAACCAAACCTCATAAATGATCAGATGGTGCAGTGGTAAAATACGCTAGCACACCAGAGCTGGGATTTGAATACATTGTATAGAATCTCAGCTCTGCCAACCGGCTGGGCTGGGTGGCCACATGAACAACGATTGGCTGTTGTTCAGAGATGGGAAAGCCGGACCAGGGTTCCTCATAACTGGTGCAATTACGACCTCTGCTGGCTGATTGATGGCCCCTGTGCAGAGTTGGGATAAATGCTGATCAGGGTGTGGCTCTCCGTGCACAAAGCTGATCTGCATATGAACTCACCTCGTGCAGGTGAAAAGAGGCAGTTGGTACAGCTCACGTGTTGAAGGGAGCATGTGTCAGTTGCGAAGCTTCTCAGTCAGCAGTGGAGGGTTGTATCGGTAGAGGTGAAGCGTAACGCAACAAGGGTAATTGGATACGACTAGATTAGGGGAGAAAATTGGGGGGGGGAAATCTGAGAAAAAGAGAAAAAGAAAAACTCATGAATTATTTTTATTTTTATTAATTTATTATTTATAAAACATTGAATAATTTCTGATCGGTTATTTGTATCTTCTAATTTAATATATATATAAATAAAATAATAAATATATAAATAAAGTAATAAATACATAAATAAAATAATAAATATGTAAATAAAATAATAAATAAAATAATAAATAAAATAATAAATATATAAATAAATAATTAATAAATAAAATAAATCATTTTTATCAGATAAAAAAAACATTCTAAATAAAAACAACCTGTAAAAATGTTAAAATAAACCTCTTTCTGTAACTGTATTTCTTCTTTTGCCAGCTCAGAGTTGAAGGGTGCCTTCTCCTAATGCTGTTCTGAGACCTTTCCACAGGTGTTTGATATAATTTAGATCTGGACTCATGATGCCCACTTTAAAGCTCTCCAGCATTCATTAATTTCTCCACATATTTTTTGAAGTGTGCCTTGGATCATTGTGCTGCTGGTAGTCCCATGACCCTGGGTAAAGACTCAGCTTTTTGACATTGGGCTTTACATTATGCTTATTGTATGGACGTGTTCTTTTCTTTAATGACTTTATTATTATTATTTTTAACAGTATAAGGATATTCTTTACCAAAAGCTCTATTTTCTCTCCCAGAATGATTGTGGCTTCTTCAGGTAAGTTTTGGCAAAATCCAATTTATGTCTCAGTGTCAGCATTGCGATCGGCTATGATAGCATCACATTAAATTTATATGATGACAGATAATGCAAGCTGGCACTGTTGTACATTGTGTCTGCAGGTCAGCTTACATTTGTTTGGGGTTAACTGAAGTTCTTTATCCACCATTCGAATAACCTTTTGTTTCAAACTTTTTACATCCACATCCAGGGAGGTCAGCTACAGTGTCATGGGTTGTAAACTTCTTAATAGCTCACAGTGAACACGGGAACATTAAGTTCTTAACAGTAATGTTAAGTTTAAACTTCCTTAATGCATTCTTGTTTCTAAGTTCACGGCAGCGAGCTGACTGTTTAACTGAGGACATTTGTACATTTTTAATGCACACATTTTAATTAACTGGCTTTTTTTATTTCTGCTATTTTCAGCCACATCTCAGATCAAATAGTTCACTTGAAACAGACATATTGTTTGTAGCAGATATAATTAATTTGCAGCATAGATAATAGCTGTTTGTTGGGAGGAAGACCTTCATCTGTTTTAGTTAAGCCAAGTCCTTAAAGATGAGGTTTGAAAAATTTGGTTAAAGGGAAATCCAGTGGCCTGCACGGAGCCATGACCTCAACCTCATTGAAGACTTTGAAGATAAATGGAAACAGTGATTGTAAACCAGGCTTATTTAACATTATGCTTTCTTTTGACTAAATAGGCACTCATTTCCCCCCTAAAAAACAAACTCTTGTAAAAAGCGTTCCCAGAAAAGTGGGACAGTGGGATATTCTGCTAGCACACCAGCACTGAGATTCTGAACTCCTCGGTTCAAAACTTGGCATTGCCACCTGCTCGGCTGGTGGACATAATTGGCATTGCCTGCAACAGATACTAATTGGCCACCGTACCTGCTAGGGCGGGACGAATGGACTATGTGTGGGTGGGATCTTCATAAGCTGCGTAAGGACCCTGATCGCCCGTGCAGAATGCAGGAGCGAGAAGAAGAGGGCTGTGCACATGTCGGAAGAGGCGTGAGCAGCGACATGCTCTCCTCGGATGCAATTGGGTATCCCTCAGCAGCGGAAGACAAAATTGACAATGCTGAAATTGAAAATGCATTACAAATGAATTATTTATAGCTTAAATAATTATACATTGTGTTTAATTACCCAAATCAGAAAAACTTGGGACAGTATGGAAAATGCAAATAAAATAAAAATGCAGTGTTTCTTACATTTACTTTGACTTTTATTTGATTGCAGACAGTTTGAACTCAAGTTATTTCATGTTTTGTCTGCTCAACTTCATTTCATTTGTTAATAAACCTCCATTCCTGCATTTCAGGCCTGCAACACATTTAAAAAAATGTTGGGACGGGGCAATTTATGGCTAGTAATGAGGTGAAAAAACTAAACAATGATGTGATTTCAAACAGGTGATGTCAACAGGTGATTGTAATCATGGTTTGGTACAAAAGCAGCATCCAGGAAAGGCTGAGTCTCTGATGAGCAAAGATGGCCAGAGGATCTCCAGTTTGTCAACAAATGTGTAAGAAAATTATTAAAATGTTTAACAACAATGTACCTCAAAGAAAGATTGGAAGAGATTTGCATATTTCTCCCTCTACAGTGCATAATATCATTAAACGATTCAAGGAATCAGGAAGAATTTCAGGGCATAAAGGCAAGCTTAAGCTGAACGCCCGTGATCTTTGATCACTCAGACGGCACTGCATCAAGAACCACCACTCAACAATAGCTGATATAACCACATGGCAAACCTTTTTTTGCAGGAAAAATGGGACAAAATAGAACCTGAAACACTAAATCGCTTGGTATCCTCGGTGCCAAAACCTCTTTAAAGTGTGGTGAAAAGGAATGGCCTCATTACAAAGTGGTAAATGCTTTACTGTCCCAACTTTGTTGGAATGTGTTGCAGGCCTGAATGCAGGAATGGAGGTTTATTAATAAATGAAATGAAGTTGAGCAGATAAAACATGAAATATCTCAGGTTTATTCTGTCTGCAATCAAATAAAAGTCAAAGTAAATGTAAGAAACTGTGTTTTTTTTTATTATTATTTGCATTTTCCACGCTGTCCCAACTTTTTCAGATTTGGGGTTGTACAGTATATTAAACACAAACGTCGTTTTTGAACTATTCAAACAGCAATGCAGTAATATTGGAGCAAAGAACAGTTAAAAGCAAATTACCAAGTGCACATTTTAATATTCTATACATATCCTACAGAATCCATAACATCTAACATAGCAGTACTCTTATCATTTGCTATCTTTTTTCATTCGAGAAGATGTAAGCTGTAAAACCTATTTTCTTTACAATCACACAGGACCTCCACTGTCACAAGTCATTTGAGCTACAAATCTTTTAAAAGATTATATTTTTTCCAGGCTTGAGTTCACTAAGCAAGCAGCCACGGGAGGAATCCCACTCTAACAAAATCAGGAGTTTTTATTGGTGTACTGATAGTGAATTGTGGTTGCTAAGACCTGTGTGATTCTCTTGTGGACTGTAGACATTTGATGGTTTAGACCACAATTTTGAAAAGGCAACAAAATGTTTAGTCACTTTATTTTTTTCTTGTTATTATTGTTGTTGTTATTTTCTGTCTATTGAAGAATTTAATACTTTGAGATTTATTATACAGGACCTTTTTGAGACTGGGCAGTGGTAGCTCAGTCGTTAAGTTACTGGACTAGCAATCTGAAGGTCAGTGATTCACCCCTGCCAGTTTGCCATTCTTGGGCCAATGAGCAAGGCCTTTAACTTATAGTCACTTGCAGTGTTATTGCTGAAAGGTTCACATACAGGTCACTCTGTTTTGATACAGTTTGTTATTAACAAGCTCAGGGTCAGGTGTCCAAATACTTCTGGCCATATAGTGTATTTCACAGTACATGATGATCAGTAAAGACCTCCTATTGAAGGTCCATTATGGGTAAAAAATGTAGCAAAATTAAAGCTCTGGACCTGGTGGGTGCTGGTGGGAGTGGGCCAGTCCTAAATTTGGTTTGTTTGGCTATCCTTCCAAATTAACCCAATGACCTAGAAATGTAACCTCCTGCATCAGGATGCACTTTTTGGGTTCAAAAACAGGTTAGTGCACTCAATTTTTTGAAACATGGCTTTGAGTCTCTAAAGTGCTGTGGGAAAGTCTGTAGAGTGTACCAAGGGTTATCTAAGTACACAGTACATTCGGTGTGTAGTATGGCATTAAAGATTTTCTCCTTAAACCATTTACATGTTGATGGGCTATTACAAAGACCCAATGGAAAAAAAAACAGTAAATTCTCGCCAGAGAAAAAAGTCGTTTGCCAATGAAAATGCCATTTTGGCATGGCAGAGGGAAATAGCAGCACCTGCTAGTATCCACTTCTCAGGTCCAGTGAGCTGTACCAGGTGGATCCAGCCAGTCCAGTGATTTATCAATGCAGTGAATGGGGAATGGAGTCTTCACATGTTACCGCATTTAAAAGGTTGTAATCCATGCAAAACCTCCTTGACGAGTCCATCTGGGCAGCTCTCTGGTCAGCGAATTGGCAGTTGCTGTCATTGGTGGCAAAGACCTGGTGGTAGCAGTAATTGAGGGCTGACAGTTGCTGGCGTTCCTGCTACATTGGAGCATGAGAGTGTGTACATCACTGTGTCAGTTAGGTTCGCCCTCTGCCTTCTCAGTGCAGTGATTTTGATGCACTTGTCTCCAATGTCCATTATCATGAAGTCATGCTTGAGCTGTTATCCAGTGAGTTCTAGCAGCAGCTGTTGTTTCCCTCTTACTTTTACAGCTTTTCTGGTTACGTTTCAATCATCTGATTTCCAGTGGCAGCAGTGTAGATGGATGCCAGGTTAAATGAGACTGATGGTCAACCCGGTGTTATCAGAAGTGCATGGGGTGATCAGCTGCTCTTGGTCGCCCAGACGTCTGATTCCCGCAGAGGAGAATGTGTTCCTTGCAGGCATTTTCTCCCCTACGCCCATGGGTTGGCCTGCCCCCTTGTCTGAGTCACGATTAAGCAAAGGGTCTGAAAGTGCTTATATTGTTTGCAGAGGTGACATGTAGCATGGCTGGCCGCACTTACCATGTCCTTGTCACTGTCATTTTTTAGTTATCATTATTTTTATTATTAGTAGTAGTAGTCTTAGTAGTAGATGTAGTAGTAGCATTTTAATGCATTATCTGCATAACCCATACATTTTTTAAATGTTTTTAATTGCTAATACTAATACTAGCTAAAGCAAGGCACCTTGCAAATGTTAACAGCACGTATAACTCCAATACAATTATTTTCCATTACCTGTAAACAGTACCTACTGTGGTCTACTATGTTCTATGGTTTCTTGTACAATATGTAATGTGGTGCAACTTTCACACTTAACTGCAATAAAATTTGGTAACTTTTTGGCTGTGCTAGCTTACAACAGTGTTAATATCATGCAGTGTTTACAATCCTGAGCAATTTTCTGCTTCAACTAATGTCTCCATTAGTAGTGCACTAATTTGACAAACTCTTTAGTACTGTTAATTATAGTTAAATTCCCTGTGCTAATTGTTGTTACATTAAGCACCACCTTTCGAAAGTATTGAGTTGGCTTATAAATGTTGAACTGCCCTAATAAGGCCTTTCCCTTCCTGGTTTAAGCCAATCTGCTTAACATATTTTTTTTTAAATCAGGTCTTCTTTCAGGATTATGACTGTCAAGGGTTGGCACAGTGTCTTGGTGGGTAGCGATGTTGTCTCACAGCAAGAAGGTCCGGAGTTCGATTCCTAGTGTGGAGTGTGCATGTTCTTCCCATGTCTGTGTGGGTTTCCTCTGGGAGCTCTAGTTTCCCCCACAGCAAAGACATGGAAATAAGGTGAACTGGAGATACAAAACATCTGTGACGGTGTTGACACTGAACTTGGAGTGATGAATCATATCTAATCCATCTGTCCTGTCATAAATGTGTAAAAACATGACGTTAAAATCCTAATAAATAAATAATGATTATCAAGTCAAATGTACTTGTTTAGCACGTCTCAAAGCAACTCTACAGAAATTCAGGTCCAAAACATTCACTTTCATAGGGCACATTGGTCAACAACAGGCCACAACAGTTGCAGCTTTCCCTGGTCCATGTTCAGGGACTGAGTCAAAACTGGTGGTTTTTGAACTGCATGGAATGATCACCCTTATTACTTTCAGTTGAATACTTTTGAATCAATTACTACTGACAAAATTCAAACACATTCAAATTCAAAACAGGGGCGCTCAGGTGGTGCAGAGGTAAAACACACAGCACATCATAGCTGATATATTGAACTCGTCGGTTTGAATCTCAGATTTGCTACCGGCAGGCTGAGCGCCTTCACGAACAACAATTGGATGTTGGACTAGATGTCATATCTGATGCAATTATGACCTCTGCTGGCTGATTGATGCCGCCTGCACAGAGACGAGGGATAATGCGTTGATCAGGGTGTGTCTCTCCATAAACAAAGCTGGTCCACATATGAACTCGCCTCATGCAGTTGAAAAGATGCAGTCGGCTACAGCACACGTGTCGGAGGGGGCATGTGTTAGTCACAGCTCTCCTCAGTCAGAGTGCCTCAAGATCATCATCAGTAGAGAGGAAGCATAATGCAATCGGGTAATTGGATGCGACTAGATTGGGAGGAAAATTGGGGGAACAATGCAAAAAAAGAAAAATTCAAAACAGTGCATAGTTGAAGTCCTTCAAAACACAATCAGAGATCGCTCATAAAATACATACATCACTGCTTATTTTATGTTGTGTTGTTTAAAATGGGGCTGAGGTCAGGGATATGTGCAGGCCACTAGTTTGTTTAAACCAGCCTTTTCTATATCTTTATAGACCAGTACCAAGCTTTGTGCACAGGGGCACAGTAACACTGGAACAGGACAGGTGCTTCCTTTAACTATTGCTGCAAAGTATAATAATTTCCTTTGTTTTATTGATTTATTACACCTGTTAGCAACTGTTGTGGCTACAACATTAAATTACAATTATAAAAGATGTCCCAATACTTCTAATAAATAAATTCTTGTTAAAAATGACTTTCCATTTTGCAGATATTACAATTATTCAGCGAACATACAGTGCATTTATCCAATGTGATTTTATTATATATTTAAGTCAGGCGGTCCTAATGACAGCTCACCATCTGTTTGTCCCTCCTTTGTTTTTCTTTCAGTAAATATGTTTTGTAATATGTTTTTTGTCGCATTTTTCTCACCATTTTTTTCACCTTATCTTATTTTAGGAAAGTCTTATATATTTACTGAAAGGTACTTTTAAATTTGAACAGAAAATAACGTAATTGGGTGAACTTCTAAGACTTCAGGGCAGCCCTGAAGATATTGTTGGTGTCTCACAACTCAGAGAACTCAGGGTTCCTCCTTTATGTATTTTTTTGTATGCTATGTGAAGAAAGTGAGCTACTTCGTTCGAGGGCGGCACGGTGGCTCAGTGGGTAGCACTGTTGCCTCACAGCAAGAAGGTCCTGGGTTTGATCCCCAGGTGGGGCGGTCTGGGTCCTTTCTGTGTGGAGTTTGCAAGTTCTCCCTGTGTCTGCGTGGGTTTCCTCCGGGTGCTCCAGTTTCCTCCCACAGTCCAAAGACATGCAAGTGAGGTGAATTGGAGATACAAAATTGTCCAGGCCTGTGTTTGATATAACTTTGTGAACTGATGAATCTTGTGTAATGAGTAACTACCGTTCCTGTCGTGAATGTAACCAAAGTGTAAAACATGACGTTAAAATCCCAATAAACAAACAAACAAACTTGGTTCAAGATGTATTCAAGGCTATACTACAAGGCTGTACCAATATGTATTTAATATTTATAGTACATTTTTGGCAGGCAATATATTCATAAGCAAAGCTGTTAATTTACAAATGAATGTGTTTGGTGCTTGATTTCCTCCTTTATCTACAGCATAATTAGGGTTAGCATGGTGTCTCTTTTTTGGGCAGCATAGTGGCTTGGTGGGTAGCACTGTCGCCTGAAGCCCCCCTAGGTATGAATGTGTGTGTGTGTGTGTGTGTGTGTGTGTGTGTCCGACGTGTTTCCTACCTTTTGCCCAGTGAATCGGACCCACTGCAACCCCTGAATAGGATAAAGCAGTGGTAAAACAGACTATGAATAAATGAATGAATGGTGTCTCCTCTAGTTACCCTGTTTGGCATCTATACTAGTTTGTGTGTTGGCTTCCCAATATAAAGCCTACAGTATGTGTAATTGAGTATAAATAAGCAAAGGAGTTTGAGATGTCCTGCGATGGATTAGCATTGTGAACTGGCTTTATCAAACCTTGATCACTGGCATTTCCAGGTTAGGACCCACTGCAGCTTTAGCCTGGATGAAATGGTTACTAAAGATGAATGTAGGGTGGCACGGTGGCTTTGTGCGGATTGTGCACAATGCAATTGCAGTTGGAAAAACTATTGATATACTAGCAACAACTAGAATTAGTAGAGTCTAATAATGTTCAAATGCTGTCCAAAAAAGTCACTCTTCTTTATGCCAATTTACTGGTTTATTGGGTGTTGTTCAAGTACCATAGCATAGATCTGCATAAGAGTAATAAGAATATATGGGATTGAGTATTTAAGATCTATGCATTTATCCTTAATTTATCAGTGTTATTATTTATATAAAACCTGGTAAATGTTACGATCTAGCAACACAAGCCTACAACAGACAATAAGTACATACCAACACCTTCCCAGATAATCCTTCTACAAATTATTATTTCCGTAGAGTAACCGGCTTTGTTATGAATCCTTGCCACACTTCTATCTGGAAAGTGTTTAACAGAAGCGACAAATAGTTGAACTGAAGGTCAGCCCTGTGCCCCAGCTCTCAAAAATCACTGCCATGTATCTACTGACCCTGTAATCGATGTTCTCTATGTGTCTGACCTAAGACCCAGAATAACATTTACTGCTATGACACCAGACACAAAGTGCCTTCTGGTATTATAATTTGACCGTGCTGTCTCACAATGCACCACATTCTGTACATTATTATTACTATAAACTGCACAAAAGACTGCAAAGATTTATGTAGCACCATTTTAGCATAATTAAGGTTGTTCACAAAGACACTGAATACTGATTAAAATATACTGTTGAAACAAGTTTAAAGTAATCATCAGCACTGTAAAAATTATACGAAGAATAAAGACAAAATCTACTGATTACCTCTTAGCAAGTCCAGACTTTCACACGTTTGTTTTCGTGCTTGTAGAGAGGATTAACACAATCTATAGGTGCCTCTTTATTTCCAGTTAATGCTAATACTATTCATACTGGTGCTTTGGATGAATGACCTAATTATTTTTATTAAAAACACAGTTACCACACATTTTCCTTTTTTTATTCTCTGTGATTATTACTATAAACAGAACAGACTTTAAGTAAAAAAAAAATCATATCTCTTTATACATGCAACATTGCACTGCGTTATAATCTGATAAGGCAGAAAACATACTAAGCAAATCATGTGACATCTAATGCTGATGGGCCATAGCTACAGATATTTGGATTATCACACTGTAACTGGAACAGTTATATACTACTAGGAATACCAGTTTCTGGCGGGCAGTTGTAGCCAAGCGGTAAAGGTACTGGACTAGTAATCAAAAGGTTGCTGGTTCAAGCCCCACCCAGGTTGTCACTGTTGGGCTCTTGAACATGGCCCTTAAGCTTTAATTGCTTAGACAGTATACTGTCACAGGGTTTAAGTCATTTACATTTTTGGCATTTTGGCATGACGCTTTTATCCAATGAGACTAACAGTTGTACTGCTGAAATTCAAATAAGCTTATAAAATCCTATTTGTGGCATGTGCTGCCTTTTCCCCTGTAGTACTGTAACAGACTGTGAGCTTTGAAAGAGCAGACTGCAAGGTATTGTGTTTTATGAGTGCTAAATCTATGGGATCTAGGGATCATGGTAATACTACAGTGTTTTAGATTTTTTTGTAAGATTAACCTAAATGCACTTAGCAAACAGTAACAATACTCACTCACTCACTTTCTTAACCGCTTATCCAGTTAGGGTCGCCGGGGCGTGCTGGAGCCTATCCCAACTTTTCAATGGGCACACAGTAACACCCTGGACAGGGCGGCAGTCCATCGCAGGGCAGACACACATACACATACACTCATTCACCTATAGAGCAATTCAGTGTCTCCAATTAACCTGACTGCATGTTTTTGGACTGTGGGAGAAAACCGGAGCTCCCGGAGGAAACCCACACAGACACGGGGAAAACATGCAAACTCCGCACAGAAAGGACACGACCACCCCGCCTGGGGATCGTCCCCAGGACCTTCTTGCTGTGAGGCGACAGTGCTACCAACCGAGTTGCCCACAGTAACAATAGCAAATTGTAAATTCTTATCTTGATGGAAATGGTTTTGATCACACCAGTTCTGATTATACACATTAATTCTTGTCCTTTCTTGCTTGGAGGTCAGTTAATGGCAGGCTCAACACTACAATGTTAACACTATTGTGTTAAAATGTAATTTCATTAATTTATTTTTTCTATTATAGCATATTAGTAATGAATAGTTTCAGTTTATTAAACACTACCTGACACCACATACTGGCTATGTAAACCTGTAATACAATAATAATCTTGCATGTTGCTGCAGCAAGTAGTGTGGTGTTAGTCCTAAAAAGCTCCTGAAACAAGGGTATGATCCTTACCTCCAGTTACAGGGTTACCGTATTTGTGTGGTTTCTTTCTTACAGCTAAAACACATACAAAAAAAAAACCATAAGTTGGATTTGGGGTTCTTTTTTGGGCCATTTACTGAGGATGAGTCAAGGTCATTAGCTTTATGATCACTGTGCAGTTAAACATTTGTGACACTTTTAAATTAGGCATGACAAAATCATACAGTAGCCAGATTTCCCATGAGGGTCATATTTATAAAAAGCATTGCTAATTTTAGACCCTTTAGTGATCATTTGCCATGGTAAGTGAAGCCAAATTACTAAAAACATGTGAGGAAATTAACACAGGTGCAGCTGCCTGAAATCCTGTTTTACATGCACCAACCTTTAAATGACATAAATTACACACGACCTGTGTTTGGATGTGTAAAAATATGTGCATACTGTTTTAAAACATGGTAATTTTTGGTTATTAGAATTAACTAAACTATGTTGCACCCCTAGAAATTACATATTAGAAAGGGAAGTGTAAGAAAAGTGAACATGCTGTATCTATAGCCCTCATGCTACTACTGACCAGTAACTGCTATCTGAATAACTATATTAATCACCCCTTTAGAAATGTTTACCAGTATGCAAATGAATAACCAAGGTGGTAATTCTGCCATAGTTAAGTCTATGATTAGCCTGTTCCTTAATCTAAGTGTTAAAATGATATGTGATTTAAGAGACATTAGGAATGTGCAATTGTTTAAACCATTCATAAATCTGACTCTAATAATTCTAAAAAGTTTGGACAAAATGCAGTAAAAAAAATAAGCATATGTAATTTGTTAATTCTCTTGAATCTTTATTTAACGGTATTTCCAATGTTTTTAATTGTCTTTTTTGTATTTTGTTAATAGAAACACATTTAGAATTTGATGCCTGCAACACACCCCATAAAAGTTGGGACAGAAACTAAACAAGAGTGAAACGTTTATAGAATAATCAAGCTACAGTGTTCCACAATAAGCATGTAAACCGGTAACAGGTGAGGGAATCATGATTGGGTATAAAATAAGGATCCACCAAAGGATCAGGCTTTACAAGCAATGAATGGCCATGCCTCACCACTTTTGTGTTTCAGTTCAAAAAGAACATTGCTAAATTGCTTTCAGGATCTACTGTTCATAATACTGTGAAATGATTCCACGAATCAGGAGACATCTCAGTCTATGTAGGGCAAAGCCTGATCCACTGTTGGATTTGCATGACCTTTGAGATCTCAAACTGCATTGCATGAGAAACCCTCATTCTACTGTGATAAATATAGCCATGAGCTCAGGAGAACTTTGGAAAACTTTTGTTACTTAACACAGTCTACCGCTGCATCAAGAAATTATTCAGTAGTTTTGCACCCCAATGTCCATTTTTTTCTTTGTCATCTGGCTTCCGTCAACCTCCCATCAAGCCTTCCCTTCCTTAGACAAGAATCTGTGGCACCTCAAGACTCAGGTATTTATTTTGGTTGGCCAGGGTATTAGAATGCAGTGCCACCCCCTTCTCTTAAACACCTTAAACATAATTGTAATCACCAAGTCTTCTTAATCCGGACTTTAATGTACAGTGTATCACAAAAGTGAGTACACCCCTCACATTTCTGCAGATATTTAAGTATATCTTTTCATGGGACAACACTGACAAAATGATACTTTGACACAATGAAAAGTAGCCTGTGTGCAGCTTATATAACAGTGTAAATTTATTCTTCCCTCAAAATAACTCAATATACAGCCATTAATGTCTAAACCACCGGCAACAAAAGTGAGTACACCCCTTAGTGAAAGTTCCTGAAGTGTCAATATTTTGTGTGGCCACCATTATTTCCCAGAACTGCCTTAACTCTCCTGGGCATGGAGTTTACCAGAGCTTCACAGGTTGCCACTGGAATGCTTTTCCACTCCTCCATGACGACATCACGGAGCTGGCGGATATTCGAGACTTTGCGCTCCTCCACCTTCCGGTTGAGGATGCCCCAAAGATGTTCTATTGGGTTTAGGTCTGGAGACATGCTTGGCCAGTCCATCACCTTTACCCTCAGCCTCTTCAATAAAGCAGTGGCCGTCTTAGAGGTGTGTTTGGGGTCATTATCATGCTGGAACACTGCCCTGCGACCCAGTTTCCGGAGGGAGGGGATCATGCTCTGCTTCAGTATTTCACAGTACATATTGGAGTTCATGTGTCCCTCAATGAAATGTAACTCCCCAACACCTGCTGCACTCATGCAGCCCCAGATTATGGCATTCCCACCACCATGCTTGACTGTAGGCATGACACACTTATCTTTGTACTCCTCACATGATTGCCGCCACACATGCTTGAGACCATCTGAACCAAACAATCTCATCAGACCATAGGACATGGTTTCAGTAATCCATGTCCTTTGTTGACATGTCTTCAGCAAACTGTTTGCGGGCTTTCTTGTGTAGAGACTTCAGAAGAGGCTTCCTTCTGGGGTGACAGCCATGCAGACCAATTTGATGTAGTGTGCGGCGTATGGTCTGAGCACTGACAGGCTGACCCCCCACCTTTTCAATCTCTGCAGCAATGCTGACAGCACTCCTGCACCTATCTTTCAAAGACAGCAGTTGGATGTGACGCTGAGCACGTGCACTCAGCTTCTTTGGACGACCAACGCGAGGTCTGTTCTGAGTGGACCCTGCTCTTTTAAAATGCTGGATGATCTTGGCCACTGTGCTGCAGCTCAGTTTCAGGGTGTTGGCAATCTTCTTGTAGCCTTGGCCATCTTCATGTAGCGCAACAATTCGTCTTTTAAGATCCTCAGAGAGTTCTTTGCCATGAGGTGCCATGTTGGAACTTTCAGTGACCAGTATGAGAGAGTGTGAGAGCTGTACTACTAAATTGAACACACCTGCTCCCTATGCACACCTGAGACCTAGTAACACTAACAAATCACATGACATTTTGGAGGGAAAATGACAAGCAGTGCTCAATTTGGACATTTAGGGGTGTAGTCTCTTAGGGGTGTACTCACTTTTGTTGCCGGTGGTTTAGACATTAATGGCTGTATATTGAGTTATTTTGAGGGAAGAATAAATTTACACTGTTATATAAGCTGCACACAGACTACTTTTCATTGTGTCAAAGTGTCATTTTGTCAGTGTTGTCCCATGAAAAGATATACTTAAATATCTGCAGAAATTTAAGGGGTGTACTCACTTTTGTGATACACTGTATGTGTAATCATTGTTGTGAATCACAAGATCCTGACATGCCTTATTGTTTTTTCTATCACCCCTTGCACACTCGCGCACACACATACACACACACACGTCAATAATGTTGCATGTTTACTATCTCACTCCTCCAACGATGATTGAGCTTTGTCCATCAAGAGGACTAAATCAAGCATTCCAGGCAGTGTGTATGGGTGTGGAGGAGGGACCTGATGATGGCTGAAGAGGGTTGTTATGGGGGTATTACAAGAGAAATACTCGGCTGATAAAGCAGTGATAGAGTGCAGAAAAGCATCTGTCTCTCCTTTGCACTTTTGACCTTTTGATGGCTCTGATTGGCCTCAATCACAAATAGTTATTGGAAGCAAGCATGATGGAGGGTTTTACCCCAAGACAACTAGAGACAGGGGTCTAGCTTGCTAAATTTTCTTCATGTTTAATTTATCTGTCCCTGCCTTATGTTATAAGCATTTATTTTGTGTCTTATTTTACTGAAATAATTTATGAATTAAATGACAGATGACAACAATAGTATGTAATGGAACACCACAGTCATTCAGCATGTAACAATTACTTAGTACTATTGACAGTGATTGACAGCTTACTTCTTTCCAAACAGTGTTTTCCTTTCTCCCACTTCACACGTACAAAACCCCCACACGTTATATAAAACCTTAATAACAAGCCATTATCCAAAGAAATTGGGACAGAAGAAAGCGTGTCTTCAAACTGAATGCTCTTGTGGCAGGAGATTTAGAAAAGGACACCAAGACAGGCCCCAATTGTCAACTGTCTTACAGCTCAGGGAATGAGATTCCAAAAAGTTAAACATTTCACCCCCAATGCACTTGTAATTCTGAACCAATCTGCTGGTCAAATAGTTGACCACATGGGTGCAGTTTATTTTTAGCTCTTAATGGAAAAGATGGAAGGCAGAGAATACTAACAGGATACACTCAACATTTCAGCTAGTAGTTCTGATGTGAAGAAAATGGGAGAGAGGGTATGTAAAAAGAAAAAAAAAAGATTTGGGTGTGCTTTTTATGTGTCTGTTCATCCATCCATCCATCCATCCATCCATCCATTCTTACTCAAGCCAGGCTAACTAAATGACTACAACTGGGGTTGAAGACAATTTGGATACAGTTACACCCTAGATTGTCCAACTGAAATATTCTGTTTAGAACTATCTACCTCTCTGTCAGTCCATCCATATATCCATCCATCTACCCATCCATCCATCCAATTATCCACCTATCTATCTTTCCATCCATCCATCCATCCATCCATCCGCTCACCACAGTTTTGAACTGGTCAGTTAAGTTACTGTACCATCACAGTTCACTATAACCAGTCCAGCTGTTCACTCAATCTATCCACCCATACAATTATCTATCTATCTGTCTGTCCGTCCGTCCGTCCATCCATCCATCTATTTGTTTGCTCATCACAGTTTTGAACTGGTCAGTTGTGTTACTGTACCATCACAGTTCACTATAACAAGTCCAGCTGTTCACTCTTTTTTATATTTTGTTGTTGTTGCTGTTGATATTTTTAACCATTCTGTGTATTATCTAATGATTGTTGTATCATACAGAAACAAACATCTGGTTAATATAACATACTGTACATCAGTCCACTATCACTGAAAAGCATGTAAAATCCAAATTGAACAGCAATTGGTTTGAATTTTGTCTGGCTAATTCAGACTGATTCACATCTCAAGTGGCAGCTTGGAATGACCTCAGTAATCACAAGCACTTTGACCTGTATTGTCAGTCTATTCATATTAATTGTGTGCATCTAACTGTGAATGTGCGTTGCTGTGAAATCTGATGTTTATGTACCAGCTGAAGGCTGGCTGGGAGGAACTGGGATGCATATATTGACAAATTTATTTAGTCAGAACTGAACAGCGTTGTTTAATTTAATGAGAAGCTACCAAGCATCACTTTCCCCACTCACTCATTTTTCTGTGTCATGGCCAAATTCCCCGACAAGCCTCTGATGCATACCTAAAGTGCACAACAGGGGGTTAGGGTTTGAAGTATAGACTTCAATCGACTTACCAAAGTCTACATTCTGGTATTTACTTAAGTGTTCAAAAGAACAATAAAATATAAATGAACACATTGTACAAAGAGAATATGCATGTGAAAAGTGCTATAATGTCTCAAGGAGCAACCCCTAACACTGAGAGGGTTTTAAATAAATTACGCAATTGTATGTTATATATGGTATAATTATTGTTATACTGTGTCCCATAGAAGGATGAGCTTTTAATTGAACAAATCAGCATTTTACACAATGCTGACTACCTATAATTCTTCTTAAAGTTAGGCCACATTGTGAGCCAGTAAAAAACAAGAAATAATTTTCTTATTCTAATTTCTAATTCTTTTACACTAATAAAAGTAAACTGAACAACTTAATTTTATTTTGTAAAAATGAACAGATTAAGACTTTGCAGTCCGCAACACACACAAATGTTAGGACAAGAGACATGTTTTTCACTGTGTTACATTACTTGCCTTATTAATTACACTTTTTAATTGTTCGGGAACTGATGACACTAATTGTGCAGTTTTGCAAGTGACATGTTTGCCCCCTCTTTATTAATACAAGGCTTTAGCTGAACAACAGTCTGTGTTCACAGTTGTCTGATTCTACTCTTCATGATTAGCCATACAAGTTCAGGAGGATACACACACACACTATGTCTACAAAGCCATGTTGTTGTAGCACATGCAGAATGAGGCCCAGCATTGTCTTGCTGAAATATGCACATTTCAGGTAAAAGACAACAGCATATGTCACTCTAATATTTCAATATACGCCTCCATGTCAATAGTACCTTTACACATATGAAGGTCACCCATGCTATTGACACTCATGCACCTCTATACCAGGATAGATGTTGGCTTTTGCACCTTTCGATAATTGATAATTGATAATTGTATTGGCTTCTCTAAATTGCTTTTTGATACAAGTGAGCAATGAGTGTGTGTTACCCAGAGTGGCATGCCGACCAGTGTCTTTCTGCCTTGCAAGGTTAGAGATAAGTGGTTGGTAAAAAGAAAAACATGAATAATGACTAGTTAGGTAGCTGCCTTGTAATTAAAAAGCTTTTACAGTGCTTATCTACAAAGCAAGTAAAAATGTTTTTACAGAGAACTGAATGTTCTGTCAAAACCAGCATATACTGTATATACTGTAGCATATAGATAGATAGATAGATAGATAGATAGATAGATAGATAGATAGATAGATATACCTCACTTCTCATACATTTTCCATGTGTTTAAATATGTTTACTCTAAGTACGTCTCCCACCTTTGTGTACCCTCTGTGAAAGTATGTTAATCCACAATCAAAATCCACGCCAAGACCAGGTGCAGCAGAAATATGAGATAGTCTACACAGAGTACCATGTGTGCTTTGTTTAAACTCTGTGCAGAAAGTAAATGTCCATTTATTGAGTTGGCAAACTGGTGGTGGTCTTTTGGATGCATTGCACACTGCACAACACAGTGCAGAAATAGTAAAGGAAAATGTGCCAGGTTAGTTTTCTCTTTTAATAAAAATGTTGGTTGTTTTAGTCAGTAATTGTAGAACTACAAAGTGCTCCTATATGGTAAGTAGAGCTGATAAACTGGACAATGTGTGTAGAAACAAGGAGGTGGTTTTATTATGGCTGATCAGTGTAAATTCAGGAATATATATACACTGATCAGCCATACCACTAAAACCACCACCTTGTTTCTACACTCACTGTCCATTTTATCAGCTCCACTTACCATACAGGAGCACTTTGTAGTTCTACAATTACTGATTGTAGTCCATCTGTTTCTCTGCATGCTTTGTTACCCCCCTTCCATGCTGTTCTTCAATGGTCAGGACTCTTCCATTATTTGGGTGGTGGATCATTCTTACCACTGCAGTGACAGTTACATGGTGGTGGTGTGTTAGTGTGTGTTGTGCTGGTATGAGTGGATAAGACACAGCAGCGCTGATAGAGTTTTTAAACACCTCACTGTCACTGCTGGACTGAGGATAGTATAATAATAAATATATATTTAGCCAACAGCGCCCCGTGGGCAGCAACCTATGAAAACTGATGAAGGTCTAGAAAATGACCAACTCAAACAGCAGCAATAGATGTGCAACCGTCTCTGACTTTACATCTACGAGGTGGACCAACAAGGTAGGAGTGTCTAATAGAGTGGACACGGTAAATAAAAACTCCAGCAGTGCTGCTGTGTCTGATCCACTCATACCAGCACAACACACACTAACACACCACCACCATGTCAGTGTCACTGCAGTGCTGAGAGTCATCCACCACCTAAATAATACCTGCTCGGTGGTGGTCCTGGGAGAGTCCTGACCATTGAAGAACAGAGTGAAAGCAAACTAAAAAGATATGTAGAGAAACAGATGGACTACAGTCAGTAATTGTAGAACTTCAAAGTGCTTCTATATGGTAAGTGGAGCTGATAAAATGGACAGAGTGTAGAAACAAGGAGGTGGTTTTGATGTTATGGCTGATCAGTGTATGTATGCAGGTGTGTTAGATATCAAACATCATACAAGTCAAGTCAAGTCAACTTTATTTATATAGCGCTTTTTACAATATACATTGTCTCAAAGCAACTTTACAAAATCCAGGACCAACAGATACAAAAACCCCTGTTGAGCAAGCCGAGGGCGACTGTAGCAAGGAAAAACTCCCTGAAAATTACAGGAAGAAACCTTGAGAGGAACCAGACTCAGCAGGGCCCATCCTTCTTGGGTGGCCTGGAGGATACTTTAAATAAATCCACGATTTACACAAATCATACAAACACAGAATTAAATGATCTAAAAGTTATAACTGGTAATAAATAGATAAATAAACAATTAAATAATAATAGAGTTGTTATCCGCTCTAGTCTTCAATAAAGTCTGTAGTGATTTCTTGTCGTTGCAATTACTCCAGACCCATCACATCTGACAGGAGCAGCATCGTTGTCCCGGCAGTCTCGACTTTAATCCTTAACCTCGGCGGGTAAACAGGTTTCCATCAGAATGCCCTCGGGGTAAAACAACATAGAATGTAGTTAATAATGTACAATGCTAGTTGACAAACAGTTTTACAGAGAGTTTTAGACTCCGGCAGCCCTAATTATTACAGCATAACTAAAAGGGAGAGCAAGCAGGTAACAAGGTCATGAAGGCTTTCACAGGACATCAGCGCCCATCTCCCCACCGTCATCAAACCTGAGTGATCGGACAAGAGAGGCAGGACGACAGCAACCCAACATCCCTGATCACCACAAGTTTCTATGACCAAGAACCCCCAAGCTCTGCGTCTTTGTCTATACTAATCAAAAGCCTGAGAAAATAAATATGTTTTCAGTCTAGACTTAAACATTGAGACTGTGTCCGAATCCCGAACAGAGGCAGGAAGATTATTCCAAAGTTGTGGAGCTTTGTAAGAAAACGCTCTTCCACCAGCCGTGACCTTTTTAATTCTAGGAACTATAAGTAACCCTGCATCTTGTGAACGAAGTGGATGCGCTGGGTTGTAGTAATTAATAAGTTCACTCAGATACTGTGGAGCCAGACCATGTAGCGCTTTATAAGTTAGTAAAAGTATTTTGTAATCAATGCGAAATTTAACTGGCAGCCAGTGTAGAGATGATAGAACAGGAGTAATATGGTCAAATTTTTTAGTTCTAGTTAGCACTCGAGCTGCTGCATTTTGAACTAACTGGAGTTTGTTTAAGGATCTACCAGAGCATCCTGTTAGAAGAGCATTACAATAATCTAACCGAGAAGTTATAAACGCATGGATCAGTTTTTCGGCGTCATTAACAGATAGTATATTTCTTATTTTAGAAATGTTACGCAAATGATAGAAAGCAACTCTAGTAATATTATTAACGTATGTATCAAATGAGAGATCTGAATCTATTGTGACACCTAAGTTTTTTACATCTGGGCTGGGAGTGAACAGAGAACGTGTTTAAGTTTAGCACCAGGTTAGACAACTTGTCTCTTGCAGCTTTAGAGCCAACAAGTAAAACCTCAGTTTTATCTGAATTAAGTAAAAGAAAATTACACGACATCCAGTTTTTTATGTCGTTTACACAATCTTCTATCTTACTGATTGTGTCAGTATCATTTGGTTTGGCTGATATATACAGCTGTGTGTCATCTGCATAGCAGTGAATAGCATACAGTACAATACAATGTCATAGCAGCTAGGTGGCCAACAAAGACAGTATTTAAAGATCTCCCCCAGCTTCAGCGAATTATGGCATGGTAAGTGGGCATGGTACTGTAACATGTGTCCTTTGCTGTTTTATGTTGATGTACAGGAAAATGTTGGTTGAGGGATGCCATTGTGTCTCATCTCTGAATCTCTTTGCACACTGTCAACTGATTTGCCATCTGTCCTCCTCTTGTATTTTAAGGAATACATAAATATAAAATAAAATAAAAAATAGTAAGAAGAAACATAAGGTTCCTTAAGGTTTGCATATGAACTTTGGAACCTTTTGCGTGACAAAATTATGCAATTGCTAAAAAATCCTGAATTCTAATTTCATAGCAGGCAAAAGGGAAAAGTCAGAGAAAGCCTGTGCTCAACGACTGTGGGTGAAAAAAAAACACAACATGCCCTAGTGGCCTACAAAAAAGCACTTGAGGAAATCACGACTGGACATTAGCCATGCAAATAAGCAGACCCTAGATAGCACTGAGTGTGGGGATGAGTGTGTGCATGTGCATGTTGTTTCACACTCTTTTATCATGTGCATGCCTGTGAAGCTCATTCTTGTTGATTAAAATGCCCTTAGCATGGCAGACATGATTAGCCAGCTGCTACCTGCCATCTCCTCGAACATGGAAACAGGAGAAAAAAAAATCATATTGCATTGCAATTGCATTGGTTCCAGCATGCAAATGCTGTCTTTATTGTCTTAACGGCTCATCTGGTATAAATGCCTTTTCACACCACTTGTGCCTAATGTTGACAGAAGATGCAAGTGCCTACACTAAGGTCCTGATTTACTGATCATAATTAAAGAAAATTAAAATGCATGTTCGTCTTAATGTAGTAAATGATGTATTAAGAAAAAACTCAAGTGGCCATGTGCTTGCCCCACAGAGGCAAAACCTTTATGAGAGGACCCAAGGGATGGATGTACACTGTTTTGTGGGCTGCGTCAGTTGGTAGACTCTGCTCTGACGAGAGTCACTGCAATACCAGCTGAGCCTCCAACCTCCATTAAAAAAAGAGAAAGGAAAGAGGAAATAAAAATGCCACCACAGAGTATGCAGGTGTCTTAGATACACAAACATCATCCAGTCTATCCATACATGCTACAATGTCATAGCAGCTAGGTAGCCAAAAAAGACAGTATTTAAAGATCTCCCCCAGCTGCAGCGAATTAACACCAATTCATTTATCCGCCATGGCAAGTGGGCATGATACTGTAACATTTGCCCCATGATGATTTATATGGCAAGAGTGTGTATTACAAGACAATGTTGATGTACAGGAAAATGTTTATGCTCAACTGCTAGGAAAATGTTTATGTCAACTGCTTTGCCATCTGTCCACCTCATCTGCACTTATGGTCATAGCTTGCTTGAACTTCAGTGATTGTCTTTGAAATTGTAAAGCAGATTTATGATCTTTGATCTTTTCCACATGAGGACAAGGTGGTTTTTGCTTGCACTTGCCTTTCAACCAAAGATAATCATCAGATGTCATCAGAAGTTAGTGGTCACATATTACATCTAAAAAGCTAATTGCCATAGTTTACTAATTTTTAAGTGGTTGATAGTAAGTAAGTAGGTGTTTGCCTGGACTTCTTAGGGATATTTTTGTTGGTAAATTACATGTTTCCCACACAGAAGTTAATTATGCAAATCAATAGAAGTAGCTAAATTGTAGTTTGTTTAAAAGAAGTAATCCATGACAGCCAATTACATACTTTAAACCTTGGATTTTATGCATTATGCATTTATGACACCACAAATTTGACACCATAAAAATGTTGTGACCAGAACTTTTATTAATGGCATCCTCTTGTTGCTCATAGAATGCATTCTTCTCTGCATGGCTTGCATCTTTGACTATCTCATATACTTTAATAACTGTGATGTTTCATATTGGGCTCAAAACTGTGCAGTAACAATATGGCAATTAAAAGATTTCCATCAATTTTGTCACTTCTTTGTTTAACACAAAGTCACTGCTCCTTATATGCTGTGTCTTTGTGTTAATCAAATTTGTGTTGTAGTATTTGCACCTTTATTATTTTCATTGGTGTTTGCTTATTCTTTATGTAGTGTTTTTGTCGGCTTGGGTTGGTAGCCAAATGACCAACCCTCTTTTGTCATTTGTATAGTTTCACACTTTCTTTAGGAGTTTTTACTAAATTTATTATAATAGAATAATTTTGGATGTTTAAAAATAGAATACCGATACTTATATAGGTAGGGTGCCATGTACAGGGGACTGGATCTTCCGCTGGCTGTGGGTTGAAGTTTAATAATCATGTATAAATCTTTAATAGTGCTTTGCACTTAAATTTTTTTTCCAATGCATTTTCTCCTGATTTTTAGCATGTCCAATTTTTACCCAATTACATTATGCTTCTTCTCTACTGGTGCTGACCCCCGCCCCGATTGAGGAGAGCGAACTGACACACGCCCCCTCCGACATGTGTGCAGTAGCAGACTGCATCTTTTCACCCGCACGAGGTGAGTTCATATGCGGATCAGCTTTGTGTACGGAGAGCCACACCCTGATCAACGCATTATCCCTCAACTCTGTGCAAACGCCATCAATCAGCCAGCAGAGGTTGTAATTGCATCAGTTATGAGGTCCCTGTTCGGCTTTTCCCTCCCTGTATGAACAACAAGCCAATCGTTGTTCATATAGCCGTCCAGCCCAGCCGAATGGCAGAGCTGAGTTTCGAGTTTGAAATGTCAAGTCTGGTGTGCTAGTGTGTTTTACCGCTGCACCACCTAAGCGGCCTGCTTTGTACTTTAATTGGAAAAATTTATTGAATATAATAGGCATGATCAGGTTAGACCTAGAATTAGAAATACAATCAATTTTGCACATTTTGTCCCCCAATGATTGTCAGTAAATGATTGTCAGATTGTCATTTTCCCAAAAAACAATGTCTAAACCAACTATGGTGTATGTGAAAAAAAATGCAAGCATTGTCAAGTTTCACTTCATTAAATGCTGATTTTTATGTGTACACACCCTAAATACATATAGCCGCTGGCTGAGCAAAAAGAGACTTCATTGTGTCACTAATGGAATTTGCTTGTTTGTTGATGAATGCCATTATCTCAGTTGTTTTCCATGCTGATTCCTTTTAAACACATCATATAATGTATTTTTAACATTTATTTATTATTGCTTATTAATTCTATTCTGATATATCTATTTTTATGTATTTTTTAATTTACAGCATTTAGCAGACACTTTTAATCAAAGCAAATTACAATTGAGACAAAATACATGCTCTATTTGAGCATTTTTGTGGTTAAGGGCTTTGCTCAAGGCTTGCACCAGTGACCTTCGGATTGCGCGTCCTTTACCTTGACCACTAAGCTACCACTGCCCTTGCTTTTCAGGATCAAATATGGGTGTTGCTTTTTTTCATTTTATTTTCATCAACCACTCTGTCCTGGTCTGGTTCCACCAAGACACACTGGGCACAAGGCAGTAGTACCAAGGACAGGACACAAATTAATCACAAGGCTTCAACCAAGCAAGCCACTGTTAGGCCCCAGGTGTTACAACTGTAATGGCATACACTTCATTTTGACCCCAGATTTTTATCATATTTACATGTTTGTTGGATTTAGTAAGACATATAATGTGTTTTAATATGAGTATTTTTCAAAACCTTGATAAGTCTGTAATGTCAGTTTGCACAGCTGGCTCATTAGTCACCTTTTACACTGATTACATATAAACTCACTTCTGTTTTTTTATGATTTTAAAATTGCTGTCAGTCAAATGCATCTCCCGATTTTAGCTTAACACCTCTAAAACGATCAACCTGTAAGGTGGTATAAGGTCTCATATTTTAAGCATATGACTGCATTTTTAAAGCTTTTCCTCCTGTAACAGTTTCATGTTACGTGTACATGTATAGTTTATACATGCTGTATCTTCCTTACCTAAATAGATTTACACACAATTTAGTCCAAAGTGCATTTGTAAGGTTGGGCAGCACAAAAAGCATGTTTCACAATAGACATTCCAATTCATGCCCAGAGTATACAATTGCTTACATCAAGTTTATCCTGCCAAACGGTGATTATAACTTGCCAGAGAACATATATACAGTGGTACCTTGTAACTCGATGCCCCCTAAACTCGAAATATTTGAAACTCGACACCCTTCGTGGAGAAATCTGTACCCTTAAACTCGACGTGTTCAGCCTTAAAACATTTATTTCTTTAATTTTAAATTAACAATGAACAGCCGCTTTGTTCAGCGCTCGGTGCGGTGAAACATCATCAGAATGCAAATATGAGAATCTGCATTATAGCTGGGGGTTCAGTGAGAATCACCTTTTCCAAGTTTAAAATGCTTAACGTAAAAAAATAAAGCTTAACGTGGATTAATGTACTAAAAGAACAACACAGGAACATTAAACGTAATTATTATGAAGTTGAAATACAAATGAAAAACAGTTAAAATCAATATAAAAATACTATAAAACCCGCACTTTACCTTTACTTCTTTATTGTTTCCTTACGCTTCTTAATGTGGAGACGCTCTTGGAATACCGTTTTCCGTTTAGTAAAGGCACATTTACAGGCGGTGCACAAACGGTGAAAAAAAGCGAAAAAGCGCAAAAGCTATTTTGTCACTACTCATTTAAATGCGCCTTTACTGCACATAATATGGTATTAAGAAGCGTAAGGAAACACTAAAGAAGTAAAGTGCTGGTTTTATTGTTTTTTTATATTGATTTTGAACTGTTTTATATTTGTGTTATTTTCAGTATATAAGTGTCCAAAACAACCCTATTATTTTACATTTGCCTAAAATATATGCAGTTCCATGGGACCACGGAACGCATTAACAGGTTTCCCATATATCCTTATGGGAAAAAATACCTTGAAACTCAACGCCTTTTAAACTCAACACCAGTCCCAGAACCAATTAACGTCGAGTTTCAAGGTACCACTGTACTGTTAGAGTGTACAGTAAGTCCAGTGATGTGCTTTGAACCATTTCAGTTGATGCTTGGCATTGCACTGTGATCTGTGATCCCAGGCTAGTGCACATATGTGTCATTATAAAAAATAATGATGATAATAATAATAAAAAAAAAAATTAAAAAAAAAATTCAATAGTTACTATAGTAACTATTTTTTTTATTATTATTATTTTTTTTTAAATTATTTATTTATTTATTGTATTTAGAACCAAAAAGAAACATTTTACATTTAACAGATATAGTGCTATAAAATAACTAATTGTTTTTCTTTATTATTGCATGTTTTTCCACATTATTATTAAATAAATAAAACATTTAAGCTAACACATTTTGTAAAACTACATCTAGCCATTGGCAATACAGGCAGTTGCACTGGGCCTGATAACCACAAGAGGGCCCAAAAGAATGGATAATATTTTATAAATGTAATTTATGTTAATATTTATTTAAACTTATTCTTTTAAAATGCTAGAATTTGTATCTGTATATACAAAGCCCATTTTCAGAAAAGTTGGGACACTTTCTAAACATGCAATTAATAAAACAAAAAACTGTAATTTGTTACATCGCTTAAACTTTTATTCAGAAGGGACAAGCCTAATCACATATAATCATATATAATCATATATAATCATATATAATCATACAGATAAAAACATTGCCTCTCAATGCAAGACTGCAAACAACCAAAAATAATAATAAAAAACTGATGGCATGAGGATGTATCAGTGTCCGTGGCATGAGCGATCTGCAAATACGTGAAGTATCATTTTGGCTTTCTATGGTATTTTGGAGAGACATATGCTGTCTTTTTTGCAGGAACCCCATGTTTATTTTAGCAGAACAATGCCACACCTCATTCTGCAAAAGTTAGAACCTTCGTGCCTTCGTAGACACAGAGTGTGTGTGCTTGAGTGGCCTGCCTACAGTCCAGACTCTCCTATTAAAAATATATGGTGCATCATGAAGAACACAATCAGACAATGGTGATGTCACAAATCAAGCCTCTTTGTGCTCCCATATTGTTTATGTGCCACGCCCCTCTCTCTGGGAGCACATGTTGGTGGAGTGTTTGTTTTCAGTGTCAAGCCAACGCCCCCTCATTAGGATTGGTCTACTGCTAATGATCCACAGCTGCACCTCACTGTACGTGAAATGCTCAGAGCAGTTAAGCAAGCAGCTGTGACTCCTTTGGTGGAGACTATTTTGGTTTTCACACTTATATCTTGGCTCATGTCATGATTTTGCTGGTCATGGGTTTGTGCTCACGTTCGTGCTCTTGCCCTTGCTCAGAAGTCTTGTTTAGTCTTGTTCATGTCTTGTGGTAGTCTAGTTCATGTTTAGCATTAGCATAGGTTTAGATTAGTGTTAGTGGTTAGCTTAGTGTTTAGCATAGGTCATGTGTTTGCCATTCGTTACAGGCGACAACAGACTACTGAGCAGCACAAGTCCTATATACAGCAAAATTTTCACTTGTAAAACTGCAAGTATTAGTATAATTAAAAGTGTAATTTGAATAAAAGGTGATAAGCCTTAGTGGTGAACATGCAGCAGTTCCTAAATTTGCTTATATTTAACAAATATAGTTTGTCATTAAAAGCACTACAAATATTTTCTTAATACGCTTATCGTGTATATTGTGTATTAGGGTTTATGTTTGCACATTGGTCTCCTCAGGGTGCCTAATAGTTTTACTATTTAGTTTGGTCCCGACTGCAAGACTGAAACTTAACATGACACCAGTCCACTGCAGGGCGTCACACACTCACCTATCAAATCACTCACTCACAACATGCAAGCGTGTTTTTGAAAGGTGAGTGGCTACCGGAGCACCCAGTGGAATAAATTTTGTCTGAAGTGACTGCAGTATGGTGAAATTTATAGCTCTGACCTGTGTTCTCATGGCCAATGGGAAAGAGAAAGTCTAGCACATGATTAATGATATCTTTTAGTGGTTAGGGCAATTTACTTGTGTGGCCCAGAGGCCTATACAAATTTCATCTCTTTAACCTAAGGTGTCATTGTGGGGTTGTACATTTGCAGCAAATTTGATCAAAATGTCACATAATTTACCAAAAATCTGTAAAGTTTGCATAGTTATCACTTCTGAATATTAAATAGATCATTTAATACTCATGTTTGATACAAAAAATGTGGTGGGGAAAAAAAGGATACAGAATTAAAAGCCATGCTAGGACATAAATAATGCCACCCTTTGTTGAGTTTAAAACATTACAACAAAATCAGACTAACCTGTGATTAATTAGAAATTAGACTCACCTGTTCCCACATTGTCAGTGCTCACAGGACTTTAATTAGTCTAGAAATGGTGGCTTTAATGCTTAAAGGGCAATTTTATTCATGTTCTTTGTTCATAATGGCAAACATAAGAGAGCTGTCTGAGCTGTCCAGTAATGTTGCGATCACCAAGCACAAGCAGTTTAAATGGTACAAGACTATCTCCAAAGACCATGTCATCCTGGCTTCAACAGTTCTAAATGTTATCAAGAGGTTTGCTACTCATGGAACAGTCAAGGACCTTTCAGGACATGGTGGAAAGAGTAACATTGATAAGATAACTCTACAAAAAGTGGTCTGAAATGTGGTAAAACCACATACAACATCCAAAGTATGTCATGCTGATTACTGAACAAAACAGGGCTCTGTGGGCAAAAGCCAAAGAGGCCAAACTTACATATACAAAAACACACTCCTTCTGGGAATATGTTTTATGGACAGATGAAACCAAACTTAGGTTCTTTGGCAATGTTCACCAGTGTTAAATCTATAGACAACCAAAATAAAAATGCACCCTACCTTCAGGAAAACATTGTGGATGATCCATAATGTTATGAGGCTGCTTTGCCAGGACTGGAAGCCTTGAATGTGTAACAGGTACAATTAAATCAGATGCATTTTAGAACAAAAATGTGCTCCCATTGTGGGGGGTCAGTCTGGCTCCCCCATTTAGAAGTGGAGATCAGCATCAGTAGAATGCAGTGTAATGCAGTTGGGTAATTGGATATGACTAGATTGGGAGGATATTTGGAAAAAAATGCAACTTTTTGGAAAGTTCTGATCTCAATCCAAATTAAAATCTTTGAAGAGAACTGTAATCTGCTATGGGAAAAGGAACCCTACAGGCATTAGAGTGTGAGAGAATTGTGGTAAACAAGTGGAAGAAACTATTGCGCAAGAAAAAAGAAAATAATAATAATAATGTTCATTACTGCCATAAGTTTGGGCAACAAAGTATTAAGGAAGGGTGAATTTCATCATGTCCATGTCATACTATATTTTTTTATCTATGTATTTTTTATTATTTATGTTTTATTGACTACATGTATTTAGACAGGTCAACTTTTGGAATGTATTTGGACATGCCATTAAAATATTCAAATGAAATAAAGTTGGTACATATTCACTTATCTCTGAAGATATTGCCTTTTTTATACTAAATAATCAAAGGTCTCGATAATGTTGACCACAAATGTAAGTACAGTAGATCCTTGACTTACGAATTTATATGGTTCCAAAGGGCTGTTCTTAAGTCAAAATGTTCATTAGTTAAACCTATTTTTCCCATAAGAAATCATGTCAGTAGAATTAATCCGTGCCAGACCTCCCAAACCACCCTCTTACCTAACCCTTCTAATGTCTTAAATGGTCTTTTTTGTTATAAATGCAACTATATTTTCCCTTAATCTTAAATTATAGAATATATAATACTGTAATAAATAATAATAAACAACAATACACAGTACTGTACATAAAAAACACACATCTTAGTACAGTACATGTGCTATATCATACACCATAATAAATTTCCTTCTTTTTTTATAAAATGTATCTACCAGAAACAACAATAACTCTCATATTTCTCTATTATTTCCTTCTTTATTTCAATAGTGTTGTATTTTGTAGGTGTAATTGCATGAAAGAAAGAATACTTTACTCAGCGGACTTCCTTCTTCTCTCTCACTCACTGTCCCCTCTGTTTGATACACAGTGGCAGCTACTGGCAGGAGTAATTATACAACAACAAATGTAATAGAGTTCATCATTTTCTCACCACTAAGCTTTCTCTGCACCTTATCTGGGGCTATTTTAATATTGAATTTTACAAAATATAAAGACAACACCGAAAAAACACCGCCCGCTGTCCGAATGTTGGCTCACTGTATATATATACTGGTGCTGGTCATAAAATTAGAATATCATGAAAAAGTTGATTTATTTCAGTAATTCCATTCAAAAAGTGAAACTTGTATATTATATTCATTCATTACACACAGACTGATATATTTCAAATGTTTATTTCTTTTAATATTGATGATTATAACTGACAACTAATGAAAACCCCAAATTCAGTATCTCAGAAAATTAGAATATTGTGACAAGGTACAATATTGAAGACACCTGGTGCCACACTCTAATCAGCTAATTAACTCAAAACACCTGCAAAGGCCTTTAAATGGTCTCTCAGTCTAGTTCTGTAGGCTACACAATCATGGTGAAGACTGCTGACTTGACAGTTGTCCAAAAGATGACCATTGACACCTTGCACAAGGAGGGCAAGACACAAAAGGCCATTGCTAAAGAGGCTGGCTGTTCACAGAGCTCTGTGTCCAAGCACATTAATAGAGAGGCGAAGGGAAGGAAAAGATGTGGTAGAAAAAAGTGTACAAGCAATAGGGATAACCGCACCCTGGAGAGGATTGTGAAACAAAACCCATTCAAAAATGTGGGGGAGATTCACAAAGAGTGGACTGCAGCTGGAGTCAGTGCTTCAAGAACCACCACGCACAGACGTATGCAAGACATGGGTTTCAGCTGTCACATTCCTTGTGTCAAGCCACTCTTGAACAAGAGACAGCGTCAGAAGCGTCTCGCCTGGGCTAAAGACAAAAAGGACTGCTGAGTGGTCCAAAGTTATGTTCTCTGATGAAAGTAAACTTTGCATTACCTTTGGAAATCAAGGTCCCAGAGTCTGGAGGAAGAGAGGAGAGGCACAGAATCCATGTTGCTTGAGGTCCAGTGTAAAGTTTCCACAGTCAGTGATGGTTTGGAGTGCCATGTCATCTGCTGGTGTTTGTCCACTCAGTTTTCTGAGGTCCAAGGTCAACGCAGCCGTCTACCAGGAAGTTTTAGAGCACTTCATGCTTCCTGCTGCTGACCAACTTTATGGAAATGCAGATTTCATTTTCCAACAGGACTTGGCACCTGCACACAGTGCCAAAGCTACCAGTACCTGGTTTAAGGACCATGGTATCCCTGTTCTTAATTGGCCAGCAAACTCGCCTGACCTTAACCCCATAGAAAATCTATGGGGTATTGTGAAGAGGAAGATGCGATACGCCAGACCCAACAATTCAGAAGAGCTGAAGGCCACTATCAGAGCAACCTGGGCTCTCATAACACCTGAGCAGTGCCACAGACTGATGGACTCCATGCCACGCCGCACTGCTGCAGTAATCCAGGCAAAAGGAGCCCCAACTAAGTATTGAGTGCTGTACATGCTCATACTTTTCATCTTCATACTTTTCAGTTGGCCAACATTTCTAAAAATCCTTTTTCTGTATTGGTCTTAAGTAATTTCTGAGATACTGAATTTTGGGTTTTCATTAGTTGTCAGTTATAATCATCAACATTAAAAGAAATAAACATTTGAAATATATCAGTCTGTGTGTAATGAATGAATATAATATACAAGTTTCACTTTTTGAATGGAATTACTGAAATAAATCAACTTTTTCATGATATTCTAATTTTATGACCAGCACCAGTATGTATATATATATATATATATATATATATATATATATATATATAGGGAGAGAGAGAGAGAGAGAGAGAGAGAGAGAGAGAGAGAGAGAGAGAGACGTTTGGAGTCAACTTCTTCGTGACGTCACGTGTTTCGCAAATTTCGGTTCGTAATCCGAAATTTGTTCGTACATTAAGTTGAAACAGATCGTTCGGAACCCAAAATGTTCATATGGTAAACCGTTCGTAACCCAAGGGTCTACTGTATTTAAATATGTCTATCTGTCCTACAATTCAAATCATTTTAAAAGCTTTCTTAGGCAAACACCCCCCAGAGTCTTCAGCAAAATGAATAGTAAATGTAACTTTCAGAACATTCATATGTTTGCACAACCAACATTTATCAGTTTTATGGCTGCATTAAAATTCAAGATTTCTTTCTTGTTTAGCTCTTAAGAGTCTTCTCATGTGTCACAAAATGGAGTGTGACAGCCAGAGCAAAACATTAACAGCAAAATGCTAGCTTAAGAGGGTGTTATGTCACGCCAAAGTGGGGAAAAACCTTTGTGTATGCACACCTGTCATTTTGTGCCTCATTAAGTTAAATTATGCTGCCTTGCTTTGTGTATTTCATCCTTCATGAAAAAAAGGATATTTTCAACAAATATGCCTGCTACCTAGCTTTTATAAAAATGAGAAGGACAGCATATGTGAAAACAGTAATGAGTGCTTTTGGAAAACTTACCTTTGTTAACATTGTACTGTATTTGTTTGCTTTGTGGGTGGTGTGTTGGCACGGCAGTTACAATTGATTCTGCACAGCTTCGGGGACTGGGGTTTAATAATCTGCAGTTACTGCCTATAGATTTGGCATGTCTGTGTTTCCACAAGGTACTCTAGTTTCCTTTCATCCAAAATAATTCCAGTAGGTTGACGGGCTAATCATAAATGTCCCTGGGTTTTAATTAGAGAGTGTGTAAGCATTACTGCCAAGAATTAGCACCTTGTTTAGTCAATCAGCTAAAATAGATAGATTTACATATTTACATATATGGTATAACATTATGACCACCTTCCTAATATTGTCTTGGTCCCGCTTTTGCTGCCGAAACAGCTCTGACCCATCGAGGCATGGACTCCACTAGAACCCTGAAGGTAGCTGTGGTATCTGGCACCAAGATGTTAGCAGCAGATCCTTTAACTCCTGTAAGTTGCAAGGTGGGGCCTCCATGGATCGGACTTGTTTGTGGATCTGGGGAATTTGGAGGCCAAGTTGACACCTCAAACTGGTTGTTGTGCTCCTCAAACCATTCCTGAAGCATTTTTGCTTTGTGGCAGAGGGCATTATCCTGCTGAAAGAGGCCACAGCCATCAGAGAATACCGTTCCATGAAAGGGTGTACATGGTCTGCAACAATGCTTAGGTAGGTGGTATGTGTCAAAGTAATATTCACATAGATAGCAGGACACAAGGTTTCCCAGCAGAACATTGCCCAAAGCATCACACTGCCTTTGCCGGCTTGCCTTCTTCCCATTGTGCATCCTGGTGCCATGTGTTCCCCAGGTAAGTGACGCACACGCACCCAACCATCCACGTGATGTAAAAGAAAACGTGATTCATCAGACCAGGCCACCTTCTTCCATTGCTCCATGGTCCAGTTCCGATGCTCATGTGCCCATTGTTGGGGCTTTCGGCGGTGGATCTATCTGTCTGTCTGTCTGTCTGTCTGTCTATCTATCTATCTATCTATCTATCTACCTATCTATCTGTCCATCTATCTATCTGTCTGTCTGTCTATCCATCCATCCATCTATCTATATATCAAAGCTTAAGCATGGTTGGTATAAAAATTGCATCCAGCACTCTGTGAAAAAACTGAGTACCACTGCTAATGAATCGTGCTCTTTATTGGTTGCTTGAATTTTTACCTCAAACTGAAATTTACCCAATTTATTAATAGCCACAACTTGTTACTTTAGCACATACTTATCAACATAACCTGATGTGTTAGAAAAGTACATTTAATTGAGCTGGTTCATTTACTGTGCCTCTTATGCCTCTTGTTTCCTTACAAAATTAATGAGAGAGCAGCTCTTTGGTGAAACAGATACATATTACAGTGTTGTAGTGGCTCTTTTCCAGATTCTATTTTATCAAATGCAGCGGGTGGCAAATTCAAATGCCAAAGCAAAGTTGAACTGCTTATGAAAAAATGTAATTAGCTTTTCATAGCACAAAATAAATGTCATTGTGTTCGTCAAGAGCTGTTTACTTCAAATGTCTTTGTGCATTGAGTAGAATGCACTAGAGAGTAAGAAACAACTCTTGATTCAGGTTTTCCTGTGTGTGTGTGTGTGTGTGTGTGTGTGTGTGTGTGTGTGTGTGTGTGTGTGTGTGTGTGTGTGAGTGAGAGAGAGAGTGAGGGGGCTATTTCTACTGGATTCAGAACCTTTATATTAGTGAGAGATCAGACAAAATGATCCCAAAACAAAAAGGGCCAGAGCCTCCCAGAACACTGCATCAGTGGTTTCTTAAAACTCATTTATTTATTAATGAATTTATTTTACTAACTAGTTTATTTTTGTCAGTTTTTTAACGATTAATGTGCATATTTTCTTACACATTTACAATGCATTTCTTTGTTTTCAGTAAATTGATTCCTAAACTACAAATCAAAAAAATATTGGAAAATAAAAGCATTTGCAGGATTTTATTCATTCATTTGAGCAGCACGGTGGCTCAGTGGGTAGTACTGTCGCCTCACAGCAAGAAGGTCCTGGGTGAGGTGAATTTGACATTAAATCTTGTGAAACCAGTAACTACCTGTCCTGTCATGGGTGTAATCAAGATGTGAAGAACATGTTAAAATCCTAATAAATAAATAAATAAATATTCATTCATTCATTGTCTGTTTTACCACCACTTTATCCGTTGGAGCACATGTGTTAAACTCGGGGCCTGCGGGCCAAATCCAGCCCGCAATGTCATTTTATGTGGCCTGCGAGAGCTTTAAACACAAATGATTGTCTTAAAATACACTGTAAAATCGTACATAAACTGCATCTCTCACAATGCATACCGATTTTGTGACCCACAAAGTGACCACATCCCACCACTAGAGATGGTGTTTCCACATTAGTGTTTAACTGAGGTGGTTTTCCAAGTGGTGACAAGTGATGAATGTAGATATACATTATAAATATACAGTATAAATTTGGCATTTTGACACCAAACACAGAATTTAGCCTCCAAGAAAAACAATAACTTGTCCAGGACTTAAAAGGCAGACTGCAATCACAGAGGATACGTTACAATCAGCCCTTTGAGGGCCACCATAATGCAGATGTGGCCCTTGGTGAAAATTAGTTTGACGCCCCTGCGTTAAAGGGCTGCGGTGGGTACAAGGGTTGCCAGTCTGTCACAAAGCAAACACACTCACAGACACTAATACCTAGGGGTAATTTAGTATTTTCAAATAACCTGACTACATGTGTTTGACCTGTGGGAGGAAACCTGAAGCACTTGGAGAATACCCTAACAAACATGGGGAGAACATGCAAACTTCACACAGAAAGGTCCTGGACCGCTCCACCTGGGAATCAAACCAAAGCTTTCTTGCTGTGAGGCGACGGTGCTATCCACTGTGCCACCCTGTCATGTCCTTTTTTATTTCTGCATTTTTTTCCTTTTTCTTCCAATCTAGTCCATTTACCCAGCTGTGTCTTTCCTCCACTACTACAGGCCTTTATCCTGGCTTTACCCTGTACCAAACACACACACACCCTTTGACACATGCACAGTTGCCAACCACTTTTTTCACCTGTTAAACTGGTATGCACATAGCACATTATTGCATATTATTCACCATCTGTGCAGATGAATTCCACCAGCCAGCAGAACCATCAATTGCAGCAGAATTAAAAAATCCCTACCAACAGATTCAAACTCGGATCTCAGCAGCCACACGTTCACCCAAGTCATACTTTTTTTCTCCAATAAAAAAAATATTATTATTTACTGAGTTACCAGTAACAGCTGCTATTAGTAGAGTGAGTGCTGCAGAAACATGAACCTGGATTCGATCCTCAAATCCAAACAATGTCTACAAGTCCCTATATGTGCATGGATTCCCTTTGGGTACCTTAGTTTTCATCCACCTTCCAAAATGTTTTGTTTTTTGTTTTTCTGGATACAGTGCTGGAATAATTCAGCATAGATAGTGAATACTGTTTTAACTTTGTATTTTTGTCATATTGCTGATTCATCTGTTTTTTTTTACTTTTCAACTAGTGTTGTTGTGCTTTGCTGATGCATGCTAATCTGTCCCAGCTGTGAGTGCAGTACTGGCAGTACTGAGCTGCTGGTACCCACATACACACTACATTTTGTACTACTAAATCATAATGAGCATTAAAGTGCATGGCTAAGTTTAGAGGTTGTCTGTCTAAATCCAGGTTGTGCTTTGCAGCCAGTGTTGGGCCCTTGAGTAAGGCCCTTAATCCAGTCTGCTCCAGGGGCGCCATACAATGTCTGACCCTTTGCTCAGACCCCAGCTTCCAAACAAGCTGGGATATACTAAAAAAAAAAAATCAATGTACTGTACGCATGTATATGTATATATGACAAATAAAGGCATTGTATTCTATTTTATGTTTATTCCTCCAGTGGTTGCCAGATTGCCATTCCCACCCCCACTACAGTTGTGATTATTTGTATAGCCACGGCTGTGGGTTATGTCTATTTATTTCGTTTACCAGTTTTGGTAAAATGGTATACAACTCAACAACAGCATTAGTATTACTGTGACATTCTAAGTTGAATTAGTTTTTGAAAAGGAATATGCTGTCTGTGCCTGTGTTTGATATTCTGCCTGAGTTTGAAAGTTTTGCATGCATAACACATCACTGATAAAAATGCCATCTTAGCTGCACCCCTGAAGCTATCAACCCTGAGCTGCTACTTTATACACACACACCACTTTATACACACAGCACTAAGCTGTGAGAGCTTGACATGCAGTGAACAAAGCACAGTTACAGCACAGATTAATATAATATGGACCCCCCATTGCGGCTATAACAGCCTTTACTCTTCTGGGAAAGTTTTTTACAGCATTTTGGTATGTTTGTGTGGGAATTTGAGGGAATTTCTATGGGAATTTCCAATCAAAAGCTTTATTTAATATTTGCATCAAATAGCAATGTACTAATAGATTAATGTATTGATGTAATTAAGGCTAATTTAAACTACAAATGAAGTATTGATCTCTTGGGGTTACACATCATATTAAAAACAAATAAAACATTTAGTAAATGAAACTTTTTGTTGCATTTTTCCCAAGTCTCCTTCTAATCTAGTCGTATCCAATTACCCAATTGCACTATGCTTCCACATTACTAATGTTGATCTCCACCCTGGTTGAGGAGAGCTGAGACTGACACACGACCCCTCCGACACGTGTGCAGTAGCCGACTGCATCTTTTCACCTACACGAGGCGAGTTCATATGTGGATCAGCTTTGTGTATGGAGAGCCACACTCTGATCAACGCATTATCCCTCATCTCTGTGGCACCATCAATCAGCCAGCAGAGGTCATAATTGTATCACTTTTTTATGCATTTTGTCCCTTTTTCTCCCAATTTTAGCACGTTCAATTTTTACCTAATTGCGTTATGTTTCTTCTCTACTGGTGCTGACCCCTGCCCTGATTGAGGAGAGCCAGACTGTCACACGCCTCCTCCGACACGTGTGCAGTAGCCGACTGCATCTTGTCACCTGCACGAGGCGAGTTCATATGTGGATCAGCTTTGTTTACGGAGTACAGAGAGACACACCCTGATCAACACATTATCCCTTGTCTCTGTGCAGGCACCATCAATCAGCCAGCAGAGGTCATAATTGCATCACTTATGAGGTCCTGTCCAGCACCCCCTTTAACAACAGCCAATTGTTGTTTGTGTAGGCACCCATCCTGCCGGATGGCAGAGCTGAGTTTCGAACCGACGAGTTCAAAATGTCAGCTCTGGTGCGCTAGCGCCCTCAGTAAATGAAACTTGTAAATGAAACAGGTAAACATGCCTTGTTGATCTAAAGTCAAATAATAATGGCCAGACTGGATCAAGCTTAAAGCTAAAAATACTCGAATAAAAAAACTTTTTTATATCTGTACTAAGTGGAAAAGCATTTTAGTGTTGAAACTGTCATGGCACAAAGACACCAATTACTTACGCCACACTTAATAAAATAACGCATTTATTACATAAAAATTCCAGAAACTAGATTTAGTTAAAGAGAAAAAAAAGCTCCAAACTTTATTTCAAGTATAAATACAACATGGGCATCAATCTGGAGAAATGCAAAGTACTGGTCAGAAAACACCTATTTTTATAGCCTTTCTAGTGGGGTAAGATAATCGCACCTCCTTTCTCATACATTTCAATACCATTATATACAAGAAACAGTTTCTATACATCATAACTTCATCCCTATTTAGACACCATGATTTTCAGCCAGAAAATGTTTTATTAAAAAAAAAAAAAAAAGGTGCAATGATCTCATCCGTACCAGGCGTCTTAATACACCAACAGGCACAGACTGCATTTCAGTCTCACTCAGAGATACTGGAGTTCGCCTAAGGCCTTAGTCCTTTACCTTACAAGGTTAACTTTATTAAAACAGGGCTTTGATAATATTTCTTTAATCACCTAATTTATTAAGACCTTTTCTCAATTTACCACACCAAAACCTTAAGGCGTATTTGCTATAAGGACAGAAGAACAGATCAGATTTCACTCTTGTCAATCAAATACCAAACACATGCTGTTTATAGCCTACCATTTGCAAATCCCAGCAGAAAATAGATGTACAACCCCAAATCAGAAAAAGTTGGGAAAGTATGGAAAATGCAAATAAAATAAAACTTAAACTTAAATATAACTTTGACTTTTATTTGATTGCAGACAGTTTGAACTCAAGATATTTCATGTTTTATCTGCTCAACTTCATTTGATTTGTTAATATACCTCCATTCCTGCATTTCAGGCCTGCAACACATTCCAAAAAAAGTTGGGACAGGGGCAATTTGGTGCTAGTAATGAGGTGAAAAAACTGAATAATTATGTGATTCCAAACAGGTGATGTCAACAGGTGATGTCAACAGGTGATTGTAATCATGGTTTAGTACAAAAGCAGCATCCAAGAAAGGCTGAGTCTTTGATGAGCAAAGATGATCAGAGGATCTCCAGTTTGTCAACAAATGTGTGAGAAAATGATTGAAATGTTTAAAAACAATGTACCTCAAAGAAAGATTGAAAGGGATTTGCATATTTCTCCCTCTACAGTGCATAATATCATTAAACCATTCAAGGAATCGGGAGGAATTTCGGTGCGTAAAGGCCAAAGACACAAGCTTAAGCTAAACGCCCATGATCTTTGATCCCTCAGACGGCACTGCATCAAGAACCGCCACTCAACAATAGCTGATATAACCACATGGGCAAGGGATTACTTTGGCAAACCTTTGCCAAGCACTACAATACAGAGTCACATGCACAAATGCAGCTTAAAACTTTACTGTGCAAAAAAGAAGCCTTATGTTAACCATGTCCAGAAGCGGTGTCAACTTCTCTGGGCTCAGAGGCATCTAGAATGGACCATCGCACAGTGGAAACATGTATTGTGGTCAGATGAATCAGCATTCCAGGTCTTTTTTGGAAACAATGGACACTGTGTGCTCCAGACCAAAGATGAAAAGGACCATCCAGACTGTCATCAGCAACAAGTCCAAAAGCCAGGGTGTGTCATGGTATGGGGTGTGTCAGTGCCCTTGGCAAAGGTCATTTACACTTCTGTGATGGCAGCATTAATGCAGAAAAGTACATTGAGATCTTAGAGCAACATTAGAGCAGCATTTTTTTATTATTATTTGCATTTTCCATGCTGTCCCAACTTTTGCTGATTTGGGGTTGTACAAGCCTACTTATTATTTATCTATTTATTTATTTAACAAATTAAATAAACAAGAAACTTAGGTTTAAATCCATGGCATTATTATGACACATTAATATGAATTAATACACACCTGCAAGCCATTTAGAAATGAGGATTTTTTGTGGCTTTGGTATAATTAGATTTGAAGCATCATTATTCTCTATTGAATTTTATTTCCTGACATCGCTGCACCTTATTCAGATTTCTGTAATTTAATACTGTCTTAATTAATTTGGCTTTTCCACACAATGATAAAAGTTTTGGTATAAGCCAAATATGATTTCCACCCATTTGACAGTTTTCTAATGTAATAGATGAATGTAATGCTGGTGGTGCTGCATATTACAATATCCCTCTCAGCAAACGTGTCTATGCGTATGTATAGGAGCGGTGCAGAATCACAACCTCCATACAGGCGTAAGATTTCACAATGAGGTGTCTGACTTTAGTATTCTGCTCCTGCATAACACCAGTCTGTCTCTTCATTCCACCTTCTCTTTTTAAAAAAAGAAAATACAGATAAAAGTGAGAGAACGAGGTACTGTACTACCTAATTCAATTGACTGTGTGCCAACACGCACCATCTGTGCTGGACACTGACCAATTGACTGGTGTCAAAGCCACTCTCTGGCACTTCCTTATCATCGATTGCCCTTTTGTTGGACGTGAATTAAGTTGTGTTCACATAATTAGGTTATTCCACCCCCTACTCTTCCATTTATTTGCCCTTGTGTGTAGCAGAGGTGTTCAATGGGCGAGCCAGCAGGATACGCTCAACTCATTTACCTCCTTTTGTGTGCGCTGACTATTTGATACTCCTCTAAATCCTCAGCTGTAATGAAGCACTTTGAATAGCACAACAGCAACAGCAAAATAATTTTAGCTCTAAATAGCCTAATTTACCTGCAGTTTAATAACCTGTCAATAATCTGACTGGTGGATGGATTAAGATTAAAAGAAATTGTTCAGGTACAAGCCTAGTAATGTAGGTGCTGCACAGCTCCAGTAAATGTGTCTTTGGTGTGGTGTGGTGTACTTTAATTTAATTTCGTAGCATGATCCTCTGATTCAGTTTAACCACAGAACAGGGTGGCACGGTGGGTCAGTGGGTAGCACTGTCGCCTCACAGCAGACCTGGGTTCGATTTCCAGGTGGAGTGGTCTGGACTTTGTCTGTATGGAGTTTGCATGTTCTCTCCATGTCTGTGTAGGTTTCCGCCAGGAGTTCCGGTTTCCTGCCACTGTCAAAAGACATGCAAGTGAGGGGAATTGGAGATACAAAATCATCCATGACTGTGTTTGACATTAAAAACATGTAAACTATTGAATCTTGTGTAACCAGTAATTACCTGTCCTGTCAAAGTGTGTAAAACATGACATGAAATCCTAATAAATAAATAAATAACCACAAGACCATGGGTGTACATATACATAGTCAATTAAGCTATTAAACAGACAAATCTGCTCTAAAATCACAATTGTAAAGCATGATTAAACTTTTACGCAGATCATGGACCAAGAAAAAGCAGCAGCAGAAGCTAAATTTTTGCACAGCAGTCTTTAAGTCTATGCTGATACAAACGTTTCCGTCTGAAAATATATCTTTAGCAATATTTGACAGTTTGGGTTCTCTTCTCACATTTTTGTTTCATACAAACACAGAAAAATCACTAGCTGTAGTAAATCATAATTTGTTTTGCTTTTTCTCCCAATCCAGTCGTGGCCAATTGGAGTTTATCTCTCTCGTCACTGCTGCCACCCCAACCCCCATCAGGGAGGGCCGAGGCTGTCGCATACCTCCTTCGATGCATGCATTTGCAGATCGCTTATTTTTACCTGCCACCGCAGGATCTCACAAAGTGCAGTGTCATGTGTGATGAGCCACGCACTGCTATCTGCGATTAGCCACCCCCTGTGCAGGTCTCTCGACTTGAACCTTGTTCTGCCATGTGTCTGTGTGACAGAGAGGCTATCACAGTCCCTGGCAAACACACTAGCTGTTAGCATTAGCAGTAACATGGGTGCACACATGGACTAGCTGCTATCGGCTACATCGGTGATAACTTCACAGCAATACCAACAATAAATATTATAGACATAAAGAAACCACACCACACATGCTGATAACAAAGAAACAGTTTATTTCACTTATCCTGTCAGTGCAGTGCCAGTTGTTTGGTTGTGTTACTCCTCATCTGTGCAGGCAACTTCCGGGTTTTCAACTAAAGGACCCGAGCTGGGGAGCTGGGCTGTATTAATAACTGCCTGATTGGAAATAGGGGTTTGGGCAATTCCATTTGGAGGGGGAAATTTTATGCCCATATTAAAAGACTGTTTTATTGATGTGTAAATGGCGGTATGATGTAATCACCACACTTAATTAAGTATATTATGTGTATGAATATATGTTATGTGATAACTGAGATTATGTTTGTTAGTTTAAGGATAATTAATTGTTGGACTTTTGGACTCTTCCAGGGGAGGGGAGAGGATATAAAAGGCCACCAACCTAGGAGAAGATTTTTTTTTGATTAGTTGGAGTTAAGTGAAGCTAACAATAGACAGTTGGTTGTACGCAGTGGATTTTTGTATATATTTTTGTAACTAGTGTTGTAACTAGTGTTGTAACTAGTGTTGTAACTAGTGTTGTAACTAGTGTTGTAACTAGTGTTGTAACTAGTGTTGTAACTAGTGTTGTAACTAGTGTAGTGTTGTGTTTTTCACTGGATTAATTTTTCACCTTGGACTACACAACTCACTGTGGATTAAGGGCTGTGGTTCAATAAATCATCCTTAAAGAATATAAAAGACTTCGCCATCATTTTGTTTTGTTGATTGTGGGACTTGTACGGGCTCTGTGTGAGAACCTACGTGACAGTCTGTATAGGTGCCTGCCCAGTGGGCTAGTGTGTTTTAGAGCTTGAGTGCCCATATTACTATTATTTATTTTTTTATTTACTTTTTTTTTTTTTTTTAAACAAATGTAGTTATTTTTTATGGCCAACAGTTATAAAGTATATTGGGATAAGTGTTGGATCAGTCAAATCCCTAATTTGTCACATATTTATAACACAATGTATTGGAATGCAGTTACTTATGCTCGTCTCCTATCAGCTTCCATGACTACTAGATAAAGTACCTGAAAAGCAGTTTGTCAAAAAAAAAGGCATTAAAAATATCTTTGAGATGTTGTACATTGAGACTCTGACAAAACATCGTGAACTTTTGTGAAAGAGGTGCCATTATTTTTATCTAGTCAATGGATCAATACAATTTTAATGGAAGTGCTTGGCACTAAGTAAATATTCTAATATTCAAAAACCACTCACTTTCTTAACCGCTTATCGGGTTGTGCTGGAGCCTATCCAAGCTTTTCAATGGGTGCAAGGCACACAGTAACACCCTAGATGCCCTAAACAGTCCATCGCCAGTACAGGGCAGACACACATACACACACACATCCATACACACACCCATACACCTTTACGGCAATTCAGTGTCTCCAATTAACTTGGCTGCATGTTTTTGGACTGTGGGTGGAAACAGGAGCTCCCAGAGGAAACCCACGCAGACACAGGGAGAACATGCAAACTCTGCACAGAAAGGACCAGGACCTTCTTGCTGTGAGGCTACCCACCGAGCCATCATGCCGCCCTATTCAATATACCATACATTGCAAAGCTTAATGTATCACTGCACTGCTCTAGAGTCCAAAAGTGTTGTGCCATACACAGTAGCAGCCCAAGTTTTTTATTGTGTTGCAAATTTCTTATTGTGTTGCAATGGATTATTGCTTTACTATTGCGTTGTCATAAATATAAACATTTGAACTTTACAATAGCAGCACATACAGCTAAAAAGGAATGCTTTAGCAAAACTTGAATTTGGAAAATACCAAGCAATGCTTTTGCCAGAATACCAAAAGTAACTAATTAGAGGAGTTCACATAATTTTGGATATTTATTGTGTGCTTATAAAGTAATTAATCTTGTATCTTATTTATCCTTCCAAATATTGCATGCTTGCACCAAGACCTAAATAATAAACCATATAAATAGTTTCATGGGTTGGTTTTGTACCGTCTTTTACATTAGTGGAATGACCTTGCCGTTTATTACATGGATTCCATTACTGGTCTATACATATCCAATGTCCAGTGTAGCATCTTGCGAAATATTATGCTCTGTACAAATTATTTATTGATACAGCAACCAGTATCACATAATTCTCTAATGTGGCTGATTGTACATTTAATATCAGCATATTTTTATACAGAGTAAAAAAAAAAAAAAGAAAAAAAAAAAAAAAGGATAAAAACCTTTAAGGTCACTTCTTGCCAGGGAAGACCACACTCATCAATATTCAACTTAAATCATGCTTTAAAATAAATCAATACAGTGACCTTTCACCTAAAGAACATGAAAAGAAGAAATAAATAACAAAGAGATCAAGAATAGCTTTTCACTATATTTAACATGTGCTTATACATAACAGAAGCTCCTGTAGTGTTAATACGGTACATACTGTTGTATGAAATGTAAACACAATCCCTTAGGTGACAAGCATGTTCTTTTTTAATAAAGTACAGTGTATGAGTGATGCAGCAGGTATTGTTGGTGCTGCACAGCTTCTGGGGTTCTGGGTTGGATACTTGCCCCTGTTTAATCTTTGATAAAAAGGTGAGTGGTGTCTTGTCATGGGGGCCCATTTCTGGAGTTAGGCTCTGGCCACTGAGCCTCCCGAATTAACTGATCCAGGCTCCATTAAGGGAGGGGGGCACAATATGGGACCACGGAATAATAGGCCTGCTAGAGGAGATGAGACGCTCCCATTGTCTGAGTGGGGATCCGACCTAATGTTATTAGGCCAGCATGATAAAACCAAGACAACTTGGCCAAAAAACAAAGTCCACCTAGTCTGGCATGGGTTAAAAACATTTATCAGTCGATTCTGACCTGCAACTGATGTTTGGCCCCAACCAGCCAATGTCTCTGCTTGTTGTAAAGCAGGTTCTTGTTCCTAATGTCATCTTTCTCTATCACAAGAAAAGTCAGTGAAAGACAAATGAACTGACAATGCAGTTTATCGTGCCCTGCACAGTGGGAAATGATGCTAAATGCTAACAAAAGTAATCAGGTTTACATCATTTAATTGTCTCAAATACATTTCTAATTTTTTTATGCATTTCTCCCCCCTTTAGCACGTCCAATTGCCCAATTGCATCATGCTTCCTCTCTGCCTATGCCGATCCCTGCTCTGACTGAGGAGATCGAAGCTAACCCATGCCTCCTCCGACACATGGGCAGCAAGCCGTATGCATCTTATCACCCACACATTGATGAGTGTTGTGCCACTTAGCGTTGTGTACAGAGAGACACACCCTAAGAGCACTCTTTCCTCATCTCTGTGTAGGCGCCAGTCTGACAGAGAGAGACCCATATCTGGCTTATTCCCGCCCATCTGAACAACAGGCCAATCGTTGTTCATGTGGCCGCTCAGCCTCAGCCGGCAAGGCAGAGCTGAGATTCGATACGATGTATTCGAGATCCCAGCTCTGGTTGCAGCGTGTGTTTTTACCGCTGTGCCACCTGAGCGGCACTACATTTCTCATTTATTAAGATTTATTAAGATACACTATACTGCCACTTACAATTTTTAAGTTTAGGTGTTTCAGCCACATTGTTTGTTAACCTATGCATAAAATCAATTATATAAATAAATTATATGCTTTAAACTTTGTGCCAAGAGCTTGGAAAGGGCACTTTTTATTTCAACATGATTTTGCCCCTGTACTAAAAATCCTAATCTAAACCACAATGAGCATTTTTTGGAATGTTGATGGCAAGGTAGGATGTCTTATCCAGCATCACTGCCTGATCTCATAGATTTTGTTTTAATACGGTGGGTACATATTGTAACAGACACTCTACACACTTCTGTATTTTTTTTATGCATTTACTCCCTCTTTTCTCTCAATTTTAGTGCGTCCAATTGCCCGATTGCGTCATGGTTCCTCTCCACTAATGCCACCCCGGCTCTAATTGAGGAGAACAAAGCTAACTTACCCCCCCTCTGACACAGCCGTAGCAGCCGTATGTATCTTGTCACATACACTTGACAAGTGCATATGCGAATCAGCACTGTGTACGGAGAGACCCTGATCAGCGCACTCTTTCCTCCTCTCTGTGCAGGCGCCCCAGTCAGCCAGCAGAAGTCGTAGCTGCATCAGTCATGAGAGAGTCCCTATCCAGCCTAATATCCCACCCCTATATGAACAACAGGTCAATCGTTTTTCATGCGGATTCTCAGCCTTTCGATACAATGTATTCAAGATCCCAGCTATGGTGTTCTAGCATGTGTTTTTATCGCTGTGCCACCTGAGCGGCCTGGCACACTTTTGTAGAAAAGTAGAAAACCTTCTCAGAAGAGCATATATATCCTGGAACAGGATGTCTAACAGGCTTATGGTCAGACATCCACATACCTTTGGGGTTACTTTGGTAATGTCTGTAATATTTGGTGAATTTGTATAGTAGTTTTAAGAAAAAGAGAAAGCAACGAAGACTGACTGAAACAGACTGAAACATCTCAAAGATAGCTATAACAAAAAGCAAGTGCTGTATTTAAGATATTTCTTCATGCACATACATATACTGTACAGCCACAGTTCACAGTTTACTAAAAGTGAAAAATTAAATACAAAAATTAAATTAAAAATTAAAATGTAATATATTTTTATTTATTCATATTTGTTATATACATAAAATAAATAAATAAAATAAAATAAATATATAAATGAAAGTTTCATTTTTTTACATTTAATTTCAAGTGTATCATTAAGTAGGTTTAATATTTTTGCTCTCCTTATTACTCTGCCGGAATTTTACTATAAATCTCTTGGCATTGGGCCAAAGCTCAGTGGACTTTCCCACTGTTAATTTCCCTGAAGGCCTGGTTTAAACTTTAATGATTTAAAAGAAAATGCAATAGCTCAAAGGGGGATTTAACATTTCCCATTTGGGAGGCTTCATATAAGGCATAGAGACAAATATCAAGGCTGAGCAGTTCTGACACCCTATGACTGTAACACGGGTTGACAGATTCAACACCGGACTGATTGTGGTCCCAATCAAAAACAAATAGGGAGACTATAGGGGGAATAGAACAAAACTTGAAGAATGAAAATGTGAATGCACTGTCTGGGGCAGGATTTAATGCTAGACTGTAGAGCTTTGAACAATTTACAGCTTTTTTTAAATGGCAACCAGGCACACCGCTTACAAGGAGGGAGGAATCAAGGAACTGACACATCCTTAGGATTTAATCGGTCTTACAAAATTACTTCTCCAGCTGCGAAACAAGCTTAATGTACACAATTGACATCAAAAATGGTAAGACTAGAATGATTAATTCAATGACTCAGCATTGCACTGGTCACCTGGGTTTCCTTAAATAGCCCCTATGGCCAGTCTATGCTTCATGCTATAAGATAAAGCAGACAAAGGTTAACAACCCATTACAGAGCCCCAACTAACCCCCTCCCCACTCTTTCCCCAGGAACTTCTCTCAGTGTTCCAAGACCTGCCTGATTGTGGCGGAACTCCAGGATAAGATCCTGGTCCAGAATGTGCTTGGCTGGAAGATCATTCCAAATTGACGGGGTACTATATGAAGCCTTTGATCTGACACACATCAAGGATTCATTTAATGGTGTAATCTGGAACACTGGCAACTAGTCAAGGTAGTGGAGGATTGAGGGTGGGGGGTTTAGGAGCTGTAAAAGAACCAGCTTAAAGCATAAAACATAAAACATTGGGTTAATCAACATAGGCCCAATACAATGGCTTGGATAAGTAGTTCTTGGAAATTAATCATCTTCAAAAAAAGCCATGAGAGCTAACAGGATATTTGTTAGATGTAATGACTCCCACACCTAAAGCTCTAGACTTTAAGTATAGAACTTAATAGCATATTAGTACATTGAGATAAATAAATAAATAAATAAATCTCATATGTAGTCATCTGCTGTTAGTGAAAGCACTGGTGCAATATTTGATTGAATGAATCCCCATAGTCATGCCTGTGTAAAAAAGAGATAAATCGCCTATCTAATTACATGAATTAAGAAATAATTGATTCAATACTTTTACACTAATTGTGTCATGTATAAACAGGCATGCCAAGGTCTTGGCTGGAATGTCATTTTTCTGGGGGAAGTTCAAGGTGAGAATGGTCATCATTATTTGATTAGCTCCACTCACTTCCTCTGTCATCAAAACTGTCAATTCAATTCAGCATCACTTCAGCAAACTCTGTTCAAACTGTTTTCTCCATACAGACAAGACCTGCATCTCAATCCCAATGCTGTCTCTATAAACGTACTAATGTCCTTGTCATTAATAGCCCATTAGAGAGCCACATCAAAGACAAGAAGAGCTTTAATGTGAATTTAAACTGGTATTGAGCTGATAAAGTACCTTTTATGGATAAATAATTATCTTGGACTTTTTTGGTCTAAAGCAGATTATACATGCATCCAATCATTATATATTTTTATAATTATTATGTAAAGGGCAATTAAGTCTGTTTAAGGTCACAGTAAATGTGGTGGCACTTGGAAACACTTGGTGTAAGGCTAGGACACACCTTGGACCAGGGCCAGTCTATTGCAGGACACCATATACTCATCTATTAACTGAATTACCTACACCAAAGGCCAAATTAGAGTGGCCAATTATCTACCTATTATCTATATATATATATATATATATATATATATATATATTGTACAGCAGGGAAAATAAGTATTGAACACATCAACATTTTTCTCAGTAAATGTATTTCTAATGGGACTATTGACATGAAATTTTCACCAGATGTTGGTAACAACCCAAGTAATCCACACATATAAAGCAGTCAAAACAAATAAGTCCAAAAATTAAGTTATGTGTAATAAAGTGAAATGACACAGGGACAAAGTATTGAACACATGAAGAAAAGGAGGTGCAAAAAGGCATAAAAAGCCAAAACACCAGCTGAAATCTGTCAGTATTTAAAAAGCAATCCTGCCCCTATCAGTGCAAATTAATATCAGCTGGTTTAGTCCTAATTGATGGCCTACAAAAAGGTTTCTTATTACCAAGGTGTCACAGAAGAAGCATCTCTTGATGGATAAAAGCAAAGAGCTCTCTCAAGACCTTCGCAACCTTATTGTTGCAAAACATACTGATGGTATTGGTTACAGACGTATTTCTAAACTTCTGAATGTTCCAGTGAGCACCGTTGGGGCAGAACATCATTTCACCATAAACCGGCCACGGCCAGGTGCTCCTCGCAAGATTTCTGACAGAGGAGTCAAAAGAATAATCAGAAGAGTTGTCCAAGAGCCAAGGACCACTCGCGTAGAGCTTCAGAAAGACCTGGAATTAGCAGGTACAGTTGTTTCAAAGAAAAGTATAAGTAATGCACTCAACCGCCATGGCCTTTATGCATGCTCACCACGCAAGACTCCATTTCTGAAGAAAAAGCATGTTGATAAAAAATGTTGATGTGTTCAATACTTATTTTCCCCGCTGTATATATATACAGCGTTTCAATTTTTTTACATTTTGTTATGTTACATCCTTATTCCAAAATGGATTACATTCATTTTTTCCATAAACAATTCTACACACAGTACCCCATGATGACAAAGTGGAAAAGTTTGTTTGAAATTTTGTGCAAATCTATTAAAAATAAAACACAAAAATATAACATGTACATAACTATGATGCTACAAGCTTGGGCAGTTTTTCCCATTCTTCTTTGCAGAACCTCTCAAGCTCCATCAGGTTGAATGGGGAGCATCGGTGCACAGTCATTTTCAGATCTCTCCAGAGATGTTCAATCAGGCTCAAGTCTGGGCTCTGGCTGGGCCACTCAAGGACATTCACAGAGTTGTCCCACTCAACAGAGTTGAAGCCACTCCTTCGTTCTCTTGGCTGTGTACTTTGGGTCGTTGTTATGTTGAAAGGTAAACCTTCGCCCCATTCTGAGGTCCAGAACGCTCTGGAGCAGGTTATCATCAAGGATCTCGGTGTACTTAGCTGCATTCATCTTTCCCTCTATCAGGACTAGTCGCCCCAGTCCCACTGCTGAAAAACATCCCCACATCATGATGCTGCCACCGCCATGCTTCACTGTAGGGATGGCATTAGCCAGGTGATGAGCGGTGCCTGAGCAATGATCGGACTCCAAAAAATCCATTTTGGAATAAGGCTGTAACATAAAATGTGGAAAAGTCACAGCACTGTAAATACTTTCTGGATGCACTGTCTAAAGGGTCTATCTAAAAACAGTAGTGAGCTGCCTTGCTGCCTACTTAGGCAGCTGTCTAAGTTAAAAGGATTCTAATAAGACATCAAACTTATAAGGCAGATTATTTAGATGCAATACTTAGACAGCAATTACGATCGCTAACTAAACTAATACAGTTAGCCTAAGGCCATTCAAACCAATGGGCTGAGGTGGCACAACCCGCTGCCATGCCAGCTAACATTTTTTACATATTTGTAATTTTTTGTGAGACACACATTGTGCCGCACTGAATTCTGGGCCTTCCTTTACCGCTAAGGAAGCATTGGATGCTTCCTCATTATTCAGTCAGATTATCACTTAGAATTAAGGCACCTCAGTAGGCAGCATTTTAAGGTATTAAAAAATTTTGACAGCCTTCTTTTCGGGAGTGTGCACAGGAAGACGTGAAATGCAGTCTGTGTAGAGAGCTTCCTAGGTTTTTAGACAGACCTAATGATTGCTTGGGTTCTGTTCAGTTGTAAGTTGCTTCTAATGTGTAACTGTCATTCAATTAAACCTTTATAAATAATTTCCACATTGACTTATTTTAAACATCTGCAACATCTGTATCAGTAGTTTTTGAGTCCCAGTTAGTACAAATAAAAAAATATTTCACCTCATACTCATTTTACAGTCTTTATAAAAAGCATTATTGCTTTTTTATACAAAGGTATTTCTGACCGGTAATTACCCAGAACAGAAGGAGATTGACCTTTAAAGGTACCCTGCTATAATAAAGGAGCCTTTCTCTAACAGCATATTTGACATCGCATTAAGTGTTCTAAACATACAAGCACACTGAAAGCAGGGTTGTTAGCGGCTTCTATTTCCTATTGAAGCAGCAAATAAGTGCACAGTGGAATTGCCAAAAGTAGAGATCTATTTCACAGTCTGTACTCTAGAACTTAATGCAAAGGTCATTGATGTTTGTATCTGATTACTGAAAAAGCCACGGAAGGAGCGTAACTTTATTCTGGTGTTTATCAACAAACCCCTGAATAATGTTAGCAACAGTCTGGGTTTTTTTGGTATACGTGTATGTGTGTGTGTGTATGTGTATATACTGTATATATATATATATATATATATATATATATATATATATATATACTGTATATACCTGTATATATATATATATATATATATATATATATATACTATATATACAGTGTATCACAAAAGTGAGTACACCCCTCACATTTCTGCAAATATTTCAATATATCTCTTCATGGGACAACAATATAGACATGAAACTTGGATATAACTTAGAGTAGTCAGTGTACAGCTTGTACAGTGTATCACAAAAGTGAGTACACCCCTCACATTTCTGCAAATATTTCATTGTATCTTTTCATGGGACAACACTATAGACATGAAACTTGGATATAACTTAAGAGTAGTCAGTGTACAGCTTGTATAGCAGTGTAGATTTATTGTCTTCTGAAAATAACTCAACACACAGCCATTAATGTCTAAATAGCTGACAACATAAGTGAGTACACCCCATCGTTGTCCCTCCCTGGTGTCATGTGTCAAGGTCCCAGGTGTAAATGGGGAGCAGGGCTGTTAAATTTGGTGTTTTGGGTACAATTCTCTCATACTGGCCACTGGATATTCAACATGGCACCTCATGGCAAAGAACTCTCTGAGGATGTGAGAAATAGAATTGTTGCTCTCCACAAAGATGGCCTGGGCTATAAGAAGATTGCTAACACTCTGAAACTGAGCTACAGCATGGTGGCCAAGGTCATACAGCGGTTTTCCAGGACAGGTTTCACTCGGAACAGGCTTCGCCAGGGTCGACCAAAGAAGTTGAGTCCACGTGTTCGGCGTCATATCCAGAGGTTGGCTTTAAAAAATAGACACATGAGTGCTGCCAGCATTGCTGCAGAAGTTGAAGACGTGGGAGGTCAGCCTGTCAGTGCTAAGACCATACGCCGCACACTGCATCAACTCGGTCTGCATGGTCGTCACCCCAGAAGGAAGCTGACGCACAAGAAAGCCCGCAAACAGTTTGCTGAAGACAAGCAGTCCAAGAACATGGATTACTGGAATGCCCTGTGGTCTGACGAGACCAAGATAAACTTGTTTGGCTCAGATGGTGTCCAGCATGTGTGGCGGCGCCCTGGTGAGAAGTACCAAGACAACTGTATCTTGCCTACAGTCAAGCATGGTGGTGGTAGCATCATGGTCTTGGGCTGCATGAGTGTTGCTGGCACTGGGGAGCTGCAGTTCATTGAGGGAAGCACGAATTCCAACATGTACTGTGACATTCTGAAACAGAGCATGATCCCCTCCCTTCGAAAACTGGGCCTCATGGCAGTTTTCCAACAGGATAATGACCCCAAACACAACCTCCAAGATGACAACTGCCTTGCTGAGGAAGCTGAAGGTAAAGGTGATGGACTAAACCCAATTGAGCACCTGTGGCACATCCTCAAGTGGAAGGTGGAGGAGTTCAAGGTGTCTAACATCCACCAGCTCCGTGATGTCATCATGGAGGAGTGGAAGAGGATTCCAGTAGCAACCTGTGCAGCTCTGGTGAATTCCATGCCCAGGAGGGTTAAGGCAGTGCTGGATAATAATGGTGGTCACACAAAATATTGACACTTTGGGCACAATTTGGACATGTTCACTGTGGGGTGTACTCACTTATGTTGCCAGCCATTTAGACATTAATGGCTGTGTGTTGAGTTATTTTCAGAAGACAGTAAATCTACACTGCTATACAAGCTGTACACTGACTACTCTAAGTTATATCCAAGTTTCATGTCTATAGTGTTGTCCCATGAAAAGATATAATAAAATATTTGCAGAAATGTGAGGGGTGTACTCACTTTTGTGATACACTGTATATATATATATATATATATATATATATATATATATATATATATATACCATACATGTATACATTGTATACACATGTATATTGTGTTGGTCCCCCTTTGCTGCCAAAACAGCCCTGACCCGCTGAGGCATGAACTCCACTAGACCCCTGCAGGTAGATTAGATTCAACATTATTGTCATTGTGCAAAGTAAGCAAGTACAAAGCCAACGAAATGCAGTAGCATCTAACCAGAAGTGCAAGATAGAGATTATATACATATAATACAGTTCAGTGCAGAAGTAACCAGGTAGTGAAATTAAGAGACATATAAGAATATTAAACAGATAATGTTGATATTAAACAGATAATGATGATTGTACAGTGTATAGAGTAATATGTATTTACAGAGTAATGAAGGTGACTAAAGTGGCTACATGAATGGGTAATGAATGAGAATAAATAAAGTGAAGTATATAAGTATAGCAGATATATTTATAATAATAATTGTAACTTGTTCATAAAGGTACACATTCAATTACATGATTATTTTTTTGACTGAACTTCAAATCATTTAGCAAAAGTTAACAAACATTTACCAGTTAACAAACTTAAAGAAAAGGTTTGTATAATAAATAAATATTTTGTTATACAAAAAAATGCTCAGTAAGTGCAATCAGTAGTTAAAAATTCCAAAACACTGCTGCATTTAATAAATGCATAGCAGAACAACACACTGTACCATGTTATTACCATGTTAGTGTCTTTGCAGTGCTGAGAATCATTCACCAGCCAAGCACATCTTACAGAGGCCACTTTCATTGATAAATGAGATACAGGGAGGTGACAAGTGTAACAAAAAGCTGCATTCAGTAACTGTGCACCCATAGTTTATCTGTACAGTAGGATTACGCTTTAAAATGACCAATAATTGCACTGAGCAGATAGGTGTACCTAATAAAGTTCTAATTAAATACATATACATACAAACAAACAAAAAGTTATATAGTTAAAACATTTAACACATTATCTTTATACTGTTGTTAATTAGAAACCAGTATCTGCTTTAAACTTTGCTAAATTAAAGCAATAAAGGTCAACTAAAAAAAGTGACACTATGTAAATCATCGTTGGATCTGCTGTTTTAAGCATTCTTTGCCAAGAGTAAAACAAATTACTCAAAACTACTTGATGAACATGACAAATTAAACCCACAAATTAAAAAATTTAGACTATTAAAATCATTATTAAAATTATTAAATAAAGAGAGAGAGAGATAGTCTAACACAAAAATTCTATATTCTGTCTCCTGATGCAACAGACTTGTAACAGAGTAGATTTATAATAGAAAACAGTGGGTGGCTAAGCACATTTAAATTTCACATTATTAAGGTGTTAAACATTGGTTCAGGTTATAAAATGGAATTTAATGCAAATAATTTTATAGTTTATCCACACATGAAAGCACAAGTAAGTTCGGAGATTTTGTAACTGATCTCTGAAATTCAGTGTTGTAACAAGAATAAAAATAAATAAATAAATAAAATAAAATAAAATGTGTAAAGTGTATTTTAAACAAAATTTGAGTGGCCGGTCAGGTGGTGCAGCAGTAAAGCACACTAGCACACCAGAGCTAGGATTTCAAATGCATTGTATCGAATCTAAGCTCTGCCATCCAGCTGGGCTGGGAGGCTGCATGAACAACAATTAGCTGTTGTTCATAGGGTAGGATAAAGCTGGATAGGGAATCCTCATAACTGAGCGAATTACAACCTTTGCTGGCTGGTTGATGGCGTCTACACAGAGTCGACGAATAATGCTGATCAGTGTATGACTCTCCGTGCACAAAGCTGATCGGCATATGAACTCGCCTCGTCTCGCTCTCTTCAATTGGGGTGGGGGTCAGCTCAGTGGAGAGGAAGCATAAAGCAATTGGGTAAAAAACTGGACGTGCTAAAATCGATGATGACACTTAATTTGCTTCAGCTGTGATGTGTTATAGAAACACTACCCAGAGATCCAAGTGTTCAAAGTGTCTTACAAACACGGTGAAAACCAAGCAGCCGTCACAAAAGCTGAGAGAGGAGGAAGTGTCATTGCACCAAAAGGGTAATGTGTATAAGATTTCCAAGACCTTAAAACAGGGGTGGGCAAACTTTTCGGCTCAAGGGCCACACTGGGTTTTAAAATTTGACAGATGGGCTGGGTGGGTGCGGGGGTGGGGGTTTGGAACTAATATAAATTACATGTGAAACTCATGTGAAATCTAAGAAGATTGCCCACCTACCTTTTCAGTTTCAGTGGGAACAGTGTTGTTGGTCACCCTTTTTTGCCAGTGTATCGAATTTTGGTGACATTCAAACCTTTATTTTCGTGATTAAAGGATGAATTTTTGAATATAAATGAAATGCCAGAGTCACCATATTATGTGCATGTTTACACATGCGTGAATGTGATTTTTTTTATGTATTTTTTATTATTTTTATCATTGTTTTTACTTGGTGTATCGCCGTCTAAACAAAACCATTCAGCATTTAAAGCAGCACTTTCGACATAAGTTAATGGTTTATGTGTGACGTTTTAAACCAGCCAAGTGGTTAGATCACGCTGGCGCGATAGGTGACTCCAGAGGGGTAGTAGGGCTCAGTGCGATGGCAGATGTGACGAATCTGTGTGTAGACCAGATAGACTCGGCTTTAGCAAAGGTCGGTAGTGTTTGGCGTGCGCCATATAGTGGAATCAATTTAAAACGCAGGGTATGGCAGGAAAAAGGTAAAATTCATGCGGTTTTAGGACAATTTTGTAAATACTCAGCAGGCCGGATTAAACAGCCAAACAGCCAGTATGTGGCCCGCTGGCCGTAGTTTGCCCACCACTGCCTTAAAGATTCCGAGAGACACCATTGGAAATAGTCTACAAAAGTTCCACACTTATGGCACAGCAGCAAACCTACCTGGCTGTGGGAGAATGTCCAAACATTTATCAAAAGGCCATAGCAATCTTACCAGGGCAGTGAAGAAAACACACGTTACTTTTTAAAATAACTTCATAACATTTATCATATTATAAAAGAAACAAAAATCACAGCTAAAAGCAATGCACCCAGTGAATTTACCATCGTTAAAAATTGTAAGTTTTCTTTTCTTCTCCAGCTCAAGTTTGTTTATCTCAGAGGGAGTGAAGGGCACTTGCTGTGGCAGCATGTCAATTTCCAGATCAATTGTTGGCTTTTTGCCTGCAGCTCTGTCATTGAATTTACATAGTAATGGCAACTGCAGCCTTATTTCAAAGAAGCTCAAGTTTTTCAGTTAAGCTTTGCTTGGTAAGGTTTAGAAACTTCCCTGCATTAGCAAAATGCTACAGAAAATAGACTGCATTGTATACTGTATACAGTATTTATAAGATGATATATTGTATTCTCATAAGGTTTGACCATATATTACATATATACATAATATAAAAAGAAAAGCTTGAAAAATGTTTTGAGGAAACATCTTTAATTTATCTATTATAACTACAGACGTAAAAAAGAAAAAAGTAGGTGTCTAGTCAAGTCCTACACTAGCTATCATTATAAAGCAAGTTTAGTGAAGTTAATAATAATATTTATTTATTAGGATTTTAATGTCATGTTTTACACTTTGATTACTTTCATGACAGAAACTGTAGTTACTCATTACACAAGATTCATCAGTTCACAAGGTTATATCAAACACAGTCATGGACAATTTTGTATATAACATGCAAACTCCACACAGAAAGGATCCGGACCGCCCCACCTGGGGATCAAACCCAGGACCTTCTTGCTTTGAGGCGACAGTGCTACCCACTGAGCCACCGTGCCACCTAGTACTACTACTACTAATAATAATAATAATAATGATAATAATAATAATAATGATAATCATAATAATAATAATAATAATAATAATGTGTGTAACACCTTTAAAACTATAAATTATGTGGAACTTTAATGTGAACATTTTATAAACAAGGTACATCATTAGCAGTAAATATCTAAAGAAAAAAAATTTTTTATTCGTTTTTCAGTTTTTGTTATTTTTCCTTATTTTGTTTTTAAATTTTTCTCTTGTATTTAATTTCATAACGCTAAACAATTAGCATTACAATTAGAAAGACAGTTGGGTTAGTTTGGTTTATGGTTAAGCCAAATAGGAATGCATCAAGGACGCTATGTTTTGCAAAAATAACCTTAGCCAAAAATAAGTAGTTTTGGATGATGATCGTTTTGTTTGTTTGTTTAAACAAAAGTCATTATTTTATTTCAATGCTCTAAAAACTATTTCTTCCAATGAGCCCCATTATTTTAGTGGCTGAAAAAAATTAATGTTATTATGTAATTTTAATGTATTTTTTTAATATATACGGTATATTGCATGATTTATTGTATTGTTTTTTCCACAAATCCTCTCATAAACTAAAACTTAAATAATTTAATAAATAACCATCAGCCTCTATGCAACCTAACAAGGCCATCTGTTTGGCACTTTTTGGAAAGAATCTGTGTTAAATGTTTACATTTTGTATAAGAATCAAGCTAAAGCCCTAGGATGCCACTTTTGGCAAAAGTTGAATGAAAAACATTTAATTAGAGATTTTTAAGGAAAGTACAAAAGCACAGATGGTGCAAAAGTCTGTCAGTCAAAATTGCAAGAGGATCTCAAGAATACCCAGTGGACAGGACATGATTAGTCAAGTCATTCCACAACTCTGCACTTGTACGGCCACAGCAAGCCTCATTTACCTCTCTAGCACCATTCCATCATCCTTCACTTCTCACCCCCACAGTGCCAACGCCACATGGCCATGGTCAAAATGACTGTCGCCTGCTGGCAGACTTCAGGTGATAAATTAAAAGTGCTGCGCTAATTCTCAGAGCAGACAATCCCAGAGACAGATTGGGGATGCTGAAAAAGCTGAATGCAAGAATGATTGTGGTAAAACAAGAGTGGCAATGACAGTAATTGGGGGCATCATGCAGAGTGCGAGCATCTGAATTAAATGTCTACATCCTCTTAGCAGGACTACCACTTGTTGTTCACCGAATTAAACATTGTTTAGTAATAATAAATTGTAGATTTTGAATTGTAGCTTGGACACGTGGATCTAATCAGTAAAAAAGAAGAAACTTTAAAACAGCAATACTGTATGTACAGAGGTTTGTTAAAACTAAAAAAAAAAAAAGGATACAAGCATAAATATATTATTAAATATCTATATTAGCATCAGAGAGGTTAATTTAAACTGGTAATACTGTATAAAAGAATATTAATGGAAATTACTGTTTATATATGAGCTGTTTTACTGAAAAAGCAACTTACAGTACTGTAACAGTGTGTTATCTAAGCAATTGTGGGTTAAAAGCTTTGCTTAAGGGCCAACAGTGGCAACTTGACAGTGGTGGGGCTTGAACCAGCTACCTTTCAATTACTTGTCAACACCTCAGACTCATTGCTGTGCTCCTCAAACCATTCCTGAACCATTTTTGCTTCGTGGCAGGGCGCATTATCCTGCTGAAAGAGGCCACAGCCATCAGGGAATACCGTTTCCATGAAAGGGTGTACATGGTCTGCAACAATGCTTAGGTAGGTGGTACGTGTCAAAGTAACATCCACATGGATGACAGGACCCAAGGTTTCCCAGCAACATTGTCTACAGCATCACACTGCCTCCGCCGGCTTGCCTTCTTCCCATAGTGCATCCTGGTGCCATGTGTTCCACAGGTAAGCGACGCACACGCACCCGGCCATCCATGTGATTTAAAAGAAAACTTGATTCATCAGACCAGGCCACCTTCTTCCATTGCTCTGTGGTCCAGTTCCGATGCTTATGCACCCATTGTTGTCGCTTTCAGCAGTGGAGAGGGGTCAGCATGGGCACCCTGACTGGTCTGCGGCTATGCAGCCCTACAGTGGTGGGGCTTGAACCTTGAACCTTTCAATTACTAGCCTGTACCTTAACCACTAGGCTACTTCGTCGTTGTTTCAGCTCCAGCCATGCCTGGCTCCCAGAGCACATGGACTTTTGTTTATTGTTTATGCTCCATGCCCCCTCAGTCTCCACCCCTGCCTTATAATTTGCCTTCACGCTCATGATGATCGCCTGTTCCTTGTTAGATAATCATTGTCTAGTGTATAAGTTAGTGTGCCCATACTCAAGGTTGACAGTTGTTGGTATAAAGTTGATACAACCTTCCTTGTTGTAGCTTGCTCTAATATAACCTTGATGTAGTGATGGGCTGATGAAGCCTCGTGAAGCCTTGACGCTTTCCATCAAATTGGTTCGAGAAAAGGTTCATTTCTCGAGGCTTCATTTGCACACAAACCCCCCTACTGGTCAAAACTATTATTGTCATTTCAACTGATGTGATGACCCCTGCCTCCCATGCAAGTGTTAACATGGGAATAATCACTGCCAAGAATAGAAATAAAAACATATTAATATGATTTTCTGTGGTTAATTCATCCATCCATCCATCCATTCATTCATGATTTCATACATGATTTTTGTTAAGTGGGAAAAAGTAATATAGGTCTATTCATGTTTAAATTTTAGTGGTGTTTTTATAGGATTGTGTTTGTGAATATTGGTGAGATGGACTTTATTCATTTTTATTTAGAAACAGTATTTTTTCCACTGTGCTTGGACTCAGGCGGTTTCTCTTTTTTGATAGGACCTCTCCAGCTTTTGAAAAAACCCTTTCACATGGTACTGAGGATGCAGGGGTGCACAAATATCCCACAGCAAGCCTATAAAGGTGTGGATGTATGCCCCTCTGCCTCTCCCAGTACTCGAGAGGATTCTCTGCTCTGCTGATGTTCGGTTCTGCCAGGTACCTCTGCACTTCAACTGTGGCATCAGCAGTGACATTATGAGTTGTTCTGGACTCCATCAACAATGCATCAAAATGACACCACAGTTTGTTACCTGAGAAGCAAAAATGAAATATATCAATAATGTCATAACTGCAAAAAAATTTTTTAAACCAAAATACATACTTACCAGGTCTTTCAGATACAGTATCATGTGAAGTTGAAGCTGCAGCTGGAGATGACAGTGGTTGTGTAGACCCTATTATATTTGCACATTCAGAAGTAAGTCGTTTAACTGCTTCATCTGCCTTTGTTGGGCTAAAGAAGCCGAGTGTCTTATACCTAGGGTCTAACAGTGTTGCCAGTGAAAAAATGCTCATGCTTTGACATTTGTAGAGCTTTTCCCTAAGTAGCCTGATGAGGTGCTCGCCCAGTTCCTTAGCTACTGGGCCTGTTGTCTTTGCTGCCTCTTTCTGGAGCATGTTCTCAATCATTTTGAACAAAGGCACCACTTTGGAGCCAGATATCTGTTTTTCTTCTGACAACTCCAAAGTGGCCTCATGAAAAGGAGACAGTATGGACAGGCACTCAGAGACATGACTGTACTCCTCAGAGGTCAGTGCAGTATTATCAGTTTGTAAGCCTGCCAAAGCTGCCCCCACAGGCTCCCTGAGTTCTTCTAATCGCTCCAACATTTGAAAAGTGCTGTTCCACCTTGTTTCTACTTCTTGAATAAGTTTCTTTTTTTGTTTTCCCATGTGCTCTTGAACAAGGTCCAGCTTCTCCTTTAAAGATAAAAAACAACATTACATATGTAGCAATTCAAATCAATGTGTAACAAATTAAAACAAAAATTATGTTACTAACTTTAGCAGTTGTGCTGCTTCTAAAATAGCCCACCAGCTTCCTTGCTTTTGAACGGATGGTGGCCAGCACTGGGGTTTGTTCAAGAGCCTTTTTAACAATCAGATTTAGGGTGTGAGCAATGCACACAGCATGACGCAACTTCAGCTCTTTGCCACAGGCAATCATATTAGATGCACCATCAGTAACTAGACAAGTGATTTTAGATTTTATTCCCCACTGTTCAATAAGGGACGATTTTACACATGCCAAATTTTCAGCTGTGTGTGCCTGTGGGAATTTTGCTACACTAAGTAGTGTAGACTTCAGACATGTGTTACCATCTATAAAATGGCATGTTACAGCTAAGTAGGCATCCATATTTAGTGATGTCCACATGTCTGCTGTCAAACTGACTGCAGGAACTTTCTGGACTTCAGCTTTGGCCTTCTCTTTCTCTTGCTTGTATCTGGCCTCAACCATAGCCTTTATAGTCTAAATGAAGAAAGTAAGAAAAATTTTTTTATTTAAAGGTTTATTTAATTGCTACACCCATACTTTATCTATATGCTCACATGTACCTTTCTACTAGGAAGGACATAAGTTGAATCCAATTTTGCAACAAAGTCCCTGAAACCTTTATCCTCGACTATGCTGAATGGCTGTGTGTCTCTAACAATCATGGAGACCAAAGCCTCATCCAGCACCTCCTTTCTGTTCACTGCATGGTAGATTAGATTAGAATTATCTCATTGTCTTAGAAAAAAGTAATCACCAATAAAATAGCTGTATACCTGTATATATGTAATTTCACAAATGTATAAAGTTATTTATAAAAACGTAATTACATAATCATGTGCAATAGTCATGTCTAATAAATATTGTATCAGCAATGTCATTGTATTTATTATCATGGTTGTCTAGAATAAATAGGAAATGGAAAGGCATACCCACCTTGGCTGGGTCCAACTGTATTTCCCTCATTATTTTCATGACAAGCACGAAAATGTCGCAGCATAGATGATGTGTTGTTGTTGTACCCCAGTTCCTTGGCACACAGCAAACACTTCACCTTGGAATAGAAAAAAATAATACTTGTGAATATTACAGTAGTAACACATTTCTATATTAACAAGCATTTTTAAATACCTTGTTTGGAGAAATCTGGTCAAAGTGTTGCCATACAGGGGAAATCCTTCTCCTCTTAGCAGGCTCCATGAAAAAAAAATTCTGTCACAGATAAATTTGCAAAACTCCAGAACTAACACCCACATTTTCCTGGGACTCATGGCGCTTTAAATATGCTCATAAATCGCGCCAGTACTCGAACCACTTCCTGAACCGGCGAGGCTTCACACATCATCCGTGACGTCACTTGTTCTTAAAGAAGCAAGCCTCGATACGCGCTTCACGAAAGACTTCCTAGATTTCTCGACACACGCTCCGAAGCCTCGGCACAGTACGACCCATCACTACCTTGATGTTCAAGTCCACGTTTGTACCCTGACCTTAAGATTTATGTCCTTTGTTATAATAGTCTCAGTCCATGTGCCTTGTTCTAGCCTGACATAGATTACTGTTCCTTGTTGTAGCCTAGACATTGAGTGCTCTGGATATCCATATTCCTTGTACTAGCCTGACCTTAGTATAAACTTGTCCTTGTTTTGGTGTTTCCCATTGTGTCTTGCCCCTCGTGTTCATATTAGCAATTAGCTAAACGTTGGGTAGAATTTAGCATTCCTTGTTTAGCACAGTTAAGAGTTCATGATAGTTTAGTTACCATGTATTAGTTAGTGTTTAGCTTTAGCATAGCTTTTAGCTTAGCATAGCCTTTAGCCTAGCAATCCATGTTAGTGGTGTAGCTCCCCCTTTTGTTCCCTGTGTGCACTGTGTGTGTTTCATGTTCACAGTTCTAGCCTTGTCTCTGCACCTTCAATGTATCTAAAAATTCCGGCTTAAATGGACGAACATGAAATTTGTAAGCATTAAGTGTGGCTGAAATAGACATAATAAATCTTCAAACCTAACTGAAAGACATAGTTACATATTTTGAGTATGGGTAAAATATATTATTGCTGTGTCTTGCTGGCTCAGAGGGTAGCACTGTCGCCTCACAGCAAGAAGGTCCTGGGTTTGATCCCCAGGTGTAGCAGTCCGTGTCCTTTCTGTGTGGAGTTTGCACGTTTTCCCTGTATCTGCATGGGTTTCCTCCGGGAGCTCCGGTTTCCTCCCACAGTCCAAAGACGTGCAAGTGAGGTTAACTGGAGATACAAAATTGTCCACGACTGTGTTTGACATTGAACTTGTGAACTAATGAATCTTGTGTAATGAATAACTACCGTTTCTGTCATGAATGTAACCAAAGTGTATAAAACATGACATTAAATCATAATAAATAAATAATATTGCTGTGTCTAAAGTGGACTGGTGCCTTATCTTAATGGATTTTGTCCCAAAGTTTAGTATTTACAGGATAAATGTAGGATAGATGTTCTGGAACTACTGTGACTGAACATTAGTTGTGATATTTCTGTGCATTTATGGATTATTGGTTGTGATTGAATGAATTTTCTGTTTCCTTGCTTTTACCAGAAGGTACAGGATTTGATCCCCAGGTGGAGTGGTAAGGGTCCCTTATGTGTGGAGTTTGCATGTTCTCCCTGTATCTGCATGGGTTTCCTCCGAGAGCTCCGGTTTCCTCCCACAGTCCAAAGACGTGCAAGTAAGGTATATACAGGAGATACAAAATTGTCCACGACTGTGTTTGACATTGAACTTGTGAACTAATGAATCTTGTGTAATGGATAACTACCATTACTGCCATGGATGTAAACAAAGTGTGTAAAACATGACGTTAAAATCCTAATAAATAAATAATATTGCAGTATTTACAGGATATGTTCTGGAACTACTGTGACTGAACATTAGTTGTGATATTTCTGTGCATTTATGGAATATTGGTTGTGATTGAGTGAATTTTCAGTTTCCTTGCTTTTACCTTGAATCACCTTGAAGTGAAATCACTAGCCTCATTGATTTTCCTCCCCCTTTACCTGTTACAAATCAGTCATTTTCTCTTTGTACCTCACAATCCAGTGTTGCTGAAAAGATCATGTTGGCAGTTTTCTTTTATTGTTTGATCCAGCAAGCATTGGATGGGAAAATAGTTTTTGGGAGGGCGTTTGGGTAAAGTACTGTGTTTTTAAAGGTTCTATTAAGAGAAGAAGCAGAAAAAAACATAAACTTTTTCAAAATCTACCAGACAGTTTAAACATCATTCCTTGATAAACTGTTCACTTTATATCAAAGCAACTTCAATATTTGATTTATATTTGTTTGCAGTTTTGACACTGTCACAATTTGTCAGGTGACACAAAAGACAATGAACTACTCATGTGCCCCTACAGACAAGTATTAAAGGATACAGTTAGAGATTCCTCCCACCCCAGACTCCTACAGATCTAAAATGCTAAGCATGTGTTTTACTAATGAGCTTAGATCCAATTATACAGTATGTACAAACACTATTTCCAAATAAGAAAGTAGGGACATTTTATAAAATGCAATAAAAATAAGAATATGTGATTTGTTTAGCAGATAAAGGTAAGAAAGAAAAGTTGTACCTTAGTGGTTAAGGTACTGACCTAGTAATCAAAAGGTTGCTGTCTGAAGCCCCACCACTGCCAGGTTGCTGCTGTTGGGCCCTTGAGCAAGGCCCTTAACCCTCAATTGCTCACACTGTATACTGTCACACGACTGTAAGTCAGTTTGGATAAAGGTGTCTGCTAAATGCTGAAAATGTAAAAGATCCCTAGTGTTTCCATAACCAAATTGTATTTTGTAAATTTAGAATTTGATGCTTGCACCACACAGGCAGTTAGGGCACAGGCATGTTTACCACTGTGTTACATCACCTTTCCTGTTAATTATTCTGTTTAATGGTTTGGGAACTGAGAATGTGTATTGTTGCCATTTTATGAAATTGGAAGTGGAATTTTTGTCAATTCGTGCTTGATACAAGACCTAAGCTGGCCAATATTCCATAGGCAATGTTAAATGATTCACCTCTTCTGATGTGCTACAATAGCGTGAATTTATAGACACCGTGCATGTGCTTGAATGGCCTGCCTGCAGTCCAGATCTAACTGGGTTAAAACTTGTCTTGCTGAAATTACCGTAGACAGACAAACTGCCAGCATTTTGGGTTTATTTTCAATTCATGCAGCTGCAGGGCTGCATTTGATGCCTCAGTGGCGAGTTGTAATCTGCCTCATTACACACCTGCTACCAGTTTTTAAATACTGTGTCCACTCACTGCCCACTGTATTAGACACTCCTACCTAGTTGGTCCACTTTGTCAGAGACGATCACTCATCTATTGCTGCTGTTGGAGTTGGTCATCTTTGAGATCTTCATCAGTGGTCACATGACGCTGCCCATAGGCACAGGACGTGCATCATAAAATGAAGTAACAGAAGGACAGATAGATGAAACAGTGTGGGATGAATAGATTAAAATATTAATATATTGAGGGTGGCTTGGTGGGTCTCCTCACAGCGAGGTCCTGGGTTTGATTCCCGAGTGGAGTGGTCCAGGTCCCTTCTGTGTGGAGTTTGCATGTTCTTCCTGTGTCTGTGTGGGTTTCCTGCAGGAGCTACGATTGCATCCCACAGTCCAAAGACATGCAAGTGAGGTGAATTGGAGTAAAAAAAAACGTCCATGACTGTGTTTGCCATTAAAGACTAGAACTGATGAAAATTGTGTAACCAGTAACTACCTGTCCTGTTACGAATGTAACCAAAGTGTGTAAAGCATGATGTAAAAATCATAATAAAATAAATAAAACAATATATTATATATATAACTATATAATATATATCTTTACACATATGCCAGCCTGCATAGGTCATTTGCCTGAAGATCATAACCAATTGATTATGCTATACTTGATTGTACTCAAAGCATTTGAACTGCCTAAAAGGACAGGCAATAGACAGCTTCACATTTATATTGATATAAATTTAGACACCATCTGCCAGGCACACATTGTAAAACTGCCAACTAGGGGTTTCAGTGGCACATTTTTTAGCACTTTAATAGTCACGTGTCTCTCTGCAAGGATTCTGTTTCTTTTTGAGCGAAGGTATACAGAATATGTGTGTCTCATGGTATAGTGTAATATGACTGTCAGTGCATGTCTAAAACGATTACAGAATAAAATGAAACATATAAACTGTGACAGATTTGTTACTTAACTATAGCTGAGGGGTCTATGCTAAAGTGAATCAGTCATCCAAAAGAACTCGCTGGCAAGATACATATGCCTTATATAGCGTGAATTGCTGTGCCTGCTGTGTTGACAAGCCAAGAATTTGCCATGCAGGACAACAAGTGTCATGTTCCAGCCAAGTTTGATTTCTTCTTTCATCACTAGCTGGAATAAAAATATATAAACTGTCTGTTTTTATACCCATATTCATTTTCCTGCAAGCAAGAAAATCTGAATAAGCCACACCATGGCTGCAAGGAGAATTTTATACAAATTAAGCCACAGACGTATACACATAGTATAAGCCAAACCCACAGGAATTAAAATAGATGCCAAGCGCCAAGTGTATATTCTGCTAGCACCCCAGTGCCGAGATTCTGAACACCCCAGTTCGAATCTCGGCTTTGCTACCGGTCGGCTGGGCACCATCTAGCGGACACAATTGGCAGTTCCTACAACAGCAAACAATAATTGGTCATCGAACTAAGTGGACGGGGTCTTCAAAGGTTGTTCAAGGATCCTGGTTAGCAGATCGAGGTGTCTGTGCAGAAAGTGGATAAGCCTCATGTGCGAATCCACTAAAGCACGGGTGTAAAAGAAGGGGGTTGCTAGGGCTGTGCACATGTCGGAGGGCGTGTGAGCAGCAATATACCCTCCTTGAACATAATCGGGATCCACCGCAGCGGAGGACAATTTGACTAGGCTAAATCGGGAGAAAAAGGGAGAAAATGCATAAATAAAATAGAAAAAATTAAATAAAAAAATTGATGCCATGAACATTGTCTATTAGAAATCATTAACCCTCTGGCACAGAACGATTTACATCTATACTGAAAGTACCACACATACATTTACCACTGGGAATTCAGTTTTGTCTGCATTCTGGGTTCAAACTCTGAAGTAGTGAATAATATTATGTAAAATATTTTTAGAAGTACTTAATAGTATATTTATTATCTCACTCACTTTCTAAGCCGCTTATCCTAATCAGGGTGCAAGGGGGTGCTTGAGCTGTGTCAATAGCAGTCAAAAGATCATTTATCACTGACAGCATGGATGGACTCAACGACACACCAATCTTAACCCAAGTAGAACGGGTGGCATGGTGGCTCAGTGCGTAGCACTGTCGCCTCACAGCAAGAAGATCCTAGGTTTGATCCCCAGGTGGGGCGGTCTGGGTCTTTTCTTGGTGGAGTTTGAATGTTCTCCTCGTGTCTGCATGGGTTTCCTCCGGGAGCTCCGGTTTCCTCCCACAGTCCAAAGGCATACAAGTGAGGTGGAGATACAAAATTGGCCATGACTGTTTGACACTAAACTTGTGAACTGATGAGTATTGTGTGACCAGTGGCTACCTGTTCTGTCATGAATTTAACCAAGTGTGTAAAACATGACGTTAAAATATAGCAAAAAAGAATGATGTAGTATTTAGAAAATCAGGATATCATACTGCCATGTCAAAATTATTCAACCCCTACATACAACCCCAAATCAGAAAAAGTTGGGACAGTATGGAAAATGCAAATAAAATAAAAATGCAGTGTTCCTTACATTTACTTTGACTTTTTTTTATTGCAGACAGTTTGAATCCTGTAACACTAAATCACTAGGTATCCTCTGTGCCAAAACATCTTTTAAGTGTGGTGAAAAGGAATGGCAACATTACAAAGTGCCAACATTACATGACATTAAAATACAGCAAAAAAGAATGATGTAGTATTTAGAAAATCAGGATATCATACTGCCATGTCAAAATTATTCACGACCCAGATCAACCACACAGCAGCACAAAATCATAACCGCTGCTTACCTGAGCTTCTCTTCTTCAAACTGAGACCAAATCTATATCCGTGTGTTGTTCCATTAGGGATATAATCCACCTGTTTTTCTTCTTGGTGGCCATCTTGTATGTTTCCAGAATATTTCCAGAAAATATAAATCCACATCCAACTGTGTTTTTCCACCTAACTAACAAAAACATCTTTGGATAATTTATTCTCTCAGCTTTTGCGATAAAAAGCTGAAACTGGTAATTTGTTAACTAAGCTTTTGCTTATACTTCTACAACCAATAAAGAGAGAGTTTTTCATTACCAGCTCACCTAAATAACACACGTTGGATAAATCCAAAAATCATTAGCATGTATTGCTTTGGATTAGAGGAACAACTTAAATGCCACCTAAAATGTGAATTTGGAAGTTCTAATTGGTTTATACAGCTGTTTATCAAGGCCTGAACCACGACTGAATCTCTGAATCAAATGCACTGATCCATGGAGTTGTTCACGCATGACACCATAATGAAATAGAGTGAGCAAAACATATAAATCTTTACCATAGATAAGAGCACAGCTCCCTGATTCGATTCCAATGAATAATTCATTTGAAAGGAGTCGTTTACTAAGTTGTTTTTACTCAGTGATTCAGTTTGCTTTTTCAAAGGCTGATGTGAAGAAATGGGGGAGGGGTATTGTCATGTGTATGGACAGAGTCTGACAGAGCTTTGGAGACATGGACTCTTTTTACTCCAACTTCATTAACTTTTATATAACATTAAACTATAAAACATATGCAGTTTCACAGAACCATGGAACATATTAACAGGTTTCACATACATCCTTATGCGAAAAATACCTTGAAACTTAAAGTCTTTAAAACTCAATGACACTCCCAGAACCAATTGATGTTGAATTTCAAAGAACCACTGTATATAATAACATGAGGATTAAATAGACTGTATAGAGTCAATGACTGAATTACTTTATTTCTGCTTCTACTGAGCAGCTGATAGAGAAAAAAATGCTCTTTTATGGCAGAAGAAAAATGTGCTCTATTTCTAAGAACTAAGCCACTCTTTCTCACACACACACACACAAACACACACACACACTAAAATGCACAGACTAATCAAAAGCACCAGCAAACCCACAGATGGCAGATTAACAAAACTGACATTAACACTCACAACATTCATTAGCATACCAACTATATACAACAAATAAGCATATGTGTCAGCATGACATCGCTGTGCCCTCCCCTCAAGTCCCAGGCAGCATCCCGCTGATGTTCAGTGTTACACATTTTGAGTGTCCATATACTTGTGGTGCTGGACTTTTTGACCGTTAAGCTGAGCATACCATTTTGCAACACATACTTCTGTTCCTGCAGATAACACTGACCACAGAGCCGTTCTAATCTGGTTCTGTTCATGTTTTAACGTAATTTTCTATCTAATTTTCTCTAACGAAATGTTAAGCCTGTTTTAGAGCTATCAGTGTCTATATAAGCTGTTGTAGTACTCAGACTGAACAAAGGCATCTCAAACACTGACCTTCTCTTCTGCATGAGTGCTTTCCCATACGGGATTCACAAAGTTCTTCCTCTCCTGATTTATGTCTATAGTATACTTTAGTCTGTGTAGTGACTTTAGGTTGCACCTAACATCCAGTTCCTCACAAAGAAAGTGCTTTTGGGACCGCCACTGGCTGGGGTAAGGTTTTTGCTAGTGGTTTCTTGCTGCCTCTGCATTTTCCTTTGCTACCTGGTGCATGCACTCCTTATCTTCTGCTGTAGCTCGATGATGTAGTCGAACAAGGGCTCTGCTTGAAGCTGGTGATTCAGTGGCTGGCTGAAGGTCAGATCAAAGTGGCACAGAGTTTCCGCTCCATAGTCAAGGATGCCAGTGTGTGTTTAATCTAAACAAAACTTTATGACACTGTGTGTTTTTTCACTAATTAAGCTAGTACCAAGTGTAAAATAGAGCAATGTTATTTCTTAGGTCTAACACTTACAATGAGTTGTACTGTCAACATTTTCTCCAACATTTTAACACATCAACAGTTTTTGCTTTAAAGCTGTCCAGGTCCACATTCAGATGCAACTGCTAACACAAAAGCTTATGGTGTGATAAAATCATCTGTGACAGAGAGTAATGTCAGCAAATCATGGCTTGGTTTTCTATGGTCAAGCAGCCACACACTAAACCTAAGAACACCATGTATGAAGTATTGACTACAGCAATGTAAAGAACATGATCAATAGACTCTAGGACAAAGGAGACAGATTCTGTAAGGTGATGAATTATGCCTTAGACAGAAAGATCATTTTATTCTTTTATGCTTTAATGCCACCAAACAAAAATGAAATAAAAGAAATTAATGGACCGAATTTGTTGTGTGCCATTTGTCACCTTTGGATGTGATGTGTGGTGTCCTCACACACTATAAAATTAGAGAAATATGGGCACCAATGTAAGACTTGTTGGACATTTTATTCCAAAGCCTATTTCATCTTTTTTTGAAGCAATTACTGCATCGAGTCTTCTGGAAAAACTTCGTACAAGATGAGGCCATTCTGTCTGAAGAACATATGCAAGGTCAGACAATAATACACAATGATATGCATTCTAATTCACCCCAAAATGTGTTTAATGTTGTGAAAGTCTTGAGTCTCTTCACACCCAACTCATCAAACTAGGTCTTAATGGACAGCACTTTGTGTACACAGGCACAGCCATTGAAACATTTTACCTCATCAACCACTCTTTTCCTGGAGAGGGTCATGGCAGGGCTAGTTTCACCAGGAAATACTGGGCACGAGGCAGAAATAACCTGGAATACCCAGGGCTTCGGCTAACCCTCTTCCAAATGTAGTCAATCATGTTCGTGTAGACGCCACTGCTGAGATGTAAACCCAGATATCAGCGTACTGTACTGAAATTCTGAACTCCTCAGTTCGAAACTCGGTGTCGCCACCGGTCGGCTGGGTGGCATCCGGCGGGCATAATTGGCATTGCCTGCAGCAGATACTAATTGGTATCTGCAGGGTGAGGGCCGGACTATGTGTTGGTGGGTGGGTCTTCATACGCTGTGTAAGGACCCTGATTGGCGGAAGAGACGCCTGTGCAGAATGCAGGGGTGAGAAGAGGAGGGCTGTACACATGTTGGAAGAGGGTGTGTACAGCGACGTACTCTCCTCAGATGCAATCGGGTATCCCTCAGCAGCGGAAGACAAATTGAGTGCACTAAATCGGGAGGAAAATGGGAAGAAAATGCATAAAAAAAATAAAAAAAAAAGACCACTGCACCACTCAAGCACCAAGCTGAATTATTATTATTATTATTATTATGATTATTAATACTCTCTTTTTAACATGGTTAATTACAAAATAGTAAAGAATATAATTTTACACTTTTTATTTATCACAGCAGTTATTCTGTTTACTGCAGTAAACCTAAAACATTCACATTCAGCTTGTAGAGAAAATACACAAAAAAGGGATAGAATCAGAATAAAAACTGGTTGTCACAATAGGGCCAGCTGCTTAGTCCACCAGCTTGCGACAACCAAATTCTCGGCTATGTAAAGAGTGAGGCTGCCACCCCACTTACTGACCCAGCTTACGCCCGGCGTCAATTCATACACTCATAAGACGCCACTCACTCTGTTTTTAAAGGCAGCTCATTTCTCCAGGGTGGTTCACTTGTGATGGTCAATAAGTGCCACAACACTGGAGTTACGATGAAAAACTGGATTAGACTGATCCCAGCATCATAGTTTCACAGAGGAAAGAGCAGGTTGCCAACAGAGAACAGCTCTGTGGGAAAGGAATCTGTGATTAAATAGAAGGACTTCTACCTGGAGAGAATTAATGCTCAATGAATTGCAGAGGCAATTAGATATCAGCGCCTCCATACCCCCTGCTGGCCACAATGGCATTGCAGGTGGGCATTATTCTGTAAACCCTTTACAGTTTAATCTAAATAAAACCAGTTATTTTGCTTATTTAAGTGTATCAGTCACATCATTGACCTACCTAGTGTTTACTTGTTCTGATACCATTGTCTTGTAAAATTAACAAATATTAACAGCTGTGTTTGTTTCCAAACTTGCTTTAGTTTTATTCCAAATCATATTTTGGCTTTATTTCTGACTATTTCTACTATTTTACCACAGCGTTTTAACTCAAACAGAGCACAATCAGTACAGACTCTGAGTTGCTGCAGTTAAATATGAAATGAAAAGCTAATTTAAGTCTGAACAGCGGTGGCATAAAGGCATACTTAGCATCACATCTTTTACCTTTAAACATTTGGCCTTGAGTCGAAGGAAGCCCATCTACACCCATTTCAAAAAGCCCGTGCCATTGATTTTTCTCAAAACGTTAAACCTGTCTCCCACCAACAGTGCAATCTTGATCCCGGCAGGAAAGCAACAGGGTAGTCGTTATTGCTGTGACCTAAGTTCTTCTCTGCCTTGTTTCTCAGCTCTTTTTTATTCTTTCCTTTTTTCTGTTCAGCCAGGCCCAAACAACAATGTACTCTGTATTCACTAACATCAAGAAGAAATCCATTTACACACCCCAGACGCCTAGATCAAAAACAGCCTAGCTTGTGTTTCTGACTCACTCACAGAAATGTGCTCTGAATTTCTGTCATCCCAGTATCTTTAATTCTTAAATGCTAACCAACATTTGAACATTATTACCCCAGGTTTCAAGTGACATTTATTAGGGCACATTCCATTGGCTCATTTAATTAATTAATTTTGGTTTTACAGGTTCAATAATTACTCAAGGGACAGTTAAAAACTACAGTTTGCAATTTTTCTCACATTAATTTCCTAATAATTGTTTGGACAGATCATGACAAAAATGCAAACAAACTTACAGTGGGTGATACACATCAACATGGGTTTGATTCTTGTTCACAGAGTTTGGAATTGTTCCTCAGTATGTGGGTTTCTGGGTGAGTTGTGAGAACTTGTGAGTTCTTTGGTTTCCTTTCTCTTTAAAAAAAACATGCAGCCCATATGGCGAAGTGTGATATTCCGCTAGCACTCCAGCCAGCTCTGAGATTCTGAACTCCCCGGTCAGCTGGGCACCCCCTAGCAGGCACAATTGACAGTGCCTGCAGAAGACAAAATAGACCACCAGTCTGCTGAGTGGGAAACACTGGACTAAAAAGTGGGTGTCTGGAATCTGCAATGCTTGTTAAGTTGCCTGCCTTGCCCAAGTGCAAGAGCATGAAGGTCAAGGGATGGTGCACATATCGGAGGGATCCCCAGTAGCAGAAGACAGCATGCCTACACTAAAATTGGGAGAAAAATGCAGATGTGGGATTGGCTATTTGAAACTGCCTCTAGGTAAGTTAGTGAGTAAATGTATATGATGCCTTGTAATGGACTGGCACCATACACAGGGTGAGTAAATGCCAAACAATGGTTTCAATTCTTGTCATTGTATGTGTAAGGTTTTGCATGCTTTCCCCACATATGTTTAAATTCACCTCTGGTAGTCCCTGCTGAGTCTGGTTCCTCTGAAGGTTTTTCCTGCATTTTAAAGGAGTTTTTCCTTGCCCCTGTCATCCTCGGCTTGCTCAACAGGGATTTTTGGTCTGTTGGTCCTGGAGTCTGTAAGGTTGCTTTGAGACAATGTCCATTGTAAAAAGCGCTATACAAATAAAACTTGACTATAAGACTTGACTTGACTAGTCTGGTTTCCTACTACACACTAGTTAGTGGATCGGTTAGTGTAAGATGACCTGCAATACACTGGTTTGTCAAGGGTCATCAATGATCTCTTCATACGTTGCATCTAATGTTCCTGGGATGGGGACACAGGGTAAACATTTTTTACATACATTGTAAAATAGAGTCAATCCCACATCCTCAGAAATTATTTTTCTGTAAAGGACCTAATGTACCAGATGTGCAACTGTGCCCTCCACTAAAATAAAATAGATAATTAAAAATGTTTCAATAGAATGTACTTTATATAAAACTATTGTCTGGTTTATTTCAACTGAGCACAATTCAAAATTAAGTTAATATCTAATTTAAAAGGTAAACACATTCTTTTTCCTCTGACAGTAACATTTGTAAGCAGCTAATACATTGTGCTTGAGAAGGGTCATCTTGTGTCCCAGAGGCAGATGATAGGAAAGAAAATGAGAAAGTTTAGAGATCATTCTGACCTGACCCCTTTGTCTGTCATCTGATATTACAAGCAAAGTTTGTCAAAGGATTAGCTGGGTATCACAGCACGGCCCCTTACCTGTATCTTTTGTGTGTGTGTGTGTTCATTGTTTTCTATTACCTTGGTTTCTCTGTCAATTCAGTTTACCAGAAATGCTGAGAATAGTACATTTATCAACTCAACCCACAACACATGATGCTTGAATACTATTTTACAATAACATTAAAACCACCTGCCTAATATTTTATAGCTCCCCTTTGTACCATCAAAATAGCTCATTCTCATTAGAGGGTAAACTTCTGCACAAACCCTTAGTGTCTTGCAGTATCTGGCATCAACATGTTAGCAGCAGGTCCTTTAAGTCCAGTTAGTTGTCAGTTTAGGCCTCCATGCACTTTGTTCAACGCATTCCACAGATGCTGGATAGAATAGATCTGAGGAATTTGAAGGCCAAGTAAACAGACTGAGCTTTTTGTCATGTTCCTCAAACCATTTCTGAAAAATGTTTACAGTTTGTCAGGGCAATATGCAAGGCACCCATGCTGTGGGCACTGATGCACCACTATACAAGACTGATATTAGATTTTGCACCTCTCACAGAAAAGTCGGGATGGTTACTGGAACTCAACCTCCTATTGTTCCCTAAAACAAGCTGAACTGTAAACTCATATGACCACAGTACATGTTTACACTGTCATTTGGACCATCTGAGATGAGCTCAGGCCCAGAGAACTTACAGGTGTTTCTGTAAAGCATTAATGTGATGGCTTTTCATTCATTGGGTGAAAGGCAGGAAACACCCTGAGACAGGTCTCCAGTCAAACACAGGGCAGACAAAACAAATGTAGCAATTTTGAATTTATATAATTGCCATTTTTGCCTATTAATCCACACTTACTTACAACACATGCTTACAACATGAGAGTTATTTGAAATAAAAAGTCTTAAACTCTTATTTACAGAAGCACTGAAATACTTCAAATTGTGGTCAGCATTCACTCATTCACTTTCTTAACCACTTATCCAATTAGGGTCGCGGGGGGTGCTGGAGCCTATCCCAGCTTTTCAATGGGCGCAAGGCACACTGGGGACAAGGTGCCAGTCCATCGCAGACACACATGCACACACACACCCATTCACCTATAGGGCAATTAAGTGTCTCCAATTAACCTGGCTGCATGTTTTGGACTGTGGGGGGAAACCCACACAGACACGGGAAGAACATGCAAACTCTGCACAGAAAGGACCCAGACCGCCCCACCTGGTGATCGAACCCAGGGCCTTCTTGCTGTGAGGTGACAGTGCTACCCATCGAGCCACGATGCCGCCCTGTGGTCAGCATTCTAGCCATTCAATTTGCTTAAAAGGATCTGACGTGGAAAATAAAATAAACTGCCCAAATTCAGGTGTGATTAGATTGTAGAAATGTATCCATATTGTACTTTTGATTGATCCTATTTCATTTTAGATTATATGGATAATATATATATATATATATATATATATATATATATATATATTATCCATAAAATCTAAAATTATATATATATATATATATATATATACTGTAGTAATAAGTTCAACTAATTATAAATGCATCACCATATTGTTCACAAAAAGTTAAAGTGAGATGTCTCTTGTTAGCACCTCTTCCACACTTCCGGCCCTGTGGCACTGCAGAGTTTAGAGTTTGTGGATTTGGGCTGGTCCATAAACAGTTTTCAGTAAAAAGAAAAAAAGATAATTGGAGCCCCCCTTTCTCATAAAGTCAGTGTATTTTTAAAACCCAAGTCTATGTTGATCACAAAGAATGAAATAGTAATCCCTTGTTAAACAGAGGTCAAGTACCAGACGTCACACTGAATGATCCGAGTAACAAGATTGATTTAAAGTAAAAACACTGCTACTTCATTTAGTCAGTCAGAGTAATGTTAGAGTCTTACAATCAGCTGACATGGCAGAGTGTCAGGGCAACATGGCAGGACAGCTCAAAGTAAGTGCAGTTAACTGAAGTAGGAATTTCATTCAAAAAGAGGGTTGATGTATATTGATTATTGGCATTTTTTTTACCTCTTAAAACCAGATGCAAATATCATATAATCCATCACGGATGGATCACTTTACTACTAAATTTAATTACAGTGGTACCTTGAAACTCAACGTCAATTGGTTCTGGGAGTGGCGTTGAGTTTAAAAGGCGTTGAGGTTTTTTTTCCCATAAGGATGTATGGGAAGCCTGAAGCGTTTCATGGTCTCGTTGAACTGCATATATTTTAGGCTTATGTAAAATAATGGAGTTGTTTCTGACACTTAAACACTGAAATACAATACAATTACATTTAAAAATCAATCAAAAATACAATAAAACCTGAACTTATGCTTCTTAATTAGTGGAGCAAACAAATAAGCAGTAATAATTAAGAAAGGTTTAGTGTTTCTATGTCGTTCTTTTAATACATTAAGTTACATTATTTTATTTTTAATGATAAGCGTTTTAGACTCTCTCAGAAAATCTGACTCTTACAATTTGTCAGAACCCCGAGCTGTAACACAAGTTTAAAAGTGAAACAGGAGAAAAATGTGGATTTTTTTTATTCACAAATTATAACAATTCTGTGTTGTTGATCCAGTTTTTACCATTAGCTTTATATGTTTCTGTCTTAAAATATTTGTGACAACTGTGTATTTATAGATTTAGTTAATTAATTAGTTTTAATAGACCATTTTAGAAATGGAGACATAAGGTATAGTTTTTACAGTATGCCAGTCATATTCAACAAATCCCAATCAAACTGTTCCAAATCCTCAGAAAGATGAAAAATAATAAAATATTTGTTGATTGTAGAATTTAACTTTACCAGCTTATTGTCCCTGACAAAATTTAGACTATAAAAACTAAAGTCAAATATGCCACACACCATAAAACATAATAATAATAATAATAAAATTTATAATAATTAAAAATTTATAATAATAATACAAAATGTAAACATAGCCGCAAGCAGCAAAAGCAGTCCAAGAACGAAGTAGCCCAGTCTGGCTCAATACATGAGTGTGGGACCATTCCTTAAAAAGAATATGATATGAAAGCACTATGCCAAATCGGACAATCTTTGTTCACGTAACATTTTCTTCTGTGCTATAGTGGCACCAAGTGCTTTTTTGCCATAGAATAACAACCTTCTATGCTATGTCTCTGAAGTTTCTAAGTTAGAGCAGTATCTGTGTTCTTTATGGTTGGCTTCCTCCACCCATGTTTGCTTCACCCATCTGGAAACAACACTATGGAAATCCAAAATTTCCAAAGGTTATTATTGTGATTTTAAACAATATATAAATAAACAACAATTAGCTCAAAGTCTGAGTGGGCGGAGCTATGTGCTGCTTGAAGCAACAATTAATCAATGAGACAAGTAATCACAGGGAAAAAGAATTTGGTCCGTCTGTCACACGCAGTAGGAAATATGGACCTTTTTAATTTGCATTTTCCCCCAATTTTCCTCCCAGTCTAGTCATATCCAATCACCCTATTGCATTACGCTTCCCCTCTATGATGTTGATCTCCACTCTGATTGAGGAGAGCTGTGACTTACACACGCCCCCTCCAACATGTGTGCAGTAGCCGACTGCATTTTTTCAACTGCACAAGGCGAGTTCATATGTGGATCAGCTTTGTGTACAGAAAGACACACCCTGATCCTCATTATCCCTACACTTTATGCAGGCGCCATCAATCATCCAGCAGAGGTTGTAATTGCATCAGCTTAGGGCTCCCTCCAGCACCCTGCCCTTGAACAACAGCCAATCATTGGCTCAGAGCTGAGTTTTAATCTGACAAGTTCTGGTGTGCTAGCGTACTGCGCCACCTGAGCGCTTTGGACCTCGAAGTTTGATGTTATGCTATATCGCCATTATCAGGCCAATCAAGCTTGAGCGCCTCTGTATGACTTTTGGTTTGGTCTGTGCATTTCTTTTTTTATTGGAAAATTAGAAGAAGATGAAGAAGAAGAAAAATCCTATCACAAACAATAGGGTGTCAGCACCTTTTGGTGGATGGACCCTGTAATAATACCAATTGAATGAACCACCTCCATGAGGTGGGTCAAATATTTAATACTTGATGTGTCACTTCTAAACAATGGAAACTTCTAAACTGAAAAGAAAATTAGTGCAGCAAGACAAAGGCATAGACACAATGTGCCAGAAAATGCTTTTTATTCTCATGTTTGGTCTTCTTTCATTCCAGCATAGTGCATTATGAGCCATATGATCACAAGGGCAAACACAGTCAAATCGTGCACTCACTGTATTTTTTTTCTTCTTTGGATTTCAATGTGCAAACTAAAAAAGCCTCTGGAAATCAGTATTGAAACACATCAAAGTCAGTATATAAAAACCACTAGAATAGAGAAAGAGAGAGGTCAATGTGATATACAGAAAAAGACAGAGAAAGAAATTGCAGTAAGGTAAGAATGTTATTCTGTAATCACAAACTACAAGCTGTAAGCTACAGGCTATAAAGAGGGATTACACAAAAAAAGAGAATGTGAAAGTCAGAGGTAAACCCCCCCTGTAAAGAGTAGGATACAAGGTAATGCAATTGAACTTTATTGAGCTTTATTGTCTGAACATCTGTTTATATTCCTAAATCACAAAACAATAAATCAGTGATACTTATTCACACGCTTAAGTCATACATAAAATCTTAATACTGCTTATGCCTAGTTACACTACACAATTTCCGCCCTGATTTTCGCTAGAATTGCCGGGTCGGGAACAACTCGGCGTTCGCTCGGCGATCAAAACTCGGCTCTCAATCGCTATGTGTGAACTACTCAACAACTCGATCCGAGTGGCTCACCAAGTGCTCGCCGAGCGCTTGGCGATTGAAGAGAGATACCTAGCATGTCAAATATCTGGATCTGAGTCGCCCAACTGGCAATGAGTGCTATGTCGAACGGCCAATGAGAACGCAAGATACTGTGTAAAGGGAACGCAGGGGAGGAGTTGTAAAAAGGTGGGACAGGGGCATAATATAGTTTATATCAGAATACATTGGTACACACACATGTTTTAGAGTATTTCTGACCTGATCATTCTCTACAAAACATAACACCAACGTTGCATTGCAAACAATATTTATTAACCTCAAACTCACTACAGAACAATCCATGCTGTTCGCATTGCCAAATCCACTCAGATTCATTTTTTTCATTTTTTGAAATACACACCGACTTGAAAGACTCCCGATTACAAGAGATCCAGTTGTGTAGTGTGAACTGTACAGCGAGCGACCTGACAACTTGGAAAGGTGTGTAGTGTGAACTTGGCATTAACTGCAGTTTCAGAACCTTGGACAGCAATCATAACCCACTGATGAAAGCTCAGGACTTAAGAAATAGTAAAAATAGTTACGGAACCAGAAAACCACAGTACAAAATCAAGTTTCAGAACAGCAGAATGTTTACTTTTTTGCTAATACATCATAAGTTCCAATCTCGACATTGCTACAGATATTTACAACAGATTGATAAATGTAGGCACCCCTCCTAATTATTACTTCAGATGTTTTAGCCACACCCATTGTAAACAGCTGTATACAATTATTTGTGGCTGTACTGTATACCTGTTCATCGGCAAGAGTTTGAGTAGGTGTAGAAAGTCCTGATATTTTTCAATTGTTGGAAAATTAAAAGAATGTGGTGGTTGACTTGAGAATAAAAGAAAAAAAAAAATCACCAGCCCTCCTTCCAGACTGGACTATTAAATAGTGATTGATAGGAAAGTCTCTCCTAGTTGGTGGGAATCAGCAGCAACTAAATTGAAAAACGTGAAAAGTCATTTAAACTGCTGGTCAAACTCTGGTGCTACATTTAGCAGAGATTATTGTTTCAGAAACCTGGACAGTGATTGTCATGGTACAAAGAGTTCCTCATGCTTTCAGTAATTGGAAAGTTAAGAACAATGATGTAACCAAAGCTAAAACCAAGAACCAGGTTAAAAGAATTAAGTATTACATCAGCAAAGGGTTTGCTATACTTTTAGAAGATTGAATGTTCAAAATCAATTACTAATTAATTGTGCACCTCCCCCACCCCCTGCATAGCCATGCATACAAAATAGCCTAGTAAGGGCACATTTAGCTAGACTTTAACATTAAATAGGCAGCATCTTAAAGCAGATAGTGATTTGCTTTACATGTGTCAGTAGAAGCTTTTGTGTTATGCCTTAAATTAATAGCTGGTTTCTGAAAAGACAGACTCATTAAGTTGTACGATTTAGTAAAAATAAGTTAAAATACTTTAAACCATAAATCAATGAGAACATCAAAGTAAACTTTTTGTCTCAGCACAATTTTAGCTGTGTTGTTTTAATTAAATTTAATTACATGATTGATTGATGATGCACAATGAATCCAGTATCCAGTATTCACAATTAAGCATTTTGCCATCTGGTTTTAATGAATGCCTTTCATGTAAAATGTTTAGAGATACCATGCCAGACATATTCTAGATAATAGACTAACATTCCATATTGAGTGGTTGCTGATTGAGACATAGAACAGCACACTGATGTTCTGTTGAATTCCTGTGTAACACATGAGTTTGTTTATACTGATATCTAAGGTGATGTTTAAGTTAAACATGGGTGCTAGTCATGTGTCAATGTGTCTAACTGACTAGTGTTGTATAACTTTTTTTAAACAATCTGTTTGATTGATTGTTGATTATCTTGTATTAAATTTGGTTTTACAATGTAAACAAATGCAACAGTGATGCAAAAAAAAAAATCAGGATGATGAATAATTTTAAACAGAGTAATCTGCTATAGGTTATGAATAATTGTAAATAGATGAAGTTGGGACTGGAAAATGGTGCTACCTCTCGTACAATGTTGTTTTCTCCAACCTAGGTAATGTCTTTAATTAGAATATGTGAACAGTGTTTCTGCAGAACATCATGTCTTCTATTTGGGTCTTCAGACTTCTTAATGGTTTGTTTATTGTTACTCTAATGGTATCCATTCATCTTGTTGCTGGCTGCCCTATTCCTTTTTACCTTTACCTTTTCCAAGCATAATTGTTTTTTTAATGAACTGGTTGTTTACATAGTGTGTCCAAAACAAGAGAAGTTCAGTTTGGCTATCTGGGCTTTAAGTGAGAGGTTAGGTTTGAGTTAGTTGATTATTCATTCGTTTGTCTACTTTGTGGTCTAAGGTATTTTCAAAAGTCTTTGCTGCACAATTCGATTTTGAAAGACAAATTGTTACTTCTTACTTCTGTTAGGATCTTTCCAGGTCATTTATTCTTGTTCTGCCAAGCACAAAAATCTCCAACACTTGACATCTTCATCAATGGTAAAGTGGAAAATCGTCCCTACTGTTCTTGGAAAGAGGAATTTTTTTTTTTTAAACGAAACAGTGACTAGACTTTACACAGAATGTAGAGACAAAAAAAGACACCAGAATTTTTGCAGGTGAAAACGGCTTGTTGATCAGTGAGGTCAAAGGAAAATGGCTAGACTGGTTAAAGCTGACAGGTAGACCACAATTATTCAACCATACTGAGCAGTAAAGCATTTTAAAATGCAGAACACTTTGGAGCGGATAGACAACAAGAGCAAAAGACAATTGTGCCATCTAAATTTATTTATTCACTTACCTTGCTTGTAGAGTGTTGGTTATTTTAGTCACCCTAGCCTTTCTTTCAGCTCAAACCAGTGTGGCTGGTATCCTTTGATTCATGTCATCAATAAAACATTTCCACCCACATAACTGGCACTTACTGGAGGTTTTTGTATCATTCTGTATCTAATTCTGTGTCTTAATGACGAAAATTCACTAAAATTGGCCATTATTGTCACAGTTTAATTTCATTTTAGTTTTTAAATCATTAGGAATTAATTTAAAAAGTAGTTTATCTTTGGCAGGAGGTAGATTTGAAAATAGTACAATAACATTTATTGTGTGTAATATATCACAGCATAATTGTTAAATTATGTCAATTTATGTGCATTGAAGTTGTTTTTCTATTAAGAAATGTAACATTGTTTAACCCATGATTGCATTTAAGAGTTGTAGAAGCACAGACCACATATATCATGGATTACAAGTTTGACTATAATTTAAATGTTGTTGAATCTTTTTTGTAAATCTAATCTTGTACTTTACACTGTTACTTTACATGCATCATTCAAAGTTTACCTTTTTTTCCTTATACAGTGGTACCTTGTAACTCAACATCCCCTAAACTCAAAATCTTTGAAACTCAACGCTCTTTGTCGAGAAAATTGTACCCTTTAACTCAACGTGTTCAGCTGTTTTTTTTTAATTAAATTTATTTCATTTTAAATTAACAATGAACAGTCGCTTTGTTCAGTGCTCAGCTTGAGCGGTGCAGTAATACGTCATCAAAGTGTGCATATGAGATGAATCTGCATTTGTGTGAAATAATCATCAGATTCACTCTGAAAGCTCCACATGTATCTGTTTTTAGCTGGATTTTTCTCACTGTTTCACTTTTAAACTTGTGTTACAGCTCGGGGTTCTGAGAAATTGTAAGAATCAGCTTTTTATTTCATTATATTTGAGTTATTTTCAGTGTTAAAGTGTCAAAAACAACCACATTATTTTACATAAGCCTAAAATATGCCAGTTTGACACTACCTACTGGTGCATACATTTCATTGTCATGTTTTACCACCACCTTTTACTGGTTGAGGTAGATTTGGCTTCCCTGGACTGACTGGGTGCAATGCAGTAACACACACCACAAAGGATGTCAATCCATCGCAGGGGCCATCCACCCCAAGACATAACCGATCACGTTTGTATGTAGCTGCCAGGCCGGCTGATAGTACCGCTGGGATTTAAAACCCTGGATCCCAGTGGTAGTGAGTTTGCATAACTTACCACTGCACCAGCCAAATGCCTCTGACACAAACCTGTTTATAAAAAACATATATATTGTTTGAAGAAAAAAAAATAGACACAAACACATCGAAACCATTGGTGTCTCACTTTCCTTTTGTACAGAAGATTTTATATGGATTTAGAAAGCTGTTGCCTTAGAGTGTTATTAGAGTAGAAGCAAAACTGTGTATACTTATATAACAGTTACCTAGTGACTTAGAATCCATTAATCAAAGCACTGATGCTAAGTTATTTTGTGTGCAGGTGTTAACAATGATCTCTTTCAGGCAGCTTGGCTCTAGACTGCACCGGCCATTCAAAAATTGGTCTGTGTGGTTCTTTGTTAGGTTCCTGCAATAATGCCTGCCTTGTTTGAAATTGGTTCCTAGCCTGTATGAATAAACACATGGTGACATAAACTGTGGCCAGTGTTGATTTACCGAGTCCCTGTTAATAGACCAGCTTTGATATTAAATGTGCCACAATTTTGTTTTGTTTTTGAGCTTTAACACAACACCGTCTACCTATTTTGATACTGCTCTCATGTTATATTAAAGACTTGAGTCTGGTCTTTAAGCTCCTACTGGTCAATGTAATTGTTGGTACATTTTGAGCATGTTGTACTATATTGTACTACAGTATACTATAATACTATAATTTATGCAACTTTTCTTTTTTTTTCTTTTTTTAAATAATTTGAACACTAACTTCTTTGTCCAATACACTATAAATTCATATACACCGACCAGGCATAACATTTTGACCACTGACAGGTGAAGTGAATAACACTGATTATCTCTTCATCACGACACCTGTTAGTGGGTGGGATACATTAGGCAGCAAGTGAACATTTTCTCCTCAAAGTTGATGTGTTAGAAGCAGGAAAAATGGGCAAGTGTAAGGATTTGAGCGAGTTTCACAAGGGCCAAATTGTGATGGCTAGACGACTGGGTCAGAGCATCTCCAAAACTGCAGCTGTTGTCGGGTGTTCCTGGTCTGCAGTGGTCAGTATCTATCAAAAGTGGTCCAAGGAAGGAACAGTGGTAAACCGGCGACAGGGTCATGGGTGGCCAAGGCTCATTGATGCATGTGGGAAGTGAAGGCTGGCCCATGTGGTTTGATCCAACAGACGAGCTACTGTAGCTCAAATTGCTGAAGAAGTGAATGCTGGTTCTGATAGAAAGGTGTCAGAATACACAGTGCATCGCAGTTTGTTGCGTATGGGGCTGCAAAGCCGCAGACCAGTCAGGGTGCTCATGCAGACCCCTGTCCACTGCTGAAATCGCCAACAATGGGCATGTGAGCATCAGAACTGGACCACAGAGCAATGGAAGAAGGCGGCCTGGTCTGATGAATCACGTTTTCTTTTACATCACGTGGATGGCCGGGTGCGTGTGTGTCGCTTACCTGGGGAACACATGGCACCAGGATGCACTATGGAAAGAAGGCGAGCTTGCTGGTAAACCTTGGGTCCTGCTATCCATGTGGATGTTACTTTGACATGTACCACCTACCTAAGCATTGTTGCAGACCATGTACACCCTTTCATGAAAATGGTATTCTCTGATGGCTGTGGCCTCTTTCAGCAGGATAATGCGCCCTGTCACAAAGCAAAAATTATTCAGGAATGGTTTGAGGAGCACAACAACGAGTTTAAGGTGTTGACTTGGCCTCCAAATTCCCCAGATCTCAATCCAATCAAGCATCTGTGGAATGTTCTGGACAAACAAGTCCGATCGACTTACAGAAGTTAAAGGATCTGCTGCTAACATCTTGATGCCAGATACCACAGCACACCTTTAGGGGTCTAGTGGAGTCCATGACTCTATTGGTCAGGGCTGTTTTGGCAGCAAAAGGGGGACCAACACAATATTAAGAAGGTGGTCATAATGTTATGCCTGATTTATATTTATATATACTTTTTAGTGTCTATATAAATAAAGCAGCACCCATAACAAGTTTTTCTTTTTTCATAGAATAGTGGTATCTTGCCAAGGTCAGAGGAGAACTATATCTTTTAGTTAATGTGCAGAAGGGCAAATTATATCACATTTAAAAAGTTAAACTACACACAGCATGGCTTTTAAAAGTGTAAACTTCTGACTTCAACTCTACATGTAGTTTTTTTTCCTCACAACCCAGCCTCTTCACTATAATATTGTGACCATTGTTCTGTTTGTGCACATCCTGCTTTTTGAAACTAGCTAAATGCATTTATACATGGTAAATGCTATATTGGCTGGTAATTGTTACTCATGGAATCCCTGCGACACTATAATTTGCTTTCCATTTGGACAAAAGTAATCATTAAGTAGATTCTGGCATTTGATATTACATTTTAATTTTCTTCTGTGCTTTCATCAATAGAACTTATAAATACAGACGTGAACACAGTTATTAACCTTAAATCTGTTTCCTAGTTCTAGGGACTCTAGTCTTACCCCTCAGTATTTGAAAAGTGGCTTTTTCTTTTAAATTACATTGCTGGTAAAATGAATAAATGAAAAATATGTAAATGTTGTTTATATAATAAACTTTTTTTTTTTAAACTAATAGATATTTAATTATAAAACTCGCAGTCCTATTTAATCTAGACATCACTTAAATCTAAATCGTCCAGCAATGTTAATTGAGCTTAACCAGCAGCCCTACCAAAAAAGGCTGGTAATATACAGTATATACAGTATATGGTAATATATATATGTGTGTGTGTGTGTGTGTGTGTGTGTGTGTGTGTGTGTGTGTGTGTTCCCCAGGTTAGCGATGCACATGCACCCGGCCATTCACGTGATGTAAAAGAAAACATGATTCATTAGACTAGGCCGCCTTCTTCCATTGCTCCATGGTCCAGTTTTAATGCTCATGTGCCCATTGTTGGCACTTTCGGTGGTGGACAGGGGTCAGCATGGGCACCCTGACTGGTCTACGACTATGCAGCCCACTATGCAACAAACTGCAATGCTCTGTGCATTCTGACACCTTTCTATTACCTTTCTATATATACAGTATATATGTATACTGTCAATATAAACCCCCTGATTATTATTTTATCCCCTGTTCTATAGAGGCTATTGACCTTATTACTATAAATGGCAACATTATCCTTGAGATGCAGGAGTAAACTAAGTTGAATATAGTTTAATATAGACCTCCATGTCAGTTCAGATGACACCTACATTCATCAACATCATTCAACAAACATTCTCAAGGTTTGGTGATATAATACACTGTGTAAAGGAACTGCTTTTTCTTCATAGTGTGTCTAAAAAATATTTTGGAGATGGTGGCAAGGGGAGAATTGATTTATGAAAATGTGGCAGGATAAATCTTAGTGTCAAACCTTATGCTGTTTGTACATACACTAAAAGTATTCAAATGTATTGAGTATTAAACTTGATGTGTGATTGAACTGGGGTGATATTTCAAGACATGATTATTTCAACATGAGTATTTATTGTTGTTTATCATTATTATAGTTTACAAATTGTTTTCTAACAATATGACTATATACTTTAGGCTTTTTTACAGTTATCAACTGCTTTATCCTGGTCAGGGTCACAACAAGCCTACTTCTGCAGTGAAACACTGGACACAGGGAAGGAATACCAAGGACAACCACCCCCACCCGCCAACCTCCTCAAACATCATGTCTGTGTTAATGCTCAGCTGGCCTATAGAACCAGTGAGCTTGGAATCCAGATCTCAGCAGTAATGTGCAAGCATAACAGACCGTTGCGACATCCCAAGTATTTGAATATTAAATAAAATAGTTTGTGTAGTACACAATATACAGTTAATACACATCTCTCTATGACTAAATGTAGCTCTTACTTGAATTTACTTTTTACTGTTCTTTTCTCTACACTGCTCACTGTCAACTAACATGTTTTTGTTTAGTTTTTTTTTTCTTCTCCACCTTGAACTTGTTCCTTGGCCCACACGGCATGGGGAAGCAGATTAATGCCCACTCTTTGAAATCTCAGTCACATAGTGTTGGTGTTCCTGCCTTCTCATAGCCATGAGCATAAATCATGTGTTTCCTATCTGTCACTGCTGACTAATGTCTACTGCCAACTACCCGACCAGATCCACTAGCTTACTCCCAATAGATGGCACATAGTACTTCAACGCTGGCAAAGAATCAGGTCAATTAAAGGAGTAATAGTTAGGACATAAACCAAATGATTTAACCTAGGTAACACATTTAACATATTAACAACACATTTAACATTAACAACGTAAATTGTTGCTTTTAAATACACATTGGACATGGGTATTTGGCCTTACAAATATATATATATATATACTGTATATGTATATATATATATATATATATATATATATATATATATATATATATATATATATATATATATATATATATATATATATATATTCTTATTAAATTGACCAATTATTTTGCCATATGCATTTTATTTTTCTTCTCAATTTATCCAAAAAAAAAAAAAAATCTTAACCGACTAAGTGCCAGTAGCATTAGTAGTATGACAGCTGAGCCTTTCTCAAGTGGTTAAAAACTTTAAATATTTTCACATAGATTTATATTTACAACATATGTACACCTAATTTACTTGGGTTTGGTTCCCAGTTGGAGCGGTCCGGGTCCTTTCTGTGTGGAGTTTGCATGTTCTCTCCCTGTTTGTGTGGGTTTCCTCTGGGAGCTTTGGTTTCCTCCCACAGTCCAAAGACATGCAAGTGAACTGAAGATACTAAATTGTCCATGACATTAAACTTGAACTGATTAACCTTGTGTAACAGGTAACTGTCCTGTTATGAATGTAACCAAAGTGTGTAAAACATGACGTTAAATACTAACTAAATCAAATAAAACATGAAATCAAATAAATCAAATCAAATAAATCATAATAATTCACACAGCAGTAAAATGATCTACCCTAATTTTTGTTTGTGATTTTAAGTATACTTTTGTAAATATAAATTTTTCTTTCAAGCTCGTTTAAGATATTAGATGGATTAACTGTTTGTTTACCTAGCATGTGGTAGTGACCAACTTATCAGTGTGTTATTGGTTATATAACAGGCTACAACAGCCTCCAGTATTCTAGAAAAGCTTTCTAAACTTTTGTGCTTATTTAGTTAAAATGGATAATTTTGTATCTCTAGTTCACCTCACTTGTATGTCTTTGGATTGTGGGAGAAAACCCACACAGACTTGGGGAGAACATGCAAACTCCACACAGAAAGGACCCAGACCTCTCCATCTGGTGATCAAACCCAGGACCTTCTTGCTGTGAGGTGACTGCTGCCCACTGAGCCACTCTTTTAGTCAAAAAGTGTTTTGGTCAAACACTGGTGTTGGATTGCCCTGGTGTTGGATTGCACTGGTGTTGGATTGCAATCAACGCTCCAATTTATCCCAAAGTGTTCTTGAAGTCCGACCACTGGAGTTTATGGACCTTGCTTTGTACAATTTCATTACACCTCTAATCAATAGGTGTGATTGAAACACCTGAACTTAATAATTAGAAGAAGTGTGCACATTCTTTTGGTCACATAGAGTACATTAACTTTTTTGGTATATAATCCAAGCGATTGAGGGATGACGGGCACTTTTAGCTCACAGACACAAATGTAGTACCTGGCAGTGGTGGGTCCAGTAGTCTAGCCACTGAGCTACTGGTACGTAGCTCACTGATTACATGAGAAGTTTAGATTAGCCTAGTCTCCTCTATTACACATCAGCTACCAGTCTGGAATGGAACGTACTTCCTTCAACACAGTGGCCAGCCTCTAATTGGCCATAATATTGTCTATTTTATTTTTAAGCAATCAATTGTAGTATTATAATGGGATTAATATTTATTAACTGATAAGTGAATCATGAATCATTTCATGATTCACTTATTTTATGAATCATTTATCTCTATACTACACACAAGCTTCATAACTGTCAAAACAGCCAAAAAAGTAAATGCTTATAAGAAACTATATTTCTTATTGAGAGTGAAATAGTTTGTTTTTAGGCTGTCACGTTAGGCTTATGATAAGCATGAGCATATGGTTACAAAGCAAAAATAATTAGAAACTCTCTGACTATAATTTGCATTTAGTAAACAATATCTAATTAAAAATTGTGAGTCGGTATAATGTAAATAATAACAAATCTGGATAGGGACCTCAGAACTGATGCAATTATGACCTCTGCTGGCTGATTGGTGGCGTCTGCACAGAGTCGAAGGATAATGCTTTGTTCAGGGTGTGGCTCTCCGTACACAAAGCTGATCTGCATATAAACTCACCTTGTGCAGGTGAACAGATACAGTCGGCTACTGCACACATGTCGGAGGGGGCGTGTGTGTCAGTCTCGCTCACCTCAATAAGGGCGGGGATCGGCATCAGTGGAGACGAAGCACAATGCGATTGGTTAATTGGACGCGCTTATTTCTTTGTGTTCATTGGTCATTTATTCTCATTTAGCAGCTGAGTTTCCTCTATCACAGCTACCAGCTACAAGTCTGAAAAAGTTAGGGCTAATTATCTGCTTTCTCAAAGACCTGTGAAGCCCAACAAAGCCCTGCTTTGATTTTTGTGCAAGCAACACAGAGAAGCTGTATACTGGTAAATCTTTTATTTTCTACTTAATCAATGATGTGTTTTACTAACCACTTTATTCTTGTTAGAATTGTTGTGGTGCTGGTGTCACTTGCTTTATGAGTCTGCTTTAGTTTAGCAATAAGCTACAAACATATTAGAGCTGTACTGAGTAATCAGCATTGTCCTAACTAATCACTTTAATAAGGTTTACTCTGTGGTGAAGTTATTACAGAAAAGTATGTTTGTCTTCTTGATCCAAATACCCATTTTTTATCTAAATCATGCTTATGCCAGAGACCACTATTGTAAGATTTCTCAACATGCATTTTTAATGCTTGACTGTCGCCCTCAAAAAGCAAGTATTAAGGTAGACCATTTATTGGGCAATGTGTAAGTAAGTGAATGTAGGATTCTGTGTTACGCTATGAAGAGTTGAGTAACTGGCCAGAGTCTATTCCTGCCTTGTGTATTATGTGTCCAGATGGCACCCAGATAATAATAATAATAATAATAATAATAATAACAATAATAATAATAACAATGGGGTGGCACGGTTGGTGGGTAGCACTGTCGCCTCACAGCAAGAAGAGCCTGGATTTGATTTCCAAATATATCAATGTTCTCAATGTGTCTAGACTGTAGGAGGAAATCAAAGGACTCGAAGAAAACCCACACAAAGACATGCAGTCAGAGGCACTCAGGTGGCTCGGCACAATAAGTCGCTAGCACACCAGTACAGAGATTCTGAACGGCGCCCTCTAGCAGTCATAATTGGCTAATGCCTGCAGCAGACAATTGGCCTCCAGTCTGCTAGGGTGGGAAAAGACCAGATTAAACAGAGGGGTGGGGCTGTGAAAGGAACCTGGCTGGCCAGGGCGATTGCACAGCGGTGGAGGAGCGCAGAGGTCGGGGCGTGGCTTTCCATGTGCGAAGCCAGCCTCATGCGCAAATACACAGAATTGTGGGTGTTTAAGAATGGATCAGTAGACCACTAGAGGTTCCCAGCAGCAGATTGACTATTGAAATTGAGAGACAAATGGGGTAAAATGCAAAATAGCAAAAATGACATGCAGTCAGGTTCATTGGAGCTACTAAATTAGGTGCATGTGTGTGTGTGTGTGTGTGTGTGTGTGTGTGTTTGCCATGTGAAGGACTGACGACCTGTCCAGGGTGTTTCCTACCTTCATCCAGTTTACAGAATGAATGAAAATACTAGACTTTATTTTTAAACATTTGTGTCCCTCACAGGGAAAGAACAAAAAAGATGCTCTGTTGTCTAGTCTGAGATTTATGTGAGGGTCAAGGAGATGGATCCAGAGGTAAGTGAACCCATGTCTTCAGAGTTAAGTAGCTGTAATGGGTGGCTAGATAAGGCAGGGATGTCTACTTTGTTAAAAAAGTGCCTCCTCTCCAGTGGATATTTGGTGTTGTCTGTTTATTTAAGCAGATGTTTTTCTAATATATTAATTTGAAATTAAGAACTAAGAGTTTTTAAGGATTGAATTGACGGCTTGTGTTTTATCTGCTGATAATGTTATCAATCAAAAGAATAATAATAAAAAACCCTAACATTTACATTTTCAGCATTTAGCAGACGTTTTTATCCAAAGCAACTTACAGTACTGTGACAGTATACTGTCTTAGCAATTGAGGGTTAAGGGCCTTGCTCAAGGGCCCACCAGTGGCAACCTGGCAGTGGTGGGGCCTGAACCAGCGACCTTTTGATTACTAGTTCAGTACCTTAACCGCAAGGCTACAACTGCCCACTAACATGGCATTAGGGCTTTGTGAAAATGCTTTTCATAAAATGTTGGAGTTTGTCTTTGGGAACGTATGGGGTTATTTTTTATATACTTTTACTACACTAGTTGTGAATTTTATTTCAGTTTATTGTGTTTAGGGTTAGCTGGCTAACCATGTAGCTTAAAAAGCAACATAAATTTCATTTGAATGTATTTTTAATGTTATTTATTCATTCATCCATTGTCTGTTTTAACATCACTTTATCCTGAGGTTCACGGTGGGTATAATTCACTGGGCGAAAGGTACGAAACACCCTGAACAGGTTGCCAGTCCATCACAGGACAAACACTCACACAGTCACACCTAGGGCACTATTGTATCTTCAGTTAACCTGACTGCAAGTCTTTGGACTGTGGGAGGAAACTTGAGCACCCAGAGGACACCCATGCAGGCACAGGGAGAATATGCAAGCTCCACACAGAAAAGATCCAGACTGCTCCACCTGGAAATTGAACCCAGGACCTTCTTGCTGTAAGGTGATAGTGCTACTCCACTGAGCCACTGTTCTGCCTTTTTAATGACATTTTGTAGTTAAAAATTGTGAATTATTGGAGATGTGACATCATATGATGCTGTCATATTGAAGGTCAAAAAGCTCCTAAGTATAGCCCACTGCACTGTCATCTGTAGAGATTCTACAGTTAAATGTTTGATTTTATTAACATCTTGCCAAAGGGTGCTGGGTTTGTTTTGTCTCAACCCACACAACTGAACACACAACAAAAAGATTTAAACTAATATTATGTAAATAATAGCACTGTCGGTCTGTCTGTGTCAGTGTAGGACAAGTAAAACCCCTTGTGTTCATGCAAACATCCCTCGCCGTAATCACTCAGCATGTGGCTGTTTCCTAAATTATTTATGAAAGATGTATTGATTTTGTGAATTAGCACAGGAACGACAGGCCTGATAGAAAAGTCAGGCTGCGAAAATAGGAAAGATAAGGTAACAGCTTTAATAGAGATTTGAGGTTAAACACATGTTTCATCCTTTGAGTAAAGTACTTATTCTCTGTATCTCAGTGGAAGAACATCAATTATCACCTCGGTCCTGGTGAAGATTGATAGGGAGGCTGGAAAGATTGAAAGCTGTTAGGAGCATTATTAATGTATATTGCAAAAGGTAATGGCAGAGGCACCTATGTGATAAGCAACACATTATAGTGCAAACCCCATTTCTAATAGAGTTGGGACATTGTGTAAAATGCAGTAAAAAGAATCTGATTTGTTCAAGTCTTTATTTAACTGATATAGTTAGGGGGAAAAAAGATTTTCAATGTTTTACTTCATTGTATTTTGTAAGTTTACAACACATTGAATTTGATGCCTGCAACACACTTCAAAAGAGTTGGGACCACATTAAGCAGAAAAATTGGTAACAGATGAGGGAATCATAATTTGGAATAAAAGGAGGATCTTTTATTTCCAAGCAATGTTGGGTCATGGCTCACATCTTTGTGCCAAACTTTGTGAGACTATTGTCAATCAGTTCAAACAAAACATTTCTAAATAAAAAACTGCAAATGATTAACTATTTTACCATCTACAGTTCATTATATTATGGAAAGATTCAAGTAATCTGGAGAGATCTCAGTCCATGTAAGGTAAGGCCAGAAACCATTGTTGAACGTGAGTAATCTTTGAGCTTTCAGATGGCACTGCATGGACTGCATAGCCACATGTACTCAGGAATACCTCAGAAAAGCATTGCCACTTTACACAGGCTACCACTGCATTTAGAAATGCAACCTGAAACTATTTTACACAAATAGAAAGTCGTACATCAATTCTATACAGAAATTCTGCAAAGTTCCCAGGAATAAGCTCATCTCAATTGTCCGAGAGACGGTGGAAACGTGTGCTGTGGTCAGATGAGTTCAGCTTGATTTTGGAAAAACCTGATGTCAAATCCTCTGTGCCAAAAATGAAAAGAACCATCCTGACTGTTATTAGTGAAGGTGCAAAACCCAACATATATCATGGTGTTTGGGTCAATCAGTGCCCATGGTATGGTTGACTCACATATGTATGAAGGTACTACTGATGCAGAGGCGTATATTCAAATTTTTGAGAGACACACGCTGCCATTAAGGTGACGTCTTTTCCCATGAAGTCAAAGATTATTTTATCGAGACGATGCCAGGCTTTATTCTGTGCATACTATGACAGTGTGGCTTCATAGACACAAAGTGAATGTGCTTGACTGGCCTGCCTGTAGTCCAGATCTGTCTCCTATTTAAAATGTTTAGTGCCGCATGAAGAGAAGAATCAGAGAATGGCGACCACATACTGTTGAGCAGCTTGTCTTGTATTAAGCATAAACAGACAAATATTGCATGTGCAAAACTATTAACAACTAATGTCCTTAGTTCCCAAAGTCCCAAACGTGATTGAACAAAGGCGTAATCATGCCTCTATGCCAGCATTTGGAGGCGGCTATGAAGACCAAGGAGGGTGTTTTGTATGTGGGTAAGTGCTAAATAAGTGGGAAGTGTGCCAGTAAGAAAAAAGCAGACTGGGTTCAACTGTGTGTCCTGTTGCAGGATCATACACTGTGTTGATGATCTGCTGGTATTGTAATCTCTGTGAATCTGAGAGTATGTCATTGAACGATGAGCCTCTCTATGCCAGCATTGTTGGAATGTGTTGCATGAATCGAATGCTACAATAACTTTGACCGGTGAAACATTGGAAATCTTTTTTCTACTGATCAGTTAAATAAAGATAAAGATGCATTTTTGGAAATAGGGATTGTAGGACCTACACAAATTAGAATTATTTCAGTCTCAGCCTAAATGCACATATTTTAAACAGTATAAAAATACTTTTAATACTGCTATTTTTCCCCAAACAAAATATACTAATACAGCATATTTTTTTTTCACAACACAAAACTGTCTAAAAAAGAAAATGGTTGGGAGTGGATAATGAGCAAAGCACATCATGCTGCATCAGATAAATAATGGATCTAGTAAACATCAGGGCATCAGTGCAAAATATGAGAGCTAGTGGTTGCAGAGACAAAACACACTGCCTGTAATTTGCACAACAAAGTACTTTCATTACAAGGCAAAGGGGAACAGGAAATGACAAAAGGATGTGGCTACTATGAAGACCACTAAAATGGAATTGTGGAGAGGACTAGCACGTTTACATGGAAAATAGTGACCATTTGAGGCACCCATAATAGCTTTTGAAATAGCTTACTCCTTGTATAGCTCTATAAGTACTTTATTAAAAAAGCAGCTCCATTGCTGCTTCAGACTGACATCAACAAATGTGCCAATATTTATTCAATTGCCACATTTTTTGCCTTTATTTATTTATGGATTTTTTTCTTTAAAGGTGGGAGGAAATTGAAGTACCCACAGCAAACCCACAAGAGGCAAAACATATGAAACTACTCAAAGTAGTGTCTGACTACTGACTACACAAAACACACAACCTAAAGTCTCATATTGCTTTTTGGCAGCAGCTCAACCATCTCTGCCACTGTGCTCAGTGCAACATGTTTATTAAACACATGATCTCTTACTGAAGCTACCAATCAATCTGACAAACCATTTCATTGTCATTGCTCAGGCTGCACTCCAAACCACATAATATTTGCAAAATTTTAATTACACTATTGGTAAAATATTACATTAACTTAGTGTTTCGAATGCAGCCTCTCTGTGCTCCCAGAGTTTGTATATGTGCCACTCCCCGGTCTCTGGGAGCACATGATTGAGGAGGCTTTTGTTTATGTCTATGCCTCCTCATTTTGATTGGTCAATGAAGCTAATGATCCACAGCTGCTCCTTGTTTCAGGTGTAATGCTCAGGGCATTTAAGGGAGCAGCTGTGGATCCTTCAGCAAAGACTATTTTGGTTTTCATGCTTATGTTTTGGTTTGTTATGATGGTCGTAATTTTGACTTTGTCACGTTTTTGGTTTGTCAGGATTGTCATGCTTTTGACCTTGTTATGATTTTGAACTTGATTTGGATAGTCATGGTTTGATTGAAAGCTCTTGCTAATGTTCATGCTTATGAGCCCAGGCCCAGAGACCTCGGCAGCAATTCTGCATAGGTTGCAATTGTACTGGTCTTAAAGGTCACACACATATAACATTGGTTTCCAAGGTTGCCCTACATAAACTGAGAATTCTCAAAATTCCTGGAATCTTTTTACAATATCATGCATGGTAGAGGGTAATAGACCTCTTGCATTGACACAAAGTGTAGCATAAAATGGTGAGCCGTGACCCATTTTTGCTTGCAAACACTAAACCTTGTGGATCCTACTTTTATACCCAGAAATGATATCCTGACCTGTTAGACTTTTTTCTGCATACTGTGGAATTGTTCAAAATGGTGTAACTGGTCTTATTTTGCCCGGTCTCAGTTTTTCTTAAGTGTGTTGCAGACATCAAATTAAAAATTAGTTTAATTTATAAAATATAAATATAAAGTTTAAGGTTTAGGGGGACTGACATCACAGATTTTAAAAATTTAATTATGCATTTTATTATTATTATTATTATTATTATTATTATTTTACTTAGAAAATTTCCTAAATATTAGAAATAGAGTTTGTATTTATTAATAATTTATTATTATAAAATATACATTTGTTTTTACCCATTTTATACATGTTAAACTTGCCATAATACAAGACGTTGCTGCATTTTGGCTTTTCCTTCATCACTTATAGCGTTATTTGTCTGTTACAGAAGGCTACGGTTATAGATGACTGTGTAATAAGCCTTTTCATGCAGAGGCATTAATCTTCTCTTGTGTGAAGGTTAAAGTTTGCCTACCATCCGCTCTGGCATCCTTCACTGTGGTACAACGGCATCCTAAGATCCATCTGAATTCTCTCTGCACCTCAGGGTACACTTCCTGTGCATGTGAAATGTGTCTGTTTGAAAGACAGGGACTGAACAAGAGCGAGAAAGAGAAAGAGACAGAAAGAGAGGTGTGTACATAAACTGACTCTACATTAGTTATAACTGTCGCGTCTGAGGGCATCTCCTGGTCTTTGTGGTCTGCTGCATATTGAATAATAGCTATTGGCCGGGATACAGGAGGGAGTTGTGGGAGTTGCCGTTTTAAACCAGCACACATTCAAGGTTATTTCTCAGATTATGTGCAACACACTTTTTGGAGTGCAGTTTTTTTTTTCTCTGATGTGCCACATACTGGGTCCAAAACCGTTGGACCGTGTCAAAGAAACATCTACAGCTATATTGTCCTGTTGAATACCCAGGAAGTGTGCTGTATTAAGAATAGCAGGGGCTACTGGGTGTCTGCACATCTTTTGATCTACTTGCGGCTTATCCTCTAGGATGAGTTTGCAGTAGGTTCAGTCTGTACAAATATACATAATGTCTAGCAAGAACTGCTTTTACAAGTGTAACTATATGTGAATATTTTCAGGTCAATGTAAGTGGTTATTTTAAAATATGTGTAAAAGTTAGGCATGTTTTCACTGCTGTCACACACAGATCTGTTCTTCATAGTATTCCCCACACTGCTCTGGTAGAATTCAAAAATGTGTTCCTATACACACACACATACACACACACGCGCACACACACACACACACACACACACACACACACACACACACACACACACACACACACACACACACATATATATATATATATATATATATATATATATATATATATATATATATATATATATATATACAGTGTATCACAAAAGTGAGTACACCCCTCACATTTCTGCAGATATTTAAGTATATCTTTTCATTGGACAACACTGACAAAATGACACTTTGACACAATGAAAAGTAGTCTGTGTGCAGCTTATATAACAGTGTAAATTTATTCTTCCCTTAAAATAACTCAATATACAGCCATTAATGTCTAAACCACCGGCAACAAAAGTGAGTACACCCCTTAGTGAAAGTTCCTGAAGTGTCAATATTTTGTGTGGCCACCATTACTTCCCAGAACTGCCTTAACTCTCCTGGGCATGGAGTTTACCAGAGCTTCACAGGTTGCCACTGGAATGCTTTTCCACTCCTCCATGACGACATCACGGAGCTGGCGGATATTCGAGACTTTGCGCTCCTCCACCTTCCGCTTGAGGATGCCCCAAAGATGTTCTATTGGGTTTAGGTCTGGAGACATGCTTGGCCAGTCCATCACCTTTACCCTCAGTCTCTTCAATAAAGCAGTGGTCGTCTTAGAGGTGTGTTTGGGGTCATTATCATGCTGGAACACTGCCCTGCGACCCAGTTTCCGGAGGGAGGGGATCATGCTCTGCTTCAGTATTTCACAGTACATATTGGAGTTCATGTGTCCCTCAATGAAATGTAACTCCCCAACACCTGCTGCACTCATGCAACCCCAGACCATGGCATTCCCACCACCATGCTTGACTGTAGGCATGACACACTTATCTTTGTACTCCTCACCTGATTGCCGCCACACATGCTTGAGACCATCTGAACCAAACAAATTAATCTTGGTCTCATCAGACCATAGGACATGGTTCCAGTAATCCATGTCCTTTGTTGACATGTCTTCAGCAAACTGTTTGCGGGCTTTCTTGTGTAGAGACTTCAGAAGAGGCTTCCTTCTGGGGTGACAGCCATGCAGACCAATTTGATGTAGTGTGCGGCGTATGGTCTGAGCACTGACAGGCTGACCCCCCACCTTTTCAATCTCTGCAGCAATGCTGACAGCACTCCTGCGCCTATCTTTCAAAGACAGCAGTTGGCTGTAACGCTGAGCATGTGCACTCAGCTTCTTTGGACAACCAACGCGAGGTCTGTTCTGAGTGGATCCTGCTCTTTTAAAACGCTGGATGATCTTGGCCACTGTGCTGCAGCTCAGTTTCAGGGTGTTGGCAATCTTCTTGTAGCCTTGGCCATCTTCATGTAGCGCAACAATTCGTCTTTTAAGATCCTCAGAGAGTTCTTTGCCATGAGGTGCCATGTTGGAACTTTCAGTGACCAGTATGAGAGAGTGTGAGAGCTGTACTACTAAATTGAACACACCTGCTCCCTATGCACACCTGAGACCTAGTAACACTAACAAATCACATGACATTTTGGAGGGAAAATGACAAGCAGTGCTCAATTTGGACATTTAGGGGTGTAGTCTCTTAGGGGTGTACTCACTTTTGTTGCCGGTGGTTTAGACATTAATGGCTGTATATTGAGTTATTTTGAGGGAAGAATAAATTTACACTGTTATATAAGCTGCACACAGACTACTTTTCATTGTGCCAAAGTGTCATTTTGTCAGTGTTGTCCCATGAAAAGATATACTTAAATATCTGCAGAAATGTGAGGGGTGTACTCACTTTTGTGATACACTGTATATGCATAACATGAAAATGGGAACATACAACTTGTATTTTTGTTGGTAACAGTGAGGGCGGGAGATGCAGTAACTGGTTAAGCGCCATCTGATTTCCACCTTTTTGGACACTCTGAGAAGCTTCAAGGGAAAGAAGATTTTCATGTGATGATGATGTGAAAGGAGTGGTGCATCAGTGGCTACATGCTCAACCAAAAACATTTTTTTGCTGATGGCATTAAAAAGTTGGTACGACGCTGGGGAAAAATGCATCGGAAGGTGACTGTAGAAAAGTGATGTAATTTGTTTGAAATTCTAAATAAATAGAGTTTAATAGATGTTAACTACTAGGAAACCCCTTTGAGCTGGACCACTGGGAAATGGTCTGGGGCTACCCAAAGCATACTGCTGGGAGATCCCTTTGGGGTTGACCACTAGGAAGCCAAATGTGAGTTACTATGTTACCTAAAGCAGACATCTGGGAGAACACTTTGGGCCAGACCACTGGGACATCCTAGGCAGGCCACTGGGACCTCCAAAGTCTCATGGTTGGGTCAAGGAAGTGGGGAAGTTGTAGCCTAGCTGTTAAGGTACGGGACTAGTAAGCAGAGGGTCGCTAGTTAAAACCCCACCACTGCCAGTTTGCTACTGTTGGGCCCTTAAGCAAGGCCCTTAAACCTCAATTGCTTAGACTGCAAGTCGCTTTGGATGAAAGAGTCTCGCTAAATGCTGAAAATGTAAATGTAAGGAATGACCTTTAATAGATCACTGCTGGACTAAGCTAAACTGCCTGCTGATGAACCCATGTAAACACAACCCCCCCCCCAACACACACACACACACAAAAATGAATAAATGAAGCACACTTTATGATACGCAAACGTCTTTTTAACATATATAAGCACTGACAGTGTGTTCTTTAATGCTGTTATCCTGTTTTTCACACAGAATTTAACAGCCTACCATGTTCAGTTTTGAAGGGCATGAGGTTCAGCTTGAAGACACATAAAACAGGCTTTCTTAACAGGTACTTTGCATATGCTGATGTATTTCATAATATTTTTCTCAACTGCTTTCACCTCGTCTGTGTCCCATCTCTTTGGTATTGCTGAAAGTAAAGCTAAAGGATGTTACAGGGAAATCAGGCAGGAGCAGAGATATGTGTGCTTGAGCAAACAGTTTGATTTGGTTACCTTTCTTTCTGTGTTGTCTTAAATGTGCTACAGTTTAAAACGATATCAGCATGGCATTTCCAATATCAGGGCTCTTGCACAAAGCCTCGTCTTTGTCCTTCTCTTTACTAGTGGATGATTTCTTGCAAACTCTGACCGGTATATGACTATGTCTTCATGCAGCAGTGTCTGATCTCTTGATATAAATGCAGTTGCAGGCAAACTCTCCCTTTCTCTGCCTATTGATGAGGATAACCTGGGCAAGTATTGCTTGTGCTAGGTCGAAGTAAGCATCTCTTTTTACTTCCATCATTTTTTCCAAGCATTGCAAAAGCTACTTGAAATCCTGGGTAAAGGCAGTACTTGAGGTACATTAAACTTAGCTTCTTTTAAGGTTCTTATAGCTCCAGCACAGATTCATTCATTTCATCTAGCCTAATGCATCTGCTTGAATGCACCTGCCTTTTTGTAGATTTGCTAGGTCTTGATTTCCACCAATTACGGCACCTGATTCTGCAATACTGCATTTATTTATTTATTTTTGCATTTTCCCCCAATTTTCCTCCCAATCTATTCGTATCCAATTATTCGATTGCACTACGCTTCCTCTCTACTGATGCTGATCTCCACTTCTGACTGAGACACGTGTGCAGTAGCCAACTGCATCTTTTCACCTGCATAAAGAGAGTTCATATGTGGACCAGCTTTGTGTGCGAAGAGCCACACCCTGATCAACGCATTATTCCTCGACTCTGTGCAGGTGCCATCAACCAGCCAGCAGAGGTCGTGATTGCATCAGTTATGAGGTCCCTATCCGGCTCCCTACCCTGTATGAACAACAGCCAATTGTTGTTCATATAGCCATCCCACCCAGTCAGATGGCAGAGCTGAGTTTTAAACCGACAAGTTCGAAATGTCAGCTCTGGTGTGCTAGCGCATTTTACCTCTGCGCCACTGGTGTGCTAGCGCATTTTACCTCTGCGCCACCTGAGCGGCTCAGATTTTTCTTTTTTTTCTTTTTAATGAATTCACTCGTTTCTCTTCATCTCGTATAAATCTTTCGCCCCTTTAATGAATGATCCAGTTTGAGAGCCAATTATAGAATGCAGTATGATTCTTTCTGTTCATCGTATGCACACACAAATTTTACAGCTGATATGATATGTGGACAATTGGTAGGAACAATGATGTCTTCCATCCCTGTCAAATGTTTAATTTTAATACATTTTGTTTTCTATTTATTTATGCATTTTCTCCCTTTTTCTCCAGATATTACCGTACTCAATTTGTATTTCGCTGCTGTGGATCCCTAAGGGCGTTCGAGGAGGGTATATTGCTGCTCACGTGCACGTCTGACGCGTGCGCAGTCCTAGTGGACCCCTTCTGTACGCCCGTGCTTCTGCACAGGTGGTGCCTCGGCCTGCTAACCAGGGTCCTTGCACATCGTTTGAAGACCCCACCCACTTGGTCCGGTCATTTCCCCACCCAGCAGACAGCGGCCAATTTGTGTCTACTGCAGGCACTGCCAATTGTGCCTGCTAGATGACACCCAGCTGACCAGTAGCAGAGCCGAGATTCTAACCGGGGTGTACAGAATATCGGTGCTGGTGTGCTAGTGGAATATCCCGCTGTGCCACCTGGGCGGCATTTTTAATTTAATTATTCATTAATTTTATTTATTTATTTTTGCTGGATATAGGCATGTTTTTTTCTGATGTGATTCCATTCACCTAAATAGATATTCACCCAACTGCAAATTGCATATCATTCTTCAAGAGAGACTTCATCAAAGGTCATGTGACAAATGAAATCCTTTAAGCCTTTACTCAAGTCATGACCTACTGGTGTTGAAAAAACACAGAGGGATTATATTTGCTTTCTGCTCACTCCAGGATCTTGGTCATTAGTTGGTTTCACTGGGCAGCTCTCATGTGTTTTATAATTTCTTTGCATTTAGACATTGGCCTATAGATATACACTGATCAGCCATAACATTAAAACCACCTCCTTGTTTCTACACTCACTGTCCATTTTATCATCTCCACTTACCATATAGAAGCACTTTGTAGTTCTACAATTACTGACTGTAGTCCATCTGTTTCTCTACATACATTTTTAGCCTGCTTTTTACCTGTTCTTCAAGGTCAGGACCCCCACAGGGGTAGGTATTATTTATGTGTTGGATCATCCTCAGCACTGCAGTGACAATTACATGGTGGTGGTGTGTTAGTGTGTGTTGTGCTGGTATGAGTGGACCAGACACAGCAGCGCTGCTGGAGTTTTATAATACCGTGTCCACTCACTGTCCACTCTATTAGACACTCCCACCTAGTTGGTCCACCTTGTAGATGTAAAGTCAGAGACGATCGCTCATCTATTGCTGCTGTTTGAGTTGGTCATCTTTTAGACCTTCATTAGGATATATGAAAGGGGGTTAACAAAGCATGCAGAGAAACAGATGGACTACAGTCAGTAATTGTAGAACTACAAAGTGCTTCTATATGGTAAGTGGAGCTGATAAAATGGACAGTGAGTGTAGAAACAAGGAGGTGGTTTTAATGTTATGGCTGATCGGTGCATATGCAATGTATGATTTTCCTTGCTGTCTTCGTTTAGGTTGGCCAATAACAAGCAACCATTGTCCCACACCCTGTTTGGGTTACCTCTATATTGTGTGCAAAATTTCTGCTTTTTGTGTAAATCTAACTTCTTTGAAATTTCTGGGGTACATATTTGCCTTTGCAACCTCGGTTTCATTTGTATGAATGGTGACTAAATGTCTTGCAATTTTGTACATGCTCTTTTACAAAAAATGACAGTAATGTTTTCTGTCATATGTTCCTTTACCAGCTGCTTCAAAATAGGGCACAACTTTATCTATGGACTTATTTCCCACTGGTTTGTAGACATCTGCAAGGGAAAAACAATCGAAATGAAGGGGTATTCACCAGGGGGTTCACACTGATATCAATCTGGGACAACTAATGCTATCTGAACCAGGGCACTGCCATAACATCCGCTCACACATTAGCCTGTTTTAGCATTGGGGACCGTACACACAAACTGAGGCAAGCGTGGCAAACAAACAGTGTTTTGGTGATAACAGACCAGTGTTTTTATCATGTTATTGGTCTTCATTTTTACAACTTACAGCCTTTTTTAAACTTACCTTAGAGAGATGCAGCTGCTTCTTTTTCTCCTACCGCTTTGTGTAAAGAGATGTTGCTCTTGGCAGCTGCCATTTTCAGAGCAAACAATCACGTGAGCGTGCGCTTATCTCACTGTCAGTTAATTAAGTTAATTGAGAACAGGTGGTGTTTCAGTTCAATGTAATGATAGAAAGATTTTCTTTTTTTTTCGATGGGGATTGAGGACATGAGTGTTTGTACCCCATTTGTTAAGAGGCACCCATTTTACTAGTGATTAGTCTAACATTTGTCCCTAAAAGTATGTTGTGCAGGTGCACACACACACATACTTTTACACTGATCAAGCATAACATTAAAACCACCTTCTTGTTTCTACACTCACTGTCCATTTTATTATCTCTACTTACCATATAGAAGCACTTTGACGTTCTTTAATTACTGACTGTAGTCCATCTGTTTCTCTACATACCTTTTTAGCCTGCTTTCACCCTGTTTTGCAATGGTCAGGACCCCCACAGGACCACCACAGAGCAGGTATTATTTAGGTGGTGGATCATTCTCAGCACTGCAGTGACAATGACATGGTGGTGGTGTGTTAGTGTGTGTTGTGCTGGTATGAGTGGATCAGAGTTTTTAAATACCATGTCCACTCACTGTCCACTCTATTAGACACTCCTACCTAGTTGGTCCACCTTGTAGATGTAAAGTCAGAGACGATCGATCATTTATTGCTGCTGTTTGAGTTGGTCATCTTCTAGACCTTCATCAGTGGTCACAGGACGCTGCCTGCGGGTCACTGTTGGCTGGATATATTTTTGGTTGGTGGACTATTCTTAGTCCAGCAGTGACAGTGAGGTGTTTAAAAACTCCATCAGCGCTGCTGTGTCTAAGACACCACCACCATGTCAGTGTCACTGCAGTGCTGAGAGTGACCTGCCACCCAAATAATACCTACTCTGTAGTGGTCCTGAAAGGGGGTTAACAAAGCATGCAGAGAAACAGATGGACTACAGTCAGTAATTGTAGAACTACAAAGTGCTTCTATATGGTAAGTGGAGCTGATAAAATGGACAGTGAGTGTAGAAACAAGGAGGTGGTTTTAATGTTATGGCTGATCGGTGTACATGCCCCAGACCATTAAACCTTAAGTTATTACTGAAATACTAAAATAATTATCTAATTGTTATAGTAAGTAATATTAAACAATTCCTACAGCTCTGTCACATGTTCTACAAACACACACACACACACACACACACTCACACACAAATGATTCTGTCCCAAGGGTCTTATTATTATTATTATTAATATTATAAGTAGTAGTTTATCCTGTCTCTTGTCCCATTAGCCTTTGCCAGGCTTTGACTTTAATGAAATCTAATGAAATACGTAGCTTGCTTGTGTTTTTTGAATACAGGGTTCCTGTGATTGCAAAATCTCAACAATGGAGCTGATTGTTTTTCCCCCTCAAGTGATCACCTTGACTATTTTCCATTAAAAAACACATCCAGATACAGCTGTCATTTCAAGAAGGAACTCTTGACAGTGAAGGGTTCGCGCCATTGCTAGTGATTGCCATCACAAGGAGCCCAGGTGAAGCTCATCAATGTCAGCACTGTTATACAGGTCTGACTTTCAGGGCTTCAATTAGCTCTTAAAGAACAAGTAAGAAACATGAATGAAAAGATAAAACACCCCTTGCCTTGATTTCATGCCTGACTTAATCCTCTGATCAGGAGGATTAAATTGAATATGTATTGTAATAGATTGTGTTTTATTTGAGTGTGTTGCAGGTAGTTTACAAAAAATATTAGCTAAAATGAAAACACAGCATGCAACAAAAATATTAGATTAGATTTTTTGTATGTGTACATTTAATATTGTTCATTTTGAAATCTTAACTAGAGCAGATATTTATAAAGCCAAACTAGGCATAAATTAAAATAATGTAGCTAAAATAAAGTACTATGGCCACAGCCATCAGGGAATACCGCTTCCATGAAAGGGTGTACATGGTCTGCAACAAGGCTTAGGTAGGTGGTACGTGTCAAAGTAACATCCACATGGATAGCAAGACCCAAGGTTTCCCAGCAGAACATTGCCCAAAGCATCACACTGCCTCCGTCGACTTGCCTTCTTCTCATAGTGCACCCTGGTGCCATGTGTTCCCCAGGTAAGCGATGCACACGCACCAGGCCATCCACATGATCACATATATTGTGATGCACTAGCACTTCTGTAAGTCGCTCTGGATAAGAGCGTCTGCTAAATGCCGAAAATGTAAATGTAAATGATGCTGTCATCGCCATGTTTCACTGTAGGGATAGCCAGGTGATGGGCAGTGACTTTTATCCAGACATGGTACTTGCTGTTTTGATCAAAGAGTTAAATTTTTGTCTCATCAGACCAGATAATCTTTTCCTCATGTTGCCAGAAGCTGCCATTTTACTTTTACTCAGAAGTTGCTTCTGTCTTGCCATTGTGCCACGAAGGCCCGAATAATGGAGTGCTGCAGAGATGGTTGTCTATCCATCAGTTTTTTCTCATCTCTGCTCAGAAGTCTTGGAGCTCCTTTAGAGTAACATAGGGTTATTTCTTGCTTGGATGCCCAATTTTGCTGGACGATGAAATCTAGGAACGTTCAAGGTTGTGCCAAGCTGGGATCACTTAAAACCGTATATAAAATTTTATATCCCTGCCCTGATCTATGTCTTGCTACAACTTGATGCACAGACAGTTCTTTGGACTTCATTGCTTGATTTTTGTCCTGACTACTGTGTAAGTTGCAGGCTCTTATAGACCTGTGTGTGTGCCTTTCCAAACTGTCACATTATATCAAATTACAAACAGTGGACTTCATGTGAGTTGTGGATACATCTCGAGTATAATTACAACACCACTCGCAGCTTGCACTTTGCGATAATTTGGGGTGCCACAACAAATAGTCTAAATACTGTTGTGAATAGGAGATTCCAGTTTTTCTTTGTAGTTAATTTTTTTTCACTTTGTCAAGTTGGGTGATTGAGTGTACATTGATGGCAGTTATATCAATTTAGACTAAAATCCACAATAGTGCAAAAAAGTAAAGAATGGCTAAGCATTTTCATCTAACTACCAATATGGACTTAAATCCTTTGAATTGTTTATATATTAAGGAAAACAAGCAAAACTGACAATTTATTTTGCTAAATGGAAGGTTAAAAAAACACTGGAAACACTATTATTAAATTAGCCTACACATTTAGTCCAGCATTTCAGTGTTTGCATTTGGAAACACTTAGTGAATCGAAGCATTCATATACCACAGTAAAGTGGGGACTTAACTAAATTGCATTCTACATTTACATTTTCAGCATTTAGCATTTTACAGTTGTGACGGAATACAATGCAAGCAATTGAGGGTTAAGGGACTTGATCAGGGGCCCAACAGTGGCACCTTGGCAGTGGGGGAGTGAACCAGTGACCTTTGATCACTAGTCCAGTACCTTAACCACTAAGCTACCCCTGTAAGGGGTCGGTCCATGCTGCCGGTCACCAGCAGGGGGCCTGGGCGGCACAGTAAGACAGCAGCTTGGAGCAGCTCTCAGAACACACCTGCAGGGCTCTGCATAAAAGCTCACTCAAACCATTGCTCAGTGCTGCTCAGTGAAACAGCATTGTTCTCCTATCTATCGTGCAAGCTGTTTATGGGAGAATGTATATACACTAGTAGTCAAAAGTCTCAGGACAGCCCTGAGACTTTTCATTTTAATTGATATCCACACAGATTAATGTTAATATAATTTCAAATTAAAGCATAATTAAATAAAAAATAATAAACTCCTGCAAAAAACATATTTGTTGCACTTGTAGATTTATTGGTTCTAATCCAAGTAAAAGTTCATTCCAAATCAGAACACAGAAATCACATGGATCAGTCTCACATATGAAGAGTCACACACTGATCTCTATTATTCCCCATCTTTGTGTAAGCACCATTAGCCAGCCAGTGGAGGCCACAATTGCAGCAGCCCTACCTCCTCTGGACTCTGTGGTGTCGTTCTGCTGGCCAAAAGCAGAGCTGAGATTCAAAAAACTGGAAATCTCAGCACCGGTGGGTTACATGTTTTACCCAAGTGCTGTTCATTTTTTTTCTGCTGTAGTTCTGACATAGGGTGTAGATTAGTTTTAGGTCATTATCTTGCTGTAGGATGAACCCCTGACCAAGTTGACCAGAGAGTGCAAGCAGACCATGGCATGGCACTGCAAAATGCTTTGGTAGACTCTTTAGGTCAGAATTCCAGTTACTCAGTGGAATTTGCTGATTTCCAGACCATCATGCTTTCTCCTCCAATTTTAGCTGGAATCACACACTGAGAAGCCAACTTGTCAGTGTAACCCTGCGAGATAAAGATTCTAATTTTTTATTCATCTGTCACTAAGACCTCCCTCTAAGCATCAGTAATCCACTGTCAGGGCTGCATGGCCAAGGCAAGCCTCTTTTTTTCTTATTTTGTTATCATGGCAATGGCTTTCATTCTGTGAAACCGGATTTTGGTCTTCCGGTTTCCGGTGGTACGCACGCTGAGACGCACGCTGAGACTGTAGCCTAGCTGTTTGTTTGTTTGTAGCCATTAGCTAAATAACTTTTTATATACGTATGTTTTAAACGTTAATCTTTCGCGCGTAGTTGATATAGAGTGTTATTTTGTCTATCGTAAAAAAGCGCTTGTGTTTTTGTGTATACTAACGTAAATCCGTGCTTGTGAAAATTTCTGCTACCGGCATCCGAACGAAGACGGTTTTAGTTTGTTTGTTTTGTAATTCAGCGCATAAACATCTTATTCATCCAGAATTAAAACCGCTTTCTGTCCGCATGAAGCACGTTTGTGTTTGTTTGTTTTTGTAGTTCAGCGCTTAAACATATTTACTTTGTGGAGAGTTAAAGCCGTTTTCTGTCCTTAGGAACTGCGTTCTGTTTATTTGTTTTGTACACCAGCGCATAAACACTGTTTTCCTTTATAATTACAGCCGGTTTTGTCGGAAACAAAGCTTTGGCGTTTATGTTTTTTTTTTTTTTTTTTTTTTTTTTTTTTTTTTTTTTTGTAGTTCAGCGCTTAAACACCTTTTGTTTTGTGGGGCATAAACACCGTTTTCCTTTAGAATTACAGCCGTTTTATCCGAATGAAGTGCGTTTGTGTTGTTTGGTTGTTGGTTTTTATATTCCAGCTCATCATCGCCTGTTTCGTCCGGAATTAAAGCCGTTTTTCTGTGACTACCAGAGTTCAACTCATCTTCTAAAGCTAAGTACATTTCTTTGTTATAATGGCCCCAGCAGAAGCTTTATATCCCTGTGTCGAGTGTAATATGTTCAGTTATTCTTTCTCTGTCTTTAGTGATAACTTTATACAGTGTATCACAAAAGTGAGTACACCCCTCACATTTCTGCAGATATTTAAGTATATCTTTTCATGGGACAACACTGACAAAATGACACTTTGACACAATGAAAAGTAGTCTGTGTGCAGCTTATATAACAGTGTAAATTTATTCTTCCCTCAAAATAACTCAATATACAGCCATTAATGTCTAAACCACCGGCAACAAAAGTGAGTACACCCGTTAGTGAAAGTTCCTGAAGTGTCAATATTTTGTGTGGCCACCATTATTTCCCAGAACTGCCTTAACTCTCCTGGGCATGGAGTTTACCAGAGCTTCACAGGTTGCCACTGGAATGCTTTTCCACTCCTCCATGACGACATCACGGAGCTGGCGGATATTCGAGACTTTGCGCTCCTCCACCTTCCGCTTGAGGATGCCCCAAAGATGTTCTATTGGGTTTAGGTCTGGAGACATGCTTGGCCAGTCCATCACCTTTACCCTCAGCCTCTTCAATAAAGCAGTGGTCGTCTTAGAGGTGTGTTTGGGGTCATTATCATGCTGGAACACTGCCCTGCGACCCAGTTTCCGAAGGGAGGGGATCATGCTCTGCTTCAGTATTTCACAGTACATATTGGAGTTCATGTGTCCCTCAATGAAATGTAACTCCCCAACACCTGCTGCACTCATGCAGCCCCAGACCATGGCATTCCCACCACCATGCTTGACTGTAGGCATGACACACTTATCTTTGTACTCCTCACCTGATTGCCGCCACACATGCTTGAGACCATCTGAACCAAACAAATTAATCTTGGTCTCATCAGACCATAGGACATGGTTCCAGTAATCCATGTTCTTTGTTGACATGTCTTCAGAAAACTGTTTGTGGGCTTTCTTGTGTAGAGACTTCAGAAGAGGCTTCCTTCTGGGGTGACAGCCATGCAGACCAATTTGATGTAGTGTGCGGCGTATGGTCTGAGCACTGACAGGCTGACCCCCCACCTTTTCAATCTCTGCAGCAATGCTGACAGCACTCCTGTGCCTATCTTTCAAAGACAGCAGTTGGATGTGACGCTGAGCACGTGCACTCAGCTTCTTTGGACGACCAACGCGAGGTCTGTTCTGAGTGGACCCTGCTCTTTTAAAACGCTGGATGATCTTGGCCACTGTACTGCAGCTCAGTTTCAGGGTGTTGGCAATCTTCTTGTAGCCTTGGCCATCTTCATGTAGCGCAACAATTCATCTTTTAAGATCCTCAGAGAGTTCTTTGCCATGAGGTGCCATGTTGGAACTTTCAGTGACCAGTATGAGAGAGTGTGAGAGCTATACTACTAAATTGAACACACCTGCTCCCTATGCACACCTGAGACCTAGTAACACTAACGAGTCACATGACATTTTGGAGGGAAAATGACAAGCAGTGCTCAATTTGGACATTTAGGGGTGTAGTCTCTTAGGGGTGTACTCACTTTTGTTGTCGGTGGTTTGGACATTAATGGCTGTATATTGAGTTATTTTGAGGGAAGAATAAATTTACACTGTTATATAAGCTGCACACAGACTACTTTTCATTGTGTCAAAGTGTCATTTTGTCAGTGTTGTCCCATGAAAAGATATACTTAAATATCTGCAGAAATGTGAGGGGTGTACTCACTTTTGTGATACACTGTATGTGATAAGTGTAGATTAGTTGTTAGTCTGACGGAGAAGATTTCAGTGTTAGAAGGGCGCATTCGGGTGTTAGAACAGACTACTACTAGTGAGTGCTTAGATACAGCTGTAGCAGTCCCGAATGCCATCAGTTCAGGTGTAGAACCCCAGACTCCGGCATTAGAGCCCTCACAGCGGGGCGACTGGGTGACGTCTCGGCGACATAGTCGTAGGGCAAAGCACCGACCATCTCAGTTGCACGTGTCCAACAGGTTTTCCCCACTCAGTGACCCACTTGCTGAGAAGCCTGTTAATGTAAGTGCTCTGGTTATAGGAGATTCTCAGCTCCGACACGTGCGTATTGCAACCCCCATAGAGACACCAGCAACCATAGTCACTTGTATTCCGGGGGGCCAGGGCGCCAGACATCAGAGCAAATCTGAAAGTGCTGGCTAATGCTAATCGTAGATTTTCGAAGATTGTTATCCACGTCGGCACTAATGATGTTCGTTTACGGCAGTCTGAGGTTACTAAGAGTAATGTTAAAGAGGTGTGTGAGTTAGCTAGGTCGATGTCCGAGGCAGTAGTGTGCTCTGGCCCCTTACCGATTCGACCCAGTGGTGAAACCTACAGCAGGTTGTTGTCGCTGAACCGCTGGATGTCTAAATGGTGCTCAGAAAACTGCATTGATTTTGTAGATAACTGGTCGAACTGAGGGAAGGCGTGGTCTTTTAAAGCCGGATGGTGTCCACCCCACGTGGGAGGGTGCTGCTCGCATTTCTTGCAGCATAGGTGACAGGCTTTACCACCGCGTTAGTGTAGCCGCAGATAGTGTTAAATGACTACCCAGAGCCAAGACCAGGCAGCAGACAAACAGGCCTAACCGACTGTCTGCGAGTCGCCATCGGACGTCACCCGGAATCCTTAGGTCACAAACCATTGAGACTGTGTCTGTTTACCGTGGCAGGTGTAAGCCAAAACAATATCAAAAAGTATGTCATAATAACTTAATTAAAATTAATCTAAATGAGCATCATGAAAACCATAGTAGGGCTAAACTAAAGTTAGGACTTCTAAACATCAGATCACTTACATGCAAAACAGTAATTGTAAATGAAATAATTACAGATAATTGTCTTAGTGCACTTTGTTTAACCGAGACCTGGGCTAGACCTGATGAGTATCTAGGTTTAAATGAAGCATTTCCTCCGGGTTACAGTTATGAACATATGCCATGTCTTAGCGGTTGTGGTGGAGGAATAGCCACAATTTATGATAAAGACATAGGTCTTACTGTAAAATCATCTCCCCTAACAAACTCGTTTGAAGTTCTTATCTCTGACATAACCAATAAATGTTCATCTGATAAAACTAGTATGTTCAAGCTGGTTACTGTTTAGTCCTTACTAAGAATTTCTTAACGAATTTGCCGATTTTCTTTCTAAATTTGTGTCATCAACTAAAAAAGCTTTAATTGTTGGTGACTTTAATATTCATTATGAGGATAAGTGTAATCCACTCAAAATTGCGTTTGATTCTATTTTAGAATCCTTAGGCATCACCCAAAATGTAACAGGACCCACTCACCGCTGTAAACATACCTTAGATTTAATATTTACTTATGGTATAAACATAGACAACCTGGAAATTGTACCACAGAATGACTTAATTTCTGATCACTCCCTACTAATTTATGAAGTGTCCCTGTCCAATAATATACAGCAACCACATCGTTTTAAATGTAAGCGCACTATTACATCTGCAACTGCAGCAGCATTCATAAACTGCCTACCAGAATTACCAAATATACCAGCATCAGAACCTAAAGAACTAGATCAGGCAACTCAAAACCTAGAGACCGTACTGCGCACAACCTTAGATAACGTAGCCCCACTCAAAACTAAACTGATTAGGGAGAAAAAACTTGCTCCTTGGTACAATGATCACACATGCGCACTTCACACATTCTATTTACTCCCAGCTATTGTAGAGCCCCTGCTTACATTAATCAATGCATCCCTTAGCCTTGGGTATGTACCTAAACTGTTTAAAAGTGCCGTTATTAAACCCCTGATTAAAAAACCTAATCTTGATCCACATGTTTTATCTAATTATAGGCCAATTTCAAACCTTCCTTTTGTCTCTAAAATTTTAGAAAAAGTCGTTTCCAAACAATTATGTTCTTATTTGAATGAAAATTGTATTCACGAAAAATTTCAATCAGGATTTAGACCCAATCATAGTACCGAAACCGCACTAATTAGAGTAGTTAACGAGTTGTTAATGTGTTCTGATAATGGATGTGTCTCTTTTCTTGTTCTATTAGATCTTAGCGCAGCGTTTGATACGGTCGATCATAATATTTTACTGGATAGGCTAGAAAATACAATAGGTGTTAAAGGACTCGCACTCTCTTGGTTTCAATCATATCTGAATGACCGCTCGCAATTTGTTTATGTAAATAATAAATGCTCGGAAACTACAAAAGTAAAGTGTGGTGTTCCACAGGGGTCGGTACTGGGACCGCTATTATTTACACTCTATATGCTTCCACTAGGTTAAATTATTCATAAACATGGCATAAAATTTCAGATGACACACAGCTGTATATATCAGCCAAACCAAATGATACTGACACAATCAGTAAGTTAGAAGATTGTGTAAACAACATAAAAAACTGGATGTCGTGTAATTTTCTTTTACTTAGTTCAGATAAAACTGAGGTTTTACTTGTTGGCTCTAAAGCTGCAAGAGACAAGTTGTCTAACCTGGTGCTAAACCTAAACACTTTCTCTGTTACTCCCAGCCTAGATGTAAAAAACTTGTGTGTCACAATAGATTCAGATCTTTCCTTTGATACACACGTTAATAATATTACTAGAGTTGCTTTCTATCATTTGCGTAATATCTCTAAAATAAGAAATATACTATCTGTTAATGACGCCGAAAAACTGATCCATGCGTTTATAACTTCTCGGTTAGATTATTGTAATGCTCTTCTAACTGGATGCTCTGGTAGATCCATAAACAAACTCCAGTTAGTTCAAAATGCAGCAGCTTGAGTGCTAACTAGAACTAAAAAATTTGATCATATCACTCCTGTTCTATCATCTCTACACTGGCTGCCAGTTAAATTCCGCATTGATTACAAAATACTTTTACTAACCTATAAAGCGCTACATGGTCTGGCTCCACAGTATCTGAGTGAACTTATTAATCACTACAGCCCAGCGCATCCACTTCGTTCACAAGATGCAGGGTTACTTATAGTTCCTAGAATTAAAAAGGTCACGGCTGGTGGAAGAGCATTTTCTTACAAAGCTCCACAACTTTGGAATAATCTTCCTGCCTCTATTCGGGATTAAGTCTAGACTGAAAACATATTTATTTTCTCAGGCTTTTGATTAATATAGACAAAGGCGCAGAGCTTGGGGGTTCTTGGTCATAGAAACTTGTGGTGATCAGGGATGTTGGGTTGCTGTCGTTCTGCCTCTTGTCCGATCACTCCGGTTCGGGTAGGAGAGGTGGGCGCTGATGTCCTGTGAAAGCCTTCATGACCTTGTTACCTTCTTGTTTTCCCTTTTAGTTATGCTGTAATAATTAGGGCTGCCGGAGTCTAAAACTCTCTGTAAAACTGTTTTACTCAACTAGCATTGTACATTATTAACTACATTCTTTGTTGTTTTACTCCAAAGGCATTCTGATGGAAACCTGTTTACCTGCCGAGGTTAAGGATTAAAGTCGAGACTGCCGTGACAACGATGCTGCTCCTGCCGGATGTGACGTGTCTGGAGTAATTGCACCAAGAATGACAAGAAATCACTACACACTTTATTGAAGACTAGAGCGAATAACAACTCTATTATTATTTATTTATTTATTTATCTATTTATTACCAGTTATAACTTTTAGATCATTTAATTCTGTGTTTGTATGCTTTGTGTAAATCGTGTATTTATTTAAAGTATCCTCCAGACCACCCAAGAAGGATGGGCCCTGCTGAGTCTGGTTCCTCTCAAGGTTTCTTCCTGTAATTTTCAGGAAGTTTTTCCTTGCCACAGTCGCCCTCGGCTTGCTCAACAGGGGTTTTTGTATCTGTTGGTCCTGGATTTTGTAAAGTTGCTTTGAGACAATGTCTATTGTAAAAAGCGCTATATAAATAAAGTTGACTTGACTTGACTTGACCTGTCAAACCTGCAATTAAAGTTTGACTTGAAGTTGCTATTCTATAAGCCACTTATCATGCCAGTGGTCTTGTCTCTCTTCTTTTGTCAGTAGTCAATAGTCATTTTCTTACCTGCATTTAACACAAGTATGCTGTGAGTAATTACCACCATTTCTGTTCATGACATGCACAATTGTTATGAAATACACATATTTTGGGGGGTGGGGGGTTTCCTAAGGTTCTGGCTCATCAGTTTAAGTGGTAAGACGCAATAATGACCCAGTTCATCACCATGAGTATCTTGGAGCCGCAACAGCTTGAACAAGAAAACAGCAGTCCACAGAAACTCAGAATGAGTTCTGCCAAGTATTCAGTTGTGTCTAGCAAACCACATTTTAAACTGCCTTTTAAAGTAACATTGACTCAAGAACTGTTCATCAGGTGCTTCATGGCTTGACTTTCCTGGGCTAAACAGTCCCCAATAAGCATGAGATTACCATGTACAACTTCAAGCATTGGTAATCGTGGTGTAAAGCAAAATTATTGGAAAAACATATTGGAAAAACAACATAACTGGCCTACACAGAGCTTTGATCACAACCCCCTCTAGTACCTCTGGGATGAAAGGGAATGCCAAACTTCAGTTTCACACCTTGCTACTGCTCTCACGATTTCCTGAAGTTATGCTTAAAAAACATGCTTAAAATATCTTCAAAAAATTAAAAGGCTTTTGACCAGGAAAGAGAATGCTCTTGGTTTTAAGTGTGATATGTGCTGTCCATCAATTTAGAGCCATATAGTTTATGCTACAGTGGTCATATCAGTTAAGAGGATTTTTTTAGTGTATATCCCTAATGCAGTCTATTAAGACTCGTCAGACTTCACCACAGCATCTGACCTCTGCTAATGTATCCTAAGAGAGCTGCAATAGAAAGGACTAATTACTGTAAATCCTAGTTTTATGTTAGGGCAATTAAACACTTTGACATTTTGTCCTTCATGGGTTCTACCTAGATTCCAATTCTTTTCTGTGACTGATTTGATTCAATTTGCTTGCCCGGACTTTAATACCATCTTATACTATATAGATTTGATAAAATATATTGTCTAAAAGCAGATCTAGACCTAGATCTCTAATTTGTTAGCCATAGGCTACAGTTGCAAAAAATAAAATAAAATAAATAAATAAATAATGAAAAAATCTCAGTGGATGCAAAAATGGAATCATCCTGCTCTTTCAAAACTTGAGAAATTCTGGTTCACAAACATTGCATTTAAAAACAATTATTTGTAATAGCATTATTATAGAGTTCTATTTGGTGCCATAATTGCAGCACTCCAATGGGAATGCTTTGCTAGATGACTGCAGGGATTCACTTCCATTTTGCCACAAGAGCATTATTAAGTTTGCTATCTAAACAGCCCCAAACTGTTATTTTTCTCTATAGTATTTTACAGTTAGTACTATATCTGCATTATGCGTTATGCAACATTCTTCTGCCAAATCTAGATTAGTGTTATTATTGTTTCTAGTGTGGCGTACTTTACACCACTTGGAATTGTGCGGTGGGATGTTTATTTTGTGGTACAGCCTAGATCTTTATTTGGTTAGCCATAGGCTACAGTAGCAATCATTCAATCAATCAATCAATCAATAATGAAAAAACCTCAGTGGACTCAAAAGTGGAATCATCCTCTTTCAAACCTTGAGAAATTGTGGTTTTAAGTTCACAAACATTACATTTAAAAACAATTATTTCTGACAGTTTTTCTTACATTTGGTACTATAATATCTAACTGCAGCATTCTTTTGCCAAATCTAGATTGGTGTTATTACTGTGTCCAGTGTGGCGTACTTTACACCGCTCCAACTGATGCTTGGAATTGTGCAGTGTGATGTTTTTTTTTTGTGGTAAAGCTAAATATACTGTACTAACATTGCTTTTAAAGACAGTCTAGACAGTCTTATTGGGTGTCTAGACCCCTAATTAGTTAGCCAAGGACAACAGAGGCAAGTACAAAACCTTTATAAGCAAGTAAACATAAGAAAATAGGCTTGGAAGTGGAGCCCTTCGTCTGTAATCTACGATGGAAGGATTTTTTTAGTTTTTTTAAACTGCCAAATATCAAAACCAAAATTATTATCATTAACCAAAAGTAATGTGTGTCCCATTCGGTGCTGTAACACTAGTACTTTACACAGCTAGGATTTTTTTAAACATTTTTGGAACAAGACTGCAAGAATCATTTTCAGTTTAGCTTCCAAATTATTATTTAGGTTGATCATATGGTATGTCCAGCCTTATACTTACATTTTGCAGGATGGAAATTCTATACCAGTATGTAAATGTATTCACAATATTTATTATTTCAGCAGCAGTTCGAAACAAGTGACAATTATTACAATTAAGCAGAATCTTTAATGTAATAAACATTTTAAGGTGCACCCAGGTGGTGCAGCGGGATATTCTGCTAGCACACCAGTGCCGAGATTCTGAACTCCTCGGTTTGAAACTCGATGTTGCAACCACTCGGCTGGGCACCATCTAGCGGGCATAACTGGCAGTGCCTGCAGCAGACACATTTCTGCTAGGTGGGGTGACCAGACTATGTGGGTGGGGTCTTCGAACGCTGTGTAAGGACCCTGATTAGCAGACAGAGAGGCGCCTGTGCAGAGTGCATAGGTGAAAAAGGTTTCCACTAAGGGCTGCGCGCGGGTCGGAGGAGGCAATATACCCATCTCGACTGCAATCAGGGATCCCTCAGCAGTGGAAGACAAATTGACTACACTAAATTGGGAGACAATGGGAGAAAAATGGATAAATAAAATAGAAAATAAATAAATAAACATTTTAGGAAATGCAGTCTCAATCTGTGAGTCTTGGTGGTGCTTAGATGTTTTCATTTTAGAATAGCAAAATTAATAGCATTTTTTTTCCAATTACATCATGTCAAATTATGTCAAATTTTTAATTACAACATGTCAAATCATGTCAAATTTTCTGTCATCATTGTCAAATTTTCTGACAGTTTTGGTGTTCTTCCCAAGCTTGGCAGGAAAGCCCTGTACCATATACTTTGTATTTAAGGATAACTGTCTATACAGATTATCTTATGACCTAAATTCCCCTAGAAATGGCTCTTTTAGATGTGTAGATAGCTTTGTAACCTTTGTTTTCTTTAATTGTTTTATTTTTGGCTAGTAGTTTGTTTGAATAAATGCAGTAAAAATTGCCTATTTATAAAGGCACAGAAAAGTCGCCAATTGTAAATCATAACCACTAATAAAACATGAGAAGGCCTTGCTACAAAGTTAAATTATTATGTTCATCCTTATAAAGCAGCAAATTAATAATCTAAGTTGTATTATAGTATTGTATTACAATGTAGCCCTGTAAATTGTGTCATATTTTATTAAGATTTTCTTCTCAATCTAGTCATATCCAATTACTCGATTGCATTACGCTTTCTCTCCACTGATGCTGACCCCCGCCCTGATTGAGGAGAGCGAGACTGACACACGCCCCCTCCGACACGTGTGCAGTAGCCGACTGAATCTTTTCACCTGCACAAGGCAAGTTCATATGCGGAACAGCTTTGTGTACATAGAGCCACACCCTGATCAACACATTATTCCTCGACTCTGTGCAAGCGCAATCAACCAGCCAGCAGAGGTCGTAATTGCATCAGTTTTGAGGTCCCTTTCTGGCTTTTCCCACCCTGTATGAACAACAAGCCAATTGTTGTTCATGTAGTCATCCAGTCGGACAGCAAAGCTGAGTTTTGAACCGACAAATTCGAAATGTCAGCTCTGGTGTGCTAGCGTGTTTTACATACAGTTATTAGTTATAATACAGTTATTTTTTAAAGAGTTGCAGCTGATATTTTAATTGTATACAGCAATTGTATACAGTCAGCACTGCAATCACAAACAACAAAAAATATTAAAGTATGAATTTTGTCTAAGCTTCTAGCTTAGAACGTCACTGTTCCATTAGGCTTGTAATTTTTATTTCTCTTCCCGTATCAGCCAATCACTGGTGCGAGATGAAAATTGTGTGATTTGTGATTTGCACAGACTGGATGCATTGTAATACAAAGGCGCAATACACTTCAGACAGACGGAAGGAAAAGATGCTCAGTAAATTATAGTGGTGGTTGGACAGTGGTAATAAGCACAAGATGGAAAGGGTTCATTTGCTTTCTCCCAGCAAAGAAAATTAAAGTCTTCTAGAACATCATGAGAGGCAGACGCCAATGTAATTCTCCTCAAATTTAAATCTTCAAACCAAGGGCTGGAATTCTAATAAGGTAAACAAGGTGCGGACAGCATATTCAAACCTTATTTATAAATAAATAAAAGTTTGGCATAGTATGTAAAACTAATAAAAAGCAAAGACACATGAATTTTTGGTACACCTCTGCATTTAATACTTTGTCACTTCCTTTGCCAATAAAACAGCACTTACTCTTCTCCTATAAAAGTTTATATGGTTGGAGAATACAGATAGAGTAATTTGAGACCTTTCCTCTTTACAGAATCTCTCCACATCACCCAGGATCCTAGGTCCTGTCTTGTACACTCTCCTTTTTAGCTCAACTCAAAGATACAACACAAAGATTTTCTGTGGAGTTTAGATCAAGTGAACTGTGTATACAGTGAGCCAAAACATTGGGACACCTTAACTTAGATATTAACTTAGTCTTTCAATCTGTGTATGTTTCAAGGTGGATCATCCTACAATGCATTCTAGTGTCATGTCTTTATTAAGGAAATACACCGATCAGCCATAACATTAAAACCACCTCCTTGTTTCTACACTCACTGCCCATTTTATCAGCTCCACTTACCATATAGAAGCACTTTGTAGTTCCACAATTACTGACTGTAGTCCATCTGTTTCTCTACATACCTTTTTAGTCTGCTTTCACCCTGTTCTTTAATGGTCAGGACCCCCACAGGACCACCACACAGCAGGTATTATTTGGGTGGTGGATCATTCTCAGCACTGCAGTTACAATGACATGGTGGTGGTGTGTTAGTGTGTGTTGTGCTGGTTTGAGTGGATCAGTCACAGCAGCGCTGCTGGAGTTTTTAAATGTCGTGTCCACTCACTGTCCACTCTATTAGACACTCCTATGTAGTTGGTCCACCTTGTAGATGTAAAGTCAGAGACGATCACTAATCTGTTGCTGCAGTTTCAGTTTTATCCACTCATACCAGCACAGCACACACTAACACACCACCACCATAACAGTGTCACTGCTGTGCTGAGAATGATCCACCACCAAAATAATACCTACTGTGTAAGGGTCCTGGGAGAGTCCTAACTATTGAAGAACAACATAAAAGGGGGCTAACAAAGCATGCAGAGAAACAGATGGACTACAGTCAGTAATTATAGAACTACAAAGTGTTTCTATAGGGTAAGTGGAGCTGATAATATGGACAATGTGTGTAGAAACAAGGAGGTGGTTTTAATGTTATGGCTGACCGGTGTATAAATCAAGGTTATTCTTCCTGCTGGCTCATTTACCCACTGATCTACACTTATGCATCCCTAGCTAAAATTTGTGCTGCATATTAAGCATTGAAGAATTTGGAACTATACCAATGTAGGTTGTGAAAAATGCATTTTATAGAGACAGTGAAGGTTTTAACTTGTAACTTTTGGGTTCAGACCAATAATAATGCCACAGGGCCATCCTCTTGAAACTGTGTTCTAAATTGAAATCAGGATAATAATACAGCCAGTGACTCTTCTGTACCTATGTAAACAGAGCTAGTTTGACTGCACCTACTCTAAAACACTTGGGACAGAGCTCTCGGAAAGAAAACCCAACTTTTATTGGTATGGTTAGACCCTTGTCAGGAACGACCTAAAAATCTGCTTAAAACATGGGTGACACTTTCCACAGCTAAGCAAAATGTATAAAAACCTCCCACTGGTTTGGGACTCGAGCACCCTATTTCAAATGCAACAAAGTCAGACCATTTAGTTTTAATTTATCCCACTGTGTGTCTCCTGGGACACTGCATTTACAGCAACTGTAACTTGCTGTCACTTTTACTGCTAATGCCTCTAGAATAACTGCAACCAAGCATTGCCTTTAATCATTTATCTCTGTCAAAGAATTTTTCTACTACTGTACAATATGGAGATATTTTGTATAAAAATAGAAAATATTGCAAACTGATCTTTGATACAAAATATGTCTGAATACGTTTCATACATTTCAGCCTGGTGAAAATTATGATGTACTTTTTCATTGTTAAGACACATAGAGGTGAAAATCTAAGTTTGGTTTTTGTGACTAATGTTTGGGCCTTTAGGAACTATCCTGTAAGCATGGTTATTCTTTTCTAACAGTATTTGCTATATGCTGGTATGGCTTTTTTCTTAGTGCCTATGACTGATCCACTTTTTGTAGTGGGTCCACCTGCCATGAAGATCAGCAAGTGGCACGGGTCCCAGAATCATGCCCACCTACCTTGCCATTATGACCAGCAAGGGGCATGGAGAAATAGAAGACTGTACACAGCGATTCCTTCAGTTAGACTGTCTTTGTGTCTAATCAGGGTTAATTTGCTGCAGCTGAGAGAGCCTTTTATATGCCAGCTATATGGGCCTCTCTGTTGCTGGCTCATTGGCATTGTGCTTCATGGAGTCCAAGCCTTATCGACACCTGTACGTTTTGCTCAGCTGCACCTTCTGGTCATGGTACAACCAGCCTAGACTGGTAGACTGCCTTCAGACTGACTGCACCTTTTGAGCTGAGCCCCGAAAAACAGAACCACACTGGTCATGAGCTGTGTCTGTTGTGGAGTGGCTGCTTTGCTCCTTTTTGCTCTGTTTTTCTGTTTTGCTGGGGGCTTATTGCTGATGCGCCTATAGGGCGAGTGCATGGCCACCTGATTTTTGTAACATTTGGTCAGGATAGCATAGAGTAAATAGATAAATGGTAAATAACATGGAGTTTACGTACTTCTGGCCACGTAGTGTAACTGACTTTAACAAAACACTAAGTCTTCCAAAAATCATTCTTTTCCCCCAATCTAGTCGGATCCAATTACCCGTTTGCATTACACTTCCCCTCTACTGATGTTGACCCCCACTCTGACTGAGGACAGCCGTGACTAACACCCGCTCCCTCCGACACATGTACAGTAGCCAACTGCATCTTTTCACCTCCACGAGGCGAGGTCATATGTGGATCAACTTTGGGCAGGCACCATCAATCAGCCAGCAGAGGTCGTAATTGCATCTGTTATGAGGAATCTCTCTCCGGCACCCCCCTTGCACAACAGCGAATTGTTGTCTGTGTAGGCGCCCAGCCTGCCGAATGGCAAATAGAGTTTTGAACCGACAAGTGCCTAAAATTCATTCTTTACAATTATGTCTAGCTTTTACAAAATATTATATTTTCCCAGGTGCAACACAATCAATAAGATTTTGTCTTTTAGTGTGTAAATTAAAGCATAGCACCTGGTACCTGGTAACCCTGCCAGATGCTGAGCAAGCATTCAACTGGATTTCTTTCTGTGCTTTAAGAAAAATACCCTCAAGGCTGTGATTGCATTTTATACCCTGAACTTGCTGAGTTCTTTTTTTTCCCCTTTTATGTCTGTTTAAACATCAGACATTAAAAAAATACAATACAGTAAAGGTAAGGTCAGATGTGGAGGGTTGGATTGCAGGCTGATGAATAGGGTTTGTTCAAAGATACAGTCTACCCAGGAAGTAAAGTGTATGGGTTTAAGGATATTTTCATTCTTAGCACCAACCTTCTTGGCATATACAGTGTATCACAAAAGTGAGTACACCCCTCACATTTCTGCAGATATTTAAGTATATCTTTTCATGGGACAACACTGACAAAATGACACTTTGACACAATGAAAAGTAGTCTGTGTGCAGCTTATATAACAGTGTAAATTTATTCTTCCCTCAAAATAACTCAATATACAGCCATTAATGTCTAAACCACCGGCAACAAAAGTGAGTACACCCCTAAGAGACTACACCCCTAAATGTCCAAATTGAGCACTGCTTGTCATTTTCCCTCCAAAATGTCATGTGACTCGTTAGTGTTACTAGGTCTCAGGTGTGCATAGGGAGCAGGTGTGTTCAATTTAGTAGTACAGCTCTCACACTCTCTCATACTGGTCACTGAAAGTTCCAACATGGCACCTCATGGCAAATAACTCTCTGAGGATCTTAAAAGACGAATTGTTGCGCTACATGAAGATGGCCAAGGCTACAAGAAGATTGCCAACACCCTGAAACTGAGCTGCAGCACAGTGGCCAAGATCATCCAGCGTTTTAAAAGAGCAGGGTCCATTCAGAACAGACCTCGCGTTGGTCGTCCAAAGAAGCTGAGTGCACGTGCTCAGCGTCACATCCAACTGCTGTCTTTGAAAGATAGGCGCAGGAGTGCTGTCAGCATTGCTGCAGAGATTGAAAAGGTGGGGGGTCAGCCTGTCAGTGCTCAGACCATACGCCGCACACTACATCAAATTGGTCTGCATGGCTGTCACCCCAGAAGGAAGCCTCTTCTGAAGTCTCTACACAAGAAAGCCCGCAAACAGTTTGCTGAAGACATGTCAACAAAGGACATGGATTACTGGAACCATGTCCTATGGTCTGATGAGACCAAGATTAATTTGTTTGGTTCAGATGGTCTCAAGCATGTGTGGCGGCAATCAGGTGAGGAGTACAAAGATAAGTGTGTCATGCCTACAGTCAAGCATGGTGGTGGGAATGCCATGGTCTGGGGCTGCATGAGTGCAGCAGGTGTTGGGGAGTTACATTTCATTGAGGGACACATGAACTCCAATATGTACTGTGAAATACTGAAGCAGAGCATGATCCCCTCCCTCCGGAAACTGGGTCGCAGGGCAGTGTTCCAGCATGATAATGACCCCAAACACACCTCTAAGACGACCACTGCTTTATTAAAGAGGCTGAGGGTAAAGGTGATGGACTGGCCAAGCATGTCTCCAGACCTAAACCCAATAGAACATCTTTGGGGCATCCTCAAGCGGAAGGTAGAGAAGTGCAAAGTCTTGAATATCCGCCAGCTCCGTGATGTCGTCATGGAGGAGTGGAAAAGCATTCCAGTGGCAACCTGTGAAGCTCTGGTAAACTCCATGCCCAGGAGAGTTAAGGCAGTTCTGGGAAATGATGGTGGCCACACAAAATATTGACACTTCAGGAACTTTCACTAAGGGGTGTACTCACTTTTGTTGCCGGTGGTTTAGACATTAATGGCTGTATATTAAGTTATTTTGAGGGAAGAATAAATTTACACTGTTATATAAGCTGCACACAGACTACTTTTCATTATGTCAAAGTGTCATTTTGTCAGTGTTGTCCCATGAAAAGTTATACTTAAATATCTGCAGAAATGTGAGGGGTGTACTCACTTTTGTGATACACTGTACATTTGAATGAAGTATGTAATACTGTACTTATATGCTTTTGGCACCCAGTCACATTTATTACAGACATCACTGCATAATTCCTATCCAGATATCACTTACATAACTTTGAGTTGTGTCTGAGGTCATTGGAAATTAAAAACTCATTAGCCACTAATGAGTGCAAAGCAAAGGAAGAGTGAATATTTCAATGTCATTAGCATTATAAAGACCACGGTTTAAACAATTATTATTTTACATAGTGTATAAGTAAAAATGTAACTGTAAAATATAATAATAATAATAATAATAATAATAATAATAATAGATCTTGTTAATCCTTTAGAATAACAAAGAATGCCTTTATTTGTCATATATACCTATACGAGGGTTCTTCAAAAAGTTTCCGCACTTTTTGAACTCTATTCTTAAGAATTTTAAAAATAAATTACATCATTTTTTTACATAGTCACCTTTCGATGCATTTTTCCCAGCATTGTACCAACTTTTTAATTCCATCAGCAAAAAATTTTTTTGGTTGAGCCTGTAGCCACTGATGCAGCGCTGCTTTCACGTCATCATCACATAAAAATCTTCTTCCCCTTAAAGCTTCTTTGAGCTTTTCCAAAAAGGTGGAAATCAGGTAGTGCAAAATCCGGACTATAAGCTCTCTCTCAGTCTCTCAGAAACAAACAATTACTCCTCCTCCCGCCCTCAGCATTTCCAATGAAAATATAAAAGTGCGTAAACTTTTTGAAGATCCCTCGTACATGTGTACAGTACAATAAAGTTATTTTTCTGCATATTTCAGCTTGTTTGGAAGCTGAGGTCAGAGTGCAGGGTCAGCCATTATATGGCACCCCTGGAACAAACAGGGTTAAGGGTCAGGATTTGAACTGACAATCTTCAGATTGATGGCCCAAAGCTCTACTCACTAAACTACCACTGTCACACTGACACTATCCTGTGTCTGCATATGTGATGCTTTAGTACTATGACTTTCTTCTACCTTCCAAAGACATTCAAGGAGGTGGATTTGGTACTAACTACATTTACTCTAGTTATGAGTTACACCGATTAAGCATAACATTATGACCACCTTCCTAATATTGTGTTGGTCCCCCTTTTAACTTATTCAGCAATTTGCTACAGCTACAGTAGCTTGTCTGTTGGATCGGACCACACGGGCCAGCCTTCGCTTCCCACGTGCATGACCGCTCATGACCATGTCGCCAGCTTACCACTGTTCCTTCGCTGTTCATTTGCTGCCTAATATATCCCACCCACTAACCATGGCTGGATTACTGACCGGGCCAGTGGGGCCAGCGCCCAGGGGCCCTTGAGGTCAGGGGGCCCCGGGGGGGCCCTGGCCCAAAACATTTTGCGATGCCTATCAACATTTATGATACAATATATTTTTATTTCCGAGGGCCCTCCATTTTAAGGATCCTCTGACTATTAGGGACTTTGACCCCAGGGCCTCTTGGGGGCCCTAGCCATGTTTTTGGGGTCCCTAGCCATGCTTTTGGGGTCCCTAGCCATGCTTTTGGGGTCCCTAGCCATGCTTTTGGGCCCTAGCCATGCTTTTGGGGGCCCTAGCCATGCTTTTGGGCCCTAGCCATGCTTTTGGGCCCCTTATGAAAATGGATGAGGCGTTGTGGCACTGCTCTGACTTCGACTTCTGGCTATTATTCTGGCAACTCTTTGCCCAGGGGCCCAGACTATCCTTAATCCGTCCTTGCCACTAACAGGTGCCATGATGAAGAGATAATTAGTGTTATTCACTTCACCTGTCAGTGGTCATAATATTATGTGTTTATGTGAGTGTTTGTCCCCATGAAAATGTTTGCTGCCCTGTACGTGCCTGAGAAAAATAAATAAATAAATACATCTGCTTTGGGTACTCATCATCAAGTTGCCAAATCATTCAAACATTGTAGGTGGATTGGCTGTCATAGGTTTACTGTAGCTGTCAAGATCATTAATAAAAAAGCATTGTGTAATACCCTGCAATGGAATGATGCCATTTTAATGTGTATTCTGGGTTTGTTCCCAGTGTTCGTAGGATAGGCTAAATTGAATGTAAAGAAAAATAATAAACTACAAAGGAAATTAAGAAATGTGTTTTTGCTTAGTAGGATTTATCTGTTTCTTCTCAAAGGAAGTGACACCAGAAGAATTTGTTTGAGACGATGTTTGTTAGTCCCTCAGTGGCTTCACATAAACCATGTTTGACTGGAAAGGTTGGACAAAATTGATGATGAGCTAGATGATTCTAACTCAGAATTCATAGCCTGTCATGATCAGTTGCTTGAGTTGGAAGTGCTATTGATGGGCTAAAGAATATGGCTCAATAAATAAATGAATAAATAAAATAAAATGAAAAATAGCATAACTGTATAAATTACACTATGGTGGCCACTCAGGTGGCACAGCGGTAAAATGCACTAGCACACCAGAGCTGGGATTTTGAATACATCGTTTCAAATCTCAGCTCTGCCATCCGGCTGGGCTGGGCGGCTACATGAACAACGGTTGGTTGTTGTTCACAGGGTGGGACAAGCAGGACCAGGACATGACCACCTTCCTAATATTGTGTTGGTCCCCCTTTTGCTGCCAAAACAGCCCCGCAACTGTGATGCACTGTGTATTCTGACACCTTTCTATCAGAACCAGCATTCACTTCTTCAGCAATTTGAGCTACAGCAGCTCGTCTGTTGGATCGGACCACACAGGTCAGCCTTCGCTCCCCACGTACATCAATGAGCCTTGGCCACCCATGACCATGTCGCCAGTTTACCACTGTTCCTTCCTCGGACCACTTTTGATAGATACTGACCACTGCAGACTGGGAACACCCCACAAGAGATGCAGTTTTGGAGATGCACTGACTCAGTCGTCTAGCCATCACAATTTGGCCCTTGTCAAAAAGGGTTCCTCATAACTCTGCTGGCTGATTGATGGCGCCTGCACAGAGTTGCAGAATAATGCTGATCAGGGTGTGGCTCTCCGTGCACAAGGCTGATCCACATATAAACTCGCCTCATGCAGGTGAAAAGATGCAGTCGGTACTGCACATGTGTCGGAGTGGAGCAGTGGAGGGTTGTATCGGTAGAGGTGAAGCATAACGCAATCAGGGTAATTGGATACGACTAAATTAGGGAAGAAAATTGGGGGAAAAATTACACTAAAGTATTAACCATAGATTGTTTGGTTTAAAATATTACTATTCTAAATAATTATGCCATTTGCAATTAACTTATGAAGGGAAAATAAATGGAGTTTCAAGTGCACGAGTAGGTTATTGGTTTTAATACAAATTGCCTCCCTCAGAACTGCATTGGAGCAGATGCCCTAGCTAGTGCCATATGTGTTAGGTCTTAAACTTTAACTCACCGACACATTCCGCTGGTGGCTGCCATATGGTCAGATTTAGAAGAAGATCATGAGTTCAGCTCCACCAGGACCAGCAGATGAGGACAAGTTCCATGCTAAATTAATCTCTCCTGCTATGTATGGTCTCAATTAAAATGAGCTACCCAATTAATAATGATTCGGTCACTCTTCCAGGTGCACTGCGCATATACCCACACACACCTACACTCACACACCTGCAAAAAACACACTGTATTTTGTAGGGTTTATAGTAGTTATAAATTGTTATGTTTTATTCACACTAAATCTTTAATAATGTGTAATAATCTAATCTTTTACAGTGTAAAATGTGACAAACAGAAAAGGAACTCATGTTGTGGTTTGACTTGAGCAGTATTATAAAGCACCCCTATGTTAAAATATTATCATTATTATTATTAAGAACAAGAAGAAGAAAAAAATTTTAAATCAGTGAGTGCCTGTTATATATCCTCTGCTGCTATAACAAAAGACCTCTTTGCTACAGGCATTTCCTAGCATTGCAGTTATTTTAAATGCAACCCCAAATCAGAAAAAGTTGGGACAGTATAGAAATGAAAATAGAATAAAAATGCAGTGTTCCTTACATGTTCTTTTGACTTTTATTTGATTGCAGACAGTTTGAACTCAAGATATTTCATGTTTTGTCCGGTCAACTTCAATTCGTTTATTAATATACCTCCATTCCTGCAATTCAGGCCCGCAACACATTCCAAAAAAAGTTGGGACGGGGGCTATTTAGGGCTAGTAATGAGGTGAAAAAAACTAAACGTTGTGTTAACCATGTCCAGAAGCGTCGTTGACTTATCTGGGCTCTGAGGTGTCTAGGATGGACCATCACAAAGTGGAAACATGTATTGTGGTCAGATGGATCAGCATTCCAGGTCTTTTTTGGAAAAAATGGACGCTGTGTGCTCCGGACCAAAGATGAAAATAAGCATCCAGACTGTTATCAGCAACAAGTCCAAATGCCAGGGTCTGTTATGGTATGGGGCTGTGTCAGTGCTCTTGGCAAATGTAATTTACACTGATGGCAGCATTAATGCAGAAAAGTACATTGAGATCTTAGAGCAACATGTGCTGCCTTCAAGATATCATCTTTTCCAGGGACGTCCATGCATTTTTTAACAAAGACAATGCAAAACCACATGCTGCACACAATACAAAGGCATGGGTGCGGAAGAAGAGGTGTATGGGTACCGGACAGTCCTGACCTGTCCCCAATAGAGAATGTGTGGAGAATTTTGAAAGGAAAAATACAACAACAACAACACCGTACTGTTGCACATCTTAAGACGTGTTTGCAGGAAGAATGAGACAAAATAAAAGCTGAAACACTAAATCACTTGGTCTCCTCGGTGCCAAAACGTCTTTTAAGTGTGGTGAAAAGGAATGGCAACATTACAAAGTGGTAAATGCTTTACTGTCCCAACTTTTTTTTGGAATGTGTTGCAGGACTGAACTGCAGGAATGGATGAAATAACTTTTTTCTGATTTGGGGTTATAAATTGATTTGAGACATTTTTTAATATATTTATTTTTTTATTTTAATAACATAAGCACTGTTGTTGTATTCACTTTTAGGTAGTTAATCACTTCTTACTGCACAACTTGTTATCTATTGTGTATGACAGGATGCCCTTCTCTAATGTATTCATTTATTCCTCATAAAGATTTTAAAGGGGTTTATCTAAAATAATTCAGAACTATTGAGATAACGTACAAAATAGCAACGTGGTAAATGCTTTTTTTTTATCTTCACACACACACATAGACTATGTTCAACAGTATTTATACTTTTTGAAATTATAGTACACATGCCAGGGTTTGGGGAATTTGGCATAGAAACTACAATTAGAACATTACCAGCTACTTGTAATACCCACTGACACCTAACATCATTTCCTTGCCAAGTTCACATTAAAAATAATTAACAGGCAATTAGCTGCTAGACATATTCTCAGTAGAGACAACACTTGATGTTTCCTGTATGCTGTGTCACAATATGTTTCACTTTAGATGTGATCTAGAAACTATAAAATTTAAACATAACACTGTGAATGATCACATTTAAATAGGTTCGACCTGTTAATGTACCTAGTAGTTTAAACCAGTTTAATGGCACAGTTTTAGCTAGTAAAGCCCGTTATAGGATCTGTACTGCTATTTTATGCTACTGCATTTGAGACTGGGAGGTAATTTTGACCACTTCAATTCCAGTGCACTTCCCCACACTCGATTGTTTTAAAATGTAGAACATTACCTAAATGGATTATAGACTGTAATGGGGCCATTTTGGAAATATATGAAAACCTCAGACCTATTGAGATAATGTGGCATTACTTGAATAGGCAGTTCATGTCTTCAGGCTTGATCTTTGATAAGATCCATTGAGATATTTATATTTCTCTATTGAACAATGACTATAGCTATTTTTATTCTTCAACTTGGGCCAATGCCTACTCTAAAAATGTAAGTACATGAAGATAGTTCATTATGATTTAGCATTATTTAAATGTATTCACATATTTAACTTACACTGATCAGCCATAACATTAAAACCACCTTCTTGTTTTTTTACACTCACGCTCCATTTAATCATCAGTAGTCCATCTGTTTCTCTGCATGCTTGGTTAGCCTCTTTTATGCTGTTCTTCAATGGTCAGGACTCTCCCAGGACCACTACAGAGTAGGTATTACTTGGGTGTTGGATCATTCTCAGCACTGCAGTGACACTAATATGGTGGTGGTGTGTTAGTGTGTGTTGTGCTGGTATGAGTGGATAAGACACACCTCACTGTCACTGATGGACTGAAAACAGTCCACCAACCAAAAATATATCCAACCCCCCCCAGGGGGCAGCGTCCTGTCATCACTGATGAAGGTCTAGAAGATGACCAACTCAAACAGCAGCAATAGATGAGCGATCATCTCTAACTTTACATCTACAAGGTGGACCAACTAGGTAGGAGTGTCTAATAGAGTGAACAGTGAGTGGACACGGTATTTAAAAGCTCCAGCAGCGCTGCTGTGTCTGATCCTGTATATGTCAGTTTCACTGCAGTGCTTAGAATGATCCACCACCTAAATAATACCTGCTCTGTGGGGGTCCTGACCATTGAAGAACAGGGTGAAAGCAGGCTAAAAAAAGGATGTAGAGAAACAGATGGACTACAGTCAGTAATTGTAGAACTAGAAAGTGCTTCTATATGGTAAGTGGAGCTGATATGGACAGTGAGTGTAGAAACAAGGAGGTGGTTTTAATGTTATGGCTGATCAGTGTATGCACATACCTAGTAAGAATATATTCAAAAAAACCAAAAGTTGCAAGATATTCACCAACTGTGAATCCCCACTCACCAGAATTGTCATGTTTTGATTTCAGAGTGAGGACAATTGATTTGTGCTGTCATTTCACAGTTGATACCTTTGGTAAAAGTATAAAACACAAAATGACAAAGAAAGAGAAGAACAGCTGTAGCTAAGCCAAAACAAAATAATGGAGTTGCTCCAGTGGTGGGCCATTCTGCCCGGAGGCTTTCAGTGCCAGCCTTTCACATGGAGTAATTTTATTGTCTGGGGGAAGCAGAGCTCATAAAGCCAGGGAATTCCTGGAAGAGAGCCTGGGCAAGCAGGCAGGAAAGGTATGACTACACGACTCTTGGTAAATGAAACAAAACCCATTCAAATGCTTGGCACTAGGAAAAAAAGAAAAAACAGTATAATCTATGCACACCATTTGTTGGAATTAAATGCCAGGATTCTGGATAAAAGAGGAGAGGTATGTATTACTTACAGGTATTTTAATCTAAACCAAATGCTTTTATAAACTCAAAATAGAAATAGGTTATTTTAAATCTGCCAGGTTAGAAATATACATACAGCTATTTAAATTATTCAAGTGGTTGTGTGCAGAAATGTCAATAATGTTCATTAATGTCTTTTAACTTCATGGAAGAGCCCCTAAGTCGTTGTTATTGATTATGATTTGACTGCAGATGGTGAACTCTGATGGTGTGCTTAAAAAAACAGTCAACTGCATGCAGGACCACGACCATTACAATGAAAAGTATCTAATTAGTTCAGTACTGTGGCAAGCAGCTGGCTCACTAAGAGCTAATGAGCGTGGGCACCGCAATTTTGGTGTCGTGGAATGCTGTACGTCAATCTTGTTTGAGCTAGAGGTGCGGTGATCCTGGCGTCTCCCAGGATGCACCTCATCGTCTGCTAAATAATGTAATTCAATGTAAATAAATGTAAATTGTGCCTGTAAATGCTTAAGAATAGATGTTAGTGGTGTATGTAATGATTAAAGCCTGTTATATTGAGGTATGTGCATATGAGCTGAGTTACGGTTTACATGTAACGTGTCTCAGATTAGACTTCTGCTCCACTCCATTTAATAAAAAAGCAAAAATGATTTGCTTTAGTCTCGTCCTTGACTGAGCCGGCGCCGCAGTACTTTTCCTATGAAGATTGGTTGCAAATCATTTACAAACAAGCAGGTCTCTTTAGATGACTTATTTCACTTAAATTGATGAAGCATACTTACTGCAAAAAACACCCACCACTTCTTGGCAAAAAATATTTAGTGTCAGATTATTCAGGCATGTAGTGCTCATTTTTTGCAGTAGGATCCATGCATCAAATTCTGTTTTATATCATTTTTAATATGTGGGTCATTCTCAGCACTGCAGTGACACTAATATGGTGGTGGTATATTAGTGTGTGTTGTGCTGGTATGAGTGGATCAGACACAGCAGTGCTGCTGGAGTTTTTAAACTCCTCACTGTCACTGCTGGACTGAGAATAGTCCACCAAACAAAAATTTCCAGCAAACAGCACCCTGTAGGCAGCGTCCTGTAACCACTGATATAGGTCTAGAAGATGACCAACTCAAACAGCAGCAATAGATGAGCGATCATCTCTGACTTTACATCTACAATGTGAACCAACTAGGTAGGAGTGTCTAATAGAGTGGACAGTGAGTGGACACAGTATTTAAAAACTCCAGCAGCGTTGCTGTGTCTGATCCACTCATACCAGCACAACACACACTAACACACCACCACCTAAATAATACCTACTCTGTGGGCGTCCTGACCATTGAAGAACAGGGTAAAAGCAGGCTAAAAAAGTATGCAGAGAAACAGATGGACTACAGTCAGTAATTGTAGAACTACAAAGTGCTTCTATATGGTAAGTGGAGCTGATAAAATGAACAGTGAGTGTAGAAACAAGGAGGTCATTTAATGTTATAGCTTATCGGTATATATATATATATACATATATATATCGGTAAAAAACACTGAAAATCTTTACTGTGTATCTTTGTCAGTGAAATAAATGTTAAAGAGAATAAACAGATTACAGATTCTCTTTCCCTACAATATTACAGCATATAATAATAATAATAATATAAAAAAGCATTAGCCCACTACTGCTGGGCTCCAAATCCCCAATGGTGCTGTCGGTCGGTTGGGGGTCAACAAATAGACATATAGGGTTCTTCAAAAAGTTTCCGCACCGCTCAGGTGGCACAGCGGTAAAATTCACTAGCACACCAGAGCTGGGATTTCTAATACATCGTATCGAATTTCACCTCTGCCATCCGCCTGGACTGGGCGGCTATATAAACAACATTTGGCTGTTGTTCATCCATGGTCGGAAATGCAGGATAGGGACCTCATAACTGATGCCATTATGACCTCTGCTGGCTGATTGATAGTGTCTGCACAGAGTACAGAAATAATGCAATCAGGGTGTGGCTCTCAGTGCACAAGGCTGACCGCATATGAACTCGCCTTGCAGGTAAAAAGATGCATTCGGCTACTGCTCACGTGTCGGGTGGGGGTCAGCACCAGTAGAGAGGAAGAATAACATAATTCGGTAAAAAATCGAATGCTCTAAAAATCGGGAGAAAAAGGAAATGTTTTTTTTTTAAAGTATCCGCACTTTTTTTAACTCTATTTATTAAGAATTTTAAAAACACATTACATCACTTTTTTTACATAGTCCTCTTCCGATAAATTTTTCCCAGCATCTTCCCAAATTTTTAATGCCATCAGCAAAAAATGTTTTTTGGTTGAGCGCACTGCTGCTTTCACATTATCATCACATGTAAATCTTTTTCCCCTTAAAGCTTCTTTGAGCGTACAAAAGGGTGGAAGTCAGATATTACTAAATCCGGACTATAAGCTTTCTCAGTCTTTCAGACACAACCATATACTACTCCTCCCACCCTCACTGTTTCCAACCAAAATATAAATGTGCGGAAACGTTTTGTAGATCCAGGGGCATAACCACAAGGGGGGCAGGTCCACTGGGGCCCATGGCAGGACGGGGGGCCCATCCACGACATGAACTCAACCACCCACCTTACTGCCCCCCCATTGGCTGCACTCATCAGGTCATTATTATTATATTACAATATTTTTGTTAAGTAATATTAAAATAACTAAAACTGTGCATTGAAAATACCAGAGCCATGAATTTGGACTTGAAGTCTGCTGTAGATGATTTAAGGCATGCCGCATTAACTTCTGAGTGAGTTCCTTTAATTAATTCTGATCAGCTATCAGCATATACAGTATATACAGTGAGGAAAATAAGTATTTGATCCCCTGCTGATTTTGTAAGTTTACCCCCTTACAAAGACTTGAACAGTCTATAATTTTTATGGAAGGTTTATTTTAACAGAGAGAGACAGAATATCAACAAAAAATTCAGAAAAAAAAACATTAAATAAAAGTTATAAATTAATTTGTATTTAATTAAGGGAAATAAGTATTTGATCCCCTACCAACCAGCAAGAATTCTGACCCCCACAGACCGGTTATGTGCACAAAAGGCACACAAATTAGTCCTGTCCCTGTATAAAAGACTCCTGTCACAGAATCAGTTTCTTCCGTTCAAATCTCTCGACCACCATGGGCAAGACCAAAGAGACCTTGCTCTGGAGCTCCATGCAAGATCTCACCTGGTGGGGTAAGAATGATTCTGAGAAAGGTGAGGTCAGTCCAGAATTACACGGGTCAATGATCTCAAGGGAGCTGGGAGCAGAGAAATGCTGGATATGACCTCAAGAACACCATCCCCACTGGGCATTTCTCTGCCTCCAAACACCGCGAGTGGAGTTGATGCCAAAGAGCTCAATTTTGGTCTCATCTGACCATATCACATTCTCCCAAGCTCATCTGACCATATCACATTCTCCCAAGCTTTCTCTGAATCATTAGGTTGTTCATTGGCAAACTTCAGACGGGCCTGTACATGAGCCTTCTTGAGCAAAGGGACTTTGCGGGCACTGCAGGATCTCAATCCATTACGGCGAAGTGTGTTACTAATGGTTTTCTTGGTGACTGTGCTCCCAGCTCCCTTGAGATCATTGACAAGCTCCTCCCGTGTAATTCTGGACTGACCTCACCTTTCTCAGAATCATTCTTACCCCACCAGGTGAGATCTTGCATGGAGCTCCAGAGCGAGGGTGATTGACTGTGATCTTGTATTTCTTCCATTTTCGAATTATTGCACCAACAGTGGTCTCTTTCTCACCAAGCGTCTTGCTGATGTTCTTGTAGCCCATTTCCAGCTTTGTGCAGGTCTACAATCTTGTCCCTGACGTCCTTTGATAGCTCTTTGGTCTTGCCCATGGTGGTCGAGAGATTTGAACGGAAGAAACTGATTCTGTGACAGGAGTCTTTTATACAGGGACAGGACTAATTTGTGTGCCTTTTGTGCACATAACCGGTCTGTGGGGGTCAGAATTCTTGCTGGTTGGTAGGGGATCAAATACTTATTTCCCTTAATTAAATACAAATTAATTTATAACCTTTATTTAATGTTTTTTTTCTGGATTTTTTGTTGATATTCTGTTTCTCTCTGTTAAAATAAACCTTCCATAAAAATTATAGACTGTTCAAGTCTTTGTAAGGGGGTAAACGTACAAAATCAGCAGGGGATCAAATACTTATTTTCCCCACTGTATGTGTGTGTGTGTTGTATAATTACTCCTGCCGGTAGCTGTCACTGTGTATCAGACAGAGGGGACAGTGAGTGAGAGAGAAGAAGGAAGTCGGCTGAGTAAAGTATTCTTTCTTTCGTGCAATTACACCTACAAAATTAAACACTATTGAAATAAAGAAGGTATTAATAGTGAAATTATTGTTGTTTCTGGTATACATTTTATAAAAAAGATGGAAATGTATTATGGTGTATTGTACAGCACACATACTGTACTGAAATGTGATGTGTTTTTTATGTACAGTACTACTGTGTATTGTTGTTTATTATTGTTTATTACAGTAATGTCTATTCTATAATTTAAGATTTGAGGAAAAATACACTTGTATTTATAAAAAAAAAACATTTAAGACATTAGAAAGGTTAGGTAAGGGTGTGGTTTGGGAGGTCTGGCACAGATTAATTCTGTTTACATTATTTCTTATGGGAAAAATAGGTTTAACTAACGAACATTTTGACTTAAGAACAGCCCTTTGGAACCAATTAAATTCGTAAGTCAAGAGTCTACTGTATATTTAAAATTTGTTGAGGGGGCCCAATTTTTATTTTTTTTTGCACTGGGGCCCATGAGCTCCTAGTTACGCCACTGTGAAGATCCCTCGTAATTTTACATGTTTGAATAAGTGGGGTGGCCAAGGTCCTTCTATGGACTGTTGGTGTTCTGTTCGGAGTGTGTTTCTGCATTGTGCCCAGTGATTCCGAAGAAGCCAGATCCATAGCAATTCAGACCATGTTTATAATAATAATAATAATTACAAAGTGAACCAAATAGGCCAGTAAAATATGTGTACCTTTGGTCAAATTAAATCCAATCTATAAAGTCTACAATGTGTTTAAAAATTTACTTTTTCTGTTTTGTGTTGATAGAGATATACTTTTAACATCTTTTTTTCCATATGTGGTGAAACAAGGTTAACCACATGAGATTAAACTGCAGCTACATTATGGTTTCTGTTTGCAGTAGAAGGTCAGGGGGTCTTTTGATAATAGGCCTACTAACTGGCATAACATTCAGATATTACATATTTGACCTCTGTAAATAAATGGTTCTGTGCTATTTGTAGATTATTGTAGAGTTTTTATGTCATGTTAATTTGTGTCAATCAAAAAGGAGGCTGGCAGTGCCTTTACATGCACACATCTAGACTTTTTGTACAGCAAAATACTAACACAATTACAGAATCTAGAAAAATCTCTGTTAAGAAAATGGTGAGGCTGAAAACCTATAATAAATGCTAGTGATCTTTGATTAAAATTTGACATGCTACTGTAAGAAATTAACCTGGGCTTGAGTAACCCTTGTCAATAAACTCAGTTTGTTGCTTCATCTTCAAATTCAAAGCAAGACTCTTATTACACAAAATACAAATACACTGATCAGCCATAACATTAAAACCATCTCCTTGTTTCTACACTCACTGTCCATTTTATCAGCTCCACTTACCATATAGAAACATATTGTAGTTCTACAATTACTGACTGTAGTCCATCTGTTTTTCTGCATGTTTTGTTAGCCCCATTTCAAGCTGTTCTTCAATGGTCAGGACTCTCCCAGGACCACTATAAAGCAGGTATTATTTGGGTGGTGGATTATTCTCAGCACTGCAGTGACACTGACATGGTGGTTGTGTGTTAGTGTGTGTTGTGCTGGTATGAATGGAAAATACACAGGAGCGCTGATGAAGTGTTAAAACACCTCACTGTCACTGCTGGACTGAGAATAGACCACCAACCAAAAATAAATCCAGCCAACAGCGCCCCGTGGGCAGCGTCCTGTGACCACTGATGAAGGTCTAGAAGATGACCAAGTCAAACAGCAGCAATAGATGAGCGATCGTCTCTGACTTTACATCTGCAATGTGGACCAACCAGGTAGGAGTGTCTAAAAGAGTGGACAGTGAGTGGACACAGTATTTAAAAACTCTGATACACTCACAACAGCACAACACACACTAACACACCACCACCATGTCATTGTCACTGCAGGGCTGTGAATGATCCAACACCCAAATAATACCTACTCTGTGTTGGTCCTGTGGGGATCCTGGTCATTGAAGAATAGGGAAAAAGCAGGCTAAAAAGTATGTAGAAAAACAGATGGACTACAGTCAATAATTGTAGAACTTCAAAGTGCTTCTATATGGTAAGTGGAGCTGATAAAATGGACAGTGAGAGTAGAAACAAGGAGGTGGTTTTAATGTTATGGCTGATCAGTGTATGAAAGACATTCGTCAACAACATCCAGAAATGCTTCAGACTTCACTGGGATCACTGGGATGCAAAGTGGAAATGTGTGCTTTTTAAATATTTTATTTATTTATTTATTGTTTTTTTGTAAATAATGGATGTTGTGTTGTCCACGTCAAAGAGCAAATGAACGATTCGGATTGTTAGCAATGCAGAGTTCAAAAGCCGTGGAGACATGGGGTGTGTTTGTGCCAATGGCATGGGTTATTTGGCATGGGTAATCTGGAAGACCTCTTCCATGTGTGTGTGTGTGTGTGTGTGTGTGTGTGTGTGTGTGTGTGATGCGTGACGTGTGAAGTGTGAGGGCAACTTCTATGGCTAATCTGCAAGAAGCACAGGAAGGATTAGCATAGTGCTTAAGAAATATGTCAGTAATCCATAGGCTGTGTGGGTAAGAGAAAGAGAATTATATAATCAAGCTCGCGACAAAAAGTAATACAATAGGAAAACCCCACATGAGCTTAAAGATAATTTATTAAAATATTTCTTTCTCTCCCAGCTCATTTGCAATTGGGTTTTGAGTTTAATAGATCAGTCTTTTCTTTGTTAGTATATCAACAAGAAGTAAGTCACAGAGACGAGCCGAGTTTATTTAGAATAAGAGCTTTACTGTGCTAAATTACAGAATCTTCACTTTATTTAAGTTTATCATAAAGAATACTGCTAATTAAAGAGCACTGCTTAAAATGTGGGCGACACAGTGGGTAGCACTGTCGCCTCACAGCAAGAAGGTCCTGCGTTCGATTCCGAGGTAGAGCGGTCTGGGTCCTTTCTGTGTGGTTTGCATGTTCTCCCTGTGTCTGCGTGGGTTTCCTCCAAGACCTCCGGTTTCCTCCCACAGTCCAAAAACATGCAGTCAGGTTAACTGGAGACAAATTTCTCCCCGAAGTGCGTCGAGTTTTAAATATTTTAAGTTCAGAGGACGTTTAGTTACAAGGTACCACTGTATTCAATACCATTTATCTTGTCTTTAGCTTTGACCTGATATTTTAGGCCCTGCTCACGAAAGACACCCCCACAATGCAAAGCTGGTATCAAGCAATCATGTTTTACTCTACAGAGAGTGGTGTTCTTAGGGTAATTAACGGCATTGGATTTTTGGCAAGCGTTGCAGCAAGGACGAACTTTTTGGTCTGATCACACCAGAAAACTTTAAATGAGATTTTTTTTATTAATAATTTATTTATTTCTGTCTCTGTCCAATAAAGCTCAGCTTTGTAAAGTGTTTTTTTTTTTTTTACAAAAATGTATCTTGATTTTTGTCGGTTGCAAGACTAGTTTAATCACTGAAAAAAAATGCTAAATATACTGATCTGTTCTTACTTTAATTTAACATAATGCTCTAGTTTGTGTAGATTCATAACAGGGGAATGAAGACACAGTAATCTGTTTAAATTAACTGTGGGGGGAGGGGGTTGCACAAAATAAAGAGGGTCATTCAGTGCTTCTCAATACTCTAAAGCCTTCTTGATTTCTCTGTCCTATATCCTTCAGCCTGTGACTCATGAATCGATCAAAGTCCACTGTCTATAAGGGCACGTCAATTCCTTAAACACCCTATAGAGAATCAGGGATCAAGAAGAAAAAAGACTTCAGGGATACCATTACCATGTCCTATATTTAAGTAGGCTTCACATAGACAGTAATCAGAGCTTAAATTGTTTTTTATTGGAATTGTAAAGCAACAATGCTACCTGCTGTTCAGAACAAACAGTTTACACAAAATTATTATAAAAAATAAGAGTAAGGGGTGCTCAGGTGGTGCAGCGGTAAAACACACTAACTCATCTGGGCACCTACACGAACAACGATTGGCTGTTGTTTAAGGAGGGTGCCGTACGGGACCTCATAAATCATGCAATTATGACCTCTGCTGGCTGTTGAGTCAAGGGATAATGTGCAACAGGGTGTATCTCTCCATACACAAAGCTGATCTGCATATGAACTTATCTTATGCAGGTGAGAAGATGCAGTCAGCTACTGCACACGTGTCAGAGGGGGCATGTGTTAGTCATGGCTCTCCTTAACCAGGGTGGAGATCAACATCAGTAGAGAGAAGGCATAATGCAGTTGGGTAATTGGATACGACTAGATTGGAAGGAAAATTGGGAAAAATGTAAAATAAATAAATAAATAAGAGTAAGAATGAACACATTAGCGCAATTGGGTGACACAGAGGTATTACACTAGGTACGATCCTGGGCTCATACAGACACAGCTGTGTTTGTGGAAGGAATTGTCAAACTTGTTTCTCATGGTAGCTGCAATAGCAACCTCTTCTGGCTGGTTAAGTAACCAGCACAAGAGACAGTAGACTAATGAACAGTGGAGTGTGACTGTCCGAATGTAATAAAGCTCTCTATGAGACCCTGTCCCTGGCAGGTAAAGAGGGGCGGTCAGTAATTAGCGCATGTGTCCAGTGGGAGAGTGATAGTCTGTTGGTCTCCCTGGGGGGCTACAGTGGCAGAGGAAGTAACAGTTGGATGTGACTAGATATGACTAGATTCTGAGAAAAAGTGAGACTACAAAAACACTTAAAACATGAAATGATTTCTGGCTGCACATTCATTGTTGTCAGGTTAGTTGGGGTTTGTGTAAAGAAAAACATTGTGTCAGTCTTCACAGACCTCCGTAACCCTTCAATCTCACAAACTCTATGCACTCCCCTTACTTCATTCTCCCCTCACTCATTCAATGTGATGTTGGATGAAACACTAGGTGACAGCTCTGTCTGATCTCTACAAATACTCAGTGTCATAGCAGAGGGCCAGATTCGCCACCGCTAGCTTCCTTGTCACTCTGTCGAGAACAGAAGCCTAAATGAGTATCTGAAGTTGACCTGCTCCTTTCTAAAACAGTACCTGACAGACTAACATTGCACGGCACAGCCCCAACAACCATTACAGTCAATAGTAAGCAATCCATCACATAATCAGATGTGAGAAGGATTCTAAAGTAAAGACCTGGAGTAAATTAGAAGTCAATTTGGAATAATGTCCTTAGGGGTTAAAAATCAGGGAAATCACAAGATAAAAATGTTCCAAATGTATATGAACACTCAGTCACTCATTTACTTTTTAAACCGCTGGGGGTTGCTGGAGCCTATTTCAGCTCTCAAAGGGCACAGGCACACAGAAACACCTTAGACAGAGTGACAGTCCATCTAAGGGCAATTTTAGTAGCTCCAATTAACCTGACTGCATGTTTTTGGGCTGTGGGAGGAAACCAGAGCACCCGGAGGAAACCCACACAGACAAGGGGAAAATTCCACACAGAAAGGACCCAGGCCACTCCACCTGGGAGTCAAACCCAGGACCTTCTTGCTGTGAGGTGACAGTGCTACCCACTGAGTCACTGTGCCGTCTGTGATATGAACAGTATTATTATTATTTTATCTCATCTAGACACTTTTAAAGACATCAGAAATATTACCACTATGAACAGTGGTACCAAAACCCATTCACACAAATTTAAACCAGACCAGACTAGACCTACACCTGACTCCACTCACCTAATACATTAAGTGGCATCAAATTAAGGTCCTTAATAAAACCTTTACTTACATTGATCATGTGTGTATAAGATCAAGTATCAGGGATATAAAATTAGGCACAAACTGCCTGCATACTAAATAGTTTACAACTGATGAATTGTTTTATTTATGATTATTTTTGTTCTTTCACCTGTTCCCATATTTAGAGGTCACTACAGCAGATCATTTTGGTCCACATTGATTTGGCACATTGTTACTCTAGATGCCCTTCCTGATGCAACCCTCCTTATTTTTATTTTGGCTTAAGACCACCACTGTGGCTAGATTACTAATTATGATAATAGTATGCCTGAAATGTTGGTGTGATTTCATTATAAAATGCTGTTTTAGCTTTATACTATATGTTAATAGACCCATGTCTTCCAAACGTCAAACTCTTAAACCACAAAATATCATCCCAGCACAGCCTCTACAACCATTACAGTCAATAGTAAGCAATCCATCACATAATCAGATGTGAGAAGAATTCTAAAAGTAAAGACCTAGAGTAAATAGAAATCAATTTGGAATAATCATTAGGGATTAAAAATCAGGGAAATCACTGATAAAATGTTACAAATGTGATATTAACACTTTCACTTATTTACTTTTTAAACTGCTTATCCTAATCAGGGTTGTGGGGGTTGCAGGAGCCTATTTTAGCTCTCAAAGGGCACAAGACAGACAGAAATATCCTGGACAGGGTACCAGTCCATCTTAGTAGCTCCAATTAGCCTGACTGCATGTCTTTGGACTGTGGGAGGAAACCAGAGCACCCGGAGGAATCCCACACAGAAACGAGGAGAACATGCAAACTCCACACAGAAACGACCCAGACTGCTCCACCTGGGAACGAAACCAGGACCTTCTTGCTGTGGGGCGATAGTGCTACCCACTGAGTCGAATAATATGAAGAGCTTTATTATTATTTTATTTCATCTAGACACCTTCAAAGACATCAGGAATCTTATCACCATAAACAGTGATACCAAAACCCATTCACACAGATTTCAACCAGACCAGACTAGACCTACACCTGACTCCACTCACCTAATACATTAAGTGGCATCACATGAAGGTCCAGACTGGTTAAAATGAAAACCTGTACCCACATTGGTCATGTGTGTATAAGACTAAGTATCAGGGATCTAATACAGGCACTGGCTCATAACTAGAAACACTGTTTGCACACTAAATAGTATGTGTTGGTGCTCTTTCATTTGTTGGTAGTAATAAGTTTACAACTTTTTACAGATTTTTTTGTTCTTGTTTTTTCACCTGTTCCCATATTTAGAGGTCGCTACAGCAGATCATTCTGGTCCACATTGATTTGGCACATTTTGACACTAGATGCCCTTCCTGAAGCAACCTTCCTTATTTTTATCTGGGCTTTAGACCACCACTGTGAGTGCACCACTCAGTGACTAAATTACTAATAATGATAGTGGTATGTCTAAAATGTGTGTAAAATGCGTTTTTAGCTTTATACACTATGCTAACGAACCCACATCTTCCAAACATTCACAATTTTAAACCACAAAACATTATCCCAAAGGATTTAGACTAACCTTTTGTTTCTTTCAGATTAATGTGGCTTTGTCTTGCATCTCATTAAGTTCAGTTTTTGTACAAAATATAAATACTGTTGTTATCTGAGACAGACAAAGCCTTTGCAGTTAAAAGTTTGGGTTCATTTGTAACTTACTGCATGACTAGGTTGATATGATCTGAATGTTGGGAGGCTGACTACTTCTGTCAAGATTCACCAATGTTTTCTTTATTTGGAGGTAATGTTTTTACAGTGATTTGTTGATGTCTTATGGCCTTAGAAATGGCTTGATAGCATTTTCCAGGCTGATATAGTTTTAGTTTCTTCTTCAAAAACGAATTTTGGGTGCCCAGGTGGGGCAGCGGAATAATCCACTAGCACACCAGCACTGAGATTCTAAACTCCCGAGTTCGACCGGTCGGCTGGGTGCCCTATAGCGTGCATTATTGGCAATTCCTGCAGCAGACAAAATTGGTCATTTAAAGTCTGCTGGGTGTGTAAAAGACCGGACTGAATGTGGGTGGAGTCTTTGACGCTGTTTAAGGACCTTGGTTAGTAGCCCAAGGCGCCTGTACAGGAAGTGGAGGAGCACGGGTGATCAATTTGTGGCTCTCAGCGTGAGAGTGTTGGCCTCATGTGCGAATTCACAGAATGTGTGGGCGAATAAGAAGCAGTCGATGGACTGTGCACGCATGGGAGGAAGTGGCAGGCAAAAATACCCGCCTCAGACACGACCAGATTCTTCAGCAGCGGAAGACAAATTGACTACGCTAAATTGGGGAAAAATGCATAAAACAAAATAGCTTAAAAAAGAATTTTGATCACAGCATAGTGTGCTGCATGCAAAACACTTTTTACATTGCTTAAACAAAGTTCTATTTAACTAATGCTTAAACTCATGCTTAAACTAATGTCGCTGACAATAATAAAGCCATAGTGTGTGCATTGTACACTTTCTTTTGCTGAATCGACCATTAGTCTTTGACCATTGATCAGTGGCTGGTGATGCAAAAGTTCAGTAGGTCAAGTAGATAATGGGAATACAGGTCAATGGTGTTTTCCTTAGGAACTTAAATATTTATATGTATAAAAAAATTGTGCCCTTTCAGAAAAATGCTACAGAAAAAAAATTATCATAAATTATTTTAAATAGGTTTATCAAATACTGCTAATTTATTTATTAGTGGTTAAGTGATTTTTCTAAATCTGACAGTTACTGCCAAGTGCTGATAACATGTATTTGTTAATATGAGAAAAGGGAGAGCATTTATCCGACGCCCAGTCTGCTCTACAATTTGTTGTAGACATCACAAACATATTCCTTATAAACACTTTTTTTCATGTTACATTACGTTATGTTAAAGTTTTATATTGCCACAGTTCAATAAAATGCTTTTCATACCAACGTTCAATATTATTGTCCTGTAAATCTATTGTAGATGTGGTGATTTTCTTACTTGTACACAAGCAGTAATATATTTAATTTGATTCTGTTGATAGTAACAGTACAGTACAATAGTAACAAAACTATTCAGTTTATTTAAACAATTGCACAACAGCAAAACAAAATTACTTTAGTAGAAGAGGTAATACATTTACATTTACATTTTCGGCATTTAGCAGACGCCTACAGTACAGTTACAGTATACAGTCTGAGCAATCAAGGGTTAAGGGCCTTGCTCAAGGGCCCACCAGCAGCAACCTGGCAGTAGTGAGGCTTGAACCAGATTATCAGTAAATCAGATTACCAGTCCAGTACCTTAACCACTAGGCTACAGCTTGCCCAGATAATAAGTATAAGTAATAATTTTTTACAGCATTTATGATTTTTCCCCATTATGTACACTATATGACCAAAATATGTATAGGCTAAGAGGTGTATACATTCAGTTATTCTTATTCATTCTTATTCATTCATTCTATTCATTCAATTATATGATTTTAACTTTGTGGTAACAGTCTGGGGAAGGCCCTTTTATGTTACAGTGTCTTTGTGCACAAAGTAAGGTCCAAAAAGGCTCTGAGGTCCTTGAAGGTCCTGACCTTAACCCCACTAAACAGCATTAATATTAATGGAAGCTGTAATTGCAAGCCAGTCCTTCACATCCAGCATGAGTGCTTGACCTCGCAAATACTCTTTTTAACATTTGCCATAATTCTGTATTTGCAAATAATTTATAAACTATTAGCACATTTGTGTGTTGTCATTCGTACCATAACCACAGAAGATCTTTTAGACCACATGAGCAAATATGTCCTGTTTGATTTGGATCTTAGTAAATCAGGACCATCCTGACTTAATTTTATAACTTACAGTAGAGAATGAATAAAGTCATCTCAAGGCAGATTTAGAACGGTGGCTGCATGGCAGAGCTGAGATTTAAACTATCAACCTTTGGATTGATAGCCCAAAGCTCTACCCACTACACTACCACTGTCCCCAGCAGTGACGTCTATTATTTGCACATAAAATATTTGCTCTTTGTTAATATCCTCTTTAGGCATTTGTGTGGCGCAGCAGTATACACCGACCAACATTATGACCACTGACAGCAAGTGAACATTTTATTCTCAAAGTTAATGTGTTAGAAGAAGGAATAAAGGGCAAGCGTAAGAATTTGAGCGAGTTTGACAAGGGCCAAATTGTGATGGCTAGATGACTGGGTCAGAGCATCTCCAAAACTGCAGCTCCCGGTCTGCAGTGGTCAGTATCTATCAAAAGTGGTTCATCGTTTGTTGTGTATGGGGCTGCATAGCCGCAGACCAGTCAGGCTGCCCATGCTGACCCCTGTCCACTGCCGAAAGCCCCAACAATGGGCATGTGATCATCGGAACCGAACCATGGAGCAATGGAAGAAGGTGTCCTGGTCTGATGAATCACGTTTTCTTTTACATCACGTGGATGGCCGGGTGCATGTGCGTTGCTTACTAGGGGAACACATGGCACTAGGATGCACTATGGGAAGAAACACAAGCTGGCAAAGGCAGTGTGATGCTTTGGGCAATGTTCCGCTGGGAAACCTTGGGTCCTGCCATCCATGTGTATGTTACTTTGACAATACCACCTACCTAAGCATTGTTGCAGACCATGTACACCCTTTCATGGAAACAGTATTCCCTGATAGCTGTGGCCTCTTTCAGCAGGATAATTCGGCTTGCCACAAAGGAAAAATGGAGGTGTTGACTTGACCTCCAAATTCCCCGGATCTCAATCCAATCAAGTATCTGTGGGATGTGCTGGACAAACAAGTCCGATCCATGGAGGCCCCACCTCACAACTTACAAGAGTTAAATGATCTGCTGCTAACATCTTGGTGCCAGATACCACAGCACACCTTCAGGGGTCTAGTGGAGTGCATGCCTCAACGGGTCAGGGCTGTTTTGGCAGCAAAAGGGGGACCAACACAATATTAGGAAGGTGGTCATAATGTTATCCATTATCGGTGTATTATGCTTGCTAGACCTCTGAGATCTAGGTTCCAATAATGGTGCTATTGGCCGGGTCTACACAGGTGTCTACACTGACATTATTGACTTTGTTAGGAGGTTGGGGAGAGGCAAAGACATGTGATGGGTTGACACTCTGTCTAGGGAGTTCCTGGCTCCCAGTGAAACCAGCCACGACCCTAACCAGAATACAGTGATTTATTAGAATGAAATGTAATGAAATAGGTACTTTCTTGTAATTTTCTCTCAAAGAGAATATTTTGTGTCTCTAGTACTGATGAGAAGAACCTCTGCTGTATACTATTAGGGACCTTAAGCCCCAGCGGTGAACAGAGTATTAGTGAAATATTTCAACATTATAGATTTTTAACTCTATTCCTTCTTAGCCCTTCTTCATTAGTGTCATTATGTGTTTGAAACCACCTGGAAACAACAGGCACCACACAGAAATACACCCTGAACACAGCCACACGGTAAATGTTTTAAGTAGGGGGCTGACAACTGAATCTTAAAGTGTAAATCAAAGTGCACACACAGGGACTGAAATAAATACCCAACCAAGCAGTAACTGAACGGAAGCAATGTTAGCAGCAGCACTATGAACTTCAACCTACCTGCTGCTAAGAGTGCTGAATAATTGAACCCTCACTGCACGGCAGCAGTTTTTATCAATAATCTTATATCCTTCCTGGCATTTTGACGTTCCGCTGTGATGAAGCTTCCGAAAGGGGAGGTTATAACCAGTTAATGCAAAATGTTTCAAGTATGCTTGTATTACAGATAGGTGTGTCACTTTTTTGGATCATAGCACTTTTTAAGTTTACAACAAAACATAGCCTGGGTTGTGAAGGCAACATTCAGAAATTTGGCAACCTTTGTTTTATCTATATAGAAATGCCCTTGATTAGCCAACCTACTGTTTAAATTATTTGCATTTGTTGCATGTTTTTGGCAATTAGGAGGCAAACAAAATCTCCAGAGCAAACCAGCTTGAACATAAGGGTAACATGCAACTGAGTCATTTTCTAGGACACATAATAGGGAACCTAAATGTACCTAGAGAATGTACTCTAAATGTTAGAGAGGACAGTAGAGGCTGGGTTCCCTTTGTTGCATTTCCCCCCAATTTTCCTCCCAATCTAGTCATATCCAATTTCCCAATTGTATTACGCTTTCTCACTACTGATGTTAACCTCCACTCTGACTGAGGAGAGCCATGACTAACACACGCCTCCTCTGACACGTGTGTAGTAGCCGACTGCATCTTTTCACCTGGTCGTAACTTCATCCGTTATAAGGAATCTCCTCTGGCACCCTCCCTGAACAACAAACCAATCATTGTTTGTGTAGGCTGTCGGTAGTAGAGCTGAGATTCAAACTCACAAGTTTGAGTTTTGGTGTGCTACTGTGATTTACCGCTGCGCCACCTGAGCGCCCTCCCAATTGTATTACGCTTTCTCTCTACTGATGTTGACCTCCACTCTGACAGAGGAGAACCGTGACTGACACACGCCCACTCTGACACATGTGCAGTAACCGACTGCATCTTTTTACCTGCATGACCAAGGTCGTAATTGCATCCGTTATGAGGAATCCCCTCCGGCACCCTCCCTGAACAACAAGCCAATCATTGTTTGCGTAGGCTGTCGGTAGTAGAGCTGAGATTCGAATTTACAAGTTCGAGTTTTGGTGTGCTACCGTGATTTACCGCTGCGCCACCTGAGCGCCCTCCCTATTGTATTGCGCTTTCTCTCTACTGATGTTGACCTCCACTCTGACTGAGGAGAGCCATGACTAACACACGCCTCCTCTGACACGTGTGTAGTAGCCGACTGCATCTTTTCACCTGGTCGTAACTTCATCCGTTATAAGGAATCTCCTCTGGCACCCTCCCTGAACAACAAACCAATCATTGTTTGTGTAGGCTGTCGGTAGTAGAGCTGAGATTCGAACTTACAGGTTCGAGTTTTGGTGTGCTACCGTGATTTACCGCTGCGCCACCTGAGCGCCCTCCCTATTGTATTACGCTTTCTCTCTACTGATGTTGACCTCCACTCTGACTGAGGAGAGCCATGACTAACATACGCCTCCTCTGACACGTGTGCAGTAGTCGACTGCATCTTTTCACCTGGTCGTAACTGCATCTGTTTTAAGGAATTCCCTCTGGCACCCTCCCTGAACAACAAACCGATCATTGTTTGTGTAGGCTGTCAGTAGTAGAGCTGAGTTTCAAACTCACAAGTTTGAGTTTTGGTGTGCTACTGTGATTTACCGCTGCGCCACCTGAGCACCCTCCCTATTGTATTACGCTTTCTCTCTACTGATGTTGACCTCCACTCTGACAGAGGAGAGCCGTGACTAACACACGCCCACTCTGACATGTGCAGTAACCGACTGCATCTTTTTACCTGCATGACCAAGGTCGTAATTGCATCCGTTATGAGGAATACCCTCCGGCACCCTCCCTGAACAACAAACCAATTATCATTTGTGTAGGCTGCCGGTAGCAGAGCTAAGATTTAAACTCACAAGTTCGAGTTTTGGTGTGCTACCATGATTTACCGCTGCGCCACCTGAGCACCTAATTCCATAGTTTATATATTTACACAGCACCCAAAAATGGCTAGTGTTGCTCCTCTCTCCCACCCCGAAGATGGCTCAGGGTATGTTTAAAATTTGGCGCTCTTTGGAAAAGAGCAGTTGTTGGAAAATCATTTTAAAACACATTTTAAATATAATCAGATTTTGATTTCTATGTCAGTTATGTTCACTTCTAACCACTCAGTTGTTTACATCTTTAGTCCAGGTACATTATTGTTAACATTTTGCCATTATCTTACTATTGTCAGTAAAGCAAATCAAATTATGTCTTTTTTAATCATTCATCTTCTGATAGTAGAATGTCAAAACTGACAGGGCTGCAAGATAAGGGTAAGCTGAATATCATTTTAATAGCAGTGTAAGTTGATGTGGTGTATCACAAAGTAAAAAGGGAAAAAAAAGAAAAGAAAACTGAAATAGACCAAAATTTGCATTTAAGAAGCACTGCTCAAATAAAATACACTGTTATTTGTTAAAAAAGATGAGACATAAACCCTAAGGTGCTCTGCTTTTTAGGGCAATCTGTCTTGAAAATAGGAGATGCTATGAAAAGCCAGACTAAATTGAGTTGAGCTCAGCAGAGAGAATATACTAAATCAATTCTATTAGAGGGTTTTGTTTTCCACTACCCATTTAATAACTGAATTCATGTGTTTAAAAAAAACATGTACAAACAAACTGGATACTAATGTTTCACTCCACATTTGTGGTCATCTGTATTGTATTACTGAAAAACAAAGGTCAGTCAATATTTGGATGGATATTTTATATCTGAGAAATTCTTTTGCATTGTATTCTGGGTTTTAATGTTGCAAACTTGTGGGGGCAACACAAATTGTGTACTGATCAGTGCTACTGTATCTAAAAAGACATTGCCACAAACAGTAAACCCATAGATATTTAAATACATTAGAATTTCTATTTATGTTAAATAGATACACCACATACAATTTTGGTGGCACTTCACATTGCCTTACTTTTTGTAGATTAGTTGGTGACCCCAACATACAACATTTAACCAGCGGCTCGGTGGCTCAGTGGATAGCACTGTCGCTTCACAGCAAGTAGGGCCTGGGTTTGATCCCCAGGTGGGGCGGTCCGGGTTCTTTCTGTGTGGAGTTTGCATGTTCTCCCCGTGTCTGTGCGGGTTTCCTCGGGATCTCCGGTTTCCTCCCACAGTCAAAAAACATGCAGCCAGGTTAATTGGAGACCCTGAATTGCCCTATAGGTGAGTGGGTATGTGTGTGTGTCTGACCTGCGATGGACTGGCGCCCGTCCAGGGTGTTACTGTGTCCCAGCTTTTCAATGGGCGCAAGGCACACAGTAACACCCTGGACGGGGCGCCAGTCCATCGCAGGGCAGACACACACACATATACACACACCCATTCACCTATAGGGCAATTCAATTAACCTGGCTGCATGCCCCTAATTGGATAAGTGAGTGAGTGAGTGATCTTGTAGGCATTTATTAACAAATTTTTTTCATTTATAAATCTTTAAGGTCCAAAGACATGTAGTCAGGTAAATCTATCATGAATGTAACCAAAGTGTGTAAAACATGACTTTTTTATGAATAAATACATTTAAATTTCCATGTTAATGAACATGAATGGATGGATGGTTGGTGTACCTAATAAAATGTGCAGTGCTTTTTTTTTTCTTGAAAGTAGAAATAAAATAAGATTACACGATGTGTTGGATAGCAATTAAAAAAAATGGGGCACAGCATCCTCTCCAACATTGAAGTAGCCTGGGTCTGACCTGGAGCTCTGAAAGGTTTCTGAAAAAGATTCCTCAAAAATATCCAAAAATGGTAGCATATGAACTGGTGGAAACTAAAGATACTGGCCATGCAGAGCATCCAGGTGTCACTGAGGCACAGAAATCATACAGCGCAAAGCCAATGATCCAACAAGCCCAATGATGCCGGTATTTTAAAGGGCTCTTCCAGCTGCAGCACATTACAGCTTATGAGTCTGTCTGATTAAAGAGAATCCCAAAGACTATCATTTGAGCCTCTGTGCCACCTGCTGGCCAGTAGTCACAGGGTTGAGGGGATAATTCTTTGATCCAAGCCCCCTGCTGATCTCTTATTACATAAACACAGTAAGCCTCTTGTCTCTAACAGACATCTCTTGCAATTCGTTTAACTGCATTATATTAAACAATGAATGACTTTGTAGTAGTGCTGCAGCCATGTCTTTTCATATTTAGTCATTACAGAGCTTGATGTTGGCAGGACTTGAGCTAGATCCTATCTTGCTATATCAGATTCCAAGTCAGGTTTCAGCTGCACGCATGGATACTACTTCAAACAGATGAAATATTGATCATTTTCATCTAAAGGCTAATGCAAGTGTTTATTAGTCTGCTCATTACCACAAATAAATAGAGCAGTAAAGCCCTCTACTTAGAACTAAAAGTTTGAGCAGTCCATGTGCACTATACATATAACCAAAAATATTTGGACACCTGACCATAAGCTTGATGGACATCCCATTTCAAAACAAAATGATTAAAATAGAGTGACGTCTATGTCACCTCTTTTTTCAGCTATCAAAACAGCCACTGTTCTGAGCAGGCTTCTCACAAGACTTTAAAGTATGTCTGTGGGAATTTGTGCCCATTCAGTCAAAGGAGCATTTGTGTGGTTGGGCACTGATGTCGGTCAAGAAAGCCTCAATTGATTTTACAGTTCATTCCAAAGCTGTTCAGTGGTGCTAAGGTCAGGGCTTGGTGCAGGCCACTGGAACTTCTTTGAATCAAGCTTCTCTTCATGTCTTCAGGGGTAAATTCATGCTGAAAGAGGAAATAGACCTTCCCCAAACTGTTATTGCAAAGTTGGAAACATATAATTTCCTTTGTATCATTGATTTATTACACCTGTTAGCAACTGCTGTGACTGAAACACATGAGTTCAAAATTAGAAGGGGTGTCCCAATACTTTTGTTTATTTAGAATATGGAAGATACTTGACCTGACTGTGGGAGTGCATTTTTAGTAAATTAGTAAATAATAATGGTTAAATATGGTATTTAGAGCTGAAAGGAGTATAGTTGGTCAAGTGGGTGCTTTACAGAGAGAGAATTTACTACCAGCCAACATAAAAGTCTAATTATATGTACCAACACTCTATATAACTATGTTTCTGAAGCAGACAGCATTCAGACACCGCCAGACTAACTGCTTGTAAGTCTGTCTGAGCAAACACAATACACTTTTTATTGACATGACAGCGCTGTTTAGGTCCACATACCATTTGTGTACAGTATAGATATTAAAATCAAAGACTATAAGCAATATGATCAAATACAGGATACTTCTTTTTGTTTTAGTTCTATACCAATAGCATAATATAATAATATAACACTGCTGCAAATTTGCTGTGTGTTTAGAGGCATGGAAATTATAACATTCTGCTTGGGTCATCCATCAGCACTTTCTGGTTTTGTGCCAGAAACAGATGCCAGACTAAAACAATTAATTTGCATAATTGAGACTGTATTAGGTCAATAGTAAAGTTGGACACTACTTTCACTGATATTAAAGAAGCCCGAGGCACAATACGGCAAACCCCATTCTGGACGATAGGTACAGTGTTGTTAAGTGCTTAATTGCTTAAATGTTTAATTTCCTAAGAACATACATCTGGCTCAATCTTAGGCTTTATCTGACCACAGAACTTTTCATCAAAGGGCCTTCTTCTATGTAATAATAACTTTCCAACACAGAGGCAGCCTGGGTCTGATGTGGGGCTCTGAAAGGTTCCTCAAAAAAGTTCCTCAAAAACGATCCAAAATTGGCAGTATATGAGCTGGTGGAAACTAAAGATACCGGCCATGCAGAGCATCCAGGTGTCAATAAGGTACAGACACCATACAGTGAGCCCAATGATGCCGGTATTTTAAAGGACTCTTCCAGCTGCAGCGCATTACAGCTGAGGAGTCTGTCTGAAAAAAATGCCAAAGACTATCGTTTGTGCTACCTGACAAGTAGTCTCAGGGGTGGGGGGGGGGGTTATTCCTTGATCCAAGGTACAGTTGTTAAGTGCTCATCTTTTATTTACTAAGAACATACATCTGGTTTAATCTTAGACTTTATCTGACCACAGAACTCTCCATCAGAAGAACTTCTTTTTTGTAATAAGAACTTTAAGACTGTTGACAACTGGGCAGCTGGACAATTAAGAATCATTACAGCTCAGTAATTATTTTATAAAAACAAACCACATTTCCAGAAAAGTTGGGACACTTAAAATAACATGCGGGTGTATTTGGGGAATTAAGGGAGGCATATGGCGCTCAGGTGGCGCAGCAGTAAAACAATTTTTGATCTCATCATTGGACGCCTACACAGAGAATGATTGGCCAGGATGCCGGAGGGGATTCCTCGTAACTGATGCATTTGAGACCTCTGCTGGCTGATTGGTGGCACCTGCACAGAGACTGGGAATAATAGAGATCAGTGTGTGACTCTCCATACATGAGACTGAGCCCTATTTGAACTCGTCTTGTGTAGGTGTAAAGATGCAGTCGACTACTGCACATGTGTTGGAGGGGGCATTTGTTAGTTACAGCTCTCCTCAGACATCTATTTCTATAAAGTCAACAGCTATTTAATCATGACAATGCCAAGTCTCTATATGGAAACTATAAGCATAGTGGTTTTATCCTGGTCAGGGTCGCAATAGGTCTGGCTTCTGGATCTCAGCCTGGAAATACTGGAATCACATCTGGGCAACAATTTTCCTCAGGTTCTATGACTACAAGAGGCTATTTTGGCACAATAGCTTCTTCTTTATTTGACTTTCTGTGGCCATTAGACATAAAAGATAACAAGCCATGACTGTTTGGATACAAATCCTCACTAATTTAACAGCACCAGTACATGTGTTAAATATGAAAAATCAAAGGCCCACTGAAATTATTTTCAAGATGCTCCAGGTCATTCCATTGTACATTCGGAAGATTAGACTGGAAAAGAATGGACTGGAAATTAAAAAGTCATTGGTTATGTGAAAAGGAGAGGGTTAATTGGAATGCAGCAATAAATGGGGATGGTTTTGCCTGCAGATATAATTGTTATGCCTGTGTTGCTAGAAGAGATGAGGATCAAGGTCAGTGAAGTGATTCTGAAAGGAAGCAGTGGGTTTCCCAAAAGACCCTTATTCTACAGCCTTAAGGTATACCGCAAATGGAAGCAGTCAACCCTAACTTATTGAAACCTGAGAAAATTTCAAGGTCACCTGCTCATCCACCTTTAGTAACAAACTAATGTGTGGTCTAACTAGGTTAATCTGTATATATACAGTGTAAACATTATTATTATTCATTCATTTATTGTCTTTTTTACCTCAGCTATATATATAAGTCACTGGATGATAGGCACGAAACACCCTAAACAGGTTGCCAGTCCATCATACACACAAACGCAAGGCAATTTTTACTAGCTCCAAGTAACCTGACTGCATGTCTCTGGACTGTGTGAGGAAACTGAAGCACCCAAAGGAAACCCATGTGGACACGGGGAGAACATGCAAACTCCACACAGAAAGGACCCAAACTGCACCACCTGGGACTCAAACCCAGGATGTTTTTGCTGTGTGGCGACATTTTTTTGTGTCAGGGCCTTGCTCAGGGGCCCAACAGTGGCAAATTGATGGTGGTGGGGCTTGAACCAGCAGTCTTCTGATCACCAGTCTAGTACTTCAACCACTAAGTCCTGCGCAGTCACCTACTGGCATGTTTCTATATTTACATTCATGTATAGTATTTAGCAGGCACTCTTATCCAAAGTGACTTACAGTTCTTGCTGAAAGCAATTGAGGGCCAACACTGGCTAATCAGTAGTGGTGGGGCTTCAACCAGCAACCTTACGGTTACCAGTAGATACATAGATACTAAACTGGTTACTCTAAATTGCTCCTAGATGTGAGGCAATAATCAAACATGGGAGTTCACTGGGGTGGATTGATGTCTTTTGCAGGGTCTATACCTGCTAAACCACTGGATTCTGACCATGCCAGTACTTAGTGTAAATGGATCAATAAATAGATGAATAAAATATCTCTATTAGCTATGGCAAAACTAAATTTACTATTCCTTATCCCTGAGCTAGTAAAAATTAGAAAGTCTGAATATTATTACAGCAATTTATTGAGTAAAATCCACTGTGAATAGTATTCTCTGGATAAGTTATGCACAACTCCCTGTTTTAATCTTAACCATATATTTTAGCAAGCAATTTTAAAGCCATCCGAGTAATTAATAGCCTGAATACTCTTTCTGGAGTGTGACATTTGTCATTAGTGAGACAGATGTGTGAATAGGCAAACAAGGAATAACAGATATATCGCATAGTGTTAGTCATAATTAAATTATTATGTGTAGTGTTGATTTTCTAAAAGTGCACCACAAGGCATGTTGGGGCGGAAAGTTTAACTTTATTGCTGTTTGTAGTTAGAAAGATAGCACAATTAAATGAAAATGGGTTGCCTGTGGATATTTAGTCCTTTTCTTAGATCTTCTCATGCAGTTTTCAACAAGCTATTTGCCTCCAGACCTCAGCAGGCATCCAACCGGAGAGCCTGTTTTCATGGCTTACAGTCTTTGGACGTAAATCACAGTTATTATTTCATGCTTTTAACCAGTAAACAGCTCTCACTCCATGTGTCTTGTGTTTCTCTATGTGTGGGAGAGAGTCCCCGAGTGTTCAGGGTACATAAATATCTAAGAAGCAACCTGAGCCAAGCTAAAATATTGGCAGGCTGCTGAGGGATAAGAAAATAATCACACACATCCTACTAACAGCGGCGTAATTACCAAAACATTATTAGCATTCATCTGCGGCCACTACTGTCCTCTCCCGCTTTGTGTCTGATCAGGACATGACCTTCTCACTGTGGTCCAGCGTGAAAACAAGAATGTGTGTGAGTGTTTTAGCCTGGCCAACAGATATACTCTATTAAGCTGCAGCTCTTCACTTTTGCCAGGCTAGTGTTCCACTGTGTTTAGGAGGTTAGCAGAACAGTTATAAAGCAGAACTCACTGATCTAACCTATAAAATACATAGGAATTTAATGGGTCATGGTGATTTCATATACTGGTTTCATACAGGCAAGATTCATGATTTTTCTGAACAAAATTGTGTATATATTACTTACCTTTAAAGCTGTTTATGGTCAGCAATATCACATATGGTCTGACATTACCACACCATGATCCATGTATTGATAAGATGACAAGTTTGCAAATACTTGTAAGGAATCTGTATATCATGACAATGGTGAGGTTTATCATGACAATGGTGAGGTTTTCCTCATTTCTGACAATAATACTTACACCCTTAAAATAATAATTACACCATTTAAAATAAATATTTTGGCACTGGTAGGCCTTTTACCACCAGGTCACTAGTCCAGTATTTCACTCGCTGAGCTATAAGTACAGTGGTACCTTGTAACTCGACGTCCCCTAAACTCAAAATCTTTGAAACTTGATTAACTTAGTAAAGGACCCTTAAACTTGATGTGTTCAGCTTTTTTTTATTATTATTTATTTAATTTCAAATTAACAATGAACAGTCGCTTTGTTCAGCGCTTGGCTTGAGCGGTGCAGTAAGACGTCATCAAAGTGCGCGCATGAGACGAATCTGCATTTGTGTGGAATAAGCATCACATTTACTCTTAAAGCATACACATGTATTTGTGTTTAGCTGGATTTTTGTCCTGTTTCACTTTTAAACTTGTTATAGCTCAGGGTTTTGAAAAACTGTAAGAATCAGCTTTTCTGAGAGAGTCTAAAATGCTAATGGTTAAAAAAAAAGCTTAACATGACTTAATGCATCAAAGGAATGACATAGAAACACTAAACCTCTCTTACTTATTACTGGCTTTTGGACTTGTTGCTGAAAAGTCTGGATGGTCTTTTTCGTCTTTGGTCTGGAGCACACGGTGTCCATTTTTTCCAAAAATGACCTGGAATGCTGATTCATCTGAACACAATACACATTTCCACTGTGTGATGGTCCATCCTAGATGCCTCAGAGCCCAGAGAAGTCGACGGCGCTTCTGGACATGGTTAACATAAGGCTTCTTTTTTGCACAGTAAAGTTTTAGGTGGCGTTTGTGCATGTAACTCTGTATTGTAGTGCTTGACAAAGGTTTGCCAAAATAATCCCTCACCCATGTGGTTATATCAGCTATTGTTACTGCTCATAATTTCTCTCCACTAATGAAATTCATTGCTCGATGTTTTAGTACAATAAGTCACATTAGACTTTGTGCACCGCCACACTCCATAAGACATAATGGCACAGTCGGCGCAAAAGCTATTTTGCCACTTCTCATGTGAATGTGCCCTTACTGAACGGAATACTCTATTCCAAGATCAAGCATCTCCATGATTAAGAAGTATAAGGAAACAATAAAGAAGTAAATGTAAAGTGCAGGTTTATTGTATTTTTATTGATGTTTAACTGTTTTCAATTGTATTTCAGTCTTTTTATATTATATTTGTGTTATATTCAGTGTATAAGTGTCAAAAACAACCACATTATTTTACATAAGCCTAAAATATATGCAGTTCCACAGGACCATGGAACACATTAACAGGTTTTCCATACATCCTTATGGGAAAAAATACCTTGAAACTCAACGCCAGTCCCAGAACCAATTGACATTGAGTTTCAAGGTACCACTGTAAAATGTGTTTAAACTCAATTAACCTCTTTTGTCAATTTTGCACTGTAATAATAATTAATCTGACCCTAAAATAAATACAGTATAAACAGCCTCAGCCTTCCAGGAAAAGTTTACCATTTGAAAAGCAATGTTTCAAGTTCAGGGATACTTGAACATTTCAAAATCCTAGTCGACTCATATAAGCTGACAATAGCAGAACTGGGTTGTAGCCCAGACAAACACTCCAGCCTTAAGTGGTATTTTTAAATGAGACTCTGCATGTTGTGCCCCTATTCTGTTCAGAGCAGATTAATTGACCAAAATGGGCAGCGCGCAGAAGTTGTCTGTCATTAGATATGGAAAAATCTACAGTAATTTCTATGTACTATTACTGTCATAGGCAACTTCAGCAAATAATCTGGACAAACACTCTCTTTCGGTAATAATATAAAAAGTAGATTAATACATTAGCACATTAGGATATTAAAATTCCTGATATTTAAATAACTATTAAAACTTCCCCTCCATTGCTTAAATTTTGCTAATCTTTAAAGATCATCTAACTTTAACATTTACATTTGCTGCATTTTGCAGATGCTTTTATCCAAAGTGACTTACAATTATCACTGAATACAATTTAAGCAATTGAGGGTTAAGGGCCTTGCTCATGGGCCCAACAGTGGTAACTCGGTGATGGTGGGACTTGAACCTGCAACCCTACCATTATGTTTATTAAAGAAGGTGAAATTGTGATGTTTTATAAAACATAATTTAATTTACACAGCTAATATAAATAACACAATAAAGTATACACCGATCAGCCATAACATTAAAACCACCTCCTTGTTTCTACACACATTGTCCGTTTTATCAGCTCTACTTACCATATAGGAGCACTTTGTAGTTCTACAATTACTGACTGTAGTCCATCTGTTTCTTTGCATGCTTTGTTAGCCCCCTTTCCTGCTGTTCTTCAATGGTCAGGACTCTCCCAGGACCACCAAAGAGCAGGTATTATTTAGGTGGTAAATCATTCTCAGTGACACTGACATGGTGGTGATGTGTTAGTGTGTGTTGTGCTGGTATGAGTGGATAAGACACAGCAGCGCTGATGGAGTTTTTAAACACTTTACTGTCACTGCTGGACTGAGAATAGTCAACCAACCAAAAATATCCAGCCAACAGCGCCCCATGGGCAGCGTCCTGTGACCACTGATGAAGGTCTAGAAGATGACCAACTCAAACAGCAGCAATAGATGAGTGATCGTCTCTGACTTTACATCTACAAGGTGGACCAACTAGGTAGGAGTGTCTAATAGAGTGGACAGTGAGTGGACACGGTATTTAAAAACTCCAGCAGCACTGCTGTGTCTGATCCACTCATACCAGCACAACACACACTAACACACCACCATCATGTCATTGTCACGGCAGTGCTGAGAATCATCCACCACCTAAATAATACCTGTTCTGTGGTGGTCCTGTGGGGGTTCGGACCATTGAAGAACAGGGTGAAAGCGGGCTAAAAAAAGTATGTAGAGAAACTGATGGACTGCAGTCAGTAATTGTAGAACTACAAAGTGGTAAGTGGAGCTGATAAAATGGACAGTAAGTGTAGAAACAAGGAGGTGTATTTGTGCAGAAACAATGGAGCCACAGTGGCACTAACACATAATATAGTTGCAATATAACAAAAAAATTCAACCCCACTTAACCTCTAAAGGTTTTATGGTGATGTGCATAGAATTAAGTACAAATATAAAAAAAATTTGATCATTTAAGTTCACAGAATTTTAGGTTTAGATGAAATACCTCTAGTTCTCTTGACAAATGACTAGTTCACTTAACCCCCAGCCTCAGTACTTTTTACCAAGCTTAGATATCATTGTTTTGCTGGAAATTCCAATTATCATCAAGGTTCAATTTTGCCACAGAAGGCATAACATACCTTCTTAAAATGCCTTGGGAGTTCAGTTAATCCATTATGCCAGTCACACGTTTAAGACTGCCAGTTCCTACAGTAGAAAAAAAATACATCCCCACATCATTACTGACCCCCCCTACTTGCTTAACCATGGAGATAGTGTTCTTTTGGTCATAAGACTTGCCTTTCTTGCTCCTGACAACTAATAATCCATTTGCTTAAACAGTTCCAATTTTGATTCATCACTTCATAGAACCATACCCATTTAACCCTTTTTGGTCAAGAGTTGTGTACATTGTGGAGTCTGGCCATAAATTCCATGGCTGCTGACACATTTGTCTCAACCTTTCTTAGGTCATTCTGTAAGTCTTTTACAGTAACATGGGGGCTTTACTTCATTTTCCTGGTGAGACTGCTAATGCCTCTGGGTGAAATTCTAGGCTTCCTTCCACAGCCTGTCGGGTTTGTATGTTTGTAAAGCTTATCTTTTGCCCTTCTGGTGCAATAAAATGATTTTGCTCTGCTTTTGTGACAGCTCCTTAGTTTGCAACACACCTTGAACACATCTCTGGATGGTGTCTCTATAACACATCATAGCTAAACCAAATTAAGGCTGCTTCCGAAATTGCATACTTAAACAGTACGCACTAAATTGGAGGCAGTGAGCACTGCTCGGCGGTCAAGCAGTAAGCTCTTTCAGTACGCAAGTGTGCAGTATGCATGCAACCTCGTACGTACTCTGTCCGCCATCTTACCAACGTCACATGATGCATTTTAATTTGTGTCTTTCTCCGACGCTCTGCTTTCCGCCATCTTTCTTCTTCACTTTCGAACCCCTTTGCAGCTCCAGTTGAATTATGGGATAGATTATCGGACCGCAGTGTGCTGTGTTTGCATACTCAAAAATGACTGCCCATGCAGCAGGTCACCCGGGTACTTTCGCCTACTATTTAATAAACACTACGTGTTCGGACACACTACTCGCTCTCACGTATTGCTTTCGTGTACTGTTTAGTATGGAAGTATGTGATTTTGGACACAGCCTAAGAGTGGTTCCCAATGGTTTATTCATATTGTAGAACAACTTTTAATACCAGCAATCTTATGTAGGGGTTGGAAACTACCATATATCATTTATATATGATATATCATATATTTTTTTCTGCATTTGGTACAGCACAGCACAAACACAATGACACACATTTTAACAGCATTAATTTATAAAATGTGAAAGCTAAAAGTTTAGGCAAAAAGCTAAAATGTAGCATTTACATTGGCGACACCCCTTCAATCCTGTTAATAAATGTGAAAGCTAATTGGTTGAGCAAAAAGCTCAAATGTAGCATTTGTTAGTGACACCCCTTTAATCCTATAATAATTAAAGGGGAATTTTTCCCCATTGATATTTTATCAATATTGTCAATTTTAACATCAACACTGGATCATTTCTCAGTTAGCTTCAGTTCTAAACCTCCCATTTTTCTCCCGATTTAGCATAGTTAATTTGTCTTCCGCTGCTGGGGATCCCTAGTTGCATTCGAGGAAGGTATATTTTCTGCTCACGCCTCCTACGACCCGTGCGCAGTCCTTAACGGACCCCTTCTTTTTCACCCATGCAGTTTGCACAGGTGCCTCTATCTGCTAACTAGGGTCCTTGCGCAGCGTTAGAAAAACCCACCCACATAGTCTGGTCATCCCACCCTAACAGACATGGTAGCCAATTAGTGTCTGCTGCAGGCACTGCCAATTATGCCCGCTAGATGGTGCCCAACTGACCCATGGCAATGCTGAGTTTAGAACTGAGGAGTTTAGAATCTCTGGTGTGCTAGCGGAATATCCTGCTACGCCAAATGGGCGCTACTCTTCTTTCATTTCTTTCTTTAATTGTTAACTTTTTTTTATTTTTTATACGTGTTGCTCCAAGTGTAGGACACCTTACTGAGAAAGAAACAGATGTTTAAATAGTCCCTAATTTAATTAGCTAAACTTTATTAATCCAGGGTCCACTTTGTCATACTTATATATACAGTATATATATATATATGTATGTACAGTACAATAAAATTATTTTTCCGCATATCCCAGCTTCTTTGGGATGTTGGGGTCAGAGCTCAGGGTCTGCCATTGTATCTCGCCCCTGGAGCCAAGAGGGTTAAGGGCTTTGCTCAAGGACCCAACAGTGGCTGCATAGTAGAGCCTGGATTTGAACCAACAACCTTTCCATTGATAGCCCAAAGCCCTACACACTAGGCTAGCACTGTCCCTATAAGCACAGCCACTCAGTTTGTCTAACTGAACTTTCCTCTGACTTTGTTTTGGAGGTCTCAGAACACATTTATAGCTGCTCTTTTCACTTGATTTATGACTGATTTACTATTGTTAGATAGTGCATATTGGATTTGCTGAGTGGTAGGCATGTGAAAGCACTAAAGAAAGGAAAAAGAGCATTTCAAATCAATAAAGAGGCATCAATCAGAGCCTGTAAATCCTGTCTATTGTTTAAATGTTAGAGTTCCCTCTCTCGGTTTTGCACTTAACTCATTCTAATGCATTTATAACACCAACACAACCACATCAGTGAGTGCTGCATCTCCACCTAACAGCATCTATAATTCTAAGTATAGTAGAGTTTGCCAGACACTACACCCTCATCCACTACATACCTTTGTTTGTTGCTCCACCGCTATTACAATAACGATAGTAATTAAAGTAAAGCAACCAATTATCTAGTCTGTATATACAGTACTGTGCAAGGCCCACAACTAGATGTATAGTATGGTCTATAGCAAGGTATAGCATTTCCTATCAAGATTTTCAGACCAGGTCCCTGCTGAACTACTTTCATTCTTTCAAAGAAGAAACTCTGAGAGACTTTTCATAGAATTTTCTTGGCCTTCCGCTTTTTTGTCTCTGACATTTCCTAATTTTTTTAATTTCTTTATAAAAGCTAAAATACCACACCTTCAGCATTAGAATTGTTTGCTGATTTATTTTTTAAAGTGGCCTTGCTGATGCAAAGTTATGATTTTTGTGATTTTTGTGATTGTTGGCATTTTGAATGAAATGATGTAATTAAAAAGCTGGTCTTTTCATATTCATATTAGCAAGCTTTTAATGAATTTGAACTCTCACAACAAGTGCATTTAATGCTCAAACATGGCATGCACAATCCTGGTGTAAGAGACCCTTTTACAGCAGTCATTTTGGCATAAATTGTAGAACAAATACAGTTGTTAGCAATTACATTAATTAGAGCCCCATTCCATTTAGGATTAAATGGCTCACTCAATCCTAAATGGAACAGGTTACTTGCCACTTTAGCATGTAGAATCTGTTTTTAGTCCATGTGTTTTTTTAAATACTGCATAAAAATTCCCTGTATTTTCTGATTGTATTCTAATAAAGAGACTGGGAAATAATTTTATATGGTTCTTATACCACTGCTAAAACAACAAATGTTATGGTGGCAAAGATCATTGGTATCGTATTGTATAGTATTATACACTGATCAGAAATCAGTGAGGTTTTTAAAAACTCCATCAGCATTGCTGATTATCCACTTATACCAGCACAACACACACTAACACACCACAACCATGTCATTGTCACTGAGAAAGACCCACCACCCAAATAATACCTACTTTGTAGTGGTCCTGTGGGGGTCCTGACCATTGAAGAACAGCATGAAAAGGGGCTAACAAAGCATGCAGAGAAACAGATGGACTACAGTGAGTAATTGTAGAACTACAAAGTGCTTCTATTACATTTTAGGTTTGATAAATGTCTTAGTTAATATTAAATAGTAAATATTAAATGTTAACATAAATTTTATTTGTATTAACCTAGTTTTATTTAGCAGCTGGTTGTAGTGTTTTGCTTTTTAGCTCAATGGTTCAGATGGGGCTCTGAGCTCTGATTATGTGGAGATTACTTGTTATAATCTTACATGGTATTCCTCCAGACACCATGTGCCAGCCATGCCCCAAAATAACATTCAGCCAGACATAGTCTGTTCTAAATGTTCTCTAATGCCTGACTCATTCACACTGTAGATTAAAACAGGTGATTTTAGGGCTGACTTGCCTTTCCCAACATTCACAAAATGTGTTTTAACCGCTCTGATCTGTGAAAAGTCTATTGAGGGCTGCTCTGATTTAAAACTGTAAATATTAAACATTTTAATTGTTATAAATGATTTCACTTAATGTAGTGTAAAAGTAAAGCATTTTTATTTCATGTAAAAACACAATCTTGTCACCACCTGTGTTAAAGGCACATTGTGATAGGTTGATTACCTTCACCTGCTTCCTCTTGCAGCAGGAAGCGTAATTCAACCTGTTGTAGTCCAAACAGGACTACAAACCCCAGAAACAATCGTGCTCATCAGTGCAAACATGTTGCACCTGTTTTAAGAGCTACATAGTTAAGAAAAGTCTAAGCACCCTCCCAATGGATATGATATTACAGAAGCCATTTTTTAGAGTGATTATTTGTTTTTTTGCAAATGTACATTTTCAAAAACAGATATTTTACCTACATTATTAGATGTATGGCTGTACAGTACATTAAGGACTCTAAATGATTGGACAGAATAAATAAGTCACGGTCTCACATTTTTCGCTACATCACAGTTTATAACTATCTTGTTTGGGTTCAGAGATTATGTGTACATGAGGTACCATGAGGTGCTAAGTTTAAATAGGAATTATGTGAGCTAATGCATCAAACTTTTCCTAAAAGCACTTAAATTCGGAGAGTTAAAAATGCATTTTAACATGGATAAAAGATTAATATTAATAAATGTATTTCTTAATTCTCTTTTGGATTAATAAAGTATCTTTGTGTACCTCTGTGCACAAGCTGTTGTTATGTGTACAAAATAAGGCCTGACATCAACTTGTTCAAATAAACATGGACTTCCTGGGAAAAGACAGTTGCCTTGATGGTGTCTCTCTAGAACCTTTGGTGGATCCTATTTTTACCCAATCAGGGTACAATCAGGGTGTTGCAGGCATAAAATGGATGTTTATTAACAAATGAAAATAAGCTGATCAGTTGAATATCATGCAATATCTAGGGTTCATACTGTCTGCAGTGACACAAAAGTCATAATAAATGTGTCAAACAATGTGTTTTTATTTGATTTACTATCCCTGCAGTTTTCTGGGATGGTACAAAATGATTCAGGAGATTTAACAAATCACACTTTCCTATTTTACTGCATTTATTAAAACATCCCAAGGTTTTATTTATTTATTTTTTTAAATGGGGTTTGCAAATTGAGTAAATGTTTTATATTTCCAACAAGAATTTTATAGGAAGAAAGCTTTATATAGGTTATAAAATGAAGCTACTTACATTTTATATGTTCATTTTAAGTCTGGGCGGCACGGTGGCTCGGTGGGTAGCACTGTCGCCTCACAGCAAGAAGTTCCTGGGTTCGATCCCCAGGCAGGGTGGTCTGGGTCCTTTCTATGCAGAGTTTGCATGTTCTCCCTGTGTCTGCATGGGTTTCCTCCCGGAGCTCCGGTTTCCTCCCACAGTCCAAAAATGTGCAGTCAGGCTAATTGGAGACACTAAATTGCTCTCTAGGTGAATGGGTGTGTGTGTGTATGTGTGTGTGTATGTGTGTCTGCCCTGCAATTGACTGGCGCCCCGTCCAGGGTGTTACTGTGTGCCTTGCACCCATTGAAAAGCTGGGATAGGCTCCAGCACCCCCCTGCGACCCTAATTGGATAAGCGGTTAAGTGAGTGAGTGAATTTTATGTCTTATGGATGTGTATATCTAAAGTTCCTCCTAGTACTACAAACTTTATTAGGTACCGTCCAGATCCAATGCTTATCCACGCTGAGTGACAGAAACAGGTTGTTTGGATGGAAGTTTTTTGTTGTTGTATTGTTTTTATTTCTTTACTGCATTTTAGCTGATTTCCACTTTTGAACTCTGTGGTACCATACTATGTGTTACTGGTTCTGTTTTGATGAAACATTGCTATATTCACATAGAAATGGGGATTTAAAAATGAATTCCCATTTTGGTCTTGTCATCATCATCTTTGTTTGTTTGTTTGTTTATTAGGATTTTAACGTCATGTTTTACACTTTGGTTACATTCATGACAGGAAAGGTAGTTACTCATTACACAAGATTCATCAGATCACAAGGTTATATCAAACACAGTCTTGAACAATTTAGTGTCTCCAATTCACCTCACTTGCATGTCTTTGGACTGTGGGAGGAAACCGGAGCACCCGGAGGAAACCCACATGGGCGACGGTGCTACCCACTTAGCCACCGTGCCGCCCCATCATCTTTGTAATATTACTTATCAGTTCATACCATTTATATAACAACACTGTGGGGAAAAATCCGTTTTTTCTGCTGTTGCTCTCTTTTTATTACAGTTCATGTCTGAGTGGACACAGGGAGGCATGTAGAGAACTAAGTGGCTGCTAGCCATTAATGTTGCTGAGAAAAAACAGGTGCAGCTTAAACCGACAGAGAAAAACAAAGGTTTTGAAAAGAGCAAGAGAGCAAGCATTGGGGCATTTAACTAGTGACTAGATTTCTGATCAAGAAAGGTGATTGACAGCAGTGGAAGGAAGATTATGGCACAAAAAGACTTTATAAAAACACCATGAATGAGAGGAAGAGATGTAGAAATGTGTAAGATTGAAAGTGTTAACAGTAGACGTTAATAGAGACTGAGTTACAGAGAGAGAGAGAGAGAGAGAGAGAGAGAGAGAGAGAGGGTTGGTACCGAAATGACAGGCAATCATTGAACTCCTAGCTGGCCAATCAGAGCTCTGAGTTGAGCTACGCCGCTGCAGTAGAGGAGTCGGTGAGGATTTTGCACTTAACACACATACATACATACACTCTCTCTCTCTCTCTCTCTCTCTCTCTCTCTCTCACACACACACACACACACACAGTGAGTGCACAGCGCACAGGATGAACTGATTCTCAATCCGGGAGTAGAGAAGCACGGGGGAAATGATGAGAGAGCCATGGAAAGTGCATTTAGACAGCCAGGTGGAGAGGAAATGCTTTTATGGAACTATTTCATGAGGTACAGTACAGCATTCTATTTCTCTACAGCTGTTGGTTGGTCTGTGAATACATCTGGAATTTAAAAGATTGATGTTGTTTTAGGTGCCTCGTATGAGTGACTTTCTAGAAACTGGATGAGTGTGAGTATAATAATGGAATAATGGAAATGAACATTTGAGAGAAGAGAGAGTGCTGGATATTACAGAAAATTGATGATAATAGAGCTGAAAGAGAATGAAGTATTTGGGGTGAATCGTGAAGTCTGACAAGTGAGGAGAGTAGAGAGGTTTGGATGGAGTATTCCTGGTTGGCATGATTGCCAGACGGGTGTGTTTCTTCTGGATATCTGCTTCGTGTCTGCTGCATGAACTTCCTCTCTTTGCTTTTAAGAACATCTTACTATATCTCACCTATATTTTAGCTCTGATGTCTTATTTAAATGACATGTACTGTACTTGCTTTACAAATAAACAGCTATTTTTAGGGGTTGAAGGGGGCTTGAGGTGTAGTTAGAGGTTGATTAAAGAAGTAAATAAAGCAGTCAAGCATTTAATGACTGACTCATGTAAAGCTCTCAGGGTTTGTACGTGTATATGTGTGCTTGTGCCCATTTCATGCCACTCTGTTCTGCTTCAGAACTCTGTTCTACACTTGCAGCCAGGGATGAGACGAAGCCTATTAAGCTTAATCTGCCTCTTATCTGAACCAAATCTCTCGTGTGAGCTGCTTGACAGCACCTTACACACTTGATCTATCTATCTATCTATCTATCTATCTATCTATCTATCTATCTATCTATCTATCTATCTATCTATCTTTATGTCGGGTAGTCTGTGTGAGGGTGTTTTTTTTTTTTTTTTTACCTTTCTCAATAACACTTTCGTTCAGCTCATGCCACTTTTATGTTTTTGTCTCTATTAACTTTACAGTATAGACAAACACAACATATATAGAGAGGGTTTTATTTACTGTGAAAGCATGAAGTCAATATTAGCTGTAGGTCCGAAAAATTGTGGGCTGATTGCATAAAATAATCATTATTACTATTATAACAGTAAATCAGGAGTGATTTATTTGTCATATTCAAAACAGTTAAACTAAGAAAAACACTTTGTAAAGCAACAGCAGACTGACTCTGTGGAGTATTCTGTAGGGATGGCACCGTTCCGCCATATAGAGCACCCTTAGGCAAAGGACACGTTTGGCCTACTTATATGTAAGAATATTAAGGCATTTGATTTATACAATCTATACATTTTTTTTATTAGCCTCACCCTGTTTCTTTAAAGTATCCTTCCAAACCAGTAATTATAAAAATAATTTTATTAAATTATTATTATTATTCATTTTTGTATATTATGTATTATTTACAAAGTAAAATAAACAAGAAAATACATAAATAAAAATATATAATACATTTAATTGTAGAATCTATTAATTTGTGTAAATGTACTATGTGAAAACACCCTTTGTTCTCTGATAATTCCAAATTAACATGCAATAAGCATGCTAGCTGAATATATGTACCAGGTAGTCCCAGGTGGAAACGAGTGGGATTTTAGTGTTTCAATATTGATCTCATCACAGACATTCATTTAATAGAAGCTAATCCTGTCAAAATACTTCTATAATAAAGGTATTTAGCATACTTTTATTTATATCAAGCTGGTGCAAATAATACACCTAACTTTCTAAGATGGTTATGTTAAAAGTCACATACAACTACATCTAACAGTAAATTTGCTGTAGTATTAGTATTTTGACACACTATGTAGTACACAAAGTGCAAATTGGTATATGATTAAGTTAGCAGACTGGTTAGCTAACTACTACTAATCTGTCTTGCACTAGTAATTCATAAAATAAATAAAATTACAGTTTATCAGTACAATAAAAAACAGTTTATTATAATAACTGTATTTTATGTGGGTAAGGCTAGCACACAGTTAGCAAGCCAGCTAGCAAGACTGTTAACTGCTAACAAAGCTTACCAACATTGGTTGTGGCCAGAAGTTAGAGATGTCAGTATCTGCTTAGCTTATTATTATATATTTTAGGTTTTAATTTAACCAACCAGACAGACAACAGATTTTATTATACCTAATAATAATTGTATATAATATTAGCACTTAGGTTGGTGCAGCATCTAATCTAACAACTACCATGCCAAACAAAGTTTTGATAGTTTTAATAATCTTTAAAAAAACATAAAATAATTTAAATAATATAAAATACATTAACAACATAAAAAATAACAACAATTTAAAGATTTTGCATAGAAAAAAACATACATCTAAACTGTAAAAAATAGCATTTTATTCTTAATGAAAGCTAACAAAAAACGTTAATCCATGTCAAATTAGATATCAAGGATTATTATGAAGTCATGTACCATGTTAAACAATCTTGTAATTATATATTATTTTATTATACACCAATCAGCCATACCATTAAAATCACCTCCTGGTTTCTGCACACACTGTCCATTTTATCAGCTGCACTTACCATATAAAAGCACTTTGTAGCTCTGTACAATTATAATACAGAGCAGTTATTATTTAGGTGTTGGATTATTCTCAGCACTTCAGTGACAAAAACATGGTGGTGGTGTGTTAGTGTGTGTTGTGCTGGTATGAGTAGATCAGACACAGCAGCGCTGCTGGAGTTTTTGAATACCGTGTCCACTCACTGTCCACTCCATTAGACACACCTACCTAGTTGGTTCACCTTGTAGATGTAAAGTCAAAGACGATCGCTCATCTATTGCTGCTGTTTGAGTTGGTCATCTTCTAGACCTTCATCAGTGATCACAAGACGCTGCCTACGGGGCGCTGTTGGCTGGATATTTTTGGTTGGTGGACTATTCTCAGTCCAGCAGTGACAGTGAGGGGTTTAAAAACTTCATCAGCGCTGCTGTGTCTTATCCACTCATACCAGCACAACACACACTAACACACCACCACAATGTCAGTGTCACTGCAGTGCTGAGAATGATCCACCACCCAAATAATACCTACTGTGTAGTGGTCCTGTGGGGGTCCTGACCAGTGAAGAACAGGATGAAAGCAGGCTAAAAATGTATGTAGAGAAACAGATGGATTACAGTCAGTAATTGTAGAACTACAAAGTGCTTCTGTATGGTAAGTGGAGGTGATAAAACGGACAGTGAGTGCAGAAACAAGGAGGTGGCCATAATGTTATGCCTGATCGGTGTATATTTGTTATTTAATTATATAAGGGCAGTGGTTCAAGCCCCACATCTGCCAGCAAGGCTCTTAACCGTCAATTGCTTGTAATGTATACAGTCTCAATTGTAATTCGCTTTGAATATACCGTACATCTGCTAAATGCTTAAAATGAAAATGTAAATATATATTATATTATTATATATTATTAATTCCTCACTAATCCATCACCCAACAAGAAGAAAAAAATTGTATTAGACAACAATTTATGCTTTCACAGTGACTAAGGTTTTAAAATACAGTTAAATGATGTTGTAACCCTGTATTAAATTTTCACTTTTAGCTAATATAGCTGTGTATCCTTTAGAAAATAATAGGTACATGTGCACTGTGGACTGGTTGATTATAGTCTGTCAGGACATGCAATACTTTCTCAAACTGTTTGCAATAATTATTAGCAGTACAAAATGAAACAAAAGAGGGAAATAAGAGGAGCTATGAGAACTATTGAGTCGGTATTATTGAGCTGAGCAAATGTCAGCTTCTTGTGTAAGTAACTGAATGCCCTTCAATTCAAATTAGGTGTTGCTGAAACAAACTGTAGCTGTGTTTCATTTATTCATTCATTCATTCATTCATTGTCTGTTTTACTAACACTTCATCCTGGTCAGGGTCGTGGTTGGTCTGATTCATTTGGTGGAAGTCAGGAAACAACCTGGACTGGTCACCAGGTCTATCACAATGTGTCAGATGTATCATCTTTTGTGTACACTTAAATATTATTAATAATCTGTAGTAAATTAATAAGGGGTGGCACTGTGGCTTGGTGGGTAGCACTGTCGCCTCACAGCAAGAACGTCCTGGGTTCAATCCCTAGGCTGGGTGGTCTGGGTCCTTTCTGTGCAGAGTTTGCATGTTCTCCCCATGTCTGCGTGAGTTTCCTCTGGGAGATCTGGTTTCCTCCCACAGTCCAAAAACATGCAGTCAGGTTAATTGGAGACATTAAATTGGCGTATAGGTGAATGGGTGTGTGTATGTGTGTCTGCCCTGCGATGGACTGGCGCCCCGTCCAGGGTGTTACTGTGTGCCTTGCGCCCATTGAAAAGCTGGGATAGGCTCCAGCACCCCCCTGCGACCCCCCCCTAATTGGATAAGTGGTTAAGAAAGTGAGTGAGTGAGTGAGAGAGAGTGAGTAAATTAATTAATTCATATAATTAAACGATGTAATAATATAACACAATATTAAAATCATTTGATTACATAAGCCAAGCACAAACAGTTCTACAATAGAAACTGTGTGTAGACATTCCTTCTGACAAGTGGATTTGTGGATTTGTAATTACAGCTAGCATTTCAGTAGACAAACACTAACAATAGAAAGTTTCATTTAAAAGTGTTCAGTTAGATTAAACGTGTCAGTGTCAAGGATTCCCATCTTTTTAAATAAAGTTTATTTAATACATTTCTGTCCTGCAAAGTCTGTTCAGTCTAGTAAAAGTGCTGTCATTGTGAAGTGCTGATGACCTTTAAAAAATATTTAACATGTAAAAATTGTTGTAGCACTCATAATAAAGTTAAAAACTGCTTCTAAAAGCAATGTGAGTAACAGCAGTGTTCAGCTGAACACTGTTTACAACTTAAAGGTAGAGAAGTACAAATGTCAGCCTGTTTTATATGCAACTAAAACTCCATCCAACTCTTCAAGAGCTCCTTTGTAGTGCAGTTCCAGAGTATCCTTGTGCATAAATAACAACGTAGAAGACAGAGAGCACATTTTATTTAACAACATTAGCCCCATACATCCACTAAATTACATTTGCCCATCATTTCAATGTGATTGTAAGTTTAGTTGGTTTCTAAGCAATGCCCGAAGAGATCTTAACCTTTAGCTTGCCATTAACTCACTGAGGCTAGCCCTGTAAAACAGCCACTGTGCTAGTGAGTCATCATAATAGGGACAAACATGTATCATCACATCAAACTCAGTGCAGGTAAGGTTGAACTTTCCAAAAGTTTATCCTTAACATTTACTAATTAAACAAATAAACTTGTCGGAGCTGCACAATAATGGCTGAAATGATTGTTGCATACAGGGAATTCAGAAATGATTTAGACCCCTTGACTTTTTGCACACTATTGTCATGTACACTGGTCAGCCATACCATTAAAATCACCTCCTGGTTTCTACACACACTGTCCATTTTATCAGCTCCACTTACCATATAGAAGCACTTTGTAGTTCTACAATTACTAACTGTAGTCCATCTGTTTCTCTACATACCTTTTTACCCTGCTTTCACTCTGTTCCACCACAGAGTAGGTATTATTTAGGTGGTGGATGATTCTCAGCACTGCAGTGACACTGACATGGTGGTGGTGTGTTAGTGTGTGCTGTGCTGGTATGAGTGGATCAGACACAGCAGCTCTGCTGAAGTTTTCAAATACTGTGTCCACTCACTGTCCACTCTATTAGACACTCCTACCTAGTTGGTCCACCTTGTAGATGTAAAGTCAGAGACGATCACTCATCTATTGCTGCTGTTTGAGTTGGTCATCTTCTAGACCTTCATCAGTGGTCACAGGACGCTGCCCACGGGGCGCTGTTGGCTGGATATTTTTGGTTGGTGGACTATTCTCAGTCCAGCAGTGACAGAGAGGTGTTTAAAAACTCAATCCATGCTGCTGTGTCTTATGCACAATTATCCACCACCACCATGTCATTGTCACTGCAGTGCTGAGAATGACCCACCACCCAAATAATACCTACTCTGCAGTGGTCCTGGGAGAGTCCTGACCATTGAAGAACAGCATGAAAGGGGGCTAACAAAGCATGCAAAGAAACAGATGGACTACAGTCAGTAATTGTAGAACTACAAAGTGCTTTTATATGGTAAGTGGAGCTGATAAAATGGACAGTGAGTGTAGAAACAAGGAGGTGGTTTTAATGTTATGGTTGATCAGTGTAGATTTGATTGTAAATGTATTTAATTGTCATTTTACCCATCAATTTACACCTAATTATCTAAAACAATAACTTTTTGAGGCTCAATTACACCTGCAAGTCTTATTCAAATTATTCTCCAGGCCACCCAAGGATGATGGGTTCCTGCTGAGTCTGGTTCCTCTTAAGGTGTCTTTCTGTATTTTTAAGGGAGTTTTTCCTTGCCACTGTCACCCTTGGCTTGCTTAACAAGGGTTTTTGGTCTGTCGGTCCTGGATTCTGTAAAGTTTTTTTTAGACAATGTCTATTGTGAAAAGTGCTATACAAATAAATTTTACTTGACTGATTAATTACAATCTAAAAGTTTTGCACACCAGGATTTTTCAGTTTTTAAAGCAGATTCTCTCAAGGTCTGTCAGACTGGATGTCAAGCACTTGTAAACTGCCATGTTTAAAGGTTACTTTCAAGATTCACTGAATGTATATGTGTATGCCAGACTTTCTACACCAACCACAAAACCTTGACTAATATGGTCTGATAATACAGTTTGGGGAAAAATGTTGAATACTTTATACTTTTACTTTGTAAAAATAAATGAATAAAGATACATTATACACCGATCAGCCATTACATTAAAACCACCTCCTGGTTTCTTTGTAGTTCTACAATTACTGACTGTGGTCCATCTGTTTCTCTGCATGCTTTGTTAGCCCCCTTTTATGCTGTTCTTCAATGGTCAGGACCCCCACAGGACCGCTATAGAGTAGGTATTATTTGGGTGATGGATCATTCTCAGCACTGCAGTGACACTGACATGGTGGTGGTGTGTTAGTGTGTGTTGTGCTGGTATGAGTGGATCAGACACAGACATGCTGATGGTGTTTTTAAACACCTCTCTGTCACTGCTGGACTAAGAATAGTCCACCAACCAAAAATATCAGTCCTGTGACCACTGATGAAGGTCTAGAAGATGACCAACTCAAACAGCAGCAATAGATGAGCGATCGTCTCTGACTTTACATCTACAAGGTGAACCAACCAGGTAGGAGTGTCTAATAGAGTGGACAGTGAGTGGACACAGTATTTAAACATTCCAGCAGCGCTGCTGTGTCTGATCTACTCATACCAGCACAACACACACTAACACACAACCACCACCCAAATAATACCTACTCTGTAGTGGTCCTGTGGGGGTCCTGACCATTGAAGAACAGCATGAAATGGGGCTAACAAAGCATGCAGAGAAACAGATGGACTGCAGTCAGTAATTGTAGAACTTTAAAGTGCTTCTATGTGGTAAGTGGAGCTGATTAAATGGACAGTGTGTGTAGCCTGATTGGTGTACATGGGTGGCTGAGTAGAGTCTGGGTTTTAAACTTCATTTACTGTTTTCATCAAATGTGACAGGGGTCTGCTTTGTATAACTGGCATTCTTCTTTTCTTGTAAAAACATGCCAGTAGAATTTAAAAGTACTTTGAATTAAAAAGATGGACTAACCCTAAACTGCATTTAACTGGTTCTGAGGTGATGTTAATTTAATCTAGTAAGCTAATATTGTGACTCACTAGGTTGTAAGGCTCTCACGTACCTGTATGAACCCCCGACAACAGGGCATGCCTCTTATGAGACAATATATGGTGTCCTGGATGAGGGCGTTGGTAAGCTCCTGGACAGTACAGTTTGTGGTGTTACAGGTAAAGCTTAGAACTAGATTTTAGAAGTTAACCAAGCAAAAACTGGGCTTAAAGTATAAATCAGTAAACCAAACATAAACCGTCAAAACATCCTGCTTCTAACACATTAACTTTGAAAATAAAATGCTCACTTGCTGCTTAATATATCCCACCCACTAACAGGTGCCGTGATGAAGAGATAATCAGTGTTATTCACTTGACCTGTCAGTGGTCATAATGTTATTCCTGGTCGGTGTATTCCCTTTATTCCCTTGATTTTTTGTTTGCTTTAAGCCCATAATGACCTAGCTTCATTTCATAATTTCTTTTCTACCAATCTCGCTGCATCCCCAGAGCTCTTCTGTATACCTTCTTCATTGTCTCTACATTGAGCATATGCAGATTTCGAAAATTTATTCCACCCTTAAAAAAACATCAGACTTAAGGTTTCCACAGGATGGTATTTTGCCTTATCTATGCTATGCTAACAGGAGTGATCTTTATAGGTCTCTTACCAGCTAATGTTGTTAAAAAGCTACAGGAGCCATCATTACCACAAATGTGCATTTTATTCCCTCAACCCTGCTGATCAGTTTAGTAAACAACATTATAATACTGCAACTGAGCAGCTTTTATTAAGTGATTTAGTTTGCATATGGTTATTTTTTTCATCTACATCAACTATGTTTAAACTCTTGTTTTAATCTTCACGTGCTATTAAATATCATTGGGTAAAAAGCTAATACAAAGCTAAGACTGTGAGCGAACTGCGTCAAATGTACACCGATCAGGCATAACACTATGACCACCTCCTTGTTTCTACACTCACTGTCCATTTTATCAGCTCCACTGACCATATAGAAGCACTTTGTAGTTCTACAATTACTGACTGTAGTCCATCTGTTTATCTACATATTTTTTAAACCCCCTTTCATGCTGTTCTTCAATGGTCAGGACCCCCACACGACCACTAAAGAGAGTAGGTATTATTTGGGTGGTGGATGATTCTCAGCACTGCAGTGACACTAACATGGTGGTGGTGTGTTAGTGTGTGTTGTGCTGGTATGAGTGGATAAGACACAGCAATGCTGATGGAGTTTTTAAACACCTCACTGTCGCTGCTGGACTGAGAATAGTCCACCAACCAAAATTATCCAGCCAACAGCGGCCCATGGGCAGCATCCTGTGACCACTGATGAAGGTCTAGAAGATGACCAACTCAAACAGCAGCAATAGAAGAGCGATCGTCTCTGACTTTACATCTACAAGGTGGACCAACTAGGTAGTGTCTAATAGAGTGGACAGTGAGTGAACACGGTATTTAAAAACTCCAGCAGCGCTGCTGTGTCTGATCCACTTATACTAGCACAACACACACTAACACACCACCACCATGTCATTGTCACTGCAGTGCTGAGAATGATCCACCACCTAAATAATACCTGCTCTGTGGTGGTCCTGTGGGGGTCCTGACCATTGAAGAACAGGGTGAAAGAAGGCTAGAAAAGTATGTAGAGAAACAGATTGACTACAGTCAGTAATTGTAGAACTATAAAGTGCTTATATATGGTAAGTGGAGCTGATAAAATGGACAGTGTGTGTAGAAACCAGGAGGTGGTTTTAATGTTATGGCCGATCGATGTATGTATCAGCAGCAACTGTGATGTGAATGCTAATTAGTATTCTAAACTGACAGGTCTGACTTTGTTTACACCCACCAGGAGCTTATCTTTATGCATGATGACTGTTAGTCTTAAAACTACTGACTCTAGAATTTAGAGGTGTCAGCTTGTGATTGGGGCTACCATGCCAAGGCCAGTTTCCCCAGCCTGTTTTTGCTTTACCTGCAGTTTCAATCTCCACTCCACCAAGCTCAAACTTCACAGGGGTCAAAATACTGTATGTGCAAACAATTACAGTATACGCCTGCAAACATTCACAATAGTTTAAAAAGTTTCAGGGTCACAAGCTCTGGATAAATGGTAACAACAATACCTGGACAGGGCGGCACCTTTAAAGGCAATTAAAAGTAACCAGCTTGTGGCTGTACCTTTTGAAAAAGCTGGACTACCTGAAGGATACCCTAGTGCTTTGGAAAAAATGCCATACTGCTCAGAGGGTTTGAACCCTTGTACTGTGCCGCCTCCACACCACTCAACCTGCTGTAGCACCAGTAATAATCTTTATAATCTATAACCTATGTTCTGAAGTTGTTAGCTTAGACCTGTCGATCAATGAGTCTTTGTCTTGCAACAAACAACAGGTTTGAAGCTTGTCCCTCCTCAGGCTAGTGGTGGTGGGTACTCACCTAGCCTGCCTGTGAGCACCACTTGCTATTTTGAAAATACTTCAACACAGTCATCTGACCATAATAATTTGGCCCTTATTAAAGTCACTCAGGTCTTTATTTTGCCTATATCTGCTGCATTCAATCGGTGTAATACCAGTAAACAATCATCTCAGCATTTAATACATCCCTGCATGTGACTTGTAAGTGATAGAATTTAGGGGGGTGGTCCTAACGTTTTGGCTGACACAAACAAAGGCTTGGCATGATGCTAACACTTAATTTTGTCTTTTTTTTTAAAACACTCACAGACTAACAGATATTAAACAAAATTAGTCACAGGGAACATTGCCCACATGTGAGTCATATTATGAACTAAACAAAGAGGAGCAGCAAAAGCAAAACAACCAGCGTTAATAACATTGCTATTGGAGACTGTAAAACCATGACACTTACATTAAAACCACCTCCTTGTTTCTACACTCACTGTCCATTTTATCAGCTCCACTTAACATATAGAAGCACTATAGAAGTTCTACAATTACGGACTGTAGTCCATCTGTTTCTTTAAATGCTTTTTTAGCCTGCATTCACCCTGTTCTTCAATGGTCAGGACCACCACAGAGCAGGTATTATTTAAGTGGTGGATGATTCTCAGCAGTGCAATGTCAATGACATGGTGGCGGTGTGTTTGTTTGTATTGTGCTGGTATGAGTGGATCAGACACAGCAGCACTGTCCACTCACTGTCCACTCTATTAGACACTCCTACCTAGTTGGTCCACCTTGTAGATGTAAAGTTAGAGACGATCGCTCGTCTATTGCCGCTGTTTGAGTTGGTCATCTTCTAGACCTTCATCAGTGGTCACAGGACGCTGCCCAGGAGGTGCTGTTGGCTGGATATATTGTTGGCTGGTGGACTATTGTCAGTCCAGCAGTGACAGTGAGGTGTTTAAAAACTCCATCACCATTGCTCTGTCTTACCAACACATACCAGCACAACACACACTAACACACCACCACCATGTCAGTGTCACCACAGTGCTGAGAATGACCCACCACCCAAATAATACCTGCTCTGTAGTGGTCCTGGGAGAGTCCTGACCATTGAAAAACAGCATAAAAGGGGGCTAACAAAGCATTCAGAGAAACAGATGGACTACAGTCAGTAATTGTAGAACTACAAAGTGCTTCTATATGGTAAGTGGAGCTGATAAAATTGACAGTGAGTGTAAAAACAAGGAGGTGGTTTTAATGTTATGGCTGATCAGTGTAAATCTAAAAGGACTTTGTTAAGTATTAGGAAATTATTATTATTTATTGTTAGCACTGCTGAGATTTTTAACATGGCATTTTATAAAGAATATTTTACTTTACATTTTACTTTATCAACTATTTTATTCAGGTCATGGTTAAGGCAGAACAAAGCAAACAGGGTGCCAATCTATTGCAGGGCTGAACAATAATTTATATTTAGCCTGAGTAATTATCAGTTTTAATATTAAGTGTTTAATAAGAGATTTGTTTAAAAACAATTTGTTTATTCTGCTTACAGCAATCGTTTATCAATCTTTTAAATAAATACTGTAACAAATTGTAAATCAGGGTTTAACTTTCTCAGGGTTACAGCAGCTTATGCTAATAATAATAATAATAATGTAGGGACAGATGTTTTAGGCATACCCAACAGGTGTAACCATCAAATATATACAATAAATTAATTGATTCCAGTGGATAACATTTTGTAAATAGTTGCACAGTCAAGCTGGAACAGAAGAGGTCCTTCCCCACCATAATAACAAAAAAGAATGCCTTTCATTTGTCATATATACAGTGTATCACAAAAGTGAGTACACCTCTCACATTTCTGCAAATATTTCATTATATCTTTTCATGGGACAACACTATAGACATGAAACTTGGATATAACTTAGAGTAGTCAGTGTACAGCTTGTATAGCAGTGTAGATTTACTGTCTTCTGAAAATAACTCAACACACAGCCATTAATGTCTAAATAGCTGGCAACATAAGTGAGTACACCCCACAGTGAACATGTCCAAATTGTGCCCAAATGTGTCGTTGTCCCTCCCTGGTGTCATGTGTCAAGTTCCCAGGTGTGAATAGGGAGCAGGGCTGTTAAATTTGGTGTTTTGGGTACAATTCTCTCATACTGGCCACTGGATATTCAACATGGCACCTCATGGCAAAGAACTCTCTGAGGATGTGAGAAATAGAATTGTTGCTCTCCACAAAGATGGCCTGGGCTATAAGAAGATTGCTAACACCCTGAAACTGAGCTACAGCATGGTGGCCAAGGTCATACAGCGGTTTTCCAGGACAGGTTCCACTCGGAACAGGCTTCGCCAGGGTCGACCAAAGAAGTCGAGTCCACGTGTTCGGCATCATATCCAGAGGTTGGCTTTAAAAAATAGACACATGAGTGCTGCCAGCATTGCTGCAGAGGTTGAAGACGTGGGAGGTCAGCCTGTCAGTGCTCAGACCATACGCCGCACACTGCATCAACTCGGTCTGCATGGTCGTCATCCCAGAAGGAAGCTGACGCACAAGAAAGCCCGCAAACAGTTTGCTGAAGACAAGCAGTCCAAGAACATGGATTACTGGAATGCCCTGTGGTCTGACGAGACCAAGATAAACTTGTTTGGCTCAGATGGTGTCCAGCATGTGTGGCGGCGCCCTGGTGAGAAGTACCAAGACAACTGTATCTTGCCTACAGTCAAGCATGGTGGTGGTAGCATCATGGTCTTGGGCTGCATGAGTGTTGCTGGCACTGGGGAGCTGCAGTTCATTGAGGGAAACATGAATTCCAACATGTACTGTGACATTCTGAAACAGAGCATGATCCCCTCCCTTCGAAAACTGGGCCTCATGGCAGTTTTCGAACAGGATAACGACCCCAAACACAACCTCCAAGATGACAACTGCCTTGTTGAGGAAGCTGAAGGTAAAGGTGATGGACTAAACCCAATTGAGCACCTGTGGCGCATCCTCAAGTGGAAGGTGGAGGAGTTCAAGGTGTCTAACATCCACCAGCTCCGTGATGTCATCATGGAGGAGTGGAAGAGGATTCCAGTAGCAACCTGTGCAGCTCTGGTGAATTCCATGCCCAGGAGGGTTAAGGCAGTGCTGGATAATAATGGTGGTCACACAAAATATTGACACTTTGGGCACAATTTGGACATGTTCACTGTGGGGTGTACTCACTTATGTTGCCAGCCATTTAGACATTAATGGCTGTGTGTTGAGTTATTTTCAGAAGACAGTAAATCTACACTGCTATACAAGCTCTACACTGACTACTCTAAGTTATATCCAAGTTTCATGTCTATAGTGTTGTCCCATGAAAAGATATAATAAAATATTTGCAGAAATGTGAGGGGTGTACTCACTTTTGTGATACACTGTACATATACAGGTGCACAGTGCAATCAATTTCTTTCTTTGCATATCCCAGCTTGTTTGGAAGCTGGAGTCAGTGCGCAGGATCAGCTATTGTACGGCGCCCATGGAGCCAAGGGGGTTAAGGACCTTTCACCAGGACCCAACAGTGGCAGCATGGCAGAGCCGGGATTCGAACTCTCAACCTTTCAATTGATAGTCCAAGGCCCTACCCACTAGGCTACCACTGTCCCATGATAATTATGGAAGTACTGGAATTTATGAGCACTTTGTATTTTTATAAAATCACATTTTATGATATTATAGTTGTAACTAAAACATGATCTGCTTCTACAGTTTACCTTGTAACCAGCAGACCCAAAATTCAACTTTAACCTATTCAACTTTAAATAAACAACAGTTATTAGATCTACCCATCAGGTCTGTTAATTTGCTAATTTGCGCTCATTCATTCCAAATCTCTGCCTCTGACTACAACCCACGCTCAACTGCTCCCAACCTACTTCAACGTACTAATCACGACAGGCCGGCCCTATATTTATTTTACTGTGCCTGGGGGCCTTGTAGGGTACCACTGATGCATTTGACTAAGAACGAGTAAAAGCATGATGAATAGAATGTCTTGCAGTGTTTTTTTTTTGGCTAAAGCATAGCCTGAATGCACGGGTAGTTTTGTACTGAAACCCATCACCTAAGGGAGTGTGAGAATACGCACTGCTGAAAAATGAGGTGCAGGGTTTCCATTTGCAAAGCAGCTTTGTCCGATAAAGCTATCTGAAAGAGAGGGAAAGAAAAAAAGAAATAAAAGGTCAGGAAAACATATTTAATGTGTATTAAGTGTGTATAAGTATATTATGTGTTTGTTTTATCCATTGGGAATCTATTCATCCATTTATTTAAATTAGCTGCTACATCTTTAACAGGATCACAGTGGGTACAGGTCAATCCGAAAAAGCACAGGACAGAAATACAACTTAGTCAGGGTGTTAATCCACCGTGGGACATCACACACTCAGTGACTTGTTTATTTAAATCTAGGGGGAATTTAAACCTACTGGCATGTTTTAGGAGGTTGAAGTGAACCAAGATATTTGCCAAACCTCTAATAGTCTGACCATGGAGCCTCATGGTACTGACACTACCTGCTGCATGCACCATTGTGTTGACTCATCTACAGTAATGTTTGATCTAATACTTGTTTCCCCTGTTTAAAATATCTGCATAATATACATAAAATACTATATATGATCGTGTTTATGCTACAGAGCACCAGCATCCTGGTTACCTGGTTTTAGTCTCTGCCTCCAGTTAGTGTATGTGTGTATGTTTTTTCCATGTTCCAGTTGGTTTCATCTCCCAAACATTTGCCAGTATGTGAGTTTTCTACTCCTGTTTGTTCCAGGGTGTAAGTGTGTGAGTTCTTGTGATTGATTGATGCCCATCCCAGGTTGTATTCTTGAACATTATCTCATAGCATTACAGTATACACCGATCAGCCATAACATTAAAACCACCTCCTGGTTTCTACACTCACTGTCCATTTCATCACCTCCACTTACCATATAGAAGCACTTTATAGTTCTACAATTACTGACTGTAGTCCATCTATTTCTCTACATACTTTTTAGCCTGCTTTCACCCTGTTTTTCAATGGCCAGGACCCCCACAGGACCATTATAGAGCAGGTATTATTTAGGTGGTGGATGATTCTCAGCACTGCAGTGACACTGACATGGTGGTTGTGTGTTTGTGTGTCGTGCTGGTATGAGTGGATCAGACACAGCAACGCTGTATAGTTCAGAATTTTTAGTTACATATTTAATACAAGTCACAAATGTCATTTATTAATACTTTACATTTTATTTGAGTACATTTAGGAAGAGGATCACATTTGACAAGATTTTTTCACTAGCATAAAAAGCTCTGAGTTAAGCCTTAAATATAGCCTTTTTTTTACTATTATTTGATAAAACATGATGTTAAAATCCTAATAAATGCCCAAATAAGTTTACAATCCAAATGAATATTGTGGGTTGAGTCTACCAATTGTGAATTATTATGGAAATAAAATTGTTCCAGTAATGTTCAAAAGCCAAGGTTCCTCATTGTATGGGATGTACTTGTGTTCATAGCATGGGTTGGTAAAAAAGTCAAATTTTCCATGCACTTTTAAGGTCTATTTTATGTATTTCATAAATGTATTGGGGGGTTATGACAATGACAAACCATATGTCAACAATATGAGTATATAAAAAGTTTTAGAAAAAAATACTTTTTTATGTACAGTATGTGTGTATGTCTAATACTAAAACATTTCTTCAAATTCTGGGTAAACAAGGGAGGTAAATGTGTGTAGGCCTGTAATGACCTGATGCCCGTGTGTGAAGTGTGTTCTTGCTTTATACATAGATCTTACATAGCATGAGTAATTTAAATAAGACTTAATCAGTGTTGGGATTTTATTGAATTTTAAAAATATTTTTGTAACTTTCATGAATTTATAAGGGCTTTAAGGGCTTAAAGAAATCTGTTTGTTTAACAATATACATACAGTGACAGTTTATTAACTAAGCTACTACTACTACTAATAGGAAAGATAGTAATAATAATAATAATACTGGCGACACATTGGCTCAGTGGGTAGTACTGTCACCTCACATCAAGTAGTTCCTGGGTTCGATTCCCTGGTGATGCAATCTGGGTCCTTTCTGTGTGGAGTTTGCATGCTCTCCCCATGTCTGTGTGCTCTGGTTTCCTCCCACAAGTCTAAAGACATGCAGCCAGGTTAATTTGAGAAAAAATTCCCTAGGTATGACTGTGTGTGTAGTGCGTTTCCTGCCTTTCACCCATGATTTAGAACCTCCACGACCCTAAATAGGATAAAGCAGTGGTAAAACAGGCTGAATAATAATAAATATAATAATAATAAACATTTCTTATTACCATTCTTCCTTATTAATTCCAATGCTTAGCTTACCTGCCTACTATTGGATTACATTGGCTTTTGTAAATGATTTTTTCCTTTTTCGAGGTGTTCATATAAAAAAGGTACGAGTACTTTAATCTGCATGCAGAGTAAGCCAATATCTAAGAAGTGGTTCGCCGCATGCATACAGTATCGCTTCCTACCAACGCAGCCTAACACCCACACACTCAGTCATTTATCCATCCTCGACAATGCACACTGTTCCCCCTATACACACATAACCTACACATGCTGCTCATACTTTATTACATTTATCAACTTCACTAACGGGGCTTGGCAGGATGCATCTGACACACACACACATGCACACACACTTTTGCAGACTTTTTACAGATTCAGCAGACTTGATCACATCCTAATACCACTATTAATCATTGGCATGACACAAACAAAATCACTTCTGTAGGCTTTTACACAATGTACTGAGGGTGTATTGGAAGGCAAACAGCAGCGTTTCAGTTACAAACACCAGAATGGAATGCTGGGATATGGAAGATGGATGTGCATACGATTCAGCAGAGTTTGAGTGAAAGAGTAAGAGAGAGAGAGTGATGGGTAGAAATGGGAAGAGCTTTAAGGGTAAAAAGAGTTTTTATACAGTTTAAATTGCTCTCTGAAGAGTGCAGCAGATGAATGATTTCCCAGGTGTCCTCCTGTGATGAAGTCAGGAGAATATATTTCCTTTTATCATTTTTTTTCTAATAACTCCTCTTCAAGTTTATTTCATTCACAAATACACACACATACACAACTGTTGTGATTTTTTTTTATCTGCATATCTTTAATACATTTAATGTATTGTTAATTCAGTGCTTTGTTGTGTTTCATCATCTGGTGGGTTGATAGTTAACACTAATGATTTTAATTTAAGTACAATGTATTTTTATTGCATATGGCAGCAACAGCATAATTTTCTATACATATTGACATAGCCCATATTTTCTTGTTTCTTTTTCAAATCATTTAATTCCAGATGTTCCAGCAATTTTCCCCTGGTTCTAAGAGAATTAATTAAAAATTGACTCTGTAGCACTGTAATGAATTGATTCCTTGTGCCCAGTGTTTCTGTGTGGTGCCAAATCTTTCAGGGTCTTGATGAATCAGTTTGAAAAATATATAAATATAAAAATTACACTGTCTTTAGCAAAATTATAACTAGCAACTCATAATCTCATTTTTTAAAAGAGGAAGATGAGTTAGGAGATCAGTCTCAAGGAAATGAGCATAATGCTTATCTAATAAACTGCTATAACATTTTTGGCAGACTCAAACCACACGTTGGCTTATTGATTTTTTTGTTTGGTAAGTGTAATGAGCCTTTTACAGATTGTTTGCTCATTTTGGGGGTTGCATACAACAAAAACGACAAGGTTAAATGGCAGCTACAAAATCAACAGTGTTAGTCAGGCAAAGCTAACCATTTACATACATCTCAAGAGACAACAGATACAGACTAATCATGATCAGGGTAGTGGTGGGTTTGATTCATTGGGCGAAAGGCAGAAAACACCCTAAAAAGGTGACAAGTTCATCACAGGGCGGATACAAACTTTGAGCAATTTTTAGAGCTCTAAATTTCCAGACTGCATGTCTTTTGACTGTGGGAGGAAACCGGAGCATCTGGAGGAAACCCACACAGACACAGAGCATGCAGAACAGAGAGAACTCCACACAGAATAGATCCTGATTGTCCACCCAGGGAATCGAACCCAGGCCATTCTTGCTGTGAGGTGACGGCACTACCCACTGTGCCAATGTGTTGTGTATATATACACGGATCAGACATAACATTAAAACCACCTCCTTGTTTCTGCACTCACTGTCCATTTTATCAGCGCCGCTTACCATATAGAAGCACTTTGTAGTTCTACAATTACTGACTGTAGTTTATCTGTTTCTGCTTTCACCCTGTTCTTCAATGGTCAGGACCCCCACAAAACCAACACAGAGCAGGTATTATTTAGGTGGTGGATCATTCTCAGCACTGCAGTGACAATGACATGGTGGTGGTGTGTTAGTGTGTGTTGTGCTGGTATGAGTGGATAAGACACAGCAGCGCTGCTGGAGTTTTTAAATACCATGTCCACTTACTGTCCACTCTATTAGACACTCCTACCTAGTTGGTTCACCTTGTAGATGTAAAGTCAGAGACGATGGCTCATCTATTGCTGCTGTTTGAGTTGGACATCTTCTAGACGTTCATCAGTGGTCACAGGATGCTGCCTACGTGGCGCAGTTGGCTGGATATATTTTTGGTTAGTGGACTATTCTCAGTCCAGCAGTGACAGTGAGGTGTTTAAAAACTCCATCAGCATTGTTGTGTCTAATGCACTCATACCAGCACAACACACACTAACACACCACCATGTCAGTGTCGCTGCAGTGCTGAGAATGATCCAACACCCAAATAATACCTACTCTGTAGTGGTCCTGGGAGAGTCCTGACCATTAAAGAACAGCATGAAAGGGGGCTAACAAAGCATGCAGAGAAACAGATGGACTACAGTCAGTAACTGTAGAACTACAAAGTGTTTCTATATGGTAAGTGGAGCTGATAATAAAATAGACAGTGAGTGTAGAAACAAGGAGGTGGTGTTAATGTTATGGCTGATCAGTGTATTTATATATATATATATATATATGTGTGTGTGTGTGTGTGTGTGTGTGTAAATGTCTATTTTTACAAATTACAGGTGGTTTTCAGCTTCCTAATAATGTCTGAAATTAAAAACTGTACTTTTTGGCAGCTGTTGGATTAACCATCATGCCTATTAAAATAGTTGACTATAAAATGCACCAGGTTCTTTTGAAGAAAAGGCTACAAAATTACAGGGATATTTCATGAATATTTAAAGCGTTCTCTCTCTGTCTGCATCTCACGTCTCACTTCAATCCCACCTGTTTGTGTATATTTTTAATGGAAGCTGAGAATAACAGCACAAAGTCTTCATTAGCTACAATCAGCATACCGTGGAAAAATGTGAGACTTTTCTCACCCTTCTTTGTTAAATCCATCCCACAACACTTACATCCTACCTTCACTGCTATTGTGCTTGTGCTGCCGTTAATAGCTTTACTTCATGCACTACTGTTATATCCATATAAAGCATGTACTCATTCTTTTATCTCCAATGTTGTCCGAGAAATTCCAGTACGGTACAGTATTCTGCTTTGCCATGCTTCTATTTTGCATTTAATTTACTTTTTTTTCCCCAGATGCTTTTTTCCCCTGGCTAGTTTAGGGTGACTTGTTCTTTTATTCTGCTGTGATCATGCATTTTGTATACTTATTTCAAGCCTGCTACCTCTCTCCATTTCACACTTTGCTGCAAATGCATTTCTACAAATTAATTACGCTAAGAGAAGAAAAGGTTCTCAATTTTTTTTCCCTTTTTTGTAGCAGAAACCCAGTATATAATTTCTGATTCTAACCATTGCCTGTAAATTAGCTTTTTGTGATTCATCGGAGTTGGGAGTCAGGACCCCGGATAGCAACGATGGGTGGGTGGTGAAAGAGAGGAAAAGAGTCTTAAGGAATGATGTGTTTTAATTACAATCAGCAGCACAATCAGACCAACAGCCTTCTGATTGAAGAGTGCCTTTAAAGATGTCAACGTTCTCACTGCTGTTAAGCTCTCGAAATTGTAAACAATCCACTAAAGCGTGTCCAAGCAAGGAACATGCTATTTTAAAGATGTGATTTTGATCACCCTGGTTGTTAGTTATTGATACGATGCTTAATCTTTGGGTTATAAAACCTGGAAAATGTGTAAGTAATTGGAAAATGACTGTAGGAACTTAGCAGTTAAGGTTCTGCTGTGCTAATTAAATAGTTTTTACTTCGGGTCATCCTGCCACACTTGGGTTCTTAGTGCAGCGTTTTTAACAATTGTTGGTCCAGCCTGGTTGTCACTGATTTGTCTTGAGGTGAAAGATTAGGCAACATGCAAGTGCGGTTCTTAAGCACTTTTGGGGCAAACCCAGTATCCAAAACATTATCCATAGCATAGGTCAACACACAGGTAGACTGAGGCTGCATCCGAAATCACATACTTCCATACTAAACAGTACACGAAAGCAGTACGCGAGAGTGGGTAGTCTGTCCGAATATGTAGTATTCATTAAACAGTACGCGAAGAGTACCCAGATGACCTACTGCATGGGCGGCCATTTTTGAGTATGCAAACACAGCACACTTGCGGTCCGATAATCTATCCCATAATTCAACTGGAGCTACAAAAGTGTTCAAAGCGGAAGAAGAAAGATATCGGAAAGCGGAGTAAGACAAAAATTAAAAATGTTACGATTAAGTACAACCCTGAATAACGTTATAAGTAGCTTTGTGGAGAATGACAGAATTAATTTTGTCTGATTTCAAAATTGTTATAACTGTGGCGATGTGACGTCATGCATCATGTGACGTTGGTAAGATGACGGATGAAGTATGTCCACTGTTGTGTGCATACTGCACACGTGTGTACTGAAAGAGCTTACTGCTTTACCGGCCGAGCAATGCTCACTGCCTCAACTTCAGTACGTGTGTAGGTATGCGATTTTAGATGCAGCCAATAAAATTATGTAAAATACTGTCTGTAGCAGTGTAATGAACTGATGCTCTGTGTAGGGTGAATTTCTGTTTTGTGGGGGTTTTTTTGTAGTGCCAGATTCCTCAGGGCCTTAAATGAGATGATAAAGGGGAAAATATCAACATTAAGAACAAAAAAAGCTTTTACAAATACACTGCAAATTATAACTAGCAACTCAGATGAGTTAAGAGATCAGTTTGTTGTGGAAGTGAGCATAATGATCTAATAAACTGCTATAACGTTTTTTATTATTAATTTGTTTGGAATGTGGCAGATTCAAACCACATTTCGGCTTACTGATTATTTGTTTGGTAAGTGTAATGAGCCTTTTACAGATTGTCTGCTAATTTTTGGGGTTGCATACAACAAAAACGACAAGGTTCAATTGCAGCTACTGAACCAACAGATTTACATCTCAAGAGACGGCAGAGCCGGACTAAAAAATCCAGACAGAATGTCATGATTTTCCACCGCTCTTATAAACTTCAGGTTTATTCATTCATTTACTGCCTCTTTTACTGCTGTTTTGTCCTGGTCAGGGTCACCGTGGGTCTGAATCATTGGGTGAAAAGCAGAAAACATTGGACAGTTTGGCAGTTCATCCCAGGGCAGACACAAACACACTTTGAGCAGTTTTAATACCTCTAAATTTCCTGACTGCATGTCTTCGGACTGCAGGTCTTCGGAAAAGTCCACAATTAAAAGTCTCAGGTCAGAGATGACAAAACATCAACAAAAAGACTAAGAATTTTAAAATAATGAAATGATGTAGCACAAACGAAATGGCAACACTGCAAAGAACAAGAACACACTGAGGATATTAATACAGACACTTGTCAAAGGGAACATACTCATCACATTAGGGAATTGAAAACAAAAACAAACAAACTGAGACGTAAAATGTCGCCATGGGAACTGGGCCAAGAGGAGAGGGTGAAACTGTGACATTAAGGATAAAAGCGTTTTCCAACTAGGGCTGGGTGGTATGACCAAAAATTTGTATCACGGTATGTTTTTCATACTTTTTTTCAGACTTTTAATATGTCTGTGGCAGATTTTACTGTCATAAGATAGATATAAAAAGTTTTAATGTCATCATGTATATAATAAAGGTTTTGAGTACTATAAGCTTTGCTTGGCCCCACAAAATAACACAATATATGATGGAATCAGTACGCGTGAAACAGGTGCAATATATACAATGTTTATTGTTTATTGAATATTTAAGTATTGTACAATTACCCTTAGCTCTCCCTTTAATGACATTTGAAAAGTGGACGACCTTCAATATCTTTAATTCCAGTTTGCTTATAACGTTGAAATAGCGACATGAAGTATTTTCGCCCTGTAAGACAAACCTGGAATCCAGTGTTTTAAGTGTTGCTCTGAAAGTTTCTTTCTCGACTGTCTATAGAGGAATCGTGTCCTTGCATATGTGGATTGTTACTGCATTCGGCTCGACAAACTGTGCAGTATACAGTGTTTTAGTCTGCCGACACGCCTCATTTCTTTGGGAGGTTCTTCTGGTGCATATTTGGTCTTCCTCTCTTTATCTTCCATCTGTTTTTTGTTTATTTTTTTCACCATATTAAGGAGGCCTCTCTCATCTGTTAACACTGTCATGCTAACGCCAACTGGCTAACTACTTAATCTGCACAACACTCCATAGTGCTTTTTGCGGCTTTCATATTATATCATTTACTGCCTTTTGAAGCCTACAGCTGTTAAGATTAACTATGTTACAATATGGCAGTATATGAAAAATCCATACCGCCCAGCCCTAATTCCAACTTTATTAATAAAAATATAAACATCTGTGACTAAATTTTATTAAGGAAAATGTAAAATTTAATTTTCAGTTCTAATTACAATTTACCAATAACATTTTCTCCTTAAAATTGTACCCATAATTATCAAATTTTATAAAATTTAGATTCTATTTTCCAGTTACATTTACTGCCCCTCCATAACTTTGCTTTATTTACTTCTTGGCTTTTCTTTCTTTCTTTCTTTGCTTTCTTTCTTTTTTTTTTTTCTTTTTAATTTTTTCTTTCTTTCTTTTTTTTCTTTTTAATTTTTCTATCTTTCTTTTTTCTTTCTTTCTTTCTTTCTTTCTTTCTTTCTTTCTTTCTTTCTTTCTTTCTTTCTTTCTTTCTTTCTTTCTTTCTTTCTTTCTTTTTTTTTTCTTTCTTTATTTCTTTTTCTTTCTTTTTTTTCTTAATTAATTTTTTTACCCATACCCCTCCATAACTTTGCTTTATTTACTTCTTGGCTTTTCTTTCTTTCTTTCTTTCTTTCTTTCTTTCTTTCTTTCTTTCTTTCTTTCTTTCTTTCTTGTTTTTTCTTTTTAAACGTTTCTTTCTTTTTTAATTTTTCTTTCTTTCTTTTTCTTCTTTCTTTTTTTAATTTCTCTTTCTTTCTTTTTTCTTTTTCTTTCTTTTTTTAATTTTTCTTTCTTTCTTTTCTTTTTCTTTCTTTTTAAAATTTTCTTTCTTTCTTTTTTTAATTTTTCTTTCTTTCTTTTCTTCTTTCTTTCTTTCTTTCTTTTTTTCTTTCTTTCTTTCTTTCTTTCTTTCTTTCTTTCTTTCTTTCTTTCTTTCTTTCTTTTACTTTCTTTTTTAATTTTTTTTTTAATTTTTCTTCCTTTTTTAATTTCTCTTTCTTTCCTTCTATCTTTCCTCTTTCTTTCTTTTTTCTTTTTTTTCTTTCTTTTTTAATTTTTCTTTCTTTCTTTTACTTTCTTTTTTTTTCTTTCTTTTTTAATTTTTCTTTTTTTTATTTCTTTCTTTTTTTCTTTATTTCTTTTTCTTTATTTTTTTTTTTTCAATTTTCTTTCTTTCTTTCTTTCTTTCTTTCTTTCTTTCTTTCTTTCTTTCTTTCTTTCTTTCTTTCTTTCTTTCTTTATTTCTTTCTTTTTCTTTCTTTCTTTTTATTATTATTATTTGAAGGTGTCAGCATTCACACAACCAGTTCTAATGATTTCCATATAAAATTTAATCATGATTTATAGCTGTATGTAATCATAGTAAATGTGATTGGTGTGCACAGTTAGGGTAGTATAGGATGTCCTGGTCCATGTAGATCAATTGAGAGGCTATTAAGACGTTATGTAAGGGAGGTATGTGGTTGAGAGGACAAACTGATATTCTTCTTTATATTGACTCTGTATGTTTGTGTATTATTTTTTCTTTACTATTTTGTTGCTGACACCTCATTCACATGATGACAGATAAACACTCTTGATCCTTATGCTTTGCAGCTCATAAGTGTATCAAGTAATTTACAACTCTTGAAATTCAGTCTCTTCTATTTTCCTTATTGTTTTACATTATTCACTCATCCATCATTTTCATTCTTTCCTTTACTGTAATGATGGCTTTAGGTTATGCTGTGGAGAGCATAAACGATGTAGAGAAATAAACTTCTAAACATATTCATCTGGATTCTAATCCATTTAGAATAGAATAGAATGCCTTTATTTGTATACATATACAAGTACAACAAGTTTACAGTACAACAAAATTATTTTTTGCATATCCCAGCTCGTTTGGAAGCTGGGATATGCAACTGGGAGCTGCAGTTTTGGTGATGCTCTGACCCAGTCGTCTAGCCAGCACAGTTATTCTACTGAAAGAGGCCACAGCCATCAGGGAATACCTTTTCCATGAAAGGGTGTACATGGTCTGCAAGAATGCTTAGGTAGGTGGTATGTGTCAAAGTAACATCCACATGGATGGCAGGACCCAAGGTTTCCCGGCAGAACATTGCCCAAAGCATCACACTTGCCTTCTTCCCATAATGCATACTGGTGCCATGTGTTCCCCAGGTAAGCACTGGCCATCCACGTGATGTTAAAGAAATGTGATTCATCAGACCAGGCCACCTTCTTCCATTGCTGTGTGGTCCAGTTCTGATGGTCTTGTGCCCATTGTTGGCACTTTTGACGGTGGGCACCCAGACTGGTCTGCACTGTGTATTCTGACACCTTTCTATCAGAACCAGCATTAACTTCTTCAGCAATTTGAGCTACAGTAGCTCGTCTGTTGGATCGGACCACACGGGCCAGCCTTCGCTCCCCACGTGCATCAATGAGCCTTGGTCACCCATGACCCCATCGCCGGTTTCTCACTGTTCCTTCATTGGACCACTTTTGATAGATACTGACCACTGCAGACCGGGAACACCCCTTAAGAGCTGCAGTTTTGGAGATGCTCTGACCCAGTCATCTAGCCATCAAAATTTGGCCCTTATCAAACTCACTCAAATCCTTACACTTGCCCATTTTTCCTGCTTCTAAAACATAAACTTTGCCTAATATATCCCACCCACTAACAGGTGCCGCGATGAAGAGATAATCAGTGTTATTCACTTCACCTGTCAGTGGTTATAATGTTATGCCTGGTCATAATGGTGTACATATTTGCAAAGATACAAATGATACAATGCTTTTGCTTTTTTTATTAAATGATTATTATTGTACGATATACTCATAATCCAACAGCTCATGTATCTGGCAGTTCTGGAATGGCAACCTATAAATTGCCCTGGTGTACTGCATGTGTGAGTTTACCTGCTTTTGAAGTCATGCTGTGCTGTGGTCCATTTGTTCTGTAAAGTCGTGTGGGCACATGGAGACACTTTGAAGTGAAAGCCCACCTGCTAGCTATTGAATTCATTCAGCTTTGATCAACATCACTTCTTTCTGTTGTTGTATGTTATTTTCAGGAACATTTAAACTGAAAAGTTACTCCTAATAAGGCTTGATTTTCTGCCACAATGTAACAAATGCGCCTTCGATAAAGCTGGATGCGGTGCCAGCCTGTGACAGTGCTTCATTAATCATTATACTTGTGAATAGCCAGTAGTTTGGACATTGGTTTGTGAGTCTTCTTATCCTTGAAACAGTTAATACTGCTACTATTACTTCGACTATTAGAAGTTCTATTATAGTATTACTACTTCCATTTTAATTTTTATGAACTGCTTAATCCTGGTCAGGGTTGCAGCGGATCCAGCACTGGGTGAATGGCAGGAATACCCTAAAGAGGGCACCACCCAGCCATGACCTGGCTGACCAATAGCACTGCTTTTATTTAAACCTGGATCTCAGAAATAGTGGACTACCATATTAGACCACTGCATCACCTAAGTGCCTTCTACTACTACTACTACTACTAATAATAATAATAATAATAATAATTTATTTTCATCAACTGCTTTATCCTGTTCAGGGTCGGGGTAGTTTTAGTTTCACAAGGCCAATTCGTTGCAGGTCTTTGGTCATCAATCTTAATTGATTGATTGATTGATTGATTGATTGTGTAATCATCCTAAACATGCCTTTCATTCTCTTGCTCAAAAAACAAGTGCACTAAATGTATTGGGACACTTTTGGCAATAAAGGTATTGGGACACACCTTCTAATTTCTGAATTGATGTGTTTCAGCCACAGCAATTGCCAACAGGTTAAAAAATCAATTATAAGCAAGAAAATAAATTATATGCTTCCAACTTTGCAGTTTCCTGTTCCAGTATGACTGTGCCCCATGCATGAAGCCAGGTCTATGAAGACATGAAGAAAAGCTTGGTTTAAAGAAGTTCCACTGGCCTGCACAGAGCCCTGACCTCAGCCCCACTGAACAGCTTTAAAAACTCATGGCCAGGTGTCTAAATACTTTTGTCCATATAGTGTACTTACAACAGTCTAACAAGACAAGTGTTGGTGTGAGTAAGTGGAGGTGCTTTGCTGGATAAGGACCTAGAAATGTTCTGGAATCATCACTTACACTTTTTTAGGACTTCTTAAGATGGATACAAGATCATCTGTCTGAAAGCTGACGCTGAGGTGTAATAAAGTTATGGGGCAGTTGTAGCCTAGCGGTTTAAATACTGGACTAGTAAGCAGAAGGTTGCTGGTTCAAACCCCACCACTGTCAGGTTGCCCCTGTTGGGCCCTTGAGCAAGGTCCTTAACCCTCAGTTGCTTAGACTGTATACTGTAAGTTGATGAAAATGTAAATGTTATGAAGCAGAGCTAAAATTGAGACTACAAAGGCAAATACGTATATGAATTGTTGATGATAAAGAGAATTTAAGTTGCCTAGTCAAAATCCTCACTCGATGAGCAGTTCATGATCAGAACCCCAGCACTGTGTGTGGATAGAGTTCTTAATATGGGTATGGACATAAACAACATGTTGAAATAAAAAAAAGCAAGTGCACTATATGTATAAAAGTATTGGGACACTCCTTCTCATTTTTAGATTGATGTGTTTCAGCCACAGCAATTTCTAATTGGTGTAGTAAATCAATTATATAAAGGAAATTATATGTTTTCAACTTTGCAGTTCCAGTATTGCTGTGCATAAAGCAAGGTCTATGACATAAAGGACAGCTTTGTTTAAAGAAGCTGCAGTGGCCTGCACAGAGCCCTGACCTCAGCTTAATTGAACAATTTTGAAAGCTCATGGCCAGGTGTCTAAAAACTTTTGTCCATATAGTGTACTTACAACAGTCTAACAAGACAGTGTTGGTGTGAGTGTGTGGAGGTGCTTTGCTGTATAAGGACCTAGAAATGTTCTGGAATCATGAATTACACTATTTATTAAAAAACTTAGATAGATATGAGATCATCTGTCTGAAAGCTGACGCTGAGGTGTAATAAAGTTATGGGGCAGTTGTAGCCTAGTGGTTAAAATACTGGACTAGTAAGCAGAAGGTTGCTGGTTCTAACCCCACCACTGTCAGGTTGCCCCTGTTGGGCCCTTGAGCAAGGTCCTTAACCCTCAGTTGCTTAGACTGTATACTGTAAGTTGCTGAAAATGTAAATGTTATGAAGCAGAGCTAAAATCAAGACTACAAAAGCAAATATATATATGAATTGTTGATGATAAAGAGAATTTAAGTTGCCTAATCAAAATTGTTCTTACTTACTTGACGAGCAGTTCATGATCAGAACCCCAGCACTGTGTGTGGATAGTGTTCTTAATATGGGTATGGACATAAACAACATGTTAAAACTAAAAAAAAGCAAGTGCATTATGTAGATAAAAGTATTGGGACACTCCTACTAATTTTTAAATTGATGTGTTTCAGCCACAGCAATTGCTAACAGGTTAAAAAATCAATTATAGAAAGAAAATTATATTCTTTCAACTGTTCCAGTATGACTGTGTCCCTGTGCACGAAGCCAGGTCTATGAACACATAAAGATAAGCTTGGTTTAAAGAAATTCCAGTGGTCTGCAAAGAGCCCTGACCTCAGTCCTACTAAACAGCTTTGAAAGGTCAAGTCAGGTGTATAAATACCTTTGTCCATATGGTAAACGTAAACAGTCTAACAAGACAGTGTTGGTATAGTGGAGGTACCTAGAAATGTTCTGGAATCATGACACTATTTATAAAAAACCTCCTAAGATGGATATGAGATCATCTGTCTGAGAGCTGATGCTGAAGTGTAATAAAGTTATGAGGCAGAGGTAGCCTAGCAGTTAAGGTACTGGACTAGTAAGCAGAAGGTCACTAGTTCAAACCCAATCACTGTCAGGTGCCTTTTACTCTCAATTGCTTAGGCTGTATAATGTAAGTTGCTGAAAATGTAAATGTTATGAAGCAGAGCTAAAATCAAGACTACAAAGGCAAGTACTTATATGAATTGTTATGGATAAACAGAATTTAGGTTGCCTAAATTGAACCTATGATGAGCAGTTTTATACCCAGATCCCTAGCACTGTGTGTGGATAGTGTTCTTAATATGGGTATGCGCATAAACTGCCAAATAATTTAATTATTAAACTTGGACTTACACTTTCTTTTTTTTTCAGGTACATCAACATGTGTTCTGCACAGCTCTGCTAAAACAACACCTACTGTCTCCAGAATCTAGACCCCATAACTCTTTGATGCAAATGCTTTTATCCTGGCCTGTTGATATGGATGACTGAAACATGAGTACCGCCAGACCTTTCAGGGCCTCTGAATCCAGACATTTCTTTTCATGGATCTAACTGGAAGAGTGGATGAGTAAGACTCGGACAAGGATTTATAGGATTTTACACGGTTTGGGAATATATCAGTTGGAATATTACAATTCTTTGGGTAAACACGTTCATTTGGAATACTGGGAAATTGTGTTTTTTTTTCACCATCATGAAGGTGAGCCCAACTTCCTGTTTGTGTCCTGTACTTCTGTGTCTTTGCTTCTTGGAAAGAGGCTATGGGGCAAGTCACCATGGCCAAGTCAAAATGATCACTAGGAACCATAACATGACTCGCAGTCGCAACCACACAAAAGATGAAGAGACTGAGGTCCACCACAGACCAAAGCGAGGATGGATATGGAACCAGTTCTTTGTACTGGAGGAGCACATCGGGCCAGATACACAATATGTTGGGAAGGTAAGCACTGTATATGTATAGCTTTCAGACAGATAGGGTTCATGAATAAATAAAGCATGTTTATATTGTTACTAAACCCATATTTTGGTAGTTAGCAGTTCTCAGTTAGGTTAATGTGACTGATGTTAATGTGTTGGAGCTATAAAACGTTGCCTTTTCTGGTGTTTTACAAGGGGTTGGGTTCTATATTTTTTATAAAATATCTAAATGTCTGGGATGGATGGAACTAAGATGGAGCTGCTTCTGTTGATAACTATTAATTCCAGATTTAATTTGATGAAGCTATTGTTGCGATCCGTCTTACCTGATGTGCTCCACCAATTTAAACAAAGCGCCATATTGGTTTTGTGACATAGGGCAGCCACCTGTGAACTGGGTCTGCAGAAACACAAATAACTGCTCATAAATAGAATGGTTTGAAATGGGCCTGTGTTTAGGATAATTTGTACAGTGAGAATAATCGAAACATGTAAGTTAAATGTTGTTTGATAAGTTTGGGGTTTATTCACCTGTGTTGAGTTGTTGGGTATAATTGGGGACCCTGCCCATTTTTGTGCGTACAATCAGCTTCAGGTAGTTCCTATACCTGTTCTTTAGCCCACTGATTCACTAATCTCAGTCTGTCTCAATGCCACATTTATTATTATTATTATTGTTATTATTGTTATTATTATTATTAGTAGTATTATTGTTAACAATAAGTAATGAGTTTAATAAGAATTTACATATGAAAAAGTCTTCTTACAGAACTGTATATAACAAAGCCCTTTAAAATACCACATAAAACTAAATAACATTTTGTTTAGCATCAATATTAAATATTATTATCCATCCATGGTCAGTAATTTTCAGTGTTCTTAAGTGTAGTGCTTAAACATTTCCTCTGTTAAACATTGTTAAATCAAATTTAGACTCGTAAATATGTAGGTCTTTATCATCTGTTGTTGAGCCATTTTTAAATAGCAATAAGTTAAAGCCTAAAGCTCAAAGTTTGATCTTCACAAAATGAAATAGAAATAGCTGATTATGTTTTGTTGGTGAATAGTGATAGAAGTGGTGACATTATCAATGATAAATCGATTAATTAACCTGCAAAGAAGTCATGGTTCAATGATGTTGGTTAAAAATGTCATTAAACTCATTTTCAACTGCACTTGCTCGATTTACAAGATATGCACATATAGAACGCCTTTGTCATTTATACATACACAGGTGTACAGTACAACAAAATTCTTTCTTTGCATATCCCAGCTTGTTTGGAAGCTAAGGTCAGAGCGCAGGGTCAGCAATTATACAGCGCCCCTGGAGCAGAGAGGGTTAAGGGCCTTGCTCAAGGGCCCAACAGTGGCTGCATGGCAGAGCTGGGATTTGGATTTCTCAACCTTTCAGTTATTATCCCAAAGCCCTACCCACTAGGCTATCACTGTCCCATATGTGTCTAAAAGAGGAGCATTGCATTGTGGAAGTTGGGGTCTGTTTGAGATGTGGATATTACTCTGATTATCATTTTATAATAACCACATTAATGTCAGAAAAAAACTATAAGACCAACTACCTTGTAATTAATTACAAGTAGCATGTTTAGTTAGTGCTTGTAATGAACTCTGAATGTAAAAAAAATCTACATTCGGAATGCTGATCCAGTTTTTGCTCATCGTAATGATTCAGATTACTGCCATGTTCACCATGGTAAGTTGTTTTTATTTAATAAAGCATGGAGATTTGTTGGTATAAAATTCAGTGATGTGTTTAAATCTTGATGGGACAACTGGTTAACTGTTGACTGATGATGGTGGATTATCAATAAAATAATGGCAAAATTTGCATCCCTACTGTATATGATTGTACAGTACTGTGTGTTTTTGAGAAAGAAAAAGCAGAGAGTTGGCATTGGTGTATTTTTGACCAAAAATCTTTCACAATACAGCTTTACTTATACAGTTTATTTATCTAAGTCTTACTGTATATATATATATGTTTTTTTTCAAGGTAGGTTCCAGTGTCTTTATTGTTACATTACTTTGGCCCAAATACTTTGATGTATTTAATGATTGGTATTTAATAACCTAAGGTATTAAACCCTAAATATGAAAAGTAATAGTGTGTTTTTTCTATACTATCATATACTAATATATTTAAATTTAAATGAGTTTGGCAAATCAGTTGGACACTTAATCTTCTTTTGCTGTTTGCATGCAGGTTGTGGAACAGTTTGCTCTGATTGATGAGACCTACATATCCATTTAGTCTGGAACAGCACCATAGGTTCAGAAGCGTTGGATGAATGATTAGTTTGGATCTGAATGTTGACAGCCATCATTATTTTGGACGCACGTTTGCTCTGCATGTTTGCTAGTAAGGCCTGTTATACATGGCTCTCTTGGCCAAGCCAATTAGTAAAAAGAGTTTTTATAAGCATATTAATATACCGAACTTGTTCCAATGAACATTCATGCCAATTAATTTACTATGTACCTGCCAAAATAAGTCAAAATAAACACAATTTAAGATTAATTTTAATAGTAACTGATTTTAAATATGAGTTTATACTGAAACATACATATGTTGTACTAGAATATGCTGTACTTATACAATATGATTATTTATATTTACTAATTTATACAATATTCTTATTTATATGTAAGTTTTCCCCCTAACTAAATTATAAAAGGCATGGAGCAAGTACTACCATCAAACAGTAGTTGAAGGATTTGATAAGGCTTTAAAAAGAGTACACATTACTTAATTGCAAGGCTACAATGTTTGAGAGATTAGTCATAACAACAATTTTAGTCCTCAGTACAACTCTCTAACATCAAGTCAGTATTTGAAAGACAGAAGCACACTATGGCTTAAGGCTGTATAAAATGATGTCTGCACAATTCTGTGTTTGCTAGAATGACTAGAAAAAAAAAATCTACTCAAAGAAATATAGTGTTTTATGACACTGAACGGCTCCCCAGCATATAGGGAACATTTATTATGAACATTATGGGAACAGTTGACTTACTCTGCACATATTGTTTCCAAACCTTTAAACCTCTTTTGCATATGCATTAACTTCCAGAGGTAAAACACCAAAGTAAGAATCATTTTGACACTGGAATTTACAAATGCCTTGCCTGTTTTAGGAAATGTTTTATAAAAATGCACCAAAAACAAGAATCTTGAACCTGTATTTAATTAAGAGAAGTACCAAGAAATTTTTTACTGACCAAACCTTATTTGGTAAATACAAATAAATTAATTAAATTGAATACCTGCACTCAAAAAAGTTGGCACATTGGTTAGCCCCCTTCCTGCTGTTCTTTAATGGTCAGGACCCCCACAGGACCACTACAGAGTACGTATTATTTAGGTGGTGGATCATTCTCAGCACTGCAGTGACAATGACATGGTGGTGGTGTGTTAGTGTGTGTTGTGCTGGTATGAGTGTATCAGACACAGCAGCGCTGCTGGAGTTTTTAAATACCATGTCCACTCACTGTCCACTCTATTAGACACCCCTACCTAGTTGGTTCACCTTGTAGATGTAAAGTCAGGGACAATCGGTCATCTATTGCTGCTGTTTGAGTTGGTCATCTTCTAGACCTTCATCAGTGGTCACGGGACGCTGCTCGTGGGGCGCTGTTGGCTGGATATTTTTGGTAAGTGGACTATTGTCAGTCCAGCAGTGACAGTGATGTGTTTAAAAACTCCATCAGCGCTGCTGTGCCTTATCTACTCATATCAGCACAACACACACTAACACACCACCACCATGTCATTGTCACTGCAGTGCTGAGAATGATTCACCACCTAAATAATACCTACTCTGTAGTGGTCCGGGGAGAGTCCTGACCATTGAAGAAGAGCATGAAAGGGGGATAACAAAGCATGCATAGAAACAGATGGACTGCAGTAGTAATTGTAGAACTACAAAGTGCTTCTATATGGTAAGTGGAGCTGATCAAATGGACAGTGGGTATAGAATCAAGGAGGTGGTTTTAATGTTATGGCTGATCAGTGTACAGTGGAACAACGTTTAAAAAAATGATCTTGTGACATCTTGTAGTTGTTTCTTATGGTAAGAGTTGCAATTAGCAGTCAATCCAGCAGATGGAAAAGTCTGTCCAGACTTTTTTATCCATGGCTAAAAATAGCTGATCATGAGGGCTCTCTAAATTTATCCTATCTAGCTGTAAAATACAAAGTCCAGGGACACCTTTAGTGGAAGCCAACTAGGCCAATTATTTTTTTTAATTAAAGGAACTACTTTATAACTGTAGTCTAGCTGGTGTGGATTATTGTGCCTATTTAAAGTACTGAGACATTGATTTGGCAAAAAGGCTTTTGTACTTTAGTGAACCACAGTTTGTAAAGGGGGCAGCACGGTGGCTCAGTGGGTAGCACTGTCGCCTCACAGCAAGAAGGTTTTCTACGGTTTCTTCCCACTGTACAAAAACATGCAGTCAGGTTAATTGGAGACACTGAATTGCCCTATAGGTGAATGGCTGTGTGTGTGTGTGTGTGTGCCCTGTGATGGACTGGTGCTCCGTCCAGGGTGTTACTGTGTACCTTGCGCCCATTAAAAAGCTAGGATTGGCTCCAAACAGGGTTCAGCTTAACCTAGATAGATAGATAGATAGATAGATAGATGGATGGATGGATGGATGGATGGATGGATGGATGGATGGATGGATGGATGGATGGATGGATGGATGGATGGATGGATGGATAGATGGATAGATAGATAGATAGATAGATAGATAGATAGATAGATAGATAGATTCTTTATTGATCCTTTGCAGGAAATTTCTTTGTTATAGCAGCTCACATCAGACAACAACAACTTCTTGTATACATACAACATTCACTTACAGTGTAAAACAAGCAATAAGAATAAAAATGTACAGTATGGTACTATATACATGTAAACTTTTTTATGGTGTATGCATAGCATACAAAATTAGTATTTATTGAGTTATGTAACCACTGGTTTAATGGTGCATGCATAGCATACAGAAGTAGGTATTTATTATAAATTTGGATTATTATGAATTGTTAAACAGTCTGATAGCAGTTATAAGAAACGATTTCCTGTAGTTCAGTCCTGCATTTAGGAGGAATCAGTCTGTGACTGAAGGTGCTCTGTCGAAACACCTCCAGGGTATGAAGTGGGTGTGAATTGTTTTTGATAATTGAGTTAAGCTTTGTGAGCATTCTTAACTCTGCTACCTGCTGAACTGAGTCCTGTTTAGACCCCACTATGGAGCTGGCCTTTTTGATAATGTTATTAGATAACTTGAAGCTCTTTGCTTCTATGCCCTAGTCAAGGAAAAAAGAGAATAGAATGACATTTTTATATACTAACATTAAAATTTATGCAGGGATTTTTAGACATGCAGCCATAACGCTTGTGTTTATATTCTGTCTGTGTTCCAGCTTTTACCTTCTAACAGTAGTTCGTCATTTCATTTTATGGCTGACAATGTATGATTTGTACATCAAAGCAAGGCAGTTTGGCTGATTAAAAATTGGTATTTATAGTCACATCAATGATTAACATCAGAACAATGTGGCCCAGGGTTGCATTTTGGTATTTGCATTTGCTTTTGTGGAAATTAGGAATGCAGGTACATCAAGTTCTTTTCTGTCTCAGTGGCTTACACGGTGGAAAGAAATGTCAATAGTTAAGCCAGTTGCCTATCAGATGCCATGCACAAAAGCCATGCACAAAAGTATGCAGACTACATTAATCACTGTTTAGGCATCTAATAATCCAAAACATGACCTGAGAGAGACAGTCAAGAACACAGGGAAAAAACCACCCTCCTCCATACACACAGTAATTACGATCACATTTCTGTGTTCAATCTAGATTAAACACATAACCAACCTAACATTTTAAGTTATTAATACATTCATAGGTTATCTTGTTCCTCAGTCTTTGTCCCATTTTTTGGTTACGGGGTCGGCATTTCCGGCTTCTTCCCGTTAGGCGTCGCCAGCGGGATTTGGCACAGTTTTTACGCCGGATGCCCTTCCTGACACAACCCTCCCTATTTTATCCGACCACTGGTTTGTGCATCTAGTGGCTAGGTATCGATAGGACAATTCAGTGTTTCCAATTAGCCTGGTGGCATGTTTTTGGACTGTGGGAGGAAACCGGAGCACCCGGAGGAAACCCACGCGGACACTGGGAGAACACGCAAACTCCGCACAGAAAGGACCCGGACCGCCCCACCTGGGGATCGAATCTAGGACCTTCTTGCTGTGAGGCGACAGTGCTACCCACTAAGCCACCGTGCCGCCCTACATTCATAGGTTATAATTCATGTTTAAAAACTGCTTTAAAAATGTGTTTGTGTTGGAGTTGCAATCATTAATTAGTTTAATTTAACTATGTTTTCAGCACTACATCCATGTGGGTGTGATTGTGTGAATTCACTAATTCATTCATTTTTTGTAACTACTTTATCTAGGTTAGGGTACAAGGTGGGAAAACACCCTGGGCAGAGTACCAGATAGTCACAGGACACCACATCTTCTTTCACTGAGAATCACTGAGAATCACACATCAGAACTTTTTCACCAAAAGAACTCTGGTTCTTGAACCGGTTCTGTCCGGGCTTCTTCAAACCTTGGTGTTTTTTAGAGAACCGGTTTCCACCAGTTTTTGGGAGCCAAGCATGCGCAACTAAAGTAAAGAGCAGTAACATTATGCCAGAGCGTGTAGATTACCTGCGAGCATTTGTGCTGTTGTTACAGATGTTTGTTTTTATGCAGAAAGCATTGATCAACTATTGGTAATAATGAGTAAGAATGAGTAAGAATGAGACTCCGTTCCTCGTGTTTGACGCCATTTTTTCTTTTTTAATGCAATCACGTGAGAAGCATTTTGTGCTTTTTGTGTCACAGCGATGCTTTGTTCAGCGCTTGGCATGAGATGTGCGGTAAAACATCACTAAAGTGTTCCACGACACAAACATTTATTTGTGTGAAATAACCATCAAATCCACTCTAAAAGCATCCACATACAGTATATCTATGTTCAGCTGTATTTTCCTCACTGTGTGGTGGTTTTACTTTTAAACTTGTGTTATGCAGCTCGGGGTGCTGAGAATCAGCTTCTTGAGAGAGTCGAAAAAGCTTAACATAAAAAAAAGCTTAACGTGGCTTAATGTACTAAAAGTCGAATACCTAATTTCTCTCAGTTATTACTGGTTATAAGTGCTCTGTAGTGCTAGAATTCCTCGGCCGTTGTTGTAGTACAAGAAGCCACGTTAAGCTTTATGTTTCCATGTTAAGCGCTGTTCGTTTGCCCGTGTCATATCAAACAGTTCGTCTCATTGGAGGCGCTTTGAAAATATCAGCTGCAAACTGTGTCAAAATTCAGTCAGGTGAACTTTAAAAGATGGAAGTGCAGCGTCAAGCTCCATAGGAAGCAACAGCACAGCAGCACAAAAGCGGTTCATGGGAAGCACCCAAACCTCTACAATTTGACATGCCCACAGATGGCATCATCAGTTTTAAATTAAGTTTGCGAATCTGAACGAAGCCCAGGGTAAGAAACGGGAAAAAGGGGTAAGAAAGTATCCAGAGAACTGAACCAGAGTTGCCAGAGCTATTCAGAACCAACCCTGTTCTGCCATATGGTTTGAATAATTCACACAAACAGCCCTTAATTTACACAATGACAGACACATAGTTACAACTGCATGCATTAGTAAGGTGCTGTGTTGACTAAACATATGCTGTTCCATTCTCCTCTCTGATGTAGTGACACAGTTGCCAACGCTTCCGTCTTTCTAAATTTATACTCCAAGGTGGAATCAAAAAGATCTTCCAAGCATAGCAGAGACATTGTAACTCAAGCGTTAAAAGGGTACTAGCAGGACAGCACTGATTAAACTGCATTCCTAAATATAGAACCTTATCAAGCCTCTAATTGCCTGAAATAATTAATACTTTTCATGCGTCTATGTTAGATGTTCCTTGGCAGCTTTTGAAGTGCTTTGACTGGTTGGCTAAGTGACAAGCCATGAAGTTAAGATGCTCTCCCACTCAACAAACCACCTTTATCTCACACATCAAATTTCAAAAATGAAATTGCTGCCCATTGAGTCAACAAAATGCACTAATATATGATAAAATCTAATTAGCAATAGAGATGTTTCATAATAAAGAACTACACTTGACACGCATGCATGACAAAAATTAAAGACCCTCTGTTACCGCTGCTTCATCTATAATATATTTAATTACAAAAGATGCCAGTGGAAATATGAACATGATTTAAAATGATGCATGATTAAACTAAGACTGCATCCAGCATCTCCTGTGTATGTTGGGCAGGAGTATGTGGTTTCTTGCTTGTTTCTTTCTGTGTTTACTGGAAATAAAATTGCAGTTCACATGTACACCGATCAGCCATAACATTTAAAACCACCTCCTTGTTTCTACACTCACTGTCCATTTTATTAGCTCCACCTACCATATAGAAGCATTTTGTAGTTCTACAATTACTGACTGCAGTCCATCTATTTTTCAAAATGCTTTGTTAGCAACCTTTCATGCTGTTCTTTCATGGTCAGGACTCTCCCCGGACCACTACAGAGCAGGTATTATTTGGGTGGTGGATCATTCTCAGCACTGCAGTGACACTAACATGGTGGTGGTGTGTTTGTGTGTTGTGCTGGTATGAGTAGATAAGACACAGAAATGCTGATGGAAATTTTAAACACCTCACTGTCACTGCTGAACTGAGAATAGTCCACCCACCAAAAATATATCCAGCCAACAGCGCCCTGTGGGCAGCGTCCTGTGACCACTGATGAAGGTCTAGAAGATGACAGCTTCAAACTGTAATACAGCAGCAATAGATGAGCGATCGTCTCTGACTTTACATCTACAAGGTGGACCAACTAGGTAGGAGTGTCTAATAGAGTGAACAGTGAGTGGACACAGTATTTAAAAACTCCAGCAGTGCTGCTGTGTCTGATCCACTCATACCAGCACAACACACACTAACACACCACCAACATGTCATTGTAACTGCAGTGCTGAGAATCATCCACCACCTAAATAATACCTGCTCTGTGGTGGTCCTCTGGGGGTCCTTGCCTTAACATATAAATTAACACATTTTTAATGAGTTTACACTGTACACCCCCCTACACATTTATATTACACATGTGGTGTTCGGGTCCACTGGACCCGCAGTTATACAAGTGTGCCCCTTTACTCTTTCTTCTGTGAGTGTGTCTCTCTGTGTGAGAGAGAGAGACAGACAGAAAGACAGACAGAGACACAGAGAGAAAGACAGACAGAGAGAAACAGACGGACAGACAGAGAGAGAAACACACAAACAAGCAGAGACAGACAGATTGATAAAACAGACAGACAGGCAGAGACAGACAGAGAGAGAAACAGACAGACAGGAAGGCAGGCAGTCAGAGAGGGAGACAGACATACAGAGAGAGACATACTGATACAGACTGAGAGAGAAAGACAGAAAAAAACACACAGGCAGACACAGACAGGAGGGCAGGCAGTCAGAGAGAGAGACAGACATACAGAGATACATACTGATACAGACAGAGAGACAGACAGAGAGAGAGACAGACAGAAAGACAAAGAGAAACAGACAGAGACACAGAGAAAAAGACAGACAGACAGAGAGAAACAAAGAGACAGGTAGAGAAACAGAGAGAAAAAGACAAACAAGCAGAGACAGACAGACAGACAGATAGATAAAAACAGACAGACAGACAGACAGGAAGGCAGGCAGTCAGAGAGAGACAGACATACAGAAAGACATACTGATAAAAACAGAGAGACAGACAGAAAGAGAAACAGACAGACAGACAGACAGAGACACAGACAGAGAGACAGGCAGACACAGCATACATGCATTAAATGAATGTATGTAACACACACACACACACACACAGTGAAGCTGACCCTCATGTGTTGTATAGGCGAGCATGAATAGACTGTGTTGAATGGGACTGATGTGTAGACTGATACAGATACAGTATCTGTTTAGGCTGGTGTTTCTTACACTGACAGATGTTTTACATTTCTTAAGGTTGTTTCATTTTAATTTGTTCAAAGTAAACACGTTTTTCCAGCTATATTTCGATAGTGATTTTTCCGTGTTTATATGTTATCACAACAAACGGATGGCACTGTTATAAATATGATCCAACATAGGTAAATGGTAAATGTTAACCATATATGCTGTCTTTATTACTTGTAAACATCTTAAAGTAAACATCTGATATTTTGTATGTTAAATAAGTTATGGCTGTATTGATTTAAAACACAATAATGCGGTGGGTCCACCAGACCCGCAAACATTGGCTGAGTAACAAAACTATGAACACCACACAAGGGTTAAACGGTTATTGAGTTCCAAATGGTTTGTTCATGTTTTTCATTTCAATTTCAGTTCATACAGACTACAAATAGGTTTGAAGAGGTGCTTAAACTGTAAAAATAGTTGTATGTAATCTCACTGTACAAGCACATTGTGTGAGTCTTATGATGTTTACACTGTTTGAGCACATGCTGTTAGTGCTCTCTGGTACCACATGATGTACATCTGACACTGTACAGATACCACAAACTGATTACCATGTAATAAAAGTAGATGCCTACACATACACTGATCAGGCATAACATTAAAACCACCTCCTTGTTTCTACACTCACTGTCCATTTTATCAGCTCCACTTACCATATAGAAGCACTTTGTAGTTCTACAATTACTGACTGTCATCCACCTGTTTCTCTACATACCTTTTTAGCCTGCTTTCACCCTGTTCTTCAATGGTCAGGACCCCCACAGGACCACCATAGAGCAGGTATTATTTGGGTGGTGGATCATTCTCAGCACTGCAGTAACACTGACATGGTGGTGGTGTGTTAGTGTGTCTTGTGCTGGTATGAGTGGATCAGACACAGCAGCGCTGCTGGAGTTTTTAAACACCTCACTGATGATCAACTCAAACAGCAGCAATAGATGAGCGATCGTCTCTGACTCTGACTCTGACATCTACAAGGTGGACCAACTAGTTAGCAGTGTCTAATAGAGTGGACAGTGACACATACCAGCACAGCACACACTAACACAGCACACCTAAATAATACCTAATCTGTGGTGGTGCTGTGGGGGTCCTGACCATTGAAGAACAGGGTGAAAGCAGGCTAAAAAAGTATGTAGAAAAACAAATGGACAGTCAGTAATTGTAGAACTACAAAGTGCTTTTTTATGGTAAGTGGAGCTGATAAAATGTACAGTAAGTGTAGAAACAAGAAGGTGGTTTTAATGTTATGCCTGATTGGTGTATGTCTGAGCTATACAGCATGTACATGTTTGCAAAATGTTGGTATCTCATGAAATGACTCCTAATTTCTGTTGACTACATAATCTGATTCCAAGTGCACAAATAACCCCTAAAAAAGTAAATTAACAAAATTGCATTGTTTCCACTACTTACCTTTAATAATTGGTCTTCAGTTAATGATCCACAGCTGCACCTTGTTTAGGGAAAATGCTCAGGGCATTTAAGGAGGCTATTTTGGTTTGGTATGCTCTTGTCTAGTGGTGGGTAACAACTGTGCTAATTCTTTTTTCACATATCCCAGCTTGTTTTGGAAACCGGGGTCAGAGCGTAGGGTCAGCCATTGTATGGCATCCCTGGAGCCAAGAGGGTTAAGGGCCCTGGTCAAGGGCCCAACAGTGACTGCATGGCAGAGCTGGATTTGAACTCTCAACCTTTTGATTGATAGCCTAAAGATCTACCCACTAGGCTACTACTGTCCTTATTCAGTAATTGGAAGGGGTGTCCCAATACTTTTGTCCATACAGTGTGCGCTGACTGTATTTTCCTATAACAGCAAATATGGACACCATGAGCAAAAGAGCTAAATTTGGCACTTTTAACACTGTGGGTCCTGCTGTGTGATAAAATGTGCAAAAGATGCAGAAGCATGACAGGCATATAATAACTTTGACTGAAGTTGACTGATGGTGCACGTGCTTTTTATTGCAATGAATATTAAGAACAAAGACTGCAGTGTTTAATCTCCTTGGAAGCTGTTGTACCCCGCTTACTGCTAATAACGTTGAGATACTCAGTCAAGACAAGCTGTTATTTGTTTTTCAGCCATGAATACACTGCCAGAAAATATCCTTTCATAATCCCTTATCTTTGTACTTATTGCTCTTGAGAGCCTCCCATTCATCTGGACTGGAAGTTTAAGGCAGATTACTATTGGAAGCACATCACTAAATATCGAGGTGAAGCTATGCCTGGACCTCTGTAACAGATACAGCTACAGATATCACTAAAACAATAGAATGAATCACTGAACGTTGTGACAATGCATTTAATAAAGAAGTTAATTAGAAGTAGATCTATGCATACACTAGTTCTTTGAGGGAGAAAGGAGTTCACGGTGTGTGCTTTAGAAATGTCCATAAAGGTTAAATTATGTATAAATCTGGCTATGACACTGTCCTTGGAAAGGCTTGACTTATTAATGGAGGCATTATTATCCTGAAAATAGTGAGTACATCATTATGAATGGCCTGTCTTACAGGGTTGTTCAAGCTTTGTTTAACTTTAAGCATCTTTTTTGTGTTACTACGTGGTCATAGAGCCACTGTGTTATTGTATTTTTGGACCCTTCTTTATCGCTGTTAGTTTCAACTTGAGACAACTAAGACAACTTCATATTAATGTCCATGGTTTGGAAATGAGATTTGATTCAGTTACTTCAGAGTCATAATCCATTTTACTGTGCATTTTCTGTAATTTTGCAGCTCTATACATACAGTATCTGGAGTTATCAAAGATCTTGTATAGAGTAACCAACTTATTTAACTCACTCACTGACTATATAGTCAGAAAGTAACAGAAAACCATCTCACCTTAGTTTGATCCCACTTAGGTTCTTCAGCTCACCGTTGATATAACATCTCCCTGTGCTGACTAATGCTTGCACTGGGTATAGACTGATATTTTCAGAAGCCTTTGAAAGTTGGCGTCCTGAGAATCAGCCAGAGAACAATCTGTTATTTTCTGGCTGTATTAAAATACAGTATATAAGATCTATCCGTAAGCTGCTTTGAATGGCAATGATACAGTGAAGATTGCAAAAATGAAAAGAGAGGCCAAAATCAAACATGATGATGATCCTTTAAAGATTTAAAGGAGATAAATCATGATTTTTTGAGAGCTGCTAGGAAGGACAATGACTAGTACTTCAACAACATCTGTACAGACATTAAAGATGGAAACCAGAGGATAAGGGTGAAATCAGGAATAAATACAGGTCATTACTAATCAAACAATTCTCAAACAATGATGGAATGAATACACAGAAGATCTTTACAAACAAGACATCAGTTGCCACAAGCCTTTTGTTAATCACAACTATACCATTTTTTTATTATTTTTTTATTTTTTATAGATGAAGTCAGACAGCAGAGTGTTAACTGAATTCTGCCAGCAAATCTGCAAAACCACACAAGACAAATTAATACTACTACTACTATTATTACTACTACTACTACTACTACTACTACTACTAGTACTACTAATAATAATAATAATAATAATATTAATAATAATAATAATAATGATGATAATAATGACAATACTACTACTACTACTACTGCTGCTAATAATGATAATGATAATGGTGATAATACTACTACTACTACTACTACTACTACTACTACTACTACTACTACTAATAATAATAATAATAATAATAATAATAATAATAATGATAATGACAATACTACAACTACTACTACTACTGCTAATAATAATAATAATAATAACAATAATAATAATAATAATGATAATGATAATGGTGATAATACTAATACTACTACTACTACTACTACTACTACTAATAATAATAATAATAATAATAATAATAATAATAATAATAATGATAATGACAATACTACAACTACTACTACTACTACTATTACTACTACTACTAATAATAATAATAATAATAATAATAATAATAATAATAATAATGACAATACTACAACTACTACTACTACTGCTAATAATAATAATAATAATAATAATGATAATGGTGATAATACTAATAATAATACTACTACTGCTAATAATAATAATGATGATGATGATAATAATACTAATAATAATAATAATTCTACTACTACTACTTTTAATTATAATAATACTAATAACACTACTACTACTACTATTAATAATGATGATGATGATGAGGTGATGATGATAATAATACTAATAATTCTACTACTACTACTACTTTCAATAATAATAATACCAATAATACTACTACTACTACTACTAATAATAATGATGATGATGATACTAATACTGATAATAATAATAACAATAATAATAATGATCATAATAATAATAATATTAATCATTAATAATAATCATATTAATAATAATAATAGAAGCAGCAAACTATCATACATTATCTCTCTTTCTCTCTCACACACACACACACAAGTAAAATTATCCTGAAGATTATTCAGCACAGCTTTACATTGAAAAAGAACTGCCAGATGTGCAAGCAGGATTCAGGAAAGGTAAAGAAACAAGAAATATTACTTATGTACACTGTATATGGACTATAGGAAAAGTCAGGTATTTTTACTGATTACAGCAAACCATATGACTATGTTGACCATGTAAATTTATGGAATATGAGAACATCTAATCATTGTAATACAGAGGCTACTTTGACCAACAAGCCACATTTATGACCAAAAATGGACAAACAAACCATGTAAAGGAATCCAATTTAGAAGTACCATTTAGAAAATTATCAAGACCTAAAGTAGTTTATAAGTAAATGAAAGAATTAAAAATATGGGACTTTAGCTTGAAGACAAAAGCCATGACAACAGGAAAGACCTTTAAGTGCCAAAGTGTGGGACAGCTTTTGCATACTTGGGTTAACAGCAAAGGATCCAGCAGTCAGGGTATAGGACATAGACTGGCACTTGACAGAACAAGAATAAAGGAATATCTTAAGATTTGTCTTTGCAGGCAGTGGTAGCTCAGTGGTTATGGTACTGGACTAGTAATCAGAAGGTTGCTGGTTGAAGCCCCCTCACCACCAACTTGCCAATGTTGGGTCCCTGAGCAAGGCCCTCAGCCCTCATGTGCTCAAATCAGATATAATTGTAAGTCACTTTGGATAAAAGTGCTGCTAAATAACTTAACTGTTCATACTATGGTGTTCTCAGTTGTTCTTTGTGGATGTGAAAGCTAGACTATAAAAAGGTGTGACAGGTAGAATATTGATGCCTTTGAACTTTGGTGCTGGCAAGGATGACAAATGGATCCTCAGCCACTATATATATATAAAAAAGTTGGGACAGTATGTCAACTCTACTGTATGCACTGTAGAGGGAGAAACATGCAAATCCCTTCCAATCTTTCTTTGAGGTACACTGTTTTTAAACATTTAATCATTTTCTCACACATTTGTTGACAAACTGGAGATCCTCTGATCATCTTTGCTCATCAAAGACTCAGCCTTTCCTGGATGCTGCTTTTGTACCAAACCATGATTACAATCACCTGTTGACATCACATGTTTGGAATCACATAATTATTTAGTTTTTTCACCTCATTACTAGCCTTAACTTTCCCCCCGTCCCAACTTTTTTGGAATGTGTTGCAGGCCTGAAATGGAATGGATTTTTATTAACAAATGAAATGAAGTTGAGCAGACAAAACATGAAATATCTTGGGTTCAAACTGTCTGCAATAAAAAAAAGTCAAAGTAAATGTAAGGAACACTGTGTTTTATTATTTGCATTTTTCTGATTTGGGATTTTTGTTAAGCAGGCAACAAAACACACACACACACACACACACACACACGCACACACACACACTCACAAAGGCACACACACACACACACACACACACATACACACACACACAGTGACTGATTTCATCCCATCCCCTTACTGTCCTCTGAGGAGGATTTAATCACACATTAAGCCTCCTTGCTAATTGTGAATATGAGACTTAGTGCTGATTGATGAGTTTACCCTGGGCTCTGACCTCTTTGACTTTCCCTCCCTGTTTTTACCCTCCATCATTTCTTCTTCCAGTCTTTTCACTCCTCCCCAGTCTTCCCTCATCCTGTCATTAGTGTGATTGCAGTCGGCAATCACACTATTGTTATCCGAAATTATTCTTCGTTTTATTCTTCTTATTATTCCATCTTTTTTTCATCTGGTTTAATTATTTCACACTCGTTCACCCACCACACCCCTTTCTGTTCTTTTTTTTTGTCTAATAGGATCCCATTTATTTTTTTAAAAGGCACGTTGATCTACTCTACTTCTGCTCAACCAGTAGCAGAAATGTTCACAAGTCACAAAATACAAGGCTGAGTCAAGTCACGAGTCTTTAGGCTAGAGTCCATGTCAAGTCATGAGTCAATATAATAAACACAAAACATATAATGGAAATGTAGCATAGAAATAAACAAATAATATGTAAGTTCAGACAAAAAAACAACAACAGATTAGCGACTTTATTTTGTCGTTTTACTTAGTGCCTTTACTTTCCTAGTCATTGTGCAAATGAATGTAATTTCTGTAACAAGAAGGTACCAGTTAAAAGCTTAAACTGATACATTTAGTTTTCATTGCAAAACAAAAGCGTGCGATAAATCATAGCACAGCGGCCAAAATCCAAAACACAAAAAATCATAACCACTGCTTACCTTAGCTTATGTTCTTCCAGATGCTATTAAATTTATAACTGTGTGTAGGAATATAATCCATTATTTTGTAAATGTGTGCTTATAATTAAAAACCTCCAAACTTTTCCCGGTTGTGAAGTAAAACACTAACTCGTTAGAAAGCCAATTAAACTAAATCAATACAAATAACAGCATTACTTACTAAAAATTAAAATCAGAAGGTCTGATTGGTTCAGAAAGTGGTCTTTCAACCATTAGCACCAATTCTGTAGGCGCATTCCATTCACCCCAGTTGTTCCTGCGTAGGGTATTCCACCATTTTAAGTGAGATTTCAATCCAAAGGTAACGAAAACATTCAAATGAAGTGAACTTCAAACTGTGTAGGGAGTAGGGAGCGACGCTTCAAACCTACGCTGGAAGCTGGCTGTAACATTTACAATGGGTACTTTGCGGGATTATATATTTAACTGTCACACGTAACTAATGTTAACTCGTGCGGACGCTAGGGACTCTTGTTGTGTACGAGTCATTTTTGAGTCTGAAGTCGCTGTGTGTGCGACTTACGTGCGACTCTGACTCGAGTCACAGACTCAAGTCCCCATCTCTGACCAGTAGTTTTCTTAAAAAGCTGTAGAAACGCTATAGAAATTCTATCTTTCCTTTACAACAGCCACCAAAGTTTATGTACACCTTCAATGCAAGTCATCAAGCTTTAATCCAGAGCCATACTGACCCACACCACTCCACATCATATATATAATTAATCACTAATGTGACCAATGTGTGATCACTCCCACCTAATACATGCTTGCATACACATGATCACCTCTCACCCAAACCCCCACATATTTTACCAGTGCTTAGCTGTAATAATTTTTTTGTACCATACTCCACAAACCCATCACTCCTAAATCTACAAATATTCTGATCCTCTCCTCTGTCCTTTGAGCCTCCTTGCTTGCTTCATCTACTGTAGGCTATGTCACAGACCTCCAAATTATTATTTTATGCTAACTTTAGGGTAATGCTTTGCCTCTAGATGCTCTGGCAGTATCAGAGCCACCAGCTGCCACAAGTGAACCGACTGTAGAGTGACAGATAAGCCTGAACCCACTCTTTTCTCAGCTTGAAATAGTATTATCTAGTGCATTAAAGAAGTGAGAAAATCAGATAAAGTGTCATTAAAGTTTTTTTTGTGTAAAAGCTATATATATATATATATATAAATATACTGATTTGCCATAACATTAAAACCACCTCCTTGTTTCTATACTCACTGTCCATTTTATCAGCTCACTTACCATATAGAAGCACTTTGAAGTTGTACAATTACTGACTGTAGTCCATCTGTTTTTCTGCAGGCTTTAATAGCCCCCTTTCATGCTGTTATTCAAGGGTCAGGACTCTCCCAGGACCACCACAGAGCAGGTATTATTTTGGTGGTGGATCATTCTCAGCACTGCAGTGACAATGACATGGTGGTGGTGTGTTAGTGTGTGTTGTGCTGGTATCAGTGGATAAGACACAACAGTGCTGATGAAGTTTTTAAACATCTTACTGTGACTGCTGGACTGAGAATAGTCCACCAACCAAAAATATTCCGCCAACAGCGCCCTGTGGGCAGCGTCCTGTGATCACTGAAGGTCTAGAAGATGACCAACTCAAACAGCAGCAATAGATGAGCGATCGTCTTTGACTTTACATCTACAAGGTGAACCAACTAGGTAGGTGTGTCTAATGGAGTGGACAGTGAGTGGACACGGTATTTAAAACTCCAGCAGCGCTGCTGTGTCTGTTTCACTCATACCAGCACAACACACACTAACACACCACCACCATGTCAGTGTCACTGCAGTGCTGAAAATGATCCACCACCCAAATAATACCTGCTCTGTGGTGGTCCTGACCATTGAAGAACAGGGTGAAAGCAGGCTAAAAAAGTATGTAGAGAAACAGATGGGCTACAGTCAGTAATTGTAGAACTACAAAGTGCTTCTATATGGTAAGTGGAGCTGATAAAAGGGACAGTGAGTGTAAAAACAAAGAGGTGGTTTTAATGTTATGGTTGATCAGTGTATATAGGCTCTTTTTATGTTTTAGATACATTTAAAATATATTTAAAGCAAACAGGGTTAACTTGACAATTTGGGTAAGCATAGCAAAGGGCCTACTTTTGTAATTAAGAGATTTACATTTTTTATTAATTATTTTTAAAAATATAAAAAGAAATGTTTTTCCTTTGTCATTATTGGTCAATTAGTGTCGATTGTTAAGTGAAACAGCAATTATATTAAATCCTCAACACCATAAATTATGCAAAAAGTCAATGAGTTTGAATACTTTCCGAATCCACTGTATACGATTGTTTATTCAGAAAATTATTGAACGCAAACCACTTACCAGTGCCACGTTGTGGTGGGTTAGCATCGGCCTCATTGACCTAATGACACTTTTATTCCCTGGCATTAGCAAGGCAATTGGCTGAGCACTAGAGATCTGTTGTTAGGATAGTGTGATATATTGGCCTGTTCAGGAGTAAGTCAGTGAACAAATTAGAACCCTGACTTGAGGTTAAGTGAAATTTATGCTCTCACAGACAAGGGAGGCCATGCCTGGATTTGGCAGCTATAGAGCAAAGGTTTAAGCCGGGGGGACTGTGTTCATTCTAGTTGGGAATGTAGCTGTTCTATGCAATACTAAAGGCTGAATTACATCAGACACGTTCTAAGGCAGTTTTTTGATGTTACATGCTGACTCACATGATCTTTGTGTTTTGATTTTCTTCCAACTCTCAGACTCCGAAAAAGATGGATTGATCATTTTAATTGCAAAATTTTGAAATAATAAATAAGTGTATGAGTGAATTAATGTGTATGTGTTGTCCTGCTATGGCTCAGCTATGGCTTGGTACTCTGCTGTGTTGAACCAGTGGAAAACAAAGGTTGAATACACTGATCAGCCATAACATTAAATCCACCTCCTGGTTTCTACACTCACTGTCCATTTTATCAGCTCCACTGGCCATATAGAAGCACTTTGTAGTTCTACAATCACTGACTGTAGTCCATCTGTTTCTCTGCATGCTTTTTTAGCCTGCTTTCACCCTGTTCTTCAATGGTCAGGGCCCCCACAGGACCACCACAGAGCAGGTATTATTTAGGTGGTGGATTATTCTCAGCACTGCAGTAACACTGACATGGTGGTGTTGTGTTAGTGTGTGTTGTGCTGGTATGAGTGGAGTTTTTTAACACCTCACTGTCACTGCTGGACTGAGAATAGTCCACCAACCAAAAACATCCATCCAACAGCACTCCATGGGCAGCGTCCTGTGACTACTGATGAAGGTCTAGAAGATGACCAACTCAAACAACAGCAATAAATGAGCGATCGTCTCTGGCTTTACATCTACAAGGTGGACCAACTAGGTAGGACTTTCTAATAGAGGGGACAGTGAGAGGACACGGTATTTATAACTCCCGCAGTGCTGCTGAGTCTGATTTACTCATACCAGCACAACACACACTAACACACCACCACCATGTCAGTGTCACTGCAGTGCTGAGAATGATCCACCACCCAGATAATACCTGCTCTGTGGTGGCCCTGTGGGGGTCCTGACCATTGGAGATCAGGGTGAAAGCAGGCTAAAAAAGTATGTAGAGAAACAGATGGACTACAGTCAGTCATGTACAGAGTGTAGAAACAAGGAGGTGGGTTTAATGTTATGGCTGATCAGTGTATGTACATTAATAAGAGAAAAAAACATGACAGCAGTGAGCATGATAAGCAAATTTCCCAGTATTCACAATGGGAACTTTTTTTTAATCACAGATTACTGACTATAAACGTTCTCCGATGCAATAACAATAAGGCTGCCACTACTAACAAAGTCTATTTGAAATGTATTTACAAAACCTTCATCTCTCATTCACTGTTCCGAGACTAATTTTCCACTGTGTGTTTACACACCCCTGGCAAAACATCTTATTACCTTAAACTAACAGCTCATGATTGGAGATGATCTGACTGCAGTCTGGGCTCTGACCCTACAGCTAATTACTGACTGCAGAGTGTTGTGTTTACAGAAAAGAAAAGGACAGTTCACTGGGGCAGAAAGCTTTGCTCTACAATCAGCCCCGCTTTCTTTAATTACTGATCAATGTACACCTGCATATTTATGTAATCATCCAATCAGCCAGTCATGTAGATATGAAGCAATGCAAAAAAATCTTAAAGACTGAAGAAAAGAATGTATGGAAAGTATGGAAGTATGGAAGTATGGAAAAAATGATACTCTGCTGTAGAAGACCAGAAACAGATCTTTTCTTTAGTATGTAATGTCACTCTAAAAAATATTGGTATATACACCAGGCATAACATTATGACCACCTTCCCTGACCCGTCGAGGCATGGACTCCACTAGACCCCTGAAGGTGTTCTGTGGTATCTGGCACCAAAATGTTAGCAGCAGTTACTGTAACTCCTGTAAGTTGTGAGGTGGGGCCTCCATGGATCGGACTTGTTTGTCCAGCACATCCCACAGATGCTCGATTGGATTGAGATCTGGGGAATTTGGAGGCCAAGTCAACACCTCAAACTCGTTGTTGTGCTCCTCAAACCATTCCTGAACCATTTTTGCTTTGTGGCAGGGAGCATTATCCTGCTGAAAGAGGCCACAGCCATCAGGGAATACCGTTTCCATGAAAGGGTGTACATGGTCTGCAACAATGCTTAGGTAGGTGGTACGTGCCAAAGTAACATCCACATGGATGGCAGGACCCAAGGTTTCCTAGCAGTGCATCCTATCCCAGCAGGTCTTCCCATACTGCATCCCGGTGCCATGTGTTCCCCAGGTAAGCGACACACACGCACTTGGCCAGCCACGTGATGTAAAAGAAAACAGATTCATCAGACCAGGCCAGTTTCTTCCATTGCTTTGTGGTCCAGTTCTGATGCTCACTTGCCCATTGTTGGCTTTTTTCGGTGGTGGACAGGGGTCGGCATGGGCACCCTGACTGGTCTGCAGCTATGCAGGCCCATACACAACAAACTGCAATGCACTGAGTATTCTGACACCTTCCTATCAGCACCTCCATTAACTTCTTCAGCAATCTGAGCTACAGTAGCTCGTCTGATGGATCGGACCACACAGGCCAGCCTTCGTCTCCCCATGTGCATCAATGAGCCTTGTCGCCGGTTTACCACTGTTCCTCCCTTGGATCACTTTTGATAGAAACTGACCACTGCAGACCGGAAACACCCCACAAGAGCTGCAGTCTCAATCTAATATTTGCCAATTACCTTATTGCCGTTCTTTTGCTGCTTGTACCACCCATAGCCTTGACCAAAGAGAATAGCAAAGTCCCACAAAAAATAAATCAATCAATTAAAAAATAAAAAAACATATCTGGTATAGAAGGAGATGCTATGAACTCTGCAAACACCCCGCTACTAGAGCAGGCACCTTGATCAGACAGCAGAGGTGGTATGAATGTGGTACAAACACATCTAATACTGTGTATAAGTAGAATGAAAACACAGATGTGTGTCGGAAATAAATACTGTGTGGACCTCTGTTGTACACATCCTTAAAAAAAGTCGTAACATTATTCTTGTTGATGTTTTAAATTCCAGTTCTTTCACTGTAGTCCAGCTACTCTGATCAGCCATAACATTAAAACCACCTTCTTGTTTTTATACTCACTGTCAATTTTATCAGCTCCACTTCCCATGTAGAAGCACATTGTAGTTCTACAATTAGTGACTGTAGTCCATCTGTTTCTATACATACTTTTTTGCTTGCTTTCACCCTGTTTTTCAATGGTCAGAACCCCCACAGGACCACCACAGAGCAGGTATTATTTAGGTGGTGGATCATTCTCAGCACTGCAGTAACACTGACATGGTGGTGGTGTGTTAGTGTGTATTGTGCTGGTATGAATGGATCGTGTTCACTCACTGTCCACTCTATTAGACACTCCTACCTAGTTGGTCCACATTGTAGATGTAAAGTCAGAGACGATTGCTCATCTATTGCTGCTGTTTGAGTTGGTCATCTTCTAGACCTTCATCAGTGGCCACAGGACGCTACCCACGGGACGCTGTTGGCTGGATATTTTTGGTTGGTGGACTATTCTCAGTCCAACAGTGACAGTGGGGTGTTAAAAAGCTCCATCAGCATTGCTGTGTCTTATCCACTCATACCAGCACAACACACACTAACACACCACCACCATGTCAGTGTCACTGCAGTGCTGAGAATGACCCACCACCTAAATAATACCTACTTTTTGGTGGTCCTTGGAGAGTCCTGACCATTGAAGAACAGCACGAAAGGGGGCTTACAAAGCATGCAGAGAAACAGATGGACTACAGTCAGTAATTGTAGAACTACATAGTGCTTCTTTATGGTAAGTGAAGCTGATAAAATGGACAGTGAGTGTAGAAACAAGGAGGTGGTTTTAATGTTATGGCTGATCAGTGTATTTCACCATGTAGCCTTTTTTATGCACAATTTGACATGACAAACGGACCAGCTGGCATTCATTTTCAGTTAATGCTGGTGATTTACAGTCAAAGGAGGCAGCTCGTACTGTATGTTGGAGACTTAAAAAGGGTGGAGTCAGTGATGCAAAAAAGCTGAGCAAGGTTAACCTTTACGCAAATTAGGAGTGAAGTAGTGTGGTGCTTACCAATTGAAACTGAGTATCATGTGGTCTGTGCATTGTCTCCGCCACCATGAAATGGTAAACTACTAGAGATTGTCAAAACACATTGTCACTGTGTCAAACTTAGCAAATAGACAGCAGATATTGCAAAGAACAAACTTGTCATGTTGACTGCACAGACAGTGATGCACTACACAGAGATGAAATTTCTTCAGCAATTTGAGCTACAGTAGCTCGTCTGTTGGATCGAACCACACGGCCCAACCTTCGCTCCCCACGTGCATCAATGAGCCTTGGCCGCTCATGACTCTGTCGCCGGTTTACCACTGTTCCTTCCTTGGACCACTTTTGATAGATACTGACCACTGCAGACTGGGAACACCCCACAAGAGCTGCAGTTTTGGAGATGCTCTGACTTGCACACTTTACCCGACAGTGGTCATAATGTTATGCCTTGTCGGAAGGAATTTGATTTGTGATCAAATTGGGTTTTTTTTAGATGCTCTGTAGATACTTGCCAGTAGGGTACGCTGTACTGCCATGGTTGCTTGGCATCAGTCAATACAAGGCAACCAAACACCCTCAGGAGATGATGATGCTGCCAGTGTGAACACAGGACGATGAGCGATCTGTGATTCAGACGACAGGAGGAAAAAAGTTGCTGCCAGTCTGAATGTAGGGTTACATTCAGCCTTTGTGGTTCATTCATTTCATTTCTTTTATTCATTAATTTATGCAAGAATGTCTGGCCCAAGCCCTCTTGCTGTATAGCAACTACCCATTGCTCCACTGTGCCATATGTGGTTTAGACACTGGACTATTAATCAGTAGGTCGCCCTACCTCTGCCAATATGTCACTATTGGGCCCCTGAGCAGAACTTCTAACCCTCTATAGCTTTCACTGGGTCACAGTTGTAAATCACTTTGGATAAAAGTCATAAAGTACATGTAGTTCAACATGTTTGCATGTATTTGTATTACGTTAGAGGGCAACTTTACCTTAGATTGAGGTAATATACTAGTGATTAAAAGGTTGCTGGGGCGGCACGGTGGATATCACTGTCGCCACATATTAAGAAGGTACTGGGTTTGATCCCCAGGTGGGGCCTTCCGGGTCCTTTCTGTGTGGAGTTTGCATGTTCTCCCCGTGTCTGCGTGGGTTTCCTCCGGGAGCTCCGGTTTCCTCCCACAGTCCAAAGACATGCAAGTGAGGTGAATTGGAGATACAAAATTTTCCCTGCCTGTGTTTGATATAACCTTGTGAACTGAAGAACCTTGTGTAATTAGTAACTACCGTTCATGTCATGAATGTTACCAAAGTGTAAAACATGATGTTAAAATCCCAATAAACAAGCGAACAAAAGGTTGCTGCTTCAAGCCCCACTGTTGGGCCCCCTGAGCAAGTCCCTGAACCCTTAACAGCTTGGATTGTCTTTAATTGCTTTGGATAAAGGCATCTGGCAAATGCCAATTTGCATCAAATTGATTAAATGGCAGCAGATATGATTTCAGCAATGCAGGAGCAACACCTGCCACAACTCTGTTATTTTATAGATCTAAATAATTAATTAAACAAGTGGAAATGTGTACTACTGAATGAGATGTAAGGTCTAGGGTTGATACCTTATCTGAACTGCTATTCTTTTATAATGCTGCCTAAAGCAGCTTTCTTTTCAACACTGAAGATTTCTGATCAACAATTATACCCATTTATTTAAGCCAGTTAAAGCTGTCCATAACTAAAACCATTCTATTTTTATTCTTAATGTATGTACTTTTGTTTTTACACATCAAGAGAAGTGTTAAAGTACAGACTGCATATTTAACACCTACACCCATCAGCCATAACATTAACTGCCCATTTTATTAGCTCCACTTACCAAATAGGAGCACTTTGCAGTTCTACAATTACTGACTGTAGTCCATCTGTTTCTCTGCATGCTTTGTTAGCCCCCTTTCATGCTGTTCTTCAATGGTCAGGACCCCCACAGGAGCACCACAGAGTAGGTATTATTTGGGTGATGGATCATTCTCAGCACTGCAGTAACACTAACATGGTGGTGGTGTGTTAGTGTGTGTTGTGCTGGTATGAGTGGATAAGACACAGCAGCGCTGCTGGAGTTTTTAAACACCGCACTGTCACTGCTGGACTGAAAATAGTCCACCAACCAAAAATATATCCAGCCAACAGCGCCCCGTGGGCAGCGTCCTGTGATCAGTGATGAAGGTCTAGAAGATGAGCAACTCAAACAGCAGCAATAGATGAGCGATCATCTCTGACTTTACATCTACAAGGTGGACCAACTAGGTAGGAGTGTCTAATAGAGTGGACAGTGAGTGGACACTATTTAAAATCAGTGTCTGATCCACTCATACCAGCACAACACACACTAACACACCACCACCATGTCATTGTCACTGCAATACTGAGAATCATCCACCACCTAAATAGTATCTGATCTGTGGGGGTCCTGACCATTGAAGAACAGGGTGAAAGCAGGCTAAAAAAGGTATGTAGAGAAACAGATGGACTACAGTCAGTAATTGTAGAACTACAAAGTGCTTCTATATGGTAAGTGGAGCTGATAAAATGGACAGTGAGTGTAGAAACCAGGAGGTGGTTTTAATGTTATGGCTGATCAGTGTATGTGCAGTCTAGAGACAATATTACTGGACTATTTATTCTTGTAAAACAATTTTTGACATGCAGTTGTTATTAGCCATGCCTAAGATGCAGTGGATCTATTGACAGGAGAGCAGCACATAATCCCCCTGCTATTAATTAAAAGAAAAACATGTCTAAGGCTTCCTTTTTTGTCCTGATTTCTCCTACCTACTTTGTCTGCATATTACATAACAACTTAACTCGTACTGTGTCGAAGATGATATTATGCTGTAGCAGACCAGAAACAGATCTTATTTATAGTGTATAGTCACTCTTAAATATCTTGAATTCATGCTTTATCTCTTCTATGATATATTTTTTTTACCATATAACCCAACCTCTTGATCTAATCATTGCCAGTTCCTTTATTGTCATTCTCTTGCTGCTTGTACCATCGCTAGTTCTGACCAAAGAGAATAGCGAAGTCCCACAAAAAAAACATATCTGGTATAAAAGAACATGCTATGAACTTTGCAAACACTTCACTAAAGCAGGCATCTTGATCAGACAGCAGAGGTTGGAATTGCACAGTGTCTGTGAAGCCCTTTGACCTCCTGACAGTCAGTTGTGTTCCCAGCCTGTTCGAGAGCACTTCTTGAGTTAGACATTGGTGGGTTAGTGCATTAGATTACAGCACCAACCTAGTGCCCCCTTATCTATTTTAAGATATCTATTGTAAGTATACATTTATTATATCAGGGATCTGTGAAAAGTTTCCGCACTTTTATATTTTGGTTGAAAACAGTGAGTTCAAGTTCAAGTTTCAAGTTTATTTGTCATTTGTACAAATGTTAGCAGCAATTGTACATTGAAATGTGTGTTGGGAGGCTTGGGAACTCTACAAGTATGCTATAATAAAAAGTACAAATAAAATAACAATATAATACAATATAATAAACAGGCTTATATATGTATATAAAATATAAACATGAAAAAGAAAAATATAGAAAAATGTATAAAAAAAAATTGCAGTTAAAGTGCAGATTTGCATTGTAAACATAGTGAACATTGTAGTTCAGATATGCATTGTAAACAAAGTGAACATTGCAGGAATTGTAGACATTGAACCATAGTAAAACATTGCAGGCATTGTGGATATTGAACCATAGTGAACGTTGCAGGCATTGTAAACACAGTCAAGATTAATAACAGCTGTTAATAATGCTAATAATAATAACAATAAGAATAATAATAGTACTAATAATAATAGTAAAACTGCAGGAGAGGTTGAAGTCCAGATTGCCACATCATGAGGGCGGGAGGAGCAGTAATTGGTCGTGTCTGAGAGACAGAGAGAGAGCTCATAGTTCGGATTTAGCACCTTCCAAGTTCTACCTTTTTGGCTGCTTAAATAAGCTTTTAGAGGAAGAAGATTTTCATACAATGATGATGTAAAAGCAGCGGTGCATCAGTGGTTACACTCTCAACCAATAAAATTTTTTGCTAATGGCATTGAAGTTGGTACGACGCTGGGAAAAATGCATCGGAGGGTGACTGTGTAGAAAACTATGGAAAATTTCTACATCTCGATTCTACATCTCATAGTCAGGTTCTTTTTAACATTTAAATAAAAGATTTTGATATATTTTTATCATTATTTCTTCTTTGTCCTTTCTTTCAGCTTCATTCAAATTCAGATAAAGGAGATGGTTCAGTAAGATATATCCTTAGTGGAGAAGGAGCAGGAACTATCTTTATTATCAATGAAGTAACAGGAGACATTCATGCCACCAAGAGCCTGGACCGGGAGAAAAAGTCACATTATGTTCTCCACGCTCAGGCAATTGACATCAACACCAACAGACCTTTGGAACCAGAGTCAGAGTTCATCATCAAAGTGCAGGATATTAATGACAACGCACCCAAATTTCCTAATGGTCCCTTTATCACATCTGTGCCAGAGAGGTCAAAAGTCGGTAAGGAACTTCCCTATGTTTTCTTGTTTATTATTTATTTATTTTATTTTATTTATTTTTAAGCTATGCATGCTGCATTGGGTTTAATTAATTTATTTATTTAAATGCTGTATGAATGTATTTGGAAGTAAACTCATTTTTCTTTACAGCTACTTAAAATCAATGATTGTGCTGTTGTGTAACAGGGTAAAAGTTTAATAATAATGAAATAAATTTGACTCCAAATGATTTATATTTTGTTATGTAAACCCTGATTTAGTATTAATTGCACCTTGAACATAGCACAATCATATTTTAAAGGTCTCTGCATACTTCCTGCAAAACTAAGTTTGCGAGCGTTGCACGAAGCCGAACGCGCCTTTGCGAGCCTACAATCTGACATACTTTCATCGGTGTTGTTTTGCCTGTCGCGTCTGCTCCACAGCTGCAGGTGACGCTGTGACATTTTGATGTTAAGTTCCATGACTACTGAAAAACTATGATCACAGTTATGGCAACGTGCGAGGTATTGGAATAACAATTATAACAATCTGAGTGTCTTTAGAAGTGGGGATCGGGCGCTGTACAACCAGGCAAGGAACACCCTAACCAAAGAGATCAAGGCTGCAAAGAAGAACTACTCCAACAAGCTAAGCAGCATGATGTCCACAAATGAGCCATCAACCGCCTGGAGGTGTCTGCAGAACATCACCAGCTACAAAAGGCCACCTACACAGACAATGGGAGATCGTCAACTGGCCGACGACCTTAACAGATTCTACTGCAGGTTTGAACAGCCCAGCAACGAGCTCCCATCCAACACCACTTCACACCCATCTGACTATCAGCCACCCATCCAGCCTGCCCTGAAGATCTGCGAGGAAGACGTGCTGAGACTTTTTAAAAAACAGAAAGTCAAGAAGGCCCCAGGTCCTGATGGAATCTCTCCCTCCTGCCTGAGGACCTGTGCAGACCAGCTTGCACCTGTCTTCACTAAGATCTTCAACAGATCACTGGAGCTGTGTGTGGTTCCATCCTGTTTTAAATGCTCCACAATAATACCCATTCCCAAAAAGGCAACTACCACAGGACTAAATGACTACAGACCTGTTGCCCTGACCTCTGTGGTCATGAAGTCCTTTGAAAGACTGGTTCTCAACCACATTAAGGAAATCACGGACCCCCTGCTAGACCCCCTGCAATTTGCCTATCGGGCCAACCGGTCGGTGGACGATGCAGTGAACATGGGTCTCCACTTCATCCTTCAACACCTTGATCACCCGGGAACTTATGCAAGAATTCTGTTCCTGGACTTCAGCTCAGCCTTCAACACAATTATTCCAGGACAATTACACAGCAAACTGGCTGAACTCAGCGTACCAGCCTCCACCTGCCAGTGGATAACTGACTTTCTTACTGGCAGAAAACAGCAGGTGAGGCTGGGAAAGTGTACTTCAGGGACCAGAATCATCAGCACAGGTGCCCCACAGGGTTGTGTACTCTCCCCACTGCTCTTCTCGCTGTACACAAATGACTGTACCTCCATGGACTCCTCTGTTAAAATCCTGAAGTTTGCAGATGACACTACAGTCATTGGTCTCATCAGTGACAGTGATGAGTCTGCTTATAGACGGGTGGTTGATCAGGTTGTCCTCTGGAGCAGTCAGAACAATCTGGAGCTGAACACAGCAAAAACAGTGGAGATGACCGTGGACTTCAGGAGGAGACCCCCAACCCTGCCAGCACTCACCATCCTAGACAGGACTGTGATGGCTGTGGAGTCCTACAAGTTCCTGGGCACAACGATCTCCAAGGACCTGAAGTGGGACAGCAACATCAACTCCATCATCAAGAGGGCTCAACAGAGGATGTACTTTCTGTACCAGCTGAGGAAGTTCAACCTACCCCAAGAGCTGATGGTGCAGTTCTACACAGCCATCATAGAGTCCATCGTCACCACATCCATCACAGTGTGGGGCAGCGCTATCACAAAACATGACACCAAGAGACTGCAGCGCATCATCAAGTCTGCAGAGAGGACCATCGGTGTAAAGCTGCCCACACTGCTGGACCTGCATGCCTCCAGAACCAGGAAGCGTGCAGAGAAAATCATCACTGACCCGTCTCACCCTGGTCATCACCTGTTTCGGTGCCTTCCATCAGGCCGACGCTTCAGCCACATGAAGACCCGAACGACCAGGCTACAGAGAAGCTTTTATCCAAACTCCATTACGCTCATGAACAATTGAACACTACTGTACTGTTAATACTCGGGACACTTGCACATCAAAAACTACCTATTTCATTTATGTAATGGCATACACAGGATTTTCACCTTTACTTCCATTTCATATTTATATATTTTTATATTTTCTATAGTTTTTATATTGCACAAAACTGCACCTTTTTAAAATTACAATGTAAATTGCACATGCTAAATGTTTACAATGTTTTCTATGTTTACAGGTATGAATGTGTGTGTTAGAGAGAGAGTGAGCTGTGTGAATAAGATTGTCTGTATTGTATTTTTCGTGCACTGCAAGCATCTGTGTAACCAAAAACAAATTCCTTGTATGTGTGAGCATACTTGGCCAATAAAGCCCGATTCTGATTCTGATTCTGATTCTGATTTATAATCTCTCATCGAGGAATCATAAAGGTGACGATACCACCGTACTTGCTCTGAGAGACGCTCCTCAAAATCGTCCATGTTTGTTTTCATGGCACGTCTCTTTTTTTACCGACCAATCACAGGCGTTGTCACGGAGTGTCGTCGTCCGCGGAGTTCGCCCAGCTTCCATGTGTGCGACAAGGCGAGTGAAGCCTCTGCGCGACGTCCGTGGTGGTTCGCTTTCTGCGCAATTATGTCACACTGGTCGATGAAGCCAGGAGAATGTTTTCTCCGCATGAAGTATGCTGAGGCCTTAATGCAGTTATTCAAATGTTATATAGAACATTAACCCAAATTATTACTTGAATTGTCAGAGGTTTGCTTGTTGGTTTTAGAAGTGAACATAGTACAAATGCACTTACAAGTTTAAGGCAGGTGGCAATGGAACTAGAAAAGTTGGTGGTGCTCAGGTTTGATGCTCGCCTTTAGTTACATGTTTTGTCCATGTCTATGTATGTGCATGTAAGTGTCCTATAATATTCCACATAATACAGTTACACTTACCAGCACACCCATGTTTAGCAGCTCAGTTAAAACAAATGGTAGAACATTTAATGATTAATGCTGCTTTAATGCTGATTTTTTAGCTCATGTTTGTATCAGTAAAATAACCTGTCCTACATTTTAACAATGTAGTTGACTGGGGTAACAAGCTTAAACACTTACTTCTAAAAACATCTGCAATGGCACTCAGGTGGCACAGCGGCAAAACACTCTAGCACACCAGAGCTGACATTTCAAACTCGTCGGTTCTAAACTCAGCTCTGCCATCCGGCTGGGCTGGGCGCCTACATGAACAATGATTGGCTGTTGTTCATACAGGGAGGGAAAAGCCGGATAGGGACCTCAAAACTGATTCAATTACGACCTCTGCTGGCTGATTGATGGCGCCTGCACAGAGATGAGGGATAATGAAGATCAGGGTGTGACTCTCAGTACACAAAGCTGATTCGGATATGAACACGCCTCGTGCAGGTGAAAAGATGCAGTTGGCTACTGTACATGTGTCGGAGGGGGGTTGTATTAGTCACGGCTCTCCTCAGTCAGAGTGGAGGTCAACATCAGTAGAGAGGAAGCATATTGCAGTCGGGTAATTGGATGCGACTAGATTGGGAGGAAAATTGGGGGATAATGCATGACTGTCCAACACTTCATCTCAGGCAACCTCAACTCAAACCATTAGCTGCATCTAAAATGTTATACTACCTACTAAATAGTTTGTCAGAATATGAATTACCTGATTGCTATTGTGTGAATTTGGTGTCTTATTGGTATAGTATCAAATTTGAATCTGAAGTATAGACATTTGAATCCGAAAACATGACTTCAAAACTATGTCTACTCGTCTGTGGAAAGAGTAGATTAACTTGTCCTTATTGGCATTCACCGCAGAGCTGGGTGGTAAGTACAGTCATACTACCTTAGCTACACTCATCTAAACCCCCCCTATCCAGACATTTAAAGGCTTTAAAATCCTATTTGTAAGAAAAACTCCCTATAAAACTTTCTTTGCATTAGTAATGAAGCTTGCACATTAACATACTCGTCAGAAGCTGCATCCTAACACCTCCTCACAATACACACTTCACTTCATCATCAAGTCCAAACGTTTTTACTCTGTAATTTAAGATTTATGGTGTGGATGTTAATTTGTTTTAGGCTCTTTCAGGAAGCCCAACTCCCACAAGACATTACATAACATTCTTAAACCTGCACTACTTAGTGTAAGCGCTATGAACAATCAAGGACCAAACTAAACCCTATGCTAAATTAAGCTAGCTGCTAATGCTAAACACAGAGAACAAAAGAACTAATCCCTAAACTAATCACTAAATTAGGAAGCAACAGTAAATACTAAAACCTAAGCTAAATGCTAACACTAGGAAATCACAGAAGAAACTAAGAACAAGAAAATTACAACCCCAAATCAGAAAAAGTTAGGACAGTATGGAAAATGCAAATGAAATAAAAATGCAGTGTTTCTTACATTAACTTTGACTTTCATTTGATTGCAGACAGTTTGAACCCAAGATATTTCATGCTTTGTCTGCTCAACTTCATTTCATTTGTTAATATACCTCCATTCCTGCATTTCAGGCCTGCTACACATTCCAAAGAAAGTTGGGACAGGGGCAATTTAGGGCTAGTAATGAGGTGAAAAAACAAATGTGTGAGAAAATAATTGAAATGTTTAAAAACAATGTACCTCAAAGAAAGATTGGAAGGGATTTGCATATTTCTCCCTCTACAGTACATAATATTATTACACGATTCAAGGAATAGGGAGGAATGCCAGTGCGTTAAGGCCAAGAGCGCAAGCTTAAGCTGAACGCCCATGATCTTCGATCCCTCAGACGGCACTGCATCAAGAACCGCCACTCAACAATAGCTGATATAACCACATGGGTGAGGGATTACTTTGGCAAACCTTTATCAAGCACTACAATACAGAGTTACATGCACAAATGCCACTTAAAACTTTACTGTGCACAAAAAGAAGCCTTATGTTAAACATGTCCTGAAGCGGCGCCGACTTCTCTGGGTTTGGAAGCATCTAGGATGGACCATCACACAGTGGAAATATGTATTGTGGTCAGATGAATCAGCATTCCAGGTCTTTTTTGGAAACAATGGATGCCGTGTGCTCCGAACCATCCAGACTGGTATCGGCAACAAGTCCAAAAGCCAGGGTCTGTCACGGTATGGGGTTGTGTCAGTGCCCTTGGCAAAGGTCATTTACACTTCTGTGATGGCAGCATTAATGCAGAAAAGTACATTGAGATCTTTTCCAGGGACGTCCATGATTTTTTCAACAAGACAATGCAAAACCACATTTCATGGCTGCGGAGGAAGAGGGTACGGGTGCTGGACTGGCCTGCCTGCAGTCCTGACCTGTCCCCAGTAGAGAATGTGTGGAGGGTTTTGAAACATCTTAAGACGTGTTTGCAGGAAAAAAATGGGACAAAATAAAAGCTGAAACACTAAATCACTTGGTATCCTCGGTGCCAAAACGTCTTTTAAGTGTGGTGAAAAGGAATGGCAACATTACAAAGTGGTAAATGCTTTACTGTCCCAACTTTTTTTTGGAATGTGTTGCAGGCCTGAAATGCAGGAATGGATGTTTATTAATAAATGAAATGAAGTTGAGCAGATAAAACATGAAATATCTCAGGTTCATCCTGTCTGCAATCAAATAAAAGTCAAAGTAAATGTTTTTTTGTTTTTTTTTGCATTTTCCATACTGTCCCAACTTTTTCTGATTTGGGGTTGTAAAATCATCATGAACAATCTAAGAGTCACAATGCTGAAAAAGAAAAAAGACTAAACAATAAGAGTAATATATACACTGATTAATCAGGGGATACATGGGGAACAGGTAAGTATGATAAACACAAGGACAAATCAAAGGGAAGGGATGGTGCCTGAAGGGGTTTAGAGTGTAAACAAAAAAAGAAAGAAAGGAAAAAAATGAGTCCATGTGTTTCCCACAGGAGAGAAAAGAAGTGTTACATCTAGCAGCTCTCTGTTTTCCTAAAGTTTCTACTTCACGAAGAAAGGGGAAATAAATCTAGACAGACAGACAGATAGACAAAGGAAATCGAAGGAAATACAGCAACTTGTACATTGTACAAGCCTCTGGAACTGTACCGTCATTGGTTACAGGGACAAAAACATCTAGAAGACACCACTCTGACTAGGACAGGAATAACCGGTCAAAATCACCTTATATTGATTTTAAATGATTCACTCATACAGTCTATGGGTGTGTTCGAAAACCTAGTGAGCTCTCTACATAGACAGCATTTTACGTTATCCTATGCGAGCTCCCGAGAAGAAGCCTGTTTGAATTCTTAGATGCCTTAAAATGCTGCCCAGTAAGGTACCTTACATTTGAACATTATATATATACGTATATATATATATATATAATAATAGTTTTTGCATTTTCTCCCCTTTTTCTCTCGACTTTTAGCACGTCCAATTGCCCGATTGTGTCATTCTTCCTCTCCACTAATGCCGGCCCCGGCTCTGACACGTGGGCAGCGGTCGTATGCATCTTTTCACCTACACTAGACGAGATCAGCTGCGGATCAGCCTTGTGTATGGAGAGACACACCCTGATCCGCACTCTTTTCCCCGCCTCTGTCCAGGCGCCATCAATCAGCCAGCAGAGGTTGTAGTTGCATCAGTGAGAGATGAGAGAGTCCCTATCCGGCTTAATGCCCCACCCCTATATGAACAACAGGCCAATCGTTGTTCATGTGACTGCTCAGCCCAGCCGGCAGGCAGAGCTAAGACTCGATACGATGTATTCAAGATCCCAGCCCTGGTGTGCCAGCGTGTGTTTTTTATCGCTGCGCCACCTAAGCAGCCTTTTGAATGTTATTTTGATTGAATAATGAGGGAGCATCAAATGCTTCTGTAGTGGTGAAGGCAATCCCAGTATTCAGTGCAGAATTACAAATCTACAAATACTACAAGTTATTTTCAAACGCAAATTATCATTGATTTTTTACTTTGTATAAACAGGTAAAGTGTCATTTATTTGTAAATTCAGGCTCGTCAGTGACAATTTAACCACTTTCGGTACATGGAGGGAGATGTTAGTTGACATGCTAGCGTGTTGTGCCACCTCATTCCATTGGTTTGAATTGCATGAGGCTAGATGTGTTAGCTTAGTAACCTGACTTATAAGTTGATGACTTATTAGAATCCTCTCTACTTAGGCAGCTGCTTAGGTAGGCAGTAGACAGCAAGGCAGCTCACTAGGTTTTCGAACAGACCCTATGTATCTACAGGTGACTTGCTTAGTTTCTTAATTTTGTAATAAAATTCAATTTTTAAAAGTTGGGACATTTTGTAAAATGCAATAACACAGTATGATTTGTTAATTCTGTTGAACTTTAAAAGAAACAATACTGATGTTTTCATTTACTCATTCACTCATTGCCTGTATTACACACACTTTATCCTTTCAAGGGTAATGGTGGGTCTTATTCTTTAAGTGAAAGGCAGAAAACACTCCAGACAGGTCAACAGTTCATTCACACACATACACACACACATTCACACTTCTCTTCAACACTTCAGCAATTTTTAGTAACTCAAATTGACCTGACTGCATGTCTTTGTGGAAGGAAACTGGAGCACCCAGATTAAACCCACATAAACACAGGGGGAACTTACACACTTCACACAGAAAGGACCCTGACTGTCTGGCTGGGGAATGGAACCCAGGCCCTTCTTGCTGCAAAGAAATAATTACATTGCTTTGGTAATGTGCTTTGTTGATTGTTTGGTTGATTGTTGATTTCAGAATTTAATATTGTAAAATGTACTAACTGTTTACAGTTACTGTCTGTAAGGAGTTAATCACTAAGCTAATCACCATACTAGGAAGCAACATGAAATGCTAAACCCTATGGTAAACACTAACGCATGGCTGCGTCTGAAATCGCATACTTCCATATTGAAGCAGTACGCAAAAGTAGTTAGTATGTCTGAAAATGTAGTATTCATTAAACAGTACATGAAAGGTTTCTGGATGACCTACTGCATGGGCAGCTATTTTTTGAGTATGCAAACACAGCACACTTGTGGTCCGATAATCTATCCCATAATTCAACTGGAGCTGCAAAGCCGTTCGTAGCAAAGAAGAAAGATGTCGGAAAAATGTTATGATTAAGTACAACCCTGAATAACATTATGAGTAGCTGTGTAGAGAACAACAGACTTAACTGTGGCGATGTGACGTCATGCATTACGTGACGTTGGTAAGATGGCAGACGTAGTACGTTTGAGGTTGCATGCATACTGCACACTTGTGTACTGAAAGAGCTTACTCCTTTACCGACAGAGCAGTGCGCACTGCCTCCAATTTAGTACGTACTGTTTAATTAAGTATGCGATACTAGAACCATGGAAACTAGGAATGATCAGAAAGTCAAACACAAACATTAAGAAACTGAGTAAAAAGACAGAAAAACAGGCAGACAGACAGATATGCAGACAATATTAGGGAAACAAGCATGTTTAGCACTGTTACCTATCCTATTATTTGCACTAATAAATAAATAATAAATAAGGGCCACTGTTGGGCCCTTGAGCAAGGCCCTTAACCCTCTCTGCTTCAGTGGCGTCATACAGTGGCTGACCCTGCACTCTGTCCCAACTTCCAAATGAGCTGGGATGTGTGAAAAGTTTCGTTATACTGTACACGTGTATATGTATATATGGCAAATAAAGGCATTCTAAAATAATATAATGCAATATTTATTGCTAATGCTAGCCAGTTAACCTATGTAAACTAATCTGACTGGAAAAGAGACTATATTTGGGGTGTTTTTGAAAATCTAACCGCTACCACTTACAAATGTCACCACTGGTACCCTAACAAACCCATGTGTATGTTTAGTTTTAGTTTTACTAAGTGGTACTTTGTTAACTTTGACATTCTTACATTTACTGTTGTTTTACTTCAGCCATACATATAGGTAACCCACTAATTGGACATTTTCCACTGTCCACCTGACCTTTAGCCCACAGCATGTCAGACATAACAAAGCAGCTAATGTAAAGATGTTATTATGGCTGGGAGAATTAGACCATTTCAGTTAGGTCACTCTGATAATTGGCTATACTGTCTGTGTTTGGTCAGCATGTATCTGATGCCCTAATTACTGCTTAGCATTGTGTAACACTGTTTTAATTAGCTATAGAGAATGTAGTTATCCATGTGATCAGGCATTCAAGGAAACTTTCAAATTAACCTTGGTTTCCAAGCAATGTCTCATGGCATCTTATATAGAAACAGTCATAAAAAGTCAGGAGAAACAAGTGCTTAATTCTAGTTTTATTTAAATATATTTTTAGTGCATACATTATGGGTGTGTTCAAAAACCTAGTGAGCTCTCTACATAGACAGTATTTTACGCCATCCTATTCGCGCTCCAGAGAAGGAGGCTGTTCGAGTTCTTAGATGCCTTAAAATGCTGCCTAGTAAGGTACCTTAAATTTGACAAAAAAGCAAAAACTCTGTCACCTCCTTGTTTCTGCACTCACTGTCCATTTTATCAGCTCCACTTACCATATTGAAGCACTTTGTAGTTCTACAATTACTGACTGTAGTCCATCTGTTTCTCTACATACTTTTTTTTCGCCTGATTTCACCCTGTTCTTAATGGTCAGGACCCCAGATGACCACTACAGAGCAGGTATTATTTGGGTGGTGGATCATTCTCAGCACTGCAGTGACACTGACATGGTGGTGGTGTGTTAGTGTGTGTTGTGCTGGTATGAGTGGATCAGACACAGCAGCGCTGCTGGAGTTTTTAAACACCTTACTGTCATTGCTGGACTGAGAATAGTCCACCAACCAAAAATATCCAGCCAACAGTGCCCTGTGGGCAGTGTCCTGTGACCACTGATGAAGGCCTTTTACAAGGTGGACCAACTAGGTAGGAGTGTCTAATAGAGTGGACAGTGAGTGGACAGGGTATTTAAAAACTCCAGCAGCGCTGCTGTGTCTAACACACTCATACCAGCACAACACACACTAACACACCACCACCATGTCAGTGTCACTGCAGTGCTGAGAATGATCCAGCACCTAAATAATACCCTTTCTGTGGTGGTCCTGGGAGAGTTCTGGTAATTGAAGAAGAGGGTGAAAGCATGGTAAAAAGGTATGTAGAGAAACAGATGGACTACAGTCAGTAATTGTAGAACTACAAAGTGCTTCTATATGGTAAGTGGAGCTGATTAAATGGACAGTGAGTGTAGATACAAGGAGGGGGTTTTTATATTATGGCTGATTGGTATATATATATATATATACAGTGTATCACAAAAGTGAGTACACCCCTCACATTTCTGCAAATATTTCATTATATCTTTTCATGGGACAACACTATGGACATGAAACTTGGATATAACTTAGAGTAGTCAGTGTACAGCTTGTATAGCAGTGTAGATTTACTGTCTTCTGAAAATAACTCAACACACAGCCATTAATGTCTAAATAGCTGGCAACATAAGTGAGTACACCCCACAGTGAACATGTCCAAATTGTGCCCAAATGTGTCATTGTCCCTCCCTGGTGTCATGTGTCAAGGTCCCAGGTGTAAATGGGGAGCAGGGCTGTTAAATTTGGTGTTTTGGGTACAATTCTCTCATACTGGCCACTGGATATTCAACATGGCACCTCATGGCAAGGAACTCTCTGAGGATGTGAAAAATAGAATTGTTGCTCTCCACAAAGATGGCCTGGGCTATAAGAAGATTGCTAACACCCTGAAACTGAGCTACAGCATGGTGGCCAAGGTCATACAGCGGTTTTCCAGGACAGGTTCCACTCGGAACAGGCTTCGCCAGGGTCGACCAAAGAAGTTGAGTCCACGTGTTTGGCGTCATATCCAGAGGTTGGCTTTAAAAAATAGACACATGAGTGCTGCCAGCATTGCTGCAGAGGTTGAAGACGTGGGAGGTCAGCCTGTCAGTGCTCAGACCATACGCCGCACACTGCATCAACTCGGTCTGCATGGTCGTCATCCTAGAAGGAAGCTGACGCACAAGAAAGCCCGCAAACAGTTTGCTGAAGACAAGCAGTCCAAGAACATGGATTACTGGAATGCCCTGTGGTCTGACGAGACCAAGATAAACTTGTTTGGCTCAGATGGTGTCCAGCATGTGTGGCGGCGCCCTGGTGAGAAGTACCAAGACAACTGTATCTTGCCTACAGTCAAGCATGGTGGTGGTAGCATCATGGTCTTGGGCTGCATGAGTGTTGCTGGCACTGGGGAGCTGCAGTTCATTGAGGGAAACATGAATTCCAACATGAACTGTGACATTCTGAAACAGAGCATGATCCCCTCCCTTCGAAAACTCAACCTCATGGCAGTTTTCCAACAGGATAACGACCCCAAACACAACCTCCAAGATGACAACTGCCTTGCTGAGGAAGCTGAAGGTAAAGGTGATGGACTAAACCCAATTGAGCACCTGTGGCGCATCCTCAAGTGGAGTTCAAGGTGTCTAACATCCACCAGCTCCGTGATGTCATCATGGAGGAGTGGAAGAGGATTCCAGTAGCAACCTGTGCAGCTCTGGTGAATTCCATGCCCAGGAGGGTTAAGGCAGTGCTGGATAATAATGGTGGTCACACAAAATATTGACACTTTGGGCACAATTTGGACATGTTCACTGTGGGGTGTACTCACTTATGTTGCCAGCTATTTAGACATTAATGGCTGTGTGTTGAGTTATTTTCAGAAGACAGTAAATCTACACTGCTATACAAGTTGTACACTGACTACTCTAAGTTATATCCAAGTTTTATTTCTATAGTGTTGTCCCATGAAAAGATATAATAAAATATTTGCAGAAATGTGAGGGGTGTACTCACTTTTGTGATACACTGTATATATATATATATATATATATATATACTGTATATATATATGGTTGTGCCATTCTTGGAATCATACATGCTGTTATGTGGTTTTGAGGAAAGATATTTTTAAGATGACTTACCACCGAGCAGATTTTGGACACAAGTGTAGTGGCAAAACAGAATCCGAGCAAAAGGGAAGACAGAAAAATTAAATGTGAAAAAAATCCTATCACCCGAGGCATGCTCACACTAGCAGTGTGGCCAGAATAAAAGAGAAATGCAATCACCCGAGGCAGGGTTATAATACAACACTTTCGAGCATCAAGGATAAATACTCACAGTGTGAGCAAAGATAATAATTGGAGAAAAAAAAAACTACATAGAGCTGAGAGGCAAGAGCTCTGGGTGGAACTGTCATGCAAGCTACTCAATCCACCAATGTATGATCACAGACAAATGTTTCCCCCCTCAAACCCTGACCACCAAAAAGACAAAGGAAGTGGGTAGATCACTGACCCTTTTTTAGAGTTTTCTAAATTAGAATAAAGTGTTCTGAGGTCTCTCTCAATCGACTTATCCTAATGCATCACTGCACAGACTCTGCTCTACACTGATCTGACATTGCAGCTTTATAGTGCTGAGTAAAGTTAAAATGAATTAGTGCTAAGAAGTGTGGTTGCCCCAGGGATATGTAGTCTCGCTTTCTACAGAGCTTTCTCCTTTATTTTTTTTTAACATGACAAGCTGAATTATTGTCAAATATTCTTGTATTTGTTTTTCCTCACCAGGCCACATTGTTCCAAATATGTTCTGATGTTTTGATTTTATTTTATGCATCTCTTTATGCATAAAATAATTGTGGTTTCACAGTTTATTGCTTTCTGTATATTTGCTGCCCCACATCTCTTTTTGAGTGACTGATGGCTTGTCATTAGTCTGGGAGGATATAAGAGGAATATTGTGGCGCTTATTTCCAGAAATAATTACTTGAGATATTAATGTCATTGTAGTGAATCAGCATACTTATTAATAATATATTGATCAGTAGAGCTATTTAACAAATAATTCACATCTCTCTATTTATTAAGAAGTGGTAATTATTATTCAAAGGGCTAGTACAGGCTTGATGATAAAGCAATTTCCTATCTTGCTTGTTTGCAGCTTTAGGTGGCAGAAGATGCACCCAATCAATCATTATTGATGTGGTGTTTGTCTGTGAGGGTTGCTTAGTTAGACCTTAAAAAGCTAAAGATGCAGAATAAGGAAAATAACCAACTGTTTTTTTATTGTACAACCCCAAATCAGAAAAAGTTGGGACAGTATGGAAAATGCAAATAAAATAAAAATGCAGTGTTTCTTACATTTACTTTGAATTTTATTTTATTGCAGACAGTTTGAACTCAAGATATTTCATGTTTTGTCTGCTCAACTTCATTTCATTTGTTAATACCTTTATTTCTGCATTTCAGGCCTGCAACACATTCCAAAAAAGTTGTGACGGGGCAATTTAGGGCTAGTAATGAGGTGAAAAAACTAAATAATGATGTGATTCCAAACAGGTGATGTCAACATGTGATTGTAATCATAGTTTGGTGCAAAAGCAGCATCCAGGAAAGGCTGAGTCTTTGATGAGAAAAGATGGACAGAGGATCTCCAGTTTGTCAACAAATGACATGTAAAAACAATGTACAGTACCAGTCAAAAGTTTGGACACACCAGTCAAAAGTTTGGACACACCTTCTCTTCAATGTTTTTTCTTGATTATTTTTATTTTCTACATTGTAGATTACTACTGAAGACATCTAAACTATGAAGAATTATGTAGTGAACCAAAAAGTGTTCAACAAACCAGAATATGTTTTATATTTTACCAACTCTACCTCTGCACAACACAACTGATGGTCTCAAACACATTAAAAAAGCAACAAATTCCAGAAATTCACTCTAGACAAGGCACAAACATTCATTGAAAACCATTCCAGGTGGAAACCTAATAAAGCTGGTTGAGAAAATTTCAAAAAGTGTGCAAATCTGTCATTAAAGCAAAAGATGGCTACTTTGAAGAATCTAAAATATAAAACATATTCTGGTTTGTTTAACACGTTTTTGTTTACTACATAATTCCATATGTGTTCCTTTATAGTTTGGATGTCTTTAGTATTAATCTACAATGTAGAAAATGTAAAAAAAAAATCAAGAAAAACCACAGGAATGAGAAAGTGTGTCCAAACTTTTGACTGGTACTGTACCTCAAATAAAGATTCTCCCTCTATAGTGCATAATATCATTAAACGATTCAAGGACTCGGGAGGAATTTCAGTGCGTAAAGGCCAAGGAAGCAAGCTTAAGCTGAACGCCAGTGATCTTTGATCCCTCAGACGGCACTGCATCAACAACCACCACTTAACAACAGCTGATATAACCAGATGGGTGAGGGATTACTTTGGCAAACCTTTGTCAAGCACTACAATACAGAGATGTACAAATGCCACTTAAAACTTTACTGTGCAAAAAAGAAGCCTAGTGTTAACCATTTCCAGAAGCGGCTCAGAGGCATCTAGGATGAACCATCACACAGTGGAAACATGTACTGTGGTCAGATGAATCAGCACTCCAGGTCTTTTTTGGAAAAAATTGACGCCGTGTGCTCCGGACCAAAGACAAAACGGACCATCCAGACTGTTAGCAACAAGTCCAAAAGCTAGGGTCTATCATGGTGTGGGGCTGTGTCAGTGCCCTTGGCAAAGGTCATTTACACTTCTGTGATGGCAGCATTAATGCAGAAAAGTACATTGAGATCTTAGAGCAACATGTGCTGCCTTCAAGACGTCATCCTTTCCAGGGATGTCCATGCATTTTTCAACAAGACCATGCAAAACCACATGCTGCACACATTACAAAGTCATGGCTGTGGAAGAAGAGGGTACGGGTACTGGACTGGCTTGCCTGCAGTCCTGACCTGTCCCCAATAAAGGATTTTGAAACGACAAATGCAACAACGACGACCTGTACTGTTGCACATTTTAAGACGTGTTTGCAGGAAGAATGAGACAAAATAAAAGCTGAAACATTAAATCACTTGGTATCTTCAGTGCCAAAACATCTGTTAAGTGTGCTGAAAAGGAATGGCTATATTACAAAGTGGTAAATGCTTTACTGTCCCATCTTTTTTGGAATGTGTTGCAGGCCTGAAATACAGGAATGGATGTTTATTAATAAAGGAAATGAAGTTGAGCAGATAAAACATGAAATATCATGAACTGAAATGAAAGTAAATGTAAGAAACTGTGTTTTTCCATATAAACTGTTTTGTTTCTGTGCCCTATTTCACATCTTGCATAGAGGGCTGCATTCAGAGACAGTTATTAAACCTAACTACTTTATTAATCATAGATGTAATGGGCCCACCTGCTGTACAGACCGGCAGGGGGCACGGATTACAGTATGAGGGTGCAGATGACTGACAGTGCCGGTTCCTTTATTCGGTACTTCAAGGGCGGCCTCTGCACCTCATTAAGTGTTAATGTGGAGCAGCTGAGGGTATAACTTTTGAACCCAAGCTTATTTGTATTAAGATTACTGGCTTCTCTGCTGACCTGTACTTTCTTTTGGTCTGGTCCGGATTTTTTCCACTGGTACTTATGCCAACATTCTTTATCTGTTTTTCTGGAAATTTGGCTGATTGACTGCGGCGTCGTCAAAAGGAAATCACCCTTAATGCGAGCTGTCTCCAAGGGTAGCATGGCGACATGCTGAGCCTACTAGAGAAGCCAGGCAGAATGCAACCATTATTAGTTCCTGGAGTGGTTTTTCTATTGCTGCTGCAGGTTTTACTAGGTCACTGTTTTCATATGCTGGTTGATCGGACAGTGGTAGCCTAGTGGATAGAGCTTTGGGCTATCAACTGAAAGGTTGAGAATTTGAATCCCAGCTCTGCCATGCAGCCACTGTTGGGCCCTTGAGCAAGGCCCTTAATCCTCTTTGCTCCAGGGACACCGTACAATGGCTTACCCTGCGCTCTGACCTCAGCTTTCCAATCCCAGCTCTGCCATTTAGCCACTGTTGGGCTCTTGAGCAAGGCCCTTAACCCTCTCTGCTCCAGGGGTGCTGTACGATGGATGACCCTGCACTCTGACCCTAGCTTCTGAATCTCAGCTCTGCCATTTAGCCACAGTTGGGCCCTTGAGCAAGGCCCTTAACCCTCTCTGCTCCAGGGGCGCCGTACGATGGCTGACTCTGCGCTCTGACCCGAGCTTCCGAATCCCAGCTTTGCCATGCAGCCACTGTTGGGCTCTTAAACAAGGCCCTTAACCCTCTCTGCTCCAGGGGCGCTGTACGATGGCTGACTCTGCGCTCTGACCCCAGCCTCTGAATCCCAGCTCTGCCATGCAGCCACTGTTGGGCCCTTGAGCAAGGCCCATAACCCTCTCTGCTACAGGGGCGCTGTACGATGGCTGACCCTGCACTCTGACCCCAGCTTCCGAATCCCAGCTCTGCCATGCAGCCACTGTTGGGCCTTTGAGCAAGGCCCTGACTATGCACTTTGACCCCAGCTTCCAAATCCCAGCTTTGCCATGCAGCCACTGTTGGGCTCTTGAGCAAGGCTTTTAACCCTCTCTGCTCCAGGGGCGCTGTACGATCATTGACTTTGTGCTCTGACCCCCGCTTTTGAATCCCAGCTCTTAACCCTCTCTGCTACAGGGGTGCTGTACGATGGCTGAACCTGCGCTCTGACCCCAGCTTTGGTCAAATAAGACCACAGAACTCACTGGTATGCAGAAAAGTACCTCATCCCTGCTGTTAGGCATAGTACTGGATCAGTGTTGTGGGGCTGTTTAAATTCTACAGGCACTGAACAACTTGTTTGGATTCATGGTACTACAGACTCCATCAAGATCCAGCAGATATTTAATCAAAACCTAAATGTCTCACCCAGAAAGCTTAAACCGGACCTTGGCTTGATCTTTCAGCAGGACACTGATCCGAGCACACCTCAGAATCAACACAAAATTGTTCACTCGCGATATAATCAAGGTTTTGGCATGGCTTGTCCAGTTCTTTGACGTGGCCTGCCAAAAAAACCTGTGGGATAAGCTGAAGAGGGAAATCAACAAGCATGAAGTCTCTAAAGGATTAAAATCTGAAGGATTTGGAGAGGCTCTGTAGGGAGGAATGATCTCTAAACCTTTTTTATGTGTTTAATATGGTTATCAGAAAGCGTGAAGTCTTGTAGTTTCATAGCTTTGACTGTTGTACTGCACTACATCAGCTTCATTTTCAAAATACATTTAACTTGTTTATGTATACTTTTTTTATGTTTTTGTTTATGCATTTTCTCCCCTTTTTCTCCTGACTTTTAGCGTGTCCAATTGCCAGATTGCGTCATGCTTCCTCTCAACTAATGCCGGCCCCAGCTCTGATTTGTGGGCAGCAGCCGTATGCATCTTTTCACCTACACTAGATGAGATCAGCTGCAGATCAGCTCTGTATACGGAGAGACACACCCTGATCTGCACTCTTTTCCCCGCCTCTGTGCAGGCGCCATTAACCAGCCAGCAGAGGTCGTAGCTGCATCAGTGAGAGATGAGAGAGTCCCTATCCGGCTTAATGCCCCGCCCCTATATGAACAACAGGCCAATCGTTGTTCATGTAGCTGCTCACCCCAGCCTGCAGGCAGATCCCAGCTCTGGTGTGCCAGCGTGTGTTTTTACCGCTGCGCCACCTGAGCAGCTTGTTTATTTATACTTAAAGATTCCAACCAAACAATTTGGAGGATTTGAACTGAAAGAATCAAAGAAACTTAAAGAATCAAAGAAAGATCATGAAATATTGTAACACTGAAAGCCTCTGTGTGCTCTGGTGTTCCTGATGTTCCACGCCCCCCTCTCCATGAGCACACTCTGTCTGTCTCCTGCCACGCCCTAGCTCATGATTGGTTCCCCTGAACTGATTAGCTCCAGCTTCCCTCCATAAAAGAGGAAAGCTGGAGGACTCCTTGTGAACTATTAGGCTTGTTCGACTTAACCTGGCGCTGCGCAGACCGATCGCCGCCTGGCTCGGTACGGTGCATGCCGGTTAGTTGTTTTTGGCCGGTTAGTTGTTTTTGGCCGACTTGCGCACCGGCGCATCTCGGTGACAGACTGGTTATAATCTCGCGAGAGCGCGGCGGCTGCAGGCGGCGGAACCGGTCCCTGCAGTTGCTCTCCCCGGGCTGCGCTGCCTGAGAGACGGCTTGATGACGACAGAGCTTAATCCTTATTGGCTAGAAGCTCCGCTGAATCCTCTGGCGGTTGTTTCGTTTCATTCTAAAATGTAAATCTCAGTTTATTTGTCTTAAAGACCTGATATGTGCGAAATACTATCATGCTTTCTAGTAGCATGACAGTTTATTTTCGTACAAATTGCAACATATGTCATAATTATCATTCCATATCATGAAAAGACTCAAGTAAGCTACCTGATATTCTTTAATGTAACAGATCTTTTTATCTTGATGTTTTTCTAGAACTTCTGATGGTTCTTGTCTTCTAATTTTATTAATATAAAGCAATCTAAATTGCTTTAATATTTTATATCTTAACTGTTTTAATACCACTATCACTATTACACTTTGATTTATTTTTCATTCTTCTCTGTAAACATTTTAAAATATGCTACATAAATAAATGGATGTGCATGGTGTCATGTTTCTTTACAAGAACCAAGGCCAGAAGGTAAGCTGTTCTGGAAGAACAAAACAATGTGTTGTTCAGAAGATGATTGTGTTAAGAGATTCATCTTCAATAAACCACAGCCACTATTCATCATCAATGCCTAAATAACTGATTTGTCAGTGCTCAAAGAAGCACAAACTTCTACACAATTGTACAATGTACTTATTAACCACATTATTCATTAGTGACTCATACTGGGCACATCGGTGAGCATACTGAAGTGTACTGTTTAACAATGCATCTATAAAATATAGTGGCATGCGAACATTTGGGCACCCCGGTCAAAATTACTGTTACTGTGAACAGTTAAGCAAGTTGAAGATAAAATTATCTCCAAAAGGCATGAAGTTAAAGATGACACAAAAACTTTTTTTTTTATTATGTCTCTATAATGAATTACATCTTGGTTGTGAGGTTGTAGTGAATGCTGTCCATCATCCTCTACAAAATGTTGTATTTTTGGAACAAGCCTAAAGAAGGGTAAATGTGATTAAGTCCTTACGTAGACAATATAATTAGACAGTTTAGACTTTAAGCCACTTTGACACAATATAATTGCAGTCTATTTACCATATACACAACCATAATGATTAAGGTCTGATTGAGTACACTTTATAATTTCCATCTAATTATTTCTAGAACACTTTTACGTACATTGTTTATAATATTCACTAATTCTACCTTGAACAAAGCGTATATTTGGAATTATTATTATTATAATTCACACATTTTCATGTGAAATGTTTCAATAGACAGTCTTGAAAAATAGGCTACTTAGTTTAGGTCTATTCATTTAAATTGTTGTAGACAAATATTTAAATATATTCAATAACATAAATATGTGTTTGATAACATGTTTGTTAGAACTTTTCTTTTTCACCAATCTACAAGATAAATGAATGATGAGTAAAACTATATTTATTTACAGATTTTACAGAAACTTAGTTTGACACTTTATGGTCATCTATATTCACCACTATGGATTTGGAAAACAAACGCTGGGTTTAACCTGCTCAGTGATCAAGAATGTTTAGTTCGATTTTACGCAAAAGCAGAGCGATTTCTACTGCATTCACTTCATCAGCCACGAAGAACGCAAACGCCGCGAGATCCGCTGTAGCTCACGTGGGTTGCAGGTGGCGACTGTCCGACTTGACAACTTTCTTTTAACCTCCTCCCCCAACTGCAACCGGCAGCTCTCGCTGACCACCAAGGCGAGGCGCAGATCATCTCGAACAAGCCTATTGTCTTTGACTCTGACGTTTCATTGATCTTTGCTTGGGCTTTGTTGGACATCTTAACTGGACTCGTTTTGGCTCTGTAAGCCCTTGTTTAGTCATGTTACTAGCCCTTGTTTAGTCATGTTCCTAGCTCTTGTATAGTCATATTCCTAGCCCGTGTTTAGTCATGTTCCTAGCTCTTGTTCATAGTTATGTTATGTTTCGGTTTGTTTAGTCTTAGTTATCTTGTTTAGCCTAAGTTAGTGTATTTAGCCTTAGTTAGCCATTTTGCTTTAGTTAGCTGTGTTTAGTATTGTATGTTCTGGTTTTGTCCTGTTATTAATAAATATCCTTTGTTTTCTTAAACATCTCTGCGTGTGTGTCCGCCCTTTTGTCTCGTCCTAGACCCCCCGTTACAAATATCATAAGAGGAAGAGAAAAAGCTAAATTGCACCATGACTCCAGGGATGTCTGGAGTGCATACAGTGTGATACATTTATCTCAAATAATTTTACAATGTTTTATATTTTATTTGTAAAATAACTACAATTACTACTATTAGTAATAATAATAATAATAATAATAATAAACACTATGTCTTACATTTACTTCTACTTCTGTTAAATTGACAGAACCCAATATATTTCATGTTTTGCCTGGTCAACTTTGTTTCAGTGTGGCACAGTGGCACGTTGACTAGTAGTGTCGCCTCACAGCAAGAAGGTCCTGGGTTTGATTCCCATGTGGAGTTATCCCTGTCCTTTGTGTGTGGATCTGCATGTTCTTTCCGTGTCTGTGCTGATTTTCTCAAGGTGGCTCTGGTTTCCTCCCACAGTTCAAAGACATGCAACCAGGTTAATTGGAGAAGCCAAAATTATCCTGTGTGTCTTTGTGTGTTCGACTTGTAATGGACTGGTTACCTATCTAGGGTGTTTCTTACATTTCACTTAATCAGTTGGACCCTATGCGACCATAAATAAGATAAAGAGGTGGTTAAACACACAGTAAATAAACTTTGTTTCATGTGTTAATATACATCCATTTATTTTAGACCTGCAACACATAAAAAAAGAGACAGTAAAGCATTTACCACATTGTAATGTTGCCATTTCTTCTCACAACACTTAGAAGGCGTTTTGGCACCGACGATACCAAGCGATGAAGTATTTCATGCACACACGTCTTAAGGTGTGCATTGTCGCATTTTTTGTTTCAAAATTTCCCATACATTCTCTCCAGAAGGCCAGTCCAGTACTGGTAACCTCTTCCTCCACAGCCATGCCTCTGTAATGAGTGCAGCATGTGGTTTTGCATTGTCTTGTTGAAAATCATGAACATCTTTAGTAAAGATGTCGTCTTAAAGGCAGCATATGTTGCTCTAAGATCTCGAAGTACTTTTCTAAATAAATGCTGCCATCACAGAAGTGTAAATTGCCTTTGCCAAGGGCACTTGACCACATACCATGATAGACCCTGGCTTTTGGATTTGTTGCTGATAACAGTCTGGATGGTCGTTGTTGTCTTTGGTACAGAGCACACAGCATTCTTTCTTCCAAAAAAGATCCGAAATAATGTTTCATTTGACCACAATACACGTTTCCACTGTGTGATGGTCCATCCCAATTGCCTCTGAGTCCAGAGAACTTAACACTGCTTCTGGACATTGTTAACATAAGGCTTTTTTAAGTGGCATTTGTAAACATAACTAAGTGTTGTACATAACAACATAACAAAGTATTGTAGTGGTTGACAAAGGTTTGCCAATGGAATCCCTTGCCCATTTGATCAATCAGCTATTGGTTAATGATGGTTCTAGTCTGAGGGATCTGAGATTATGGGTGTTCAGCTTAGGTTCTTGCCCTTACTTTTTCTGATTGAGGATAATTGGGTGGTGTCTAGATACATAGTTTTGTCAGACACCTGACTTAATGTGGCTTGTCAGACTATAAATCATTAATAGCAAAAGCACATCAATGCATTGGGAAACCTTTGATCTGTGCAGTTTAAATTCTGGATATAGATGTGCATGGTTTATGTATTATTTTACTTCTTAATATGTATTATTACTCCTTAATCTCTCAGTCATTAGAACATGCAGCTGAGTTTTGCTTTTTAAAACATATGTTGCTAATCATTTTGTGAAATAAAACCAATTGAACAGAACATAAAAGCAGATGTACACTTGTACACTTACACACTCATTAGTGATTAAAGTGCAAAAAAAACCTGTCAGTGTATAATTTTGCATTACACAACAATTAGCATCAAGTAGTATCAAGACATGCATATTGTTTGAAGGTGTGTTGTGGAAAATAAAAGCTGAATAGGTTACTAGGTGAATTACAGCTGAGACTGTGCCTTTAGATGTGTTTTAAGCAGTAAACATTGTGTAGAGTAATGGATTATGTCCATAATGTAACTTGCAGGAAGATTGTAATCAAGCCAGCCTGACATACACTTGCTTTAATCACATTGTTTTATGAATTCTATTTCGTTGTGTTCTCCAGTTTCCACCACATTTTAACTAAAGGAACCATAAATATTGACCTATGCACATTTAAAAGAGATTTTTAATTAATTTCTAGCCTATATTTTACGTATGTACACCGATCAGCCATAACATTAAAACCACCTCCTTGTTTCTACACTCACTATCGATTTTATTAGCACATATAGAAGCACTTTGTAGTTCTACAATTACTGACTGTAGTCCATCTGTTTCTCTGCATGCTTTGTTAGCCCCCTTTCATGCTGTTCTTCAATGGTCAGGACTCTCCCAGGACCACCACAGAGTAAGTATTATTTGGGTGGTGGGTCATTCTCAGCACTGCAATGACATTGACATGGTGGTGGTGTGTTAGTGTGCGTTGTGCTGGTATAAGTGGCTGATGGAGTTTTTAAACACCTCACTGTCACTGCTGGAATGATAATAGTCCACCAACCAAAAATATCCAGACAGCAGCGCCCTGTGAGCAGTGTCTTGTGACCACTGATGAAGGTCTAGAAGATAACCAACTCAAACAGCAGCAATAGATGAGCGATTGTCTCTGACTTTACATCTACAAGGTGAACCAACTAGGTAGGAGTGTCTAATAGAGTGGACAGTGAGTGAACACGGTATTTAAGAACTCCAACAGTGCTGCTGTTTCTGATCCACTCGTACCAGCACAACACACACTAACACACCACCACCATGTCATTGTCACTGCAGTGCTGAGAATGATCCACCACCAAAATAATAACTACTCTGTGGTGGTCCTGTGGGGGTCTTGACAATTGAAGAACAGGGTGAAAGCAGGCTAAAAAAGTATGTAGAGAAATAGATGGACTACAGTCAGTAATTGTAGAGCTACAAAGTGCTTTTATATGGTAAGTGGAGCTGATAAAATGGCAGTGAGTGTAGAAACAAGGAGGTGGTTTTAATGTTATGGCTGATCGGTGTATGTTGTGTGACTGTATGAATTCGGTGTGAAATAGTCAAATAGCAAACACCATCACTACAACGGTGAGTTTTCTCATCATCTCTGCAGGCTTCCAAATTGTGTCAGAAATGTTTTTCACAGAGCCCTAGAGTCATACTGTGCCAATAAGATTTTTAACCAATTTCAACTTTCTCACCTGATCTAAAACTACAGCTCTCTGAAGCAATATTACTGCTAAAGATTACTGTCATCAGCTTTTCCTGCATGGTGCTGAGCTGTTAAACAAGCTTAAGAAACACATATTACTCAATAGAGGCCAATATACAGATGTTTAATGTTGGAAAACGTAAACGAATGCAAGAAATAAGGGTAGAAAGAAGTGACAGAAGAAAATCCGAAGATAAGTTTTGGCCTTTTATAATCCCATGTTGTTTCCGTGCCTTCAAAGCTGCATCAGGAGCATTGTGGGGCTGCAATAAATCACCTACTTTAGACAGTGTAAAAAGATGGATTGAGCTCAGTGTGCAGTAATGAGAAAGAATAAAGGAATGAGTGTGGGGTATAAATGAGAGGAGACATGATTTAAGTCTGTAAAAGGGTATGCCATAGGTTGAGCCAGAGGCACAATAGAAAAAAAAGGGAAATACAAATTATACTGTGTATGTACACCGATCAGCTATAACATTAAAACCACCTCCTTGTTTCTACACTCACTGTCCATTTTATCAGCTCCACTATCCACTTACCATATAAGCACTTTGTAGTTCTACAATTACTGACTGTAGTCCATCTGTTTCTCTACATACCTTTTTAGCCTGCTTTCACCCTGTTCTTCAATGGTCAGGACCACCACAGGACCACCACAGAGCAGGTATTATTTAGGTGGTGGATGATTCACAGCACTGCAGTGACACTGACATGGTGGTGGTGTGTTAGTTTGTGTTGTGCTGGTATGAGTGGATCAGACACAGCAGCACTGCTGGAGTTCTCAAATACTGTGTCCACTCACTGTTCACTCTATTAGACACTCCTACCTAGTTGGTTCACCTTGTAGATGGAAAATCAGAGACGATCGCTCATTTATTGCTGCTGTTTGAGTTGGTCATCTTCGAGACCTTCATCAGTGGTCACAGGACGCTGCCCACTGGGCGCTGTTAGCTGGATATATTTTCGGTTAGTGGACTATTCTCAGTCCAGCAGTGACAGTGAGGTGTTTAAAAACTCTATCAGCATTGCTGTGTCCTATCCACTCATAGCAGCACAACACACACTAACACACCACCACCATGTCAGTGTCACTGCAGTGCTGAGAATGATCCACCACCCAAATGGTACCTACTCTGTAGTGGTCCTGTGGGGGTCCTGACCATTGAAGAACAGGGTGAAAGGGGGCTAACAAAGCATGCAGAGAAATATATCAACTACAGTCAGTAATTGTAGAACTACAAAGTGCTTCTGAATGGCAAGTGGAGCTGATAAAATGGAAAGTGAGTGTACACAGTAAGAAGGTGATATTGGTACCAGGTGAAGGAATAATGATTAAGGATAAAGGAAAGATCCTCAAAAGGATCAGCTTGTACAAACTATAATGGGTTGTGTCTCATCATAAACTTTATGAGAGAATTTTCAATCAATTTAAATATTTGTCAATGCAAGAATTCTTCTGTAAGTCGGTCTGGATAAGAGCGTCTGCTAAATGCCGAAAATGTAAATGTAAATGACCTTCAAGCCCTCAGATGATATTGCAGTACAAACCATCATGCTTATATGATAAATATAGCCACATGGGCTCAGGAGTACTTCAGAAAACATTTGTCAATGAACACAGTGGAATGAAACTCTATTATACAAATCAAAAGCCATGCATCAATTCTGTACTGAAAAAAATGGGATCAGGGTGTGTATTTCTGTACACAAAGCTGATCCGCATATGAACTCACCTCATGCAGGTGAAAAGATGCAGTTGGCTACTGCACACGTGTTGAAAGGGGGCGTGTGTTAGTCACGGCTTTCGTCAGTCAGAGTTAAGGTCAACATCAGTAGAGAGGAAGCATAATGCAGTGGAGTAATTGGTTACGACTAGATTAGGAAGGAAAATGCAATAAATAAATATATAATTGAAATATAAACTTATAATTAAATTAAAATATAACTTACAATTAGTCTTTTAATTCTTAAAGTCTTTTTTTTTTCTTAGGTACATCAATTTTCCAGGTGACCGCAACAGATGCGGATGACCCCACTTACGGAAACAGTGCACGGGTGGTGTACAGCATTTTGCAAGGACAGCCTTACTTCTCCGTGGACCCCCAAACAGGTAATCTAATTTCTGCTTTTGACCGGTTCCTTTGTGTGTGTGTGTTTGTGTGTGTATGTCTGTGTCCAGGCAATTATTTTCTTTAGAAAAGAGGTAATTCTATTTTATTGTTACCATAGGAACAGGATTCCAAGGTGTAATACTTTATAAAAGTGCAATAAAACTGAAATCGGTACTTTCTTAATTTACCTAAACATTAATACAACAGACAAAAGAACAAAAGGGAAATTTTAAGTGTTTTTACAAAATTATTACAATAATCCTGTTTATAAAATATAAACACAATTGTAATTGAGCTGGGACAGAGACAAGTTTACCTCTGGCTCATGTCACCTTTTTTAATTATACTTTTTAATCATTTGGAAATTAAAAAGACGAATTGTTGCAGTTTTGCAAGTAGAGTGTTTGCCTATTATTGCTGTATACAAGACTTGCACTGCTCATCAGTCCGTTGGTGTCATTGTCTTATTCTCCTTTTCATAATACACCATACATTTTCAATAGGAAACACATCTGGACGACAGGCAGGCCAGTCAAGCACACACACTCTATGTCTATGAAGCCACATTGTTGAACATTGTGCATTAAAAGAGACTGAAGTTCCTGGAGAAACAAGTCTTCTTGTTGGCAGCATCTCTCCAAAATACCAATATAAGCCTCAACATCAATGGTACCTTTACATGTATGGAGATGCCATGGGCATTGATGCCATCCCCCTTTTGTTGGTGTCAGTCTGGATGGTCTTTTTCATTTTTGGCACTTAGACTCCAGTAAACAGTTTTCCCAAAAATAAACTGAAACACGTGTCCACAGAACACATTTCTACTATATTTTTGGTCCATCTCAGATGTCTTTGGGCCCAGAGAACTCACCAGTGTTTTTGTGCAAAATAATATATGGCTTTCTCTTTGCATTATACAGTGTCAGGTCGCATTTCTTGAGTCTTGGTCATGGATTTACTAAAGTCCTCTTAAAGCCTATGTAGCAGTGTCCATCATGGTAGCATAATGGTTTCTCAAACATTGTTACCTAAAGACTCAATAGTCACGCACGTTCAGTAGCAGTTTTTGCCTTTGTCTTTTACACACCGAGATTTTCCCTGAATATTTTCATGATATTATGAACTGTAGGTGGGGAAATACCTAAATTATTTGAATCTTGCACTGAGAAACTGTCTTTGAACTGACTGACAGTTCATGAAGTTTGGCACAAAGTGGTGACTATCTATCTATCTGTCTGTCTGTCTGTCTGTCTGTCTGTCTGTCTGTCCCTTTATCTACCTGTCTGTCTGTCTGTCTGTCTGTCTGTCTATCTGTCTATTTATCTATCTGTCTGTCTATTTGTATGTCTGTCTCTTTATCTACCTGTCTGTCTGTCTGTCTGCCTCTCTAACTATTTATCTATGTATCTATTTATCTATCTATCTGTTTATCTGTCTGTCTGTCTATCTATCTGTCTGTCTATCTGTCTGTCTGTCTGTCTTTCTATCTATCTATCTATCTATCTATCTATCTATCTATCTATCTATCTATCTATCTATCTACTTCATCTGTCTGTCTGTCTATCTGTCTGTCTATTTATCTATCACTCTGTCTTTCTATCTATTGATCTGTCTATCTATCTGATGTATATTTTTTATGCAAAACCGGTGGTGAAGTTACACACATATATGCATGCGCAGAGATTGACATTACTGAAGCAAAACAGCTTCAGTTTGCGATTTGAATATGTAATATATTTGTTATTATGTAAATAATTTAAATACATTAAAAACTTTCCTTTTTGAGGAAGAATCGGTGAATGCATCTAGAAGCAGAGCTGTTGCATGCATACTGATGTTGGGTAATGGGTGCATTTCCAATCAATACTCTTACTCTATAGAGACGTGTAGCTCTGCACTCAGTTGGAATCAGCTTTTTTTTTTCAGAAAATTTTCTGTGCATTTACAGCAATTAACAGCTTAACAGAGTCACCTGCAAAGTCCAGAGCTACACTTCTCTATAGAGTAAGAGTATCGGTAAACAAACATTAAAGAACACAAATCTACTAAACCCTTAAAAGGACAAAGATGCATAGGAAGACAGGTTCTGGTACTGTAGTTGTTTATGTCTGTGGTGTGCAGTTTGGGTTGCTTGAGAATTAAGCACTGATGTCATCTGTGGCTTTGTAAGAGCTGTAGGATCTATACCAGATTTAAAGGAAGTGTTAATGATGGGTTTGGGGAGATTGTTTAAAGGATTGTAGATGGGATGAAATCCAGCAAACAGGTTGTGGGGTTGCTTAATTAGATGTAGTTGTAGAACTTGTTCTATGGAAGGACTAGAGACGCAGGTGAGTGAGTTGGTTGGTTGTGAGTGAGCAGAATGTTAAATGGAAAAAGGACTGGTTGATTTTATTTTTATTTTCCTCAAGGAATTTGGCAAAATTATTAAGAGTGCTGCTCAGGTGGCGCAGTGGTAAAACACACTAGCACACCAGATCTGGGATTTCGAATACATCGTTTCGAATCTCAGCTCTCCCATGAGGCTGGGCTGGACGGCTACATGAACAACGATTGGCTGTTGTTTATATAGGGTGAAGAAAGCCGGACCAGGGTTCATCATAACTGATGCAGCTACGACCTCTTTTGGCTGATTGATTGTGCCTGTGCAAAGTCAGGGAATAATGCTGATCAGGGTGTGGCTCTCCATACACAAAGCTGATCCACATATGAACTCGCCTCGTGCAGGTGACAAGATGCAGTCGGTACTGCACACGTGTCGGAGGTGGCTCCTCGGTCAGCAGTGGAGGGTGGTATCGGTAGAGGAAGCGTAATGCAATCAGGGTAATTGGATATGACTAGATTAGGGAGAACATTGAAAGGAAAAAAAAATATTAAGAGTAAGCCGGGTGTGAGGAGGAGGAGGATGAGGAGTCAAAATTGAAAAAAATGATGGTCAATGATTGATAAAAATGATCAGTCTTAGCTTTGAATAAGCAATGTCTTTAAGGAGTCAGATCAGATAAGAAATTTGACAGGAGGGTGTGGTAAGAGAGGAGATTGATATTAAGTATAGATTTCCTCTACTTTCTCTCAGCTGCTTTAAATTCTCTTCAAATTCTGTTGCTGTGTAATATATTGCATCTGATTTACCTGGTTTGTATTATAATATATTATAATTTGATGTCCAAGTTGGGACCTGTATAAGTTTAACGATGTGTAACATTTGGAAATAGAGGACACAGTTTTTGTTGTTAAGATAATTTATTTTCTTTATTTTCACTTGATATAACATTTTGGCTGCTCAGTTTTTCTGATACCTTGTGTAACGGGTCGATTACCTTTCTCCAGTGTTTCTCGCAGCAGAAGAGGTAGATCGTCCCATTTCAATTGCAAGTGGACTACAGTTCCCAAAAGCCATAGTGCTGACTAGTGCTGACTAGCGCTAACTCGCAGCACCTGCTAGTTTCCTATCTAAGGAAAGCCGGAGCGTTACTCTGTACTGAGTCAACCTCAGTCGGTAAGGTAGTTTGCCGGTGTGCATTCACTCATTCCTTACTTTGTTAAAGAAGAGTACTCTTCGCATTCATTAACTCAATGTAAAGTAGCACTTCTAAGCATTCCATTGCCTTCGTGTTGGAAGTCGACGAAGGCAACGGAATGCTTAGAAGTGCTACTTTACATGGAGTTAATGAATGCGAAGAGTACTCTTCTTTACGTCCTCTCATGAATCGATTCTTCAGCTGAATCTGAGTCGCAAGTTGATTCCTTTCTTAAGCTATTTTTTCCCTGTGTTTTATTTTCTTTTTTCTTAGTTTAGATTTTGGGAACAATCATCCGAGATCTCTACTCATGTGTCAGTTGAGTGGTGGACCGAGTAGCTGGTTGGCTGACCACGGTCGCAGGTCCCACCTAGGGCTTTTCCCTTCTCTTAGTCTTAGTGAGGATATTTTTTGGGTTCTTTTTTTTGTGCTCTGCACCTTGGGTCCTGTTTTGGGTCCTTGTGTTATATTAGGCTTTAATGTACACATACTCATTTTTCATCTGTGGAGAGACCTGAAGATGTAAGTTCACAGATGCTAGCCATCCAGGCTGACAAAACTTTAAAGGATCTGCCACAAATAATAGGATAGACTGCACAAATCCATGCAACACTTGGAGAGATACTCAATCAGACTTGATGCTTTAAATGCTGGCAAAGAGGCTTCTACAAAATATCTACCAAGTATTGAAGGTATTTGATTTTAATGAATCTATAAATAAACTCTGAAAATGCTTTCAGTCCATTATTGCGGGTGAGTAAGCGTAGGCTGCTGGGTAAAAATGGCAATTAAACCCATTTAACATTCAATCCACAACACAAATTGTTTGCACTTGGGTAGTAAAGCGGTCTATTTCATTTGTGGACCAGGTTCGAATCTCTGTGGTTTTATTGGCAGGCTACACAGACATGCTTGGCTATGTCTTGGGCAGAGGTGGGGGCAATGGCCAAAGCCCTGTGATGTCCTGGGTATTTCTGCCCTGCGCCTAAGACAAAGCAGTTGGTAAATGAAAAATACAAGGACAATGAATCTGACAGAATGGTTTCTGTAATGGGGTGCCAGTGAGACGTTAGGTGTATCCCTGCACCGAAAAGAAGTGAAAATAAACCCAGTATCCAAGATGCTTAACCAAGGTACAACTATTCCTGAAATTACTATTACAATTACTAAAAAATTATTGAAGCAAATGGTGAGGATAAATATGATATAAATTTGTAATTATTGATACAAATATAGCCTTGTAGTACAGTGGTACCTTGTAACTCAACGCCTTTTAAACTCAACGCCAGTCCCAGAACCAATTGGTACCACTGTATTAGAAAATATAAATATTCAAATTTAAAAAGAAGTTGAGTTTTAAGGTATATTTTCCCATAAGGATGTATGGGAAAGCTATTAATGTGTTCCATGGTCCCATGGAACTGCATATATTTTCAGCCAATGTAAAATAATGGGTTTTTTTTAGACACTTATACACTGAAAAAAACACCAGAACTCAGAACCCCGAGCTATAACACAAGTTTATTAAAAGTGAAACAGTGAGTTATTTCACACAAATGCAGATTCATCTTATATGCACACTTTAATGATGATTTTGAAGCCAAGCTCAGAACAAAGCGGCTGTTTTAAAAAAAAAAGTCTGAACTCATTGAATTTAAGGGAAACGTCGAGTCAAAACACTGCAAACTATCTTAGGTCGCTGAAGCCTGAGTTGTGCATTAGTTGTTCTTTTCATAGAGCAGCCTTTGTGAAGCATTTTTGTTTACTTTAGATTGGAACAAACTGCCGAATGGGCTCTGTGGCTGGTCCCATGCCAATGGTCGCTTTGTAGGTCTGATCATTTTAAATTGGACAGCAGTCACTATTTTAATACATTCCCTTAATACACCAGTACCAACACAATACTGAACCTTCTTGTTTGATGTTTTAAATGTTATCATGCTGTGTTTCAGTTAAGGCAGTCTTACTAAAGTACATCAAAGCATACAGCTTTATTTTTATAGATCGATTACTAACAGATAACCCATATTCATTTATCATTTTATCTAACCAGCTTATCCTAATTAGGGTCAGAGCAAATGTGCCACCACAGAGAAACACTGAGCACAAGGCAGAAATTCATGTGTGTGTGTTGACACATGTGTTGTTGAACATGCACATTTGATTTTGTAAGATCAAATTCAATTGTTGTCATACCATATGAATTAAGAATCAATACTTTGGTCAAAGCATTCTTCCACCTAAATCAGATTTTCTTTCATCATGGAACACAACATTATTTTTACTGTGTGTAGATGACATGTCTCATATATGGTAATCCAATGAATCATTTGTGCATCATTGGCTGCTGAGTGGAAATTTTACACTACATCGGTTTTGTGTTATTGGCGCTGTCCGTAGTGTTGAAACATCTGCCAAGAAGTACTGCAGAGCTGAACTATCACACCTCCCCAGAGCCATGTAATGTCACTAGATACTGACAGTGCTTTCCAACGCTTTCAGATTTACAGACATTTTAGCAGATAAATTAATTTCCTTTAAAATAGACTTACAGTGCGCATATATGGTCATACATTACTGAAAATGAACATTAAAAGAAACATGGTAAAAAAAGATAAATGTATGATAACTTAAAAATAATCAATTTAAAATATTGGTCACATTAAATTACAGTGGGACTAAAAAGTATTTAGTCAGCCACTGATTGTGCAAGTTCTCCTACTTAGAAAGATGAGAGCGGTCTGTAATTTTCATCATAGGTACACTTCAACTATGAGAGACAAAATGAGAAAAAAAATCCAGGAAATCACATTGTAGGATTTTTTAAGAATTTATTTGTAAATTATGGTGGAAAATAAGTATTTGGTCACCCACAAACAAGCAAGATTTCTGGCTCTCACAGACCTGTAACTTCTTCTTTAAGAAGCTCTTCTGTCCTCCACTCATTACCTGTATTAATGGCACCTGTTTGACCTCGTTATCTGTATAAAAGACACCTGTCCGCAGCCTCAAACAGTCAGACTCCAAACTCAACCATGGCCAAGACCAAAGAGCTGTCGAAGGACACCAGGAAGAAAATTGTAGACCTGCACCAGGCTGGGAAGAGTGAATCTACAATAGGCAAGCAGGTTGGCGTGAATAAATGAACTGTGGGAGCAATTGTAAGAAAATGGAAGACATACAAAACGACCATTGATAATCTCCCTCGATCTGGTGCCCCACGCAATATCTTATCCCGTGGGGTCAAAATGATCATGAGAACGGTGAGCAAAAATCCCAGAACTACATGGAGGGACCTGATGAATGACCTGCAGAGAGCTGGGACCAAAGTAACAAAGGCTACCATCAGTAACACACTATGCCGAGAGGGACTCAAATCCTGCAGTGCCAGGCGTGTCCCCCTGCTTAAGCCAGTACATGTCCAGGCCCGTCTGAAGTTTGCCAGAGAGCATATGGATGATCCAGAAGAGGATTGGGAGAATATCATGTGGTCAGATGAACCCAAAATGGAACTTTTTGTTAAAAACTCAACTCGTCGTGTTTGGAGGAAGAAGAATGCTGAGTTGCATCCCAAGAACACCATACCTACTGTGAAGCATGGGGGTGGAAACATCATGCTTTGGGGCTGTTTTTCTGCAAAGGGGACAGGACGACTGATCCATGTTAAGGGAAGAATGAACAGGGCCATGTATCGTGAGATTTTAAGCCAAAACCTCCTTCCATCAGTGAGAGCATTGAAGATGGAACGTGGCTGGGTCTTCCAGCATGACAATGATCCCAAACACACCGCTCGGGCAACAAAGAAGTGGCTCCGTAAAAAGCATTTACCCCACTGTAATATACAAAGGTTAGTTAAGCAAATAGATAAAAAATGATTATTACACACTCATTACAGCTAATGTTTGGGTCACGGGCAGTATGGTTGCTCAGGGGGTAGCACTGTCGCCTTACAGCAAGACGGTCCTGGGTTTGATTGCCAAGTGGAAAGGTCTGGTTCTTTTCTGTGTGGAGTTTGCATGTTTCCTCTGGGTGCTCTGGTTTGCTCCCACAGTTGAAAGACATGCAGGAAGGTAAATTGGAGACACTAAAAAATTGCCATTAGGGCACTCAGGTGGCGCAGCATTAAAATACGCTAGCACACCAGTGCTGGGATTTTGAATACATTGTATTGAATCTCAGCTCTGCCATCCGTCTGGGCTGGGAGCCTACATGAACAACGGCTGGCTGTTGTTCACAGGGTGGGAAAAGCCGGACCAGGGTTTCTCATACATGGTGCAATTACGACCACTGCTGGCTGATTGACGGCGCATGGGCAGAGTTGCAGAGTTAAAAGGAATAAAGCTGATCCGCATATGAACTCGCTTTGTGCAGGTGAAAGGATGCAGTTGGTACTGCACACGTGTCGGAGGGGGGGGGTGTTAGTTGCGAAGCTCCTCAGTCAGCAGTGGAGGGTTATATCGGTAGAGGTGAAGCACAAAGCAATCAGGGTGATTGGATACAACTAGATTAGGGGAGAAAATTGGGGGGAAAATAGGAGAAAACGACGAACAAAAAATGCCATTAGATGTGTGTGTGTGTGTGTGTGTGTGTGTGTTAAGGTTTGAATGTGTGTATGTGTCTGCCCTGCGATGGACTGGCACCCTGTCCAAGGTGTTTCTGTGTCCTTGCACCCTTTGAGAGCTGGGAAAGGCTCCAGCACCCCCGCGACCCTGATTAGGATAAGCAGCTTATGAAGTATGTAAATCTGCAGCGTCACTGCAGATGACATTCATGACATTCATCTACCAGTCAAGCAGAAACAGCTCTGATGGTACAGCGTTCTTAGTTCAGCTAGATCATCCCTAGAGTTGGTGAGAAAGGCAGCAGCAACATGACCTCTCAGGTCAGCCTGGCATTGCCTCTGGTGCTCACAGGTTTGAGAGCCTAGAACAGGTACTATTATAAACAGCGCAGAAAGAAACAGTATATAAAGGTCAGGGTCGGGTCAAAAAACTTTATTATTCCAAAGTTGGGAACTGAATGTGGCAAAGATGCATTCACACAATACTGGATTAAAAACAGTATTTCTAAAATTGTATATGTGTACCTGATGAAACGGGTGTACCTGGTTACAGAAAGAAAAAAATAATGTAGAGAAAGAACAATTAATTGCTGCATATTCAAAACATTTTATGAGGAGAGTGGACCACTAAGTATATTTTTGGGGTTTTATTTGAGCCACAGAATCAAACTATGTTTATGTGACTTTTAAATGCTTTGTTGTTGTTTAGGTTTTGAAATTATAGGTAGTTTCTTATTCAAACTTATTGATTTTCTATTGCAAAAAATATTGTAAAGATGTCCTTTAATTAAACCAAATACATAATCATAAGGAAGCTTTTAATACATTAAATAAACTATGAATGCTTGGGTGTCTAATGCGCTAGTTCTAATACTCAAGTTGTGCTCTCAAATTGACCAGGAATTTACAGGAGGCAGAAAAAAGACCCCCTCACATTAAGAATGCTACATTTTTTTAATTGTTATAATAATGTTTTATTATTGTCATTATTTTTTGTTTAGTTAATTCCACTTACATGTGCATTTACACAATAATGGAATGTCTTGCAAAAAGAGTGACTAACAATGCAGAATAAACCTGAATTCCAGTGAGAGGTAGAAAAATATAGAACATAAATCATGTTTATTTAGTCTTACCATGAACATTTAAATATGCATTCACTGTCTATTTCTGCTTGCTTCCTGTCACTCATAGATACACATTTGTACACATGCATTGCTGTTGACACAGATTCACAGCCAAAAAATGTTGGAAGTAGTTTATTTTTCTGGCATATTTAAACTGAAAATGCTTTAAGACCCTGCAAGAACACCAAGCCAAGAGCTTAGGTTTCATGAATGTAATTTAAATATTAATAAACAATAATTTTCTCTTCTTTGGTTGTGAATTCATATAGTAATAATATGTATCTGAAGCTACTATGCTTTTAAGGCCTACTACAATGTATTTTTGGCCTAAATAAGCCGGAACCAGCTACAGGATAGATAGATTTGTAAATCTAATTTAAATAATAATACACACCCAAACATTTTTACCATTTATTTTTGTGAATTTATAGAGTAATAAATTATGACTATAGCTACCATGCGTTTAAGACTTGTGAAGTCAGCCACTGAAGTTTTGAATCTACCACTTAATACTACAATGTATTTTTGGTCTAAATAAGCCGGAACCAGCTACAGGTAATGTTGTGGCTCATTGGTGTTACTCTTTATACAGGACCTCACATACACTAATGAGCCAAAACATTAGGACCAGCCACCTAACACGCTGTCAACACATCTGTGACTCACTGACATGTGTAAGTCCTTTGTAACAAACAGATACATGCTTGATTGAGTTGTAGTGGTCAGGCTACAAATCTATCTATCCTGTATAGCTGTTTCCAGCTTATTCAGACCAAAAATGCATTAAGACCCTGCAAGAACACCAAGCCAAGAGCTTAGGTTTCAGAAATCTAATTTAAATAATAATACACACCCAAACATTTTTACCATTTATTACTATTTATGCAGGACCTCACATACACTAATGAGCCAAATCATTAGAAACACCCACCTAATATGCTGTCAACACAGCTCTGACTCACTGACACATTTGAGTCTTCTATAACTATTTAATTATATATAAAGCTGATACATGCTTGATTGAGTTGTAGAGGTTGGGATACAAATCTATCTATCTATCTATCTATCTATCTATCTATCTATCTATCTATCTATCTATCTATCTATCTATCTATCTATCTATCTATCTATCTATCTATCTATCTATCTATCTATCTATCTATCTATCCATCTATCCATCCATCCATCCATCCATCCATCCATCCATCCATCCATCCATCCATCCATCCATCCATCCATCCATCCATCCATCCATCCATCCATCCATCCATCCATCCATCCATCCATCCATCTATCTATCTATCTATCTATCTATCTATCTATCTATCTATCTATCTATCTATCTATCTATCTATCTATCCTGTAGATGGTTGAAAATGTGTGCACAGTTAAGCCAAAACATTAGACTCCCAAAACCTGTACATGGCAGTGTCTGTTTTGTAACAATTTTGCATACGACAGGGATATATTAAATATCTGGCTAATGGAAGTTGTAGTACGTGTTGAAGCATCAGTACAGCAACAGTAAAGAATGCTCACAGGCAATCGACAAGCCACAAACCGCCGACAGCTTAGTAGGCAGCCAGCACTCATTGATCCCAGCGGACATGAAGGCTATGGCGTCTGGTGTGGACCAATAGAAGAGCTACTGAGGCTCAAATTGCAGATAATTGAAATACTGGTAATGAGGCGAATGGATGAACATGTCACAACACAGTACATTTGACTGTCACAGGCCAGTAAAAGTGTCCTTGCTAATGCCTGTCAACCATCAAAAGCACCTACAATTGCGCACACATTACAACTGAACCTTGGAGCATTCAAAGAAGGCTGACTAGTCAGACAAAACCTGTTATTTTATTCCTTTTTATATATATATATATATATCACACAGACGGCTACGCACATATGCGTCATTTACCCTTTAGAAGAGTTGGCACCAGGACACACTGTAGAATGATCCACCTTGCAACGTTAGACGTTAAAAAGCCTGCTGGTAATTTTCTGATACCAGATTTCACAGGACTCCTTCAGATGTTTAATGAAGTGCATGTTCCAGTAGGTCAGATCAGTTTTAACAGCGTATTAGGCAGGTGGTCCGAATCAGTGTAATGTAATGAAGAGATAAGCTCACATCTCTATCTCCTGGTTAATTTTCTGGCAGCAGCCTTTGAAATGAACTGTTGCTGTCTGCTAGATGACTAATAATGATAAATGGATAAAGAGTTTTTCTAGGTCCTGTGCCAACATAATCTTCTTAAATGTTGCAGTTTTAGGGTTGTAATATGTTAATTTAATTATCACTTTAATATACTTATAAAACTCAAACAAGGATTTGTTGTCTTAGCATTTTAGCGGTATTAGATTTGTGGTAGGTATTACATATATGTATGATGCATCCATGTGGTGGTGTTTTTTTTCCTTCCTTTTTTCTTCAGATTTTTTTAGCATGTCCAAATTTTACCCAATTGCGTTATGCTTCCTCTCTACTGGTGCTGACCCCCACCCCTGATTGAGGAGAGCGAACTGACACACATTCCCTACGACATGTGAGCAGTAGCCGACTGCATTTTTTCACCTGCACGAGGAGAGTTCATATGTGAATCAGCCCTGTGCACGGAGCATTATTCCTCTACTCTGTTCAGACGGCATCAACGTTTTTTTTTATTATTACAATTTTAAAGCTATGCGGCTCGGTGGGGAGCACTGTCGCCTCACAGCAAGAAGGTCCTGGGTGTGTTCCCCAGGCGGGGAGGTCCGGGTCCTTTCTGTGTGGAGTTTGCATGTTCTCCCCGTGTCTGCGTGGGTTTCCTCCAGGAGCTCCGGTTTCCTCCCACAGTCCAAAAACATGCAGTCCAATGATCCCATTGGATCAGCAGTTAATAAAGTGAGAGAGTGAGTGAGTGAGTCTTACAGTAGCTTAAAGAGCTTTTTAATGTAATGGAACAGTGACGGGCAGTAGGGGTTTGTAATTTTTTTATTATAGTTTTAAAGCTGGAAAAAATAAACATTTAGAAATATAACAAAGGGACAAATATTAAAGCTTGACATAGGGCAAAGTACAAAATTAGTAATGATTTTCTTTCTTTCTTTTGGAGCAATATGGAGCAATTTCACATCTAAACAATGCTCATCCACTATCATCCAGTGTGCATCCAGTGCTACAAAGCAAAGTGGATGGACATAAATGTAATAAGGCCTGATTCCCTATTGCCAAATAATTGTTTGAAAGTCATAAATAATACAGGAACCATTTTAAATCTAACAGGTAACAGTTGCTCAAACCAAGCTGACACTGATCTTTGCTTTGCTGATCACATGAACAAAGAACTAAAGTCTCTAAGTCCATTCCAAGGCTGCCATTACATGCATGACCCTGTCGAGCGTTTGTGTACCTTTGACCTCAACTGTAACTGCTGTTAAATTGCTTAATGTTTTATTCACTTCTATACACTCAGCATGAGTGTAAATAGGATTGAAGAAGTTTATAGACAGTGCTAATAAAGAATGAAGAACAAGACATAATGACACATTAATTTATGAAAGAATAATATTATCTTCATATTAAATTCTGGTGAAATTATTTTTAATGTGTGCATGAATATAATGACACTTAAGTATAATACCAATAAATACAATACAGTGGTACCTTGCAATTCAACGTCCCCTAAACTCAAAATCTTTGAAACTCAACACCAATCGTCAAGAAATTTGTACCCTTAAACTCAACATTTCCCTTAAAGTCAACGTTTTCTCTAAACTCAACATGTGCGCGACTGCTGCTTTGTTTAGCACTCGGCTTGAGTGTAAATACGAGACGAATCTGCATTTGTGTGGAATAAGCATCAAATCCGGTCTGAAAGCGTCCACATGTATCTGTGTTTATCTGGATTTTCCTCCTGTTTCACTTTGAAACTTGTGTTGCAGCTCGAGGTTCTGAGAAATTGTGAGAATCAGCTTTTCTGAGTCTAAAATGCTTATCATTAAAAAAAAAGCTTAATGTGACTTAATGTACAGTATTAAAAGAACAACACAGAAACACTAAAACTCTCTTAATTATTACTGCTCATACATTCTCTACACTAATTAAGAAGCATAGGAAAACAATAAAGAAGTAAAGTGCAGGTTTTATTGTATCTTTTATTGATTTTTAACTGTTTTCAATTATACTTATAATTAGAGTTGTGTAATATTAATAATACTAATAAACTTATAATATTTTTAGTGTATAAGTATTAAAAACAACTCCATTATTTTACATTAGACTAAACTATATGCAGTTCCACGGGACCATAGAATGCATTAACAGGTTTTTCATACATCCTTATGGGAAAAAAATAGCTTAAAACTAGGGCTGTCAAAGTTAACGCGATAATAACGCATTAACACGATCTCAATTTAACGCGATTAAAAAAATAGTGCCATTAACGCAAATTCTATTTGGCCCTGCGAGTCATCCGTAGTTCATGTTGAGACTTGACCCTGCACGGCATCTCTCATTAAGACAGCGTTTCTCAAAGTGTGGGGCGCACGTCTGACTGGTAGAACCAACGTTTTAACGTCGGATTTGCCACCGTTTTTTTCATTTGCTGTTTGTTAACATAATGTAACCGAGCGTCGTAGTGATGCACTTGCTTAACAAAGAAATAAATACACGGTATATTCACAAGTTGTCAGAAGCAGAACACTTTTATTACTTCTTCTGTTACGGTACCGAATAGCGGACAGCTAGAGTCATCGCGTTAGCCAAGCATGCTATTCCATGAACTATGGAAGCCCCAAAGGGTCAAAACACACTCACTTCGTGTAGAAACGTCCATCAAACGATTGTCATGATACAACCACAGAAAGGTCTGTTACAATAACTACGCCTTGTTCCACCTAAAGCACCGCTGATTTACAATGTTTGCTGATGGAGAAATTTTAACCTATAATCTGACATATACAGTGTATCACAAAAGTGAGTACACCCCTCACATTTCTGCAAATATTTCATTATATCTTTTCATGGGACAACACTATAGACATGAAACTTGGATATAACTTAGAGTAGTCAGTGTACAGCTTGTATAGCAGTGTAGATTTACTGTCTTCTGAAAATAACTCAACACACAGCCATTAATGTCTAAATGGCTGGCAACATAAGTGAATACACCCCACAGTGAACATGTCCAAATTGTGCCCAAAGTGTCAATATTTTGTGTGACCACCATTATTATCCAGCACTGCCTTAACCCTCCTGGGCATGGAATTCACCAGAGCTGCACAGGTTGCTACTGGAATCCTCTTCCACTCCTCCATGATGACATCACGGAGCTGGTGGATGTTAGACACCTTGAACTCCTCCACCTTCCACTTGAGGATGCGCCACAGGTGCTCAATTGGGTTTAGTCCATCACCTTTACCTTCAGCTTCCTCAGCAAGGCAGTTGTCATCTTGGAGGTTGTGTTTGGGGTCGTTATCCTGTTGGAAAACTGCCATGAGGCCCAGTTTTCGAAGGGAGGGGATCATGCTCTGTTTCAGAATGTCACAGTACATGTTGTAATTCATGTTTCCCTCAATGAACTGCAGCTCCCCAGTGCCAGCAACACTCATGCAGCCCAAGACCATGATGCTACCACCACCATGCTTGACTGTAGGGAAGATACAGTTGTCTTGGTACTTCTCACCAGGGCGCCGCCACACATGCTGGACACCATCTGAGCCAAACAAGTTTATCTTGGCCTCGTCAGACCACAGGGCATTCCAGTAATCCATGTTCTTGGACTGCTTGTCTTCAGCGAACTGTTTGCGGGCTTTCTTGTGCGTCAGCTTCCTTCTGGGATGACGACCATGCAGACCAAGTTGATGCAGTGTGCGGCGTATGGTCTGAGCACTGACAGGCTGACCTCCCACGTCTTCAACCTCTGCAGCAATGCTGGCAGCACTCATGTGTCTATTTTTTAAAGCCAACCTCTGGATATGACGCCGAACACATGGACTCAACTTCTTTGGTCGACCCTGGCGAAGCCTGTTCCGAGTGGAACCTGTCCTGGAAAACCGCTGTATGACCTTGGCCACCATGCTGTAGCTCAGTTTCAGGGTGTTAGCAATCTTCTTATAGCCCAGGCCATCTTTGTGGAGAGCAACAATTCTATTTCTCACATCCTCAGAGAGTTCTTTGCCATGAGGTGCCATGTTGAATATCCAGTGGCCAGTATGAGAGAATTGTACCCAAAACACCAAATTTAACAGCCCTGCTCCCCATTTACACCTGGGACCTTGACACATGACACCAGGGAGGGACAACGACACATTTGGGCACAATTTGGACATGTTCACTGTGGGGTGTACTCACTTATGTTGCCAGCTATTTAGACATTAATGGCTGTGTGTTGAGTTATTTTCAGAAGAGAGTAAATCTACACTGCTATACAAGCTGTACACTGACTACTCTAAGTTATATCCAAGTTTCATGTCTATAGTGTTGTCCCATGAAAAGATATAATGAAATATTTGCAGAAATGTGAGGGGTGTACTCACTTTTGTGATACACTGTATATGAAGTCAGGGGTCTCTGCTGGATAGTATTACTGCCTAGTATGTGAGTGAATAAAACTCCCTTACAGTTTTCTGTTGTCCCAGCAGTTTTTAACATAAGTACATTTAGCATAAAATGTGTTCACCATTTTAATTGTAACATTTCACTTAAAAAACCTTGTTTTCTATAAAAAAAAATTTTATGCGATTAATAGCGATTAACTATACGAAATTCTGAGATTAATCGCGATTAAAATTTTTAATTGTTTGACAGCCCTACTTAAAACTCAACGCCTTTTGAACTCAGCCCCACTCCCAGAATCAATTGAGGTTGAGTTTCAAGGTACCACTGTATATCTAAAATTTAATATGTGTATCTGATAACACAGGTGTACCTGGTTACACAAAGACAAGTTAGTTTAAAACCTGCTCATTTCTTAATGCTCATTCAAAACATTTTGTGAGGAGAGTGGGTCACTAAGTATACTTTTTCAGTTTTATTTGAGTCAAACTATGTTTGTATGACTGTTAATTGCTTTTTTATGTTTGTCTTATTCAAAGTTATTGATTTCTTATTTCAAAAAATATTGTAAAGATGTATTTTTATTAAAGCAAACATACAAATATAAGGAAGTTATTAATACATTAATATAATTATGGATGCTTGGGTGGAGCAACTGTCTAATGCACTGGTCCACACTGCTGAGTTTGAGTTTGGTTTAATGATTCTGCTTAAAGTCTCAGCTCTGCTTTAAACCTGGTTGGGTATCTACAGGAGGCAGAGAAAAGACCCACTCACATTAAGAGATTTTGAAATACAAGTTCTATTATTGTCATTACTTTCTGTACAGTTCATTCTGAATACATGTGCATTTACACAATAATAAAATATCTTGCAGACAAGGATGACAGTAACAATGCAGAATAAACCTGAATTCCAGTGACAGGCAGAGACATATAGAGCAGTTTTTTATTAGTCTTACCATAAACTATTTACTTATTATGCAGTGAGAACTGTGCAATGATTATGACATGGTCATTATGCTAATATTTCTATTTAGAAAAGATAAATTATTTCATAACCGGAGAGGTTTCACTGTCATTAAAGGCCACATTGTAGTAAGCTATCAGCACTGTGCAATTTAATTTAGCCTGCCCATTGTTGTTTAGAGCAAAGAGCTGGGAGTCTAATGGCCTGCACTGAGCTCTAGTCTCACTACCCAATCAATATTAGATGTCTTTAATGTTTTATTTTTTATATCTCTTTCCATTTCTTGCTTAGAGTCACTCTTTCTCTCTTTCTATCACACACACACACACACACACACACACACACACATTAAAGAAAGTGTGTATAGTCAAACCTCAAATCAATATTTGTATAACATCCTATTTCAAAACCGTGAACATCAATTTCGAGTTGGTTCCACTTGTGCTGCTAAAACAACATCCAGTGTCTTAAAAACATTTCAATGGATTTTGGGTTATTGCTGCAGTAATTCACTGCCATTCGGCCATAAAAGTTAGTCAGACACTGATGTTGGCATTCCAGTTTATTTCAGAATTGAGAAATGTGTAATGTCAAGATTATATACAGTGTATCACAAAAGTGAGTACACCCCTCACATTTCTGCAAATATTTCATTATATATTTTCATGGGACAACACTATAGACATGAAACTTGGATATAACTTAAGAGTAGTCAGTGTACAACTTGAATAGCAGTGTAGATTTACTGTCTTCTGAAAATAACTCAACACACAGCCATTAATGTCTAAATGGCTGGCAACATAAGTGAGTACACCCAACAGTGAACATGTCCAAATTGTGCCCAAAGTGTCAATATTTTGTGTGACCACCATTATTATCCAGCACTGCCTTAACCCTCCTGGGCATGGAATTCACCAGAGCTGCACAGGTTGCTACTGGAATCCTCTTCCACTCCTCCATAATGACATCACGGAGCTGGTGGATGTTAGACACCTTGAACTCCTCCACCTTCCACTTGAGGATGCGCCACAGGTGCTCAATTGGGTTTAGTCCATCACCTTTACCTTCAGCTTCCTCAGCAAGGCAGTTGTCATCTTGGAGGTTGTGTTTGGGGTCGTTATCCTGTTGGAAAACTGCCATGAGGCCCAGTTTTCGAAGGGAGGGGATCATGCTCTGTTTCAGAATGTCACAGTACATGTTGGAATTCATGTTTCCCTCAGTGAACCGCAGCTCCCCAGTGCCAGCAACACTCATGCAGCCCAAGACCATGATGCTACCACCACCATGCTTGACTGTAGGCAAGATACAGTTGTCTTGGTACTTCTCACCAGGGCGCCGCCACACATGCTGGACACCATCTGAGCCAAACAAGTTTATCTTGGTCTCGTCAGACCACAGGGCATTCCAGTAATCCATGTTGTTGGACTGCTTGTCTTCAGCAAACTGTTTGCGGGCTTTCTTGTACGTCAGCTTCCTTCTGGGATGACGACCATGCAGACCGAGTTGATGCAGTGTGCGGCGTATGGTCTGAGCACTGACAGGCTGACCTCCCACGTGTTCAACCTCTTCAGCAATGCTGGCAGCACTCATGTGTCTATTTTTTAAAGCCAACCTCTGGATATGACACCGAACACGTGGACTCAACTTCTTTGGTCGACCCTGGCGAAGCCTGTTCCGAGTGGAACCTGTCCTGGAAAACCGCTGTATGACCTTGGCCACCATGCTGTAGCTCAGTTTCAGGGTGTTAGCAATCTTCTTATAGCCCAGGCCATCTTTGTGGAGAGCAACAATTCTATTTCTCACATCCTCAGAGAGTTCTTTGCCATGAGTTGCCATGTTGAATATCCAGTGGCCAGTATGAGAGAATTGTACCCAAAACACCAAATTTAACAGCCCTGCTCCCCATTTACACCTGGGTCCTTGACACATGACACCAGGGAGGAACAACGACACATTTGGGCACAATTTGGACATGTTCACTGTGGGGTGTACTCACTTATGTTGCCAGCTATTTAGACATTAATGGCTGTGTGTTGAGTTATTTTCAGAAGACAGTAAATCTACACTGCTATACAAGCTGTACACTGACTACTCTAAGTTATATCCAAGTTTCATGTCTATAGTGTTGTCCCATGAAAAGATATAATGAAATATTTGCAGAAATGTGAGGGGTGTACTCACTTTTGTGATACACTGTATATATTTTAAGCATGTCCAATTGCCTGATTGCGTCACGCTTCCTCTCCACTAATGCCGACCCCCGCTTTGATTTGAGGAGAAAGAAACTAACCAACGCCCCCTCCGACACATAGACTGCAGCCGTATGCATTTTGTCACCCACACTAGGCGTGTGCAAATCAGCCTTGTGTATGGAGAGACACATTCTGATCCGCACTCTTTCCCCGCCTCTGTGCAGGCGGCATCAATCAGCCAGCAGAGGTCGTAGTGCATCACAAGGAGTCCCTATCAGGCTTAATACTCCACCTCTATATGAACAACCAATCGTTGCTCGTGTGGCCGCTCAGCCCAGCCGGATGGCAGAGCTGAGATTCGATATGATGTATTCGAGATCCCAGCTCTGGTGCGCTAGCTTGTGTTTTTACCGCTGCGCCACCTAAGCGGCATTAAGTTAGTTAATTAGTTAGTTAGTTAATTATTTATTATTATATTTTTTAGAACTTCTCTGTATGCTATTTAATTAGTCTGATAGTGGTATGCTTTACACAACTCTAATAATGCTTTGCAAATGTTGACCTTAGGTTTGTGTACACCAAGTGGACAGTGGTAGCTTAGTGGGTAGAGCTTTGGGCTACCAACTGAAAGGCTCAGAGTTCAAATCCCAACTCTGCCATGCAATCACTTTTGGGCTCTTTAGCAAGGCCCCTAACCCCTCTGCTCCAAGGGTGCCATTCGATGGCTGACCCTGCGCTCTGATACACAAAGAAAGAATTTTATTGTACTGTACGTCTGTACATGTATATATGACAAAAAAGGCATTCTATTACCTGCTCAGCCATAGAAACCCAGATAAAACACTTGTTAAGCAGTTCGTGTGCTCATGTTGAGTGAGAAACCCAATAAGCAGTTCATGTTCTGATGTTGCGTGCAGGAACGTGGTAGTCTGTAGCAACTAAGAACAGACTGATGTAGCCATTATTCAGTCTAGCACTCTGCTTTTTTATTGTGTAAGCTTGTGTGACCTACATCTAGATCTACATCTAAAGGCAACGTGTAAACCTCAGAACTCATCCTGCTGTGCGCAGCCACTCTACCAGCTGCACCACTGTGCCAACCTTATCAAAATATACTTACTAAAATGTTTAGTATTCTAATACATTTACATATTAATGAGGTTATAATAAACAGGAACAGACAGAGCGAAGGAGGTACAGCTCTACACTGATTAAATGCAGTGATTAATATAAGGTGAAGATTTTAGACATTAATTAATGCATATTTTGGCAATAACTATCATTTGTAATGTTGTAGATTTGTTTATTTACTTACGGTATTTTATTATTTATTTATTTTTATTTTTTTATTTTTTTAATTTATTATTCTATAATCAGTCAGATAAAATTACTGCACAGTAAAATTTGAATTTCTTTGCAATAATTGTATTAGGTTGTTCATTACAAATAAGAATGGTAAATGCCAAATGGTCAGACCACAGGCATGTTATCATATGTCATTATAGACAAAGTGCAATAAGTCAGACTGTTCAAAAGCCTAGTGAGCTGCCTTGCTGTCTACTGCAGATAGAGGATTCTACGAAGTCATCGACTTATAAGACAGGTTAATCAGACGCGCTACATCACCACAGTTTTTGCTTACTAAGCTAAGCCAGTTAGTCCCAGGCTATTTAAACCAATGGGCTGAGGCAGAACAACCCCCTAGCATACCAGCTAACATATCCCTCCGTTTACCGAAAAAGGTTACATTGTCACTGACAAGCCTGAATTTGCAAATAACACTTGACACATCTGCACCTGTATACAAAATAAAAAAAGAGTTTATTTACATTTAAAAAGAACTGTTTGTTTCTTTGCATTCATCCGAAAAGTTGTGCTGCACTGAATGCTGGGATTGCCTTCACTGCTAAGGAAGCATCAGATGCTCCCGTGTTTATCAAACAGATTATCGCTTAAAATTAAGGCACCTCAGTATGCAGCATTTTAGATATCTAACAATTCGAACAGCATTCTTCTCGGGAGCGTGTGTAGGATGGCGTAGAACGCAGACTATGTCGATAACTCACTAGGTTTTCGAACACAGCCTGAATCTAAATCTTTCTTATTTGGTGGCACAGTGGCTCATTGGGTAGCGCTGTTGCCTCACAGCAAGAAGGTCCTGGGTTTTATTCCCAGGTGGAGTGGTCTGGGTCCTTTCTGTCTGGAGTTTGCAGGTTCTCCCCATGTCCGTGTGGGTTTCCTCCAGGAGCTCCAGTTTCCTTTCACAGTCTAAAGACATGCAAGTGAGTTGAATTGAAGATACAAAATTGTCCATGACTGTGTTTGACATTGAACCTGTGAACCAATGAATCTTGTGCATTGATTAACTACCGTTTCTGTCATGAATGTAACCAAGAGTGTAAAACATGACATTAAAATCCTAATAAATAAATAAATCTTCCTCATTAATTAAACGATTATTCAGACCAAACAAAAAAAGGTTTAAAGTCCCTGTCTCTCTTATATGTATACCTACAAGAATAGTTCAAATTGATTGTGTTTCTAACTTTAATGTTGACAGTCATTACCACACCATTGTTCATAAATTATTTCCCCCTTTTTCAGCTCTCATTTCCCTACACACACAGCAGTAAGTAGGCTAATTTCGCTGTTGATCAGGGAGTTTTCAGGGTTTTAGCTGCTAAGTGTAGACTCAGATCAGTGAGTCTCTTAAAGTAAGGATTACTTCAACATCATGTACAAATCAAATAAAAAAAAGTCAGATTGTCAGGTTCTTCCCCAGCTTCTATTAAATAAAGTACAGATTTAAAATGAGTTTGCCTGAATACATCTGTTGAGCCACTTGATGAAAAAGTGTTCACTTTTCACTGGTTAATCCCAAACCTAATAAAAAATCAATCATATTGTTTAAAATATAACCAGCAGAATGTGGGGTTTGCCTCAGCCAGTACAGTATACCCCAGCAGAGAATCCAATAAGGTTCTAGTTAAATTTGTCTACAATGTATAGCAAAATGTCTGTGAAACCTGAGCATTAGCTTGTTGAAAGGTTAATTTCAAAGCTATGCCTTACCTCTCCTGGAAAGGCTTTCTAAAAGAATTTTGAGTGTGTTTGTGAGAATGTGTGCTTGTTTAATCAAAATAGCATTAGTGAAGTGTTTAATGAGAAGTGTTAGACATACCTTCCAGTTGATTCCAAAGATGTTCAAAGGGGTTGAGGTTTGGGCTTTCTGTGCAGGTCACTTAAGTTCCTCTAAACCACACTGCACCCCCACTATCCCCAATGGCCATAAGGCTGATAAATTGTACAAGGCTTCTTCAAAAAGTTTCTGCACTCCATTTATTAAGAATTTCAAAAACTTTTCTACATAGTCACCTTCCTTTGCAATGCATTTTTCCCAGTGTCGTACCACTTTAATGCCATCAGCAAAAAATGTTTTTGGTTGAGCGCATAGCCACAGATGCACTGCTGCTTCCGACCATCATCATCACCTTAAAGCTTTTTTGAGCTGTACAAAAGGTGGAAATCAGGTGGCGCTAAATTTGAACTATAAGATCTCTTAGTCTCTTAGACACTCATTTACTTTACCTAATTAAATGACAATGTTTGAGTTTAACATATTTGTCTGGGCTTCCTAAATTATTTAATTAGTTGTTACTAAATGTTACTAATTGTATTTTACTCCAAAAATTAACTAAATGTTTTAATTTTTTTTTCATGTATTTTTTATTTATTTTTTTCTTTTTTGTTATTTTCTTTTTTGCTAATTTATCCTGGTTTATAGTGCCCCCATTGCCCTTATCCTTTCATGTGTCACGAATCCAGCCTCCAGTTCCCAAAACTCATGTGCATGTGCCACACCCACCTCAAAAGCCAGCACATGGTTGGAGGGTTTATTTTCAGTGTCAAGCCAATGCCCCTCATTAGGATTGGTCTACTACTAATGACCCACAGCTGCACCTCGTCTCAGGTGAAATGCTAATGGCATTTAAGGAAGCAGCTGTGGGTCGTTTACCAGAGGCTTTTTTGTGGTTAATGGTTTTGTGGATATTCATGAGTAGTTTGGTCTAATTCTTGTTTAGTAATACTTTCTTGTCTCATGTTGTCTAGTTTATGTTGTTTTAGCTTAGGGTTTAGGTTTGTTTAGGTGCATGTTTCATGTGTTTAGCATTTGGCTTAGTAGTTTAGCTTAGCATAGGTTATTGTGTTTTGTACCTTGTCTTGTATTTTGTTATTATTAAACATTTTTTAAACATCTCTGCATGTGTGTCCACCCCGCTTGTCATGCATCCATAGCCCAGTCATTACATAAGTACATTTCCATGAGAATACATTTACAAATTTGGAGGGTAATATGATTTTCCAGACGTACTGCAGTTAAAACATAGATATCACATTTACACTCTAACATTTTTACTGTTACTATGTTACCCATCATGTCAACACATCTACATTCTAGCAATAACCTCTTTTTCCATAGTTGTTTCTAAGTTAATTCTGTATTTCCTGAAGACTTCTTCCTGGCCCAACAGTAACTCAGAGTAATAGTAAAGGCAGTACTCTTCCTCTTGGCTAGAGAATAGAATGAAACAAGAGAGAAAGGTCAGGTAATCTGTCTTTTGTGTTGCTTTAATGGAGTGGATGGCCAACTGCCAAGGCCCTTTTGTTGCCTTAGGAGCACAGGTTAAGTAATGCTGCAGCTGGATAATATCTCTCAGCAGTAGGACTGGAGAAGAAATAATGGCTCTGGTTGAATTGAGTTGAGGCATTAACAATGGGAAATGAGTTTTAGCTGGAGACTTTTTGGAAAGTAAGGACAGAGGTGTACCCTGGTTGTCGGTATATGTTTGATTTGTTAAGAGCAGATACAATGTTTATAATATTCACACATGAGAATAGAAGATTCAAAGTCAGCATCTTTTTTCTGTGTGTTAAATGATGGCAACCCCAAATCATTAAAGATTTAGGAGTAAAACAGTGTTGATAAATAATTACATTTATTATATTATAAAACTAACAAGACATCTGTTTTTGTATTTGCTTTTGGCCATTCTGTTCTAAAGGTTCAAAATAAAGTGTAGTGTATACAGATGTTTAGCACCTGGTATGTAATTTACAGAGCATGAAAGTCATACACATGTAAATGTATGTGTATAGAACACAAGCTTCCTCTATCAGCTCATAGCTCAGTAAAAACATGCCAGGGGTGGTTTTCTAACCACCGCTTTCTCTGTGTTAGCTTGATGACATCCAAGATTGACTTGTGTTACCTTAATCAATAAGTCAATCCAAACAGCAGGCCATTTATGCTGTATTAGCATTGTTTGAAATCAGTATTTCTAAATAATAGTGATTCAAAGTAACACATTCCATTTAAGTGTTAGATCTAACCCCAAATCTGGGACAGTATGGAAAATTAAAATAAAATAAAAATGCAGTGTTCCTTACATTTACTTTGACTTTTATTTGATTGCAGACAGTTTAAACCCAAGATATTTTATGTTGTGTCTGTTCATCTTCATTTTATTTGTTAATATACCTCCGTTTCTGCATTTCAGGCCTGCAACACAGGGCTTATAATGAGGTGAAAAAAACTAAATAATGATGTGATTCCAAACAGGTGATGTCAGCAGGTGATTGTAATCATGGTTTGGTACAAAAGCAACATCCAGGAAAGGCTGGATGAGCAAAGATGACCAGAGGATCTTCAGTTTGTCAACAAATGTGTGAAAAATTCCTAAAACGTTTAAAAACAATGTACCTCAAAGAAAGATTGGAAGGGATTTGCATATTTCCCCTTCTATAGTTAATAACATCATTAAAAGATTCAAGAAATCTAGAGGAATTTCAGTGTGTAAATGGCAAGGGTGCAAACCCAAGCTGAACAATTGTGATCTCTAATCCCTTAGATGGTACTGCATGGTAACCACATGGGCAAGGGATTACATTGTTCAAACATTTGTCAAACACTACAATACAGAGTTACATGCATAAATGCAACTTAAAGAAGCCTTATGTTAACCATGTCTAGAATTGGTGTCAAGTTATCTGGGCTTGGAAGCATCTAGGATGGACCATCACACAGTCAAAACATGTATTGTGGTCAAATGAATCAGTAGTTCAGATCTTGTTTGGAAGAAGTGCTTGTGCCATGTGCTTTAGATCAAGGATAGAAAGGACCATCTAGACTGTTATCAGCAACAAATTCAAAAGCCAGGACCTGAAACGCAGGAATGGCTGTATAGTAGCAAATGAAATTAAGTTGACCAGACAAAACTTGGGTTTGTATTATCTACAATGATATAAAAGTCAAAGTAAATGTAAAAAATACTGATTTTTGCTGATGCAGTTAGCTTAGCTTGACATTACATTAGTGCTTGTTGGGTGCAGCGGTAAATTACGCTAGTCCACATACAGACATGATTGGCTATTTTCTCGTGGGGGCAGGTTGAGATGGATTGGTGTCCTTCAATATGTGTTACTGCATTGCGCCTAGTGATTCCAGGGGATTTAAAAAAAAAAATAGAGGCTGTTATTGCTACAGAGATGGCCAACTTTATGTATATGCTATATTTTTTTCTAATCTATATACTAATTATATGTTGAACAAGCTTCATGATGTTGCTGTCTGATCCTGCAGGTGTGTAAACTATATGTGGCAGGCAGTGCGTTTTAATGCAATTAAATTCTGCACAGTCATTCACATTGGCTAATTACACATTTCATTATTCTGTTTCACTTATACCAGTGTTTTTTTCCTCCCCGGCCAGCATGTTAATGTGGGTTACAGCTACTTCACACTTTATCCTATTCTAACAATTCTAATCAGCACAAAACAAGATCCCCCATCTCCTTCACCAACTGTCATCTCCTTCATATTAAGATCAGTGACATGTTGCCACGTAAAAGCCAGTGCACTAGTCAAAAGAAGAAAGAAAAAGTCATAGAGAAATCAATTTTACATTACCCGTACAATTCTGTTAGGAATACACACCTTCAAAGTACTAGAAAACAGGCTGACTGAATTTAAGAATGTGGAAAACTAGACGCTTAAGGGGATGTGTAAATAAAAAATGTGCAAAGCATAGTAATAATGGAACAAACACAATTCATTCTCATGCTCACAGACTGAAGCTTTATTTGCAGTTAGGAGCAAAAATAAACAGTGGAAAATAAAAGTTTCCTTTCTCTTTATTTGAATGTAAACCAAGGGCTTAATTTGTGGTGTTAGCAAAGCTTTCTAAATCCTTGGTTATTTCCTGTGGGTTGCTTATACATCACATATCTTTTCTCCATCAAATAACTGAGCATACCAGCTCACTGGCTGCTCCTGCATTATTCAGTGAATTGCTAAAACGCTGTGGTGTATTGCAGCTTATCCTAATACTTTGTGGATATTTTTCAATGCCCAAGTTTATACCTTGATTGTTTTATTCATTTTCACTAACTATTTATTGAACTAACCACTAATCATGGTGGTTTAGGTGCCATCTAAAGATCCAAAGCATCACAGGACATCACACACTCAATCACCCACATATCTACACCAAGGGACAATCAATGTTCTGCCTATTTTTGGGAGGTTCTAATAGTTACCCCATTTATCAATCAAAATGTGAATTGAAAAAAGGTGAATCTTAGCACTGCAGTGACACAAACATTGTAGTAACGTGTATTGTGGTAGTGTGTGTAATGAAATGCAGGTAGCAGGTGTGTTGTTGGCGTTTTCAAACAACCCAATGGCAATTCTGGGACAAAAATGTATGAGGCCAACCACATCCTGTAATTAGACAAATACAATTCATTCTTTGTGTTTGACATACACTGATATGAAAATTAATGAACAAATAAATACAGTGTATCACAAAAGTGAGTACACCCCTCACATTTCTGCAAATATTTTATTATATCTTTTCATGGGACAACACTATAGAAATAAAACTTGGATATAACTTAGAGTAGTCAGTGTACAACTTGTATAGCAGTGTAGATTTACTGTCTTCTGAAAATAACTCAACACACAGCCATTAATGTCTAAATAGCTGGCAACATAAGTGAGTACACCCCACAGTGAACATGTCCAAATTGTGCCCAAAGTGTCAATATTTTGTGTGACCACCATTATTATCCAGCACTGCCTTAACCCTCCTGGGCATGGAATTCACCAGAGCTGCACAGGTTGCTACTGGAATCCTCTTCCACTCCTCCATGATGACATCACGGAGCTGGTGGATGTTAGACACCTTGAACTCCTCCACCTTCCACTTGAGGATGCGCCACAGGTGCTCAATTGGGTTTAGTCCATCACCTTTACCTTCAGCTTCCTCAGCAAGGCAGTTGTCATCTTGGAGGTTGTGTTTGGGGTCGTTATCCTGTTGGAAAACTGCCATGAGGCCCAGTTTTCGAAGGGAGGGGATCATGCTCTGTTTCAGAATGTCACAGTACATGTTGGAATTCATGTTTCCCTCAATGAACTGCAGCTCCCCAGTGCCAGCAACACTCATGCAGCCCAAGACCATGATGCTACCACCACCATGCTTGACTGTAGGCAAGATACAGTTGTCTTGGTACTTCTCACCAGGGCGCCGCCACACATGCTGGACACCATCTGAGCCAAACAAGTTTATCTTGGTCTCGTCAGACCACAGGGCATTCCAGTAATCCATGTTCTTGGACTGCTTGTTTTCAGCAAACTGTTTGCGGGCTTTCTTGTGCGTCAGCTTCCTTCTGGGATGACGACCATGCAGACCGAGTTGATGCAGTGTGCGGCGTATGGTCTGAGCACTGACAGGCTGACCTCCCACGTCTTCAACCTCTGCAGCAATGCTGGCAGCACTCATGTGTCTATTTTTTAAAGCCAACCTCTGGATATGACGCCGAACACGTGGACTCAACTTCTTTGGTCGACCCTGGCGAAGCCTGTTCCGAGTGGAACCTGTCCTGGAAAACCGCTGTATGACCTTGGCCACCATGCTGTAGCTCAGTTTCAGGGTGTTAGCAATCTTCTTATAGCCTAGGCCATCTTTGTGGAGAGCAACAATTCTATTTCTCACATCCTCAGAGAGTTCTTTGCCATGAGGTGCCATGGTGAATATCCAGTGGCCAGTATGAGAGAATTGTACCCAAAACACCAAATTTAACAGCCCTGCTCCCCATTTACACCTGGGACCTTGACACATGATACCAGGGAGGGACAACGACACATTTGGGCACAATTTGGACATGTTCACTGTGGGGTGTACTCACTTATGTTGCCAGCTATTTAGACATTAATGGCTGTGTGTTGAGTTATTTTCAGAAGACAGTAAATCTACACTGCTATACAAGCTGTACACTGACTACTCTAAGTTATATCCAAGTTTCATGTCTATAGTGTTGTCCCATGAAAAGATATAATGAAATATTTGCAGAAATGTGAGGGGTGTACTCACTTTTGTGATACACTGTACATCACATACACCAATCAGCCAAAACAATAAAACCACCTCCTTGTTTCTACACTCAGTGTCCATTTTCTCTGCTCCACTTACCATATAGAAGCACTTTGTAGTTCTACAATTACTGACTGTAGTCCATCTGTTTCTGTACATACTTTTTAACCTGCTTTCTCCCTGTTCTTCAATAGTCAGGACCATCACAAAGCAGGTATCATTTAGGTGGTGGATGATTCTCAGCACTGCAGTGACAATGACATGGTGGTGGTGTGTTAGTGAGTGTTGTGCTGGTATGAGTGGATCAGACACAGCAGCACTGCTGGAGTTTTTAAATACCGTGTAAACTCACTGTCCACTCTATTAGACACTCCTACCTAGTTGATTCATCTTGTAGATGTAAAGTCAGAGATGATCGCTCATCTATTGCTGCTGTTTGAGTTGGTCATCTTCTAGACCTTCATCAGTGGTCACAGGACGCTGCCCACAGAGCGCTGTTGGCTGGATATATTTTTGGTTGGTGGATTATTCTGAGTCCAGCAGTGACAGTGAGGTGTTTAAAAACTCCATCAGCATTGCTGTGTCTTGTCTGTGTCCACTCTTACCAGCACAACACACACTAACACACCACCATATCAATGTCACTGCAGTGCTGAGAATGATCCACCACCCAAATAGTACCTACTCTGTAGTGGTCCTGGGAGAGTCCTGACCATTGAAGAACAGCATGAAAGGGGGTTAACAAAGCATGCAGAGAAACAGATGGACTACAGTCAGTAATTGTAGAACTATGCTTCTATATGGTAAGTGGAGCTGATAAAATGGACAATGTGTGTAGGAACAAGGAGGTGTTTTTAATGTTATGGCTGATCAGTGTACATCAACAAGCAACCACATAGGACCCCACTGACCAGATCATGTTTGGGTGGTTGATCTCGGCACTGCAATGGCTTGTATTGCGGTAGTGTGTGTTGTACTAGTATGCAGGTGGCATGCTGATGTGCTGTTGTGATTTCTTTAACTAATTTTAACCAAAGGTATGGGGCCAACCACATCCTGTAATTAGACAGATATACAATTAATTATTTGTGTTTGACATACAATGATATGTTCCCTGTTACAATTAAATCTTTAGAAAACATAGTCAATTAATGAACAAATGAATACATCACATACAGTACATCACCAAGAAACCACATAGGACCGCACTGACCAGATAATGTTTGGGTAGTGAACCATTCTCAGCACTGTAGTGACACAAACATGGTAGTAACTTGTATGTGGTAATGTGTGTTGTAATGAAATGCAGGTGGCAGGTGTGTTGTCAGGTGTCTTAAACTCATTGGCAGTTCTGGGAAAAAATAGTGTTCCAACCAAAAGTATGGGGCCAACCGCATCCTGTAATCAGACAGTGTCCACTGATTAAAAACAAACACAGAAAAAATGTACTAGCTATACTCTCTAACTGTACACCAACAGTGAGTGCACAAAACATCAATCTGCATTACAGAACTTCCTTCCTAACACCTTGTCATTTGAAATTACTTTGATGGACCAATATGGATTAGGGATCCATATTGTATTGTATTTTACATCAAGCTATCCACCTCTAGGTAATGGTCTGTAATACAAAAGGTTTCTAAATGGAAGCCCTGCTATGAATCTCAGCTTTGTGAAGCTTATGATGTACTGTATAGTCATTTGCTGAGACTGGCTTACAGAGGTGTTGTGTTTATTACAGTGGTTGTACTTATTGGCCTTTTCAGTGCTGACAGCAATTCTTTGTGTTTGACCTACACTGCCACTTTTTTTTTTTTCTTTAGATTTTAGCATAGTCAATTTGTCTTTCGCTGCTGGGGATCCCTGATTGCATTCGAGGAGGGTATATTTCCTGCTCAAGCATCTTCCGACTCACAGTCCTTAGCGGACCCTTTCTTATTCAGCCATGCTTCTGCACAGGCGCCTGCTAATCAGGGTCCTTGCACAGCGTTAGAAGACCCCAACCACATAGTCCAGTCATCCCACCCTAACAGACATGGTAGTCAGTTGGTGTCTGCTGCAGGCACTGCAAATTATGCCCGCTAGATGGCGCACAGCCGACCGGTGGCAATGCCGAGTTTCGAACCAAGGTGTTCAGAATCTCAGCACTGGTGTGCTAGCGGAATATCCTGCTGCGCCACCTGGGCACTGTCTTGAATATTTTTTAATTGATAAAAGCAAAAAGAAAAGCTTTGCAATGTTTTTACTGATCAACTTTATTATATTTTGAAAATAGAAGCAAACAAAATTGAATGCCTGCAACACATTCCAAAACAGTTGGGTCATATGCAAAATAAGAGTGATGTTTATAGAATATTCAAGATTGAGGCAATCCACAATAAGCAGGTGAATAAAAAAACAGGTGTTGGAATCCTGATTTGGTATAAAAGGGGGATCCACCAAAGGTCTTTACAAGCAATAATGGGTTGTGACTCGCTACTGTGTTTCAAACTTCATGAGATAATTGTCAATCAGTTTAAAAAGAACATTTCTCGATGTAAGTTATTTGAATGATTTATGTATTTTACCATTTACTGTTCATAATATTGTGAAAAGATTCAGGGATTCAGGTAATCTGAAGAGATTTTAGTCTGTGTAGGGCAGGAACTGAAATCACTATTGAACGTGAGTGACCTTCAAGCCCTTGGACAACAATGTGTGAGGATATCTGATATAACACAGTGCTAAACATGCCTCTGCCCCAACTTTTTTGACTGTGTTGGAAGCATCAAATCCGAATTGTGTTTCTATTTACAAAATAAACTGAACTCAATTAGTGACAACATTGGAAATCTTTTCTTTCTACTTATGTGCATTAAATAGAATTCAAGAGATTCAAGAGAATAAACAAATCACAGATTCTAGAAATGGAGTTTCTTTACAAATGTATAAAGAACTTACAGACACGTTATAGCATAATGTATCATTTTTTTATTTTTTTATTCTTTGCAATGCAACACATCTTAAGATAACTCAGGAATACATATCAAGCCATCTGTTTGTGCTGTGCAAGGGGTGTGAAATAACAAGCATTTCAGAAAAAAATACATGAGAAAAATGATCTTTTAGCTATGCTTGTGTTAAATGCCTTATTTTATTAATTTGTTTTTTTCTTTTTTACTTTTGTTTGTTATATACACACACATTACATTTAAGAACAATCTGTAAAACCAACTGTTATGTCTTTCATTAATATTCAAGCTGTAATTTGTGAACAGATATCATTTCCTTTTGAGATCAGGATGCCCCAAGCAATGCAATGTGAGTCGTGCCTAATAAAGTGGTTGCTGTGCAGCGACCTGGTTCCCAGAAACCTATGTTTTATTATCATCTCTGGTTAATGTCTGTGAGGAGTTTTGCATGATTTTTGTAGGTGTGTGTTTATTCCAGAATGGGAACAGTGGGCACAGGTCAGGAATACACTCTGGACAGAATGCCAATCCATTTAATGAGATCATACAAGACCTTATTTACATCACTTGCTTACATCCCAGGGGCAGTTTAGAGTAGCCAATCCACATGTTCTTGACAGGGAAAACAGTGTACTTCCTTCCTTCCTTCCTTCCTTCCTTCCTTCCTTCCTTCCTTCCTTCTTTCCTTCCTTCCTTCCTTCCTTCCTTCCCTCCTTCCTTTTTTTCCCTTTCCTTCCTTCCTCCATCATCATCCACCTACCTTCCTACCTACCTTCCAACCTACCTAACTTCCTTTTTTCCTTTCTTTCTTCCCTCCTTCCTTCCTCCCATCCATCATCATCCATTCATCCATTTACCTACCTACTCACCAATGATTACAATAACAGCAGTTACAATGTACTTAACTGGAACAACCATTGTTTTTTATTAGTTAATTAGGGCTCCTTCCCTCCATATTTCTTTCCTTCCTTCCTTTCTTCCTTCTTTCCTTCATTACATCCATCATTATCATCCATCCATCTACCTACCTACCTACCAAACTTCTTTCCTTCCTTCATTCCAGCCATCATACATCCATCTAAATACCCACCAACTTTATTGCCTTCCTTCCCTCCTTCCTTTCGTCCATCCATCATCATCCATTCATCCATTTACCTTCCTACCTACCAACCCTTTTTCTTTCATTTCATCCATCATCATTAATTCATCCATTCATCTACCTACCTGCCTACCTACCTACTAACCTTCTTTCCTTCATTACCACCATCCATCCATCTATCCATCCATCCATTCATCTACCTACCTAGCAACCTTCTTTACTTCATTCCATCCCTCATCATCATCCATCCATCTACCTACCTACCTACATACCTACCTACCTACCTACCTACCTACCTACCTACCTACCTACCAAACCTATTTCCTTCCTTCATTCCATCCATCATACATCTAACTACCCACCAACCTTCTTGCCTTCCTTCCTTTCTTCCATCCATCATCATCCATCAATGTATCTATCTATCTACCTACCAACCTACTTTCCTTCCATCCATCCATCCACCTACCTACCTACCAACCTACTTTCCTTCCATCCATCCATCCACCTACCTACCTACCAACCTACTTTCCTTCCATCCATCCATCCATCTACCTACCTACCAACCTACTTTCCTTCCATCCATCCATCCACCTACCTACCTACCAACCTACTTTCCTTCCATCCATCCATCCACCTACCTACCAACCTACTTTCCTTCCATCCATCCATCTACCTACCTACCAACCTTTCCTTCTTTTTTCCTTCCCTTCATCCATCTATCATCCATCTATCATCCATCTATCCTCCTTTCTGTCCATTCATTTATCCACCTACCTACCTACCTACCAACCTTCTTTCCTTCCTTCCTTTACTTACTTACTATACTCACTGACTGACTAGCTAACTGACTGACTAACTTACTCAGTAAATTTGCCTGCCAGTTAAAAAGTGCCAAACGCTAAAGGTTCTATAGTCACCAAGCTGCTATTGTTGGACCCTTGAGTAAAGCCTTCATATGTAAGTTCTCAGTTGTAAGACATTTTGGATAAAGATGTCTGTGAAATGCATACTACACATTGTTACACATTAGCAAAGTTAATGTGACAATATTTTAACATATAATAATTTAATGTTACTTTTGGCTATATTCATTTTAGGTATCATCAGAACAGCATTGCCAGACATGGATAGAGAAGGAAAAGAGCACTACACAGTGGTCATCCAGGCCAAAGACATGGCGGGACAGGTGGGAGGATTGTCCGGCTCCACTACCGTCAACATCACGCTCACTGATGTCAATGATAACCCTCCTAAATTCCCTCCAGGTAAATAACACAGCACAGATTGTCTTTTATTTATGTCCTTCTCAGGTCAGAATTCAGTCACAGTAAAACTGATGCTGCGAGGATGAATTGTTGCCAGATTATTGATTGTTAGATTTGATTTCATGGCTTTATATGATATGTCAAAATCAGATCAGCAGCTCTCTCTCAGTGAGTGGACTGATTCGCTGTTATAGGTTCTGGTAAATGTGTTAAAGGTTTTATTTGTTTGTTTGTTATTTAGACCGAGTTATGGAAGGTACAATGTGAGAGAAAACAAATAAATACAAATAAATTAAATAAGGTAACCCAAAGCCCTGTGTGAATTTATTGAGACAGCTTCAAAAATTTTTTTATATATTTTAACATTCTTAGTAAAGAAAAGCACTTTGTGAGCATGTTGCAGGTAATGTAGAAAAGACAAATTTAAACAAACCCATTAAATAATTAACAAATAAGCAAATAATGATTTACCAATAATGCGTGTGTATATGTTTTACTCTTTTTTTAATAATAGGGAATAAAAAACTATTAATTATCAAACCAAAAATTATTTATATAAGTAGGGTGGCTCGGTGGGTAGCACTGTCGCCTCACAGCAAGAAGGTCCTGGGTTCGATCCCCAGGCGGGGTGGTCCGGGTCCTTTCTGTGCTGAGTTTGCATGTTCTCCCTGTGTCTGCGTGGGTTTCCTCTGGGAGCTCCGGTTTCCTCCCACAGTCCAAAAAAACATGCAGTCAGGTTAATTGGAGACACTGAATTGCCCTGAATTGCCCTGCGATGGACTGGTGCCCCGTCCAGGGTGTTACTGTGTGCCTTGCGCCCATTGAAAAGCTGGGATAGGCTCCAGCAACCCCCCCGCGACCCTAATTGGATAATCGGTTAAGAAAGTGAGTGAGTGAGTGAGTGCTTTCCAGTAGTCAAAACAAAATAAACCGTACATACATTCCCAATATTCCAATATTTTGGCCTAGTTTTATAAATGTCAACAAGAATGTCTGTTCTTGATGTCTACATCTTAAAGATAAAAATTATTTTTCGTTAAAACCACCATATGACATTAATGCTCTTTTCTCATAAAAAAATCAGCTGTGATTGGCTCTAATAAAACGACTTTAGATAAATTACACCACATAATATTGCTGTATATTCTGCTTAATATTCCTATATCATTGCATTTATTAATGAAATTACTGTCATATATTTGTTTTCTCTTACTGCTGATGTAATGCACACATCTATAAAGTTTGTGGATTTATTGATTGATTGCATAATTGATTTATTGATTAATTAATTGCATCATTAATTGATTGCGGGCGGCAAGGTGGCTTAGTGGGTAGCACTGTCACCTCACAGCAAGAAGGTCCTGGGTTCGATCCCCAGGTGGGGCGGTCCAGGTCCTTTCTGTGCGGAGTTTGCATGTTTTCTCCGGGTGCTTCGGGTGCTCCGTTTCCCTCCCATAGTCCAAAAACATTCCACCAGGCTAATTGGAAACACTGAATTGTCCTATAGATACCTAGCCGCTAGATGCACAAACCAGTGCATTGTAGTGCCGGTCCCAAGCCTGGATAAAATAGGGAGGGTTGTGTTAGGAAGGGCATCCGGCGTAAAAATTTTGCCAAATCAATGCGGATCATGATCCGCCGAGAGCCGAACCCGCAAGCGAACGGGACAGATGCCGAGGAAGAAGATTGATTGATTGGCTGATTGATTGGATAATTGATTTGTTGATTAAACCAATTATGGAATTCTTACCTGTATTTAAATTTGATCTCACTGAAACATAGCACTTTATCTCCCTGTTACTTATTGCTGGACATTTTTAAATAATCTGTTGCATAGCAAATAATAAATATATTTATTTATTTAACATAACTGGGAGTCCCATGTACTAAAAATTATAACCAATACTGAAATCACATTGATTTCTTTTAGTGTATCAGATATATTATTATTTGCCCACTATTTCTGCAGTGGTTCTATAAAGTTTTAATAGATTAATGCTTATAGTGTTGAAATGGAAACCACACAATGAAAGTAGCAACATTATCAACCAACCTGGCACGCATGTCTATTGTGAACAATTATAATGCAATATCTTTTAGTCTGGAATCTTGTAGTAGACATTTGTGTCCATTTTGTATTTACAGAAAACTATCAGGTGTTTGTCCCTGAGTCTGCACAGGTGGGAAAACCAGTGGGAAAGATCAAAGCCAATGATGAGGATGTAGGGGTTAATGCTGAAATTAAATACAGCATTATTAATCAAGAAGCTGCCAACATGTTCTCCATTGCTACAGACAAAGACACAAAAGAAGGCGTCATCAGTCTTAGAAAGGTACTGAATCGTGTTATCATCCTACTCATTTGTTCTTTTTAATGCTTTTAGAAAGCCAGGCGGTAATAAAGTAATGTATGTGTATGCCATATGGTTCATATAGAAATTCCTTTTTTTCACAAATAGGACTATGCTGGCAGACTGACTTTATATAAATAAGAGTCCAAATCCTACGCAAACTTAGACAGCAATTTAAAATGTTAAGATCTGGTACAGAATTGTATTCCCTAGATTGTGAAAGACAACTAGATCCTTGAATAAATAAAGGGCAGTGAACACTATTTAGTTTAACACAAAACAAAATAAAAAAAATCTAGAATTGATTTAATAACATGATATGCACTAAATATTAGTACATTGAAATATCAAACCACAATAATACAAACCAAGAAAGAAAAGATCAAAAGGTCTTACAGAAAACTTTGGAGACACACTAGAAAAATTCCAAAATCATAACCAACTAATAGTGACAATCAGATATAAAGTTCTCCCAAATATCTTTACCCTTACACTTTGACATATACACTGATCAGCCATGACATTAAAACCACCTTCTTGTTTCTACACTCACTGTCCATTTTTTCTGCTCCACTTACCATTTAGAAGCACTTTGTAGTTCTACAATTACTGACTGTAATCCATCTGTTTCTCTACATACTTTTTAGCCTGTTTTCACCCTGTTCTTCAATGGTCAGGACCCCCACATGACCACCACAGAGCAGGTATTATTTAGGTGGTGGATGAGTCTCAGCACTGCACTGACATGGTGATGGTGTGTTAGTGTGTGTTGTGCTGGTATGAGTGGATCAGACACAGCAGCACTGCTGGAGTTTTTAAATATCGTGTCCACTCACTGTCCACTCTATTAGACACGAGACGAGACGACATGAGATGATCGCTCATCTATTGCTGCTGTTTGAGTTGGTCATCTTCCAGACCTTCATCAGTGGTTACAGGACGCTGCCCACAGAGTGTTGTTGGCTGGATATTTTTCCATCCAGCAGTAAAAGTAAGGTGTTTAAAAACTCCAGCAGCGTTGCTGTGTCTTATCCACTCATACCAGAACAACACACACTAACACACCACCACCATGTTAGTGTCACTGCAGGGCTGAGAATAATCCACCACCCAAATTATACCTACTCTGTAGAGGACCTGGGAGAGTCCTGACCATTGAAGAACAGCATGAAAGGGGGCTAACAAAGCCTGCAGAGAAACAGATGGACTACAGTCAGTAATTGTAGAACTACAAAGTACTTCTATATGGTAAGTGGAGCTGATAAAATGGACAGTGAGTGTAGAAACAAGGAGGTTGTTTTAATGTTATGGCTGGTCGGTGTATACACAAGCAATGATGGGAATGATATGCAGTCATTTTTCAGGTTTGGAGTGTGGAATTGAATACAGATAAAAAAGCGCAACAAAAAAAGAGAGATCATCCACTCAAGCTTGTCTTTATACTTAGAAGTTAAAGTTCAGCATGATAGTCTCTTGGGTAAAGCTAGTAATAAAAGTTGATGTTACAGCTCTATAGACATTGTCTACAATAGAAAGAAGCAACTCACAGTTCAGGCTTCCAGTCTAAGTGCAGGGTATGTGGAGTTCATCCAAAAAACAATCTCTGTCTTTCAGCCATGTCAGAGAACCAGCCGACTGAGGCTAGAGGTTATATTCACAAGACCTTATTCAGGAGACACTTTCACCTCTGAGGTTTAGAGGAGAAAAAAGATCCCTTAACCCGTCACATCCGATCAATTCCAGTACAGCTCTGCCTTTATGTGATGCAGCTGTTAGTTTGACCAAAGGGTAATAAGAATCTCTTCTTTAAAAAAAAGGGCATAGGTGTAGGAGAGCGAGTGAATGGAGGAGTGTGTGATACTGTGCCACGGACTGGCTCATATTTCCTGCCTAGCTCCCATTGTTTTTGGTTAGGCTCTGGACCTACTGAGACATTTAGCAAGGTAATTAAAATTAATTAATGAATATATTAATTAGAGTATTTAAAATGATGAGAAGTTCCTTTCTGAACATTATTTTAAATAATTAACTTTACCTAGGAGAAATGGTCATGCGGCATGTGGTGTTCAGTGTCCTGTTTAGTGTCCTGCAGACGTGTTCAGATTTTACAAAAATGTAAAATGTCTGTGTGGCTTTGTGCTAGTGTGAGTTTCTTAAGCTTCCACCCAAATAGGTCAGTAGGTATATTGGATAGTCTAACTTACCCCTTGGGGTGGGTAAACAAGTCACGGAATAAGAGAGTAATCAATCAAGTCTGTTGCCCAACAACAGATTAACCACTGTATGAAGAGTGTTCGTGTCCTGGTCCTTGTGGTTCTGGGTTCATTATGGCTGCCCAGAAAATATATAAATTAAATGAATGATCACACTTTCATATAGTCAGCAATTGTTCATCCTTCAAGACAAGTGTCTTTAATAAAACATGATAAATGCGAAAATAACCGAAACAGCAATGTAACGACAATAGACAGAAGTACAGACAGGAAGTCATAAACCAATAAGCAATAGAACAGGTATTCAAGAGAGTCAAGAGATACAATCAAGAACCCAGGTGGGCAGCAGGATATTCCACTAGCACACCAGCGCCGAGATTCTGAACTCCTCGGTTCGAAACTCGGCGTTGCCACCAGTCGGCTGGGCGCGGTCTAGCGGGCATAATTGACAGTGCCTGCAGCAGACATGTTTCTGCTAGGGCAGGATGATCGGACTATATGGGTGGTGTCTTCAAACGCTGTGTTATCCATTAGCAGATAGAGAAGCAAAAAAGGTGGAAAAAGGGTTCTGCTAAAGGCTGCGTGCGGATCGGAGAAGGCGTGAGCAGCAGTATACCCACCTCAACTGCAATCTGGGATCCCCCAGCAGAGGAAGACAAATTGACTACACTAAATTGGGAGAAACTGGGAGAAAATGCATGAATGAAAAAGAGATACAATCAAGGTTACACACAATACATTTACATTTCCGGCATTTAGCAGACGCTCTTATCCAGAGCGACTTACAGAAGTGCTTTCACAGTAAACATTTCCCTACTTCAGTTTAAGTAGACAACAGTCCAAGGATACAAATCTGCTGAAACCCTGTTAGAACAAAGGCTTTTTTATATAAATAAATAAGAACCTTAGTAAGTACATGTAAGTTCTCAGCTTACGTGCGTAGTAAGTATGTGGGTTTTTTAATCATCTTTTGAAGACAGTGAGAGACAGGGGGAGTTTGTTCCACCACTTGGGTGCAAGTACAGAGAAGAGCTTTGATGTGTGTCTTCCTCGAGTTCTGGGTTGGGGATCAAGGCGAGCGAGACTAGTGGTACAGAGCAAGGTTTTATTAGACCTTGAAGGTAACTTAAGGCTGGTCCATTTTTGGCTTTGCAGGCAAGCATCATTGTTTTAAACTGAATGCACATGGCTACAGGAAGCCAGTGAAAAGAGCACAGCAGTGGGGTGATACGACAGCGTATAGGTTGGTTAAAAACCAGGCGAGCAGCTGCATTTTGAATTAGTTGCAAGGGTTTAATAGTGGACATAGGAGCACCTGCCAGGAGGAAGTTGCAGTAGTCCAGCCGTGAGATTATAAGTGACTGGACAAGAGTCTGAGTGACTTCCATAGAGAATAATGGACGAATCTACTTGATGTTGTAGAGAAGGATCCAGCATGATCTTGTCATTTTGGCTACATGAGGAGAGAAGGACCGCTGGTTATCCAGGACAACACCAAGGTTTTGTACATTATCAGATGGTCTGATCTAAGAGTCATCAAGAGAGATAACTAGGTCCTGGGTTGGAGATTGTCTGAAGGAGGGAGTGACAGAATGAGCTGAGTATCATCTACATAGGAGTGGTAGGAGAAGCCATAGGAGGCTATGACCTTACCAAGAGAGTGGTTGTAGATGTAGAATAGAAAAGAGCCAAGTACAGAGCCCTAAGGAATACCAGTTGAGAAAGTGCATGAAGGGGATATAGATCTCCTCCATGACAAGTTGTAGGAGCACCCTTCCAGGTAGGAGGCCATCCATTGCCATGCTGAACTAGTTATTCCGAGGCTAGAGAGAGTAAACAAGAGAATGCTGCAGAGAAGTAAGGAAACACTCAGTACAAAACTAGACAGGGTTGGCAATACTTAAATACAGATTTAAGTGGGTATACTAAATCATACAGTGGTGTTCAAAAAAATAGCAGTGATTTTAAAAAAGCGAATAAAGCACAAAATCATTATAATAACTTTTATTTCCATAAATGCAAATGCACTGAAAATACTACACTTTTAATTCTAAATCAAAACATTAACAAAATTTAGCCAGTTTGTGTTAATACTTTACAGAAAATTAAGAAAAATGAATATTAGGCTGTTCAAAAATATAAACTGAAAATGTTTGAGGTTTCACTTTACTTTAAATTACTGAACTAATATTTAGTGGCATTACAATTGTTTCCGATATCTGTGTTGCATGGAGTTGACCAACTTCTGGCACCTCTGAACAGGTATTCCAGTCCAGGATGATTAGACGACATTCCACAGTTCTTCTGCAATTTTGGGTTTTGCCTCAAAAAAACGTGTTTCAGATGTCAGAACACAAGTTCTCTATGGGATTGAAGTCAGGGGATTGGGCTGGTCACTCTATTACCTCAATCTTGTTTGTCTGTAACCAAGATGTTTTGGGTCATTGTCATGTTAAAACATCCATTTTAAGGACATTTCTTCTTCAACATAGGGCAACATAATCTCCTCAAGTATTCTGATATATTTAAATTGATCCATGATCCCTCGTATGCGATCAATAGGCATAACACCATGGTATGAAAAACATCCCCATATTATAATTTTGTACCACCATGCTTTACTGTCTTCACAGTGTACTTGAATTCAGTGCTCGAGGGTCATCTGACATACTGTCTATGGCCACTAGACCCAAACAGAACAATTTTGCTTTCACCAGTCCACAAAATGTTGAGCCATTTCTCTTTGGACCAGTCAATGTGTTCCCTGGCAGATTTGAACCCATTCAGGACACGTCTTTTTCTTAACAACGGGACTTTGCAGGGAGTTAAATTGGCTTCACTTAATCATCTTCTGTACTCACTGGTAACTTCAGATGTTCCTTGATCTTTTTGGAGGTGATCATTGGCTGAGTATTTGCCATTTTGGCTATTCTTCAATCCTTTCAAACAGTAGTTCCACGCTTCCTTCTGCGTCTTTCAGGTTTTGGTTGTCACTTCAAGGCATTTGAGATCATTTTAGCTGAGCAGGCTATAATTTGCTGCACTTCTCTGTATGTTTTTCCCTCTACAATCAACTTTTTAATCAAAGTACGCTGTTCATCAGAACAATGTCTGGAACAACTCATTTTCCCCAGTATTTCAAAAGGAAATGTGCTATAACCAACCTGTGCAACATTTGCCACCCTCCTACCTTAAATAAGGGACAAAATTGACACCCGTTCTTCTGCAGAATGAATGACTTCACCAACTGAACTCCTCACTGCTATTATTTTGAACAACCCCCTTTCAATCAATGCTTCGATTACTCAGAATGAGCGGCATGCATGTCCTAATTGTTGGGTTTGTTTTATTTTCATTACTCTACTACACTTTCAAGTCAATTTTTTGCTATGTAGAAATATCACTTCTACTAAAAACAGTGATTTATCAGGTTAATGGTGTTGGACTGCTAATTTTTTGAACACCACTGTACATACAACCTGATGATCAACAGATGATTATACTTGGTATTGCAGTGGCGTGAAACAAGTACAAGAGTCCTAATAGGATTATGCTAGTTATGGCAGTGCCATATTCCTAAGCAGAGTCCAAAGAGTCAACATGTCACAGGAGAGAGTCAAGTGAGTAAACCAGTCGTGATCGCCAGGAAGTGTGACATTGTGGGTTTACTCTGGGTACTCTGATGTCCTTGTTAGTAGGAAAACACCCTCCCCCTCTTTTTGTGCCTTATATTTCTGCGAGGGTGCAGACCCACCATATTTAATACCAGGTTGAGAAGCTGTTGAAAAATAAATGGGAGTTTAAATAGGCTGTAAAAAGCCTGTTTTATAATAGGTTACATGTATCAGTTCATACATTTTCAAGATGATCTGTATAGTGCTAAACCAGCCATAATGAGGTGCACCTGCATCTGTCAGTGCAAAAAAAAAACATAATAATGCTGCTGCATTTATTTTTGGGAGTGCTTGACACAGACACAGTGATGCCATTGCTTTGGCTTTCCTCAGGTTTATGGCTGGAAATGGTTTTACAATATAAAAGCATTACAATTTAATGCTTAAACTTTAAACTTAAAATAATGACTGTTAATTATTGTGTTTTCCAGCCACTTAACTATGAAAAGAAGAGACAGTACACTCTGCATATTGCAGCAGAAAACACGCACCTCGACCCTCACTTCTCCCACCTGGGATCATTTAGGGATAATGCTACTCTCAAGATAACAGTTGGAGATGTGGATGAACCTCCTGTTTTCTCTATGGATTATTATATCATGGATGTAGATGAGGATGCCAAAATTGGCACAGAAGTGGGAAGAGTAACAGCACAGGATCCAGACAGCAAAAACAGCCGAATCAGGTAAGACTAATTTATTAGTGATGGCTATATTAATACACATGATCAGAGCAAATTAGAAATATACAGTACATTTACTAAAGTGAATAAAGATGTATCATATCTGACTAAACAGTGGTGCAATGGTACAATGTAGGTACAGGGTCCTGGCTATCTGGTTTAATCTATGCTACTGTTACTGTCTGTTTCAAGTTTTCCATGTTCTTTCTATGTTCCACTTTCATTCTAACTACCAAAAACATTACAGTAGTTAGACTTGCTAATCTAGATGTGAGTGTGTCATGTGCTGATTGTGTTCTGTTAAGGAGATACTTCTTCCTGAGTGAAGTTGTTTGTGGTGATGGCTTCAAAAATAAAAAATGGCATATTTAAATGTGATTATTATTGTTTTTATTATAATTATCATTATTATTATTATTTTATTTTTATTCATTTATATTTATATAGTATATTATTGTTTTATAAAATTTTTTATTTTATTTATTTATTTATTTTGCTTTTTTGTGTGTGTGTGGTAGTGCAGGTTGTGGTTCCTGAGTAATGCCTTATAGATTTTTATCTTTTAATCAGTAAGTGCATCATTTACAGTTCTTTTGTCTCTTTAAAATAACACAAAACTGCACGTGACTACCAAAACTTAATCTAATCAACTTATTGCAGCTGTCGTTTCTGCATAGTAGAAAGTATTGCAGGTTTAAAGCTGAGACCTATGAAGCAAACAAGCAAAGGTTGATAAAGTCAGAAGCAACATTTATTAATTGTTTTTAAATAACTGCCTCTTCATCAAGGTTGTGGTGAAAACAGTTCACCCTAGACAGGGCAGGGCATGACCTTTTTTAGGTGTTTGACAGTATAGTTGCTACAAGTAGAAAAGTATTAGTTTTAATTACACAAATATTGCATTAAACAACAATAACGCACGACAATACTGCCTTTTTCACCTTACTCTTTAATATCTCTGCTGCTGTATAAACCTTATACTGCTAATTGTATAGCACAGGGGTGTCAAACTCATTGTCACCAAGGGCCACATCTGCATTATGGTTGCCCTTAAAGGGCCGATTGTAACGTATCCTGCTGTGACTGCAGTCTGCATTTTAAGTCTTGGACAATTTGTTTGGACAAAATTCTGTGTTTGGTGTCTAAATGCTAAATTTATACTGTATATTTATAATGTATATCTACATTTATATTGAACTCCTTTACCACAGACACGTTCTCATAACACAAGAGACGTACCGGTTTTTCTTCTTGAAGCACAAACTTGTATTCACTTTCCCATCTTTCATTAAATTACCTTCCTTCTGCTTCAATTTTCTGTTCTTGTACATTTTGGGATTATTTGTAAATATTTCTCAACATCACTTGTTGGAAAACGCTGATGTGGAAACACTTCCGTCTAGTGGCGGGATGCGGTCACTTTGCGGGTCACAAAATCGGCATGCGTTGTGGGAGATGCAGTGTATGTACGATTTTACAGTGTATTTTATGACAATCATGCATCTTTTAAACTCTTGCGGGCCACATTAAATGACGTGGCGGGCCATATTCGGCCCGCGGGCCTTGAGTTTGACACGTGGTATAGCAGAATATGTTTTTTACCTCACTTATCATTTACTCAGTACTATGTACTGGCCAATACTATTTTTTTGTTTTTGTTCCGCCCCCTCTGTTTCTTTAGACTCTCTTTTTTTTTAGTCTGCACTGTGTAAATTGTATTATTTTGCACTTGTGTTCTGTATTGCACCCTGGTCCTGGAGGAACGTTGTTTCGTTTCAGCGGAAATGACAATAAAGCCTCTCTTAAACTCTCTTGAACTCTTATAACAAGATTCTAGTAATCTTAGTACTTTTTAAAATGAAGTAGCTCGTAGAAATTTCTATAGTATGATTCTCTTCCCAACCTCAGTTTGGTTCAGGTGTTAAAAAGCAGATTATTAGACCCAGTGGGGTCAATTTCCAGAATTTCAGACAATAAGAACTCGTATCTGACCCCCAGACAGTCAAATTCTTGCACAGAAATTGACACTCAAATTAGGCATACACTGAAGTTTATTTAGCCAATGTTAGGTGTGTAAAATTGACGTTGTTTAACCTGAATGTTTTAATTTAGTTTAAGACAACAGATAAAATTACCCATCATTTTATTACAAACACATCCTAACCTAATTAGCTAAAATAGGTCAATATAAGCTCTTGATAATATTTTAGCGTGCAGATTGATAATTAATTTGATAGATTGGTAATTAATAGTGACTTGTTATTTAATAAGGGGTAGTTCTGTAGCAGTATCATTTTTTGCATGTTAGTCAGGTTCAACAGCCTGATTAGGCGCTCTACAGACACAATTTGTCTAAAGGAATGAAAGCCCGGAGGGGGTTTGCCTCATTGCCACTGCAACAGAAACACCCGCTGTCTGGTCAATATGCCTGCCTGAGTCATGGAATAATCCTTTAGTCTGACCTGTTTCTCCAAGTGTGTTATGTCTGTATGTAGGAAACTTCCACTAGATGATTAAGGGAAGTACCTGATGGCTTTATAGTGTCAGAGGGGGGTGTTACTCTGTACTTTTTTTTGGTCATCATGTATGCCTTGTATGGGGCAAAGGTTGACAATGCAGTAAAATTAATTAGACATTAAAAAAGAGGGTGTCAGTATTATATCTCTTATGTAGTTATATTAATGTATACTATTTAACTATGTGCTTTGAGGGCGGCATGGTGGCTCGGTGGGTAGCACTGTTGCCTCACAGCAAGAAGGTCCTGGGTTGGATTTCCAGGTAAAGCGGTCTGGGTCCTTTCTGTCTGGAGTTTGCATGTTCTCCTCATGTCTGCATGGGTTTCCTCCAGGTGCTCTGGTTTCCTCCCACAGTCCACAAAATTGCCCTTGGTCTAAGTGTCTGTGTGAATGTGTGTGATTTCCCTGTGATGGACTAGCAACCTGTCCAGTGAGTTTACTACCATTCGCCCAGAGAATTGGACCCACCGTGACCGGATGAAGCAAGTGAATGAATGAATGTATTTTGTGACACAGATGATTATTTTGTGTTCTGGTGTTTTAGTAGATTGTATTATACCAGGGATCTTTAAAAAGTTTCCGCACTTTTATATTTTCGTTGGATACGGTGAGGGTGGGAGGAGTAGTAATTGGTTGTGTCTGAAAGGCTGAGAGCGAGCTTATAGTCTGGATTTTGCACCATCTGATTTCCACCTTTTTGAACTGCTCAAAGAAGCTTTAAGGGGAAGAAGATTTTCATTTGATGATGATGCAGAGATGTTCACAAGCCAAAAAATACAAGTCCGAGTCAAGTCACGAGTCTTTAGGCTAGAGTCCGAGTCAGTCAGTGGCGATTTCTCTAAGACTGCAAGGGAAGCTCAGCTTCCCCTAAAATGTCAAAAATTAAATGGTCAAATATGTACAGTTGTGTTAACATTTCATTGACAAATGCGTTAGAACACGTTCATCTCGAAGACGAGTTTGTTCAGAATCAGATACTTATCACAAATCGACTGACTCGAACTTCTCATACTTTCCCGGAGCGTGAATGCGTTTGCCCGCAGAAGCTGAGCGTTTCTTCATTTCTATGGGGCTGCATTGAAAGGTTTTTTTCATTGCTTCAAAACTCGCCGGTCATTGGATAAATGTCACGATTTTGTCCCGCCCCCGGACGCTGAGCGTCTCTGGGGGTGAATGGAGCTGTGGGCGGGTCTGGACACTGAGCTTCTGCAAGATGATTGGAGGATCAGTCGAAAGGCTGAATCCCGTTTTGATTGACAGCTATCACTGGGAGCTTCAGTCCTATCGCGGATTTTGCAAGTGAAGTCGAAAGACGTTTTGCAACCCATTTCAGGCCATTTTCTTTAAAAGGAACGGAGGGCAGAATTTATATTTAAATAAATGTACAAATTTTATGATGTAAGCCAACAATGAGCTTTCCCTCTTTGAAAGACCAGCAGCCGCCACTGGAGTCAGTCATGAGTAAATATATATAATATATACAAAACATATATTGGCAATGTAGCGTAGAAATAAACAAATAATATGTATGTTCATATAAACAACAACAGATTAGCAACTGTATTTTGCAGTTTTACTTAGTGCCTTTACTTTCCTAGTCATTGTGCAAACGAATGTAATTTCTGTAACAAGAAGGTACCAGTTAAAAGCTTAAACTGATACGTTTTGTTTTCATTGCAAAACAAAAGCACGCAATAAAGCACGGCACAGTAGCCAAAATCCAAAACACAGCAAAAAATCATAACCACTGCTTACCTTAGCTTATGTTATTCCAGATGCTATTAAAATTAGGAATATAATCCGTTATTTTGTAAATGTGTGCTTATAATTAAAAACCTCCAAACTTTTCCCGGTTGTGAAGTAAAACACTAACTCGTTAGAAAGCCAATCAATCGATTCATTGACGCATCATCTGTGTGACACAAACTAAATAAATGCAAATAACAGCATTTCTTACTAAAAATTTAAATCAGAAGGTCTGAGTGGTTCAGAAAGCGGTCTTTCAACCATTAGCACCAATTCTTTACCCCAGTTGTTTATGTGAAGTGCACTGCGTAGGGTATTCCATCATTTTAAGTGAGATTCCAATCCAAAGGTAACGAAAATGTTCAAATGAAGTGAACTTCAAACTGTGTAGGGAGTAGGGAGCGACGCTTCATCACTACACCGGAAACTGGCTGTAACATTTACCCATTGCGTGCTTTGGGAAAAATGCATCAGAAGGTGACTATGTAGAAAAGTGATAGAGTTTAAAAAGTGATGAAGCCTCATAGTTGTATAAAAAGTGTTTGCACTACACTACACAATCACTCTTAATGAGTGTGGCAAGATTACTCACCAACCTAGGGGTCATGGGCACCTTCTCTAAATTTGTCAGTGACTGGAAATCATGTAGTGTGCAATAGATATTAACTACAGTCTGTAAGCCGCATAATCCAATGCATCCTCCTACATGCTTTGCATGAGTAATCAAACCATTATGCAGACTCCTGACCCATGATATATTCACAGTGATGTGCTGGCATAGCTGCGTCTCTCAACCTTTATTTAACCTCTGTCATCTGATATGCTTTATTACGTCTCTCTTTAATTCGAAAAGGCTAAATTTAATTGGAAGTTAGTGAATGGATATGACACCTATGCCTTTGCTTTGCCCTACTATACCCCCCACCCCCTCTTTTTATCTGTCTCTCTGGAGGATTATTGTAATTAGTGTAGTCAGGGCTCTCAAAGTCAGGGAACACTAATGTAAAGTACCTTTTATCACAGTATTTTGACAAGGGCTTATCTCTAAAACCAAGTATGATAGATTTCCGGTTTGTTGTTTTGAATTTAGTATAAAACCTGAATAAATTCTTTATTTCAAGCATTTCCCAGTGGAATAGTAATAACCACTGATGGCAAACAAGTATGTAATCACTTTTATTATTTTATATACATCCATTAGATAGATTCACTTCACATTTACACTCATGTCTTTTGACTTTTTTTACTTAGACCGATCAAACATAACATTATGACCACCTTCCTAATATTGTCTTGGTCCCCCTTTTGCTGCCAAAACAGCCCTGATCCATCGAGGCATGGACTCCACTAGACCCCTGAAGGTGTGCTGTGGTATCTGGCACCAAGATGTTAGCAGCAGATCCTTTAACTCCTGTAAGTGGATCGGACTTGTTTGTCCAGCACATCCCACAGATGCTCCATTGGATTGAGATCTGGGGAATTTGGAGGCCATGTCAACACCTCAAACTCGTTGTTGTGCTCCTTAAACCATTCCTGAACCATTTTTGCTTGTGGCAGGGCGCATTATCCTGCTGAAAGAGGCCACAGCCATCAGGGAATACCGCTTCCATGAAAGGGTGTACATGGTCTGCAACAATGCTTAGGTAGGTGGTATGTGTCAAAGTAACATCCACATGGATGTCAGGACCCAAGGTTTTCCAGCAGAACATTGCCCAAAGCATCACACAGCCTCCACCGGCTTGCCTTCTTCCCATAGTGCATCCTGGTGCCATGTGTTCCCCAGGTAAGCGACGCACACACACATGCCCATCCACGTAATGTAAAAGAAAATGTGATTAATCAGACCAGGCCACCTTCTTCCTTTGCTCCGTGGTCCAGTTCCAACGCTCACGTGCCCATTGCTGGCACATTCGGCGCTGGACAGGGGTCAGCATGTGCAACCTTCTATCAGAACCAGCATTAACTTCTTCATCAATCTGAGCTACAGTAGCTCGTCTGTTGGATCGAACCACATGGGCCAGCCTTCGCTCCCCACGTGCATCAATGAGCCTTGCCTGCCCATGACCCTGTCGCCAGTTTACCACTGTTCCTTCCTTGGACCACTTGTGATAGATACTGACCACTGCAGACAGGGAACACCCCACAAGAGCTGCAGTTTTGGAGATGCTCTGAGCCAGTCGTCTAGCCATCACAATTTAGCCCTTGTCAAACTCGCTGAAATCCTTACGCTTGTCCATTTTTCCTGCCTCTAACACATCAACTTTGAGGATAAAATGTTCACATCCTGCGTAATATATCCGACCCACTAACCGGTGCCATGATGAAGTGATAATCAGTGTTATTTACTTTATCTGTCAGTGGTCATAATGTTATGCCTGGTCAGTGTATATGAATATAAACAAAAACTATGTACACTATAGATATAATGAGAGAAAAAGCAAAGGGTTAAGGATTTACGATGAAAGAAATATCAGTAACTTTCTATATCTAGATGACAACACTCGTAGCAGGAAGACCTAAAGGCACTAATAAGGAAAGTCAAAGAACAGAGTGAAGAAGACAAAAGTCATGACAGCAGGGAAGACCAATAACTTTGATGATGATGTTGAAGTAGTGACAGCTTTTGCCTACTAGGATTAATTATTAACAGCAAAGAATTCAGCAGTCGGGAAATACGTCATACTGGCACTTGGCAGAGCAATGATAAAAGAACGGGCAAATATCTTCAGGTATAAAGATTTGTCTTTCCTCCAGACTATGGTCTTCTTTGTAATACTACATGGATGTAAAAGCTAGGCAATAAAAAGTGTGACAAGTAGAATGTTGATGATTTTGACCTTGGATGGCTGGGAAGACAAAATAAATAGATAGCGCAAATAATTACAATTTTCTTATTTTGGACACATTATGAGGAGAACCAGCTTATTGGAAAAGACTTGGAAGAGTTGATAGAAGATAGAAGAGGAAAGGGATGACCAACAGCAGAATGGATGGATACTATTAGAGGAACAATTAATGAGCCATTAGGAAGCCTGAAAAACTAAACAGAAGACATGATGTTCTGAAGAAACACAATCCATAAGGAGTCAGAATAATAATAATAATAATTAGGGCTGGCACCAATATGATACTCTGTATTGGTATCGGTCCGATATTGGCCCAAATCGGAAGGAAAAAAACGTGTAATCTGATCTGATACTGTTGTAAATATTGTGTTGTAAATAACACTTAATGTAAATAAGGCCATTCAGAAATTAAAACACACTGATCTACTTAAACTTTTAGCATTTTAAAAAATAATCTACTACTGCCACATCTAAAAACACTGTTTTATGGCATTTCGTCCAAAGTGTCTACAATTGGAAGATGTGGATGTCAATCAAACGCGATGGACCAATTAGAATTGACGCAGTGTTTGGTTGAGATTTTTCGTTAAAGTTCTGTCACGTTTTTAGATGATTAAAAACCAAAGCGCGCTTATTAAAAAACCCTGCTGGATTTTGAAGAGGACATCTGTGGCTAAACGTGAAACGGTGTAGTTTGTTTTATTTCATAACACTAATGGATTAATCGTTGAGGATGTGAGATATCTCCAAGCCGGGACAAGATATATACATCTGTTTATTTTTTATTATTTAATTGTTTCATTTGTATTGTTTATAAATAATATTTTTATTATTTATTTTATAATTTTTTTGCTGCCTCTTCAAGGTGTGGACTTGAGAGTTGGCAGATCTAGAATTTTATATTGAAATGATAATTTATTTGTTAAATACAGATAAAGTTGCACTTTAAATTTTATTTTAAATGTTTGTACGGTGCTGTTAAACAAGCCAAAAATGCTGCTAAATGTTCTGTGTGTAAAAGTTAAAATAAAAACAGCAGTTTTGCATAAGTGTGATGTTGTAGGTTCTGTTTTTATTCCTTTAGAATATTTGTTCACAGTCTGAGCATTGTTATTTAGATAGCTAGTTTAACCATGGTGCATTGAGACATGTATTATTACTGCTTAGTTGTTTGAGAGGAGAAATGACGGTATCGTATTGGTATCAGTATCGGCAGATACTCAATTTGCAGTATTGGTATCGTATCGGACATGAAAAAGTAGTATCGAGCCAGCCCTAATAATGATAATTATAATAATAATCATTATCATCACAATAATAATAATAACAATCATCATCATTATCATCACAATAATAATAATAATAATCATCATCATCATCTTCATTAACATCATCACAATAATAATAATAAAAATAATAATAGGTGGCACGATGGCTCGGTGAGTAGCACTGTCGCCTCAAAGCAAGGAGTGGAGCGTTCTGGGTCTTTTCTGTGTAGAGTTTGTATCCACTGACATCATTTTCCTGTTTTCTTGTTGCTTTCTGGCCAAATTTCTACATTTCTTATTCATTCTTCTCTGATGGCTTTATGAATCAGCCTGCTGTGTTGACTGCTTTTGCCAAGAGACTGTGGTGGCACTCAGCAGAAGCTGTGACCTGTCAGGTCATTGTGATTTTATATTGAAAGAACGACAGCTTGGTGCAAGAAAGACCAGCTGTTTATTTGTTTGTTTTGTTAATACAGACAAAGGCATCCTGTCTCTAGGCAACAACGAGTGCATTGCAGGGTAGAGGCTATTTCGTACATTTATGAGTCTACCATGGTTTCATCTCAGAAATGTCACTCAGCCCATGCTCTGGTGGCATCTTGCGTAATGAGTACAATTACATTCCTTTTTAAGCTTTATGAATCCATGTGGCACTGCTTACACTGTATCTGTCCTCTTTGCCATCTGTATGGTGCAGTGATCTTTTACTTTTAATTGCATGGGTTTAAAGTGTAAACTAGAAATGACCCCCTGGTTGTCTCGACAAAATAACAAAACAAAACAAATATTACAACTGTATATATTTATTTATTTATAAAATATGAATATATAAAAATTGAGTATGCATGTTATTCATTTGTAGTGTCTAAACACTTTCCCCATACTATTTAACATCTTTGTTTATAAATATAATTATATATTTATTATGTACATTTCTAAGTACAATGGAAAAATACATATTGGGTCTGTCTGAAAACCTAGTGAGCTCTTTACATAGACAGCATTTTAAGTCTTCCTACCCACGCTCCCAAGAAAAAGGCTGTCTAATTCCTTAGATACCTTAAAATGCTGCCTTTGAAGGTGCCTTAATTTTAAGAGATAATCTGACTGAATAAAGAGGAAGCATCAAATGCTTCCTTAGCGGTGAAGGCAATTTCAGCATTCAATGCGTCACAACTTTACTCACAAAAATTGGTTTGAATAGCCTGAGGCTAACTCTGTTAGCTTAGTAAGCAAAAACTACTGTGCTGTAATCGCCATAATCGTTGACTAAGTATGCCGTCCAAGATGAAAACTGCAGTGACATAATAGTTGTAATCACTGTGTAAGTAGTGCATCTAAATATTCTGCCTTATGAGTTCGATGTCTTATTAGAATCCTCTCTACTTAGATAGCTTTCTAGGTAGGCAGTCCTAATGTGTGTAAATAAAATTAAAGTCATTATTAATGCACTGGAAGTAGGGTGAAGTCAGGTCATTTGGGACACTACCGTAAGTGTTATTTTTCAAACTTGTTATGGATCTCTGCTATATTTCTGTAAAGAAAGTGAGTGCCAAATAAACCTTCCAACCTAGTCCTTCAAACACATAAAAAACCCTACCTCACTCCGGTGTCATGTTCAGGTAAAATGGGACAGCTGGTAAGTTAAAATGGGACAATGTCATGTTAATGACACCAAACAAATCAGCTTAATTGAGGAAAAGCTATATTTGATCTTTTTTTGTATTTTTAAATGGTCGAATGTGTTAAACAGTTCATTCATTTGTACGTTTAATTATTAATATAGTCTAGTGGAAGACTGTAACTCTACCCAGTACACCACGATACATATAGCCAAAGTTAATTTAATACTAGGAACATACTAACTACATAATTCTAGCTATTAGATTTGATTTTTTTGTTGGCACTGGATGTAGCCAAATGTAATGTCTGTAACATGACAGTGTAGCACACAATAGCGCAGTAACTTATGATTTTACGGCACCTGGTAGCTTAGACACCTGCCTATTTCACTTCTGAAATTTTTCACAGTTAATCTAATACATTGGATAACCACTGAAAATCCTTTCCCATAGAAATTACTATGTTGTTATTACAATATTTTAATTTCAAGTCAAATATTTCATAAATTGCAACATCATACAACCATTTTTTGGTGTTATACACTTATTGTTGTAGTTGCAGTACTCTTATAAGAGAAAATCAACATGCGGCATGGCTTACATTGCATGTCCAAGGACCAGTGATAACCTAGTTATCTTAGACCAATCAAAATGCTAGTTTCATGAAAAGAACATTTGTATTAATCATGTAATAACATGTTCTGTGATTGGCTGCTAACATTTAAATATTGGCTGCTAATACATGAGGCAGAGCCATTATGCCTGATGTTTCAAATTACCTGACTTCACTGTACATAATATGGCTGAAGCAATGTTGACACCCCTTCTAATTAGTGACTTCATATATTCCAGCCACACTCTTTGCTATCAAGTGTAGACAATCAGTTATATAACATATAATTTTGCTTCCAACTTTGTGTAAACAGTTTAAAGAAAGACTGTCCTAGCATAACTGTGTCCCTGTTCACAAAGCAAGGTACATACATAGTTTGTTGAGTTTGATGTGAAGCAATTCCAGTGGTCTGAAAGACCTGACACAATTCCCATTAGGTACTTTTGGGAAGTATTAAAATGTTTATTCTGAACTAACATCAGTGCATGAACTTACAACATGACTGACTGAATGAGCACACATGCTCACAGACTCACTCTAAAATCTTGTTAAAAGCCTACACAAAAGAGTGAAGCATGTTATAGTCTTAATGCCTATGGGATTGGAATAGGATGTCCAACTGCCTGATGATCTGGTGTCCACATACTTTTGGCAGTACGGTGTATTAAATGCTTCTTTTCCCTCACTGTCTTTGTCATTTACTGTAAAAAGTCTAAAACATACCATCAACTTGTAAGCATATTACAGTAATTTAGGCAATTAAAAATACAGCACTTTTACATTAAGGGTACAATATTTATAAACACTGCCAGTCAGTTTTAGTCACTCTGCACACTTCTTAATAAGAAAAAGAATAAAAATGCCCTAGTGAACAAAGAGTTTAGTCTCACTGTCTTTGAAACTTGTATCTCTTTATCTTGCATGCAATGCATTATTAATTTAAAACAGCCATATAACATTTTATAACACAGTATGTCAGCTTAATACATTACATACACAGAATACAAATGTAATTATATTCCCTTAATGGTTCATCTGTAAATGTGACACTTTTTCAGTGGAAGTAAATAGCCTGAGGCACAGATTTACCATTTACTCATTTTAAAGTCATTTTGTGTTACACAGACTTTGGAGTCATCGGTTTCTGTGACCATCGATTTGCATGTGTGATTTAGGGGATGTTAAATCCCAGGCTTTTGCAGATTGTAGCAAGATGATGTGAATTGCTAATCAAATTCAATTAAAGTGAATTAACCTTTTACTAATTAACATGTTTGGAATATCTACATGTAAAACAATATCTCTCAATTACATAATTTATTAATATGCACTGTACTAAAAAAAGTAGTTCAAAAAATAGTAGATCATAAACTATAAAGGATTAATTGAGTGCCTGCTATGATCATAATGACTATAAGGTTAAAACAATCATTGTTTTATCTTTTTTCTTAATCTATTGTATAATAATAATAATAATAATAATAATAATAAAAGTAATACCAATAGTGTTTATTTTATTATATTATCATCATCATTATCATTATTGTTTTGTTATTGTTATTGTTTTTGTTATTATTATTGTTATTGTTGTTATTATAATTGTTATTATTATTGTTATTAATATTATTGTTATTATTATTGTTGCTATTATTAATACTATTATTATTATTGCTGTCATTATTATTATTATTGTTATTGATGTTATTGTTATTATTATTATTATTTTTGTTGTTGTTATTATTGTTATTATTATGATTATTATTATTGTTGTTATTATTATTATTATTATTATTATTATAGGGTGATTGAATGGCACAGCAGTTTATTACTCTAGCCCACCGCCTCTGAAATCCGATTCAAACCTCAGTTGTACAATGGCTGGGCGTACACAGACATGATTGGTTATGTCTTGCACCCAGTGTTTCCCAGTGACACCAAACCCACTGTAACCCTTGCCAGATTTTAGATTTTATTTTTACTTTATACTTCAAGCATTAACAATACTTTGATCCAAATATACTTACAGGTAAGCCATCATGAAATCAGTTTTAAGGGCTTTGCACATGGGCCCAAACGTGACAGATTGGAAATAGTGTAAGAACCCTTAAACCCTCCGATCACTATGTGCCTTTACCTCTTTGCTAGCCAACATCCATGGTGACTGCAGGCTTTTTTTGGTCAGACAATTTTAATGCAAGCATGAGCAATTTCCTGACAGTAATCCAAACCACGTCATGTTCTAAATAACATTTATTACTGCCAGTTATAGTGCTATTTAGTATTCTAGTGTGCAGTATGTTTCTACTTTAATATGTCTACATTTTTCACAAACAAACCTTTAAATAGATGTCTTTTAACAAGTTTTTTTAAAGTCCGTCATAAGAAATCTTTTTATTCCTATTCCACACCAAATGTTAATGAGAAAATGTTCTTTGGTATAGGTTAATCCATTCATTGGCTTAAAAGGATACGCGCCCAGTCCTGGGAGAACAGTGTTTCTAGCAGTCTCACCTGATCAGGATGAAGTGTTTATTGGAAACATATGCCTGGTCACAATACCATATACATATACACTGATCAGCCATAACATTAAAACCACCTTCTTGTTTCTTCACACATTGTCCATTTTATCAGCTCCACTTACCATATTGAAGCACTTTGTAGTTCTACAATTACTGACTGTAGTCTATCGTTTTCTCTTCATGCTTTGTTAGCCCCCTTTCATGCTGTTCTTTAATGGTCAGGACCACTACAGAGTAGGTATTATTTGGGTGGTGGATCATTCTCAGCACTGCAGTGACACTGACATGATGCTGGTGTGTTAGTGTGTGTTGTGCTGATATGAGTGGATAAGACACATTAATGCTGATGGAGTTTTTAAACACCTCACTGTCACTGCTGGACTGATAATAGTCCACCAACCAGAAATATATCCAGCCAATAGCGCCCCGTGGGCAGCGTCCTGTGACCACTGATGAAGGTCTAGGAGATGAAACTCAAACAGCAGCAATAGATGAGCGATCGTCAAGGTGGACCAACTAGATAGGAGTGTCTAATATAGTGGACAGTGATTGGACACGGTGTTTAAAAACTCCATCAGCTGTGCTGTGTCTGATCCACTTATACCAGCACAGCACACACTGCAGTGCTGAGAATGATCCACCACCCAAATAATACCTGCTCTGTAGTGGTCCTGTGGGGGTCCTGACCACTGAAGAACAGCATGAAAGGGGGCTAACAAAGCATGCAGAAAAACAGATGGACTACAGTCAGTAACTGTGCTTTTATATGATAAGTGGAGCTGATAAAATGGACAGTGAGTGTAGAAACAAGGAGTTGGTTTTTATGTTATGGCTGATTGGTGTATTGTTCAGGGCTGTGTGTTTGGCTACCCTCTCATTTCCCTCACTTATAAGAATGACTTGGGAACAGAGTCCCAGCCAGCATGGACATCTATTAAATTATCTGTTTAATCATCATATCCTGCTAGGTGCAACACAGTTTGATACTGACCACCACACTGATTTCTCCTTAATTAGGTTGTGAAACCTCTGCCACTAGTCAATTGCAATTTATGCAAAAGAGTCCTAGAATGAAATTGGTATTCTGCAATGATTGTCCACTCAGCTATGTGGGAAGTGAACAGATTCTCAATTATTAAGCCTGTAAACACGCTGGCACACTGCCAGTATCATAGATATCAGTAAAGTGATTTTATTGCTGTACAGAGAAAGGTGAGGACTGCAATAGAGGAATTCATGCAATATTAACTCTCTTCCTCTCTCTCTCTCTCTCTCTCTCTGTTTCTCTCTCTCTTTCTGTCTGTGTGTCTTGACTCTAGGTATTTCATTGAGCAAAGCAACGATGATGAGAGCTATTTTGACATTGAGCCTATCAGCGGAGTAATTAGAACAACGAGACTTCTGGATCGAGAGGACATATCCTGGCACAACATCACTGTCATGGCAACAGAGGAAGGTGGGTACCACATGTGATTTCAATTGGACAGGCAGCTAAATAAATAGCAAGAAGCCATGGTGTTCTATAAGAAGAGGTTTCTTCAAAAAATGTTCTGCACTTTTTAAACTCTATTTATTAAGAATTTCAAAAACAAATTACATCACTTTTCTACATGGTCACCTTCCAATGTTTTTTTGTTTTTTTTTGTCGTACCTACTTTTTAATGCCATCAGCAAAAAATGGTTTTGGTTGAGCGCATAGCCACTGATGCACCGCGGCTTTCACATTATCATCACATGAAAATCTTCTTCCCCTTAAAGCTTCTTTAAACGGTCCAAAAAAGGTGGAAATTAGATGGAGCTAAATCCGGACTATAAACTCTCTCTCAGTCTCTTTTTTTTTTTTTTTTTTCCTTTTTCTCCCCCTTTAGCGCAGCCAATTGTTCAATTTGCATCGTGCTTCCTCTCTGTCTATGCCGAACTCTGCCCTGACCGAGGAGATCGAAGCTAACCCATATCTGGGCAGCAGCCAGATGCATCTTTGCCACCCACACATTGATGAGTTTGGCGCCACCCAGCGTTGCATGCGGAGAGACACACCCTAAGGGCACTGTTCCTCATCCCTGTGCAGGCGCCTCTAATCAGCCAGCAGAGGTCGTAATCGCATTCTGACAGAGAGAGACCCACATCCGGTTCTTTGTCCCACCCCCCAATTGAGCAACCGGCCAATCGTTGCTCATACAGCCGCCCAGCTTTGAACCGATGAAGCAGAGCTGGATTCGATACGGTGTATCTGGAATCCAGCTCTGGTTGCAGCATGTCTTTTTACCGCTGCGCCACCTGAGCGGCCTCTCTCAGTCTCTTAGACACGACCTATTACTACTCCTCCCGCCCTCACAGTTTCCAACAAAAATATAAAAATGCGGAAACTTTTTGAAGATCCCTCGTACATTGTATGATATAATGCTGTTAAATCCTTATTTCTTTATTGGTTAGATGTTTTAACTAAAGGGAAAAAGAACATGGCTTTAACACTGTGAAAACAGTATAAACTATTACATATTCTATAAAGCATTGTTGATTTGTCATTATCATAAGCCAGTTTACAGGGAGGTGTTTGCAGGTTGGTCCAGTAGTTTAAAAAACAACAATAATGACACTTAACAGTAACTGTAATGGTCAGATGTAATATCGTTGCTTTTAGATAATACCCTTCTCCAGTCAATACATAGCTCCAAGCTTAAGCAGTAAATGCCCCACTTGTAATCATCTAGCTATTAAACTAAATACTGTATGACTGTCAAAACTTGTAAGGCAGTGTACTCACCCTATTATAGGGCTTTATATGGCCCTGGAGCCCATGTTATAGTGCTTCTGCCTTTGTAGTATTCTATGTATAGAGACTTACATCTGCCTAGGGTGGCAGGCAGATATCGGCAATGGAAAATCTCTCTAAGAAAGCAGTTACAAATAAGGCTTCTAAAGAGTTTGTAGACTGCTATTTTTGGTTATGTTGTCTGTGTTTTAGTGTGAATTGATGTTTTTAAGCATTAAGTAACAAGGAAAGAGGCAATTGTTGGTGAGGGAATCACTGAAGCTGTGGCAATAGTCTACATATAACTGTTTTAACATTATGACCACCTTCCTAATATTGTGTTGGTCTCCCTTTTGCTGCCAAAACCGCCCTGACCCATCGAGGTATGGAGTCTGACACCTTTCAATCAGTATCAGCATTAACTTCTTCAGCAATTTGAGCTACAGTAGCTCGTCTGTTGGATCGGACCACACGAGCCAGCCTTCGCTCCCCACGTGCATCAATAAGCCCTGGCCACCCATGACCCTGTCGCCAGTTTACCACTGTTCCTTTCTAGGACCACTTTTGATAGATACTGATCACTGCAGACCAGGAACACCCCACAAGAGCTGCAGTTTTGGAGATGTTCTAACCTAGTAGTCTAGCCATCACAATTTGGCCCTCGTCAAACTCGCTCAAATCCTTACGCTTGCCCATTTTTCCTGCTTCTAACACATCAACTTTGAGGATAAAATGTTCACTTGCTGCCATGATGAAGAGCATGTGTTCGTAATGTTGTGCCTGGTTGGCGTGTATGTGTTGCTTACCAGTGTAAGTAATTTGTTGACCTTAAATGTTAATAAGTATGACAAAATAGAAATAGGCAGTTAACTCTTTATTAGCTAAACAAAATAACAGTGACTTAAATCAAGTTTACACTGTGTGCTTTTAGTGGTCTTATAAGATCTTTAACTTTAATAAGATTATTAAACTACACTGCTCACAAAAATTAGGAATGAATATGAAGCGATAAAAAAAGAAGCATTTGATTTTTATTTATTAAACAAGAACATCAGAAAAGCAAACGATAAGTCAAGAAAGTTGTTCGATTATGCAAATGAGATGCAAACTCAATTATCGTGATTGAGTAGCAAATGACATATTGGTGGCGGTGAACAGAAGCATGTCAAACTAAACGAGAGTGCCACACATTGACTGTTCAGTAGGGTGTATGGTCACCCAAGACTGCCAAAACACACTGACAGCGATGGGGGCATGGACAGGATCAGATTGTCCAGCAGTTCTTGTGGGATCCTCTGCCAATTAATCCAGGGCAACTTCCAGCTCAAGAAGTGTTGTGGGAGGCATCGGACGGTTTGCCAGACATCTACCCAGTGCATCCCAAGCATGTTCAATGGGATTCAGGTCTGGAGAACGTGAAGGCCAGTCCTTCTTTTTTTATCGCTTCATATTCATTTTGAAATATCCCCTAATTTTTGTGAGCAGTATATTTCAATATCAATGCCCAATGTTAGATTATACAGTAATATTTTTAAAAAGATACCTATGAACACACTATTATGTCATGTCATCATTTACAAAACCTTTTTAGCAGTCTTTGGTCTTAGCAGTAGTAAATTGTTTTTGTTCTCAGCAAAAAAAATAAAATAATTATTATTATATATATAATATATATATATATATAAAAGTCAATTACTAAACAGCTTTAGGGAAGGCAACTAGAAATGGTCGATTGTACCCAGCTAGCCCTAGCAGTGGCAGTTTTCCTATTGACATTCATAATATATTGTCACAGTTCTTTGACATTGTGTTAAAGCAATATTTTAGTGTTAATGTATTTGTGCCATGTGAGCAAACCCAATTAAAATGTATTGCTGCAAACACTTCAAACTTCTACCTCAATAGAAGCAATAGACGATAGAAGAAGACAACAAATAATGATAAAAATGAAACAGGCTTGTTATGTTAGTAAGAGATGGTTACTTTGGGAGAGCATTAGATTAAATTGAAATGTGGAAAGTGAGTATGATTAAATTAGAGTACAATTTGCGAGTTGCTATTCTGAATAAGGCTTGGTCAAGAAGGCTGTAAAGGTTTGATAAGGGAATGGTAAGCAGACCACCAGACATGACCTAGGGGAATGTGTGAGTTTAAAAAAGAGAAAAAGGTTATATAGATTGGAAGGACAAGGTCATTGAGGGATTTGTAGGTAAGCAGAAGGATTTTGAAGTTGATGTGGTATTTTATAGGAAGCCAGGGGAGGTTTGGGAGGATAAGTTGTAAAGGGTAGAAGTATTCAGCTGGTTGAATTTCCTCTCTTTTGGGAACTAAAACAGAAACCCTTTAATTTACATCTGTTTTATTATGACATAGTGATTTACTTTGACTAAAAACCAGACATGATTTGAGGCATGAAACCGCTGTGACCACTGAATACTATTTTACACTCTTTTTTTATGTGAAGTCTGAAAACAAATTTGTGAAAGAATGTTTGATTTTGTGCATCAGTATTTGCCTGACAAGTTACTGCCAGTAAATTAACACCATTTTCAGGTCAACTCCCAAAAAAAGATGCCACAAATCACAGTCTATCCTCATGGCTGATATGAGTCGATCGGCACCGCTCTTCAGCTGTAGATCTTATCTAAGCAATTACCTTCTTCCCCAGCCTTCACCCACTACTAATGATTCACTAATAGCATAGTCTACTCTGGTAATGATATTCCGCTGTCGGGCAGTAAAAAAACCACTAGCACAGAATTGCTGCGTCTGGAATTGAAAAATTTGAAGTGCACATGTTCATTATGTCTGCTGGCAAATGCCATCCATATGGTTTGGGGGTTAAAGTGGGCAAAAATGAGTTTGTAACTTCAATTGGCATGGTGTTCTTAGTCGCTGTGGGAATGATGGGTGGCTGATTTAAAGACTTTATTTACAATAATATTTTTGCAAAGCGTATACAGGTGTGTGTAACAATGTACCTGCACACATTAAATATGCCTAATTATATTATTTATTGCATAAACTATTATTTGTTTTTGTGACATATGACATGCAGAAAGTACTAAATGACACAAGTACTAAATGACATTTCTTTTTTTTTTTGAGAAATACAGTTCAAACTATCATTAGTGCTCATTTGTTTTACATGAGCTGTTGTTACATTCCGATAAATTAGCTTAGTGCTGAGTCTATGCCTTTTGCTAGGCTGAACTGTAACTCCTTTAAGCAGTTTCCGGGTTTGTTGTCTTCAAAAATAAATACAGTGGTGCCTTGTAACTTAACGTCCCCTAAACTCAAAATGAAATTTGTACCCTTAAACTCAACGTTTTCCTTAAACTCAACATGTTCAGTTTGTTTTTATTATTATTATTATTATTATTATTATTATTATTATTATTATTATTATTAATTGTTTAATTTCAAATTAACAATGAACAGTCACTTTCTTCAGTGTTTGATTTCAGTGGTGAAATGTCATCATAGACAGCATAAAAACACTAAACCTCTCTTAATTATTACTGCTCATAAGCTCTCTCCACTAATGAAATTCCTCGCTCGTTGTTTTGTGAATGTGTCTTTACTGAATGGAATACGGTATTCCAAGATCAAGCATCTCCACAATTAAGAAGCATAAGAAAACAATAAAGAAGTAAAGGTAAAGTGCATATTTTATTTGTATTCTTTTCTTTCACAATTATTTTAGTGTATAAGTGTCAAAAACAACCTCATTATTTTACATTAGACTAAAATATATGCAGTTCCTCGGGACCATGGAACGCATTAACAGCTTTCCCATACACCCTTATGAAAAAAAAAAAAAAAACTTAAAACTCAACTCCCAGAACCAATTGACCTTGAGTTTCAAGGTACCACTGTAAATGAATTAATTATTTACAACTCCATCCCAGACAGTGACAAAAAAAAAATAAAAAAAAATGAATGGACATAGGGAGGATACAGCAAGAACATACAACACCAAATAAATGAATCCAAGAAAGAATAAGTAAATAAATAATTAAATTATTTATTAATTAAACTTATAAAATAGTAAATACTTATTAAATACATAAAAAGACAAAACTTTTCTGCTTTTTTTCTAATTTCAGTTTTGAACTCTAATTGTCAGCATTTAGAAACTCAGATTTTATTGTAAGCACAGTTTTCCACACTGTTAATTACCCACCTTGTAGTATGTTCAGTAGAGTACTTGGCATCAACATTCTATTGCTCCTATTTGAGCCTTGCTTTGGGCTATTACCTTTTTGATTTCTGTTAATTGGATTTATTGGTTGTTTTTACGTTTCCCCTTGGTTAAGTTTGGCACTTGGGTCCAAATCCATTATCTCCTGAACAACAGGTTTACATCTGCTGCCTCAGAGGTAACCACGCTTGTAACAGTTTAGGGTCTTTCATGGCTTCTCTATTGTGTTCTAATCATGAAGCTATTCAGATAAACTTGCTTTTGTTGATTGCTTCTAAATTCATTGCCCTACTTCATAGCCTTATTTTCCAGCTCGTGAATAATTTAACATATATTTTAAAGAATTTTCTGATAGTGAAATTTAGCCAATATGTTTGCTTTGCAGTATTAAAATTCACTAAGGTAAAAAGGTAAACTCATATACAAATGTGTAGCCATGACAATGCTATGTGTCCTAACAATTAATTCTAGATAGCATAACAGGGTCTGTAACTGTTATGACAGCTGTAGTTATATATACATATAGCACATACATATATATACATATATACTGTATATATTTTTAGCAATGACAAGCTTCAGTGATATCACAATTAATGGCAGCTATTAATGGCAGATACTTGAACAGTATCTGTAATTATTTTATCAACACTAATATTATGTTACCATATTGTAACAATCATTAAAAAAATGTGAGTGATATAAACTCTCATAATAACATGTGACATTTGGCATGAGACATTTAAGACACGCTCACGTCAGTGTTATGACAAAGTGTTTAAGTAAAGTGTTTCTTTGACATTAAATTTAACTCAATAAAGTTTTTATGACAGCAGGTGCCTTTTGAAATAAGCTCTCATTAATGTTTATGTGGGTTAATGTTCACTCTCATATCATGCATGGCTTATGTATGTGTCATACATCCCTGTAAAGTAAAGTGTCAGTGCCTTTTAAATTTTACTAATATCATTCACACACTGTCACCACCGCTTTATCCTGGTCATGGTCATGGAGGGTCTTAATTCATTTGATGAAACGTAGGAAACACGTCGTGGACAGGTCGCCAGTCCATCTCAGGGCAGAAGCACACACACACACACACACACACATACCATGCAAAGTTCATATGGAAAGGACCCTGTCCGCCAGACTGGGGAAATGAACCCCAGGCCCTTCTTGCTGTGAGGCAACAGCACTATCTATTTCGCCTCTGTGCCATCGTGCATTTATTTATTTATTTTTATTCAAAACAAAGAGCAGCCCAGTTATTATCAATTTTCAGTTTAAAGCATGGCAAATAAATTGCACTTAGTCTAATATAGAGTTTTAAAATCAACTAGGGGCAGTTGTAGCCTAGCGGTTAGGGACTGTTAATCAAAAGGTTGCTGGTTCAAGCCCCACCACGGTCAGGTTGCCACTGTTTGGCCCTTGAACAAGGCCCTTAACCATAAATTGCTTAGATAATATACTGTCTCAGTACTGTAAGTTGCTTTGAATAAAAGTGTAAATGCTAAATGCTAAAAATGTAAACGTATGGATAAATGTTACATCTGAGTTAGCAAAATAAAACACATTTAAGCAATATATTAATTCTTATCCCTACTACTGAGAGGGTGACTTGCAAAAACTCTAATTTCTTAACATTTGGTATACTTATTGGAGCATAAAATATGATGTGTGGTCAAAAATTTGTTTATTTCTGACCGTGCATGTGTTGGACATCACATTCCAAACTCATAAACAACAAAGTTGCCCCAAACAGCTATAACAACCTTCAATCGTCTGGAAAGGCTTTTTTACTAAATTTTGGAGTGTGTCTCGGGGTATTTGGGTCCATTCAGTCAAAACAATATTTGTGAGGCCAGTCTTGTGATGTTGGCCAAATAAGCCTGGCTTGTAATCGATCATTCCAGAAATGTTTATTGTGGTTCAGTATATACAATTCTGTCTGCATATGCCACCTCCGCAGATGATACATCAGCAAACAGGCATTTATTATGTTATAGACCACGCTGTTGACTAACAGCATCTGCTATAATATAATAATAATCATAATAGTACAATATTTGTATGCAGGGTAAAACAGAGGTGGAGGTACAGGCAGAACATTTTTCTTAGACAAATGGCTGCACCATTCAGCAAACCTGCCAAAAAGAAGTATTGTATCGTTCTACACTGTCGCTGCCAGATTCTTTAGTTAAAACTGAAAGAAAGGGACATAATAGTGAGCAGTTCACAAAACAAGGAAACGGAATGCTTAAAATATTATTCCTGCATAATCTTTTTAAAATACTTAACAAAGACAAGCCAAACAAGAGAGAAAATGATAGGTATACAAGAATCAAAAATGAAAATCTGCAATTAGGAAAGGGGGGATGCAAAAAAACACAGTGTTTATTTGATGTGACAACTTATTCATCATAAACCTGACATAAGCATGTCATAAAACTGTCAGACATGTTTGGTTAAATATATCAATGCCATTTTACCAAAATCAGGTATAACAGCTGACACATGTCATAATATGTAATATCATAACAGTGTCTTAGCATGTAACATGAGCTTTAATGACACCACATATTATGACATCTACCAGAACAATTACTGATTGTGTTAACATTAATGTTATAACATCTGACAAACTATAATGACCAATGACATATTATCACATATTATGACAGCTACCAGAAAATTCACAAGTAAATATATGTATGTGGATAAAATTTATTTATTGAATTGTTAGTTGAATTTTGTTTGAACGATTTAATCTATGGAATGCAAATTTTCACCCGATTATCTATCAGTATGACAGGGTTATGGCTTACACACAATTCTATGCAGAAATCTATGCAGAAGAGTCAGCCAATGTGTCTTTTTGTATAATTGCTTATGCAATCTCAACCTGCAGCCCAACACACTTGATGAGGGGCTCATACTGCATCAACCTAATCTAACAATGGCTCAAGATTAGTATGCCTCATTGTGATCAATAGAAAAAAGAAGGTTGGCTGCTTATACATCCATGTGTAGGATATAATCTTCTGGTTCTGGTTAAACTGGATGCCTCAGAGTGCCTAGGTGGTGCAGCGGGATATTCCGCTAGCACACCAGCGCCGAGATTCTGAACTCCTCGGTTCGAAACTTGGCGTTGTCACCAGTCAGCTGGGTGCCATCTGGCGGGCATAATTGCCAGTGCCTGCAGCAGATAATTGGCCACCATATCTGCCAGGTGGAAGGGTGGGTCTTCATACGCTGTGTAGGGACAGTGATTGGCGAAAGAGGCACGTGTGCAGAATGCAGGGGCGAGAAGAGGAGGGCTGTGCACGTGTCGGAAATTACAAACTGACTGCGCTAAATTGGGAGGAAAAATGGGGCGAAAATACATTTAAAAAAAAACTGGATGAGAGCTTAATACTTTTCAGTTGTTGATGTGTAAATAATATTCCAATTAAATAAAGAAAAATTTAATATTTAAGTAAAAATAACAATTATATAAATGTATTCCATGTTAACTTATATACGTTAATAATCACAGGACATAATTTAGTTTTTTATAGCATTCATAATTAGTTATTCATAGTTATTTAATAAAGCATCTCTATTAAAATTAACAAAATGGGCTTATAGGCTTTCTGTGAAGATCATAACAAGCAGAAAATATTTCAAAGGAAAAACTTCCAAGACCATAATTGGCACTTCAGTTTTGATCTCTGTAAGTTGTTGAGTGAAATCATCCATGTCCAACAAATAAGAGGAAAGTGTTCTGCCATCTACAGTGTTGTAACACCCGGAAAATGTGAAATAGGCTCTATAAGATTGGCACAACATGAAGTCATGAAAGATGTTCTGTGGATTTATGTATTCTGGGAAGAACATTCATTTAATGAATTGCAGGAAATTATTTTTTAATATTTTCATGTCTTCGATTTGGAAATGTTTTTTTTTTACAAAATATATCAGTTTCACTTGTAAATAAATGAAGTGGGATTAGTTTCAGGTTTATGTAATACAGTAGAGAGCTTTTGTTTCATTTTAAATCAATACTTCTTTGCATTAAAACTACTTCATGTTAAAATAGATATACGTAGACTAGTAAAAATACGCTAGCACACCAGAGCTGGGATCTCAAATACATTGTATTGAATCTCAGCTCTGCCATCCGGCTGGGCTGGGCGGCTATATGAACAATGTTTGGCTGTTGTTCATCCAAGGAGGGAGCCGGATAGGAACCTTATAACTGAGAGGACTAATGCTGGTCAGGGTGTGTCTCTCTGAGCACAGGGCTGATCGCATATGAACTCACCTCGTGCAGGTGAAAAGATGCAGTCGGCTACTGCTCACGTGTCGGACGGGGTGTGTGTCAGTTCGCTCTCCTCAATCAGGGCGGGGTCAACACCAGTAGAGAGGAAGTATAACACAATTGGGTAAAAATTGGACATGCTAAAATTGGGAGAAAAAGGGGAGAAAATGCATTTTTAAAAAAGTGTTAGAATGAAAGGAGTCGGACCCAAGATGCAGAGTTAAAGTTGCTTTTTGCAACTTAAATAAAAAATTAAAAACTTAAATAAAAACACAATATAATTAAAAAACCCAAACGAGAAACAAAAGAGAATCGGAGAAGTTCCGATCTGGCGTTGACTCACTGGAACCTAGGAAACGACAGAAATGAAAAACAGCAAATTAAAGGTGCGAGCCTCAAACCGAGGTTGCTGGCTCCGTAGCGTGCGAGCCTACCACTACTCTAACCAGTAGTTACACACAAACAGAGCAGGAACACAGATAAGGCGCGCCTAAGGAAAGTCAAATTATACGCTCAGGGCAGATTCGAACCCGGATCGCCTGGACTCAAGGTGAGCGCTCTAAGCGCTTTACTAATCCAGCACTAGAGAATGTCCTGGCTTTAGCGGTAATAAAGCTGCCTACAAAGACAGCTTAGAATTAGCCGTTAGCCGCCTGCTAACACTACAGGACGGAAAACAGCGCTTTCACCAACAAAAGCAGCACGTGGGCTGCGTGACAATCGCACCAACTGTCCCTATGGAAAAATAAAAGCCCTGACTACCTCAGCCTTGCGACTTACTCACCCGACCGTCCTTGTAACGCCCGGGGTACCGTCTTTGCCCTAAAAAACAGTGCAATGTTAACACAACCAATGCCAACCAAAAAAAACAAAAGGTGCGACAACCTGCAGGCAGACTGATGCTGCTTAAATAGAGCAGGCTCAGCTGCAGGCTGTCAGCACTAATTAGTAGGTACTTAAGGGTTGGTTACTGGTGTTCTGTAACGCCGACGACGCTGGGAAGCAGACCTTCGTTCACCAGACGTCACCGGAACCCTAACAACAAGTGCAGAAGATCAGCTTTATAATGTTTAATAGTGTGAATCCAGGAATTATTGACTAAGTTAACAGTGCAGGTTAAATCACATGAAGTAAGAAAAATAATAAGCACAAAACAATAAACAGGTATAGGGCAAAAGCAGGACATAGGGACCATAAAACAGACAAAACAGTAAAGAACCTTAAATAAGAAAAAAAAAAAGCCAGGAAGAAAAGCCAGGATGAAAATTAGGACAGCACATAGGAGAAAAAACAATTGCACAAAGCACCTAAGGGGAAATAATTACATACATTACAATGTTCATAGTTTTACTATCTACTTCTGGGATCCTCTATTACTACCTCATATGCACATACTCTCATTTGCACACTTATACTGTACATACACCGATCAGCCATAACATTAAAACCACCTCCTGATTTCTACAAACATTGTCCATTTTATCATCTACACTTACCATATAGAAGCACTTTGTACCTCTACAATTACTGACTGTAGTCCATCTATTTCTCTGCATACCTTTTTAGCCGGCTTTCACCCTGTTCTTCTATTGTCAGGACCACCACAGGACCACCACAGAGCAGGTATTATTTAGGTGGTGGATGATTCTCAGCACTGCAGTGACACTGACATGGTGGTGGTGTGTTAGTGTGTGTTGTGCTGGTATGAGTGGTCAGACACAGCAGCGCTGCTGGAGTTTTTAAATACCGTGTCCACTCACTGTCCACTCTATTAGACACTCCTACCTAGTTGGTCCACCTTGTAGATGTAGTCAGAGATGATCGCTCATCTACTGCTGCTGTTTGAGTTGGTCATCTTTTAGACCTTCACCAGTGGTCACAGGACGTTAAATATATATATATATATATATATATATATATATATATATATATATATATATATATATATATATATATATATATACAGTGTATCACAAAAGTGAGTACACCCCTCACATTTCTGCAGATATGTTCTTTTCATGGGACAACACTGACAAAATGACACTTTGACACAATGAAAAGTAGTCTGTGTGCAGCTTATATAACAGTGTAAATTTATTCTTCCCTCAAAATAACTCAATATACAGCCATTAATGTCTAAACCACCGGCAACAAAAGTGAGTACACCCCTAAGAGACTACACCCCTAAATGTCCAAATTGAGCACTGCTTGTCATTTTCCCTCCAAAATGTCATGTGACTCGTTAGTGTTACTAGGTCTCAGGTGTGCATAGGGAGCAGGTGTGTTCAATTTAGTAGTACAGCTCTCACACTCTCTCATACTGGTCACTGAAAGTTCCAACATGGCACCTCATGGCAAAGAACTCTCTGAGGATCTTAAAAGACGAATTGTTGCGCTACATGAAGATGGCCAAGGCTACAAGAAGATTGCCAACACCCTAAAACTGAGCTGCAGCACAGTGGCCAAGATCATCCAGCGTTTTAAAAAAGCAGGGTCCACTCAGAACAGACCTCGCGTTGGTCGTCCAAAGAAGCTGAGTGCACGTGCTCAGCGTCACATCCAACTGCTGTCTTTGAAAGATAGGCGCAGGAGTGCTGTCAGCATTGCTGCAGAGATTGAAAAGGTGGGGGGTCAGCCTGTCAGTGCTCAGACCATACGCCGCACACTACATCAAATTGGTCTGCATGGCTGTCACCCCAGAAGGAAGCCTCTTCTGAAGTCTCTACACAAGAAAGCCCGCAAACAGTTTGCTGAAGACATGTCAACAAAGGACATGGATTACTGGAACCATGTCCTATGGTCTGATGAGACCAAGATTAATTTGTTTGGTTCAGATGGTCTCAAGCATGTGTGGCGGCAATCAGGTGAGGAGTACAAAGATAAGTGTGTCATGCCTACAGTCAAGCATGGTGGTGCGAATGCCATGGTCTGGGGCTGCATGAGTGCAGCAGGTGTTGGGGAGTTACATTTCATTGAGGGACACATGAACTCCAATATGTACTGTGAAATACTGAAGCAGAGCATGATCCCCTCCCTCCGGAAACTGGGTCGCAGGGCAGTGTTCCAGCATGATAATGACCCCAAACACACCTCTAAGACGACCACTGCTTTATTGAAGAGGCTGAGGGTAAAGGTGATGGACTGGCCAAGCATGTCTCCAGACCTAAACCCAATAGAACATCTTTGGGGCATCCTCAAGCGAAAGGTGGAGGAGCGCAAAGTCTCGAATATCCGCCAGCTCCGTGATGTCGTCATGGAGGAGTGGAAAAGCATTCCAGTGGCAACCTGTGAAGCTCTGGTAAACTCCATGCCCAGGAGAGTTAAGGCAGTTCTGGGAAATAATGGTGGCCACACAAAATATTGACACTTCAGGAACTTTCACTAAGGGGTGTACTCACTTTTGTTGCCGGTGGTTTAGACATTAATGGCTGTATATTGAGTTATTTTGAGGGAAGAATAAATTTACACTGTTATATAAGCTGCACACAGACTACTTTTCATTGTGTCAAAGTGTCATTTTGTCAGTGTTGTCCCATGAAAAGATATACTTAAATATCTGCAGAAATGTGAGGGGTGTACTCACTTTTGTGATACACTGTATATATATATATACATATATATATATATTATTAATATTTTTTTTATTTCCTAAGTAGAGCACACTGAATCTCGTTGTACTTGTACAATGACAATAAAGGTATTTGCATTTATATCCGTATTACATTTGCAGTATGTGTGTGAAACATAACTGAATATCCATTCATACTTCCACAAGGCTATGAGGCTATAATGTAGTTCCCTTTATATTAAATGTATAGTCCATATGGCTAAAAATTATGTGGACACTCCTTCTTATTAAAGTTTTCAGGAGTTTGAGATAAATGGGGTAAACTGGAACCAAAGTGGAAATATAGTATACATGTATTTATATATATTTTGAAAAATTAGCACTTCAGCATTTTAACCTCAAAGACAATATAGCCATTTTAAAGAATCTAAAAGTCAGCAAATGCTGGAGTTATTACCGAGACCACAGCAGAATATGTGTGTGGGTGGTGCACAGCTTCAGAGTATTATTTCCATCTTACACTTAGGACGGTCTTCTGTGAGCCTGATAAGGAAAAATCAATGAAGGAAGCTAGATGAATAAATAAATAAAGAACAGATGAATGAAGCATTATAGATTGGGATTTTTTTTTTCCAGTCAGACATTAAAGACTCAATGACTCATTGTCCAGAGTTGTATTGTGCATTATTCTTAACGACTTTTACTCATGTTACCACAGATCATTTTAGACTGAATTTTCTGATATTATTAACAGGTAATCCTAGTCTCGTGAGTCATGTTGCTGTCACAGTACAGGTTCTGGATGTTAACGATAATTCACCAGAAATCAACACAGAGGAAGAAATCATCATCTGTGAAAGCACAAGAGCAGGACAGGTAAGACTCAATAAAGTCTTTAATATATGCACACACATGTACACGTAGCACGCGTGTTTGCATACTAAGTTCACAACTGTGATTAAATGTTGCATGCAAGTCAGAGTAGTATTGGGTTTTTCACAGTTTGTGCACAATGTTGTTTTCAAATGTTTTGAAATGAGTTCAAATGATTGTTGGCATACTGTGTGTATTCATCATTACCTTAAAAAATGTTGATTAGATTTTACCTACAGACCTACAGACAGTGGTAGGAATTAGTGACTGGTTGTGGTGACAACTGGTAATATATATATATACTGTATATATATATATATATATATAAGAAAACGTGATTCATCAGACCAGGCCACCTTCTTCCATTGCTCTGTGGTCCGGTTCCGATGCTCACATGCCCATTGTTGGTGCTTTCGGCAGTGGGCAGGGGTCAGCATGGGCACCCTGACTGGTCTGCGGCTATGCAGCCCCATACGCAACAAACTTAGATGCACTGTGTAAACTGTCACCTTTCTATCAGAACCAGCATTAACTTCTTCACCAATTTGAGCTACAGTAGCTCGTCTGTTGAATCGGACCACCTGGGCCGGCCTTCGCTCCCCACTTGCATCAATGAACCTTGGCCGCCCATGACCCTGTCGCTGGTTTTCCACTGTTTTTTCCTTGGAACACTTCTGATAGATACTGACCACTGCAGACCGGGAACACCCCACCAGAGCTGCAGTTCTGACCCAGTCGTCCAGCCATCACAATTTGGCCCTTGTCAAATTAGCTCAAATCCTTACGCTTGCCCATTTTTCCTGCTTCTAACACTATGAGGATAAAATGTTCACTTGCTGCCTAATATATCCCACCCACTAACAGGTGCCGTGATTCACTTCACCTGTCAGTGGTAATAATGTTATGCCTGATCAGTGTATATATCTATATATATTTACTTCTTCTTGCACTGCATTGCAATGTTCTTTAAAGTGAATGTAACACGTATATAAGATTTTTCTGATGATTTTGTGACAGCTGATATGCAGACTTCAGCCCTGACAGTTTGTGTTGGCAGTTGTGTTTATTTTTGTAGTAACTGTGATTTACTTGTGAGTAAAAGAATTCTGCACTTCTAGGATATCACTTTTATGTTTAATAATAGTGGGTATGCATTTAAAAAAGCAGTAATACACAAAAGAGATAATCTTTAAAAAAAAAAAATTAATAATTAAAATGTATTAATCTATGTTACATTATTGAGCTATGAATGCTTTTACTACCATACTGTAAAACAATGGATTATTTATTTAATATGGATTTAAGTCATACACATTCAGAGAGGCCGTCATGGACTAAAAGCATACTTAACTTACTGTAGGATCACTAACAGCACTCTGTAATGGCAGTCGAGACATGATCATGGCTTAAATCTGAGATCTCTTGGTCACAGTCAGAAGCCATGTACTGACCCATAATCAGCTCTTACTAACCACTAGCAACAACCGGTAACCTCTCATCTCAAAGGTTTATCTAACTTTAGCAGCCAAAAAGCTCAATATAGCTCCAACAGTCCAGCAGCCAACAGCTAAAATGCTGCCCACAGACATTTTAAAGGTTGAATGGGGAAACAAAAGATAAAAAAGAGGAACTGTTATGGAGTTCTACATCAACCAGATGGCCAAAAACAACTGCTGGGACTGATAAGCATGCTTCTATTAGCATATCTAAGTTAAAGGGACTTCTTAGTCTAGATAGTTATGAGAGAAACGGGAGCAGAATTTATAATGTGAGAGAACGCAGGCTGGCTTTTTGCTTATAATGATTATAATTAACTTTTTTCCTCCTTGAAGATGGGAACTAACTGGAGACCACAGATAATTTAAAATGTACTTTCTGCAGCATGTGCAACATGTGTTTGGAAATAAACCCTTCTTTTTTATTCCGGTTTTGACAGGTTATTCAGACTATCACTGCTGTGGATAAGGATGACTTTGCCAATGGACAAAGATTTTACTTTGCTTTACCTGGAGGAATTCCGATTAATCCCAACTTTACTATAAGGGACAATGAAGGTATGCGATACAATTGCTTTGCTAATGCTTGCTGTATTAAAGAAATATGGAGGAGAAATGAGAGAGAAAAGATATATGTTGATGTTTGATGTAACTGTATAAATGATTATTTGGATAAAAATAGACAAAAAGCAAAGAAGCATTAACGAAGAATGAAATGACATGGAAATATATGTACAAAAGAAAAAAGTGAATTAATTGTGCCTACATTTTTCTTTTGGAAAAGAATTTTAGAATTTGAAAGACGTTTTATTGATTACTGTAACAAATGGGCTAACATGACAAGAGGGGGCGGACACACACACACAGAGATGTATAAAAAAACTTTTAATAATAACAAAAGACACAAGACAGGTTTGCACAAGACAGGACATACAAACAAACAAGAACCTAACCAAACCTTAATGCTAAGCTAAGCCAACACCAGCTAACAAAGATTTGAACACCACGACCATGTTTGTGGTTAAAAAACAATTATTGACAAAGTTTTTGTGTTTACTAATTAATTAAAAATTAAGGAATTGTATGAGTATAGTGCTATTAGATTCCACATTATATGAGATAATGATATTACATCATACATTACATCATACTTATAAGTGGTCAACAAGCATACATCTGTTAATCAATAGTAATGGTCAACATTATTTTATATATAATAAAAGGCAAATTTGTTACATATCATAGATTCAACCTTAATAATTGACAGTCAATGTTTAAAAATAAAAGTACAGACATTCTTACTTAGGTCTTAATGGTAAAAATTCTAAGCTCTACTAGTTTTGCTCTACTAGTTTAGCCCTATTAGTAATAGTGTTTACCAGTTGTGTAATAAGATCAAATGACTGGATTATGAGCTAAATTCTACATGGCCAAAATGCTTTTTTTTCCAAAAAAGACCTGGAATGCTGATTCATCTGACCACAATACACGTTTCCACTGTGTGATGATCCATCCTAGATGCCTACAAGCCCAGAGAAGTCAACGCCGCTTCTAGACATGGTTAACATAAGGCTTTCTTTTGCACAGTGGCATTTGTGTATGTAACTCTGTATTGTAGTGCTTGACAAAGGTTTGCCAAAGTAATCCCTCACCCATGTGGTTATATCAGCTATTGTTGAGTGGCGGTTCTTGATGCAGTGCCGTGTAAGGGGTATCGAAGATCACAGGCGTTCAGCTTAAGCTAAGCTTGGCCTTTATGCACTGAAATTCCTCCCAATTCCTTAAATCGTGTAATGATATTATGCACTGTAGAGGGAGAAATATGCAAATCCCTTCCAATCTTTTTTTAAGGTACATTGTTTTTAAATATTTTAATAATTTTCTCACGCATTTGTTGACAAATTGGAGATCCTCAGATTATCTTTGCTCATCAAAGACTTTCCTGGATGCTGCTTTTGTACCAAACCATGATTACAATCACCTGTTGACATCACATGTTTGGAATCACATCATTATTTAGTTTTTTCACCTCATTACTGCCCTAAATTGCCTCGTCCCAACTTTTTTTAGAATGTGTTGTAGGCCTGAAATTCAGGAATGAAGGTATATTAACAAATGAAATGAAGTTGAGCAGACAAAACATGAAATATCTCAGGTTTAAACTGTCTGCAATCAAATAAAAGTCAAAGTAAATGTAAGGAAGACTGCATTTTTATTCCATACTGTCCCAATTTTTTCTGATTTTTTTATATTACAAACTAAATATTTTTTATTATGCCTAACACTGTAATTGCAACAATCACAGATGTTGTTGGGCATATTTTACTTTTTGCATATGTAACATTTTGCTAAATCTGCTGAGAAATGAAGGTGTGAAACATATAATTACAGTAGCAGTTTAATCAATGCAGTACTCAGTTGAAGTTAAATTATGAATAGGCTGTGCTAATTAGTAATTATTTGCAAACAGGTTTCTGGAATGGACATTATCTTTTATATTTCTTTCTCATTGCTATTTAGAGTCCAGTATATTCATTTAAATCTGATAAAGGACAGGAATTGAGCTATACTTTATATCTATAGTGTGGTAAATTCGAGCTAAGGTGAAATAAAAAAGCAATGTAATCTTTACAATCCTTGACATTGCTCAAATGTCACTTTCAGACAGAATAACTTCTGTTATAGAATAGATAAGGGCATACATACTAGAGCTTGAGATCAGTTTAATCAAATGCAAATCCTGAGTAAATCTAAATACATATTTATTATCTTCACTGTCACTTTCATTTTCCATTGCACAATTTTTATTCATGACATATGGCAGTCCTGCAGAATAATAATAATAATAACAACAACAATTTTGCTACTCACAGATAGCTACCTTTAAGCATGTTCAAACTAGGAGACAACAACTGTTATTGTCTTTCCAATGGTCTGTGAATATCTATAATGGGTGCCAAAAACGGATACTTAGAGCTCTAGTCTTGGCTGTGCATTCATCATGACTGTGAAAGAGATCACCTGCTCCAATTATTCCTGAGCCACCTGCCTAAAGCTAATACCCACACAAACACCATACTTCTTACACAGAGACCATATATCTAAGTTGGGCAGTGTAGAGGAAAAAGAGGTAGAGCAGGTAAATAAAACCTAAACAGTTTTACAGGTGTGATTGTAGAACAAAATTAAAATCCAAGATACCAAAAACAATAAGTATAAAGTCTCTGGGTTATTATCAGGAAAGTTAATATGTGTAAATAGCTAAAAAAAAAGTCCATCAACACAACTTGAAGTATCTGACATTAGCATTAGCACAGTAAAGCAAGAACAGAAAAAAATGCAGCTAATCAAAGTCAACTAATCTCTATTGCACACTACATAAATCAGTGGTTCTAGTTTTATTGGTTGACCCAGTATGGGGGCATTATAATGTACTGAAAAAATGGGTGTTTGTAGCATATAGTATACTCTTCCAAAGGCTGAATTAGGGACAGGTTTTTGGAGAATATAATATAGAGAAGAGCAGGTTTTAATCTGACGAGCATTTTGTAGCAAAAAGCAGACAAAAAAAGCTAATATTTATTCACAAAAAAACTGACATGTTTACAGTCTCAACATTTTGAAAATATTGACAGTGTATTTTGTTCTACAGAGCTCTGCACAAAGCTGTTTGTATGGTGTCCTTCTGTTATGGTGTCCCTGCAGCTTCTTTTTTCTTAATTCTGTTTGGCTTATTGTACGCGCACAAATGTCATTGTCATTCATTCATTCATTGTCTGTTTTATCCTGTGCTGGGACGCATTGGGTCCAATTTACTAGGCAAAGGTACAAAAGACCCTGGACAAGTTGCCAGTCCATCACAGGGCAAACACACACCCACACACACACACACACACACACACATACATACACATTCACACACACGCTCATACCTAGGGCAATTTTAGTATCTACGTTTAATCTGACTGCCTTTGGACTGTGGGAGGTAATTGGAGCTCCCGCAGGAGACCCAAGCTGACACGGGGAGAACATGCAAACTCTACACAGAAAGGACCCAGACCGCTCCACCTGGAAATCGAACCCAGGACCTTCTTGCTGTGAGACAACAGTGCTACCCACCTGTTTCATTCTGTTGACTGCATTTACAATTTAAGCATTTAGCAGACGCCTTTATCCAAAGTGACTTACAATTCACAGTATACTTTGCAAGCAATTGAGAGTTAAAAGCCTTGCTCATGGGCCCAACAGTGCCAAGCTGGCAGAGTTGGGGCTTGAACCAGCAACCTTCTGATTACTAGTACTGTACTTTAACCGCTGAGCTACCCCTGCCCTAAAACACATTAAGCAAAGTGTTATTGTGAGCTTAACATTTGAATGTTAGCATGACATAGCATGTAAATAGATTATTTAAACAATCATTAATCAAACAATTACTCCTTGTTTGGCAAACGTGTGGTATATTCAGAGGAGAAACTTTAATGCAGAATTAGAATGATCATTATTTATTGACTTGTTAATGTTGTAATTAGTAAAAAATTACAAAGATGACTAATCCAGGACTAAAACGCCTGACATATTCTTGTAATAACTTTACCTCACCTTCTCATCCAAAACAAATCCCACTCAGTCAGGCGTTCACTAACAGTGCACTCAGCTGCACGTGTAAATGCACATGTACTCTAGTGCAGGAAGCCATTTGGATTCCATTTGCAGGAGAGGGAAATGTTAAGGTTTTATTTTTTCCTGTCTTTGGAAAGGCAGTAAGCAAGAATAAACCACACACAGGCATGGAGGTGGCGATCGATACACTGATGAAGGATAAAATAGTCGGATTGCTGAGAGCCTTATAACTTTGGCTCTTTCCCTTTTGAACTCCCAGCGTGGAGGTTACTTCATTTACCCAAGTGTACTCTCTCTGACACTCTCTCCCTTTTCTCAGACTCTCTAATCCCACTCCTTTGGGATGCTATGTGTTTACCAGTCTAAGCACAGAGCTTATCAGTTGTTCCTGTTGGTGGTCCATTTCATGGTGTGCTAGAGCTTGTAGAGTGCATTGTGTGGATGTGAAAGCAATCCTTTCAGATGACTATAAAGAACTTAGAGGCTGTAAATACAGAATATCCAGTATTTGCCTTTTTCTTATTTAGCTGGGTATCCACCTTACATGTTTTAGCACTTTTTTGAGGAGTCTTCATGTAAATATAATCCGTTTTTATGAAATACTGCCAAACAAACTCTTACTTATTTACATTATATTACATTTGAGGCATGTTTACCCAAAGTGGCTTACACTGAATGCAGTTTAAGAAATTGAGGGTTAAGGGCATTGCTCAGGAGCCCAACAGTGGCAACTTGGTGATGGTGGGGCTTGAACCGACAACCTTTTGATTACTAGTTCAGAACCTTAACAAATAAGCCACCACTGCCACTTATGAATTTAAATGATTATGAAGAAAGAACTGCCAGTGTATGTAAACTTAGAGGCTCATACATAGTGATTATTTATTTATTTACAGTGGACCCTTGGGTTACGAAAGGTTTACCATACAAACATTTTGGGTTATGAACGATCTTTTTCAACTTAACGTACGAACAAATTTTGGATTACGAACCGAAATTCGAGAAACACGTCACAAACAAGTTAACTCAGATGTCTCTCTCTCTCTCTTTCTCTCTCTCTCTCTCTCTCTCTCTCTATATATATATATATATACAGGGGTTGGACAAAATAACTGAAACACCTGTCATTTTAGTGTGGGAGGTTTCATGGCTAAATTAGACCAGTCTGGTGGCCAATCTTCATTAATTGCACATTGCACCAGTAAGAGCAGAGTGTGAAGGTTCAATTAGCAGGGTAAGAGCACAGTTTTGCTCAAAATATTGCAATGCACACAACATTATGGGTGACATACCAGAGTTCAAAAGAGGACAAATTGTTGGTGCACGTCTTGCTGGCGCATCTGTGACCAAGACAGCAAGTCTTTGTGATGTATCAAGAGCCACGGTATCCAGGGTAATGTCAGCATACCACCAAGAAGGACAAACCACATCCAACAGGATTAACTGTGGACGCAAGAGGAAGCTGTCTGAAAGGGATGTTCGGGTGCTAACCCGGATTGTATCCAAAAAACATAAAACCACGGCTGCCCAAATCACGGCAGAATTAAATGTGCACCTCAACTCTCCTGTTTCCACCAGAACTGTCCGTCGGGAGCTCCACAGGGTCGATATACACGCCCGGGCTGCTATAGCCAAACCTTTGGTCACTCGTGCCAATGCCAAACGTCGGTTTCAATGGTGCAAGGAGCGCAAATCTTGGGCTGTGGACAATGTGAAACATGTATTGTTCTCTGATGAGTCCACCTTTACTGTTTTCCCCACATCCGGGAGAGTTACGGTGTGGAGAAGCCCCAAAGAAGCGTACCACCCAGACTGTTGCATGCCCAGAGTGAAGCATGGGGGTGGATCAGTGATGTTTTGGGCTGCCATATCATGGCATTCCCTTGGCCCAATACTTGTGCTAGATGGGCGCGTCACTGCCAAGGACTACCGAACCATTCTGGAGGACCATGTGCATCCAATGGCGGTGCCGTGTATCAGGATGACAATGCACCAATACACACAGCAAGACTGGTGAAAGATTGTTTTGATGAACATGAAAGTGAAGTTGAACATCTCCCATGGCCTGCACAGTCACCAGATCTAAATATTATTGAGCCACTTTGGGGTGTTTTGGAGAAGCGAGTCAGGAAACGTTTTCCTCCACCAGCATCACGTAGTGACCTGGCCACTATCCTGCAAGAAGAATGGCTTAAAATCCCTCTGACCACTGTGCAGGACTTGTATATGTCATTTCCAAGACGAATTGACGCTGTATTGGCCGCAAAAGGAGGCCCTACACCATACTAATAAATTATTGTGGTCTAAAACCAGGTGTTTCAGTTATTTTGTCCAACCCCTGTATATAGTGAGCAAACATTCGGACAGCGGACAGTGTTTTTTTCGGTGTTTTCTTTATATTTTGTAAAATTCTATATTAAAATGTCTTCAAAGAAGGTGCAGAGGAAGTGCAGTGGTGAGAAAATGTAAGAATCTATTACATTTGTTGTTGTATAATTACTCCTGCCAGTAGCTGTCACTGTGTATCAGAGAGAGAGGACATTGAGTGAGAGAGAAAAAGGAAATCACTGAGTAAAGTATTCTTTCTTTCGTGCAATTACACCTACAAAATACAACACTATTGAAATAAAGAAGGAAATAATACAGAAATATGAGAGTTATTGTTGTTTCTGGTAGATACATTTTATAAAAAAAGAAGGAGTGTATTATGGTGTATAGTACAGCAAACATACTGTACTGAAATGTGATGTGTTTATGTACAGTACAGTACTACTGTGAATTGTTGTTTATTATTGTTTATTACAGTAATGTCTATTCTATAATTTAAGATTTAAGGGAAAATATACTTGTATTTATAACAAAAAAAGACAATTTAAGACATTAGAAAGGTTAGGTAAGGGGGTTGTTTGGGAGGTCTGGCACAGATTAATGCTATTTACATTATTTCTTATGGGAAAAATAGGTTTAACTAACGAACATTTTGACTTAAGAACAGCCCTTCGGAACCAATTTAATTCATAAGTCAAGGGTGTACTGTATTTATGTTTAAGTTTTGTTTTATTTCTATTAGTGAGGTATTGTTAAATAAAGGTTTATGAACCATTTGCAAAGACCAGCAGTTCTATTTATTTTAATTTTTTTTTTTATTTAAGCACTTTCTCCCGATTAAGTATAGTCAATTTGTCTTCCGCTGCTTGAGATCTCCATTGCATTCGAAGAGCCTTCTTGTACAGACGTGCTTTGGTGGATTCGCACATGAGACGCATCCACTTCTACACAGATGTCTCGGTCTGCTAACCAAGGTCCTTACACAGCGTTTGATGACCCCACCCATGTAGTCTGGTCATTTTTGCCACACAGAAGACACGGTGGCCAATTTTTGTTTGCTGCAGGCACACCCAGTTGGGTGTTCAGAATCACAGCGCTGGTGTGCTAGCAGAATATCCGGCTGTGCTACCTGGGCGCTTACCAGTAGTTATTTATTAAATACTTATTGTTTATGGGTCTGATCTTCATCCAGAGGTGTCTAGACTGGCTTCAACTTATAATAATAAAACGGCTGCAGTAAACATTTCATTAAGCATTTACAGTCCATGCTGGAAAAATATGTGTGGAATCCAAGTCTGACCAGCAGTTACAGGAAATGTCATCACTAGTTATTGAGGTCTAATGGTTCTCTGCTTTATTGGTGTACATACTTAGCCTGGACTGTAAAAAAATAATGAATGTCTTTAATTAAGGGAAGACAAGCAATTGTGTCTGTTTTAATGATAGTCGTAATGACCCAGCTGGTTGTTTGAGTTTAAAGAGTTTGGTATCTTTCCCTCATGTGGACATGGTTTTCGTCTACACTCTAGTCTCATATTACCTCTTTAAAAATACAAAAACTTAATTTGGTACTAATGGTTTTCTCTGGGAGCGAGTGAGTGAGTGAGTAGGTGGGTTAGGTAAGTAGATATGTAGCTAAGTCAGTAAGTAAATTATTGTGATGCCCTGAGATGGATTGGTGGTCCTGTCCTGATCCATCTCATTCTGGATCAGGATAAAGAAGTTAATTAAAGCAGTAATCTAACCAAAAGCTCCAGTTTAATAAATTACTCATTGATTGCTTTCGTTGTTTACCAAGGTGATTGTAATATTATTTTATTTATTTATTCTACCTCCGATGTCCACTTGAAATAATGCAGTTCCAATACTATTTATTAGGACTGGCTCAATACCACTTTTTTATGTTCGATACCGATAACGATACCGATACCGTCATTTCTCCACTCAAACAACTAAGCAGTAATAATACATGTCTCAATTCACCATGGTTAAACTAGCTATCTAAATAACAATGCTCAGACTGTAAAACAAATATTCTACAGGAATAAAAACACAACCTACAACATAACAGTTCTGCAAAAGTGCTGTTTTTATTTGAAATTTTACACACAGAACATTTAGCAGCATTTTTGGCTTGTATAACAAAAGTGTCTACAATTGAAAGATGTGGATGTCAATCAAACGCGATGGCCCAATTAGAATTGACGCAGAGTTGAGTTTTTTTTTGTTAAAGTTCTGTCACGTTTTTAGTTTATCAAAAAACCAAAGCACGATTATTATAAAACCCTGCTGGATTTTGAAGAGGAAAACGGGAAAAGGTGTAGTTTGTTTTATTTTATAACACTAATGGATTAATTGTTGAGGATGTGAGATATCTCCAAGCCGGGACAAAACCGATTTCTCCAAGTCCGATTTATCATTTATAAAGCGATTTTTATTGTGTTTAAACAGTGTTTTTAGGTGTGGCAATAGTCGATGATTTTTTTAAATGCTAAAAGTTGAAGTAAATCAGTGTTTTAATTTCTATATGGCTGTTGCGGATGAGTTGTAGATCAGTGGCACATGTTAATAATGTCATCAAGTGTGAGTGGCAATAAACGACACTTGTCATGTAATGTGAATTACATATATATTGTCTGGTCCTTTAAGAATGTTAAGTGTACAATGCTAGGGTATAGGGAGCGAGTGCGTAGGGAAGAGATTAGAAAATGATAGTCTCCGGCTGTGCTATGTTGTTCTGTGTTTGCACTGAGCGTTTGTGACATTAAAGTAGCGTTCTCGTGAAACCCCACTGGAATGTTTGAACATTGAATTATTTTGCAACACTCTGGTGGAACGTATCTTCATGTGTTATGTGCTTTACAGACAAACAATGGCCTTATTTACATCAAGTGTTATTTACATTAAGTGTTATTTACAATAAGCAAATTATCGGATTGGATTACACTTTTTTTTCCTTCCGATATCCGATTCAGTGATTTGGGCCAATATTGGACCTATACTGAGTATCGGATCTGTGCCAGCCCTACTACTTATATGGCACAAGATATCTCAATATACGTTCATTATCAGCATAGGCATTAAATCCAGCGTTTAATGGACAAAATCATTTTGAGTACTCAATTTGTAATCACAGTGCCCCCCTCCCCCCTACATGCATTACATTATAAAGTAAAGGGCCTTGAGCATAAACACCAGCCCTTACTAATACTCTTTGATTATTTGAACTGCTCAATCTGGACTTGTCATGGCATCAAGGATAATTAGCATGGGAACAAGCTGGGAATGACACTAGCCCAAAGGCGTCAATCAGTGGTCAAGGAGACATGCATCCCTGCTGAGGACCAGATGTATAATCACTGACTTCTTTCAGCATGTGTGCCAGAATGTTAAATAAATACGCACCTACATCTCCCCTCACCCCACTCGCATGCTTCCAGCGGTCCGCTAGAGACTTCAGCGCACAAGCTGAAATTATAATGCAATTTATCTTTAATCCTTCCATCACTTCACAGCTCATTATTATTTTCTGCATTTAAAACTCCTCTGGTCATTCACGCTCTTTCCATTATTATTCCCTTTCTCTTTCTCCACCTTTCTGTAGATAACCACCCTCTCTGTCCTTAGGCTGTAATATATGCTTTCTTTTTGCTAACACAGGAGCTGCTTCTTGTCAACAACATTAATATGCAGTTAGTGTCAAAGCCCACACTTGTCTTGCTATCTATGAATCCTTAGCATTCGTACTGAATCTAGGTGTACTGTTTATTTCTATAACAATGTTAATGTGACAATATATTGAATGCTTTAAAAGATTCATCATCGTCCGTTTACTCTTTAATTTACTGTCTGTTTAACAACTGCTATATTCTGGTTAGGGTTGCAATGAGTCTGATTATTTGAGTAAAAAGTGGGAAAAACCCTGGACACCAATCACAGGGCATATCCATTAAAGCCTTGAAGCAGTGGAAGAAAGTGGACATGTGGATCGAGGATGGAGTAAAAGGCAGTGGTAGCTCAGTGTTTAAGGTACTGGACCAGTAATCAGAGGGTTGCCGGTTCAAACCCCACCACTGCCAAGTTGCCACTGTTGGGCCCCTGAGCAAGGCTCTTAACCCTCAATTGCTCAAAAATCGTGTTCAGTCATAATTGTAAGTCGCTTTGGATAAAAGCGTCTGCTAAATGCCAAAAATGTAAATGTAAATGGATCGTGTTAACAGCTGGTTGCATAATGGCAAGAGGCAGTGTGATGCTCTGAACATACTTCTGCTTAGAATCCTTCCATCCTGGCATTCATGTGAATAGTACTTAGACACAGAACACCTGCTTAAACATTGTAGCAAACAAATCACACCCGTTCGTGGCAAAAGTATTCCCTGAGGGCAATGGTCCCATTCAGAATGATAATGTGCCCTGCCACACTGCAAACATTGTTTAGTAATAGTTTGAGGAACAAACAGTTCAGGGTGTTGACCTTCAAATTCCCCAGATCTCAATGCGATCTGTGGGATGTGCTGGACAAACAAGACAGCTCCATGGAGGCTGAATCTCAAAACCTACAGGACTTTAAGGATCTCATTTTAATATATAGATGAAAGATACCACAGGGCACCTTCAGAGGTCTCGTGGAGTCTGTGCCTTGAGTGTATATATTATGGGGGGCAAAAATGTATACCCACTTTAAATTATAGTAGCAATGTGTACAAAGTGTACAGGATCATCACTTTGTGATAGTTGGCCCTTTGTCTCTTGTCACTCGTTTAGCCCCTGTCAATCCAGCTTATTCTTGGTCTTCCTCATCTTCTGAGTCCTGTCATAACACTGCCTTCATTGTTGGCCTCATAAGATATCCAAAGTAATGTAACTTGTGGGACCAAGTGTGGATGTACAGTATATACACTGATCAGCCATAACATTAAAACCACCTTCTTGTTTCTACACTCACAGTCCATTTTATCAGCTCCACCTACCATATAGAAGCACTTTGTAGTTCTACAATTACTGACTGTAGTCCATCTGTTTCTCTGCATGCTTTGTTACCCACTGCAGTGACATTGACATGGTGGTGGTGTGTTAGTGTGTGTTGTGCTGGTATTAGTGAATAAGAAACAGCAGTGCTGATGGAGTTTTTAAACACCTCACTGTCACTGCTGGACTGAGAATAGTCCACCAACCAAAAATATATCCTATCCTGCCAACAGCGCTTCGTGGGCAGCGTCCTGTGTCCACTTATGAAGGTCTCAAAGATGACCAACTCACACAGCAGCAATAGATGACTTTACATCTACAAGGTGGACCAACTAGGTAGGAGTGTCTAATAGAGTGGACAGTGAGTGGACACGGTATTTAAAAACTCCAGCAGCGCTGCTGTGTCTGATCCACTCATACCAGCACAACACACACTAACACACCACCACCATGTCAGTGTCACTGCAGTGCTGAGAATGATCCACCATTTAAATAATACCTGCTCTGTGGTGGCCCTGTGGGGGTCCTGACCAATGAAGAACAGGGTGAAATCAGGCTAAAAAGGTTAGTAGAGAAATAGATGGACTACAGTCAGTAATTGTAAAACTACAAAGTGCTTCTATATGGTAAGTGGAGCTGATAAAATGGACAGTGAGTGTACAAACAAGGAGGTGATTTTAATGTAATGGCTGATCAGTGTATATACACTTATTTTATTTTTGAATGGACACAATGTACACATTTTAAAAAATACAGGTGCTAATTTGGACTATATAACAACATCTTTGCAACAGTCACTTTCCTACTGCAATAATAATGTTCTGGTAACTCGGAACCCAGCAGAGAATAACTGGCACTGCTGCAGAATGAAAATGAACTAATCTTAAGCATGTTAGCTTGTGTATAAATAGGGCAGTATGCATCACATTTAGTTGCATTTAATGAAATATGTCTTCTACAGAATCATGTACTAGCCGACACTTACCCAGGTCTATACATTTTGTGCAATATAGTAGACTTAGCTTGTAAATAGTAAGTAAATTAAGATAACTTGGTTAAGAATATCAGGAATATGGAATGTCTGGGACACAAACGTTATGACAGGTGTTGTTGTTGAAACACAGCTCCAGTTATTTGCGGTCAGTGGTTGCAAAGTAAAGTTGTGAAGTAAAGTCTCGGGATGCGCTTTGAATCCACCTGTAACTCTGACTAGGAAAATGAGGTTACAAAAGATGAATAGATAAATAAATACCAATCCTTTTGACTTAGTGTTTGACTTAGCATTTAGATATAACAGCCAGCCCTGAGAAAAGCAGTAAAATGGTTTATTGCAAAGTCTATTTTATTATGATAATAACTTAAGTTTTTTTATTACGCTTTATCTCTTTCTCTCCCTCTTTTTCTCTCTTTTTCTGACAAACAACCGCACACACACCATCACAATCCCAGACTGAAAGCATCCTGCAAACAGCAGGAACTCTAAGCAGAGCCACCTGTAGGACTTCTGTAATTGGCGAAGGCTGCATTGCATATACAGCTAAGGGTGGCACTCAGGAGGAAGGAAACTACAGTAAAAATAAAAAATTTACATGCACTTGTATGGTGTATGTCACCATATGTTTGTATGTTTTTGCAAATCAGCCTCTAAGCTAACAGTACCCATTTGGATGATCATCATTCAGTCATGAAAAATGGGATAAACTGCCCAAATCCAAGTGTGCAAAGCTAGTAAAGATGTATGCAAGAAGACTTCAATAAACCTAATAGCTATAATTTTCCTTGAATACACTTCTTTAAGGTATTAAATCCATTGAATTTTTGTTTTTAAACTAATTTATTTTTAAAAACAGACCTTTTTGTCATGTTTGGTGATAATATATAGATAAATGCAAAGCAAATCTACAACACATTCACAAAAAAGCAGACTGTATATTTTTACCTCAGCATTTTCTGAGAACCTGCAATAAAATGATACAAAAACCTACTACATTAAAAAAAAATACAAATAAATAAATAAATAAAATACACATAAATGAGCTGCTGACTAGCATATTTTAATATATTGTTGATGGTTTGTTGCATAGATGCTCATGGTGTGAAACATTTTCCCTATTTTAGCTGATTAAGTGCCACTGGACTGCTGTTTAATGGGCTCATTCTTCTGCACTCATTTATTTATTTATTTATTTGCTCACTTTTTGTGAGGTTTAAAAGCTATTACACAAATGTTAATGTTTTCCTAAGAGAATATTAAACTCTGAACAGTTTGTAGTGTTCTTTAAAAGCTTCAATAATAATTTATTAATTGCCCTTTCAGTTTTTACTCTAATCAGAAAAATGCTGGTCATTTCTGGATACATTTTACCACATTAAAAATTAATGTTTATTAGTCCTTTTGGGTATATAGACTGGCAGATGCTTTGCATCGGGCATCATTTCGACTCTAATTCTAATATTGTCACCTTTTTCTGATATCCATCAGAACTCCCAGATAGCAATGCCATGTGATCCTAGTTTGGTATTACTGGTTTCTTTCCAGATTGTGGTCACTTGTGTCTTGTTTTACCCTCCCTATACAATTAATAGTTTGTTTTTAAATAAGAAATAGATGTGCAGGAAAATGTTTTTGGTGAGGGGTGGAGGCTGCCAACTGAATCCAAATGTGTTAATGACTCAACGCAAAGCAGTGTTATCTAGCTAGTTTAAGTGATTTAATGGGGTGCCAGTCCATCATAGGGCAGACACACATACACACACCCTTTCACCTATAGGGCAATTCAGTGTTTCCAATTAACCTGTCTGCATGTTTTTAAGCTTTGGGAGGAAACCGGAGCTCCCGGAGGAAACCCACGCAGACACCAGGAGAACGTTCAAACTCCGCACAGAAAGGACCTAGACCACCCCACCTTGGGATCGAACCCAGGACCTTCCTGCTGTGAGGCGACAGTGCTACCCACCAAGCAACTGTGCCGCCCACTTCTTCAATAAATTTTTATTTAATAAATAATAAAACAATCAGCAGAATCAGAAAGTATTCAAATCCCGTGACATTTTGCACACTTTATTGTGTTGTAAATTTGATTTAGAATCTTGCCGTGTTTAATATTAAAGTGAAAACTTTATCATTAAGGTTAGATTATGCAGATTAGGTAGATAATGTTCCCTTTAATTATTATTGACGTGTATAGAACTCAATTAGATTCCACCTGTTGCATTTTGAATTGATTGGACATAATTTAAAAGGTACACCCTGGTCTACAAGGACCTAAAATTACACTGCATTGACAAGACAAAAAACAAGTTATGTCGTCAAAGGAACAGTCTCTAAATCTCTGTAATCAAATTATGGCATTGCATAAATCAGGCTGAGGGTATAAAACATTAATTTAAGCTGTTTCCTGGACCACATTAGCCTCAGGAACGACCTTGAATTTTTCTAGGTTTAGTGCCTTATTCAGTGAGGTGCGAACAAACCCAATGGTCATTCTAAAAAAGCTCCAAATTCCCTGTGATTCTACAGATGTGAAAACCTGCTGGACAGACTATAATCTCTGCAGCACTCCATAAATCACTATGACTAAGAGGGAAGACACAGTAGGTGAAGTTTGCTACATGGCATATAAAGGACTCTGGCAACATGAGGGAAAAGGGTTTTGTTCTGATGAGATAAAAATTGAAATCTTTTAGCAGAGCAGCAGGCACTGTGTCTGGTGAAAACGGCACCGCAAATAACCTAGCAAATACCATCCCTGCCACATAATGGTGGCAGTCATGATATAGGGGGTGCTGCTCAGCAGCAGGGATGGGGAGATAAGCATCAAGAGACAGAGGTCATCCAATCTGACAGAGCTTGAGAGGATCTGCCATGAAAAATAGGATAAATTGCCCAAATCCAATTGTGCCAAGCTCATAGAATCAAAAACACCTGCAGTTGTTATTGCTGCCAAAAGAGGCTGCCACGAAGTATTGAATAAAGGGTCTAAATGCTTTATTAAAGTTTTATTTAGCTTTATTAAGGTTTTCATTTTGTGATTATGGGTGATTGTGTGCAGATCAATGGGTAAAAATGGCAAGTATATCAATTCCAAATGAAATGCACAACTCAAAAAAGTCAAGGGCTATGAATAATGTCTGAATGAACTATATCTACCAATTTAGTACAGAAACACAACAACAAATCACACTGTATCAGGATGCAACCTATGCAGAAAAAACACTAATTCAGCCGGCAATCTGATGGGCAGTTTATCAGTGCGTATACAGTGGTACCTTGAAACTCGATGTCAATTAGTTCTGGGAGTGGCATCAAGTTTACAAGGAGTTTCAAAGTATTTTTTTTACCATAAGGATGTATGGGAAACCTGTTAATGCATTCCATAGTCCTGTGGAACTGCATATATTTTAGGATAATGTAAAATAATGAAGTTGTTTTTGACACTTATACACTGAAAATATTACAAATATAATATAAAAACACTGAAATACAATTGAAAACAGTTAAAAATTTATATTAAAATACAATAAAACCTGCTGTTTACCATTACTTATTTATTGTTTCCTTACGTTTCTCTATAGTGGAAATGCTTGATCTTGGAATACCGTATTCCATTTAGTAAAGGCGCATTCACATGAGAAGGGGCAAAACCGCTTTTGCACTGACTGTGCTGTTATTTCCTGGAGTGCCGGTGCACAACGCTTAACGCTCAGCATTTCTCAGAACCTCAAGCTAGAACACAAGTTTATAAGTAAAACAGGAGGAAAATCCAGATAAACACAGATACATGTGGATACTTTCAGAGTGGCTTTAAAGGTTATTCCACACAAATGAAGATTCGTCTCATATGCACACTTTGATGACATTTTACCGCACCGCTCAAGCCGAGCACTGAACAAAGGGCTGTTCATTGTTAATTTAAAACTAAATAAATAAAAAAAAATTTTAAAAGCTGAACACATCAAGTTTAAGGGAAACGTCGAGTTTAAGGGTACAAAGTGCGTCGAGTACGAGAGATTTCGAGTTTAGGGGACGTCGAGTTACAAGGTACCACTGTAGTAACTTCACCATCATTTAGCACTTATTTAGCACTCTAAGGATGTGTTCGAAAACCTAGTGAACTCTCTACATAGACGCATTTTACGTCATCCTACACGCTCTCCAGAGAAGAAGGCTGTTTGAATTCTCAGATACCTTCAAATGCTGCTTAGTAAGTACCTTAAATTTGAATGGTATTTTGACTGAATATTAAGGGAGTGTCTGATGCTTCTTTTGCTCTGAAGGCAATCCCCGCATTGTGTGGCACTATTTTTCTCTCAACAAAAACATTACAAAAATGAGTTACTTTCAAATGTAATTAATCAATGATTTTTAATTTGTATAAATGTGTACAAGTGTCATTTATTTGCAAATTCGGGCTTGTCAGCGACAATTTAACCATTTTTGGTACACAGAGGGAGATGTTAGTAGACATGTTAGCATGTTGTGCCACCTTATCCCATTTGAATGGCATGAGGCTAACTGTGTTTGCTTAGTAAGTGAAAACTGATGTAATCGCTGTAGTCACTGTCTAAGTAGCGCGTTCGAATAACCTGTTTTATATGTCGATGACTTATTAGAATCCTCTCTACTTAGGCAGCTGCCTATGTAGGCAGCAGACAGCAAGGTAGCTCACTAGGTTTTCGAACAGACCCATTGTGTTTATCTCCAGTAGACGCTTTAAAGAAACCAATATGTTCTGCATGTAAAACTACATAAGTACTAGAGTTCGAAATAAAGTGATAATGCAGTTTTAAACCTGGTGGTGTATAATCATGGCTCACTGTTCAGCATTGAACTAGCTTTAGATGCAGACATGGAACTAAGTAATTTGACCACTTGCGTAGATACTGACACATACATCGAGGTGTTGCTGGCTGTAGCAAACTACATTAGCATTAAGACCTATTCAGATCGATTTATTTAGATGTGTGGCTGTGAGGTAACACATTTATAACTGTAGTGTTTAGCCCTGTCCAAATACATATGAGTGAAATGCATATTTCTGCCTTTACTACATTAGCCCAGATAATTTATAGTGTGGAAACATCATTGAAAAATAAATGTTTGCACCACTCGCTGCACCTGGTCCAGTCAAAGTGATTCATATTTATTGCCTCTTGTATGACCATGCCAAGTAATCACTAAACCTGGTAATTTCCACCAGATGGTTGTCCCTACTATTGTGGATTCCCTACTTTAAATAGCAGTGGACATTGTGTCTTGAATATTTGGGACAGCAGCTCTCCTCTGTTCAGTGTGTACCCTAAAACAGTGAGGATTTTTTCTCAGTTTTTCACGCTCTTCTACTACTTCTAGACTACGTTCTTTAAATAACAAGCCTTTTTTAAATAACAAGCCTGCAAGACATTTAATCAAATATAAAACTGCATAGCAGGTCCCAGCATCAGAATGATTTTAACCAGATTCCATCTTCATGTTCTTTTAGTAGTGCCAACCCATCGGAGTGACATTTTATGTTTTCCTCTGGCAATTAATTGGGTGCTCTGATCTCAAAATGACTTTGTTTAATAGATCAGACGAAAAGCCATCTCTCCACCCATGCGGAGACAGAAAGGGCTTTTAGGAATAACCGCTAATTACCGGAAAACAAAGCTATTGCCAGCTGATATTTGGAGATCTTAATTATCTGATGTCACTCACACATCTTTAATGGAAGATTACAACTGAATAAAATGTGTTATGTGGTGGTGTCTAGTCCATACAGGTGTAAGCCTTATGTGTGGCTGTTTTACTGGTTTGTATGCATATGCTGATTTTTGTATACTTAAACATATTTATATTATTATCATTATTATCATAACTTCCACAAAAAATAGCTATTTAGAAACATGATTAATTAGATATTTTCATTATAAGGACAGAAGCTGTGAATGTGGAAAACACTAGCTTTACTTTTTACTTGAGCATTCATCTGCAGCAGATACAGTAACAAACTTGGGGTGTGTTCGAAAACCTAGTGAGCTCTATACGTAGAAGCATTTTACGTCATCCTACGCCCGAGAAGAATGCTGTTTGAATTATTAGATTCCCTAAAATGCTGCCTTGTAAGGTACCTTAAATTTGAACAGTATTTTGACTGAATAATGAGGGAGCATCTGATGCTTCCTTACCTCTAAAGGCAATCCCAGCATTCAGTGCAGCACAGCTTTTCTCACAAAAAAATTTAAAATATGGCAGACAAATGCAGAGCAACGAGCTGAGTTTTTTTCAAATGGAAATAAATTCTCACTGATTTTTAATTTGTATAAACGTGTAATTTATTTGTAAATTCAGGCTTGTCACTGACAATGTAACTGTTGTGCCACCTCATCCCATTGGTTTGAATGGCATGAGGCCAACTGTGTTAGATTAGTAAGCGAAAACTAATGTAATCGCTGTCTAATGTAAGTCGATGTCTTTTTACAATCCTCTCTACTGAGGCAGCTGCCTATGAAGGCAGTAGACAGCAAGGCAGCTTACTAGGTTTTTGAACAGACCCATGGTGTAATACAAGCATGGCTAATTGTTTACTGTGGTTTAGCTTGTGATACAGACATGGAATTGATTGATTTAAGAACTTTGTGTGGATGCTGACATTAAGGTGTTGATGGTTGTAGCCAATTGCATTAGTGTTAATGCCTATTCAGATTAATTTAGTTATACTTGCATGTATTACTGTAGTAATTCTGTGATTTTAGCCCCATCCAAATACATATGAGTCATATTACTGCCTAAAGTAAATTACACAACCTTTACCTTATTAGCCCAGGTAATTAATTGTGTGGAACAACCACCAGAAATGAATGTTTAAGTGATTCATATTTGTTGGCTGTTATATGACCATGCAAAGCTATCACTAAACCTAATAATGGGTTCCTTACTGTACATACATGTATCAAACATTGTGGTTTGAAGGCATCCTTTGGCTTCCATTAAGTAATACACTATCCAGATATTTTAGTATATATAAATATTGACTTCCATTATTGTGATGTGGGCAGTTGTAGCCTAGTGGTTAAAGTACTGGACTAGTAAGCATAAAAAATTATCTTCATGAAGGACGTCATGTTTCATGAGTTGGTTTGGTGGGTATATAAGGTGTGTGTGATAGGCTGTCTGCACACAAATTCCTCATTGCTGTCATGGGTAAATGTACCATGGGTAAAATTGTCTTCCTTGGGGCGGATAGGATCTTCCAGCAAGACATTGCGACATTGGTTGGAAGGGCATGACCAAGACTTCCAAGTACTACCTTGGTCCCCTAATTCCCCAGACTTGAACTCAATTGAGCATCTGTGGGACCGCTTTGATTATCGTGTTCACCCTATGGATCCTCCCCCACGCACCCTCCAGCAGCTGTGGGATGTATGTATGGAGTCAGCATGGCTCCAGATACCTTCCACCATTATTGTGATGTGGGCAGTTGTAGCCTAGTGGTTAAAGTACTGGACTAGTAAGCATGAGGTTGCTGGTTCAAACCCCACCACTGCCAGGTTGCCACTGTTGGGCTCTTGAGCAAGGCCCTTAACCCTCAATTGCTTAGATTGTATACTGTAAGTCGCTTTGGATAAAATCGTCTGCTAAATGCCAAAAATGATGTTCAGAACTTTTTCTCCTTACACCATATTATAGACATGTGGAGATGTGTTAGCAAAGGTGATTGTCATTTAAAATACAAGTTCCTTTTTATGTGGTGTTACTTTTATTTTGTCTACCACCTATAGAGAAACCATTTTTGTCAATGATATAAAAATGCACTCCATTATCCATTCACTACCATGGGGCTTGTGTGTCTAAACATGTTGTATTTACTTCCCACATTCTGTCAAGCAAGCCAAACTTTCACACTGGAGAGAAAGTGCAATAAGAAAACTGAATAGCAAAATAACTGGGAGACGAAAAAAGAAGAAGTGTGATGGGAGGAACATTTGACAGTCGGTGACAGTCGTGATGTTGCCTAACATTTCTTACAATAAGGAGATTCGCATAGGTATTCAAAATTGCTGCAGACTGCAAACTCATCATTTGCAAATATGTTAGATATAAGGTTGGGTGTTCCTGTTCAGTCCATCAAGGATTTGCTAAATATTGTGCAATTTTTCAAAAAGGCAGCTTCTATATTCGGAGTTGTTTTTATAGAATGCAATAATTTGCCAGTTTTGTACACATATTACTTAGGTGTTAGTGGACAAGCTTATTTACACTATATAAACAAAGTATGTGGACATTTGATGATGAGCCTGTTGGCTGTATATACACAGTCGAGTCACATTATTATGACCACTTCCTACTTTCGACTGCAGTGGCTCGTAGCTCATGAAGTCACGTTTCGTGAGCTGGCGTAATGGGTATATAAGGAGTGTGATAGGCTGTCTGCACATATATCCCTTGTTGCTGTCATGAGTAAAAGTACCATTGGTAAAATTGTCTTCCCTGGGGCGGATGAGATCTTCCAGCAGGACAATGCAACATTGGTTGGAAGAGCATGACCAAGACTTCCAAGTACAATGCTGCCCCTCTAAGTCCCAAGACTTGAACCCAATTGAGCATCTGTGGGACCACTTGGATCGTGTTTGCTCTATGGATCCTCCCATACGTACCCTCCAGCAGCTGTAGGATGCCCTGCAGTCAGCATGGCTCCAGATACCTGTGACAACCTACCATATTAGCTGGTGGTCATAATAATATAACTTGACTGTGTGTATACATACACAGTATACAGTGCTGTGCAAAAGTAAGATTGCTTAGAAGTGTTAATAGTTTATTTTTGTCAATTATCAAAATGCAGAGTGAATAAACAAAAAAGGATTGACCTGATTTTTTATTTTATTATGATTAACCAATAATACCAAACAGGTGGTAATTATCATCATTTTCATACGTAGGAAACAGCTGTGTAGGAGGCTTAAAACTAGGTGAGAAATAACTTAACATAATGTCCACCAACACCTAAGCAATATGTGTACAAAACATAATAATATATGATAATATACTGTATATATATATATATATATTATCTTAACATTATGAGGAAGAATTTCAAAGATATTCCTTTGCAATACTTTATAATTTCAAGAATATGATACAGACTGACCAACACTATTAAGCCAAATCAGCATTGAAAATTGACTTTACTTTTAATATCCTTCTACAATGCTGGTGCTTCTTAAAACTGAATAATTACTTTTAAACAGAAGTGTTATTTAAATGCTATTAAATTGTTTTCCAACAAAATCCGCCCAATTTGGCGGATAACCGCCCAATCTGGCAAAACTGGAACGCGTTATTATTATCGCGTTAACTTCGACAGCCCTAATAAAAACGTATTCTGATATCCAGTTAGCAGCGTAGGGTTTATATAGCAGCAGGTAGAATAAGGGGAGAATAAGGTGCAAAAACAATGCAATATTGTGCAAAGATGCAAGTAATATAGTCACTAGTATGAGTTGTCAGAACCCAGGGAACAAGACTGTGTTGATTGTGAATGAGATTTTGTGTATGTACACCGATCAGCCATAACATTAAAACCACCTTTAAAAAAAACAAAAAAACAAAAAAAAAAGCGATTAATCGCGATTAACTATATGAACTTCTGAGATTAATCTTATCTTAGCCCTAATATATATATATATATATATATATATATATATATACGTATATACTGTATATAGTACTGGTATACTTATTTCCATCCACTTGACAGGGTCTGCAACTTTTACCGACTAGCAATCCAAATGATTTTTTCATTATTTATTTTATTTTCATCAACCACCTTATCCTGGTTAGGGTGGCAGCGGGTCTACTTCCACTGGGAAACACCATACGCAGGGTAGGAATATCCTGGACAGATTCCAATATATCACATGTGTGCAGCCATCAACACCTCGAGATTTGAACCGTGATCACAGTAATAGTGGGTTAGCATAGTTTACTACTACAGCACTCCAAAATCTTATAATATAACAAAATATTCAGCTCTAAACAATATTCTGAAACAATTTTTAATTGGTTGTTTTGGTGGCCAGGACAGATCTGTGTTGAAGCATTAGTATGTAACGCGGGGTACAGATCATTTGCAGGGAGCCTCTCATTTGCATTTGGATATTGTTGATCCATAGGACATGGCCCTCCTGAATTGGTTAAGTGGGGCTTTGTCTGTGGACCTGCATTTTTTTACAGTCAGGTTAAATTGGAAAGTGTGATCATGAATATAAATCGCTGCTAGTAAAGTTGAAGCCGGCTTTAAAGACAGGACAAGGTCCAGGTCCTTGCTTTGTCTTCTTTGTTGTTCTTCATCTGTGCCACAGTTTAAGTCTTTCTTTTCCTTCTTGAGTTTACGTTAATAAGCCGTGCTTGTACTTGACTCTCTGTAATTAAGACTGCTTATGAAGTTTGGACTTTAAGGTTTTGAGCACACAGTTAGTTGGAAGAATGGATGGATGGATGGATGGATGGATAAATGGATGGATGGATGGATAAATGGATGGATGAATGGATGGATGAATGAATGGATAAATGGATGGATGGATGGATGGATGGATGGATAAATGGATGGATGGATAAATGGATGGATGGATAAATGGATGGATGAATGGATTTATGGATAAATGGATGGATGGATGGATAAATGGATGGATGGATGGATGAATGGATAAATGGATGGATGGATGGATGGATAAATAGATGGATGGATAAATGGATGGATGGATGGATGGATAAATGGATGGATGAATGGATACATGGATGGATGGATGAATGGATAAATGGATGGATGAATGAATGGATACATGGATGGATGGATGGATGAATGGATACATGGATGGATGGATGAATGGATACATGGATGGATGGATGGCTAGATAAATGGATAAATAAATTGAAGGACATGCTTTGAACAAGGTTGTGAAGTGTGCTTTTGAGAATTTGTGTGCTCATTTAGTTAAAAGATCATTTGTTATGTTTGTTGTTATGAAGGTCTGCCTCACAAATAACAGTAGGGTGACTCACTGCAGCCATTTTGGATTTGCCTACACCAGACATAACAAACTATGTCTTTATGACCTTTTTTGAAGAATGTTTTCAACAAAAACTCTCACAAAGTTGTATATCAGCCCAAAAAGTGTTATAACACAACTTTATGTCTGCACACATCCATTTTAGGACCCAGATGGTATGTCAGCATTAAAGTGTATTCAAATTCCTTTTAAAATAAACCATAATCTGGCACCCAGGTGCCCCAGCAGGGTATTTTGCTAGTGCACCAGAGCTGGGATTCTGAACTCTCCAAGTTTAAATCTCAGCTCTGCTACTGGTGGGCTCGGTGCGCCCTAGCAGGCACAATTGGCAGTGCCAGCAGCAGACAAAACTGGCCACTAGTCTTCTCAGTGGGAAAAGACCGGACTAAAAAAGGGGTTGGGGTCTTTGACACAGTGAAAGAACCCTGGTTAGTAACCTAAAGCAGCAGTCCCCAACCTTTTTGATCTGATGAGCATAATGAAAAACACGCAGTGCATAACTATACTACTCACCAGTGATGAAAAATCAGTGGGAACCCTGAGCTTTTTTTTTGCTGCAACTAGACGCTTCCACCTTGTGGTAACAGGAGACAATAACACCCGAAGTGTGTTCCTTATGTCCAGTTTACTTTGTAACTTTGTTTTGGTTGCCATCACTGCAGAAAATCCCGCTTCACAAAGATAGGATGTTGGAAATTGAAGCAGTGTTTATATTGCTTTTGTAGCAATCTATAATTATTTATTTTTTATGTGCGGCCTGGTAATGAACGGTCTACGGACTGGTACCTGTCTGCGGCCCGGTGGTTGGGGACCACTGGCCTAAAGCCCCTGTACAGAAGTAAATGAACATGGAGATCAGTGTGTTACTCTCCATGCGCGAGACTGGCCTCACGTACATATCCTCTGAAGTTTGGGTGATTGAGCATGTGTCAGGCAAATATACCCTCCTCGGACATGATCAGGGTCCCCAATAGCGTTTATATCGTGTTCATTTTATATCCTTCATGAACAATCATATTTTATTCTGTGATCATGTAGGCCTGAATTCTCTTACATTTTGACCATTAACTTAGCAGGCTCCATTTAACCTTGCATTAGAGATAGTCTGCTCTTTATTATTTTTAGCGAGACACACATCCTAGACAGCTGTCTATGTCAGAGAGATAGTCTGTGTCAATCCTGTTTTCTTTTACTGTCTCTGCCCAACTACCTTATCTCAATCTTAGGGATGCATGGTTGTTAATTAGATATCTTAGATATCTATAGTATCACATGGAGTTTAGGTCTACATGAATCTTTCTTCTGTTCACTATATATTTACATGTACTGATAAACTTCTGATCATTCAAGAAAAGACAACGTTTTTGTCCCTTCTTATGATCATCTGGTACCAGACAGAGGGAATCACGATGGATGACATCAGTAGAACTACTTAATTAGGAATTAAACCTAACAGTTATTTTAAAGGGCGTATGTAGCTCTATTAACACTCAATAAGTATATAATGTACTTTTTACCTGCATGTTGTCAAGCCATGTTTTATTGGAATGCTATATACCCAAGCACAGTACACTGTGTCAGTCTATCACTGGAATGTGAGCAAGTGAATTTGATTTAGGCCTCCCTTAACAGCCTTAACTGCTGTACAAAATTTTCTCACCTGAACACTCAGTCTTTCCTGACATTTTTCTCTGAACTCATGTCCCTCTTGTAGGACTTCTCAGAGGTTTGTAAAATTGGTTAGACACTCTTCTTAAGCCATTTAATCTAAGTCTTAGGTCTAGTGACTGGACAGTTCAGTCAATTACAAAGGATTTGAGTTCTGACCTTTAATTTTGATAGTTTCTACACTTTTTGTGTTTGAGTTAATTGCGTGTGTAGATGTAGGTATAGGTGTGTCTAGTAAAAAACAGGACTCATTGTGTGATGAGTGTAGAGTAGCTGGGTTTGAGCAGCTTAGGGACAGTGGTAGCCTAGTGGGTAGAGCTATCAACTGAAAGGTTGAGAATTCGAATCCCAGTTCTGCCATGCAGCCATTGTTGGGCTCTTGAGCAAGGCCCTTAACCCTCTCTGCTCCAGGGGTGGCGTACAATGGCTGACCCTGCACTCTGACCCCATATTCCAAAAAGCTGGGATATGCAAAGAAAGCATTTTGTTGTACTGTACACCTGTATATGTATATATAACAAATAAAGGCATTCTATTCTATTTAGGATCCATATTGGGGCTGTTCATAGCTGACAGGATGGCACCCACCTAAAACCTAATAAGCTCCAAATCTCTACTATTGCATGACCAATTGGGCGTAGCTATACATGCAGCTAAGCATTATTTGTATCCTGTAAAAAAAGCAGTAACCAGAATGTGACCATTACATGCATTTATTTAAATATTTTTTCTTGTTTATTTGTTTGTTTTAATAACTTAGAATTGCTTGTTAATTCGTTTGTTAGTTATAACTATCATATTTAGTCCTATTTATTCAAATTATTCTCCAGGCCACCCACAGAGGATGGGTCCCTTCTGAGTTTGGATCCTATTAAGGTTTCTTCCTAATTTTATGAAGGTATTTCCTAGCCACTGTCGCCCTTGGCTTGCTCAACAGGGGCTTTTGGTCTGTTGGTCCTGGATGCTGTAAAGATGCTTCGAGACTATTGTAAAAAATGTTATACAAATAAATTTGACTTATCTTTGGGTGTGTTCGAAAACCTACTGAGCTGCCTTGCTGTCTTACTGCCTACATAGGCAGCTGCCTAAGTAATCAACTCATAAGTCAGGTTTATTTGAACTCACTATTTAGAGAGCAATAACATCGGGTTTCGTTTACTAAGCTAACAAAGTTAGCATCATGCCATTCAAACCAATGGGATGTGGTGGCACAATGCACTAGCATGTCAACTAACATCTCCTTCTGTTTACCTATAACGGTTAAATTCGCTGACAAGCCCCGAATTTGCAAATAAATGACAATTGTGCAAGTTTATACAAATTAAAAATCAATAACAATTTATTTATGTTTGAAAATTACTCGTTTTTCTGCACTGTCCGTAAATTTTTTTTGTGAGAAAAGTTGTGCCGCAATAAATGCTGGGAAAGCCTTCAGCGCTAAGGCAGCACTGGATGCTCACTTGTTCTTGAGTCAAAATTGCGTTAAAATTTTAAGATATCTTACTAGTGAGGGTATAAAGGCATCCAGGATTTCAAACAGCCTCCTTCTCGGGAGTGCGCATAGGATGACGTAAAATGCTGTCTATGTAGAGAGCTCACTAGGTTTTCCAAAACACCCATAGACTTGAGAACGGGCAGCACAATAGTGCTACGGGTTTCCTTCCAACTACTCCAGTGTTTTCCCACCTCCCAAAAACAGGCAGTTGGCTACTCTGCATTGCCCATAGGTATAAAGATGTAATACTAACTGCTGGTAAATATACACTGTTATGTGTTTTAAAATTGATTAAGATTTATCTAATTTTCTAGAATTGTACCTGGCGGTGGATATAAACATAAAACAGCTGATTATGCATGAAATAACTTTATTCTTGAGGGCCTGTACTCGCTAGATTACCAGAGAGGACTCGATCTTTCTCTAAATACTTAATTGTGCATTTACATTCTGTCCACAAACCCCTTTAGTGGTGTTTTACTGTGGCACTAAAATACAAGTGAGACCATATAATTATAACTGCAATACGATATTTAGGCTACTTGTGTCTTAGTGTTGGAACAGTGCAGCAGGTACTAAACATTGACTGCCTTCGTACTTTCATAAACACAATTACTTCTTCTTTCAATAAAACCTTTAGATGAAGCAGTTGGAATGTTTATGGTTGAACCAGTCGTGGTTTTAACACTTCATGGCCAAAAGTATGTGGACATCAGACCATATGCTTGTGCACATTTCAAATCCTTAAGCATTATTAAACCCTAAATGACTTTTCAATTCACCATATTAAGACTTTTGTGTTATGTGTTATTATGTTGCCTTTACACTTCATTTCCAAAAGTATGTGGACACCAGACCATATGCTTGTTGGACGTTTCAAATCCATGGGTCTCAATAATCCCTAAATGACTTTTCAGTTCATCACATTTAGATTTTTATGTGTTATTATGTTGCCTTTACACTTCATGACCAGAAGTATGTGGACACCAGACCATATGCTTGTTGGAAGTTTCAAATCCATGGGTGTTAGAAACCCCTAAATGACTTTTTAATTCACCATATTTAGATTTTTATGTGTTTTTATGTTGCTTTTACACTTCTGGGCCAAATGTATGTGGACACCAGACCATATGCTTGTTGGATTTCAAATCCATGGGCTTTAAGAATCTCTAATTGACTTTTTTTTAGTTCATCATATTTAGATTTTTATGTGTTATTATGTTGCCTTTACATTTCATGGCTAAAAGTATGTGGACACCAGACCATATGCTTGTTGGACACTCCTAATCCATAAGCTTAATAACCCCCAAATGACTTTTTAATTCACCATATTGAGATTTTTATGTGTTTTTATGTTACTTTTACACTTCTGGGCAAAAGTATGTGGACACCAGACCATATGCTTGTTGGACGTTTCAAATCCATGGGTGTTAAGAATCTCTAAATGACTTTTCGTTTCATCATATTCTGATTTTTATGTGTTTTTTGTTGCCTTTACACTTCATGGCCAAAAGTATGTGGACACCAGACCATATGCTTGTTGGACACTCCAAATCCATAAGCTTAATAACCCCCAAATGACTTTTTAATTCATCATATTTAGATTTTTATGTGTTTTTATGTTGCTTTTACACTTCTGGGCAAAAGTATGTGGACACCAGACCATATGCTTGTTTGATTTCAAATCCATGGGCATCAAGAATCTCTAAATGACTTTTCAGTTCATCATATTTAGATTTGTATGTGTTTTTATGTTGCCTTTACACTTTATGGCCAAATTTATGTGGACACCAGACCATATGCTTGTTGGAAATTCCAAATCCATAAGCGTTAGTAACCCCAAAATGACTTTTTATTTCACCATATTAGGATTTGTATGTGTTTTTATGTTGTCTTTACACTTCATGGCCAAAAGTATGTGGACACCAGACCATATGCTTGTTGGACGTTTCAATTCCATGGGTGTCAAGAATCTCTAATGACTTTTCGGTTCATCATATTCTGATTTGTATGTGTTTTTATGTTGCTTTTACACTGGCCAAAAGTATGTGGACACCAGACCATATGCTTTTTGGACACTCCAATTCAATGAGCTTTAGTAACACCCAAAATACTTTTTAATTCACCATATTAGGATTTTTATGTGTTTTTTTATGTCTTTACATTTTATGGCCAAAAGTATGTGGACACCAGACCATATGCTTGTTGGACATTTTAAATCATTAAGCGTTAGTAACCCCTAAATGACTTTTCAATTTACCGTATTAGGATTTTTATGTGTTTTTATGTTGCCTTTACACTTCATGGCCAAAAGTATGTGGACACCAGACCATATGCTTGTTGTAAATTCCAAATCCATGAGCATTAGTAACCAATGAATGACTTTTCCATAAATCATATTAAGAGTTTTTTTAGTAACTGGTAATGTCATGAAAAAATATATCACTTAACATAGGAGCCATAGGGGCTCCATACGCTAGCACACCAGAGCTGACATCTTAAACTTGTCAGTTCAAAACTTAGCTCTGCCATCCGTCTGGGCTGGGCACCTACGTAAACAATACTTGGCTGTTGTTCATACAGGGTGGGAGCCGGACAGGGAACTCCTCACAACTGATGCAATTATGACCTCTGCTGGCTGATTGATGGCACCTGCACAGAGTCGAGGAATAATGCATTGATCAGTGTGTGTCTCTCCATACACAAAGCTGATCCGCATATGAACTCGTTGTGTGCAGGTGAAAAGATGCAGTCGGCTACTGCACATGTGTGGGAAGGGACAGTCTTGCTCTCCTGGATCAGGGCGTGGATCAGTGTCAGTAGAGATGAAGTGTAATGCAATTAGGTAATTGGATGCGCTTAAAGTTGGGAGAAAAAGCATAAAAAAAGCATATGAGTTATAACACACTGACCTCATGATTAACTGTTTAAAATAGATGTTTAAGCAACAAATAAACATTTATAAATGTTTTCAGTAGTCATGAAGAGTTAATGTAGGCTGTACTTGTTTTCTATGTAGATTTTATTGTTTTTAAAACATTAAATGACTATTAATTTAGCTAGATTTTGGCTCTTGGGCAGGTTTACAATGAATTCCTACCCAATAATTTCCATGTAAACACTTATGTTTGAATTAGGTTTGTGATTAGGTTTTATAAAACCTTTTATAAAATGAAGGTTTAAAGTTGCATTTCTTTATTTAAAAAAACCCCCCCTAATATAATGTCTGCTGTGGTAACTTAAAAATAATAATGTATAAGACACAGAGAAAGTAGAGAAACACAAAAGCATGTTAGATCAGTGTTGGTTCAAGTGGTTTGCTTTTAGAGCTGCAGGTTTAAGTTATCAGATAGGACTCATAAATGCCAGAACCTCACCTTAATTCCCCCATTAAATGGCCATCTGTGGGAATGGGCTCCTAAGCACTCCGAAAATGCACAGTGCAGCCAGATTGTCTGAATGAGACCGGCTTGCACTCATAGCAGACTAATTAAATCTAATTTAATGCCGCTCTCTCTTTTCCCGCCCCTCTTCCCTTTTTTTCATCTGTTTTTCTATGTCCTTCATTCTTTTATGTGCCTCTTTGACTTGGCAACCTCGTTCTTTTTGAATTTGTTTTGCATCTCACTGTTTTCACTTTTCATCTCACTTAGTTTGCTTTCTCTCTTTCTCTCTCTTTCTCTCTTAGACAGCACGGCTAGTATCGTAGCCAGGCGGCACCGTTTCCACCGACTGACTCAGGAGCTGTATGAGCTGCCCGTGGTGGTGTGGGATGGAGGAGAACCCCTTCTGAGCAGCACCAGCACTCTGACCTTACGTGTCTGCCCATGCCAGCATGGTACCAGGCTTAAGATTTGCCAAAGTGAAGCCTTTCTTTCTTCCGCAGGTCTTAGCACTGGAGCACTCATCGCTATCCTGCTGTGTGTTCTCATACTGTTAGGTAAGTTCTTCTCTTACACCCTGGTGTTCTACTTTTACCTTCTTGACATGAATAAAACTGCTTGTACTGGTGACCTGCGTCACAAAGCCTTCAAAGATTTTGAAGAAGTACATTTATTCAGACCCTGTTAAGTATTAGGAAACTTTCACATGCTCATGAAAAACTAGTGCATGTGCCAAATTGCATTTTTTATGTATGTATTATGAAAAAAGCCCATGTGCACAAACCAGGATCCATAAAGACAAGATGTGCATTCCAATCACCCCAGTAGTTCACTGTGCAGTGGATTATGCCGGGGTTTTGCCCGTTTTAGATAGGATTTAAAACCATAAGGGAGTGAAATCGTGCATTTCATACAGAACTTTAAACTGCATAGGGCAGGGGTGTCAAACTCATTTTCACTGAGGGCCACATCTGCATTATGGTGGCCCTCAAAGGGCCGATTGTAACATATCCTGCTGTGATTGCAGTCTGCCTTTTAAGCCTTAGACAATTTGTTTGGTTTTTTTTGGAGGCTAAATTCTGTGTTTGGTGTCAAAATGCCAAATTGATACTGTATATTTATAATGTATGTACAGTATATCTACATCTATATTGTACTCCTTTACCACAGACACGGCCTCATAACACAAGAGACGTACCTTTTTTTTAAAGCACAAACTTATATTCACTTTCCCATCTTTCATTAAATTTTCTTCCTTCTGCTTCAATTTTCTCATGGGATTATTTGTAAATATTTCTCAACATCACTTGTTGGAAAACCGCCTCAGTTAAACGCTGATATGGAAACACTGTCATCTAGTGGCAGGATGTGGTCACTTTGCAGGTCACAAATCAGCATGTATTGTGGGAGATGCAGTTTATGTACGACTTTACAGTGTATTTTAAGACAATCATACGTCTTTTAAGCTCTTGCTGGCCACATAAAATGGCGTAATTGGCCGGATTTGGCCCGCAGGCCTTGAGTTTGACACATGTGGTATAGTAGTGAGTTAATCGATTGATCACTATACAAGAAGTTGACAGTAAACCTTTCCCATCAGTCATTGCATGTCTTGAGGGTTAGGACAGCTGGTGCATTATCAGCAAACTGTTGAAACAAAATGCCGATCTAATGTTTCATTAATCTTTGCTAAAACCTACCAGCAATGTGAAAGTCCAAAAATGCTACAAAGTCCACCAGAAAATAAATGTAGCTTGTTAACCTTTACATAGCTAATAACAAGCAATACAGTACTACGTAAAGATACACAACAAAAACCTGTTATAGGTACATAAAATCACATTTATTCCCATATTACATGCACATTATAATACATGGTTGTTTGTTAGTTTGTTAGTTACTTTAGAAAGCAAAGGAACGGTCAAAGATTGCTGTCAATGAGACACTCTGATGTTAATGTGATGATGTTACAGGGTGTTCCGGATAAAGGGATTTAACCAACATATGTTCCCTCAGCTGATATTGTATAATTAGTGTGTAGGGAATACAAGGGCACTGCATCAGGACCCTGTGGAATGGAATCCAGCCAGTCTGTGGCTGGCACGGAACCCTGACTTCAACCCTATCAGACATATTTGAAATGACTTGGAAATCCCCCACTTCTTGATACTACTACTATTATATAGTGCAGTGGTCCCAATCCACAGGGCCACGGACATTTATTACCTGGCCGCACAGAAAGAATAAATCATTTGGAGTTTTTTTGTTTTTTTCTGTTTTATTGACAATCACACACTGAAAGATATTTCATTTAAAAAAAACAGAATTCTCTTCTAATAACATCTGTCTGTTCCTCTTGACGTGTTTGACACATACCTATTTCAGTCAGTCACTCACTTACTTTTTTAACCGCTTATCCAATAAGGGTCGCAGGGGAGTGCTGGAGCCTATCCCAGCTTTTCAATGGCCGCAAGGCACACAGTAACACCCTGGACGGGGCGCCAGTCCATCGCAGGGCAGACACCCATACACACACACACATACACACACCCATTCACCTATAGGGCAATTCAATGTCTCCAATTAACCTGACTGGATGTTTTTGAACTGTGGGAGGAAAACGGAGCTCCCAGAAAAAAATCCAGCCATGGGGAGAACATGCAAACTCTGCACAGATAGGACCCGGACCGCCCCACCTGGGGATCGAACCCAGGACCTTCTCGGTGTGAGGCGGCAGTGCTACCCGCCAAGTCATTGTGCCACCCCCTATTTCAGTCATATTGTATAATTTTATTTGAAATCCTCCTGTCCCCACCGGTCCATGAAATTATATCTTATATGACACTGGTCTGTGGTGCAATAAAGGTTGGGGACTGCTGATATAGTGCACTGCCAGAAGTGAAATTTAGTTTAAAGAAGTGGATAATTGGATGTGATTATTGAAATTAGATACAAATATTGTTACATTTATTATTGTTCAGAAAACATTTTGTAAGGAATAAGATATTATTACAATTGAACAAAGCTGACTCAGTTGACTGAGTTGACCTATTCACCTGCTTATTTACAAAACTAATCTAACTAAAACTAAATGGGTCATGGTATGATACAAAAGCTTTAGTTAATGTTAAAGAAAGTAAATAAAGGAATCTGAGACTATAATGTACATTAGATCACAGAAACAGAAGGTTGCCTTGTCTGATAATCTTGATTTCCGCTGGGGCATTAGTTGAGGTTGGTGGTCTAATGATGTAGAGAATCTTTCCTTTTACACATTCAGCCACCTAATGATACTTAAACATCATTTGAAGATCATTGTTGATGACTAAGTGCAATTGTATCCCTTAACCCTGCAATTTACCCATTTTAAAATGCCAACGACCAGCATCATACTGTGCCATGTAATAAGATACATTTAAGAAAGAAAGATTTCTTTACTCAATTTGGATCCTAATCACTTTTTAAAATAGGTGCACTCTGTCATGTTGTGTTTTGGGTTTCCGGTTTAGTCTTACCTGTTGTTAATTCCATTAATGAATAATTTACAAAACATAAAATGTAATTAGGTGCTCAGGTGGCACAACAGACTATAATGCTAGCCCACCACCGCACAGATCCTGGTTCAAATCTCTGTGATGCTATCGGCTGGACAGGCATTTTCAAGGTGATGGAATGGTGCCCTGTCTAGACTGTTCCTGTCTTGCGCTCAGTGCCCAGTACAAATGGAGCAGGACCCACCATGACCCTAAAAAGAATGAAGCGCTTCATTAAATAAAATGAAAATTAAAAATGAGCTGCATTTTATAGTGAATAAATCTTAATATAAGGTAATTTTAGTAAGGTAATGATAGCTCAGTGTTTACAGACTTTTGCAAAAGTTTTGACACCCCTGGTTAAATTTCATGTTTCACATCCATTGTAGGCTAAGAATTAAATATAGCATTTAAAGCAGATTTAATGTATAGTGTCTATGTATTTAACAGCAATCAATTATAAAACATGTTTACTATGCCTAATTCTGGTCAATGTTACTGTGGGTCCAGAACCACCAAGAAACACTGGGTCTCAAATTCAAGCTATAAAAAATGTAATCCATGACATCTGTAACTTAGCATTTCAGAATTTGATATGAGTACATACACCACCAAGTCACATTATTATGACCACCAGCTAGTAACCACCGTGTGCAGCACAGACAGCAGCTAGACAGGCTCCGAGTAACTCACTAAGGTCCTGGTAGGTTGTCACAGGTATTTGGAGCCATGCTGACTGCAGTGCATCCCACAGCTGCTGAAGGGAGTGTGGGTGAGGATCCATAGAGCAAACACGACGATCGAGGTGGTCCCACAGATGCCCAATTGAGTCTGGGAAATTAGGGGCCAGAGCAGTATTTGGAAGTCTTGGTCATGCTCTTCCAACCAGTGTCAGACATTTCTAGTCTATCCGCCCCAGGGAAGACAGTTTTACCCATGGTATTTTCATCCATGACAGCAAGGAGGGATATATATGCAGACAGCCTATCACACACCTTATATACCCAACAAACCACCACAACATTGACCAGAATTAGGCATAATAAAAATGTTTTATATAATTGATTGTTGTATTTGCTGTTAAATACATAGATACTATACATTAAATCTGCTTGAAATGCTAAATTTAATTGGTAGCCCATGTCAGTTTCTACCATGCCTGGACTGATCAACATCCAGTGTCCAATTTAGTGATCTGTTTGGAAGTATTAAACCCTGGATATTGACCTTAGACTTGAGCGTAATTATTGGATCTGTATTTACTTTGCCGTACTACTTTCCAACGCAACAATTACAAGTTTCTGACCTTATTAAAGGTCACCTTTGCATTTCAGCATTGTGTTATTACTTTAACTAACTGTTTTCTTCAAAACTAGCAAAATCCTTCAGGGCATTTGGTAAATGCCAGTAAATGCACTAGATGTGCAATTAGAAACTCCTACAAAAACTGGATATCCAAACAAGGGCAGATTCTGACATCAGAGGCCAGTGTCTAACATAAATAAACCACTTTGTGTAAAGCTAGGATTACAGGGAAGTGTGTGTAAGTGTGTGTGTGTGTGTGTGTAAGTGTGTGTGTGTGTGGGTGAGTAGGAGATCAGCTCTGTTATTGTCCCTGCACAGTGATGCATGAAGGTCATACATATTCGTATCCACCATTTAGACTGGGGCATATCCTCAGTGGGGCAGTGCGGGAGCAGCACCTGAATTCTAATGACAGCAGGAGACAGAAAACCTACCTGCATGCTGCCTTCCACTGGCTTTTCGAATGTGTCTGTGGGAGTTTTATGCCCGTTTAGTCAAAAAACTTCTTTAAGTTCAGGCAGTTATGTTGGACGAGAAGGCCTGGCTTGCTTTATTTAATACTCCTTTTAATTATTGAAATCGTGTTTTCTAATAGACTATGTGGCCATATACTGTATATGTGGATACATCTTGTAATCACACCCACTGCTAGCATGTATATACAATGAATTATTTATTAATTTATATTATTTATTTATTGTTTGTTTTACCACTTCTTTATCCGATTCAGGGTCGCTGTGGGTACAATTCACTGGGCGAAAGGCAGGAAACACCCTGGACAGGTCGCTAGTCCATCATGAACACACTCACACCAAGGAGCACGTTAGGATCTTCAATTAACCTGACCTAACCTTTATGAGTTCAAGTTTTAATGTCAAACACATTCATGGACAATTTTGTATCTCCAATTCACCTCACTCGAATGTCACTCACTGTGTGCGTTTCCTCCGGGTGCTCCAGTTTCCTCCCACAGTCAGTGGGAGGAAACTGGAGCACCCGGAGGAAACCCACACAGACACGGGAGAATATGCAAACTCCATACAGAAAGGACCCAGACCACTCCACCTGGGTATCGAACCCAGGACCTTCTTGTGGTGAGGCAACAGGCCTGCCTTGCTTTAATTAATATGCTATAAGGACAAAAGTATTTGGACACCCCTGCTAATTATTGAATTCATGTGTTTCAGCCGCAATAATTGCTAGCAAGTGCAATAAATCAATTGTATAAAGGAAATTATATGCCTCCAACTGTTGCAGCAACAATTTAGGGAAGGGCCTGTCCTGTTTCAGCATTGCATGGCTCCAGTCATTGTGCACAAAGCAAGGTCTCCAAGAACATGAAGAAAAGCTTGGTTCAAGGAAACTCAAGTGGTCTGCACAGAGCCCTGACCTCAGCCCCACTGAACAGCTTTGGAATTGAGGCTTTCCTGACCAATATCAGTGCCCAACCATATAAATGCTCTTTTGACTGAATGGCCACACATTCCCACAAGCATACTTCAAAGTCTTGTAAGGACCCTTCTCAGAGGAGTGGCTGTTTTATAGCTGAAAAGATTACATGAAGTCACTATTTTTATATTATTTGCTCTTGGTCAGGTGTCCGAATATTTTTGGCCATACAGTGGTTATATAGGGGTTAAAGTTATGGCTACTTCACACCCTTGGCACAGCCTATCAGACCATATCTCTACAGACCTCACTTTGTAAACAGAGGTAAAGAAAAAGCACAAAATAAGTTGTCAAACAGTCATCATACCCACCCATTGACCCCTAGGATATTATTGATGCTCATTTTTTGTTAAGGTCACAGTTAAATGCTAATCCAATAAACAATGGCATTTAGACTTAGACATTTACTTTGTAAACATGTTGAATTGTTGTGGTAATAAATGTTCTGTGCAAGGACCAACACTTTATCCATTTATTAATTTTAATCAAATTTATGTTTCATTTTTTACTGTTTAATTAAAGTTTAATTATATTACATTTTTTTGCATGGCTCTTATCATGGGTCATATTTTTGCTGGTAATATTGTTTTATTAAACTGATTAACATTTTTTATTTGATTTACTGACACATTATACTGTAAAGTCCAACTACATATTAAACTAATGCATATTTCATTGCAAAGCTTGATATTTTAGTGCATGTGTAACACTGACTTACTGTACTGTGTTAAATTCATTTTATCATTAATACATTTTATTAAAATAGACTGTATAGCCATACATATGTGGATACATATTCACACCCACTGCTGGCAAGTGTATACAATCAATACAATTATTCATTCATTCATTGTTTGTTTTACCACTGCTTTATCCGATTTAGGGTCGCGGTGGGTACAATCCACTGGGTGAAAGGCAAGAAGCACCCTAGACAGGTCGCCAGTACATCACAGGCAAACACACACACACTCACACCAATGGGCACAGGCAAACACACACACACACACACACACACACACTCACACCAATGGGCAAATTAGGATCTTTAATTAGCCTGTTTGCAGGCTGACCTTTGGACTGGAAAACGGAGCACCCAGAGAAAACCCACACAGACATGGGGAGAACATGCAAACTCCACACAGAAAGGACCCGGACCGCTCCACCTGGGTATCGAACAGTAGTACCTTCTTGCTGTTTGGCACCTACAATCAGTTATATATTGTATTATATTAACACTAATGTCCTGGACAGAGCTATGGTGAACACTTTTGGGAAGTAATCAACTGTGGATTGTGTACCAGGCCTTCTTAACCAACATCAATGTCTGACCCCAGAAATTGTCTTTTTACTTAATGGCCACAAATTATGTGCTCTTTTTTTTGTGCCCACAGACAACTATTGAAAAGTCTTCTCAACAGAGTGGAGACTGTTATAGCTGCAAAAAGAAAGCCAATTGCATATCAATGCCTGTGATTTTCAATAAGCTGTCTAACAGACTCACAGTCAGGTGTCCACATACTTCTGGCCACATAGCATTTAATAATATAGCTCAAGTGCTCTACTGGTAGTTCTAAGCAAATTTTACAAATGACAGAATCAGAAAGTAGTCAGCACACAGAACAGTGCAGAAATCAATGTTCTGCTTTCACTTTAAAAAGCTTTTTTAATGATCATGGCATTTATAGAGCCTTGTTTTATTTAGTCAGTAAAACAGACAACAGGTATAATGACATTTTGAACCAATTAAAAAAAGACGGCAGACAGCAGAGTAAACTCTAAAAGATTAGTTTACTGAGCCCCAAAAAATGCACATCAAGCAGTTGCTTGTAAGGTACAGCAGATGCTGGTAAAATAATCTATTGCACAGATCAGTCAAACTGTTTTGGTGCACATTAAACCTAACTAAACAAAACTGATTTGTTTGGTTAGGTGAGTCACTGATTTATGACTCACTGTGTTTTGTACAGAACAATTAATGCAAATGGCTTGCTTTCAGAAAAAAATTATATATGTATGATTTGTCATTGTATTCTTCATTGTATTTTTATGTAATAAAATGTATTAAAATGCATATAAAATGTATAAAGCATTTAACATTGCTATACTAGAAATTATATTTTTACTTAACTTCCATATTTTGGCTGATGTGGGTCTGTATGATATGCAAAAAAGAATACAAGATGACAATATGGCAGGGACTACAACTAAAAGTTGTTGCGTAGGGGGCTGCATAGTCAGAGTGCCCATGCTGACCCCTGTCCACCGTCGAAAGTGCCAACAATGGGCACGTGATCATCAGAACAGGACCATGGAGCAATGGAAGAAGGTGGCCTGGTCTGATCAATCACGTTTTCTTTTACATTACGTGGATGGCCAGGTGCGTGTGCGTCACTTACCTGGGGAACTTATGGCACCAGGATGCACTATGGGAAGAAGGCAAGCCGGCGGAGGCAGTGTGATGCTTTGGGCAATGTTCTGCTGGGAAACCTTGGGTCCTGTCATCAATGTGGATGTTACTTTGACACGTACCACCTACCTAAGCATTGTTGCAGACCATGTACACCCTTTTATGGAAACGGTATTCCCTGATGGCTGTGGCCTCTTTCAGCAGGATAATGCGCCCTGCCACAAAGCAAAAATGGTTCAGGAATGGTTTGAGGAGCACAACAACAAGTTTGAGGTGTTGACTTGGCCTCCAAATTCCCCAGATCTCAATCCAATCGAGCATCTGTGAGATGTGCTGGACAAACAAGTCCGATCCATGGAGGCCCCACCTCACAACTTACAGGAGTTAAAGGATTTGCTGCTAACATCTTGGTGCCAGATACCACAGCACACCCTCAGGGGTCTAGTGGAGTCAATGCCTCAACAGGTCAGGGCTGTTTTGGCAGCAGAAGGGGGACCAACACAATATTAGGAGAGTGGTCAGAATGTTATGCCTGATCGGTGTATATATATATAGCAATAGTGTAGATATGACGGTGCAAGTGTGTGCATGAGTTTCAGTCCATTTTAATGTGCCCGTGTTAAACAAATGAATAAATGAACACTATTTTATCATTTTAAATAGAACAGAGAATAGAAAGATTGCAGTGTGAGAAAATGTATGGTAAAAACTGATTTATATACAGTTTAAGCTTTAATCTCCATTTACCATTTTAGAAATGTCAAAAGATTATGTAAATTCCCAGCATGCAGTTTCCACCTCACACCAGATTACATTAACAAACTCTTGCATTAAAGCGCCAATATTCTGCTATTATATATATACTGTATATATATATATATATATATATATATATATATATATATATATATATATATATAATATACGCACCGCTCGGCCAGTAAAGAAGTACGCACTTTCAGTACAGAAGTGTGCAGTATGCACGCAACACCCCTACGTACTATGTCCGCCATCTTACCAACGTCAAGTGATGACGTGAGGACATAATATCACTATAGTTACAGACCGCGTGCTCATTACAAGCCCCACTCTGCAAAATTTTGGATATTTAATGTTATTTAGGGTTTGTTTATCTTACTTACACTTGTAAACAGAGGACTCTCCGTTTTCCGCCATCTTTCTTGTTTCTTCTTCCGCTTCGAATGCCCACGCAGCTCCAGTTGAATCATGGGATACATTAGCGGACCGAAAGTGTGCATCGTTTGCATGCTCAAACATGGCTGCCCAAGAAGTAGGTCATCAGGGTACTTCTCACGTACCTTTTTACGTATACTATGTATTCGGACATACTAACCGCTCTCGCATACTGCTTTTGCGTACTATTGATTATGGAAGTATGCGATTTCGGACGCAGCTTATGTAGCAGTTTCACGCCTTCTCTGTCTCCGCCCCTTCTTTCTGATTTGTCCCTTTGTTCATAATCCTCAGCTGTTCCTCATGTGTCCATGATTACTTTGTGTATATAGCACACTTGTGTTCTGTTCCCTTTGTTGGTTGTTATTGATTGCAATTTTGCTCCTTCTTTCATCTTTTGATATGGTCTAGAGCTTGGTCCTTTGTTCTTCTGTTGTTAGCTTAGCACAGGGATTAGCATTTTGTGTTTCGTCTAGATAAGTTAAGATTAGTTTAGACATCTGTTCTCTATATTTAGCATTACTGTTTAGCATTAGTGTTTTCTTCCCCAAATACAATTTTATTGTTTTTGAGGTTTAAGAGGTCAGTACAGAGAATTTAGTTTCAGAACAATAGAATGTTTGAATAGATTTTTTTCTTTTCTTAATTTAATCTTCATATCTTTCTTTCAAAACGAACCGGAGCTTCTAGTGAAAGCTGCAGCCTAATCAGATCTGGACTTAGCTAACAGAGTTTCTGTACCCAGCTAACAGAGTAGTCTAATTAGCAATAATGCTGCACCAGATGCGGCCTTGCTAGTTATCGCTGCCTTCTCTGTCAAGTCCATCACAATGCTTCCCTGGCAATGTGCTCACATTTGGGAGCAGTAAAGTGTAATATACACAATAACTTACAAATATGAGCCAAACTGACATGTTTTACCATCCTATTAAACCATAAACGTGGAGTTAAATGGAATTGTGTGTGTATTTTCTCAGCATGTGCTGAAATGTAATGAATATCTGGACAGCTGATGGTTTTTGTACTGGGATGCACCTTAGTTAGTTAGTCGAGGATTCCAGTACCCAGCGCATCGCTAGCCTAAAGCCTTGTATACATTCTATATTAATGTTTGATGAGTGGCTGCAGTCGCCAAATATTTAATAATATTGTCTTTAGAAAATGTACATAACTACCAGGTATTTTTGTCCTGAAAACTGTAAGGTAAAAAAGGTTTTGGTCATATTGCTAATGTTAGCTTAGCAACATTGCTAGTCAAATGGCAGTTGTGTATGCTACTAGACTAATGTTAGCTAGATACAACATCACTTTAGCACCTGCCTGTTAAAAATAATAAAGTACAAGGGGCCCTGGTGGTGCAGCGGGATATTTCGCTAGCACACCAGCGCCGAGATTCTGAACTCCTAAACAACACCGTGTTGCACACACCATTCCATCTTTTAATAAAATCTTTTTGTTTGTCATTTTTGTTGTTTCAGCAATCGTAATTCTGTTCATCACTTTGTGGCGAAGCAAAAAGGAACCACTGATAATCTCAGAGGAGGACATTCGGGAAAATGTGGTCACCTATGACGACGAAGGAGGAGGCGAGGAGGACACCGAAGCGTTCGACATCATCGCTTTGCGAAACCCGGAAGCTGCAGAGGGACTAAAGTTCAGGAGGGATGTCCAGCCTGACGGGTGTTATCCCGGGTCTAAAAGATTCTGTCGCCATGGCTGCAACCATCGTAGCCCTGCCTCCCTGGCAACAGATGAGGAAACAGACGTCCACGACTTTATCAGACAGAGAATAACAGAGGCAGATCAGGATACTAGCGTACCCCCTTATGATTCACTACAGACTTACGCCTATGAAGGACAAGGCTCATCAGCAGGCTCCATCAGTTCAATAGGGTCACCAGGAATCCATTCCGAACAGGACTGTAATGTACTAGACGACTGGGGTCCGGAATTTCAAAAACTAGCCGAACTCTACGGTGAGGAGGCTGATATGATTCATGAACTGAATGCAAAAGAGTCAGAAGAACAGACTTAGTTTTAAAGGTCGTTTCAAAGACTTTACAACTTCAAACACATACATAAACAGAATAAAACTACTCTCTTTTGCTACCATGGATGTCATTGTTTTATCAATAAAGTGAAATATTATCAGACTGTTATCCGGCTGAAAGTTTTGCGTCAGCTAAAAGACAGACTGACGGACATTCTTCTGATGATTTTGGATCTTTTAAATAGTAGATTCCAAGAAGCAAGGAGAAGATGAACAACCTGAAAAAAGAAAATGAATGGAAAAAGGAAATATTTTCCATGGTGTATATTTTTATTGCATAATAAAGTCAGAAACTGTCGAAACATGGATGTGATGAAAGTGCAACTGCTTATTTTCTGTAATTAATTTTCATTTCTGCTTTCAGGGTTACTGCAGATACTATTACTTAAACCATTATGTGTACTTTTCATGTCTCAAACATGAATCTATTTTAATAACATTTGTTTTAGTAGAAGAGAGAGCGGAGAGGATGTTACACTAATCCAGACTAGGGGCACAAATGAAACATAATTTCTTTTTACATGTGAACAATGCTTGATTAGGCATTAAATGCATTATTGCACAATTAATGGTTTAAAGAGGATATGAAAGTCAGAGACCAGTATTGAAAATTTTATTTTTTAAGTCGCTCAGGTGGCACAGCTGTAAAAACACATGCTAGCGCACCAGAGCTGGGATCTCGAATATATCGTATCGAATCTCAGCTCTGAGCGGCCACATGAACAACGATTGGCCTGTTGTTCATATAGGGGTGAAAACTTTTTGATTACTAATCCAGTACTTTAATGTACCAATAATAATTATGATAATAATAATAATAATAATAATAATAATAATAATAATAATAATGTACCAATAATAACAATAATAATAATAATAATGTACCAATAATAATATTAATAATGTAACAATGTTCCAATAATGGTAATAATAATATTAATAATGTAATAATGTACAGATAATAATAATAATAATAATAATAATAATGTACCAATAATAATATTAATAATGTAACAATGTTCCAATAATGGTAATAATAATATTAATAATGTAATAATGTACCGATAATAATAATAATAATAATAATAACAATAATAATGTAATAATAATAATAACAATAATGTAATAATGTACTACTAATAATAATAATAATAATAACAATCATAATGTAATAATAATAATAATAACAATAATAACGTAATAATATACCAATAATAATAATAATAATAATAATAATAGTGTAATAATGTACCAATAATAATAATAATAATAATAATGTAATAATGTTTCAATAATAAAATACTAATATTAATAATGTAATAATGTACCAGTAATAATAATAATGTAATAATGTACCAAGCTGTGTTTCTTTACAATGGTTTGCAAAATACAAATATATATTCATTTAGATTTGTTTTTTAAAAAACTTTGTTAATTTATTTTCAATTGCAAAACTAATAAAAAAAAAAGTCAGGTTAATTTGACAGCAGACGTTATTTTAAACTATTCAAATCTGTTAAAAACATTCGTAAAATTCACAAAAAGTAATAAAAAATTACTTTTGTAAATTGTTTGGCAGATTATATGAATATGAATAGATTTTTATTTTGGTTAAAGTAGGAATATTTAACCCCCTTACACTAGAATGATGATGGTGAATTTACCACATTGTCTTTTGTCTTTTTTTAAACTGCCGTTTAAAATCAGTGTAAAGAACCATGAATACCTACATTAACATCAGCAGCGACTCACTGATGATATTAATGATATTGACACCCTAATCCCGGTTCTAGTAAAACGTTTTGTGCTTCCTGAGATGCGCTGCGTCTGAACACTCAGCTTAATCAAATTTCATTCCAGGGCTCAGCTTCGGCTTCCTGTCTGTTTGAGGTTCTCTGAAATATCCTGAGCTTCATCATTTTAACAACCCTGATCTTAAGATTATTTATATGCTAAACCAAGGCAGGCAGACGAATGAAGCAGGACGCGTGCATGTAATCGGCAAACACTTTTTGGCTTATTGGAAGGGAGACCAGAGAGGACGTTGCATATGAACAATGCTTGATTGTGCATTAAATGCATTAATGCACAATTATTACTATTATTTTTTGCTATTTTGTTTATGCATTTTACCCATTTTCTCTCAATTTAGAGTAGTCAATTTGTCTTCCGCTACTTAAGACTCCGGTCATGTATGAGGAGGGTATATTCGCCTGCCTCACGATCCCTCTGACGCGTGCACAGTCCACCAACCCCTTCTTGTTCACCCACACGTTTAGTGAAGTATTCGCACGCAGTATTCGCACGCAGAGAGCCACGCACTAATCCCAGCGCTCCTACACTTCCCTGTACAGGCACCTCGGGCTACTAACCAAGGTCCTTACACAGCGTTAGAAGACCCTACCCACATTAGTCCGGTCTTTAACCCTCCCGGCAGACTTAAATTGCCAATTTTTGTCTGATACAGGCACTGCCAATTATGCCCGCTAGAGGACGCCCAACCGACCAGTAGCAGAGCTGAGGTTCAAACTCGGGAGTTCAGAATCTCAGCAATGGTGTGCTAGCGGAATGTCCCGCTGCGCCACCTGGGTGCCCACAATTAATGATTTAATGAGGATTTAAAAGTCTAAGACAGTTTGCATTTTCGTAAAGTATTTTGCTCTTTTTTAGCACATTCTGTATTTATACACAAGTTTCTGTTTTCTTTCTTAGTAAACAAAGCTTTATTTATTGGTCGTCAGATGGTGTGGTCATAGTTGTTCTGCCTATTAGTGGTTTGGATACAAATGATCCTGTTTTGCCAAGCGTTTTAAAGTGCCATGCACTGCACCCTTAGAAATCTTTAGTTTAGCTCTAAATTGATACTTAAAAAGCCACTCTGCTTTTTGTGTGGCATTTTTGTGATGCCACATTTTTCTCTGTTACAGTGTTACTAAGTAGCATTGAAATGTTCTGCTGAAAACCTAAAGTGAAGCAGTAAAAACCTCCTATACAGAATACAAAATCTAGAATTTTTATTCATATGATAAAAGTAGAAAGAAAAGATTTCCAATGTGTTTATAAATAAAAAACACATTTAGATTTTGATGCCTGCAACATTCAACAAACAAAAAACTGTGGGAGAAACATGTTTACCTCTGTGTTGCATCACCTTTCCTCTTAATGAGACTTGTTTAAGGTTTGGGAACTGAGGACACCAACTTGTTGCAGTTTTGCAAGTGGAATTTCTGTCAGTTATTGCATGATACAAGACTTCATCTGCTCAACAGTCCCTGGTGTTCGCTGTCTGATTCTCCTCTTCATGCTGCACTATACATTTTTAATAGAAGACAGATCTAGACTGCAGGCAGGCCAGTCAAGTGCATACACTCTGTCTACGAAAGCCAGTGTTGTAGCACATACAGAATGAGGCCTGGCATCTTCTTGTTAAAACAACCATGGAGTCCCCAGGCAAAGATGTGATTTGATGGCATTCATCTTTTGAATGAAATGGGACGCTATGGCAGGTAATTCAAAGGCATAAATCTCTTTAAAATTCAAATATACACCCCTGCATCAATGGTATCTTTACACATATGCAAGCCAACCATGCTGTCACTGATGCACCCAAGTATTATAACAGATGCACCTTTAATCTTTCACTGATTACAGTCTGGATGATACTTTTCATCTTTGACATAGAGAGCATACTGTTCCACGGGACCACAGAACGCATTAACAGGTTTGCCATACATCCTTATGGAAAAAACCTTGAAACTCAATGCCTTTAAAGCTCAACACCAGTCCCAGAACCAACTGATGTCGAGTTTCAAGGTACCACTGTGTATGCATTGTGCCATTTTAAAAAGTATAGCACTGGTTGTTTGCACCTTCAGCTCTTATCAGCATTTCAGGAGAGATTGATGGACGGTTTATGTTACTTGTTTAAAGGAGCTTATTAACTCTGAAACACATCAGTAGTGATTAGGCTACTATACAGTACAGCAGAAGCCTGCGTTGTTAAATAGCTTGGAGGTTGTATAATATCCCATATTTCTATTACTACATTTGCTCTTGTTATATGATCCCACTATCTGTGCGTATGCAGTGTTTTTTTTGTTTATTATTAGACTGTCAGTTTGCTTTTATTACAGGACTTGGACGTTGATATCCACCAGCCTATTTTCTTTCCTAGGGTAAGCAATATTTCATGCACACTAGATGAATGAATGAAGAAATTAATGCATATTAATGCAGGGCTTTTGTACATTCCTATACCAGTGTTAGTACACATTGGTGAGCCAAAACATTAGAACCAGCTTGTCTGGGCACTTTAGAATACAATGTAGGACAGTCAACCTCATAAAATACAGCATCATTTTTGTTGTCGTTGTTGTTGTAGCTTTATATTTATCAAGCTTTTTATCATACCCTGTCTGCTTTAAAATGACAAGTTGACTACAGACCACATAGGTTTTCATGCAACCTTTATGCAATGCTGTTTTTATTCATGTACAAGCATGAACATTCCAGAAAGGGACACTTCATAAAAAGAACAACCCCCACTGGAGATTTTCAACAGCGTTTGAGAAGTAATTACTTTTTGGTTCCTGTGGGCTCCCTGAGCCTCTTATAGTCGTACACGGCGTCAGGCTTTAATGAGTCACCGTTTGACTAATTGCACAGCAATCAGTGTGCTAGTCATGTGTAAAAATTGTTCCTTGTTTAAGCTGAGCGAAGCACCTCGGTGACTATGTGCCATATGCCAAATGCTCATTGATAGATTGGAAAAAAGTATGAGCAGTTGATTATCCACTATATGGACAAAAATATTGGGACACCCCTTCAAATTACTGAATTTGTGTTTCAGCCACAGCAATTAGTGTAACAAGTGTGAGAAATCAATGATATAAAGGAAATGCATTTGCTCACCTGTGCACAAAGCAAGGTCTATAAAAACATTTAAAAAAAAGTTTGATTTAAAGAAAGTCCAGCAACCTGCACAGAGCCCTGACCTCAACCCTACTGAACAGCTTTGGAATGAACTAGAACATCAAAGGAGGCTTTCTTTTAGTTTTTTTCCCCCAAATTCCCCCGCCCCCTAATCTAGTCATGTCCAATTACCCTGATTGCGTCCTCTATACTGATTCGACACTTCACCGCTGACTGAGGACGCCTCTCAACTGTCCAAATACTTTTGACCATATAGTGTGTTGTTAAATGTTAAATGCTGTGCTGTGTGAGGATAAATGATCATATTGTCTTTTAGGTCAAGTTAATTACCCTAATTTAATAGATGTTTTAATAACACAGTATCAGGTGTGTTATTTGTGTGGTCATATCAATTAGCAGCTGTGCTGACTCAGTTGCCAAACAATTGTAGGTGGGCATAAGTGATAATGATACACTTCATAATGATACTAATATAAGCATATCATTAACTTGCCATACCAAATATAATGCTGTCATTAACGGCCATAACATACATTAATTCATTCATTGTCTGATTTACCACTGCTTTATTCTGGTCAGGGTTGCAGTGTAGCTTATTTATTGGGTAAAAGGCAGGAAACACCACAGACAGGCCACCAGTCCATCACAGGGCAGACACACATTTAGAGCAATTTCTAGTAGCTCTAGTAGGCCTGACTGTACATCTTTGGACTTGTGGGAAGAAACCAGAGCACTCAGAGGAAACCCATTCAGACACAGAAAAGAACCTTGGCCACCCAGCCGGGGAATCTAAAATTGGGAGATACCCATTTGAGATTAAGCATTATAACAGCATAACAGCCCAATATACAAAATGTTTGCCCTGAACCAACACAAAAAAAGCTGAAAGTCAAATCTAGTATTATTCCACACCACACAGAATGCCAGAAATGAACTGTAAATATACTGGCACCTTTACAAAATTAAATTATGTGATGCTCCCAAACTCACCTGTGGAAAGTATTAGGTGCTGGCAATATGGAAATCCCACTTGCGACCAGTTTAAATGGAGAAACGTTTAAAAGCTTCAATCTTTGTGTCTGTATGTACCACATTTAGTGTGGAGAAAAAGTAGAGTAATGTGAACAGTGTAAAATCATGAACAATATCAAGCTACAAGTCGATCTCCAGAGAACTTAATGTTCCTGAGTCCACTGTGCACAACATAATTAAGATATGGCCCTGTAGCTGACCACCCTACAGGGTGGATTAAGGAAAAATTTTGAAAAATAAGGAAATATTACAATGAGGTGGATACAGTACCTTAATCAACCTCCAAATAAAAGTCAAGCTGATCTGCAGACACAGGGTACAACAGTGCCAGCCGGCTCTATCTGTCGTCATTTAAATGAAATGGGACGCTATGGCAGGAGATCCGGAGGGACCCGGCTGCTGACACAGAAACATAAAAAGCCAGACTAGAGTTTTCCCAAATTTACCTGAAAAAGACACAATGTGTCTGGGGGAGAAAATAGAGCTTTTTGGTGAAGTACATCATTATACTGTTTGCAGAAAATAAAAGGAGGCCTTCAAAGAAAAGAAATTAGCCCCTATGCTCATACACAGTAGAGGTTATGGGGCTGCAATGCTGCTTCCGGCACTGGATGCCTTGACTGTCTGCATGGCATCAGACTAATAAAACATTTTGGTGGGCAAATGTCAGAGAAGGCAAAGCGCTCTTTAAAAAGCACCCAAAATGGATAGCCTCTCCAATCTGAAGTGGACAGCAATGAGTCCAGATCTAAATCCCATCGAACCCATGTGGAGAGATCTCGGAACAGCATTTTGGAGAGAGCACCCTTTAAATCCAAGAGACCTGGAGCAGTTGGCAAATGAAGAGTGGTCCAGATTTCTAGTAGAGAGGTTTAGGACACTCATTCATGGTTACAAAAAGAGATTGATTTTGGTTATTTGTTTTCTGAGGGTGTGCCATCAATTATGAACTGTGCCAAATAATTTTGTCCAGTACATTTTTGGAGTTCTATATGGAATAAAATCAGATTACACTCAAGACTCAGGAATAACAGACAAAAGGAATAAACATGTTGGTGTTCAGGTAACGCAGCAGTAAAACATGCTAGCACACCAGAGCTGGGCTGGGCAACTACATGAACAACGTTTGGCTGTTGTTCATCCAGGGAGGGAGCTGGATATGGACCTCATAACTGATACAATTACGACCTCTGCTGGCTGATTGATGGCCTCTGCAGAGTTGTGAAATAATGCTGATCAGGGTGTGGCTCTCCGTGCACAAGACTGATCCGCATATGAACTCACCATGTGCAGGTGAAAAGATGCAGGGGGCGTGTGTCCGTTCGCTCTCCTCAATCGGGGTGGGGGTCAGCACCATTAGAGAGGAAGCATAATGCAATTGGTTAAAACAATTGGACGTACTAAAAATGGGAGAAAAATGGGGAAAATGCATTAAAAAGATGAGTAAATTGCTGAGTAAAATGTTGCTGAAAGACTTTAATAATGGGGTTGATTCTATATTCTCCTGTAAAAATCAATCCCTGAAAAGACAAAAGTGACAAAAATTATGCACATTATATGGCCAAAAATACAATGATAAGCAAAAAATTTAGAATCACCTCCCAAAAATGTGCATGGCAATGTTTATTTTGTAGCAATCACTTACAGTATGTCATGGTCAGGAATATATTAAGTGTTGGGCTGATGGTAGTTACTCATAGCACATGTAATGAATGCATCAGGTTTGGGCAGGCATACAGACCCGACCATGTGACTTTGATTACAACCAAATAATTACAGCCAAACAACTGGGCTGAAGTAGACAGCCATGGTGAGTAACCACCAACAGGGGTCCGTGGAAGGACAAGCCCTGAACTGCCGACAGATTGTCAGGCGGCAGCCAAGGCACATTAATGCCAGAAGACATGAAAGCTATGGTGCCTGGCATGAAACAACAAAAAGGGTCACTGTGGCTCTAATTGCTTTAGGTGTCCTGTGGAGTCCATATACTGGCTGATCAGAGCTCTTTTGACAGCATATACAGAAGGTGCTTTTGGCTCATTTGTGCATTTACATACTGTTTTTTACTTATTTTATTTTCTATCCTAGAAACTCAGGCATACTACATATATTAATACAAATACTACATACAGTGAGTGCAGTGGCTTTCATAAAGATTACAACATGTCCTAGCATACATCATAAAATTGCTGAGACCAAGTTTATCTTAATTTTGGATCAAAATGATGAGACAAAAAGCATAAAGATGTTCTCAAGAAGAGGACAAGTGTATGTGTGGTGTACAGCAAAAGAACAGAACAACAATAAATGTTTGACATTACTGTGAGTGAGACTGTTATGCTGTGAGGGGGGCATTCTGCTGGCTTGGTTTGATTCCATTTGTCTCCTTACATTAGGGTGACCATACGTCCTCTTTTTCCCCGGACATGTCCTCGTTTTAAGACCTAAAAAATGCGTCCGGCTGGGATTTTTAAATCACCAAAAATGTCTGGGATTCGGCTTTTCTAGTCTGCACTCGCTATTCTGTGTGTATGTTTTTGCATTGGTTTGTTTTTAGGTCTTTTTAGGAGTGCATCTGTTTTGTTAAAATAAGTCTGATTTTCATGTGCGCGTTCTAACACAGAGGCTCTTGTCAACACCGTGATGGCACTGCATTCTGTTGAAATTGCTTAGCAAGCACTAGAAGACACATCTTACTGCTGGGTTTCTACTGATGGGCGCAAGTAATTAAAGTGAATCAGATTAAAGTTAAAAACACTCCTAATAAGTCGGCTGATACGATTGTAAAATACATCAAAGAAACTAAAAAATGAAGGGATTTTTATATATAGGTGACAACTGTTTTTTAATTTGTTGTTATTATTGTTTAGGGCTTAACGCTGAATGTGAAGGAGTAAGATTATCTGACCATAAAGGCCCTTGTTAAAGAGCAGCTGTACATTTATTAAAGTTCAGTAACACAGCTGGATGGTTATTGACTCATTTGTCAACTATTTAAACCTCTACCCCATACACGTTGCCATGGTGTCACCAACGACTTGAAATCCCCCCCCCCCCTTCCTTCCCCGAACCAGGTGTCTTCTTTTTTAAAAACCAAAATATGGTCACCCTACCTTAGATGGAATGGTCACTGAAGATCATTTATAAATTATCAGTATGATGACGAAAGACCAACAAAGTTCATATTTAAACATTTAAAATGTTTAACAATATTTAATTCCCATAAAAAAAAACCTGTTTATAAGATGGCTTGAAATTGTTTTCAATAATATTTAATTAATACCTATCCCACCTGCACTTGCCTGTTTGACAGCCTCTTCCAGTCTGAAATGCTTTAAAATAATCCCACTGCACAAACTGCTGTGTTTGGACAGGTTCTGTATTTCTGTGGGAGTTCTTGACTTTACCATCCAAAACCTCTAAGACATTACATTTATCGTCAGCTTGTCTAAGAATTTATGTGAAAAAGGTAAGATAATAACACCGACATTGTAAGATAACTGGAAAAAAAAAACATCTGCATTGAGACCTTTACAGGAAACTAAACAAATGACTCTGTAAAGAGGTACATTTAATGTTATATAAAGACAGTGAGAAGCCCAAGTGGTGCAAGTCAGTGGTTCCTAAATGTTTAGAAAGGATTGACAATGTCATTTAAAATGCAGAAAATGTCATGAATCCAGCCTGTCTGTGCTTTTGGAGTGCTCCTATGTGCAACACACCCCTCTCCAAGAGCACATGTTAGAAGAGTGTGTGTTGGCTCTTGGTCTCAAGCCAACACCCTTTTGTGATTTGCACCTTGTTTAGGGAAAATGCTCAAGACATTTAAGGAGGCAAGTCATTCATTGGAGACTATATTGGTTTGGTATGCTCTTGTCTAGTTCATGCTCTTGTTAGTTAGCGGAAGCTCTTGTTTGTTAGCTCATGCTCTTGTTAGTTAGCTTATGCTCCTGTTACTTAATGCTCAGAAGTCAAGTTAAGTGTTATAGTCTTGTACATGTTTGGTGTTAGCTTAGCTTAGGGTCTAGTATAGTTTAGTCAGGTTTCTTGTGTGTTTAGCGTTAGCTTAGCGATTAGCATTTAGATTAGCAATTAGCTAAGGTCATGTGTTAGTGTGTCTTGTCTTGTGAACCCCCTGTCTTGTTTGTGTAACCTTGTCTTGTCTTTGGTTATTAACAAACATTAATAACTTAACATGTAATGCACCCATGGTAATAATATAATATTGCTAGTATTAATTCTAGGGAAAATTTTTTGAAAACATTATATCATTAACCATGTTTTGTTTACTGTTGTAGTATTTTGTTCAGGTGTCTGGCATATGTTCATGACATATGAACTCGCCTCGTGCAGGTGAAAAGATGCAGCCGGCTACCGCACACGTTTGAGAGGGGGGCGTGTGTCAGTCTCTCTCTCCTCAATCAAAAGTTGAAATCAGCATCAGTAGAGAGGAAGCGTAATGCAGTTGGGTAATTGGATACGACTAGATTGGGAGGAAAATTGGGGGAAAATGCAAAGTGTGGGTACATACGTACTTATATGAGGTGGCAATAACAACATCAACATTATTTGCATTATTGAAAGGACTACAGGAGCACCTACAGTACATCTTACAAACCTATTAAGAAAAGCTGGTAGGTTTTGTAAAACACAAAAAAGCAAGTATCTGGGGTTTGGCAATTATTTTGAACCAACTTAATTATATTCTGCAAATATGAACAAATCTAGAATTTGATGCCTGCAACACCCACCAAACTGGGACAAAGGCATGTTCACCACTGCATTACATTACCTTTCCAATGAATTACATCTTTTAATATTATTTGTTAACTGAGGAAACAAATAGTTTCAGCTTCACAAGTGGAACTTTTGCCCATTCTTGCTTGATACGAGGCTTCAGCTGCTCAACAGTCCATGGTTGTCATTGTCTAATTTTCCTGTTCGTGACGCTCCATACATTTTCAGTAGAAGACAGATCTGGACTGCAGGCAGACTAGCCAAGCGCTCACATAGTCTGTCGCACATTCAGAATGAGGCATGAAATGTCCTTGCTAAAACAACTATGGACTTCTTATTTCATTCATTCATTTCATTTCATTTTCAGCATTTAGCAGACGCTTTTATCCAAAGCGACTTACACAACGAGCTGAACACAATGAGCAATTGAGGGTTAAGGGCCTTGCTCAGGGACCCAACAGTGGCAACTTAGTGGTGGCGGGGCTTGAACCGGCAACCTCCTGTTTACTAGTCCAGTACCTTAACCACTGAGCTATCACTGGCCTTGACTTCTTAGGAAGAGGCATTGCATTAATTGTAGCATGTGTCTCTCTAAAATTCCAATATACACCGATCAGCCATAACTTTAAAACCACCTCCTTGTTTCTACACTCACTGTACATTTCATCAGCTCCACTTACCATTTGGAAGCACTTTGTAGTTCTACAATTACTGACTGTAGTCCATCTATTTCTCTACATACCTTTTTAGCCTGCTTTCACCATATTCTTCAATGGTCAGGACCCCCACAGGACCACCACAGAGCAGGTATTATTTAGGTGGTGGATCATTCTCAGCACTGCAGTGACAATGACACGGTGGTGGTGTGTTAGTGTGTGTTGTGCTGGTATGAGTGGATCAGACACAGCAGCGCTTCTGGAGTTTTTAAATACCGTGTCCACTCACTGCCCACTCTATTAGACACTTTAACCTAGTAGTCGTAAAGTCAATGACGATCGCTCATCTATTACTGCTGTTTGAGTTGGTCATCTTCTAGACCTTCATTAGTGGTCACAGGACGCTGCCTATGGGGCGCTGTTGGCTGAATATTTTTGGTTGGTGGACTATTCTTGGTCCAGCAGGGACAGTGAGGTGTTTAAAAACTCCATCAGCATTGTTGTGTCTTATCCACTCATACCAGCGCAACACACACTAACACACCACCACCATGTCATTGTCACTACAGTGCTGAGAATGACCCACGACCCAAATAATACCTGCTCTGTAGTGGTCCTGGGAGAGTCCTGACCATTGAAGAACAGCATGAAGGGGGGCTAACAAAGCATGCAGAGTAACAGATGGACTACAGTCAGTAATTGTAGAACTACAAAGTGCAAAGTGGAGCTTATAAAATGGACATTGAGTGTAGAAACAAGGAGGTGGTTTTAATGTTATGGCTGGCGTATGCCTCTGCATCAGTGGTACCTTCACACATGCAATTCACCCATGTCAATGATAATAGTCAGGATGATCCACAACAACATGCTGCCCACAGCACACATTTATAAAGTCTTTCAGTACATTTTTTGGTTAACAGAGTGTCAGGCTGTCTTGGGTTTCTTGATGCAGCAGCAGACTGTGTTAAGTGACAAGATTTTTTCGAAGTACTCCTGTGCCCATGTGGCTACATTTAGGACAGTAGCATGACAGTGTCTCATGCAATGCCATCTGAGGACATGACAGTCATACACATTCAACAATGTGATGGTAGATAGTGAAATGCTTAAATTATTTAAAATCTTGCATTATGAAACATTCGTTTTAAACTGACTGACAATTCTCTTACAGTGTTTGGCACAAAGTGGTGAGCATGACCCATCTTTGCTTGTAAAGGCTGATTCTTTGGTGGATCCTTTTTTTACACCCAATCATGATTCCATCACCTGTTACCAATTCACCTGCTTATTGTGGAACATTTTAAAACTTTACTCTTATCTTACCTCTGTCCCAACCTTTTTAGTAGTGTATTGTAGACATCAATTTTAAAATGTATTTAGATTTAAATTGTGGTGGTGCAGCGGTAAAGTACTCTAGCTCACTACCATTGGAATCTAGGGTTCAAATCAGCTGGTAGGGAGGATGGCTGAGGCCCCATGATACATTGGTGTCCTCTCCAAAGTGTGTTACCATGAGGGATCTTTAAAAAGTTTCTGCACTTTTATATTTTCGTTGGAGAGAGAGCTTATAGTCTGGATTTAACGCCATCTAATTTCCACCTTTTTGGACTGCTCAAAGAAGCTTTAAGGGGAAGAAGATTTTCATGTGATGATAATGTGAAAGCAACAGTGCATCAATGGCTATGCACTCAACCAAAAACATTTTTGCTGATGGTATTAAAATGGTTGCGACGCTGGGAAAAATGCATCACAAAGCAAGGCGACTATGTAGAAAAGTAATAAATAGAGTTAAAAACAGTGCGGATGTTACTTTTCTGGAAATAATATGAAGAAAACACAATACAATATTATACTACATTATTTCTGCCATTTCCCACATAACCCTCTGCCTCTGGAAAGCCTCCAAATACATATGAATAAATTGAATGTGTAAATGTGATCTATTTTGTGTGATCACATGACCTGTACCGAACCAGTTTTAATCAGCCCAGGTTGAGTAGCAATAACGATTCCGACCAAATTCCAGCTAATCTACAACGACTTGTTTCTCAGTTATGCATGATCATGCATTCATGTGGTTTTTGAAAGGTCTTTCTTTATATGGAAAACAAGATCCAATAATATGTGTCTTGAAATGATCAGAAGCAGAGTGCTTAAGAGAGCCTGCCCTTTTACAGCCTTTAGATGTAATTCAGAATTTCACATCTGCACAGCACGAAGCTCTGTGCCTTGAATGCTGCTCTGCTGGCAAAGTGAATGACTTCAGAATACCAATCATCCAGTGTGCTGCTCTCATGACATGCAGTGCAACTAAAGAAATGTACAGAATGTCTAAAGAAAATAAAAGTGCTTTGGTATGTGTAAATGCATTTGCCCATAATTATGTGTCCATTCATGTAACATGCACCAATAAATAATTTATATGTCCTATATTCTAACATATATGAATCAGACCCTCACAGGAACACCTGTGAAGGTAATAATTTATGTGATTATCCAAACAGTGAGCGCTGTAGCAGTTCAACTCATAAAATCAAACATTCACAGGTCAAGAGTGTCAGTTAAAACTCATCCAACATCAGAATTGGAGAAAAATGTGATCTGAGTGGCTGACCATGGAATTGCTGTAGGTGTCAGATGAGCTGGTTTAAGTCTTTAAGAAACTGCTGATATTCTGAGATTTCTGAGAAAGGTCAAACATTAAAACCAGCCATTATGTGCATCAGTTAACCATTGTAACAAGTACAAAGGTTACTGTGTCATGAAAACTGTGATACTGCTTATAACCACATTTTTGTATATTGCAATAAAATTAAGACCTTGTGATTTGTTAATTTTCTTAAATTTTTATTTACATAACAAAAGTAAAACAAATTACTTTTAATGTTTTGGCTAAACAATTTGTATTTTTTTAATATAATTATTTTTTTATTGTATTGCTCAAAACAAGTCAGGGTGGCAAAATAAAAGGTTTACAGAATATTTCAGTTGCAAAGTTTTGAATTGAACATTAAAAATCTTTTACTTTTTTTGATTTTGGTTTTTAATAATGTTTTAATAGATTATATATTATTGTTTTATTGCATTTTTTGAAAATGTTCTGACATTTAAATACAAATAGGGTTTGCATTTAGCTATTTTTCAACAGCATCAAGTCACATCTAGTTGATCTGAGATCATTCCCAGTCAACTAATTTTTATTCAGTTTTTTCCCAGTAACTAATCAAAAGTTTAGCATAATGTTAATAGTAAACTTGGCAAAGAAAGACACTGACAAAACCTTTAATAACTACATATACATATATATAAAAAAAACCTTAACCTTCAAGAGGGTGATTAGCATACAGATAATCCTGGTTTTACCAGTCCACTGTGGCTTATTATTGTACACTAACCCAAACTTGTTTTAAAAGCATGTAATCCAATATCAGGCTCTAGTCTGGTATTTACTGGGGCTGTGTGTTTACTGGGCTTTTAATATAAAAGACAAGGTCAGACAGTGTGTCCAAGGCAGATTTGATGTATACAGAGTATGGCAAAGAAGTAAGATATATAAATTTTCCAAACTTTTTATTTGCTACATGTATGTACGTACATTATACAAGTCTCCATGCATGTACAGTTTGTATGTACATGTGAAATGAGTTTCCCATGTGGTCACCTGCTCTACAGGTGTACTCGCTCTTATTAATTATTTTGACTGTCAACTGTCAAATATGGAGATTACAACCTATGAAGGGCACCAATACATTACTGGGCATCACTCACTCCCACACAACTGGTGGCAATTTACTGTAGACACTCCTCATTCACCATGTTTACAAACATAAAAAAAGAAAAAAACAAATGTAAACAAAATTATATTCCTTGCAATAATAACACTAGATAAATAGATAGATGATAGACAGACAGACAGACAGACAGATAGAAGCAATAGTATATATTAAATAACTTTAACTTTATTGTAACCCATGATCTTGCATGGTAAAATGTATACACATATACACTGATCAGCCATAACATTAAAACCACCTCCTTGTTTCTACACTCACTGTACATTTTATCAGCTCCACTTACCATATAGAAGCAGTTTGTAGTTCTACAATTACTGACTGTAGTCCATCTGTTTCTCTACATACTTTTTTAGCCTGCTTTCACCCTGTTCTTCAATGGTCAAGACCACCACAGAGCAGGTAATATTTGGTTGGTGGATCATTCATTGCAGTTACAATGACATGGTGGTGGTGTGTTAGTGTGTTGTGCTGGTATGAGTGGATAAGTCGCAGCAGCACTGCTGCAGTTTTTAAATACCGTGTCCACACACTGTCCACTATACTAGACAACCTAGTTGGTCCAGCTTGTAGATGTAAAGTCAGAGACGATCGCTCATCTATTGCTGCTGTTTGAGTTGGACCTCTTTTAGACCTTCATCAGTGGTCACAGGATTACATTTTGTAGTTCTACAATTACTGACTGTAGTCCATCTGTTTCTCTACATACTTTTTTTAGCCTGCTTTCACTCTGTTCTTCAATGGTCAGGACCCCCACAAGACCACCACAGAGCAGGTATTATTTGGGTGGTTGATCATTCTCAGCACTGCAGTGACACTGACACAGTGGTGGTATGTTAGTGTGTGTTGTGCTGGTATGAGTGGATAAGACACAGCAGCGCTGCTGGAGTTTTTAAACACTTTACTGTCACTGCTAGACTGAGAATAATCCACCAACCTAAATAATATCCAGCCCACAGCGCCCCTTAGATAACCAACTGAAACAGCAGCAATAGATGAGTGATCGTCTCTAATTTACATCTACAAGGTGGACCAACTAGGTAGGAGTGTCTAATAGAATGGACAGTGAGTGGACATACCAGCACAACACACATTAACACACCACCACCATGTCAGTGTCACTGCAGTGCTGAGAATGATCCCTGCTCTGTGAATAATAATAATACCTGCTCTGTGGGGGTCCTGACCATTGAAGAACAGGGTGAAAGCAGGCTAAAAAAGGATGTAGAGAAACAGATGGACTATAGTCAGTAATTGTAGAACTTCAAAGTGCTTCTATATGGTAAGTGGAGCTGATAAAATGGACACTGAGTGTAGAAAAAGGAGGTGGTTTTAATGTTATGGCTGATCTGTGTATATCCAATGTGTTAAAGTGAAATAGCCTATTTAAAAGTGTAAAAGTAAGATACATTTACTAAAAGAGTTAACAATTATTAAAACCTTTAAAACCTTATGCTAGAAAGTCTCATGATCCAAAGTAAAACATTCCAGCTTAAATTCTGAGCAATACAGCATGTCTGGAGTAAATTCAATAAAGCACATTAGCCATTTGACACCATCCCCACTGGTATATATAGTGGTGGTTGCATCATATAAGAGGGATGATTTTTAGAAGCAGAAGAAAAGTCTTAGTTTGTTAAGAATTGGCAGGAAACTAAAGTGCCCAGTCAGGAAAGATCATCAATAAAAACTGGTCAACTCTGCCAGAAAGCTTGAACTGAAAAGAAAGTTTGTCTTTTAGAAAGACAGTGATGAAAAACCTGCTGCCAAAGCCCAAATAGAGAGAAGAAAATTAAAATCCTTGAATGGCATAGATGATATACAGGCCTGATCTCAACCCCATTCAACAACTATGGTAAAATTTTACAATTTCAATCACATTTTCCAACTAACCTAGCAAACCTTTGTAGAGGGAAATGTGCCAAATTATGCACCATCACATTATGCGAAATTATTGAAAAAATAAATTAATATTCCTGGAAGTTAAAGATCTGCAAAAAATCACTCATCCATGTAAAAAGAAGAAGTGGACATGAGAATTGGGACGCTTCCCAAATGCTAAGCTATTAGGCTATTCACCCCAGACATAGTCATTATGTCTCTGTTGACCCCCGACTAGATGAAAGCACTACTGAGATCTGAACACTGGATCTCAGCATTATGAGGCTAGCATAGTTTTACAGTAGTGCCACCCGAGCACCTGAACGCTCACTCACTCACTTTCTAAACCGCTCATCCAATTAGGGTCGCACGGGGGGGGGGGGGGGGGAGTTACTGTGCAAGGCACAGAGTAACACCCTGGATGGGGCGCCAGTCCATCGCAGGGCAGACACACATACACTCACCCATTCACCTATAGGGCAATTCAGTGTCTCCAATTAACCTGATTACATGTTTTTGGACTGCCGGAGGAAACCGGAGCTCCTGGAGGAAACCAACGCAGACACGGGGAGAACATGCATACTACACACTTAAAGGACCCGGACCACCCTGCCTGGGGATCGGATCCAGGACCTTCTTGCTGTGAGGCAACAGTGACACCCACCGAGCCACCATGCCGCCCAACTTTCTGAACAGTATATCTAAAGAAATATACAACCACTTCCCAGGTCACTTTTCTTCCTATACTTTATAATTTGCTTAATAAATCAGCATAATAAGCATTTTAAAGTTAACTTTTTTTAATTTTGAAATATTGTCCCAGTGATCGCCATATGTGTGATTCTGCTCTCTAGTCAAACATCATACACCTTTTTTAAGGTATAACATATCATTACAGTGCAACAAACATAATACGACATACAAAAGTAGACATTGCAGATATGCTTGACTTCGTTGAAGCCACTCATTTTGCTCTTCATCTGCTGTCCAAACTCCAGAAAAAAGACTACAGACAATTTAGCATCAATGAATATTTCATCACATGATGATTTTCTCTCTGCATATTTGTTCACGGGATTGTCATTTGAATAATTTAGTGCAAAATATCATTAACTCTCACTCCACTCAAAACCATATATTTTAGTGAAATTGAGTTATTTGTTTTACCTGCCTACTTACATACAAAGCCTATTTCCAGAGGAGTTGGGGTATTTTACAATATTTACAACATGAGGTGTATCTCTACTGCAAAACCTTTTTCTGGTACACAACAAGGATTTTCTTGTTCATAGTTTTAAAACCACCCACCCCCTCATTTTTCTGTTGATTATGTACAAAAGTCTATAGACACCTCTCTTATTATTGTCACTTTCAACACAAAAATAATGTGAAGAATATGCAACATGACTTACTTATACACAGTTAAGTCATATTATTATGACCACTTCCTACTTTTGATGGCGGCAGCACATAGCCCATAAAGGAAATCATGTTTCGTGAGCTGGCTTGGTGGGTATACACTGATCAGCCATAACATTAAAACCACCTCCTTGTTTCTACACTCACTGTCCATTTCATCAGCTCCACTTACCATATAGAAGCACTTTGTAGTTCTACAATTACTGACTGTAGTCCATCTGTTTCTCTACATACTTTTTTAGCCTGCTTTTACCCTGTTCTCCAATTGTTAGGACCCCACAGGTCCACCACAGAGCAGGTATTATTTGGGTGGTGGGTCATTCTCAACACTGCAGTGACACTGACATGGTGGTGGTGTGTTAGTGTGTGTTGTGCTGGTATGAGTGGATCAAACACAGCAATGCTGCTGGAGTTTTTAAACACCTCACTGTTCCTGCTGGACTGAGAATAGTTCACCGACCAAAAATATCCAGCCAAGATGAAGGTTTATAAGATGACCAACTCAAGCAGCAGCAATAGATGAGCGATCGTCTCTGACTTTACATCTACAAGGTGAACCAACTAGGTAGGAGTGTCTAATAGAGTGGACAGTGAGTGGACACGGTTTTTAAAAACTCCAGCAGCGCTGCTGTGTCTGATCCACTCATACCAGCACAACACACACTAACACACCACCACCATGTCAGTGTAACTGCAATGCTGAGAATCATCCACCACCTACATAATACCTGCTCTGTGGTGGTCCTGTGGTGGTCCTGACCATTAAAGAACAGGGTAAAGGCAAGCTAAAAAAGTATGCAGAGAAATAGATGGACTACAGTCAGTAATTGTAGAACTACAAAGTGCTCCTGTATGGTAAGTGGAACTGATAAAATGGACAGTGAGTGTAGAAACAAGGAGGTGGTTTTAATGTTATGGCTGATCAGTGTATAAGGTGTATGATAGGCTGTCTGCACTTTTATCCCTCGTTGCTGTCATAAGTAAAAGTACCATGGGTAAAATTGTCTTCCCTGGGGCGAAAGGGATCTTCCAGCAAGACAATGAAACATGTCACACGGCTAAAAATGTCCAGCATTGGTTGGAAAAGCATGACCAAGACTTCCAAGTAACTACCCTGTCCTCCTAATTCTTCAGACATTAACTCAATTGAGTATCTGTGGGACCACCTCGATCTCCATGTTTGCTCTATGGATCCTCCCCCTGCACCCTCCAGCAGCTGTGGAATGCACTGCAGTCAGCATGACTACCGATACCTGTGACAACCTACCAGGTCCTCATCGAGTCATTCCCAGCCCGTCTAGCTGTTGTCCGTGCTGCACACGGCAGTTATTCTGGATATTAGCTGGTGGTCATAATAATGTGACTTGACTGTGTATTTTTAATGTCATATTAAGTATAGAGCATATTCTTCATATATTTTGAGTTGAAAGTGGCTGATTGATTAGGGATCAATAACATTCAGTCTAACATGACATGAACAGTAATACAGTGTAACAAATTCTTGTAGAATTGAATGCAAACTTCTGTTTTTACTGTAGGAAGATGTAATGTGTCTATTCTGCAAGATTCAGAATGATGCAAGATATCGAAACAAACACTAGAATACTTATGCTGTTTGCTCATCTTTGTGTTAACATGATCTCAGAGCAAAACTGCAGACATTTTACTAAAAATAGATTTATACAAACTACATGACCTCTCCAAAGACCAAAATATGTGGACATACCTCCTAAATAGTAAGTTTAGGTGTTTTAGCTACACCTATTGCTAGAAATAAAATATAATATTAATTAAAAAATAAATGATACATATGCTTCCCACGTTGGACATGACTCCTTCTGATTCTAGCGTGACTGTCACCCTGTACAGAGGATCAAAAATGCATGTTAAGACAAGTCCTGCAAAGGGCCCTGACTTCAACCCCACTAAACACCTTTGGGTTGAATTCTATTGATATGTCAGTTACGAGTCAGGCCTTTATGTCCACATTAGTGTCTGACCTCACAAGTGCTCTTCAAATTCTCACTGGTATACTCTGGGGAAAGAATACCCAGATGCCCATGCTTTTGTCAGTTCCAAACACTTAATCATCACAGTATAACAACAAGCCACATACATTTCAGGGATATCAACATGCCCAGTTAGGAAACATAAGTGATTGTGAATCAATTTCACCTGCTTTGGTGCAAATGAAAGCAAAAACAGGTACACTGGAGAGGCAACAACAAGACAACCCTCAAAAGGGGAATGGTTTTGCAGTTGGTGGCCACAATTACTCTCTTCTTATGCTTTCTGACTGATTCTTCTCTAGTTTATATTTTGTGTCCTTGTTTACATTTACATTTTCAGCATTTAGCAGATGCTTTTATCCAAAGCGACTTACAGTACTGTGACAGTATACGGTCTAAGCAATTGAGGGTTAAGGGCCTTGCTCAAGGGCCCAACAGTGGCAACCTGGCAGTGGTGAGGCTTGGACCGGCAACCTTCTAATTACTGGACCAGTATCTTAACCACTAGGCTACAACTGGCCTTGTTAATACAGATAGCATGAGGTGGTACCTGCAACCATTGTAGATTGAACAGGTAGTCCAGTTCCTCCAGGATGGCACATCCATACATGCTTTCATAGAAAGGTTTGTTGTGTTCCCCAGCATAGTCTTAAGAGCATAGAGAATATACCAGGACAAGAGCCATTACACAAGAAGAGCTGGGCAGGGCTGTACAAGGGCATCGACCCAGCAGCAGGACTTTTATTTTTGCAAAGAGGAACAGGATGAGCAATTCCAGAGCCTGCTGGTGTTCATGTTTTTGACCAGACATGAGGGTGGCAGGGGGCCAGACATTCTCTAATGAGACCTCTGCTCACTGTACAGCCCTATTCTATCACGTGTTTACAATGAGCACATGTGATAGACATTAAAGAGTCTGGGGACACCATGGTGAATGGTGCAAAATCATCCAGCATGACCATTTTTGGTGAATGATGGTCTGATGAGGGTTGCACAGTGGTACCCTGACTGTTGTAAGGTCTCTGGATGACATTCTCAGTGCCATTGTCAGACACTCTCCTGGTGCTGGCTAATGCCTGGCTGCTGGATGATGAAGGCATTGATGCCATTGACTGGCCTTCACGTTCCCCAGACCTGAATCCAATTGAGAACCTTTGGGACTTTATGTATCAGTGCATCCGATGCTGCCCAGTAGAGTCACAGACTGTCCAGGGGCTCAGTGATACCCTGATCCAGGTCTGATGAACTGAAACAGTCTATGATTAGATTAGATTTAACTTTGTCATTGTGCAGAGTAAACAAGTACAGAGCCACCGAAATGCAGTAGCATCTAACCAGAAGTGCAAGATAGAGATTATTTACATATATTACAGTTAAAGTGCAGAAGTGACCAGATAAGTGAAATGAGTAGACATAGGTTAAGAATAATAAACAGATAATGTTGATATTAAACAGATAACGATTATATTAAAAAGATTAAAACCACCTCCTTGTTTCCACACTCACTGTCCATTTTATCAGCTCCACTTACCATATAGAAGCACTTTGTAGTCCTACAATCACTGACTGTAGTCCATCTGTTTCTCTACATACCTTTTTAGCCTGCTTCTTCAATGGTTAGGACCCCCACAGGACCACCACAGAGCAGGTATTATTTAGGTGGTGGATGATTCTCAGCATTGCACTGACAATGACATGGTGGTGGTGTGTTAGTGTGTGTTGTGCTGGTATGAGTGGATCAGACACAGCAGCGCTGCTGGAGTTTTTAAATACCGTGTTCACTCACTGTCCACTCTATTAGACACTCCTACCTAGTTGGTCCACCTTGTAGATCATCTATTGCTGCTGTTTGAGTTGGTCATCTTCTAGACCTTCATCAGTGGTCACAGGACGCTGCCCATGGTGCGCTATTGGCTGGATATTTTAGGTTGGTGAACTATTCTCAGTCCAGCAGTGACAGTGAGGTGTTTAAAAACTCCAGCAGAGCTGCTGTGTCTTATTCACTTATACCAGCACAACACACACTAACACACCACCATCATGTCAGTGTCACTGCAGTGCTGAGAATGATCCAACACTGAAACAATACCTACTCTGTGGTGGTCCTGTGACAGTCCTGACCATTGAAGAACATAAAGTATTGAAGTATATACAGTGTATCACAAAAGTGAGTACACCCCTCACATTTCTGCAGATATTTAAGTATATCTTTTCATGGGACAACACTGACAAAATGACACTTTGACACAATGAAAAGTAGTCTGTGTGCAGCTTATATAACAGTGTATATTTATTCTTCCCTCAAAATAACTCAATATACAGCCATTAATGTCTAAACCACCGGCAACAAAAGTGAGTACACCCCTTAGTGAAAGTTCCTGAAGTGTCAATATTTTGTGTGGCCACCATTATTTCCCAGAACTGCCTTAACTCTCCTGGGCATGGAGTTTACCAGAGCTTCACAGGTTGCCACTGGAATGCTTTTCCACTTTTCCATGACGACATCACGGAGCTGGTGGATATTCGAGACTTTGCGCTCCTCCACCTTCCGCTTGAGGATGCCCCAAAGATGTTCTATTGGGTTTAGGTCTGGAGACATGCTTGGCCAGTCCATCACCTTTACCCTCAGCCTCTTCAATAAAGCAGTGGTCATCTTAGAGGTGTGTTTGGGGTCATTATCATGCTGGAACACTGCCCTGCGACCCAGTTTCCGGAGGGAGGGGATCATGCTCTGCTTCAGTATTTCACAGTACATATTGGAGTTCATGTGTCCCTCAATGAAATGTAACTCCCCAACACCTGCTGCACTCATGCAGCCCCAGACCATGGCATTCCCACCACCATGCTTGACTGTAGGCATGACACACTTATCTTTGTACTCCTCACCTGATTGCCACCACACATGCTTCAGACCATCTGAACCAAACAAATTAATCTTGGTCTCATCAGACCATAGGACATAGTTCCAGTAATCCATGTCCTTTGTTGACATGTCTTCAGCAAACTGTTTGCGGGCTTTCTTGTGTAGAGACTTCAGAAGAGGCTTCCTTCTGGGGTGACAGCCATGCAGACCAATTTGATGTAGTGTGCGGCGTATGGTCTGAGCACTGACAGGCTGACCCCCCACCTTTTCAATCTCTGCAGCAATGCTGACAACACTCCTGCGCCTATCTTTCAAAGACAGCAGTTGGATGTGACGCTGAGCACGTGCACTCAGCTTCTTTGGACGACCAACGCGAGGTCTGTTCTGAGTGGACCCTGCTCTTTTAAAACGCTGGATGATCTTGGCCACTGTGCTGCAGCTCAGTTTCAGGGTGTTGGCAATCTTCTTGTAGCCTTGGCCATCTTCATGTAGCGCAACAATTCGTCTTTTAAGATCCTCAGAGAGTTCTTTGCCATGAGGTGCCATGTTGGAACTTTCAGTGACCAGTATGAGAGAGTGTGAGAGCTGTACTACTAAATTGAACACACCTGCTCCCTATGCACACCTGAGACCTAGTAACACTAACAAATCACATGACATTTTGGAGGGAAAATGACAAGCAGTGCTCAATTTGGACATTTAGGGGTGTAGTCTCTTAGGGGTGTACTCACTTTTGTTGCCGGTGGTTTAGACATTAATGGCTGTATATTGAGTTATTTTGATGGAAGAATAAATTTACACTGTTATATAAGCTGCACACAGACTACTTTTCATTGTGTCAAAGTGTCATTTTGTCAGTGTTGTCCCATGAAAAGATATACTTAAATATCTGCAGAAATGTGAGGGGTGTACTCACTTTTGTTATACACTGTACATTATTGTTGTGCTGGTGTAAGTAGTGCAATAGTGCCATGTGCAAATACTGATGGTATATACAGATGGGATGGTACACTTACTTGTAAAAGGTACAGAGTTCAATGTGCAGTGATACTTTTCCTGTGAAAAGTGAAAGCTCTTCCTGAGTCTGCTGGTGCGAGAGCGGAGGCTCCTGTAACGCCTACCAGAGGGAAGCAAGGTGAAAAGTCCACGGTTAGGATTTTCTTTGACCAGACCCTAAATGCTCAGCACTACCTGACAGTGCTACAGGAAACAGTGTTCCCATCCATTCTGACCAAAGATGGCAGTTTCCCCTGTTATTTCCAACAGGATGGGGCTGCACCACACTGTGGATCAGGTGTTCGTCAGTGGCTGGATATTCAATTCCCTGGTCATTGGATTGGCCGTCGTGGTCCTGTGGAATGGCCACCCAGATCACCCGACCTCACACCATTCGACTTTTATCTCTGGGGTCATCTCAAACAAATCTCCACAAACACCACCTTCAGCACCGCATCTTGGAGGCTTAATAACGATTGGATCCAGCGCCTTCAGCTCTGTGTTCAGCACCAGGGACAACACACTGAACACGTCAAATATTTGTGCATCACACGGAACGTTCCCGGTTGTTGTTGCAATTTTCTGTGAACCACAGGAGATATTGCAAATCTGATTGCGGCAATCAATTTCTGAGAAAATTCTGGTCTTCTTTGATATGCTACATGACCACCTTCCTATTGGAAAAACTTGCCCTTGATCCAATATGGCGGCTTTCAAGATGGCGGCCATGTTCTAGGCTAATACATAGCCTAAAAGATAGGCCCCCTCACCCATTACTTGCTGGGGTATTCAGATATGTCATTTTCCCTTTCGTTTCTGAAATAAAAGAGTGTCCTGCGACTTTTGACTCACCCTGTAGATGTCCTGTATGGTGGGTAACTGGGTGCCGGTGATGCGTTGGGCGGTTTTAACCACCCACTGGAGAGCTTTAACTTATTGTACCACATCAGTACTTGGCATTGTGAAGGCTTATTTTGATAAATGCAAATGAATTTCTGCAGTCATGGTTAAAAACAAATCAAGTAAAACGGTTGTTTTCAGGAAAGTGGCAAGTCAAGATTAATCCCATGTACATGTTTATATTTGAAATGAGATGTTTAACACACATTTAAATGTGATGGCTGGATATTTTTGGTTGATGGACTATTCTCAGTCCAGCAGTGACAGTGAGGTGTTTAAAAGCTCCATCAGCACTGCTGTGTCTTATCCACTCATACCAGCACAACACACACTAACACACCACCACCATGTCAATGTCACTGCAGTTGAAATTAGATGTTTAACACACATTTAAATGTGATGCTTAAGTGTCTATGTACATTTGTAATGTATACTGTGTAGTATAACACATCTAGGGAAACTTTACTTAAAAACAAAACAAAAAGTTAACCTGTCAGAAAGCTGCTGACTTATTTACAGAGTATGCCAAACCTATTTAGCATTGCTTCAGACATGTTGTGTAAGCTTACTGGGTTCTGTGTGCATTCATAATTACTGTTTTCTTTTTTTTTCCTGAGGGATGCCGGAGTAGAACAGATTGTTTTTATATGTCTATGGGTCTTAGTTTGTCCTACATTCTCTCTGAAAGCCAAAATATTCTCTTTTAGGTTAGAGAGGAAAGGCCTTAAAGCTTTAGTCAAAGCGGACGAGTTTCTTGCTATATACATTACTGTACACTAATCAATTGTTCATGCATTAATTTCATGCATTCACAATTTAAGTCCTACATTTTATGTGTATTCTATTCCTCTGTTGTTGGTTCCTCTCCTAGCAGCTATTGCAAACTGTGCCACTAAGCTACTGTGAAGTAAAATATCAAAGGATCATTTATTTAATACGAAGCCTTCCCCAAAAGAAATAAATAAAGAAAGAAATAGTCTTGCTACAGGGTGCTTTATTATCACTTGTGATATAGTCTCGGGTGTATTCTCATGCTTGTGCTTTTTTGCAGATGGAGAGCAATCTTTACTCTGTTTAGTTTGGCCCTGGGATTTTTTTCTCCTATCTTTTACATGTATCAGCAGAAGGAATCCACAGCTATGTGTAAATACATTAAGATCTTAGGATTCCAACCTGTAATTTTCATACACTATATTGCCAAAAATATTCGCTCGTCTGCCTTCACACGCATATGAACTTGAGTGACGTCCCATTCTTAATCCATAGGGTTTAATATGATGTCGGCCCACCCTCTTCAGCTATAACAGCTTCAACTCTTCTGAAAAGGCTTTCCACAAGGTTTAGGAGTGTGTTTATGGGAATTTTTTACCTTTCTTCCAGAAGCGCATTTGTGAGGTCAGACACTGATGTTGGATGAGAAGGCCTGGCTCACAGTCTCCACTCTAATTCATCCCAATGGTATTCTATCGGGTTGAGGTCAAGACTCTGTGCAGGCCAGTCAAGTTCTTCCACACCAGGGTGGCACGGTGGCTCAGTGGGTAGCACTGTCGCCTCACAGCAAGAAGGTCCTGGGTTCGATCCCCAGGTGGGGCGGTCCGGGTCTCTGTGTGGAGTTTGCATGTTCTCTCTGTGTCTGCGTGGGTTTTCTCTGGGTGCTCCGGTTTCCTCCCACAGTCCAAAGACATGCAAGTAAGGTGAATTGGAGATACAAAATTGTCCAGGCCTGTGTTTGATATAACCTTGTGAACTAAAGAATCTTGTGTAATGAGTAACTACCGTTCCTGTCGTGAATGTAACCAAAGTGTAAAACATGACGTTAAAATCCTAATAAACAAACAAACAAACAAACAAACTTCCACACCAAACTCGCCCATCCATGTCTTTATGGACCTTGCTTTGTGCACTGGTGCGCAGTCATGTTGGAACAGGAAGGGGCCATCCCCAAACTGTTCCCACAAAGTTGGGAGTATGAAATTGTCCAAAATCTCCTGGTATGCTGAAGCATTAAGAGTTCCTTTCCCTGGAACTCATAAAAAACAACACCACACCATAATCTCCCCTCCACCAAACTTTGCATTGTGCCAAGTGTAGTCAGACAAGAACCGTTCTCCTGGCAACCGCCAAACCCAGACTCTTCCATCGGATTGCCAAACGGAGAAGCGGGATTCGTCACTCCAGAGATCATGTCTCCACTGTTCTAGAGTCCAGTGGTGGCGTGCTTTACACCACTGCATCTGACGCTTTACATTGCTCTTCGTGATGTAAGGCTTGGATGCAGCGGCTCGGCCATGGAAACCCTAATCTGCTAATCTGAAGGCCACATGAAGTTTGGAGGTCTGTAGCGATTGACTCTGCAGAAAGTTGGTGACCTCTGCGCACTATGCACCTCAGCATCCGTTGACCCCGCTCTGTAATTTTACGTGGCCTATCACTTCGTGGCTGAGTTGCTGTCATTCCCAATCGCTTCCACTTTGTTATAATACCACTGACAGTTTACTATCACAGTACCATGCTGGAATTCATTGAGCTCCTGAGAGCGACCCATTCTTTTACAAATGTTTGTAGAAGCAGCCTGCATGCCTAGGTGCTTGGTTTTATACACCTGCAGCCATGATAGTGATTGGAATACCTGAATTCAATGGGTGAGTGAATACTTTTGGCAATATAGTGTCTTCTTTTACCACTTCTTACCACTATTAATAAATTTTAAAAAGAAGTGTTTTTCAACAAAGCAAACTGCAAGCAAGCAGAATTAAGCATTCAGAAGTTATTACTCATTGTTGTCTCTTATTGCATATTCGTCCCACTAAATGATGTTAGATCATCAAACAAAACAAGTTTAAGTAAAAGCAGAATACAGAATGCATTTTGCAAAGCATATTTCCATTCATTTTATTAAGGAAAAAACGTTATCCAACACCCATATTACCCTTGTGAAAAAGTAATTTCCCTTGATTACTTATTCACCCGATTCAAATAGTAAGCCTGTGTAGCTAATTAAATGCAGTCAGGTTTGAGTCTCACTTACCTTAAACATTTCCATTACAATAAGACAGCAGTGATTACATTTCTAGAAACAATAAGCCACTATTCAAAGAAATCACAGACCAGCTAAAAACAGAACAAGCAGAACATTTAAAGAACTGCTGATGTCTCTACCATGAGCTAATATCAGTATTTATAATTTCACACAATCAAATAGACAAAAAAGAGAAATGCTAGGAGGCATCAATTGTCAGACTGATTTAAGCTGGAGCAGAACGGTTGCGCTGTGGGTAGCGCTGTCGCCTCACAGCAAGAAGGGCCTGGGTTTGGTGCCCATGTGGCGCAGCGGGATATTCCGCTAGCACACCAGCACCGAGATTCTGAACTCCTCGGTTCGAAACTCGGTGTTGCCAGCGGTCGGCTGGGCGCCATCTGGCGGGCATAATTGGCAGTGCCTGCAGCAGATACTAATTGGCCACCGTATCTGCAGGGTGGGGGCCGGACTATGTGTGGGTGGGTGGTTCTTCATACGCTGTGTAAGGACCCTAATTGGTGGAATGCAGAATGCAGAGGCTGTGCACGTGTCGGAAGACAAATTGCACTAAATCGGGAGGAAAATGTGGAGAAAATGCATAAATTGCTACATGGCCAAAAGTGTTTGGACACCTGCCTTATTATTGATCCCTAATCATTCAGCCACTTTCAACACAAAAATATTAAAAAGTGTGTGTGTTTGCGTGTGTGTGCCCTGTGATGGACTGGCGACCTGTTCTGGGTGTTCCCACCTTTCTCCCAATTAATCAGACCCACCATGACCCTGACCAGTATAAAGTGATGGTAAAACAGACAATAAATAAATGATTCAGGCTGACAGGTAATTCAAATAACATGTCTTAACTGTGGTGAGTGGAAAACTCTTTTAAAACATATTGATCCTTGAAGTAGATGGACGACAAAACAAAACCACATAAGATTTAACTCTAGTCCACCAAGATAAGATGAGATAATCTGTGTGCACAGGCTCACCAAAACTGGACAGCAGAAAATTGAAGAAATTACATTGTGTAATGAATTTCGATTGTAGCATTAAAGTTAAATGGCAAAGAAAAGCACAAATAAATAAATAAAAACAGACACTGCATATCACCTTGCTAATGTCATCCATACAATAAAACATGGTGAAAGGATCGTGCTATGTGGATGCTTCTCACTGGCAAAGACTGGAAAGAATTGAGGGACAGATAAATGCAACCTAATACAGGGACATCCTTAAAAAGCTACTCTGGAGCACACACATACTCAGGGGGCTTTAGGGCAAGTGTCTGAATGTCCTTGACAAAGCCTAGACTTAAACTCGATTGAACTTCTGTTTTCTGTTGAGAGACCTGCTGATGAAAGTTCACAAGTTCACAGATGCTCACAATTGTATACGACAGAAACTGAGAGGATCTGCCATTAAAAAGTGTATACATTCTACACTCACTGTACATTTCATCAGCTCCACTTACCATATAGACGCACTTTGTAGTTCTACAATTACTGACTGTAGTCCATCTGTTTCTCTACATACTTTTTTAGCCCCCTTTCATGATCAGGACCACCACAGAGCAGGTATTATTTAGGTGGTGGATGATTCTCAGCACTGCAGTGACAATGACATGGTGGTGGTGTGTTAGTGTGTGTTGTGCTGGTATGAGTGTATTTAAAAACTCCAGCAGTGCTGCTGTGTCTGATCCAGTGTCCACTCATTGTCCAATCTATTAGACACTCCTACCCTACCTAGTTGGTCCACCTTGTAGATGTAAATTCAGAGACGATCGCTCACCTATTGCTGCTGTTTGAGTTGGTCATCTTCTAGACCTTCATCAGTGGTCACAGGACCCTGCCCATGGGGCGCTGTTGGCTGAATATATTTTTGGTTGGTGGACTATTCTCAGTCCAGCAGTGACAGTGAGGTGTTTAAAAACTTCAGCAGCACTGCTGTGTCTTATTCACTCATACCAGCACAACACACACTAACACACCACCACCATGTCATTGTCACTGCAGTGCTGAGAATGATCCAACACCCAAATAATACCTGCTCTGTGGTGGTCCTGGGAGAGTCCTGACCATTGAAGAACAGCATGAAATGGGGCTAACAAAGCATGCAAAAAAACAGATGGACTACAGTCAGTAATTGTAGAACTACAAAGTGCTTCTATATGGTGAGTGAAGCCGATAAAATGGACAGTGAGTGTAGAAACAAGGAGGTGGTTTTAATGTTATGGCTGATATAGACAGATATATATGTATAGATATAGATAGATAGATAGACAGACAGACAGACAGATCTACATGGTTACACCTATCATACAGATGTCTATCAGTATACTTTGTCAGTATACAATTACTGACTTTAATCCACCTGTTCTCTTTATCCCCCACTTGTACCTTAAGGGGGTGACATGGCAGAGTAGGTAGTATTGGGATCAGATTCATCAGGTAAGGCCGGGTGGTTGGACTTCCTAAATAGTGTTTAAACTGCCCTCTTTATTAGTAACACTTACCCTGTTAACACCTGTTCTAATTAGAGGTCTTGTATTTATTCATTTATGTAAATCTTTCTCTAGTTTTTTTTAGCAGTGGACACTTTTGGACAATTTTAGCAGTGGACAATTGTGGCTTTTAGCTGTATCGCAGTATGCTTTGGGCTATGTTTTGTGCTGAAGCACTATACTACTCCCAGCATTGACATTGATTTGTTTAAAAGCCTCAACAACGTCACTGCACATGATACACACAGGCCAGTACAGCATGCACTTCTATGTTATTATCCTGTTAGTGTCATTGCAGTGCTGAGAATGGTCCAGCACCCAAATAACATTTAGTCAATGGTGGTTCAACAGGGGTTCTATCTCTTTTCAGTTGATAAATAGGGTACAGGGGGTGACAGTGTACAGTGGGGTAACAGTGACAGACTATTTTGCATATAATGAAGTAAGGTTAAGGACTTAAAAGACATTTTTTCATCTAAATGATGCAGACTTAAAACTAGGTGTAGCTGCTATCATCAGTCTTTACTTGTTTGTAGTGCATTGAGAATACACAAAGAGCCAGCGTTACCTCCTAGCAGACTGAAAATCCATTTTCCCTAATAAATAAAGTCTTATCATGAATTACTTTCTGATGCTTTAGGAATGCAAATGCCTTTACACTGTGCTGTATTCACTGGCATCACTGTACATATACTTTTTAACAGCTCTTCATTGCAGCAGCACACCAGCACACCTGTTGTTGTTGTTTATTAAATTTTAATGGTTTATGTCTCCATGCAAGTAAGTGTGAGGTTTTTTGTCTGGTACTAGTTGATGAGAGATGGAAGCAATATTGATGAACTCTTATTTACTATGAACTATTACTTACATAACTAATTTATCAATTAATTATATGACATAATTTTACATCAAATGTATTTAGTTATAGAATCTAGTGGTGTACTTGTCATATATGCACATACTGTGTAAGTGTACAGTACAACAAAATTTTCTTTTTGCATATTCCATCTTGTTTAGAACATGAAGTCAGAACCTTACAAGGGCCCAACAGTGGATGCTTGGTGTTGTCAGGAAAAAACTATCCCATAGTCATTCACCAAGAAACCATGAACAAAAAGTTTCTGGCATGACTGTGGCTTAAATATGAGAGTTTTAGTTGTTTTTACTGGGAAGAAGATAGGAATATAGCCTGGACAGGACACCAATCAGTTGGGCATCAAGCATGATGATGAGTGAGAAAGAGATTTTAGTCAGCTGTTGGCTTTTTTCATTCAATGGTTGCTCACAATCTACTCTTAAATAAATTGTAATAGTTACCTTATCATGATACAGTGGTACCTTGAAACTCAACGTCACTTGGTTCTGGGAGTGGCACTGAATTTAAAAGACGTTAAGTTTTAAGGTTTGTTTTTTTTTAACCACAGAATGTATGGGAAACCTGTTAATGCATTCCATGGTCCTGTGGAACTGCATATATTTTAGGTTTATGTAAAATAACGAGGTTGCTGTTGACACCTGGACTTTACTTCGTCACTGTTTCATTCTTAATCGTGAGGATATTTGATCCTGGAATACCGTATTCCTTAGCGAGTTCAGTACGTGCGCATTCACATGAGCATTTTTTCGCTGGCTGTGCCGTAGTGGTGCACAAAGCTTAACATGACTTACTGTACTAAAACAACCAGCGAGGAATTTCTTTAGTGGAGAGAACTTATGAGCAGTATTTATTAAGAGAGTTTTGGTGTACCTGTGTCGTTCTTTTAATACATTAAGTCACATTAAGCTTTTGTTTTAATGATAAGTGTTTTAGACTCTCTCAGAAAAGCTGATTCCTACAATTTCTCAGCACCCCAAGCTTTAACACAAGTTTAAAAGTTAACCCCTTGGCTGTCAGGCCTGTTTTTGTTTTCTGTTTTAAGGCTTTTTATTTAGAAAGTTTATAACACAAAATTTAGCTTTATAGTTATAATTTATAGTTTTATAAAAACCCCATCAGGTATCAGAAAAAAACAGCTAAAGGCCATGATAATATTTTACCTTGCTCAAATGATGATAAAAACAACAACAACAACAACAAAAAATGTACTGTTCAAAAAATTTTTAATCCAAAGTTTCTGTGAGTGTAAGAAGAAATGCAGTTCTGAAATTCCATTACCAACAATGTGGCAAATGTTGTTTACAATAACCATACCAAAAGTTTTGTAAAAAAAAAAAAAAAGTTGAAGTAAAAAGAGTCCATATTGGTCTTCAAAGCTTTCCAGAACACAAAACTGGTTATATTGCAGAATAAAAATATGTAAGATCAATTATTTGTACTTTATAGTGTCATTATTTAATACATTTGTGCCTTTTTGGCTCTAAAGCTCTGTCAGACTCTGTCCATGCACATGAAATTTACCCCTCCCCCATTTCTTGACATCGGTCTGTAAAAACCAAACTGAATTACTGAATCAAAACAACTCAGTAAACGACTCCTTTCAAACGAATTAATCATGGGAATCGAATCAGGGAGCTGTGCTCTTATCTATGGTAAAGATTCATTCGTTTTGCTCACTCTATTTCATCATGGTGTCATGCTTTGATAAACAGCTGGATAAACCAATCAAAGCTTCAGAATTCAGATTTTGGGCGGAGCTTCAGTTGTTCCTCTAATCCCGAGCCGTAGATAGAGAGAGTTGCGACACTCCTTGATCTCGCCGCCACGCGGTCACGTGGTTCATGTAAGCCTCCAATAGTTCCAAACAAACCCGGCGCTGTCATGTTCTCATATGGGACAGGCAGCAGTGAATGAAATATTAAACGGTAAATAATAAACATTTGTACAATTTCTGGGTATTTTCAACTGCCTTTACATTTACTGCATCTGCTTTAATGTCAATTTGGTATATAAAATGGAAGATTGATGTTTATAATGACTTGTTAATAGGTCGTTCTTGTTAACACACAGTACATTATATTAGCATACATTACATAATGCCATATCATTAAGTAGTAGAGACAATATACAGTACAGAGATTAGAGCTTTTTTGTTTTGTATTTTGCATAAACTAATCTCCCTTAACTTTCCTGAGGATTCATAATAATAATAATTTTGGCTAAACACTAAGCCATGTGGCTGGATTCATAAGGTTTACCTGCACTGAATGAACAGATTCATAAACACACTACCATACCTTTAACATTATAGTGCAGGTACATGAAATAGCAATAATTTATCTCTTATTTTCATGAGTGATTAATCATTGATTCCTACATGTAATACATTAATGAATTAATTATGAATATGCACTAGTTCATTTTGTTTAATGTAAGTGAGGGACAAGGTACACAAACCATGTAGTTGAGTTAAAGTAGAGATATCCAAGGTAAAATATTACTCCAGTAAAAGTACTAGTAAAAATAAAAATACTTTTATTACAGTAAAGTAGAGTAAAGTTGTGAAGTATTTACCTTCAAATGTACTTAAGTATGAAAGTAAAAGCAGCATGATTTATTATGGCTTTAATGTTTTATGATCATTTCTGTAACAAGACTCCTGATTAATCAATTCATTCTGGGTGAAAAGACTCTAGTGTCATTAATTAAGCTTAACTGACTAAGCTAAATTCGTTATACCTATTAATTAAAATAAACATGTAACATTTAGTGCTGAGCAAATGCTAAACAATAACAGTATTAAGTATATTAATGACATCAAATTCATTATTTTTTAAAAACAAAGCAACAAACAGCTGAAAATGCTTGATAAGTAGTGGAAATGAATGGGGCTCTATGGGTTGTTTGGAACTTTTGAGCAGCCCACGATGCGGAAGCTGCGCAGAAAAATGTCCTGCCCTCTTTACAACGGTTCCCTATGGGAGTGTTGCCACTCTGTTCTCTCTACCGCTCTGCTCTAATCCAAAGAAATGTATGTGAATTTTTTTTTAATTATCCAATGTGTCATTTAGTTGGGCAGGCAAAAAAACTCTCTTTTCATTGGTTGAAAAAGTATAAGTGACAGCTTAGTTAATGAATTACCAGTTTTTACCACCAAAGCAGAGAGAATAAATTATCCAACTTGTTAGATATTCTGGAAATATACTGGAAACATACAAGATGGCCACCGTGAAGAAAAACAAGTGGATTATATCCCTAATGGAACAACACACATAAATTTGGTCTCAATTTGAAGAAGAAAAGCTCAGGTAGGGAGCTGTTATGATTTTATGCTGCTGTGTGGTTGGTCTGGGTCACAGTGCTGCTGTTTACCGTGCGCTTTCATTTTACAATGATAGCAAAGCATTATCAAATATTGAGTTTTTTTCGGGATTTTTTATGCTCATTTATTTGAAGTAAAACTGACAGCATAAATGTGATTGTGAGATTCTGCTGGTTTGTTTGATGTAAATATTGTCAGTATTAATACAGCTCAAACAGCTAAACAAAGCAACAGTTGCACACATGTCGACTTTAAGGGTACACATTTCTGACAAAGGGCGTCGAGTTTATCAGAAGTCGAGTTACAAGGTACCACTGTATTATGCTTATGCGCCTGCTGCAGTGCAAGCTTTACAATGCCATGTATATTGAGAAGCATTTTAATATGAGTGCTTATACCACTGAGAATCGATAACTCATACGCTCATCTTGCATGGGCCCTATCTTTTTTTAAATGATGTCTCTGAGAACAGTAAGTGTGTGTGAGGGTGTGTGTTTAAATGTGTGAGGGGATGTTGATGCCTAATTTATAATTGAAGTACCCAATTAGCCAGACAGTATGTTCCAAACACACTTCAGTTCCATTTGGTGTGTAAGAGCAGCCCCAAAGATTGGCACAGTTTTTCTGATGGCATAGAAAAATATTGTCATGGTTCTGTTCTCTCATTCTTTCATTCTCTTTTATTTAGTAATCATGTTTCTGCACCTATCATACTGGGTTTTGTCAATTTTAGTGCCAAACATTTTGTATCATTACTTACAGGTGCACTGATTATAGTTAGGTAGTAGTATTTCTATTTCAATAAAATTTGATTCATTAATATTAATACAAAATGTAATTAAATTATTTGTTCATTTTAACTGGATCCTTTATCATGAAATTACAGGAATTATCTCAGTTTCAGCAAGCCACCAAATTTTTAAAAACTCTACAGCTCAGCTGTAGTCAGAAAGACCATCTTAAATTCTAAACCACAGCACTGCAAAAATTAACATATTCCTTACTGTAAATGCCTTAAAGCTATAATTGTGAAACAGTTTTAGTGTCAGAATTTGTAATGTGGCTCAGCTGCTGATGTAGTAAAAGTTATGTATGTTAAACCAGCAGAGGAGGCACGGAGGTAAAGATGATTGATATCAGTTTCTCTTAACTTACAATTATTTGTGTCTTGTAAGCGTTAATTTGCTCCAGGTGGAAGCTTTACTATATATCACAGTTTCTTTCCTACAAACTTGCCAGATTCTCTGTTTGGTAGATCTGCTTTTCTATGGAACTGTGATACCTGGCCGGTATTCTATTTCTGTTGTGGGCTTTGGATGTTTTTGTGTTATGTTATTTTGGTAACCTTATTTGTGATGATCCTTTTTTTTTGTGGTTTTTTAGTCACAGTTTTATTTTACAATATTATTCTACCATCCAGCATTTGGATTTATTATTCTTGCAGGAACAGATCTTCGCTTCTTTTTTTTTTTAAATTTGGATTTAAAAGTAGAAAGTCAAAAGACATTAAATTAAAGTGAATAAATGCACAGAAAGTTACAAAATGTTCCTGGTGTCCACATGTTTTTACTCCCACCTCCAAAAACATACACAAGATGAAGTCGACTGCTCTGAATTGCCTTTGGCTATAAGCAAGTGAGTAAAAGGGGGGTGGTGTGTGCTGTCTTTCAATAGATTGGGGCCCTGTTTTGGCATGTTTCTGCCTTGTGAGCAGTGCTTTTTTATTATTATGAAACAATTATCAGAAAATGTAAACATTAATTTACATTAACACACACAAATACTGACTCGCAGTCTTTCTTGTAACCTTTTGACTGGGTGTTGTTTCACTAGGGTGTAATAAGGTAAAAGTAGTGTACAGTAAAAGCTAAAGAAGCAAAACTATCAGTGCCAGTTTATCCCAGACCAAATTAAAGTAAATAATTGTCGTGTGTTAAACAATTTGTCTTATAGCACAATTCACCAGTCCAAGTTTATGTGTGTGATGGTTTCCAAAATAAGAACTCAATACACCATGATTTCAGGAGGGTTTTATAGTCAGAAATCAACATGTTTTATTCATTCATTTATTTATTTTATTTTTATTTAAAGCAACCAAGCAGGAAAGGAGTTCTCTACATACCATAAACTGCACTCCATAAAGTTTAGCAGTAAACCACAATAGAAGATAAACTTTATGATTTGTTACCAGGGAATAAGATATTCATTGGTAAAAAAGAAGAGAAAAAAGAATGATAAAAGTTTGACTGTTGACTGTTCAGGCTGACTAATAAGGTAATTACAAAAAAATATTGATTATAACACAAACATTGTTTATAGTTGCTTTGTTCATAAGCCTGCTTTTGATTCTATTCATAACGTCTAACCTCTTTACATACAGATTTGATCTCGCTTTTCCATTTTCTTCTTTTTGTCTGCTATTAGTCATATAAGAGTTTCTTGCCAGGAACCACGGGGTAAGAAAAAGAATAATACAGGAGCGTGTACACTGCCATTCTACAATACAATAGAAATAAAATTAATTTCCTGCCCTCATCTATGAACAGAGTGAGCATTCAGTGAAATGAACAATTAAGTGGAACAGATGGTTTTATGAATCAGTGATACACACTGATTTTTGAGCTTAATTGCTTTTTTACCTATTTTGAACAAGAGCTACTGCATAATAAGCTATCAGGTAAAGAAAAATGTATGAAGAACTACTTTTAAAAAAATCTTTAACCATAAACATCCATGATGGCTCTGTGGGTAACACTGTCGACTCACAGCAAGAAGGTCCTGCGTTTAATCCCCAGGTGGGGCAGTCCGGGTCCTTTCTGTGTGGAGTTTGCATGTTCTCCTCGTGTCTGTGTGGGTTTCCTTCAGGAGCTCTGGTTTCCTTACAGTCCAAAGACGTGCAAGTTAGGTGAATTGGAGATACAAAGTTGTCCATGACTGTGTTTGACATTAAACTTGTGAACTGATGAATCTTGTGTAACGAGTAAATACCATTTCTGTCATGAATGAAATGAATAAATAAACAACCAAGAAAACCTATACAGCTCAGCTGAAGAATTTTAATATTGTGAGTCAGAAAGACCATCTTACATTTTGAGAAATTGTAGAGAAATGGTTTAGATAAATGGACAAACCTTAAACCACAGTACTGCAAAAATTAACATATTCCTTACTGTAAATGCTTTAAAGCTATAATTGTAAAAAAAACAGCTAAATGTTATTTATTTTATAGTGTCAGAGTTTGTAGTAACAGTTATGTACTTCTGTGTTTTCATTTAAACCAGCAAAGAATGCACTAAGGTACAGATGATTGATATCAGTTTCTCATAACTGACAATCATTTGTGTCTTGTAAGGGTTAATTTGCTCCAGGTGGAAGTTTTTCTATATATCCCAGTTTCTTTCCTACAGACTTGCCAGATTCTCTGTTTGGTAGATCTGCTTTTCTCTAGAACTGTGATACCTGGCCGGTGTCCTTTATCTGTTGTGGGCTTTGGATGTTTTTGTGTCACCATTATTTTGATAACATTTGCGATGATCCTTCTTTAGTGGCTTTTTAGTATTACATAAATATAATTAATAAATAAACAAACATCAAATTCTTCTAGTTTCTAGTGGATTGCAATGCCCACCAATCCATACTGGGACAACACATACTCTATTTACTTACTCACATCTATGGACAATGCATGATAGACAACTCACCTAATGCCTGCTTTTGAGATGTTGAAGGCAACAGGGTAGCCAGGGGGGAACTCTTGCAGACATAGGCAAAGTATACCAAAATCTAAGATCAAAATACACAGTGGATTTAGAAACAGTTCTGGCTTCTTGACCTTTTGTGCTTGTTGTGTTGTGGGTTTGGCTATAAATGAACACAATTGATTTTACACGCCGATCTACACTTTACTACCTATGATGAAGTGACACATTTTGAGAGTTCTGTGTAAATTCATTAAAAATTACAAAATCTCTCATTGATAAGTATTCAGACCCTTTGTGGTGGCACTTTAAATTGTGGTCAAGTGCATCCAGTTTATTTCAGATATTCTTGATATATTTTTGTCTAGAGCAAACAGGATCCAATGTGTTCAAATTTGAATTGATTTGACATATTTTGCAAAGGTACTCTGGGTCTCTAAGGACACACAATTAACACTGCATTGTTAAAACTAAAACCAAACCATGTAATCCAATGAACTGCCTGTAGATCTCTGCAATCAAACCGTGGCAAGACATACAGTGTATCACAAAAGTGAGTACACCCCTCACATTTCTGCAAATATTTCATTATATCTTTTCATGGGACAACACTATAGACATGAAACTTGGATATAACTTAGAGTAGTCAGTGTACAACTTGTATAGCAGTGTAGATTTACTGTCTTCTGAAAATAACTCAACACACAGCCATTAATGTCTAAATAGCTGGCAACATAAGTGAGTACACCCAACAGTGAACATGTCCAAATTGTCCCCATATGTGTCGTTGTCCCTCCCTGGTGTCATGTGTCAAGGTCCCAGGTGTAAATGGGGAGCAGGGCTGTTAAATTTGGTGTTTTGGGTACAATTCTCTCAAACTGGCCACTGGATATTCAACATGGCACCTCATGGCAAAGAACTCTCTGAGGATGTGAGAAATAGAATTGTTGCTCTCCACAAAGATGGCCTGGGCTATAAGAAGATTGCTAACACCCTGAAACTGAGCTACAGCATGGTGGCCAAGGTCATACAGCGGTTTTCCAGGACAGGTTCCACTCGGAACAGGCTTCGCAAGGGTCGACCAAAGAAGTTGAGTCCACGTGTTCGGCGTCATATCCAGAGGTTGGCTTTAAAAAATAGACACATGAGTGCTGCCAGCATTGCTGCAGAGGTTGAAGACGTGGGAGGTCAGCCTGTCAGTGCTCAGACCATACGCCGCACACTGCATCAACTCGGTCTGCATGGTCGTCATCCCAGAAGGAAGCTGACGCACAAGAAAGCCAGCAAACAGTTTGCTGAAAACAAGCAGTCCAAGAACATGGATAACTGGAATGCCCTGTGGTCTGACGAGACCAAGATAAACTTGTTTGGCTCAGATGGTGTCCAGCATGTGTGGCGGCGCCCTGGTGAGAAGTACCAAGACAACTGTATCTTGCCTACAGTCAAGCATGGTGGTGGTAGCATCATGGTCTTGGGCTGCATGAGTGTTGCTGGCACTGGGGAGCTGCAGTTCATTGAGGGAAACATAAATTCCAACATGTACTGTGACATTCTGAAACAGAGCATGATCCCCTCCCTTCGAAAACTGGGCCTCATGGCAGTTTTCCAACAGGATAACGACCCCAAACACAACCTCCAAGATGACAACTGCCTTGCTGAGGAAGCTGAAGGTAAAGGTGATGGACTAAACCCAATTGAGCACCTGTGGCGCATCCTCAAGTGGAAGGTGGAGGAGTTCAAGGTGTCTAACATCCACCAGCTCCGTGATGTCATCATGGAGGAGTGGAAGAGGATTCCAGTAGCAACCTGTGCAGCTCTGGTGAATTCCATGCCCAGGAGGGTTAAGGCAGTGCTGGATAATAATGGTGGTCACACAAAATATTGACACTTTGGGCACAATTTGGACATGTTCACTGTGGGGTGTACTCACTTATGTTGCCAGCCATTTAGACATTAATGGCTGTGTGTTGAGTTATTTTCAGAAGACAGTAAATCTACACTGCTATACAAGTTGTACACTGACTACTCTAAGTTATATCCAAGTTTCATGTCTATAGTGTTGTCCCATGAAAAGATATAATGAAATATTTGCAGAAATGTGAGGGGTGTACTCACTTTTGTGATACACTGTAGGTCAGAACATGAATAAGAAAGTGTTCCTAGAACCACAGTGGCCTCCTTATTTTTGAAATAGAATCTTGACACAAGCTTAAACCTTCCTAGAGTTGGCGGTCTGGCCAAATTGGACATCTGGGCAAGAAGTGTTTTGGTGAGGGAGGAACAAAAGAACTAAAAGTCAGTCTAATAAAAGAGCTCCATAAGTCCTGTGCAGAGATGAGAGAACTATCACTGCAGCACTTTATAACTCAGACCTTTATGGTGGTGTGGCCACTGTTGAGTAAAAGGCCGGTGACAACCTGCTTTGAGTTTGCTTTGGAGTATGTTGACTCTGGCAACATAAGGAAAACAATTATCTGTTCTAATCAGATGAAAACAGCAAGCACTATGTGTAGTAAATAATAGATGCTGATCATAACATGACCAGTGTCATCTTTACAGTGAAGCATAGTGGTGGCAGCATCATTTACATTTTCAGAATTTAGCAGATATTTTTATCCAAAGCATCTTACAATTGTGACATGGTGGGTAGCACTGTCACCTCACAGCAAGAAGGTCCTGCGTTCGATCCCCAGGTGGGGTGGTCCGAGTCCTTTCTGTGTGGAGTTTGCATGTTTGCCCCGTATCTGTGTGGGATTCCTCTGGGATCACCGGTTTCCTCCCACAGTCCAAAGACATGCAAGTGAGGTGAATTGGAGATTCAAAATTGTCCTTGACTGCAACCTGACTGTGGTAGGGCTTAAACCAGCAACATTTTTGATTACTAGTTCAGTACTTTAACCACTAAGCTACAACTGCCCTGCATCATGTTATTGGGGTGCTTCTCAGAGGCAAAGGCAGAGAGGCAATTGAAGGATGGAAGAGGCCAAATACATCAAAATGCTTGAAGAAAATCCATAGAGTCCATAGGGGGTTGAATAAATGCGTAAGTGGTATTAAAATGACATCAGAAATGAATTAATAAATGAATGAATGAAAAAATGAATGAAAACACAACAGTAGGTAAACAGGAAACTTATTCACATTTATAATGATACATTTACAAGGCTGTTTACTTTGCAGCACACTATATATGTGCTATTCATGTCATTGACGTAGATTGTGCGCTTCTTTAATTGGAGAACACTTGAAAAACATGAAAAGCATGCACGCTAGGAAATGCAGTTGTCTTCCGTTTAAAGCCATGTGAACGTGCATCCAACTACGCCGTATACATCATCCTCACAGTACATGAACCACCTGCAAATGGAAACGAGACAAAAGATGCTGTCTGCTATGTGGTGAATGATGTCAAGCTGATTTCATGGTGTGTATTTACAAGACCATTCAGCATGACGCACTGACCTGTCCTTTTATCTGCTGTGAATAAGTGCTGCGAGTAAAAGAATTTGACACTACTCATCCCCCCAGATATGCTCCAAATGCCCCTTTTCAGAGACAGTAGAGACTAATAGCCATATGCTCTATGCTGACTTCAAGCAATAAACTCTCTGAATGAAATGTGGACTTACTAATTAAATAAAATGTAAGCTAAATCATTAAATCCTCCTTAAAAGCATGCACATGTCAGTATATTGCTGTCTGGATGAAATGAATCACTAATATTGTGTTTAGGTAAGTCCTGCTAATAAAAAAACAGCTTGATGTTTGCTGGTTATTATTTTCCTGACTTAGCAAGTCTGTGTGGATGGTTGCCTGCATTTCCAGCTTACTGTAGGTGGTTGACCAGAAGAGCCAGCTTCATCAAGCAGTTATATTAATTAAGCAGCACAAATAGTTGCAACCATCTTAACTAGCTTGAAATTACAAGTTTGACCAAGATGGTGAACAAACACTAAACCACTTTAACCAAGCTTGCAGAATAGCATTACTATAATGCTAGAATGACCAGCATAACTATGCTGGCAGATTATAATGACAAGGCTCACCTAGATCAGCATGGATATATCTAAAACCTACTAAAACAAGCTATGACCATTTACTATCATAAGCTTTTCTTTGAATTGTTCAGCATGCTGTCTATATAAGGGGTTCCACAATGTTTCCATACGTATAAGTGTTCATATGATTTTCCTGATTACTTGCTGCATGCATGACCTAAGTCGTATTTGGTCCAGTCACTGGTTGGCGGCATTAAGCACAATCTTAAAAATGCCATCAGAAGCCCATTGTAGAGCTTTCAAAGAAAAGCTAAGACCCAAATCATCATAAGTTTGGGAATACTTAATACTGGCACAAAACAAAAGGGTGGTTTGTACACTGTGCAGAGCTTTAATGGTACCACAGCAGCACTAGCGCGATGTTGCACGTCTTGTTTCTTTAAACTTCTTAATCCTAGAATACCGTATTCCTTAGCGAGTTCAGTTAGGGTGCATTTTTACTTCTATATTGTTTCATTAAGCTTCTTAATCGCTGAGATCTTGGAATACTGTATTTCTTAGTGAGTTCAGTTAGGGCGCATTCACACACGCTGCGTACTTGCTGCGGTGGGCTTGCGATCAAAGCGCAAAAAGCTTCTCACATGAATGCGTCTTAACACTTTCCACTTTGTTTACATCGCTTAGAATATAAAGTAATTTTTGAGTGAATGTGTAGGTTAGAATCTGGGCTCATTCTGTCTTTACTGTACGTTGGACTTAAAGAGACACGCCTACCTCTATTTTATTTATGCTATAAGTTTGAGCACTTTGCTTTGTGTACAGAATGCCATAAACACATGTTGCACTTTGTATAATATGGAGCACTTGTGAATTTGATAATATGGACATAAATCCTGTGTACATTTAGTTTTGTGCAATATTATTATGCCGTACAGTTTGTTGTTAAAATAAAAGGGTAAATGAGATTCTGAATAAAATTTTTGAAGGAAAATTCATTGTTAGATTAATCGACTAATCTATCAAATAGTCTATAGATTAATCAATAGAAAAATAGTCGTTAGTGGCAGCCCTAGATACAGCTCATTTCTTTGGCAGGTTCTTCTGGTGCATATGTGGTCTTCCTCTCTTCATCCTGCATCTGTTTTTGTTTATTTTTTCACCATATTGAGCAAACTGTTAACAGTGTCATGCTAACGCTGCCTGGCTAACTCGTGAGCTGTATCTAATCTGCACAACGCTCTATGGCGCTTTTAGCGGCGAACAATATTATATAATTTACTGCCTATTGAAGCCTACAACTGTTCAAATTAACTATGCGGTATGGTGGTATTTGAAAAATCCATACGGTATGAGGAATCAAAGCCGGTATAACGAATGTACCATCCAGCACTAAGTTGTTGTTATTATTATTATTATTATTATTGCTGTATATAAAAGCAGTAGTTTTCTACATTGGATGATGAAATACAATTGTTTGTTGTTAATACCAATGTAAAATTTGTAATCCTTCATGGTTATTATTAAACTGGTGTATTCATTTCTAAAATGGATTGCTGTGAATAGTCATTAGTTTAAACATGACCAAAGCTGATCCATCTGTGCAGCCAACCATCGCATGGCAGCTTAGTGACAAAACATGACATGACAAAGTCAGTAAAAAAAAAAAACATCCATTTTTAAGTGCATCTTGCTTGGAATGAATGATTCCTGTTTGTTTCAGCTTTGTTCAGTACCTTCTTTGGCTACTTTTTTGAATATATCCTTTACACTTGTATCAGTTGCCCCTCACTCTTTGTGTACTGGCATGAAAGTACCTCCATCTTAAAACCTTCAATTATGCCAGTCCTTTTTTAACCCTCAAGCCTTTCTCTGGTTCCTCTACCCTCTCAGCCTCGATGTGGTGCAGATTATTACATTGTAAAGTCCACCACCTGTGCAGCCCTGTGATACTGCTGTCTGATTCGTGGACACATATTGCCTGAGAGCAAAGTGAACATTTTCTAGAGTACAGCAGGCATCAGGCACAGACATATGCCTGTTGTCAAATATTCAGCTGATGCAACACGTCTAGTAAACACGCCCGGCTCTCTACATTATTATTTTTCTTGCTTTGAGGCCTGGCTGAGTCTTCAAAGGCAATACCATTTGAAAGGCAATTCTGATTGATCATCATTTTCAAAAGTGCTAACCTTTACATTTATACACAAGCCAAAGTTTGTGTGCAATGATAAAATAATATTACCATGTATTGCTGATGCTAGGAAAATGCATAAGGATGCAATTTGGGTAGTTAGGGATTATTAAGTTCTCTAACATGTATAGGTTAGAATGGGGCAGCACAGTGGTTTGGTTGGTAGCCCTGTCACCTCACAGCAAGAGGGTTCTTGGTTCGTTTCCCAGAAGAAACAGTCTGGGTTCTTGCTGTGTGGAGGTTGCATGTTCTTCCTGTGTCTGTGTGGGTTTTCTTCAAGTGCTCTTACCACAAGTCTAAAAACATGCAGTTAGGTTAATTGCAAATACAAAAATTCTCCTTAGCCAGTAAATTAGCATGATTTCAGTCAAAAACATAGTCATTTATATGTCATTATCTTAGCTGTTTTACCAAAATTATAATTTACTCATCACTGATAAAAAAATCTTCACTAAATCAGATTAATCACTACATTTACATTTACATTTTCAGCATTTAGCAGACGCTTTTATCCAAAGCGACTTACACAATGAGCGGAACACGATGAGCAATTGAGGGTTAGGGGCCTTGCTCAGGGACCCAACAGTGGCAACTTAGTGGTGGCGGGGCTTGAACCGGCAGCCTTCTGTTTGCTAGTCCAGTACCTTAACCACTGAGCTATCACTGGCCCTAATCACTAAATTAGAGAAATTTTTTATGCTCTAAAACAATATTTATTTATACCAAAAATACTCTTCTTATGAATGTATTCCATATATTGACTTTATCCTTTATCCTTGTTAGGGTTTATCCTTTATAGCTTTATCCTTGTTAGGGTTGTTGTGGGTCCAGTTCCATTGGGAAACACTGGAAACAGGATTCCAATTCTATATAGAGCTTTGACCAGTAGTTGAAACCACTGAACTCAGTAATTAGGATGGTTGTGGGTTTCATTTTGGCCATCTTGTGTATTAGTGCAAAAAAATAAAATAAATAAATTAAATTATAAAAATAATAATGATAACAATAATAATAAAAAAATACAAATAACAATAATAATTATAATAATTATATATTTTATTTAAAAATACATATAAATACTACTACTACTACTACTACTAATAGTAATAATAACAATGATAATAACTAATGAATAAATAAAACAAATAAAAATAATAAATAAATACATTAATTATTTAATTAACTAGTCAATGAGTACTTTTTTGCCATCGCATGTACACATGCAAAAAAAAGTATAAATAAATAAATAAAAACAAATAAAAAATAATCAATAAATAAATTAATTAAACTGGCAGTTATAAATGCAGTGTATAAATGCAAAAAAGTAAATACATTAATTAATCAAATAGGCAACAAGTACTTTCTTATGAATAAAATTGCTAACATATACACACTTGTAATTGCCCTACTTGATGAATAGGTAGTAAAAATGCTTAAATGTAGTCTAGGGTCATATGATTAAACCTGAGCCAGTCGGTTAAATTTAGTTAAGTAGTCAGCTTATGTAATATAGTCCCTGGCACTGTAACTGTAGTGACAATAATGTTGTGCAGTCCAAAAGGTTAGTGAATATGCAGAAACTAAGGTGTACAGCAAGAGAGAAAATGTTTTGATCTCTAAAACAACGATCATATAGAAAATAATGCCAGTTCCAAAATGCCATGGCCTCTTCATGGCTTTTAAAGAGAAAAGAGAAAGGGGAGAGAGAATACGGTCATAAAGAAATGAATGGCTTCATTTACATGCACAAGCTGTTCTGGAGGGCCTATCAGGGCAAATTGCTTTATCTGAAATGAACGTGATCACAGCAAGCAGCTGCATTTTGTTAATAAGTCATTATCTATTGAAAAACATAATTATATTACTAATGCCATTCACAGATGAGATCTTTGCTGAAGACACGACAGAGACCTTAAAGTTATCACGGTTCAACATTCACGCTAAAACAGAGAGCTGGTGATGTTGACCTTAACAGCCATACAGACGAGGCTGATTTAAGATTAGCACTTTAATTTAGCACTTGAAATTAGCACTTTAATTTAGCACTTTAAATGAGCATTTTAGAGGGAACAAGGTCCTAAATGTTAAATATCTCTAAACAATATTAACACCAACGTCAACTACTTACAAGCACTACTTTCACATACTCACAAAAAATGCAGGAGTGAGACTCATACAATGTTTTAAAAATTAAAATGCAGTAATTCACTTGGCTGTTTGGTTTGGATGCTTAGTACAAGTTCGCAGGACTTATTGGTCTGGCTAGTAGCCACATAGGGATGTGAAGCCTGGACACTGAAGAAAAAGGAAGAGACTTTTAAGAATAAGTTCATCAAAAAACAAGATAATGACTATTGAGCAAACTTACAGGATGGCCAGGACAGAAATGGAGCTACTGAACCATATTAAGTTCTGAAGGCAGTGTTATGCACAGTGTTATACAAGACTTGTGGAAGGACTCAAATGATGCTGAAGACCAAGAATAAACTGGATTGACAACATTACGATGAGGATTGAATCATCAGGGGCTAGTCTGCTACAGGCCACATGAGACAGAGAGCATTGGAGAAAGCTGATCCATCTGTGCAGCCAACTATCATTTGGCTGATGGTTTTGGATGATTGGTGCAACTTCACAGGACGTTTTGGTCTGGCCAGGAGCCACATATAATTTAATGGAATCATATGTGGAATCATATCTGGCCAGTAGCCACAGTAGCTAGTCTGCTACAGGCCATTTGAGACAGGGAGCATAGAAGAAAGCTGATCCATCTGTGCAGCCAACCATTACAAATCGATGATGGCGTAGTGACATGACATGACAGAAGTACAATTCTGGTTAAAAGTGTAAGGCGTGGTGAATGACAGCAGCATGCAGATTTACCACCAAGTTGATTTTGGACCCAAGTGCACTGGCTGAACAGAAGCAAAACAACAGTGAAGCCAAAATACAGAAGACTAGTCCTATTCCCAAAACAAAGATAAATTCAACGACCTGAGGCAGAATTCAATACGACACCATAGAGCAGGGGTGTCAAACTCACGGCCCGCGGGCCAGATCCGGCCCGCCACGTCATTTTATGTGGCCCGCGAGAGCTTAAACGACTGTATGATTGTTGTGATGGTTCGAGTCGTTACAGATACGCACTTATAATTTAATGGGACTCCTGCGCCTTTAAATAAATGTTACTTACTTACTTACTGCGCCTTTAAACGGCAACCGGTGGCATCGTAGTCATGGCAACTAACTTTGACCTTCACTGAGAAGCCATGTGACTTTTACGGCAAAAGAACGCGGGATAGCGTAGTCAGTAATGTAAACAATAATAAATAAATACAAATAATTATCTTGCAATATAATACCAAAGCATCGTCTGTAAGTGGCGTTTATATTCTCAGTTGTTTGTAAATGTTTAGTGAGTATATCACAGCGTTTTAGTTACAAATTTACCGTAATTAAATACAATTGTTACCGTTACTATAGCAATTAGTATCTTTACACAAAATGCTAACTCGTTAGCGCTATTTTACGTTTGGTTAAAGCTCATATTGTACCAGATGTAACACTTAACTACAGCTGTGTGCTTTTACTGTATTAAGTTCTTTATTGTTTTTATTGTTTGTATTTTTACTTCATTTTGGTGCACACAGTGTATCACACAGCTGGGAAGTAAATAAAACCGACTGTATTCTGAAGGGAGCTGTCTGTCTGTCTGTCTGTCTGTCTGTCTGTCTGTCTAGCTGAGAAAGGGGGATAAACTATTAGTGAGGGCAGAATGATTGTCTTAAAATACACTGTAAAATCCTACTTAAATGCTGATGTTGTGACCTGCAAAGTGACCGCATCCCACCAGTAGATGATGTTAAGAAATATTTACACATAATCCCAAAATGTACAAGAAGATAAGTAAGAAAATTAAGCAGAAGGAGGAAATGTAATGAAAGTGAAATGAAGTTTGTACTTCAGGAAGAAAAACGGTGCGTAATGACTCTTGTGTTATGAGGCCGTGTCTGTGGTAAAGGAGGACAGTATAAATGCAGAATTCAGCCTCCAAGAAAAACAACAGACTGCAATCACAGCAGAATACGTTACAATCGGCCCTTTGAGGGCCACAATAATGCTGATGTGGCCCTCGGTAAAAATGAGTTTGACACCCCTGCCATAGAGCATCGAGATTAACACTCTACAGTGTGATCTAACTGGCAGCCCAGCAGAAAAAAAAGGCTTAAAGTCAAGTTAAACTAACTTAATCTAAAAGACAAAGTCATTATGAGGTACAGTGATTGAGAATAACACATTAGCTACTTGGTCCACCAGTGTGTCATCACACAAACACAGACCAGTGCTTCTTTCTGAAGCCATGACTATTAAAGATAGCAAAAGAAGGACGAGTGTCTTTTTTTGTTGTTGTTTATGCATTTTCTCCCCTTTTTCTTCATGATTTTAGTGTATCTAATTACCCAACTGCATTATGCTTCCTCTCTACTGATGTTGATCCCCACCCTGATTGAGGAGAGCGAGACTGACTGACGCACGCCCGCCCGCTCCGACAAGTGTGCAGTACAGACTGCATCTTTTTACCTGCACGAGGTGAGTTCATATGTGGATCAGCTTTGTGTACAGAGAGACACACTCTGATCAACACATTATCCCTCGACTCTGTGCAGGCACCATCAATCATTAAGCAGATGTCGTAATTGCATCAGTTATGAGGAGTACCTGTCAGGCTCCCACCCTGTGTGAACAACAGCAAATCGTTGTTCATGTAGGTGCCCAGCCTGCCGGATAGCAGAGCTGAAATTTGAAACGGCAAGTTCGAAATGTCAGCTCTTGTGTGCTAGTGTCTTTTAGCGCTGCGCCACCTGAGCGCCTGTAAGACAAGTGTCTTAGCTTTTAAGGTTATTTAAAGTTTAGAGAGCTAACTTTATAATAAAGGTAAGCAACACCAGCCATCTAACTTTCCAGCTGTGTCTAGCAAAATGCAAAACACCGCACTATGTGGTGCATTAGCACTAATAAGCGCAGTAGCCTATACAGTATATTAGACTTGCTTGTTGACCAGTGCTTCTCACTGTTAGTGAAAGCCTAGTTGGTTTACCTTGTAGATGTAAAGTCGGAGACGATCGCTCATCTATTGCTGCTGTTTGAGTTGGTCATCTTCTAGACCTTCATCAGTGGTCACAGAACCCTGGATATTGTTGGCTGGATATTTTTGGTTGGTGGACTATTCTCAGTCCAGCAGTGACAGTGAGGTGTTTAAAAACTCCAGCAGCGCTGCTGTGTCTGATCCACTTGTACCAGCACTACACACACTAACACACCACCACCATGTCAGTGTCACTGCAGTGCTGAGAATGATCCACCACCTAAATAATACCTACTCTGTAGTGGTCCTGGGAGAGTCTTTGGTTACATTCATGACATAAACGGTAGCTAGCCATTACACAAGGTTCATCAGTTCACAAGGTTATATCAAACACAGTCATGGACAATTTAGTATATCCAAATCACCTCACTTGCATGTCTTTGGACTGTGGGAGGAAACCGGAGCACCCAGAGAAAATCCACACGGACACGGGGAGAACTCCAAACAGAAAGGACCGCCCCACCTGGGGATCGAACCCCATGGCTGGATTACTGACCGGGCCAGTGGGGCCAGCGCCCAGGGGCCCTGGCCCAAAACATTTTGCGATGCCTATCAACATTTATGATACAATATATTTTTTTTCCGAGGGCCCTCCATTTTAAGGATCCTCTGACTATTAGGGACTTTGACCCCAGGGCCTCTTGGGGGCCCTAGCCATGCTTTTGGGGCCCCTAGCCATGCTTTTGGGCCCCTTATGAAAATGGATGAGGCGTTGTGGCACTGCTCTGACTTCGACTTCTGGCTATTAGGGGTCCTAGGAAAGAGGGGGGCATATTTTTAGAGGGCCCTGGTTATGAGAGCCCCTACCAGGGGGCCCTAGAGAAGAGCAGGGCATACCATTAGAGGGCCCTTGATCACGAGGGCCCCTGCTATGGGGCCCTTGACTTCCATAGAAGTCGTTTACCATGGCTCCTTGACTTTCTAGGGACCTACAAATTGCCAGGCAAGCTACTATATTTCATAACAGACGTTTTGTTGCAAATATGCGATTCAGGCCCTTACTTAATGTTTCTGAATTTGTATTGTTTCAAAATTATTATGTCCAGGGGCCCAGACTATCCTTAATCCGTCCTTGTCGAACCCAGGACCTTCTTGCTGTGAGGCAACAGTGCTACCCACTGAGCCACCATGCCGAGGTTTAATTGTAAAGAACAATTAATACCAAAGTGATGTCCATAAATCATGAAAATAAATAAATAAATAATGCCCATGGTTTTGGACATTTAGTGTTCCCTGACCCTGATGAGTATGTAAACTATTGAGTGTAGGTATATTTTATAGCATTTACATTTATGGCATTTAGCAGACAAATATCCAAAGTCACTTACAATTGTGTTTGAACCGACAACCTTCTAATCATTAGTCCAGTACCTTAACCAGTAATCTACCACTGCAGAATATGGCTTGGCATTGTCATGCTAAAACAAGCAAGGACATCCCTAAAAAAAGAGATGTTGTCTAGTTGGCAGCACATTATGCTCCAAAATGCATATGTTCCCCTGAGCATTATGGGTGCTTTCAAAAATATGCAAGTTGCCCATGCCACTGGCACTAACACAGCCAGATAAGAGATGCTGGGTTTTGAGCTCTGCATTTGTAAAAACTAGGATAGTCCTTTTCCCTTTTCGGATGAAGAAACACAATTTCCATTATTTCAAAAATACGATGTGAAATGTGGACTACAGCACATTTCTACTTTGTGTCAGTCCATCTCATATGAGCTTGAGCCCAAATAAGTCAGCTAAGTGGATATACAGCTTCCTCTTTGTGTAATAAAGACTTAGCAGCCATGACCTGTGTTTACTGAGTGTTTTACTAAGTATTCCTGTGTTATATTAATTACAGAAGATTGTTTTTAAGTAATGCTATGAATTGTAAATAGTAAAATCCCATTATTCCTTGTCATTGTGCCTTAGGGAAACCAAAGAAACTGCTGGACTATTTGCTTATGCTATCTTTCACAAAGTGGTGAACATTTATTCAGTCATTCATCAATACTCCCTTTTATACCAGATGATTATATTGTGTTATTAATTTTTACATGTTCACTAAGAACTTTAAAAACTCATCTGTTCTGCACAGTGGCTCGGTGGGTAGCACTGTCGCCTTACAGTAAAAAGCTCCTCAGTTCGATTCCCAGGTAGAGCAGTCTGGGTCCTTTCTGTGTGGACTTGCATGTTCTTACTATGTTGTTGTTTGTTGTTTTATTTGGATCCCCATTAGCTACTATTTCCATAGCAGCTATTCTTCCTGGGGTCTGTGTGGGTTTTTCCTCACAGTCCAAAGACATGCAGTCAGGCTAATCAGAGCTACTAAAATGGCCCTGTGTGTGTTTAGGGTGTTAGAGTGCTGTGCAGGGTGTTTCCTACCTTTCACACAAAGCAGTGGACCCACCATGACCCTAAACAGGATTAAGCGATGGTAAAGCAGACAATAAATGAATGGGAAGTGTGTAGAATGATTATAAATATTCAGACTTAAATAACCTTGTCCCAGCTTAGCAAATAATTACAACAATAATTACATTTAATAAGGTAAAACATTCAGTATTTGTATGTGCTGTTTTTAATTAAAACTCATGAAGGACAGTTTACAAAGCACTGCTTTATGTTCTTATTTGCATTTCAATTGCTGTATCAACCTTTTTAAAACTGGTCTTGTTAACATTGAATTAAAGTGAAGAGGCAGTAAAAAGAAATCATATTTAAATCTTTGTGTTTATGATAAAAAATTACTGTTAATCCTGCACATAATCCTGTGCTAGTTGTACAAGTGAAATTTAGCTGTTAAACAATCTGTAATCTCGGTTGTTGTACATAATTGTGTTAACTGATTGAAAAAATACTTGTGCATTACACTCAGTGCTGGATGTTGGCTCATATTTATTTATTTATGTGGTCTATGTGGATTACCCTAAATTTGTAGATAGTTTTTATTTAGTACTATTACAATTTAATTTGAGAGGATTTATAGTGGAATTTACTGAAATAGAAGGATTGTTTTTCTTGACTGTAATACTGGTTCTATTAAATGGTAAAATTAGAACAATGAGTCGTACATCTGGGAAAATTCTGTTCTTCATGGGCTCATGTGTATATGACCTATGTATATATTCTCTTTGTTAGTTTCTGGACTAGGTGTGTTGGACTTTATTGATCATGTGATGAGTGCATGAATTAATTGTTTGATTAAAGTTTTGAATGTTATGCAAGTCAATATGCTCAGTATTTAAACAACAAGATAAACTGAATTGAATAAGGTGAGTAAAAGGTAAATAATAAAACTTACAAAATTACAAAACTTGTAAACCAAAACATCATTGGCAATTATTCACTATGATGCATTCTACGGTGGCCAAGAAGTGCAAAACAAATTAACATTTTAGAAAACAAAATTACAAAAAAAAACAAATTTACAACAAAAACAAAAACAAATTTACAAGAGCTGAAACACTTACCAATGCTGAAACAAATGTACAAACGGCGGATCAGACGGAAAGGGTAGGTACAATACACAGGAAGTGCTTGTTGCTTACCTGCTGTCAATCAAACTGTTTCTCAGGGGTAACAGTGAATGGAGTTTGTGATGGTAACGCTAAACAATAGTGATGTGCAGATGAAGCCTCATTAAAGCTTTCGAAGGTTTTTCTTTATTGTGCTGAAAATACCTGAGCGGGGGAGGAGGGGGGTGGTTAGGGTTGCACCTATAAAAAATATAACGGGTCTTACACCGTTATGAGAACATTATCAAAATGTTTTATTTAGGGTGTTTTACATATATTATTTTCATTCTTTATAATAATAAGTAGGAACCATATTTTAGGCAAAACAACGCACTCTGCCCACTGCACTACTTATACAGCGGTGTATTAAACAGGTTGTTATGCTGATAAACCTGATAAACACCGCGTTACTAAGAATAAAAGCGAATACTACTTAATATAATAACCAAACGCTTTCTAATTCCCACTGTAGCAGCAGTATCCTTCTGTTTCATACATATCGCTCTGTCTCCCATTGATAAAAATACGGAACAAAGCACGTCCTGTATCAGTTCAATACGGAACGCGGCGTTTAGTCTCCAAATAAGGAACGATTCTGTATTTTACAGGATGGTTGGCAACCCTGGTTTGACTGTCTCTTATATAGTCAGTGAGATAAAAGACCGCACCAAAGCTTTGAATCAGTTCCGCACATTCCTGGTGGTTTAATACAAGCTCCGATACACGGAGTCGAGTGTTACAAAAGTAAAACAAGCTTCAAAGCCTCGGTATCTTCTTCCGTCTCTAATAAACAATGTTTTGTCCATTTTGTGTTAATTATTTCAGCCAGTTGGGCCGCTTTTGTTTTTCTTGTGGGAATTCCTTAGATGTTTAGAAGAGCGGAAGGTAGATAGAGATGCACAGGCGACGTCTAAACATCTGCACAAACAATTTAAGGACTTCCTACAAGAAAAACAAAAGCAGGTCAATTGGATAAAGTGATTTCCACAAAATAGACAAAACATTGTTTAGCGTTACCATCACAAACTCCGTTCACTGTTACCCCTGAGAAACAGTTTGATTGACAGCAGGTAAGCAACAAGCACTTCCTGTGTATTGTACCTACCCTTTCCGTCAGATCGGCCGTTTGTAAATTTGTTTCGGCATTGGTAAAAGTGTTTCAGCTCTTGTAAATTTGTTTTTGTTGTAAATTTGTTTTTTGTTTTTTTTTGTAATTTTGTTTTCTAAAATGTTAATTTGTTTTGCACTTCTCTGCCACTGTAGCATTCTCATGTAAATGCAAATTTAAATAATATTAAATCTGTAGGAAGTCTATATAGTGTTTTCTTTTTTTATATAAAAATAATTTTGCATTTAGAGTGGTATCTCTGAAGATTAGCATTAATCTTAGCTAATAATTTTTTTTTTGTTTGTTTTATAATCTGTCTTTATTAAATGGTGACTGCATATGAATGTAACTTTGTATAATTAATAGTATTAAAACTAGATAGATCTGTGAGCTTGAGTTTTTACAGTTAGATGTTACTATCCCACAAGCACAGTGATAAATTTTTTACATTCACATTCTTTTTCTACCCAGTTTCAGGTGTGTGTGTGTGTGTGTGTGTGTGTGTTCTTTCCCATATTTAATTTTACATGAGAACTCGGTCAAGAGTAGTGTGATGACTGCACACAAATAAAAATAAACAGCTTAAAGCAGTTAATCAATAGTCAGAGAGGTAGAGCACTCACACCAGAGCCTTCACCCACTCCAGTGGGTTAAACAGTGATTATCACCCCCACACACACTCATCACCCCCCCTCCCCCGTCTTCCATTAAATCAGATGGATTGAATTGGACACAGCTGAGAATTTTTCATATTTCTTAATCTCAGATGGCCCAATAATATGCACCATACTGGTGCTTCGTAAATTAAAATCATGAACTGGAACTGCGGCGGCAATAAGAAGATATAAGAGTAAGTGGAACTATATTGCATACTGCAGGCTTTAAATTGTTCTTTGAAGCCTATAATAGAACTTTAATTTTCAGTATTTAACATAGTAATAGTAATCCAATCTACAAATCTGTGGGATGAGGCAACACATGTTGGATACGTTTGGTCTTTTAAATGAAAAAAAAAGTTCTTTAAGACTTTAAACGGGGGCAATGAAATGATCATTTACTAAGAGCATTTTTCTGTATATTGCTGAATAAAGTCATTTTATACTGAAATCATTCTCTGTATAAAAAGTATATACAAAATTATATAACTGCCATTTGGTCATCCTTAATAGTTGCTTCATTTTAATCAGAGTTAGGGCGGCACAGTGGCTCACCGGATAGTACTGTCGCCTTACAGCAAGAAGGTCCTGAATTCGATCCCCAGGTGGAGCGGTCCAGGTCCTTTCTGTGTGGAGTTTGCATGTTCTCTCAAGTAAGTAAGGTGAATTGGAGATACAAAATTGTCCATGACTGTGTTTGATATTAAACTTGTGAACTGATGAATCTTGTGTAATGATTTGTGGTGACAGTGCTACCCACTGAGCCACCGTGTCGCCCACTACTTTAGATTAAGTTCTTATGTAGACTTAGAGATGTAAAATATACACTATGGCCAAAGGTATGTGGACACCTCTTCTCATTATTGATTTCTAGAGCTTCCCAAAAGTAATCCAACAGCTGTATTAAATCAATGACCTAAAATGAATTATAAGCTTTCAATCTAATGTCAACTGCTAGGAAAGGTTTTTTTTTTTGTTCCAGCATTACTGTGCCCCTGTGTACAGCTTTGGTACCTTACTATAACATTCATTTTATTGAAAAGGGTAAAAAAAAATCCACAGACAAACTTCAAAATCTTATTAAAAGACTTGCCAGAGAGGTGGAGGCTGCTAGAGCCCCCAACAAGCTCAAGGTCAGGTGTCCACATACTTTTGACCAAATAGTGTTTATTTGTAGTGTATATAATTTCTATGTCTAGCACACATCAGAAGCTCATTTACAATGCTGCATATGCAAGATCCCTCATTTATGTGTTTTAAGAAGGTTTCCACTGGAGTTTCTAGCGGCGCTGAAATATCCATCTGGAAATGTCTAGAGCTCAGACTACTGTAAAGCGGTGAGCTTAAAAAATTCACTAAATGCATTCACAGAAAGAACTCACGAAATAAATAATCTGTGCTCAGTTCTAATACCTAAGACTGGAGCCTATCTCAGCTTTTCAATGGGCGCAAGGCACACAGTAACACCCTGGACAGGGCGCCAGTCCATCGCAGGGCAGACACACATACATACACACATACACACACCCATTCACCTCTAGGGCAAGTCAGTGTCTCCAATTAATCTGACTGCATGTTTTTGGACTGTGGGAGGAAACCAGAGCTCCCGGAGGAAACCCACGCAGGCACGGGGAGAACATGCAAACTCCACACAGAAAGGACCCAGACCGCCCCACCTGGGGATCAAACCCAGGACCTTCTTGCTGTGAGGAGACAGTGCTACCCACCAAGCCACCGTGTCACCCCTGAATGTGCAGTGTTATGAAACTTAGTTTTCAGAGACAGAACCTTTAACCAGGTCCTTTAAACAGATTATATCAGAGATTATGGCAAGATTGCTAACATATACAATGCAGTTGTAGGGAAGTGTATACTGTTAAAATTGTGGCAGCAGTTTAGGGAAGGTCCTTCTCTGTTTTAGCCTAACTGCAGCCCTCCCCTGATCCCTGTCCTATGTCAGTTATGTTTCAAAATGCATTTGAATGTTTAAAGTATAGAGGTGTTGAAGACCACATACTTTTTAATATGTAAAATGAATCAAGATAAGTTAAAACTAATAATTCAGGATGTAAAAAGAATAAGCTTTTAATCTCATTACCACATGTCCAACCATGAAGTTCATTTATACAGCACAGTACATGTTTACAATATCTTCTATAGTTAATTTTAGATATTATTTGGATGTAAATAACTAAATGCCTTCTCAGCTAATTAGAGTGTTGACGGTGTTGATCAGTGACACATGTGTATAACAGTTTTTTTTGGTAAATATCTTTTTTTTACTTCCAATTTATTTAAGGGGATGAAAAGTGGAAACTGAATTACTTACAGAAAATATGAAATGTGCAGTGTTGATGCTCTTCTTTGTGTGAAGCTGGCTGACGGTCATATTTTAAAAACACCAGGGTATTACTTTGTTTTCTTCATGTTTCTGTTATGGCAGCAATACATAAAGCTGATGGAAAAAGAAATGACACTTGTTGATGACCAAAGCATTCTAGTCAATAAAACAATACGAGGGAAACAAAACAATACAGTAAAAGAAAAACAACAACTACAGTGAATATTATTACCAGTTATTCCTTTAGCAATTTGTGAGCTATTTTTGTATACATTTTTTAATTATTTTCCGAATGTAAAGCTGATGTGAAAAATCCTAATATGCATCCTTCAGTAGTATGGACTTACTTACAAAGATGTAAACATAATAATTCTAAATGTTAAATAAACAATGTGTATTGAAATAAAAAAAAAATATTTCTATTTACCATCACTTTACCCGAAAAAGTTTTGGGAGACTTCTTCTGATTGTTACGTTTAGGTGTTTTGTATTTGTTGGGGCCAGTTTGATAAAGGCTTTTCCCTGTTCTATCATGACAGTGTCCCTGGGCACAAAAATAGGTCCACAAAGACACGGTTGACTAGTTTGGTGTGTAGAAACTTCAGTGACCTGCATGAACCCCTGACCTAAACACCTTTAAGTTGGATTGGAATTATGATTGCCAGCCAGGCCTTTTTATTTTCAGACACACTCCAAAATCTTGCAAAGGCTTTCTCAAAAAAGAAGAGGATTTTTTTTTTATTATTATTTTAAAGCCTGTGGATTTGAAATGAGATGACCAAAAAGCTTAGTCAGATGTACAATGACTAGTCAATGACCAGTGTATAAATCTCAAATCTTTTTTAAAAATCATCTTCTAAAGCTCATATTTCTTGTAATGTGGTCCAGTGGTAGCTTAATGGGTAGAGCTTTGGGCTATCAACTGAAAGGTTGAGAGTTTGAATCCCAGATTTGCCATACAGCCAATGTTGGGCCCTTGAGCAAGGCCCTCAACCCTCTCTGCTCCAGGGGCATTGTACAGTGGCTGACCCTGCGCTTTGACCCAAGCTTTCAAACAAGCTGGGATATGCAAAGAAAAATTTTTGTTGTACTGTACACACATGTATTTGTATATATAACAAATAAAGGCATTGTATTCTATGCAAATGATTGCCAGTGGTAGATTAGTGGTTAAGGTACTAAACTAAAGAGATCAGAAGTTTGCTGGTTTAAGCCCCACCACAACCAAGTTTTCACTTGAGCAAGGACCTCAACCCTCAATTGCTTGCATTTGTAAGTTGTTTGGTTTAAAATGATGTAAATGTAAAATGTTAAAGCACCTCACAGTGGTTTCTGTGCATTTCCCAAGATCCCTGAAGTGAATTCAGTGGCAGTGTTTGGAGTGTATGTATCCTGTATGTGGTTATGTACAAATGGTATACAATTAAAGTTAAATGTTCTAGTAAAAGTGCACAGGTCTGAAATCTAGCTGCTTACAGTGAAGGCGTTCGGCGGCACTGATCCACTTGTTTTTTTTAGTCACTGTAAATCAATATAAAGTTCTTCAGAGTAGGGATGTAACCATACACTCTACCCACGATGCAATACGATTCACGATACAATTTTTTTCCTGATTTTTTTTTTTTAAGCAAAATGAAATTGAAGGCAAATTATGACAAAGTTTCCTTTTATTATTTCTCTTTAAAATAAAATACTGTATTTGTGCTTATCTTTTATTTATTTAAATAATGAATGCCCTTTTATTTCTGAGGTAGGTACAAACTATGCCAAATAATGCTTATTGTGTAAAAAAAACTATAATGAAATTTTAAAACAAATCCAACATTACATATATATAATTGAAAAATACTAATGAAGAAAGTATCCTCACGTAAATAAATTTGGCTGGAAAATCCCCTACCTGGCAACTTTGTGAAGTGCCATCGACCAGACGAGGTGAATAGCGCCAGTGCCCTCTGCTGTTTAAACTGAATATCGATTCGTCTTAAATGTATAACCGATTCGAATTGTGGCTCATGTGCACCGATTTTTAACTGTCTTCTGGTGTTGTTACATCCTTGCTTTAGAGTAATCACATAATCAGTGTTGTCAATGTAATATATCAATGTACTGTATATGTTTTTATGTTGCTAGGAGTGGTCTTTTTCAGAATTTCAATCTTTATCAACCACAAGGTATGAGGTGTCACTTAATGCATAAAAATGATGTTAGTTTAGTTATTTACATCTAAATAATATCTAAATTGTGTACTTGCTGTATGAATGAACTTTATTTTTGGACATTTGGTAATTTAATTAAAAGCTTATACTCTTCTCATCCTGAATTACTGTTTTAATAATTAATAATTTAATAATTTCTTGATTAATTTTACATATGTGTCAGACAGGGCTCCACTAAACAATTATCAAACCACTACATGAGGGAGTGTCTTTTTTTTTAAGAATGTTGTTTCAAATGCACTGTGTAGCCTGAAAAATCAAATAGTCGCTTACACACAGTCAAATATTGGCACCTAAAAATGTAACAGAAGTATTTTCCCATTCATATGGTCAGTCATGACATAGGTTATACTGACCATATGCATGGTGATGGTGGTTTGAGTGGGCTCCAAGTATCCAAGAGTCTGAAGGTCACAGTTGGCAATTTGCAGAGATTAATTAGGTCTGGGGGTTATTATGTCCTCCCAACTACAGTCAGAATCCACTGTTGTAACTAGAGGGTTGTTTGGAAGTGTTGCCAGACGAAAGCCTCTGCTGTTAAGGGCCAACAAACTCAAGTATATACAGCTGCCAGACATTACTGAGTCTTCCTGTGGGACAATGTATTCTAGTCAGATAAGACCAAAAATAAAACATGTTGGCAAAGAAACACCAGGGGTATGTTTGGCACAGACAAAAAAGATAACTCATCCCTACTGTGGAGCATAGCAGTGGATCTGTGATTTTATGTGACTGTTCTTCTTCCAAAGGTCTTGGACAACTTGTTTTGATACATGGTATTGCATATTTCCTAAAGTGCAAGCAGATATTTATTGAAAAAACTGACTGTCTCTGCCAAAAAGCTTAAACCTTAAACTTAACTGTGGTTTGATCTTTATTCAAAGCAAAGAATTGAGTTTTTGTCAAGGCTACCCCAGTACCCTGACCTAAACGATAATAGAAACCCATAAAAAACCTGTGATGAACTCAAGACATAAGTTCACAAGCATGACATCAGAGTCTGAAGGACCTATAAAGATCCTGTAAAGAGGAATGATCTTAGATCCTGCTTTCCAGTCTTATTCAGCATTATTGGAGAAAACTCTTGAGTGGTTATCTTAGCAAAGAGGGGCTGCACAAAGCACTAAAAGACGGGATGTCAACATTTATTCTCTCATGATAGGAGTTAGATTTTTTCCCCTGTTAGTCATTGTGCTTTTCATAGAGGAAAGCATTTTGTTAATAATTAAAATAAAAAAGATCAACAGAGGGCCCTATGCAGGTTCAGAGCAGTTGATGAGGGGAAAAAAAAACTGCTGAGACTGTGACTAAAACCACATAAAAATATTTGAGGGCATTGTCTAGATGGAATCGTCTCTCTCCACTTACCTGTTATAAGATTATTATTGATTAATAAACAACCCAGAGGGTGGCACGGCGGCTCGGTTCCTCACTTCCTAGGTTGAGTGGTTTGGGCCCTTTCTGTGTGGAGTGCATGATTTCCCTGTGTCTGTGTGGGTTCCCTTTGGGAGCTCTGGTTTCCTCCCACAGTCCAAAGACGTACAGTCAGGTTAATTAAAGATATTGCTTATGATGTGAATTGTGTGTGTGTGTGTGTGTTTGCCCTGTGATGGACTGGTGGCCTGTACAGGGTGTTCCTACCTTTTGCCTAAAGTATTGTACCCACCGTGACCCTTAAAAGGATAAAGCGGTGACAATGACGGTGAATGAAGGAACAGACCAGGGCATGGCCTGTAAACATGGACTGAAATTTACAAATATTTACAGGTTGGTAGTACATACAATGATGTCAATGATAAGGGAAAGGTCTAGCTTTCCAAAGCTGAAATTAGGCAATTCCTTCATAGAGGGGCGACACGGTGGCTAAGTGGGTAGCACTGTCGCCTCACAGCAAGTAGGTCCTTGGTTCGATCCCCAGGTGGGGCGGTCTGGGTCTTTTTTGTGTGGAGTTTGCATGTTCTCCTCGTGTCTGCGTGGGTTTAGTCCGGGTGCGCCGGTTTCTTCCCACAGTCCAAAGACATGCAAGTAAGGTGAATTGGAGATACAAAAGTGGTCCATGACTGTGTTCAGTATAATCTTGTGAACTGATGAACCTTGTCTAATGTAACTACCGTTCCTGTCATGAATGTAACCAAAGTGTAAAACATGACGTTAAAATCCTAATAAACAAACAAACAATAAACAGCCCAGAGGGTGGCACAGTGGCTCGGTAGGTGGCACTGTCGCTTAACAGCAAGATTGGCTTGGGTTCGATTCCGGTTTGGGCCCTTTCTGTGTGGATTTGCATGTTCTGTGTGGGTTCCCTTTGGGAGCTCTGGTTTTCTCCCACAGTCCAGACATACAGTCAGGTTAATTAAAGATACTAAAATTGCCCTAGATGTGAACGTGTGTGTGTGTTTGCTCTGTGATGGACTGGTGGCCTGTCCAGAGTGTTCCCACCTTTCGCCTAAAGAATTTTACCCATCACAGCCCTAAAAAGGATAAATGAATAAAGGAACAGGCCAGGGCATGGGCTGTAAACATGGACTGAAATGTACAAATATTTACAGGTTGGTAATACATACAGCAATAATAATGTCAATGATATGAGGAAGGTCTGGCTTTCCAAAGCTGGAATCAGGCAATTCCTTTCATGGAGTCAATCAATCTGTTAATAACTTAATGACTAAATACCAACTACCGATTAACACGTGCAATTGTTGAATAATCGCTGTGGTATAAGCAAAAGTAATGTAAAGTAGAACGAGTTTTCATGCTATAGATATAGTGTGAAAACTCACATTACTAGCAGACACATAGCAGAGTTAATGTATCCTGAGGGATGAACTAAAGACAAGTGTTCACCAGCATGACATCAGAGTCTGAAGGACCTATAGATATCCTATAGGATATAGAGGAATGGTCTTAGATTATTCTTAGTCTTATTCAGCACTATAGGAGAAACTCTGAGATGTGTACTTTATCTCAACCTTGGGGCTTTTTAGAGAACCGGCCTATGTTTCTACCAGTTTTAAAAAACCAAGGATGCATCATCAATGGTGGGTGAGATGGCGGAGTACTGGTGTTGGCTACCCTATATAAAAAAACCATAGGTCAAAGTGATTATAATTTGTTAATTATGTGCTGGTGCTACTGCTTATTATTTATTTATTTATTTTTACACAGTTTTTGGCATATTTTCTCTCTAATCCAGTCTCAGAATTGGAACGTGTTTTGCTGCTGTTTTATTAGATATCAGATCTAAGGATAGCTATGCTACAAGGTAGTGCTGAAAAAGAACTGATGTCCTTTTAGTCCAGGGGTGTTAAACTCACGGCCCGCGGGCCAGATCCGGCCCGCCATGTCATTTTATGTGGCCCGCAAGAGCTTAAACGACGATAGATGTGAGGGTTCGAGACGTTACAGAGACGCGCTTATAATTTAATGGGACACCTGCACCTTTAAACGGCAACCGGCGACATCATAGTCATGGCAACTAACTTTGACCTTCGCTGAGAAGCCATGTGACCTTTACGGCAAAAGAACGCGGGTAGTAATGTAAACAATAATAATAAATATAAATAATTATCTTGCAGTATAATACCAAAGCATCGTCTGTAAGTAGTGGCGTTTATATTCTCAGTTGTTTGTAAATGTTTAGTGAGTATATCACAGCGTTTTAGTTACAAATTTACCGTAATTAAATACAATTGTTACCGTTACTATAGCAATTAGTATCTTTACACAGAATGCTAACTCGTTAGCGCTATTTTACGTTTGGTTAAATCTCATATTGTACCAGATGTAACACTTGACTACAGCTGTGTGCTTGTACTGTATTAAGTTCTTTATTGTTTTTATTGTTTGTATTTTTACTTCATTCTGGTGCACACAGTGTATCACACAGCTGGGAAGCAAATTAAACCAACTGTATTCTGAAGAGAGCTGTCTGTCTGTCTGTCTGTTTGTCTAGCTGGGAAAGGGGGATAAACTATTAGTGAGGGCAGAACAATCGTCTTAAAATACACTGTAAAATCCTACATTAACTGCATCTCTCAAAATGCATGCTGATGTTGTGACCTGCAAAGTGACACATCCCGCCAGTAGATGATGTTAAGAAATATTTACACATAATCCCAAAATGTACAAGAAGATAAGTAAGAAAATTAAGCAGAAGGAGGAAATTTAATGAAAATGAAAACAAGTTTGTGCTTCAGGAAGGGAAACCGGTGCATCTCTTGTGTTATGAGGCTGTGTCTGTGGTAAAGGAGGACAATATAAATGCAGAATTTAGCCTCCAAGAAAAACAACAGACTGCAATCACAGCAGAATACGTTACAATCGGCCCTTTGAGGGCCACCATAATGCTGATGTGGCCCTCTGAGAAAATGAGTCAAACAAGATGGCATTTGTATTAAAATAGCCTTAGGTAATAAAACTCACTCAAGTACTGTAATTTAATTAACAATTTATTCCACCATACCAGTGGGAGTAAAACAGCCAACTACATTTCCACTGTTCCAACAGTAATATATTTAATGTATTTCTCTTATATTACCACTGTCACCTATTCCTGTTCAGCTTGCTATTCGATAAATTGTTCACAGAAATGTATTCATCTATATATATATATATATATATATATACAAGTGTATATATATATATATATATATATACATATATATATATATATATATATACGTGTATATATATATGTACACCAACCAGGCATAACATTATGACCACTGACAGGTTGAAGTGAATAACACTGATTATCTCTTCATCACGGCACCTGTTAGTGGGTGGGATATATTTAGGCAGAAAGCGAACATTTTATCCTCAAAGTTGATGTGTTAAAAGCAGGAAAAATTGGCAAGTGTAAGGATTTAAGCAAGTTTAACAAGTGCCAAATTGTGATGGCTAGACGAGTGGGTCAGAGCATCTCCAAAACTGCAGCTCTTGTGGGGTGTTCCCAGTCTGCAGTGGTCAGTATTTATTAAAAGTGGTCCAAGGAAGGAACAGTGGTAAACCGGCAACAGGGTCATGGGCGGCAAGGCTCATTGATGCACGTGGGGAGCGAAGGCTGGCCCGTGTGGTCTGATCCAACAGACGAGCTACTGTAGCTCAAATTGCTGAAGAGGTTAATGCTGGTTCTGATAGAAAGATGTCAGAATACACAGTGCATCACAGTTTGTTGCGTATTGGGCTGCATAGCTGCAGACCTGTCAGTTAGGAAGGTGGTCATATATATTTATAGGTGGTATATAATGAAGGTGGTCATTCTATATATATTTTAGATCAACAGCAGCCCACACTAAGAACCTATTCTCAACACATCAATCCACATGATTTACTTGAATCAGTGTTAAGGCTCCCAAGATTCATTTGACAATCATTACAACAGTGGCTGCTACTAGGATTCAGGTAATCTGAATACCTTGATAAAAAAAAAAGTGTGATGGCCTGCTGCAAACAGAAGTCATGCAGTTGAGTCACTTATCATCTTAATACAAACATTCAGTCAGGTGAGACAGTCTTTAAAATTGACAGCTGTATTCTTCTCCTTTCATTGAGTACTAGTGGAAATACCCTGAATAGCATTCATCCCTAATACTTTTAAAATACAATGCTCTCATGACACATGCTAATTTATTGTAGCTGATTAATAAAACGATGTGCACTGTGTCAAAAGTCATTTAAAGCAGTGGTCCCCAACCTTTTTTCGCACCACGGACCGGTTTCATATAAGATATGGGCTGCACGGTGGCTCGGTGGGTAGCACTGTCACCTCACAGCAAGAAGGCCCTGGGTTCGATCCCCAGGTGGGGCGGTCCCGGTCCTTTCTGTGTGGAGTTTGCATGTTCTCCCCGTGTCTGCATTGGTTTCCTCCGGGTGCTTCCAGTTTCCTCCCACAGTCCAAAGACATGCAAGTGAGGTGAAATGGAGATACTAAATTGTTCAGGCCTGTGTTTGATATAACCTTGTCAACTGAAGAATCTTGTATAATGAGTAATTACCGTTCCTGTCATGAATGTAACCAAAGTGTAAAACATGACGTTAAAATCCTAATAAAACATTAAAATACATTATAAATTCACGGACCGGCGGGGGTGGGAGGATTTAAAATAAAATTATACAACATGACTTAAATAGGTACGCGTCAAACGCATCAAGAGGAAAATGTTATTAAAGAGAATCCGTTTTTTAAAAATAAAACATCTTTCAGAGTATGATGGTCAATAAAACAGTAAAAAATAAATCATTTATTCTTTCTGTGCGGCCCAGTAATAAATGACCCACATAATCGGTCTGTGGCCCGGTGGTTGGGGACCACTGATTTAAAGGTTTACAACTAAGAGTAAAAGACAATGCTTATAAACACTTTTAAAAATAATTTTAGACTATATACTATATACTTTAGACCACTTCTCTCACGAAACACAATAACATATAAATAACTAAGATGAAACAAGATCAAACACATTCATAAAATTTAAAATTAGGTGTGATTAAAAATTCTCCAGTTAATACAAATTCTAGGTTGTGGGATTAATTAAATTATGGGGCCACTGGTTAAAATTATTCTACTATTTTTATACATGCAACACTTATATAGAACAACTCATGATTTTAACATGACGTTAAAATCCTAATAAACAATATATAGCACAACTATAGCACGACTTTGCTGCCTTCGCTGAATATAAGCAATAATAATCCAAGAAAATGGGCATTCATCATTGGCATGATATGCTGTTGCACAAATAAAAAGGAAAATGGATTGTTTCCTTATTTGTAGAAAGTCCCAAGGCATATTGCAACACTGAAGACATATTATGATATTATGAATGGATTGGCATTGAGAAGGCAAGGAGTGCAGTTTTCATTGTGCTGAAATTGCCCCAGTGCTGGCACACAGCAGGTGAATTGGGAAATATGCATGATCTATGTGGTTTCATTCAGTGAAAAGGTACAGGCAAAGAAATGATGTGTTATTTTCCAGCTCTGTGTTAGCGTGTGCGCCTGTATGGGATGTGTTCATAATATAGCAAAGGATCAGAATATGATTGTCAACATAGATAGTGTAATATGAGGGTTGGAGGAATCCACCTTGATGCATTTATGAATGGCAGTTGGTGAGTGTCAGGCAACATCAGTGTCACTGAGGTTTCTCTGAGCTGTTGGTTAGTTTCAGTGCAAAGGAGAACCGAGTGTATTTGCAGCAGAGTGACAGAATCACTGTAGGGTAAACAATATTCTCAGAGGTTTATACAGATGCCATATACTTGCTGTATGGTTTTATATGAATATATAACAAAAAAAAACTTGGAAATATTATGGCATCGATACACAGTGATGTGAAAAGTAAATGCCTTTTAACGATAGCCACATTAAATAATCTCACAATCATTAAATAAAACATGCTATTAAAGAAATCTTTTTTAAAGAAAAACACATTTTGTAAATCATGAATATTTTTATAAACAACATTAAACACTGTCCTTGAAAAAAATGTAAATCCCTTAGCTGAACTTAAATGTGTTTCTGTCTTTCTTATTAATTGGTTAGTCAAATAAATAAATTAATACATTTAATTTCATTCCAAGTTAAAAAGTAGCTGGATACTAGTTTATCTTTATGTGTGATGGGCTGTCCGTATGGTATTCATGCTACTGAAAATCTTATTTATATCATCATATTCATATTATATTATCATATTTGTCATGTTTTTTTATTTTATTAATTTGTCATGTATATTGGTAATTATTAGCCTGTATGTCCAAAGATAACTGTACTTGTGAAAGTCATGTTCACAAGTACAGTTATCTTTGGACATACAGGCTAATAATTACCAATATACTGTACATGACGCAGCAAAAAAAACTAAACAAAACCAGTTGCTAAATAAAAGAGTGGATGAATAAGAGTAGCAGTTTAAGACTGTTCAAGATAAGATATCAACAGCTGCCATATCTGCCAGAATCTATGCGTCTTCTGATGCAAATTATATGTCAATTGCTCCAATGGAAGCACTGTTGTAACCTGGTTTAACCAGAAACTAACAGATGGAACTTGAGGAGTTGACCATAAGAGTAAAATACATTTCTTAGCAAGAAATACTAACATGAAAGATAAATGTTTTGTTTTACAGTTAAGCAAATAGTCTGTATCATAGTTCAACAGAAAATGAGCAGGAAAAAAGGTTAATTGGACCTTCAGTATTTTCTCAAGTTCACGATGCACCCCCTTCCAAAAAGAATGTATCTTGTCACATGACCAAAAACAGTGTAAATATGTGCCCTTTTCCCGTTTACATATGAAACAGAGACCAGAATAGTCAGAGGAGATCTTTTGGAGGTGAATTGGTGTGAGGTACATCTTATTAATACATTTATAGTTAATTTCATGGGTTGATAGGGAGCATAGTTTAGGATATAGGTCCCGCCATATGGTTTTCCAAGTATCATTACTTATATCTATTCCAAGGTCCTTTTCCCACAGACTCTTTAAGTGAAGTAGTGAAGAGATACAGGCATTAGACAGTAATTTATATATACACAGGACAAGCCCTTTTAGATTGCAATGACTGTGTAAAAGTTCCTCTATCTCAGTCAGTTCTAGAAACAATATTTTTAACAAAAGTGGGAAACTAAAAAGAGGAGAAATCCACATACGAGGGATCTTCAAAAAGTTTCTGCACTTTTATATTTTTGTTGGAAACGGTGAGGGTGGGAGGAGTAGTAATTGGTCGTGTCTGAGAGACAGAAAGAGAGCTTATAGTCCGGATTTAGCACCATTCGATTTTCACCTTTTTGGACCGCTCAAAGAAGCTTTAAAGGGGAAGAAGATTTTCATGTGATGATGATGTGAAAGCAGCGGTGCATCAGTGACTACATGCTCAACCAAAATTATTTTTTTCTGACGCCATTACGAAGTTGGTACGACTCTGGGGAAAAATGCATCGGAAGGTGACTATTTAGAAAAGTGATGTCATTTGTTTTGGTAATTCTTAATAAATAGAGTTTAAAAAACAGTGCGGGAATTGTTTAAAGAACCCTCATATAAAAATTAATTGTATAATTACTTGTTATAAGTACAAGCAAAATACAACACCCTGATTACCGATTAGTCTCACTTATGTAACACCTGTGCAAACTGGAAGAACACTTCAATCATTTGTCAGAGTATAAGAGCATTGGTATTGTGGAACAATGCTGTTAACATGGGTTCATAAGTATACCTTACATGGAACAGTAGACTCTTTAAAAGATTGAAAAAAAACCACTATGATAAATAATCTGTTTTATTTGGACAGTTCTCTTAAGTGGCCAGCAGTCTGTTACGCTAGCCCACCACTGCTGAGATACGGGGTAGAATCTCAGAGGTGCTATCAGCTGGCCGGGTGTCTACACATACATGATTGTCTGTGCCTAACTGGGGAAAGGCCAAAGCCATGCAATGGATTGGTACCCTGTCAATGGTATTCCTGTCTTGTGCCCAGCATTTTCTGGTTGACCCAGACCCGCCGACATCTTGACCAGGATTAAAGCATTTAAAGAAAATAAAATTAAACACAATAGAACAGATTCACCATGAATTACTTTTGAAGATGTCCACAGTCAAGCCAGTTTTATACCACCCCACAAAAATATGATTATAGTATATTATTAGGGCCAGTGATAGCTCAGTGGTTAAGGTACTGGACTAGTAAACAGAAGGTTGCCGGTTCAAGCCCCGCCACCACCAAGTTGCCACTGTTGGGTCCCTGAGCAAGGCCCTTAACCCTCAATTGCTCATCGTGTTCTGCTCATTGTGTAAGTCGCTTTGGATAAAAGCATCTGCTAAATGCTGAAAATGTAAATGTAAATTATTAAAATAGCTACATAAAATGTATAAAAGGATGTCATTGATAATTGCAGGTGTAATAATACAAAACGACTATTGTATGTCAACAGCAGGGAGCTTACATCTCACAGTTCTAAAAGTACAGTATCTACTTTCTTTCATTAAAGCAGAGCTAAGGAAAAAATAAAATTATTTATTTGTAGCAGCATAAAAGGTTTTTTAAAGGTGGCGGGAAAAAACTTTGGATTGTTAGAGAATATTAAACCAAGTTTCAAAAAGGTTTTTTTTTTTTGCTGTTTCAAATGTATACAGAATAAAAGTAGCAGCAGGGAAAGGAACGGGTACTTATTGTTAAGTACTGACAGTTTGTTCTATACAAATTCTACCTTAACCCATATAACCTGGTTTTAAAAAACAAAACACTACACAACCTCCAATTTCATAGAAAATACCTGGCATAGCAAATAACTGACATACCAAAGCACATATTGTGATCCAACATGATCTACAATTGGAAGAATCTGTTTTATGTTGTATATGTAAGTCTACTTCTTTTATCTTCAGCCAACCATAGATGACAGCACAGAGTTGGACTGTGGTTGGCACTTGCTCTAAACCAGGAGATAAGAAAACCCAAGGAGGTAGTGAGCAAACTTTACAGAGAGCTCTTTGGATAACCTTTGGTATGAATTGTGCAAATCAGTCTTTTTATGTTCCATAGTTCTTTTAACATTACCTAGCAGCTCGCAGCAGCTGACAGAAATGGAGACAAAAGTGGGAAGAAAGAGGGCAGAAGATATGAAATGAGTCTTTCTCACAAATGTGACTCAGTGCTGCAGCAGAGCAGTATCAGGCTTCATAGATTTATTTTTCACAAGGCCAGGCTTTACATAAGCCCTGGATTTATGCAGCATTTGCCCGCCCGCTATGAAGAAATTAATTGACCCAGTTTGAGCCGGAGTTTACCTCAAAAGAGATGTAGTGTGTCTTTGCATTCAGTGACCTTGTCTCAATCCAAGACAAGACATGTTTGTGCGCACACACACACACACACACACACAATACTTTATTAGGTGCACCGATCTGGTACCACACATATTGATTATTTACAAGCTACACCACACCACCAGTTTACCACAGATACACGGAGTGAATAAGCAATTACTGACCGTAACCCATCTGTTGCTCTGTATACATCCCTCTGTACCCCAGTTATAGGGCCCCCACTGCCCAGATGTTATTTGGGTGGTGGATCATTCTTTGCAGCACCTTAATGACACTAAGATGATAATGAAATGGTTGTGTGGGTTGTGCTCATATAAGTAAAGCAGGTGTCAGCAGTGTTATTGGGATTTTTAAACACCTCAGAATGGTCTTCCAACAACATATAAAGCCAACGGTGCCCTGTGATTAGAAAGTGTCCACTGATAAACAACACACATTTGCCATAAAACAGTAGCCATGTGTTCCTAATAAAGAAGCTAGTTAGTTTTACCAGTATTTAAAAAAAAATCCCAACACTACTGCTGCATCTGCTTCACTTATACAAGTATAACATGTCTTAACCATATTAATGACAGTAGTGCTGAAACATTATCTTTTCAGTGAGGGTCCTTTTTAATACTTAAATGGGGTATATGAGGGTAACAAAGTGTACAGAGCAACAAAAAAGCTAATGTCAGTAATTATTTACCTATAATGGTAAGTGTAACCTACAGTATATGGTAGGTGTAGCTTATAGACGTATGCTGTATACACCGATCAGCCAGAACATTAAATGCACCTCCTTGTTTCTACACTCACTGTCCATTTTATTAGCACCACTTATCATATAGAAGCACTTTGTAGTTCTACAATTACTGACTGTAGTCCATCTGTTTCTCTGCATTCTTTGTTAGCCCCCTTTCATGCTGTTCTTCAATGGTCAGGACTCTCCCAGGACCACTACAGAGTAGGTATTATTTGGGTGGTGGGTCATTCTCAGCACTGCAGTGACACTGACATGGTGGTGGTGTGTTAGTGTGTGTTGTGCTGGTATGAGCGGATAAGCAATGCTGATGGAGTTTTTAAACACCTCACTGTCACTGCTGGAATGAGAATAGTCTACCAACCAAAAATAACCAGCCAACAGCGCCCCGTGGGCAGCATCCTGTGACCACTGATGACGGTCTAGAAGATGACCAACTCAAACAGCAGCAATAGATGAGCGATCGTCTCAGACTTTACATCTACAGGGTGGACCAACTAGGTAGGAGTGTCTAATAGAGTGGACACGGTATTTTAAAACTCCAGCAGCGCTGCTGTGTCTGATCCACTCATACCAGCACAACACACATTAACACACCACCACCATGTCATTGTCACTGCAGTGCTGAGAATCATCCACCACCTAAATAATACCTGCTCTGTGGGGGTCCTGACCATTTGAAGAACAGGGTGAGAGCAGGCTAAAAAAGCATGCAGAGCAACTGATGGATTATAGTCAGTAATTGTAGAATTACAAACAGTGAGTGTAAACTAAAAAACTAACAGATAAATGATGGAAATATAAGTAAGAAGAAAATATTTCTACCATGTTTTATAACGTTAAACAATTTCACTATGGTCATTTGTACACAGTTTCATTGAGCTTCCCCACACCTCTGCACCTGCAAAAAGCCAAACAGAAAGGTAATTATTTGGCACTTGCTGTGTGAGTCTGTTGGAGATGTGGCATGCCTGAGCCAATCTTCATTAGAGATGGATAAAGCACTCTTTTGGTGCTGCCTGTTTTTTTTGTTATCTGGACTCAACTATGCTAAATGTAGAAGCATTAAGTGCCAGGATTTAAATGTCACTTTGTGAGTGAGTTGTATGTTCTCTGTTGGTGAAATGGCTTTCAGCTGAAAGAGCAGCAAAAAAACAAAAAACCCTCTGAATGGTGGTCACCAGTTAATATATGCTTACTTAATTAAAATTTACATGCAACATTTTTTTCTAAGTGGTCTGTTTTTTGAAAGTCCTGTATTGTAAAGAACAAACCTTTGAATATATTAAATGGAGTAATGATTGTGGCCAAATGTTTACTTCCCTAATATAAACAGGGAAGCTAGCAGAATTGCTAAATGCAGTGGCACATAAATTAAACCAGATCTTTTGTGTACAAGTCACATGATGTGGTTCTATCTGGTAAATTGCCATGTGAAGCCAACGTGTGTGAATGATGCAAAGCCATGTCATTACCAATTAAAATCTAGGTGCATGTTAGAAAGGAAATGTTATCCCTGAAAGGAACTACCATAGAAAGAACATGTGAAATTTCTCACACACAGTACATGAAGATGACAACCAAACCCAGCTCTTCATATACACTAATCAGCCATAACATTAAAACCACCTCCTTGTTTCTACACTCACTGTACATTTTATCAGCTTCACTTACCATATAGAAGCACTTTGAAGTTCTACAATTACTGACTGTAGTCCATCTGTTTCTCTACATACTTTTTTTTTTTAGCTTTCATCCTGTTCTTCAATGGTCAGGACCACCACAGGACCACCACAGAGCAGGTATTATTTAGGTGGTGGATCATTCTCAGCACTGCAGTGACACTGACATGGTGGTGGTGTGTTAGTGTGTGTTGTGCTGGTATGAGTGGATCAGACACAGCAGCACTGCTGGAGTTTTTAAACACCGTGTCCACTCACTGTTTACTCTATTAGACACTCCTACCTAGTTGGTCCACTTTGTAGATGTAAAGTCAGAGACGATCGCTCATTTATTACTGCTGTTTGAGTTGGTCATCTTCTAGACCTTCATCCATGGTCACAGGACACTGCCCGTGGGGCGCTGTTGGCTGGATATATTTTTGGTTGGTGGACTATCCAGCAGTGACAGTGAGGTGTTTAAAAACTTCATCAGCATTGCTGTGTCTGTATCTCATACCAGCAGAACACACTAACAAACCATTTCAGTGTCACAGCAGTGCTGAGAATGATCCACAGTCAATGACTACAGTCTATAAAGTGCTCCTATATGGTAAGTGAAGCCAATATAAGGGACAATGTGTGTTGAAACAAAGAGGTGGTTTTAATGTTATGGCTGATAGGTGTATAACTTCAAATATATTCAAGTATGTTCATTTCATAAAGTTTAATTGTCACATGTTTTTTTAATTATGTTTATTTCCAAATCTCCAACACATTTGCAGGAACAGTGGCTCATTTTCATGCAGCACAACCTGAAGAGATAACGACCTTGGCAAAACTCCAAAAGTCTTGTGCAAAATGAAACAGCACTCAACCATGTTCTCTCTTCTCAAATAAGCACTGATGTGATCAATTTTAAACTCTACCATCAAATGCACAGATACTATAAAAAACTAACAAAAGAAATGTGTTGCTGCAATACATGTTCAACTGAACTGGAAAAAATGCAGATCACTGCATCCCTCCTCTGGTCCTGATCAGACCAGAGGAACTCATCCACTTCGGCTGTGATGTTCTTTCTGGCCAAGCAGCGGAGAATAAAATGTCTGGCATGTTGGGTCCATCCTTGTCATTAATCTGCATGGATGTCATTACATACCCTCTTCATTGCCTAAAGTAGTGCCACACACTTGTAAGGACTGTGTTTGTAGACTTTCCGCCACTATGCTGAAAAGAATGGTAAATATGGTGGAGGGTACAATTCTACAAAATGTGGGTTGTCAAGGCCCAGATTGGCCAGTAAAAACTTGCGTTATATCAAATGGCAATGTAGGTGAGCTGCTCTGGTTCCTCTTCCTGTTGGAGGATGAGGACATTTTAAGCAAACTGAGACTGTTATAGGGACCACGTTGTGCATGATGATAACCCCACACTGACCAACACTAGCACACATTGTGACATTGCTGCAACACTGTCCAAGGACTGGTTGCCAGTGATGTGCCTTTCCCAAAACCTGGTCTTCTCCAGGTCAAACCCTGCTTCGTCAGCGAAGGTACAGTACCAGTCAAAAGTTTGGACACACCTTCTCTTCAGTGGTTTTTCTTGATTATTTTTATTTTCTACATTGTAGATTAATACTGAAGACATCCAAACTATGAAGGAACACATATGGAATTATGTAGTGAACAAAAAAATGTTAAACAAACCAGAATATGTTTTATATTTTACCAATTCTACCTCTGCACAGCACAACTGATGGTCTCAAACACATTAAAAAAGCAAGAAATTCCAGAAATTAACTCTAGACAAGGCACAAACATTAATTGAAAACCATTCCAGGTGGCACCTCATAAGGCTGATTGAGAAAATGCCAAAAACTGTGCAAAGCTGTCATCAAAGCAAAAGATGGCTACTTTAAAGAATCTAAAATATAAAACATATTCTGGTTTGTTTAACACTTTTTTGTTAACTACATACAGTGGGGGAAATAAGTATTTGATCCATTGCTGATTTTGTAAGTTTACCCCCTTACAAAGACTTGAACAGTCTATAATTTTTATGGAAGGTTTATTTTAACAGAGAGAGACAGAATATCAACAAAAAATACAGAAAAAAAACATTAAATAAAAGTTATAAATTAATTTGTATTTAATTAAGGGAAATAAGTATTTGATCCCCTACCAACCAGCAAGAATTCTGACCCCCACAGACCGGTTATGTGCCCATGAGGCACACAAATTAGTCCTGTCCCTGTATAAAAGACTCCTGTCACAGAATCAGTTTCTTCTGTTCAAATCTCTCGACCACCATGGGCAAGACCAAAGAGCTATCAAAGGACGTCAGGGACAAGATTGTAGACCTGCACAAGGCTGGAATGGGCTACAAGACCATCAGCAAGAAGCTTGGTGAGAAAGAGACCACTGTTGGTGCGATAATTCGAAAATGGAAGAAATACAAGATCACAGTCAATCACCCTCACTCTGGAGCTCCATGCAAGATCTCACCTGGTGGGGTAAGAATGATTCTGAGAAAGGTGAGGTCAGTCCAGAATTACACGGGAGCAGCTTGTCAATGATCTCAAGGGAGCTGGGAGCACAGTCACCAAGAAAACCATTAGTAACACACTTCGCCGTAATGGATTGAGATCCTGCAGTGGCCGCAAAGTCCCTTTGCTCAAGAAGGCTCATGTACAGGCCCGTCTGAAGTTTGCCAATGAACACCTGAATGATTCAGAGAAAGCTTGGGAGAATGTGATATGGTCAGATGAGACCAAAATTGAGCTCTTTGGCATCAACTCCACTCGCCGTGTTTGGAGGCAAAGAAATGCCCGGTGGGGATGGTGTTCTTGGGGTCATATCCAGCATTTCTCTGCTCCCAGCTCCCTTGAGATCATTGACAAGCTACTCCCGTGTAATTCTGGACTGACCTCACCTTTCTCAGAATCATTCTTACCCCACCAGGTGAGATCTTGCATGGAGCTCCAGAGTGAGGGTGATTGACTGTGATCTTGTATTTCTTCCATTTTCGAATTACCGCACCAACAGTGGTCTCTTTCTCACCAAACTTCTTGCTGATGGTCTTGTAGCCCATTCCAGCCTTGTGCAGGTCTACAATCTTGTCCTTGACGTCCTTTGATAGCTCTTTGGTCTTGCCCATGGTGGTCGAGAGATTTGAACGGAAGAAACTGATTCTGTGACAGGAGTCTTTTATACAGGGCCAGGACTAATTTGTGTGCCTCATGGGCACATAACCGGTCTGTGGGGGTCAGAATTCTTGCTGGTTGGTAGGGGATCAAATACTTATTTAAATTTAAATAAATTAAATTACCTTAATTAAATAAAAATTAATTTATAACTTTTATTTAATGTTTTTTTTCTGTATTTTTTGTTGATATTCTGTCTCTCTCTGTTACAATAAACCTTCCATAAAAATTATAGACTTTTCAAGTCTTTGTAAGGGGGTAAACTTACAAAATCAGCAGGGGATCAAATACTTATTTCCCCCACTGTAACTCCATATGTGTTCCTTCATAGTTTGGATGTCTTCAGTATTAATCTACAATGTAGACAATTTTAAAAAAATCAAGAAAAACCACAGGAATGAGAAAGTGTGTCCAAACTTTTGAGTGGTATTGTATATTCAAAGTGAACAGCACTGGCATCAAGTTTGAGTAATATACAGTATAAGAGAGAATGACCATATTAGACAAAACTCACACGGGTATTGTCACTCCTTTACTCGGTCAATGATGCACCTAATGGAACACGATATATTTGCATCATCCTCAGCTGGTGTTGATTCAAGACATGATGAGTTATGGAACAGGCTGACCTGGCCAATTCTTCGTATTTCCCTCATGGTGATGGCATTTTATTCTAAAAACAATATTAACCATGGTGGTCTCTTGCTTGTCTGTGAATTTCTTGCTGGACGTCTTTCTGTTTTTATAAAATAGTACAGACACACATTATAGGATACACATTTTACTGTAAAGCTAAGTAAGTGTAAAACAAAACATTACACTATAGGGTACATTTTTGTACCAGATATTTACTAGATATTCATAGAATATACACTGCCTGGCCAAAAAAAAAATGGTCACACACACTAATATTCCGTTGGACCGCCTTTAGCTTTGATTACGGCACACATTCGCTGTGGCATCGTTTCCACAAGCTTCTGCAATGTCACAACATTTATTTCTGTCCAGAGTTGCATTCATTTTTCCCCAAGATCTTGTATTGATGATGGGAAAATGGAAATGCTCTTACTTTCACTATTAAACATATCCCTGAGTTCTACTGTAGTTTTTCTACGATCTGATTTCACCAAACGTTTAAGTGATCGCCGATCACGATCATTCAAGATTTTTTTCCGACCACATTCCTTCCTCGAAGATGTTTCCCCACTGTCCTTCCACTTTTAAATAATGCGTTGGACAGTTCTTAACCTGATTTTAGTAGTTTCAGCAATCTCCTTAGATGTTTTCTCTGCTTGGTGCATGCCAATAATTTGACCCTTCTGAAACAGATTAACATCTTTTCCACGACCACAGGATTTGTCTTTCGACATGGTTGTTTAACAAATGAGAAGCTACTCACTGCATCAGTTAGGGTTAAATAACTTGTTGCCAGCTGAAACATAATCACCCATGCAGTAATTATCCAATGGGAGGCTCTTACCTATTTGCTTAGTTAAATCCAGGTGGTGACCTTTTTTTTGGCCAGGCAGTGTACAATGTACTACAATTACTGTAGAGAGTACTGTAAAAAATATCTAAAGGCCTGAATAACTGAGACTACTGTCCGGCAGCTTTAATTCGGCCAGACTCGCTGCCCAGCACAATTGATTACACCATCCACCAAAGTCCTCATATTTCATTGAAAATATTGGCCTGCCTTTGCCTTCCTCTTTCTTATCCTCTATGGCCTCTGTGGCCTGATCATGCTTTCTTTTTCCTCTGTGTTCTTGCAGCTCCATCTTCTTGACTAACACCTGTATAAGTCTTTTGAGGCATATTTAAGACTCTGGCAAATGATTGCAGTTTTCTTCTAATTGGGTTTGCACAGGTGCAACATGAGTGAGACTAATCGTTAATCAGCGCGTTGCATTTTGAAGGCCCGTGTTTCTAGGTGACTAAAGTATGCTAAATGATGCAATTTGTGTTCCGTGATCTGCAAAGCTGTGATTTAGAATGACATTTGAGTAAGACAATGACATGTTGATACATGAGCTTCACATTTTCAGAATTGTGTGCATAGTTCCATTTTTGTGTGGATAAAATGGAGTAAAAATATATTTGGCGTAACTGTGCTCAAAAAAACAAACAATGTTTCTTAAGTGCAATTGTAAAATGATGTTAAAAGCATTCAACAGTTTAAGAGTAAAGCAGGTCTTATTCGAGGTTGTTAACAGACTGAGCCTGCATCTTAAACTCAAGGCCCGTGGGCCAAATCCGGCCCGCCACGTCATTTTATGTGGCCTGCGAGAGTTTAAAAGACGTGTGGTTGTCTAAAAATACACTGTTAAATCATACATAAACTGCTTCTTCCACAATGCATGCCGACTAGTTGGCAGTGTTTTCACGTCAGCGTTTAACTGAGGCGGTTTTCCAACAAGTGATGTTGAGAAATATTTACAAATAATCCCAAAATGTACAAGAAGAGAAAATTTAAGCAAAAGCAAGAAAACTTAATAAAAGATGGGAAAGTGAATACAAGTTTGTGCTTCAGGAAGAAAAACTTGTATGTCTGGTATTGTGTTATGAGGCCGTGTCTGTGGTAAATGAGAACAATATAAATGTAGATATACTGTACATTATAAATATAAAGTATAAATTTGGCATTTCACACCAAACACAGAATTTAGCCTCCAAGAAAAATTGTCTAACACTTAAAAGGCAGACTGCAATCACAGCAGGATACGTTACAATCGGCCCTTTGAGGGCCACCATAATGCAGATGTGGCCCTCGGTGAAAATGAGTCTGACTGGTCTAGAGATTGCTCTGTAAATGATGTTTTATTGTAGTAAAGCTACTCTATACTAAAAAGTAAATTGTGCGTTAATATTCTTCTCGTAGTTTTTTTGGGTGGCACAGTGGCTAAGTGGGTAGCACTGTCACCTCACAGCAGGAAGGTCCTGGGTTCGAACCCCAGGTGGGGCGGTCTGGGTCCTTTCTGTGTGGAGTTTGCATGTTCTCCCCGTGTCCGCGTGGGTTTCCTCCGGGAGCTCCGGTTTCCTCCCACAGTCCAAAGACATGCAAGTGAGGTTAATTGGAGATACTAAGTTGTCCATGACTGTGTTCAATATAACCTTGTGAACTGATGAATCTTGTGTAACCTACCGTTCCTGTCATGAATGTAACCAAAGTGTACAACATGATGTTAAAATCCTAATAAACAAACAACATAGTTTTTTCAGACTCTTGCTTTAGTCTTAACCACTAAAAGGCTTGGTCTTGTCCTGGCTTTGTTTTTGTCTTGTTTAATCATTTAAAATGTTCTTGACTTTGTCTCGATCATTAAACGTTTTAGTCCTGTCTTTGTCTTGATTTCTATATGTTTTGATTTTGTCCTGTCTAGGTCTCAAGAATTGTTTTGTCTTGGTCTTTTTAGTAGGCACTCTTGCTTATGGCTTTTTGTAGTTTTAATTAATGTTATGGTTGGTAATGCTATCTTATACTGCCAGTGCCACCAAAGTGGTGGCTTTGTAGGGACTTTGGGTGACTTGGTGACATCAGCTATCAAAAGGACTGTAACTAATAACAGTCTGCAGATATGAGCATGACTACAGCTTTGGAAACCCGAAGTTTTGGAAGGACCATGATATATTATAACAGAGGCGACCTAAAAAGTTATGCATTGTACTGTAGTATCTTTATAGTCCATAAACTCTGATACTACTGCAAACTGTCATTTATTTATTTGGTAGGTTGTGGCACTTAGGGGCACAGCGGTAAAGTATGCCAGCCCACTATTGCTGAGATCTGCGAATCCAGGCTTTAAATCTCAGCTGTGCTATCGGCCAGTCGGCCATCTACATGGACATGTTTGGCTAATATCTTTGGCGAGGGGGCTGGCCAAAACAGCCTAGCCACTGGAAAGCACACTTGTCAGTTCTTTCTCAATGCTGGTCCCAAGCCTAAGTAGAAGCAGGAGGGTTGTGTCAGAAAAGTGTAAAAACTGTGGTGTAAAAGTCTGGTACACAGACAAGATCCACTGTGGTGACCCCTATCTACATATGTGATTGTGAACAACTGATCACAAGACAATTTTACTGCATGAAGATTGTAAACTTATGAAATGTCATTAAGTTACTGTTTGAAATGGTAATAGTAAATGAAAGTATAAGGTTTAAAGAATACTGTTTTTATAATATTCCTGTATGACCAGTGATTGTTCCTCACTCATACAACATCTGCAAAGGGAGCTGAGCATATATGACATCTGAAAAGAATACATAATTACTTTCCTGCTTAATGCCAGTCAAATGTATCTACAGCCTGACAGAGGCATTAGTAACGTACGCATTCAGCAGACGAGAGAGCTATCATAGCTAAGAGAGGAAATGAATTGGAATGCTTTCATTGTCATCTGACAGAGACGAGGGGATCAAGGAACAGGGGAAGAGTGTGTGAAGAGGATAATACAATACACTTACAGATTACTGAATATGCCAATAAACATTTTTAGGATATCAATATCAGTTTCATTTGCTGTTCTTTCATTTTCATTTGTCAGGCTTTATATGAATGTGAGTTTCTAAGTAACAGAATGAGATTAATCTGAACTCAGCCACTCCAAAACATTTTTTTTTAACTGAGACAAGTGATGTGTGCAGTTCTGTAGACATTCATCAGGATTCATTTGTGACCTTATGGATGAGTCATCAGTGCGTTCTTGGTAAAAATTATTTTACCAAGGTCGGGCACTCCTGGAAAGCTTCACCACTGTTTTATGTTTTCTCTATTTGGGGATAATGGCTCTCACTGTGGTTTGCTGGAGTCCTAGAGGCTAGTAATGGCTTTTAACCCTTTGCAGACTAATATATTTCAATGACTTTGGCACATTGTCAGACTCATTGTTTAGATTCAGTGGCTCGGTGCTATTTAGTCCTATGCCTGGCCCGTTGTAGCAGTGGGGTAGCACTGTCGCCTTACAGCAAGAAGGTCTTGGGTTCGATCCTCAGGTTGGGCGGTTTGGGTCCTTTCTGTGTGGAGTTTGCATGTTCTCCCCGTGTCTGTGTGGGTTTCCTCCTGGAACTCCTGTTTCCTCCCACAGTCCAAAGACATGCAAGTGAGGTGAACTGGAGATACTAAATTGTCCATGACTGTGTGAATCTTGTGTAACGAATAACTACCGTTTCTGTCATGAATGGAACCAAACGTGTAAAACATGGCGTTAAAATCCTAATAAATAAATCATGCATAGACTAGATTTTGGAGGAGTACACACCCGGTCTTCTACAAGACCTTGCTCTTTGTTCATATACAAATTTAAAAACCTGCATCTATGCAGAAGTAGCAATCAGCCTTTAGGCTGCCTTCCTACCAATATGCTAAACCTCAACAAAAATTTTATGACTGTGGTAAAAATTTATTGATCCCAAAACTTATTTTACTGTAATTGCTTGAAGAATCCAGCTATTGTTTTATTTTATAAAGCCTTCACATGTTAGTTGTTACTGCATTACTTCAGCGCTGCTTATGAGTGGGTTTCTGATTGCCTGAGAGCAATTAGCAATTTGGGCAATGAAGAGGAGAGGGCTCCGCACAGACCATGCCAGGCCAGCCGTCTTAATAAATATTGACTCAGCCCTACTCCTCTGTCTTTCTTTCAGGCCAGTTAATTAAAATGTTGACTGTTTGGTTCTGTGTTGCCATCTTGAATATTGCACAGTGCATTAATCACTACCCACTCAGGGCCCACTATTCCCTCTCAAGTGTATGAATGAGAGAGCAAGAGCAATGCAAAAATTAGAAGTGGAAAAAAGAACAAAATGTACATTCTTTTAAAATTGGCTGTAAAAAGTAAAAAGGCAGAATAGGAAAATTAATTAGTAGTAAGGGGGGGAAATGAGATCTTATGAGATATTACAGGTCAAATCATTTTGAAGGCAAAAAATGATGATTGTAATTAAAAGTAATTGTAAATGAAAGTTCTAATGGATTCATCTGTTCTTAATATTCTACAGTTTTTTATGTTTGGTTGTGACCTTTAAACAATGTTGGGTGCATGTAGGGCTGGGCGATATGACCAAAAATTTGTATCATGGTTGTTTTTAAGATTCTGATGGTTTCACTGTATATAACAATATGTTTTTCTTTGTATGACTGGGACTTTTTATATGTCTGTGGCTTATTTTACTGTTATAAGTACACCATGTATGTAGTGAAGGTTTTGAGTACTATAAGCTGTGCTTGGCCCCACAAAATGACACCGATCAGGCATGACATTATGACCACCTCCTTGTTTCTACACTAACTGTCTATTTTATCAGCTCCACTTACCATATAGGAGCACTTTGTAGTTCATCTGTTTCTCTACATACTTTTTTATCCTGCTTTCACCCTGCTCTTCAATGGTCAGGACCACCACAGAGTAGGTATTATTTGGATGGTAGGTCATTCTCAGCACTGCAGTGACACTGACATGGTGGTGGTGTGTTAGTGTGTGTTGTGCTGGTATGAGTGGATAAGACACAGCAATGCTGATGGAGTTTTTAAACACCTCACTGTCACTGCTAGACTGAGAATAGTCCACCAATCAAAAATATCCAGCCAACAGCGCCCCGCAGGCAGCGTCCTGTGACCACTGATGAAGGTCTAGAAGATGACCAACTCAAACAGCAGCAGTAGTTGAGCGATCGTCTCTGACTTTACATCTACAAGGTGAACCAACTAGGTAAGAGTGTCTAATAGAGTGGGCAGTGAGTGGACACGGTATTTTAAAAACTCCAGCAGCATTGCTGTTTCTGATCCACTCATACCAGCACAAGACACACACTAACACACCACCACCATGTCAGTGTCAACTTTCCTTTCCTTCCTTCATTTCTTACACAGCTTTTCTGAATATGTAGACACAGGAAAAAATACATAGCCTTAATTTAAAGCCTTCCTCAGGTGCCTTTTAATTCCTCACCTCCGTTTTACACTCCTTATTTTAACACACCTACTGTGTTTTTATGCTGCAGCTCAGACTTTTCTCAATCCTCCTACTCGCAGTCATGCTCTGTTCTTTCCTGCCTGCTCACTTGCAATTCTCAGACTAATTAGACAATACGCTACGAAGCTACACACCTGTCGATCTAATTTATGCCAATCCTTAATCCCAAAATGAGTCATTTTTTTTATCGAGCAAGTTTTAATAACCCGTCGGAACATCGTCAGCAGGTGATCTCTCCTATGTAATGCCTGTAATAGTTTGATGTATGGAAAATGAAGTGTCAGCAGAAAAAGATAGTGCCAGGTGCAAGTCAAGTGAACAAGCAAGACTGTAGATACTTAAATTTTAAGAATAAAGTCAGTAATGCTGTGCTATCTCAGCCTTGTCTCACCCCTAACTTTTCTCACAGGATTCTGTTCATCTTTATGAGCTGCTTTTAACTCACCATTGAAGACTATTTGTAATGCTTTATCATCCAACCTGCACCAATTACTGACTGTAGTCCATCTGTTTCTCTGAATGCTTTGTTAGCCCCCTTTCATGCTGTTCTTCAATGGTCAGGACCCCCACAGGACCACTACAGAGTAGGTGTTATTTGGGTTGTGGGTCATTCTCAGCACTGCAGTGACACTGACATGGTGGTGGTGTGTTAGTGTGTGTTGTGCTGGTATGAGTGGATAAGACACAGCATTGCTGCTGGAGTTTTTAAACGGATGAAGGTCTAGAAGATGACCAACTCAAACAGCAGCAATAGATGAGTGATCATCTCTGACTTTACATCTACAAGGTGGACCAACTAGGTAGGAGTGTCTAATAGAGTGGACAGTGAGTGGACATGGTATTTAAAAACTCCAGCAGCACTGCTGTGTCTGATCCACTCATACCAGCACAAAACACACTAACACACCACCACCATGTCAGTGTCACTGCAGTGCTGAGAATAATCCACCACCCAAATAATACCTACTCTGTGGTGGTCCTGTGGGGGTCTTGACCATTGAAGAACAGAGTGAAAGCAGGCTAAAAAGTATGCAGGGAAACAGATGGACTACAGTCAGTAATTGTAGAACTACAAAGTGCTTCTATATGGTAAGTGGAGCTGATAAAATGAACAGTGAGTGTAGAAACAAGGAGGTGGTTTTAATGTTATTGTTGATCTGTGTATTTGCAGAAAATGAAAACTCATCGGCACAACTCGTTGTTTCAAATCTCAGCTCTGCTATCCGGCAGGCTGGGCACCTACATGAGCAACAATTGGCTGCTGTTCATACAGGGTGGGAGCCGGACAGGGATTCCTCATAACTGATGCAATTACTACCTCTGCTGGCTGATTAAATGGTGCCTGCACAGAGATGACATAATGAGATCAGGGTTTGGCTCTCTATTGGCAAAGCTGATCCGCATATTAACTCACCTCATGCAGGTGAAAAAGATGCACTCGGCTACTGCACACATCGGAGGGGGCATGTGTCAGTCTCTGCTCACGTCAACCAGGGTGGAGATCAACATCAGTAGAGAGGAAGCATAATGCAATTGGATAATTGGATACGCTAAAAGTCGGAGAAAAAGGGGAAAAATTCATAGACGACTGGTCAAAATGACAAAGCAGTGTTTTAAGACATTAAATAATAAAATACGTAAAGAAAATACGTTATTAATAATTTAGAAATTAATAACACAGCACTGATTCTTTTAGTACTACTGATTTAATTTAGAAAGTGTTCAGTAAACATTATGTAGTAAAATAACCCCAATTTTTATTCACAGCTCCTGTTTGTCTTTCCTTGCTCTCCACCATTCTTTCGCATTGCTGCCGAGTGACTTTATGCCACTTCTGATACAAGCTTTGATAGCTTGTGACTCTTCAAATTCCTCTTGATCACACATTCTGCAGCTTTTCAGTTAGGTTCAGCTCTGGAGATTAGGTGGTCCTCCATCCACACCTTGATTGACCTGGTCTGACATGGGGCATTGTCCTACTGACAGAACCAATCCTCAGAGTTGGAAAACATTGTCAGAGCAGAAGAAAGCAAGTTTTCTTCTAGGATAGCCTTGTACATGGCTAATTTACTCAATTACAGCCTTGCAGAAGCAACCCTGGATCATCAGTGAACCTTCATTAAATTTCAAAGGGGACACTTGTATGTCTCTCCACATCTCCAAACCAATAGATGACTAATGCCACACTACACGTCATCAGGTCGCTGTACAGTTCACACTACACAACTGGATCTCTTGTAATCGGGAGTCTTCAAAGTCGGTGTGGCTTTCACACTACACAACTGATCGGCGATAGGGGGTCACACACTACACGATCTATCGCCAACTGGAATCACAGGCGAGCTTCTCTGGTCTCCCAAACTACGTTTTGTCATGCCTCGTCCAAACAAGTCAACAAGTAGCGAGCAATCAAAGTTTGTAGCTGAGTTGCAGCGTGAAATCAAGGAGAAAAAATTAATGAATCTGAGTGGATTTGGCAACGCGAGCAGCATGGATTGTTCTGTAGTGAGTTGGAGGTTAACTTTGGTATTATGTTTTGTAGACAACGATAAGGTCAGAAATACTGTATACTTGTGTGTGCTGATGTATTCTGATATAAACTATATTATGCCCCTGTCCCACCTTTTTACAACTCCTCCCCTGCATTTCCCCTCATACAGTATCATAGCACTCATTGCCAGTTGGGCGACTCGTATCCAGATATTTGACATGCTAGATATATTTCTTCAGTTGCGAGCCGCTCGGATTGAGTTGTTGAGTAGTTCACACATAGCGATTGAGAGCCGAGTTTCGATCGCTGAGCGAATGCAGAGTTGCTCCCGAGCCGAGCTAAAATCAGGGCAGAAATCGTGTAGTGTGAACTAAGTGTTGGCCCATGCTAAACAGTCTCATCATGACTGCCCTTAGGAGCCTGCTTCAAACTGACTTCTCTGTGCACCTTAACCCAGCTACTATATTTTGTAGGTCACTTTGTTAACTAGTGGTTGTTGAGTGAGTCAGTTGGTCAGTTAAGAATTGTTTTGCCCTCTGCCAGATTTGTAGCCTTATTGTCCCCAATGTCTGCTTGACCTTGTTTTTATGAACTGCAGAAATGTTAGCCAGGAAAGCAGGAGTGCAAAACCTTCTTCGAAGGTTTTTTACTCCTGCTTTCCTGGCTAACATTTCTGCAGTTCATAAAAACAAGGTCTGACTCCACTGTATTTGGAACAACAAAAATATTTAGTATGATTCTGGGCTGGTTTAATGGGCTGGGCAGACTTTCCAAACCATTCCTCTAAAGCTTGAAGAAGCCTCCACCATCACAAGCGCTCTGCAATGCAGCATGCGGTGAAATCAACACCCGTAAATTGCTCCATGCGTATTTTCACTTTAGAAGCTATCCTAAGATTGATTTTGTGTTTGAAGTATTCAAATGTAAATAAATTGGAATTAAATGAAATAGACTGATGCGGCACAATGCCATCTGCTCGATTCATTGGCAAAGACTGTTCAGTGCACCTGTAAAATTCACCCCACTCTATTCTGATCACATTTATCATGTCACCACTTGCAAGAATGTATTAAATAATAGTTCTTTAATGACATGATGACTTTTTTTTCTTTATATACCATCCCCCTTATGCTGCCAAAACAGCCCTGACCCATCGAGGCATGGACTCCACTAGACCCCTGAAGGTGTGCTGTGGTATCTGGCACCAAGATGTTAGCAGCAGATTCTTTAACTCATGTAAGTTACGAGGTGGGGCCTGTGCACATCCCACAGATGCTCGGTTGGATTGAGATCTGGGGAATTTGGAGGCCAAGTCAACACCTCAAACTCGTTGTTGTGCTCCTCAAACCATTCCTGAACCATTTTTGCTTTGTGGCAGGGGGCATTATCCTGCTGAAAGAGGCCACAGCCATCAGGGAATACCGTTTCCATGAAAGGGTGTACATGGTCTGCAACAATGCTTAGGTAGGTGGTACGTGTCAAAGTAACATCCACATGGATGGCAGGACCCAAGGTTTCCCAGCAGAACATTGCCCAAAGCATCACACTGCCTCTGCCAGCTTGCCTTCTTCCCATAGTGCATCCTGGTGCCATATGTTCCCCAGGTAAGCGATGCACACGCACCCAACCATCCACGTGATGTAAAAGAAAACGTGATTTATCAGACCATATGCAACAAACTGAGATGCACTGTGTATTCTGACATCTTTTCTATCAGAACCAGCAATTAACTTCTTTAGCAATTTGAGCCAACCTGCTCACCCTGCTCCCCACGTGCATTTTTGAGCCTTGGCCACGCATGACCCTGTCGCCGGTTTACCACTGTTCCTTCCTTGGACCACTTTTGATAGATACTGACCACTGCAGATCGGGAACACCCCACAAGAGCTGCAGTTTTGGAGATGTTCTGACCCAGTCGTCTATCTATCACATTTTGGCCCTTGTCAAACTCACTCAAATCCTTACACTTGCCCATTTTTCCTGCTTCTAACACATCAACTTTGAGGATAAAATGTTCATTTGCTGCCTAATATATCCCCCCACTAACAGGTGCCGTGATAAAGAGATAATCAGTGTTATTCACTTTACCTGTCAGTGGTCATAATGTTGTGCCTGGTTGCTATATGCATGACCATGATTTGTATTTTAAGCTTTTAATTTACACTAGTGTACTTTTCACATACAATATTATTATATATACTTTAATTTAGTGGTATTTTAAAATTGTTTATTTGAACTGAACTGAAAACGTGTTTTGGCATTTTATACATCACAAGGCTGATTTTCATCTCTTAACATGTTCATTTCATATATTCATGAGCCACTTGGCAGATGTGGATTTGTTATTTATATGATCCTGTGGTCTATGTGACTGTGCACATTTATCAGCTCTCAGTCTTTTCAAATAGCATGCTAAGACAATCCATTAAACACTGACCTCTGCGTTTATTCATATTTAATGGCAGCTGTCAGCTTTTGATATGGGTAGAATGGGATTCGGTCATGTGCAAATCTGGCAGAGCAGCTGAGCTGAAGTGTTTTCAAGTAGCACTGGTATACAGAGCATGATCAAGTGTGCATACAACACAAAATGTGCATATTATACATCGATTAGGCATAACATTATGACCACCTCCTTGTTTCTACACTCATTGTCCATTTTATCAGCTCCACTTACCATATAGAAGCACTTTGTAGTTCTACAATTACTGACTGTAGTCCATCTGTTTCTCTACATACTTTTTTAACCTGCTTTTACTCTGTTCTTCAATGGTCAGGACCCTCACAGGACCACCACAGAGCAGGTATTATTTGGGTGGTGGATCATTCTCAGCACTGCAGTGACACTGACATGGTGGTGGTGTGTTAGTGTGTGTTGTGCTGGTATGAGTGGATCAGACACAGCAGCGCTGCTGGAGTTTTTAAACACCTCACTGTCTCTGCTGGACTGAGAATCGTCTACCAACCAAAAATATCAAGCCAACAGCGCCCCGTGGGCAGCATCCTGTGACTACTGATGAAGGTCTAGAAGATGACCAACTCAAACAGCAGCAATAGATGAGCGATCGTCTCTGACTGTACATCTACAAGGTGGACCAACTAGGTAGGAGTGTCTAATAGAGTGGACAGTGATTGGACACAATATTTAAAAACTCCAGCAGCACCGCTGTGTCTGATTCACTTATACCAGAACAACACACACTAACACACCACCACCATGTCAGTGTCACTTCAGTGCTGAGAATGATCCACCACCTAAATAATACCTACTCTGTAGTGGTCCTGTGGGGATCCTGACCATTAAAGAAAAGGGTGAAAGCAGGCTAAAAAGGTATGTAGAGAAATAGATGGACTACATTCAGTAATTGTAGAACTACAAAGTGCTTTTAAATGGTAAGTGGAGCAGATAAAATGGACACTGAGTGTAGAAACAGGGAGCTTGTTTTAATGTTATGGCTGATCAGTGTAAACTTAATGTATAATGCAGAGTAGTGGAAGCTTAGTAGTTAAGGTACTGAATTAGTGATTAGAAGGTTGCTGGTTCAAGGCCCATTATTACCAAACTGCCATTGCTGGGACCCTGAGCAAGACCCTTAAAATGCTTGCATTGTATTTGGTTATAATTGTCAATCATGATAGATAAAATCTTCTACTAAATAACAAATGTAATAAATGTATAACATACAGTAGGTTGACCAAACAATGGTTCACACTTGGTTTTGGAAACAGCATTAATCTTTATTGAAATCTTTAAAGCACTGTAAACTTTTTTTTGAATGTAAACATACTGCTATCAAATTACAATAGCTAAATTTCTACTCTGCCTGCAATTATATACTAGCGATGAATTACTGTGTTAAACACCTGGCAGATCTACTAAGTGATAGATAGGAGACGTTGCTTCCACAATAGCTCATCAATTTCACTTTTACATTCAATACCAGATGGCAACACAATCTCAGATAAACAAAAAATAAGGAGAAAAGATAAAAAGAAAAGATGGTTGTGAGATCTTTGTAGGTTTTTTTTCTCCTCCCAGTGTATTCATATCCAGTTACCCAATCACGTTTTGCTTTCTATACTGCTACAGTCTCCACTCCATGACAAACACATACCCCCACCAACAAGTGTGCAGTAGCCAGCCACTTATCATCACCTGTACAAGGCGAGTTCATTTGAAGATCCGTATCAAGCACGGAGAGTCATTTACCGTTTTTCATTACACCTTATCCTTGTGCAGGCACCATGAAACCATTTAGCATTTAGCAGATGGCGTTTATCCAAAGTGACTTACAGTATACAGTCTAAGCAATTGAGGGTTAAGGGCCTTGCTCAAGGGCCCAACAGTGGCAACCTGGCAGTGGTGGGGTTTGAACCAGCCCTTTACAGCAGCTTTACAGCATAATTACAGCAGCGATGAGAAATCCTCTCCAGCATTTCATTCTCAGACGAGCCAATCATTCTACGTTTAGGCATCTGGCCTGCCAGTAGTTGAGCTAAGATTCCAGCTCTTCGAAATGTTAGCTCTGGTGGGTTAACACATTTTACCACTGTGCCACCCAAGCACCCTATCCAAGAAGTTAAACCATAAAATGAGTGTAATCAATTTCAATGGCAGAAAAGTCATACCTATTGCCACTGTGTTACTAATCACAGGGTTCTGACACTAAAAACCTGTAAAAGTGGTAGTATAATTGAATTGGATATTAAGTCTGCTAAATGCTACCATTTGTATGTCTGTCTGACAGCACAAGATGTTGGGAAAGGTGCTTTGTAGGGGGGAAGGAGTCAAGATAAATCTCAAAAAATCTAAACCAGAAGCACCTGAAATCGCCACTCACCACTACAGTTATCGATAAGTAAATGTAGTTGCAATTAGAAATAATCACTCCCCTCAGCATATATATATATATATATATATATATATACTGTATATACATACATACTGTTTTTGCTTTGATAACTTCTCAGAAGCATCTAACACCTCTAATGTTAAAACTTTTCCTATTGTTCTCATGCAAATCTTCCAAGCTCAATGAGATTTGACGACTGTCTAAGTGGAGCTCAAACTGACGAGCTTTAACTTGCCTCTGTTGGGCCCTTGAGCAAGACCTTTAACTCTAAACAGCATTGTATTTGGTCATAATTGTAAATCGCTTTGGATAAAAGCATCCGCTATATGCAATGAATGTCAATGTACTTTGCTGTAAGAAAATTCAGTATCTATTCCAAGCTTTAGGGAAATGTTTACTGTGGAAGCACTTATGTAAGTCACTCTGGATATGAGCATCTGCTAAATGCAGAAAATGTAAATACTTCCAAGATGTTTATGACTGTGGTTGGTCTCTTTCACACAAGAACATCTTGGTTAAAGTAAAGTGACTGGATAGGCTGTTCAACAGTTTAATAGCACTACATCTTTTCTATTCAAATATATTTTGTGTAACTTTGAGGTGTCATGGTAAGGTCACTGAAACCCAAAATGGGCTCAGAAGATCAGCTTGGCAAGGTGTCCTTAAACTTTTTGACTGACAGTTTAAATTGCCAGGGCAGTTCCCAAATGTTTGATTTGATCTAAAATTCAGGTCTTATGACCTTCAGACTTTTTACTTTACTGTTCCTGTCCCATGACTGCATTTGAGTAAGCCATACAGATCGAAAGAAAAGGAAAAATAAATTCTTTGTTTTGCCGGGGGGAAATGACTCTTTCTTTGTCTTCTTCTTCTTTGTACTTTCACTTTCACCCATCACTTGTGTTTGTGAGGTAGTCTGCTCTTATTATGAACCCTTTTCCAGCACACTTTAGACTAGCTGCCTTTTCTACAGAAAGAATGGAACCACACACAAGAGCACAAAAGATTATACATGTATACATGCAGGAATACACACTGGACAAGAGGCTAGTCTTTCACAGGACACACACTCATACATTTGCCTGCTCACAGCTGAGGAAATGTATAGCAGAAACATCTAACTTCTGCGACCTTTGCTAGGTCGGGAGAAAACTAAAAGTATCCAGAGAAAACACATGTCGACAGAAAGAAATCCTTAAAGATACTGACCAGAGGCAAGATCAAATCCAGATCCCCAGAACAATGTTGCTGTGCAGCACACACAGTATGAAATGCTGAGTCAGCACACTAGCCCACCAGCGCTGACGTCTCAAGCTCACAAATTTGAATCTCAGCTCTGCTAACGGCTGGCTGAGTGCTTACGCAAAAAAGAATTGACTGGTTCGAGGGTGGCAGGCCGTAGGAACTCCCCATAACTGCTGCAATCACGACCTCTGGTTGATTGATGGTGCATGCACAGAGACAGGGGATAGTGAGTATTGGTGCATGGTACACTCTGTGCGTGATACCCACCCTGTGCAGATAAAAAGAAGCTGTCAGTTACTACTCATGTGACGGAGGGGGCGTGTTTTAATTACGGCCCTCTGTCATGAGTGGAGGTCTGCAAATGGAGTAGTGATGATAATGCAAATCAGACAATTGAATATGACTAGATTGGAAGGATAAGTAGTGGGAGATTGCTGCTAGTAACGGTCGTCTGTGATGTTTGTTTTGGGTTAACCATCCATTTGTAAAACCTCTGCTTGATTGGCTAAATTAACTGTGGTTGGCATATTTGCATGAAGTTTATCTTTGGCTGGGCAAAATTTGCTTGTGCCTAGTTCACACTACACAATTTTTGCCCTGATTTTCATTTGCTGACAGGTCGCAGCTAGATGTGGCAGCTCAGAGGCAAGCTTGCCTTTGCTCGGGGCTCGAAAATTGGATTGCTATGTGTGAACTGTTCAGTGACTCGATCCGAGTGGCTTGCCGATTGCTCAAGAAAAATATCTAGCATGCTAAATATCTGAACCTGTCAGCGACTCAAAATCATGTAGAGTGAAAGGTGTTGCGATCAGGTTGTAATTGATATGAACGCAAGATACAGAATGGAAACCCTGGGGGAGGGGTTGTAAATATGTGGAACAGGGGCATAATATAGTTATATCAAAATACATCGGCACACACTCCAGCTTTACAGTACTTGTGACTTATCGTCCATGCCAAACCATGATACCAACGTTGCATTGCAAAAATTATTTATTTGACTTCCAACTCTCTGCAGAACAGACAATCCCTGCTGGCCGCATAGCCAAATCCACTCCTTCAGCCAGATTCATTTATTGTCCTACTTGCTTTTATGCTGCATACAACTTTGATTGCTCGCTTGATTTTTGGACTTGGTATCATTACACCCCTTGTGAGACAGACTCATCTGAGATTCCTCATGGTAATAGATAATTTAGTGTGTGACCCCCTATCGCTGATCAGTCAGTTGTGTGAAAACCACAATGACTTAAAAGACTCCTGATGACAAGAGATCAAGTTGTGTAGTGTGAACTGTACAGCAATCTGTACACCTTGAAAGCCATGTAGTGTGAACTTAGTATAAGCCTTAACAATCATGCACTGTGAAGATTTAGTTAAACTATTTACTGCATGTTGGTACTTGTCCTATCTAGTTGCTACATTGTTTTGGTGTTAACTGTAAGACACAAACATATAATTTTTTTAGTAGCAAATAGCTTTTAAATGTTCCCCTAAACCTTTTAGGATAATAGTCTATTAAAATCTATGAACAAACTAGGTTTAAAATAATGGCAAAAAAGAAAAAAAAAAGTGCTTTGCTATGTCAGGATCTGGGTAACTTGCTGTTATTGAGGGAACAATGAATTTCAATTTTTCCCCAAAAATCCTTGAAGAGAACAAAAGGACATTTGTCTGTGCAGTGAAGTAAAGGTGTAATTGGGTTGCTGGAAAACAACAATCAAAAATACAAAAGCATGTTTACGTCTGAATGGCTGTAAAAGAAAAAGGAGAATTAGCAATGCATCCAAATTAAAAGAGTTATGAGTCATGCAAACAACAATTGGCTAAAATGATTTCCTCAGTGATTTAAATCAAAACATAGGAAGAAATTCCTGCTAAAGGTGGTGCAGCTTTTTATACGAGAGTGATTTGAATGTTGAATAACTGCATACTCTAAATCAGGGTTTTTCAAACTTTTTTAAGTGACCCACATTTTGTCCAAGGTTTTTTACTCTGACTCAGGCAACACAAACAATGCATCAAAACAAAACACAAAACGAAAATGGTGGTAATCAGGTTCCAATTTACAAGGTGTAACGTTAAAGCCTCCACAAGGAGGCGTTCGTGTAAAAGTTCATATTTATGTACCTGTTAAAATTTGTTTCTTTCATTATTATTTTTGTGTGCGACCCATTTTTTGGCTCTCGACCCTGGTGTGAAAAACCCTGCTCTAAATGATTTAAATTGTGTTTAACATATAATATAGTGGGTTTTTTCTCTGTTGCAACCTACTATTCTTTTTAACTGAGACAATCAGATGCAATAAAAGGGGGAAATGTATTTTTCACAACATTACAAAATAGTATAGTTCTTTAGGTGCTATGGAAGTAGTTTTGAAGTTGTGCATTGGTAAATCGCATTTAGTATACGAATAGATCTGAATTAGTGCTGGGCGGTATGACGATACATTTGGTATACCAGCTTTGACTCCTCGTATGTTAGTAGCATTATTAATACAACAGCTCTAGCTTTCAGTAGGCAGCAAATCATATGAATTTGTTTGCCGCTAAAAGCGCTATGGAGCGTTGTGCAGATTAGATACAGCTCACTTGTTAACCAGGCAGCGTTAGCATGACCATGTTAACAGATGAGGGAGGTTTTCTTGATATGGGAAAAAATAAACAAAAACAGATGGAGGATGAAGAGAGGAAGACCAGATATGCACCGAAAGAATCTATCAAAGAAATAAGGCGTGTCGGCAGTTTAGAACAGACTAAAACACTATATACTGCACGGTTTGTCGAGCCACGGCTGTTGCAAACAATGACATTACGAACGCAGTAACAATCCACATATGCAAGGACATGATTCCTCTAAAAACAGTTGGGAAATAAGCTTTTAGAGCAATAATTAAAACACTGGATTCCAGGTTTGTGTTACGGGGCGAAAATACCAACGTTATAAGCGAACTGAAATCAGAGATATTTAAAGTCGTCCACTTTTCTACAACAGACCTGTGGTTAAGTTGTACAGTGGAGTTTGCAAACGTTGTTTTATTTGTTAAAGGGTATATGTATAATACTTAAATATTAAATAAACAATAAAAATTTTATTTATTGCAACTGTTTCACACGTACTGATTCCTTTATTATATACATAATAATAATAATAATAATACATTTTATTTATATAGCGCTTTTCAAGATACTCAAAGACGCTTTACATAAGACAAATAATCAAAACAAATACGTACATACACCATACAAATCATAGTACAAAATCAAAATAGTACATCAACATCAAGAATAATTAAGATAAAAACAAAGAGAGCAGCATAAGACAGTTCATTAAAAATTAGCTAAATTATGAGAGAGAACAACAAATATAGAACAATTTCTTAAAATTAGACAGAAACAGGACAGATTTACATGCAATCAGGAAACTGAAAACTTTACAAGTTTTAGGATCTAGGACTTCACATTTCTGTCGTGATCTAAGTATAAAAACTATTAAAAAGAATAGCAAAAATAAAAGCATTTATTTTGTGTTGTTACAAGTTAAATGCCACTCTGAATAGATGAGTTTTGAGAAGTGACTTGAATTTGGACAGGTCAGGACAATCTCGTAGGTGTTTGGGGAGAGCATTCCATAAAGATGGAGCAGCTATGGAAAAGGCCCTGTCACCCCAGGTCCGGTGCTTGGTCCTAGAGGGTATGGACAGTAGGTTAGCCTCAGAAGAGCGAAGGCTACGGGAGGGAATGTGCTGATGGAGCAGGTCGGTGAGGTAGGATGGGGCCTGATTATGGAGAGCTTTGTGAGTGAATAGAAGAATTTTGAATTGAATGCGTTGAGCAACGGGAAGCCAATGAAGTTTTTGTAGAACAGGTGTAATATGATCACGGGAGCGAGTATGAGTAAGGAGGCGAGCAGCTGAATTCTGGATATACTGAAGTTTTTTTAGGATTTTGTTAGATGTACCATAAAGGATGCTATTGCAATAATAAATTCTGGATGTAATAAAAGCATGAATCAAGGTTTCGGCGGCAGAAAAGGAGAGTGATGGACGTAGACGTGCTATGTTTTTTAGATGAAAGAAAGCAGTTTTGGTGATGTGATTTACATGGCGGTCAAAAGAGAGGTTGCTATCAAAAATTACACCAAGATTTCGGATGTTAGAAGACGGAGACAAAGTGTCATTATCAATGGTAATTTGAAAATTTTTTGTGGTTTTTGCCAGGGTTGTAGGACCTACGATGATCATATCTGATTTTTCACAGTTTAATTTGAGGAAATTAGCTTTCATCCACAATTTCATTTCAGTGATGCAATTTGTCAGAGTGGAGTGAAGTTCAGTATTAATGGATTTGGAGGAGATGTAAAGCTGAATATCATCAGCATAGCAGTGGAAATGTAAACCATGCCGACGTATGATGTCACCAAGGGGGAGCATATAAAGAATAAACAAAAGGGGACCTAACACTGAGCCTTGGGGAACGCCTTGGGACAGTGGAGCAATGGCAGAACTACAATTGTTGATATTAACAAACTGTTGTCTGTTTATGAGATATGACCTTAACCACAAAAGGGCAGTACCAGTGATGTTGACAGAGGATTCAAGGCGGGACAGAAGAATGGAGTGATTAATGGTGTCAAAAGCTGCAGTAAGATCAAGGAGGACGAGAATATTAATTTGTCCAGAGTCTGAGGAAAGAAGAAGGTCATTTGTGACTTTGAGGAGGGCTGACTCAGTGCTGTGCTGGGGGCGGAAACCAGACTGAAATGATTCAAATAGATTATTGGAATTTAGGTGATCTTTGAGCTGTGAGGCAACAACACGTTCCAGTATTTTCGACAGAAATGGAAGATTGGAAATGGGCCGAAAGTTACTCATAATGTTAGAGTCAAGTCCAGGTTTTTTAAGTATGGGAGTAACAGCAGCCAATTTGAGTGATTGAGGGACTGAGCCAGAACTAAGAGAGGAATTGATTATCTCTGTGATAAGTGATGAGATAACTGGAAAACAACCCTTAACAAGTTTTGATGGAGCAGGATCCAAAACACAAGTGGAGCTTCGCATCCCTGTTAAGATCTCAGATAGGTCCAAAAGAGACACAGGTGAGAACTGAGACAGAGGCTGGGTAATAAATTGAGATGAGATAGGCGGAGAAACAGAGATGACAGGGGAAACTGTCAGAAAATTGTGGATATTCTCAACTTTTGTTTGAAAAAATGAGAGGTAAGAGTTACACTTGTCAACTGTAAAGGAATTGGTAGTATTGTCAACTGGTTTGAGAAGTTTATTTATTGTGGAAAAGAGAGTCTTAGGATTTGTTGATCCAGCATGTATGAGTTCGGAATAGTAAGTGGATCGGGCTGCCGTAAGAGCGTCTTTGTAATGTTGAAGATAATCAGAATAAATCTGATAATGTACTGTTAGACCGGTTTTCTTATAAAGTCTTTCAAGCTGGCGTTTACGGGATTTCATTTGGTGAAGCTCAATTGTGTACCATGGTGCGGAATGACTAAATGAAACAAATTTGGTTCTCAAAGGAGCCAGCTCATCAAGACATGAGGCGAGTATGTCATTATAGTAATCGACAAGGTCAGATGAATTACTAGACAGTACAGGACAGACAGACATCTTTTTAACAAGAGAATCTGAGAAAGCAGAGGGAGAGATATATTGAAGATTCCTGAAGGATATTTTACGTTTAGCTCTAGTGATGGGCCTAGTGACCTCAATGTCCATGATGATTGTCAAATGATCAGAGACAGTAAGGTCATGGCTGGACGGCTGATGAACTAGGACACCAGTAGAGCAGACAAGGTCAAGAGTATGACCTTTTTTATGAGTTGGAAAATGTATATGTTGTGTGAAATTAAAACACTGTAACAATTCCAAAAATTCCCTGGCAAATTTACAGTTGTTGTCATCAATATGGATGTTAAAATCACCCATAAGCAGTACAGAGGATGAGAGGGCACTAAGCTGGGTTAAAAAATCTGAAAAATCAGAGAGAAAGGAAGCGTTTGGCTTTGGCGGACGATAAACTACAGCAGTGACCAGAGGAGTAGGCCCTGACAACTTGAAAGCCAGGTGTTCAAAAGAAAGAGCAGCAGGAAAAGACAAAGTGGTTATTTTAATATCATCCCTATAGACTGCAGCAACACCACCACCTCGCCCTTCCATACGAGGTTCATCAATATACGAGTATCCCATTGGCGTGGTCTGATTTAACGTAAAATAATCCAAGGGTTTATGCCAAGTTTCAGTGAGACAGAAAAAGTCTAGTTCACTGTCAGATATAAATTCACTGAGTACAGTACTTTTTGTGTTGAGTGAACGAACATTAAGCAATGCCATTTTCAAGTGGTATTGTTGTGTAGTTGGCTGTGAGGAACGAGGAAGAGAACGGAGATTTGCTAAGTCCACTCCGCGTTTCCCATCCCACTCCGTGGACAGCGTTGTCATGGAGACTACACCGCTACTGGTGTGCAAGGCAGCAGCGCTCTGATGACGTGTTTGCGGAGCGACAGTGCGCACGGCTGACCAGAAGGATGGAATAGCGTTACCGTTTCGAAGATAAACAAGCTTTCTCCGGGAGCCCCTGTGAATATAACGAGGCCGGCGAAGGAGTCCAAGCTGTTTGATGACTGAAATACACGATGGAGTAGTGCAGTTGTTGAACTTCCTCAGCTGGTCAACGGAATAGTTCAACATCGTGCCGATCCCAGGAAAACTCATCCACCGTTCACCACCGGCCGCAGACGCGATGTACAGTAGAAAGAACAAAAAGTATCAAAAGCACAAATAAAAGTATCAAAAGTAACATAAAAGAAATAGATCCACAAGGTGTGTAAAAAGATGAAAACGAAAAACGATAAAAAATACAATAAAATACGGTAAAATACGGTAACGGTAGCGGCAGCCAAATGCGCCAGCGTCCACCATCACCATGGCAACTTCAAACATGGTAGAATAAGCCACAGACATATAAAAAGTCCCAGTCATACAAAAAAAAAAGCATACCGTGGTATACCGTAAACTTCCAGAATCTTAAAAATACCGGGATACAAATTTTTGGTAATCTGAATATAAGTATTCACTATTACAAATTACTTTAATAAGAAAATAAAACTAAAAAGAGAAAAGGAAAGAATTATACTCAGTACATACATTACATACAATGTAAACTTTAACATCAACATGCCATTAAAGTTACAATTTTAACATTATTAAAAATTGACCCAGTATGACATCCTGCCATTTTACTCTGGTAACATTACCCCTTCAGGCCACCCAGTGCTGACTTGCCTGACTTCACAGTCCCTCTGGCTCAGCACACTTTACTTTCTGTGCACTTCTTATAAGAGGACTGATTGATTATTTATATTGCATAATTTTACATATTCTGTGTGAGTTCTGAGCTCTTATACTTCTGATTGTGTATGAACCTTCTGACCATTTTTTACCCATTTTATATTTACTGTGTGTTAATGTAACACATCTGCAAATGAATCCTAATATTCTTCTTGAGTCTCCTGTGCTACACCTTGTTTAGATAAGTAATCACCCCTAAGAGTAAATTTGCTTAGGTACAACCCATCATCTTCCGAAATTACACAGCAGGCTAATTGGCCCCTACCCGACATAAACTGGCTGTACCTTAAGGACAACCGAACCAGTTGAATAATGATCCGGGAAGCTACCACGTTGCCAATGGCAACTTTAAAGGTCTTACAAGTCATTATGGCTGTTCATTTAACCATAATCTCATCAGCCTTACACAAGCTAAAAAACTTAACACACCTTGCATACCTACTGGAAACGTCATGGTGGCAACATCTTGTCATGGGGGTGCTTTATTTAATGGGAATTTTTCAGTTGGTCAAGAGGTTGCCAAGTACACCCAAATTCTTGAGAAAATCTTGTAGCTTTTGACACAATAGTTAAGGATAAGCAGCTAAGTTACCTTCCAGCATTACAGGTTATTAAAGTAAAAGCTGGCTATATGAAGCATTAACTCAGAAAATGTTTCAACACTGTTATTCTGTGTTTTATTTGACATTTTTTACATTACTTAAAGGCAAAATATGTAAATAAATTATTGGTTTTGGGTTGTTTCTATAGGCACTGTAAGAAGGTACAGTGGTGGGTGCTCAGGTGGAGCGGTGGTAAAACACACTAGCACACCAGCACACTCGTCGTTTCGAATTTCAGCTCTGCTATTCGGCAGGCTGGGCACCTACATGAACAACAATTGGCTGTTGTTCATACAGGATGGGAGCCGGATAGGGATTCCTCATAACTGATGCAATTATGACCTCTGCTGGCTGATTGATGAGGGATAATGTGGATCAGGGTGTGGCTGTCTGTACACAAAGCTGATCTGCATATGAACGCGCATCGTGCAGGTGAAAAGATGCAGTCGGCTACTGCACATGTGTCGGAGGGGTCGTGTGTCAGTCTCGGCTCTCCTCAACCAGGGTGAAGATCAACATCAGTAGAGAGGAAGTGTAATGCAATAATTGGATACGCTTAAAGGTCGGGAGAAAAAACAAAAATAATCATAAAAAGAAGGCACAGTGGTGACTCTGGACGAGTGGTGGTTATGGACTAGTAAGGGATAGCCTGGGTTCAAATCCTTATTCTTCCAAGCTGCTGGGCCCTTGCGCAAAACCTTCATCACTGAACTGTTCAAAAATACTTACATGGTTTCAGTTTCTCAAATTAGTGTACTACTCTCAGTTTCACCAAACAATATAATTCTGCCATCTTCATGCACTACTGGCAAGACCTCACCATGATACCTGAATAGGTGATTTACCTTTGTTTTTACATGTGTGTGCATTATAGTGGTGAACCATCAGCTGCATTACTCTATAGCTTTGTGTGTGCTTTGTGTATATCCTAAGTTCATAAAAGTTTTAAGATGATGTGGAGACTTATGGCTGGCATACTGTGTTCCACATGTATTCAGGGCACTCGATTTGCAAAAAAAACACTTTTCTTTGTCTTTTGAACCTTTATTTTAACCATAAACAAATAAAGTAAATAAAAAATGCAAATACTAGCCGCTCAGGTGGTGCAGCGGTAAAACACACTAGCACACCAGAGCTGACATTTCGATCTCGTTGGTTCAAAACTCAGCTCTGTCATCCGGCTGGGCTGGGCGGCTACATGAACAACGGTGGGCTGCATGTTGGCTCGGGGGGTAGCACTCTTGTCTCACAGCAAGAAGGTCCTGGGTTCGATTCCCAGGTGGGGCGGTCCGGGTCCTTTCTGTGTGGAGTTTGCATGTTCTCCCCGTGTCTGCGTGGATTTTCTCCAGGAGCTCCGGTTTCCTCCCACAGTCCAAAGACATGCAAGTGAGGTGAATTTGAGATACGAAAATGTCCAGGACTGTGTTTGATATAACCTTGTGAACTGAAGAACCTTGTGTGTAGTACCTACTGTCATGAATGTAACCACAGTGTAAAACATGACGTTAAAATCCTAAAAAACAAACAAACATGAACAACGATTGGCGGCTGTTCATACAGGGAGGAAAAAGCCGGATAGGCACCTCATAACTGAGGTGCAATGCAATTACGACCTCTGCTGGCTTCTTGATGGCGCCAGCACGTCGAGGAATAATGCAATCAGGGTGTGTCTCTTCGTACACAAAGCTGATCTGCATATGAACTCACCTCACCTCTCAGCACCAGTAGAGAGGAAGCATAACACAATTGGGTAAAAATTGGACGTGCTACAAATCGGGAGAAAGTGCATAAAAAAATTCAAATACTTGTAAAATATATTCCATAGTGTCTAACTATTCTAAACATTTATCTAAATTATGAGACACGGTCAAAAAAACATCAGGCTCCATTCTAAATCATCTTAATCTAACTAACGTGCACACTCACACTGAGCATAGCAAATTCACCTGCCGTTCTTAAAGTGGCAGTTTCAATTACAAGTACACGAGAATTAAACAAGGATTAAATTTAACAAATGTAGGCTTCCAGATTTATAAATAACACAATTATAAAACTGAAAACATATCCACATAAGAATACAGCTTAAACATGAAAAAGTTAAATGATTCAATGATGTAGGGAACTACATCATTCACTACTCTAAATCAGCTTAGCTGGTTGTGTATTGGGGCTGAATGCATAAGTTGATGGTCTGCTATCTAACATAAGTAACAAAAAGAAAACAAAACCTTGAACAGGGGGAAAAGAATATACACAGATCAGCCATAACATTAAAACCACCTCCTTGATTCTACACTCACTCTCCATTTTATCAGCTCCACTTACCATATAGAAGCACTTTGCAGTTCTACAATTACTGACTGTAGTTCATCTGTTTCTCTACATACGTTTTTAGCCCTGTTCTTCAATGGTTAGGACCCCCACAGGACCACTACAGAGCAGGTATTATTTTGGTGGCGGATCATTCTCAGCACTGCAGTGACAATGACATGGTGGTGGTGTGTTAGTGTGTGTTGTGCTGGTATGAGTGAATCAGACACAGTAATGCTGATGGAGTTTTTAAATACCATGTCCACTCACTGTCCACTCTATTAGACACTCCTACCTAGTTGGTACATCTTGTAGATGTAAAGTCAGAGACGATCGCTCAACTATTGCTGCTGTTTGAGTTGGTCATCTTCTAGACCTTCATCAGTGGTCACAAAAACTCCATCAGCATTGATGTGTCTTATCCACTAATACCAGCACAACACACACTAACACACCACCACCATGTCAGTGTCACTGCAGTGCTGAGAATGATCCACCACCCAAATAATACCTTCTCTGTAGTGGTCCTCTGGGGGTCCTGACCATTGAAGAACAGCATGAAAGCAGGCTAACAAAGCATGCAGAGAAACAGATGGACTACAGTCAGTAATTGTAGAACTACAAAGTGCTTCTATTTGCTAAGTGGCGCTGATTAAATGGACAGTGAGTGTAGAAACAAGGAGGTGGTTTTAATGTTATGGCTGATCAGTGTATATCTCAAGCAATGAAAAAGGGAGAAAAGTTTACTGTAGGTCACGTAGGCAATAAACAGTTTCAATATCTGCAGAATGCTGGGGGTAAATAAGAGGCAAAACCTAGCAAAAGAAAAGGTTCTACCTAAAGCTGAAGGTCCTTTTTAAGATGAGATCAAAAGAATTTCGACAACTGATGTGCTGGACAGGTCTTTGCATACCCTCTGAACAGTGTCTCAACAGCTATAAAAGATACGACAGAGTTTTTTCTCTCTTTCTTGAGGTGACATAGCGTCAGGTCTAGAGGTGTTGCTCTCATGAGATCGGTGCACCCACTGTGCCAACTGACACCTCACCTGAGATACAAGAGCTGACAGGAAGTGCTACAGGGAGACTTCCTGCTGAGGCAGAATCTAACAACTTCTATTCCACACATGAGAAAGCTAATTTACCATGGGCTAGGTGATTGGCCATAGAGCAGATTTGCAGACAGGTTGCTTCGTTTAACAGTAAGACAAACCATCGTTATTTCATCCCCATGGCAGAGATTGATTAAAGAGTCTGGTGAACATGCTGAAAACGTCTCAACTTCTTGTATGTCAGAGGTTTTTAATTTAATTGGTATCTCCAACCTGGATATCATCAGTCACATCTGTTTAAGTCGCCGTGTTCCAGGGATAAAGTCGAAGCTAATGAGGATGTTTTATACTAAAATTAAAGCCCACGCATTGTTTAAAAAGGTGAAAAGTGGCTTTTATTGATCTTGAAAATGCATTTGCTTTGGGGTAGATCAACATTAAAGCGGTAATGGTTAAAGAGAAATTCCTTTAAGCTTTAAAATCAATCACATAATTTAGTATTTAAACGTATTTATTATGAGCATGATAAGCATAAGCATTTTCTTATATATATATATATACAGTGGGGGAAATAAGTATTTGATCCCCTGCTGATTTTGTAAGTTTACCCCCTTACAAAGACTTGAACAGTCTATAATTTTTATGGAAGGTTTATTTTAACAGAGAGAGACAGAAAATCAACAAAAATTCCAGAAAAAAAACATTAAATAAAAGTTATAAATTAATTTGTATTTAATTAAGGGAAATAAGTATTTGATCCCCTACCAACCAGCAAGAATTCTGACCCCCACAGACCGGTTATGTGCCCATGAGGCACACAAATTAGTCCTGTCCCTGTATAAAAGACTCCTGTCACAGAATCAGTTTCTTCCGTTCAAATCTCTCGACCACCATGGGCAAGACCAAAGACGTCAGGGACAAGATTGTAGACCTGCACAAGGCTGGAATGGGCTACAAGACCATCAGCAAGAAGCTTGGTGAGAAAGAGACCACTGCTGGTGCGATAATTCGGAAATGGAGGAAAAACAAGATCACAGTCAATCACCCTCACTCTGGAGCTCCATGCAAGATCTCACCTGGTGTGGTAAGAATGATTCTGAGAAAGGTGAGGTCAGTCCAGAATTACACGGGAGGAGCTTGTCAATGATCTCAAGTGCTGGTATGAGTGGATCAGACCCAGCAGCACTGATGGAGTTTTAAACACCTCACTGTCTCTGCTGGACTGAGAATAGTCCACCAATCAAAAATATATCCAGCTAACAGCGTCTCGTGGGCAGCGTCCTGTGGACACTGATGAAGGTCTAGATGATGACCAACTCAAACAGCAGCAATAGATGAGCGATCGTCTCTGACTTTACATCTACAAGGTGAACTAACTAGGTAGGAGTGTCTAATAGAGTGGACAGTCAGTGGACACAGTATTTAAAAACTCCAGCAGCGCTGCTGTGTCTGAAACCCAGGACCTTCTTGCTGTGAGGTGATGGTGCTACCCACAGAGTCACCATACCTAATGACAGTAATTCTCTCAATGTAGAAATGTGCTTGGACAGGGTAACACTCCCTCACACTAACTCGCTTACTCACAGCTAGGGGGAATATAGATAATTCAATCTATTGCTTTAGAAGAATAAAATATGCAGACACAGACAGGGATGAACATTAAAAATTCTTAGGACTTGAGCAAGGTTCAGACCACTTAGGAAGCACCTATCCAACCAGCTGTGCCATTGTGCCTTACTTAAACAGTGTAGTTAACTCTAAAATTCCTGTAAAATATAATTTTCTGAATACACCGTTTATTTAATGCAGTTAAATTTATTTTAAAAAATATTTTTTGAACCCCAATAAAATTACTTAAATAAGTCCCAAAGCCAAGTTATACTTTAGTGGTCTTATGGACTGAAATACCTATGTATGACTGTTTAAGCCGCCAGCACAAGTGGGGAAACTGGATATTACACCAGAATATGAGATCACTAAATTTAACCTCCTTTCACATGAGAAAATTCGAATGATGTACACATTTAATAAACTGAATTCAGGACTCCACTTCGTCACAATGTGGAAGAGGTTAGTAATAGTAAAAGTAAAACCTCAACATAAAAGAAGAGACAATCCTTTCTGAACCTCTTGTTTTCCCTGTATATGTGAAAAAGAAGAATAAGAATGTCTTAATACTGTTATTGTTTAAGCATCTGGCACGGACAAGCGTCAGATGAGCCACCCAGATGTACAGTCATGGTCCAGCAGTGATAAGTAAATAGTTATAATAGGACTTTAATTGCACATCTCATTCCAAAACCAGCAGCAAATCTATTCTAATGGAAAGGCTTTCCACAAGATTTTAAGTGTGTCTGTGGGAATTAGTGCTGACCTTCTCATGAAAGCATTTGCAAAATGAGGCTCTGATGTCTTGACTTGCAATCTATCCTCCAGTTTATTTGTGTTCAGTGGGATTGAGGTCAGGACTCAACATGTGACTGGAGTTCCACCACACAGAACTTTTAAAACTATAGCTGCGTCCGAAGTCGCATACTTAAACAGTACATACTAAACTGGAGGCAGTGCGCACTGCTTGGCCGGTAAAGCAGTAAACTCTTACAGTACGCAAGTGTGCAGTATGCACATAACCTTAGATGTACTACGTTCGCCATCTTGCCAACGTCACGTGATGCACGATGTCTCACCGCCACATCTATATCAATTTTAAAATCAGACAAACTTAATTCTGTCATTCTCCACAAAGCTACTCATAACGTTATTTATGGTTTTACTTAATCATAACACGTTTCATTTTTGTCTTACTCCACTTTCCCCATCAAAAGCCTTTGCAGCTCCAGTTGAACTATGGGATAGATTATCGGACCGCAAGTGCGCTGTGTTTGCATATTCAAAAATGGCCGCCCATGCAGTAGGTCATCCGGGTACTTTTCGCCTACTGTTTAATGAATACTAGGTATTCGGACATACTAACCACTCTTGCGTACTGCTTTCACGTACTGTTCAGTATGGAAGTATGCGATTTCGGACGCAGCTTAAGTCTGTATGGACCTTGTTTTGTGCACAGATGCACAGCCATGCTGGAGCAGTTTATTACATAATCATTTTAACACATTACTTTTAATACATGCAGACAGATGTGGCTTATATATTTAGCTCAATCATTCAATTAAATAACTATTAAGATGACTAAATAATTAGGTTTGTCAGTACTTTGGACCATATTGTTTTTTGTTGTTTTATTTTTAGGAATTGTGTACTTGTCAGTTTAGCATTTTACAAAGACTGTTGGTGTTGTAACATTAATAACATTTTATTTACATTTTCTGCATTTAGCAGAAGCTTTTATCCAAAGCGACTTATAGTGAAGTGACCGTATACAATATAAGCAATTAAGGGTTAAAGTCCAGTAGTATTTACGATTAATTCGTTTAATTAGAATTACCGTTTTCACACGATGTTAGAAACGTGACAATCGTGATTGTACAAGTTTACATACCTTATATTTTAATTAAAATACCAACAAAAGTTATTCTCACAGACCCCCTCCTACAGGTCTGTGCGCTAACCTCAGTCGTGTTTTTTAGATGCATTTCACATCATCCTGTGCGCGCTTGCGAGAAGTATGGCAAACGATGCAGGGCAAAGAACGGAGTTATTTTCAAATGTAAATAAATTATTACTGAATTTCAATGTGTTCAAATGTGTACAAGTGTTTTTATTTGCAAGTTCGGGGTTGTCAGTGACAATTTAACCGTTTTCGGTACACAGAGGAAGATGTTGGTTGACATTCTAGTGCATTGTGCCATCTCATCCCATTGGATTGAATGGCACGATGCTAAATGTCTTAGCTTAGTAAGCAAAACACAATTCATTGGATTGAATGGCACGATGCTAAATGTCTTAGCTTAGTAAGCAAAACACAATTGTAATCGCTGTCTAAGTAGTGTGTAGGGTAATGTTAATGTAAGGAGATTATGCTTGCACATAATTTAAAGTGAAAGTTGTTTGTGAGCTATTTTTAAAAAGGACTTAGCTAATTAAGATCTCTATTTTGTTTTAATTATTGTTACAATTTTTGTTACAAATAATGTAATAATTATAGGTGGTGCTATTAATATTTTTGCAATTCTGCAGTCTTTTAAATTAAAATGCAAAAAAAGAAATGTATGTCTTTTTTTACTCAGTGGCATTATACAAGAACAAAAAAAAAAATCGCAATCGGAATCGAGAATCGATAATAAATTTGAAAATAAACGAGATTTTTTTGCAATATCGCCCAGCCCTATAGTACAGGACCACCACTAAGCTACCACTGCCCTCTTCATTTCAAGGGCATAGGAATAGAAATAGTTATTTCTTAACATGTGTGCAGTAACTCCTTGTATTATGACACCAATAAGAGTTGTTGCCGCAATATTTTTATAAAAGCTATTTTATAAATTTAGTGAAACGTATTTAAAATAAATTTGTGATTTCTTAATTCTCTTGAAGAACAAATAAAAGATTTTCAAGGTTTTACTGACCATTTTCATTGTATTTTGCAAATATTACAAACTTAGAATTTGATGATTACAAAACACTCAAGAGAATTGGGACAGATGCATGTTAACCACTGTGTTACATCAACTTTTGTCTGCATTATACTTTACACTAGTAATTGCACTAATAAGATAAGCTTGGGCTTAGAGAACTTAACAGCTTTTCTGCATAGAATTTACATATTGCATTTTTCATACTGCATATAATTTCAGACTACATTTCTTGATGCAGGAATAGACTGTGTTATATGTAAACCTCAGAGCCTCAGAGATTTATTGAGGTAGTATAATAGTTTCTCATTCTTATGTTGTCTGAAGGCATATAGGTCACACACATTCAACAGTGGTTTACAGCTTCACCCTACACAGATTTCTCTGGATTTCCTAAATCTTTTCCCAATTTCATGTACAATAGATTGTGAAAATAATTATTTGCAATTAAAAAATGTTCCTTTAAAACTGATTGACAATTCTCTCATGAAGTTTAGCACAAAATGATGTGCCAAGACCCAGTTTTGCTGGTAAAAACTGAGCCATTTACTAATTCACCAAGTTATTGTTGAATGTTTTACGGCTGTGGAATTTGACTATTCTAAAAATGTTTATTTTGCCCCGTCCCATTTTTTTAAGTGAGTTGCAGGCTTCAAATTCAAAATGTGTACATATTCACAAAATACATTTTGTCATCCCGTCATTCTTAACTTTTTAGAAAGTCTTGATATTAAACAAATGATCTGAACATATAATGATTTACAGTTCCAATATCTGTCTATGCCATAAAATAGCCAATATGTTGCTGATATGGTAATAAACCCAAACAAACAAACATCCTGCCCCCTAGCAGACACGGTGGCCAATTAGTGTCTGCTAGTGTTCTGCAGGCACTGCCAATTATGCCTGCGCTGGGCACGTTAAAGTTAATTTTTATAATTTTGTTAGTTACAAATATTTAAGAGAACCTTCAAGATTCCTGTAGTTGTTATGCCCCAGCTTGGAGTTTGTATATATGCGTTAGATGTGTGTTAATGTATGCCTACTTAATCCATGGTGGTATTTAGGTCAATCTAAAATGCACGTATTTTATGGGCATACCAAAAATTCTCAAGTGGTTTTTATTAAAAGGATTTATCAAAAAATGAAGGAGCAAACTAATAATTATATGTAATAGTTGGTTTTAATTATTATTTGGGCAGCACGGTGGCTTGGTGGGTAGCACTGTTGCCGCACAGCAAGAAGGTCCTGGGTTTGATCCCCAGGTGGGGCGGTCCAGGTCCTTTATGTGTGGAGTTTGCCTGTTTTCCCCATGTCTGTGTCAAAAACATGCAGTCAGGTTAATTGAAGACACTAAGTTACCCTATAGGTGAATGGGTGTGTACGTGTGTCTGCCCTGCGATGGACCCCCCCACCCACACACACACACACACACACACACACACAATTGGATAAGCGGTTAAGAAAGTGAGTGAGTGAGTAATTATTATTTACATACAACACATTCTTACCAGTGCTTAAGCCTGGTACAGGGCTGTCAAAACACTACATACTATTGTATAAGCTTGGTCCTGAGTGTGTGGTGTAAATGTCCCTATATGGTTCCTATATGTGAACTAGGACTGTTAATAGAGGTTTGACCTCTCAGTATGAATAGCCGTGCTCTCTGTCATACATTAAAATAGCTGAGAAAACCTTCAGGCCTCCCTCTCTTTCTACAGTTCAGCATTTCGCAGAGGAGCTTAAATTATTCTTTGAAATTATTCTGTCTGGCATATAATGCTTGGCTGAAAATAGGAGCGAAGAGAAAATGGGGTGCCTGCTTTGAACTACGACTAAGAATGTGTCACCCCCAAACATGCAGCAATCTATTTTACACAGTGCTGAACTAAATTTACTCCAATCTTTCCAACTAAAACACTCAGCCTGTGCACAGAGACATTTCTTTTCATCTCTCACATGAAAATTGTTCAAGTTTACTCAGTAGGAGTTGTTTAAAGTTGTAGCATAATACACTAGTGCAAGCCTGGTGTTTGACGGTGAAAATACACTACATGATTAAGTGTATGCAGCAGAGATGTTCACAAGTCACAAAATACCAGTCCGAGTCAAGTCACAAGTCTTTAGACTAGAGTCTAGAGTCCTAGAAACCGTCTAGTCACAACTCTTTAGACTAGAGTCCGTCAAGTCTCAATTCTCTAGACTAGAGTCCGTCAAGTCACAAGTCTTTAGGCTAGAGTTTAAATCAAGTCACAAGTCTTTAGGCTAGAGTTTGAGTCAAGCCGCAAGTCTTTAGGCTAGAGTTCGAGTCGAGTCACAAGTCTTTAGACTAGAGTCCGTCAAGTCACAAGGCTTTAGGCTAGAGTTCGAGTCAAGTCACGAGTCTTCAGACTAGAGTCCGTCAAGTCACGAGTCTTTAGGTTAGAGTCCGTCAAGTCACAAGTATTTAGGCTAGAGTTCGAGTCAAGTCACAAGTCTTTAGACTAGAGTCCATCAAGTCTCTAGTCTTTAGGCTAGAGTCCGTCAAGTCACGAATCTTTAGGCTAGAGTCCGAGTCAAGTCACGAGTCTTTAGACTAGAGTCCGTCAAGTCACAAGTCTTTAGACTAGAGTCCGTCAAGTCACGAGTCTTCAGACTAGAGTCCGTCAAGTCATGAGTCTTCAGACTAGAGTCCGTCAAGTCACAAGTCTTTAGACTAGAGTCCGTCAAATCAAAAGTCTTTAGACTAGAGACCGTCAAGTCACGAGTCTTTAGGCTAGAGTTCGAGTCAAGTCACAAGTCTTTAGACTAGAGTCCATCAAGTCTCTAGTCTTTAGGCTAGAGTCCGTCAAGTCACGAGTCTTTAGGCTAGAGTCCGAGTCAAGTCACGAGTCTTTAGACTAGAGTCCGAGTCAAGTCACGAGTCTTTAGACTAGAGTCCGTCAAGTCACGAGTCTTTAGACTAGAGTCCGTCAAGTCACGAGTCTTCAGACTAGAGTCCGTCAAGTCACGAGTCTTCAGACTAGAGTCCGTCAAGTCATGAGTCTTCAGACTAGAGTCCGTCAAGTCACGAGTCTTTAGACTAGAGTCCGTCAAGTCACGAGTCTTCAGACTAGAGTCCGTCAAGTCACAAGTCTTTAGACTAGAGTCCGTCAAGTCACGAGTCTTTAGACTAGAGTCCGTCAAGTCACGAGTCTTCAGACTAGAGTTCGTCAAGTCATGAGTCTTCAGACTAGAGTCCGTCAAGTCACAAGTCTTTAGACTAGAGTCCGTCAAATCAAAAGTCTTTAGACTAGAGACCGTCAAGTCACGAGTCTTTAGGCTAGAGTCCGAGTCAAGTCACAAGTCTTTAGGCTAGAGTTCGAGTCGAGTCACAAGTCTTTAGACTAGAGTCCGTCAAGTCACAAGGCTTTAGGCTAGAGTTCGAGTCAAGTCACGAGTCTTCAGACTAGAGTCCGTCAAGTCACGAGTCTTTAGGTTAGAGTCCGTCAAGTCACAAGTCTTAAGGCTAGAGTTCGAGTCAAGTCACAAGTCTTTAGACTAGAGTCCATCAAGTCTCTAGTCTTTAGGCTAGAGTCCGTCAAGTCACGAGTCTTTAGGCTAGAGTCCGAGTCAAGTCACGAGTCTTTAGACTAGAGTCCGTCAAGTCACAAGTCTTTAGACTAGAGTCCGTCAAGTCACGAGTCTTCAGACTAGAGTCCGTCAAGTCACGAGTCTTCAGACTAGAGTCCGTCAAGTCATGAGTCTTCAGACTAGAGTCCGTCAAGTCACAAGTCTTTAGACTAGAGTCCGTCAAGTCACGAGTCTTCAGACTAGAGTCCGTCAAGTCACAAGTCTTTAGACTAGAGTCCGTCAAGTCACAAGTCTTTAGACTAGAGTCCGTCAAGTCACGAGTCTTCAGACTAGAGTCCGTCAAGTCATGAGTCTTCAGACTAGAGTCCGTCAAGTCACAAGTCTTTAGACTAGAGTCCATCAAATCAAAAGTCTTTAGACTAGAGACCGTCAAGTCACGAGTCTTTAGGCTAGAGTCCGAGTCAAGTCACAAGTCTTTAGGCTAGAGTTCGAGTCGAGTCACAAGTCTTTAGACTAGAGTCCGTCAAGTCACAAGGCTTTAGACTAGAGTCCGTCAAGTCACGAGTCTTTAGGTTACAGTCCGTCAAGTCACAAGTCTTTAGGCTAGAGTTCGAGTCAAGTCACGAGTCTTTAGGCTAGAGTCCGTCAAGTCACGAGTCTTTAGACTAGAGTCCATCAAGTCTCTAGTCTTTAGGCTAGAGTCCGTCAAGTCACGAGTCTTTAGGCTAGAGTCTGAGTCAAGTCACGAGTCTTTGGACTAGAGTCCGTCAAGTCACAAGTCTTTAGACTAGAGTCCGTCAAGTCACGAGTCTTCAGACTAGAGTCCGTCAAGTCACGAGTCTTCAGACTAGAGTCCGTCAAGTCACAAGTCTTTAGACTAGAGTCCGTCAAATCAAAAGTCTTTAGACTAGAGACCGTCAAGTCACAAGTCTTTAGGCTAGAGTCCAAGTCAAGTCACAAGTCTTTAGGCTAGAGTTCGAGTCGAGTCACAAGTCTTTCGACTAGAGTCCGTCAAGTCACAAGTCTTTAGGCTAGAGTTTGAGTCAAGTCACGAGTCTTTAGACTAGAGTTTGAGTCAAGTCACAAGTCTTTAGACTAGAGTCCGTCAAGTCACACGTTTTTTAGACTAGAGTCTGTCAAGTCACAAGTTTTTAGGTTAGAGTTTGAGTCAAGTCACGAGTCTTTAGACTAGAGTTTGAGTCAAGTCACGAGTCTTTAGACTAGAGACCATCAAGTCACAAGGCTTTAGGCTAGAGTTCGAGTCAAGTCACGAGTCTTTAGACTAGACTCCGTCAAGTCAAGAGTCTTTAGACTAGAGTTCGAGTCAAGTCACAAGTCTTTAGGCTAGAGTTCGAGTCGAGTCACAAGTCTTTAGGCTAGAGTCCGTCAAGTCACGAGTCTTTAGACTAGAGACCGTCAAGACACAAGTTTTTAGGCTAGAGTTCGTGTCAAGTCACAAGTCTTTAGGCTAGAGTCCGAGTCAAGTCACGAGTGTTTAGACTAGAGTCCGTCAAGTCACAAGTCTTTAGACTAGAGTTCGAGTAAAGTACAAGTCTTTAGGCTAGAGTTTGAGTCGAGTTACAAGTCTTTAGACTAGAGTCCGTCAAGTCACAAGTTTTTAGGCTAGAGTTTGAGTCAAGTCAGGAGTCTTTAGGCTAGAGTTCGAGTCAAGTCACGAGTCTTTAGACTAGAGTTCGAGTCAAGTCACAAGTCTTTAGGCTAGAGTTTTAGTCGAGTTACAAGTCTTTAGACTAGAGTCTGTCAAGTCACAAGTTTTTAGGCTAGAGTTTGAGTCAAGTCAGGAGTCTTTAGACTAGAGTCCGTCAAGTCACAAGTTTTTAGGCTAGAGTTTGAGTCAAGTCACAAGTCTTTAGACTAGAGTCCGTCAAGTCACAAGTTTTTAGACTAGAGTCCATCAAGTCACAAGTTTTTAGGCTAGAGTTTGAGTCAAGTCACGAGTCTTTAGACTAGAGTCCGTCAAGTCACAAGTTTTTAGGCTAGAGTTTGAGTCAAGTCACAAGTCTTTAGACTAGAGTCCGTCAAGTCACAAGTTTTTAGACTAGAGTCCATCAAGTCACAAGTTTTTAGGCTAGAGTTTGAGTCAAGTCACGAGTCTTTAGACTAGAGACCGCCAAGACACAAGTTTTTAGGCTAGAATTCGATTCAAGTCACAAGTCTTTAGGCTAGAGTTTGAGTCAAGTCACAAATCTTTAGACTAGAGACCATCAAGTCACAAGGCTTTAGGCTAGAGTTCGAGTCAAGTCACAAGTCTTTAGACTAGAGTCCATCAAGTCTCTAGTCTTTAGGCTAGAGTCCGTCAAGTCACGAGTCTTTAGGCTAGAGTCTGAGTCAAGTCACGAGTCTTTGGACTAGAGTCCGTCAAGTCACAAGTCTTTAGACTAGAGTCCGTCAAGTCACGAGTCTTCAGACTAGAGTCCGTCAAGTCACGAGTCTTCAGACTAGAGTCCGTCAAGTCACAAGTCTTTAGACTAGAGTCCGTCAAATCAAAAGTCTTTAGACTAGAGACCGTCAAGTCACAAGTCTTTAGGCTAGAGTCCGAGTCAAGTCACAAGTCTTTAGGCTAGAGTTCGAGTCGAGTCACAAGTCTTTTGACTAGAGTCCGTCAAGTCACAAGTCTTTAGGCTAGAGTTTGAGTCAAGTCACGAGTCTTTAGGCTAGAGTTCGAGTCGAGTCACAAGTCTTTAGGCTAGAGTCCGTCAAGTCACGAGTCTTTAGACTAGAGACCGTCAAGACACAAGTTTTTAGGCTAGAGTTCGTGTCAAGTCACAAGTCTTTAGGCTAGAGTCCGAGTCAAGTCACGAGTGTTTAGACTAGAGTCCGTCAAGTCACAAGTCTTTAGACTAGAGTTCGAGTAAAGTACAAGTCTTTAGGCTAGAGTTTGAGTCGAGTTACAAGTCTTTAGACTAGAGTCCGTCAAGTCACAAGTTTTTAGGCTAGAGTTTGAGTCAAGTCAGGAGTCTTTAGGCTAGAGTTCGAGTCAAGTCACGAGTCTTTAGACTAGAGTTCGAGTCAAGTCACAAGTCTTTAGGCTAGAGTTTTAGTCGAGTTACAAGTCTTTAGACTAGAGTCTGTCAAGTCACAAGTTTTTAGGCTAGAGTTTGAGTCAAGTCAGGAGTCTTTAGACTAGAGTCCGTCAAGTCACAAGTTTTTAGGCTAGAGTTTGAGTCAAGTCACAAGTCTTTAGACTAGAGTCCGTCAAGTCACAAGTTTTTAGACTAGAGTCCATCAAGTCACAAGTTTTTAGGCTAGAGTTTGAGTCAAGTCACGAGTCTTTAGACTAGAGTCCGTCAAGTCACAAGTTTTTAGGCTAGAGTTTGAGTCAAGTCACAAGTCTTTAGACTAGAGTCCGTCAAGTCACAAGTTTTTAGACTAGAGTCCATCAAGTCACAAGTTTTTAGGCTAGAGTTTGAGTCAAGTCACGAGTCTTTAGACTAGAGACCGCCAAGACACAAGTTTTTAGGCTAGAATTCGATTCAAGTCACAAGTCTTTAGGCTAGAGTTTGAGTCAAGTCACGAGTCTTTAGACTAGAGACCATCAAGTCACAAGGCTTTAGGCTAGAGTTCGAGTCAAGTCACAAGTCTTTAGACTAGAGTCCATCAAGTCTCTAGTCTTTAGGCTAGAGTCCGTCAAGTCACGAGTCTTTAGGCTAGAGTCTGAGTCAAGTCACGAGTCTTTGGACTAGAGTCCGTCAAGTCACAAGTCTTTAGACTAGAGTCCGTCAAGTCACGAGTCTTCAGACTAGAGTCCGTCAAGTCACGAGTCTTCAGACTAGAGTCCGTCAAGTCACAATTCTTTAGACTAGAGTCCGTCAAATCAAAAGTCTTTAGACTAGAGACCGTCAAGTCACAAGTCTTTAGGCTAGAGTCCGAGTCAAGTCACAAGTCTTTAGGCTAGAGTTCGAGTCGAGTCACAAGTCTTTTGACTAGAGTCCGTCAAGTCACAAGTCTTTAGGCTAGAGTTTGAGTCAAGTCACGAGTCTTTAGACTAGAGTTCGAGTCAAGTCACAAGTCTTTAGGCTAGAGTTTGAGTCGGGTTACAAGTCTTTAGACTAGAGTCCGTCAAGTCACAAGTTTTTAGGCTAGAGTTTGAGTCAAGTCAGGAGTCTTTAGGCTAGAGTTCGAGTCAAGTCACAAGTCTTTAGACTAGAGTCCGTCAAGTCACAAGTTTTTAGGCTAGAGTTTGAGTCAAGTCACAAGTCTTTAGACTAGAGTCCGTCAAGTCACACGTTTTTTAGACTAGAGTCTGTCAAGTCACAAGTTTTTAGGTTAGAGTTTGAGTCAAGTCACGAGTCTTTAGACTAGAGTTTGAGTCAAGTCACGAGTCTTTAGACTAGAGACCATCAAGTCACAAGGCTTTAGGCTAGAGTTCGAGTCAAGTCACGAGTCTTTAGACTAGACTCCGTCAAGTCAAGAGTCTTTAGACTAGAGTTCGAGTCAAGTCACAAGTCTTTAGGCTAGAGTTCGAGTCGAGTCACAAGTCTTTAGGCTAGAGTCCGTCAAGTCACGAGTCTTTAGACTAGAGACCGTCAAGACACAAGTTTTTAGGCTAGAGTTCGTGTCAAGTCACAAGTCTTTAGGCTAGAGTCCGAGTCAAGTCACGAGTGTTTAGACTAGAGTCCGTCAAGTCACAAGTCTTTAGACTAGAGTTCGAGTAAAGTACAAGTCTTTAGGCTAGAGTTTGAGTCGAGTTACAAGTCTTTAGACTAGAGTCCGTCAAGTCACAAGTTTTTAGGCTAGAGTTTGAGTCAAGTCAGGAATCTTTAGGCTAGAGTTCGAGTCAAGTCACGAGTCTTTAGACTAGAGTTCGAGTCAAGTCACAAGTCTTTAGGCTAGAGTTTTAGTCGAGTTACAAGTCTTTAGACTAGAGTCTGTCAAGTCACAAGTTTTTAGGCTAGAGTTTGAGTCAAGTCAGGAGTCTTTAGACTAGAGTCCGTCAAGTCACAAGTTTTTAGGCTAGAGTTTGAGTCAAGTCACAAGTCTTTAGACTAGAGTCCGTCAAGTCACAAGTTTTTAGACTAGAGTCCATCAAGTCACAAGTTTTTAGGCTAGAGTTTGAGTCAAGTCACGAGTCTTTAGACTAGAGACCGCCAAGACACAAGTTTTTAGGCTAGAATTCGATTCAAGTCACAAGTCTTTAGGCTAGAGTTTGAGTCAAGTCACGAGTCTTTAGACTAGAGACCATCAAGTCACAAGGCTTTAGGCTAGAGTTCGAGTCAAGTCACGAGTCTTTAGACTAGACTCCGTCAAGTCACGTGTCTTTAGACTAGAGTCCGTCAAGTCACAAGTCTTTAGACTAGAGTTCGAGTCAAGTAACAAGTCTTTAGGCTAGAGTTTGTGTCGAGTCACAAGTCTTTAGACTAGAGTCCGTCAAGTAACAAGTCTTTAGGCTAGAGTTCGAGTCGAGTCACAAGTCTTTAGACTAGAGTCCGTCAAGTCACAAGTTTTTAGGCTAGAGTTTGAGTCAAGTCACGAGTGTTTAGACTAGAGACTGTCAAGACACAAGTTTTTAGGCTAGAGTTTGTCAAGTCACAAGTCTTTAGACTAGAGACCATCAAGTCACAAGGCTTTAGGCTAGAGTTTGAGTCAAGTCACGAGTCTTTAGACTAGAGTCCATCAAGTCACAAGTCTTTAGGCTAGAGTTCGAGTCGAGTCACAAGTCTTTAGACTAGAGACGGTCAAGTCACAAGGCTTTAGACTAGAGTTCGAGTAAAGTCACAAGTCTTTAGACTAGAGTCAAGTCACGAGTCAATATAATATACACAAAACATATATTGGAAATGTAGCATAGAAATAAACAAATAATATGTAACAACAGATTAGCGACTGTATTTTGCTGTTTTACTTAGTGCCTTTACTTTCCTAGTCATTGTGCAAATAAATGTAACTTCCGTAACAAGAAGGTACCAGATAAAAGCTTAGCGGCCAAAATCCAAAACACAGCAAAAAATCATAACCTTAATCATAATCATAACCTTAGTTTATGTTCTTCTAGATATTATTACATTTATAACCGTGTGTTGTCCCATTAGGAATATAATCCGTTAATACTGTAGAAGCGTTCCATTCACCCCAGTTGTTCCTGTGAAGTGCACTACGTAGGGTATTCCACCATTTTAAGTGAGATTCCAATCCAAAGGTAATGAAAACGTTCATATGAAGTGAACTTCAAACTGTGTAGGGAGTAGGAAGTAGGAAGCAACGCTTCATCACTATGCCGGAAGCTGGCTGTAACATTTACCCATTGCGTGCGTTGTGGGATCATATATATAGAGAGTCAGAGTCAGAGTCAGAGAGGTTTTATTGTCATTTCAGCTACATACAAGTACATATTGAAACGAAACAGCGTTCCTCTAGGATCACGGTGTAACACGGTACAAAAAGTGCAAGACAATACAAAACAGTGCAAATACAACAATAATACAAAAAATCCTATAATAAATAACTACAAAAGATATTCCTAATTATCCCTAATCTAAACAAGTAATTAGAAGACAGGACTAAAGACAAGTGTTAGTACATGATGGTGAATAGATGGTACAATGGTTCATGAGGTAGTGACATGTTGTACATTAGCAGCGTAAAATTGGCAATGCAGATAAGGTGCCTAAAAAGTAAATATGGTGCAAAATACAAGTAAGGTGCAGAAATTATTGTGCATTTCCAGGAGGTGTGCAAAAATGCAAGTAACAGTCAAAAATGCAAGTAACATAGTCAAAAATGCAAGTAACAGTCAATACAGATCAGTGTGTGGCAGCAGAAAATTTCCGGAGGAAATTTGATTTACAGTTACAGTTGATTTACAGTCCTGAGTTTAGAAGTCTGATTGCTTGAGGGATAAAACTGTTACACAGTCTGGTTGTGTTAGTCCGGATGCTGCGGTATCGTCTCCCAGACGGGAGCAGAGTAAAAAGTCCATGTGATGGATGGGTGGGATCGTCCACAATGCTGAGAGCTTTGCGGATGCAGCGGGTGTTAAAAATGTCCATGAGAGATGGAAGAGCGACCCCGATGATCTTTTCAGCTGTCCTCACTACTCGCTGGAGAGTCTTGCGGTCCGACGCAGTACAATTTCCGAACCAGACAGTGATGCAGCCGCTCAGGATGCTCTCGATTGTTCCTCTGTAGAACGTGGTGAGAATGGGGGGTGGCAGATGAGCTTTCCTCAGTCTTCTCAAAAAGTAGAGGCGCTGCTGGGCTTTCTTGGTGATAGAACTGGTGTTGAGGGTCCAGGTGAGATTCTCCTCCAGATGAACACCGAGAAATTTGGTGCTCTTGACGATCTCAACAGATGAGCCGTCGATGTGCAGTGGGGAGTGGTCCCTTAGTGTCTTTCTAAAGTCAATGACCATCTCTTTGGTTTTATCCACATTCAGAGACAGGTTGTTGACTTGGCACCAGTCCGTTAGATGTTGTACCTCCTCTCTGTACGCTGACTCATCGTTGTTGCTGATGAGTCCCACCACAGTTGTGTCGTCTGCAAACTTAACGATGGAATTCGAGCTGTGCATTGCTGTACAGTCGTGCGTAAGCAGAGTAAACAGCAGTGGACTGAGCACACAGCCTTGGGGAGCGCCGGTGCTCAGTGTGGTGGTGCTGGAGGTGTTCTTACCGATCCGGACGGACTGAGGTCTCTCAGTCAAGAAGTCCAGGATCCAGTTGCAGAGAGAGGTGTTCAGGCCCAGCGTGCTCAGCTTTCCAATTAGATGCTGAGGAATGATGGTGTTGAATGCTAAGCTAAAGTCTATGAACAGCATCCTGACGTAAGTGTTCTTTCTGTCCAGGTGTGTAGAAGCCAGGTGAAGTGTGGTGGATATGGCGTCGTCCGTTGAGCGGTTAGGACGGTACGCAAACTGCAGTGAGTCCATGGTGGGAGGCAGTAGTGTCTTAATATGCCTCATGACTAGTTTCTCGAAGCACTTCGTGATGATAGGCGTGAGTGCTACGGGACGATAGTCGTTGAAGCATGACACAGATGACTTCTTTGGCACGGGTACGATGGTGGTCGTCTTGAGGCACGTTGGAACGATGGCGCTGCTCAGGGAGATGTTGAAGATGTCAGTGAATACATCTGTCAGCTGGTCTGCACATCCTTTGAGCACTCGGCCAGGAATGTTGTCTGGTCCAGAAGCTTTCCGTGGGTTGTCTCTGTGCAGAGTTCTCCTCACGTCCGCTGTGGTGAGACGAAGCACCTGGTCGTCACAAGGTGGGATCATCTTCCTCGCCAACATGTTGTTCTGCGCCTCGAACCGAGCGTAGAAGTCATTCAGCGCATCTGGAAGGGAGGCATCACTGTCACAGACGGGTGGAGTCGTCCTGTAGTTGGTGATGGCCTGGATGCCCTGCCACAAGCGCCGTGTGTCACCGCTGTTCTGGAAGTGGCTGTGGATGTTCTGGCCGTGTGCGCGCTTTGCTTCTCGGATCGCCCGGGACAGTCTGGCTCTCGCTGTTCTCAGAGCCGGCTGGTCACCTGCTTTAAAAGCGGAGTCTCGGGCCCTCAGCAGTGCACGCACCTCTGGAGTCATCCACGGCTTCTGGTTGGGTCTGGAAGTGATGGTTCTAGTGGTAGTGACGTCCTCAATGCATTTGCTGATGTAGCAGGTCACTGAAGTCGTGTACTCCTCTAGATCAGTGTAATCGCCGTATGTTGCAGCCTCCCTAAACATGTCCCAGTCAGTGCACTCAAAACAGTCCTGAAGAGCAGAGATGGATCCTTCTGGCCAGGTTTTCACCTGTTTCTGTACAGGTCTGGAGCGCCTGACGAGTGCTCTGTATGCTGGAATTAGCATTACAGAGATGTGGTCTGAGTATCCGAGGTGGGGGCGGGGCTCCGCCCGGTACGCACCGGCAATGTTAGTGTAAACATTATCCAGCGTGTTCGCTCCTCTCGTAGCAAAGTCCACATGCCGATGGAATTTAGGGAGAACAGACTTGAGATTTGCATGATTAAAATCCCCAGCGATAATAAACAGTCCGTCTGGATGAATGGTCTGTAGTTCGCTGATGGCTCTGTAGAGTTCGCTTACTGCTTCCTTCGCGTTCGCGCTGGGCGGAAGATACACCGCGACAATAAGCACGCTGGTGAATTCCCGTGGTAAATAAAAAGGTCTGCATCTAACAATAGCAAATTCCACCATCGGAGAACAGTACGCCACAACAAGCACAGAGTCCTTGCACCATTCGGTGTTAATGTAAACACAAACGCCTCCTCCTCGTGTTTTACCGGACTGAGCTGCATTTCTATCAGCGCGATACGATGCTAGCCCGTCTAGCTGAATGGCACTGTCTGGAATGTTGTCGCTAAGCCATGTTTCAGTGAAAATTAAAACACAACAGTCTCTGTACTCACATTGGGTCGTTCGCTGAAGTCTGATACAGTCCAGTTTATTCTCCAGAGAGCATGCATTTGCGAGGAATAACGATGGTAGAGCCGGCCGGCTTGGGTTAGCTTTTAGCCTAGCACAGACCCCGGCTCGCTTTCCACGCTTCTGCTTCCTCGAGCACCGCTTGCGGCGCCTGCTCCCCCGGTCACCTGCTTCAGGTAACACCGAGGACTGTAGGCCTGGTTCGCGAAGTAGGCAGAGTCCATGCAGAGTTCGCCGCAGATCATCCCGCAGGTTAGTTTCTGACTGTTTCCTCAGTTGTAGCAGTGTTTGGCGGTTGTAAACTGAGTCAAAAGTGGTTTCCATACGTTTATAAACAAAACTGTCCTAAACAAACTTACAAACTTTTTCTGAAAACAACAAAAAAACACCGTTTTTCGACCCCAGAGCGGCCGCTGCGTGTTAACGCGCCGCCATCTTGGATCATGGCGCATACCGCATACCACATATACTTGTCACACGTAACTAATGTTAACACATGCTGACGCTAGGGACTCTTGTTGTTTACGAGTCATTTTTTGCGAGTCATGAGTCGAGTCCGAGTCGAGTCTGAAGTCGCTGTGTGTGCGACTTACGTCTGAGTCCCCATCTCTGGTATGCGGACACCCAAACATGACATCCACATATAATATAATTTAGCAGCAGCACAACTGCTACACCAATATGATCTTCACTTTTCCACTTTTCCACTTCGTTTTGTTTGAGTGCTTGTTAACATTGTATCTTTTCAAAATAGTGTACAGAGAATCAAAACCACAGGGCAGGATATCGCATCTAGCTCGCTTCAAGCTTAAACTCATAAAATAAATGTATGCTGCTATTTTGATGCAAACTGACCGTTAGTAATGACTATGTTATTATAAAATAACCACCTTACTTGTTTTATTACAGCAGTTACAGACACATATAAGGCTCATGTGGTGTTGAATATACACCAATAGTTTATTCAAATGAATAGAAAAAAGCTTCAAATACAAACTGTACACTTCAGTCCAGCTATTTTTAACTTTTTTTTTTTTTTTTCTTTTATGCATAATTACATTAAAGCAGAAAGTGTAATGAGAATATTTCACCTTAAGGAAAGTATATCTTACATTTTATGCCACAGTAATTATATCTTAGTGTAACAATAGTCATACACTCATACTGCTAGTGTTCATGCACAAAACAAATTGTGTGCATGAGCGGGAGCTAATTACTCATAATGACAGTTGACCGAAGGTGACTATGAAGAAAAAAATTATGCAGAGATGAAGTGGGTGCTTGTTTGCCACTCACGTTATCATATCAAATTATTTTTGCCATGCTATAACACACATAAATACAGTATATTGATTCATCTGTTAAACCATACACATCAGAGAAGGCTTATCCATTAAGGAATGGGAGGACCATGCTCACAAAAATTTCAGTGCAAAATAAATGTGTACGATGGCATATTAACAGAAAAAAAAAAAAAAATAATAATAATAATATATATATATACTGTATATATATATATATATATATATATATATATATATATATATATATATATATATATATACTGTATATATATATATATATATAATTTAAGTTTTGATTTAGAGATTAAAGTGGAAATATTATGGCCATAGCATAAATGATGTTCATGATTTGGTAAAGTTATACTTTCGTATCGGTTTTACAAATAAACAAAGAAATCCCCAATCTCCTGGCACATCAGCACCAGTTTGTTATTAGCATAAGGATGCTGAAACAGCTTTGCAATAAACTGTGTTTATTTAGAAGAAAGTGCGCCACCGGTGCGCTCGGCGTCTGCGCCATCAACAGTACTTCAACCAAGGCATATGGACTCGTACGATAAACTAAAGACGTATGGCTTTGCTATAAATGGTTGCATTGACGAGTTTTGTGATCATGTCATGTGGATGGGAGCGTACAATACAAACAATGACCCAAAAGTAATCATGGGTTACTCGATAACCACAGTTAGGCTCATTGGAGGCCCCTGCTTCTCTGAACTGACATGCCTACGACGGCTACACACTCTTTGACCATAATATTTCGATTTTATTCTCATAATCATTTCAACTTTAATCTTGAAAACAAAACTTGAAAATATTTTTTTTTTTACAGTGACCCTAATACGCCATCGTAGTTTTATCACTTTAAAGTCACAAAAATCATCTTACTGTGTCAAATTACCAACAGCACCCCCTACCGCAATCAAAAAATACTGTAGGGAGGTTTAACCTCCATAAGCCTTCCATCAACTTTCATTATAAAAGCCTCTTACTCCAGCGTCTCGTGAAACCTCATGATTTTAACATGAGGGTGAATGGTCACTATATCCTGGGCTTCTGGTTAGACCCACCCAAATAGAAGATAAACCTTCCTTACTGCCAATTAGTGGAGCTAACTGTGCTTGTGAATACCCAGTCAGCATATCGAGGGCAGGTGCTTAACATTAGTGAACCCAGTTTTAGAAGGAGTTTACCATGTTCACCAAAAAAAGCTTCCATTAAATGAATGAATGATGTGTGCTTTCTTCCTTGTCATTTACAGACACAATGTTATGAAGCAAAAAGCTTCAATCACCAAAGTCACCAATTACAACGCTTTAGCTCATTAGTTGCAGATTAAATCATCTTACTGCTGTTTTTAAATGTATCATGGTTTTAAAAGCCTGCATATATCCTCACTACCACCTCCCTACCACCTCCTTAAGTCCCCCTCCACGCCCAATTCACCAAGCTTTACCTTCCTTCCTCCTTTACTTTTACAACCACCAGCTGCTACTGATACACACATACATTGAATTATCTATTAAGCGATATACTGCTGCTATCTATTAAATTATGTACTGTTCATTAGCAGGGTTTATAATCAGAAAGGTGAAATTGGGTAAGTAGATCAATTAATCAAATTGCTGAAAAGGCAGTATAATGAGTGCAATGAGTTGCAAGAAATGAAATTACTGTTGCTCTTATTGCAGCAGGTTTGCATGGCAAAAAATTACACGATTTAATTAAAGTAAGAAAAATGCAGAAGACACAAGTAGATAAAAAGCAGACATTAAATTAAATGAAATCATTTAGGTGTGTTTCTGTATTAGCTGCTTAAATTCAACTACACAGACGTCCTTTTTATAGACAAAGATCAGGAGAGGAAGAACTTTATGAATCCTGTACAGGGAAAGCACTCAGACAAGAGACAAGGTCAAAGTTTGAGATGCCTTTGTTCGTTCTGAGTACTATATACTATATACTATATATAATATACTATATTGCCAAAAGTATTTGCTCGTCTGCCTTCACACGCATATAAACTTGAGTGATGTCCCATTCTTAATCCATAGGGTTTAATATGATGTCGGCCCACCCTTTGCAGCTATAACAGCTTCAACTCTTCTGTGAAGGCTTTCCACAAGGTTTAGGAGTGTGTTTATGGGATTTTTTGACCATTCTTCCAGAAGCGCATTTGTGAGGTCAGACACTGATGTTTTCCCAAAATCTCTAATTCATCCCAAAGGTGTTCTATCGGGTTGCAGGCCAGTCAAGTTCTTCCACACCAAACTCGCTCATCCATGTCTTTATGGACCTTGCTTTGTGCACTGGTGCGCAGTCATGTTGGAACTGGAATGGGCCATCCCCAAACTGTTCCCACAAAGTTGGGAGCATGAAATTGTCCAAAATCTTTTGGTATGCTGAAGCATTAAGATTTCCTTTCACTGGAACTAAGGGGTTGAGCCCCACTCCTGAAAAACAACCCCACACCATAATCCCCCTTCCACCAAATTTTACACTTGGCACAATGCAGTCAGACAAGTACCGTTCTCCTGGCAACCGCCAAACCCAGACTTGTCGATCGGATTGCCAGACAGAGAAGCATGATTCGTCACTCCAGAGAACACTGCTCTACTGTCCAGTGGCGGCGTGCTTTACACCACTGCATCCGATGCTTTGCATTGCCCTTCGTGATGTAAGGCTTGGATGCAGCTGCTCAGCCATGGAAACCCATTCCATGAAGCTCTCTACACACTGTTCTTGAGCTAATCTGAAGGCCACATAAAGTTTGGAGGTCTGTAGCGATTGACTCTGCAGAAAGTTGGCGACCTCTGCGCACTATGCGCCTCAGCATCCGCTGAACCTGCTCTGTCAATTTACATGGCCTACCACTTCGTGGCTGAGCTGCTGTCATTCCCAATCGCTTCCACTTTGTCATAATACCACTGACAGTTGACTGTGGAATATTTAATAGCAAGGAAATTTCACGACTGGACTTGTTGCACAGGTGGCATCCTATCACGGTATTATGCTGGAATTTACTGAGCTCCTGAGAGCGACCCATTATTTTACAAATGTTTGTAGAAGCAGCCTGCATGCCTAGGTGCTTGGTTTTATACACCTGTGGTCATGGAAGTGATTGGAACACCTGAATTCAGTTATTTGGATGGGTGACTGAATACTTTTGGCAATATAGTGTATCTCTAGAATTAGGTTAAGGCTTAGTTGGAGGAAGTGAGACGTTAAAAACAAGAACAGAACCAGATTAGAACCACTCTGTGGTTAGCGTTATCTGCAGATTACGCTTAATTTAATAATTAGATAGGGAAAGAGCTCTCTCTCTCATTCTCTCTATCCATGTAAGGCTCGGTTGGTCGAAGGTATTAATGAATTAACTTCATTTAATATTGAAGTTTGTTAATTAAATTATTCTTTTATGCAACACCAGCAGAAATGGGGCCCAGATGCCGATTTTTATGATCCAGCAAATTCAAAGCGTCTTTGTGATCTACATAACTGTGCTCTCATTAAAGCTTAGCAAACTCTCTTAAAGAACATTGAAGTTCAGCGAGGTTAATGAAGATGAATACACTTGTAAAGACCCATTTGCAGTGCAGAGACATGCCTACGGCAGCCCAGCTTCACTGTTTCACCTGGCTCTGGCAGTTAGAATAGAGAAGACTGTAGAAAATGCAGCGCAAATGCACCATATATTATGTTTTGTCTATTTCACACCTCCACACAGAAAAGGGAAGTCCTGCTATATAGTTGTATCCCAGAGTGTACTCTAACTTCCTGTACGAGAGACATCCTGGCAAGACAGACACATTTCTCATCATATTTTCACCTGATTACTGCTACTGAATGATTGATGAGAATCACAACTGTCCGACTTCAGCACATCGCCATGGGTCTGCAGCTGTATTGCTGTGAGTCAGTACGTGTGTGTATGTGTTTGGCTAGACAGCAATACTGCACTATATTAAGAAAACACTGCAGAAATACAAGTTTTATTACATATAAGGGAATCATACAGTTGGTGAAGCAGATGGAAAATGATAGTTTGTCCAGACTAGAAGATAAACTGATGCAGTGCACCCATGTTTAATGTGACTATATAGAGCACAATATGGTATCTGTTATTAAGGTCTTCCATCTTTTCTCTGACAAGATCATTTATCTTAATTACAGTTTGGTTGTTTTAACTTTAAACACCTAAACATGCCCTTGTCTTAGAAATCCTACAATCGCATATGTTAACTCATAAAAATAATGGAAAACTGTAACAATTAATAAATATTAAGGATCTGAGAAGATCTTATGGCAGAGCTTTGCCTCCAGAACATCCTTAATATTTCTTAAACTGCTTTTTAGCACTGTCGCCTCACAGCAAGAAGGTCCTGAATTTGATCTTCAGGTTGGGCGATCCGGGTCCTTTCTGTGTGGAGTTTGCATGTTCTCCCCGTGTCTGAGTGAGTTTCCTCTGGGAGCTCCGGTTTCCTCCCACAGTCCAAAAACATTCAAGTGAGGTGAATTGGAGATTGAAAATTGTCCATGTTTGACATTAAACTTGTGAACTTATGAATCTTGTGTTACCAGTTACTACCGTTTCTGTCATGAATGTAACCAAGTAGGGCACCCAGGTGGCACACCAGCGCCGAGATTCTGAATTGGCTGATGCTTGCAGCAGACAAATTGTTAAATCATTTCCCACCCTAGCAGACTGGAAGCCAGAGGGGTGGGGCTGTGAATTAAAGCCAGCCTCACACACAAATCCACCGAGGTGTGGGTGATCAGTAGACTGCGCACACATCACCCCCTCCTTAGGCACCACTAGGGGTTAAAATTCTAATAAATAAATAAATGAACTGCTTTTATACAGGTTTCTGGATGGTTTGTTGTGGGTCCTTGAATCATTCTTTTGTGCTTCTTGCCCCAAGTTATGCAATTTTTGCCCTGCATTGCTACTGATTGATCTATGTCCTCACCCTCACTTACGGTCATGAGCTTTGGGTAATAACAAAGAGCAAGATTGCAGACACACGGTTGAAATGAGTTTTCTCCACTGGCTTGCTGGGCGTACTCTCTTACCCCTTTTCCACCAAAAAAAACGTGGTTCTTGAACCGGTTCTGTTCAGGTTTCTCAGAACCTTGGTGTTCTGTAGAGAACCGACGCACGTTTCCACCAGTTTTTGAGAACCAAGCAGCATCATCAACAGTTGGCGTTACTTAACGAAGTTAAGAGTAGTAATATCATGGCGGAGCGTGTAGATTATGTGCGAGCATTTGTGTTGTTACAGATGTTCGTTTTTATGCAAAAAGCATCAATCAGCTATCGGTGATAAGAAGACATAGATGTGTTTGTCTCAGTTGTTTTCTTTAGTTCATTGACGTGAGAAGCGTTTTGCGCTTCGCTTTCACCGTGACCCTCGGCGCAAATAGCCGATTTGCTCAGCGCTCGACTCGAGCGGTGAAACATCACTAAAGTTCCACAACACGAACAAACATCTGTGTGAAATAACCATCAAACCCACTCTAAAATACAACATGTATCTGTGTTTAGCTGGATTTACTTCACGTGTGTTTATGCAGCTCGGGGAGTTGAAAAAGCTTCATGCTTTATTTTTCACGTTAAGCATTTTCCGTTCTGTCCGGGTCACTTTTAAAACATCACATCACACAGTTCATCTTTTTAAAGGCGCTTTGAAAATATCAGTGGCAAACTTGCTCAAAATGTAATCAGGTGAACTTTAAAAGATAAAAATGCAGCATTAAGCTCCATACGAGACCCCAGCTGACGCCATTGTTGCTGTCGCTATGCTGTACAACATGACACGCCCACAGGTAACGTCACGGTTTGGGCTGAAAAACCAAGTATTCTGTGGTACCAGATTGGCCCGCTAGTTTGCAGTCTGGAACCTCTTTTTTCCGGTGGAAACACGCAGAACCGGTTCAAAGTCAAGTTTAGGAACCGGAACGGTCTCCGTTCCGCATCGGTGGAAAAGGGGTATCTGTGATTGAGTAAGGAGCTCAATGATCTGAGAGGAGCTCTAAGTAGAACCGCTGCTCCTTTGCTTGAAGAGTAGCCAGTTGAGAGTTCGGGCATCTAATAAGGGTGCCTCCTGGGCACCTCCCGTTGGAGGTATACCAGACACGGCCGACGGGGAGGAGGCCCCGGGGAAGACCTACATCCCGCTGGAGGGATTAAGTCTCCTGGCTGGCCTGGGAATGCCTGGGGATCCTACCAGAGGAGCTAGTTAATGTTGCAAAGGGACAGGGTTGCCTGAGCTGCTTGGCTTGCACTGTTGCCACCATGACCCTGAGTAGACAAGTGGAAAAGATAATGATGATGATGTTTCTAAACAGTTTTGTATAATTTTGATTGAGACTAGGTCATAGTGGGTATTTTGGGGAAATTAAGCATTTAAACCTTCTTGGAAAGGTCTGTTTGTCCCGGTCAGTCAGCTTTGATTATCACCAGTGTCTCTCAGATTAAAAGTTTGTTAACAAATGCAAGAAATTACAGTTTTGGCTACATAAATTCTAGCCCAAAACCTTTTTTCCCCCTTGATTTGCTACATTTTATTATGTCTGTTATTATGTTTTAGTAGCTTAAATTCCTCACAGGAAATGCAGGAAACACAAATCACATGTTGGGTTGTTTCTAAAAGTGTAACTTTACAGTAGACCCTTGACTTGTGAATTTAATTGGTTCCGAAGGGCTGTTCTTAAGTCAAAATGTTTGTTAGTTAAACCTATTTTTTCCCATAAGAAATAATGTAAATAGAATTAATCTGTGCCAAACCTCCCAAACCACCCCCTTACATAACCTCTCTAATATCTTAAAAGGTCTTTTTTGTTATAAATACAAGTATATTTTCCCTTAAATCTTAAATTATAAAATAGACATTCCTGTAATAAACAATAATAAACAATATGCAGTAGTACTGTACTGTACATGAAAAATCACACATCACATTTCAGTACATTACATGTGCTGTACTATACACCATAATAAATGTCCTTCTTTTTTTGTAAAATATATCTACCAGAATAATAACTCTCATATTTCTCTATTATTTCCTTCTTTATTCCAATAGTGTTGTATTTTGTAGGTGTAATTGCACGAAAGAAATACTTTACTCAGCCGACTTCCTTCTTTTCTCTCACTCACTGTCCCCTCTGTCTGATACACAGTGACAGATACACAGAAAAAACACCGTCCGCTGTCCGAATGTTCGCTCACTGTATATATATATAAAAAAAAAAAATTTATCATGGATAATGGGTATTGCATTACCTTTAACTTTAAATAAATGAACTGATTTTATTGAGATTTAAAAGTATTTCATGTTTACTTAGGTTAAATTAGTAGGGAAGAAAATTCCACACACTAAGACACTAAAAAAGAGCTGAGAAGGAGGATAAAAAAGTTTCTGCATTATATTTAAAGGCTGTTTTATTTAAAGTGTGTTTTATTCAAGCTTCAAAGTATTCCTATAAGCGTATTTTACTCGTGTCCTCTCTTTAAAGCTGCTGCTTAGCCCGAACCACGGCTGGATGAAATCAAGTCGGAGCTTAGAGCCATGTTAGACACTAGCTTCAAAGAGTGGAATTACAGCATGTTGACACCATGTGCTCATTTACACTTGGGTATAAAAAAAAGAAAACCTCTATTTAACGCTGGTACTTCTAGCGCTACAAGTTCAGCTGATCCATTCTTATACTCACACTTCCTTCTGCTTTGTTATTTTAATGTAGAGGGGTGGCATAGTGGCTCAGTGAGTAGCGCTGTCGCCTCACAGCAAGAAGGTCCTTGGTTCCTTCCTCAGGTGGGTCCTTTCTGTGTGGAGTTTGCATGTTCTCCCCGTGTGGGTTTACTCCGGATGTTCCGGTTTCCTCCCACAGTCCAAAGACATGCAAGTGAGGTGAATTGGAGATACAAAATTGTCCATGACTGTGTTCTATATAACCTTGTGAACTGATGAATCTTGTGTAATGAATAACTACCGTTTCTGTCATGAATGTAACCAAAGTGTAAAACATGATGTTAAAATCCTTATAAATAAACAAACAAACAATTTTAATGTAGGGACTATTGTCTAGCCTTAAGTTCTTAGAATTATTTTGGAACACAATTCTTATAACTTTCAGACAAGAACATTACCTGTTGTTTTAAATAATACCAGTATTTTTTGAAGGGATCGGGGAGCAGTGATTTTGGCTGTAGATGACCGTATACCCAAAGGGCTAAAATAATTATAGTTAAAACACCCCTAGAAAATAAGTGGCACAGGCCGCTCAGGTGGCGCAGCGGTAAAAACACACGCTGGAACCAGAGCTGGGATCTCGAATACATCATATTGAATCTAAGCTCTGCCTGCCGGCTAGGCTGAGCGGCCACATGAACAACGATTGGCCTGTTGTTCAGATATGGGTGGGACTAAGCCGGATGGGGTCTCTCTCTCTCATGACTGGTGCAATTACGACCTCTGCTGGCTGATTGATGGCACCTGCACAGAGATTAGAAAAGAGTGCTCTTAGAGTGTGTCTCTCCGTACACAATGCTGAGCTGCACTGCACTAGTCAAAGTGTAAAAGATAAGATGCATACGGCATGCTGCCCATGTGTCGGAGGGGGCATGGGTTAGCTTTGGATTGGCATTGGTGGATTGGATGCGCTTAAAAGGGAGAAAAAGGGGAGAAAATGCATAAACAAAATATATAAAAAAATAAAAAATAAAAAAATTAGTGGCACCACTGCTGCCTGGGCAACACTACATTTTGATTGAAAAGTAAACTTACAGTACATTATTAGAGTACAGTGGTATTATAGCTGTATATCAATCTGCGGATTGTCGGTTTAAATCCAGCCGCTGCTATGCAGCCACTACTGGGTCCTTGAGCAAGCCCCTTAACCCAGTCTGCTCCAGGGGCGCTGTACAATGGCTGACCCTGCGCTCTGAATCCAACTTCCAAACAAGCTGGGATTTGCTAAAAAAGCATTTAATTGTACTGTATAAGTATACAAAACAAATAAAGGCATCTTAAATCCAGTGACATAAGCACTTAGATGCTGTAGCCCAGCTGTTTTGTTGCAGTTGTTAACAAAGAACTGTACCAAGTAATCTGTTGCAAATGTTTATGGCATGCTGTTGCCGTACAGTCCATTTTTTTCAGCTGCTCCCTTATTTTATGGTCACCATGGCAGATCATTTTGGTCCTCAAACCAGCGCCTTTCTGAAGCAGTTCTTGTTAATGTTATCACTTCCTTTGTGACTAGCATCTACCTTCAAGTTCTAAGAAGTGTTGTTTTTTAACACAATTCTTAGATCAATGAAAAAGGGATCACTGAAAAAATAAGGTATCAAATAGAAGGAAATGCCGTTCTTTCAGCAGGTGGCTGAGCTTTATTCCCATGACGGTAAGGCATATGACTATTTGAATATGAGATAAAAGCTGAAGTTGTTTTGGACATCTTTGAAAGTTTTAGGCATATCTCACTGGATAGAGGCCATGGGGCAAGCCAGAGACCTGCTGGAGGCTTTATATCTCAGATCTGGCTTGAAAACATCTACAGATTCTCAAGGAGAATTGTTGAAGAATGGGAAGGATGAGCTCGTAAAGCCATTATAAAATAAATTCTTTAACCAACACTATCACACAAAGTCACACTAATCACACAAAGCTATTGTCATGTACAGTTTATCAAGCAATCAAAATGATTCAGTCAGGTGATGAAACTATTTAAGGGCTTTATTAGTTGTATCAGGTGTGCTTGAGTTAAAACATCAAATTCCTGGACTGGCTGTAGGTTTATTGACTGTGACATTTAATTGCATGATAGAAATAAGTCAAAAGAGTTTTAAAAAAAGAGATACAGTGTATCACGAAAGTGAGTACACCCCTCACATTTCTGCAAATATTTTATTATATCTTTTCATGGGACAACACTATAGAAATAAAACTTGGATATAACTTAGAGTAGTCAGTGTACAACTTGTATAGCAGTGTAGATTTACTGTCTTCTGAAAATAACTCAACACACAGCCATTAATGTCTAAATGGCTGGCAACATAAGTGAGTACACCCCACAGTGAACATGTCCAAATTGTGCCCAAAGTGTCAATATTTTGTGTGACCACCATTATTATCCAGCACTGCCTTAACCCTCCTGGGCATGGAATTCACCAGAGCTGCACAGGTTGCTACTGGAATCCTCTTCCACTCCTCCATGATGACATCACGGAGCTGGTGGATGTTAGACACCTTGAACTCCTCCACCTTCCACTTGAGGATGCGCCACAGGTGCTCAATTGGGTTTAGTCCATCACCTTTACCTTCAGCTTCCTCAGCAAGGCAGTTGTCATCTTGGAGGTTGTGTTTGGGGTCGTTATCCTGTTGGAAAACTGCCATGAGGCCCAGTTTTCAAAGGGAGGGGATCATGCTCTGTTTCAGAATGTCACAGTACATGTTGGAATTCATGTTTCCCTCAATGAACCGCAGCTCCCCAGTGCCAGCAACACTCATGCAGCCCAAGACCATGATGCTACCACCACCATGCTTGACTGTAGGCAAGATACAGTTGTCTTGGTACTTCTCACCAGGGCGCCGCCACACATGCTGGACACCATCTGAGCCAAACAAGTTTATCTTGGTCTCGTCAGACCACAGGGCATTCCAGTAATCCATGTTCTTGGATTGCTTGTCTTCAGCAAACTGTTTGCGGGCTTTCTTGTGCGTCAGCTTCCTTCTGGGATGACGACCATGCAGACCGAGTTGATGCAGTGTGCGGCGTATGGTCTGAGCACTGACAGGCTGACCTCCCACGTCTTCAACCTCTGCAGCAATGCTGGCAGCACTCATGTGTCTATTTTTTAAAGCCAACCACTGGATATGACGCTGAACACGTGGACTCAACTTCTTTGGTCGACCCTGGCGAAGCCTGTTCCGAGTGGAACCTGTCCTGGAAAACCGCTGTATGACCTTGGCCACCATGCTGTAGCTCAGTTTCAGGGTGTTAGCAATCTTCTTATAGCCCAGGCCATCTTTGTGGAGAGCAACAATTCTATTTCTCACATCCTCAGAGAGTTCTTTGCCATGAGGTGCCATGTTGAATATCCAGTGGCCAGTATGAGAGAATTGTACCCAAAACACCAAATTTAACAGCCCTGCTCCCCATTTACACCTGGGACCTTGACACATGACACCAGGAAGGGACAACGACACATTTGGGCACAATTTGGACATGTTCACTGTGGGGTGTACTCACTTATGTTGCCAGCTATTTAGACATTAATGGCTGTGTGTTGAGTTATTTTCAGAAGACAGTAAATCTACACTGCTATACAAGCTGTACACTGACTACTCTAAGTTATATCCAAGTTTCATGTCTATAGTGTTGTCCCATGAAAAGATATAATGAAATATTTGCAGAAATGTGAGGGGTGTACTCACTTTTGTGATACACTGTAATTGACCTGCACAAACAAGGAAAAGAATAAAAAAGCTTTTTAGAGATACAGTTGGAAGCATGCAAGTTTAAAGTTAAAGGAAAACTGGCTATGCTACCTGGATGTGGTAGAAAGAGGAACTTGCCACCGGGTTCCTGAGGAGGCAGGTGTTCAAAACCCCTCAAATGACTGCAAAAGACCTGCAGCAAGATTTGTAGCAGCAGGCACTGAGGCTTTAATTTGCACAGTAAGGCGCATACTAAACGCTGGAGGTCTCCATGCCTGAATTCCAGGATATACACTGTAAAATATCAAGGTGTCCAAAAACTTTTGGTGACTGTCCTTCCCCTCTGGCATCTGTGTTGCAACTCCATCGAATCCTAACATCTCCAACACCCTAACTATTAACTTGGTTTTGGGCTATGCTTGTAAATAATTCTCTTTGTGATTAACCAATAAAATTCAACTTAGCTTAGACATAGGCTCATTTTTTTTTTTTTATGAATTTTCTCCCAATTTAGTGTAGTCAATTTGTCTTCTGCTGCTGCTGCATTTGAGGTGGGTATATTGCTGCTTATGCCTCCTCCGAACCATGCACAGCCCTTTGCAGAATCCTTTTTCATCTGTTCACTCTGCACAGCTGCCTCTCTATCTGCCAATCAGGGTTCTTACACAGCGTTTGAAGACTCCACCCACATAGTCCGGGCATCCCGCCCTAGCAGAACCGTGTCTGCTGCAGGCACTGCCAATTATGCCCGCTAGATGGCTCCCAGCCGACCGGTGGCATTGCCGAGTTCAGAATCTTGGGACTGGTGTGCTAACGGAATATCCCACTGTGCCACCTGGGCTATCCCCAGCTATTTAAACTCTCTCCCTCATATAATAAACTGAAAGTTTACTCTGACTGTCTATGTGTGATGAGTTTCTTTCCATGCGCATGGTTTTGCAGGACTTGTCCTCTCAGTCAGCAAGTGACACTGGAGTAGAACATCTGAGCAGCAAGATTTCTTTAAGATCTCTTGATGTTCTAACATACACCTATACTGACCCAAAAGCACAAAAAATTTGCCTCCAGTATGCTCAAAACCATATAAATAAGCCACAGACATTTTGGTGTTCTATTCTTTGGAGAGCTGAAACTACTTCGAAACTTTTTGAGCCTGTGGATCTGCAGTATGTCTGGAGGAGGAAGAATGAAGCATCTGCTGAAAAGAGCACCCTGCCTACAGTAAAGCACGACAGTGGCTTGTGATGCTCTGGGTCTGCTTTGCTTTCTCTGGCACTGGAAATCTGTGCAGCGCTGAACCTTGGGCATCCTTGGACGTTCCAAAAGGACAATGATTCAAAGCATATCTCAAAATGTCAAAATTGGTTTTAGAAGAAGTCATTGAAAATTCTGAAGTAGCCATCATAGTGGCACGATTGAACCCCAGAGAAAATCTTTAGTGTGATTTGAAGAAAGCACTTGCAGCAAACCCAAGAATATTAGTGAACTAGAGGCCATTGCAAATGAGAAATGGTTGAGATTTGTTGGAACCACTTGTTACATTAGTTGTGTTAAGCTATTTTAATTGTTTTTATTTGATTGGTTTGTTACAAACAGCTGAAAGTTTGTAAATTTTGCAAATAAACCTAATTAAATTGAATAATTTTGATTGCAACTGTATTACAAAAATCTATTCTTATTTTTTTTATATATAACTCCCTTCAGTGTGAGTGTGTGCTGGCATACATTAAGCACCAAGAAAATGCTCCTCATGCACCAAAACACCACTGGGGAATGGCAGCTGTGGTTTCCCATCTGGGCTGAAAACACTCATGCTCACAAACATACCAAAATTGGAGAGCAAACACCCTGCTCTGCATAGAAAGCACAAGACCTGGCATGTGAGATTTAGCTTGGGGTAATGCCAGCTGCAGGAATTTTAATTATACAATAAAGATATTATGCTGGTAGATTTGTTTAGGTTTGAATTATACCAATATATACCAAGACCCAAATTGTTCAATGCTCTGTTTATTAGCAAAACAACAATTAATTAAGCAGCAATATACAACTATGTATATTTTTTTATACATAGTTATAAAATGTCTTGGAAGCTCCACCATAATACTTGGTTACACTGATACAGTGCTAGTTGTTATTTCAAATAATACCAGAATTGAAGGGATTGGGGAGCAGTGATTTTGGCCATCATGACAGTATACCCAAAGGGCAAAAATAATTATAGTTAAAACACCCCTAGAAAATAAGTGGCACCACTGCTGCCTGTGCAACACCACATTCTGTTTGAATAGTCAGTGGTATTACAGCTTTGGGCTATCAACCAGCTCATTGTTGGTTTAAATCCAGCCTTTGCTATGCAGCCACTGTTGGGTCCTCGAGCAAAACCTGTCTGCTCTAGGGGGACCGTACAATGTACTGTACACTGATCAGCCATAACATTAAAACCACCTCCTTGTTTCTACACTCACTGTCCATTTTATCAGCTCCACTTACCATTTAGAAGCACTTTGTAGTTCCACAATTACTGACTGTAGTCCATCTGTTTCTCTACGTACCTTTTTAGCCGCTTTCACCCTGTTCTTTAATGGTCAGGACCACCACAGGACTGCCACAGAGTAGGTATTATTTGGGTGGTGGATCATTCTCAGCACTGCAGTGACAATGACATGGTGGTGGTGTGTAAGTGTGTGTTGTGCTGGTATGAGTGGATCAGACACATGCTGCCTATGGGGCGCTGTTGGCTGGTAGACTATTCTCAGTTCAGCAGTGACAGTGAGGTGTTTAAAAACTCCATCTGCATTGCTGTTTCTTATCCACTCATACCAGCACAACACACACTAACACACCACCATGTCAGTGTCACTACAGTGTTGAGAATGATCCACCACCCAAATTAAACCTGCTCTGTAGTGGTCCTGTAGGGGTCCTGACCACTGAAGAACAGCATGAAAGGGGGCTAACAAAGCATGCAGAGAAACAGATGGACTACAGTCAGTAATTGTAGAACTACAAAGTGCTTCTATATGGTAAGTGGAGCTGATAAAATGGACAGTGAGTGTAGAAACAGGGAGGTGGTTTTAATGTTATGGCTGATCAGTGTAGTATATGTATATTAGTCAAATAAAGGCATTTTTCTTCTTCGCCTTCTACACAAAAGGGCAAAAGGGGCAGCATGGTGGCAGAGTGGGTAGCACTGTCGCCTCACAGCAATCTTGAGTTCGATTCCCAGGTGAAAAGGTCCAGGTCTCTTCTGTGTGGAGTTTGCATGTTCTCTCCGTGTCTGTGTTGGTTTCCTCTGGGAGCTTCGGTTTGCTCCCACAGTCTAAAGACAAGCAAGTGAGGTGAATTGGAGATACAAAATTGTCTGTGACTGTGTTTGACTTGAACTGATGAATCTTGTGTAACTACCGTTTCTGTCATGAATGTAACCAAAGTGTAAAACATGACAAAATCCAAATAAATAAATAGATAAATCTACAGGCAAAACCTTTATAGTCATCAACAATCCAGTGACATAAGCACTTAGCCCAGCTGTTTTGTTGCAGTTGTTAACAAAGAACTGTACCAAGTAATCTGTTGCAAATGTTTATGGCATGCTGTTGCCTTAACAGCCCATTTTTCTCAGCTGCTCCCATATTGTAGGTTAACATGTTTGATCCATCTGGTCCTCAAACCAGCGCCTTTCTGAAGCAATTCTTGTTAATATTATCAGGCTTGGAACTGGCATTGAGAGCACACTGCTGAGTGCACCTCCCAATGGCTAGGCTGTTCCGCCATCTACCCTGTTATGTCTTGGTAAATGCCTGACAGTCTGACAGCCCCACTGAGATTTGAACCCCAGATCTCAGCATTAGCGGTTTAATGGCTTAACAGTTGCTGTTCTTAATTAACCATTTGCTATAATTTTTGTCTTGTATTCAGTTCCCTCTCCACTAAATGTGAAAATCAGCAGTCTTAAACAGCCAATTTTAGCTACAGCTTCTTCTGTGTGTTGTTTTAGGTTTTAGTGTTTATAGACCACAGGTGGTAAATTCAAGTTCTAAGTTTAAAGAAAATGAAGGTCCTGCCAGGATTACCAACCATACAATTGACATTTGTTGACCTGAGATATCTGGCAAATGCAGGAGTTTCAACAAAATGCTGTGAAGGATTTTTACTAAAACTGAACTTTTCACCTTTGTTACAGACACATTGATGCCACAGTGGCAAGGCTGACACATTCCATTGATGATTGCACCCTTTGTCTCTCTGAGATCTCCTTTTTACCTAGATCATATGACAATTTATTCGTCAGTAATGCTGGTCAATGACTGATCAATTAATTTAATGTTGCATTTATCCAAATGCATAACATTTTGGGTGTGTTCGAAAACATAGTGAGCTCTTTAGATAGACAGCTTTTTACGTCATCCTATGCATGCTCCTGAGAAGAAGGCTGGTCGAATTCTTAGATACCTTAAATGCTGCCCAGTAAGGTACCTTAAATTTGACCGGTATTTTGACTGAATAACGAGGGAGCATCCGATGCATCCTTAGCGATGAAAGCAATCCCAGTATTCAGTGCGGCACAACTTTTCTCACAAAAAAATTACAAATAGGGTGGACGAATGCGGAGCAGTTATTTTTTCAAATGTAAATAAATTCTCATTGATTTTTAATTTGTATAAACGTGTAAAGTGTCATTTATTTGCAAATTCGGGCTCATCAGTGACAATTTAACCAGTTTCAGTACACAGAGGGAGATGTTAGTTTACATGCTAGTGCATTGTACCACCTCATCCCATTGGTTTGAATGGCATGAGGTTAAATGTGTTAGCTTAGTAAGCGAAAACTAATGTAATCGACGTAATCTGTCTAAGTAGTGCGTCCAAATAACCTGACTTATAAGTTGATGACTTAATAGAATCCTCTCTACTTAGGCAGCTCACTTGGTTTTCGAACAGACCCATTGATACACTGTAAGGCAGTGCTTTTGTTAGATGTGACACATTTGGTTTGGTTTTTAGACTTTAGACATTTAGACGTAAGGTCTTCTACCTTATTTAAAGTCAGGACACATTCATATTTAAAGTATTAAAATTACATACCAAACAATCATTTTTAAGGTCTCATATTCTCTCTTAGCTGATCTCATATAAATAATTTAGTATGTCCTAATTTCCTACTAATAATAGCTGGTCTTGGTGTATGATTTGCTCTTTGTTGTGCAAACTTAGCCATATTCCATCTTATTATATTCCATTTTACACAGAGCTCACTGCTTCAAAGAGACTGAGAAAAATATTTCAAAGGCTTTGAACTCTGACAGCTAACATAGAAGAAAACCAGAAGGAGGCGAAATAAATTTATGATTATGTATGAGACGATCTAATTATTATGGGTGAATTTTAAAAATATTATTGATGTTTTAAGAAAAAAATGTTTGCAAATGAGGGGTTTTGTTAGGAAAATGTGCTCTACAGTTTTGTTTACACCCTCCGATGTGTGAAAATGTGTTTCTTTCCAACTACTTGAAAAAAAATTGGGGCAGCATGTGAAATGCAAATTAAATGTTTTTGACACAGACTATGCTGATTATAAGTGACAATGATAGCCTAGTGGGTAGAGCTTTGGGCTATCAACTGAAAGGTTGAGTGTTCGAATCCCAGCTCTGCCATGGAGCCACTGTTGGCCCCTTGAGCAAGCCCCTTAACCCTCTCTGCTCCAGGGGTGCCGAACGATGACTGACGCTGTGCCCTGACCCCAGCTTCCAAACAAGCTGGGATACTCAAAGAAAGAATTTCAATGTACTGTACACCTTTATGTGTATATATGACATTTGTCAAAGTCATATTGATGCCCATGAATCTGGAATGAGCTCATGTGTGCTAATGTGCAGATTAGGTTGCACATTTAAAAAAGCGTCCACCCAGCCGCTCAGGTGGCGCAGCAGTAAAAGCACAAGCTGGAACCAGAGCTGGGATCTCGAATACATCGTATCGAATCTCAGCTCTGCCTTCCGGCTAGGCTGAGCAGCCACATGAACAACGATTGGCCTGTTGTTCAAATATGGGTGGGATTAAGCCGTATAGGGTCCCTTTCTCATAACTAATGCATTTACGACCTCTGCTGGCTGATTGATGGCACCTGCACAGAGATTAGAAAAGAGTGCTCTCAGGGTGTCTCTCTCCGTACACAGTGCTGAGCTGCACTGCACTCATCAAAGTGTAGGTGATGAGATGCATACGGCATGCTGCCCACGTGTCGGAGGTGGTGTGGGTTAGTTTCGTTCTCCTCAATCAGAGCAGGGATCGGCATTGGTGGAGAGGGAGCATGATGTAATCGGGCAATTGGACGCGCTAAAAGGGAGAAAAAAGGGGAGAAAATGCATAAACTATATATATATGTATATATATATATACACAGTATATATATATATATATATATATATATATATATATATATATATATATATATATATACAGTCATGTGAAAAAGTTAGGACACCCCATGAGAACCTTTGTCTTTTTGAACATATTTAAACATATGGACATTTGAGCTTCATTTGAACAGTACTGAGAGATTGAGCTTATATAACTAAACAACAAAAATGTTAAAAAATACTTTTAAACTCAAGTTGTAAAATGTAATGAACAAAAATGGAAATGTATTGTGAGGAAAAAGTTAGGACACCCTATGCCCTAATAGCTGGTATTTCTCCATTTGGCTGAAATAATTAGACATTTCCTATAACCATCTACCAGTCTCTGACATCGACTGGTGGAAAGTTTTTCCCACTCCTCCATGCAGAATTTCTTCAGCTGTGTGAGGTTTGAGGGGTTTCTTGCATGCACAGCCCGTTTCAAATCAGCCTACAGCATCTCAATAGGATTAAGATTCGGGCTTTGACCTGGTCATTCCAGAAGTCTCAATTTCTTTCTTTTGAGCCATTCCTTGGTGGATTTACTGGAATGTTTTGGTTCGTTGTCCTGCTGCATGGTCCACCTCCGCTTCAGTTTTTGGACAGTTTTTTACATTTTCCTCAAGCACCCTCTGATACAGTGAAGAATTAATTGTAAATTCTATAATGGAGAGCTTGCCAGGCCATGCTGCTACAAAGCAGCCCCAAACCATGACATTTCCACCTTCATGCTTCACAGTTGAGTATGAGGTTCTTGTGCTCAAATGCTGTGTTTGGTTTGCGCCAAAGATGTCTTCTGTTACTGTGCCCAAATAATTCAACTTTGGATTCATCTGTCCAAAGCACATTGTTCCAGAAGTCCTGGTCTTTGTCTAGGTGTTCTCTGGTAAATTTTAGTCTTGCCCTGATGTTTTTTTGACAGCAAGGGTTTCTTCCTTGCACACCTCCCATGAAAATCAAACTTGTGCAGTCTCTTTCTGATGATAGATGCATGTACCTTCCTATCAACTGTGGCAAGAGCTACCTGTAGGTCCTGTGATGACATTGAAGGATTATTGGAGACTTCTTTATGCATATTGCGGTCTGCTCTTGGGCTGAACTTGCTAGGACGGCCTGACCTGGCCATGTTGGCAGTTGTTTTAAATGTTCTCCACTTGTAAATTATTTTCCGGACAGTGGAATGGCTGATTTCTAATTGTTTTGAGATCTTTTTAAATCCTGTCCCAGACTAATATGCATCTACAACCTTATTTCTGAAGGCCTCAGAGAGCTCTTTAGATCTCACCATGGTGATACCACTCACTTCAACAATCATAGGCAAACCAAACTTATGTCTGAGGTTTAAATAAAACTCCAATGTCCTCTAACAATGGTCTAATCATTGCAGCTGATGTGGTGCACCTGATTCTAATTTTAGTAGTATTAAAGTAGAATTAAATGTGGGGGTGTCCTAACTTTTTCCTCACAATAAATTTCCATTTTTGTTCATTACATTTTACAACTTGTGTTTAAAAGTAATGAAAAAAATTTTTTGTTTAGTTATATAAGCTCCATCTCTCAGTACTGTTCAAATGAAGCTCAAATGTTCATATGTTTAAATATGTTCAAAAAGACAAAGGTTTTCATGGGGTGTCCTAACTTTTTCATATATATACTGTATATATATATATATAAATATATATATATATATATACAGTTGGGGAAATAAGTATTTGATCCCCTGCTGATTTTGTAAGTTTACCCCCTTACAAAGACTTGAACAGTCTATAATTTTTATGGAAGGTTTATTTTAACAGAGAGAGACAGAATATCAACAAAAAATCCAGAAAAAAAACATTAAATAAAAGTTATAAATTAATTTGTATTTAATTAAGGGAAATAAGTATTTGATCCCCTACCAACCAACAAGATTCTGACCCCCACAGACCGGTTATGTGCCCATGAGGCACACAAATTAGTCCTGTCCCTGTATAAAAGACTCCTGTCACAGAATCAGTTTCTTCCGTTCAAATCTCTCGACCACCATGGGCAAGACCAAAAAGCTAGGACGTCAGGGACGTCAGGGACAAGATTGTAGACCTACACAAGGCTGGAATGGGCTACAAGACCATCAGCAAGAAGCTTGGTGAGAAAGAGACCACTGTTGGTGCGATAATTCGAAAATGGAAGAAATACAAGATCACAGTCAATTGCCCTCGCTCTGGAGCTCCATGCAAGATCTCACCTGGTGGGGTAAGAATGATTCTGAGAAAGGTGAGGTCAGCCCAGAATTACACGGGAGGAGCTTGTCAATTATCTCAAGGGAGCTGGGAGCACAGTCACCAAGAAAACCATTAGTAACACACTTCGCCGTAATGGATTGAGATCCTGCAGTGCCCGCAAAGTCCCTTTGCTCAAGAAGGCTCATGTTCAGGCCCGTCTGAAGTTTGCCAATGAACACCTGAATGATTCAGAGAAAGCTTGGGAGAATGTGATATGGTCAGATGAGACCAAAATTGAGCTCTTTGGCATCAACTCCACTCGCCGTGTTTGGAGGCAGAGAAATGCCCAGTGGGGATGGTGTTCTTGGGGTCATATTTAGCATTTCTCTGCTCCCAGCTCCCTTGAGATCATTGACAAGCTCCTCCCGTGTAATTCTGGACTGACCTCACCTTTCTCAGAATCATTCTTACCCCACCAGGTGAGATCTTGCATGGAGCTCCAGAGTGAGGGTGATTGACTGTGATCTTGTATTTCTTCCATTTTCGAATTATCGCACCAACAGTGGTCTCTTTCTCACCAAACTTCTTGCTGATGGTCTTGTAGCCCATTCCAGCCTTGTGCAGGTCTACAATCTTGTCCCTGACGTCCTTTGATAGCTCTTTGGTCTTGCCCATGGTGGTCGAGAGATTTAAACGGAAGAAACTGATTCTGTGACAGGTGTCTTTTATACAGGGACAGGACTAATTTGTGTGCCTCATGGGCACATAACCGGTCTGTGGGGGTCAGAATTCTTGTTGGTTGGTAGGGGATCAAATACTTATTTCCCTTAATTAAATACTAATTAATTTATAACTTTTATTTAATGTTTTTTTTCTGGATTTTTTTGTTGATATTCTGTCTCTCTCTGTTAAAATAAACCTTCCATAAAAATTATAGACTGTTCAAGTCTTTGTAAGGGGGTACTTACAAAATTAGCAGGGGATCAAATACTTATTTCCCCCACTGTATATACTGTATATATATATATACAGGGGTTGGACAAAATAACTGAAACACCTGTCATTTTAGTGTGGGAGGTTTCATGGCTAAATTGGACCAGTCTGGTGGCCAATCTTCATTAATTGCACATTGCACCAGTAAGAGCAGAGTGTGAAGGTTCAATTAGCAGGGTAAGAGCACAGTTTTGCTCAAAATATTGCAATGCACACAACATTATGGGTGACATACCAGAGTTCAAAAGAGGACAAATTGTTGGTGCACGTCTTGCTGGCGCATCTGTGACCAAGACAGCAAGTCTTTGTGATGTATCAAGAGCCACGGTATCCAGGGTAATGTCAGCATACCACCAAGAAGGACAAACCACATCCAACAGGATTAACTGTGGACGCAAGAGGAAGCTGTCTGAAAGGGATGTTTGGGTGCTAACCCGGATTGTATCCAAAAAACATAAAACCACGGCTGCCCAAATCACGGCAGAATTAAATGTGCACCTCAACTCTCCTGTTTCCACCAGAACTGTCCGTCGGGAGCTCCACAGGGTCGATATACACGGCCGGGCTGCTATAGCCAAACCTTTGGTCACTCGTGCCAATGCCAAACGTCGGTTTCAATGGTGCAAGGAGCGCAAATCTTGGGCTGTGGACAATGTGAAACATGTATTGTTCTCTGATGAGTCCACCTTTACTGTTTTCCCCACATCCGGGAGAGTTACGGTGTGGAGAAGCCCCAAAGAAGCGTACCACCCAGACTGTTGCATGCCCAGAGTGAAGCATGGGGGTGGATCAGTGATGGTTTGGGCTGCCATATCATGGCATTCCCTTGGCCCAATACTTGTGCTAGATGGGCGCGTCACTGCCAAGGACTACCGAACCATTCTGGAGGACCATGTGCATCCAATGGCGGTGCCGTGTATCAGGATGACAATGCACCAATACACACAACAATTGTCATTGTCACAGCTCTCCTCAATTAGGGTGGGGATTGGCATCAGTAGAGAGGAAGCGTAATGCAATCGGGTAACTGGATATGCTAAAAGTCAGGAGAAAATTTAAATATTATTTAAATATTAAATACAATGTGTCTAATTTAAGACACAAGGCCTTGCCCAGTCTTTTCTTAAAAGAATACACTACAAAGTAGTGACCACATAATACCAAAAATTATAGACATTTTTACCATGTAAACAAACGTTTATTTAACAAGAAAATGACCATTATGTTTTGGCTAACCAATTAATATTTTGTAAATACATTTAAATATGATGCTTGCAAAACACTCAAAGTTAGGAAAACTGTCAACTATTGTGATAAACATCATCATTATAATAATAATTATAATAATAATAATAATAATAGATCATAAATAAATGCGGACCAAAAACTGATCCCTGTGGCATCTCCTGATTGATATTTGAATTTGCCAACCAAACAAAAAAAGGCTGCAAAGGCAGTATCACAGTTGCCTAGGTAAGATTCAACATAAGATAATTATCATCTTGTGGTTATCTTATTGCCTTGTGGTAATCCTATTGTGGTTAAAGCACTTGGATGTCAAAAGCACTTGGATCTAAGAGAAGTAAAATGTTAATGAGACCAGAGAAGGTCATTAGCCACCCATTTGGAAAAAAACAGACATGAAGTTCTCTGTGCCAAAAGACAAAAAGGACAATGCAGACTGTTATTAGCAAAAGGGGAAAAGCCATCATCTGTCATATTATAGGAGTGCATCAGTGCCCACGGCATGGGTGACTTGCATGAATGTCATATGACATAGACATATGTCATAAGACAGAGAGGTATGCTGCCAACAAAGCAAAATTTGTTTTACTGGAAAGTTCATTCTTATTTTAGCAAGACGATGTCAGACCTCATTCTGCATGCACTGCAACAGTGGGGCTGCTGAGAGACAGTAGGCACATGTGCTGAACTAGCCTGTCTGTAGTTTAGATCTGTCTTGTATTAAAAATGTTTGCTCAGCTCGGCTACCGGCAGGCTGGGCGCCTAGATGAACAATAATTGGCTCGTTCATAGGGAGGGTGCCAAAAGAGATTTCCCATAACTGGTGCGGAAGATAATGGGATCAGGGTGTGTCTGTCCATACACAAAGCTGGTCCACATATGAACTCGCTTCATGAAGCCTTGGTGTTGTCCTGGATAACCAGCTGACCTTCTCTCCTTATATAGCCAACATGACAAGATCGTGCCGGTTCCTCCTGTACAACATCAGGAAGATTCGACCATTTCTCTCCAGGGAAGCAACCCAGATTCCGGTCCAATAACTTGTAATCTCACGGTTGGACTACTGCAACTCCCTCCTGGCAGGAGTTCCCATGTCCACTATTAAACCCTTGCAGCTCATTCAAAATGCAGCTGCCCGTCTGGTTTTTAACCAGCCCAAACACTGCCACATCACCCCACTGCTGCGTTCTCTTCAATGGCTTCCTGTAGCTGCACGCATTCAGTTTAAAACACTGACGCTTGCCTACAAAGCCAAAAATGGACCAGCCCCAAGCTACCTTCGCGGTCTAATCAAACCCCGCTCTGTACCACGCAACCTCCGAGCCTCTAGTCTCGCACGACTTGAGCCTCCACCCAGGACTAAAGGAAGACAAGCATCAAGGCTCTTCTCTGTTCTGGCACCCAAGTGGTGGAATGAACTTCCTCTGTCTGTCTGAACATCTGAGTCTCTTGCTGTCTTTAAAAAACGATTAAAAACCCACCTTTTTACTAAGCACTTAAGCTGACTTGTACTTATTAACTAACATTTTTTTCCATTTCCAAAAAAAAAAAAAAAAAAAAACACTTTGGTTCTAACAGGTTTCAGCAGATTTGTGTTCTTCGACTGTTGTTTACTTAAACTTGAGAAATGAAATGTTTACTATGGAAGCACTTCCACTAAGTCGCTCTGGATAAGAGCGTCTGCTAAATGCAGAAAATGTAAATGTAAAATGTAAGACACCACCACCATGTCAGTGATGAGAATGATCCCCCACCCAAACAATACCTGCTCTGTAGTGGTCTTGTGGGGGTCCTGACCATTTGAAGAACAGGGTGAAAGCAGGCTAAAAAGGTATGCAGAGAAACAGATGGACTACAGTCAGTAATTGTAGAACTATAAAGTGCTTCCATATGGTAAATGGAGCTGATAAAATAGACAGTGATGTGGTTTTAATGTTATGGCTGATGGGTGTATGTCATAATATCCATCATAAATATAAATATGTGATTTGAAAGGGTGGGAAATTAATAGCACTTTAAAGTAAAGTAAAAATCCTAGTTACAAACACAGCTGCAAACAAAGAAATACATTAGTCTGACTTCCAATTAACAGCATGTATCAGCCATAAAATCATTCTTACAATAACTTGTGTGATTTCAAAGCAGCATGAGATAACTACCAGATTTCTGAAAAGAATAAACAGCATAAACAGAGAGGAAAACAGACCCAAACCGCAGGTGTTATATTCGAAAAAATGAAAGGGAAAAAAAAATAAAGAAAAAATATTCATAAAAGCCAAAAGTCATGCCAGAAAATGTCAAACATGGAAAAAAACAACATCAGCAAAGTGGAACAGTGATTGAATTTTGGTGCTGACAGAGATAGATGACACTTTACAGGCTTATTTCTAAATGTCCCAACAACAGAAGCTGTATCATTAGCTTCACAAAGCTGGAGTTCTTGGTAGGGCTGCAGTATGGAATTTTTTTGTACTAAATGCCAATGCACAGCTTGGAATGAGGATCACAAAACCCCTGAGGTAGATCCATAGTGATATTTGCATCAATCTGGTCAAAATCATTGGGTCTAATAATTGATTTGCATGGGTGTATACCAGCAAACGAATATCAAGCAATGTTTTTTTTGTTTGTGCATTTTCTCCCTCATTTTTCTCCCGACTTCAGCATATCCAATTACCCAACTGCATTATGCTTCCTCTCTACTGATGTTGATCACCACCCTGGTTGAGGAGAGCCAAGACTGACACACGCCCCCTCCAACACGTGTGCAGTAGCTGACTGCATCTTTTTACCTGCACGAGGCGAGTTCATATGCGGATCAGCTTTGTGTACGGAGAGCCACACCCTGATCAACGCATTATCCCTTGTCTCTGTGCAGGCGCCATAGACAAACGACAAGTTTGAATTGTCAGCTCTGGTGTGCTAGCGTGTTTTACCGCTGTGCCACCTAAGCACAGTCAAGCAATTTTCTGAGGACCAGGTGTACAAATATCATATTTCAGGATGATGATGTTCTCATACATGCTGCTAACTTATCTTCTTGAAGAAGAACAAAGCAACACCTTCCCCCACTTACTATTAGTCTACTGAAATTAATACATTGTAATTTGTATTTAATGTTCTGGCAACTTTAAATGTCATCTAAATGGGTTCTAAGCATGGCGCCCCCCGAGGCGGACGTGTTTGCTCGCTCTGCACAAGGATGTAACTTTTTTCGACTTTTTTTTTCTTTTTGTATGTATATTTTTCTCATTTTGAACATGGTGCATAAATGCCTTGCATTACATACATACAGCAGACAGGCATTATTGGATATCGCTGCACATAACTTTGAGTTTACTGGTCATATTCCGTCGGAGCTGCAACTCATTGTGCGCTCACATAGCCACCGCCGCTACACCCAGGAAGGCCCCGAAGCTCCGGCCTCGAGTGAGTACGCGGACCCAAGGAAAGCGCTTCGTAGGCGGCGACGTAAGCGAGGCAAGAGAGGCGGGCTCCATGTTAGGCTAAAGGCTTGCGCTAGCCGACCACCGCTACCCAGCCTCTTGCTAGCCAACGTACGGTCTCTGGAGAACAAGTTGGACGAACTAAGAGCCAGAATTACATCGCAAAGGGAAATAAGAGAATGCTGCGCTCTGATTTTCTGTGAAACCTGGCTTCTAGAGAACGTCCCGGACTCTGCCGTTCAGCTCGAGACTCATTCATTACACCGTGGAGATCGGACTGCAGCCTCCGGTAAAACAACAGGAGGGGGTGTGTGCGTGTATGTTAACAACGCGTGGTGTAAAGATGTACAGACTGTATATAAGCACTGTTCCCCAGATCTGGAGTTTTTATTGCTGAAATGCCGTCCCTTTTATTTACCAAGGGAATTCACGAGCGTGTTTTTGGTCGCTGTTTACATCCATCCGCGGGCTAACTACACAGCGGCGCTAAGTAAGCTCTATGACGTCATCAGCGCGCTGGAGACTAACCATCCTGACGCTGTTTTCATTGTTGCGGGTGATTTTAACCAGTGCAATCTACGGACTGTATTAACTGAATACCACCAGCATGTGAAAATTCCCACCCGTGGCAAGAACATCTTAGACCACGTTTACAGCAACATACGTGGTGGATTTAGGGCTGCACCCCGCCCTCCATTTGGAGAATCAGATCACATCTCTTTGTTCCTATACCCGGCCTATAGACAAAGACTCAAACAATCAAACCCTGTTAGCAGACAGGTTCAGCTATTGACATCAGAGGCTGAGAGCACTCTACAGGACTGTTTTGCCATAACAGACTGGGATGTGTTTAGAGAGGCAGCCACTATGGAAGACTCGTCTGTGAACATAGATAACTATGCTGAGTATGTGACTGGGTACATTGGCACTTGCATTGAGAACATTGTGCCCACCATAAAAGTCAGGAAATTCCCTAACCAGAAGCCCTGGATAAATGGTGAGGTACTGCAAATGCTACGAGCACGCTCTATTGCATTTAGATCTGGTGATGAGACCGAGCTCAAAGTAGCACAGTACAGACTGAAGAAGGCCATAAGATCAGCCAAGAGACAATATAGAGAGAAAACAGAGGGATTTTACTCCACTACTGACCCCAGGCATATGTGGCAATGTCTGGAACAGATTACAGATTATAGGTCTAGGCCCAACAACACCATAAGCGCCTCAAACAGCCTTCCAGACGACCTCAATGCATTCTACACCCGCTTTGAGACGTCGATCCCCACTAGCCCCACAGAGAATACACACACCTCCATTACGCAACCCTCCTCCCCTCCACCAGTTGTCTTACCAGCCCAGGTACACAAAGCCCTGAAGAGGATCAACCCCCGCAAAGCTGCAGGACCTGACAACATTCCTGGGCGGGCCCTCAGAGCATGTGCTAACGAGCTGGCTGATGTTTTTACTTCTATCTTCAACCTTTCCCTCAGACAATGCACAGTTCCCACCTGTTACAAGACCACCACCATCGTCCCTCTCCCCAAGAAGAACCCCCCATCTTGTCTGAATGACTACAGGCCAGTAGCACTCACTCCAATCATTATGAAGTGCTTCGAGAGAGTGGTGCTGGCCCACATTCAGAGCAATATACCAGGCACTACAGACCCCCTACAATATGCATACAGGGCCAACAGGTCTACCTCGGATGCCATCGCCGCAACCCTTCATGTCTCTCTCTCACACCTGGAATATAAAGACTCCTACGTCAGGATACTCTTTATTGACTACAGCTCCACCTTTAACACGGTTATACCTCACAAACTTACACATAAACTGTCATCTCTTGGACTACACCCCACCATCTGTGACTGGCTTTTAAACTTCCTGACTGGTAGGCCTCAGTCTGTTAGGATTGGAAACAGGACATCAGCCAGCATAATCACCAATATTGGTACCCCGCAGGGCTGTGTCCTCAGCCCTATCCTCTACACCCTGTTTACCCACGACTGTGTCGCCTCCCACCCCGACAACATCATCCTGAAGTTTGCTGACGACACTGCTGTGATAGGTCGTATCACTGGAGGAGAGGAGGCAGCCTACAGGAGTGAGGTGAACAGTCTGGTTACCTGGTGTGTGGACAATAACCTTACACTCAACATAGACAAGACCAAGGAGATGATAGTGGACATGAGGAGGGAGAGGAGACCTCATCAGCCACTGTTTATCCGGGACCTTGAGGTGGAGAGGGTGAACAGTTTTAAATACCTAGGGGTCCACATCAGTGATGACCTCACTTGGACACTAAACACCACACAGGTGTTAAAGAGGGCTCAGCAGCGGTTGTATTTCTTGAGGAGGCTGAGGAAATTTGGCATGTCACCCAAAATACTCAGCAACTTCTACCGCTGCATCATTAAGTCCATCCTGACCAATTGCATCACCGTGTGGTACGGCAGTTCTACTGTGAAGGATCGCAAACGCCTGGAGAGAGTGATAAAGACTGCTACGAAAATCACCAGGACGGTACAACCCTCTCTCCAGAGCATCTACCATCACAGAGTCCACAGGAGAGCTGCGTCCATCATCAAAGACCCCACCCACCCCCAACATGGACTATTCACACTTCTACCCTCAGGCCGGAGATACAGAAGTGTGAAATGCAGGACAACAAGACTAAAGATCTCTTTTTTTCCCACAGCTATCAGACTCTTAAACAGCTGAGCTGACTATTCATAGACACGATCACACTTGCACACAATACTTGCACTATACCACATATGACTGTTTACAGGTCTACATACAGCTGCACATGTATGTTTACACTAATGTCTTTACATTTTGCACATGTAACTATATTGTCTGATTGCAATATATCTGCTCTTTTCTTGCACAATGTACATAACTTATACTCAGCGTGTTTTTTTTACTATATCTAACTTTTATTTCTTAATTTTATTTTATTTTATTATTATCTTTGTACTTTGTTACATCATGTGTGGACAGCAAAATAAGAATTTCATTGTACAGGGAAACACGTTTCCTACTGTACATATGACAATAAAGCTTTGAAATCTTGAAATCTTGAAATCATCTATTTACATTTACATTTTTCGGCATTTAGCAGACACTCTTATCCAGAGCCATAGGATGGACATTGGAGCACCAGCCAGGAGGGAGTTGCAGTAGTCCAACCTTGAGATTACAAGTGACTGCACAAGAATCTGAGTGGCTTCCATGTAGAGAAATGGCTGAATCTTTCTGATGTTGTAGTGAAGGAACCGGCACGATCTTGTCATGTTGGCTACATGAGGACAGAGAAGGTCAGCTGGTTATCCAGGACAACACCAAGGTTTCATGCATTATCAGATGGTTTGATCTGGGAGTCATCAAGAGAGATGACTAGGTCCTGGGTTGGAGATTGATCTCCAGGAATAAGTAACAGCTCTGTCTTGCTGGGATTAAGTTTCAGGTGATGAGCTGACATCCAATGTGAGATATCTCGCAGATATGCTGAAATGCGAGTCAAGACTTGTGTTTCTGAAGGAGGAAATGACAGAATGAGCTGAGTATCATCTGCATAGGAGTGGTAAGAGAAGCCATGGGAGGCTATAACCTTACCCAGACAGCGGGTGTAGATAAAGAATAGAAGTGGTCCAAGTACAGAGCCCTGAGGAACACCGGTTGAGAGAGTGCATGGAGGGGATATAAATGGGTCAAGAAGAATGAGGACTGATGACAGTTTGGCTGCATGAAGCTTCTTAGTAACAGCCACAAGGGCTGTTTATGTAGAGTGTGCTGCCTTGAAGCCAAACTGATCCGGATCGTGGAGGTCATTTACATTATTTTAAAGCATGTAACATGGCTATAACAGCCACTACTTTTCTGGTTAGGCTTTTTTCTGCTTATTCAGTCATGAAAGCAGTATTAGGTCAGTCATTAATATTGGACAAACAGGCTTGACTTGCAATTGACCTTTTAAATTCAAGGCTCTATGTTACCACACTTGTATGGACCTTGCTTTGTACAGTCATGCATGCCACTACATTAAGCATACTGTATATTAATAATCCCTTACTGACTGAATAATTGTAATTTATTGCCTGGAAGAAATTGAGGCATCTATCAGTAAGAAACAGAATTTTATTTATAGAAAAAACAAAAAGCTATAACATTGGCAGCTTAGATTTTTCCCACAAATGTAGTTGTTCATGTCACTTCATTGTGAAATGGAGAGAAAACTGTAAAACAACATGGCTAGGACAAGAAAATGAGAGTTTGAAATGTCAACCTGCATTTTTACTGTCCGCTGACTGCACTTATATCGGACTAGGAAAGACAAGCATGCACACTGCTAACCCGAATGGAAGCTGTTTCGTGTGTGTGTGTGTGTGTGTGTGTGTGTGTGTGTGAATATATATGCTGTCTTATAGCATGTCCAGACCAATTTTAGAGAAGGTACCCAGGAGTGACACCAAATGAGGCATAGGAGGCCACAGATGAATAACACAAATTGAGGGTACTTGCTGTGGGTAAATAACATTTCCATCCATATATAGTCAGTATTTAGTTCCCATGTGCTGCACTGAACAATTGTGGATACATCTGTTTTGTTTACGTGTTAGGAATTTACCAGTGCTTAAATGAGTGACTCAAATGGGGTGTCTTTTTGGAGTAAGTGACTCACCAACTGATAGATGCCTGATAGTCTATGGGACCAGTTTGGTGTGTGTGCATACTATAGAGTGATTGCTATGCTAATACTATGAGTAACTAAAGTTATTAACCATTTTAAAACTACTCAGAAAAAAAAATACAAATTAAAACATAACTTTGTTTAGCATTGACATGATTTACTGATCTAAATGATGGAGATTAAAAAAATAAAAATAACACGCAGCACTGCTGTGTCTAATCCACTCATACCAGCACAACACACACTAACACACCACCACCATGTCATTGTCACTGCAGTGCTGAGAATGATCCACCACCCAAATAATACCTGCTCTGTAGTGGTCCTGTGAGAGTCCTGACTAGGGCTGAACCGATTCCTCGAGATACTCGAGTAATTCGATTACTGAAAATCATCGATGCGATTTTTCGCATCGAGGCATCATTTAATCCATACAACTATATACAGCTCACGCTGTTTCGCACGGACGACTTTTACTTTTGCACAACGCGTTCACGCTGTAGGCAGGTGATGTGAAGTAGCCGAGGGCTGCGTTCGAGATCACATACTTAAACAGAACTTAACAGTACTTAAACCGGGTACTTTTCGCGTACAGTTTAATGAATACTACGTATTTGGACACGCTCGCCGCTCCTGCGTAATGTTCAGTATGAAAGTAGGCGATTTAGGACGCAGCGAGATTTGATAGCACGGACTGCAAAATGGAGAGAGAGAGAAAATAGCGAGGGGCGAAAAGAGGAGACTGGACAGAGAAAACCACAGAAAGTTTGAGATCATTTTAAGCTGAAAAAAATGAAAACTCAGAACAACATCCACCCCATCAGAGCATCTTGTTGATACGCTGACTTTTCTTCATTGCAACCACCACACGCTTTTTTTTAAAAGGCTTAGGCAAACACACATGTACACACACACAAACTCCAAATCTACCTCATCTAGGAGATACAATCCTGACAGAACTTTTTTTTGCCTCCTACAAATACCACAAAGCATCCCGACAAAACATTAAAGGTGTATGTTATGTATGAGCTGTAGCTAAAACTTTTAGTTCTGAAAGTTGCACAAAGTAGAGCCAATGTTTATGTATTATTGTTTTTTATTATTTATGCCTTAGTTTTAGGTTGTCTGTGTACATTTTAAAAGAAAATTGATTTGTTTTTGCATTTCAAAAATGTTCTCTTTAAACTGTCCTGTATGCAAGGAATAAAAATGTACAATTTGTTTTAAAGCAAAAGTATTTCTTATCCAATTACTCGATTAATCGCTGGAATAATCGATAGAGCACTCGATTACAAGAATAATCGATAGCTGCCGCCCTAGTCCTGACCATTGAAGAACAGCATGAAAGGGGACTAACCAAGCATGCAGAGAAACAGATGGACTAAAGTCAGTAATTGTAGTACTACAAAGTGCTCCTATATGGTAAGTGGAGCTGATAAAATGGACATTGTGTGTAGAAAAAAGGAGATGGCTTTAATGTTATGGCTGATTGGTGTATGTAGCTGTTTGCTTACAGCCGTATTTTGCCATTGTCCCTGCTGAGTCTGGTTCCTCTCAAGGTTTCTTCCTGTTATTGTAAGGGAGTTACACTGTCGGCCTTGTCTTGCTTAACAGGGGTTTTGGTCTGTTGATCCTGGATGCTGTAAATTTGCTTTGAGACAATGTCTATTGTAAAAAGCTCTATACAAATTAATTTGACTTGACTTGACAAAGTTGGATTTGGCAGAAGCCAAGAGAACACTATCTGCCTAAATACTCAATGCCAAGTGTAGTTTGGTGGAGAAGGAATCATGATCCCAAAGGAAAATGTATTAGTGTCTTGCAACTGATCAGCAAAGTCAGCTTTAGTTTAATGCTTATTTACATATAGAGCTACAGATGGAGACACATTTGTAGATAGTATAACAAGGTGGTATAGTGTGGTATCATCATGAATTCCACAAAAAGTACCATTTAACCAAAGCACAAAAAGAACTGATGCAGAGGTACAACTATGTGTATTATAATAAAATGTATTTTAATTACTCCTCAGCTCCTCAACTCCAACAGTAATTGGCTTCAGTAGCCCTAAACATACAGTTCAGTTATAATATTTTTATTGTGTTAAGTAAAGATATTGGAGCATTGGGAGGTGCTGAGTGTTTTAAAATAAGATTACCATTTTCTTTGTGAGATTTCCTGGTGAATACACCTTTACTAATCAAATATTCATATGAGGCACAGTGGAGTACTTCTAAATCAAAGATGCACATGAAGCAAAGAGTAAAACCATAATTCCAAATGGATGACACTGTACTTGAATTCTGAATCATCAGAGTGTAATAACCATGACTTTTTTTTTTTTTTTACAAAATACAAAAAGTTGATGGAACATTCCTATAACATTCTGACATTATTATTATTAAAACATTCTGCATGTAATATATATATACCTGTTGTACAATATGTATGTATATACACCAATCAGGCATAACATTATGACCACCTTTCTAATATTGTGTTGGTCCCCATTTTGTTGCCACAACAGCCCTGACCCTTCGATGCATGGACTCCACTAGACCCCTGAAGGTGTGCTGTGGTATCTGGCACCAAGATGTTAGCAGCAGATCCTTTAACTCCTGTAAGTTGTGAGGTGGGGCCTCCATGGATCGGTCTTGTTTGTCCAGTACATCCCACAGATGCTCGATTGGATTGAGATCGGATGAATTTGAAGGCCAAGTCAACACCTCAAACTTGTTGTTGTTCTTCTAAAACCATTCCTAAACTATTTTTGCTTTGTGGCAAGGTGCATTATCTTGCTGTAAAAGGCCACAGCCATCAGGGAATACCGTTTTTATGAAAGGGTGTACATGGTCTGCAACAATACTTAGGTAGGTGGTACGTGTCAAAGTAACATCCACATGGATGGCAGGACCCAAGGGTTCCCAGCAAAACATTGCTTAAAGCATCACACTGCCTCCGCCGGCTTGCCTTCTTCCTATAGTGCATCCTGGTGCCATGTGTTCTCCAGGTAAGCGACAGACACGCACCCGGCCATCCATGTGATGTAAAAAGAAAACGTGATTTATCAGACCAGGCCACCTTCTTCCATTGCTCCGTGGTCCAGTTTTGATGCTCACTTGCCCATTGTTGGCACGTTTGGCAGTGGACAGGGGTCAGCATGGGCACCCTGACTGGTCTGCGGCTATGCAGCCTCATACGCAACAGACTGTGATGCACTGTGTATTCTGACACCTTTCTATCAGAACCAGCATGAACTTCTTCAGCAATTTAAGCTACAGCTACAGTAGCTCATCTGTTGGATCGGACCACACGGGCCAGCCTTCACTCCTCACGTGCATCAATGAGTCTTGGCCGCCCATGAACCTGTCGCCGGTTTACCACAGTTTTTTTTCTTGGACCACTTTTGATAGATACTGACCACTCCAGACCGGGAACACCCCTCAAGAGCTGCAATTTTGGAGATGCTCTGACCCAGTCGTCTAGTGTAGGGGTTTTCCAAATTTGTTTGACTGGTGACAGTTGTCATGTTTGTTCCTTATTAAGGCAAAAACATTTATAAAGGCACAGAAGGGGGTATATTTCATATAGTCAGTTGAGTGATTAAATAAAGGCCAAAATAATAAATTGAGAAATATCAGTGCAGATTGGGATATGCTTGTACTGGTATGTTATGTGTCTATTTGTCCCCTGTTAGTTATTATTCTGACAAATTATTAGATCAGTGTTAGAACTTTTTTGTCTTAGTACAAGTGGTCTCTGAGGCTGACAGTGCCCATCCTCAGGTCATATAAAGTCTCTTGTTTGCCTTTTTGTGAAAGGTTATAAATTGCTGTGTATGACAACAGTTTAAAGAACTTTTAACATTTATCATAACGGTCTTCATTAGACAAACAATAGCAGTTGAATGGGGCTGTTAAAGCAGGCTACCTTTCTGACTAGTTATATTTTTGGTTCTTTTAATTCTTTGCCTCGTTACTTTTTGCATCTTCTTAAAGTCATTTAACAATTTCTTAGCAGGTCTAATAAATAGGAACAATTTTCCAGCAGTTTCTTCACTATATTAGTTCTGAATTAGTTCTGAATCTGCACAAGGTTTGTCTGGATGAACACAAAGGAAATATGAAGGAATCAAGGGCATGTAAAACCTCCACAAAAAGAGCTGTGGCTGGATATGTGAATTGAAAAGTGCACTGTGCAGTATTGTCAGTTATTTTATTTATAAAATTACCTTGGGTTGTTAGGCTCAGTGATGGAAAGGCATAATAAAAAGGTCACAGTACAATAAACTGATTTAGAAGATGAAATTAAGCCAGTGGTACATTTACCCTTTCAGTCTGGCAACTAAGTGAACTGGCACCAAAATTGGGAAATGTATGAATTATACATCGATCAGCCATAACATTAAAACCACCTCCTTGTTTCTACACTCACTGTCCATTTTATCAGCTTCACTTACCATATAGAAGCACTTTGTAGTTCTACAATTACTGACTGTAGTCCATCTGTTTCTCTACATACTTGGTTAGGTGTTTAAAAACTCCATCAGCATTGCTGTGTCTGATCCACTCATACCAGCACAACACACACTAACACAGCACCACCATGTCAGTGTCACCACAGTGCTGAGAATGATCCACCACCCAAATAATACCTACTCTGTAATGGTCCGCTGGGGGTCCTGATTATTGAAAAACAGCATGAAGGGGGCTAACAAAGCATGTAAAAAAAACAGATGGACTACAGTCAATAATTGTAGAACTACAAAGTGCTCTTATATGGGAAGTGGAGCTGATAAAATGGACAGTGAGTGTAGAAACAAGGAGGTGGTTTTAATGTTATGGCTGATCAGTGTAAGTCTGCCTCAGTCAAGCAGCTTGAAGCAGAAAGATATTGTGCACTGTTTCTACAGTAAAGATGTGAAAGAGTGCTTGTGGTAAACTAAAATTACTGTACTTTAAACCAAACAGCAAGAAATTAAGCTGTTAGGTTTTAAAGTTAAGCTGTTACGTTTTATGTTAAAAGATGACTTGAATAAAGAGTGAATAAGTGCACACAGTAAAATTGTAATCACCTGTAAATAACCAGAAATCGGTAACTAGAGCTGATCTAAGAACTGTTCTAAATATTAAATCATTTACAGTTTATGTGTACGTAATATTTTTTATTATTATTATTTACTCTGTAAATAACCAAAATTAACAATTATGTTCTGTTTAAAACCTTTGGAAAGCTTTTCACCCACAAGTAGTATTTGCCATTTGTATGTTAAGAATGAGTGTTCGTGCGTGCAAGTTCATAGCCCAGCCGGTTGGATAGCCAGTGTGAGTTAATTTCATTTTCCCGGTGCCATTAAAGAGAGATGCTAATCTTGATGTGAGATCAACTTAATTAAACCATCTTGTGGCTTAAATGGTCAAATGTTGGATGTATAGAATAAAACAGAACGCCCTTATTTGTCATTTAAACATATACAGGTGTACAGTACAGTGAAATTCTTTCATCGCATATCCCACCTTGTTTGGAGGCTGGGGTCAGAGCATAGGGTCAGCCATTGTATGGCGCCCCCGGAGCGGAGAGGGTTAAGGGCCTTGCTCAAGGGCCCAACAGTGGTAACTCTCAACCTTTCAGCTGACACCACAGAGGCTACCACTGTCCCTGAACTGAAAAGTAACTGATAAGTATGTTTAATGTTTGAGCACACTTATAATAATAAAAAAAAATTCTTTACATAACATTTAGGACCGTCTTGTCTCTCTGCCATAAAGGTCTGATTTATGGAGTCCTGCAAAGATAGTTGTCCATCCAACAGTTTCTCCAATCTCTGCAAAGGAAAATGATTTTTTTTAAAGGAAGAATCAAGGTTCGGACAAGCGTTTTCTATTTAAAATGTTTTAAGGACACTGTGGCAAAGCAAGGATTACAAAAATGATATAAAATAGATTATGAAATCCCCAGACCACAATTTGGCCGTAGAGATCCTTAAAAAGTTATCTGGCAGTGTAAATTGTGGTCCAGGTGTGCACCTTTTTAAACTATGTCCAATCAAGTTTATGTTGTAGACACATTCAAGGATAATTAAACCAAACATGATGCAATTAACCACGAGTTAAAATGCAGCAACAAAGGGTTTGAATAAGAGAAGGGCCTTTGTGAATATCTAGTGAATCCACTGTATTTGGCTTTCCTAACAGTTGTGGCTTGCCGTTAACTAGAGTGGTTTTGCGTATTATGAAAGCGTAATTTGTCCCCCTGGGGGCAAAGTGCAAAACCCCTGTGTCTGAGCCATTTTAGAGTATAAACATCATTAAGTGCATTTTTCATTGAGCCTGCAATGCACAGCCCCTGATTGCACATTAGTTATAGTCCAGTGGGAAATAAATGAACCCACAATGGCTCAGAGGAGGGAAATGGGAGAGGACCCCATTGACTTCTCATTCCTTCTATTAAGATCCTTTCATGTTCATCTGGTTTTCCTTTACTTGCAATGCCTGCGATGATCTTCAGTGATCCAAAAAGATGAGTGCCAATTTGCTGGTAAGTTGTTTTAAGGTTGTATGATCATTGTGAGTGGCTTTTAAATAGTGTGAGGAAATGCTGTGTGCTCTCTGGATGAACTTGTACAAGTGTTCACAGTATGAACCTGACAGCTTTGATAAATGAGCACTATCCTCACCAGCTGAGCACTTTGAATACCAAAGAGCTTACATAAAGACATTATCTAGCATGTGTTTCACTCCAGGACAGAGTAAAAGGAAATTAGGTGTGCCACCTTGTCACTGGACCTAAAGTGGTATAGACATGTAGAATGAGTATTGCATGAAAACTGCTTTGTGGTGCACAGACTATGAATATTTGTTCTGGCTCTATCTGATTTTTTGTTTACTACCTAAAATCAGCTCATATTAATTCATGCTTTATTGTTTAATTATTTGATTTGATTAAATGATTATGTTGACAAATGGCAGTTTACTTTTCAGAAATGGTCCAAATATTCATAGCTTGCTATTGCATTTCAGAGAAGTATATGGTACAACCATATAAAATGCATTGTTGGGCAAGCTTGAAAAAAAATTACTGTGCAAAATGTGGCTTGGCTACCAAGAACCTATTTTCAGAGAAATGTTGCTAACAGAACAACAGCAAATAGCTAACAGGTCACAGGAAATGTAGCAGCTTGTTACAAAAAATTACAATAACGTCAGAAAAATTGTTCTTTTATAAAATTACTGCTATTAATAGTATTATTTGCAGTAGAAGTAGTTGTATTAGAAATAAGCAAAGACAGGCACCCAGGTGGCGCAGCGGTATATTTTACTAGCACACCAGCACCAAGATTCTGAACACCACGGTCCGAATCTCGACTCTGCTGGTCGACTGGACGCCATCTAGCGGGCACAATTGGCAGTGCCTGCAGCAGACACAAATTGGCCACCGTGTCTTCTGGGTCTGAAAATGACCGGACCAAGTGGGTGGGGTCTTCAAACACAGTGCAAAGACCCTGGTTAGCAGACTGAGGCGCCTGTGCAGAAGCATAGGCATAAAGAAGGGGTCGGCTCTCCTCAAATGCAATCAGGGATCCCCAGCAGTAAAAGACAAAACTGACTATGCTAAATTGGGAGAAAAAGTGAGAAAATGCATAAATAAATAGAAAAAGAAAATAAAACTGATTTGATTCAACATTTAGGGCCAGTATTGGCTCAGACATGGACTGGATCAGGACATCCTCACATTTTGGCTGAAGCAGATAATTTGTTATAGTTACAGGGGATACAGAGTTTTGCTGGGAAAGTCACTTTTGTTTACGTGTGTGTGTGTGTGTGTGTGTATTTTTGTGTGTATTTTTGTGTGTACAAACCCCATTTACAGAAATGTTTTGTAAACACAATAAAAGAAAAATCTGTGATGTGTAAATTATCTTTTTAATTTTTATTTAACTGATTAAAGTAGAAAGACAAGATCTCCAGTGTTTTTACTGATGAACTTTATTGTATTTTGTAAATATAAACGTTTAGAATTTGCATCTCTAAAAAAGTTAAAGGCATGGGTAAGGGCCGCTCAGGTGGCGCAGCGGTAAAAACACAGCTGGAACCAGAGCTGGGATCTCGAATATATTATATATTGAAATATATTGAATCCCAGCTCTGCCTGCCGGCTAGGCTGAGCAGCCACATGAACAACGATTGGCTTGTTGTTCAGACATGGGCGGGACTAAGTCGGATGGAGTCTCTCTCTTATGACTGGTGCAATTACGACCTCTGCTGGCTGTTGATGGGGCCTGCATAGAGATGAGAAAAGAGTGCTCTCAGGGTGTCTCTCAGTACACAGTGCGTGGGTTAGCTACGTTCTCCTCAATCAGAGCAGGGATTGGCATTGGTGAAAAGTAGGCATTGGACACACTAAAAAGGGAGAAAAATGGGAGAAAATGCACAATATATATATTGTTCAATCCCCAGGTGGGGCGGTCCGGGTCCTTTCTGTGCGGAGTTTGCATGTTCTCCCCGTGTCCGCGTGGGTTTCCTCCGGGTACTCCGGTTTCCTCCCACAGTCCAAAAACATGCCACCAGGTTAATTGGAAACACTGAATTGTCCTATAGATACCTAGCCGCTAGATGCACTAGTGCATTGTAGTGCCGGTCCCAAGCCCGGATAAATTAGGGAGGGTTGTGTCAGGAAGGGCATCCGGCGTAAAAATTGTGCCAAATCAATGAGCGATCATGAGGATGACTCGCTGTGGCGACCCCTGGAAAAAAAAAAAGGGAAAAGCCGAAAGAAGAAGAAGAAGAAGACATTGTAGTCGTTTGGTACCTGCAGTTTTGCAAGTGGATTTTTGGTCCATTTTTTCTTGATACATGACTTGATGCTCAAAAGTCGCTGTCATCTGATCCTCCTCTTCATGCTGCGTTATACATTTTTGATAGACGATAGATCTGGACTGCAGGCAGGCCAGTCAAGCACATGCATTCTGTGCCTACGAAGCCACGCTGTTGTAGTGCGTATAGAATGAGGTCTGGGATAATATATGTACCTGTATATTAACATCATTTTCTACACATTTTGAACACATGAATCTTAACTTAAAAATATATTAAAATGTATGCACCATATTTCCAAAAACATTGCAACCAAAGAATCACACTGGGTTGACTTCTAATAGAAAATCTTTTGTCTCTCTATAGACATTTAGGGCAGGTTGAAAAAAATGTTTGAGACAACACAGTTAAAAAGCCGTCCCACTCCCTACCCCCTTCTGAATTCGTGACTAGAACCTTGTTGATGAAATCACACACACAGCAGTACTGCTGGCACACAGGGAGGGAGAAATTTAGTTCTTCAAGTTTTTAACTTCACTTCTTTGTCCTGTGTGTTTGTGAAAAGTTTCTGGTGTTCTAAACCAGTTTTAAAGCATTTTTCTGTTCCTTGACTGGAAAAACTGAGTTCAGCAGGCATCATTTGATTTAGTTTCTTCACTAAGGGTTTTTGGTTGCTCTTTAAAATGCAACATGGGGCAGCTTTAAGATGCTGTAGCTGGTGTACACAGTAAAATCTCCAGTAATAAATAAACCCCTACAGTGTTTGTATAAGTCTGAGTAGACACAAATGAACACAGTGAGCAATAATTAGCCATAGGGGACATTGCTGTGCATCTGCTTTGTTATCAGCAAGTTAGCTTGAATTTGAGCTGAGCATATGATCAGTGCTAAAATATGGTATATAGTACCAATCAGTTACTAAAATACCCTCATTTTATTAAGCACAAAAAGTTAAAAAAAATGTCTTTGCCAGACACATTATTAGAGAACAGTCTGTGGTCCCACAACAATAGGCTAAACATTTTACTGGTGCACCACTCATTGGGATGTACCTTTTATTTATTGTTAAACTGTAATCATACACTGATCAGCCATAACATTAAAACCACCTCCTTGTTTCTACACTCACTGTCCATTTTATCAGCTCCACTTACCATATAGAAGCATTTTGTAATTCTACAATTACTGACTGTAGTCCATCTGTTTCTCTACATACATTTTAGCCTGCTTTCCCCTTGTTCTTTAATTGTCAGGACCACTACAGAGCAGGTGTTATTTAGGTGTTGGATCATTCTCAGCACTGCAGTGACAATGACATGGTGGTGGTGTGTTATTGATGTTATTGTGTGTTGTGCTGGTATGAGTGGATCAGACACAGTAGCGCTGCTGGAGGTTTTAAATACAGTGTCCACTCACACTCACTGTCCACTCTATTAGACACACCTACATAGTTGGTCCACCCTGTAGATGTAAAGTCAGAGACGATCGCTCATCTACTGTTGCTGTTTGAGTTGGTCATCTTCTAGACCTTCATCAGTGGTCTGTTGGCTGGATATTTTTGGTTGGTGGATTATTCTCAGTCCAGCAGTGAGAGTGAGGTGTTTAAAAACTCCAGTAGCATTGCTGTCTTATCCACTCATACCAGCACAACACATACTAACACATCACCACCATGTCAGATTTACTGCAGTGCTGAGAATGACCCAACCACCCAAATAACACCTACTCTGTAGTGGTCCTGTGGGGGTTCTGACCATTGAAGAACAGCATGAAAGGGGGCTAACAAAGCATTCAGAGAAACAGATGGACTACAGTCAGTAATTGTAGAACTACAAAGTGCTTCTATATGGTAAGTGGAGCTGATAAAATGAACAGTGAGTGTAGAAACAAGGAGGTGGTTTTAATGTTATGGCTGATCAGTGTATGTAAAGATGCTTTCTAGTTTATGGGTAACCATATTAAGTTAGAATCGAGAGCACTTGGCAATTTCAAATTGTAGTTCCTGAGCCACAAATAGTAAATCATGGGAACTTTTATACTTTACATTAAAAATGGACAATGTGAGTAAAAACAAGGAGGTGGTTTTAATGTTATGGCTGATCGGTGTATATTGATGCCATTTTGGTAAATGAGGTAATGCACTACATAAGGTAATTAAGGTAGTTAGTTACTTGGTTTGTACACACAGTGTTTTAACTGTAAAAAAGAAAAAATTCTATGATCAACATATTCACCAAAATCAGAACATAAAAACCTAAATCTAAAAGGACAAAAATTGAACAATACAGCTCAAAGAAATGGTAACAGAAATGTTTTCCTAAAATGGAAATGTTCCCTGACTAAAAGGAAAGTGGCATTACATACGACTACTTGCTGCAGTGCAAAGTGCACTTCTCATACATTCTGTTATAAAAGTACTTCAATAGCAGTTTCTTATGATTGTGCTTTCATCTTTTCTCTTTTTGTGCTGTTTTGTCAGATTAGGTTTTGAGATTTGGTCACCCATTACTCCACCCTAGTTCCTCACACTCGCATCACAAAAAATGCAGTTGTGATAATCCTACTCGGTTATGTTTTGGATGTTTTTGGATGTATCATGAATAGGCGAGAGTACAAAATGTCAGGAAAAAGAACAGTGGGTGCCAGACTGATGTTTTCAACTGTGTATATATCAGCAAATGAAACATTTATTTAGAACTGTTATACTGCTGATGTCAAGCTGTGAGAATGTGTGTGTGTCTGTTTGTGTGCATCAAAGAATCTGAGGAACATAAAAGAGAGAGGTGTGTGCAGTCCTGCAGAAGCAATAGAAGAAGTTCTGTGTGACAGATGTGATTGTTTTGATGTGCTTGACAGCTGGTGACTTGCAGTAATCTAGGTATAAATTCTTCAAAAGTTTGAGGATTTCGGCTCATTGTAGATTTGGTTGAATTACCTGTCCTGTTATGAATGTAACCAAAGTGTGTAAAACATGACGTTAAAATCGTAATAAATAAATAAATAAGGAGGAGCAATGACTGGACTGTGTGTGGGGTCTTCAAACGCTGTGCAAGGACCCTGGTTAGCAGATAGAAGCACCTGTGCAGAAAGCATGCGCAAAAAGAAGGGGTCTGCAAGGACTGCGCATGGGTTGGAGGAGGCGTGAGCAGCAATATACCCTCCTCGAATGCAATCAGGAATTCATAGCAGCAGAACACAGACTGACGACGCTAAATCAGGAGAAAAAGGGGAGAAAACGCGTAAATGAATAGAAAATTTTTTTTTATTATTTATTAATTTGATATTAATTACTCATATATACAGGGTGGGGCATAAAGATCTCCCACATTTGGAGTGGGCACCGTATGGGCTGTAGTGGCAGTAGAGAGGCGGGACAGGTTTCATTCGGTAGGCTAGGCTCTACCATTTTGTTGAAATGTTGGAGAACTACCTGCGCCCGAAACTGGATGACTTGGATACAGAACATGTATGGTTTCAGCAGGATGGGGCCACAGCCCACACAGCACGACGTTCGCTTGGAGTGTTGAGGGAAATGTTTCCTGGGCATTTGATCTCTTTAAGGGGAGACGTGGGGTGGCCGGCAAGGTCACCAGATTTAAGCCCTTGTGACTTTTTCCTTTGGGGATACCTAAAGGAAAAGGTTTTCCGACATCGTCCTCGAACTCTTGAGGATTTGAAGGAAAGGATCCGAGAGGAAATCGACGCAATACCACCTGAGATGACACGGAGAGTCTTGGAGAACTTCCGGGAACGACTCCATCAATGTATTGCCAACAACGGCCGCCATTTGTCTGATATAATTTTTAAAACCCATTAAAACAAAACTGTTTTTTATGTACTTTTCAGAAATATAAGCTTTTTTTTTTTCTAGATAGTTGGGTTCTTTTGGTAGATTCATTCAAAATGTGGGAGATCTTTATGCCCCACCCTGTATTAATATCCGTATATTTTCTGGAATTAGGATTTAACTGACCACTAAGAAGGAACTTTTTTTTTTTTAGTTTTCTTCTAGTTTTCTTTCTTTTTGTCTATGTAAGCATATCACACCATTAAATGTAGCATTGTATCCAATGTTGAGTCATACTGACTCTGCAAAAAGTATTACAGTAAAAATCTAATTACAAAAACATAATTAATTCACTTATTTTTAGTAACATCCTTTATCACGGACATGTTCACAGTGAGTAAAATTGATTTAAAAACTAAATGTAATTGAGTAAATGTAGCGTATTACTACTGACTTCTGTGCAATGGCTCATTTGTCTTTATTGATGACGTGACTGCTGATGAAAGCAGGATGAATTCTGAAGTGTATAAAAGAAGCTTATCTGCTTAGATTCAATTAACTGCCTTCAAATTCAGTGGCTCGTGCTTCATGGTGCAGCAGAGGGTTGATATAAAACGCACTACTAAAGCAAGTGTGGAGTTTTTCAGTGAAATGTCCTTGACAGTCTGATTCAATCACTTATTTGGAATTCCCCAGCAGTGTGCTTTAACTTACAGAGGACACTGAAGTACTCTGGTTCACAGACATAAAATCATGAACCAGTCGACTGACAAGGACTTGTAATAAACTAAACTGGTTAGCATCAGGCTACACATAATAAGGGAATTTGCTCCATTGTGCAGTGTAATCTAAAACTACAGTTTACAGACACTGACACCTTTGGTTAGGGGCAGATTTGTTCCCCCTACCATGTAACTACCACATGAATCACATGACCAATAGGTAATAAACCATGCATACACCAGCCAAAAAAATCTCACTAGGTGTTTTAAAGCTATAAATTACCCCCAGGTGTTATTGGGTAAATATTTATTTATTTATTAGGATTTACCGTCATGTTTTACACACTTTGGTTACATTTATGAAGAAATGGTAGTTACTCATTACAGATTCATCAGTTTACAAGTTCAATGTGAAACGCAGTCATGGACAATTTGTATCTCCAATTCACCTCACTTGGACTGTGGGAGGAAACCGCAGCTCCCAGAGAAAACCCATGCAAACACTCGGAGAACATGCAAATTTCACAGAGAAAGGACCCACACTGTTCCAGCTGGGGATCGAACCTAGGACCTTTTTGCTTTGAGGCTATTTTGAGTAAATAAATAATACGTTTGTGGGCACAAGGAAGAATGTCAGTCCATGGTAGTAGGGTTCAGTCCTACCACAACCATCACCACTCAGTTCTGAATAAAGCATTTACTATAGAAGTATAACAACGGTCACTAGGGCTAGTTGGGTACCCCAGGCCCAGCAAAGACCTTCCTGCTGAGTTTCTTCAGGTACTTCAATCTCATACCTCAATCTTTTATTTTTCTATTTTATTTATGCATTTTCTTTCAATTTAGCATAGTCAGTTTGTCTTCCGCTGCTGGGGGGTCCCTGATTGCAGTCAAGGTGGGTATATTGCTGCCCACGCCTCCTCCAACCCATGCCCAGCTGAACCCTATTTCACCCATGCATTCTGCATAGGTGCCTCTCTATCTGCTAATCAGGGTCTTTACACAGCGTTTGGGCAGTTGTAGCCTAGTGGTTAAGGTACTGGACTAGTAATCAAAAGGTTGCTGATTCAAGCCCCACCACTGCCAGGTTGCTGCTGTTGGGCCTTTGAGCAAGGCCCTTTACCCTAAATTGCTCAGACTGTATACTGTCACAACTGTAAGTCGCTTTGGATAAAAGCGTCTGCTAAATGCTGAAAATGTAAATGTTTGAAGACCCCTCCCACACAGTCCGGTCACCCTGCCGTAAAAAAACCATGTTTGCTGCAGGCACTGCCAATTGTGCCTGCTAGATGGCGTCCAGCCGACTGGTGGCAACTCCTAGTTTTGAGCCGAGGAGTTCAGAATCTCTGCGCTTGTATGCTAGCTGAATATCTCGCTGCACCACCTAGGCACCCTTGACCTCAATCTTAACTTCTCCCAAAAATCTGCCAGTACAGGATAGACTAACCTGTGCTGTGTGGTTGCATAATGTGCAATGCACTGTGTTGACTGGTATTTTATTAATGGTGTATTTCTGCCAGTGTTTTCAGTATAAGGTCCAAATAACCACAAGCCTCACCAAAATAAAAAAAAAGCAGTAAAATATGAATGAATGAAGGCCCTTATTATTTTTTTATGATTAAGTACTCTAACACTGATAGTTTTCTCAGTGCATATACACCGATCAGCCATAACATTAAAACCACCTCCTTGTTTCTACACTCACTGTCCATTTTATCAGCTCCAATTACCATATAGAAGCACTTTGTAGTTCTACAATTACTGACTGTAGTTCATCAGTTTCTCTGCATGCTTTGTTAGTCCCCTTTCATGCTGTTCTTCAATGGTCAGGACTCTCCCAGGACCACTACAGAGTAGGTATTATTTGGGTGGTGGATCATTCTCAGCACTGCAGTGACACTGACATGGTGGTGGTGTGTTAGTGTGTGTTGTGCTGGTATTAGTGGATAAGACACAGCAGCGCTGATGGAGTTTTTAGACACCTCACTGTCACTGCTGGACTGAGAATAGTCCACCAACCAAAAATATATCCAGCCAACAGCAACTCGTGGGCAGCGTCCTGTGACCACTGATGAAGGTCTAGAAGATGACCAACTCAAACAGCAGCAATAGATGAGCGATCATCTCCGACTTCACATCTACAAGGTGGACCATCTAGGTAACAGTTCTAACAGAGTGGACAGTGAGTGGACACGGTATTTAAAAACTCCAGCAGCGCTGCTGTGTCTGAACCACTTACACCAGCACAACACACACTAACACACCACCACCATGTCATTGTCACTGCAGTGCTGAGAATCATCCAACACCCAAATAATACCTACTCTGTAGTGGTCCTGTGGGGGTCCTGACCATTGAAGAACAGGGTGAAAGCAGGCTAAAAAGTATGTAGAGAAACAGATGGACTACAGTCAGTAATTGTAGAACTACAAAGTGCTTCTATATGGTAAGTGGAGCTGATAAAATGGACAGTGAGTGTAGAAACAAGGAGGTGGTTTTAATGTTATGGCTGATCGGTGAATGAATGTATTTTCTTTGTATTAAAGTTACTGTTAAATAAATATTCAAAACAGTACACTTTAATCAGTAGATACATTCCCACTCACCCTTTTTGTTTGGCTTGCTATGTGAAAAAAAAAAACCCCGCCACAATACCTTGCTTATCGTCAATGGATATTGTATGACTGCCAGGCTTGGTATTATTTTGCTCCTAGCTGTTCAATTTCCCCTGCACTATAGCTTCGGTCATTATGTTCCTCTCAATAGTTCCCATACAGCTGGCACTACACAGCTGCATTCAGGATAACACTGTGACTCATGAGCTCCATTTCAGAGCAAGCTGTATACCTTCACACACCAGACAGGTTGTCTACAACTGTCATTATCAGCCCATTAAGATCAGAGCTGTTTCAGGAACCTGTGTTCCCATGTGTTTTATCATGCAATGAGTGAAATGTACACACTACATCATAAAAATAAATCTATACACTGATCGTCACTGTAGCAGCGACTGAAAGTAATCAAGAGCCATACTTAATTATTAAAAAAACTCTTAAATGCCTACGCTAAAGGATTATAAGCGCAGGGTCATGTAGTATATTGTAGTATATAGTAGTATATAGTATCATGTAGTATATAGGTCAAGTATATTATTAATATCTACACAGGTATAATTTCTACTTTTCTGTCATTCAAACATTTATTTATTTCCTGAAAAAACGATTTAATACCTGGAAAAATGTGAAGGTTCATTTATAAAGATGATTGCATTTTTGAGCACAATGAACACAATATTATTTCCAACTAACAGTACAAAATAAGAGTCAGTGTCATATCTAATTAATTTATTTCAGAATCAGAATACTTTATTGATCCCAGAGGGAAATTGCAGTTCTTACAGTAGCACCCATTTATGTAGAAAGAATAAACACTCTACTAGCTTAAAACAAAGAAAAAAAGAAGAAAAATTTGCAAATAGAAGTTAAAAATGTATTTATTTATTTAGTATGAAAAGTCGTAATAGTATGAGTGAATTAATTAGAGATGAGAGCTGGTGCTAATCTTGTTTGTGTGGCAAAAATATTATAATAAAATAATATAAATAATATAATAATATTACACCGATGAGGCATAACATTATGACCACCTTCTTAATATTGTGTTGGTCCCCTTTTTTGCTGCCCCATACGCAACAAACTGCGATGCACTGTGTATTCTGACACCTTTCTATCAGAACCAGCATTCACTTCTTCAGCAATCTGAGCTACAGTAGCTCGTCTGTTGGATCGGACCACACGGGCCAGCCTTCGCTCCCCACGTTGCATCAATGGGCCTTGGCTGCCCATGATCTTGTTGCTGGTTTACCACTGTTCCTCCCTTGGAGCACTTTTGATAGATACTGACCACTGCAGACCAGGAACACCCCACAAGAGCTGCATTTTTGGAGATGCTCTGACCCAGTCATCTAGCCATCACAATTTGACCCTTGTCAAATGTGCTCAAATCTTTTTTTCTAACACATCAACTTTGAGGAGAAAATGTTCACTTGCTGCCTAATATATCCCACCCACTAACAGGTGCCGTGATGAAGAGATAATCAGTGTTATTCACTTCACCTGTCTGAAGTCATAATGTTATGCCTAGTTGGTGTATACTGCATATCTGAAATCCCACTATCACGTCAACCATCAGTCTTGTATTGCCTACATAGTTCCACTGAGACATGATTCACGCCAAAGTTTTATCTTTCTTTTGTCACTTTTGGCATTCTGCAACCCTAGTGAAAAAAATGCACTTAAGTGTATTTAAAATATACAGAGATTTGTCTAAGTGTACTGTAAATAAACTAGCATATGTCTGTACTCATTTTAAATATGTTAAAATATATTAATGTTGTGGATTGTATACAAATGAAGTATACTTTTAATACATTACCATGAAGTATACATTTAGTAAAAGTGAGGTGAATTGGAGATACAAAATTGTCCATGACTGTGTTTGACATTAAACTTGTAAACTGATGAATCTTGTGTAACGAATAACTACCGTTTCTGTCATTAATTTAACCAAAGTGTAAAACATGACGTTAAAATCCTAATAAATAAATAAACAAATAGATGTTTGGTATGTTAACCAACTGCTATAGTAATTCACTTAAAGCATACTTTTAACACATTCAGCATCTCTTTTTCTGCAGTCCTATTGAAAAGAATGAACTACACAACTACAGTACATGTGCCAGTTTAGTCCTGGTTGTGAGCAAAAAAATAATTGTGTAAATTATTTAAACCCGTATCTACCATTTTAATTTTAATTGGATTATTAGAAAGCTTCTTTAATTTCATTTTAATTAACCTAATTTTCATCCTGGTCAGGGTTAAGGAAAATGGGTAGGAATCAGAAGTACCTGAAGAAAATGCACACATGATGAAAACCTGCAAAACTCCAAACAAAGCGTAACTGGAGGCAAGGAGTAAACCCTTTTCTTAAATTGTTGGTTGATTTTGTGATTTTTTTTCCCCACTTGTCTGCATATCAAGCAAAGTACAAAAAAACTTTTGTGATTTTTCCACTTTTTTTTATGATATTACTAATATACTAAGTAACTACACACAGTCCAAGCTATCACTTGAGCGAACTACTTGAAACAGAGTTACACAATGAATGTGAGACTGTCATAGCAGATTTAAGTAAGGATGAATCATTTGTAAAAAGATGAGACTCGGGAAACTATTTAAGAACTGATGTGAAATCATCTCCGGTCTGTTGATGCCGCTTTTGAGAACAGATTTCTATTTATTTATTGCACCGTGTGCTGTTCCATATGTTTCCTCTTTATGCTTTTTTTTATTCTCTGCCTCTCTATGTAATTTCTCAACCATATATTCATTTCAAATAATATTTATTATGCTATTTAATACACCCGAGGCATCGTGTGTAAAAGAAAGGGTGAAAATGCAAAAAAATTCTCCCTTTGTCATGAACAAAATAATGTTTTTGTTTCTTTTCTTTTTTTTATTTCAGGTACTGACCTTTATCAATCCCCCTTATGGATTCAGCTGTTTTGTTTTGTTGGCCATTTCACCTTTATTGTACTTTTTTATGTGAGTAAAACACCTCAAATTGATTTTCTAAAATGTAGCAAGTGTATGGTTCCTCAGTAGTGCGCCTGAGAGCAGCCTAAGACGCACATCAGAAAGGACAGCATTTTTATTATTTACCAGAATGATGGAAGATTCTCAGATGTTCATTAAACTAAGGATGGGTAGAAAACAACCTGTAGTAATAAAAGGCTTTGATCTGCCTACCCAATTTTTCTAAAGTTTGATAATTATTATGACTGTTATATTATACAGCTGTTTCTGTCACTGGTCAGAGACTGACTAGACTGGTCGCTCAATGGAGCATACCAAGTACAGTATACTGAGTACATACACATATCAGCCATAACATTAAAACCACCTCCTTGTTTCTACAATGGTCAGGACCCCCACAGGACCATAACAGAGCAGGTATTATTTGGGTGGTGGGTCATTCTCAGCACTGCAGTGACACTGACATGGTGGTGGAGTGTTAGTGTGTGTTGTGCTGGTGTGAGTGGATCAGACAAAGCAGCGCTGCTGGAGTTTTTAAACACCTCATTGTCACTGCTGGAGTGAGAATAGTCCACCAACCAAAAATATATCCAGCCACAGCGCCCTGTGGGCAGCATCCTGTGACCACTGATGAAGGTCACAAAGATGACCAACTCAAACAGCAGCAATAGATGAGCGATCGTCTCTGACTTTACATCTACAAGGTGATCCAACTAGGGAGGAGTGTCTAATAGAGTGGACAGTGAGTGGACACGGTATTTAAAAGCTCCAGCAGCACTGCTGTGTCTGATCCACTCATACCAGCACAACACACACTAACACACCACCACCATGTCATTGTCACTGCAGTGCTGAGAATCATACAACACCTAAATAATACTTGCTCTGTGGTGGTCCTGTGGGGGTCCTGCCATTAAAGAACAGGGTGAAAGCAGGCCAAAAAAAGGATGTGGAGACACAGATGGACTACAGTCAGTAAGTGCTCCTATATAGTGGAGCTGATCAAAGGAACAATGTGTGCAGAAACAAGGAGGTGGTTTTAATGTTATGGCTGATTAGTGTGTGTGCGTGTGTGCGTGTGTGTGTGTGTGTGTGTGTGTATTATATATATTTATATATTTATATATATATATATATATATATATATATATATATATATATATATATATATATATATATATATATATATATATATATATACACAGTGAGGAAAATAAGTATAATTTATAATTATAGTCTATAATTTTTATGGAAGGTTTATTTTAACAGAGAGAGACAGAATATCAACAAAAAATCCAGAAAAAAAACATTAAATAAAAGTTATAAATTAATTTGTATTTAATTAAGGGAAATAAGTATTTGATCCCCTACCAACCAGCAAGAATTCTGACCCCCACAGACCGGTTATGTGCCCATGAGGCACACAAATTAGTCCTGTCCCTGTATAAAAGACTCCTGTCACAGAATCAGTTTCTTCCGTTCAAATCTCTCGACCACCATGGGCAAGACCAAAGAGCTATCAAAGGACGTCAGGGACAAGATTGTAGACCTGCACAAGGCTGGAATGGGCTACAAGACCATCAGCAAGAAGCTTGGTGAGAAAGAGACCACTGTTGGTGCGATAATTCGAAAATGGAAGAAATACAAGATCACAGTCAATCACCCTCACTCTGGAGCTCCATGCAAGATCTCACCTGGTGGGGTAAGAATGATTCTGAGAAAGGTGAGGTAAGTCCAGAATTACACGGGAGGAGCTTGTCAATGATCTCAAGGGAGCTGGGAGCAGAGAAATGCTGGATATGACCCCAAGAACACCATCCCCACCGGGCATTTCTCTGCCTCCAAACACGGCGAGTGGAGTTGATGCCAAAGAGCTCAATTTTGGTCTCATCTGACCATATCACATTCTCCCAAGCTTTCTCTGAATCATTCAGGTGTTCATTGGCAAACTTCAGACGGGCCTGTACATGAGCCTTCTTGAGCAAAGGGACTTTGCGGGCACTGCAGGATCTCAATCCATTACGGCGAAGTGTGTTACTAATGGTTTTCTTGGTGACTGTGCTCCCAGCTCCCTTGAGATCATTGACAAGCTCCTCCCGTGTAATTCTGGACTGATCTCACCTTTCTCAGAATCATTCTTACCCCACGAGGTGAGATCTTGCATTTGACTGTGATCTTGTATTTCTTCCATTTTCGAATTATCGCACCAACAGTGGTCTCTTTCTCACGACGTCCTTTGATAGCTCTTTGGTCTTGCCCATGGTGGTCGAGAGATTTGAACGGAAGAAACTGATTCTGTGACAGGAGTCTTTTATACAGGGACAGGACTAATTTGTGTGCCTCATGGGCACATAACCGGTCTGTGGGGGTCAGAATTCTTGCTGGTTGGTACGGGATCAAATACTTATTTCCCTTAATTAAATACAAATTAACTTATAACTTTTATTTAATGTTTTTTTCTGGATTTTTTGTTGATATTTTGTCTCTCTCTGTTAAAATAAACCTTCCATAAAAATTATAGTTCAAGTCTTTGTAAGGGGGTAAACTTACAAAATCAGCAGGGGATCAAATACTTATTTTCCCCACTGAATGTATATATATATACTGTATATATATATATATACATACAGTGGGGAAAATAAGTATTTGATATATATATACTGTATATATACTGTCATGTGACCTAAATATAAGTTACAATATGATAAGTTACAATATGATTAACCCATTGGAAACTAATTAACGACCCATCATATATGATGTGTTACAGCTAATGAGAGGTAGCTTGAAAACTAGAAAGCTTGAGCAACAGCAGACTTCAGCTGCTGTAGGTGCAAGCTGATGAAAGTCTACTACCTGCTCACCCCATAGTCTCGGACCTCAGACATTCTCTTTGGTCATCTTGTGATGGTACAGACAGACTGAGATGGACACAGGATCAGCCCGAGGTTGAGTCAGAACATGAGTGTGAAGTTGGTGATCAGTGATTCTGGATGGAAAGCTCAATGCTCAACTCACAGACTTTTGAGAGTGTTTCAAATTGATCACTCCTGGGTGATGAGGAGTTAGTTTAGTATGGTAAAACATTCTTAATTCGTTAAGTTTGAGTAACTGTTATCAATGTTAAGGTTTCAGTGGGTGCAGAGCCTATTCTATAAACAGTAATGTTATTACTTTTTATTATTTAGAAGGTGTGTTTGTGTTTGAATGTGACCACCCCCTTATCATGAAATGAAGTTAAGCTTTATTACCATAACTACTACATCTCAGGCATTTCCTCCTCAAACTACTGTACTTAGTTACACTACCGTGTGTGTAATTTGAGATGCTTCGTCTGCTTTCAACACACTTACGAACAGACTGAGTTTGTCAGCCGAGCAGCTCCGTCAGCACTTACTCATACATCTTTTCTATATAATCACTGCAACTTATAAAGAGACTGCTTGCTTCTGGTTCAAAGTGAATATTTAAAGCTGCCCAATACCACTTTATTTTATTCATTTCTAACTGTCCAGCTGCAAATATACAGTAATATACATATGCAAGTAATATACAGTAGAGAGTATAAATAAATAGATAAATAAAAATTGAACCCAAGATGTTTCATGTTTTGTCTGCTCAACTTCATTTCATTTGTTAATATATCTCCATTCCTGCATTTTAGGCCTGCAACACATTCCAAAAACAGTTGGGATGGGGGCAATTTAGGGCTAGTAATGAGGTGAAAAGGGATTACTTTGGCAAACCTTTGTCAAGCACTACAATACAGAGTTACATGCACAAATGCCACTTAAAACTTTACTGTGCAAAAAAGAAGCCTTATGTTAACCATGTCCAGAAGCGGCGTTGACTTCTCTGGGCTCGGAGGCATCTAGGATGGACCATCACACAGTGGAAATGTGTACTGTGGTCAGATGAATCAGCATTCCAGGTGTTTTTTGAGAAAAAAAAAATGGACGCAGTTTGCTCCGGACCAAAGACGAAAAGGACCATCCAGACTGTTATCAACAAGTCTAAAAGCCAGGGTCTGTCATAGTATGGGGCTGTGTCAGTGCCCTTGGCAAAGGTTTACACTTTTACACTTCTGTGATGGCAGCAAAAATGCAGAAAAGTACATTGAGATCTTAGAGCAACATATCCTGCCTTCAAGACATCATCTTTTCCAGAGACATTCATGCATTTTTCAACAAGACAATGAAAAACCACATGCTGCACATATTACAAAGCCACTGCTGTGGAAAACTGGACTGGACCGGGTACTGGACTGGCCTGACTGCAGTCCTGATCTGTCCCCTATAGAGAATGTGTAGAGAATTTTGAAATGAAAAATGTGACAACGACGACCCCGTACGTCTGTAACATTACAAGACGTGTTTGCAAAAGGAATGGGACAAAATAAAAGCTGAAACACTAAATCACTTGGTATCCTCGGTGCCAAAACGTCTTTAAAGTGTGGTGAAAAGGAATGGCAACATTACAAAGTGGTAAATGCTTTACTGTCCCAACTTTTTTTGGAATGTGTTGCAGGTCTGAAATGCAGGAATGGATGTTTATTAATAAATGAAATAAAGTTGAGCAGATAAAACATGAAATTCCTCAGGTTCAAACTGTCTGCAATCAAATAAAAGTCAAAGTAAATGTAAGAAACTGTTTTTTATTATTTCCATTTTCCATACTGTCCCAACGTTTTGTGATTTGGGTATTGTAGATCAATAGAACTCAACTCTATGCATGTCAATTTCAACATAATCACTTCTCTCTGCCTAATATGTGTGGGTGAAAAAGAAACTATAGTAGTCCGCTTACTGATTTGGCCCTTTGACGTCTGCACAGAAGACACATGGTAGGTTAAAGAGATGGTGTTTTGTGTTTGTGTGTAATATGTCAGAGAGGGCAGAAGTGCTGAGTTGACAGGAACGCTGGAGGAAGAAGCATGGCAGGAAAACTATATGAGCTGTCAGTGAGCGTATGAAGACAACACAACCAGCCCAACCGTGGCTTCACATAATTATACCGCCACTGGCTTGTCAGAAAGGAAGTGCTTGTTTCTCAATGAGGCCGCATATGAAATCAATACTTTCATGGACATCCAGACTTTACTCCCTCTCTCTTTCTCTCTTTCTCTATTGTTTCTCCTCATATTACTCACACCCTTGCTCTTCCTGTAGGTTGCATATTCCTCAATGATAATTTTGACAATTACTGATAAATGCTAATTAATAAAAAAGGTTTTTAACACTAAAGACAATGGGAAAAAATCTGCACTTGTTTTTGTTGTGTTTGTTTCTGCATTGTTGACTGTCACTAGTGTCTACTAAGGTAAAACAAAATAAAAATAAAACATGCTGTAAATTGGTTACATGCTGACTGAGCAGATGGTGTTTGTGACACTGTTTCAGTGGCCTGGGTTTGATCCAAGCTTCTGACAGATTCCTGTCTGTATGGGATTCCTCCCAGGAGGACTGACTACTCAAAATTGCCTCTAGGTGTAAGTGTAAATGAATGCGTGAGTGTGGTCTGCTGCGGTGGACTAGACATAGAATAGGCTCTGCACTCACTGAAACCTTAACATTGATAATAGTTACTCCAACTGAATTAATAATTAAGAATGTTGAACCATACTAAACACCACTCATACTACATCCATCATCTTTTATCATTAGAACATTTAAATAAAATGTTTTTATTTGAAACACTCTCAAAAGTCTGTGAGTTGAGCATTGAGCTTTCCATCCAGAATCACTGATCACCAACTTCACACTCATGTTCTGACTCAACTTCGGGCTGATCCTGTGTCCATCTCAGTCTGTCTGTACCATCACAAGATGACCAAAGAGAATGTCTGAGGTCCGAGACTCTGGGGTGAGCAGGTAGTAGACTTCCATCAACTTGCACCTACAGCAGCTCAAGTCTGCTGTTGCTCAAGCTTTTTAGTTTTCAAGCTACCTCTCATTAGCTGTAACACATCACAGATAAAGAGTCATTATTTGGTTTCCAATGGGCTAATCATTTTGTAACTTATGTCTACGTCACATGACATTATACACACACTTATACCCACTGTTTAGTTCATCTTCTCCCGACCTACAGACAGAAGCTCAAGTGTGCCAAACCTGTGGTCAGCACGGTGAAGAAATGGACTAATGAGGCTAAAGAAAGGCTTCAGGACTGCATGGAATTAACAGACTGGTGTGTGTTTGATGATGCCACAAGCAGCCTGGATGAATACACGGACACTGTGACATCTTACATCAGCTTTTGTGAAGACATCTGTGTTCCCACCAGGACTCGCATTAAATATAATAATGACAAGCCCTGGTTTAATGCCAAATTGAAACAGCTGCGCCGGTCTAAGGAGGTAGCATATAGAAGTGGGGATCGGGCGCTGTACAACCAGGCAAGGAACACCCTAACCAAAGAGTTCAAGGCTGCAAAGAAGAACTACTCCAACAAGCTAAGCAGCATGATGTCCACAAATGAGCCATCAACCGCCTGGAGGTGTCTGCAGAACATCACCAGCTACAAAAGGCCACCTACACAGACAATAGGAGATCGTCAACTGGCTGACGACCTTAACAGATTCTACTGCAGGTTTGAACAGCCCAGCAACAAGCTCCCATCCAACACCACTTCACACCCATCCGACTATCAGCCACCCATCCAGCCTGCCCTGAAGATCTGCGAGGAAGACGTGCTGAGACTTTTTAAAAAACAGAAAGTCAAGAAGGCCCCAGGTCCTGATGGAATCTCTCCCTCCTGCCTGAGGACCTGTGCAGACCAGCTTGCACCTGTCTTCACTAAGATCTTCAACAGATCACTGGAGCTGTGTGTTGTTCCGTCCTGTTTTAAATGCTCCACAATAATACCCATTCCCAAAAAGGCAACTACCACAGGACTAAATGACTACAGACCTGTTGCCCTGACCTCTGTGGTCATGAAGTCCTTTGAAAGACTGGTTCTCAACCACATTAAGGAAATCACGGACCCCCTGCTAGACCCCCTGCAACATGGGTCTCCACTTCATCCTCCAACACCTTGATCACCCAGGAACTTATGCAAGAATTCTGTTCCTGGACTTCAGCTCAGCCTTCAACACAATTATTCCAGGACAATTACACAGCAAACTGACTGAACTCAGCATACCAGCCTCCACCTGCCAGTGGATAACTGACTTTCTTACTGGCAGAAAACAGCAGGTGAGGCTGGGAATGTGTACTTCAGGGACCCGAACCATCAGCACGGGTGCCCCACAGGGTTGTGTACTCTCCCCACTGCTCTTCTCGCTGTACACAAATGACTGTACCTCCATGGACTCCTCTGTTAAAATCCTGAAGTTTGCAGATGACACTACAGTCATTGGTCTCATCAGTGACAGTGATGAGTCTGCTTATAGACGGGTGGTTGATCAGGTTGTCCTCTGGAGCAGTCAGAACAATCTGGAACACAGCTAAAACAGTGGAGATGACCGTGGACTTCAGGAGGAGCCCCCCAACCCGGCCAGCACTCACCATCCTAGACAGGACTGTGATAGCTGTGGAGTCCTACAAGTTCCTGGGCACAACGATCTCCAAGGACCTGAAATGGGACAGCAACATCAACATCAAGAGGGCTCAACAGAGGATGTACTTTCTGTACCAGCTGAGGAAGTTCAACCTACCCCAAGAGCTGATGGTGCAGTTCTACACAGCCATCATAGAGTCCATCGTCACCACATCCATCACAGTGTGGGGCAGCGCTATCACAAAACATGACACCAAGAGACTGCAGCGCATCATCAAGTCTGCAGAGAGGACCATCGGTGTAAAGCTGCCCACACTGCTGGACCTGCATGCCTCCAGAACCAGGAAGCGTGCAGAGAAAATCATCACTGACCCGTCTCACCCTGGCCATCACCTGTTTCGGTGCCTTCCATCAGGCCGACGCTTCAGCCACATGAAGACCCGAACGACCAGGCTACAGAGAAGCTTTTATCCAAACTCCATTACGCTCATGAACAATTGAACACTACTGTACTGATAATACTCGGGACACTTGCACATCAAAAACTACCTATTTCATTTATGTAATGGCATACACAGGATTTTCACCTTTACTTCCATTTCATATTTATATATTTTTATATTTTCTATAGTTTTTATATTGCACAAAACTGCACCTTTTTAAAATTACAATGTAAATTGCACATGCTAAATGTTTACAATGTTTTCTATGTTTACAGGTATGAATGTGTGTGTTAGAGAGAGTGAGCTGTGTGAATAAGATTGTCTTTACTGTATTTTTTGTGCACTGCAAGCATCTGTGTAACCAAAAACAAATTCCTTGTATGTGTGAGCATACTTGGCCAATAAAGCCCGATTCTGATTCTGATTCTGATTTTGTACACCGATCCGGCATAACATTAAAACCACCTCCTTGTTTCTACATTCACTGTCCGATTTATCAGCTCCACTTACCATATAAAATCACTTTGTAGTTCTACAACTACTGACTGTAGTCCATCTGTTTCTCTGCATGCTTTGTTAGCCCTCTTTCATGCTGTTCTTCAATGGTCAGGACTCCCCCAGGACCACTACAGAGCAGGTATTATTTGGGTGATGATGGATCATTCTCAGCACTGCAGTGACAATGACATGGTGGTGGTGTGTTAGTGTGTGTTGTGCTGGTATGAGTGAATCAGTCACAGCAATGCTGATGGAGTTTTTAAGCACCTTACTGTCACTGCTGGACTGAAAATAGAACTTAATCAGCTCAATGAAGAATAAAGAAGGCAACATGCTACAAAAAACAAATTAAATCACTCACAACTGAACAAAAGATGGCAAACAAAGTGGCAGAAACCTTTAGTTTGGGGAAAAAGCTAACTAGCCAAAACTACGCCCATGTATTCCAAATCACCAGAGAGCATAAACAGATGAAGCTGGACTTTCAGTCAGATAACATGAGGTCATACAACCAATCCTTACACACAAAAGACATCCTTGATGAACACACATAACACAGAATTTGTTTCTCAACATCTTCCCATGACACTATGGCCCTTCTACTAACATGCGTCAATGGGATCTGGATGACAGGAGACTTTCTAACCACATACAAGGAAACCATAGTCATACCTATTCCAAGCATGTTAAAGATCATACTGACCCAGATAATCATCGGCCGATAACACTGGCCAGCCGCCTAAGTAACATTGACCCGATCCATCCAATCTGATCACAGCCAAACTATAATGTAGGTTATGCTGTTTTACGTGAACACCTAAATAATCAGATAATTACAAAATTGGATTAAGATTAGATAAAGTGACTGGAATAGATTGGATTTCAAATCCACATTGACTATAGCATTTTATTTATTTTTTATTTTTTATCTGAATGGCAAGTCATAATCCTTTCATGAATAAGGTTAGTACTGTCATTCTGCTTCCACTGTCACTGAAAGAACTGAATTGACTTTCCTGCCAGATGTTGTCTGCCACCACATGATGAGAGGATGACAGGGCGATGACAATTTGACAGACGGATGCACAAAGACTCAAGCAGTGTCCCACATGGACATATTAACTGACAAGATATTGCTCTGGAGAAAGGCATTTCTGAGATGGACATGACTTATCTCTGCAAATACAGAGGATTCTGTCATTAGTAAACATGTAGGTTTGCTTATGTCCCTGTGGGGTGAACATCTCTGTCTGTCGGGCTTGGCATGCGCGAATGTGGAGTGTGATGATCTCTACTCCTACAAATGTGCTTGCACTTTGTGCTCCAAGTTTTTTTAGTTATTTTTATCCACAGTATTGTTCCACACTATGTGGACAAAAGTGTTCTAATTACTGAATTCATGTGTTAGTCAAGGAGCTTTGGCACAGGTACAGTTGGTACAAAATGCACCTGCTAGTCTTCTTCCAAAACATACATTACCCCTGGGTTAGCTTCTTTTCACTGGTTACCAGTAAAGTTTGGAATAGATTTTATGACTTTTGACCTACCTGGCCTTACATGGTGATACGTCTGAGTGTATTTCAGAAGTGTTAGTTTGGTACCTTTTACATTTACAGCATTTAGCAGACGAGTCCATCCACATTGACAGTTACATTTTCGGCATTTAGCAGACACTGTGTATCCAAAGAGACTAACAGTACTGTGACAGTATATTGTCTAAGCAATTGAGGGTTAACAGTGGCAACCTGGCAGTGGTGGGGCCTGAACCGGTGACCCTTCAATGACTAGTCCAGTTCCTTAACCACTAGGCTACAACTGCCCAGCTGCCCATTCATAGCAATTAACAATTGTGATAAATACAATCTAAATAAGTGATGGGTTAAGGGCTTTGCTTAGGGGCCCTACAGTGCCAACTTGGCAGATGTGGGGCTTGAACCACAGTAATCTAGTGAGGTACTGGACTAGTAATCTTCCAATTACTAGTCCAATATATTAACAACTTTATCTGTGTTCCAAGGACAAAGTTGATATCAAGGGGTGGGGCTGTGTTGCACATGCTACTAAGTTTAGGAAGAGCTTCCCTACTACATTAAAATGCCTGAGTCAGCGAGAACTTTTGAAAAAGCATCTTACATTCATTCTTTGCGGTTTAATAGTACCAATAACATTTAGTGTCTCCATATGTTTCTGCTTACATTATTTTCCTCTTTAGTGCTGTTTTGTTCATTTTTTTATATTTTAGAGCTGCACTTTTTGTTATTGCACCACTGTAATGTTTGTTTATAGAAAAGTGCTTTCTCAATAAAGTTTTACTTTATTTTCTCACTTCATCCAGATGAGATGATGATGCATGTATTGTTTATATAAGTGCACAATATTGCATTCTTTGCACCTTACTCTTTTTTATATATCTTCTGCTATATAAACCCTACGCTGCTAACTTATCATTCACTCAGTACCATGCTCTGGCCAACACTACTCTTACCATAGCCTAGTGGTTAAGCTACTGCACAATTAATCAGAAGGTTGCTGGTTCAAGCATTTATTGTAGGTCTTGTATTTATTGTACTGTTTTTTATTATCTGCACTGTGTATATTGTATAGGGCAGTTGTAGCCAAGCGGTTAAGGTACTGGACTAGTAATCAAAAGATCTTTGGTTCAAGCCCCACCACTGCCAGGTTGTCACCGCTGTGCTGTTGTGCAAGACACTTAACCCTCAATTGCTTGGATAGTACACTGTCACAGCACTGTAAGTCACTTTGGATAAAAGTGTCTGCTAGATGCTGAAAATGTAAATAAATGTTAATGTATTGTCTCGCACTTGTGTTCTGTGTTGCACCCTGGTCCTGGAGGAGCGTTGTTTCGTTTCAATATGTACTTGTATAGAGCTGAAATGACAAGAAAGCCTCTCCTAAACTCTTTAAGTGAACGCAAAATAGTCATGATTGCTGCTAGTGTAACGATTTTAGGGCTAGACGAGACAAGAGAGGCGGACACAAACGCAGAGATATATTAACCAAAACTTTTAAGAATAGAAACACACAAGACAAGACAAACGAACATGCGACCTTTGCTAACGCTAATCTAAATGCTAACGCTAATCTAAATGCTAACGCTAATCTAAACATACATGAACAATGCTAAAGCTAACTAAATGCTACGCTAATGCTAATCTAAAAACACATGGACCTAAACTAAGCTAACACAGGCTAACAAAGAACATTGACTGACTAACACAAAAGACTAACTTTTTTTTCTCCAACCTTTTCCCCCCCAATTTTTTCCCCTAATCGAGTCGTGTCCATGATTGCATCCTCCACTGATTCAACCCTCCACCGCTGACTGAGGATGCTTCTCAACTGACACACGACCTCTCCGACACGTGTTCGGTACAGACTGCATTTTTCACCTGCACAAGTCGAGTTCATATATACCGATCAGCACTGTGCACGGACAGCCACACCCTGATCAGCATTATTCCTCAGCCCTGTGCAGGCGCCATCAATCAGCCAGTTATGAGGACCCATGATCCAGCTTGCCCCTAACCCTATGAACAACAGCCAATCGTTGTTCATGCAGCAACCCAGCCCAGCCGGATGGCAGAGCTGAGTTTCGATACGATGTATTTGAAAACCCAGTGTGCTAGGGTATTTTACCGCTGCGCCACCTGAGCGGCTGAACAAGACTAACTTTAAACAAGACTTCTAAACATGAACATTAGCAAACAAACAGGAGCAAACTAAATCTACACGAACGAGCAAGATAACCAAAGTCAAACTAAACCGACAGACCATGAGCTAGGAACAAACCAACATGGCAAAGGCAAAATCAAAATAGTCTCCACTATCAAATCCACAGCTGCTTGCCTTAATGCTCTTAGCATTAGCCCTCAACAAGGTGCAGCTGTAAATCATTATTAGGAGACCAATCATAATGGGGGCGTTGGCTTGAGATTGGAAACAAACACTCCTCCAACATTTGCTCCTGGAGAGAGGGGCATGGCACACAAACTCCAGGAGCACAGAGGCCCTATTCGTGACAGCTAGAATTTACAAATACATTTTTATACGAACTTGAGTTTTTAGATTTGTAGATTGAGTAATAAATCTGTGGGTTTAAGTAAGTTTGCAATTCCTAATTGCACCCAGTTACTGAGATAAGCCCCAGACCATCACAGCACCTATCTTTAAAAAGTGATTATTAAAGATAAATAAAGTAATAAATGGGTCATTCTACAAAAAAGGTGGAAACTGGGTGACACAAATCTGCTCAAATTTGAATCTTCCAACATACCCTAAAATTCTTTACTTACATTATTTAACCCCTAAACTTGATGAATCCACAAAAGTCAACCTTAATCTATTTTAATTATTTTTATGTATTTTTATAAAGAATCTATGAGCTGTTTATTTGTCATTGGTGTTACCAAAGATTCAACCAACAAAGACATTCTCATTACAACCTCAGGATTTATTTAAAGGTAGAGTGGTGGAATGATGACAGCAAGAAAAAATATCTGATTGTTTATATTTTTTATGTAATTGTACATGTTTGCACATCATTGCATGAAATTATTTGATTCGCAATTGTACTTTTTTCTTTAAAAACCACAAAAACCAGAGTAGCCAAACAAAGAGCCTTTGATACAAACTCTGAAATATGGACTAATTTATACAACACATATCAACAAACAAACTATTGCTATAAAGTTTTTAAAAATACATTCATAATGCCAAAATCTTGGAAAAACTTATAACACAATATAACACCAATGACGCAATGGCAGCAAAAGTTTGGTTCAAACATTTTTAGAATACAGTTCAACCTATTATTATTATTATTATTATTTGTAATTAATGTAATTAATTCATAACTCTCCTTGTTTTTTAAAGCTTTTATGTGGCTCATTTACTGGAATGTTGCTCCTAGGAGAAGTAACACCAGGGACAGTAACACCAATGACAATTTTGAAAAAAAAAAACTAAAATTGTAACAAAATAGCCACCATTTTTCAGACCACATGTCATCATGAATATTAAAATTATTTAATATAATGCATTTTTATGTGAAAATTCTTACACCGTCAGCTCAAATGACATCCTTTAAATCTTCGCTAAAAATTCTACAACATATCATGTTATTTTAAACAAATGAAGTAAGAAATCTCACAAACCTTGTGCTCTTGTCCACTGCACTTCTTCCACTGACCTCTTGACCCAGGAAAAACCTCAAAGAGTATGTACATGTTTCCAAAATAAAAGTATTTTGTGTGGGGTAACACCAATGACATAGTTTGTGGGGACAAATATTTATTTGAAATGTTATACATATAATAATAATTTTTTTTACCAATTCAATATTCTATGTATTTTATGTAATGTTAACAGTAAATATAAATGAGATTTTATTTAATAAAAAAAATATTTCAGTGAAAAGTACAAAGCTCATCACTCATGCATGATCTAAGGTACAAGGTACTTTCTTGATCTACTGTAGGCATTTTAAATAAAAGGTTAAAATTAAAACAATGAAGATTATATAAATAAAATTTGTTTCATTACTACAGGGACAGTCCGTATTTATTGAACATATACAATTAATGTAATTACTCGGTCTAATCATATGTTTTAGCAGGCTGAAAATGTAAGGGACATGCATTTCCACCTTTTCTGTAGAATGACCCAAATACATATTCAGCTATGTTAATAATTAACAACACACCCTTTTCTTCATATTAAAGTGTGCTTACTAACTTTTTTTCCTAAATTTGGTAGTTATCATCTAACCCAGGTAACATCAAATGCACACTCTGCTGTGCACCCTGAGGGTAGACAAGCGATTTCTATGCCTGATGAAAAGTGATCCCGTTTCAGTAGTTTTTCCACTTATTTGCTCAAGGCAGGAAAAAAAAGAAAAGCATCCATTCAGGGGGGAAAACGCAGTCTGATGGTTTCTTACCAAAAAATGTTTCTTTGAAGTTGAAGATCAAACAGTTCAATGTCCCTATAAATGTTACAGTCTGACTTATCCTAGGAGTTAGCTAAAATAACAAATATGAAGTGCTTTCTCACACATCAGACAAATCTGGAAAATGTGTCAGAAAGCATTACGTTAAAGGGGGAAAAAAACTGTAGGAACAATCTTAGTTCTGAAGCTGTGTCAATTCAGGTAAAGCACAGAATCCAAACTGGTCCTGGTTTAGTAAGCTTTGCTCACTTCACCCATATATTCCTCTTCTTTGCTGTTGAATGTCTAGGACTGTAAGAAAAGTGAATAAAAACAGACAGTGATCATTTGTAAATCCATGTTGTCTGTATTCTGTCAAAAACAGTTCGAAGACAAGATATTCATTAATTCTTTAATTGTTTGTTTTACCACCGCTTTATCCCTCTCAGGGTCACAATGGGTCCGATTCACTGGATGAAAGACAGGAAACACCCCAAACAGGTTGCCAGTCCATCACAGGCAAACATGCACACAGTACACCTAGGGGGACTTTAGTATCTCCAATTAACCTGACTTCATGTCTTTGAACTGTGGAAGGAAACCCACACAGACGCAGGGAGAACATGCAAATTCCACACAGAAATAACCCAAACAGCTCCATCTGGGAATCAAACCCAGGACCTTCTTGCTATGAGGCGACAATGCTACCCATCGAGCCACAGTGCCACCTACAAGATATTTAATGTTTATTTACCTCATTCTAAATTTAGAAATACAAACATCAGTTCTATGCAAGAACTTCGGTCATGAGCTCATTTAAGATGGACTGAAAGAAAGCGAAAATATGCCAAGATTAACGTTCAAGTTTCAGGTTGTTTTCGAAAAAACAGACACTGAGTGCTGTCATGCCCAAAATGAAAACCTTTAACCTGACTGTTATCAAGGAAAGGTGCAAAAGCCAACATCTGTCATGATATGGGGGTGAATCAGTGCCCACAGCATGTAAAAGTATGCAGAGGCATATATTGTGATTTTAGACAGACACATGCTGCCATCAAGTCTTTTCACAAACAGTTTACACCGATCAGCCATAACATTAAAACCACCTCCTTGTTTCTACACACATTGTCCATTTCATCAGCTCCACTTACTATATAAAAGCACTTTGTAGTTCTACAATTACTGACTGTAGTTCAACTGTTTCTCTACATGCTTTGTTAGCCTCTTTTCATGCTGTTCTTCAATGGTCAGGACCACCACAGAGCAGGTATTATTTGGGTGGTGGATGATTCTCAGCACAGCAGTGACACTGAAATGGTGGTGGTGTGTTAGTGTGTGTTGTGTTGGTATGGGTGGATAAGACACAGCAGCACTGATGGAGTTTTTAAACACCTCACTGTCACTGCTGGACTGAGAATAGTCCACCAACCAAAAATTTATCCAGCCAACAGCGCCTTGTGGGCAGCGTCCTGTGACCACTGATGAACTCAAACAGCAGCTATAGATGAGCAATCGTCTTTGACTTTACATCTACAAAGTGGACCAACTAGGTAGGAGTGTCTAATAGAGTGGACAGTGAGTGGACACGGTATTTAAAAACTCCAGCAGCGCTGCTGTGTCTGATCCACTCATAACAGCACAACACACACTAACACACCACCACCATGTCAGTGTCACTGCAGTGCTGAGAATCATCCACCACCTAAATAATACCTACTCTGTGATGGTCCTGTGGGGGTCCTGACCATTGATGAACAGGGTGAAAGGGGGCTAAAAAAGTATGCAGATAAACAGATGGACTACAGTCAGTAATTGTAGAACTACAAAGTGCTTCTATATGGTAAGTGGAGCTGATAAAATGGACAGTGAGTGTAGAAACAAGGAGGTGGTTTTAATGTTATGACTGATCAGTGTATGGTTATTTGGCAAGATGATGCCAGGGTTAGTTCTACAAATGCTACAACAGCATAGCTTCACAGACTCAAAAGTCATGTGTGCTTGACTGGCCTGCCTGCAGTTCATATCTGTCTTCTACTGAAATTGCCTGGCACATCATTAAGAGGAAAATCAGACAACGCCAAACATGCACTATTGAGCAGCTGAGTGGGCCTGGTTAAGTTGGTACATGGTTCATTTTCTTTGTATTCTCGTCAGTTGAATAGGTGAAGTTACATGTTAGCCATGTACATTTGCTACTTGTCTATTACAATTTAAGAAAAAATGTAGATGCAACTAAGTTTTAATGAGAAAATTGAGAAAACTTGAGAGATATTGTGTTAAAAAGTAAAAAAAGACAAAAGATTACAACACTCACTCAAAACGTAGCTTGTTGCCAAGAGTGTCATGATACTTGAGCGCACTGGACATGGCATTAAGCTGTTTAATCCCATTATCATACAGAACTTCACTGTTCCACTATAGCGTTTGTATAACATTACCATTTACGTTTACAGCATTTAGCAGACGCTTTTATCCAAAGTGACTTACAGTTGTGATGGTATACAATCTAAGCAACTGAAGGTTAAGGTCCTTGCTCAAGGGCCCAACAGTGGCAACCTGGCAGATGTGGAGCTTGAACCGCTGTCCCTATCAAACAATCTCTTAACCTAAGGTATTAATTCGCATTTAGCATTTGGCTAACAGAAATTTAGCTGCTTGCTTAGCATGAAGTGACATTCAATAATGAAGTTACATGACTCTTTTTAAAGGTTTATTAAGCTCATATGACCAAGCAGATGCTAATACACATACTAACTTCAGCAGCCAAAAGCTGTGTGGATGAGTGCGTTTTTATCATAGTTAGTAGTTAATGTTCAGAGAACGACAGTATAGCAGAAGGCCAGCTGTGCACTGACTGCAGCATATGGGAGAATGTAATTATAAAATACATTAGCTTACAGTACATCCTTACATCTGTACTACAAGTAATTAGAATTCAGCCTTTGGGATTTTTATGGGTGGATAACCTAGTAAAAAATATTGCAGCTATATAGTATTAAAAGCCAGACCAGCTTCCATGGGTTGGGTGTATGCTGATAGCGCTGGTATAAAAAATTTTTTTGTTTGTTTGTTTTAGGCTGCTCAGGTGGCACAGTGGTAAAATATGCTAGAATACATCATATCAAATCTCAGCTCTGCCACCCTACCATATAGAAAGCACTTTGTAGTTCTGCAATTACTGACTGTAGTCCATCTGTTTCTCTACAATGTTACAATGTTTGTTAGCCCCCTTTCATGCTGTTCTTCAATGGTCAGGACCCCCACAGGACCACTACAGAGTAGGTATTATTTAGGTGGTTGATCATTTTCAGCACTGCAGTGACAATGACATAGTGGTGGTGTGTTAGTGTGTGTTGTGCTGGTATCAGACACAGCAGCCCTGCTGGAGTTTTTAAATACCGTGTCCACTCACTGTCCACTCTGTTAGACACTCCCACCTAGTTGGTCCACCTAGATGTAAAGTCAGAGACGATCGCTCATCTATTGCTGCTGTTTGAGTTGGTCATCTTCTAGACCTTCATCAGTGGTCACAGGACGCTGCCCACAGGGTGCTGTTGGCTGGATATTTTTGTTAAATATATTTATTTAAAGGCTTTTTTTTTTTTAACCTTTTTTTTATATTAATTTTTGTCTGTAATGTATGTAATGGTGATATGGTAAACCTTATTCCCAACTTTTTTGAAGTGTGTTGCAAGCATCAAATTCTAAATGTCTTTCTATTTACAAAAACAATGACATAGATCTGTAAAAACACTAGAAATTTTTTGTCATTCAACATTCAAGAGAATTAACACACCATATATTTTTCTTTTTATTGCATTTTAGTCCCTTTATTTAGAAATGGGCTTTGTATCATATTCACCCAACTGTCTATAGAAAAAAAGTTATTTTCCCTCTTTGGTTTATACTTGCTTCTACATCTTGTTTTTTACAGTTACTTTGACATGCCTATGGGGATTTTGGCACCTATTACAGGAGAGTGTATAAATAAATTTTAATGTATGAGTGAAGTTTAATTTTCAGCTCCATATGAAGTGCTTCTCAGCTAAAATGAAAGTTCTGGCAGTTACTCACAATCTTTCTTCACTCTACATTAACACTGAACATTCTTTTATGTTTTTTAGATTTAAACCAGACTGAACCTATTTATTAAGGTATAAATATTCAGAACTAAAATATGCTGTCATGTCATTTCAAAGATTTCTTTTATTGAAAGGTAATAATGGTTTTGGCAAGTCAGTACATTCCATTAGTTTAAAGATTTTGCATTATACCAACAGCATTTTTGCATATATTTAAATGCCGAACACAACATGGTGTTGTTTTGTTCTGTATTATGAAGTTATAAGTGCAATGTATTACCATTTTTTGGAGCACTAGAACTGAGTCTCTGTTGAATGTGTCACAGTTTAATGGAAAATTTAAATTGTTTTACTCATCAGTGTAAGTAAAAATGTTGTAGTTAATGGTAATATATATTTCTGGTGGTTATCCAAGGAGCCTATTAGTATTATTGTTATTGTTGTTATTATTATTGTTATTATAATTATTATTATTATTGTTTTGTTGTTATTATTATTATTATTATTATTATTATTATTATTATTATTATTGTTATTATTATTATTATTATTATTATTATTATTTATACTAATACTACTACTGATAATAATATTTTATTTATTTATGAAGGATTAGGATTTTAATGTCATGTTTTACACACTTTGGTTACATTCGTGACAGAAACGATAGTTACTCGTTAGACAAGAATCATTAGTTCACAAGTTTAATGTCAAACACAGTCATGGACAATTTTGTATCTCCAATTCACCTCACTTGCACGTCTTTGTACTGTGGGAGGAAACCGGAGCTCCCAGAGGAAACCCAAGCAGACACGAGGTGAACGAACTCCACACAGAAATGACCTTAATAATAATATAAGAACAATAAGACGAATAATGGTGTCCTTTAGCACAGTCAATTCGTCTTCCGCTGCTGAGGGATACCCGATTGTATTCGAGGAGAGCATGTCGCTGCCCACACATGTGCACAGCCCTCCTTTTCTCGCCTCTGCATTCTGCACAGGCGTCTCTTCCGCCAATCAGGGTCCTTACACAGCGTATGAAGATCCTCACCCATTCATAGTCCGGTTGTCTCACCCTAGCAGATACGGTGGCCAATTAGTATCTGCTACAGGTACTGCCAATTATGCTCGGCAGATGGCACCCAGCCGACTGGTGGCAATGCCGAATTTCAAACCAAGGAGTTTAGAATCGCAGCGCTGGTAAGCTAACGGAATATCCCGCTGTGCCACCTGGGCTATAATGGTGTGCTTTTTAACTGGTTGTTTCCAGTTATATATTAGTGACTGTCTAAATAAAATGTTTTTCTTAGACTTAATACACTATATGTTCAAAAGTATATGAACATTGTGAAAATTACTGTATCAGCATGATTTTTTTTCCTGTGCAGGGTCAATAAAGACAAGGTGTGATTAGTACTGAGAAATTCTAGTGGCCTGCACTGCCTAGACTTAACCGCAATTAAGATATTTAGATTGAATTGAACTGTTGATTACATGCAAGGCCTTTTCAATCATAGTCCCTGACCTCAAAAGCCTCAACCTGACCTCAACCTTAAGTGACTACTAGTCATACCCTGCTTTAAAGCTTTTGTGGCTGTGGTCCAAAATACAGTGCAAATCCTTCCCAGTAGAACTGAGGTTGTTATAGTAGCAAAGGGGAATTAACTCCAAATTAATGCCCATTTTGAAGTCAATGTTTGCATATTAACCTTATGCAGGGCACAGAATTCCATCACCACAATCCTCTTGTTTGATGTTTCTTAACATTTAATTACAGCCCGTTTAAAATGTTAGCATTGTCTGTACCCCTGTGGCCTGAGCTGCACCTGAAGCGCTGATCACTGCACTCATATCAGTGCTCTCATTCTTGATGCATGAATAAATCACAGAACACCAGACTGGCATCAAAATGTCAGAGTTTGATGATGTGATAAAGCATTAACAGTTTCAATGCCTCCATCTGACAGTGGAAGCTATTTGAGTTCAGCTGCGAGGATATAACAGACTAAGGCACAAATCTGCTGGGAGAGATGGGCTGACAGGAAAGCGCCTCCAGATGACCCACCTGAACTCTATTGTCTGGGGAAATGCATGGCACATTCAAAGTAAGATAAGACAGTGTTGATGTTACCCTGTGGTAGACAGGAGCTCCAGATGTACATTAAAAAGGTTTATAAATCACTGCATGCTTGTGGAGTACAAACCTTGTTCTCAGAACATTTGGGACAAGTGTTTTCAATGCCAAACTTAATGACAAACTCTATTTGTTAAATTAATACCTGCAGCACATTAAAACAAAGATGAGATAGAAGGAAATTTACTACTGGGTCACATCATCTTTTCTTTGTACATTGTACTAATTATACTTTTCAGTATTTGGGAATTAAAAATATGAATTGAATATGAAATGAGTTTTGCAAGTGAAATATTTTAATAGGAGACAGATATGGACTGCAGGCAGGCCAGTCTAGCACATGCACTCTATGTCTATTTATTTATTTATTTATTAGGATTGTACACACTTTAGTTACATTCATGACAGGACAGGTAGTCACTGGTTACACAAGATTCATCAATTTACAAGTTTATTGTCAAACACAGTCATGGACAATTTTGTATCTCCAATTCACCTCACCTGCATGTCTTTGGACTGTGGGAGGAAATCAGAGCTCCCTGAGAAAACCCACGCAGACACAGGGAGAACATGCAAACTCTACAAAGAAAGAACCATGACCGCTTCACCTGGAGATCAAACCCAGGACCTTCTTGCTGTGAGCCACTGTGCCACCCTACTCTATGTCTATGAAGCATGCTGTTGTAAGTTGTGCAGAAGGAGGCGTGGTATTATTCTGCTGAAACAGGCGGCAGCATACATCTCTCTAAAGTACCAATATAAGTCTCTGCGTCAAAAGTACCTTTACATATATGCAGATCCTGCCATGGGCACTGATGCATCCCAATGTCATTACAGATGCTGGTTTTTGCACTTCTTGTAAGACACTGTCTGGATGGTCATTTTATCATTGGCACTTCTCAAAAATAAGCTAAGTCATGGACTCAGATCATGTTTCCACTGCCTTTTGGTCCATCTCAGATGCTAAGAGAACATGTCAGCATTTCTGTTTAAAATTAAATCATGGCTTCCTCTTTGCAAAAATACAGTTTCAGGTTGTATTTCTTGATGCAGTGGTGGACTGTGTTCTGAGCCTTGTGACAAAAACCACTTGACAACCTGATTGTCACACACATTCAGCAGCAGTTTCAGCACCTGACCTTTAAGCACTTAGATTTCCCCTGACTCCCTGAATGTTATAATGATATTATGAACTGTAGATGACCTCACCTATTTCCAGTTAAACTGTGGAACCTTCTTTGATGAAGTAAGCTACCCTTACCCATCACCAAAAAGATTAATGTATGTATTTATTTTTTATTTATTAACTGTTTTATCTGTGATTAACAAAAAGACTAACTAAAGGCCAATACTGGGTTTTACTCACCTGGGCTGGTCCATCCTCTGGGAAGGAGAGGGGGAGAAAAGATCTGTTAAAACAAAGAAAGTGTACACTATGATTAATGTGAATGATTAGATTTATTGAACGTGCCATGGCCATGAGTGTGTATAAGTAGACTGTATATTGCTGCTATTACCCATTGGAATTAGTGAAGTGTATGTACTGTATATTCAGTGCTCTAGACTTACCTGTAATAATATCGGTTCAGCTGGGGGGGGGGTTACTGATATATAGGCAGCTCGCAGGTAAAGATGGGGCAGTCTGTGATGAGAGAGAGAGGGAATGAGGCAGCCTTTATGACTCTGCAGTCAGTGGTTGTGTATATGTTGTCGGAAGTGATCGTTACTTGTTTGTATATTTATTCATTTTGTTTTCGTCCTAAGTGTGCGAGCGTGTATTTATGTAAATAGCTGGTATATTGGTGTATAAATAAATAAAGCGGGAAAAACAAGAACATCTGTGTCCTCACCATCCATTTCAGTCCCTCAGACCGGTCGCCCGACACTACCCACGGGGTTCGCCTGGTCACACCTTCCAAATTCATATTTACAAAATCCAGTTAGGTTTGTGAAAACACTTAAAAGATTTTCTTTGTACATTTATCAGTTAAAGACAAGCTCCAGTTATTTCTGGAAATAGGGTTTGTAGAAACAAATGTCAGTTTTTCTCAGCATGTTTTGGCTAGTAATACTTTTAGACTGTGAACAGAGACAGTATGTGTGAACAGAGACAGTTTGATACAAATCAAGCTTGTCTTGAATTGTTTCAAGTTTTTCCTACTGCCAACACTTCTCATCCAGCCTAACAGCTTAAAGTTAAGCAGTTCTTAGCTGGGATGGTGTGTTAGAACATGAAAAACATCAATCTCTTTTTTTGTCTTGACAACCTGTGATATGAAAGATATTGTCTGTTAGATTGTGGTTTCTCACTTTTGTTCAGAGGTTTGTACTAAATAAGTAACATACACCGATCAGCCATAACATCAAAACCACCTCCTTGTTTCTACACTCACTGTCCATTTTATCAGCTCCACTTTCCATATAGAAGCACTACAATTACTGACTGTAGTCCATCTGTTTCTCTACAAACTGTTTTAGCCTGCTTTCACCCTGTTCTTTAATGGTCAGGACCCCCACAGGACCACCACAGAGCAGGTATTATTTGGATGGTGGATGATTCTCAGCACTGCAGTGACACTGACATGGTGGTGGTGTGTTAGTGTGTGTTGTGCTGGTATGAGTGGATAAGACACAGCAGCGCTGCTGGAGTTTTTAAACACCTCACTGTCACTGCTGGACTGAGAATAGTCCACCAACCAAAAATATCCAGCCAACAGGGCCCCGTGGGCAGCGTCCTGTGACCACTGATGAAGGTCTAGAAGATGACCAACTCAAACAGAAGCAATAGATGATAGATAGATAGATAGATACTTTATTTATCCCGAAGGAAATTCTTGGTGTTCAGTAGTTTAACAAAGAAGAGAAGCTTAATACAAATAAAAAATAAGGTAAAATACAAAAGCAAAATAAGGTAAAATGCTAATACAAAAATAAGGTAAGTAAGTAAATAAGGTGCATTAATACAGCATATGGTATGCAACAGAATAACAGCATGTGCAAATTGTGCATCTGGTACATGGGATAAAAGCAGCAGTGTATCTATTCTTATAAACAATATATACAGATATATAAGAATAAATATAGAGAGGAAGATGTTATAGTTATTAATATCTATAATGTATAATTTATGGGTATATATACAGTATGTATATAAAATAGAATATGAAAAGAGATTGTATATCAGATATAAAATATGTCGGACATAGGTATGGATGAGAACAGTGGGGGTAACATACAGATAATAATAGTAGCAATGTATGTAGATAAAATTATAAAATTATAACCGATATATACATACAGGTATGAAAACAAGAATGTAAGTACAGAATATGTAAAGTGGCAATACAAATGGTGTTAAACAGTCTGACTGCCTGGGGAACAAAAGACTTTCTCAGCCTGTCTGTAGAGCAGGACAGAGACAGCAGTCTATCACTGAATACACTCCTCTGTCTGGTGATGGTGCTGTTCAGAGGGTGCTGTGTATTATCCATGATTGATAAGAGTTTTTTTAGAGTTCTTTCCTCAGCCACCTGCATGAAAGTGTCGAGCTCTTTGCCAATCACAGAGCCAGGTTTTCTTACCAGCCTGTCCAGTCGTGTGGCATCGCTCTTCTTCATGCTGCCTCCCCAACACACCACAGCATAGAAAAGAACACTGGAGACGACAGACTGATAGAACATCAGCAGGAGTTTTTTACAGATTTTAAAGGACCCAAGCCTCCTCAAAAAGTAGAGACGGCTCTGTCCTTTCTTGTAGATAGTGGCTGTGTTATCTGTCCAGTCCAGTTTATCATTGAGTTGTATGAGATGAGCGATAATCTCTGACTTTACATCTAAAAGGTGGACTAACTAGTAGTGTCTAATAGAGTGGACAGTGAGTGGACACGGTATTTAAAAACTCCAGCAGTGCTGCTGTGTCTCATCCACTCATACCAGCACAACACACACTAACACACCACCACCATGTCAGTGTCACTGCAGTGCTGAGAATGATCCACCACCTAAATAATACCTACTCTGTAGTGGTCCTGGGAGAGTCCTGACCACTAAAGAAACAGATGGACTACAGTCAGTAATTGTAGAACTACAAAGTGCTTCTATATGGTAAGTGGAGCTGATAAAATGGACAGTGAGTGTAGAAACAAGGAGGTGGTTTTAATGTTATGGCTGTTTAGTGTATACTGTATATTATGCTGCAGGTTTGTTTGCAACAATGATCCAGGTTCTCATGGTGAAGCATTAAATTAACAGGCTAGGTGATTAGTGGTAGATGTGGATTTGTTTTTTGTATCATATTTTCTGGTACCAATGGGACATATTTTTATAGAATTCGCTTGAGTCTGAAATCCTACCCATAGTCTGTTTATAGGTCACCTAATTCACTGTCTACACACCTGTTCATTTTTTTGCCTCTATTTATTTTCTAATTATGGAGTTTATATAACATCAAAAAACAGATCCAGTAGTGACACAATCAGTTGGTGGTGCTCGTTTTAAATGTATATGGTATTGTGAAAGACATTGACTAGGTAGCTTTAGGTTCTGGACTGATGTGCTAGTAACACTTGGCTTTAATGTCACGTTGAAGATGTCTAAAATTTTAACTTAAGCATTAAATAATGAAGGTCCTCTCATGTATTATACACATCTCTGAGCACGGCTTGGACAGAGTTGTTTTTGTATGTAGAATATAGATAAAAATAAGATCTAAAAATGTACAGCTTTGTTACAAATGGCTGATTCTGACACTGTTACATCTGCCTGATTCCAATCTTATTATATGGTAAATATTTTCAGTTCTCATATTGTTAACATAATATAGTTGATTAGTCACACTTCATGGACTGTATAGAGTTTTTTTTCCTGGTTCGTCTATTTAGGTGAGATTTAACAGTCTCCTTCAATGCATGACATAAATAATTAGAGATCGCTACAAAAGCAATAAAAACACTGCTTCCATTTCCAACGTCCTATCTTTGTGAAGCGAGTTTTTGTTTTGCAGTGACTGCAACCAAAACAAAGTTACAAGTAGACTGGACATAAGGAAGACACTTTAAGTGTTATTGTCTCCTATCACCCCTAGGTGGGAGCGTCTAATTGCAGCGAAAAAAGCTCAGGGTTCCCACTGATTTTCCATCATTGGTGAGTAGTATAGTTATGCAATTTGTGTTTTTTATTATGCTCATCGTATAATTTTATATTTTAATTTTATTACCGATCTGTGAAATTATATCTTATATGAAACCAGTCCGTGGTGCAAGAAAGGTTGTGGATTGCTGCTCTAAAAAACACCAAAAATCAGCATTTAGCAAGCTTTACTCTCATGTGCTGTTCTGGGGTGTGTTCATTGTTATGCTTCTTTATGCACAATAATTAATTACATGATAATGTACTTTTTTGTCTTGCTTGTCTTATTTAAACCTGTTTACTCTCCATACTATGTGCAGTACCTGTCCTGGGGGGCATTTTTTCTCACAAGGTTAACATTTTTATTGGCATATCCTTTTCATTGTGGCTTATTAGTCCATCATTGCTGGCAACCTCTGTCTACTTTGTTCCTTAGATCCTGGTGATCCTGGTCTGTCATCTGTGTCAGAACCAACAGACTTATGCAATAAATGACTTAATAAAAATTTCCTTTATCTAGGAAAACATTATTTTAAATTTAGCATTCATCCCGCTGTTTGTGCAAACTAAGAATAGTAAGTTGCGGATGTTTAAACATCATGACTGAGTTGTAACATGAGCAGTGCAGGTTGTGTGACAGGTTACAGTGTTTTTCAGCTGGAACAAGAAACAAGAAATCAAAAAAGCTTTGCTAATTTAGAAGGGACATGGTAGTTGAAAATTATGCAGAATGTCTGTTTGAAGTGTTAAATAAAGGATCCGTTAGGAGTGTTCCGTGCAGATTTTAATGAGAGCTAGTGACAATCACTCAGTTTCTCATCATGCTGTGGGAGAGTGTGTCAGGAATAGTAAAACAATGTACTCAGCATTGGGCTTGCTAAAAGCACTGGGCACTGCATGGAGGAATACATTTCATATGTAAAATACAGAAAACAAGAAGAACAAGAATGTCACATCTAAATAATTTTTACCATGTTGCCTTCCAATACGTTGTGCAGTTACCTTAATTTTGTCCACTGTTGCTCTTTATTTTTCTTCTAAAATCAATATTTGTTCTTGTTTTCCTGTCATAATGGTAGTTCATTAGTCTCCACTGTCGCTTGTTACCCCTGTCTAGTTAGCCTATTTTAACTCTCTGACCCTACTCTATTTATCTTCTAGGTCAGATCAAACAGACCCCAGCAACGATTTCCTTTCCAATGCTAAAATTTCAATGGTGTCACATCAATGGGGAAAGATTTGAAAACTATCTACAAAATAAAAAAACGTTGTAAGGTGAATTATAAGGTGTAACTGGGTAAAAATTTTATTACAGTTTAGTAGTGCAGTTTGTGTGACACATTACATTTCAGTATTTTGTTTTAGCTGGAACAGTATGGAGAGGATTAAATGCCAAATTGAACTGCAATCACTACAGTGTAAAAATTTGAAATGCAGCACACACATCATTGCTGTTCCATAGTAACATGCCGAATACATGCCAAAATAAAAAGCAAAACCTCAATTCCATTGTTGCTTGACATCTTTACTGAAAAATAAACAAGGTTTTGCACAGCATTATTGCACTGTGTGCGTGCCATTGCATTTTCCATTGATCCATTTCATTGTTTTAATGTTGCTCGACCTCTTTAACAGAAAAACAATACATGTAGGTCTACATTTTAAAGAATCAAATGCTAAATTTGTGTCAGAACTAATACAAATCATCTCTCAGCTGTACTACATTTTACTGTGTGGTGGTTTGTGTGCACCAAAACATGCAGTACATACATTGTATTTCAATCCAACCAGTGCAGTATTAGTGCCAAAAGGAAAAGTAGTCACTGTCTAATTTCAATTCTCTATAAATTTAGGGAGTGGCTGTTCCAGAATGGACTTAAGCACTTATTGTATAGAGCCTTGCCTATGTTGTCTAAAAAGCATGTCAACTATAACTAAACCTTAACTTGTTGAATTAAAGTTTACTTCCTCTTTAACTATGTGCTAAAAAGACATTTTCTTTGGATTGAGTTACAGGTACAGAAGAATATGTCTGGTTTTTCAGCCACACCCCAAATTCAAGTATTGTAATTGGACATACAGTACATATGGCATGAATACTGCAGAAAACTTGGCACACACAAAGCACCATACAGTGAACTGTAATAGAGTTTTCATAGAATAGAATAAAATAGAATATAATGCTTTTATTTGTCATATATACATATACAGACATACAGTCTAATTAAATTCTTTTTTCGCATATCCCAGCTTGTTTGACAGCTGGGGTCAGAGCGCAAGGTCAGCCATTGTACGCGCAGAGAGGGTTAGGGCCTTGCTCGGGCCCAACAGTGGCTGCATGGCCACCTTTCAGCTGATAGCCCAAAGCCCTACCCTCTAGGCTACCACTGTCCCCACATTTCACATAATGATTTGCATTTTGGCTCATATTTTATGTTAATATGGAAAACAATGGCAGGTATGTATTGCATTTAATATTTTTCCACAGTAGTGATTACATTTCAATTTGACACTCATTTCTCTCTATAGGACATTACTTACAGCGCAAGAAACTCAAATCAAAAACAACCTAAAAACCTAAAAATGTCACTCCTTAATATTATTGTTACCAGAAAAATGTCAAATGCAATATTTCTCTTAATTTCACAGTTGATTGTATAGTTTTCTGACATGAATTCCTCATTGTTTTACAGTACAGAGGTCAAGCAATGTAAAAACAATGTAATAGAGGTTTTGCTTTTTGTTTTGGCATAAACTGCATGTTACTATGGAAAAGCAATGATGTGAGTGTATTGCATTTGACATTTTTTCACTGTTTGTTTGTTTGTTAGGATTTTAACGTCATGTTTTACACATTCATGACAGGAAACGGTAGTTACTCTTTACACAAGGTTCATCAGTTTACAAGGTTATATAGAACACAGTCTTGGAAAAATTTTGTATCTCCAGTTTACCTGTTTGCATGTTTTTGGACTGTGGGAGGAAACCGGAGCACCCGGAGGAAACCCACGAGGTCACGGGGAGAACATGCAAACTCCACACAGAAAGGACCCGGACTGCCCTACCTGGGGATCGAACCCAGGACTTTTTTGCTGTGAGACGACAGTGCTACCCACTTAGCCACCGTGCCACCCCACATTTTTCCACTGTAGTGACTGCACTTCAGTTTGGCACTAATTCCTCTCTATAATGTCCAGGTGAGATTTAAGTTAATTATGCAAAAATTTAAACTAGAAATGAAGATCTGTGGAGAAAAATGTTCATGCCTGGATAAATGCCTAAATAATTGTACAAAACATAATGCTGATACTGTTGAGGGAAAACTAGCAACACCCACTCAGCTTTACACCATGTAGAGCAAACTGTGTCTGAAATAGTAAAGAAGAAATTCAGCAGTAAAGGCTTCTCTCTCAGTGATGCCAATTCTGAAGTTATGCGTGTACAAAAATGGCACCCGAGTGGCACAGCGGGATATTCCGCTAGCACACCAGCGCTGGGATTATGAACTTTCCAAGTTCCAAGTGATTTGTATTCTTGAGCTGTTGTCTACTTAAACTAGAGTAAGGTCATGTTCACTATGGAAGCACTTTTTTAAGTCGCTCTGGATAAGAACGTCTGCTAAATGCCAAAAATTTAAATGTAAATGAATCTCAGCTCTGCTACCGGTCGGCTGGACGCCCCCTAGCAAGCACGATTTGCAGTGCCTGCAGCAGACTAAATTGGCCACTAATCTGCTGAATAAGAAAAGCCAGAATATAAAGGGGGGTGGGGTCTTCAACACCGTGTATAAGCCCTGGGGGCACCTGTACAGAAGTGGAGGAACGCGGAGATCAGTGCATGACTCTCCATGTGTGAGACTGGCCTTAAATGTGAATCCACCGAAGTACGGGTGACTTGGACGGTACATGTCAATTACAAGTGGTTATCTACGTTTGACCTCAATCCTGAGTGGAGCAGTGGTAGCTCAGTGGGTAAAGTACTGGACTATTGATCATAAGCTCACTGGCTCAAGTCCCACCTGCCAACCTGTAGTCAATCACAGTTGCAATTTGCTTTTAAGAAAGACATCTTCTAAATGCCTGTATATAAGTGTAATGTTCCAGATGGGATCTGCAGCAGTTATGCTTTTTTTTCAGTGAACTTTTAAATGAATGGTTTAGTGAGTTTTTATAACAAGCATGCATTAAAAGTATATTAACAATAATGTAATTGCTAAAATGAAGCCAGTTAAACCAATCTGCTTTATGCCATGTTGAAGCATTGTGTACACAGAACAGTACATTCAGAACTGAGCAGTGAAAGCTTCTGTGTTATCACTGTCAGTGGGGACCGTTTGAAGACAGCTATATGAATTTGTCTTTGAAATGGAACAAAATAGGACTTTAAAAAGCAAGAAAGAAAGAAAAAACAACAGCTGGGACATTAATCGTCTTTGTTTACGTACATCCCTCTCAATTAAGCATCACAAAAATCTGTGGAATTAAATCATGCTACAGACATCGATTCATCAGAGGCCACGGTGCGTCTGTCCTCATCAGGAAGACACTACTTTATTACAGCAGACTCCCTTCATTTCTTCTTGCTACATTTCACTTCTGCAGAAACAGGCTTCATGGAGAGAATGAAATACACAGAAGAGCCAAAACATTAGGACCACCTGCCTAACAAGCTGTCAAAAGAGCTCTGACTGACCATGACATGGAATTCACAATACTTCTGATGGAGTCCCTGTGATATCGGGTGCCAGGACATTACCAGAGGGTCGTCCTACAGTGCATCCTGGTGCCACCTCTTCAGATGTCCCTTCTTGTCCCTCCTGAGACCACTGTTGGTGGGTAATCATCACGACTTCCTCTGAGCACCCCTTGCTGTTTCAGAGACACTTCAACCCATTTGTCTGGCCCTTATTAACGACACTATGGTCTTTATGCTGATCATGTCTGCTGCATTCAACATGTGAACTATAGGTAACTACCATCAGCCTAATATTTAATAAATCCCTAACCCTGACATGCACAGTTGTTACAAAATAAGCACTGTCATGCACAGTTGTGTGTGTGTGTGTGTTGGGGTTGTGTCCCTCTGTTGGTGGGTACTCATCACGGCTGCCTCTGAGCACCCCTTGCTGTTTCCGAGACACTTTAACCCCTTTGTCTGAACATAAAGATTTGGCCTTTATTAAAGACACTTCGGTCTTTATGCTGCCCATTTCTGCTGCATTCAAAATGTGAACTATAGATAACTACTTTCAGCCTGTTGTGCATGTTTGTGTGTGTGTGTGTGTGTGTGTGATTGGGAGGGTGGGTACTCATCACGACTGCCTCTGAGCACTCCTTGCTATTTCTGAGATACTCCAACCCATTCGTCTGCATGGACATAAAGATTTGGCCCCCATTGAAGTCACTCCAGTCTTTATAGCCTGTTGGGTAGAGCTTTGGATTATCAATTGAAAGGTTGAGAGTTTGAATCCCAGCTCTGCCATGCAGCCACTGTTGAGTCCTTGAGCAAGGCCCTTAACCCTCTCAGCTCCAGGGGCGCTGTACAATGGCTGACCCTGTGCTCTGACCCCAGCTTTGAAATAAGCTGGGATATGCAAAGAAAGAATTTTGTTGTACTGTACACCTGTATATGTACAACCCCTGGCAAAAATTATGGAATCACCACTCTTGGAAGATGTTCTTTCAACTGTTTAATTTTGTAGAAAAAAAATAAATCACAGACATGCCACAAAACTATCATTTCTCAAACTGTCAACCCTCTGGCATTAAGAAACAATAAAAAAAGAAACAAATATAATAGTTGTGGTCAGTCACAATTGCTTTTTTTTAGATCAAGTAGAGGAAAAAAATATGGAATCACTCAAATCTGAGGAAAAAATTATGGAATCATTAGAAAACACTGCACCATTATTACTTTGTTGCACCACCTCTGGCTTTTATAATGGTTTAAACTCTCTGAGGCATGGAGTTAACTAATGACAAACAGTATTCTTCATCAATCTGCCTTCAACTGTCTCTTGCTGTTGCCAGATCAGCTTTGCAGGTTGGAACCTTGTCATTGACCATTTTCTTCAATTTTCACCAGAGATTTTCAAATGGATTGAGATCCGGACTATTTGCAGGCCATGCCATTGACATTATATGTTTTCTTGAAGGAAAGTTTTCATGTCCTTTGCCCTATGGCAAGATGCATTATCATCTTGAAAAATGAAGTCATCATCACCAAACATCCTTTCAACTGATGGAATAAGAAAAGCGTCCAAAATTTCAATGTGGACTTTGGCATTTATTGAAGACCATCTCCCCTGTGCCTTTACCCGACATGCAGGCCCATATCATCAACAACTGTGGAAATTAACATGTTTTCTCTAGGCAGTTATCTTCATAAATTTCATTGGACAGACACCAAACAAAAGTTCCAGCATCATCACCTTGCCCAATGCAGATTCGCGATTCATCACTGAAGATCACTTTTATCCAGTCACCCACAGTCCACGATTGCTTTTCTTTAGCCTACTTTAACCTTGTTCTTTTCTTTTTAGGTGTTAATGATGGCTTTTGTTTGGCTTTTCTGTATGTAAATCCCATTTCTTTTAGGTGATTTCTTACAGTTCAGTCACAGACATTGACTCCACTTTCCGGCCACTTGTTTCTCATTTGTTTTGTTGTGCATTTTCTGTTTTCAAGACATATTGCTTTAAGTTTTCTATCTTGATGCTTTGATGTCTTACTTGGTCTACCAGTATGCTTCCCTTTTACAACCTTCCCATTTTGTTTGTACTTGGTCCAGATTTTAAACACAGCTTACTGGGAACAACCAACATCTTTTGCGACATTCCACAATGATTTATCTTCTTGAAGGAGTTTTATAATCCTCTCATTTGTTTCAACTAACATATCTTGTGTTGGAACCATGATTCATGACAATCTGCTTTGTGCAACAGCTCTCCGAGGTGTAAGCACTCTTTTTAAACTGAAGAATAATTAGCTAATCTAATCTGCTGCAGATGTTTTGTTTTTAAACTGCAAATTACAGAGTGATTCCATAATTTTTTTCCTCAGATTTGAGTGATTCCATATTTTTTTCCTCTACTTGATCTAAAAAAAGCAATTGTGACTGACCACAACTATTATATTTGTTTCTTTTTTTTATTGTTTCTTAATGCCAGAAGGTTGACATTTTGAAAAATGATAGTTTTGTGGCATGTCTGTGATTTATTTTTTTTCTACAAAATTAAACAATTGACAGAACATCTTCCAAGAGTGGTGATTCCATAATTTTTGCCAGGGGTTGTATATATAACAAATAAAAGCATTATATTATATTATATCTGCTGCATTCAACATGTGCACTATAGATAACTACTGTCAGCCCAATATTTAATATATCTCTAACCCTGACACAGTTGTTATCTTTGTGTGGATAGGGGGTGAGGGGGTTATGGGTTGGGTTGATCCTAATGTTTTGGCCCATATTTTTATTATTTATTGCTGTGCCTTTTCATTTTTTTCTTTTTTTCCTGTGTTCTGCAGTGGGTGAGTAACATTAGACCTGCCCTCTACTTTACTCCAGTCAGCTTACAGAACACGATGCTTCTGTCTCTGTGAGGAATATGCTGAAAATAAAACACAGAAACCAGAACAGATGGAGAGAGGACAGAGAGGCATTACCATGAGGGGAAGTGAAAAGAAAAATTTATTAGAATAAAGTCCATGGGTCCATGAGCATGTGCTGCTGCTGCCAGCTATGCAGAGACAGATAGATGGGTCATACGCTAGAAAAAAAAAGAATTAAAAAGAAGTCAGAGTATTGGCTTTGTAGAAGGAGGCCAAATCCATATCAAGATGCCTGGCAAGACTGAACTGGAGAAAGTACAGGCCTAGGGCTGGGGTATTAAAAATGAGGCTGAATAAGAGAACATCTTAAGAAGAGAAAACTGGGCTACTATTGTCAGGTGACCATTAATTTGAAACAAGACAATGCTGAAGGCCATCCAGGGTCTGAGGTCCAAGAAAGTATAATTTGTCCTGCTTTTGAGGGGACTGCTTTTCCCTCCTTCTGTTAATTAGGGTGACAGGCGAGTGTCTATTTAGATCAACAGTGATAGTCCATTTATGCTCACTCTCAAAGAGGGGATCATCTCTGGGGCCAGCACTTGGCTAGACGGCTATTTTCATCCTAATGATGCCACAGTCATGTACTGTCTGGTGCTGAGGAGATTATAATTGGCCCTGCTTGAGTCGACTGTCTACTTACAGAGTAGCCAGAGGAAAGCCATTATTGGCTGGTAAATTGTATATGTTCTGATGATGTCACAGATGTCTGTCTGTTTTTCAAAATAACTCAAGGAGGTCAATTTGTGTTCTCTCTTACATAGAGGTTCAGTTCAGGGGTCAGAATCTAGCTCGCCAGGTGTAGGTGGCTAGCCATAGCAGTCAAACATAATAAGATCAATTATCTTGGGGGGGGGGAAACATGTTTTTCTATTTACCTTAAAATCAAGAGTATTGCACATGCCACTGAAATGAGCCTCTAGGTCAGGAGAAGCCTATTTGAGTGATGCTTTGAATTAAATTCTGGTTATTTTGGGTTGTCTTTAATTAAAGTAAAATGCCTCTGAGACCCACGGTGCTGTGAAAACAGATATTATTTCTCCCATATTTGCAAATGTCACATTTCTTTTTGGACAAAAAAGCTGAAAGCTGCAGCAGAGTGGTAACTAAGACCCTAGTTCTCAAACAGATTATAAATTGTGCTTTTTGGGTCACAACGTTCCTTCTATTCTTCCATACTTCCAAAAGTCATCGCTTACATGAAGATTTTCAGTGCATGCTGTTTATAAAAATAGTTAAGCACAGAAAAACCTGTAGTTTATGCAAAATACAGTCCATACAGATTTTATGCAAGCCTTTGCATATTCCTTTTAATATGTACATTACATGCTTATTTTATAAACACTGTGAATGCAGCATAATTTACTACAAGTAGCAAAGCTGTTAGTTAAAATATACACCGACCAGGCATAACACTGATTATCTCTTCATCACTGCACCTGTTAGTGGGTGGGATATATTAGGCAGCAAGTGAACATTTTATCCTCAAACTTGATGTGTTAGAAGCAGGAAAAATGGGCAAGCGTAAGGATTTGAGCGAGTTTGACAAGGGCCAAATTGTGATGGCTAGACGACTGGGTCAGAGCATCTCCAAAACTGCAGCTCTTGTGGGGTGTTTCGTGTCTGCAGTGGTCAGTATCTATCAAAAGTGGTCCAAGGAAGGAACAGTGGTAAAAGGGCAGCAAAGGCTCATTCATGCACATGGGGAGTGAAGGCTGGTCCGTGTGGTCCGATCCAACAGACGAGCTACTGTAGCTCAAAATGCTGAAGAAGTTAATGCTGATTCTGATAGAAAGATGTCAGAATACACAGTGCATCACAGTTTGTTGCGTATGGGGCTGCATAGCCACAGACCAGTCAGGGTGCCCATGCTTACCCCTGTCCATCGGAACTGGACCACGGAGCAATAGAAGAATGTGGCCTGGTCTGATGAATCACGTTTTTTTTTACATCACATGGATGGCCGGGTGCGTGTGCATCTCTTACCTGGAAAACACATGGAACCAGGATGCACTTTGAGAAAAAAAGCAAGCCGGTGGAGGCAGTGTGATGCTTTGGGCAATGTTCTGCTGGGAAACCTTGTGTCCTGCCATCCATGTGGATGTTTCTTTGAAACGTACCACCTACCTTTCCACACCCTTTCATGGAACGGTATTCTCTGATGGCTGTGGCCTCTTTCAGCAGCATAATGCCCCCTGCCACAAAGCAAAAATGGTTCAGGAATGGTTTGAGGAGCACAACAACGAGTTTGAGGTGTTTGGCCTCCAAATTTTCCAGATCTCAATCCAATCGAGCATCTGTGGGACAAACAAGTCTATGATCCATGGAGGCCCCACCTCGCAATTTACAGGAGTTAAAGGATCTGCTGCTAACATCTTGGTGCCAGATACCACAGCACACCTTCAGGGGTCTAGTGGAGTCCAGGAAGGTGGTCATAATGTTATACCTGATCTGTGTATTTCCCAGTAATAAGGTTGCAGTTTCACTTATTCTTAAATAAACAACTGTTAAATAGTTATTTGCATTATTAATGTGCACAATTTTTAGGTTTTATTCCAGTTACTAACTTTTTTGTTCACAACTAAGAAACTTTAGTTTGGACATCAAATTCTGTATTTTTGTGTGTGGGGGAAACTTTCCGAGCCCCTGAGCTCTCTGTTCAGACAATTATCTGGACTTTGCTTCGAGTTTAATCGAGTGCAGACTTTATTATGTCTATTTTTGTGATTTTATATCATGAGAAAAAAAAATCTGGCAACTTATTGTGTTTTTTTTGCCTCCAGTAGGGTTACATTAATAATGAATGTAGCTTCACTGTTGCTTCGGTGTTTATTTGGCTATTTTTCTCTAAAGGAAAACTAAGCTAATGTTTTTTTAAGTTACAAGTGTGGGGCGAGCTACATAGAAAGATGTAGTTCTGTAAACAAATATTTGTAACTCAAAATCAACACGTGCTCAAACGTATGTATATAAACGAAAACAAACCTTAGGTCAGTCAGTCACACTGACATCTTTCACACTATTGAAAATCCCTTCATATTAAACGCATAACTCATGCTGATCTCAAAGCTCATTTAATGAATGTAATCACAGTTTATATCTTGAATATGCTAATTTCATTTGTAATACACAATAACCGTAATGAATTTTACTGGTAATGGAGGCGGAGAGCCGTTGGATTGCTGCCCATCAGGAGAGATCATGAACACCTGCATTCCTGCATGAAAGTCAGTAGACGCTTCCAGAAAATAATCAGTAAATCTGGTTTAATTTAGTTCAGGTACAGAGACTCACATGTGGGTAGTAACACTACTACTGTTTGAGAAAATGTCAAGAGGTCAACCCAACATAACATGCAATGTATTTGCTATGATCTCCTGACTTGAATCCCATTATAAATTGATATAATGTAAAAGTTGTGTGTGTAGAATATCTCTCACCATCACAACCTTAGAGAATTGAAGACAAAGAAAAAGGGTCAAAATGGAATCATAATGCTCACCAGAGCAAAATGTTTTAGCTTTAATCTTAAACCTATAAATGCCAACAATAGCTTTGCAAAAATGACGGTCATTAATAACTTCTTGTGCCAGAAAACTTTAGTTTTTTATTGTTTTTAAACATATATTTTAAGCTGTAGCCTAGTGTTTAAGGTCTGGTTGGACTAGTAATCAGAAGGTTGCTGGTTCAAGCCCCACCATTGCCAGGTTGCTGCTTTTGGGCCCTTGAGCAAGGCCCTTAGCCCTCAATTGCTCAGACTGTATACTGTAACTGTAATATACACTGATCAGCCATAACATTAAAACCACCTCCTTGTTTCTACACTCCTTGTCCATTTTATCAGCTCTACTTTCCATATAGAAGCACTCTGTAGTTCTACAATTACTGACTGTAGTCCATCTGTTTCTCTACATACTTTTTTTTAGCTTTCATCATCAGGACCACCACAGAGCAGGCATTATTTAGGTGGTGGATGATTCTCAGCACTGCTGTGACAATGACATGGTGGTGGTGTGTTAGTGTGTGTTGTGATGGTATGAGTGGATCAGACAGCAGCGCTGCTGGAGTTTCTAAACACTCACTGTCCACTCTATTAGACACTCCTACCTAGTTGGTCCACCTTGTAGATGTAAAGTCAGAGACGATCGCTCACCTATTGCTGCTGTTTGAGTTGGTCATCTTCTAGACCTTCATCAGTGGTCATAGGACGCTGCCCACAGGGCGCTGTTGGCTGGATGTTTTTGGTTGGTGGACTATTCTAAGTCCAGCAGTGACAGGTGTTTAAAAACATTTTAAGCATTGCTGTATCTTATCCACTCATACCAGCACAACACACACTAACACACCACCACAGTCAGTGTCACTGCAGTGCTGAGAATGATCCACCACCCAAATAACACCTACTCTGTAGTGGTCCTGGGAGAGTCCTGACCATTGAAGAACAGCATGAAAGGGGGCTAACAAAGCATGCAGAGAAACAGATGGACTACAGTCAGTAATTGTAGAACTACAAAGTGCTTCTATATGGTAAGTAGAGCTGATACAATGGACAGTGAGTGTAGAAACAATGTTATGGCTGATTGGTGTAAGTCGCTTTGGATAAAGGCCCCTGCTAAATGTTGAAAATGTAAACATATTTGATTAGGCTGAATGAATACTATATGTTTTATGTCTGTGAAACAGTGTTAAAAGTCTTGGTTTATAAATATAAAGTAAATGCCATTAATTTCTCTCAAATGATAGTAAATAATAACAGTTTTTTTTAAATGTCTGGCACACTACAACATTTTCTTCTGTAGAAAAACAGACGTGACGGCTTTATTTTAATTCTCTGTCCCATTGGCATATAAGCTAATCTCCCTACTGGCTTTTTTCATATGTGTGTAAGGTCAAGTTATCTTTGAGGTTATAAGCAGTCATTACAAAGGTCTGTCCATTCCCTGTCAAAGACACGGTTGTCTTCCTTCTTTGTGTAAATCATTAATTAATTGATGATAATCAGAATGGGAAATGAGTGTGCACACCATCTTACACATAATTAATTAACCCTGCTCTGATGCCAAGGGAAATACTTATAATTAAATAATTGCTGCTTTGGGTTTTGAGCGCTCGGGCAGATGTGTGTGCATGTATTAGAATGTACACGAGTGAAAACAGACACAGATAAAGAATACTAATAGTTTATTTACCTACATATGGAGGTGACAGCATGTTTCAGGTCATTTTTTTTACTTTAAGTAATGTTCTTGTTCTGTGATGAACTGGCGACCTGTCCAGGGTGTTTCCTGCCTGATCCTGATCAGAATAGAGTGGTGGTAAAACACTCACTCATTTTCTAAGCCACTTATTCTAATTAGAATTGCGGAGGTCCTGGAGCCTATCCCAGCTCTCAGTGGGTGCAAGACACACAGAAACTCCCTGGACAGGACACACAAACACACACAATAATATTTATAATTTATAGTAGCTCCAATCAACCTGACTGCATGTTTTGGGACTGTGGGAGGACACCGGAGTTCCCGGAGGAAACCCACACGGACACAGGGAGAACATGCAAACTCCACACAGAATGGACCCAGACCGCTCCACCTGGGAATCGAACCCAGGACCTTTTTGCTGTGAGGCGACTGTGCTAGCCACCGAGCTACTGTGCCAACTGGTGGTAAAAGAGACAGTGAATAAATGAATGAATAAATTAATTAATGAACAAATGAATAACACCAGCTGTAAGTTATATAAGTTATATAACTAATATATTATTATTTAACATATATATTACTAGTTGCGGATAATTGTTAATGGGCGGCACGATGGCTCAGTGGGTAGCACTGTTGCCTCACAGCAAGAAGGTCCTGGGTTCGATCCCTAGGTAGGATGGTCAGGGTCCTTTCTGTGTGGAGTTTGCATGTTCTCCCCATGTCTGTGTGGGTTTCCTCCATTAGCTCCAGGTTCCTCCCACAGTCCTAAGACATGCAAGTGAGGTTAATTGGAGACACTAAATTGTCCATGACTGTGTTTGATGAGTGTCTAATGAGTAACTACTGTTTCTGTCATGAATGTAACCAAAGTGTGTAAAATATGATGTTAAAATCCTAATAAATAGGATAATAGTTATGAAGATAAACAGTGCTACAATGACAGTCAGGCTTGTTTAATATGTTATCACTATGGTTAGAATATAGAATCTATAGAAACTATAGAATAAATGACAACTTCCTCAGTTATGTTAGGTTCACCTTTTACTGTTAAAGTAAGAATATCTGGTTAACAAAGCATACAGATGTGTGGAAAGTAAACTGACAAATTACAGAATATTAATAGCAACAAAAAGGAAATTCAACACTGATATTGAAAAGCATTTCTGCAGGCGAAGCACATTCCATTGCAGTCTGGAACGAAATGACATTGAACAAAATGACATTGCTAAATTAGCTCTATATCATTATTATTTTTGGCACTGTAATTTAGAACTAATATAATAAAGTCTGATCTTGAAACTTGTTCTTTTTCACAGCCTGAAAAAGTAAATTTTTGGTTTGTTACCAGTATGTTAAAGTAAGCCCCGTGCAATATGTGTATTAGATTACCTCCTGTTAAGTCATGCAATGCAATCACTGTATTCAAAACAGCTTTGAGGTTTAATAAGTCACGCTGCTGATCTGCAGTGACACCACAGTGAAATTGCATATTCGTTGACAAACCTGCAAGTTGTGTTATTTGCACATTTGAAAAATGTCATCCTCCATAAAGTTTGTAATAAAACTGTTTGCACATTTTTGTGTGTAAACGATTTTACTAAGGTAAAAAAAAGTACATCAGGCCCAAAGAGAACATGAATATGAGAATCTATTAAATACCCCGATCAGCTATAAAATTAAACCACCCCCTTGTTTCTACACACACTGTCTATTTTATTAGCTCCACTTACCATATAGGAGCACTTTGTAGTTCTACAATTACTGACTGTAGTCCATCTGTTTCTTTGCATGCTTTGTTAGCCCCCTTTCATGCTGTTCTTCAATGGCCCAGAGGACCACTACAGAGCAGGTATTATTTGGATGGTGGGTCATTCTCAGCACTGCAGTGACACTGACATGGTGGTGGTGTGTTAGCGTGTGTTATGCTGGTATGAGTGGATCAGACACAGCAGCGCTGCTGGAGTTTAAACACCTCACTGTCACTGCTGGACTGAGAATAGTCCACCAACCAAAAATATCCAGCCAATAGCGCCTCGTGGGCAGCGTCCTGTGACCACTGATGAAGGTTTAGAAGATGACCAACTCAAACACCAGCAATAGATGAGCGATTGTCTCCGACTTTACATCTACAAGGTGGACCAACTAGCTAGGAGTGTATAATAGAGTGGACAGTGAGTGGACACGGTATTTACTCCAGCAGTGCTGCTGTGTCTGATCCACTCATACCAGCACAACACACACTAACACACCACCACCATGTCAGTGTCACAGCAGTGCTGAGAATGATCCACCACCTAAATAATACCTGCTCTGTGGGGGTCCTCACCATCGAAGAACAGGATGAAATCAGTCTCAAAAAGTATGTAGAGAAATAGATGGACTACAGTCAGTAATTTTAGAACTACAAAGCGCTTCTATATAGTGAGTGCAGCTGATAAAATGGACAATGTGTGTAGAAACAAGGAGGTGGTTTTAATGTTATGGCTGATCAGTGTATAAGCACAAGGAATGTTAGAAGTGGTAGAGGTGTTTCTTCCTGTTGTCACTGCTATTTTCTGTCAGTCTTTTTAATAGAGGTGCATTTTTAATTAATATTCATCAGCTCTCACTTCACTAGACTATAATGGTTTGTCATCATGACAAGTCTAGCCCAGCTGTCATTGAGCTGCCTGCTGATTAACACTGTGTGTGTGTCAGTGTGTGTAAAAATGTGTTACAGCTTTGACCCTATTGCGTTTAAAGAGGCAAAACTGTAGCAGAGTTTATGGGGGCTCATCAAAAACTTACATATACAAAAGAATATAGTAAAAATCACTTATTAATCATAGTATATGATTTTTACAGTAATAGAATGTTACAAACATCCTGTCAAATTTACAGTAAATCATGACATAAAAGCAGTTGATAACGCTTACCAGTACTTATTCTTATTCACTCCATAAATTATCAATTTGTACTCAATCAATCAGTGTAGCATGATATCATACCATGATAGTTAAAAATACAGCAGATTATACACCGATAAGCCATAACATTACGACCACCTTCCTAATATTGTGTTTGTTCCCCTTTTGCTGTCAAAACAGCCCTGACCCATCGAGGCATGGACTCCACTAGATCCCTGAAGGTGTGCTGTGGTATCTGGCACCCAGTGGTGTATAGTAACGAAGTAATAATACTTCGTTACAGTACTTAAGTAGTTTTTTGAAGTATTTGTACTTTACTGGAGTATAAAAATTTTCGGCAACTTTCACTTTTACTCCACTACATTTTCTAAAGAAATTGTGTACTTTTACTCCGTTACATTCGCTATATGTAAATTCGTTACTCGTTACTACAGAATGAAAGTTAAATAATGTGAGATGTGTGACGGGCTGCACGCTGGTTTGGTGAATCTGCGCTTGTGAGTTAGACGGTGGTTAAACACATTAATGCGCATGTGTAAACGTTCTCTAAAAGCTATCGGAGTTTTCTAGATGTGCGTCGTAAAAGACACGCAGATATGGACATTTCAGAAGCTCCCCGGCCAACACACTGATGTAAGTTAACAATAATTAATAAAATAAAGCTGCAGCATCAGCGGTTTTTTCATATTATTAGCATTAACATTGTTCAGATATCTACCTACCATTTTTACCGATTACATTCGAACCACAAATAAAACGTTTCACTAAATATGTTTGGAATTCATTGACTGCAAAACTCATGAAGACACGTCCATTATTTTTAAAAACTCACCTACGGACAAATATTTCCTCATAACTTCTGTATTAGACCGGCAGAGGAGAGATTCATGGTGCTGAGGAACATGCAGCACATCTTTAACCCTTTAATGATCTCAACAAGAACTCAACTTATCCAACTTATTATTAATGATTTTTCAGCTGTTGGCTTCAAGTTAGAAATGGTGTTTTCTTAAAGTAAGAATACCAATATTTTTTTAGTTTAACACATGCCATTCAGTGAGTAGATACATCCCAAAAAAGATTATTTAAATACAGCTTATTTTACTCAAATATTTTGATTTAAAATAATGGTTGAACAGATCATTAAAGGGATAAAAGTGCCACACGTTTTGTTAAACTCTCTTGAGTTTTGCTTTAAATTAATTATGCCAAAATTATTTTTTTGTTATTGAAATATACTACCCAAATAAAAAAATGGGACAGTATAGAAAATGCAAATAAAATAGATGCAGTGTTTTTTACATTTACATCGACTCACATTCTAAAAACGTTAAAAAAACAACTAAATAATGTCATGATTTCAAACAGGTGATGTCAACAGTTGATTGTGATCATGAATTGGCACAAATCATGTTCAGATGGAAGGAAGAAAACAGGTTAATTGTTAAGGTGGTTTACAGGCTTAAAAGAACAATATTTATATTTAAAATGACCGCTTCCATTTATACTAACAGCATTTACTTTTACTTCTACTTTTAATACTTAAGTACATTTAATATCAAATTACTTTTGGTACTTAAGTACATTAAACATCAGATACTTTTAGACTTTTACTCAAGTAATATTCTAAAAGGTGACTTTTACTTCTATCAAAGTAAATTTCTGGTAAGATACTTGTACTTTTACTCAAGTATGGCCTTCCGGTACTTTATACACCACTGCTGGCACCAAGATCTTAGCAGCAGATCCTTTAACTCCTGTAGTGTTGAAAGGTGGGGCCTCCATGGATCGGACTTGTTTGCCCAGCGCATCCCACAGATGCTCGATTGGATTGAGATCTGGGGAATTTGGGGGCCAAGTCAACACCTCAAACTAGTTGTTGTGCTCCTCAAACCATTCCTGAACCATTTTTGCTTCGTGGCAGGGAGCATTATCCTGCTGATAGAGGCCACAGCCATCAGGGAATACTGTTTCCATGAAAGGGTGTACATGGTCTGCAACAATGCTTAGGTAGGTGCTACGTGTCAAAGTAACATCCACATGGATGGCAGGGCCCAAGGGTTCCCAGCAGAACATTGCACAAAGCATCACACTGCCTCCTCCGGCTTGCCTTCTTCCCAGTGCATCCTGGTGCCAAGCGATGCACACGCACCCAGCTATCCACAATCTTCCATTGCTCCGTGGTCTAGTTCCAATGCTCACATACCCATTGTTGGCGCTTTCAATGGTGGACAGCCTGTAAACCACCTTAACAATTAACCTGTTTTCTTCCTTTTATCTGAACATGATTTGTGCCAATTCATGATCATAATCAACTGTTGACATCACCTGTTTGAAATCATGACATTATTTAGTTGTTTTTTTAACTCATTACTAGCCCTAAATGTTCCTGTTCCAACGTTTTTAGAATGTAAGTCGATGTAAATGTAAGAAACACTGCATCTATTTTATTAGCATTTTCTATACTGTCCCATTTTTTATTTGGGTAGTATATTTCAATAACAAAAAAATTATTTTGGCATAATTAATTTAAAGCACAACTCAAGAGAGTTTAACAAAACATGTGGCACTTTTATCCCTTAATGATCTGTTCAACCACTATTTTAAATCAAAATATTTGAGTAAAATAAGCTGTATTTAAATAATCTTTTTTGGGATGTATCTACTCACTGAATGGCATGTGTTAAACTAAAAAAATATTGGTATTCTTACTTTAAGAAAACACCATTTCTAACTTGAAGCCAACAGCTGAAAAATCATTAATAATAAGTTGGATAAGTTGAGTTCTTGTTGAGATGATTAAAGGGTTAAAGATGTGCTGCATGTTCCTCAGCACCATGAATCTCTCCTCTGCTGGTCTAATACAGAAGTTATCTGAGGAAATATTTGTCCGTAGGTGAGTTTTTAAAAATAATGGACGTGTCTTCATGAGTTTTGCAGTCAATGAATTCCAAACAAATTTAATGAAACGTTTTATTTGTGGTTCGAATGTAATGGGTAAAAATGGTAGGTAGATATCTGAACAATGTTAATGCTAATAATATGAAAAAACCGCTGATGCTGCAGCTTTACTTTGTTAATCATTGTTAAGTTACATCAGTGTGTTGGAGCTTCTGAAATGTCCATGTTTGCATGTCTTTGGGTGAACGACGCACTTTTAGAAAACTCCGATAGCTTTTAGAGAACGTTTGCACATGCGCATTAATGTGTTTAACCACCGTCTAACTCACAAGCGCAGATTTACCAAACCAGCGTGCAGTCCGTCACACATCTCACATCATTTAACTTTCTATGATTTCTAAAATTTTTATACTCCAGTAAAGTACAAATACTTCAAAAAACGACTTAAGTACTGTAACGAAGTATTATTACTTCGTTACTATACACCACTGTATTATATAGTGTACTTTTAGTTGTGTTGGTACTTTAAAAATTTGATTAATCAGAGTCGTGTTATTTATTTATTAGGTTTTTAACGTCATGTTTTACACACTTTGGTTACATTCATGACTGGACAGGTAATTACTGGTTACACAAGATTTATCAGTTTAAGTCTTTCATGTCAAACACAGTCATGGACAATTTTGTATCTCCAGTTCACCTCACTTGCATGTTTTTGGACTGTGGGAGGAAACCAGAGCTCCCGGAGGAAACCCACGCGAGAGAACATGCAAACTCCACACAGAAAGTACCTGGACCGCTGCACCTGGGAGTCAAACCCAGGACCTTGCTGTGAGGTGACAGTGCTACGCACTGAGCCACCGTGCCGCCCCAATACGAGTCATGTAACACACACACACACACTGATCTCTGATTAGGTATTGTAATGTCTTAAATGCTTGTGCATTTATTTAAACCATAATTAATTTTCTGGGATGTTTATTTACACAATGCATGTCTCTTCCAGACATCGTGTTACTTATTTTCCTTAACTGACTTGATGTAAATGTTTTATTTTTAAATACTGTTTATATATGTAAATTAAAATAAGAAAACTGTTATTCAAAATTTACCCATCATAGCTAAAACATTAGCCAGGTGAATAAGGAGGAATTTACCTAGTGCCAGATCCTTTAGGAGACTAAAACAATCTAGAGAACGATCTAAGTCAAGTGTATTAATATGACTGAAGGATGTGATGTTTACTGTTACAGCTGCACTTTATGTAGTTCCCATTAATGCCCTGCAATCAAACACTTCCTATTTGTGTAATCTATCGTCAAAGTTAGTGTGTGTGTGTGCGTGTGTGTGTGTGTGTGTGTTGCTGTCACATATTCAAACTCTTCCTTTCTGTCCCATTATGTTTCCCATGCTCTGCTGAGCTGCACTTGTCTTACTTAATTCTTTACTAATAAAGACTAATGAATCCGTCTAACTGATGATAATTATGTTATTAAAATGCAAATGCTTAATTTCTGTTAATTGTAATACATCATATCTAATCAATCACTACAGCTTATTCTGTTGTCAAAACTTTCTCAAAATTGCTTCGTAGCGGTTACTAGAGCAAAAAACCAACACATCCTTGCTAATTACATCTATGTTAACAAGTATGTTTTGCTAGATAAATAGTTTGACAATTGTATGTTGGTGGCTTTTATTCAAATTGTTTATCTGTGCTGATGATTTATTTTCTTGTATTTTATATTACAGTGAAAAGGAACATAAAATTGAGGTAGTTTTATACAGATCTGAATATTAAAATCTCACCTCTTATTTTTGGAAATTACACATTCTTAATCTACATTCTTCTTAAGACAAACAGCTGCACCGCTTCTCAAATAAGCTGGGATGTTAGTGGAATGCTAACTTAGTAGTAGCCAAATCTGTTTATGGTATTTGTCAGACTTTATCATGTAAAGTGCTCAAATTAAACCAGAAACATCAATTTTATCTCAAACTCCATGCAATTGTTAATGCCATTTTTCTAATGCTTCTAATGATTAAGGGTCTAAGTAATGTCATAAATAATCCACTAATAATCCACTAATACTGAACCCACTGTAATAATCATAATAATAATAATAATAATTATTATTATTATTATTACTATTATATTTCTGCAGATCATTCCGTCCTCTGTTTGTTTGTTTAGGTTTTTTCATGGCTTGTTCATTATTCCTCTAACTGCATCCATCCATCTAGTTGCTTTCCTTTCTCTTTCTCTTTAAGAGAGATATACAGGGGTTGGACAAAATAACTGAAACACCTGGTTTTAGACCACAATAATTTATTAGTATGGTGTAGGGCCTCCTTTTGCGGCCAATACAGCGTCAATTCGTCTTGGAAATGACATATACAAGTCCTGCACAGTGGTCAGAGGGATTTTAAGCCATTCTTCTTGCAGGATAGTGGCCAGGTCACTACGTGATGCTGGTGGAGGAAAACGTTTTCTGACTCGCTTCTCCAAAACACCCCAAAGTCGCTCAATAATATTTAGATCTGGTGACTGTGCAGGCCATGGGAGATGTTCAACTTCACTTTCATGTTCATCAAACCAATCTTTCACCAGTCTTGCTGTGTGTATTGGTGCATTGTCATCCTGATACACGGCACCGCCATTGGATGCACATGGTCCTCCAGAATGGTTCGGTAGTCCTTGGCAGTGACGCGCCCATCTAGCACAAGTATTGGGCCAAGGGAATGCCATGATATGGCAGCCCAAACCATCACTGATCCACCCCCATGCTTCACTCTGGGCATGCAACAGTCTGGGTGGTACGCTTCTTTGGGGCTTCTCCACACCGTAACTCTCCCGGATGTGGGGAAAACAGTAAAGGTGGACTCATCAGAGAACAATACATGTTTCACATTGTCCACAGCCCAAGATTTGCGCTCCTTGCACCATTGAAACCGACGTTTGGCATTGGCACGAGTGACCAAAGGTTTGGCTATAGCAGCCCGGCCGTGTATATTGACCCTGTGGAGCTCCCGACGGACAGTTTTGGTGGAAACAGGAGAGTTGAGGTGCACATTTAATTCTGCCGTGATTTGGGCAGCCGTGGTTTTATGTTTTTTGGATACAATCCGGGTTAGCACCCGAACATCCCTTTCAGACAGCTTCCTCTTGCGTCCACAGTTAATCCTGTTGGATGTGGTTTGTCCTTCTTGGTGGTATGCTGACATTACCCTGGATACCGTGGCTCTTGATACATCACAAAGACTTGCTGTCTTGGTCACAGATGCGCCAGCAAGACATGCACCAACAATTTGTCCTCTTTTGAACTCTGGTATGTCACCCATAATGTTGTGTGCATTGCAATATTTTGAGCAAAACTGTGCTCTTACCCTGCTAATTGAACCTTCACACTCTGCTCTTACTGGTGCAATGTGCAATTAATGAAGATTGGCCACCAGACTGGTCCAATTTAGCCATGAAACCTACCACACTAAAATGACAGGTGTTTCAGTTATTTTGTCCAACCCCTGTATATACAGTATATATACTTTGTCATATATACATATACAGTTGTACAGTACAATGAAATTCTTTTTTCGCATACCCCAGCTTGTTTGGAAGCTGGGGTCAGAGCGCAGGGTCAGCCATCTTATGGCGCCCCTGGAGCAGACAGGGTTAAGAGTCTTGTTCAAGGACCCAACAGTGGCTGCATAGCAGAGCCTGGATTTGAACCGCCAATCTTCCGGTTGATAGCCCAAAGCTCTACCCACTAGGCTACCACTGTCCCAAGTTTTTTTTAACTCTTTTTAGCATGATATTCTTATTTAATATTATAATTAAATAATAAAGATATAGGCTTTATTATAAAATAACTTTTTAACTGTATATTTAAATATTAGATTAAATTATACCTCTAAAATTCCTTCTAAAAATCGTATAAAAAGAGTATTAGTCATATCACTTTAATACTGTATTTTGTGGCTTCAACAAATAATTTTAAACAAATGAACAAAGGAAAAGACAAGACTTTAACATTTTATCCTGTCTAGCCATTTACTTTTGACTGTTTTTTTTTTAAAAGCTTCATCAACGCAGAAACATGTGCTTGAATCACAGCAAAGCGTGAAGCTTAAGTCGATACACACATCCTACAGCTCACAGGTGTAAATCAGGAATTGTTGCTGGTGTTAAAGGATTTTAGAGTGCTGAAACCTGTATGAGGTACTAGTCAGTCTCCAAAGACAAGTCCCTGCAGAAGCACTAAGCTTTGAGTGAATACAGAGGGATTTTTTATGTCTTAGAGATTCACACAGAGCACAAGTTCAAAGATCCCGGTCAGTGCTGAGACACATCCAAGATTTTAATCAATAAAAGTCACCCCAAACATTTCACACTATGAACCTTTTGTTCAAACTACTCCCAAATGGAATAAAAGAAGATACATTCTGCTATGCAGGATGTAAAAAGAACAAACAGAGAAGTAGAGCAGGTTATTTTCTTTTCATGTGTGATAACAGTAACAATGCTCTGCTATAAAACTGAAACAATCTATAACAGTGGCTATTCCCATTAAAGCACCACTTATCAGTTTAGTGATTCAGCACTATCACTACATTTTTGTAGCCATTCAGTTGTCTATTATATTGCTTGTAAAATCATGTGAGCGCTCTAGCACATGTATAAGAGCCTATATTGTTTAAATTGACAAGGTTTTTCCACATACTGCAAAAAAAACAAAAATAAATAAAATGAGGCAACGTCACAGTATGAAAATCTCATTCCTGATGTGAGGGCATTTATCAAATTGCATCTTATTTTAAAACTCCATGTTTAATGTAATAATTTTGGGTAGAATATTGGCCTGAGCAGTTGGAACTAAAGTAGCAACCATAGTACACCATCTGTCCCAAAGTGTAAAAACACCCCAGTTTATTCAATTCAGCTGTTTCAGCAGCAGGGTGGCTTGGTGAGTAGCAAGAAAATCCTGGGTTCGATTCCCAGGAGTGTTCTGGGTCCTTTCTGTGTGAATTTTGAATGTTCTCCCTGTGTCTGCATTGGTTTCCTCCAAGTGCTCTGGTTTTCTTTCACAGTCCAAAGACATGCAGTCAGGTTAATCTGAGATACTAAATTACCTCTAGATGTGTGTGTGTGTGTGTGTGTGTTAAGGTGTGAATGTGTTTGTGTGTCTGCCCTGCAATGAACTGCCGCCCTATCCAGAGTGTTTCCGTGTGCCTTGTGCCCATTAAAAGCTGGGATAAGCTCCAGCACCCCCGTGACCCTGATAAGGATAAGTGGCTTAGAAAGTGAGTGAGTAAATGAGCAGTTTCGGCAGCTTTCATTGTTAACAGGTATATAAAATCAGTTATATAAAATAAATGATATGCTTCAACTTTGTGGTAGCAATTATAAAAACCTTGCATATAAACAAAGGGTTTGTGATATTTGGTGTGAAGAAACTTCACTGTCCTACTTAAAGACCTAATCTCAAGCTCATTAAAGCCCTTTGGTGTATACTGTATTAAAATGCAGATAGTGTGAGCCAGGCTGTCTTGATGAACATTAGTGCTTGAACTGAGAGAATGCTATTATGGCTTAAACGGGGAGACTCAATTTTTATCTAGTTTAATCTAGTTTCGGAAATGATGTCCAGCAAACTCATGGATATGTTCACAAGCTTTTGGCAATATATATACAGTGGTACCTTGTAACTCGGCGTCCACAAAACTCAAAATCTGTGAAACTCGTCGCCCTTCGTCAAGAAATTTGTACCCTGAAACTCAATGTTTAGCTTTTTTTTTTAATATTTTTTTTTTTATTTCAAATTAACAGTGAACAGTAACTTTGTTCAGCGCTTGACTTGAGCGGTGCGGTAAAACGTCATCAAAGTGCGCATATGAGACAAATCTGCATTTGTGTGGAATAACCGTCAAATCCACTCTGACAGCATCCACATGTATCTGTGTTTAGCTGGATTATCCTCCTGTTTCACTTTTAAACTTGTGTTATAGCTCAGGGTTCTGGTATTCCAAGATCAAGCATCTCCATGATTAAGAAGCATAAGGAAACAATAAAGAAGTAAAGGTAAAGTGCAGGTTGTATTTTTATATTGATTTTTAACTGTTTTCAATTGTATTTCAGTGTTTTTATATTATATTTGTGTTATTTTCAGTGTATTAGTGTCAAAAACAACCCCATTATTTTATATAAGCCTAAAATATATGCAGTTCCACAGGACCATGGAACGCATTAACAGCTTTCCCATACATCCTTATGGGAAAAAATATATTAAAACTCAACGCCTTTTAAGCTAGGCAGTTGTAGCCTTGTGGTTAAGGTACTGGACTAGTAATAAAAAGGTCGCAGGTTCAAGCCCTGCTACTGTTAGGTTGCCTCTGTTGGGCCCTTGAGCAGGGTCCTTAACTTTTAATTGCTTAGACAATACACAGTCACAGTACTTTGGATAAAAGCGTCTGCTAAATGCCAAATGTAAATGTTAAACTCAACACCACTCCCAGAACCAACTGACGATGAGTTTTAAGGTACTGTATCCAAGGTAGAGTAACCTCACTATTAGCAAGAACCACTGGGCCCTTAATCTTTTGTGTTTGTCCTGTCTTAACTGGCAGTGGCTTTGAATAAAAAGTGTCTGTGAGATGCAAAAGTTTACGTGTGTATGTACTATGCTTAAACAAATGTTGAGATGGAACAACTCTCTTTGATGGCCATGTTGTCGTCTGTATCTGCTTCCTTTCCTCTCCTGTCAGTCTGAAGCACTTAGTTTATTAAATGCCATCACAGTTATTTCATTTCTCAAATGGCTCTTATTGTTCCGTTCATCACAGCTGCATGTTTCTGCTTTGGTTAATTGCAGCCTATACGCACTGACTCAATTCAGACTTCTATTTCACCAATTTGCCATCTGCTAATGAAAACAGGGAATGACTTCGCAAAATAAGGTGCTAATGTTTGATTATTAAATATTTAGAGTGCATTTACACTAAGTGCCAGGCTGATGTGGGAAAGCTAAGTAAAATGGTGAGTAGAACTAGACTGAAGCAAAAGAAATCATTCTCTTTTTAGAGCTCATCAGTAATTGGTGAGGCATTATACATTTGCTGGAACAGCATTTGAAGAGGATTCACTGTGCCTATAATTGAAGTAATTTGACAAGCCGTTTTTAAAAAAATGAAATTTGTTCCTTTCTAGCGAGAGAAACATTGCGCAGAATCAGAGGGAGTGCTGGTGGTAAATAAGTTCACCCCGCAGCTTGACGGATGTAGATTACAGATATTAGATTTCCAAGCAGCAAGTGCTATATCTAAGCATAATTTTTAATTGAATAATTCTCTACGGGTCACATTTACCGCTCAGAGATAACTCACTTTGCTTTCAGCTCAGGGGGGAATATAAAAAGATTCTTACATCATTTTGCTTTATCGATTATGGTTCACGTGTTGAATTATTAATTTCTTGCATGTGTCCCTTAGCAAAAGCTTAGTCAATTTCCACAGCATGCAGATAATGTTACTAATGTGTGGATAAATCTGATTTTATCTACTACAATTCAACCTGCATGTACTTTTCACCTACAAACACATTATATATACAGTGTATCACAAAAGTGAGTACACCCCTCACATTTCTGCAAATATTTTATTATATTTTTTAATGGGACAACACTATAGACATGAAACTTGGATATAACTTAGAGTAGTCAGTGTACAACTTGTATAGCAGTGTAGATTTACTGTCTTCTGAAAATAACTCAACACACAGCCATTAATGTCTAAATGGCTGGCAACATAAGTGAGTACACCCCACAGTGAACATGTCCAAATTGTGCCCAAAGTGTCAATATTTTGTGTGACCACCATTATTTTCCAGCACTGCCTTAACCCTCCTGGGCATGGAATTCACCAGAGCTGCACAGGTTGCTACTGGAATCCTCTTCCACTCCTCCATGATGACATCACGGAGCTGGTGGATGTTAGACACCTTGAACTCCTCCACCTTCCACTTGAGGATGCGCCACAGGTGCTCAATTGGGTTTAGTCCATCACCTTTACCTTCAGCTTCCTCAGCAAGGCAGTTGTCATCTTGGAGGTTGTGTTTGGGGTCGTTATCCTGTTGGAAAACTGCCATGAGGCCCAGTTTTCGAAGGGAGGGGATCATGCTCTGTTTCAGAATGTCACAGTACATGTTGGAATTCATGTCCGAGTGGAACCTGTCCTGGAAAACCGCTGTATGACCTTGGCCACCATGCTGTAGCTCAGTTTCAGGGTGTTAGCAATCTTCTTATAGCCCAGGCCATCTTTGTGGAGAGCAACAATTCTATTTCTCCCATCCTTAGAGAGTTCTTTGCCATGAGGTGCCATGTTGAATATCCAGTGGCCAGTATGAGAGAATTGTACCCAAAACACCAAATTTAACAGACCTGCTCCCCATTTACACCTGGGACCTTGACACATGACACCAGGGAGGGACAACGACACATTTGGGCACAATTTGGACATGTTCACTGTGGGGTGTACTCACTTATGTTGCCAGCCATTTAGACATTAATGGCTGTGTGTTGAGTTATTTTCAGAAGACAGTAAATCTACACTGCTATACAAGTTGTACACTGACTACTCTAAGTTATATCCAAGTTTCATGTCTATAGTGTTGTCCCATGAAAAGATATAATGAAATATTTGCAGAAATGTGAGGGGTGTACTCACTTTTGTGATACACTGTATATATACTGTACACTGTTATACTATATACTGTTGGCTTTAAAAAATAGACACATGAGTGCTGCCAGCAATGCTGCAGAGGTTGAAGACGTGGGAGGTCAGCCTGTCAGTGCTCAGACCATACGCCGCACACTGCATCAACTCGGTCTGCATGGTCGTCATCCCAGAAGGAAGCTGACGCACAAGAAAGCCCGCAAACAGTTTGCTGAAGACAAGCAGTCCAAGAACATGGATTACTGCAATGCCCTGTGGTCTGACGAGACCAAGATAAACTTGTTTGGCTCAGATGGTGTCCAGCATGTGTGGCAGCGCCCTGGTGAGAAGTACCAAGACAACTGTATCTTGCCTACAGTCAAGCATGGTGGTGGTAGCATCATGGTCTTGGGCTGCATGAGTGTTGCTGGCACTGGGGAGCTGCAGTTCATTGAGGGAAACATGAATTCCAACATGTACTGTGACATTCTGAAACAGAGCATGATCCCCTCCCTTCGAAAACTGGGCCTCATGGCAGTTTTCCAACAGGATAACGACCCCAAACACAACCTCCAAGATGACAACTGCCTTGCTGAGGAAGCTGAAGGTAAAGGTGATGGACTAAACCCAATTGAGCACCTGTGGCGCATCCTCAAGTGGAAGGTGGAGGAGTTCAAGGTGTCTAACATCCACCAGCTCCGTGATGTCATCATGGAGGAGTGGAAGAGGATTCCAGTAGCAACCTGTGCAGCTCTGGTGAATTCCATGCCCAGGAGGGTTAAGGCAGTGCTGGAAAATAATGGTGGTCACACAAAATATTGACACTTTGGGCACAATTTGGACATGTTCACTGTGGGGTGTACTCACTTATGTTGCCAGCCATTTAGACATTAATGGCTGTGTGTTGAGTCATTTTCAGAAGTCAGTAAATCTACACTGCTATACAAGTTGTACACTGACTACTCTAAGTTATATCCAAGTTTTATTTCTATAGTGTTGTCCCATGAAAAGATATAATAAAATATTTGCAGAAATGTGAGGGGTGTACTCACTTTTGTGATACACTGTATATATTAGGGCTGTCAAACGATTAAAAATTTTAATCGCGATTAATCTCAGAATTTCGTATAGTTAATCGCGATTAATCGCATTTTTAAAAATCTGTGTAAATGTTATAGAAAACAAGTTTTTTTAAGTGAAATGTTACCATTAAAATGGTGAACACATTTTATGCTAAATGTACTTATGTTAAAAACTGCTGGGACAAGAGAAAACTGTAAGGGAGTTTTATTCACTCACATACTAGGCAGTAATACTATCCACCAGAGACCCTTGACTTTGTATATATGTCAGATTGTAGGTTAAAATTTCACCATCAGCAAACACTGTAGATCAGCGGTGCTTTAGGTGGAATAAGGCATAGTTATTGTAACAGACCTTTCTGTGGTTGTATCGTGACAATGGTTTGATGGACGTTTCTACACGAAGTCAGTGTGTTTTGACCCTTTGGGGCTTCCATAGTTCATGTAATACCATGCTTGGCTAACGCGAGGACTCTCGGTACCGTAACAGAAGAAGTTAATAAAAGTGTTCTGCTTCCGACAACTTGTGAATATAGCGTGTATTTATTTCTTTATTAAGCGAGTGCATCACTACGACGCTCGGTTACATTATGATAACAAACCGCAAATGAAACAAACGGTGGCAAGTCCGCCCCACACTTTGAGAAACGCTGTCTTAATGAGAGATGCCGTGCACAGTCAAGTCTCCACATGAACTACGGATGACTCACAGGGCCAAATAGAATTTGCGTTAACGGCACTATTTTTTTTAATCGCGTTAAATTGAGATCGCATTAATGCGTTATTATCGCGTTAACTTCGACAGCCCTAATATATATATATACACCGATCAGCCGTAACAATAAAATCACCTCGTTTCTTCACTCACTGTCCATTTTATCAGCTCCACTTACCATATAGAAGCACTTTGTAGTTCTACACTACAATTACTGACTGTAGTCCATCTCTGTTTTTTCTGCATGCTTTGTTAGCCCCCTTTCATGCTGTTCTTCAATGGTCAGGACCACCACAGAGCAGGTATTATTTAGGTGGTGGATCATTCTCAGCACTGCAGTGACCACCTATTTGGAATGAACTATTTAATTAGTCTTAAGTTGCACACATTGCAGTCTGCCTTTAATCTCTAACAGTGATGCTGATAAAGAACATCTTTTATTTACAACCAGGTATTACATGTAATTACTGAATTCACAACCATTGCTGTGAAGATAAACAACAAAGCAAAGTTTTCATTTTGAACTGGAGAATATATTAATATATTAAGCCACGTAACAAATGCCCAACATCTGCATAAGCAATGCATCATATAAGATGTAAGCAGCTCATCTTGTTTCTGTACTGCTCTTAGCAGTAAAATATTTAGTTGGTAACTGACAGCCAGTTTAAATTAATGAAAGTTCACAGCGCTCATGACATTACATAAATGTGATGAATGGTTCAAACAATTGAACTGTATCACTCTGGCTACATACTGTGTCTAAAACATCATACTGTACCACTGCACCAACCGAGCACCTTTAATCTCACACATTTTATTGTTTTAAATTTAAGAGGTAAAAAATTAACATACACCAATCAGTCATAACATTAAAACCACCTCCTTGTTTCTACACTTACTGTCCATTTTATCAGCTCCACTTATGATATAGAAGTACTTTGTAGTTCTACAACTACTGACTGTAGTCCATCTGTTTCTCTGCATACTTTTTTTGCCTGCTTTTACCCTGTTCTTTAATGGTCAGGACCCCCCACAGAGTAGGTATTATTTAGGTGGTGGATGATTCTCAGCACTGCAGTGACAATGACATGGTGGTGATGTGTTAGTGTGTGTTGTGCTGGTATGAGCTAGCAAAGTATGCAGAGAAACAGATGGACTACAGTCAGTAATTATAGAACTACAAAGTGTTTCTATATGGTAAGTGGAGCTGATAACATGGACAGTGAGTGTATAAACAAGAAGGTGGTTTTAATGTTATGGCTGATCTGTGTATATAAACTGAATTTGTTTTTACTGGCAATAATATTCAAAAGTTTATTATTTTATGCACTATTATGTTTAATACTTAAGTTGTGTTTAATATTCAAGACCTCATGTGAAGTTTTAGCATGTTCTATTGCTCAGTTATCTTCATGTCAAATAAAATAGTTTATATGTATTTTTAGTGTCAGTGTATTAAATGGATACTATATACAGTTTTATGTTATTGTAAAATATTACATAAATGCTCATTTGAAGGACTATACACTCAAGGTAATGTTATAATAAAAGAAGTATTTCTTTTCCTTTTTGTTTCATCATGCTTATAGATTAATATTGATTTGTATACTTTCATATTTTAAAAGGAACATGAATCTAAATTTTGATTCTGTGATACTAGATATAATAACTGAAAGTGTGTGATTCTTCTGACGGTATCATTCCTGATTATTCAAAAGGAAATGAAATAATAGAAAATAATGTTTTAAAATTGAATTTAAATAGTCATTTCAGATAAATCCACAACATTTCATGTGTCATGCTGTTAATTTTTTACTATTTGTTTACATGAGTAAAAAAAAAGAAGTAGAATGTGGAAAAGAAATGCATTGTATGTTCTTACTGTGCACCACGGGTTATACAGACATTTGGTTTAGAATGTTTTGAGCTTTATTTCTGTATTTTGACAAGCTGCATTCTGAGCATTATAACAAGGGACACTGTGGTGACTATTTATCATCTTCTGTACTCGCAGTCTGTCATGGCAGAGCAGTCAAATGAAAATCTCACCAAACCAGAACCAGTTCACCAGTTCTAACATATTTATTATGCTTATTTCTTCAAGTTGAGAGAAGAAACCTGGTTTAGGGGCTGATTTGTGACTATACCCCCTTAATACCCTCACAATAATGAATGAACACATTAGGTACGACAAGATTGCTTGCTTGTGATGCACTAGCCAAGCATTACTATTTATTTGCATTGACTGTACATAATCTGCATTGAATATGGTTGTTTTTAATGGATTTCCTGTTTAATATTCACAGTTCCATGGCAGCCTGTAAATAGTTAAAACACAATCACAGAATGCATTTAAATAGCTTATTTTGTTTACTAACTAGGTTTGTCACATGTATCCAGCCAAGAAATGTTACCTACCTAAAATGCTGCATTCTAACAAAACACCCTGGCTATATCTAATTTAGTGTAATGACAAGCAAACAGTCAGAAAATAAAAATAAAGGATGCGTCCTTGGTGCTACAATACACAGAGGAGCCATCGTTAGAAATTGGTGGTTAAATCATGCTGTCCCCTCTACCCATGTTTTATATTAGACACATTGCATCTTGATTTAATGGACAGACGCAACTCTGAACAATGGATCCCTCCCTCCAGTTATCTTCTTATTCTAAAGACAGATCACACAGCCTCCCAGTTCATTCTTACCCCTTCCCCCCCCCCCCCCCCCCCCCACGTGTGACAGGATTCTCTAGAAAGCAATTAGCCGCCTTCTTCATTAATTGCATGTGAAAGTGCCGCAGCTTTAAACTGCACAGATGAGGTGAGCAGCAAAATCAGTCACTTTAATCAAGTTTTACCAACTGGCACAGCGGTCATGATTTGCTCGATTGAGGCGTCACCAGAGATACTTTTACTGACATCCTCACCTCCGCCTCCTCTTCGTACTACCCACTAACTGTCCAGAAGAAAATGAGAGTATTCGTCAGCGTTCCCATAAGGAAGGGACGACGGAGGAGATGAAACAGCCTCCTATGCAGCCAACAGAGTTTGACCGGGTCCCACTCGTCACTCTAATTAGTTTTGTTTTGCTGCCGCAGGCCTGCGCATTGGCTCTTTATTACAGCAGTCACTCCAGGAGGAGCAAAAGCTCACAATCTATACTAAAAAGATCTGCACAAACATACACAGGAGGCAGTGTGGGGGAGCTGATGTGAGGGAGTGGACTTTGTGAGTATAAGAGAGAGGTAAACAAAGATAAGTATTGAGTTACGGAAACAAAGATGTGGAGAAATAAAGACAGGTGCAAAGAATAAAGGCAGGGAGGGACGAGTGCCCTTCAAAACCTCTCAAAAATCGAAAAAGTCATATTTTCTCTGTTTATTCTTTTCTTCCACAACTTCATTCATTTACTGTCTGTTTTACCACTGCTTTATCCTGGTCAGGGTCGCGGTGGGTGCAATTCACTGGGCAAAAGGAAGGAAACACCTTGGACATGTCGCCATTTCATCACAGGACTAACACACACACAAACCCACAGCTAGGGCAATTTAGTATCTCCAGTTAACCTGACTGCATGTCTCTGGACTGTGGGAGGAAACCGGAGCATCTGGAGGAAACCAACATGAACACAGGGAGAACATGCACTCCACACAGAAAGGACCCGGACCACTTTCTCTAGGAATCCAACCCAGGACCTTCTTGTTTTAAGGCGACAGTGCTACCCACCGAGCCACTGTGCCGCCCTTCATCCACAGCTTGACTTCTCAAACCTTTGCCTTAATTACAGCAACAAAGAAAAAACACTCATTTTACATTTCCTACAGAAAGCAACATGTAGGAACTCTTTAAAGGTCAGACATTATTTAGTAAATGAATATTTTTCTCAGAGATCTTTTTAAAAATAATTTTAGAGGCACCCAGGTGATGCAGCAGGATATTCCGCTAGCACACCAGCGCCGAGATTCTGAACTCCTTGCTTCGAAACTCAGCGTTGCCACTGGTCGGTCGACTGGGAGCCATCTAGCGGGCATCATTGGCAGTGCCTGCAAGGAGGGATGACCAGACTATGTGGGTGGGGTCTTCAAACACTGTGTAAGAACCCTGATTAGCAGATAGAGAGGCACCTGTGCAGAATTCATTGGTGAAAAAGGGTTCCGTTAAAGACTGTGCGCGGGTCAGAGGAGGCGTGAGCAGCAATATATCCACCTCGACTGCAATCAGGGATCCCCCAGCAGCGGAAGACAAATTGACCACGCTAAATTGGTAGCAAATGGGAGAAAATGCATAAAATATAATAGAAAAAAATAATATTCATTTAAGTTAAAGTCTAAGATATAAAATTCTTCACATGCAGTGTTATTTGGAGATAGTGCTAAGTACTCACTGAACATACTGTAAGTCTGTATGTTGCATCTCTCTGCATTCCTGCATAAACGGCAATTGTCTTTCCCTGTGGGTTAAGAATCTTGAATATTTTATTAAGATTAGTTAATAGACAAATCTTGTATTAAAGCCTGGCAAATTAGCCCCTTAAACTACACCGTTTCGGGGAAATTTTAAAGGAAACACTTGACACACCAGACTCTGGACAGTGGTAGCCTAGTAGGTAGAGCTTTGGGCTATCAACCGGAAGATTGGCGGTTCAAATCCAGGCTCTGCTATGCAGCCACAGTTGGGTCCTTGAGCAAGGCCCTTAACCCTGTCTGCTCCAGGGGCGCCGTACGATGGCTGACCCTGCGCTCTGACCCCAGCTTCCAAACAAGCTGGGATATGCGAAGAAAGAATTTCATTGTACTGTACAACTGTATATGTATATATGACAAATAAAGTATATCTTATCTATGCAATAAAGAAAATGTCTTTCCAGCACAGTCATACCTGTAAGTTAGAGGTGTCCAAACTACTGCACACAGGCCATTTTCATTTTTGAAATGGCCCGCAAGGTATTTTGGAAATAAAATTGAAGTTAGCCAACTATTAAGCAGGGATTAAAAAAAATACAGCTTGAACTGTTTGAATAGTCGCTATCGCATAAAACCAATGTAAAACATTCCCCAGACTTCTTCTTTCCCCTGACTCAAAACATTAATGTTACACCTACAATAATATTCCCGAATTTTTGGATAAACATGGGGCTCTAAAGAAATGAAAACTAGACTGCGAATGCAGAAGATTTCAGGCGTGCTGGGAAAATGATTTTTTTTTTTTTGTACAGACGCAAGTGAGTACGTTTAATTTGGAGAAGAAGAAAAGTCTTTCTATTAGGATTAGAAACACAACACTGTCATAGACAGTCACTCAAATAAAAAGGAAGTATAACTGTTTGTAATCAGGTAGGTTTTTTATATATGTTTTTGTTTTATTACAAATAAATCTGTGGCCCGTGTTTGCATATTTTTTCTTAATCTGGCTCGCAAAAGGACACCCCTAGCGTAAGTAATTCTTCTCTGATCAAAATCTAAGTTGAAACATGATGATCTTTTCACAACACCAGTATAGTATACAGTCCAAAAACATGCAAGTGAGGTGAATTGGAAATACTAAATTGTCCATGACTGTGTTTCTGTCATGAATGTAACCAAAGTGTGTAAAACATAACGTTAAAATCCTAATAAACAAACAAACAAACAAACAACACCAGTAAACAGTAGACCCTTGAGTTACGAACCGTTTACCATACGAACATTTTGGGTTACGAACGATCTTTTTCAACTTAACGTATGAACGAATTTCAGATTATGAACCGAAATTTGTGAAACACGTGACGTCACGAACAAGTTGACTCTGACCCTCTCTCTATATATACGTATATATACAGTGAGCGAACATTCGGACAGCGAACAGTGTTTTTTTATGTATTTTGTAAAATTCTATATTAAAATGGCCTCAAAGAATGTGCAGAGGAAGCTTAGTGGTGAGAAAATGAATCTATTACTAGTTGTTGTTGTATAATTACTCCTGCCAGTAGCTGTCACTGTGTATCAGACAGAGGGGACAGTGAGTGAGAGAGAAGAAGGAAGTTATTATTTCGAGCAAATACACCTACAAAATACAATACTATTGAAATAAAGAAGGAAATAATAGAGAATATGAGAGTTGTTGTTTCTGGTAGATACATTTTATAAAAAATGAAGGACATTTATTATGGTGTATAGTACAGCACATGTAATGTACTGAAATGTGATGTGTGTTTTTTATGTACAGTACAGTACTACTGTGTATTGTTGTTCATTATTGTTTATTACAGTATTATCTATTCTATAATTTAAGATTTAAGGGGAAATATACTTGTATTTATAACAAAAAAGACCATTTAAGACATTAGCAAGGTTAGGTAAGGGGGTGGTTTTGGAGGTCTGGCACGGATTAATTCTATTTACATTATTTCTTATGGGAAAAATAGGTTTAACTAACGAACATTTTGACTTAGGAACAGCCCTTCGGAACCAATTAAATTCGTAAGTCAAGGATGTACTGTATATTCCTGGGCACTGTAGATAGTGCAGCCATGGCCTAAAACATAATTTGTGACTACAGTAGTTCAGACAAGAACCAGGGATGAAAAAATGTTTTTTTTTTTCAAGAAAAAAAAAGGTATTGGGGTTGACTAGTGTAAACACATTGATCCTATCACCAACTGATGAAAACCATGTCTGAACACTTCTCTCCTGGGACTAAATCTAATACTTCTTCTATTGTGTGACAGAGGTAATATCAGAAATCACTCTAGTTGACATCATTGCTAGAAATAAAGGCTTTAATTCACTGGTTCTCAGGAGCTATATGGGGTGTTACTTTATCTCCTCTACTGCTGAGCTTATAAAAAGCTTACTGGTAATTATAGCAACTTTGTGCGTATGTTGCCATATAATGTCATATTCCACTGTGAAGTTCAGCACAGCACATTATGGTTACCATTCCTACAGGAGTAATCAAACATTATTCATTCTGTCAGCAAACCTGATATTTGATTTCTGTCATTTATGTCAATATCTGTGCTTTTTAATAATCTGGAAAAATTGATCTTCTTTATAATTATTTATTTTAGAAAATGAATAGTACAGCAAGCGACAAAGGGTATTTTGCATATAGGCATTATTAGTTTTTATAATATTATATACAGTACATGTCAACCCAGTGGACCATGTGTTTGTTTTCTGTTCAAGCTTTGTTCTATGCATTGAAAATGAGCTTTTTACCTGCAGTTATGTATTTACATCAGTGATATTTAAGTAAATAGGTTATACCAGTCTTAGAATTCTTTTTTTTTTTAGGATTTTAATGTCATGTTTTACACATTGGTTACATTCAGGACTGGAACGGTAGTTACTCTTTACACAAGATTCATCAGTTCACTCGTTTAAAGGCAAACACAGTCATGGACAATTTAGTATCTCCAATTTACCTGAATTGCATGTCTTTGGACTGTGGAAGAAAACCAGAACTCCCAGAGGAAACCCATGCAGACATGGGGAGAACATGCAAACTCCAAACAGAAAGGACCTGGACCGCTCCATCTGGGAATCGAACCCAAGACTTTCTTGCTGTGAGAAAACAGTGCTACCCCCGAGCCACCGTGCCACCATAAATGCTAGAAATTAGATTTTAAAATGCAGTGAAAGGCAGAAACTTTAAAAGCTGATTTTTTAAATAAAACTCTCCAACATACATAGCCCCCAGGAGGTGAATGTAAGTTTCAAGATGATTTAAAGGTCATTTAAAGAATGAAAGAATACAGTCAAACATAAAAAAACCTGCATTCAAAATGTCACCAGAGTATTTGGTAAGCTAAGATCAGAGAAAGCTCATGCTTTTTCCTTTATTGAAATTAGTTTCCTTTTTTTATTTTATTTTATGTATTTATTTATTTTGTTGGGTGGGGTTATTTATTATTATTTATAATCTTCATAAATGATTAGAGTTCCTTATGGTTTGTGCAGATCATGCAAGGGATACAAGCAGTTTTCTTACAGCAGTGCCCCAGGTTGCTGCAAGACCAAACACTGCTACAGAACACAGATCAAATCAGGTTATGAGAACAAAGTTAAAACTTGTATGGGCAGACTGCGCTGGCCAACATTATTGTGGAGTAGAAGTAGCTGTCTAATTTTTAAATGCATTGTGCAACATTAGTTATCTGTGGAAGAAAGCAGATCGGCTCAATTGTTGTCAAAATTAACAAAGCATTCATAGTCTAAGGGGAAAACTTCTGGACTAACAACTTCTCCAAAACCAGGTTTTGCAGTTATATTGAAAAATGGAGGTACAGTGTATCACAAAAGTGAGTACACCCCTCACATTTCTGCAGATATTTAAGTATATCTTTTCATGGGACAACACTGACAAAATGACACTTTGACACAATGAAAAGTAGTCTGTGTGCAGCTTATATAACAGTGTAAATTTATTCTTCCCTCAAAATAACTCAATATACAGCCATTAATGTCTAAACCACCGGCAACAAAAGTGAGTACACCCCTAAGAGACTACACCCCTAAATGTCCAAATTGAGCACTGCTTGTCATTTTCCCTCCAAAATGTCATGTGACTCGTTAGTGTTACTAGGTCTCAGGTGTGCATAGGGAGCAGGTGTGTTCAATTTAGTAGTACAGCTCTCACACTCTCTCATACTGGTCACTGAAAGTTCCAACATGGCACCTCATGGCAAAGAACTCTCTGAGGATCTTAAAAGACGAATTGTTGCGCTACATGAAGATGGCCAAGGCTACAAGAAGATTGCCAACACCCTGAAACTGAGCTGCAGCACAGTGGCCAAGATCATCCAGCGTTTTAAAAGAGCAGGGTCCACTCAGAACAGACCTCGCGTTGGTCGTCCAAAGAAGCTGAGTGCACGTGCTCAGCGTCACATCCAACTGCTGTCTTTGAAAGATAGGCGCAGGAGTGCTGTCAGCATTGCTGCAGAGATTGAAAAGGTGGGGGGTCAGCCTGTCAGTGCTCAGACCATACGCCGCACACTACATCAAATTGGTCTGCATGGCTGTCACCCCAGAAGGAAGCCTCTTCTGAAGTCTCTACACAAGGAAGCCCGCAAACAGTTTGCTAAAGACATGTCAACAAAGGACATGGATTACTGGAACCATGTCCTATGGTCTAATGAGACCAAGATTAATTTGTTTGGTTTAGATGGTCTCAAGCATGTGTGGCGGCAATCAGGTGAGGAGTTCAAAGATAAGTGTGTCATGCCTACAGTCAAGCATGGTGGTGGGAATGCCATGGTCTGGGGCTGCATGAGTGCAGCAGGTGTTGGGGAGTTACATTTCATTGAGGGACACATGAACTCCAATATGTACTGTGAAATACTGAAGCAGAGCATGATCCCCTCCCTCCGGAAACTGGGTCGCAGGGCAGTGTTCCAGCATGATAATGACCCCAAACACACCTCTAAGACGACCACTGCTTTATTGAAGAGGCTGAGGGTAAAGGTGATGGACTGGCCAAGCATGTCTCCAGACCTAAACCCAATAGAACATCTTTGGGGCATCCTCAAGCGGAAGGTGGAGGAGCGCAAAGTCTCGAATATCCGCCAGCTCCGTGATGTCGTCATGGAGGAGTGGAAAAGCATTCCAGTGGCAACCTGTGAAGCTCTGGTAAACTCCATGCCCAGGAGAGTTAAGGCAGCTCTGGGAAATAATGGTGGCCACACAAAATATTGACACTTCAGGAACTTTCACTAAGCGATGTACTCACTTTTGTTGCCGGTGGTTTAGACATTAATGGCTGTATATTGAGTTATTTTGAGGGAAGAATAAATTTACACTGTTATATAAGCTGCACACAGACTACTTTTCATTGTGTCAAAGTGTCATTTTGTCAGTGTTGTCCCATGAAAAGATATACTTAAATATCTGCAGAAATGTGAGGGGTGTACTCACTTTTGTGATACACTGTATGTGTTGTCTAATACACTCGTATGTTATTTACTCAGAGGACTAACAGTACAGATACAACCTGAAGATTCTTTAAAAGTATTTTAAACACCAGGGTTTTCTTCAGCGCAGAATGTAACTAATTGCCTAATAAATAGAGGCAAAATCTACAGTAACTCAAGTATAATAACAGAAAAAAGATCAGCAAAAATCTCTAGAATCTGTCTTTTTTATTGGCCCACTAAGAAAACCAATGACAAACGGTGGTAATAGAAACGCGCCAAGAAAACCTCTGCTATAAAAAATATATAAACATTATAAAAAAAATAAAAACAATGGTCACCAGGATCTTCTTTAGTGCTTGTAGGACAATGTTCTTTAGATAGAAAAACAACTTAAAGAAGCATGATGAAAAGCATGATGATGACCTAAAACACACAATAAATCATTATATTAGTTTTAAAAATTTAGTTTTAAAATTATATGTTTTGAAATACCCAAATAAAAATCTAGATTTTTCACAAATTAAGATTATGTAGCACGATTTGAAAAGAGAAATACAGGTAGACTTCCAAAAATGCTCTAGAATTCCTCAACGCTGTTTCACAAGTTATAACTGCAGTTACAGAAACATTATTGCTACTAAAGGAGGCTCACCTGGTTATTAAATACAAGTGTTTACACACTATTTCCAGCCTGATTTGTAAATGATTACCGGTGGGTTTAATGTGTTTGATGTTATACCGTGAATAAAGATCAGACCACATTTTTTAAGTAATTAATGCAGAAATGCAAATAATCAGGCCGCTCATGTGGCGCAGCGGTTCGAAACTTAGCTCTGCCATCCGGCTGGGCTGGGCGGCTATATGAACAACGGTTGGCTTGTTGTTCATACTGGGTGGTAAGCCGAAGCTGGGACCTCATAACTGATGCAATTACGACCTCTGCTGGCTGGTTGATGGCGCCTGCACAGAGTTGAGGAATAATACATTGATCAGGGTGTGGCTGATTCACATATGAACTCGCCTTGTGCGGGTGAAAAGATGCAGTCGGCTACTGCACGTGTCAATCTTGCTCTCCTCAATTAGAAGTGGGGATCAGCATCAGTAGAGTGGAAGCATAATGCAATCGGGTAATTTGATATGACTAGATTGGGAGGAAAATTGGGGGGAAAAAAGAAAGAAAGTAAGAAATCCAAATGATCGAATAGTTCACTTACTATTGAATACATATTGAGTGCGCTCACTCTTTAATTTGTATATGTATAGCTGTCTAAGGCTTATAATGTGTTTAGTGACCAAGTCTAAGGTGTATTCTCACCCTGCTTTTATTGTTTAGAAAGCTCTGCACCCACTGTGAGCCTAACCAGGACGCCCCCTAGCAGGCACAATTGGCAGTGTCTGCAGCAGACAAAATTGCCCACTAAAAAAAAAGAAGGTGGGTCTTTGATACTGTATAATGACCCTGAATAGTAGCCCAAGACGCCTGTACAGAAGTGGAGGAACGTGAAGATCAGTGTGTGACTCTTTGTGCATGAGACTGGCCTTATGCATGCATCTACCGAAGTATTGGCGAATAAAAAGGGGTTGATGGGCTGTGCTCGCATCGGAGGGAGTGCGTGTCAGGAAAATATACCCTCCTTAAATGAGATCGGGGTCCCCAGCAGTGGAAGACTAATCGGCTACTTTAAATTGGGAGAAAAAAGGAGAAAATGCAATTAAAATATACACAATATAAATAATACAATTAAATAAATCCTGATTCTCATACTTAAATAGTATATCTTTGTAATGATCATGATCATGCAGTGAGAGCGTGAGTGCCTCACAGCAACGTGTGGGCGGCACGGTGGCTCGGTGGGTAGCACTGTTGCCTCACAGCAAAAAGGTCCTGGGTTCAATCCCCAGGTGGAGCGGTCCGTGTCCTTTCTGTGTGGAGTTTGTATGTTCTACCCATGTCTGTGTGGGTTTCCTCCGGGAGCTCCAGGTTCCTCCCACAGTCCAGAGACATGCAAGTGAGGTGAATTAGAGATCCAAAATTGTCTGTGACTGTGTTTGACATTAAACTTGTGAACTGATGAATCTTGTGTAACGAGTAACTACCGTTTCTGTGAAAAGTGTGTAAAACATGACGTAAAAATCCTAATTTTTGCTCATATTTTCTTTGTTCTGGGCTTGTGTTTTATTCTTTCTCTCTTTCTCACACTCTCAAATACCTTCTTCAGCTCATAATTATCTTATTTTCACGTCTTATTTTAGAATGTAAATTCAGCAAGCTGTGTGAGGTGTTCAGCTCATTACAAAAACCCAACAAAAGCTCAGGCTCATTGGGAATCTCCAATTAATTGCTAGGCTTCACAGTTACCATGGTAATTAAAGGTTTCAGATTAGAGAATGGATTACGACAGGATTATCTAGTGATTACGATGGATGGTCACAAGCAGTTAAAAACAGTTTATTACTCTCCTCATTCATTGATCTAAATCAAGCTCACTTTTGCTTAGGAAACTCTCTCAACGCTGCAGCCTAGTGGTTCAGATCAGGAGAGTCGCAGGTCCTGTACAGAACTGTGCTGAAAGAAAAAATATATAGCTCCCTCAAGCACAATGAACGTAATTCTTATGCCATCTGTCTCATAGATGTGTCTCTAACTACATCAGGATCATAAATGACTAGTCAGATTCAATTCATTTTATAGTATTCATTTTGAATACGTGCAATCTGCTCTCAGCATTGGCCGAGACCTTTTCAGAGATATATTTGAGTGATGCAGTTTCATTTCTGTAATAGGATAAGAGCAGCTCAGGTCTCTGAAAAGTGCTCATCTTATCCATGCACGTTTTCATCACTCGTACAACTGATGAAGTGGTGCAAATACACTTCACTGTAAGGATATTCTTACCCATCGCCGGCAAATTGAAACCTTGCAGTGGTTTAATCTAAACCAATACCTCATGGTTTTATCTCTGGTCAAAGACTGTTATACCAAAAGGTAAAAAGTTTTTTTCACTATCCATTAAGGTTGACTGCTTCAGTTCTATTTTGACTGCTTTAAATACTTATATAAAGATAAACTTTTTTGGAAGTGTTAATTTTAAATACAGTAGACGCTTGATGAATTTAATTGGTTTTGAAGGGCTGTTCCTAAGTCAAAATGTTTGTTAGTTAAACCTATTTTTCCCCATAAGAAACAATGTAAATAGAATTAATCCGTGCCAGACCTCCCAAACCACCCCCTTACCTAACCTTTCTAATGTCTTAAATGGTTTTTTTTGTTATAAATACAACTATATTTTCCCTTAATCTTAAATTATAGAATAGATATTACTGTAATAAACAATAATGAACAACAATACACAGTAGTACTGTACTGTACATAAACACACATCACATTTCAGTACAGAACGTGTGCTGTACCATACACCATAAATTTCCTTCTTTTTTTTAAAAATGTATCTACCAGAAACAACAATAACTCTCATATTCTCTATTATTTCCTTCTTTATTTTAATAGTATTGTATTTTGTAGGTGTAATTGCACAAAAGAATAACTTCCTTCTTCTCTCTCACTAACTGTCCCCTCTGTCTGAAACACAGTGACAGCCACTGGCAGGAGTAATTATACAACAACAAATAGTAACACTACGCTTTCTCTGCACATTCTTTGGAGCCATTTTAATATAGAATTTTACAAAATATAAAGAAAACACTGAAAAAACACGGTATGTATATATATGTATATATATATACAGTGTATCACAAAAGTGAGTACACCCCTCACATTTCTGCAAATATTTCATTAAATCTTTTCATGGGACAACACTATAGACATGAAACTTGGATATAACTTAGAGTAGTCAGTGTACAGCTTGTATAGCAGTGTAGATTTACTGTCTTCTGAAAATAACTCAACACACAGCCATTAATGTCTAAATAGCTGGCAACATAAGTGAGTACACCCCACAGTGAACATGTCCAAATTGTGCCCAAATGTGTCGTTGTCCCTCCCTGGTGTCATGTGTCAAGGTCCCAGGTGTAAATGGGGAGCAGGGCTGTTAAATTTGGTGTTTTGGGTACAATTCTCTCATACTGGCTACTGGATATTCAACATGGCACCTCATGGCAAAGAACTCTCTGAGGATGTGAGAAATAGAATTGTTGCTCTCCACAAAGATGGCCTGGGCTATAAGAAGATTGCTAACACCCTGAAACTGAGCTACAGCATGGTGGCCAAGGTCATACAGCGGTTTTCCAGGACAGGTTCCACTCGGAACAGGCTTCGCCAGGGTCGACCAAAGAAGTTGAGTCCACGTGTTCGGCGTCATATCCAGAGGTTGGCTTTAAAAAATAGACACATGAGTGCTGCCAGCATTGCTGCAGAGGTTGAAGACGTGGGAGGTCAGCCTGTCAGTGCTCAGACCATACGCCGCACACTGCATCAACTCGGTCTGCATGGTCGTCATCCCAGAAGGAAGCTGACGCACAAGAAAGCCCGCAAACAGTTTGCTGAAGACAAGCAGTCCAAGAACATGGATTACTGGAATGCCCTGTGGTCAGACGAGACCAAGATAAACTTGTTTGGCTCAGATGGTGTCCAGCATGTGTGGCGGCGCCCTGGTGAGAAGTACCAAGACAACTGTATCTTGCCTACAGTCAAGCATGGTGGTGGTAGCATCATGGTCTTGGGCTGCATGAGTGTTGCTGGCACTGGGGAGCTGCAGTTCATTGAGGGAAACATGAATTCCAACATGTACTGTGACATTCTGAAACAGAGCATGATCCCCTCCCTTCGAAAACTGGGCCTCATGGCAGTTTTCCAACAGGATAACGACCCCAAACACAACCTCCAAGATGACAACTGCCTTGCTGAGGAAGCTGAAGGTAAAGGTGATAGACTAAACCCAATTGAGCACCTGTGGCGCATCCTCAAGTGGAAGGTGGAGGAGTTCAAGGTGTCTAACATCCACCAGCTTCGTGATGTCATCATGGAGGAGTGGAAGAGGATTCCAGTAGCAACCTGTGCAGCTCTGGTGAATTCCATGCCCAGGAGGGTTAAGGCAGTGCTGGATAATAATGGTGGTCACACAAAATATTGACACTTTGGGCACAATTTGGACATGTTCACCGTGGGGTGTACTCACTTATGTTGCCAGCTATTTAGACATTAATGGCTGTGTGTTGAGTTATTTTCAGAAGACAGTAAATCTACACTGCTATACAAGCTGTACACTGACTACTCTAAGTTATATCCAAGTTTTATTTCTATAGTGTTGTCCCATGAAAATATATAATAAAATATTTGCAGAAATGTGAGGGGTGTACTCACTTTTGTGATACACTGTATATATATATATACAGTACAGGCCAAAAGTTTGGACACACCAGCCAAAAGTTTGGACACACCTTCTCTTCAATGTTTTTTCTTGATTATTTTTATTTTCTACATTGTAGATTAATACTGAAGACATCCAAACTATGAAGAATTATGTAGTGAACCAAAAAGTGTTAAACAAACCAGAATATGTTTTATATTTTACCAACTCTACCTCTGCACAACCCAACTGATGGTCTCAAACACATTAAAAAAGCAACAAATTCCAAAAATTCACTCTAGACAAGGCACAAACATTCATTGAAAACCATTCCAGGTGGAAACCTAATAAAGCTGGTTGAGAAAATTTCAAAGAGTGTGCAAATCTGTCATTAAAGCAAAAGATGGCTACTTTGAAGAATCTAAAATATAAAACATATTCTGGTTTGTTTAACACTTTTTTGTTTACTACATAATTCCATATGTGTTCCTTCATAGTTTGGACGTCTTTAGTATTAATCTACAATGTAGAAAATTTAAAAGAAATTAAGAAAAACCACAGGAATGAGAAGGTGTGTCCAAACTTTTGGCCTGTACTGTATATATAGATATAGATATACAGTATATATATATATATATATATATATAGAGAGAGAGAGAGAGAGAGAGACAGAGAGAGAGAGAGAGAGACGCTCGGAGTCAACTTGTTCGCGACATCACGTGTTTCATGAATTTTGGTTAGAAAAAGATAGTTCGTAACCCAAAATGTTCGTATGGTAAACCGTTCGTAACTCAAGGGTCTACTGTATAGTACACATTTAATTACAACCTTTCTTAATTTAAAATACTTCATGCCGCTTATTACAGGTCAGTGTGGTGCACCCATCCGTAATCATTTTGTTGTCTTGTCATTACCAAGTGACTGGTAATTTCTTGTACAAGACAGGGATATTAATAACACTAAGAGGCCAGAAACAGTGCAGGCAATTTATCAAAGACGAAAAAAATAGGAAAGTTTTGTGTTAACAAAGTATTTTGTTCTTTTATTTGTCTGATGGCTTTTTGTTGTAAAATGTAATGCAATTAATAATTTTAATTGACAGTGCAGATTTTTTTTGCTGATATTTATTCACTGTATGTTATTCACTTTTCTCATTGTAGAGAACATTTCATAATAGTATAACTTATGTAATGAGCTACACACAACAGAATGTATTTTAAAATGTAGCCACAGAAAAAAATGAATTTTGCACTCAACAATTTTGCTACATTTAGTCTATTACGAACTATTTAAATGCATTAACATTTCTTATTCATACTTCATACCACATTGTAATGATAATGAAACTTATTCACACAGTTATCACATTTTTGGCACATTTTTATCATTCCAAACTCAAGTGGCTCTGTGTACAAAGCTATGCAAAATCTAGGATGGAATTAGTGTTCGTTTTAAACTACACACTTAGTTGGAAACTAGACTTTATAGGCTAAAACAGGAGATGTAACAACCCTGAATGTGTTGGATGGGTAAATAGAACAACAAATATTGATCCGAACAAATTTTTGACATTTTAGCATTTTTATTTTACATTTTTTAATCTCTCAAAAAAGATTTAAACATAAATGGAAAAACTCTTGATGCATGTTTAATAATCCAGGTACACAAATCCACAAAGTTGAATCAGTTCATCTGGACACAAGTTTGTTGTAGAGATAAGTTTCGTCACTCATCCAAGTGACTTCTTCAGTCTGCATAACACTGGTTAATTACAATGGTCATGTGTGCCTTTGACATATGATTGGGGTATAGCGAAAAAGCCATTGAAATCTACCAATCTGAAAAGGGATGCAAAGCCATTGCTCCCAAGACTTTAGGACTCCAGCAAATTACAGTGAGAGCCAGTTATACACAAATGAAAAAAAAAACTTGGTGGTGAACCTTTACGGGAGCCATTCAAAATCATTCCCACCACAATTAATTGATTGATTTACAGAGGAACAGTAAGAATGTGGGTACAATTAAAGTAAAAGTGTTTAATTACCCTTTAATTCACATTAAAAGTTTTGCATGAGGGGAAATTAAGGACAAAGTAGGTGTATCATAGTGTTTCATTGGGCAGTTGTACCCTAGCGATTGAGGCACTGGACTAGTAATCGAAAGGTTGCTCGTTCAAGCCACACCTCTGCCAGGTTGCTGCTGTTGGGCCCTTGAGCAAGGCCCTTAACCCTCAATTGCTCAGACTGTACGCCAGCAGTGTCAAACTCATTTTCACCGAGGGCCACATATGCATTATGGTGGCCCTCAGAGGGCCGATTGTAACATATCCTGCTGTGATTGCAGTCTGCCTTTTAATTCTTGGACTATTTGTTGTTTTTCTTGGAGGCTAAATTCTGTGTTTGGTGTCAAAATGCCAAATTGATACTGTGTATTTATAATGTATATCTACATTTATATTGTACTCATTTACCACAGACACGGCCTCATAACACAAGAGATGTACCGTTTTTTCTTCTTGAAGCACAAACTTGTTTTCACTTTCCCATCTTTCATTACATTACCTTCCTTCTGCTTCAATTTTCTCTTCTTCTACATTTTGGGATTATTTGTAAATATTTCTCAGCATCACTTGTTGGAAAACCGCCTCAGTTAAACACTGATGTGCAAACATCTAGTGGTGGGATTCTGTCACTTTGTGGGTCACAAAATCGGCATGCAATGTGGGAGATGCAGTATGATTTTCCAGTGTATCTTAAGACAATCATACGTCTTTTAAGCTCGCGCTGAATTTGACACGTGCTGTATGCTGTCACATTACTGTAAGTTGCTTTGGATAAAGGCATCTGCAAAATGCTGAAAATGTAAATGTCACTATTTGATTGCATAACAAATAGATTACTGGACTATTGTTGTCTATCACAAAATTGAGGTACAGCAGGTACTGGGGTGCACTACTCCAGGGTTCTAAGGACCTGGGTTTGATCTTTATCTTTAGTTACTGTTTATGAGGGGTTTGATATATTCTGCCCTGTGTGGGTCAAAAGCATGACTGTATTTTAATTAGCTCATTATATAAAGGAAAATGGGAACAAGAATACAACCAGGGTGTAGATAGTTTTGGATTCAAAACAATAATTATACCTCGCTGTACTGCAGTGTCTGGTACAAAAATCATCTGCAAAATCATTTGCATAATGTCAGTTTTTTTTATTGTCGAATTTAGTCTGCTTGCCAGCCCATTCAAAACCAAAATTATTATTTAATTACAATGTCTTGACTCATTAATTAATTGACTGATTATTTTAGTACAGTATTTATTACATTTTTCATTCTGATCAGGTTTTCAGCGGGTTTGGAGCATTCCTGGAAACATTAGGTGTGAGGCAGGGACCAGTTTATCACATTACAACACACACATCCACTCATTTACTTACACCTGGAGGACCTGTTAACAACCTCATCCACACACATACAAACTCCTCACAGAAAATTATTAGGTGAAATTTAAACCCAAGTCTGCAGGACCTGTATGCTCTGCACTAACTATTGCACCACTATGCCACCCTAAATGTGATTTGTGTATTGTGTTGTCTGCTGGTCTCAGTGCTTTGCAGGTGTTGCAATTTTCAAATCTAACAAATGGATCAAACAGTTAGCATTGAGGTGCCAATTGCGCCTGCAGTGAAGAAGCTGCAGGTGTGCAGGGTTGCAACTTACGAGTCTATTACCAACTCTCATTTAATCTGATTGGTCAGGTTGCAGCAAGGTAATAAACTAAGCAATTGCTGTTGGTGTGGGTGTTGCAGGTGTGTTTAAAAGCTGTGTATTCTTTCTTAAAAGAGTTGAACTACTGCTGTTTGGTGGTGAACATGTACCATGGGTAGTAGTTCTAGCAAAGTAGGGCTATTTCCAGATCCACCAAAGAAACCTGGATATTTTAGCTTTATTAAAATCAGCTCTGGTAGAAATAAGGACTTTCATGAAGACTACAGCCTGAATAAAAAACAGCCTCAATTGTGGAGTCAACATGGTGCTGGTGGTGGTGATAAAAACAAAGACTCTGAGATGATAAATAGACATGTGAACAAAAAATCTCATGAGGAAATGTTTAGGACAAGATTTGACCCACGCATCACTGCAAGGTACTACCTATCTAATTTACCTTTACGATGAATGTATGTATATTTTTTAATTGATGTGACAGGCAACACGGTGGCTCAATGGTTAGCACTGTTGTCTCACAGCAATAAGGTCCTGGTTTGATCCCCAGGTGGGGTGGGCCGGGTCCTTTCTGTGAGGAGTTTGCATGTTCTCCCCGTGTCTCTGTGGGTTTTCTCTGGGAGCTCCGGTTTCCTCCCACAGTCCAAAGACATGCGAGTAGGGTGAATTGGAGATACGAATTGTCCATGACTGTGTTCGATATAACCTTGTGAACTGATGAATCTTGTGTAACGAGTAACTACCGTTCCTGTCATGAATGTAACCGAAGGTGTAAAACATGACGTTAAAATCCTAATAAATAAATAAATTGATGTGACATTTTGATATTAAAATCTTAAACCACATTTAATATGTTTACGTTCAAATATTTGGAATGTAACTTAATTCTGGTGCTGTTTTTTTGATGCTTAGACGTTAACATGCATTTGGATGATTCTGCGTCACAAGATGATATTACTGGTGCGAAGACATCACCCCAAGGCTTAAGCCCAAACCCATGTGTTTCTTTCATCTGGATAAGCTGCTTTCTTTTTTGTTTATCTCATGTATTAATTAACTTACTTATTCATTTTACACCAACCAAAACTGGGTCATTGTCTGTAAAGAGTTTAGCTGCTGTTGGGCAGTAGTATCTCAGTGCTAAGGTCTCTGGGATAGCAATCGTAAGATTTGTCGGGTGATGGCTGACACTGCGCTCTGACTCAGCTCTACCCTCAGTGTTATTAATTAGTAATCTACCAAAATAATTTCAGGGCTGCTTCAGTAGCAACAGTGACATTCAAACCCCCAGTGGCTCATCTGACTCACTCACGTTGCTCTTACCTCCTGTTATTAAATCGCTTTATAGTTTAATTGTCAGTGGTTAACCTAGAAAGCCCTTAACTGAAGTTAAGTTTCTTAATAAAAGTAATTTTGGAAGGCATTGCATGTCTTCGGTTAATCATAAATCTCATGACATAGCTGATTTTCTTTAATTTAGTGCCCTTTTTATTCTAGGCTGTGTATGGTTTATGCTTAAATATAGCAAAGCCCTTAAAAAATAATTCCACGTTTTAATCTCCTGCTGTTATAACTCTTTCCAAAAGCACATTATCTTGTCCTATTTGTAAGCTGCTTTCATATTTGTAAGCCTCTATCCTCCGCCTGCCTTTGGCTCAGTGTCATTTATCAGGTAAATGTGGCATCCCAGTGATGTGATTAAAACGAGTATCCTTCTTCAATAGTTCAATTCACAGCAGGAGCAAAAGTATTTAAAACTTGGACATGTTGTTGAATAGATTTGTTACGGTTCTAAAAATTGAATTAGAGCTTTGCAGAGCTTTCCATGCACATTGTGTAGAGCTGTTTGACCTAGCAATTGTGTGTTCAATGATTATAAAAGGTATAAATTATAATTAGCCAAAGAGCGGGTTATCTGTGTCCAGTGTGTGGCTATGCACAGTAATTAAATACTACATTTGCTGGCATTTTAGTATAAGTGAGAAAGCAGGAGAGCTTATTTATGCTTCACTAATGTATGCACATGAAAAGAATTCATGCTAATAGTTACACTTTTCCAGGTATGACATAAAGGCTTTGATTGGTCGTGGAAGCTTCAGCCACGTGGTCCGTGTTGAGCACAAACACACACGCCAACCCTTTGCCATCAAACTCTTGGAGGTCAGAGATCATGATCAAAAATCTTCCCATGCTGAGCTCGGTGTTCTCAGGAGGGTCCGACATAGCAATATCATTCGTCTGGTGGAAGTCTTTGAAACGTCGCATCGCATTTATCTCGTCCTCGAACTAGCCACAGGAGGCGAGCTGCTGGATCGTGTAGTTTCTCGAGGATCCTTTACAGAACGTGACGCCACCAAGGCTCTGATCATGGTGTCCAGCGGCTTACGCTACATCCATTCCCTGGGAGTCATTCACCGGGACTTGAAACCAGAGAACCTGCTGTACTACCATCCGGGCCAGGACTCTCGTCTGCTCATCACTGACTTTGGCCTGGCTTGCTGGGGCCGGGACAGCCAGATGGTAGAAGATGATGATGTAAAAGCAGGGGGCAGTTGTGGAGCTGGAAGTGACCAAAAGATTGAGGGCTGTGCTCGGTCAGATAGGGCTGATAATACATTTGGGGACAGTGATAGTGCCAAAAGTTTGGGTATTATAGATAGAAAGGGGAAGGGCACTAGAGATGATTGGAGATTAGTCGATGATGGAAAAGTCAGAGATGAGAGCAGCCAGAAAACGGTTGAAGCCATTAGAGAAGATGGCAGGGGAGATACGAATGGGCATTTGAGCTCAGGAGATGAAAGGAAAATAGATGAAAGCTTGGGAATTAACAGGACGGGAGGGGGTAGTGCTGATATGGAGGATGAAGGAACCTATTGTACTAAAATATCTGGGCTGGAAAGAAGCCAGAGTTTAGAGATGTACAAACACACCAAGCCTAATACAGGTAAAGCAAGAAAAGATGAGGATATCCAAAAGAGACGTCAGATTTTACACACCACAGTAAATGACAGTAGACACAATAGAGAAGGTAGATATGCTAGAAGACAAAACAACTTTAAAATACCTCAGTCTATGGACAATAAATCTTCAGCTCAAAGGTCACATGACTGGGCATTGAGGACATTATGTGGCACGCCAGAATACCTGGCTCCAGAGATGATATCTGGAAAGATGTATGGCTGTGGGGTGGACATGTGGGCCCTTGGCGTGATCTCTTACATCTTGTTGAGTGGTTCTATGCCCTTCGAACAGCGCAGTCGACCTCGTCTCTTCACAGCAATTCTTAGAGGCAGCTACAGCTTCCATGGCCGAGTGAGTACCACGATGTCTGATGCTCTGTGTGTTTCTTACTCTCTGTTTCTATTTAACTGCAAGGCTTCAAGGTCTTGCCATCTGTGTAGGAGAATGGCAGGCTCAGGTGTGTGTGAGGGTTTGGGCTGTATAAAGGCCATCGAGGGATCTTTGTTTTTTTCTTTTCTTTTGCTGAATTATTATTCCTAAACCAGAACAGCATGAGAGCACAGCAGGTAGTGTTTGTTCAACATAGCTTCAGAGACCCAGGGTGTGTGCATTTCGTCTGGGTTTCCTTTCTAATACCTCAAAATTCCAGCTGGGTGGATAGGCTATTCTTAATTACTGCTAAGTGTGAGTGAGTGTGATTTAGTGAGTGTGTTATGATGGCATGCAATGGCTTTGCACAGATTTTCTGGTATAGACTTTGGACCAGCTGTGACCCTGACCAGGATAATTAAGAATAAAAACTTGTTATTTTTTAGCCTTATATCTGAAATCTACAAGTTTTGCCATATCTGAAATAATCATAGGTCTTTTAATGTTTCGATTAATAACATAATGCTTGGTTTCAGACAGTGTTGCATCCAACATCCACAACTTGCTATGCAGGTTACAGAGGTACAGACTACGAATTTAAAGCACTATGACACAAAAGATGTCACATCTAACTGCAATGCATTTGTCCCTTAAACATTGTACACAAATTGTATATAACATTCCTTTTGAAAGCTTTAACACAGCAGAACATCAAACTGCACGTAGGACATGACATGACTGATAACACTGCTGCTGCATAGTGAGTTCAATTATTCAGCACCTGTAACAGCAGCTAGAAGAAAGTTCATTGTTTTGTTGGCAACATTGCTGCCAAGCAGTATTGCTTGTTTGTGCTATTTATTTCAGTCACACACTCCTGTGTGTGTGCGTGTTTACTTGAATTTTGTTGCCAGCATGAGCAGAGAGTACAGAGTATAGTGAGAAGATTTAAATTGGCTCGGTAGGTAGCACTGTCACCTCACAGCAAAAGGTCCTGGGCTCAATTCCCAGGTGGAGCGGTCGGGGTCCTTTTTGTGTGGTGTTTGCATGTTCTCCCCGTGTCTCCTCTGGGAGCTCTGTTTTCCTTCCACAGTTCAAAGACATGCAAGTGAGGTGAACTGGAGATACAAAATTGTCCATGACTGTGTTTGACATTAAAGACTTAAACTGATAAATCTTGTGTAACCAGTATCTACCTGTCCTGTCATGAATGTAGCCAAAGTGTGTAAAACATGACTTTAAAATCCTAATAAATAAATAACAAAAAGAGGGGGTTCTTCACCAAAACATATTTACACTAATATATATTGTAAATGATGTTCTGAAACTTTAAAGTCTTTACAGACCTTTTTTACTGCACAACAGAAAATACACTCCTTAAGTAATAACTGCTATCTTTTGTTTATAAAATCAAACCAAAGTAAGTGTTTTAGTGCATCACATTATAAACTAAAATGACTAATTTAACTTTTTACTAGCCTACTTTATTTGCATAAAAGATTTTGGGTATTGCACCACCTGACATGTTTTGTTGAGTATTATGCAAAAATAAAAAAATAAAAATTTTATTTTAATAGAAAATATGTTTACATTAAAGCAGAATTGTAGAATTAAATTATACAAGTTGTGTTTATGAAAATATTTTAAAGTAAATTTAATAAAAATAAAAATGCATGTCATGTCAATTCAAATAGACTGATTAAATACACTTGTAAGTGTCATGTACTGTACGTCATGGCTTCGGGATTTTAATGACTATTTTTGTGTTTTAATTTAAGCAAAACGTACACATTTGAGGTCTTTTATAAGTTTATTTGAGGGGTTTTCTAAAATAAGACGAACTATAAGGTTATTCAACTTTGTGGCAAGTCCTTATAACTCCCTGTTAGATATTATGATTGACTATACCTGGTAGCTACTTTTTATCCAAATAGATGGGACAAGGTTTACTGCACTCATTAGACGGAGCCACTAGCTTCATAACATAACTCAGTACAGACCTTCAAAATTACATCATTCATACTTACAAGTCAGGAATATTTTTGCAGCTATGGTCCCAAGATGAGTACTTTTTGCCAAGGTTTGGAGAAAAAACTCCCAAGAATTGCTTAGATTACTCTGGATTTGGATAATCAAGAAAGCTTTCCATTGTTATAAGGCTGCTAAGCAAGAAACCACCTTAAGGCTAAATTAAAGTTAATTACTGTTGGTTACTCAACAAAAACAACTTCTGGGGAAAAGCTGCAGTAAATAAGAGTTACAGAAATTGCAATGACATACCATCATGTCTGTTTTAAGTGTAGGTAAACTTTAGACTTTACTGTATATATAAAAATTTGTGGTGAGCGGCCGGCTCGTCGTCATAGAAAGACAAGGGACATTCTCCCTGCTTGCTTAATCGGCCATGGGAGCGGGGTATCCCATGATTCAGTGCGCCCACGGGCCAGAACATTAATAAAGGTTAAAAATGGGTAATTGTGGAACTGCTGTAGTTAGGGCAGTTGTAGCCTAGTGGTTAAGGTACTGGACTAGTAATCGAATAGTTGCTAATTCAAGCCCTACCACTACCAGGTTGCCACTGTTGGGCCCTTGAGCAAGGCCCTTAACCTTCAATTGCTTAGACAATACACTGTCGAAGTATTTAATGCTCAATGAGATGTGTTTGATGTAATGTAGCGCATAGCACATTTTGTGTTCGTTTTTTAGAGATTCTGTAATTTTACCATTTTTGTTAGTTGTGTTGTGTTCAGTGACCATCCTGTATCGTTAGCTTGTTCAAGCATAGTGGGAGGGATCTGCCGTATATCAGATCTGGTCTCTTTTCCATGCCCTTGTAATTCACACTAAAATAATTCCAATTAAAAGAGGTGCCTCCTACAGTGAAAGAACAGAATGTTTTCTTACGTCTTGCTGATGCCATTATACTGTATATTCAGATACATACACTGGGCAAAGTCATTTAATTAACAACAGATATATTTAATAAGATGAATAAGAGTCTAGCAAACAGTACAGAGACTGATAGTTGATGGATGAGGAGGACTGAGTCAGTCATTCCTCTCTCTGCTTGTTTTTCTGGTGTGGGACTTTTTCCACTCTTAACAAAAGTATTAGTGATGCTTTGCTTTGCTGCAGAAATGACACAGAAATCCTTGTGATTTTGTATTTTACCTTCTGAAATTGTGCAGTGTCTATGTGACCTGAAGTAGAGCTCACACTTTGAATTCCATTCATCAGAAACACTTCTGCAATTGTCAATTTCATGGATGATTAATTGTAATTACTATGCAGGAGAGAGACTTTGTGCATTGAACAGGATAGAGTAAGTGTGGGATTGGGGAAAAAAATGCAGATTACAGTTGAAAACTAGATCTTTTGGCTTGCTGCTGGTTTTTTGAATGTGTTAGAAATAAGAAAAGATGACTTAAGTATGTATACTTCAATTGTAAAACAAAAGTTGTCTACATAACTGTGCCTTGCATGATAGTTTTTTTATTTTTTACATTTTTGGCATTAGCTGATGGTTCTATCCAAAGCGACTAACAATTTTGACTGAATACAATCCAAGCAATTGCTCAAGGGCCCAACAGTGGCAACCTGGCGATGCTGGGGTTTGAACCAGCAACCTTCTAGTTACGAGCCCAGTACCTTAACACTTGATTTTTCTCAATTTCTTCAATTTAGCAGACACTTTTATCCATCGTACATTTGTAAGTGAATACAACCCAGGCAAGTAAGGGTTAAGGGTCATGCTCAAAGGCCCAACAATGGTAATCTGCCAGTGATGGGGCTTGGCCTAGCAGTCTTTTCAAATAAAATCCCAGTAGTTAATCGCTGAGCTACTACTGGCATTTTGACTTTGTAAGTTGGCCACACTGGTCCTAATATGCATAATAACAATGTTAGTCTTGTCTTGTGAAGTAATATAAATAAAAATGATGTTTTCTCCTAATTTTCATAGGTAGCTATATGGAGTTCAGATAGTGCTTCAAACAGTGTCTGTAAGAGAGTCTCGATTGCATAGGCATCCAATATACAAAACTTCTTTCAATTTCTGAAAAGATGGGCAGGAAGTAAGATGCAGTTAAAAACAGAAAGCAAAGGGGGTGCTCAGTTTACAGAAATTTAATGTATTAGCCCACCAATGCTTAGATTTTGAGCACTTGAGTTCAGAGTATGAATCAAAGCTGTGCTATCGACGTGACTGGGCATCTGATTTGGCTCGGCGTCCAACAGGCTTAACTGGCTGTGCCTGAAGAAGAAGGGTCAACAGGGTTTATCATTGCTGCTGCAAATGTGACACCTGCATGCTGATTGGGGCACCTGTAAGGAGGATGCATTCTTTTCAAAGGAATAGCGTGGCTTTCTGTACAAAATATCAAAGTGATTCACATATTAAAGACTAAACAAAGTTTATATAGGATTTAAAGTTTTTTTACTTGATTATTCACTTCATAAAGTTATTCACTTTATTATTCACAGTTATGAATAATAATCCAACATTATATAAATAAAACACAAGCTAAATCTGGCTGAGCTGCATCAAAGTTAAAATAAAAAATAGCAGGTCTCAAGCAGAACCTTGTGGGAGACCATAATGCTCACTTTTATGCTTAAAAAAATCCATCGGTGTTGATAAGATTGAATGTCAAAACTGACCATGTCTTTATTGGCCCTATAATTATGGGCCATTATGAACTACAGGGAGTAGACGAAATGACACGCATATAAAGGAACGTGACTTTAAAGTCAATAAATTAAAATTGCAAACACAGCTAGAGAGGTACATTTTTAAGAAGCTAAAAACAAGGTGGCTGCATTAGTCACATAAACTGGGAACTTTTAAGACTGTTATGAAGAACATGTGAAGTCAGGGCACCATATGTCAAACATGGACAACCAGCATGAGTAAAGAGGAGCAGAGAAGATAAAAGACATGAATGAAGCTCTAGTCTTAGCCAAATTTTTTGGTGGTGTAGCATAATCCTGGACCCATGAGCAATAGAAAAAAGTAGTACTGTATGATAAGCTCTCGGGAAGGATTTATGTTTTGAGAAAGCCAACGGTTGTCTTTAACTACAAAGAGTGTCTTTAATATCTGCTGTGAACTGTTAAGTATGGTGAGTGATCTATGTAACAGACAGACATCTCATAAAAATCACATGATTGTTTTGGCTGGCTGTCAAAAACAAATGTGTTGTTATATACTGCTAGTCTACATGGTCTAGAGTTTAAATCAATAGCAACCTTTAATTTTCTTCAGCTGTGATGTTTTCTAACACCACCCTGAGTTTCAAGTGTTCAAGGTGTGTTGCAACCCTTTTTTGTCACCCCATTTTGAACATTTTTAGAGACACCATTAGGAGTATTGTCCAGAAGTTCCAAACAGCAGCAAACCTACCTGGCTTTTGGATAAAGCCTGAAATTTTAGCCATAGGCTCTCATCAGAACAATGAGGAAAACCCATGACCTAATGATGGATGGCAACCGTACGAAGATCACTTGACAACCATGGACTTCATACTCAGTGACGCACGCCACTTTCGACCAAGATGCACAGGAAGCGTCAACTTAAACTCACCAGAAAGAATTTGCATAGGCATAAGTTATGTGACAGAGTGGAACTGTTCGACCAAAGGGATCGTTGGTTTGTCTGGGACAAGAAAGGCAAGGTTTATGACCAGAAGAACACTATGTCCATGGTCAAGCCTGGAGGTGGGTCAGTGATGATGTGAGGATGTTTGTTGCAGGAATTGGCAGTGTTTAGAATAGAATAGAATGCCTTTATTTATTTATTTATTTATTTATTTTTTCCCCAATTTTCTCCCCTAATCTAGTCGTGTCCAATTACCCTGATTGCGTCCTTTATACTGATTTGACCCTTCACTGCTGACTGAGGATGCCTCTCAACTGACATACGCCCCCTCCGACACATACAGTCAGTACAGACTGCATTTTTCACCTGCACGAGTCAAGTTCATACACCGAGGGGCACTGTGTACGGAGAGCCACACCCCATCAGCATTATTCCTCAGCCCTGTGCAGGCGCCATCAGTCAGCCAGCAGGGGCCGCAGTTGCACCAGTTATGAGGACCCATGATCCGACTTTTTACCCCTAACCCTATGAACAACAGCCAATCATTGTTCATGCAACCGCCCAGCCCAGTAGGAAGGCAGAGCTGATATTTGATACGATGTATTCGAAACCCCAACTCCAGTGTGCTAGCGTTACCGCTGCGCCACCTGAGTGGCCTAGAATGCCTTTATTTGTCATATAAACAAATACAGATGTACAGTACAATTAAATCCTAGCTAAGGTTAAGGGCCTTGCTCAAGGGCCCAACAGTGGCTGCATGACAGAGCCTGGATTTGAACTCTCAACCTTTGAATTGATAGCCCAAAGCTCTACCCACTAGCCTACCACTGTCCCCTAAAGGGTGGTGGCCCATACAGAGATTGAACCTACAACCTTGTTATTATCTGCACCAAGGTCGCTAGTTTGATCCCTGTGACTTTACCATGTGACTGCCATTACAGAAATACCAAGGCACTTTCAGGAGGAACGTTATGAGCTTAGGTGGAAAAGTAGTTGCAGCAGGAAAGTCATAAAACCTCAATTAGCTGGAAGCTTTTACACAAGAAGAATGGGTGAAGATTTCACAAGAGAGGTGTTAGAAGCTTGTTAGCACTTACTGATTACGCTTAGAAATTATCAAGTCAAAAAGATGTATGTTATCAAAATCGCTTGTATGTATAGGTAAGTGTTATTTTTTGTTACTATTCTGCATTGTAAAATTTTTATTCAATCACAGACTGTTTCACAGTGTAGTAAAAACTACTGACATTTATTGACTAATGTTCCCACATTTAGATGGTGGCAAGGCGAGAATGCCATGGTGTTTGTTTATGTTGTAGTGTGTTGATTCTCTCGTCTTATCTCTGCTCCATTTAATTTGAAACACTATGTCAGGTGACATTTAAAAGTGCATTTGCAGCTGATGCCATAATTTAATGTTGTACATAGTCATATACTATATTAGATGTGATCCTGTGGATTTACTACCAGCAAACAAATGTATAGTGAAAAATGAACTGCTGTGAATTATAAGTAATATGAAATGTTGCTTGTGAATCACAACATGCAGCAGCAGTAATTTCTCATTAATGTTAGTTCATACATTACATTTATATACATTTTATGTGTTTTTCTCCCATTTTCTTCCAAGTTAGTGTAGTCAATTCGTCTTCCGCTGCTGGGGATCCCCGATTTTTTGCAGTTGAGGAGGGTATATTTCTGCTCACGCCTCAACCGACCCGTGCGCAGCCCTTAATGGAACCCTTTTCCACCCATGCACTCTGTACAGGCGCCTCTATCCGCCAATCGGGGTCCTTACACAGCGCTTGAAGACCCCGCCCACATATTACGGTCATCCCTCCCTGCAGGCACTGCCAGTTATGCCCGGTAGATGGCTCCCAGCCGACCGGTGGAAACGCCGAGTTTCGAACCGAGGACTTCAGAATCTCGGCGCTGGTATGCTAGCGGAATATCTCGCTGCGCCACCTGGGTGCCATTTGCTGGATTTTACTGGTATACCTGGCTACTTCTAGTGGCCAAAAGCACATTTTTTCATAGACTTGCATTTTAATTATTTATTAAAAACATATTTAGCAGGCGAAGATTTTTTACAATCAAAATTTAGTTTGTTGTTACTTTTAAAGTAGATATTTTACCACTGAATGTTTGTTTTGGGAAGCCATGTACAACATTAGGGCAGCATGGTGGCTCAGTGGGTAGCACTGTCGCCTCACAGCAAGAAGATCCTGGGTTTGATCCCCAAGTGGAGCGGTCCGGGTCCTTTCTGTGTGGAGTTTGCATGTTCTCCCCGTGTCTGCATGGGTTTCCTCCAGGAGCTCCAATTTGCTCCCACAGTCTAAAGACATGCAGGTGTCAATAAACTTGTGAACCGATGAACCTTGTGTAATGAGTAACTACCGTTTCTGTCATGAATGTAACCAAGAGTGTAAAACATGACGTTAAAATCCTAATAAATAATTTATAATAATAAATAATAAATGTACATCATTAAAGGAGCATTTTAGCAATGGCCATGGATTCCATTTTATGACATTTATCACTTAATATTGTTTGATTTGTTTGATCTCAAGTTCATGACACAGATTCTGTGAGATTATGAGATAAATTTGTGGTGTTCTGTAATAATAAGTTTTAAGCACTTTTAATGTGTCAGGTCCTGATTAAACATTTATTTAAATATTATGCACTGATAAATACCCCACTGCTCCTGGGATATTGCTGCACAGAGTAATGTTTGCCATAGTGATTTAGGTCCAGCTTTGCCTTTACTTCTTATAGTCTATCTCAGGTGTCTATCAATATCTTAGGTGTTGATCACATTATATTTTTACTACCAACTAATCCTTATTGTAATAAAGTAACTTCAAGGAAACAACATTTGTTCTTTTGTTATATCTATGGTTTGCTTGCTCTCTGCTGAAGACAGTAAACCTCTTTGTAACAATGCTACTCTCATGTTACTTTACTTCTTACAAATGTATGGTTTGTTTGTTTATTAGGATTTTAACGTGATGTTTTACACTTTGGTTACATTCATGACAGAAACGGTAGTTACTCATTACACAAGGTTCATCAGTTCACAAGTTGAATGTCAAACACAGTCATGGACAATTTTGTATCTCCAATTCAACTCACTTGCATGTCTTTGGACTGTGTGAGGAAACCGGAGCACCCGAAGTAAACCCACGCAGACACAGGGAGAACATGCACAACTCCGCAGAGAAAGGACCCGGACCGCTCGACCTGGGGATCGAACCCAGGACCTTCTTGCCAAATGTATGGTTTGCAATGGTACAGAATAGCACATAATACCAGCGTATATACATATTGTGTTACTACCCTTTCTTTAATTGAGACCAGGCACAAGTATGTGGTGTTTCCGCACAGGCACAGTTGTTAAAGCCTAAGGAAAGACTATACATGGTCAGGGTTGTATGTTATACTGTGTATTCATGCCATAAAACATTTGATTTTACTCTTAAATCTTCTATCTTTGTTATAATATTTGGGATTTTCTGGACCAGCTGGTTTGTTCAATGTTCAGTAGAAATAAAATGGAATGAAAAATGGGTAAAAACAGGCTGGCATTACAATTGCTACTCTTGCCAGAAGGTTTAATTCAAGGTTAGTGACTCTTACCAAATGTCTTTGTATAAAACACCTCATTACCCTACACAAAATAGATTCTTACATGCTAATTTAATACTTACACACCTTTCTTTCTTCCTCAGTCTTATAATCTTAGTCACATTCATTAACTAATTAACTAAATTATTAAACACTTCCTTTAATGAATCAGGAATGTAATTTAAAAGTGCTTTAATGTCCCTTCTCCTTGGCTGAACTACTTTCTAACATCTCCCTCTCATTGTTTTCCACCCAGCCATGGAGCTGCATCTCTAACCTGGCCAAAGACTTCATTCAGTGCTTGTTATGTGTGAACCCTGATCAGCGCATGACTGCAGAACAAGCTCTTAAACACCCCTGGCTGCTCACCATGGCTGCCAACTCCTCCAACAGAAACCTCCATCGGCCGATTTCAAGGAACCTCCGTCAGAGAGCATCTCGTGCCTCCAACCGTAGCTCCAGCTCACACTCTGTTCCAGAGTCAATATCTGCCATGAGCCATCGGTCAGACTGACGTCCTGAATCTTGTTTACTAGCTGGTACATCTCAGCACAGTGTTGCAGTGTCTGGTTAAAGTTCCTGATCTAAGTGTGGATGGATGGATGGATGGATGGATGGATGGATGGATGGATGGATGGATGGATGGATGGATGGATAGATAGATAGATAGATAGATAGATAGATAGATAGATAGATAGATAGATAGATAGATAGATAGACAGACAGACAGACAGACAGACAGACAGACAGACAGACAGACAGACACTTTATTTCTCCCAAAGGAAATTATTGATATATGTAGTTTATACTATGCATCAGAAATTCTCGACCACCTGTGTAGTGTGAGAGGTTTAGATATGCACCTTTCTCATTCATGTAGGTCTCGAAGGCTTTTATATCTCTTAGCCTGAGCACTCCAGCTACAAACTTAATTCCAACACATATAAGAACTGTGATTTAATAACTCTCTTGAATCTTTATTTAATATACAGAAATAGAAAGAAAAGAATGTTTTTACTGATAAACGTTGGTGTATTTTGTAAATATGAACACGTTTAATGCCTGCAGCACACTTTAAAAAGTTGGTACAGAGGCATATTTAGCACTGTGTTCCATTATTTTCCCTGTTAACTAGACGTTTTAATGGTTTTGCAAGTGAAAACCACTTGCTTGATACAAGACTTCAGCTGCTCAACAATCTGTGGTCGTCAATGACTGATTCTCCTTTTCATGCTGCACCATACATTTTCAATGAGAGTCAGATTTAGACTGCAGGCAGGCCAGTCAAGCACATGCACCCTGTGTCTACGAAGCCAAACTGTTGACCACAACATCATCCTGCTAAAATAACCACAGACTTCCTCGGAAAAAAGACATCGCCTTGATGGCAGCATGTGTCTCTCAAAAATCCCCTCACACATATGCAAGTAACCCATGCTGTGAGCATTGATGCACCTCTATACCACATGACAGATGCTGGTTTTTGCATCTTTTGCTGATAACAGTCTGGATGGTCCTTTTCATCTTTGTCACAGAGAACTCGCACCCATTTCCACTGTCTTTTAGTTCATCTAAATGAGCTCTGGCCCAATTTTCTCATGAAGTTTGACACAAAGTGGTGAGCCACCACCCTTTATTGCTTGTACAGACTGATCCTGTGGTGAATTATCTGTTTATATCCAATCACCTGCTTCTTATGGAATGTTTTAAAACCCTGTAACTTAAATTTCCAATCAACTTTTCACTGTTATTTTGCCATTTCAACTTGTTGTCTGTGTTGCAGAAATTAAATTTGAAATGTGGGCGCTCATGTGGCACAGCGGTAAAACACACTAGCACACCAGAGCTGACATTTCGAACTTGTGGGTACCTACTTGAACAACGATTGGCTGTTGTTAAAGGGCAGGGTGCCGAAGGGTTCCTCAGAACTGATGCAATTACGACCTTCGCTGGCTGATTGATGGCGCCTGCACAGTCGAGGGATAATGGTGATCAGGGTGTGTCTCTCCGTACACAAAGCTGATCTGCATATGAACTCACCTCGTGCAGGTGAAAAGATGCAGTCGTAACAGAGCGGGCATGTGTCACGTCTGTCCTCAATCAGGGTGGAAATCAGCATCAATAGAGAAGAAAGCGTAATGCAATAGGGTAATTGGATACGACTAGATTGGGAGGAAAAAAATTTAAATGTGTTTACATTTGTGTTTGTATTATATTTTATGTTATTGTTTTTATATTATTACTTTTTAATTATGATTATTTTGTAAACTTTTTCATTTACACTTTACTTCAGTAATAAACACTTTTTCCTCTATATGATATATTTTTATTTCCATGTTATTTATTCTTATGCTTTATTTTCCAATGTTTGTGCCACCCTTACCAATTTTGAAAACTGCCACTCTATTAGGCTCCATACTAATACTAGGTAGGTATTCTCTTTGCTTTTAGAACAGCCTTGATTCCACAAGATGTTGAAATTATTGCTTTAAGATTTTAGTCCCTGTTGGGTGCTCGAGTGGCAGAGAGGTCTAATACGCTAGTTTACCACCTTGGAAAGCTCAAATTTTCAAGTCTAAATCTCAGCAGTGCCACCAACCTGACCGGGCGTCCAACAGACACAATTGTCCATGTCTGAGGAGATACGGTTTGTCCTCACTGCTGCTGCTAAACACGTGGTTTAAAACATTGTGGTCCATGTTAACATGATTGCATCACATTCATACTGCAAATTTCCCATTCTACCTCCCCCAAGTGTGCTCTAATAGATTCAGGTACAGTGAACAGAGAGGTGATTAAAGTACACTGAGCTCATGGAACCAGTTTGAAATTACTTGTGCTGTGTGCATGGATGCATTATTATGCTCGAAGTGGCCATTATAAGAGGGTAAATTGTGGCCATAAAGAAGAGCACATATTCAGCAACAATACTGAGATAGGCTGTGGCATGCAGGGCAATTTGTGCCAAGAAAACATTTTTTTTACCATTATACCACCAGCAGCAGTCTGAACTGTTGACGCCCGACAGGTGTCATGGATTTATGCTGTTTACATCAATAATCCTATGTTTCCAGCAGAAATCAAGACTTAGTGGACCAGGTAAGAGCTTCCCAGTCTTGGGCCTGCACCCAGTGTAGTCCTATAATTCTCAAGAGTGGATTCCAAAGTGATTTTCTGCTCTTGTAGCACATCAGCCTCAATGTTGGATATGTTGTGCAGTCTTAGATGTTCACCAAAGTTATAAAGAGTTGTGAAGTTACTGTGTTCTGGTTGCATCTGTAAAACTGCCTCTCACTGAATGTTTTTTGTTTGTTTGTTTTTCACACAATTCTAGAGATTGTTGGGCATGAAATCACAGTAAAGTCACAGATTCTGAAATAAATTAAGCAGCCACATCTGGCACCAACAACTGTTCTAAGATCAAAGTCACTCAAGTTAAATTTTTCTCCATTCTGATGTTTGATGTAAACATTAACTGAAGCTCTGAAACCATGTCTGTAGGATTTTAGGCATTGTGCTGCTGCCACATGAATGCCTTAATTGATAATTAAATAAATGAGCAGGTGTACATGTGTTCTGCACAATTCAAACTGTTTTATACACTGTACATGTCTAACACATGTACAGTGGTATAAAACAGTTTGAATTGTGCAGAACACATGTACACCTGCTCATTTATTTTATTATCAATTAAGGCATTGGTACCAGTGGTACCTTAAACTCAACGGCAATTGGTTCTGAGAGTGGCATCGATTTTTAAAGGCGTTGAGTTTCAAGGTTTTTTTTTTTCCATTAGGATGTATGGGAAACCTGTTAATGCGTTCCATGGTCCCGTGGAACTGCATATATTTTAAGCTAATGTAAAATAAGGGGGATGTTTCTGACATTTGTACACTAAAAATAACACAAATATAATATAAAAACACTAAAATACAATTAAACCTGCACTTTACTTGTCCTTCTTTATTGTTTCATTATGCTTCTTAATCGTAGAGATGCTTGATCTTGGAATACCATATTCCTTAGCAAGCTCAGTAAAGGCACATTCACATGAGAAGTGGCAAAACCACTTTTGCGCTGGCTGTGCCATTATTGCCTATGGAGTGTGGCAGTTTACAAAGCTTAATGTGACTTATTTTACTAAAACAACGACGAGGAATTTCATTAGTGGAGAGAACTTACAGTATGAGCAGTAATAATTAAGAGAGGTTTAATGTTCCTGTGTTGTTCTTTTAATACATTTAACCATGTTAAGTTTTTTTTTTTTTTTTTTATCGATAGGCGTTTCAGACTCTCTTGGAAAAGCTGATTCTCACAATTTCTCAGAACCTTGAGCTATAACACAAGTTTAAAAGTGAAACAGGAGGAAAATCCAGCTAAACACAGATACATAAGGATACTTTCAGAGTATAAATATGATAGTTATTCCACACAAATGCAGATTTGCCTCATATTCGCACTTTGATGATGTTCTACAGCACCGCTCAAGCCAAGCGCTGAACAAAGCGTCGAGTTTAAGGGAAACGGCGAGTTTAAGCGTACACATTTCTCGACAAAGGGTGTTGGGTTTCAAAGATGTCGAGTTTAGGGGATGTCGAGTTACAAGGTACCACTGTATTTTAGAGTGTTTCTTACTGTTTATGTTGATTGTAAAATAAATAAATAAATTACAGCTGCTACCAACAGAGCAGTGATGATCACATTAAAAGCAATTTTGTGCAATTTAATTAAACAGCATCTTTTCAACACAGTCTGCTTCTCTTTAATGTTATTTCGGACAGTGTGTCAACTGTATTTGGATTATCTTAACGCACAGATGGTCCATTTCTACAATGTTTGCAATCCCCTCAAATAGCTCCAATTATCTGTTCCTGCTTCTTGGCTGGTGTTTCAGACACTTGATCTACACTGACTTCACAGCAAGAACTGACTCCATGCTGTTTTAGATTTAGTTTAAGACAAAACTAATTATAGGACCTTTACTGAACTTAATGCTTAATAACACATTTTAAAGTGTAGCAAAGTATACCATGCAATTATATATGTCATACAGTTTCCAAGGTTTGAGGTGGGAGATGGAGGTAATCCTTAAGAACATATTCTATGAAGGATTACAGTCTTCACTTCAAGGCTTTACATAAGAATTCAACGATGTAAAATGGTGTACATATGGTGAATATGGGCCATTACATGTGCTTGACTTTATAATGATGTTCATCAAACCTAACAAAATTTTAGCTTCTATAAACTAAATGACCATAAGGAATTAGTTGAGTTCTGATGTTCCAACACACTCTGTTTAAACAAGGGTATACAATCAGTAAAATATAATGTATATGGATGTAAACCCTGGGCACTGAAGAAAAAAAAAGAAAGAAGCACCCAGACTTTTGAGAACAAGTGCATTAAAAAAAACCTCACTGAGGCACCCAGGTGGCGCAGCAGGATATTCCGCTAGCACACCAGCACAGAGATTCTGAACACGCCAGTTTGAATCTCGACTCTGCTGCCGGTCAGCTGGGCACCATCTAGCAGGCACAATTGGAAAGGCCTGCAGCAGATTGACCATCGTGCTTGCTGGGTGGGGAAATGACCGTACTAAGTGGGTGGGGTCTTCAAACGCTATGCAAGGACCCTGGTTAGCAGACCAAGGCACATGTGCAGAAAGTCTGAGCAGCTAACTATCGCAAAATGATGACAAGGTAGTGAGATGATGTAATATCTTTCCAAATTTGTGGCAACAGGGATTAAATGGAATGTCAGTTCCAAGGGCCAACCCTTCTTTTCCACATGAATACCTTTATACTTTACAAACCTGTTAAACCTAATTACAAAGGCCCCTGATGACCTCATATTTGTGGGTTATTTAACCATACAAAGCAGTCATTGGTATATAGAAAGTTCTGCCATGATTTTTGGCCTTAGAAGATGCTAGAAGTCTTGCTCATAAAGATGCTCATTATGTTATGTGTTTATTTGTGTCTGTGCTTGTAGCAACTCTTTTGTAGCAAGTACTGTCTATTCCAATCAGTGAGCTCTGTCCTGCCACTTCTGCTTTTCTCTGCTGATCAGACGGGTCTCTTCATTAGAGGGTGGTGGGCCCTGGCCGCACAAGATGTTGCCGTGGAGCAGTGAATGACTAGATAGATAGACAGACAGACAGACAGACAGCTAGACAGATATCAACGATACTGCTGTCTGAAACAATCCAAACATCCTCCTTTACCTGTTACGTAAAGGCCAGTACTTCTCAGCAGTCTTCATTTGGTGAGCATGGGGCCGGTCCCTCAGCGTTCGTCTAACCAAGTGAGCAGTCGGAAAAACTTGTTCGCATGTTTAACACTGATTTCAATAATAAGTTGTGGCGCACAATCATGTTGGCGCCATGCTGAAAGCAGCCAATAAAAAACTCAAATAGGCCTACGTCGAGACGTTTAGTAAACATCGTTTATGTTATTGGTGTAGCTAGCCACAGTCATCACAGTTCAGTTAGCCACTATGAATAGCAAGACAATATAATAAATTGGAGCTATCAATTGAAAATGAATTCAAGTAAAAACACGGTAAAAACACACGCAGCAACCAGAGCTGGGATCTCGAATACATCGTATCGAATCTCAGCTCTGCCTTGCCGGCTGAGGCTGAGCGGCCACATGAACAACGATTGGCCTGTTGTTCAGATGGGCGGGACTAAGCCGGATATGGATCTCTCTCTGTCAGACTGGTGCAGTTACGACCTCTGCTGGCTGATTAGAGGCGCCTACACAGAGATGAGGAAAGAGTGCTCTTAGGGTGTGTCTCTCCGTACACAACGCACAGCACTCGTCAATGTGTGGGTGACAAGATGCATATGGCTTGCTGCCAACGTGTCGGAGGGGGCATGGGTTAGCTTCGATCTCCTCGGTCAGAGCAGGGATCGGCATAGGCAGAGAGGAAGCATGATGCAATTGGGCAATTGGACACGCTAAAGGAGGAGAAAAAGGGGAGAAAATGCATGCAAAAAAAAAATTAATTCAATCATGGAGTGGTGGACAGAAATGTTATCAACAAGTTTGCCCAGATGAAAGATCATTGTGCATCTTTTCATTTCAAGCAATGAACATCAATAGTGAGAATGAAATGCCTTTATTGTCATATATGCAGTACATATACAGGTACACAGTACAACGAAGTTCTTTCGTCGCATATCCCAGCTTGTTTGGAAGCTGGGGTCAGAGCGTAGAGTCAGTCATTGTACAGCACTCCTGGAGCTGAGGGGGTTAAGGGCCTTGCTCAAGGACCCAACAGTGGCGGCATGGCAGAGCCAGGATTCGAACTCTCAACCTTTATATTAATATCCCAAAGCTCTATCCACTAAGCTACCACTGCTGTAAGTGTGTTTTGCATTATTACGAGGCGTGTTATTTTGGCTGTAGGTTAAAGCATAAAATGCACTGGGTTTCCCTGCTCTGAAATGTTGCTTCGGATGTGTTATTACAGTCGCAGATCACAATGATTGTTACTACTTGACAACTTTGGATTTGTAATGTGATGCTCTGTAGCAAGGTAATATACCTGTCGTGTGAGATCAAATGCTGTAACTGGTGATGTCTGTTCTCCACTTCTGCTAACTCATGCTTTATGTTACTGTGTGCATTTGTGTTTGGATTCATTGAGCAGGTAGGTTGGTGTGTAGTTTGACTGACGAGTTGGATACTGCCCAGAGTTTAATGTGCCCCACCAGGCTTTCTGTGCCAAAGACGCCACTGTTGTTGATACTGCTTGTCCCGGTTCTACACACAATGCCATAATTTTTGTAACTGTTACCCTTTAAAAAAAATTTTTTTTGTGACTGATGCATTTGCTATTGAGGCATTCGTTATTTAAATTTAAATCTCACATATTAGCTCAGGTGGTGCAGCGGTAAAGTATGCTAGCTCACCAGAGTTGGGGTTTCGAATACATCGTATCAAACCTCAGCTCTGCCTTTCCGACTAGGCTGAGCAGCAGTATGAACAACGATTGGCTGTTGTTCTTAATGGTAAGAAAGTCGGATCATAGGTCCTCATAACTGGTGCCACTGCGGCCGCTGCTGGCTGACTGATGGCGCCTGCACAGGGCTGAGGAATAATGCTGATGGGGGTGTGGCCCTACGTGCACAGTGCCTGTCAAGTATATGAACTCAACTCGTGCGAGTGAAAAATGCACTATCTGTACTGACTGCATGTCAGTTGAGAGGCGTCCTCAGTCAGCGGTGAAGGGTCGAATCAGTATAGAGGACGCATTCAGGGTAACTGGACACAACTAGACTGGGGGATAAAAATTTGGGGAAAAAAGAGGGGAAAAATCTCACATATTAAAGTAGCAATTTCCAGAGGTTTTACAAACTGTTTGTTGGTAGGTCGCCTAATAGAACTCGCCTGTACAGCAAGGTTGTATCACTGTATCATTTATGCAGTTTGCCTGTGGGTATTGTGAACTAACACCAGTCCATCCTGAAACAACAGAATTGATCATATACCTTCCTCCCTGCACAGGCTTTTACTTATACACTTTGCTTTGATTTTATGACAGGCTGGTCGGGTTGAAGTATGAATGCCCCACAGGAAGAGCTAACAGCAAGAGTAACCACTTTCTTATCGACGACCGAGCATAATGAAAAGTACTATAAAAGTGAAAAAATGTTGCCCCCTGCTGGATGATGAATATATTATGTACACAATTAAAGGAGAGATGTTTAATTATTTAAAGCTTGACACTAACAGGTCCCCTTTAATAAAAAGAAGAAAAAAATAATTGTGCAATAATTACTTATAATTAAGTAATGTTCTTGTAGAAAAAGAATACTTTAGGTTTTTATTTAATTTAAAATTTGATTGTATTGGGGTTTTCTATTTAAATTATTTTTATTTCAATATTCAAATAATTACTAATTCATTAATGAATTCATATGGCAGTGTGTGCTTTATTTAAGCTTTTTGGTGTATAAATATATATATTACTCACTGATATATACTCACTGTCCATTTTATCAGCTCCACATACCATATAGAAGCACTTTGTAGTTTCTCTACATACTTTTTTAGCCTGTTTTCACCCTGTTCTTCAATGGTCAGGATGCCAACAGGACCCCCACAGAGTAGGTATTATTTAGGTGGTGGATGATTCTCAGCACTGCAGTGACAATGACATGGTGGTGGTGTGTTAGTGTGTGTTGTGTTGGTATGAGTGGATCAGACAGCAGCGTTGCTGGAGTTTTTAAATACCGTGTCCACTCACTGTCCACTCTATTAGACACTCCTACCTAGTTGGTCCACCTTCTAGATGTAAAGTCAGAGACGATCGCTCATCTATTGCTGCTGTTCGAGTTGGTCATCTTCTAGACCTTCATCAGTGGTCACAGGATGCTGCCCACAGGGTGCTGTTGGCTGGACATTTTTGGTTGGTGGACTATTCTCAGTCCAGCAGTGACAGTGAGTAAAAACTCCATTAGCAATGCTGTGTCTGATCCACTCATACCAGCACAACACACACTAACACACCACCACCATGTCAGTGTCACTGCAGTGCTGAGAATGACCTACCATCCAAATAATACCTACTCTGTAGTGGTCCTGTGGGGGTCCTGACCATTGAAGAACAGCATGAAAGGGGGCTAACAAAGCATTCAGAGAAACAGATGGACTACAGTCAGTAACTGTAGAACTACAAAGTGCTTCTATATGGTAAGTGGAGCTGATAACATAGACAGTAAGTGTAGAAACAAGGAGGTGGTTTTAATGTTATGATTGATATATATACAGTATATATAATATATATATTTATATTTTATGCGTTTTTCTCCCATTTTCTCCCAATTCAGTGTAGTAAATTTGTCTTCCACTGCTGGGGATCCCCGATTTTTTGCAGTTGAGGATGGTATATTGCTGCTCACGCCTCTTTCGAACCGCGCACAACCCCTAACGGAACCCTTTTCCACACATGCACTCTGCACAGGCACCTCTAGCCGCCAATCAGGGTCCTTACACAGCGTTTGAAGACCCCGCCCACATAGTCCCGTCATCCCTGCCAATTATGCCCACTAGATGGCACCCAGCCGATTGGTGGCAACGCCGAGTTTGAACCGAGGAGTTCAGAATCTCTGCGCTGGTGTGCTAGTGGAATATCCCGCTGCACCACCTGGGCAGATTTTTTTATAAAATATTATAAATTAAAAAGAATTACTAAATTACTAATCTGTTGTATTTTTTCCAAATTTTTCCTCCCAATCTAGTCATATCCAATTACCCGATTGCATTATGGTTTCTCTCTACTGATGTTGTTCTCCACTCCTGATTGAGAAGAGTGAGACTAACACACGCCCCCTCCGACACGTGTGCAGTAGCCGACTGCATCTTTTCACCTGCATGAGACGAGTTCATATGCGGAACAGCTTTCGTGTACGGAGAGCCACACCCTGATCAATGCATTATTCCTTGACTCTGTGCAGGTGCCATCAACCAGCCAGCAGAGGTCATAATTGCATCAGTTATGAGGTCCTAGCTCCGGCTCCCACCCTGTATGAACAACAGCCAATTGTTGTTCTTGTAGCCACTCAGCCCTGCCAGATCTGAAATGTCAGCTCTGGTGTGCTAGTGTGTTTTGCCGCCATGCCACCTGAGCAGCTGCTGTATTTAAATTAATAAACATTTTAAAGCACAACACATTGCAATATTACATAGCAATGAGCTTTTTTTTCTATAATGTTTATACCTGTCTTAAAATCTTCAAACTGAGATCAAAAGCATGTTTTTACATGAGAGCAGTCGTGTGTGAACAGTAAAACAAGTATGGCACATTATTACATAAAGACTTAACACTAAGCACAAAACTAAGCAGCCTGTTATTGTGCATGTGTGATGTGCTACAACTGACTGGCATCCGCAGCTGGATGTTTCTCAGTCTTTCCAGTAAAGTTTCTGGATTCCTGACCAGCATAAAGCAGTTACTGGAGATTAAATGATTTTCTAAGCATGTTCTAGAGGAGACAGCCCCCTGTGGTGCACATCAAACTTACAGCTAATAAAGAGCTTTAGGTGCAGTCGTGTATTAGATCAAAGTCTGGTAGATCTGAGCTCAAATTGAATTCTGCAGAACAGAAGCTTTTAGGGTTTGAAATACATGCTGATACAGCTTTTATACAATCATAAATTACATGTCAGAAGTTGTATAGCTTGCGATTCTCCTGCAGGCATGCAACTGTTAGAAGAGTATCGGGCTGTGAAGTGTATTATTTCCAGAGGCTGTACCCGGGGTTAAGAAAAAGAGAGATGTCCACATTTTTTTTCAAAATCTAGAAGTCCTTATTGATCGAACATCAATGCCTGACCTCATAAATGCATCTTTTAGTAAACTGAAACAAATTCCCACAGAAATATTCCAATTATTATACATTTTTGTAAAAACTCTTCTCACGCCGCTCAGGTGGTGCAGCGGTAAAAACACACGCTGCAACCGGAGCTGGAGCGGCTATATGAACAACGATTGGCCTGTTGTTCAGATGGGTGGGACTAAGGTCGGAAGTGGGTCTCTATCTATCAGAATGGTGCAGTTACGATCTCTGCTGGCTGATTAGAGGCGCCTACACGGAGATGAGGAAGGAGTGCTCTTAGGGTGTGTCTCTCCGCACGCAACGCTAGGTGGCGCAACACTCGTCAATGTGTGGGTGGCAAGATGCATACGGCTTGCTGCTCACGTGTCGGATGGAATGTGGGTTAGCTTCGATCTCCTCGGGCAGGGCAGGGATCGGCAGAGGCAGAGGGGAGGCGTGATACAAATTGGGCAATTGGATGCTCTAAAGGGGGAGAAAAAGCATTTAAAAAAATTATGTGTGAAGTTTGCATGTTCTTCCCAGGTCTGTGTGGGTTTCCTTTAGAACCTCTGGTTTTCTCCCACAGTCCAAAGTAAGGTAAGCTAGGTGAACTGGAGATACAAAATTGCCCGTGATGGTGTTTAACATTGAACTTAAACTGATAAATCATCTGTAACCTGTAACTATCCTGTCATGAAGTCATAAATTGTAGAACATGATGCTAAGAAACAAACAAACAACAATACTTCTTTCACCTTCACTATTCTGTAATCAAGTCGTCATGTCCTTCTACCAGGGTTGCTGCTCCCACCTATTGTACCATAAAAATAAATTGTATACAACCTGGACACTTTCTTGCCATCATTTTCTTGCATCACTGTGTGAAGTTTTGCTGTTTTTAAGAGAAAAACACTCTTTCTTTGGTGGCATCGACTTTCCCATTTTTGAAAGCCAGCCCATTTCCTGCTACAACTTGATCTATTTGTGTCGCCATTCTATCTAGCTTATTATCACATAGACAAGCCAGAGTGACTGAGTAAAAGTGGAGGAAGCAGAAGTATTGGAGCGGGCTTCTGTTTCTTCTGTTGATGGAAGATTGTGGGTACAAATCAGCCCAGCAGACATCGGACCTCAGCAAACACTCTTAGCTCCAATATGTCGAAGAAATCACCTGCAAGAACCCAGAGGCTTAGTGCTGCTGCTGCAGTACAACATCTTGTCCCGACATAACATTACCCACACATACAAAAAAAAACCATCATACAGTCACACGTCACGACAATCAACCTGTGCTTTAACCACCATGCAGACGTTTACATTACAAAGCAACATTTAAAATTAGTCATACTCATAATTATTATTGCCTACATGTAAGCATACACATACATGTCTGATGTGAGCAGCACTCGTGTGCATTCCTTTTGTAAGCCTAATTGTTTAAATTCTTGTAAAAGAGGGCGCCCGCTAGCACACCAGCGCTGGGTTTCTGAGCTCCCCAAGTACAAACCTCGGCTCTGCTACCGGTCGGCTGGGCACCCCTAGCGGGCATAATTGGCAATGCCTGCAGCAGTCGAGTGGGAAAAGACCAGACTGAAAGTGGGTGGGGTCTTCGATGCTGTGCAAGGACCCTGGTTAGTAGCTCGAGGCACCTGTACGGAAAGTGGAGGAGCATGGAGATCAGTGCGTGGCTCTTCGCGTATGAATACTGGCCTTGTGTGCGAATTCACTGAATGTGTGGGTGAATAAGAAGGGGTCGCTGAGCAAAAATGCCCACTGTTGGGCCCTTGAGAAAGGCCCTTAACCCTCACTTGCCTGCATTGTATAGTCAATGTTGTAATGTTGGGATATGCGGAAAAAATAATTTTATTGTACTGTACAAGTGTATATGTATATATGACAAATAAAGGCATTCTTCCTTCTTCTGGTCCATGTTGACCATCTAATTGCTACAGATTTGTCAGCTACATCTCCTGTAAATAAGTAGTCAAGTTTAATTATAAGAGCCTTGATGAGTTGTGTTAGACATAAAAGCATTTTAATTCTGATACACTTGATGAATATGAACATATGAAAAGTTTATTGTTATTATATTTTATAGGTTTAACTTCATCTCTGAGAAAATGTTGTCATGTGTCAATAACTGTATTACATGAATAGACAGACTACTGATGTGATGTGAGGTTAAGACGTTTTAAGCAAGTCCCATTGACCTTCATTGTCTATGTGTGCTGTTATCATTAATTAAATTTGAAAACATTGTGAAGCTTTACCCTTAAATTTCCAGTATTATATTTGCCTGTCTGTAATTTTATTGTAATAAAATGTTTGAATCACTGTTCATTACATTCTACACGATTTTATTGCATTACTGAAACTAAACATTCCTTGCAACGTTTATTGTTTTTTTTCCATAGCATAAAACCATAAAATTCCATCAAATAAATTAAACTGAAAAATTAATTAGTTTCACATGTTTTTTCACACCTAATTTAGCCCATAGGCTAATTGTCAACCTCCTAATTATCAAGTTGGTTCAGGTGTGATGGGAGTTGAAACTCAGTTCATAACAGCTTTTTTTATGTACAACTAGGCTGTCAGTAAATTACTGGCACTTATGATATGCAAATTATTTTTGTTCTTTAATTCTAATTCACTGTATGTTTTATTTTGATCCTGAATTAAGTATCAGTATATGGATTCAGAATAAGGTTTATTATTATTTTTTTTTTTAAATGAAAGAATTGCATTTTATTAACAATAGCATGACTAAATAACTCTTTTTTAAAATAATGACTACTAGTTACCACCTGTTATTTCTGTACTTAAAAATGCTAACATTTATCTTACTGTGTTAAGCATATTCCATATTAAGAAATGATGTTTATGGAGAAGCTTTGCATCTTGTTATTGTTTGTAAAGAGTTTTAGGTTTTGTTTTGGTTTTTTTATGTTTTCTGCATAGGTTTACTCCTGGTACTCTGGTTTTCTCACCAGATGGATAATGTCCTTGGTACAGCTGTATTTGGAACACACACACACGAATGACAACTTTAAACTTGGGGCGGCACTTGTGTAAAGTTTACATGTTCTCTCTGTGTCCGTGTGGGTTTCCTCGGGGTGCTCTGGTTTGCGCCCCACAAGTACAAAGACATGCAGTCAGGCCAATTGGAGCTATGATGGACTGGCAACCTGTCCAGGGTGATTCCCACCTTTCACCCAATAAATCAGAGCCACTGCATTGATAAAAGACAATGAATGAATAAATGAACTCTAAATTTTTTTGCATAGCTGGATTTTACTTTAAATTAAGTCTTTATCAGTTATGATGCAGAAAATGAACAAAGAAAATAAATGATGCAGGACATTTTGTTAATGCTGCCAAATAAATTATTGTAGCAAAATTAATTTGTTTCACAAGTTTTTTTACACCTAATTTAGCTCATAGGCTAATTGTCAACCCCCTAATTATCAAGTTGGATCAGGTGTGATGGGAGTTGCAGGGTTGTGGGCCTTCAGGATTGTGAGATGGTGTGAAACCTTGGTGTAATGGTTCAGGCTGTAAGTAAATTACTGGCACTTACGATGCCCAAATTCTTTTTATTCTTTAATTCACTGTTAATGACACAGTTTTAGTCTTTAGTGCTTGAGTAGACTTCTTTTAGGTCCTTTCACCGAAAGGCTTCTTTAATATTAAAAGCTGATGTGGAGTCACGAGTATTTAACCTCTAGTGAAAGGTTACTAAAGGTTACTAGAGAGGTAACTAGAGGTTAAATACTTGGGACTCTCTATCAGCTTTAGAACTGAAGAAGTTTTTTGGATGAGAGGTGAAACGTCTTCAAGAACCTAAAATAAGTCCAGTTGCATTCAACTCATAAAACATATTAATACCTAATTTAAAAAAGACACAGTGCTAAAAATGTATGCAATAATAAATCAGGGCTTTATGCCAATAACCTAATATTCACTTTCACAGATACACTGAGAAACATTTTCTTCCAGACTATAGATAAAATAATTTAGCCATGGTGTTGGAGCATTTAAAGATAAGACCCTTTAAAACGGAATGAATGAGCAGCTGATTGTACCCTCTGCTCTGACCTTTTTTCTACTGGAACATTTTGGGTCTGAAAAGCAGCGACAGCCTCTTCAATCATTGCTCAGTGTAGTCAATCTAGATGTTACTGAGGCAGAGCTAGATGTCACAATGCAGCCCACAGAGTGGAAGGTCACAGAATCAAAAACAAACACGGAATAGAACAAAGAAATACACAGAAGACACTGCCAGACCTTGCAATAGCGCTGACAGGTATTATTTTTAACTTTTTTTATTGTGACAGCAGGTTACTTTCTTGCTTCCCTTTTGTTGACAATGACATGTTGTTTGCTAGTTCGTGTACAAATGCAGGCTTTTTTTTCTGTCAGAGATAGAAAACTGTTTGGCACAATAATGGATGACCTATGACAGGGGTGGTTATTTAAAATTTCAAGAGATCCTGATCGTCAGTTTGCTTTCCAGATTTTGACATTATGTTTCATAAGCCTACATTCTGCAGTGACATCAGATTAAGTAATTAGACATTATTTAAACTTTATGCATGCACAGAACTTATCCTACATAAAAGTGGAATTAAAATGCAGCACTAAGTATAAAAGCTTATATAATAAAAATACAATGATTTAGAGAATTTAGACATGTCCACCCCCCTTCCCGAAAAACAAACATAGTGCATTGTCAATCTCTGCTTCATACATTACATCCATGCTGGACAAGGATAAGGACAGCAGACTTGCACAAGTCCCCTTCAACATGTCTGAAGCAATCAGACTCTTCTTTTCACCAGTCAGCGGCAGATTTTTACGTAAAGCCATACCATGCACAAAGGAACATGCTAGACTGAAGTATTCTCAATATGTAAATTTGTGTATATAACACAACAAACACATTAATTCAGGGTTGAATTGCGGGCAGAGCAGAACAATCAACTGACCAGATCTTTGTTCTTACTAAAGAAACGTTAAAGGTTGTTTATTAAATTGTAACAACTACTACCAGAAAGATTTACCAAGCAAAATACAATGTAAGGGATGGATTTCACATCCAACGTTGTCAATGTTAAGTCATGAAGGTAGAAAGGTTTGGGGGGGAGGGTGTCACATGGAGCATAGCGTGGCTCTCCAATACAGCCCTTTGTGGAAACCTGAAAAAAGGCTGCAGATTGGACAGGATCAGATTTTGCCCAGACAAGAATATTGTGGTGATTTCAGGTGTACCTGTTTGTATGCTACTCTTTCATTTGCTATTATTATTTATGTGCTATAATGTTAGTTCAATTTCTTTTGCTTTAAAATAGTCGTTTACATGCTGTTTAGCAAACTGTCATATGCATTTTACTCAACAGTGTCTTCTGTCTTGTCACTCTGTCATACAGATCTGATTCATGGAGTGATTTATTGTTCTCCAGGCTCTCCCATATCTGCACTTTTTGAGCTCTTTTAGAAGGACTGTTAAGTTCTTTCTTATGTCACTGACCAAGACCCCTTTTTGCCAGGATGTCCAGTTTGACCAGATGGCCAACTCTAGGAAAGCTCTAGATGATGCCCACTTCTTACAGGCCAAAGTGTGGTCCTGGGACAAATCAAAGCCTTAGATATTATTTTATATCCTTGCCCTGATCTATGCTTTGTCACAATTTAATTGAAGATTAACACAGTTACCTGGACTTCATAGCTTGGCTTTTGTCATGACAATGCAGTGTAATTTGTGGGTCTTTTCAGTCTATGTATAACTAATCAGATTGCAACAGGAGGATTTCAGTTCTAACAGAATGCATCTGAGCACAATTTGGAGTGCCACATCTTGGGTCTGAATATAATTATTATACAAATATAAGTTTTTAATTTTAAATCAACTTTTGCTATGTCATAATGAGTGATTAACAGGAAATGAATCTGAATCTACTACAAATATGTTGTGTGTCTTTCAGAAGCACAGCTGTAATATTGACAATGATGGTTTAAAACTTTAAACACTAGTGCCCAGGTGGTGCAGCGGGCACAGCTGACAGTGCCTGTAGCAGACAAAATTGGCCATCAGTCTGCTAGGTGAAAAAGACCAGACTAAAAAGTGGGTGGGGTCTTCAAACGCTGTGCAAGGACCCTGGTTAGCAATATAGACAAATAAGAAGGTGTCGAGTGACTGCACACGCATCAGAGAGGGCATGGGGCAGACGAATATACCCTCCTCGGACGCGACCGTGATTCCTAGCAGCGGAAGACTAATTGACTATGCTAAAACAGGAGAAAAAGTGAGAAAATGCATAAAGGAAAAAAATTTAAACACTGGATATAGTGCCTATTTTTCTTACAAAAATAAAACTATAAATAAGTGCATCTCACTGGTGTAAATAAATCAATTTTAAATAGCTGGGTTTTTGGACTAGAGAAAATGCATACAGCTAATAATATAATCAGTCCTGATTTCTGCATCTCTGTTCATGTAGGGAAAAAAAAACATGAAACCTGGTTGTCCTGCATTCATTTATTAAAACTTTATTAAACTAATCTTATCCAAATAATGCTTTGGACTGCTTTTAATTTTACATAACCAAATCATATTTGCACCTATGTATTTATTTTCCAGTTCCTTCCACAAGAAATTGTGGTTGAAAGATAATCTGCTCCAGTGGCGTAACTAGGAGCTCATGGACCCCAGTGCAAAAAAAAATTTTGGGCCCCCTTAACAAATTTCATATATATATTTCCTGTTTGGCTTGCCATAATACATGCATAATACGTGTAGCCAATGGGGAGGCAGTGAAGTGGGTGGTTAAGTTCATGTCGTGGAGGGGCCCCCCCGTAGTTACGCCACTGATCTGCTCTAACACACTGGAACCTGTTTTTTTTTTTTTTTTTTTTTTTTTTAGTCCTTTATATTTTAAGGATAATGAAGATACACTGTATGCAATGACTGCACCCTTTTTAAGATGGTCCAGCCATGATAACTCCATAAAAGTGTGAAATCATTCTCATCCTGCTGACTCATTTTCAATCATGTACTCTAACACAGCAATACCTCACCATCCAGTCTGACCTTACCCCATCTCCCCAACCCCCAAAATGTCTGTCACACTATTTCAAAGCATTGTTACACTTTTGTAATCTATCAGAACACATGGCTGGAATATAGGCCCTCACTGAAGCTTATTTTGTCCCTCTGTACTGCCTATCTGTATCACACGCTGAGGCCATATTTGCCATGACTAAAGGTGTCCTACCCCTATCAGACACTCTGTCAACATATCAACTAGGAATTTATTCATGAGGTTTGAAGTAGATGAATTCAAATCAAAGTAACTAAAGTTCTGGGTCCTGGAGTGCACCCAGCTGGCAAGGCGGTCTATTGCTCTAGCTCGACACTGTCTGAATTTAAGTCTGGTTGAGCGCTCTACACGCACTGTGGGTTGTGACTGAGGGAGGAAGGGGTCAGACAAGTTACCACTTCATTGCCAATACATCAGTGACGCCTGCTGTCTTGGCAATTTGCCCTCATGAGTAGCTTTTATCTGTATTCTGTTTCCCATTCAGGCTCCTTTGGCGCATCTACATGGTGATTCTGGGTACTGCAGTGATTTCATTTTTTATGATGACTGGGAAGTCCTTTAATTTGTTTTTAGTTGTTGTATAGGCAAGTTGCAGTGTGCATGGTTTAACAGAGTCTCCCTTTTAGGTTCAAACCTGTATGTTTATAAAATATTAAGTTAAATATTAAGTCACTTAGTTTGTAGAAGCATAAAAATTAAGATTTACATTTGTATTGTAGCTTTTGCATTGTATACGTGTGTTCATTCAATTCAGTCTGTATCTGTGCATTTGCTAGCAAGTCCAGGTTCACTGCATTGTATGTTAACTTAGGTCTTGTGTATATGTGATTGTGTACTTGAATTGTTCATGTTAGTTATGCAGTATTATTGGTTTAAAAAAAGACTTTATTTGCACATGTAATTTTTTTGCACGTGTGAATATTTACAATAACTGTAGTGAACTATTGAGATTAGTAAAAGCAGTTCAGACTTGGAGATAAATAAAGTTGATTCAGTAATGCGTTTACTTGTTTTCTGTACACCTTGTGTTTTGTATAAAACAATTAGAGGAAAGAATCAAAGAAAAGAACAAAGGCTGTGAAAACTTGCTTCTTTCTTGAATTCTAGCTTCGTGAAAGTGGATTTTTTGCTCATTCTTGCTGTATGCAAGACTTGAGCTGCTCAACAGTTTGTGGTTGCCATTGTCTAAATTCTGCTCATGATGCTTCATACATTTTTAAAAGAAGTCAGGTCCGGACTGCAGGCAGGCCAGTCAAGTACACACACTTTATGTCTACGAAGCCCCACTGTTGTAATTTGTCTGTCGTAGCTTGTCATGCTGAAATGGACATGAGGTTCTTGAGAAAAGAATGCTTGGCCTCTTGAGTCCCTGAATCTTTTCATGATAATATGAATTGTAGATGGTAAAATACCTATTTTTGCAATCTTGCTCTGAGAAACATTGTTTTTTAACTGACTGGCAATTCTCTAATAAGGTTTGGTTGAACCACGACCCATCCTTGCTGGCTGAGACTAAGCCTTTTGTGGATGTGTGGATGCTCCTTTCAAACTCAATGGGTTTGGGTCTAGACTCAACTCAGATAAGCCCACGTTTTAGAAAGAATGCATACAATTACAGTTGTGCATATACATTTTTACATTTATAGTTGCTCAGAATATTTTTATGTGTACACACCCTCCATACTACCCGATTTAAACTACTGATCAACACAGTGGCTATATCAGTGGGTCCTGTCCTAAATCACAGTAAATTACTCATCAGATGAAGCCATGTGCACTTCCAATACAAATCACAAGGTGGTGTAAAAACGTTTGGCCAGTGATGCCAGATGGGCTATTTTCAGAACTATGCTTGCCTTGCACTACAAAGTTTTAGGAAAAATGCATGCAGTTACAGTTGTACATATCAATTTTTACATTTATAGTTGCTCAGAATAGTTTAAGTGTACCGTCCATAAATATGGCTTTGGTGTTGTACCCAATTTAAACTACTGAAAAACACAGTGTGTATATCGTGTCATTTTCTGAAGTCAGTTTGGTGGGTTTGCTCAGACGGCACAGTTAAATGTTATCATATAATTGCCCCCCTAAAAATAAATACCCAGCTTCTTCCTTTTAGTGGCGTTCTAATAGGGCCACTTTAAAGAAAAAAAATTTTTCAAGTTTTGATTTTGAGAATAAAGTCGTATAAATTTCGATTTTGAGATTAAAGTCAAAATAATTATGAGATTAAAGTCAAAATAATTACGAGATTAAAGTCGAAATGTTGTGGCCATAGCAACCTCCTTGTGTTAAAATGAGGGATGTTCATGATTTGTTATACTTTCATATCGGTTTCACATCAGCACCAGTTTGTTATTAGCATAAGGACGCTGAAACAGCTTTGTAATAAACTGTGTTGTGTGACGACTGCACACTCTCTGGCCATAATATTTCGACTTTATTCTCATAATCATTTTGACTTTAATCTCGAAATAATTTCGACGTCATTCTCATAATATTTCGACTTCGTTCTCATAATATTTCGACTTTATTCTAATAATCATTTTGACTTTAATCTCGAAATAATTTCGACTTCATTCTCATAATATTTTGACTTCATTCTCATAATATTTCGACTTAATTCTCATAATCATTTTGACTTTGATCTCGAAATAATTTCGACTTTATTCTCATAATATTTCGACTTAATTCTCATAATCATTTTGACTTTAATCTCGAAATAATTTCGACTTTATGAGAATTAAGTCGAAATATTATGAGAATAAAGTCGAAATTATTTCAAGATTAAAGTCAAAATGATTATGAGAATTAAGTCGAAATATTATGAGAATAATCATTTTGACTTTAATCTCGAAATAATTTCGACTTTATTCTCATAATATTTCGACTTAATTCTCATAATCATTTTGACTTTAATCTCGAAATAATTTTGACTTTATTCTCATAATATTTTGACTTAATTCTCATAATCATTTTGACTTTAATCTCGAAAACATTTCGACTTTATTCTCATAATATTTCGACTTTATTATCATAATCATTTTGACTTTAATCTCAAAATAATTTCGACTTTATTCTCATAATATTTTGACTTTAATCTCGAAATAATTCGATTTTATTCTCATAATATTTTGACTTTAATCTCGAAAAAAAAAAAATGTTTACAGTGGCCCTAATATGCCGTCATATAGGTCCGATCTTTAAGAATTAAAAAAATCACAGTAAAGCCATGTGCACTTCCAATACAAATCACAAGGTGGTGTAAAAACGTTTGGCCAGTGATGCCAGATGGGCTATTTTCAGAAATATGCTTGCCTTGCACTACCAAGTTTTAGGAAGAATGCATACAATTACAGTTGTACATAATTTTTACATTTATAGTTGCTCAGAATAGTTTAAGTGTACCGTCCATACACATGGATTTGGTGTTGTACCCAATTTAAACTACTGAAAAACAGTGTGTATATCAAGCACTATAGTCTGTTCGGTAGGTTTGCTCAGATCATATAATTGCCCCCCTGAAATTAAATACCCCCTCCTCGCTTTTAGTGCGGTTCTGGTAACAGGTCCGTTAATCTTTAATAAAAAAAAATAGTCCTGTCCTAAATCACACCCATCAGATGAAGCCATGTGCACTTCCAATACAGATCACAAGGTGGTGCAAAAACGTTGGGGCAGTGATGCCAGATGGGCTGAGAGTTGAATTGTGCAGAAGATTTTAAATAGGAGAATTGACAAAAATGTGTTGGTGTGCCTTGATGTAGATTGCTTTTAAGAATGTATACCACTATTTAACTGGATGGCTTATTCATAACACTAAAACTAATTCATCACATTCTTAAAAGCTTATTATTATGTTAATGATTTTAATTCAATCAGATTGCTTGTATGATATTAATAGATTATTTGCTTTAATGGATGAAAATGTAATGACCTAATTTAGTGCATTTCTAAGGGCAACGCTGGGGTAAAATTACATGAATTATTTTATAAGAAAATGTACTTTATATTTTGAAAGATGGGACAGAACTAAATCTGCTTAGGATCCACTTAAAAGGGAGGAGCAGACTAAATAGTCTGAACAGGGTAAAACAAGTGTGTAAAGTGGCAGCTGCTGAAGTAGTTCTGCAGCTGACACAAGCTGAGTCATGCACTTCTGCGTTGCCATTTTTGGCCAGCAGAGGGAACACTGAGGTGCAGGTAAATGATGTGCCCATCCACACTTGTCAGTTCCTTTGTTGAAACACTTTTCTCTAAAGTCGTGATATGGGGCCATTTGGTCCGGTCCAGTCTTCCACTGACCTGCAGTGCCAGCATTATTTGGCTTTCTGGGAACTTACCCCAGTGTCGCAGAGTTTTGAGCCTCATAACAGAACTACCCTTTGAGAGTGGATTGCCCCAGAGGTGCCATGAAATCCCTGAAAAGTTCTTATATTTACTTTTTTTCCTAAGAATTAGCTTGTTGCAGACGGCCAGAGCAGAGCAGCCTGCTATTTTGTGACATCCAGTTCTCAGTTCTGTGCTATTTCTGTTCTATCCACTTTCTCTGTTGCAGGCTGCAGATGTTTTGTGTTTTTCATTTGTTTCTTTGTTTCTGTCATAACTTCTTTAAAAGAGCTGAGAGAGAACTGGTTTCCCCAAACATTGTTTTGTGTAACAACAACAGTCTCTAAACATTACAGCTACCACTGACTGAATAAAGTGCTTTAGCAATACATTTGTATTAAAATTTTATAAAAATAGAGAACATACACATACAGTGCTTTCAAAAAAGGATTTGCATTCTTCTTGATTTCTTGGGTTCTCAGATCGATTGATTTTTTTAAGAAACAGTCTGAAAAATAGAATATCTGTGTTAACTAAGGTAATGGGTTTTTTTAACCAGCACACCAGTACTAACACTAGTACATCACACTGATAAGTGACAAAGCCATGTATAAGGCCCTGGGACTCCAGTGAACCACAATACAATGAGAGCCATTACCTTCAAATAGAGACAACTTGTAATAGTTGTGAATCCTTACAGAATGGGGCAGCCAACCAAAACTCCACCAAGAGGAGAAGGTCAATACAACAGAGAATTCCTGCATCAAACAGCTTGCTTGCTTTAAAACATAAGCTTTTATGATGTCAGCTATAGAATGACACTAGACAAATTTAGTGGAAGTTACCACTGTAACTTAAGAGGATTAACAACTGTGGGCTCATTTGACTTTTTTCAGTTTGGACTGAAACCTTTTTACAGTACAGAATCATTTCTCCAAACGGTGACTAAAGACCTGCTGCTTTTTTATTGACAGGAAAGTGTGCTATTCTGGTCTTGCAGAACCTCACAGCTGCTTTTGATGTTGTTGGCTATAACTTGCTCATTTAGGATCTTGGGCATACAGTAAACCTCAATTGTGATGATGTTGAGCTGGTTTAAAGTTTTACCTTTGTATAGGACTTTTAGAGTTCATGCTGGTAATTTCTCTTCCCCCTCTCTACTATCCATTGCAGTTCCTCAAGGATCCACTCTAGGGCCAGTAATGATGTCTTTATACAATCTTCCATTGGGGAGCATGAGATTTAATATCATTGTTGTGGTGATGTTCTGTGGAGTGATAAATAAAAAGCGGACCTTTTTTGAATATGTGGGTCCTATTACATCTGGCCTTAAGTTACCACAGCATTACATCATTCATCTAACAGTCAAACATGGTTTTGGTACAGTTGTTTTTGAGCCTGGCTGACATGCTATAATTGACAAAGCCATGAACTGTAACTTTTCCCAAAAAATCCTAAATGAGAGTGTCTAATCATCATAATGTTATCTTAAGTATACCTGAATCCAAATTAAGTTTTTAGAGTGGTCTAGTAAAAATACTGACTTGAACTCTATTGGGATGTGGTGGCTGAAGTTTAAACAGGTAGTTTGCACTTGAAAGTCCTCTGTTGGAGTTAAAGAGTGAACAAGCCAAAGTTTTAATATAGCAATGTGAAAGACAATCTCCAGTTCTAAGAAGCATTTGATTGGAGAATGTTGCTACTGGAGTTGGCTCAATTGGTTATTGAGTTTAGAGAAGCAGTTACCTTTTTACATAGGGACAGTTGGTTTTATATAACTTTTCTGCAGAAAATAAAATAATAAATTAAAATAAGCTGTAGGTTGTGTTTACTCGCATTGCCATTGTCTTATATAAAAATTTGTTAAATATTTGAAATCCAAGACATTTGCAAAAAAAAGGTTCAAAAAGTTACCAAAAAGTAAAAAAACACCTAATTTAATTAATTAATGAATACACATATAATACGTTTCACAATTATTGCCATTGGGATTTCTGGCATTAATGAGACTTTCTAATCAATCCTTGTGACTGACCAGTTTCTGCACTTTTTTTAACTCTATTTATTAAAAATTGTAAAAACAAATTACACTTTTCTACACAGTCACCTACCGATGCATTTATCCCAGCGTCGTACCAACTTTTTAATGGCATCAGAATCAGAATATGTATGTATATATATTAGGGCTGTCGAAGTTAACGCGATAATAACGCATTAACGCAATCTCAATTTAACGAGATTAAAAAAAATAGTGCCGTTAACGCACTAATTACATTACGAGATTTTTTCACTTCTAAAACTAAAGCAATTAATTTTTCACCCACGGGAGACAGATTGAATTATTCTCACTGACCACGCTCACACGCACGTTTAATGTTCTTTAGTTCCGTTTGACAAAAAAAACCCTTAAAAATAGAGCTAACAGTGAAGATAAACCGGTTACAAAAGCAGCGACCGCTGTTTGTGTTCAATACTCTGTTCACAGTGTCGATACAAGTGATTCAGGAGTCGATTCATTGTAAGCGCAGCGTAAATTTCTTTTCTCAGTCATCTCTCCGTGTTTACTGTTATGATGAATGATGCGGTTGTAAATAAACACCAAATACTACAGAACATTTTGTGTGACTCGCTTACCTTATAAAGCTCAGGCTTAATTATACTAGTTATTACCACAGAGCGGGAGTCGACTCAGAGTCGTTTACGATTTACCGAGGTGAACCACGAACGTGCTGATAGAATCGGCTCAGATGGGATCGGACTGTATTATCTTTTTAAAGTAAATATTTCAATCAGCAGAATCGCATCGCATGTATGATGTGCACAACGTTAATGACGTGCGTTTATTAATGAACGTTAACGTTAGCTTGTCAGAAGCTTTCTCAATGATGTCTGTGCGGTGTTTTTTTTTTTTACAATTAGTGATGGCAAGCAACTGTTCCACTGCACTAATTTACACTAAAAACTAAACTATTCCATAATGCTTCAGATTGCATCATTCTAAATAGGTATCGGCGAGTAAAAAAATACATGTACTTGTACTCGGTTGGGAAAAAATGGTATCGATGCATCCCTAGTGAAAACACACTCACTTCGTGTAGAAACGTCCATCAAACCATCGTCACGATACAACCACAGAAAAGTCTGTTACAATAACTACGCATCTGACATATATATGAAGTCAAGGGTCTCTGCTAGATAGTATTACTGCCTAATATGTGAGTGAATAAAACTCCCTTACAGTTTTCTCTTGTCCCAGCAGTTTTTAACATCAGTACATTTAGCATAAAATATGTTCACCATTTTAATTGTAACATTTCACTTAAAATCCTTGTTTTCTATAACATTTACACAGATTTTTTTTTAATGCGATTAATCGCGATTAACTATGTAAAATTCTGAGATTAATCGCGATTAAAAATTTTAATCGTTTGACAGCCCTAATATATATATATATATATATATATATACTGTATATATACATATATATATATATATATATATATAAACATATATTGTCACTGCTGTATTGTTTATTCAAAAATGTTTATTGTTTATATATATATATATATAAACATATAAACAATAAACATTATTGAATAAACAATACAGCAGCGACAAAAAACAGTATAGTATTCAGCAAAGTGTGCAATAAAGATGTACAGTGCACTGACAGACTTCAAGTAAAAAAATAAATTGTGCAATAGAGGTTATTTACATGTAGATAAGGTGCATATGTGAATTGACTGCATACAGGAAAAATGTGGGAGGCACGTGTGAAGTGCAGCATGTATGATAAAATCCAGGTTTATTCTGTTAAAGCGGAGGGATGTGGGAATAGTCTTTGTTAAGTATGGTGATGGCGGTATGTGGTTAAGTATGGTGGTTGGTCCGAGTCTTTAAGGCTCTCACTCTCGGTCTCCACTGAGATGAAAACCACTGGAAAAACGAGTGACCAGGGTGTGTAGAGTCAGCCATGATCTTTCCTGCCCTCTTCCTCATCCTTGAGGAGTACAGATCTTCAAGGGTGGAAAGATGGCAGCCGATGATTTTCTCTGCACATCGCACTGTACGCTGTAGCTAAAAAAAGTTTTGGGTTGAGCGTGTAGCCACTGATGCACCGCTGCTTCTACATCATCGTCACATGAAAATCTTCATTCACAGCTTTTATGAGCGGTCCAAAAAGGTGGAAATCAGATGGTGCTAAATCCGGACTATAAGCTCTCATAGGCTCTCATAGTCTCTCAGACACGACCAATTACTACTCCTCCCACCCTCACAGTTTCCAACCAAAATATGAAAGTGTGGAAACTTTTTGAAGATCTCTCTCGTGTGTGTGTGTGTGTGTGTGTAGTCATGTACAAAGTTAAAAGTAATGTCAATTTATTGTTTTACAGCATGGCTTCCTAATTTTGTCTGCCATAAAATAGAAGCTGCTGGAAGATCTGAAATCATGCAAACTTTACATCACCACTGTCTTAAAGGCTACAATGCAACACAGAAGGACACAGTGCCTATAATAATATTAAATCAAGCAAGCTTTACATCACCACTGTCTTAAAGGCTACAATGCAACACAGAATGACGCAGTGCCCATAATAATAATATCCACGAAGACAATAAACCTACTATTTGATCACTTGGTACTACCTGATTCACAATTTAACATTTATTTGCACAGCTTTTAAATTGCACAATGTCTGAAACTGCACCTTTAGGCTCCCCCCTTTTTAGTTTTTGTTCTGTTAGATGTTTTATTAGATGTCTTATTTTTTAAATTATTATATTCTATTTACTGTATATATATATATATATATATATATATATATATATATATATACAGGGGTTGGACAAAATAACTGAAACACCTGTCATTTTAGTGTGGGAGGTTTCATGGCTAAATTGGACCAGTCTGGTGGCCAATCTTCATTAATTGCACATTGCACCAGTAAGAGCAGAGTGTGAAGGTTCAATTAGCAGGGTAAGAGCACAGTTTTGCTCAAAATATTGCAATGCACACAACATTATGGGTGACATACCAGAGTTCAAAAGAGGACAAATTGTTGGTGCACGTCTTGCTGGCGCATCTGTGACCAAGACAGCAAGTCTTTGTGATGTATCAAGAGCCACGGTATCCAGGGTAATGTCAGCATACCACCAAGAAGGACAAACCACATCCAACAGGATTAACTGTGGACGCAAGAGGAAGCTGTCTGAAAGGGATGTTCGGGTGCTAACCCGGATTGTATCCAAAAAACATAAAACCACGGCTGCCCAAATCACAGCAGAATTAAATGTGCACCTCAACTCTCCTGTTTCCACCAGAACTGTCCGTCGGGAGCTCCACAGGGTCAATATACACGGCCGGGCTGCTATAGCCAAACCTTTGGTCACTCGTGCCAATGCCAAACGTCGGTTTCAATGGTGCAAGGAGTGCAAATCTTGGGCTGTGGACAATGTGAAACATGTATTGTTCTCTGATGAGTCCACCTTTACTGTTTTCCCCACATCCGGGAGAGTTACGGTGTGGAGAAGCCCCAAAGAAGTGTACCACCCAGACTGTTGCATGCCCAGAGTGAAGCATGGGGGTGGATCAGTGATGGTTTGGGCTGCCATATCATGGCATTCCCTTGGCCCAATACTTGTGCTAGATGGGCGCGTCACTGCCAAGGACTACCGAACCATTCTGGAGGACCATGTGCATCCAATGGCGGTGCCGTGTATCAGGATGACAATGCACCAATACACACAGCAAGACTGGTGAAAGATTGGTTTGATGAACATGAAAGTGAAGTTGAACATCTCCCATGGCCTGCACAGTCACCAGATCTAAATATTATTGAGCCACTTTGGGGTGTTTTGGAGAAGCGAGTCAGGAAACGTTTTCCTCCACCAGCATCACGTAGTGACCTGGCCACTATCCTGCAAGAAGAATGGCTTAAAATCCCTCTGACCACTGTGCAGGACTTGTATATGTCATTTCCAAGACGAATTGACGCTGTATTGGCCGCAAAAGGAGGCCCTACACCATACTAATAAATTATTGTGGTCTAAAACCAGGTGTTTCAGTTATTTTGTCCAACCCCTGTATATATACACTGTATATATATATTAGATTTTATATCTTAATTTTTATTCTTCCCTACCTCATTGTAATATTGTTGTGTGATGTTTGTAATAATTGTAATTGCTGCTGCTACACCACAATTTCCCTTCAGGGATCAATAAAGTAAATCAATCAATCAATCAATCAGAAGATCCTGCTGCTGTTTTGACTATAAAAACAAGAACACCCCCCACCCACCCTTCAAAAAAAAGAAAAGAAATGTATAATTTGTATATAAAATAGTATGTGTTTCAGGTATAAAAGAACTGCCATGCCACACATACCCCGTACTACTTTGTGTAAACACTTCACTTTAACTGCATATTTTGTGGCTTCTTGGCAACATTTTCCAACAATCTGTCCAGTAGGGAATATGTTGCTTTATGTTGTGAAATACCTATGATAATTGTTCTTTGAAATTAAGTAAATCTAAATGTTTTTGATGTTCACAACATATGGTTAAATCATTATCTTTGCTGTTTCATTTTTGTTTGTTAAAGACGTTGTACTCTATTTTTGGAGTCTGTACAATGGCTACTGTTCTTGCTTTCTGTCTTCTCGTTTACTCTCGTTTTCTTGCTTTCCACCTGTATTGTGACAGACTCCGCCTGTTTGACAAGGATTGGCTTGTATTTCATACTGACAAGCAGTTTAACAAGTGATCAGGGTCACGTGTTTAAAAGTGCCAACTGGTAGCCAATCAGCGTAATGTATCGCAATATGGGTAGGAAAAAAAACAAGCGAGTCCTGTTGCTCTCCACAGGTGATTGGTAGCACACACCGGCCAATCACAACGCGTCTGATCTCTCGGTGCGAAGTTGTTAACCCCATATCGGACGAGGAGTCTATGTGTAATCATAAAGCGCATTCAGATAGTTTTTGCTCGATAGATAGTTGTTAAAACTGGTTTGGATTTGTTGTTTTTGGTGATATTTGAGGACTGTAGACCGAGGATCTTGTGAAAAATGGCAGGGATGATTCTGCAGCAGATCGTTTGTTGTGTGAACTATGCAGCTTGTCATGTTCCACTGGATTGTCACCATCCACCCTAGTGGTTTAAACTGGTAAGTTGGTCCTTTTGTGTTTTTAGTTTGAAATAATGAGCGTATCTTGGTAAATATTTATGGCTTTATTATAATTCTAGTCTATTATTGTCTGTCACGGCTGAGCAGTTTTACCAAACGTAATGTTAAGATGAGCGTTAGAGCGGAATGTCGGTTGAGAGGGCAATGGTGTCGCTCCTGCTATTACTACCCTTTTTCTTTTCAAAATGTTTGACCTGGCTTGCAAAAAGTGACCATTTTTGGTATGAAACGTACCAAATGTTCTCAAACGCTTGTAACAGTAAAAAAATGGCTTTTGTTACAGTTAAATGGGCTCATTGTATTTGCTTAAGATACTTTGGCTGCGTCCCAAATAGCATTATATGAACTAAATAGTGTGTAAAAATAGAAACGACAGCTATTTTATCGTTCCTATTTCGACAAACTAGTATTTAGTGCACTGTATGGAATTTGGTACGCAACCATATTTCCACACACGAGCTGAAATGCAACACTAGGTGGAAAATAATCCTGTTTTAAATAAGTATTTCACATTTTAGCTTTATATTCCTATTACTAAAGCGATATCCTGGTCTATGTTTGTTGCTTTAGGGAAAATAGATAAAAATGTTGACTTAACTATGTATTTGTTACCACTTTATTCACATTTCCGCCAAACATCTAGGCAGCTTCGTCAAACTTCCATAGTCTTTACTACACTCGAGTGACCACTCATATTACACGCCACATTGTCACAGGATACAATTTTCAATATATATACGTTATTAAATACCTTTAATGTGCTCAATTGTTTTTTTTGTTGTTGTTGTTATTTAATTGTTAAATCCGACTAGGCGGTGACGCCATTAATATTTGCTTCAGCTTCGATAGGCAAATGCAGCAGTGGCCACGATAATACTAATCTATACGCATCTATTATTCCGCAGGATCAACACTATCATTATACAGTTCAAATCTTTTGAATCTATTTGATTTCCACTTGATTTTTCCTGTTGTCTCAACGCCAACTTCTACCATAGCGTTATGTAATTACTGTAGCAAATAACAGCAGCAGCTTTCTCACATAGGCGGGACTACCAGCTACTGTATTCACCAAACACTAATCTTCTTATTAATAAGCATTAACCAATGAATCAACGTGATCACTTCGTACTTTTCGATTCCTGATGATCTACAATTACCCCTAAAATACCAGTGGCGTTCTGATCATGGGCCATGTCCTCAGGATCTTAATCTCAGATCCTCGCCCAACACACAGCATGATTCTCAGTTCTGCCCCAGTTTTCTCTGATGCAGTGGGGGAGGGGTGGAGGTCGCTTTTTGGCTTTTGGAGCCACACAGTCTGGGTGTGCAGAAGATCTATTCAAATGAAAGGCTTGAAAGTTACCCAGGGGTTTAAAGATCCCACCTATATTTCAGGAACTCTTAAAAAAAAAAAAAGGAAGAAAAAAATGCAGGTTTTGTAGCACATTGTTAAAGGGTGTTTATGTTAACTGCCTGATAAAGAGAGAGTAGGACACAATGTACATGTATAAAAGTATTAGTTACTCCTTTTTGGCAGTAAAATTTTATTTTCATATTTCAATTTTCATATTATTTATTACAGTCCAAATGTTCTGTACAACAGATATTTAATGTGAATATACTTCACAAACATATTCTGGCATAAAGTTCACACAGTGAATCAAGGAATTTGGTTTTTAGTTAAATTTTCAGAACCATAAATATAAATTAAATTAAGTCACACACTTAAAAACAGACCTATAAAATAAATTAAATAAATGCTTCGTCTCTACTGCTATTATAACTTTCTATTTTCCTGTAGTTTATCAGTTAATATTTTCATTTATATCCAGTCACATTTTGAGTCATTAAGTATAATCATCTGGTATAGCACTATTTTAGTGACTTTTTGTAGCTTTTAAGAGTTTACATGTCACTGTATTTTTGGTACTCATAAATAAATAAAAAAATGCACAATGTGACCTTTTTTCCAAGCCCTATGTAAATGTATCAGAACTTTATACAATGTGCAAGCAAAAGATTTTATGCAAGAAAACTCCATACAAAATGTTAGTTTTTACACAAAGTGGTCGATATTTCTGTTAATCTGAGTGAATTAAATCATATTGGAGAGTTACAAAGCCATGAGAAGTGATTTTAGGATGAGGAAACTGCTATATAAATTGCAAACCTGACCAAGATAAGTTATTATTTAGATTTCTTTCCTATGTTAAAGTGACCTATAATCTGTGCAATTCAGTTGTGTTCAGAATGAACCAATCACATTCAAACTCACGTTAAATAGTAAACAGCACCAGCCATCAATTAAAGTAACTCATTAACCTCATATAAAGTTAGTTTATTTTAGTATGATTGTCCTGACTCTGGACATTGACTTAGTTGCATCTTGAAGCAAAAGCCATGGTCAGCAAAAGCACTGGCAAACCATTAAAATTATATAATTGTTGAAAGGTATCAGTCAGGAAAGGGGGACAAAAAAGTTTCAAGGTGTTACACACATCATGGAACACAGTGAATATTGGCCATCAACAAGTATATAGATTATGGACCAGCGGTGACATTACCAAGAACTGGACGTCTCTTCAAACTAATGACAAGACAAAAAGAAATCTGATCTGAGAGGCTGTCAAGAGGCCTACAGCAACATTACATGAGCTGCAAAAATTTCTGGCGAGTACTGTTTGTGTACTAAATGTGACAGCAATCTCCTGTGTTGGGCTGTGGAGTAGAGTGGCAAGAAAAACATCCAGGCCCAGCTCATTTTGCAAAAACCTGCAAGTCTGCCGCAAACATGTGGTAAAATGTATTATGTTGTAATGAGGCCAAGGCTGAACTTATGGCCATAATTCCGAAAGGTATGCTTGGTGCAAAAACAACACTGCACATCACCCAAAATACATACCCACAGTGAAGCATGGTGGTGGCAGCATTATCCTTCAGGCCTGGTTTTCTTCAGTTGGAACTGGGGTGAAGGGAATTATGAACAGCTCCAAATATCAGTGAATTCTTTGACACAAAACCTTTCGGGCTCTGCTAAAAAGGTGAATATTAAGAGGAATTTCACTTCTCAGCACAACAACCCAAAGCATACCTCCACATCAACAAAAGAATGGCTTCACCAGAAGATGATCAAGGTTTTGGAATGGCCCAGTCAGATCCCGGACCTAAATCTGTGAGGTGACCTAAAGAAGGCTGTACACAGCAGATTTGAAGTGCTTTTGCAATGAAGAGTGGGCAGGAATTGCCAAGTCAAGACATGCCCTGCTGATAGACTCCTACACAAAAAACCTGAATGCTGTCAAAGTGAAAAGTTGATTCAAGAAAGTATTAGTTTAAAAAAAAAAAAAAAAGATTTCAGTTAAAAGGCCAAAACCTGGTATTTTAATAGGGTTGTGTAGACTAATATATCCACTGTACACTTTTACCTTAATCTCTCTCAACAAAAAGGCATGTTTGCCTGCAGAATTTCTGCTAACTGTCTTTGTAATCTCTAGAGAAAATCCCAGTTGATCAGCAAATATTTGGCCAATTCAAAACAGCCTGTCTGGCACTAAACATGCCGTGGTCAAGGTCATGATCTGATCACTTTTGTGTTTTGATGTAAACATACAGTGGAACATCTGAGTGCTTGGACAGATGGGGCAATTTTTGGAATCTGTTAAAGACTCAAGAGCAGCACAGTTTCTGTAAATTAATAATCAATTGTTATTAGAGTTTTTATTTCATTGCATCAATATGAGATCGATAGTAAAACACAACTGAGGGGCATGCTAATAGAAATAGTACAAAATGCACACATCCACTGTTTGTGACTAGTTAGAGGAAATAATATTGTCCCTGTTTGCTTTTGTGGGGAAAAAAGGCTTTTTTTTTTCTACACTGATGTTTATTTTACATGTTCCTCTATGGGTCATTTGTTATTTCTTTACTGGCTAGACCGCTCAGACCAGTGTTTCAGATTATAAATCATTACACATTTGCTGAGTATCTGCCAAATGACTGAAAGCAAATGTTAATAGTAAAATTTCACCCGAAAGCAAAACGTGCCCACTGTTTTCACCATCCAAAACATAAAGGCAGATGTCCAAAAACCCAATGTGTTGCCATGAATTAAAAGGGCCAGATTTTAAAACGTAGATTGAGCCTCATCTTACAGAAGTTACGTTTTGTATTCAGTAATTAAAGTGCATATGATTTTGTAATTATTATAAATATTCTCACTGTGACAGTGCCATTAATGCATTGTAAATGTGTAATAATCCTCTTCAGTTAAAAGTCAACAGTTACCTGTTACTAATAGTGACGATAAATGATGCATGTTAATTCATTTTATATAGCTCTCCAAACAAAGGCAACCATAGCAAGGAAAATGATCTGAAATGCATTAATAAGAACCAGGCTCAAAAGGAAAACCGATGCTACTCTGGGCGACGCTGTGTACAAAGGTTACATTTTTAGTTATAGACAGGCGGGACGAAAGCAACCTAACATTCCAGTTTACCATAGTTCTGGCCATAAACCTCAAGATCTGCACATTGCTTGAATTTTAAAACCATGTTCCAAACATTTTTAAGGCGTTTAAGAGTTGTATAGTTAAATAACAAACAATAAATTGGGTGGACTTAAACTAATGCATAATAATATTCCATTTTTGTCATTGTACAATGACAGATATTTATTCCTGTATTTAAAAGCTTTATTTGCAAGATTTTCTCCATCCAGATATGAGCTACAACTGATACTGTGTTGATAGGTACAATTGAATTATTGTATAAAAATGCACATTGATAATTGAAAATACATCTGATTCATTATCATCAACCACTTTATCCTATTTATAGTCACAGTAGGTTCAGTTCACCCAGAAACGCTGGGCATAAGGCCGAAATACACTGGACAGGGTGCCAAGTCATCACAAAGCTTCGGCCACCCCTTTTATAATCTCTTAAGTTTCTGGATGTTTAGGGCTTATTAGGTTAATTATCTGATTGTAGTAGTTTAATAAATGACAGTACAGGAATGTCTTTGCCAGTCGGTGCATCTGCTTCTTTTATGAAGGGACGAACAATTAAGAACCAGCTACCATATGTGGCCAAATGTATGTGGATACCTGAACAGGACCTTGTTAAACATTCTATTTCAAAAACCATGTAGTATGCAGCTGTACCAGCCTCCACTTTTTGGAAAGGACTTTCACAAGATTTTGGAGTCTGTCAAAAGAGCATTTGTGAGGTCAACACCAGTGTTTAGTCTAATTTAAAGTCCACAATTGTTTAATGGAGTTCAGGTCAGGGCTCTGTACAGGCTACTGGAGTTTCTCCACACTAAAATGATCAAACCATGTCTTCATGGACCACATTTTGTGCACAGGGGCACAGTCAGTCAGAAACAGGATTGGGTTTAGATCAAGGACGGATTAAGGATAGTCTGGGCCCCTGGGCAAAACTGCTTGAAATTGCTTGTCTTAAATTTAAATAATTGCAAAATTGCTAAATTAATTTGTGTCTCTGCGCTTAAGAGAAATTGAACATAATAATTTTGAAACAATACAAATTCAGAAACATTAAGTAAGGGCCTGAATCGCATATTTGCAACAAAACGTCTGTTATGAAATATGGTAGCTTGCCTGGCAATTTGTAGGTCCCTAGAAAGTCAAGGAGCCATGGTAAACGACTTCTATGGAAGTCAAGGGCCCCATAGCAGGGGCCCTCGTGATCAAGGGCCCTCTAATGGTATGCCCTGCTCTTCTCTAGGGCCCCCTGGTAGGGGCTCTCATAACCAGGGCCCTCTAAAAATATGCCCCCCTCTTTCCTAGGACCCTTAATAGCCAGAAGTCGAAGTCAGAGCAGTGCCACAACGCCTCATCCATTTTCATAAGGGGCCCAAAAGCATGGCTAGGGCCCCCAAGAGGCCCTGGGGTCAAAGTCCCTAATAGTCAGAGGATCCTTAAAATGGAGGACTCTAGGAAATAAAAATATATTGTATCATAAATGTTGATAGGCATCGCAAAATGTTTTGGGCCAGGGCCCCCCCGGGGCCCCCTGACCTCAAGGGCCCCTGGGCACTGGCCCGGTCAGTAATCCAGCCATGGTTTAGATGCATAAATAGGTAAAAAACTGTGATGCTAAAAAACCTGAACTCTTTTGCAAGATACATTCTGGTAACAAGCAGTTCCGTGTTTACCCAGCAGAGTGCGACATGTAGCTTGTGTTAGTAGAGCTTGACATGAATCATAGCACTGATTTTTTTTATTGCCCTTATACAAGAAATATAATCAGCTTTCTGGTTGCATTTTTTTTTAATTGTGGTTGACTTAAAAATTAAACCAAATTAAGTATTATAATCTGTGATAGTAGGAGACTAATGTGATAGAAGATACACTATTAATGTATACTGATGTATCATGGGCATATAATGTTTGTCTAAAAAATTTTTTTTTTACATATAAGTAATATTTTGGGCGACACGGTGGCTAAGTGGGTAGCACTGTCGCCTCACAGCAAGAAGGTCCTGGGTTCGATCCCAGGTTCAGATGGGGATGCAAAATACACGGGCCCTTTCTGTGTGGAGTTTGCAGGTTCTCCCCGTGCCTGAGTGCTCCGGTTTCCTCCCACAGTCCAAAGACATGCAAGTGAGGTAAATTGGAGATACTAAATTGTCCATGACTGTGTTTAATAAAACCTTGTGAACTGATAAACCGTATGTTATGAGTAACTACTGTTCCTGTCATGAATGTAACCAAAGTGTAAAACATGATGTTAAAATCATAATAAAACAAAACAAAGTAATATTTTACTCGAAATCCCACAATGCATTGCAGTAGGTTAGTGTCCAAGTAATGTAGGCTTGTAATCATATAGATAAAACGTTTTTGAGAAATATTAAAAATTGGATCGTTATATATTAAATAATTTAATATAAATGATTAACTCAACAATTTGATACTACTATGCAACTTTACTATCTACTATATTATAGGTCACTAACTGTACTACTGAGGTTTTCTGAAGTACTTATATTAAACATTTTATCAGACACACCACGACACAGTGGCTCAGTGGGTAGCACTGTCGCCTCACAGCAAGAAGGTCCTGGGTTCGATCCCCAGGTGGGGCGGTCCGGGTCCTTTCTGTGTGGAGTTGGAACGTTCTGCCTGTGTCTGCATGGGTTTCCTCCGGGAGCTCTGGTTTCCTCCCACAGTCCAAAAACATGCAAGTGAGGTAAATTGGAGATACAAAATTGTCCATGACGGTGTATGATATTAAACTTGTGTAATGAGTAACTACCGTTTCTGTCATGAATGTATCCAAATTGTGTAAAACATGACGTTAAAATCCTAATAAATTAATAAATAAGCAGACACACCAACTAAATGTACATAATTACAGTAAAAAGACCAAGCTAACAGTGTGTTTGGTGTTAACTAACAGTAAGATTTAAACGTTTTTAATACCATGTATGTAATACAAGAGCTTTAAAAACTCTGGGACAGTTTTTGTGCTTTTTAAGGCAATCCAGTGTTATTGGTCTTTTTTCACTAATAATGTTATGGGAGGATAATGCAGAGATAACTGGACCAATGACATTGCTATATCTGTATCAAGTGGGTCAATAACCATATTTCCCCAGACTTCTTTACATGGTCATGTGCAGGGTTTTTCAAACCCTGGAATGGGACCCGAAAAAAATGGTTCGCAGAGAAAAATAATAGTGATTAAATAAACTTGTCCCTGAATGCCCCCTTGTGGAGGCTTTATGTTACATCTTGTAAACTACAGAGAGAGTAAGATGCATTGCTTGTGTTGCCTGGGTCGTGTACAAAATCATGGACAAAATGAGACTGCTTGAAGAAAAAAGATTGAAAACCCCTGGTTATATGAATAGCCTGTTTTTTCAAAAGTCTTAAAAATGATCAGTGATTTACCTAATGTCCATCTCTCTATGCAATGATTCACAAAGGATGTGTTTACATGGACACTAATAATCTGATTACTCAACTGGTAGTTTACAGCATACTTACGTAATATTCATTCGATTAAGGTCTTAGTTTAAATATGAGTAATCTTGAATTTCGGCACAGTAATCGGTTTATAAATTTACAGGTAATCCAGATTGCGATCAGATTTTAATATCTGTGCATGTTGTACATACTGATTGTGTGTATTTAGAAAATAGTGTATACCATCAGTACACATACACTGCCTGTGTTGATGTGCATGCAATTGCATTTTAATGTCTTACGGTGCTGTGTTTAAATGCATGTTTAAATACCTGCAGACTGTGATAGCCTGTCAGACTAACACTAGTTCAGGTTTAACAATCAGGATTTACCTAAGAGTTACTATTCATGCTGTAACTACTACGCTTTTTGCAAATGTTTTAGTCTTGCGAAATAGCAATACACTTTCATACATGTTCAGTCAACACATGCATACCTTGGCAAATAAAAATATTTCAACATTTTGAACAGCATTCAACAGTTTGGATAGCTGTAACATCAATCGAATTTTCAGTGATTCATCGAGGCGAACTGTCACTTGTTTTACGTTTATGCTGTCCTTCATTGAACGAGCAGCATTTTGCACAAAATGCAACCACAAAAAAGCCGAAATAAATAACTGAAATAGCCAAAAATAAATAACTAAAATAAAAATAAGGTGTCAGTGGTGTACTAACATACAGGGGTTGGACAAAATAACTGAAACACCTGGTTTTAGACCACAATAATTTATTAGTATGGTGTAGGGCCTCCTTTTGCGGCCAATACAGCGTCAATTCGTCTTGGAAATGACATATACAAGTCCTGCACAGTGGTCAGAGGGATTTTAAGCCATTCTTCTTGCAGGATAGTGGCCAGGTCACTACGTGATGCTGGTGGAGGAAAACGTTTCCTGACTCGCTTCTCCAAAACACCCCAAAGTGGCTCAATAATATTTAGATCTGGTGACTGTGCAGGCCATGGGAGATGTTCAACTTCACTTTCATGTTCATCAAACCAATCTTTCACCAGTCTTGCTGTGTGTATTGGTGCATTGTCATCCTGATACACGGCACCGCCTTCAGGATACAATGTTTGAACCATTGGATGCACATGGTCCTCCAGAATGGTTCGGTAGTCCTTGGCAGTGACGCGCCCATCTAGCACAAGTATTGGGCCAAGGGAATGCCATGATATGGCAGCCCAAACCATCACTGATCCACCCCCATGCTTCACTCTGGGCATGCAACAGTCTGGGTGGTACGTAGGGCTGTCGCGCTAACCGCAATTTTGAAATATCGCGGTATAGACCAGCCAACCGCAGGGCATGCCAAGCAACCGCCACACCGCGATATTCACGTTTTTTTTGTTGTTGTTGCAGGGTCCATCTTGTTTTTCGCTTACAATCGGGCATAATAAATGTTAAATAAATTCATAATGAAAAAGAGCTAAGTGCGTCATTTTCCTGCAAACTGTTCACATGCGTTGCTGCTGAGTGTCAGGCTTTGTGTTTTAAGATGGAAACACTAGACGGTTTTCCATCCACCAACTTTTTGCGAATTTTGAAAACTGCGCATTAAAACACCTGGATGGAAAAGCTAAAAATGCGAAAAACGACCCAAATATCGCAAAAAAAAGTTTTCACGCTTCAACGAGGTGGAAAAGTTAGAATATCGCATCGCCGAAATGCGAAAAAAGGGGATGGAAACGGGTTTTGCGAATAAACGATGACGTTTCAAGCTCTAAGTCACACACACACGCATATATATATATATATATATTTTCAAACTGAATCACTGTCAACGTGTGTAGTGTACCTGAAAAGGTGTGATGTTTTAATAACTGCTGCGTTATGTGCGCTGCTGAGAAAGCCAACACATACATCACGAATCAACAACTGGTCATCCACAAGTGCCTGCAAAACAATCAATGGCCATCCCTTCTATGTACATAGCCCCTGTACCCGACTGCTGGAGGGAGGATTGGAATGTGTGTACCATCCAGTGCAGCGTACACCTGTGGTATATGATGCGCTGCGTAATTACGCGGTGCTATTTCTTCTGCCTCCTGCGCATTTGGTAATACGACGTAATGTTTAATTGGTTTTGATGTTATTGCTTGGCATACAGCGTATACACTATGGTGAACTGTTGTTACGCTCACGCCGAACGTCTCGCCCACTACTACTTGTATAAGGCAATAGCAATCCTCTTTTCAGTTGGCACGGGTGGCCGGTGACTGTAAACTTTTGGCTCTACAGATGACCCGATCATAGCTCATCAAAGGCTGATTTTGACATTCTGAAATTCTTGATCCAAAGCTCGTTTGAAAAATGGTTCTGCACGATGTGCTCCCAAAATTGTTTAGTGCGTTTTACGTTCCCAGATGCGAGGTGAACGTCGCCGTGGCACGGAGATTTGAGCCCACATTAGACGGGCCATTGCTCGTTCTGCCCGACGTCTCTCACGTCATGTAAAGGTTTTTTCACATAACTGTAGTTGATGGAAACGCAACATTTTCCGCTTTTTTTTTCTGCCGATATTTCATAAATGCGCATTACACTTGCGAAATGTTTGGATGGAAACGGTTAATGGCAACAGGAATTACAGGCAAGTTTATTAATGATCAAATTGAGTTCACACTCAATAAAAACTTGTAATTTAGACTATATTCAAACCTTAAAAAAGCCTTGGCGAACTAAAACACTTAATGGCGGTTAATATGGCATTGCAGCCTGCAAATATTCTCTTGCTGGCTTGCTGAAATGATTTAAATGTATTTTTTTGTTGAATAAAAATGTATTGAAACTAATAATAACTTAAAATGTAGTATTATTTTATATATTATATTGTTATGTTAATTATACCTACTAAATAGATATTTAATAGTGGCGCAATAACCAGGCTAGATTTGCTTTGATCTGTAAAGTCGCATGCAGGATCAGTACACGTGTGAATTAGTGCAACATCGGTAACGCCGGGAACATCTCTACCCCACTCAGATCCTCTCTAAACCACATCAGATGAACATGTTGGTTCTTCTAGCGCGCATGATAACGCAGGTTTAAACTCTTACAGACTCTATTCTTTATTCTATTTTTTTTACCATATTTTGATTAGATGTGCATTTAAAATATTTAGCCTAAACACTTTTTTGTCGTTTCACAGTGTATATCTAGCCTAGGCTAGAAGCTTAATTTAAACCTTTTTTAATAGAGAAAAGACGCACATCCCTGCTCTGTTCTGTATTTAACAATAAACACACATTTGATTGGTCTTAAAGCTGTCTCATCTTTGTCATTATAAAGCAATAATATACCGAATCATAGCCTAACAATAAAGCTTGTTTATATAGCTCTAAAATCCAGATAAATTAAGTCATTTTCAAAAAAAAAAAATAAATGGCGATATTATCGCATACCGCGATATTAAGACAGGCTGAATATCGCAAGGGGAAATTCTTTCACCGCGACAGCCCTAGTGGTACGCTTCTTTGGGGCTTCTCCACACCGTAACTCTCCCGAATGTGGGGAAAACAGTAAAGGTGGACTCATCAGAGAACAATACATGTTTCACATTGTCCACAGCCCAAGATTTGCGCTCCTTGCACCATTGAAACCGACGTTTGGCATTGGCACGAGTGACCAAAGGTTTGGCTATAGCAGCCCGGCCGTGTATATTGACCCTGTGGAGCTCCCGACGGACAGTTCTGGTGGAAACAGGAGAGTTCAGGTGCACATTTAATTCTGCCGTGATTTGGGCAGCCGTGGTTTTATGTTTTTTGGATACAATCCGGGTTAGCACCCGAACATCCCTTTCAGACAGCTTCCTCTTGCGTCCACAGTTAATCCTGTTGGATGTGGTTTGTCCTTCTTGGTGGTATGCTGACATTACCCTGGATACCGTGGCTCTTGATACATCACAAAGACTTGCTGTCTTGGTCACAGATGCGCCAGCAAGACGTGCACCAACAATTTGTCCTCTTTTGAACTCTGGTATGTCACCCATAATGTTGTGTGCATTGCAATATTTTGAGCAAAACTGTGCTCTTACCCTGCTAATTGAACCTTCACACTCTGCTCTTACTGGTTCAATGTGCAATTAATGAAGATTGGCCACCAGACTGGTCCAATTTAGCCATGAAACCTCCCACACTAAAATGACAGGTGTTTCAGTTTCATTATACCAAACCCTGTAGGTGTCAGTGATGCACTGATGTATTTTTTGTTTACATTATAAATCCATTTCGGAATGGCCTGTGTCAACTTTTGAGTTTATACATAATAATAATACATAATTGGATTACCTGAAGTCACGTGAACTTCATTAGATTATTGTCACAATTTAACGGTGTCGCCACTCCTTGGGATTTGGGGATTTTGCCAAGTAATCTTGGGATTTTTAATTTGCATTCAAGCAATTAAAATCTGCATGCAATTTTATGGTCTACAGTCATAAATAAGGATATCGCTGGCCATTTCTACGACTACTGTACATTTATTTCTTTACTTACTTACATTTATTTTGGACGCGAGAACATGACGCCACGTGTTGTCATCCGTGCATTTTACTTGCGTTTTTTGGTAATTGTTGTGATAGATTGTAGGAATAAATCTGCGTAGAATAAATTGTAAAGATCGTGAAGATGCCATTCAGAAGCAGTGGCAGCAGTCAGAAACAATTATTGTTGTTACTGGACTGAGTCTGATAGTGATAGCAAATTAGATTAGACCGGACACTCAGGGTTTAAAAGACATTAAAAAAAATTTATATTGCAATTTGTAAATATGAATACTGAAATGATCCCGCTTTTTCTGTCAGTTAACTTGGGTTTTTTGTTTTTGTGAATAATTGTGAAAATATGTTAAATAAATCTTCACAATTTTGTGGTTTTCAGTTACTTGGGATTGTTAGTACAGTCTTGGAATTTTTGTGGCAAGATCTTGGGAATTAAAATGTAGAGTGGCAACAGTGCAATTTAACTATTGTGCAGGTAAATTTAGTTTTGCTAAGGTTTTGCTAACCAAGTGTCTAAAATTAAGGAACTATTTTATTGAGAAATACTTGACAATGGGCATAAACATTTAAATATTCAGTCGTTTACTTGTTGCAGTTAAAATTGTTGTAAAGCACAATCACAACCCCACTCAACCCTGACTGACGAGATGATAATTGGTTGATGGATCATTCTCCAGTGGTTATGGCATGTCGGTGTGTCTTGTGAAAGTATAGTAGTTACAGCAGTGTTGTTGATTGGAAACACTTTACTGTCATTGCTAGCAGGAGGTTTATAGTGCTCCAATTAAAAGTTTATTCTGTGATCAGAAGTGTTTGCTAATAAAAGGCTTGAAAATTATTACTAATTATGCACACATGCATAGCTTATGTAGTGATTAAGTACCATATAGGTGCATCAGTATATAAAGTGTGGGGTTTTTGTAAATAATTGTGAAAATATGTTATATAAATCTTCACAATTTTGTGGTTTTCAGTTACTTGGGATTGTTAGTCTTGGGATTTTTTGTGGCAAGATCTTGGGAATTCTTGGGAATTAAAATGTATAGTGGCAACAGTGCAATTTAACTACTGTGCAGGTAAATTTAGTCTTGCTAAGGTTTTGCTAACCAAGTGCCAAGATAATTAAGGAGCTATTTTATTGAGAAGAAATATTTGACAATGGGCATAAACATTTAAATATTCGGTCGTTGACTTGTTGCAGTTAAAATTGTTGTAAAGCAGCAATAATAACACGAAAAATTCAATTTATTTATAAAGCACATTTAAAAGCCGAAGCTAACCAAAGTGCTGTACAGCAGAATACAACAATAAAAGAAAATACATATATATATATAAATATACATTGTTAGATTAATAAATATAGAATATACAAAAAAAAACAAAAAACGGTGGGAGTAAAAGAAACACCTGGTTAACCATCTTCATATGCCAGAGAGAAAAGGTAGATTTTAAGACAAGTTTTAAAAGCATCAATTGAAGTCTGAGATTTAATAGCAGGAGGTAATGAACTCCAGAGTCTGGGAGCGGCGACTGAGAAAGCACGGTCACCCTTGTGTTTTAAGCGAGACTGAGGTACATTTAGTAAAGATTTGTTTGAAGATCGGAGTGTCCTTTGTGCCTTATAGGGACATAACATGTCACTGATGTACAATGGGGGCCATACCGTGGAGTGCCTTGAATACAAAGAGTAAAATGTTAAATTGGACCCTGTATTTGATAGGGAGCCAATGTAGAGAGGCCATGACCGGTGTAATGTGTTCACGTACCAGTAAGCAATCTAGCGGCGGCATTTTGGACAAGCTGCAACCGGGTCAAAGAAGACTGACGAACACCCATGTAAAGTGAATTACAATAATCAAGGCGTGACGTAATAAAGGCATGAATGACTGTCTCAAAATCTTTAAATGATAAAACAGATTTCAATTTGGCAATGCGTCTTATGCCTAGTTCACACTACACGATTTTTGCCCTGATTTTCGCTCGGCGACTGGTCGGCGCTAGATTTGCCGGCTCTGGAGCAACTCGGCGTTTGCTCGGCGATCAAAACTCGGCTCTCAGTCGCTATGTGTGAACTACTCAACAACTCGATCCGAGCGGCTCGGCGACCGGATCGGGATTTCTAGCATGTCAGATATCTGATCCGAGTTGTGCGACTGGCAGCGAGTGCTATGTCAAACAGCCAATGAGAACACAGGATACAGTGATGGGAAACGCAGGGGAGGAGTGTAAACAGGTGGGACAGGGGGATAATATAGTTTATATCAGAATACATCAGCACACACACACTTTTTATACAGTATTTCTGACTTGATCGTCCTCTACAAAACATAACACCAACACTGCATTGCAAAAATATTACTTAACCTCCAACTTACTATAGAACAAGCCATACTGTTCGTGTTGCCAAATCCACTCAGATTCATTTATTTTTCCTCCTTGATTTTACGCTGCACATCAGCGCACAAACACTTTGATCACTCGCTACTTGTTGACGTGCATTCTTGGACGTGGTATCATTAAACCCCTCGTCACTTCTCGTGTGTTTTTGTACAAAAAAACAATGTAGTTTGGGAGATCAGAGAAGCTCGCCTGTAATTCCAGTTGGTGATAGGTCGTGTAGTGTGAAACCCCCTATCGCCGATCAGTCGTGTAGTGTGAAATATACACCGACTGAAAGACTCCCGACCGAGTGCCAAAGATTCAGTCGTGTAGCGTGAACTGTACAGCGACCCGACAAATCAGAAAGTCGTGTAGTGTGAACTTGGCATTAATTGGTAAAAGCTACTTTTTACAACGGAATTAATTTGTCTGTCAAATTTGAGAGCTGGATCGGAAATAACCCCTAGATTTTTTTTTTTGCACAGCAGGACAAACTAGGAAAGAGAAGTTTCAAATCATCGCCAATAATTTGGGAACTTGAAGATGAACCGAAGATGACTACCTCAGAAAAATTGTGTAAATGATGGTAAATCTCGATATATCGACCAGCACTACAACTAGCTCCCCTTACCCTGTGCGGGAGCGCGCACGCTGGTCGGACTGCGCGGGAATGAGTGGCTCGTGAACGCGCGGCGCAGGAGGAGGGGGTCGGGCCGCAGGAAACAAACCCAGAGCTGAAGAGTGTGTAATGTCCGCCATGTTGTTCATGGCGCGCTGAAGCACAGAGACAGAGCGGCGCTACTGAGAAACCAGACCGACCGACAGAGAGCGACCGAGCCCCGGGCCTTCTCGGCTCCCTTCTTCCCACTGGACTACCTTCTGTTCGCTCAAGCGAAGGAGTGAGTGCTCAGAGCGGCACACTTTCCTCAATGAGAGCGCTAACGGTTTCATTTGGGAATCTAACCGGAGCTCCTATGTTTCTGCTGCGCTTCTCCGCACAATAAAATGAGCAAACTATCGTTTCGGGCGCGGGCGCTGGACGCTACCAAGCCCTTACCCGTCTTCCGCTGCGAGGATCTACCAGACCTGCACGAATATGCCTCTATCAACCGGGCAGTGCCACAGATGCCCACTGGCATGGAAAAGGAGGAGGAATCGGTACGTTTTAACAGCTTTGCGCTTAATATTGTTCAAATTTTCTGCGTTTTGAAAATAAAGGCGCGCCTTGCTTTTGCCTGCGCAGGTTTGCACAAAATGGCGGCCGTTTCGGTTTTTTTTCTGCACGGTAAATCATACACGTTCTGTTCAGTGTGCCGTATTTTATAGCCTGAATTAAATCTTGGGGATCATATCCGACTATTTTGGGTGAAAAATTCGGGTTGTGAAGTGGCGTTGAACCAGCAATCGGGTTGCAAAACACAAAGGAGTCACGTGATCGGGGCTCAGCGGACATTTTGTCCATATAGCTCGATTTGACACGGACCGTGGCTGTAATGAGACGGAGTAACCAGCAGATGGCTCATTCATACAGGACACCATGTTCAATTTGAAATGTTTGCGTGTGTGTATCTAGCTTAAATAAATAATAATAAACAATTGTGTGTGCATATATACTATACATAACATACAATATTGAATGAACGTAGCGGATATAAGCTATACTTTTCATAAAGGTGAACTTTTGTGTGTAACCATGACTGACCAGATGATATTTGGGTGATGGATCATTCTCCAGTGGTTATGGCATGGCAGTGTGTTTTGTGAAAGTGTAGTAGTTACAGCAGTGTTGTTGTGATTTGAAACACTTTACTGTCATTGCCAATTAAAAGTTTATCCTGTGATCAGAAGTGTTTGCTTATAAAAGGCTTGAAAATTATTACTAATTACTAAAAATGTTAGCGTGTATATTTAACTTAAATAAATAATAATAAACAGTTGGGGAAGAACGAACACACGTGTGTGCATTATAGTATACATAACATACAATATTGAATGAATGTAGTGGATATAAGCTATACCTTTTATAAAGGTGTACTTTAGTGGGTATACAATTACTGACAGTACCCAATCACAACCCCGCTTAACCATGACTGAAGATGATATGTGGGTGATGGATCATTCTCCACTGGTTATGGCATGTCGGTGTGTCTTGTGAAAGTGTAGTAGTTACAGCAGTGTTGTTGTGATTTGAAACACTTTACTGTCATTGCCAGTTAAAAGTATGTACTGTGATCAGAAGAGTTGGGGAAGAATGAACACACGTGTGCATATAATAGTATACATAACATACAATATTGAATGAATGTAGCAAATATAAGCTATACTTTTTATAAAGGTGTACTTTTGTGGGTATACAATTACTGACAGTACCCAATCACAACCCTTCTTAGCCCTGACTGACGATGATATTTGGGTGATGGATCATTCTCCACTGGTTATGGCATGTCGGGTGTGTCTTGTGAAAGTGTAGTAGTTACAGCAGTGTTGTTGTGATTGGAAACACTTTACTGTCATTGCTAGCAGGAGGTTTATAGTGCTCCAATTAAAAGTTTATCCTGTGATCAGAAGTGTTTGCTAATAAAAGGCTTAAAAATTATTACTAATTACTAAAAATATTAGTGTGTATATTGAGCTTAAATAAATAATAATAAACAGTTGGGGAAGAATGAACACGTGTGTGCATATATAGTATACATAACATACAATATTGAATGAACGTATCGGATATAAGCTATACCTTTCATAAAGGTGAACTTTTGTGGGTATACAATTACTGACAGTACCCAATCACAACCCCGCTTAACCATGACTGACGATGATATGTGGTGATGGATCATTCTCCACTGGTTATGGCATGGCATTGTGTCTTGTGAAAGTGTAGTAGTTACAGCAGTGTTGTTGATTGGAAACACTTTACTGTCATTGCTAGGAGGTTTATAGTGCTCCAATTAAAAGTTTAGCCTGTGATCAGAAGTGTTTGCTAATAAAAGGCTTGAGAATTATGCACACACATGCATAGCTTATGTAGTGATTGTAAGTACCATATAGGTGCATCAATCTATAAAGTGTGTGTAAGAGACTTTACCAAGTATACCTTTTAAGTAGGGATGCACCGATCTGATATTAAGATCGGATATCGGTCCCGATATTACCAAAATGAGATGGATCGGATAATCAGGCCGATCCATGGGTCCGATACGTTCACTTTAGTTCGTTTGCGACGCATGCTAAGCCCATACAGGACGCGCTGCTGACGTATGGCGTATAACGCAAACAAAAAGAGCAACATGGAGCGAGCCAAAGAGTCAGCTGCATGGAGGTATTTCACGCTTGCTATGCTAACAAGTTCGATGGCAACATGTTTATTACTCATGTTTAGCTGCTATATTTTATTTTGAATTACTGTTTGCACTAAATATTTACGGATAAGTTTATTTGAAAAAGTTATTTAAGCTACTACTGTTTTTCTCATTGTCAGCAGCCACATTTTGGGTGTGTTCGAAAACCTAAGGAGCTGCCTCGCTGTCTTACTGTCTACATAAGCGGCTGCCTCAGTAGAGAGGATTCTAATAAGTCATCAACTTATAAATCAGGTTATTCGAACGTGCTACTTACACAGCGATTCCATCGGGTTTAGCATTTAGCATCTTGCCATTAAAAACAATGAACTGAGGTAGCACAGCGCTAACGCTAACGTCAATATAACATTTCCCTTCATGTACCGATAACGGTTACATTTCCTGACAAGCTCGAACTTGCAAATAAAAACACTCGATATAAGTTTATACAAGTTAAAAATCAGTAATATTTTATTTACGTTTGATAATAACTCCATTCGTTTCTCCGCCCTTTTCAGCTATGTTTATTTTTCTGCAATGAATGCTGGGATTGCTTTGGTCACCAAGGCATCGTCGGATGCTTACTCGTTGAGTGAAAATAACACTGAAATATTAAGATGCCTGTTTATTATTATACAGTATTGACAAATAAATAGCAGTTCAGTACATTTATATCTGTGTTAATTATATTTTGTTTTGCAAACTTAGTAATGTTTAAGTCAATCCTGATGCCTTAAGTCTTTCCCACATAATAAAGTATACGGTTTATTAATTCAACAATAATATCGGATCGGTATCGGGTATCGGCCGATATGCAAAGTATATGTATCGGATCGGTATCGGAACTGAAAAAGTTGGATCGGTGCATCCCTACTTTTAAGTGCACAAGTTGGACATGAATACTGATATACAGTGTATCACAAAAGTGAGTACACCCCTCACATTTCTGCAAATATTTCATTATATCTTTTCATGGGACAACACTATAGAAATAAAACTTGGATATAAGTTAGAGTAGTCAGTGTACAACTTGTATAGCAGTGTAGATTTACTGTCTTCTGAAAATAACTCAACACACAGCCATTAATGTCTAAATAGCTGGCAACATAAGTGAGTACACCCCACAGTGAACATGTCCAAATTGTGCCCAAAGTGTCAATATTTTGTGTGACCACCATTATTATCCAGCACTGCCTTAACCCTCCTGGGCATGGAATTCACCAGAGCTGCACTGGTTGCTACTGGAATCCTCTTCCACTCCTCCATGATGACATCATGGAGCTGGTGGATGTTAGACACCTTGAACTCCTCCACCTTCTACTTGAGGATGCGCCACAGGTGCTCAATTGGGTTTAGTCCATCACCTTTACAGTTTTCGAAGGGAGGGGATCATGCTCTGTTTCAGAATGTCACAGTACATGTTGGAATTCATGTTTCCCTCAATGAACTGCAGCTCCCCAGTGCCAGCAACACTCATGCAGCCCAAGACCATGATGCTACCACCACCATGCTTGACTGTAGGCAAGATACAGTTGTCTTGGTACTTCTCACCAGGGTGCCGCCACACATGCTGGACACCATCTGAGCCAAACAAGTTTATCTTGGTCTCGTCAGACCACAGGGCATTCCAGTAATCCATGTTCTATGACTGCTTGTCTTCAGCAAACTGTTTGCTGGCTTTCTTGTGCGTCAGCTTCCTTCTGGTATGACGACCATGCAGACCGAGTTGATGCAGTGTGCGGCGTATGGTCTGAGCACTGACAGGCTGACCTCCCACGTCTTCAACCTCTGCAGCAATGCTGGCAGCACTCGTGTCTATTTTTTAAAGCCAACCTCTGGATATGACGCCGAACACGTGGACTCAACTTCTTTGGTCGACCCTGGCGAAGCCTGTTCCGAGTGGAACCTGTCCTGGAAAACCGCTGTATGACCTTGGCCACCATGCTGTAGCTCAGTTTCAGGGTGTTAGCAATCTTCTTATAGCCCAGGCCATCTTTGTGGAGAGCAACAATTCTATTTCTCACATCCTCAGAGAGTTCTTTGCCATCAGGTGCCATGTTGAATATCCAGTGGCCAGTATGAGAGAATTGTACCCAAAACACCAAATTTAACAGCCCTGCTCCCCATTTACACCTGGGACCTTGACACATGACACCAGGGAGGGACAACGACACATTTGGGCACAATTTGGACATGTTCACTGTGGGGTGTACTCACTTATGTTGCCAGCTATTTAGACATTAATGGCTGTGTGTTGAGTTATTTTGAGAAGACAGTAAATCTACACTGCTATACGAGCTGTACACTGAAGTTTCATGTCTATAGTGTTGTCCCATGAAAAGATATAATGAAATATTTGCAGAAATGTGAGGGGTGTACTCACTTTTGTGATACACTGTATATCTACAGTCTGTGGGAAAGTATATGTCCTCTACCTGATCTATTAGTGGAAAGGACCAGCATATGACTTGATGGACCAATAGTGATAATTATGCACATGTAGCACTGTTTGGGTGTTTTTAAAGACTGGCCACTTTATTGCTTGCTTTCAGCTCATAGTGAAGGGAATAACTCGTTATGGATTTTAATCATGCTGGTCTGTTGTCCCATTCATCACTTTAAAGCCATGGTTTGGACTAGTAATTGGAAGGTTGCTGGTTCAGCCCCACATCTGCCAGGTTGCCACTGTTGGGCCCTTGAGCAAGGACCATAACTCTCAATTGCTTGCAATGTATACTGCTTTGGATAAACCATTAGCTAAAATGTAAATGTGAAAATGGTTTGTAACAACAATGTCTGGTTACCATCTAAATAAAATCTCCTTGTGGTCATATCCATATTCTACTGACTGGACTGGATCAATCTAATAAAACGGTGAATGGCTGTAGAAGTACCAAATAAATAATGTTTAAACAAATGTTTAAGGTACTTTATTTTAATGACAGGTTTATTGCCCTCTACTCCAACTCTAAGGATCACCATTTATTAACTGATAGTGACCTGATAGTGACTGTAGTCCCAAGATATATGATTGGGATGAATGTTTATTTAATATTATAAATAACAAATGATTAAAATTTCTAATATTTAATTGCAAGTAAATCAGTTGTCTTGAGTAAAACGTTTTACCAGACCTGGTAAAGAAAAGCACTTGGGTCATTAAATAGTGCTTACCCAACTAATTTTAAGATTGTGCAGTTGTAGCCTAGTGGTTATGGTACTGTATTAGTAATCACAAGGTCGCTGGTTCAAACCCAGCAAGGCTCTTTACCCTCAATTGCTTAGACAAAATACTGTTACAGTACTGTAAGTCCCTTTAGATAAGTGTCTGCAAAATGTTGAGGCAGCATTTTTTTTTTTATTACACTGGACACAAGGCAAGAGTGTGCTTTAAACAGGGTGACAGTTTTTCCTCATCTAAACACATGAACATGTAGGTGCCAAATGTCATTGCAAGATTGATAGAAAAGATAGAAACAATTTTTTTTTATCTGTTGCTTTTGGTATGTAATATTTTAATGCTGCTGCACAATTGAACGGCTTACTCTAAGCATCAGTTACAAAAAAAGGCAGATATTGTTGGGACTAAACTAAGGGGTAAGTCAGTATCTAATATTTGAGTCAACTTTTGGCAATCTGTTACCAAGGTATGGGAAATGTCACAGGTCTGGATTTTAGAGCTATATAAACAAGCTTTATTGTTAGGCTATGATTCGGTATATTATTGCTTTATAATGACAAAGAAGAGACAGCTTTAAGACCAATGAAATGCGTGTTTAATGTTAAATACAGAACAGAGCAGGGATGCGCGTCTTTTCTCTATTAAAAAAGGTTTAAATTTAGCTTCTAGCCTAGGATAGATATACACTGTGAAACGAAAAAAAAAAAGAGTTTACGCTAAATATTTAAATAAACGCACATCTAATCAAAATATGGTAAAAAAAAAAAAATTGAATAAAGAATAGTCTGTAAGAGTTTAAACCTGCGTTATCATGCGCGCTAGAAGAACCAACATGTTCATCTGATGTGGTTTAGAGAGGATCTGAGTGGGGTAGAGATGTTCCCGACGTTACCGATGTTGCACTAATACACGTGTACTGATCCTGCATGCGACTTTACAGATCAAAGCAAATCTAGCCTGGTTATTGCGCCACTATTAAATATCTATTTAGTAGATATAATTAATATAATAATATATACTACATTTTAAGTTATTATTCGTTTCAATACATTTTTATTCAACGAAAAAATACATTTAAATCATTCCAGCAAGCCAGCAAGAGAATATTTGCAGGCTGCAATGCCATATTAACCGTCATTAAGTGTTTTAGTTCACCAAGGCTGTTTGAATATAGTCTAAATTACAAGTATTTTATTGAGTGTGAACTCAATTTGATCATTAATAAACTTGCCTATAATTCCTGTTGTGATTGTTAACATTTTAAAACACAAAGCCTGACACTCAGCAGCAACGCATGCGAACAGGTTGCGGGAAAATGTCGCTCCTAGCTCATTTTCATTATGAATTTATTTAACACTTATTACGCCCGATTGTAAGCGTATAAAACAAGATGGACCCTGCAAAAATAAAAAAGTTAAGAAAGAAAGAAAAAATGTGAATATCGCGGTGATGCGGTTGCTTGGCATGCCCTGCGGTTGGCTGGTCTATACCGCGATATTTCAAAATTGCGGTTAGCGCGACAGCCCTAGTTCTGCATGTGTAAGCAGAGCCAAAAACAATTTTTAACTCTAATGTTTTATATTTTTTATACAACAGTTAGTTCCAACCTTACAATCTGATTGGTTGAGAAGCGTTCTAACTGTGCTGATATTTGTGATAACAGCACTGTCTTTTCACACCACAATGGTATTACTCCGCTGACGCGTTGCCAGTAACGACAAGCTTCATGCACACAAACGCGCACGCAGGCGACACAGCCTTTTTTTCCCGATCGCGTTTTAAATCCGTTATTTGATATACAATCTAGCACACTGTGTAGGGAACATAAATCAATTGTCTAATATACTGTCTAGTGCACTATGTAGTGAACATGAATGCGTTATCTGATATACAATCTAGTGCACTGTGTAGGGAACATAAATCAATTGTCTAATATACTGTCTAGTGCACTATGTAGTGAACATGAATGCGTTATCTGATATACAATCTAGTGCACTGTGTAGGGAACATAACCAATTGTCTCATTCACTATAGTGCACTATGTAGGGAACATAAATCCGTTATCTGATACACAATCTAGTGCACTATGTAGGGAACATTAATGTGTTTGTAACGCGAACAGTTAGCTTAATAGCCCAGTTAGCAGCTCCTAAAAGTTCTGTTATCACCCATATCCTTTGGTGTGTGCGAGAGGTTTTTTTATTTCTTTTTTTTCCCTTCGGAGGTTCTTGCCTTCTTCTTTTTGTTCTTCTTACCTCCCTGAAATGAGTTTTTGCAACTTGGGATGTCTGCTTTGTAGTGTTAAACTATATGCCTTTTTAGCCTACTGTGTTAAGGCAGGGTAGGGAATTTTTACCGTTGCATCGCAGCAACTCATTCGTTGTGGAACTACTTTTTGGCGGAAGGTATTGTCAATATTAAAGCATATTCAATATGAAATTCAGGGCTTCTTTGATTTTCTTTCTTTATTTAAAAAAACAAAAAAACTGTTGTATAAAAGCAATAGAACACGAGAGGGAGTGTGTTATCGCGAATAACATTACGGCTGTGATCTACGGCACTCACCTTTGTCTCGTGCCTGTGACCAAATCACAGCCGTGATGTTATTCGTGATAACACACTCCCTCTCGTGTTCTATTGCTTAAATATTGGCACACATTCTGAAGAGGTTCTGTTTGTAATACATTAAGTCAAATCCGATAATGTTACCAGCTCTATGAGCCAGTATCCAGCCAGATGCACTCTGTATTGGCTCAGTGCATCCCCAGGGCAGGGGGAGTAAAAATATTCATGGAGTGTTGTGCTTTCATTCTCGATACTGAATAATGTAGTGTAGCTCTGCAGCTCTTGCATATTTGCTTTTTGTAATCTCAACTCAAATCACAATCACATTGGCACACACCAGGTTCGTTAGTAATAATAAAAATGTTGTTATTATTATTAGGTCACTCTTGTTTTATATTTAAAGAAATAAAATGCTGGAGTTCATATAGAACATTGGATAATCTATCTGTCCTAAAATGCTGTAATAGGTTTTATATAAGACAGTGACTGTTTCCAATGATGTGTATACATATATAAAAATATATAATATATTTGTAAGTGGCCTAGGAGAATGCTAATCAAATTCCTGTTAACAAGAAATGCAAACAAAAAAAATGTATTAAATGTGGTATTCAATGTTCTTGACATACCATTTTATTTACTAACCCTTTTAATGCCATAGTCATGCCATATGCCACTTTATTCCCTTACACATTGACAATTCTTGTAAATGTACATTTACAGTTTTGTCATTTAACTGTATGTTAGTATTGGATGTGCCGGTCCAAAATGTATATAGAGCCGAAGCTAGCCTAAAATTTTAGCCTTAATAATAACCAATTCTTTTTTTTTTTTTATATCCACTTCGTTGCAATTCATCTGGGTAGTGTGAACTCACCAAGACCCTTGAGAGGAGGTTTGATTTGATTTGATTTGATTTTATTGAACCATTTCATATTTTATAAATAGATACAATACCTCCTATAAAAAACTGAAACAGTCAGGGATAACACAAAAAGTCCATAGACTTATTTCCATTGTGGTCCCTAAGGTGGTCTTGGTTCAGTCCCAAAAAAAACTCTTGAGCAGTTTGTTTGTAGTCAGACTGTGGTTTGACCTCGAGCTGACCCAGCTAGCTTCTTGTTGTGCATTCTTAATATTAAGCTCCCTGCTTCTGCTCAGTCGTCTGAAAGCAGCATGTCTTCTTTGCAAAATCTGAAGCCGTATTTTCAAGATGTGGTCTTAAAGTAAATTCGGCATTCTGCTGATGTAGTTTAGCCTGGTATATTGCTCAGATGACTGACACTATCTTTGCCATTGCTCCTTGTGTAATTGCAGTTATCCTGGATTTACTTCCTCCTGCCTCAGACACATCTGATTAATAAGTGGAGTGAACGTTCGCATGGTTTCTTGTAAGGCATTTTGGTGTACTTAAAATTTTTAAAGTACCAGACCAGAGCAAACAAGCGATAGGTGTGAAAATGCCAGTTCAGAGCAAACATTAAATCCATGTATAAGCAAACAAACTTAAGTTACCTTTTTACCACTTGGTTCTGGCTTTTAAAATTTACTTAGGAATTCTCTCTGAATGCATCTGTAAACAAAACTGGCCCATGCACATTGAGGATAGGTAAGGATGAGTCACAAGTCATCACTCTGTTTTGCTTGTCTGTGTTGGAGGGATTTCTAGCTGCGCTCTCACATCCATGATGTGTGTGTGTGTAGACAGTGCCTGTCCACTCTCCCCCATCCTACTTCAACTAAAGAGCTGTGCCAGTTCTACACAGTGTCTCGTTTGTAGTGTAGTTGCCAAGCTTAGCAGAACTCGGCTTTAAAAAAAAAAAAAAAACACAAAGCCACCATAAGCGTTTTGCAGTTTTTAGATAGTGAGGATGTTTTTGTTTGTTTTCGCTGGCAACACTTTCACTGCCTGTCATCATTTCAAACATGCAACCTGCAGGATTTACTTAAAATTTGTGGGAAATATGTGATCGTGCTAAAATTATTAAGATTCACTTGAATGTATTTATGGTTTAAAAGAAATGCAACAAGTATTGATTAGAAACTTCAGTGCTGACATTTTAAGATAAAGATAAAAAAATATATCTCCCAATGGGCCTTGAGATAAACTTGGTTTATCCAAATCCCAGACCTATCACTTGTTTATTCAGTTTAAAAACTTTTTTTCACTGTTATTTTACAATAGCCATGTTTACATTCAGTCTGATAATCCTTAAATAATGTAACTAACAGCTCAGTTGGAGTAGAATACGTTCGTGTATACATCAGTCAGATTGAGGCCATTCTGAATACTGTTTCTATTGGATTGAATGAGGTGGGAAATCTTCGAAACAATCTTTTAAAAAGAAAAATAATAGCCATGTAAACACCTGTATCTGATTACATTCCCAATCAGAAAGAATGCTATACACATGTGCATTCCCATTATACTCTGGTATGTTCTGCACAGTGAGAATTTTTAAATCATGTCATAAATCATGAATGACTGCTGTGTCACACGGAAATTTTACTTTTAGTTACTTTTAATTATTTTAGTCTCCCACCTAGCTGAACCCTCCCACTTTCATCTGGGTGGTTAGTGTCATAGACAGTGGGACTGGCATCCAGCTCATATGCCTCAGAATGCTGCAGGACATTATGTATTCTTCTTGCCACTATTCCTCTTCAGTAAACAAGAAGTACATTTTTCTGAGTCATCAATTTAAAACTCCGGTCATGTCTCACTGCTCCTTTTTCTCTGACTAGAGCCACGTGATGCTTATGATGTTAAATTACATGAAGTAGGACTCTACACATGCGTGCCATTTTTGGATTGGATTATTTGTAAACAAAGATTTTCATCATGTTGAGTGTAGTGTTCATTTGAACACCCCAGTCTTAATCTATAACTGAAATCAATTTAATCAAATTAGTTAAAATATTTCCATGTAAATGGAAACAGTCTCATTTAATTACCTACAAATTATTAGTAATAATCCTTCCAGCAAGTGACTTTCTCATTTTTGTTTCAGATCTGTGAACTGTTTGCTCGCTCTCTGGGCATGGTTAGTTGTATGTAGGCCAGCCTTGTCCTTGTGTCTGTATCATTGCAGGTTTATATTGTCTAGAGATGCATGAGTACCGATACTAGTATCGGGTATTAGCCCGATACCTCGCTCATTAACTCGTACTCGTACTCGCAAACGAGGCTCCGATACTAAACATCCGATACCTTGTGCCTAGTGCACGTTGCTGCGTTAAAGCAGGGATTTTCAACCTGTGGGGCGCGAGTGCCTGACCGGGGGGGCGTGACATTACGAGATTTTTTTACTTCTAAAACTAAAGCAATTCATTTTTCACCCACGGGAGACAGATTGAATTATTCTCACTGACCACGCTCACACGCACGTTTAATGTTATTTAGTTCCGCTTCACAAAAAAAAACCTTCAAAATAGAGCTAACAGTGAAGATAACCGGTTACAAAAGCAGCGACCGCTGTTATAGGACGTGTTTGTGTTCAATACTCTGTTCACAGTGTCGATACAAGTGATTCAGGAGTCGACTCATTTTAAGCACAGCGTGAGTTTCTTTTCTCAGTCATCTCTCCGTGTTTACTGTTATAATAAATGATGCGGTTGTAAATAAACACCAAATACTACAGAACATTTTGTGTGACTCGCTTACATTATAAAGCTCAGGCTTAATTATACTGGTTTTTACCACCGAGCGGGAGCCGACTCTCGGTCGTTTACGATTTACCGAAGTGAACCACGAATGGATGTGCTGATAGAATCGGCTCAGATGGGATCGGACTGTATTATCTTTTTAAAGTAAATATTTCAATCAGCAGAATCGCATCGCATGTATGATGTGCACAACGTTAATTACGTGCGTTTATTAATGAACGTTTACATTAGCTTGTCAGAAGCTTTCTCAATGATGTCTGTTCCACTGCGCTATTTTACACTAAAAACTACACTATTCCATAATGCTCCAGATTGCATCATTCTAAATAGGTATCGGTATCGGCGAGTGCAAAAATACATGTACTTGTACTCGTACTCGGTTGGGAAAAAATGGTATCGATGCATCCCTAATATTGTCTTATCCATGAATTGATTGTTTAACTTTCATTTAAGGCTAAAATGTGCTGATATCTTACTTCTATGGTCAATGTCAGTGAAACACTTTTTGAACCAGTGATTGGTCTTTTGTCTGCTTTTCAGTGATGTCAGGGAACTACAACTAATGTATGGTGGGGGTGTTGTGTAAAGTAGGTCAGGTGTTTTGTATCATTTAAGCTGAAAACGGGTTAGATAAAATAGTTTTGACTCTTGTGCAGATCATATTTTTGCTTGCAGTGATGCTCAGTAGAAGGGTGCATGTACACCATGAGTCCTGTGTCAGCTACACCTTCACACATGTCTATTGCTGTTAGTGGTTTTTTACCTTAAAGATAAGTTTGACTATTGACAGATTCAGGTAAACAGTGTTCCTGCACAATGTCAATTGCACATGCTAAATGTTTACAAATGTTTTCTATGTTTACAGGTATGAATGTGTGTGTAAGGAGAGAGTGAGCTGTGTGAATAAGATTGTCTTTACTGTATTTTTCGTGCACTGCAAGCATCTGTGTAACCAAAAACAAATTCCTTGTATGTGTGAGCATTCTTGGCCAATAAAGCCCGATTCTGATTCTAATGTCACTGAGTAATTACAATACCTGACATGTCATGTATATAAATCTGTAGCCACAGCTCTAATCATCTGACTAATGACTGCACCATCTTTCTTGTTTATGACAAATTGTAAACGTTTGTACTAGAGATGCATGAGTGCCGATACTGGTAATCGGGTATTTGCCCGATACCGCGCTCATTATCTTGTACTCGTACTTGCAAACGAGGCTCCGATACTAAACATCCGATACCGTATGCCTAGTGCACGTTGCTGCATTATGCCTAGTTCACACTACACGATTTTTGCCCTGATTTTTGCTCAGCGACTGGCCGGCGCTAGATTTGCCGGCTCGCCGGCTCTGGAGCAACTCGGCGATCAAAACTCGGCTCTCGATCGCTAAGTGTGAACTATCCAACAACTCGATCCGACCGGCTCGCCGAGCGCTCGGCGAACAGGTCGAGTTTTCTAGCATGTCAGACATCTGATCCAATAGGTATTGGTATCGGTATCGGCAAGTACAAAAATACGTGTACTTGTACTCGGTTGGGAAAAAATGGTATTGATGCATCCCTAGTTTGTACTGAAGGAAAAATGGTTGGCTGATCAGTAGTTAGACTTGTGTGGAAATAAGTATGGCTTTGCGAGATTAGGCATAACCTCATGTGGGCTAATACTGCATGGGGGAGGGGTTCTATATGATGTCTGCAGCTCGTACGGGCTAATGCATGCAGCAGAGGATTGCAATATACGATAAGCAATTTAATTATTTGACTAGATTGGAAAAGGGTGGAAAGAAACTAAAGAACACACGTCAGTGAAAGCAATCTGTTAGAAGTCATGTCTGTTATGTATTTCTTGCAGTGGTTTATGTTCTGCATGCCAGTAAGCAGTTTGTGTTGTAGGTGATGAAGCGTTCCACTTGGATTTGACCTGCTTTCCCCTGGTTCCCAGGCAGAATGCCAGTATAAACACTCAAGCTGGACTGCATTAGTCAGCTATTACAGCATAACTTAAGCAGCCACACATCACTGTAAACCTCCAGAGACTGACTGAGGAGACTGATTTCCTTTTTTACATGAGATGCACATTTTCACTTTGTCAGTGTAACACTGACCATGTAGGACACTTAATAAATTTGACTCTTGTACAGTTCCGCACACCCCCGTTCACTCTACAGTGAAGGCACAGAAAAGTGGGTTTAGTACCAGACTAAAACAGTAACGCGGTGCCAAAGAGTGGCATATGAGGTCTTTTTACCCACTGCCGTCAGACTCTGCTACGAGTCTCTCTACAGTCGAGGCAGCCAGACCTAATGTTGTTTGCCTGATGAGGGTTTTTTCCTAGAACTTATACACTGACATCACTTTATTTTCTAAACTCCTAATATGTTGTTACTTATTTTTATTATCATTAATACAATTAAAACTGTATTTATCCGCTGTGTAAATATAATTTTAGTATAGTTATTGGAAACTGACCATTTATGTTCACTGTTTATATTGGAAGATCTTAGTTGTATATAAACTAGTGCATCTAATGTTTTGTTATACCACTGGAGTGTAGGTCACGAGAATGTCTTATTCCCTTACTCCCAAAATACAAACGCTTTTTATTGTATGTGTGTTTTGAATGTTATTAGTGGCAGTCGGCATTACCCAAGTACCTAAGTCTTGTTGCTGATCGCTCATTAAATTAAATGACCTTTTTTGTTGTGGAATGCAGAGAGCTCAACTGGGGTGGCTCAGTGGGTAGTACTGTCGCCTCACAGCAACAAGACCCTGGATTCAGATCCTAGGTGGAGCGGTCAGCGTCCTTTCTGTGTGGAGTCTGCATTTTATCCCCGTGTCTGTGTGGGTTTCCTCCGGGAGCTCCGGTTTCCTCCAACAGTCCAAAAACAAAGTGAGGTGAATTGGAGATACAAAATTGTCCTCGACTGTGTTTGACATTAAACTTGAACTGATGAATCTTGTGTAACGAGTAACTACCGTTTCTGTCATGAATGTAACCAAAGTGTGTAAAACATGACGTTAAAATCCTAATAAATTAATAAATTCTACATTCTAAGTAGAGATGTCAATGATTGTGTTGCATTGCTATTGCATTATTAAAGCATGTGTGACTTGTGAAGCTTAGTGATTTATATTTTTTATATGCTTGTTGAATAATGATGTTTGGTTGTTGGTTGAATGAAGTCAAAATGTGCATTTCTAACTCTAAATGCTCAGTAGGTTTTGTTCTTGCTGCTGATGGTCATATTGCTGTTACACATTACTGTCACAGACCTGCCAACATGTACGCATTTTGCGTAACGGGCAGGCATTTGGACCTCCTAGTACGCTTGTACGATTCCATGTACTAAAGTACACATATCGTTTGATCTCGCATTTCGCCAGTTTCAGTCAAGTTGTCACCAGGTTGTCACTAAAGTTGATTCCGCCGCTGAGCCACAGAGATCTGTGCGTAAGCGGAGTGCTTTCAGCCAATCGGAGCGCTTCATTTTCACCCAACCGCCCCGCCTCGCGCTTCAGTCTGAGACCCGCCACTGACTGCAGAATGAATGGGATTTCTCACAACGCGAATCATGGCGTCCATTCAGGGATAAAGTCCCGCCCTTCAACAAAAAGAGCCAATCAGCTTGCTGCTTGTGCCAAGAGCGGAGGGGGGTCAGCGTGCTAGTGGCGAACCCCCTCTCGCTGTGGAGTTGTGCGCAGTAGTCATAACGAGCCGTTTTTTGTGCATTATTGAGAAAGACGCTACAAAAACTTTTCATGAGGTTTTTATCAGATTTTATCAATGATGTAAAATATGTTGTTTAAATGCTAATTCCCTTTCGCCCGTTGACCTGAAAACATTGAAAAGGTAAAATTAAGACGATGAGTTAGCCCAATATTAACCCGATGGTATTGTTAACCACTTGTCAAGGTTACAAGGTTCATCTATTCAATGTGTGTTGCAATTGTAACCATCACGTTTCCCTGTGTTCTTATAATTTTAATATTTTTATTTATTTATTTATTTACAAAGAATGTCTTCAGTTTACTTTCATTTCTGAGAAAATTCTCAGGTGGAATGAGTTTCCATGGGCTATACCTCTTGTACTATAGTTTATTTTCAATGCAATGTCGGGTGTGTGGTGTGGTTGCAGTAACTGTCCAAAAGTAATGGTTTACAAGTATATGCTTATGGAGTAACTAAGGCAGGGGTGCACAACATACGGCCCGCAGGCCAGATCCGGCCCGGCAAATGAGGTGCTGATGCATTTTTAAATAAATGATGCTGTCACTTTAAATTCACCGGGTAATTCCATGAACTTGCGACTGAAAAGTAAATTATGTAAATACAAGTTACTTCAGCTGCACCATGTGTTTGTCCAAACCAAGTACGAGTAAAAAAGGAAAAGTGGATCTCGAGCATACAAAATTTAACCCTGAATGGACATACAGGTATTTTCTCATGTCTGGTGTGCTTGCGACCACATTAATCAGTTGGTGTCAGAAAGATGCTGCAGTATCTCCCACTGACCAACACATTTCTTCTAAGTACCTGATGTTATGTAACTGTATTTAGTGCTGGGCGATTTTCACGATTAATTCTGTTAATTAGAATGAACTTTTTCACATGATGTTAGAAATGTGACAATCGCGATTGTTTACATACTTTATATTTTAATTAAAATACCAACATGTCACGAGGCAGAAACTGAGGAGACGCTCGCGGAATATAAATCAGGGAACGTTTAATATCAAAAGGGCAAAAACAGAGTCCAAAACCAGAGGATAAACAGACAGGCAGGAAACGGAAGACAGCAAGGATTATACACGGTAATGGTTATATTCAGAAATAAGGACACAAACACGATCAGCAAAACTTCACATCGAAACACACAAACAGAAGAGTTTAAATAAGATTCATGGAACCGAACACAGCTGAACTGAATCCTGACAGACTGACAGTCCAGGGGCTCATGGGAATTGTAGTCCATATGGTTAGACGTGCAATATGCCCCCTCCATCCACCCCCCAGTCACAAGAAGACAAAATCAAAGCTGAGCTGAGTGCTTATTCGATGTCCCCCAGTGTAGATACTGATACAGACTCACTTATATGGTGGAAACAGTAAACAGGCTCGAGTTCCTTTTAAAAAACCTGTAAAGAACTGTTTGTGGTTTTGCACTTTTCTTATGCTGCACATTATTTAAAGTGAGTTGTTTGTGAGTTTTTTATATAAAGGATATAGCTAATTAAGATTTCTATTTTGTTCAAATTATTGTTAATTATTGTTATATTGTTATTGTTATAAAGTTTGAGTTCCTTGAAAGGATAATTAGGTGGTGCTGTTACTATTTTTGCATTTCTGCAGTCTTTGAAATTAAAATTTTTCAATTGCATTATACAAAAACAAAATTGCAATCGCAATCGAGAATCAATAATACATTTGAAAATAATCGAAATTTTTTTTTTCAATATCACCCAGCCCTAACTGTATTACAAATTCATGTGGACAGATCTGTAAAAATGAAATGTGTGGCCCTCTGGTTTAGGTGTTTATGTGAAATCGGCCGTTGGTAAAAAGAAGTTGTGCACCCCTGAACTAAGGAAAGCAAAGCATTGGGCTACATTTCAATGTTGCTTACACACAGCCCATGTGAAGCAACAAGCAGAAACAGTTTAAAGAAGTAACTGTGTTCTACAGTTAATCTGTTGTTATTATAATGACCACAACACCGTTGTAAAGCTGTTTTGATAATAAAACTTGAGTGAAATCTAAGTGGTAGGCGGGCGGTGGTGGACTGGACTTGAGCGGGGCGGGGTGTTTTGTACTCATAAAATTATTTCAAGGTTGGCAGCTCTGCTGTCGTGTTTGCTGTGTAAATTTATTTAATCATGCAGAAAACTCTTGCTAACCTATCTGATGGTTGGTTATTAGGAAAACTTTATTGGCACAATTTTCAGCTGAGCTGTTGTCTGTGTATACTGTTGTAAATAGAATTCACTTATGTTGCACCCAGTTGGAAAAAGGTTTTTTTAATACACACCTTTTGTGCATGTCTGAATGTTGCTTAGTTGTCTTTTCAGGCCTATTGCGATTAGTACCATGCATCACCTTGTGGGATGGCACGGTGGCTCACAGCAAGAAGGTCCTGGGTTCGATCCCCAGGTGGGGCGGTCGGGTCCTTTATGTGTGGAGTTTGCATGTCCTCCCCATGTCCGCATGGGTTTCCTCCGGGTGCTCCGGTTTCCTCCCACAGTCCAAAGACATGCAAGTGAGGTGAACTGGAGATACGAAATTGTCCAAGACTGTGTTTGATATAAACTTGTAAACTGATGAATCTTGTTTAATGAATAATTACCGTTTGTCATGAATGTGTGTTTATTGGGATTTTAATGTAATGTTTTACACACTTTGGTTACAAACATCGCCTTGTAATAAACCAGTGTCTCACGGTGATAAACACAATCACAGCTAATAGCAGTATCCATTTTTGACATTAGAGAAGTATGATAAAATTACAAATTCACCCAAAAATCTTTGTGAACACTTATTAGATTTTTCCATTAAAGTGAATGACAGTTCTAACTTAGTGTTGTAATTTTCTTTTAACTAACTATTTGGCATGCAGCTCTGGTAAAGCACTAGCTAGCATTGCTAACCATTTCACAGCTACTAGTTCCTACAAAGTTGCTATGATAGCAGTCAATATTGCTAGAGCTGTTTAATATATTATTTTACAATGATTTTGTCACGTAAACTACTAAAACAATACCATTACTTGAACTTTACCCTTAAGGACTTCAAGCTGAAATTCTTATTTCTTTAGTTGCTTCAGATATGAGCTTTGCATTTCTTATTGGGGCATGTAATCATTCTTGAAAGTATAACCCTGAATAAAATCATTATTGCCAGTCATTTTGGTGGAAAAATCTTCCAACCAAGAAAGTTTTTTTGTCTTTAGTAACCAGCCTAAAATTACATTTCGTTGTGCAGTTTATGAAGAGTGTAGTGCAAGGAAGCAGTTTCAGCATCCTAGGCTTTTTAGTATGTAATTAACCTTTTGTAGTGCATTTTTTGCCTTTAAAGAGGACAGAAAAAACACACACTTTTTATGGTCTTTTAAAATGTACTGTAGGATACAAATGCTACATTACAGAGGCAACATTTGGAGCCACGCTCTTTGTTATTGTTTTTATAATAGAAGGTATTTTTTTTGTTTTATCTGTTTTAAGGTACATAATGTTACTTGGGGGAATGTTAATCATTAACCTATAAATGACAATGAAGTAATTGTTTGATTAATTCTGTCAGTTAAAAGTCTTTTAAATTAATTTCCAGCAGCTGAAGCTTGATTGTGATTGAGAGCACAATTACAATCCAGACAGAAAGATAATGAAGAGAAACCAACTCTCATTTCATAGGAAAATGTTTTTATGTATTTATATTGTTTAAATATTAAATGTTGACTAATGAACATTAAAACCACAAATGAAAGCTGTTGTGGCTCAGTGTGGAGTCAGAGTTAATGTTAATCTCTCCAGGTTTTCTTTCTTCATATCTTCTTAAATTCTTTGAATTTTGTGAATATTTTGCATCATGCTCCTGAATAAAGGTAAAACGTTGCCAGTTATCTTAAAATTGCTACACTAATGTTGTCAGGAAGAACTTTTGATATACTGACTGCATCTCCTTTGTGATTTAGCATATTTAGCTAGTGATTGTAATGGGATGAATCCTACTGACTTGGTGTAAAATCTACATTCTGAGTGCTGAACTGGTTCTAAACAGTGTTTATCTTGCTGTTTCACATACTGATATGTTGACTATGTTGCAGTGTTTTTAATCAATAAAAAATAGACTTGTTGATATGAAGCTCAGTGATTTTATGTACTAATGAGATGCTATAAGCGTAGCTGATGGTTTTCGGTTAAAAGAAACCACTAAAATGTGTATTCTTTCTTTTTATGTGTCTACACTGGAGACATGTTAGCTAATTAAGTACATTGATGTTGACTAGCCAGTGACTAATTAGAATGGGTCACTGCCTCTGCTTTTTAAAGTAAATAAAATAAATAAACTTAAAAAGAGCCTCACAGTGAAGATAAACCGGAGCAGCGCGCGCGTGTGTGTGTGTGTGTGTGTGTGTGTGTGTGTGTGTGTGTGTGTGTGTGTGTGTGTGTGTGTGTGTGTGTGTGTGTGTGTGTGTGTGTGCGCGCCTTTAGAAGAGACGCTTTGTTCACTGTATCGCTATAAGTGATTCATTGATTCACGAGTCATTTTTCGCGAAGCGTAAGTTTCTCTTCTCAGTTATCTCTCCGTGTTTACTGTTATTAATTAAATGTCGTGGTTTTAAATAAACACCAACTACTACAGAACATTCTGTGTGACTCTCTTACATTAAAAAGCTTCATTAAAAAGCTTAATTAAACTGCTATTACCACAGATCTGTAACCGACCGTCAGACTCGTTCCGTCTAAGGAGCTAAAAGTTCAGCAGATGATCCTGAACTAACGAATTTGGTAATGAATAAACTTTTGCCTCTGATTGGCTCTGTAATGTTTTCTGTTCTCATCTACATCACAAGTAAGAACCACTTACGATTTACCAAAGTGAACCAGGAGTTTATATAACGTGCTGATAGAATCGACTCAGATGTGACCGGGTTGAATTATCTTTTTAAAGTAAATATTACAATCAGCAAAATTACATCGTATGTATGATGCACAAAGTTAATGATGTTATTTTAGGTCATGAAGAGCTTTCACTGTGGTTTCTGTACGATGGTTGATGAATGGTGATGTGATGGTTGGTGCTTCGTAGCTCAAAGTCTGGATCAATCCACTGAGCTGTTAACTTAACGTGATCTTTATATATCACACGATCGGATCGGCTACTTTTAGGAAATATCGCCGATCGCCGATAGTATATTTTGATTAAAAATCGGCCGATACCGATTCATAGCCGATCGATCGTCCCATCTCTAGTTAAATCTTTAACATTTTTACCAGTGTATCAACAATCCATATGTCTTTTTGTAATGATTCATATCTTCACAGATATAATGCACAATATGGACCTTAATTCTATTTTATTCACTCGCATTTAGCTCAGCAAAGTTTCTCCATAATGAAAGCATCTTTAAATCTGCAGGTGTTATTTTTCCTACTATTAATGTGTTTGTTTTTTAAGCAAGTATGCACATGAATATTCATTTTAATGTTCTTGGGTTTCAGGAACACCATCTCCAGCGGGCTATCTCAGCGCAGCAGGTGTATGGGGAAAAGAGAGACAACATGGTAATCCCAGTGCCCGAAGCAGAGAGCAACATCTCCTATTATGAGTCACTTTACCCCGGAGACTTCAAGATGCCAAAGCAGCTCATTCACATACAGCGTGAGTCTTCAGAGACAGACTTTGTTCGTGGTGTTCTCATATAAGTGTTAAATAAGCAGAACAGCCTGTTTAACCAAGATGGTTCAGCAAAATTCTTACATTTCTAGATAAATTACCATGATGTATTTGATCCGTTTGGCTGTTGGTTATAAGCTTTGTGTGAAGGTATTCTTTGAGGCTTTTATTGTTGTGATGTTCTGTAGGACTGCAGATACAGTTGCAATTAGAAGGATTTATAAAAGTACAAATGTCTGCTTATATTGGCTCATGTCAGACAAAATAAATGTTTTAAGCATGTGCCAGTGGACTGAAAAAATGTTCATGCTCTAATAAAATTAAGGTTATGGTATTAATTTGCTGTGATTACCAAAAGTATTGTGTTGCACCTGACCATATGCTCTTTGCATTTTTCATTTACAAACAGTTGCCACTCAAAGTGCTATTACCTTATTTGCACATCTATATTCATCTCTGGAGACTTTCACAAGATTTTTTTAGTGTGTCTGTGGAAATGTGTGCCCATTTAGTCAGATCAGACACTGGTGATGGATAGAAAGGCCTGGCTCATAATTAATGGTGTTGATTGGGTTAAGATCAGGGCTGTGTGCAGTCTGTTAGAGTTCTCTCACACCAAACATAGATGAACTGCTGTTGCTCCATAATGCCTCTTTTACAGTTACATATTTGTTCTTGCATGTAACCTGGCCTAGCAGAGCGAAGGTGTAGTAGAGATAGCATTCCATGAAAGTCCCACATTTAGTCAGTAAGCTGTTCAGTAAAACGTATTTTGCTGCCAGTGTTTTGCTCTATAGAGAATAGGGCTGCAACTAACGATTATTTTAGTAGTCGACTAATCTGACGATTATTTTTTCGACTAGTCAACGATTATTTATGTCATATGTCATCTCTGCCTTAACATAACAAAACTCTTATGTCATTTAAGTTCCAATATCAAATTAAAATAATGACCCATGAAACATGAATATGAAACTTAAGCTTGATAGTTTAATTAAATATATTTGAAACATTAATACACAATCACAATAAAAAAAAAAAATTAAATAAGAAAGCTTTGGACAGCATTAGAAACTTATGTTTCAGACGTTATCACTCTGGAAGTCAAAAACATATATAACGTGGTTGAGAAACATGTGAATGCTGTCTGTGAAGACCTCAGCCATCTGAGGGGTTCATGAACCTCTTCTCATCCACACTCCATTGCTTAGTGCTATTAATAGAAAGCACAAAAGAGAAAGCTGTATTAATTATCACAAACTGAAGGCTATGTATCATAGTTTATTACAAATAGTGTACTGGCTATGCCAACTAAACCATAACAGGTTAAATATCCTAACTGAATTATCTGCTGAGCTGACTAGCTATCATTAAGTGGATGAGGCTTATTATTTAGAATGAATGCTCTCATTAACGAGAGCAAAAAATATGGAAGACGAGACAGGGTAACGTTAGGCTATAATGTTAAGTTATATAACGTTACTCATATAAATGACTGATTAGCTATTGCACTTAATGAGTTAGCTAGCAAACAAACCTGAAAAATAGCGAACTCTTAGATAGTTTTCCGACAAGTACTCTAGCATTAACAAACATTAACTACGTTGGTTAAAACACAAAGCGGTGTAAAAACTTACCGTAATAACGCTGCTCATCATGGCTGCAAGGCGTTTCACTGTAGTGCTGGTGTGAAACCACAACTCTGCTCTGTAGTGTCTGCGTCCAGCTCGTTTCTTTGGGTTATTTTGGCTGAAATACTTTAGAAAGTTTCAGTCTCTTTATCTTTGCCTCTCTGTCTTCATAAACTCCCCGCTGCGCCATGGAAGCGATGCTGCGCCCCCTGCAGTCCCTTTAGTGCATTGCATCAATAACGACTAGTCGACAATGAAATTCCACGTCGACAAATTTTTATAGTCGACGTTATCGATTACGTCGACTAATCGTTGCAGCCCTAATAGAGAATTCATGACCATGTGTGTAAAAACCTGTTAGCAAATTTTTTGGATGAAAATAACAACCGATTAGGAGTAGTTTCCCTCTAAGTTTAGACAAAAGGGTGAGGCATTTAAACCAAACAACCCTGCCTACGGCCAAGCATGGTGATGGCAACATTATGCTCTAGGATTATTTTCTGCAAGTGTAACTGGTGCGTTGCAGAAAGCAAACAATTCATGATGATCAAGGAAGAAAATTACCATAAACTTCTGCAGTTAAACCTTGAGATTAAGCATTTGGAATGACTGCCCTTAATCCTGTCGGGAATTTGTGGAATGTACTGAAAGGTTTTTGCCAGAAAACCAGATATTATTAAACCAGAGTTGTGCCAGGCACTTTTTAGTGGATATAAATGTCTAACTGAAAAAAGAGCTAAGAGGAATGGACTCACTGGTCACTTTATTAATAGACATCATGTGGCTACTGTGTGGGCCATTATTTAATCTCATAACAGAATTAAAATATTTGTAGTCAGATATTTGTAAATAATAAAAAAATCCTGTTGATCACATGTAAAAGGTGCTCTGTTGAAGATGATCTTCATGACTGGTTTAAACATAAGGCAGTTTTAGTGTATCTTAATAAGGAGCCATTTATTTAAATAAAAACTCTGATACATTTCTTGTGATGCTTTCACAAAAAAAATTACATAGCCTACATAGTAGTACATACAGGGGTTGGACAATGAAACTGAAACACCTGTCATTTTAGTGTTGGAGGTTTCATGGCTAAATTGGACCAGTCTGGTGGCCAATCTTCATTAATTGCACATTGCACCAGTAAGAGCAGAGTGTGAAGGTTCAATTAGCAGGGTAAGAGCACAGTTTTGCTCAAAATATTGCAATGCACACAACATTATGGGTGACATACCAGAGTTCAAAAGAGGACAAATTGTTGGTGCACGTCTTGCTGGCGCATCTGTGACCAAGACAGCAAGTCTTTGTGATGTATCAAGAGCCACGGTATCCAGGGTAATGTCAGCATACCACCAAGAAGGACAAACCACATCCAACAGGATTAACTGTGGACGCAAGAGGAAGCTGTCTGAAAGGGATGTTCGGGTGCTAACCCGGATTGTATCCAAAAAACATAAAACCACGGCTGCCCAAATCACGGCAGAATTAAATGTGCACCTGAACTCTCCTGTTTCCACCAGAACTGTCCGTCGGGAGCTCCACAGGGTCGATATACACGGCCGGGCTGCTATAGCCAAACCTTTGGTCACTCGTGCCAATGCCAAACGTCGGTTTCAATGGTGCAAGGAGCGCAAATCTTGGGCTGTGGACAATGTGAAACATGTATTGTTCTCTGATGAGTCCACCTTTACTGTTTTCCCCACATCCGGGAGAGTTACGGTGTGGAGAAGCCCCAAAGAAGCGTACCACCCAGACTGTTGCATGCCCAGAGTGAAGCATGGGGGTGGATCAGTGATGGTTTGGGCTGCCATATCATGGCATTCCCTTGGCCCAATACTTGTGCTAGATGGGCGCGTCACTGCCAAGGACTACCGAACCATTCTGGAGGACCATGTGCATCCAATGGTTCAAACATTGTATCCTGAAGGCGGTGCCGTGTATCAGGATGACAATGCACCAATACACACAGCAAGACTGGTGAAAGATTGGTTTGATGAACATGAAAGTGAAGTTGAACATCTCCCATGGCCTGCACAGTCACCAGATCAAAATATTATTGAGCCACTTTGGGGTGTTTTGGAGAAGCGAGTCAGGAAACGTTTTCGTCCACCAGCATCACGTAGTGACCTGGCCACTATCCTGCAAGAAGAATGGCTTAAAATCCCTCTGACCACTGTGCAGGACTTGTATATGTCATTTCCAAGACGAATTGACGCTGTATTGGCCGCAAAAGGAGGCCCTACACCATACTAATAAATGATTGTGGTCTGAAACCAGGTGTTTCAGTTTCATTGTCCAACCCCTGTACATAATCTACACAGACAATTTCCCCTCTGGCTTTTAATGTATTTTTATTTATGGCTCATGTCTGTAAAGCTCTTAATATTAAATGCAGAAAAGTTTATCAGTTCTTCTTAATCAGTAAAATTGTTAAATTTTAAGTAAACATTACATTCCAGTATAGTACAGTTACTGTTTTTAAGTCTAAACAGCTTTACTACAGGTTCTCACTCTATAAAATCTGGTTACTTATTTACCTATATAAACTTAGTGGTTTGTTATCATAGAATTACTGACTGAAATGCATATTATTTATTTATTAGAATTAACGTCAGGTTCTACACTTTGGTGAAATTTATGACTGGACAGGTAGTTACAGGTTACACATGCATCAGTTGAAGTTCAATGTCAAACACAGACTATTTTGTATCTCAAACTTACCTAACTTACATGTCTTTTGACTGCCATGTCTTTGACTTAAAACTGTTCAACATTCCAGTTGGGTTCATGGATTTCTACTGTTTGTGCCACGTTCTGACCCTTGTATGTCACTGCACAGCATTGATTTTCCTTTTTTTCTTACCTGTTCAGTTTTGGTAAACCAGCGCCCACTATACTTACAAATTCCTGTGAAATTGAGTGTTCGGGTTTTTTCTGTGTGGAGTTTGCATGTTCTCCCTCTGTCTATGTGGGTTCCTTCTGGGAGCTCCGGTTTCCTCCCACAGTCCAAAGACATGCAGGAGTGAGGTGAATTGGAGATACAAAATTGTCCATGACTGTGTTTGACATTGATCTTGTGAACTGATGAATCTTGTGTAACGAATAATTACCGTGTCTGTCATGAATAAAACATGACGTTAAAATCCTAATAAATAAATAAATCTGCCCTAGGAGTGATTTCCGATGTGCTCTTGCTGGCCACAGTTGTAAAGGGTGGTTATTTATTTAGTGTAGCAGTCCTGTTGGCACAGTCTTGCTATTCTCTTCAAACATGTTTTATCAACAAGGCATTTCTGCCTAAGTTGTTGGGTCTATTTAAAAGTAATTAAAAAGTAAAAACAAAAAAACAAGTAAGGGAAACGATCCTTTTTGACTTTGACTAGATAGCCAATTTGTTGCATATCTACCAGGTGAGGAAAGGTGAAGTCCCATCCTAATATTATAACTAAAATTTGATCTTGTGCGTCCTACAAAGACTCTTAAACTCTTTGCTTTGTCATTGCTAGTTCTATGCTGTTTTAAAATACCTAAGCCACTGCAATGTATATTGAGTTTTCTGTGTTTTTTCTGTTTCATTTCTCCCTTCACAGCATTTAGATGAAGTGCTGGTGACCCCTCAGGCTATTTATCGTACTGTTGCGTAAATAAATCTACCAGCAGTAGGTTCTGTTTAAAGGGTTCTGATGCTAGATAGTAGTGCTCTGGTATTGCATCAGATATATTTAAAGTTTGGTTGGTTTTTATTAGTTGACCTGGGTGTGCACTGGAGTATAAGTACAAATATCAACTGATGTTGCAACTAGTTTAATACTGATGGATATACAGCATGCACTCAGTTGAGTCCATTTTTGAGTCCACAACATTCATCTTGTCAACAAGTGTTAAAGGGTTGTATAGAAGTAACACATTTTTTTCCATTTCATTAAGAATCTGAGGTCAAATATTAAACTACATGTAAGATGCAGACACCCCATATATTAATTTTCAAGCCTTGGTGTAACTAATTTATAAAGCATCATATAATGCAGCATGGAGCTGATTTGACGTTGCCATATGAAGTTATTCTGTTTATACAGTGTATCACAAAAGTAAGTACACCCCTCACATTTCTGCAGATATTTAGGTATATCTTTTCATGGGACAACACTGACAAAATGACACTTTGACACAATGAAAAGTAGTCTGTGTGCAGCTTATATAACAGTGTAAATTTATTCTTCCCTCAAAATAACTCAATATACAGCCATTAATGTCTAAACCACCTGCAACAAAAGTGAGTACACCCCTAAGAGACTACACCCCTAAATGTCCAAATTGAGCACTGCTTGTCATTTTCCCTCCAAAATGTCATGTGATTTGTTAGTGTTACTAGGTCTCAGGTGTGCATAGGGAGCATGTGTGTTCAATTTAGTAGTACAGCTCTCACACTCTCTCATACTGGTCACTGAAAGTTCCAACATGGCACCTCATGGCAAAGAACTCTCTGAGGATCTTAAAAGACAAATTGTTGCGCTACATGAAGATGGCCAAGGCTACAAGAAGATTGCCAACACCCTGAAACTGAGCTGCAGCACAGTGGCCAAGATCATCCAGCGTTTTAAAAGAGCAGGGTCCACTCAGAACAGACCTCGCGTTGGTCGTCCAAAGAAGCTGAGTGCACGTGCTTAGCGTCACATCCAACTGCTGTCTTTGAAAGATAGGCGCAGGAGTGCTGTCAGCATTGCTGCAGAGATTGAAAAGGTGGGGGGTCAGCCTGTCAGTGCTCAGACCATACGCCGCACACTACATCAAATTGGTCTGCATGGCTGTCACCCCAGAAGGAAGCCTCTTCTGAAGTCTCTACACAAGAAAGCCCGCAAACAGTTTGCTGAAGACATGTCAACAAAGGACATGGATTACTGGAACCATGTCCTATGGTCTGATGAGACCAAGATTAATTTGTTTGGTTCAGATGGTCTCAAGCATGTGTGACGGCAATCAGGTGAGGAGTACAAAGATAAGTGTGTCATGCCTACAGTCAAGCATGGTGGTGGGAATGCCATGGTCTGGGGCTGCATGAGTGCAGCAGGTGTTGGGGAGTTACATTTCATTGAGGGACACATGAACTCCAATATGTACTGTGAAATACTGAAGCAGAGCATGATCCCCTCCCTCCGGAAACTGGGTCGCAGGGCAGTGTTCCAGCATGATAATGACCCCAAACACACCTCTAAGACGACCACTGCTTTATTGAAGAGGCTGAGGGTAAAGGTGATGGACTGGCCAAGCATGTCTCCAGACCTAAACCCAATAGAACATATTTGGGGCATTCTCAAGCGGAAGGTGGAGGAGCGCAAAGTCTCGAATATCCGCCAGCTCCGTGATGTCGTCATGGAGGAGTGGAAAAGCATTCCAGTGGCAACCTGTGAAGCTCTGGTAAACTCCATGCCCAGGAGAGTTAAGGCAGTTCTGGGAAATAATGGTGGCCACACAAAATATTGACACTTCAGGAACTTTCACTAAGGGGTGTACTCACTTTTGTTGCCGGTGGTTTAGACATTAATGGCTGTATATTGAGTTATTTTGAGGGAAGAATAAATTTACACTGTTATATAAGCTGCACACAGACTACTTTTCATTGTGTCAAAGTGTCATTTTGTCAGTGTTGTCCCATGAAAAGATATACTGAAATATCTGCAGAAATGTGAGGGGTGTACTCACTTTTGTGATACACTGTATATACAGGGTGGGCCATTTATATGGATACACCTAAATAAAATTGGAATGGTTGGTGATATTAACTTCCTGTTTGTGGCACATTAGTATATGGGAGGGGGAAAACTTTTCAAGATGGGTGGTGACCATGGAGGCCATTTTGAAGTCGGCCATTTTGGATCCAACTTTAGTTTTTTCAATGGGAAGAGGGTCATGTGACACATCAAACTTATTGAGAATTTCACAAGAAAAACAATGGTGTGCTTGGTTTTAACGTAACTTTATTCTTTCATGAGTTATTTACAAGATTCTGACCACTTATAAAATGTGTTCAAAGTGCTGCCCATTGTGTTGGATTGTCAATGCAACCCTCTTCTCCCACTCTTCACACACTGATAGCAACACCGCAGAAGAAATGCTAGCACAGGCTTCCAGTATCCGTAGTTTCAGGTGCTGCACATCTCGTATCTTCACAGCATAGACAATTGCCTTCAGATGACCCCAAAGATAAAAGTCTAAGGGGGTCAGATCGGGAGACCTTGGGGGCCATTCAACTGGCCCACGACGACCAATCCACTTTCCAGGAAACTGTTCATCTAGGAATGCTCGGACCCGACACCCATAATGTGGTGGTGCACCATCTTGCTGGAAAAGCTCAGGGAATGTGCCAGCTTCAGAGAGGGAAACACATCATCATGTAGCAATTTCAAATATCCAGTGGCCTTGAGGTTTCCATTGATGAAGAATGGCCCCACTATCTTTGTACCCCATATACCACACCATACCATCAATTTTTGTGTTCCAACAGTCTTGGAGGGATCTATCCAATGTGGGTTAGTGTCAGACCAATAGCGGTGGTTTTGTTTGTTAACTTCACCATTCACATAAAAGTTTGCCTCATCACTGAACAAAATGTTCTGTGTAAACTGAGGGTCCTGTTCCAATTTTTGTTTTGCCCATTCTGCAAATTTAGTATGCCGATCTGGGTCATCCTCGTTGAGATGCTGCAGCAGCTGGAGTTTGTAAGGGTGCCATTTGTGAGTAGCTAATATCCGCCGAAGGGATGTTCGACTGATGCCACTCTCCAGTGACATGCGGCGAGTGCTACGCTGTGGGCTCTTGCTGAATGAAGCTAGGACAGCCACTGATGTTTCTTCATTAGTGACAGTTTTCATGCGTCCACATTTTGGCAAATCCAACACTGAACCAGTTTCACGAAACTTGGCAAGCAGTTTGCTAACTGTAGCATGGGAGATGGGTGGTCTCGTAGGGTGTCTTGCATTGAAATCTGCTGCAATGACCCGGGTACTGCGTTCACCAGACATCAACACAATTTCTATCCGCTCCTCACGTGTTAACCTCTGCGACATGTCAATGGCTGTAAACAAAGAGAAGCTTGTAAATAACTCATGAAAGAATAAAGCTACGTTAAAACCAAGCACACCATTGTTTTTCTTGTGAAATTCTCAATAAGTTTGATGTGTCTAAAACTAAAGTTGGATCCAAAATGGCCACCATGGTCACCACCCATCTTGAAAAGTTTTCCCCCTCCCATATACTAATGTGCCACAAACAGGAAGTTAATATCACCAACCATTCCCATTTTATTTAGGTGTATCCATATAAATGGCCCACCCTGTATATATATATATATATATATATATGTGTGTGTGTGTCATTTACTCTATAACTGTTTGAATATACAAGTACGTAGCAGAAGTGTAGCGGTCTGGCTGCTGCATGTGACTGCAGGCTCATCTCACTGACCTCTATTTCCACTAAACCTTATTGTGTGACTGGGTCAGTATTTTTTTTTGTCAATGGACAGTTGGAAGGGTGCCAAAGATTAATGGTGAATCGAAGGGACGTAGGCTTAGCTCATCGGAAGCTTTAGTTGCCAGATTATGCAAAATGTGACAGCTGTTAGTGCCATGCCTTTTTTTTTTTTTATGCTTTAAGTAGCAGTTTCTGGTTCTAATAAACATAATTGGTACTGTTTTACGGCACAGTTATGCATAATGATTTTATTTTAATAAAGCTAATTAATAAAGCTGTTTTTGGCAGACATAAAAACAACTTATTTTAACAACTGATTTTTCTAACTCAAGAATAGCTTTAATAATATTAATTAAACGTTTATGTCCTGACCAATGAACCTAATTAAAAACTCTCCAGTAGTAATAATGGATTGATTTAAGGAAATAGTAAATACTTTTTCTAATGCAACATTATTTTATTATTAAAGACAGCTTTTAGCATGCAGTTTGATTGCCCGTTATAAGTATGACTAGCCACTGTCTTATTGGTACTATGCCTCGTCTGCTTAATGAAACTTCACACTCCTATAGGTCCTATAAAACACAGTATTACAACATGTATAGATACCTTATTTACTACTTACTATGTGTGTTGCCAAATTTGACACAGTGATGGCTATTTGTGTGTGTTGTGTAGTTTTTCTGCTAGCCCATTAACAAATGTATGTTTATTAATGGGAATTTTTTTATTTAATGTGCCACAGCTTTCAGTCTGGATGCAGAGCAGCCAGATTATGATCTGGACTCTGAAGATGAGGCATTTGTGAACAGGCTGAAAAAGAAGATGGAGGTGGGAGTTCTGCAGTTTGAGCTGATGATTGACAGGCTGGAGAAAGGCAGTGGCCAGCAGGTAATATCACAACAACAATTTCTTAGCCTGGTTATGTTTGGCTAATCGGTTTATATATACAAACACACAAATACACTTTGACAAACTAAGTTTCATAATAGAAGAAATAAGTTTGACACAGTGGTTTGTAAATAATTTGTGGCCTGTATTTTATTCAATGTCGACATGACACGATTATTCAGCCTATAAGATTGCTGATCTTAAAACCTTCTTTTAGTCTGTATAACCTAAATTTGGCTTATAGCATGATTAAACCACTGGGACATAATAACCACCCTTACTATAATACTATTTTTTCATACTCAGTCATGATGACCACTTGCAAAACTGTATTACCCAGCTTTTTTCGGTCCAGTCAATTAAAGGTACAGTGGTGTTCAAAAAAATAGCAGTGGTTTTAAAAAAGTGAATAAAGCACAAAATCATTATAATAACTTTTATTTCCATAAATGCAAATGCACTGAAAATACTCCACTTTCAATTCTAATTCAAAACATTAACAAAATTTAGCCAGTTTGTGTTAATACTTTACAGAAAGTTAAGAAAAATGAATTTTAGGCTGTTCAAAAAAATAGCAGTGCCAGCATTTTTCTTTAAAAACTAAAAAAATTTATCTATAAACTGAAAAAATGTTTGAGGTTTTACTTTACTTTAATATTTAACTAATAATAACTAATATTTAGTGGCATAACAATTGTTTCTGAGATCTGTGTTGCATGGAGTCGACCAACTTCTGGCACCTCTGAACAGGTATTCCAGTCCAGGATGATTAGACGACATTCCACAGTTCTTCTGCAATTTTTGGGTTTTGCCTCAAAAAAACGTGTTTCAGACGTCAGAACACAAGTTCTCTCTGGGATTAAAGTCAGGGAATGGACTGGCCACTCTATTACCTCAATGTTGTTGGTCTGTAACTAAGATGTTTTGGGTCATTGTCATGTTAAAACATCCATTTTAAGGACATTTCTTCTTCAACATAGGGCAACATAATCTCCTCAAGTATTCTGATATATTTAAACTGATCCATGATTCCTCGTATGTGATCAATAGACGTAACACCATGGTATGAAAAACATCCTCATATCATCATTTTGTACCACCGTGCTTTACTGTCTTTACAGTGTACTGTGACTTGAATTCAGTGATCAGGGGTCGTCTGACATACTGTCTACGGCCACTAGACCCAAAAAGAACAATTTTGCTTTTACCAGTCCACAAAATGTTGAGCCATTTCTCTTTGGACCAGTCAATGTGTTCCTTGGCAGATTTGAACCCATTCAGGACTTGTCTTTTTCTTAACAACGGGACTTTACAAGGAGTTCTTGCTGGTAAATTGGCTTCATTTAATCATCTTCTGTACTCACTGGTAAATTTAGATGTTCCTTGATCTTTCTGGAGGTGATCATTGGCTGAGTATTTGCCATTTTGGCTATTCTTCGATCCATTCGAACAGTAGTTCCACGCTTCCTTCTGCGTCTTTCAGGTTTTGGTTGTCACTTCAAGGCATTTGAGATCATTTTAGCTGAGCAGCCTCTAATTTGCTGCACTTCTCTGTATGTTTTTTCCTCTACAATCAACTTTTTAATCAAAGTACGCTGTTCATCAGAACAATGTCTGGAACAACCCATTTTACCCAGTATTTCAGAAGTAAATGCGCTATGACCAACCTGTGCAACATTTGCCACCCTCCTACATTAAATAAGGACCAAAACTGACACACGTTCTTCTGCAGAATGAATGACTTCACCAATTAAACACCTCAATGCTTGGATTACTCAGAATGAACGGCATGCATGTCCTAATTGTTGGGTTTGTTTTGTTTTCATTGCTCTACTACACTTTCAAGTAAATTTTTTGCTATGTAGAAATATCACTTCTACTAAAAACAGTGATTTATCAGGTTAATGGGGTTGGACTGCTATTTTTTTGAACACCACTGTAAGAGGGTTCTGACTAAACAGGGCTAAACAAGGCTGTTTAGGTGCCTTATTAACATTTTATATGGAAAATTAGAAGCTAATGCATTGTTGCTTTTTTACAAACAATACACCTATTTCTGTTTTAGCTGGTGACTCTACAGGAAGCGAAGCTCCTGCTGAAAGAGGATGATGAGTTGATCAGGGAGGTGTTTGAGTACTGGAGCAGGAAGAGGAAGTCAAGTAAAACTGGAGCAATTGCCCCAGTAGTAAAACAGGAAAAGCGTGATGGCTCCAGCACTGGTGACCCCTATGTGGCCTTTAGGCGCAGGACAGAGAAAATGCAGACCAGAAAGGTGGGTCACTTGATGGTCATTAAAATAGGCTCTATTTTTAAAGTATTTTTTTTAAATAAACTTTTTTGGATTTACTTTTTGCTAATTAATGTTTTTGCTTATTTATTACAGAACCGTAAGAATGATGAAGCATCATATGAGAAGATGCTGAAACTGAGGAGAGACCTTAGCAGGGCTGTCACTATTTTGGAGATGATCAAGAAACGTGAAAAGAGCAAGAGAGAGCTGCTGCACCTGACACTGGAAATAGTGGAAAAGAGGTACCAAAATATTCACTGTATCTCCATTATTGTATTCTAATAATTGAACATCTACAATATATTTTTTAAACCATCATCGATTAGTTGACTGGTTTTCTTAGTTATCTTCTTTGTAATCCTATTTGACATAACACTGATCCATTGTCTGTTTAAGGTGGGTAGTACATTCCGTTTAGCTGTGCAGCTTGGACAGACATAGTCACATCATTGAAACCCCCTAGAATAGACACAGTCTGGTTCAAGGAGCGCATCAGTGCATTATTGTAACTCTCCGTGTTTTTTATATATCAGCACCTTTATAATCCAGACCTGGCATGTAAACCAAAATTATAGGTACCTGCCCAAATTTGGTAAGGTAAAAGAGCCTGAAAGACATGGTGAGGAGCTCAAGGTCCCAAGAGCTTGTCTGCTCTCGTATGCAAAAGTTGGTTGTCCAGTTGTAATCCACATGCATGGACAGCCCACCTCTGATAGATTTCAGTGAATTAATGTCATCTCTGTTTGTTCTTTAAATGGTGTAGTTGGGTAGAGACAGACACATCGCTCAACTCATTTCACAGCCATGTTTTGATAAAGCAATTACTCTGGCTGAACATTTGAATATTTACTTAGTGAGCAGTTCATCTGTTTTGTTATGCAGTGATCGTACATTAAAAAAGTAATTGCCGGCAAGGAAGCTCGCTCACCATGTTTCCCAAGTCTTAAATTAAACTTGAACCAGATATAGCTGAAAGAAAGCGGGTATTTCTGTGTGTAGATGAGCTGTAAAATCGACAAGAGGCATGAGGCCAAACACAGTTTTACCAAATCTATGCATGAATTGTATCTTTCTTTCTAATAATATTAAAAACGAAGTCACACAACAAACATTCGGCCACAAGCTCGCAGGGTCATGCAGCAGAGCCACACCTCCAGAAGGAGCCTTTCCAAATTCAATTCCTTATGCTTATTAATAAAAATGCATCATTGTTGGTGAAAACAATGGAGCAATGCTCCGGAGCATATTACATTTACAGATTTTACATCTTTAATTTTGTGTTCTGTATATTTAGGAACAGCATGCCTGACTTTGGTGTTGATGTGATGGCAGAGGCACTGGCCACTGCCAAGCCCATTTACAAGATTCCCATCATTCCCTTACCCAGCGGCAGTCAGTACCGCCACCAGGACCACCATGAGCTCAAAGACTATAGATCGAAGGTAAGGGTTTATTTAGAACTACAATTAATAATAATGAATAAATGTATGTTATTAAATTAATCATTGCATCAAATGAAACTGAGAACTTGGGGTGCTGTGCCGTTATCAATGAGGTTTCTGAGGTTTTCTTTTTATCAGAAATACATGTCCACTGTTCAAGATTTGTTGAAGTTCTTCAGTGTATTTATCCCTTCGAATGTCAGTTACTAAATAAAGTTCCATTACTGGTAATATTTGCTGATTGCTTTATCCAATATTGGACGAAAACAAAAATTATGAAGAAAGATTATATTATGCAAATATAGGCATAGGTAAATGGTCAGCTGTAGTGTTTTATTGACTGATTGTTAAGACTTCTTAACAAACAACTGATTCCAAGGTTTTATTTTTCTGTCCTTCAGCCTGAGAAGCCTGAGGTTGTCCGAACCAAAAGGAAATATGAGAAAAAGCCCAAAATCCAGCCCTTCTCCTCTTCCCAGTCTGGCCACTTTAACCTTAATGACCTCAACCTGTATGACTTTCCTAACTCAGATGAAGATCCTTTCTCACAGGTATGTATTATTAGGTTATTATTTATTAAAGAATACCTGATGCATGCTCTTTTCAGCACTCTTAAAGAATCATGTATATTTCAGTTTTACTGCACAATATCTGACAGTGTTTTGTTAAAGGCTAAAATAGAAACTGCTATTTCCTTAGCTTTTGGAATTGTTTCTGATTTATGCTGTCTACAATGCAGATGCATTCTGGGTCATCGGATGCTGAGGAGGAAAACGACCCTGATGGAGCATTTGTCTTCAGAAGGAAAGCTGGATGTGTTTACCATGCAGTATGTATTAACTCTCCTGTCCTTTTCTGCTTGCTGATTTCTGCTGCTTTCTTTGTTTAAAATCTGTTTGCATTTTGACAGCACTTCTCTAAGCTGTGTGATTACTAGTTTTGCTGAAACGGCCTCTTTATATTCTCATGCTCTTCAACCATACTAACAAACTTATCTCTTTAACTCTCATCAGGCTCGTTTGGATCAGGTGGGAAGCTGGCCATGGTGCAATGAATCTGAGGGTGGATCCTGTGATCCACGGTTCCGTTACTCGCTTACCAGCCTTTCTGCACCACCCCGCTGTCTGGGTTTGGCACGGCGAAGAGTGGGACGAGGCGGCAGGTAATTTCTTCTTGTTAGAGTACTGCAGCCTTAATTCTGAAAGACATTTTGGAAATTACAAACATCATTAAGTTTTAGAATTGTCAATAGGTTTGTTCTTGTATCTGCCAAACCGGTACTGATTACAGGGTTTGGGGATAAAACGTACAACACAAACCTGAATCCTGTCACCACCAGGCTTAGTGATGTTGAATGCTTAAGGGAAGTCAGCTTGATTACTGTAAGGATGCTGGTACGAGATCAGTTTAGAATGTGGGCTTGATAATATTAGAAAAAGGCATCAGGACAGTGAGGCAGTTTTCATTAGCTTCACAGTTATCTTCTTAAGATATGTGTGTGTGTGTGTGTGTGTGTGTATATATATACAGTGAAGCCCGAAATTATTCATACCCCTGGCAAATTTTGACTTAAAGTTACTTTTATTCAACCAGCAATTTTTTTTTTGGACCGGAAATGACACAGGCGTCTCCCAGAAGATAATAAGACGATGTACAAGAGGCATCATTATGGAAAAAAATATTTCTCAGCTTTTATTTACATTTGAACAAAAAGTGGCATGTCCAAAATTATTCATACCCTTCTCAATAATTAATAGAAAAGCCTTTATTGGCTATTACAGCAATCAAACGCTTCCTATAATTGCTGACCAGCTTTTTGCATGTCTCCACTGGTATTTTTGCCCATTCATCTTTAGCGATGAGCTCCAACTCTTTCAGGTTGGAGGGTCTCCTTGCCATCACCCTGATCTTTAGCTCCCTCCACAGATTCTCAATTGGATTCAAGTCAGGACTCTGGCTGGGCCACTGCAAAATGTTAATGTTTTTGTCCGCTAACCATTTCTTCACCACTTTTGCTGTGTGTTTTGGGTCGTTGTCGTGCTGAAATGTCCACTGGTGCCCAAGGCCAAGTTTCTCTGCAGACTGCCTGATGTTGTTGTTGAGAATCTTGATGTATTGATCTTTTTTCATGATGCCGTTTACTGTGATTAGGTTCCCTGGTCCATTGGCTGAAAAACACCCCCAAATCATTAGGTTCCCACCACCATGTTTGACAGTGGGGATGGTGTTCTTAGGGTTGAAGGCTTCTCCTTTTTTACACCAAATGAAGGATACATCATTGTGGCCAAACAATTCAATTTTTGTTTCATCTGACCATAAAACAGAAGACCAGAAGTCTTCTTCTTTGTCCAGATGAGCATTTGCAAAGGCCAAGCGAGCTTTTGTGTGCCTTTTCTGGAGAAGTGGCGTCCTCCTTGGTCTGCGTCCGTGGAACCCAGCAGTGTGCAGTGTCCGTTGGACTGTCTGCCTTGAGACGTTGCCACCAGCAGAGCCCAGATTCACCAGGATGGCCTTGGTGGTGATCCTTGGATTCTTTTTCACCTCTCTCACTATCCTCCTGGCCAGCACAGGTGTCACTTTTGGCTTCTGACCACGTCCTCTGAGATTTTCCACAGTGCGGAATGTCTTGTATTTTTTAATAATACTTTGCACTGTAGCCACTGGAACTTTTAGATATGGCCTTATAGCCCTTTCCTGACTTGTGAGCTGCCACAATGCACAGCCACAGGTCCTTAGTGAGCTCCTTTGTCTTAGCCATGACTGTCCACAAACCAACTGCAGAGAGTTGCTGTTTTTCACCTGTTGAGTTGATTAAAACAGCTGTTCCCAATGAATCAGGGTAATTAGGATGCTTTAGAACAGCTTGGACTATTTGGAATGGTATAGAACTTTGGATTTTCCCATAGACTGTGACAGTTTGCAAAGGGTATGAATAATTTTGGACATGCCACTTTTTGTTCAAATGTAAATAAAAGCTGGGAAATATTTTTTTCCATAATGATGCCTCTTGTACATCGTCTTATTATCTTCTGGAAGACACCTGTGTCATTTCTGGTCAAAAAAAAAATTGCTGGTTGAATAAAAGTAACTTTAAGTCAAAATTTGCCAGGGGTATGAATAATTTCGGGCTTCACTGTATATATATATATATATATACATACAATACGAGTATCCATGGAACAATAAAATGGCTTCAAAAATGTTTGTGAAGAATTGATGCTAAATTGCAATGATGATGCATCAATGGCAATGATGCTTTGCAGACTTTGAAAATACGACCTGACACAATCTTTTTACTGTATTGAGGTTCATATACTCCGAGCTCTCATACAAATGTTATCTTTTAACGTAGAGTGCTTCTCGATCGGGCCCATTCGGATATGGGCGACATTTTTCACAGTTTGGATTCACACATAGAAGAGTCAGCTGCTTCTGCTTCTCCTCTTCACTCAGAGAACTCCTCTTACAGCAGTACCTCAATCCCCACCCCATCATCCCCAAGCCATCCCCCTCCCTCTTATTTTTCTTCATCGTCTGACCTACGGCAAGTCCTGCGCAATATTAAGGCCTGTCGCTGGAGACACTTTAAACCACGGACACTAAAACGACAGATAAATCCTGGGGACCGGTCGTCCCACAGAGGCCTCAAGAGCTTCCCAAACACCCCATTAGGATTGTGCACTAACACAGTGAACAGAGGGACTGCTGCTTTACCTTCTGCAGTTGGTAAGTCTACACACTCGCACATACACACTTAAAATTAGAAACTGTACAGTCTTGCAATTAATTTTTAGCTGTTCACTGACTATCTTAGACTGGGGTTTTCAACCTGTGGGGCAAGTACCTGTCCAGGGGGGTGTGACATTGCAATATTTTTTTACTTCTAAAACTAAAGCAGTTAATTTTCCACCCACAAGAGGCATATTTGATTAGTTGGACCACGCACGTCTAATGTTATCCAGCTCGGTCTGAAAATGCACCGATGGCTAAAAATAGGGCAAGTGGTGAAGATAAATTGGTTGAGAGTGACAAAAATAATGACTGCGTTGTTTCAGCCGAGGACTCCATAGCAAGGCCATCGATTTCGATACCATCTATGCCGATAAGCAATCTACATTAAGAGTTTTGGCCGTCAGTCAAAGCAGAGTATCCTGAACTGGCGAACCTAGCAATTGATGTACTTTTGCCTGTACTTGGCTCTATAAAGCAGCGTTTTCTGCACTCGCCTGAATCAAAAGCAAGTGCCGCTCATGTTTATTGAAAGCGGAGGATGATTTACTACTAGCTGTAACTGATATTGAACCACAAATTTCTACGATGTGCTCACAGAAACAGGCTCAGCTGTCACATTGAATAAGGCATCATTGTAAATATTTAAAACAGCAAATTGCATCGTATGTGCACAACGCTTTTGCAATGGTTTCTGGGCAAGGGTTGATATAGCAGGGGGTTGTCAAGTTTACAGTTGGCACACTGAGGGTGGGTGAGGTTTGGGCGCATGTCCGAAAAGGTTGAAAACCCCTGCCTTAGAACATGTCATTGATTGTTTTTTTTTGCTGTAGTTGTATGTATAGTCCCATTTAAAAACAGTAAATAGTGTGAATAGACAACTTATGCTTGCTCATGATGAGGTATTTTATGACACACCAAACAAATCTTCCCTAATATAAAGTAGAAATGGTTTATTAATCAAAAACTTATTTTTTCTGATATGTTGCCACATCTGCAACTAAAACAACAAATCATTGTCTCAGAACTAGATCCACATTTTATTAAGATTTGATGAACTGATCTGACTGGAGGTGGGAACATGTGGTTTACCAGTATAAATTTAGAATGTCTTCAGTATCAGTAGTCTTTTTCTTTTTGGGTTGGGATTTATGTTCTGTTTGGTATTGTATTTTTAATATTAGTCAAAAAATAAACATTTCTCTTATTTACATTTTTACACTGTTGATATTTGTAAAAACACAGCTGTTTAATTCTAATCATTATCAAATTTAATGGGCCGACTAGCACAACAAGCTAATGTATTGGCAAATCACGCAGTGTGAGATCTAATGGATGTTCTTTGTTGGTTTCACACAGAAGATCGCAATTTCTTCTTATTATTTTTATTATTTAGAACAGTTAAAATCTACCGAAGGGCTGCAACAGATTGTCTAACACAAGGATGCAAACAATTTACAGGACGTCATTACACACAAGCATGCTGTGTAATAATTACAGATGATTTGTATTTCTTACTGATGATGTTTTTTTTTTAAAAAGCATTCACAGCAGAACAGTTCCAGGAGCATCAGGAACAGCTGGCTCTCATGCAGAAACAACAGCTGGAACAGATCCAACAGCAGATAACTGATGTTCCCAACCACTCACAGGTAGGGGTGGGTTGGTGTGAGTGTAACTCTCATTGAGATTTGAGGCATTACAATCATTCTTATGTATGTATGTGTGTGTTTTTTTTTTTTTTATCTGTAGGCTGTTGTGTCAAAAATGCTGGATTCAGCCAGCGCCCATTTTGCTGCCTCTGCTCTGCTCACCTCTGATCAGCTGTTGACCCTGAAAGTCAAAGAGGATGGTGTTATTGGAAGTGGAGTAAATGGCATCCTTCAGGCATCAGGTGCGCTGACTTAAACAATTATAATAGAAGAATTAACACAAAAGCAGTCCTAACCTACCTGGCAACCATGAAAATAAATGTAAAATGGTCCCAAAATATAAAAACAAGATGAACTAAGCAGACAAAAACATAATCCCCATAATAACACGTTCAACATGGTGTTAAAATCCAAATAAATAATAGGAAAAATAGACCTATTTAAAAATAGATGGCTTTTAGCTGGGTGACTCAGAGGGTAGCACTGTCGCCTCACAGCAAGAAGGTCCTGGGTTTGATTCCTAGGTGGAGCAGTCTGGGTCCTCTCTTTGTGGAGTTTGCATGTTCTCCCCATGTCTGCGTGGGTTTTCTCCAGGAGCCCACAGTCCAAAGACATGCAAGTGAGGTGAATTGGAGATACAAAATTGTCTATGACTGTGTTCGACATTAAACTTGTGAACTGATTAATCTTATAACTACCATTTCTGTCATGAATGTAACAAAAGTGTGACGTTAAAATCCTGATAAATAAATGCTTTTGGGGGATTAATGACAGTGAAAAGACATGGAAAAAGTGCAGTGTTATTATTAGTTTGGAAGCTTGCTGTAACATGTCAGCCATCACACTTCAAAACGTCTTATTTTAGTCTTGTGTGTGAATTCTGTTCCAGGGGTTTATAAGAGCTCACACGTGTCTACATCTTCTATCCACACAAGTCCATCTCCAATGAGGTTGACCTCAACCCCTGCTAGCTTACCCACTGCTAACAGTACTAACTCCACTACGAGTTCTGTCCACAATATTCACTCCCCCCTCAGCAACCACGGGAACAGTACTGCTAACTCAGCCCCCCAGCTTCTGATTGGCAGCAGCATGCAACAGCAGCATCTCCGTCTCAGCATGGCCACACCCCAGATCGCCACCCTCAACTCTCGCCACCTACCCAGAAGTCTCGGCGGCATGCCACCTGCTGCCTTGAAGCTAGCAGCCGCTGCTACCAACTGTCAACTCCCCAAAGTCACCACTGGGTGAGCGTCTTTGGTTTTAAAATTGTACACACAATGAAATGATGCTACACCGGCGATGTAAAGAAACTAAAGCGGGAATTGTGTGTGCTTATTTACAGGGAGAATCATGAACAGGATAAGCAGCCCCTCAACAGTATAGCGGAAAACACAGTCGCTATGGAGGTGACGTAGTAACTGTTGCCTGGGCGACAATTTCCCACCCACTCCATTTCTTTGGTGCTGTGCACCAATCGCTTCTGGGAATGCAAAGGGACAGCGGGTTTTCACAGCAGCTGTCAGACCTTGACAGCAAATCTCAATTTTTTTTTCTTTGTCCTTTTCTCTCTTTTTTTAATATATTCATCACTGTTAATAAGAGAAAATCCATATGTAAATTATGAATATGGCCAATATTCAATGTACAGAAACTGCATAATTGTATAAAGTAAAAAAAAAAAAAAAAGGTAATTTCCTCCACCCTCCAAAAGTGTATATATGTTAAACCTGAATACAGATTTGTTCATTTGTGATATTTTGCACTTAGGATATTACAAAAATGATCAAGCAGAAGGAAAGGGGAGGAAAATAATATTGAGATTGAGTGTAAGCTGTGTTGCACAAGAGAATGACTAAGTCATAGTGTTGTGCATGTAAGGAAACCTGCTGTTTTACCTATTTATTGTGCTGTGTTTACACTTTCTTTTTCCATGAACACTGTACCCTCATCTGTTCCTGTGGTGTAGGTTTTTGGCTAGCTTTACCTTTTTTTACATTGTGAACAGCATCAGGTTCTTCATTCTCTTTCCAAATCACATGAATGCAACACAACCTTTTCCTTCCTCCTCCCAATCTTTTCAATCATGTCCCCAGTTTGTTCATTTCTAGTTCATTTTGGTGTTTTTGTTTGTGGGTAGGCTGTGTGGATTTGGGTCACTCTGTGGGTATGGTGGGTGGAGTGGAGTGTAGGAATCTTCCATTAACTAAAGATCCCAAAACAAGTGATGACAGGTCATGAAGTGTTCACTCGGAAGCATCTGTGGCTTCCACCTCAACTAAGCACTGTTTTGTTTTATTTTTGTTTGTTTTGTTTTATTTAGTGATTATTGCTGCTTTTGTATAATTTCAGTTCCTTTTAATACTCTGAATTATCGTTTCCCCTTCCCATATTAATTTCTTTGTACAACAGAGACAATTATTTTTGTAACTTTTGTTATAGTTTTGTTTCAGTTCTTGTGGTGAAGCGACTTTGCGCTTCGCGTGGTGAAAGGCATTGTCCTTGTCAGTAGCCGTCACTGATAAGCGAATGCAGATGATTGTCCATTGTTGCTGTGCCCGTGTCTTTATTTCAGCAAAATGGCAAGATTTAAAAGGAGCAGGAAGCTTCACATCCAGCTCCAGTTTCCAACAGACTTCAGACTATTTCATGTCCTAAAACCACAAGTAAAAAAAGGTGTGCCTTCCTTTGGGAATATGCTGCTTCATCTCTTCCATGAAGAGGATAGCTCTCGGGCAAGACTGCAGTCCTGCAGTTCTAATTTGTCCAGAGCCTGGATCTCCGATACCCAGTCCACTGGCTGAACTAAACCTCCGTCTAGTCAAACCTGGTGGCAGCTAAAGAATTAAACTATTAAAAAATTTGAGGGGGAAAAAATAAATATTATTGAAAAATCAAGAGGGGAAAGATGTGACCATTCACACAGAAATCTGACAATAAAACCCAGGTTATGTGATAAGGTCTTGTTGTGCATTTATTGAGAGAATCTGAGTGTGTGGGAATGAATGAAATGCTGCCACTGCTGAAAATGTCCTAGTATTAAAACAAGGAGCATAATCTACGTATTACTGGGTCCATATACACATTAGGTAAAATTTAATATTCTTTACATAAACATTTTGTTGTGTATTAGTTAATAAACTAAATTATTTTGTCAAATTGCATTAAGAAATATGCAGTATGTTTAATAGGAATGTGTAAAATGTCTACGTTTTTTTACTGTACATTTAAAAACTTTTTTTTTTTTTTTTTTTTTTTTTTTTTTTTTTAGATTAGATTAGTGATGCTAAACGTTTACAATTAATCTAGATCTAAAACCGTTGTAAACTTATAACATTTAGCAGGTGTTTAACTCCAAAGCAACTTAACAATTGTAAATAAATACAAGCACTTAAGGGCTAGGGGTTTTGCTCCAGGGTCAAACAGTGGCAATTTGTCAGCGGTGGGGCTTAAAACAGTAACCTTTTGCTCTTTAGTCCAGTACTTTAATTTCTGAGCTACCACTGCTTAATTTTGTAGCTTTGCTTTTCTAATATACTAAATATCTATTCCAGATTGTAAGGCAATATAGGAAAAAACTGCATTTAATCTTAGAAATGCACTGGCTAAACAAAGTGAACTGTGGGTGGGCTATACTGCTATAGGAAATTAGCAAGATGTAGAGGATCTAAACCTTTTTAATGGCTTTATGTCATAAGCAAGACTTTCTTGGAGTGTAAAATGCATAAAACCCCAGTAAAATGATTACATCTTTTTTGAGAACAAAAGCATCCCACATTGTGTAGGAACAGAGGAGCAATCTATAGGCATTATGTAGTGAGAACATTGTGCTTTGTTACTTAACTGATAATTTGAAGTATTAAATATAAAACTTTAAATGGAAATTAAATAATAAAGCAAGCACCAACGTCCTTATCTGTAGTTTTTAGTTTTACTAACCAACCCATATGACTTGAGTGTTATTTGAAATTGGAACTCTTGTTTTTTTGTTTTTGTTTTTTCTTTGTTCAGAAAAGTTGACCTCCTGCACATGTCTTTGTTTAAGTTATGTTAGTAAACGAGTGAAAATGAACAAGTGAATTACATTAACTTTATGCTATCAAGATAAAAAGAAATCACTAAACTAGCAGCGTGATTCTAAAAACTTTTTAGAGATTAGAAGCATCAAGCTGTGAAATGGATAAAAAGTCAACATGACAACAATCTGACAAATAAATCATTTCAGAACTTTGTGACCTATAATTAATTCAATTGAAGAACAAACTTCGAGGGTAAACACACTCTTATAATAGATGTGGCCGTGTTCAGAATGAACCAATCACATTAAAACTCGTGTTAAATAGTACAGTGACACCTGCCATCAGTTATAATGATTAACTCCAGATAAATTTCCGCTGTTATAGCGAGATTTTCTTGATGTTTATAGCAGATGTTACGTCCACAAAGAGCTTACGAAGTACAAGTCATATTAAAAGTGGAAAAAATTATTTCTCTTGGTCTAATTTAATCTATTATGAATTATGTTACTCAACTACATTAGCTGTAAGCCTGCTTTACTGTCTGGTAATGTGTGGGAGCATTTCACATAGCTAAAAAATAATTTGCCTCTTACTGTGACTATAGGAAGACGTTCCACATCAACAACTAATTGAAATTCTGACATTATGCAAAGCTGGGTAAAGTGTTTTTCTATGATTTTTACATCAGTAAATTTTTTTTTTTTTTTTTAGCATATCTGAATATTAGGCGGCTGTGCATTCACCTGTGCCCCATTTTTATATTGTGATTACCGCCTTCCGATTTTAATACATTATGCCAAGTAAATGGTTTATTTAAATGCTGATTTCTAGCTGACTCACAATTTAAACATCTTAAATAATGCATGTGTATATACAATATGGACAAAGAAATTGTGAAAATATCTGAAAAGCTGTCTTAGAAGAGTTAAAAAGCGGCCGCTCAGGTGGCGCAGCGGTAAAAACACATGCTGGAACCAGAGCTGGGATCTTAAATACATCGTATCGAATCTCAGCTCTGCTTGCCAGCTAAGGCTGAGCGGCCACTTGAATAATGATCGGCCTGTTGTTCAGATATGGGCGGGACTAAGCCGGATAGGGTCTCTCTCCCATGCAATTACGACCTCTGATGGCTGATTGATGGCACCTGCACAGAGATGAGAAAAGAGTGCTCTCTGGGTGTGAGCTTCACTGCACTCGTCAAAGTGCAGGTGATGAGATGCAGACGGCATGCTGCCCATGTGTCGGAGGGGGTGTGGGTTAGCTTAGTTCTCTTCAATCAGAGCAGGGATCGGCATTGGTGGAGAGGAAGCATGATGCAATCGGGCAATTGGACGTGCTAAAAGGGGAGAAAATGCATAAATAAAATATTTTTTTGAGTTAAACACCAGGTGGTTTTATCTTTTATAGAAAAAATGACACATTAATACTTGTATTTTAAGTATAGGTACAGTGCTGAACTGATCAGAGTAATATTGTGGATTTATACACTCGGTCATTTGGAACTGCATGACAATAACATGGTTATCAGTTGAAGGTGAATAGATTTTAGGATGTCACCAGTGTTTCACAGGATGGTGCTCTGTATACGCTCTTATGAAGTCGTGCTGCACTCTGGGTCAGAGCTCTCAGCATGCTGTTTGATCTGAGAGGGAACACATGATGGGTAAACAGCAGGTAAAATCAAAGAATCGTGTGTGTGAGTGAGAGATTGAGGTATCCAGCTGAACATCTGAGCACAAGCTGCAGGTTTAATGTTAGCAGAAACCCTGACTTTAAATAGAAGTGTGCATGTGTTATTATATTTAGGTACATCATTAGTGTTTCTTTAAGGTGGTTCTGTAATGTACCTTCCCACCTTCCTGAGCCTGAATCCTGTGGGCTTGAAGCTGGCATGTCATTAAAGCTGCCTTGCTAGATGTCAAGAATCTGGTATAATGAATTTGTGTGTTGCATACACTTACAGTAGTGTTCAAAATAATAGCAGTCCAACACCATTAACCTGATAAATCACTGTTTTTAGTAGAAGTGATATTCCTACACAGCAAAAAATTGACTTGAAAGTGTAGTAGAGTAATGACAACAAAACAAACCCAACAATTAGGACATGCATGCCACTCATTCTGAGTAATCCAAGCATTGATTGAAAGTGGGTTGTTCAAAATAATAGCAGTGAGGAGTTCAATTGGTGAAGTCATTCATTCTGCAGAAGAACGGGTGTCAATTTTGGCCCTTATTTAAGATAGGAGGTGTTTTAATTCTCGTTTTTAAAGAGATTCAGGATGACGAGTTATTGGTATTTTAAGCGTAATTTATTCAATAACAGCGCATTTACATATCACATTACTATTCCGCCATTTCTACTAGCATTTTCCTTACGTCCCACCCACTACATACATACAGATTGCATAATTCAACCAATAGCAAACCGGCATGCTCATTAACCAATCACAGCATCCCTTTAATATGCAATCAACTCCAAATCAATCATACAACATATTCAGTGCAATCATGCATGAATATTACAGGAGGGTGGCAAATGTTGCACAGGTTGGTCATAGCGCATTTCCTTTTGAAATACTGGGTAAAATGGGTTGTTCCAGACATTGTTCTGATGAACAGCGTACTTTGATTAAAAAGTTGATTGTAGAGGGAAAAACATACAGAGAAGTGCAGCAAATTATTGGCTGCTCAGCTAAAATGATCTCAAATGCCTTGAAGTGACAACCAAAACCTGAAAGACGCAGAAGGAAGCGTGGAACTACTGTTCAATTGAATCGAAGAATAGCCAAAATAGCAAATACTCAGTCAATGATCACCTCCAGAAAGATCAAGGAACATCTAAATTTACCAGTGAGTACAGAAGATGATTAAATGAAGCCAATTTACCAGCAAGAACTCCTTGCAAAGTCCCGTTGTTAAGATAAAGACGTGTCCTGAATGGGTTCAAATCTGCCAAGGAACACATTGACTGGTCCAAAGAGAAATGGCTCAACATTTTGTGGACTGGTGAAAGCAAAATTGTTCTTTTTGGGTCTGGTGGCCGTAGACAGTATGTCAGACGACCATCGAGCACTGAATTCAAGCCAAAGTTCACTGTGAAGACAGTAAAGCATGGTGGTACAAAATGATGATATGGGAATGTTTTTCATAACATGGTGTTACATCTATTTATCACATACGAGGAATCATGGATCAATTTAAATATATCAGAATACTTGAGGAGATCATGTTGCCCTATGTTGAAGAAGAAATGTCCTTAAAATGGATGTTTCAACATGACAATGACCCAAAACATCTTGGTTACAGACAAACAAGATTGAGGTAATAGAGTGACCAGCCCAATCCCCTGACTTCAATCCCAGAGAGAACTTGTGTTCTGATATCTGAAACACGTTTTTTTGAGGCAAAACCCAAAATTGCAGAAGAACTGTGGAATGTCGTCTAATCATCCTGGACTGGAATACCTGTTCAGAGGTGCCAGAAGTTGATCGACGCCATGCTACACATATATCGGAAACAATTGTAATGCCACTAAATATTAGTTCAGTAATTTAAAGTAAAGTGAAACCTCAAACATTTTCAGTTTATAGATACATTTTTTGAGTTTTTAAAGAAAATTGCTGGCACTTCTATTTTTTTTAACAGCCTAAAATTCATTTTTCTTAATTTTCTGTAAAGGATTAAAACAAACTGGCTAAATGTTGTTAATGTTTTGATTTAGAATTGAAAGTGGAGTATTTTCAGTGCATTTGCATTTATGGAAATAAAAGTTATTATAATGATTTTGTGCTTTATTCGCTTTTTTAAAATCACTGCTATTTTTTTGAACACCACTGTATATATATATGAAAGCATGCACACACTATAGCATCCTTCAAGCAGTTTTTCCTCATGTTATAGCGCTGTTTATAATTCTATCCATACAAAACAGCAACCCAACGCAATGCACTGTACACCAGAGATGTGGAATAATGTACCACTGACCACGTATTCCACATTGCAAAACACATACTTGTCCGAAAAGCTTTTCAGTGTAGACTTGCATTCAAAATCAGCAGCGATTTCTGATGAGGCAAATCTTCTAAAAGCTCATTTTCTCCATTTAGCCATTTTTTGCTAATTGCTTCATCCTAATCAGTGTTTTGTTGGGTCAGAAACTTTATATGTTTATGTGTACCCAACTTAAACAATGAATGAATGAATGAACTGAAAATGATAATACAAACATTTTAAGAAGCCTTAAGATATAAACCGACTAGGCATAACATGAAGTGAATTACACTGATTATCTATCTCTTCATCACGGCACCTGTTAGTGGGGGGATATATTAGGCAGCAAGTGAACATTTTATCCTCAAAGTTGATCTTTAGAATCAAGAAAAATGGGCAAGTGTAAGGATTTCAGCGAATTTGACAAGGGTCAAATTGTGATGGCTAGACGACTGGGTCAGAGCATCTCCATCTTGTGGGGTGTTCCCGGCCTGCAGTGGTCAGTATCTATCAAAAGTGGTCCAAGGAAGGAACAGTGGTAAACCGGCGACAGGGTCATGGGCGGCCAAGGCCTCATTGATACACGTGGGCAGCGAAGGCTGGCCCCTGTGGTCCGATCCAACAGACGAGGAACTGTAGCTCAAATTGCTGAAGAAGACTGCACAGCTGCAGACCAGTCAGGGTGCCCATGCTGACCCCTGTAGACCGCCGAAAGCGCCAACAATGGGCACGTGAGCATCGGAACTGGACCACGGAGCAATGGAAGAAGGTGGACTGGTCTGATGAATCATGTTTACTTTTACATCACGTGGAGCTTACCTGGAGAACACATGGCACCAGGATGCACAATGGGAATAAGGAAAGCCAGCGTAGGCGGTGTAATGCTTTGGGCAGTGTTCTGCTGGGAAACCTTGGGTCCTGCCATCCATGTGGATGTTACTTTGACACGTACCACCTACCTAAGTGTTGTTGCAGACCATGTACACCCTTTCATGGAAACAGTATTCCCTGATGGCTGTGGCCTCTTTCAGCAGGATAATGCCCCCTGCCACAAATTAAAAATGGTTCAGGAATGGTTTGAGGTGCACAACAATGGGTTTGAGGTGTTGACTTGGCCTCCAAATTCCACAGATCTCAATCCAATCAAGCATCTGTGGAGGCCCCACCTCACAACTTACAGGAGTTAAAGGATCTGCTGCTAACATCTTGGTGCCAGATACCACAGCACACCTTCAGGGGTCTTGTGGAGTCCATGCATCGAGGGGTCAGGGCTGTTTTGGCAGCAAAAGGGGGACCAACACAATGTTAGAAAGGTGGTCATAATGTTATGCCTGATCAGTGTATAATATCATTAGCCCTGATTCATTCATTACAGATGAATATAAAGTGAGAATCTCACACTGCTGTTGATAAAAACAACTAAAAGGTCAAATCATCATCACCGCTCAGAGTGTGATTCACCTTTTCTTTTTCTCTGTTGTCTACTCAGAAGATACAAAAATACAAAAGCTGGGGGCAGTCTGCGAGAGCGTCTCACAAAATGAATTTATTATTGTGGTTTTGTTTATGACATCATTTGTCATCTGATATTTATAAACTGCATGTTTTTCATGATCTGTTCTGGTGTTCTCTAAGCAACAGTGTCCCTTGAAAATCTCAGTCATCATGGAAAGATGTTATTTGGGAATAAACATTTACACTTTCAGGAGTGAGTCATCAAATCAACAAAAAAGCTCTGAAGAAAGAAACAAAGATGATTTTGAAGCATTTCCAGGCACAGATGCAAACAGAATAGGATCCTATGTACTGCTTTATAGATTTGAAACACCTCATGGACGTATCTTGGATTTTAGACGTTTAGCAAATGGAAATTGTCCCCCAGTGGTTTGCTGTTTAAGCAGTAGTGTGGTTCATTAATGGTTTTACAGCCACACAGGCTTAATATAGGCTTCTAAGCAAGCCAAAGGTGACTGGCAATTTAAATTTCTCTGTAATGTAGTTAGAAGTAAAAACTTGGTAAAAGTGAAACTCAGCAGGAGGAAGCCCATTCTTCATTGCCTTCCAGAGTAGGAAATCAATTGTCTGATTAGAAACTATGCTTAGTTCACATAGTTTATGCTTCCAGTGTACTTGGTCACAAATCCCTTTGTCTAAAAGCATCTGCTAGATGGTTTATATGTGAAGTAAAATACATCCAACACAAGGTATTAGTGGTATTACATTTGAAAAAGCATAGTGAACTGTAACTGTGCCATCCAACCCATATGACTATACATGTACTACAGTGTATCACAAAAGTGAGTACACCCCTCACATTTCTGCAAATATGTCATTATATCTTTTCATGGGACAACACTATAGACATGAAACTTGGATATAACTTAGAGTAGTCAGTGTACAGCTTGTATAGCAGTGTAGATTTACTGTCTTCTGAAAATAACTCAACACACAGCCATTAATGTCTAAATGGCTGGCAACATAAGTGAGTACACCCCACAGTGAACATGTCCAAATTGTGCCCAAATGTGTCGTTGTCCCTCCCTGGTGTCATGTGTCAATCCAGAATTACACTGGAGTAGCTTGTCAATGATCTCAAGGGAGCTGGGAGCAGAGAAATGCTGGATATGACCCCAAGAACACCATCCCCACCGGGCATTTCTCTGCCTCCAAACACGGCGAGTGGAGTTGATGCCAAAGAGCTCAATTTTGGTCTCATCTGACCAGATCACATTCTCCCAAGCTTTCTCTGAATCATTCAGGTGTTCATTGGCAAACTTCAGACGGGCCTGAACATGAGCCTTCTTGAGCAAAGGGACTTTGCGGGCACTGCAGGATCTCAATCCATTACGGCGAAGTGTGTTACTAATGGTTTTCTTGGTGACTGTGCTCCCAGCTCCCTTGAGATCATTGACAAGCTCCTTCCGTGTAATTCTGGACTGACCTCACCTTTCTCAGAATCATTCTTACCCCACCAGGTGAGATCTTGCATGGAGCTCCAGAGTGAGGGTGATTGACTGTGATCTTGTATTTCTTCCATTTTCGAATGATTGCACCAACAGTGGTCTCTTTCTCACCAAGCTTCTTGCTGATGGTCTTGTAGCCCATTCCAGCCTTGTGCAGGTCTACAATCTTGTCCCTGACGTCCTTTGATAGCTCTTTGGTCTTGCCCATGGTGGTCGAGAGATTTGAACGGAAGAAACTGATTCTGTGACAGGAGTCTTTTATACAGGGACAGGACTAATTTGTGTGCCTCATGGGCACATAACCGGTCTGTGGGGGTCAGAATTCTTGCTGGTTGGTAGGGGATCAAATACTTATTTCCCCTAATTAAATACAAATTAATTTATAACTTTTATTTAATGTTTTTTTTCTGGATTTTTTGTTGATATTCTGTCTCTCTCTGTTAAAATAAACCTTCCATAAAAATTATAGACTGTTCAAGTCTTTGTAAGGGGGTAAACTTACAAAATCAGCAGGGGATCAAATACTTATTTCCCCCACTGTATCTTGCTACTGCTTTTTGTAATAAAGGGGCAGCACGGTGGCTAAGTGGGTAGCACTGTCGCCTCACAGCAAGAAGGTCCTGGGTTCGATCCCCAGGTGGGGCGGTCTGGGTCCTTTCTGTGTGGAGTTTGCATGTTCTTCCTGTGTCTGCGTGGGTTTCCTCCGGGTGCTCTGGTTTCCTCCCACAGTCGAAAGACATGCAAGTGAGGTGAATTGGAGACACTAAATTGTCCATGACTGTGTTTGATATAACCTTGTGAACTGATGAATCTTGTGTAATGAGTTCCTGTCATGAATGTAACCAAAAGTGTAAAAACTTGTAATAAAGACTGACCATTTTTTATCAAGTTCGGAGAGATGTCCTTCCTTCCTTTTTTCCTTACAACTGGCTTAAAAATCAGGATGAGTACACTGAAAGCCAGACTGTAGGCCTGAAAAACTCCAGAAATGTGTAGTTTGCAAACAAATATGAATTTGCAGTTTCCATGTAACAATGTACTAGCCAGTAGTGTGCAAACTAGTATGAACAGATGCTATGAGATGTTAATTACAGTGTTTTTTGCCACTTGTACACATGCATACTTCACAATTATGCAGCAAAGCAACAAAACACATAAAAACAGTCCCCAACCCACTGTGGAGAATGTGGAAAAAATCTGAAATTAGAGTATTAGTGACATTTGGCAGATTGTGTGATTTGGCATCCAGCAAGGGGATTTGCATGCACCTGTTTAGAATGAGGCTTGATCATGTAGAGGGCTTACAACAGATCTTCTGTTCGTCATGCACCTGCCTAGCCCCATCCATTTAGCTGAATGGATGCTGGAGAGGCAGAGTAAGGGGGTAGGGAGGAAAACACCAGAGTGGTTTTTCTTCTGCTTTTATCGTAAGTAGGCATACAAAGCTACAAAATCGCTCTTTGTGGCATTGAAGGAATTAAGAACACAAGACCTGTGCTTCCTCTAGGTACCGCCTGTACCCTCGTGGTCTCTCCTATCCCTAATACAACCATGTCTTCTTCTGACCTCCTCTGTTCCCTTAGCCTCCAAAACTTTTCAAAGCTTCTCTTTCGCTAGGTGCCACTCTTTACCACATCCATTTAAAAAATAAAGAAATGGTGGCCGCTCAGGTGGCGCAGCGGTAAAAACACAAGCTGGAACCAGAGCTGAATCTCGAATACATCGTATCGAACCTCAGCTCTGCCTGCCGGCTAAGGCTGAGCGGCCACATGAACAACGATTGGCCTTTTGTTCAGATGGGTGGGACTAAGCCGGATGGGGTCTCTCTCATGACTGGTGCAATTACGACCTCTGCTGGCTGATTGATGGCGCCTGCACAGAGATAAGAAAAGAGTGCTCTCAGGGTGTATCTCTCCGTACACAACGCTGAGCTGCACTGCACTCGTCAAGGTGCAGGTGATAAGATGCATACGGCATGCTGCCTACGTGTTGGGAGGGGGCGTGGGTTAGCTTCGTTCTCCTCAATCAGAGCAGGGATGGGCATTGGTGGAGAGGAAGCATGATGCAATTGGGCAATTGGACGCGCTAAAAAGGGAGAAAAAGAGGCAAAATGCTTAAAGAAAATATTAAAAAAATAAAAATAAAATAAAGAAATAAAGAAATAATTAATGCCTAACACTACGTTATTCAACCCAGCTTTCTCAGTGACTCCAAAGAACTTTCACTTCCCTCACTGAACATTAAGATGCAAATTAGGTTCTTTTTTTTTTTTGTCTACCAACCTATCCTGTCCTCTTTGGTCTTCTTTTGATCATTCTCATCCCCCCTGTGGTCCACTTCTAAATTCTCCTTGCCTCTTAACATCTCCTGCTCTCTCTCAACCTCTCCTCTTTCCTTCTGCCATCTCCTTTCCTGTAACCTTTTGTTCTCTCATCTTTTTTTTCTGACCTCTCCTTTGCCCTTCTGTTCTCTCTTGTGCTTTGCTGACCTATCCTGTCCACTTATTTTCCTCCAGACTGCCTCTGTACTCCCATCTCACTGTATTTTTCAATCCCTTTGTGTCCTCTTAGGTCCTCTCTTGGCTTTCACAAGCTTTGTGCTTTTTTTTAGAGAGAAAAGTAATCTGGGATTATACACCGATCTGGCATAACATTATGACCACCTTCCTAATATTGTGTTGGTCCCCCTTTTGCTGCCAAAACAGCCCTGACCCGTCGAGGCATGGACTCCACTAGACCCCTGAAGGTGTGCTGTGGTATCTGGTACCAAGATGTTAGCAGCAGATCCTTTAACTCCTGTAAATTGTGAGGTGGGGCCTCCATGGATCGGACTTGTTTGTCCAGCACATCCCACAGATGCTCGATTGGATTGAGATCTGGGGAATTTGGAGGCCAAGTCAACACCTCAAACTCGTAGTTGTGCTCCTCAAACCATTCCTGAACTATTTTTGCTTTGTGGCAGGGCGCATTATCCTGCTGAAAGAGGCCACAGCCATCAGGGAATACCGTTTTCATGAAAGGGTGTAGAAGGGTTCAAATCCTTACGCTTGCCCATTTTTCCTGCTTTTAACACATTAACTAAGGATAAAATGTTCACTTGCTGCCTAACATATCCCACCTACTAACAGGTACAGTGATGAATAGATAGATAATCAGTGTTATTCACCTCACCTGTCAGTGGTCATAATGTTATACCTTAGTCAGTGTACATTGATTGCACAAAGCTTCAGGCTTAGTGTTTGATCCTAAGTTTCAGGTAACGTTCTAAAGGGACCTGACATTTCTATTAAGAGAGATGAAATTTTTGAGTGCTTTTGAAGGCAAAGCACCAGAAAACAATGGCAGTTGATATATACTGTATTTTGCATCATGCTCTAGTACAACAGTAAAACTCTGCTTATTGTCTTATAATAGTAATGTTGTCAGAAACAGCTTTAATATACTGACTGCTTATTTATTAATTATGATTAGCATGTATACTTGTAATGAACATTTTGCTATTGGCTTTAAAGTTTATCTATGCTCATTATCTGTAGCCATGTGGTTAAGGTACTGGACTAGTTATCAAAAGGTTGCCTATTCAAGCCCCACTACTGCAAGATTGCTGCTGTTGGGCCTTTGAGCAAGACCCTTAACCCTCAATTGCTTAGATTGTATACTGTCACAACTGTAAGTCGCTTTGGATAAAAGCATCTCCTAAATGGCAAAAATGTAAATCTATTTATGTTCATGATCATTTAACTGTTCTGCATTACTGCCATGTTCACAATATTATACTGTTTTTTTAATTAATAAAGCACGAAATGTCGTTGATATGAACCTCAAAAATATGTTTTCTATTTTGATTGGCTGCCATAAGCTTGTCTGTTATTAACTGTTGACTAATGGCGGTTTTTCATTTATAAAACCATCCTTCTGAATCAGAGAACAGAGATGATTTTTCAATCAAACCAATCCCAAGGTAGATGTATTAATAGCTTAGAAGGTTCTGTGTAAATAATAAAACCTGAAATTTAAAAAGAAGATCCTTCACCATGACCACCATGAGTTTCAAGTGGTATTGGAACTCTGATAAAGATACCTTTTTTTTGGATTGTGCTGTTGCTATGAGTGATGAGGGGAGAAAATCCTTGTAAAGTAATTTGGCAAACAACCATGTTTGAGTAATCAATACCAAGATCGATGAAAAGCATCTCAGTGAAAAAGCAGACTGAAGATAATGAGTAGACCTGGACTTTCTGGTACATTGTCTGAATCACTTAACGTTTTCATATAAAACCTCTCACAATTTCAAGTATTTACAATCATCCATAAAAAAATATGATGAATTAAATATAGATTTATTCATATACTGAATGTATCCCAAGAAAGTTAATAATAATAATAATAATAATATTTAATAAATGCATTTAATAGAAAATGTCTAAATATATAAATACTAAAGTCCCCCTAGGTGTGTGTGTGTGTGTGTGTGTGTGTGTGTCTCTGTGTGTCTGTGTGTCTGTGTGTGTGTGTGTCTGTGTGTGTCTGTGTGTGTGTGTGTGTGTGTGTCTCTGTGTCTCTGTGTGTCTGTGTGTCTGTGTGTGTGTGTGTCTGTGTGTGTCTGTGTGTGTGTGTGTCTGTGTGTGTGTGTCTGTGTGTGACCTGTGTGAGACCTGTGTGAGACCTGTGTGAGACCTGTACGGGGTGTTTCCTGTATTTTGCCCAGTGAATTGGACTTAACGTGACCCTGAAGAGGATTAAGCGGTGGTAAAACAGACAATGAATGAATATATAAATAAGTATTGATGCATGAAATGGAATACACCGAAGAAAACAATTATCAAAAGTGTCTTGAAGCATTAATATAAAAAAGGGACAAACAAATTTTAAATTCTTGTATTTTTCTTATATTTTATATACAAGATCATGGCCAGGTGTCCACATACTATTGGCCTTACTTAGTAGTGCGTAATACAGCAGAGTTATGTTCCTAATACGTCTAATAAGGGTTGGAAGAGGCTGCATCCCACACTGATAGATCAGCTATTGTTGTGGGTGGGGGTAAAGAAGACGACTCTGGAGGGGAGTAGATGGCCGCTGAGTGTGTGGGCTGCAGGATTACTATTACCACTCTCTCCGGGTGAAGATATTTAGATAGAATCGCCAGCATGGATTGATATAAAAACCCCAGCATGACTCCTGCTGCCTATTTATAGCGGCTTTGTAATTGTTTCACTCCTCCACATGGACTCGTATACCCTCAGCTCTGAAAAACATTAGAAGTCTGTGTGTGTGTGTGTGTCCAGTTTAATAATCAATGAGAACCCAAAGTATCCTATTAGTTGCCCTAGTAATGAGATTAACTCGTGTCATTTATGTGTGTGTGTGTGCTTAGATGAGTGCACTCATATTGAATCATCTATAGTTGTAAGTATAATGAGTCCTCAGGTATCACACCACACACAGTCGTACTTTCTCTACTCTCCAGGGGTTTTCTCTGATTTTCTCTACCGTCTCTTTTAAAATCTACTTTCAAATGTCATTTCTTCCACTGTACATTCAACAACTAGCACCGATAGTACTCAATGCTTTAGTTCTGTTACATTTTCTACCACCTTCAATAATAACTGGAGTCATTACCATGACAACACATTACCAAAAAGCAACTGCATCATTATTACTGCAAGTAATGCCATTAACCGAACCCATGTTTAACAGGCTTTAGTTGCACATCACCAAGAGCAGATACAATCCCATTTAATGTACAGCTGGTTAAATTGTCTGCTCTTATTTGTCCTAATGTGTAGCTGAATGAGTGAATGTAAATGTGTCAGTATTTATTAATGGCAAGCACCCCCCACCCCCTTCCCAGTAAAGTTAGTCATTTTCAATTCATTTCTATAGCCTTGATAAAGACGGTAAGTGTAAAAAAAATGAGCTATTTGGTGCAGAGGCAGAACATATAAGATGAATGAAAATTGATTGAGTCAGTGCAGTGAGTGCTCTACCATGTTCAATGAAATTGAATGTCTATGCTGCCATGTTTGATTTCTTGCAGCTCCTCTTATAAACACAGCCTAAGGTCTCACATAATAATACAGTGGTGGTGGTGTAAGTGCTTATTTTCTGATTTTTGCTACATTTTTTCTCCCCACTGTAGAAAAAGCCAGTTTCACATTCCCCACATGCACAATAACAGGACCATGGAGGGCCACAGGCTCACAGATGCTATCTCTGATTTGCACAGCTGTTGGCAGATGTTCAAATATGGCTTTTAGTTTGCATAACATCCAGAAACGTTGCTGACTACCCTGGGCTCAGGCTCACCTGAGACAGACTCACACAGAATTGTTATGTGCTGTGGTCTGATGGTTCCACCTTTTGAAACTGTTTTTGTAAACAATAGTAGTGAGAGAGTGCAGATGCAAGACTGGCCTACCTGCAGTCCAGACCTGTGTCTTATTGAAACTGTGTAGAGCGTTTTGAAGTGCAGTATATGTCAACATAGACACTGGAATGTAATGCATTAAGAATGGGGGAAACATTCCACTTTGACAATGACTATTGGTGTCCTTAGTTTCTAAATGGTTACAGAACGTTTTTTGAAATGTGTTGTATTATATTTATCCTGTTTATACTGTTTTTCTTTGAATACAGGTCAACAAATGTACAAATCGTTGCTGGTGGTTTTATTTCTTTTTTTATATATATATATATATTTTGTTTATGCATTTTCTTTTCCTCCCCTTTTTAGCGCGTCCATTTGCCCAATTGCGTCATGCTTCCTCTCCACCAATGCCGATCCCTGCTCTGATTGCGGAGAACGAAGCTAACCCACTCCCCCTCCCAACACGTAGGCAGCATGCCGTCTGCATCTCATCACCTGCACTTTGACGAGTGCAGTGCAGCTCAGCGTTGTGTACAGAGAGACACGACCTGAGAGCACTCTTTTCCCATCTCTGTGCAGGCAACATCAATCAGCCAGCAGAGGTCGTAATTGCACCAGTCATGGGAGAGAGACCCTATCCGGCTTAGTCCCGCCCATATCTGAACAACAGGCCAATCGTTGTTCATGTGGCCGCTCAGCCTCAGCCGGCAGGCAGAGCTGATATTCGATACGATGTATTCGAGATCCCAGCTCTGGTTCCAGCATGTGTTTTTACCGCTGCGCCACCTGAGCGGCCCCCTGGTGGTTATATTTAAATTTTTTACTGCCCAAATGTTTTTGTCAATGTAGTGTAGCTAGATACATACAGGACATGATGTAATATAAAATAATACTTAGAAAATATGTATATTTATGAATGTGCTGCTATTTTACATCCCTAAAAATAAAACTAATAAAACAGATACTAAACCGGTGGTTTGAATAGCAAAAAAGAAACAAACAATAAATAATGTTATTTTGTCATCGTAGACATAGAGGATGTCCTCTTGCACCCAATGCATGTGAAAAAAAAAACGACTTAATTTTAGCAAACATTGACGTCTTTACATTATATGATTTTTAAGGTGCACCTTATAAGAAATTTATAAGCAATTTAGTGGTTAAGATACTGGACTAGCAATCAAAAGGCAGCTGGTTAAAGCCCCACCACCACAAAGTTGCCCTGTTGGGCCCCTGAGCAAGGCCCTTACCCATTAACTGCTCAAATTGTATTCAGTCACAATTGTAAGTTGCTTTGGATTAAAGCAAATGCTAAATGTCATAAATATAAAAGCCACACTTGTAAGATATAATTAGAATTCCTTTGACATTAAGAACTTCTTGACTTTCTGATATGCTAATGCTATTCCCTTTCCCCACCCCCACTTGGCTGACTCACTAATCTCTCTCTCTCTTTGCGTGTGCGATGTGTGTTTATTTAGGGATTACGATCACGGCACTGTGCATCACACTCCAGATACACACTTCCCACTGTGCTGTCTAGCCATGGAGAACAGGATTAAGAACCCAACAAGAGAATGGTTGTAGTATCCTCCCAAATACCTCTATAAAGAGGATTAATTAATAATATCTGTATACTGGTAAATAATTGCAAAACATTATATAGTGGTACCTTGTAACTCGACGACCCCTAAACTCAAAATCTTCGAAACTCCACACCCTTTGTTGAGAAATTTGTACCCTTAAACTTGACGTTTCCCTTAAACTCAATGTGTGTGCGACTGCTGCTTTGTTAAGCGCTTGGCTTGAGCGGTGTGGTAAAACGTCATCAAAGTGCGCATATGAGACAAATATGCATTTGTGTGGAATAACCGTTAAATGAAAGCATCCACATGTATCTGTGTTTAGCTGGATTTTAAACTCGTGTTATAGCTCGGGGTGCTGAGAATCAGCTTTTCCAATTTTAAAAGCTTTTTGCTTTTATTGTTTACAAAAAGCTGTGACTTAATGTATTAAAAGAATGACACAGGAACATTAAACTTCTCTTTATTATAACTGCTCACATGTTCTCTCCACTATTGAAATTCCTTGCTTGTTGTTTTAGTATAATAAACCACGGTAAGCTTTGTGCACCTGCACACTCCATTGGAAATAATGGCACATCCAGCGCAAAAGCTATTTTGCCGCTTCTCATGTGAATGTGCCCTTACTGAACTCGCTAAGGAATAGGTATTCCAAGATCAAGCATCTCCACGATTAAGAAGCATAAGGAAACAATAAAGAAGTAAAGGTAAAAAGCAGGTTTTATTGTATTTTGATTGATTTTTAACTGTTTTTTTATTGTATTTTAGTGTTTTGATATTATATTTGTGTTATTTTCAGTGTATAAGTGTAAAAAACAACCCTATTATTTTACATTAGCTTAAAATATGTATATGCATTTTCACGGGACCATGGAAGGCGTTAACAGGTTTCCCATACAACCTTATGGAAAAAAATACCTTGAAACTCAACGCCTTTTAAACTCAACCCCACTCCCAGAACCAACTGACATCGACTTTCAAGGTACCACTGTATTTTTTTAAATATTTGTCACCATGTTTTGTATACCTGTTGAATATAATACATGCCGTATATTAAATCTTGTAATCTATATATTACAATTATCAACTTCTACGTATGTCTAGAAACACTAGGCACAATTAAGGAATACACCCTGAACCAGATGCCAATTCATTGCAGGCAATTACAAACTCAACAGCAGCTAATCCACTCCAAGTTTTGGAGGTAGAAGTGGTGAACACCAGGGGAACATTCAAAACTCCTTACAGTGTAACGAATTTTGGGCTAGACGTGACAAGAGGGGCAGACACGCACGCAGAGATGTTTAACAAACTGTTAAATAATAAGAAAACACAAGACAGGATCACACAGGATAGGTTGGAACAACACAAGACACACTAACACATGACCTAAGCTAAATGCTAATGCTAATCTAAATGTACATTTTCAGCATTTAGCAGACGTCTTTATCCAAAGCGACTCACATTACAGTTACAGTATACAGTTTGAGCAATTGAGGGTTAAGGGCCTTGCTCAAGGGCCCAACAGCAGCAACCTGGCAGTGGTGGGGCTTGACCCAGCAACCCTCTGATCACTGGCCCAGTACCTTAACCACTAGGCTACAGCTGGCCCTGTAATCGAACAAAGCTAAACACAAGAAACTTGAATCTAACCAAACCTAAACCATAAGCTAAGCTAACACTAAACATGAACATGTTCTCCCCGTGTCCGCGTGGGTTTCCTCCGGGGCTCTGGTTTCCTCCCACAGTCCAAAGACATGCAAGTGAGATGAATTGGAGATACTAAATTGTCCATGACTGTGTTCAATATAACCTTGTGAACTGATGAACCTTGTGTGTAATGAGTAACTACCGTTCCTGTCATGAATGTAATCAAAGTGTAAAACATGACGTTAAAATCCCAATAAACAAATAAACTAAACATGAACAAGACTAACACTAAACATGAGCAAGAGCTAACGGACAGGAGCGCTACAAAGTAATGAGCTAAGCAAAACCAAAATAACATGTACTTAGAACCTAAAGCATGACAAGGGCAAAATCTCCGATCCACCACAGCTTGCTTAAATCCTCTTAGCATATTCCCTCAGACGAGGTGCAGCTGTGGATAATTAGAAGGAGACCAATCACTGTGAGGGGGTGTTGAATAGCCCCTGAAAACAAACACTCCAAACATGTGCTCCTGAAGAGAGGGGCGTGGCACATAAACAAACTCCAGGAGCATTGAGGCTTGATTCGTGACACACAGACACTGTGTGACCTTAGATAAGGATCGAACCCAGGTCCTTTGGACTCAAACTGCTTTATGACACCCACTTTGGTACCACTATGTTGCCCTATACAAAGTTCATTTGCATACTTCTATTTTATGATTAAATTTAAATGTCTAGATAAACATCATAAGACTGGAAAACTATTCCACATCATTCATGGTCTTTTAAAAGACTGCTAGATAATTAAATGACACCAAACACAAACAAGAAATAATTAATTTGATTTATGAGTGTCTGCATTTTCTTCATTTTAAATGAGTAGTGATAATGCTCAGTCAGGAACTGATTTGTTCCACCACATTCAGTGGCCTCTTCAAATGCATTTTATTAAACATGGGAGCCCTGCCACATTTTTCTTTAATTAAATTCTGTTGCTGATCCCTGGACACTCAGATCACTCTAAATATAAGCTCTTATTCCACTCGCAGGATAAATCCTTTTTAAATTTACTGTCAGACGAAATACCAGTTAAAAGTTTCTTTAATAAAAAAAATTTGTTAATAATCTCAGTTATTTGAATTATTTATTAAGTAATCTTTTTCTAGTGACAATGACGTGTGAAACTGTGAATATGGATTCTGTCCAGAACAATAATCACCAAGCACCTTTCCCAGCGCCAGCTCGCATTTAAAACTTACATAACCACATTAAAGACACGACATGCTTTTCACACTACAGATTTTTAATGTAAGGGGTGTGAAAACTGACAAAGAGGAGACAGCGAACTAATAGATTTATAAAAAAGCAGAGAGGTATAAAATATTCCAGGCTCTGAAGTATATTTCCTGAGCGAATACACCCTCATGAGGCACAGGTGATTGACATTCAAAAGGAATTGACAGATCACACACTACCACCATGTGCCACCATGTTCCATCTGCCAGACAAAAATAGGCTACACAGAGGTACACGACTCCTAATGTCTATCACCCGCTGAACAAGATTCCGCAGCCACCACGATACAAAAAGCACCAATTTTGAACTGGTTTACCAATCATTTTGTTTCTGCAATGTATTTTTCTAAGACTGGTTACATGTGTCTTTACATTTATTGGTGTATACCTATATTGTAGATTTATCTACACCGATCAGCCATAACATTAAAACCACCTCCTTGTTTCTACACACACTGCAGTGAAACTGACATGGTGGTGGTGTGTTAGTGTGTGTTGTGCTGGTATGAGTGGATAAGACACAGTAATGCTGATGGAGTTTTTAATCACCTCACTGTCACTGCTGGACTGAGAAAAGTCCACCAACCAAAAACATTTAGCCAACAGCGCCCCATGGGCAGCGTCCTGTGACCACTGATCAAGTTCTAGAAGATGACCAACTCAAACAGCAGCAATAGTTGAGCGATCGTCTCTGACTTTACATCTACAAGGTGGACCAACTAGGTAGGAGTGTCTAATAGAGTGGACATGGTATTTAAAAACTCCAGCAGCGCTGCTGTGTCTGATCCACAGGACGCTGCCCATGGGGCGCTGTTGGCTGAATGTTTTTGGTTGGTGGACTTTTCTCAGTCCAGCAGTGACAGTGAGGTGTTTAAAAACTCCATCAGCATTACTGTGTCTTATCCACTCCATGTCAGTGTCACTGCAGTGCTGAGAATAAATAATACCTGCTCTCTGGTGGTCCTGTGCGGGTTCTGACCATTGAAGAACAGGGTGAAAGCGGCTAAAAAAGTATGTAGAGAAACAGATGGACTACAGTCAGTAATTGTAGAACTATAAAGTGCTTCTATATGGTGCTGATAAAATGGACAGTGAGTGTAGAAACAAGGAGGTGGTTTTAATGTTATGGCTGATCAGTGTATATTGTAATGAGTAACATTTGTCAGAAAATGCTAGGTAGCAGCTGTGACAGAGTTACTGTAAGGCATGATTGTTTAGTTTTAGAGGTTGGGTTGCGTGCACCGTCGGACGCTTTTTAAATCCCCTTGAGAGGGAACACTTCTTCTTTTCTCATATCCATCATACTCTCACTTTTGTTTTTTTTAGTTGATAGACTGCTTGCCTGCATGCACATATAACGCCATTGTTACAGCTGATCATGCCCAAATTCCTATGAATATCTACTTTCGGAAACTATTTGGTTGTTCCCATTTTTAGACAGTCTGTGACAGAGGAACTAGAGAAACCAACTTCTGTTTCAGAATTGAAAGTAGCAGCATTTGCATTATAGAGTGGGAAAAGCCCTGGACCTGACTTCTACCCTCAGAGTTTCTAAAAGAAATTTAAATATAAATTATCTCCTCAATTGATTAATATTTATTGAGTCATTCAACTCTGGCCACCTTCCTCTAACTTTTACTAAAGCAAAGACCCACTCATCTACTAAACATTGATCTCAAAGTATTATCCAAGCTGCTCTCCTATGCCTGGAATGCATTCTACTGTTCATTATGTCCCAATACCAGGCCTGGTTCATTCAAAATAAGACATTCCTTTTTCAATCTTAGACATACAGTATGTGTAATCTCTAATTCCTCCATCTCCAGCTCTCACAAAGTCTTTATATCATTAGATGCTGATAAGGCTTTTGACAGGGTGGAGTTACCTTTTTATGCTCTTCAAAAATTTGGCTGCAGACTTTGGGTAGAACAAATAATATCCAATCTGAGTATAGTCACCTGTGTTGATCTACCAGGTCCTTGAGCCAACTGTTATTTGTAATCGCCATTGCTTTAAACCAATTACTGGTATACTATGGAATAATACAGACAGAGTTGTAGGTCTTCCCCTATACTGACCTTTTGCTGTATGTTTTCAACTTGCCTGTCTCTATCACTGTTGCTTAGACGTCTGTGTAATCTATAATCTATAATTCCTCCATCTCCAGCTCTCACATCTTTATAAATTCGGCTCATTTTATGGATTCGGGTTAATCTGAGTCACTCAGTAATGTGATCCGGTTCACTTGAGTCACTTGAGTCACTTGTACTGACATCTTGATTGCAATTGATTTACTGCATGAAAATGCATCCAAATATCACTTGTCTTCCGTGCACTCATCGTTTGTAAATAAATCCTTCTCTCTTAATTCTCTCGGCACCTCTCACTTCTGTTGTCAGTGACAAGTTGACACTTTTTTCTAAGTGATATCTTGATCAAGGGGGATAGGGACAAGGAGAGGGGAGAGGGGGGTGGACTCACCTACCGATCAGATGGGTATATTAATGGATCAAGGGTTCAAGGGGGATGCCATTGTAACTTGACCCAGTCAGGCAGCCACAGTGGCACCAAAACAGTCAATAAATTTCCATGGGCAAGGGCTATAATACTCCTTAAGTGGTACAGTCCTAAAGTAGCCTGTAAGCATTTGCATTTTAATAATAATATAACTATATTTTGTTGTTGTTTTGCTTACAAGAAAATATGCTGCATTACTAATCTATACCACTACTACTGATAATAATAATAATAATAATAATAATAATAACAATAATAATAATAATAATAATAGCATGTGCATAAAATCAACCACTTAACAAACACCAGTGTGTTTAACCGCTTGTTTGCTGGAATATTTAACTTATTACTTAGATTCATGGACTGGAGTGAAGCCGGCTCAGCCAAATCACAGTCCGCAGTGTTTCCGGGGAGTCTGTTCACTCGCCTTGCGTACTTAGCAGCAGCCAATCAGAGGACTCATAGGATCCGGGTTAATTCAGACCTCGGACTCATGATTCCTGATTCAGTACGAAGAATCTAATCATTAACCCGGGTGATTCAGGAACCACCCAGCTCTAGTCTTTATATCATCAGATGCTGATAACGCTTTTGACAGGGTGGAGTTACCTTTTTATGCTCTTCAAAAATTTGGCTTTACAAAAATGTTATCTTGAGGGCCTGCAGACTTTGGGTAGAACAGATAATATCCAATCTGACTATATTTACCTGTGTCGATCTACCAGGTCATTAACTGTTATTCGTAATCGCCATTGCTTCCCCTATACTGACGACCTTTTGCTGGATGTTTTTAACCTGCCTGTCTCTATCACTGTTGCTATAGCTACTCTTCAATCTTTCAGCCAAATCTCAAGATTGAAATTGAACTTACATAAGAGTGAATTATTTTCTATTGATTTAGCAGCTAGGAAGTATCCTCTATATGACTTTCACTTTAAATCTGCCTCACATAGTGTTAGGTGTCTTGGAATACAGGTCACAGACATGTTTGAAGAACTTTACAATGCTATCTACACCCTTTATTGACCTGTATCTGCAAAGATTGTGAGCGCTGGTTGGTGCTTAATCTTTCTTTGATTGCCTGTATCAATTCTGTTAAAATCAACACTCTCCCACATTTCTTCTACTCATTTCACATGATTGTCTAAACCTTAAAAACAACATTTTGGCTTCCAATCATTTTCTGCATATGCTCCACTGGCTCCTATTCATGCTTTTTCTTCTTCCTTTCTTGATGGTTCTAATCTTGGTATTAACACTTTTAGAGACTTTGGCACTGTTCTTGCATTAGCAGCTTTTAGACAAGTTCCTTTTGCCCATACACCACCTTTTCGGAATCTATAGGAGACTTTGGGATGAGGATTTGGGGAGGGTATCACCTAATAAGGTGGTTTGGTTGGTTTAAACATGGTCTAGGGTAAGTTTTTATGGTAAAATTTTTTCAACAACTTGCTCAGGTGGGAAATTTCTACTCTGCCTGCTCAGTTGTTTATTATTGCTTCTGTGTTACCCCCTTCTAATTAAAACTTAAAACTAATATCCAAACCATCGACTGGACTGGTCAAAAATGATTAAGAAGACAGATCGATGTAATGCTAAGAAGGACACCGTGTTGGAAGCAGCTAAATGCAAACAGCTTTTTTTTTTACACTTTTTTTAGAGTGGCTGAATTGTACTGCAAAGTGAGCCAGCGTCTTCCAGAAATTAGTGTGCAGTTTAGTCCTGTAATGCTTCATATGCACATTATGTTGCACTTCTAGGAAAAAAATTCATCTTTTTATGCAATGCAGTCTTTAGACGTTACCCGGATATAAATTCATTTTATTCAAGCCTAAAACCAATTAATAATAATAATAATAATAATAAGTTAAACTTATATAGCGCCTTTCTCAATGCTCAAGGACGCTTTACAACATTTTACAATACAATACAATACAATACTTTTACAATACAATACAAAAACTATGAAAAATGCTCAGTAAAGAGAAGTGTTTTAAGCAAAGATTTGAAAATAGTGAGGGAAGACGCAGAGCGGAGAGCCAGAGGAAGGGAATTCCAGAGGCGAGGGGCAGCACAGGTGAATGAACGGCCACCCATAGAAGCCCGCTTGAACCTGGGTACAGCCAATAAGTCAGAGTCAGAGGACCTAAGACTGCGGCAGGAAGAGTGATACGTTAGTAAGTCAGCTAAATATACCGGGGCCAAGCCATGTAGCGCTTTAAATGTAAGTATAAGTAATTTATATTTAATTCTCAAAGAGATAGGTAACCAGTGCAGCTTAGCCAGTACAGGTGTAATATGGTCATATTTTTGGGAAAATGTAAGGATCCGAGCAGCAGTATTTTGGATACGTTGGAGAGGGCGGAGGGTTTTGGCAGGAAGCCCATATAAAATTGAATTGCAGTAGTCAAGCCGGGAGGTGACTAGAGCATGGACCAGAGTCTCATGGTGTTAAATGATCATTTAGTGTAGACTAGGCAGCTATTAGTTACACTCCACAAAGCACTTTATTTGCCGTTTGTTGCTTACACAGGTACAACAGTCAGTATAGTGAAGATGATGTGCATTGACAATGCCACAAAACAAGCCATTACATGTCATTAAAATGAGGACATATCAGCTAAGTCTAGAAAAATCTGTCAATACACAGAAATGACTGTGCTCTGGAATTACTACATCTTTCTCTTCTATACGTAATGGGTCCGTCCAACTGCCATACATTTTGGCAGGTGGGCATCAGTTGCAGAATCATGCCCATCTACCATGCCACTAGAAATCAATGCCATTGTATTGATTTCTTTAACCAACAAGCTCTGCAACTTATTGAGCGTTAATTCGATTTAATTTAACTCGATTTAATCATGATTTCTTTCCCACAGGGTTGCTGGCTCCTCTATTTGCAACTTGCTTTTCTCTGGAAACCATGATGCTGGGTTTGATACAGTCCGGTTTTCCGTCATGCAGATGTCAGCACTTCATCTTTTTCCTGGGAACTCAGCCGGCTTTGCGGGACTTTTCAGCCATCACAGTGGAATTGCCCTAAACTGGCGAGTTGCTTCCAGAGCCCCCACATTTGGATTCATGCTATCCATGTGGGCTATGCCAGTAGGTAGAGTGGTAGTCCTGCTTGTTTTATAGCCACCCCAATTTGTTCTGAGTTTTCTCCATGTACACTTTTTTTCTCAAGAATGTGATTGTCGCAGCCTGGTGGATTAGGCAGCTAACCTAGTGACAAACAGTTCAGATGTTCCAGCTACACCTATTGCTAAGAGATCAATTGGTAGTTATATGCTTCCAAATTTGGCAGGATTTTTCTAAATGCTTTTTGCTGTTCTGTAATTTGCCCCGTGTGTAAAGTGAGGTAAATAACAGCATGGTTGGAGAAACTCTAGTGGCTTGAACAGAGCCCTGACTTGGAATAAATTAAACCCAAATTCCTTTTTTGTCCAAAATCAGTGCCTGTCCTGCTCTTTTGACTAAATGGGCATAAATTCAGACACTTCAAAATTTTGTGTTAAGATTTTTGAGAATATTGGAGAATATTGAGGTTTTAATCTCAAGGAAAGGGAGGAACTTCATATTACTGCTCATGGTTTTGAAATGAGATGATTAACAAGCTCATGGTCCACATACCTTTGGTTATAAAGTGTATATAAAATGTCACGTTCATAAAGTGTATATAAAATGTTCCTCAAAGCTTTATGTAAATGTTTGATTTTAATTACAATTTTAATCAATGGCATGGTCGTGCAGTGGGATATTCTGTTAGCACACTACTGCTGAGTTTGAATCTCAGCTCTGCTACTGATCGACTGGGCAGGTCCCTTAGCAGGTACAACTGGCAGTGCCTTCAGCAGACAAAATTGGCCACTAGTCTGCTGAATGCAAAAAGACCTGACTAAAAAACAGTGTGTAAGAACCCTGGTTAGTAGCCTGAGGCACCTGTACAGAGGTGGAGGAACAAGGAGATCAGTACGTGTCTCTCACTGCGTGTCTACGATCTAGGTCCCCAGCAGCAGAAGGCTATTTGGAGGGAAAGGGAGACGATACATAAACAAAATACAAAAAATGTCAATCAAAAGAGAAATGGTTTATATATAAGTCTTTTATAAGGTCCTTTTTTAAAACTAGATTGTATTATGCCTTTAGGTCTTGTGTTTCTATGGTTTCCTGAGTGTTGCATTCTGCTTAAGGTCAATCATAAGTGGAATTAGTTGTTGTATATTAATAGCAGTAAATGTAGTTTGTGCAGCTGCAGTGCTCGGCTGCAGGCAAGCTGGTTTTATCAGCTATACTGTCATAATGTTTCCAGCAGGGGTCAAATAATTAACCTTGAGAATATTGAAAACCACAGTAGAATACAAACACAATGGGCTGGAATGACATCAAGGACATTACTATAGTAACTGACTGAAATATGAAGGCATGGTAAAGTCTTAGCATTCACACTTTTGTTGCCAAGGGAACTTCTTCATTCATAATATTCAATGAAATGCAGTGCTTGTTGTTATGCTAGGCTGAGGAAGCATGGACCGTGGCTAGGAATATACTGTCAACCTTTATTAGTGTTGTTTATCATGCAACACTCAATTAAAATGTGCTATTAATTGTGTTGCATGATATAATGATAGAAAATTGATAATCAGGTATTGGGCTTTAATTATTAATCTTAATTTAATTTTATTTGAGAAGAGATGTAAAAAAGTGGCAATGATCACCCTGGGAACCAGCTTAAAATATCTTTTCCTTGGTTTAACTGACCAATAAAAGTGCTTCAACCCACATAATCTCAGAGTAACTCATTACACACATATTTGTGTATTAGCACTTTTAGTTTTAATGGTTTTGGCCACCTTGAAAATGCCATGAGAATACCTTCAATGTTTCAGCTTGTCTGGCAGGTGTAGATTAATTCCATAATCCTTTCAAAATGACTTTATAGTTTTGACTCAATTTTTCTGTTGGAATATACACAACGATCAACCATAACATTAAAACTACCTCCTTGTTCCTACACTCACTGTCCATGTTATCAGCTCCACTTACCATACTTTGTAGTTCTACAATTACTGACTGTAGTCCATCTGTTTCTCTGCATGCTTTGTTATCCCCCTTTCATGCTGTTCTTTAATGGTCAGGACTCTCCCAGGACCACTACAGAGCAGGTATTATTTGGGTGGTGGATCATTCTCAGCACTGCAGTGACACTGACATGGGGGTGGTGTGTTAGTGTGTGTTGTGCTGGTATGAGATTTTGAACACATCACTGTCACTGCTGGACTAAGAATAGTCCATCAACCTAAAAATATCCAGCCAACAGCGCCCCGTGGGCAGCGTCCTGTGACCACTGATGAAGGTCTAGAAGATGACCAACTCAAACAGCAGCAATAGGTGAGCGATCGTCTCCGACTTTACATCTACAAGGTGGACCAACTAGGATGGAGTGTCTAATAGAGTGGACAGTGAGTGGACATGGTATTTAAAAACTCCATCAGCACTGCTGTGTCTGATCCACTCATACCAGCACAACACACACTAACACACCACCACCATGTCATTGTCACTGCAGTGCTGAGAATGAGCCACCATCTAAATAATACATGCTCTGTGGGGGTCCTGACCATTGAAGAACAGGGTGAAAGCAGGCTAAAAAAGCATGCAGAGAAACAGATGGACTACAGTCAGTAATTGTAGAACTACAAAGTGCTTCTATATGGTAAGTGGAGCTGATAAAATGGACAGTGAGTGTAAAAACAAGGAGGTGGTTTTAATGTTATGGCTGATCAGTGTATAATGTATAACAATATAATATTCCTAATTAATACTTGGGCTATACTTTTGTTTTTCTTTTGCCATTAAACATATTGGACTTTTAAAAATACTCTTCACTGTATGGTAACAAGGTAACTGTGTGATGTGGATATTAATCAATCATAGCTCTATAATAGTAGTCTGTAAGTGTTACACTATATGGCCAAGTATGTGAACACTTTCTAATTATTGAGATTAACTGTCTTAACATTAATAATATTCTCAAAAGCTGTGGCAACATTTTAGGGAAGCATAAAGACATGGTTTAACAAGTTTGGTGTGGAGAAACTCTTTGCCAAAGAAAAGATGGATGACATCCAGTCACTCCAGGGATTGCTTTAGCTATAAAATTAGATTGAGTCCCACGTAAAAGCATAATATTAATTTAGCCAGTTGGAAATCTGCTGTGATGGACATTCAAGTTTTAAATAAGACAGGGTTTGCACATCCTTTAAAACAAAGATGGAGACCAATTCCCTTTTTGGCCTCTTATTGCTTTCAGCCAGTGACAGTCAATCACCACTGAGACTTAACTAACAAATACAGTCGTGTTCAAAAAAATAGCAGTGATTTTAAAAAAGTGAATAAAGCACAAAATCATTATAATAACTTTTATTTCCCTAAATGCAAATGCACTGAAAATACTACACTTTCAATTCTAAATCAAAACATTTAAAAAATTTGACCAGTTTGTGTTAATCGCTTCCTTCTGCGTCTTTCAGGTTTTGGTTGTCACTTCAAGGCATTTGAGATCATTTTAGCTGAGCAGCCAATAATTTGCTGCACTTCTCTGTATGTTTTTTCCCTCTACAAGCAACTTTTTAATAAAAGTACGCTGTTCATCAGAACAATGTGTGGAACAACCCATTTTACCCAGTATTCAAAAGAAAATGTGCTATAACCAACCTGTGCAACATTTGCCACCCTCCTACCTTAAATAAGGACCAAAATTGACAGCCGTTCTTCTGCAGAATGAATGACTTCACCAATTAAACTCCTTACTGCTATTATTTTGAACAACCCCTTTCAATCAATGCTTGGATTACTCAGAATGAGTGGGATGCATGTCCTAATTGTTGGGTTTGTTTTGTTTTCATTACTCTACTACACTTTCAAGTAAATTCTACTAAAAACAGTGATTTATCAGGTTAATGGTGTTGGACTGCTAATTTTTTGAACACCACTGTACATTAGGCTGAAACCAATTCTGAGGGGAAAAACACATTTTGGGTCACAGTTGTGACTATGGGGTGATACCGTGGTACAGTGGATAGTGTTGGTGCCTTGCAGCTTCAACTTTAGTTACATGTATGTACTTTTGTCTCTGATCAATGATTAAGTGTAGGATGCTCTGTAATGGACTGGCATCTTGTCCATAGTGTATTTACCATTTGCGTTGCGTGAATAAACAAACAAGAAACATTCACAGAGTCACATTAACAGATAAAATTTACTGTCTTGTTTTTATGTGATTAATAATAACAATTGTAGCATAATGCAAAGCTACTATTTGCCCAATTATGCCATAAAATGGGAATGTTGTACACAGACTATACTGGGGCAGTGGGATGTTTAAAGCATACAACACACAGTAAAGTAGTTTACGATTCAGCTGTATTTTTATGTGTGCATAGTAATATTGTTCTTGACCAGATGGTGTAAATAACCTGCACTGTGTGTATAATTTGGTCATACTAACAGACCCACTGCTGTAATTGGTTTTTGTAATTAGGGCAAAATTATGGCAGACGGTTAGAAGCAAATGAACAGCATGTGAACACTAATGAATGCTTTCTCTCGTTGGTTCACTCACTCCCTTTTCTACCTCTCACTTCATGTAAATGTAAATTTATTTCAGACTTTAAAGCACAATAACGTGTTCAACACATTACTGGACCAGTTACAGCAAATAACTGTCAATGAACTGTCATGTTGGGTGGGTACTTTGCACTGAAACCTTTAAACAAATGCATTTGTGAATTAAACTTTACTTTTTCCATTGTTTAAATTATCCCTAAAGCCCTAGAAACTTATTAAATGATGTCTTATCTCACATTTTGACGTGTTGATCTTTTTTTTATATTTAATTAAGAATTCCCCTTTCTGTAAGGATGTGCTTAATAGCATCTGTGGGCAACAGCGCCACCCTGTGGTCAATAATAGAATAAACAAATCTTAGAGCCTATGGCCTATAATAAAGAAAAAAATATATAATTAAATGTCAAGGAGAACAAATTAATTGATCGCTTAAAGTTATGATTAATAAATGATAATGTTTAGGTTTAAGTTTTAAAAGTGTAAAGTTTAAAAAACTAGGAAAACTGAAATAAGTGAAGATGTGTATAAACGTGTGCTACCATTGAAGGTTGGTGTTGATCCTTCAAACCCATCTTTTTTTGCATTTTCCCCAGTTCTCCTCCCAATCTAGTCATATCCAATTACCTGATTGCATTTTTCTCCCACTCCTGACTAAGGAGAGCCATGACTAACACACGGGTTCATATGGGGCTCAGTCTCGCACATGGAGAGTCATGCACTGATGTACTGATCACCATTTTTGTGCAGATGCTATCAGTCAGCCAGCAGAGGTCAGCCAGCAGAGTAATGAGGAATCTCCTCTGGCATCCAACCTGAGTGATGAGCCAATCATTCCCTTTATAAGTGCTCAGCATGCTGGTAGTCATGAGTTCAGGTCACATCAGCATAAATAACTAAACAACATGTAGTGTACAAAGCACCGTAAAATAAATCTATAAATGACCTACACTGCATAGCAACATATATTTTTTTTTATTACATTTTTTTTATCATACCTTACAGCTTATCTGTATGCCTGTGTAACATCTCTTAGTGCTTTTATCTGCTGGAGCATTCCTTTCCGTCTGGAATGTATTTTTTATGTCCAAATATACCTACTTCAATTACATTGTTCTGGTGATTTTTTTACCCCAAAGTGAAAAACTGATTTAAAGAGCAGGAAGGGGGATGCTGGGGTTGCCACAGGCCCTCTACAACTTAAACAACTTAAGAGTGAAATCAAGTATAAATTTGAAACAGGTAAGAAGAATCACATTTACATAATATATTATCATGACACTTGCTGTATCAGCCTGCCAATGGAGCAGGAAAGACTTGATATTAAATACTAAATAGTGGATTAACTGGATTTTGACCAATGGATTTTCTCACCCTTGGAAATATAAATATTTTTTGCTTGAATATTTACCTTCATACTAGAAAAAAACTTAAAAATTACAGAAATTTAACTGCATTGTATATTTTAGTCAAAGAAAATTTATTCAATTATATATTGCATCACCTATAAAAAGCATAGTAATATTTATAACTACCATCAACTGTCATGTAATTTTCTACTGAACTTTTTTAGAGAATGGATAGTTAATCAACGTTTAGGTATGACCTTGCCGAGATACCGACAGCTCTAAGGCTAAGAAGCAAACAGCAAAAATGTACCATGATAACGCTAGGAAAAAAACATATCACAAAGAATATTATTAGTCTGTAATTAAAGATATATGTTTTGTTTTGCCAGTCTGCATCTGTTTCTCTGCTGCAAGTGTTTTACTGCAGCATTCTATTTCTAGCACAGGTCCTCTGTGATCAGCTAGTGTCTAGAAATATCTAAAATGCATTTACTAAATTTTAAAAAAATTTGTGAATTAAATGAAAATGTGTTTAACAAATCAATGTATAAAAATCTATTGAACCAACTTAGTTTATACACGTGTTTAATTACAAATATACACTGATCAGCCATAACATTAAAACCACCTCCTTGTTTCTACACTCACTGTCCATTTTATCAGCTCCACTTACCATATAGAAGCACTTTGTAGTTCTACAATTGCTGACTGTAGTCCATCTGTTTCTCTGCATGCTTTGTTAGCCTGCTTTCACCCTGTTCTTCAATGGTCAGGACTCTCCCAGGACCACCACAGTGTAGGTATTATTTGGGTGGTGGATCATTCTCAGCACTGCAATGACACTTACATGGTGGTGGTGTGTTAGTGTGTGTTGTGCTGGTATGAGTGGATAAGACACAGCAGCGCTGATGGAGTTTTTAAACACCTCACTGTCACTGCTGGACAGAGAACAGTCCACCAACCAAAAATATCCAGCCAACAGCGCCCCGTAGGCAGCATCCGGTGACCACTGATGAAGGTCTAGAAGATGATCAACTCAAACAGCAGCAATAGGTGAGCGATCGTCTCCGACTTTACATCTACAAGGTGGACCAACTAGGTAGGAGTGTCTAATAGAGTGGGCAGTGAATGGACACGGTATTTAAAAACTCCAGCAGTGCTGCTGTGTCTGATCCACTCATACCAGCACAACACACACTAACACACCACCACCATGTCAGTGTCACTGCAGTGCTGAGAATGCAGTCATCCATTACCCAAATAATATCTGCTCTGTGGTGGTCCTGTGGGGGTCCTGACCATTGAAGAACAGGGTGAAAGCAGGTTAAAAAGCATGCAGAGAAACAGATGGACTACAGTCAATAATTGTAGAACTACAAAGTGCTTCTATATGGTAAGTGGAGCTGATAACATGGACAGTGAGTGTAGAAACAAGGAGGTGGTTTTAATGTTATGGCTGATCAGTGTAAGTGTGCTTTGCAAAGAGTGAAAGGCATGCAGGCACATATCCAAATAAAACAGGTGCTTTGATACAGTTCATAAAGACACATCATTCCACACTTCCCTTCCCATTGATGATATCTCAGTTGTGTATGGAATGTACATTAATAAGACTTGTGTTACATACATCAGGTCAAATTCATTTGGGAATATTTGTGAGTGAATAGGCATGGTGGTGCAGTGGGTAGTGCTGTCGCCTCACAGCCTCAATTTGATTCCCCGGCCAGATGCCCAGGGGAGCTGTGTGCATGTTCTCCCTTTGTTCTTGTGGGTTTTCTCTGTGTGCTCTGGTTTCCTCCCACAAGTCCAAAGACATACAGCTACTAAAAATTGCCCTAAGTGTGTGTGTGTGTGTGTGTGTGTGTGTGTGTTTGCCCTGTGATGGACCGGGGTGTTTCCTGCCTTTTGCCCAATGATGTAATGATGAATCATGCGGTTGTATGACACAAGTGTTTAAACCATTTTTTTACTGGGTGCACGGCAGAAATAAACCCTGGACAGACAAACAGGGTACAGATTCATCAGATAGAACCACACAAATAATGAAATTATTTCTAGGAGCAATTTAGAGTAGCCAATCTCTATCCTTCATGCTTTGGAAAGTGAATGGAAAGTAAAAAATGTCTTTTTTATTTTATTTTTTTTATTTTGGGTGGCTTTTACAAGCCCAAACAGTCTGCAGTTTTACTTTGTTCCTACTCCAAGACCTGAGCCAGATATTCTAATTTTAATGTCTCTGCTTACCTGCTCATGCCCCATATTAACTGCAATAAAACAAAAATGCACACCGAGAGAAAAGGACTTCAAATGGCCACACTAAATAGCTTATTTCCTAGTTATTCTGTCACTGTTTAATGTGCCAGCTGCTGAAGTAATTTGGCAGTGAGCCTCATGTAGAGTTCATCAAAGGGCTCTCATGTGGCACATCTAGCACACCAGTGCTGAGATTTCGAGCTCTAGCTTTTGAATCTCAGCTCTACTAATGGTCAGTCAGGCTATGCTAGGGGGAGGGCTGGAAAAGGATTCTTCATTGCTGCTGCAATTATGGCCTTTGCTGGTTGGTCGATGGGGATAATTGAGACCAGTGTATGACTCTCCATTTATGATACTTATCCCTGTATGAACCTGTAGAAAAGAAGCAGTTGTCGCAGACAGCCGAAGTCTGTCATATTGTAACAATTAGTTCTTAGTTCTGTGCTATACCTGTTCTATCTTTCTCTATTGCAGTGCAGACGTTTTGTATTTTTTTATGTTACTTTGTTTCTGTTAATTTGGCCACCTTATTTATTTATGATTGTCCTCATTTTGATAATGGTTTTGATATGGCCATGTTTTGTTTCTTCAAAATCTTTTGGGCTTTTAAAGCATTTGACTTTAATATACAATAGACTTCAGGTACAAGCCCTACATATCCTGGCAGACAACGTACAGATGAATTACAGAACAGGATTTTGGTTTCATTATATTCATTCAGAGTTGTTGACCCAGTTCCTGCACTTAACGATCAAAACAAATATAGGCGTCTACTAACAGGGGAAAAAACCTAAATCATACATTGTTTAAGCTTTAGATGACAGCATTGCTTGTGCCTGAGTAATAATGTGACTAATGTGAATAATCAGTAATCAATACATGTGTTAGTCCATTGCAGTGGTATGTAAGATATTATACCCAGGAAAAAATTTACTGTTAAATTTCATAGTTAAACTGTAAACTTTAAACATCAGAAGAGATGACTATGAACTATTCTTAGTTAAACTGTAAACTGTTAATTGACTAAAACTGTACAAACTTAATTTCACAGTTCAACAATATCATGTTTACAGTTGAACTGTAAACTTCACAGTCAATATTAATAAACACTGGAAGAGGTGACCATGAACTTCATAGTAACATGAGAGTTCACAGTTGAACTCATGGTCAAACTGTAAAGGTGACAGTAGAACTACGAACTACGTATTATGGTTCAACTGTAAAACTTCGCAGTAAATTTTTTCCTGGGTAATTACAACAAGCAGAAGGATATATGCAACATTAAAACAATTCTCTTTTACCACCTCAACAAGTATAAGAGAAACACCAACAATTCCACATTTTAAGATGTTTTTAGGTCCTTTTTAGGCTACAGAAATCCTTTGGGAAATGACATAAATTTTTCAGAAGGACTAATATTGTCTGAGGTGGTGGCACAGTGTATTAACTTAACAGATGTACAGTGTATCACAAAAGTGAGTACACCCCTCACATTTCTGCAAATATTTCATTATATCTTTTCATGGGACAACACTATAGACATGAAACTTGGATATAACTTAGAGTAGTCAGTGTACAGCTTGTATAGCAGTGTAGATTTACTGTCTTCTGAAAATAACTCAACACACAGCCATTAATGTCTAAATGGCTGGCAACATAAGTGAGTACACCCCACAGTGAACATGTCCAAATTGTGCCCAAAGTGTCAATATTTTGTGTGACCACCATTATTATCCAGCACTGCCTTAACCCTCCTGGGCATGGAATTCACCAGAGCTGCACAGGTTGCTACTGGAATCCTCTTTCACTCCTCCATGATGACATCACGGAGCTGGTGGATGTTAGACACCTTGAACTCCTCCACCTTCCACTTGAGGATGCGCCACAGGTGCTCAATTGGGTTTAGTCCATCACCTTTACCTTCAGCTTCCTCAGCAAGGCAGTTGTCATCTTGGAGGTTGTGTTTTGGGGTCGTTATCCTGTTGGAAAACTGCCATGAGGCCCAGTTTTCGAAGGGAGGGGATCATGCTCTGTTTCAGAATGTCACAGTACATGTTGGAATTCATGTTTCCCTCAATGAACTGCAGCTCCCCAGTGCCAGCAACACTCATGCAGCCCAAGACCATGATGCTACCACCACCATACTTGACTGTAGGCAAGATACAGTTGTCTTGGTACTTCTCACCAGGGCGCCACCACACATGCTGGACACCATCTGAGCCAAACAAGTTTATCTTGGTCTCGTCAGACCACAGGGCATTCCAGTAATCCATGTTCTTGGACTGCTTGTTTTCAGCAAACTGTTTGCTGGCTTTCTTGTGCGTCAGCTTCCTTCTGGGATGACGACCATGCAGACTGAGTTGATGTAGTGTGCGGCGTATGGTCTGAGCACTGACAGGCTGACCTCCCACGTCTTCAACCTCTGCCGCAATGCTGGCAGCACTCATGTGTCTATTTTTTAAAGCCAACCTCTGGATATGATGCCGAACACGTGGACTCAACTTCTTTGGTCGACCCTGGCGAAGCCTGTTCCGAGTGGAACCTGTCCTGGAAAACCGCTGTATGACCTTGGCCACCATGCTGTAGCTCAGTTTCAGGGTGTTAGCAATCTTCTTATAGCCCAGGCCATCTTTGTGGAGAGCAACAATTCTATTTCTCACATCCTCAGAGAGTTCTTTGCCATGAGGTGCCATGTTGAATATCCAGTGGCCAGTATGAGAGAATTGTACCCAAAACACCAAATTTAACAGCCCTGCTCCCCATTTACACCTGGGACCTTGACACATGACACCAGGGAGGGACAACGACACATTTGGGCACAATTTGGACATGTTCACTGTGGGGTGTACTCACTTATGTTGCCAGCTATTTAGACATTAATGGCTGTGTGTTGAGTTATTTTCAGAAGACAGTAAATCTACACTGCTATACAAGCTGTACACTGACTACTATAAGTTATATCCAAGTTTCATGTCTATAGTGTTGTCCCATGAAAAGATATAATGAAATATTTGCAGAAATGTGAGGGGTGTACTCACTTTTGTGATACACTGTATATTGGTAAACTGTATATTGGCATCCACGACCAAAATCACTAGTGTATTCGGTATACATTTGTATTGAAACTGTTATTTAGTTCCTCTTGCTTTAGGTCTGTTTAAGATATGGCAGAGTTGTTTTAATCAATGGAAAAACAAGTATATGATGATGCAAATGAATGCTGTAAAAATTCTAAACTCAGTCCACTGTGTCAATTTATTTCCTACACTAGCAAAATGTGGCCTGTTTGATATAAAACTGCAAGAAGGTCCTGGGTACGATCCCCAGGTGGGGCGGTCCGGGTCTTTTCTGTGTGGAGTTTGCATGTTCTCCCCGTGTCTGCGTGGGTTTCCTCCGGGTGCTCCGGTTTCCTCCCACAGTCCAAAGACATGCAAGTGAGGTGGATAGTGCTGGCGGGCGGCACGGTGGCTAAGTGGGTAGCACTGTCGCCTCACAGCAAGAAGCTCCTGGGTTCGATCCCCAGGTGGGGCGGTCCGGGTCCTTTCTGTGTGGAGTTTGCATGTGTGGGTTTACTCCGGGTGCTGCGGTTTCCTCCCACAGTCCAAAGACATGCAAGTGAGGTGAATTGGAGACACTAAATTGTCCATGACTGTGTTCAATATAACCTTGTGAACTGATGAACCTTGTGTGTAATGAGTAACTACTGTTCCTGTCATGAATGTAACCAAAGTGTAAAACATGACTTTAAAATCCTAATAAACAAACAATGATATAAAACTACCCAAATGTGACTGTTTCCTATACAATTAATTCATAATTAATTGTGCAGTCCTAGTTTTGGTATGGTCATTTTGTAAGTTTATGGACCGTATGTTATTTCCATTCCCTCAGTCATTCATGTGTGTTTATGCAAAAATTCCACACTGGTGATTATATCAATGAGGTCATGTCATGGTTAAGGGAAGCTAACTAGGCTAACAGTTTATTACAGAACTAAGCGACCTTGTCGACGTGGCTGGGCATAGCAAGCATTCAAATGTTATGGAATTGACTTTTCTAACCGTGTGTATTATTAAATATAAGATATATAAGAATATAAGCAGTGGATGCAGTGTGTGTACGATTTTTGCTGTAGGGACTGTTGTCATGAGCCGCATCCGCCCCTTCAGGACACAGCAGTGACGTCATCGAGCATCCGCGCTCCACCAAGAGTCGAACCGGGAGGGACGGAGAGCCGCGTACAGTGTCAGGTTCACCCCGCTATGGCAGCTGCCTTATTAGCGGGACATTAAGACGAGACATATTCGAGGACAACTCTGTGAAACTGTACAATTGCACTACTAATCGAAAGGGTTTTACTTGAGGCGCGGCCTCCTCCCGGACGGACGGACGGAGCAGGATCTGTGTGGTGTTGACACCCCGATTTGATCTGGGGGAAAGATGGCGGCCCCGGCGGAGTGCACCATCAAAGTAATGTGCCGTTTCAGGCCACTGAACAAATCCGAGGTGGAAAGGGGGGATAAATACGTCCCTAAATTTCAAGGAGACGACAACGTAGTGGTTGGGGTAAGTCTGCGCCAATGTATGTATATATCTGAACCGCTGCCTTAGCTAGCTTTCCATTGTAAATGAACGCTAGCTAGGTAACTAGCCAAACCTAACCCAGAGATGGGCTGCGTCCCGAAATACAGCAGTGAACGTACCCTAACAATTATTACCCTAACAATGAGTTATGTGCTTGATTTAGCACACTACTTAGTAAGTTATGCGCAGTTTAGGAAGGACGCCCATTGTGGCCGAGCCAAGTCCAATGACGGTCAATAGCTAACGTGAGATAGACATTGTAGAACAGTTGGTATCATTTGCTATAGTCTTAGCTAGCAAACGTAATGTGTGTATTTTTACTTAAAATCTACGTATATTTTATTCTAACCTTTAATATAGCTGTGTTTTAAACCGCACTCTGCCTTAGTAGTAATATGTACAAATAAGTGCACTACCATTGCCAGTTTGACACAGTAGTTAGTGTACTAGGATGCGGTTTATGACCGAGCTTGGATATGCTAACTGAATAGCTCCCTAGCCCAGCAGCTAACAATTGTTGCATTTTATTATTGACTTGTTTACTTTGTTACCAGGTAAGCTAGTTATTTATATTGTTCATACATTTTAATTACTGCGGGAAAAAACTTTAATTTCAGAGCCGTCGACAATACCTGTTATTATCATAATAATGTAATGGGCAGTCCGCCCATCTATCCTTAACTTTTCATTCTTTCTTCTTTGTGCCTTTAGTAGAAAACTACTAGAACCCCAAGTCCTATTAAATACACAGCATCAAGGCTTTATTCAAATATAAATAATGATAATACATGAATCGCACAATTTGCAGAGTGATTGTGCGCTTCATTATTTTAAAAGGAAGTTGGCACAGCATCACTGCTGCAGTTTGTTCATCATTCCGAACTTGGCCCACCTATTCACATATGCCAGTCAAACAAAAGCAAACAACCCATATTGTCAAATGAATTTTATTTAAATGTAACTTACTAAAATAATTTCGAGTGCATTACAACATGTAACAAACTATAAACAGGCAAACATGTCATGGCCTGCCTTTATTTGACTTTTAATTAGGAATACTGTTGAGCCACCAAGAAAACATAACAGTAGTTAATATATAAATATATGGTTTGTATAAATATACTGTATATGTACAACATAAATATATGGTTTGTATATGGAGGTAATTGACTTTTGGATTCTGGTTAGTATTTAGATGACAATTACATTTTGCAGCTTGCACTTATTGTTAAAACCAGCTGCTAGAATTAGATAACAGGTTGAAGATGTTATCAGGTTTAGATTAGGGATGCAAATTTTGCTGATTGCTTTTACCCGATAAAAGTCTTAATAAGACAGATTTATAGTGTCTTATTAAAACATATAACCAAAGCCGCTCAGGTGGTGCAGCGGTAAAAACACACGCTGCAACCAGAGCTGGGATTGTCATATAGAATCTCAGTTCTGCTTTGCCAGCTGAGGCTGAGCGGTCACATGAACAACGATTGGCCTGTTGTTCAGGTGCGTTGGACTAAGCCGGATATGGGTCTCTCTCTGTCAGACTGGTGCAATTACGACCTCTGCTGGCTGATTAGAGGCACCTGCACAGAGATGAGGAAAGAGTGCTCTTAGGGTGTGTCTCTCCATACACAACGCTAGGTGGCACAACACTCGTCAATGTGTGGGTGATAAGATGCATATGGCTTGCTGCCCACGTGTCGGAGGGGGCATGGGTTAGCTTCGATCTCCTCAGTCAGAGCAGTGATCGGCATAAGCGGAGAGGAAGCATGATGCAATTGGGGGAAATTGGACGCGCTAAAGGGGGAGAAAAAGGGGAGAAAATGCATAAAAAAAATAAATAAATAAATAACCAAGCTTTATATCGAAAAGTTACGCATGCTTTATTGATTAATACAGTGTAATGAACTGTCCTGTAATGTTATGTAGAACAGTAAGATGAACATAAACACAGTGAGCAAAATCAGCATAGAATGTAGATTTTAAACCAAGTCGGTAGCAAAAACTTGATTACAAGTTCTAAGTAAACACACTAATCATAATTTATAGAGATGCAGCCGGTATATTTAAGGTTTTCCTGACAACTTTAGTATGTAATTATTATAAGATGATAAGCAGAGTTTTACGTTTTATACTGGAACACAATGCAAAATATCCACATCATTTTTCTAAAAAAACAAAAACATGTTACACATATCCCACAAATCCATGTGCAGAGTTTAACATGCAGTTTGACTCCATACTAATGCAAACCGGCTTCACAATTTGTGATTTTTGATGTGTAATATTTTTGCCATATATTATTTAAATAATATAAAATGCAGTGAATTTAAATAGTGTCAATCTAAATACAGTCTTACTTTGTTTAGACTGTAGCTCTGCTTTAGCAGTGTCAGCTGATTTAAATTAATGTCATTTTTAACTGTAAGCATTAATCAAACAATTACTTCTCATGTCACTTATTGGTTAACCAGTTAATCAGTGACATCCCTAGTTCAGACTGATTAAAATAGTTTAATATGGCTTAATATTAAGCAAACACAATTTCTTGACTTAAATTAAGTTTTACTCACATAGGGCTTACTAATGTTATGTTCTGTCCAGGCATCATATGCCAGCACACAAACATACAAAGAGTTGAGTTGTCATGTGAAAATGTTAGGCAATTATAAAGCTAGTGACATGGTATTTGTGTCCTTGTTTTGTCTCCTAAACATTTTATTTCTATTCTAGAAAACGCAAAACTAAAAGAACTCAAGTGTAGGTGACCTTTAAGCAATCACAGGAAGCACGGTCCTTAATATCTCACACGTTTGCTTTACTACAATAGAATAAAAACAGTATGAAGAAAACTTTCTTGTAAATGTCCTACAATCATTTTGTGTGCTTTCTTGTAGGACTGCACATGAACAACTGTAAAAAGTTAACATGCTTGACTCAATTTAAAACCCCAAACACTGTCACAATTGTCACTGTTCATGTTTACATGTTTATTAGGCTTTGTATACTCTAAAAACATGTGTAATTAGAATCCCTTTACTTCACTACATTGTATTCTGGACATGTTAAACGACATTAGTCCAGAAATAATGTTTCAGAAAAGACATTACAGGTCCTGTCTATCTGCTACACTCATTAACCATTAACATTGGCTAATATGTGTGCCCAAACGATACTGGTTAGGGTCTTATGTAAGATAAACTGTTGTTTCTTGATTCAAGCCTGACTTGCCTGACAAAAAACTGTTTAGCCTTTTCTTTGTAGCTACTTCTTTCTAGTGTGTGCTGTCGGGTATTGTTAAGTAAATGTGGAGGAGGTGTCACTTCAGGATGTTCATTAATTGCTCCAGAAAACCTTCGTTAGAGTTTGTTTGTTCGTTTATAAGGATTTTAACGTCATGTTCTTACACTTTGGTTACATTCATGACAGGAACGGTAGTTACTCATCACACAAGGTTCATCAGTTCACACAAGGTTATTTCGAACACAGTCATGGACAATTTAGTATCTCCAATTCGCCTCACTTGCATGTCTTTGGACTGTGGGAGGAAACCGGAGGAAACCCACGCGGACACAGGGAGAACATGCAAACTCCACACAGAAAGGACCCGGACCGCCCCACCTGGGGATCGAACCCAGGACCTTCTTGCTGTGAGGCGACAGTGCTACCACTTAGCCATCTTCGTTAGAGAAGATCTTGCTGATTGCATTACTTGTGAGTTACACATCACTGTTTCATAAAAGACATACAAAACACAGTGGTTGTAAAAATAGTGGTGCAAAGTGTGTATTTTAAAAACCAAATTTTAAAGAGATAGGATTGCTGAATGACTTGACAACTAAATTGTTTATAAGCAGCACTCAGATCTTAGTCAGACTGAACTTCAGCTGCATCATTGGTTGTTTGACATGCAGTGTGTCTGAAGGTGCAGTGAACTATTATTAATTGCAAAAACAAGCTAAGACTGAGGTTTCAGATGATTTGCTACGTTTTAAATATTTGGTCTGGTGTTTTGTCAAAATATATAAAACTTATGACTTATACCCAATAATAATAATAATATTTTTTATTATCGTATGTTTTAGTTAGTGTCTTCTCAGTTCATTTTTGTTTATTTCGGGACACATTATAGCACCACACTAGGTGTGGCTTTATTGTTTTAAAATGAGTTTTCAGTAGAAAAGACTAAGAGTGGGGGGTGTTACAGTGTGAGTTCCCATGTTATGTCATTGTAGCTGGACCGCAGTGTAAGCATACAGATCAAAGCTTTTGACCACAACAGAGTTGTCAGCAGCGCAAACGTTTTCCAAAATCCCAGTGTACATCCAGCTTAATAGAGAAGTGCATTCTGCGTTATACATAATTAAAAAGGGTAAAGTGTGCTTCTTTGAGGCAGCCTGCACATAAATTGTCAATCATCACAGTGATGCATTGGAAATGGGATTAGCTTGCACAAAGTTTGCTGACTTTTTTTTTTATCAGTGTCTGATTTATAAAGATGTTCTTTTAACATTATCTGTCATTTAAATGTGATTTGCTGTTATAAATTTGATGATTTGCCAAGCACAGCACTTGACAATCTAAAGTGTAGCATATTGTACAGTGTGTGATGTGTACAAAGATAATAATCATAGCGACATGAATGAAAAAGTAATAGCTGTAGTAGTGTATGTGCGCACAATATTAAGCCAATGGTCCCTTTAAATACCACCTTTAAAAATAATGTGTATTTTTAATTTTTTTTTAAATCTGGTCAAACCTGAAAGCACACATCTAAAATTGCCATTTTAGAAAGACCTTTGACATAGGCCTTAGGTTAATGTATTAAATGTGATTTACATTCTTGCCATGAATGTAACTGTGGTGTTGACATGGCATTAAATCCATAATAAACCAAGTAATAAATAAATCCAGTTGTTGGCTTGTACATTTCCATGCTTTTCTTTAATATTTAAAAAATTGTCATGTGTTCATGGTGTGGCTCACACTACTCAGGCGTGTACCCTTGTTAAGTGCTTGTATGGTGGCACTGCTTGGTAACCCAATTTCTCCAGTTGTTATTTTCCAGCATGTTTGAAATTCTACAATCAGCCATGCAGTCTGCATGAGTGAGAATGGGCGTGTAAAAAGAATGAAAAGTATGCTGAGTGCATCACAAAGCATCCAGCATACCCCCTGTGTCAGGATGCACACAAAAGAGAAGAAAGCTGTCCTCTATCCCATAATAATAATAATTATAATAATAATAATAATGATAAATAGTGTCCTAAATGATTTCCTCTCTTGATGGATAAATATTTTGTACACCCTGTATAGTAAAGTACGGTTTGAGGCACACCCACCAGCTTCTCGGCTGAAGCTGTGTCTCTGAGCTGATCAGTTTCCTGATCCATGTGTCTCAAACACCTCATGATTTAAAATTGCTTACAAATTTTGTATAAAAATTAAGATTTTAATAAAAGAAATCAATATTGTAGCTAGTTTTGTACAGCTCTAATTATAAGGTTCTATTGCGGAGTTGGTCCAGAGTATGTTGGCTTTTAACATTGCAGGACAGGAATAGATGACATCTATCTAGATTTAGACTAGAGTTCTGCCAAATACACACAGTAGGAAATTCCTGTTGGTTTAAATGTTTCATCTGTCGTTTCTACAGGCTTTGTCTTTGTATTGCTTACATTTGTACTTGTTTATATCTCTATCTGTCCTTTATTTGCCTTATGTGTACAGTGTCGGTTGGTTTAGGTAGTTACATCCGCAATTTGCCTTCATGAGCCAGTGTGTTGTATTTAGCGTTGTTTTTCACTGTTAGGAGTTACTTAATAGTTTTCAAAAAGCTTTTGCAGCAACCAATAATTTTAACCTGCTTCATCTGTCTTAAGCAAGAACACTTTACAAGGAGGTAGCTCTAATGGCCAGTTGATTATTTTGCACTGGCAACCCACATAGTGAAAATATGAAGTCATAACTTAATTGAGTAAGAGGTGGGTCAAGAACTATGACAAGACATGTAACGTGTTAGTAATGGCAGAGTGGCAGAGTAATGACGGATGGTAAAGCAGGCCTTCTGGATCCACCATAGCTGACATAGCAGCCTAAGATGCAGAAGTAGATTTATTGTTTTATTTATTAAAAAAATTATCCGATTGGGAAGCAAGATGGAATAGATCAGACCTTTATTTGCTTTTTACAGCTAAAAACTACAACTGAGCATAAACACAGATTCCTGCCATGAATGTCATAGTTTTATTTCTGATAGGTTTTTAGATTAAATGTATATTATATTAGAAAGTATATTATTTATATTATTGATATTTATTTAGATGAAATGACTATTATATATTTTTATAATTATATCAGTGAGTGTTTAAAACTTGACCTCAATAAATAGGAGGGCTGTTCATGTAGTTTTTGGTCATATAATGTGCTTTGACCTGACATCAGTAGGTAACAGAGAACAAGAAGCAGGGCTTACTGTCACTGCTTTGTAATCTATGTTGGTCTGACAAAAAGGGTCCATTAGTTGTTTTAAAGGATGAAACAAAAATCCCTATATCAGTCATTAAGGTTCACTGAGTTTATCCATTAGCATGCGCTTAGCTTGCCAGCATGTGTGGGTTTTTTAATCTGTACAAATGAACTACAGCCACAGAACTTGGCAATATGCAGGATCACCAAATGGATTAGGCCATGACATGGCACTGAATATCTGCCAACTTCTCCACCCTAGTTACTGCAGATCTACAATATGCAGTGTATCTGATAACCAACAGCTAGAATGAACAAATAAACTGTAGTTTAGTTGACTTTTATGTACACTGGCCTTAATTCCTCCAGGGAAAATTACATTTTATAGTTTTGGTAAAGGTTATTATTGAGGAGTATTTTAATTGTTAACAGCTTGATCATAAGCTGTTTAAATTCTGACCTCGTGTTTGTTAGGGTTGAAATTCTGCTTGGTCATTGTCTGAAACTAGCTGTTATACTCTTCCATGTTTTTTCTACTGTGTTAATTATGACACATATAACCACTTGTACTGGCATCAGTATAGTAGCAAATAAATTTGAAAGCATATTAGTTACAGGAGGAAAAACATGCAGCTCTTTTTGGATTTTGAAGATTTATTAAGAGTTCTTTATTTTTTCCATAGTTAGTTTAAGCAGATTAAAAAGCATTTTTTTAATGTTAACTTAAATAAAGATCTGTTATGGTTATTTAAACAGATTAACAGATGTGTGTCCCAGAAGTAAAGTTTAAGGGCAAGAAAAGCAAGCTGTAGTTAGTAGGAGGCTCTGGGTCAACGATTTTCAGACTAGCAATTAATTGAATACTGATGGACTATTGGCTATTGGTTTCAATAGCTTCTACATCGAGAGAATTTTTATTATTCTGTTTTCAATTCAGTAAGGTAACTTTTTGCCTGTCTCACACCCAGTAAGTAGGTTAGTACATGACATGGTGTTCATATTTTAGGTTGTTTTACACAAATGTGATTACATAAAATGAGTGGGCTGCACAGTGGCTAAGTGGGTAGCACTGTCGCCTCACAGCAAGAAGGTCCTGGGTTTGATCCCCAGGTAAGGCGGTCCGGGTCCTTTCTGTGTGGAGTTTGCATGTTCTCCCCATGTCTGCGTGAGTTTACTCCGGGTGCTCCGGTTTCCTCCCACAGTCCAAAGACATGCAAGTAAAGTAATTTGGAGATACAAAATTGTCCATGACTGTGTTTGACATTAAACTTGTGAAATGATGAATCTTGTGTAATGAGTAACTACCGTTTCTGTCATGAATATAACCAGAGTGTGTAAAACGTTAAAATCCTAATAAATAAATAACAGATTGTCACGGTTGTAAGTTGCTTACTGTAGCAGATGAAGGTTTATTGCTGTCCAGTTTGTAAATGCACATCATATATGTATTTCCTCCAGCGTGAGAAAACACTTCAACTCTGCTTTTTCTTTTTTGGTTTCTGTTATTCAGGGCAAGCCGTACGTCTTTGACCATGTTTTCCCGTCTAACACTACACAGGAGCAGGTGTACAACGCCTGTGCTCAGAAGATTGTTAAAGGTAAGCAGGATACAAAAGAAAGACTTGTACTTGCTAATAGTGGTGGTACAGTTCAGTGTGATTATGATTTAGGGTGCCATCATGCAGTTCTAAATTCATTTTAATGCACATTATTCTTGTGGCTGTCTTGTTAAGAAATTTTAGCCTAGCTTACATTTAGTTATTTAGGTGATGTTTATTAATCAGAGCTGGCAGGAATTAATCTGATTGCATATATCATATCCTTTACAAATATATGAAAATAGAAAAGTGCTTTTTCACTGAAGTGTACCTGTAATACTTTAACACCAAAATTAATGAGCAGTTAAAACGTTGGCAATTTATAATCTTGCTGATAAACGTTCTGTATTACTAAACATTTCCTTTTTGCTGTAGATGTGCTTGAGGGTTATAACGGTACAATATTTGCCTATGGGCAGACATCTTCTGGAAAAACACACACTATGGAGGTAAGCTTCTCTAGCAATAGCTTCTTTTTTTACTAGCACTGTGGAACTGAAATGTATGCTTCCACTAAATGCATAATTCAATTGCACAAAATACAAATAATTAATATTAAATATATGTTATTTTTTGCTCAGGGTAATCTGCATGACCCAGACGGTATGGGAATCATTCCACGTATTGTACAGGACATATTTAACTACATTTACTCGATGGATGAAAATCTGGAATTCCATATTAAGGTAAATGAACTCTGGAGTTTTGCAGAGATGAATAGTTATAAGTACTTGGTTTTTTGAATACACTAGGAGCCTTTTTTACATTTTAAAACCTTATCTTCCAGCACTGGTTTACACACATGCAGGATTTACACTACAGTTTACCTGGCTGCTTATTTCAATGCATGGATTTGATCAAATGACTGTTTAAAAAAAAAAAACTTGCATTCATCTGTCAGTTCTGCCTCCTCTATAGTGACCAGTGAACTGTCAGACTGATTTGGTGTTGATTTACTAAGATATTGCAGAAGGCTAAGGGCATTTCCTTACGAAATCACTAATTTCTCCTGTTTGGGTAAATAGAATTAGTTATGAAGTAGCTAGTTTTGTCAAGTAAATGATGTTTAATCCCATTAGTCAAGTTAAAATTCTTCATATGCGTATCTGATTACAAAATTGTTTATACCCCATCTACAAGCTGTGTTTAATATAATGTTATACACAAATAGACCAGGTAACTTGGATCAATTCCATGTTCTAGACTACAAATAACTCTTAATGGGGTATTTAAATGTATTGATTATCAGTATTTATAAGTATTAATTATTTCTAATTTGTTTGTTTTGACAAATATATATTGGAAAAAATACACTTTATTTTTGAGAATGATGGTGATTACATTGCCTTGGTATTATAAATTATTTTGTAATGTGTTTAAATCTTTATAATGTTTATATAGTAATGCTCTGTAAACTAACTTACGTTTTGTTGCTAGGTGTCATATTTTGAGATTTACCTGGATAAAATTCGAGACTTGCTGGATGGTAAGTGTAATTATTTTATTATCACTGTTTTAAATTTGCATTGCAGTCACGAAACACATCTAACGTAATGCAATGTTTTCCTTTCAGTATCTAAGACTAATCTCTCTGTGCATGAAGACAAGAACAGGGTTCCATACGTCAAGGTAAAATATAAGACTTTCACTGGTATCAGAGAAGCCACTTGTGGGGGTTATTGTGTTCAGAATAGAAGTAATTGATTGTCTCACTTGTTCTGCAGGGTTGCACTGAGCGCTTTGTTTGCAGCCCTGAGGAGGTGATGGACACAATTGATGAGGGCAAATCCAACAGACATGTGGCTGTGACAAGTAAGCCAACAGACGTGTTTTCTGTTATTCACAAATACAAAACGGTGGTGTCCTGAAGGGAAATAATTAGAAATAAATAGAGGAAACTATTACATGAATTGCAGAATTTCTTGGTATTTAGTTTGTCCCCCCCTTTGAGATGCCGCATTTCACCTTGCTGGCTGAAGCTGTGTGTGCAGACTCATACAGCAATCTTTTAGATATTATAAGCAAACGGTTTATTTAAAAGTATAAATGTATAAATGTTCTTTTTGTCATTTCATCTTTGCATTTCATGATCTGTAAATGTTTTTGTTCAAAGAAATTCGCACTGCCAATTTCACAAATGTGCTTACTTTTTAGTAGTGCAAAATACTAAGTAATTTGTATAATGTTTACAAAGATCCAACTTGGATTCCCTCAGATTGTTATTCTGATTGTTTGATTTGTAATAAAATCGAGAAAAATGTCGAAAAATTAACGGAATCACCTAGAAAGTAAACAGGATTTACCTTTTTGTTTACAAGATTGTTGAGGATTCTTTAAACGCAGACATGTGTTGTTGCCACATACATTTTAGTCACCAGAGATTTGCAAGTCCCAGGGGTGGTGTTTAGAGCTGCTGTTGTCAACAGCCACAGTAGATATTGGCTGCGTCACCAAGCAGATGATTCAGTTGTTTCGGCTTCCACAGCCCTTCATGCTGCAGTTCTAAGATACATATATTATAGACAAATGCTATGTAGGCCCTTACTTTTCCATGTCTGTGGGAATTTGGACTCATTAACTCAAAAGAGCATCTGTATGGGTGGGCACTGATGTCGGTCAAGAAAGCTGGTCAATTGTTGTACCAGTTCATTTCAGAGCTATTACATGAGGCTGAGGCCAGAGCTCTTTGGAGGCCACTAAAGTTTCTTTGAACCAAGCCTTTTTTCATGTTATAGACCTTACTTTATGCACTGGGGTTCAGTCATGCTGGAACATGAAACGGCCATTCTTAAACTCGAAAGCAAAAAATTAGTTATTACATTATTTATTACACCTGTTAGCAATTGCTGTGGAATTCAGGAAACACGTGCTAAACATGCAGATAATGACAGCAGCAAACAGTCAATAGTAGCAGCAAAAGATATGAGGTGCAATTAGCAGTGAAAAATGAAGCGCAATTGGGCCTCATTTGGACTGGTGATGCCATCAAGACTTGTTTCTCAATGACAATGAGCTAGCGCCACCTCACTGCCTCTGTTTTCCTTTATTTTAACCTGCTGTAATGTCTTATTTATCTGTGTTTTAGACATGAATGAGCACAGCTCTAGAAGTCACAGTATCTTCCAGATTAATGTAAAGCAAGAGAACACACAGACAGAGCAGAAACTGAGTGGAAAGCTCTATCTGGTTGATTTGGCTGGTAGTGAAAAGGTAAATGTCTTTCTTTGTTTATATCCGGTTTGTATTTTTTACTTCGTTTGGTTCCTTGTTTGACTCCTAGTTTGTGGTTATTTACACTCTGTGTGTAGGTCAGTAAAACTGGAGCTGAGGGAGCTGTATTGGATGAAGCCAAAAACATAAACAAGTCGCTCTCTTCTCTGGGCAACGTTATTTCTGCGCTGGCTGAAGGATCGGTATGTATTAAGTTCTGTTTTCATGCACTTTTCAAGCCACCAATAGTTCATGATATTGTATCATGTAATTTATTTTGTGTGCATTTTTCCCCATTTACCTGCTTTCCCTTATTGTGGCATTTCACGAACATGGTATGCATCTATTTCAGACATATGTTCCATACAGAGACAGTAAGATGACCAGGATTCTTCAGGATTCTCTGGGTGGTAACTGCAGAACTACCATCGTCATCTGCTGCTCTCCATCCTCGTTTAATGAGGCTGAGAGCAAATCCACTCTCATGTTTGGACAGAGGTGATTATTTGTGCACAGTTTACACGTTTACACAGTTACTGTAGATAAGGGTTTTTCCAACTTTTTTCAAGTGACCCACATTTTGTCCGAGGTTTTGACCCAGGCAACACAAACAATGCATCAAAATGAAACACAAAACGAAATATATTTAATAAAAATGGTCGCAATCTGGTCCTGCTGTGGTTTACAAGATGTAACGCAAAGGCTCCACAAGGGGGCATGTGTTCAAGTTAATTTTGTGTTTGTGTCTGTTGTTTTTTCCCCCTATTTTTCTCACAATCTAGTTGTATCCAATTACCCAATTGCATTACGCTTCCTCTCTACTGATGCTTATCTCCACTTCTGATTGAGTCTAACAAACGCCCCCTTCGACATGTGCAGTAACCGACTGCATCTTTTCACCTGCACAAGGCAAGTTCAAATCCGGATCAGCTTTGTGTACGGTAGAGCCTCACCCAGATCAATGCATTATTCCTTGACTCCATGCAGGCGCCATCGAACAGCCAGCAGAGGTCGTAATTGCATCAATTATGAGCTCCCGGCTCCGGCTTCCCACACTGTATGAACAACAGCTAATCGTTGTTCATGTAGCCGTCCAGTTTCGAGCCGATGAGTTCAAAATGTCAGCTCTGCCGTGCTAACGTGTTTTACCGCTGCGCCACCTGAGTGGCTTCGTGCCTGTTATAATTGATTGATTTAATTATTATTATTTTTTTCTGCGACCTATTTTTTGTTTGCTACCTACCCAAGGTTTGTGTCCGAGTGTTTAAAAACCCTGCTGTAAAGTATATGGGCATCCTTTTTAATTAGTGGGTTTGGTTATTTCAGCTACACTAGTTGCTAATAGATGCTGTGTAAACAGTTGTGTAATCTTAATGGGCAATAGAACATTGCATCGTCATTGGAATGGTATATAACGTTGGCAATAAATCAGTATATATTTTAAGTTCACTGTTTTTTAATGTGGCATAAAATAGCACCTTTTTGACAAGTTAGTTAATCACATTTGGTGTTACTGTGCAGTGGAAACATGTATCAGTTAGGCATGATGGTGCTTAGAAGGTGTTAAAGCATAATCATGTCTTTATGTGGCAACACTCAATACTCAGTCCCATATTACCTTTGGATAAATCATTATATACATAACCATTTGAAAAGAGACAGCCAGCTATGGTTTAGGTGTCAAAAGAACTCTATAACTGCACTTTGCATTTGAGTGAGTAAAGTTTATTAGTGAAAAAATAAAGGCCGCCTGATGTTTGGGTGTCCACATACTTCTGCTCACACTGTTATTTTAATATTCGTTATGTAACCCATAATTAGGTGTATACAGAAGCCACATAGTTAATTGTGCGTGTTTGTACATGTGTATGTGCTATGCTGTTCTCAGAGCAAAGACCATTAAGAATACAGTAACTGTGAATGTGGAGTTGACAGCAGAACAGTGGAAGAAAAAGTACGAGAAAGAGAAAGAAAAGAACAAAACACTCCGCAACACCATCACCTGGCTGGAGAACGAGCTGAATCGCTGGAGGAATGGTACAAACAAGAACATTTATTTGCTGTCTACATATTCACTCTGTCATCAGACAGGCCCAGCTTGGTTGTAAATGATGCATGTTTGTGGTTGGCTGTAGGTGAGAGTGTGCCGATTGAAGAGCAGTATGATAAGGAGAAGGCCAACGCTGATGTTTTGGCTCTTGATAACACCGTAAATAATGACAAGATTGCTTCCACTCCTAACATCCCTGGTGTACGCCTGACCGACGCGGAGAGGGACAAGTGTGAGGCTGAACTGGCCAAGATGTACAAGCAGCTGGATGACAAGGTGATGCTGGCTGTTGAGTTTGTGTCCGAATTTCAGTTGGGGTTATTTACTGCTATATATTTGGAATTTCCCTTCTTTAAAAGTCACATTTTCTTCCTTGTATAGGATGATGAGATTAACCAGCAATCTCAGCTTGTTGAGAAACTCAAGCAGCAGATGTTGGACCAGGAAGAGGTAGGAACCCCTGCATGTTTTAATTTTACATACTGTCTCTTTTATAGAATTTGGCTTTGTTGAATTCAATTCTATTAATTGTGACATGTAAGATGTTACCTGGCTATTGCAGCTCCATGATCTTGTCAATATAGGTCATAAAATAAATACACTGGTACAGCGATTAAGGTGTATCGACTGAGGTTGCGGATTCAGAGCCTCACGATTGCCAAGCTTCCACTAAACAACCCTCTGAACAAGGCCCCTAACCTCAGTGGCTTGTATTGTATTTTTTTTACCTTAGTAGTTTATGTCTTGGCGCTCCAGTGGCGCAGTGGTAAATTACTGCCAGGATCCAGGTTTCGAATCCCCAGCTGTGTCGATTGGGCGTCTACATACTAGCTACATAGCTACAGACATAGCTACATATTAGCTATGTCTGAGGAGGGGGTATGGCTGATGCTGCACAAGGGATTGGTGTCCTGTCTGGGCAGTGTTACTGTATTGTGCCCAGTGATTCTATGAGAGCCAGACCTGCTGTTACCCTGATAAAGTGAATAGTTTATGTCCCTTTTAGGAAAGTACAAAATGTATCTGTATTATGGAGGCATTATTGAGGTATTATTTTATTTACAAAATCCCATTTTACATATACATAATATTTACATTTTGGTAGTCTTTCACTCTTAATTAAAGATTCTTTATGTAACCCATCATGAGTTGTACACAGAAAGAAGCCTCATAGTTAATTGTGCGTGTTTGTACATGTGTGCTGTTCTCAGGGCAAAGACCATTAAAACACAGTAACTGTGAATGTGGAGTCGACAGCAGATCAGTGGAAAAAAAACACTATTTATAAGTTTATATTTATACGTTTCACTATTTAATATTCCTTTCAAATATGCTTATTACATTGATAGACCAAATCTAGTTTACATGGTCTTTTAAATGACACTTACAGGGGTTGGACAAAATAACTGAAACACCTGGTTTCAGACCACAATAATTTATTAGTATGGTGTAGGGCCTCCTTTTGCGGCCAATACAGCGTCAATTCGTCTTGGAAATGACATATACAAGTCCTGCACAGTGGTCAGAGGGATTTTAAGCCATTCTTCTTGCAGGATAGTGGCCAGGTCACTACGTGATGCTGGTGGAGGAAAACGTTTTCTGACTCGCTTCTCCAAAACACCCCAAAGTGGCTCAATAATATTTAGATCTGGTGACTGTGCAGGCCATGGGAGATGTTCAACTTCACTTTCATGTTCATCAAACCAATCTTTCACCAGTCTTGCTGTGTGTATTGGTGCATTGTCATCCTGATACACGGCACCGCCATTGGATGCACATGGTCCTCCAGAATGGTTCGGTAGTCCTTGGCAGTGACGCGCCCATCTAGCACAAGTATTGGGCCAAGGGAATGCCATGATATGGCAGCCCAAACCATCACTGATCCACCCCCATGCTTCACTCTGGGCATGCAACAGTCTCGGTGGTACGCTTCTTTGGGGCTTCTCCACACCGTAACTCTCCCGGATGTGGGGAAAACAGTAAAGGTGGACTCATCAGAGAACAATACATGTTTCACATTGTCCACAGCCCAAGATTTGCGCTCCTTGCACCATTGAAACCGACGTTTGGCATTGGCACGAGTGACCAAAGGTTTGGCTATAGCAGCCCGGCCGTGTATATTGACCCTGTGGAGCTCCCGACGGACAGTTCTGGTGGAAACAGGAGAGTTGAGGTGCACATTTAATTCTGCCGTGATTTGGGCAGCCGTGGTTTTATGTTTTTTGGATACAATCCGGGTTAGCACCCGAACATCCCTTTCAGACAGCTTCCTCTTGCGTCCACAGTTAATCCTGTTGGATGTGGTTTGTCCTTCTTGGTGGTATGCTGACATTACCCTGGATACCGTGGCTCTTGATACATCACAAAGACTTGCTGTCTTGGTCACAGATGCGCCAGCAAGACGTGCACCAACAATTTGTCCTCTTTTGAACTCTGGTATGTCACCCATAATGTTGTGTGCATTGCAATATTTTGAGCAAAACTGTGCTCTTACCCTGCTAATTGAACCTTCACACTCTGCTCTTACTGGTGCAAAGTGCAATTAATGAAGATTGGCCACCAGACTGGTCCAATTTAGCCATGAAACCTCCCACTAAAATGACAGGTGTTTCAGTTATTTTGTCCAACCCCTGTATGTATAATGTACTGTGGTACATTAGGGGTGGAAACAGAGTTCATTAAAAGTTGCAATTAGTTTCTCATGGTATTGTGATGGTATTGTGGAATTTACCATTTGTAAATAGGCTACTTCCACAAGGAAGTCAATAATGTAACATTAAAACAAATCTCTCTGAATCCACAAAGCAAGTGGATTTTATTAATGCATTGCAAGGGCGGCATGGTGGCTCGGTGGGAAGCACGGTCTCTTCACTGCAAGAAGGTTTTGGGTTTGATTCTTAGGTGGAGTGGCCCGGGTCCTTTCTGTGTGGAGTTTGCATGTTCTCCCCGTATCTGCGTGGGTTTCCACCGGGAGCTCCGGTTTCCTCCCACAGTCCAAAGACATGCAAGTGAGGTGAATTGTAGATACTAAAATTGTCCATGAATGTGTTTGACATTAAAAACTTGAACTGATAAATCTTGTGTAATCAGTAACTACATGTTCTGTCATGAATGTAATCAAAGTGTGTAAAACATGACGTTAAAATCCTAATAAATAAAAGAATAAATGTATTCATTGCATGAGCTACAGTTAGAAAAGAGGTTGTAGCTAGCTACATGTCTTTAGAGACTTTGGAAAGGGTGTGAAATTTGTAAGCATGGTAATTAATGTGCACCTCTGTTTGGCTTTGTATTAACTACATGTGCTTTCTCCAGCTGCTGGGCTCGTCACGTAGGGACCATGATAACCTGCAGTCAGAGCTGATGCGGCTGCAGATGGAGAATGAAGCGTCTAAAGAGGAGGTGAAGGAGGTGCTGCAGGCTCTGGAGGAGCTGGCCGTTAACTACGACCAGAAGAGCCAGGAAGTTGAGGACAAGACCAAAGAATTTGAAACCCTTAATGAGGAACTCAGCCAGAAATCGGTATATATAAATACACAGAAAAGTACTCAAACATTTTAAACATGAGCACTAAGCTTGCTGCCAAAGTAATTATCTGTACTTTATTTTTATTACACACATCTGCTATGCCATGAGCATTCTTCCCACACTTGTCAGTGTACCTTTTGTGTATCTGAAGATTTGAAGATTGTGTTCACTTAAAGACTAGTTAAAGATACAGATCTTATTAGTGCATGAGTGTAAACAACCAAGGAATATCTAGTCCAGATAAAATAACTTCTTGGTGATTTGTGACAGGAACCTAGGATAGTATTATTTCCTGTCAATTACTAATGAGTATAATGGTACATAATGCATATTTATGGTTTTTAAGTTACATTCTTTTTTGTCTGTTTTTTCTAGAGCGTTTTGGCCTCTTTAGACTCAGAGCTGCAGAAGCTGAAGGAGATGACCAATCACCAGAAGAAGAGAGTGACTGAAATGATGTCTTCACTACTAAAGGACCTGACAGAGATTGGTATTGCTGTGGGCAGTAATGACATAAAGGTTAGTGTCACACTGCTGATCTGGCTGTTGGAACACTTATTTATTCAGATGTTTTGAAAGCATTTGACTTGCCGAATACCACCATTATTTTCGACATTAAACTTAATAGCATATAGGCCCACTCTGTTCAGCACCCTGTATAAAATAACATTACTGTTTGGAGCCATGAAGATTTGTTAAGCTCTTTATCGTTTTCCGCTACCTCAGCTTAAGGTTAAATTAATTTTATCTCATTCTTCGACTTTCTTTTATTTTTTAGTAGATCCCCTTGCATACCACTAGAGGGAGACCGTACCATAGTTAGAAACCACTGCATTAGAACAGGCGCTTCAGTGCCTTGTTTTTAGCCATGTTTTCCCTTTGCTGTCCTTAATGCTCAAAAGCAGACATTGTAGTTACATGCTTGTTTTAAGAGTGACAGTCAACACAGGCTTTTGGGGGGTGCAGTGGTCTATTACCTTACCCTACCACAGCTGGGATCTGGGTTTGAATCTCAGCGGTGCCATCAAACATCTGCTAATTAAACACTTCATGTACCATTACAAAATATTACACTTTCCTGTGGCAACAGAGGAAATATTTAACAGTGACAGGACTGAAAGCACATAAATAGACTCTTAACATACACTCTTAGCTTCTAACTGTTCCTGCCATGAAAATGGCATAAGGGCTGGCATGGTATTTAAACCACAACAAGGCGGTGCTACTAGCCATTCAGGGGTCTACAGAGACATGATTGGCCATGTCCAAGCTCTCTGAGGGATTGGCTCCCTGTCCAAGGTGTTTCAGCCTTGTGCCCAGTGTTTCCCAGCGGAAACAGACCTGCCACAAACCTGATCAGGATAAAGTTGTTGATAAAAAAAAAATTGAAAAATTCAGTAATTGTTTTCTATAACTTATTTTGTGCTGCACACCCTGTCCCCTTTTCTTTCTTTCTTTTTTTGTTGTTGTTTCTTTTTGTCCCATTTTGCGTTCGTCTCTGTCTCTTAGCAGCATGAGGGCAGTGGCGTGATCGACGAAGAGTTTACGGTGGCCAGGCTGTACATCAGTAAGATGAAGTCTGAGGTGAAGACTCTGGTGAAGCGCAGTAAGCAACTGGAGGAGGCGCAGACGGACAGCAACAAGAAAATGGACGAGAACGAGAAGGAGCTGGCCTCTTGCCAACTCCGCATCTCTCAGGTAATTGACGCAAGACATGTGTGACTTGTGTGATGTGTGAATTGTACATGCTTCGTATTTGTTTTAAAACCTTGAACTGCATTCACAAGGATGTGTTGGTATAAATGCACTGATTTCTATGACATTCAAAGCAAACAACATGTTAATAAAAAGTTGCCAAGAAGCCAGACAATGTGTAAACTCTGCTACCCTTTTAAACAGACAGATGTAGAAATGCCATAAAACCTTTCAGACAATACCTGACATGGTCATGTGTCAACCAGTAATTTTATTTGCCATTAATTGTAAGCCACAAACAGGTGTGATGTAAAATATCATGTCTGAAACCCTAAAATGTGTATGTTGTGCAATATGTCTTGCTGTTTTAACTGTGCCAGTTTTATATTGTTTTATTTTTGTTTCTGCAGCATGAAGCTAAGATTAAGTCTCTAACAGAGTACCTTCAGAATGTGGAACAGAAGAAGCGACAGCTTGAGGAAAATGTAGACTCCCTCAATGAGGAACTTGTGAAAATCAGTGCACAGGGTATATACACGTTACCTCACATATCTCCACATCTCAAGACTACAGTTTTTAGACTGCATGATCTGTTTGTAATTTTATATAGTGTGTATACTGTATTCAGTCATTCAGAATTGCACGAGTTGTGATTCCTGCACAATCGGCATCCACAGGTTTTATGACCATGCTTATTATCTTTTACAGAGAAAGTTCATGCTATGGAGAAAGAGAATGAGATTCAGACAGCCAATGAGGTCAAGGTAGGTTTTGTGGTGATGTGTGATGGTTAAAACACCTTGCCGGTAACATGTTATTTATAACAGTGTACTTGAGTAAGAATAAAATAACAGCTGTTATAATGTTTGGCTGTGAAATGGGCTGTTCAATGTAATATATTACATTCTTGGAAGCCAAGTTTTACTCCAGACCCAGTGACATGGTTTCTTTCCCTGTTTATGCAGTAAGCCTGTTGTACTGTTACTTTCTTGCTTACTTTATTTGATTTATAGTGCTTTGTTGTGTAGGAAACCACTGTATTAACATAGCCTATTTTTGGTGCACATCTACATTTAATTTGTAGTGTTTTTTAAGTATAGGTTAGTCAGCATTTCCACAGCAGAAGGCCACCCAAGGAGAATGGGGGTCCCTGTTGAGTCTGGTTCTTCTCAAGGGTTCTTTTTTAGAGGAGTTTTAAAGCAGTTTTAAAGGAGTTTTTCCTTTCCACTGTCGCCCTCGGCTCGCTCAACAGGGGTTTTTGGTCTGTTGGTCCTGGAGTTTGTAAAGTTTTTTTTTTTGACAATGTCCATTGTAAAAAGCACTATACAGATAAAATGACTTGACTACAATTGACTAGATGTGGTTGTAACTGAATGTGTGTTTGTATGTTCAGACAGCAGTGGAGCAGCAGATCCAGAACCACAGGGAGGCTCATCAGAAACAGCTAAGCAGTCTGAGAGATGAACTGGAGACTAAGGAGAAACTCATTACTGAACTGCAGGAGTAAGAGAAACAGCATTCTACAAATAAATAAAGTTGCATGCATTTCTTGATGTTTTGATAGCTCTGATCACCATATTTTTTTCTTCTTTCTTCTCTTTTTATTTGTCTCACTCTTCCTCTCCCTGTCAGTATGAATCAAAAGATCATGCTGGAACAGGAGCGTCTGCGGGTGGAACATGAGAAACTTAAAACGATGGACCAGGACAAGAGCCGTAAACTGCATGAACTCAAGTATGTTTCCTTCCTCTTAAAGTCAGTGTTTATGAAAATTCTAAATGTGTTTATTTCATTGTCTTAGTCATGATAATTGTTTGTTGTGTTTGTATATTTCTTATTGTCTGTAGAAGGCAGTATTGGTAGGTAAATCCAGCCCTTTGCTGTAATGGTGTAAATGTGGACAATAATTAGGTTAAGGAAACACTCACTATATGTAAACTAGATAAACAATACACAACACCAGCAAAACACAAACTAACAATGGATATTGTGTTCCTCACAAACAGTGTTTTACAACAAGAGTCTGATGACTTTGTCTAGGATATGTCAGTCGCTATATTGTTAATAGAAATGAAGACATAAAGGCTGGAGAATAAGTTGTGTATAAAGCCATAACTGTAAATGTTCCATCTGCTGCAGGTGTATAAAGCATGTTCTGTTAAATTAAGACTATTAAAGTGAGGACTGGTATTAAAACAGTATTTGAATAATACTTTGACACTTCCTGGATCAGAGGCTTTTTGACTGTAACTGATGTCCGCTTGGCCTGTGTATGTATGTGAACAGGGTTATGCAGGACAGAAGGGAGCAGGCCAGACAAGACCTTAAAGGCCTGGAGGAGACCGTGGTAAGTGCCTGACTTACCACACAAATCTGCCATTATATGTGTGTTTGTGTATATATGTTTTGAGGTACTCAGTATATGTTTTTTCTACTATTCTACTCAGGCTAAGGAACTGCAGACTCTTCACAATTTGCGGAAGCTGTTCGTGCAGGACTTGGCAACTCGGGTCAAGAAGGTAGAACATGTTCAGGTTTTTATAATATTAAATTTATGGAATCGGACTTTTATTTTTGAGAAATTTTAGATGCAACAGGCATTTTAGATGGTAGTTGATGGCCGCAGACAGTAAACCACCCATTCATTGCTTTGGCATCTCAAAATATTAAAAATAATATGTAAAGGAATTGCCATAAGTCTGAGACCACTAATAAAAATGTTTCTCATTTTTATGCTATGTTTTTCACTGCTAATATTATAATGAGCATTAACAATTGGAGTAAAAAGTTAAATCTTTGAATAAAGTGCCAAATGAACAAACAAAGATACATGTTTTAGAATATGTATTTGTCTGTACTCTTATGTCTTGTCTTATCCATTATTTTCTAATAAAGCATATGCTCAGATGTCTTTGATCATGTGGATTTGATCTATTAATCAGAACCTTGTTTAAGTAAATACATTTGCAGTCATTGTTCATCTAGTATTAACAAAATTGCCAGTTCAAATACTAAGGCATTCTGAAATTCCTGTAAAAATGTAAATATTCGCCTTTTCACTTAAATTGTTATGCTAGTTAAAGAATGCATTAAAAAGCAAAATAGAAGCATTTCCACCAGTTGACTCAGACTTTTGACCCCCAGCGTATGTGTATAGTACATATAGAAAGTATTCAGACCTCTCAACCTTTTTTGCAGCCTTGTCTTGTTCATTTGATTTTAAATGGATATATCGGCCAATTTTGCCCACCAATATAAACTTAATCCCCCACAATGACAAATGATTTTGTAATTCAGTAAAAATTTAAAAACAGACCCTGTGTTGTGACATTGTGAATTGTGGTCAGGTGCACCCTGTTTGCTCAGTTGGAGTCCAACCAATCCATGATGGGACAAAGAAGCATCTCCATGATCAGAATATAACAAATTATATTATTTAAAAAAAAAATACTTACAATAAAACAATGTATCAAACGTAATATGAATAACTAGTTATTCGAACATGTTTTGAAGCATTGTCTTAAAACATTTTGCACCTTGATGCTGAAATAGACATATTTTCTACCATATTCAGACTGTATTTCCTTTTTGTGTGTGTCAAAAACAAGAGTTATTCTTTTTATTGCAGAGTGCAGAGATGGACTCAGATGACACTGGTGGCAGCGCAGCTCAAAAACAGAAGATCTCCTTTCTGGAGAACAATCTAGAACAACTTACTAAAGTCCACAAGCAGGTACACACACACACACACACACACACACTCACACACACTCACATGCACTCTAGATTAATGTATTTAGAGACAGTAAAATAGTCCAGACTGTTTAAAAGCTCTTTCTTGAAGGTGAAAGTGAAGGTTGTTTACATTTTTATTCCTGTAATATTTTTGAGTACACATTTACCTTACATTTATATTTTGTCTGTGCGCTTGTGTGTAGCTGGTGCGTGATAATGCTGATCTGCGCTGTGAGCTGCCCAAGCTGGAAAAGCGCCTGCGTGCCACTGCTGAGCGGGTGAAGGCCCTGGAATCAGCTTTAAAGGAGGCCAAAGAGAACGCAGCACGTGACCGCAAGCGCTATCAGCAGGAGGTGGACCGTATCAAAGAGGCTGTCAGAGCCAAGAACATGGCCCGCAGAGGACATTCTGCCCAGATTGGTAAGCACTCGTACGGACACAGAGCTCAGCGATATTGAGTCATAATTTTGTTACCTGCAGATCTTTTTCTATTAAAGTCACCCTAAAATTAATAGTCATTAATTAGTATTTGCTTCATTCTGAATGAAAAAGTGAATCAACTCGCCACAGAAAAAAAAAAAAACAAGACAATATACAACAAACATCAAAACCCTTCAACAGATATCAAACTACTAATACATTTTTACATCGAGGAGAAATGGCAAATTGAAAGGAAAACACAGACCATAAACTTTGGCAGATACAACACACTAAATTTTTCTTATATGCTAATGCAGGACGTGTGACATCACAAATGACTGAGCTCATAAGTTTGGTTATTAGCTTGGAAATTGAATCAGGAGTTTGGGGAGAGTAAAAGTTTAGTATTCCCTGTTACTTGTGAATATTATGAGTGTTTTTCAGTCCTTATTAACTTCTTCTTTTTTAAAGCCAAACCAATCAGACCAGGACAGCAACCGGTCGCTTCCCCCACCCACCCTAACATCAGCCGCTCGGGAGCGGGGCTCTTCAGCAACCAGCCACTTGCAATCCGAGGAGGCGGAGCTAAACAGTAAAGTGCGTGTTGATATTTTGTACTTTTTTTTTAACTTGTAGAAAGTTTGATTTGTAATGTTAAACCTTCTATTGTTTTCTTTTTCTAGGGTTTAAAGCTTGAAGTTGTCTAGATGATGTTGCTATGATACAGAACAGCTGAACGTTCTCTCCTGCGGTGGACAGTTCTTCAGGCCTAACATATTAAACTATATAAATATATATATATTTGAATATAAGTATATATATAATGTATGAAACTATCCTACATGTGCTGTACAGTTGTCCCCTTTTGCTCATTTCAATAGAGCTTCATTTCCCACACAGAAACACTAGCAAGACTAAAACAAGTGCAGTCACTGCAATGTAAGTAGCTCATAGCTTTACTCTAAAATCGATCATCCTAGTCCCTCACTGTGCCAAGCGGAATGTATCTTACAGCAAAACTTACACATGTTTAAAAAGGCAAAAATGAATGAAAAAAATAGAAAAAGAAAGAAAAACAGCAAATGCATTCTATTAGCTTGTTCATGTATGTTACTGCTACCTGTTTTGATTTTTTTTTTTAAAGGAAGTGGTGTAGTTCTCTCTTGCGGAGCAGTTTTCATTATACTAATTCACCTGATTGGAAAAGTTTAGCACTACAGTGTGACTGTACATAAGCACAGAACCTGAGTAAGTTATTAAGCATTAGGGTTTTAGTATGAAATAACATTATTAACAGTGGGTGTGTTTACATGAACACTGATAATCAGATTTTGCCAGTTTTATAATTAGTCAAGTCCCAGCATACTCTAGATTAGCGCATCATGATTTTTATTCAATATATGAGTTTTAAATTTACACTGGCCAATAGATGGTGCCATCGACCGGTCGGGCATATGCACGGACACGATTGGCTATGTTTGAGGGGATGGCCATTAAGAGGGGCACTTGCCAGTGTGCTCTCAGTGCCACTCCCAAGGCCAGATGAATTAGGGATGCATGAATCCCAGGTAAAAACAGTGTCTAAGCAGGAATGCAGACCTAAATACAGGAGCAGCCATAAGAGATTTTTAAGATATCAGTTGTCATTTGTGAAAACACACCTGATAGTTAAAACGGCTATTACGAACTGCAAACACTACTACAGTACTAAAGCCGCTCAGGTGGCACAGCGGTAAAAAGACACGTCCGAACATCGTATCGAATCCAGCTCTGCTTTACCAGTTCGAGGCTGAGTGGCTGTATGAGCAACGATTGGCCGGTTGCTCAGTTGGGGGTCGGGACAAAGAACTGGATGTGGGTCTCTCTCTGTCAGAATGCGATTACGACCTCTGCCGGCTGATGAGGCGCCTGCACAAGAGATGAGGAAGGAGTGCTCTTAGGGTGTGTCTCTCCGCATGCAACGCTAGGTGGCGCCACACTCATCAATGTGTGGGTGGCAAAAATGCATCCGGCTGCTGCCCATGTTTCGGAGGGGATATGGGTTAGCTTCGATCTCCTCGGTCAGGGCAGGGTTCAGCATAGGCAGAGAGGAAGCACGATGCAAATTGAACAATTGGATGCCCTAAAGGGGGAGAAAAAGGGGGGAAAATAAATAAATAAATAAGTTAATACTGACATAGATGTCTATGCTGATGTTATATTTTGAATGGTTAGAAGAAAAACTCACTGATGAATCTAAGATTGCTGAAGTGTACGTACACCTGGTGATCGAATCACTGCCAAAATCTGACTTATTGCAGTTATCAGATTGTGTAAACACACCTGATGGACAGAAAGAAATGATGAAACGAAGCGACAGTTTAAAAGACGACTGAAAGCTGCTGTTTGTAGACACTCCACATGATAATTTAATGCACTGTACAGAACATAGTGGTTGATATGCATCATTTCTGATAGTGATATCAGCATAAAGATATTTGTGAACTCTCAGTCTGTGTAAATGAAAAGTCTCTTGTCCTATTATAGATATTGCTGTTTTTATAGCCGATGGAGAAAGTTAATACTTACAATATTGCTGCTCCCTTCCCTGTTAAGGTGGATTTAATAAATCAATCACTAATCAAGTCATCAGTCGATCCTTTGAATTTAGTCTGCTGCTTTTAATTAGGCGGGTTTGATAACATTTGTAGCGTTCTAAGTGTCATGGATTTCTGCACATTTTGAGTGGAATGTTGCAATTAGAGGAAGTGGGTTTGGGCTGTTTTAGCTTTTAGTTTTAGTAAGCCTGTTCTCTATATGTTCATGTGTTCCACGTTTATTCTGATCAATGTGGAGAATTTCAGCTTTTTAGTTAAGCACATGTTCTCTTCATTTCAGTGTAGACACAACATGTGCACAATTGGACAGAATTGTTTTTTCTTTAGTAAACTGCCTCAGAAATTGACATGGGAATGGATCAGAATTTCCAAAAGCATTCAGCAAAGGTCGTGTACCGCTATGCACCGAAATGCAAGCCCACGATTGAAAAATGTGTTCTCCGGTCATTGTCTAGAATAACGTGTGCAGATAGTGTAAGGTAAAGGCTTTAATAAATCAGCTTAGTTTTATTTGTCAGCTAGGAAGCGTTAATGAAGTTTGAATGTTACTGTAGCCATTATGCTTGGCTTTGACTCAAATCAAAGGCAATGAAGCTTAATATAACACTCCACATACGTTTTGTCGCCTTGTGATTGCAAGTTCTCTTCTAGATGGGTTCATTAGTTTTGAATATTTGGATTTTGTCCACTTCTAAGATTCAGCATGAAATGAAATTGCTGGCCTTTAAATGGTTGTTGAATTTTGGACGGGGTCTATTTAAGTCATTTATCATGTTTTCATTCATTGTATTTGCAGGTGTATGTTTTTATTTATTTGTTTTAATATAGACATAAAACGTTTTTGGTTGTTTCAGTTTTCTACATGTTGGTTTTATTTCCTTTATCTTTTTTTCCAGTTTTAATAAATGATTTAGCTTAATATTTCATCTGGTTAGTTCTCCTTGTGTAAATTTGGGTGGCTGAATAATTTTGACAGAAATAATGTTGATATGTGCAATATGGATCAGATATAATTCAGCTTTCACACTACGTGATAAAAGATGAATTATTAGGGATGAATTACCAACACACACTACTGGCCTGTTTTTTTTTTTTCTTATTAAATTTGAAAAGCACTTTAAATGTCTGTTACACCTGAGTATAAACATCTCAAGTCAACTTGACTAAATGAAAATTTTCCTTGCAGAAATTTGAAATGACCAAACTGTTTTGGACAGTTTCATTAGTGAAGGCCGGTTGTTTTAAAAACTGTTTGTTTTCTTCGAACCAGCATTGTGATTTAAATTATGTTAACATTGTTATTATTGTCTGGAATGATGAGAGATATTGTGTGTGCTCACACTCAGCTCTCTAAATTGTGCTGAATCATTGACTGGACTAAACTGCTATGTATATTTCTTCTAAATGCTTACTGTAGGTCAGGTTTTCACCCTTGACATGAAATGCCAATAAAGTTAATGGTTAAAAACATTGAACATTTGTGCTTTATTTATTTATTTATTTTTTTTCAATGTTTTGTTGCAACATGATGATATTAATAATTCTGGTTCTGTACAGCTCTGCATGTGACAGTAAACAAAGTGCCTGACATAAAGAACACCATGTTAAATTATAAATGATGAAATACTAGAGACCTTGGGAAAGTTGTAAGTTGAGTGCAGTTAGGGAAAGCAGAGATGTAGTACAGACAGTGCAAACTGAAACAACCAACAGAGCAACAGTGACTAACGTGCAGTTTTTGGCTTGTTTAGTGGAACTCGTTTGTATTTGTTTAGCTTTGTTGCTAAGGTATTCTCAACATTTGTTTTTGTGTCATTCTGAGTATGGGATGGATGACTGGTGTGTAAAATACAGAGAATATTTAAGAGGGCAGTAATGTTTAGTTACTATTAGCAAATGTTGGAGCTTCGAACAGCAAAATGCACAATTTTTCCTCAAACAAATTTGAGAATTTGGACCAGTTACATCTCTGTGTATGTAGAATGCAGGAAGAGAACCGTCTCAGTCTTCCACGAATCACTGTGGAAGGATAATAATCAAGTATTATAATTATTCAGAGAAAAAGCAGCCTTTGTCAAATATAGCTGGTTGTACCACTTTTTCTTGATTTGTTCTTGCAAAATATTTAAACTTTTAAACTATTATTATTATTATTATTCATCTTCCAGTATAAAACTAGCCAAATTCTACACCAATCACCACTTGGTTAATATTTAAGTCCCTTTTGTGCCAACAAAACAGCTCTGACTCAACAACGCATGGATTCCACAAGACCCCTAAAGGTGTCATGTGGTATCTGGCACCAAGAGCTTATCATCAGATCTTTTAAGTTCTGTAAGCTGCCAGGTGAGGCCTCTGTGGATTGGACTTGTTTGTCCAGCACATCCCACAGTCTAGATTAAGATCTGGGGAATTTGGAGACCAAGGTCAAAACCTTGAACTCTATCACTCTTTGAAAGAGTTCACTCATGAATGTTGTCATGGTGGGGCTGTACTATATTTAGGTGTTTGCATTGTTGTACTAGGTGCAACAATGTTTACGTACGTGGGACTTGTCTACGTAATAGCCACATGAAAATGCCAGGTTGCTCAGAGCATCAGACTGCCCCTACCAGTTCGACTTACCATAAAATATCCTGCTGGTAAAATCACTCTCCAGGTAAGTAATGCACATGCGTCTGGGCCTCCACAAGAAAAGAAAATGTGATGCCAGATCAGACCACCTTCTTGCACTGCTTCATTATCCAGTGCTGATGCTCATGTTCCCATTGTAGGTGCTTTTGATAGTGGACAGTGGTCAGCATGGGCACTCTATGGTTTGTGATTACTTTCTATCATAAGCAGCATTAACTTTTCCAGCTATTTGTGCTATAGTAGCTCTTCTGAGGGATTTTACCAGATGGGCTAGCCTTTACTCCCCACACACATATACTGTATGATCCTTGGGCATGCATGACCTGGTTGCCTGTTCATTGTTTGTTTTTCTCAGGACACTGACCAAGTCGTTATAATTTTGCCATTGTCAAAAATGCTCAGATCTTGGCAGTTCCTCATTTTACTGCTTCGAACACATCTGATGGCTGTATAATAGATACTAGATTTTAAAATACTGGATAAATTATGAACATAATATGTGTTATTACATATTTTTTTTATTCTAAGAAAGGTTTTAATTTGTCATTTATATTAAATGCTGTTAAAATTAGTAGCTGTTACACCACTACAAATAACACCACTGACAGCCTGACATTAAACAGGCTGAAAGAAAAACAGTAATGTGAATGAGTCATTAACTTGCATCAACCTCATTTTCTCTACATGCTACAACGAGTAACTCTCTGTTCTGGATGAAATTAGGCCTGCATTGTGGCTTGGTGGGTAGAACTGTCACATGGGTTTGATTCCCAAGTGGAGCAATCATGTTGATTTTCTCCAAGAGCCCCGGTTTCCTCCCACAGTCCAAGGACATGCAGTCAGGTTAAATAGAGCTACTAAAATTACCCTAGCTGTGTGTGTGTGTGTGTGTGTGTGTGTGTGTGTGTGCCCTCTGATGGAATGGTGACCTGTCCAGGGTGTTTTCCACCTTTCACTCAGGGAATTGTACCCACCATGACCCTGAATAGAATAATGCAGTGGTAAAACAGACAATGGATAATAAATAAATTAAATTAAATTAATGCATACATACACACATACATGCATTCATGTAAACATGTGCCCTAAATTCTGTAATATTTTATTATGTATGGTAAAGTACAGTATAATGAATACAGGACAACCAGTATTTAAAATAAAAACATAACCAGATATACTTGTATTATTTAATAAAATATATAAACATTAAGTTTGTGTGAAAGTTTGACCAAAGCCTTAAAACTATATTCAGAGGGTTGCTCTGGTGGCGCAGCGGTAAAAACACAACGATTGGCCTGTTGTTCAGATATGGGTGGGATTAAGCCGGATAGGGACTCAATCATAACTAATGCACTTACGACCTCTGCTGGCTGATTGATGGCGCCTGCACAGAGATGAGAAAAGAGTGCTCTCAGGGTGTGTCTTTCCGTACATAGTGCTGAGCTGCACTGCACTCGTCAAAGTGTAGGTGATAAGATGCATACGGCATGCTGCCCACGTGTCGGAGGGGTGTGGGTTAGCTTCATTCTCCTGTCAGAGCAGGGATCGGCATTGGTGGAGAGGAAGCATGATGCAATCGGGCAATTGGACGCACTAAAAAGGGAGAAAAAGGGGAGAAAATGCAGATAGATACTGTAGGTAGGTAGGTAGGTAGGTAGGTAGGTAGGTAGGTAGGTAGGTAGGTAGGTAGGTAGGTAGGTAGGTAGGTAGGTAGGTAGGTAGGTAGGTAGGTAGGTAGGTAGGTAGGTAGGTAGGTAGGTAGGTAGGTAGGTAGGTAGGTAGGTAGGTAGGTAGGTAGGTAGGTAGGTAGGTAGGTAGGTAGGTAGGTAGGTAGGTAGGTAGGTAGGTAGGTAGGTAGGTAGGTAGGTAGGTAGGTAGGTAGGTAGGTAGGTAGGTAGGTAGGTAGGTAGGTAGGTAGGTAGGTAGGTAGGTAGGTAGGTAGGTAGGTAGGTAGGTAGGTAGGTAGGTAGGTAGGTAGGTAGGTAGGTTATTGATCCTTTCACTAACTATAAAAACAAGCAATAAAAATAAAAATGTACAGTATGATTCTATATACTGTACATGTAAACACTTTTATGGTGCATGCATAGCATACAAAATGTATGTATTTATTAGGTATGTAAACATTGGTCTTATGGTGCATGCATAGCATACAAAAAGTAGGTATTTATTGTACATTATTATGAATTATTTTAAATTATTATGAGTTGTTGAACAGTCTGATTGCAGATGTAAGGAAAGATTTCCTGTAGCGTTCAGTCCTGCATTTGGAAGGAATCAGTCTGTGACTGTCGAAACACCTCCAGGGCGTGAAGTGGGTATATATACAGTATATATACATACATACATACATACACACACACACACACATATATATATATATACAGTGTATCACGAAAGTGAGTACACCCCTCACATTTTTGCAAATATTTTATTATATCTTTTCATGGGACAACACTATAGACATGAAACTTGGATATAACTTAGAGTAGTCAGTGTACAGCTTGTATAGCAGTGTAGATTTACTGTCTTCTGAAAATAACTCAACACACAGCCATTAATGTCTAAATGGCTGGCAACATAAGTGAGTACACCCCACAGTGAACATGTCCAAATTGTGCCCAAAGTGTCAATATTTTGTGTGACCACCATTATTATCCAGCACTGCCTTAACCCTCCTGGGCATGGAATTCACCAGAGCTGCACAGGTTGCTACTGGAATCCTCTTCCACTCCTCCATGATGACATCACGGAGCTGGTGGATGTTAGACACCTTGAACTCCTCCACCTTCCACTTGAGGATGCGCCACAGGTGCTCAATTGGGTTTAGTCCATCACCTTTACCTTCAGCTTCCTCAGCAAGGCAGTTGTCATCTTGGAGGTTGTGTTTGGGGTCGTTATCCTGTTGGAAAACTGCCATGAGGCCCAGTTTTCGAAGGGAGGGGATCATGCTCTATTTCAGAATGTCACAGTACGTGTTGGAATTCATGTTTCCCTCAATGAACTGCAGCTCCCCAGTGCCAGCAACACTCATGCAGCCCAAGACCATGATGCTACCACCACCATGCTTGACTGTAGGCAAGATACAGTTGTCTTGGTACTTCTCACCAGGGCGCCGCCACACATGCTGGACACCATCTGAGCCAAACAAGTTTATCTTGGTCTCGTCAGACCACAGGGCATTCCAGTAATCCATGTTCTTGGACTGCTTGTCTTCAGCAAACTGTTTGCGGGCTTTCTTGTGCGTCAGCTTCCTTCTGGGATGACGACCATGCAGACCGAGTTGATGCAGTGTGCGGCGTATGGTCTGAGCACTGACAGGCTGACCTCCCACGTCTTCAACCTCTGCAGCAATGCTGGCAGCACTCATATGTCTATTTTTTAAAGCCAACCTCTGGATATGACGCCGAACACGTGGACTCAACTTCTTTGGTCGACCCTGGTGAAGCCTGTTCCGAGTGGAACCTGTCCTGGAAAACCGCTGTATGACCTTGGCCACCATGCTGTAGCTCAGTTTCAGGGTGTTAGCAATCTTCTTATAGCCCAGGCCATCTTTGTGGAGAGCAACAATTCTATTTCTCACATCCTCAGAGAGTTCTTTGCCATGAGGTGCCATGTTGAATATCCAGTGGCCAGTATGAGAGAATTGTACCCAAAACACCAAATTTAACAGCCCTGCTCCCCATTTACACCTGGGACCTTGACACATGACACTAGGGAGGGACAACGACACATTTGGGCACAATTTGGACATGTTCACTGTGGGGTGTACTCACTTATGTTGCCAGCTATTTAGACATTAATGGCTGTGTGTTGAGTTATTTTCAGAAGACAGTAAATCTACACTGCTATACAAGCTGTACACTGACTACTCTAAGTTATATCCAAGTTTCATGTCTATAGTGTTGTCCCATGAAAAGATATAATGAAATATTTGCAAAAATGTGAGGGGTGTACTCACTTTTGTGATACACTGTATATAGGTAGGTAGGTAGGTATATATATATATACAGTGTATCACAAAAGTGAGTACACCCCTCACATTTCTGCAAATATTTTATTATATCTTTTCATGGGACAACACTATAGAAATAAAACTTGGATATAACTTAGAGTAGTCAGTGTACAACTTGTATAGCAGTGTAGATTTACTGTCTTCTGAAAATAACTCAACACACAGCCATTAATGTCTAAATAGCTGGCAACATAAGTGAGTACACCCCACAGTGAACATGTCCAAATTGTGCCCAAAGTGTCAATATTTTGTGTGACCACCATTATTATCCAGCACTGCCTTAACCCTCCTGGGCATGGAATTCACCAGAGCTGCACAGGTTGCTACTAGAATCCTCTTCCACTCCTCCATGATGACATCACGGAGCTGGTGGATGTTAGACACCTTGAACTCCTCCACCTTCCACTTGAGGATGCGCCACAGGTGCTCAATTGGGTTTAGTCCATCACCTTTACCTTCAGCTTCCTCAGCAAGGCAGTTGTCATCTTGGAGGTTGTGTTTGGGGTCGTTATCCTGTTGGAAAACTGCCATGAGGCCCAGTTTTCGAAGGGAGGGGATCATGCTCTGTTTCAGAATGTCACAGTACATGTTAAAATTCATGTTTCCCTCAATGAACTGCAGCTCCCCAGTGCCAGCAACACTCATGCAGCCCAAGACCATGATGCTACCACCACCATGCTTGACTGTAGGCAAGATACAGTTGTCTTGGTACTTCTCACCAGGGCGCCGCCACACATGCTGGACACCATCTGAGCCAAACAAGTTTATCTTGGTCTCGTCAGACCACAGGGCATTCCAGTAATCCATGTTCTTGGACTGCTTGTCTTCAGCAAACTGTTTGCGGGCTTTCTTGTGCGTCAGCTTCCTTCTGGGATGACGACCATGCAGACCGAGTTGATGCAGTGTGCGGCGTATGGTCTGAGCACTGACAGGCTGACCTCCCACATCTTCAACCTCTGCAGCAATGCTGGCAGCACTCATGTGTCTATTTTTTAAAGCCAACCTCTGGATATGACGCCGAACACGTGGACTCAACTTCTTTGGTCGACCCTGGTGAAGCCTGTTCCGAGTGGAACCTGTCCTGGAAAACCGCTGTATGACCTTGGCCACCATGCTGTAGCTCAGTTTCAGGGTGTTAGCAATCTTCTTATAGCCCAGGCCATCTTTGTGGAGAGCAACAATTCTATTTCTCACATCCTCAGAGAGTTCTTTGCCATGAGGTGCCATGTTGAATATCCAGTGGCCAGTATGAGAGAATTGTACCCAAAACACCAAATTTAACAGCCCTGCTCCCCATTTACACCTGGGACCTTGACACATGACACCAGGGAGGGACAACGACACATTTGGGCACAATTTGGACATGTTCACTGTGGGGTGTACTCACTTATGTTGCCAGCCATTTAGACATTAATGGCTGTGTGTTGAGTTATTTTCAGAAGACAGTAAATCTACACTGCTATACAAGTTGTACACTGACTACTCTAAGTTATATCCAAGTTTCATGTCTATAGTGTTGTCCCATGAAAAGATATAATGAAATATTTGCAGAAATGTGAGGGGTGTACTCACTTTTGTGATACACTGTACATACAGTGTATCACAAAAGTGAGTACACCCCTCACATTTCTGCAGATATTTAAGTATATCTTTTCATGGGACAACACTGACAAAATGACACTTTGACACAATGAAAAGTAGTCTGTGTGCAGCTTATATAACAGTGTAAATTTATTCTTCCCTCAAAATAACTCAATATACAGCCATTAATGTCTAAACCACCGGCAACAAAAGTGAGTACACCCCTAAGAGACTACACCCCTAAATGTCCAAATTGAGCACTGCTTGTCATTTTCCCTCCAAAATGTCATGTGATTTGTTAGTGTTACTAGGTCTCAGGTGTGCATAGGGAGCAGGTGTGTTCAATTTAGTAGTACAGCTCTCACACTCTCTCATACTGGTCACTGAAAGGTCCAACATGGCACCTCATGGCAAAGAACTCTCTGAGGATCTTAAAAGACGAATTGTTGTGCTACATGAAGATGGCCAAGGCTACAAGAAGATTGCCAACACCCTGAAACTGAGCTGCAGCACAGTGGCCAAGATCATCCAGCGTTTTCAAAGAGCAGGGTCCACTCAGAACAGACCTCGCGTTGGTCGTCCAAAGAAGCTGAGTGCACGTGCTCAGCGTCACATCCAACTGCTGTCTTTGAAAGATAGGCGCAGGAGTGCTGTCAGCATTGCTGCAGAGATTGAAAAGGTGGGGGGTCAGCCTGTCAGTGCTCAGACCATACGCCGCACACTACATCAAATTGGTCTGCATGGCCGTCACCCCAGAAGGAAGCCTCTTCTGAAGTCTCTACACAAGAAAGCCTGCAAACAGTTTGCTGAAGACATGTCAACAAAGGACATGGATTACTGGAACCATGTCCTATGGTCTGATGAGACCAAGATTAATTTGTTTGGTTCAGATGGTCTCAAGCATGTGTGGCGGCAATCAGGTGAGGAGTACAAAGATAAGTGTGTCATGCCTACAGTCAAGCATGGTGGTGGGAATGCCATGGTCTGGGGCTGCATGAGTGCAGCAGGTGTTGGGGAGTTACATTTCATTGAGGGACACATGAACTCCAATATGTACTGTGAAATACTGAAGCAGAGCATGATCCCCTCCCTCCGGAAACTGGGTCGCAGGGCAGTGTTCCAGCATGATAATGACCCCAAACACACCTCTAAGACGACCACTGCTTTATTGAAGAGGCTGAGGGTAAAGGTGATGGACTGGCCAAGCATGTCTCCAGACCTAAACCCAATAGAACATCTTTGGGGCATCCTCAAGCGGAAGGTGGAGGAGCGCAAAGTCTCGAATATCCGCCAGCTCCGTGATGTCGTCATGGAGGAGTGGAAAAGCATTCCAGTGGCAACCTGTGAAGCTCTGGTAAACTCCATGCCCAGGAGAGTTAAGGCAGTTCTGGGAAATAATGGTGGCCACACAAAATATTGACACTTCAGGAACTTTCACTAAGGGGTGTACTCACTTTTGTTGCCGGTGGTTTAGACATTAATGGCTGTATATTGAGTTATTTTGAGGGAAGAATAAATTTACACTGTTATATAAGCTGCACACAGACTACTTTTCATTGTGTCAAAGTGTCATTTTGTCAGTGTTGTCCCATGAAAAGATATACTTAAATATCTGCAGAAATGTGAGGGGTGTACTCACTTTTGTGATACACTGTATATATATATATATATATATATATATATATATATATATAAACTACAGTATATTCAGAGAATGACCTTATTACAAAATGATGATTGTATTACTGTATATGATGATGTGCTGCACTGCTTTCAGATGAACGAGTGATGGCAGTATTATGCAGCCCACTATTCCAGTTCTTCACGTGAGGTTTAGAGATGTACTATTTTACTATTTTAGCACATTTATAGAGACTGATAAACTCTAAACTTCACTATAAATATACAGAAGTTGTGGAGGGCTCAGGGGACTTTTAATTTATAGCTCATTCTGAACAGTAATGTATTTGAGTTGTAGTGTCACTTAGAAAACTAGTAAGAATTTAAACTAACAATTGACATGATTAAAACTGACGCAAATGAAGGAATTAAATAAGTATTTTAAAGTAAAAAGAGTTGTTTAAAATATTGATTGACTTTTACAAAGCATCAATTATATAGTTTACATCATTTTAATTGTTTATCCACTATGATAGAAACATGCTTGTATTTACACCTTTGGTTAGCATTTCTAAAACAAAATCTTCTCTTTAAAAGGCAGCTTTGTTGTTGCTTTCTTAACATCCTTGTGTAGAGAAGTTAGAACAATCAGAAATATATAATGCAAATAATAATGCAGAAACAGAGCAGTTCATATGGGACGAGGAACACAGGCGCGCATGAGAGACGCGGGAGCGCGCAGTCTCTGAGCATACCGGAGTAGGAAGCAGGGAGCGCGCGGGAAGATGGGAGCGCGCATTGCTGAGGCAGTAACGGACTAGCGTGTGGTTCAGAGATTCTCGCTTGGTGTGGTTTACTGCAAAGTGCTTTTTCACTTCAAAACGGACATTTAAAAGTTTCCTTTCAAATTTCCAGGACACACGGGCCTCGTAACACCGATTCAGAGGACGCAAGGTCAGTAGAAAGACGTTGTAGGTGCATAGGTATTAGCCGAACAGAGCATTGTTTGATATATGAAGAGTTACATTGTTGTTAGTGATGGTTGGCGGTTTGCTCCGCTGCGGCTAACCACTTCAGGAGCTGCGGTCAAATGCAGCCTGCTAAAGGTTTTACTGTATGCTAACTGCGTTAAAGTGTAGAGTTTAAATCTGAATTAAGACGGTATTTGCATGTTGGGTGTAAATTTCTGCATGCAGTGTAATAATAAGTTTATTTTTATCCTGGGCACTTAACATGCCGAATGTTTTGAACGCCTTTTAAACGCTTGTTTGTTGTGTTGATGTAGCAGAATCTATTTTTAAAGATACAAGGTGTAGAAGGAGACAAATACGATTTTAACTTGCACCTGAAGTTGTTCTTTGGTTTGTTCATCTAAGGAAATATTTGACGTGTTTATAATAATAATAATAATAATAATAATAATAATCTTGGACATCAGCAGTATGTTTATCTTGCTCTTCATAATACACAAGCATACTTATTATACACATACTTACATTCTTACAAAAGAAGTAGGTTTATAACAAAGCATGATAATGGAACAATCTACAGTAATTCAACTATAAAACTATAAAAATGGCTACAAAACATAAATGCATTTATTAATACAAAATATTAACATAGGATAGAATATTTATAGGATATAACGACACAATGTCAGTGTTTAGGGGTCATACATATATAAACGTTTACTGGCTGAGCCATGATCAATCCAGGGGATTAACACAAGTCCTGCTTTGGCTAAATAAAGTCATGGAGATGGGCTATATTGCTTCAGGATATCAGTAAAATTTGCAAATCCGAAATCATTGATTTCCAAGATCTTTAAAATGACTAAATTGTAGTAAGACTGTGTACAGGGTAATATGATCAAACATTTCTGGGACCTGAAGCAGTTTAAAGTAGCTAAAGCGTTTTTATTAAAGAATCTGTTGTGCTATCCTTAATCCCTTTTAAATGAACATTTTAAGAACCATGTGGAAATGCAACTTTTTGTAGTATTACATTATAGTGCAATTGTCTTTGAGTTTCCATAACTAATTTTTTAAATATTGTTATGCTTGTTTATGTCTGTTATGTGGCACTTTATGTGGTACTAGTAGTTTTTTTCTTGTTTGTTTTTGTTAACTAAACGCTGAGCAGTGTTTCAGATTGCACATGATCTGCTCTGTATTTACTTTAGGTCTGAGACAATATGCAAGAAGTAGGAAAGCTAAATGTCGGGCCAAAACTGACCTCAATGACATAAAGCACTGGAGAAGAAGCAGGTGGACTGAGCAGGAAAAGAGCTGTTTTTATAGGATACACTTTAACTCTTAGTCACTGTGGTTTATTTATGATCATTTGGACCACATAGAGCTTTTGCCCTGGCTCTGTGTTTTAAAACTGTTTAATTGGACGAACGGCAGGAAGTCATGCATGCTGGAGCACATGCATATGAAATCTAAGCAGCTCCAAAATGCAATGAGTTGATTACAGGCTGCTCTATCAGCTCGAAAGGTCACTTAGGGCAGCAAATTAGCTCAGGAGATTTGACTTGACCTATTTTGGGAAATGCTGCAGAATCCTGCTCTTCTTGTAGGTTTTTCCTTCTTAATGAAATCAACTCATCAATCAGAGATGCCTCACCTCATTTAAAACCATCAGTAAATGTAAACACAGTTTGAAAATGCATGTATGTGTGAGAAGTGCTGTGGTCACTACAATTTAGGGATGCAGGGTTTGCCTTAAAAAAAACAAAAAAAACCCCCAAAGAACGATATATCACGGTAACCGTGCTGGCTCTCGAGCAGGATTTATGATCAATAAGGAGTGTGATGGGCGGTTGGGTAGATTACGCTACTGTTTCATATCCCCAGAGTTGCTATCGGCCAGTCAGGCTTTTACATACAGACATGATTGGCTGTGTCTGAGGTAGGTAATGGTTGAGGCCCTACAACGGATTGTGTTAATGCATTGGACCCAGTGATTCCAGGGAAACCAGACCCACCGCAACCCTGATCAGGATACAGTGGTGGCAAAACAAGAAAATTAAAGAAATAAAGGTGTGATTGTAGGATCATTTAATCTAGTTTGTGCTTTGTGTTCACATGCAGGATCATGTGTTAGTGAATATCAGAAACACAGCATGTCATCAAGTCTGAGACAGATCCAGCATCTCATTTCAATTTATTGCTACAGATACTCAGTAATGGATTGGTGCATGCCGGTGTATACTATTACTCTGCAGCATTCTTAAAAACGAACAGCTATGATGCCAAATATTAGGGTATCACACTGTTTAAATGTACATAGCTTAAAGGAGCTTAAAGGAGCACAAAACTTAGACCCCTGGCTCATGAACAATGAACAAAAAATTGTCAGTAATTTTAACATCCAGGAATTTAAAGGAGGCCTTTTTGTCTGCTGCAGGCTGTACAGTGGAGAATTCATAATGGTATGATTAGCCATCTGGTGAAAATCATTAGTTCCAAAAAATTTTCCTGCATAAACACACTCTGCTGCAAACATTCTTTCCTGCTAATGGTCTCATTTTTTTGGGATGATAGAAATCCCATACACCGTGCAAAAATTATATGAGGGTGGCTTATTGCATTGATTTAATTCAAGCACTTTCCATGACCTCCATAGTCTTCAGATTTAACCATCATTGAACTTTTATGAGAAGTTTCTGGAGTGTGGACTGTCCATTTATCGAGAAGTATATTGTTACCATTTGTTTTTTACCTCATGTCTTGCATTTAAGCGTTATGGGTTTTAAGTAATGCTATTCACTCTCCTAGTAAGTGACATTACAAAATGTTTACTGTTTTATGGCTAAATGTCTTGGATTGTTTTTAAAAAAAAGCTGGGATCAGTCTTCAAAGGGGCCAATACTGCAGTCCTGGTAAGATTCAGATTCTTCGGCTGAATGGGCAGCTAAAGAAGAAGTGGTGTTTTGTGCTCTTGTTAAAGAATACAGCCATTCTACTTTTAATTTTACATATTGGCTGGTTATGTTTAGTTTTAACTCTGTACCGGCTTCACCTGAGCTTGGTTTACTAAATTATAAAGGGAAATCTTTATGGTAGTCCTTGACTGTTTATATGTGAACATTGTAAGTAATTTAAGTTCAGTTTGTTTTGCTTCTAAATCCTCAGAAATCTAGGTCAGTATGTATTAAACCTATAATGATGTTTGACATCCATGTCAGGCAGAAGACCCAGAAAGAATCGTTTTGACAATAGAGTAGGACGGTGCTTAAGAGTGCAATCCTGTCAGATTTCACCCCGCAGGCTGTCTGAATGTTTGGTGCAGGCCAGATGGTCTATTGTTTTTATTGCAGTTTACTATCAACTAGTGATGCTTCACTTTACTGAGTTACGGTGTTGGCACTGGTGATGCTCTCATGCTGGTTTGCGGTTGGATTCAGTAAGAGAATGAAACATAATGCTGATAGACATTGGACACATTGTCTTAAGGGTCAAAAATGACCCAGTCTTATTAATTTGACTATTTCTAGGGTGACCCCAGATACTCACAAAATTTGTGATAAATGACAGGTTGCTTCTTTATACAAGGTCATGGGTTTGATTCCTAGGTGGAGCGGTCCGGTTTTTTTTCTATGTGGAGTTTGCATGTTCTTCCCGTGTCTGTGTAGGTTTCCTCCGGTGGTTCCGGTTTCCTCCCACAGTACAAAGAAATGCAGGTGAAGTGAATTGGAGATACAAAATTGTCCATGACTTTTGACATGTTTAACATTAAAACCTGAATGGTGAATCTTGTGTAGTTAGTAACGCCCTGTCTTGTCATGAATGTTACTAAAGTGTGTAAAAAATACTAATAAAATAAATAAATTATACAAAATAGGTTCTAAAATTTAATTAAGCTGCCTTATATTAGGGGTTTACTGAAAACAAACTGTTTTTTTTTTTGTTGACCTTTAGGACAAGGGGAGTATACACAATGTTACAACAACACAAGGGTTAATGCATATCAGTATTTTGTCCTGGCCATGTTGCATAATTAGCCAATAGAAGTCACCACAAGGGCATCAGTACATCTGTTAATGTACGGTAGTAATTGGACTATATTATTGCACTCTTATATATCAGGCTTCAGGTGGAGAACCTTTAACCTGAAGCATCTTAATGATGTTTGTACAAGTGCATGTAACGTCTGTGCTGGATTCTCCGAGCTTTAAGCAACAGAATGAATCTCAGCTCTCTCTAAGAGTCAAGGGTTTAAACACCACCAAATAACAGTCTGCAAAACACAAATAGAGGAAGGCAAACACACACTGCACTTTTGTATAGCCTGATTATGCAAATACTGTGGCTCTTTCCTTTTTGTTGGGTCAGGCATATTTGAATTCATTTTCTTAACAGCAATTAAACAGTAAGTCATTAGCAAAGGGTTGAAAGCACATTATTCTAACAAATGTGCCTGCATAATCTTTCATATATACACACATGCATGGATGTGCATCTTCTCTAGTTTTAGGAAATCCAGAAATGTTCTGCTCTCCACTTTGAAAACTGACTGATTGAGGAAATCAGTGTAAAACTGACCCTGTCATAATAAAGAGAGCAGGTTTCTGTAAGACTGCCAGTTATCTTAGCTGAGTGTTCACACAAACACACTGGGAGAGTCAGTAGTGGTTTCTGTGTGCTATTTTGACCTCACATTCTCAGCCAAACCAGAGTCCTTCCATCTGCTTCATGTTTATAGAGCCTCCACTCTGGCCCCTGTTCAAATTCTAAAATGAGAGACACATGGTAGAGACGAACTCCTTATTCTTTTTTAGATAGCATGTATTATATATTTGTATAAAGTTCTTTACATTATGGATTTTAAAGAAAAGTGATTGAATTGATAAGGCATAATGTTGGGACGTCATCATTCTGAGGGCATTCTGCATACATACTTGCTTAGTCATTTTTGTGTGTTTAGATGTTATATTAGTCATTCATTATATTTTCAGTTTTTGACAGCAAAGCTTTTCATAGTTGCTCTTCACTGACATAATCCTAACATCCTCGTACTAATAAAAGGTAGAGATAGTTAGAGGTGTGATAGCAGTTTACTTTAAGTTGTCTTGTGTGCATTTTTGCGTTTTCAGTACATGCAATTGTTTCTGATTCCTTTTTGCACTTTCTCTACCACACCCACACTATGTAGTACAATTAATATCTATTGCAGAGTATTAGTATTAGCTAGAGTACCAGCCAAAATGCTATTATAATCGGGTACGTTTTACATTTTACTGATTTATCTTTTAAATTTGATTTTTACTATTTATTTATTTATTTATTAGGATTTTATTGTCATGTTTTACACACTTTGGTTACATTCATGACAGGACAGGTAACTGCTGGTTACACACGATTCATCAGTTCAAGTCTTTTAATGTCAAACACAGTCAATTTCATATCTCCAATTCACCTCACTTGCATGTCTTTGGACTGTGGAAGGAAACTGGAGCTCCCAGAGTAAACACATGCAAACACGTGGAGAACATGCACCACCTGGGAATCATTGATGTGAGGCGACAGTGCTACCCCCTGAGCCACCGTGCGGCCCGGATTTTTTACCAACATGACCGGAAGCAAAAGTACTTGAAACGTTACCAGTACGCCTTTAAAGTTTTGCGTAAACAATCAGATCAGTATCACATTGTCTAATGTGCAGTGTTTTTATTAGGATCCGGAATTCAAAAAAAAGACCTGGACATGTCTGTTTAGTACAGAATATGTAGTTTGAGATATAGCCAACCAATTTTTACATGAGCTCAAACAACTTGATCTTTATTACATAATCCAAAACTGGTTTACTTGGTGTTGCTTTCAATCAGATTTCTTTGAAAAGCTAGTAGACTTCTGACAGAGAAGGGTTATACAAGAATCACATGTGACCATGAAACAATCCCATGTTGGCAAATGTAACAATTTGTATTGAACGAAGAGGATCCTCACAGGAAGCAGGGGTGCTCTAGGTCCTCACCTCTTCCCATCCGTTCTCTTAATGGCACTTAAAATTGCAGAAGTGCTGTGTTCCTTATTTACATTATTTTCTTACCACTTTGCTCTATATTAAGTGCTGAAATAATCTAGTTCCTCAGACAGGTGCTGGGTCTTAGCAGGACTGGTCATTGATTATGTCTGGGCAAGGAATCTTAGCAAAACCTTTTCTATCCCAGCCAAAATGGCACCAAGGTCAGTAGTGTAATAAATAAATGCAGAAAGGGGGGCTTTTTTTTCCCTGAATACAGAAGCTTTAGAGTTTTATACATTTGTATTATTGAGTATAAAATGCTTTAAATAGTAGTTGTTAGCAGGGAAGCAGAAAACACATTTTATTTAATAGGCCAGTCTGTAGTTAGATGTTCAGAATGTAAATTTAAAATTAAATGTTGGTAGCTATTTGTCGATTTTTAAGCCTAAATGCAGTCCATATATTAATGATGATTGGAGTGTTTCCCTTCAGTTTTCTACTACTGTGTTATCACCAGAGCATTCACTTACCATGTGCTGAAAGGGATAAATTGTATGTCTCCTTTTATAACCTAGATGACTTACATGTGGTCCCCATATTTAAATTTAGTTCCGAGTTGCGAGTGCACAAAACTGAGCTAACAATTACATGCATGTGCAGCAGTCAGTCTAGAAGTAGGATGCTATTTATGTCACTTGATAATCCGATCACACGTGAAGCAGGGGGTGTACAATCAGACCTGAGGGATGATTGGAAGAGGTTGTTGAGCAGGGTGTTTCCAACAAGGTGCATGTAGTTTCTAAAACAGCAAATTAGGGCTGAGTGATATTATTACAATATTATACAGTAATATAGAACTTTGTGTTTAGTACACACTGGGTGCTAAACTGTGTATAACTTGGGTTGTTTTGCTAAATATTTAATGTATGTATCTGCTTTTTAATTGGTGCTCGCACAATGGTGTCTGACATCGTGCTTAGTATGTGGTTTATGATGATTAGGGTCCTACTATATTAACGGGAAAATGTGCTTAATTTCACGGACCTCTTTTTTTTTTCAAAAATCACAGATTTCACAGATTTTGAAAGAAAAGCACCACATTTCACGTCAGCCATTAAATAACACTCATAAATTAAATGATAGAATAAACAGAAGGTGCAATACACAGCATAGACTACCTTAATGGTTGAATGTAAATCTATGTATTCAGTGATGGTGCGAGGCTCTGTCTTAAAGATGAAAATTTTGACACACCCTCCTCTGCGTCCAAACTCAGTTACCCGAGTAGTGTTTTTAGCTGCTTGAGACTTTAACGTCTTGGACATTTTCACTAAGCAATTGCAAACTGAATTGTCGTAGGATTGCTAGGACCGCCATGTAGTGAAAATTAACGGTAAACATGAGGCACTTGAATGCTACATGAATGAAAAATGTTAAATCACTGAACACAAACATTACATTTTAAATTTCACAGCAAATATAATACAGAGCCATAGTCATGGATTGAACATTGGGAGAGTGTGGAAGGTTGGGGGTGGGGGGGGTCCTTGCCCTTCTGAGACATTTTTGCCATATCAACAACCAAAGGGAACAGCAATGGATTCTAACATTATGCAAAGCTAGTGTTTAAAATATGTTAATTTTTAATTTTACATCAATATACTGTAGGGGACTTGAATCTGAATTTCCTTGACATAATATATTTTGTACCACTTACTATCTTATTTTACAGCAAATATTGTTTCATGCATAGAACTCCAGTGCATTTGCCTTTTTTTCCTCTTTATTTCTGAATGAAGCAGAGTATGAAAGAGGAAATGTGAGTGCCTGCGTGAATAGTGCTGGCGTTCAGGCTGCTGCTGCAGTCACTCAGCTGCAGCTTCCATATGCAAACATGTAGGTGTATATTTAACACAAGGGACCGCAGGGAGCTCCTCACATCTCTGAGGATAACGTTACATGCATCCATACTCTATAAAAGGATGGCATGCTAATCTTGTAAGCTGTATGTAGACTGTTTGTCCTGGTAACTGATATTATTTAAATGCAGTGCTAAATGTAGCTGTGAGCCTAAAAATATTTACCAGAATGCACAGATCTGAACTACATAGGGACTGATGACTGGGCTGCTGATGGATGTTAGGGATAGGGCTTTGTTAAGCACTGATTGTTAATTACTCTTGAGGAAATAATGGAATTTGGAAACTGACCATAAACAACCATTGTAAAAGAAAACAGGCAGTAAAGTTGCAGCATGTAACCTTAATCTCCAAGCTTAATCAGGTCAGGTGGAGGAGAACAGTCTCTTTACAGCTGATATTTAAGGTCTGCAATGCTACCCCGTTCGGTTGCGGGGTCGGCGCTCGGCAGATCATGATCCGAATTGATTTGGCACAATTTTTACGCCGGATGCCCTTCCTGACACAACCCTCCCTATTTTATCAGGGCTTGGGACCGGCACTACAATGCACTGGTTTGTGCATCTAGCGGCTAGGTATCTATAGGACAATTCAGTGTTTCCAATTAGCCTGGTGGCATGTTTTTGGACTGTGGGAGGAAACCGGAGCACCCGGAGGAAACCCACGCGGACACGGGGAGAACATGCAAACTCCGAACAGAAAGGATCCGGACTGCCCCACCTGGGAATCGAACCACCATCGAAGCCACCGTGCCATCCGGAATTACAACCCCTGGCAAAAATTATGGAATCACCACTCTTGGAAGATGTTCTGTCAATTGTTTAATTTTGTAGAAAAAAAATAAATCACAGACATGCCACAAAACTATCATTTTTCAAAATGTCAACCTTCTGGCATTAAGAAACAATAAAAAAAAGAAACAAATATAATAGTTGTGGTCAGTCACAATTGCTTTTTTTAGATCAAGTAGAGGAAAAAAATATGGAATCACTCAAATCTGAGGAAAAAATTATGGAATCACTCTGTAATTTGCAGTTTAAAAACAAAACATCTGCAGCAGATTAGATTTGCTAATTATTCTTCAATTTAAAAAGAGTGCTCACACCTCGGAGAGCTGTTGCACAAAGCAGATTGTCATGAATCATGGTTCCAACACAAGATATGTTAGTTGAAACAAATGAGAGGATTATAAAACTCCTTCAAGAAGATAAATCATTGTGGAATGTCGCAAAAGATGTTGGCTGTTCCCAGTAAGCTGTGTTTAAAATCTGGACCAAGTACAAACAAAATGGGAAGGTTGTAAAAGGGAAGCATACTGGTAGACCAAGTAAGACATCAAAGCATCAAGATAGAAAACTTAAAGCAATATGTCTTGAAAACAGAAAATGCACAACAAAACAAATGAGAAACAAGTGGCCGGAAAGTGGAGTCAATGTCTGTGACTGAACTGTAAGAAATCACCTAAAAGAAATGGGATTTACATACAGAAAAGCCAAACAAAAGCCATCATTAACACCTAAAAAGAAAAGAACAAGGTCAAAGTAGGCTAAAGAAAAGCAATCGTGGACTGTGGGTGACTGGATAAAAGTGATCTTCAGTGATGAATCGCGAATCTGCATTGGGCAAGGTGATGATGCTGGAACTTTTGTTTGGTGTCTGTCCAATGAAATTTATGAAGATAACTGCCTAAAGAAAACATGTTAATTTCCACAGTTGTTGATGATATGGGCCTGCATGTCGGGTAAAGGCACAGGGGAGATGGTCTTCAATAAATGCCAAAGTCCACATTGAAATTTTGGACGCTTTTCTTATTCCATCAGTTGAAAGGATGTTTGGTGATGATGACTTCATTTTTCAAGATGATAATGCATCTTGCCATAGGGCAAAGGACGTGAAAACTTTCCTTCAAGAAAACATATAATGTCAATGGCATGGCCTGCAAATAGTCCGGATCTCAATCCATTTGAAAATCTCTGGTGGAAATTGAAGAAAATGGTCAATGACAAGGTTCCAACCTGCAAAGCTGATCTGGCAACAGCAAGAGACAGTTGAAGGCAGATTGATGAAGAATACTGTTTGTCATTAGTTAACTCCATACCTCAGAGAGTTTAAACCATTATAAAAGCCAGAGGTGGTGCAACAAAGTAATAATGGTGCAGTGTTTTCTAATGATTCCATAATTTTTTCCTCAGATTTGAGTGATTCCATATTTTTTTCCTCTACTTGATCTAAAAAAAAGCAATTGTGACTGACCACAACTATTATATTTGTTTCTTTTTTTATTGTTTCTTAATGCCAGAGGGTTGACAGTTTGAGAAATGATAGTTTTGTGGCATGTCTGTGATTTATTTTTTTTCTACAAAATTAAGCAATTGAAAGAACATCTTCCAAGAGTGGTGATTCCATAATTTTTGCCAGGGGTTGTATTATTTTAACAATAGCATCTAATGTTGTTTTACATTTTATGCTAAAATAGTTTATGCAAAATAATTTGAAATAATACATGAAACAGAGAATTAGTACTAAAGTACTAATATGAAGAATGCACTGGAGGAAATATCAGTCATGCACATTAAGAACAGAAACAGGTGACCAGTCGTAGAAAGTCATAGGGACTAATTGGTTAAACTGTTTAAAAATATCTTGCACCCCTTCCAATTATCAAGGTCAGGTGTTTCAGCCACACCCATTGCTTACAGGTAAAACTGTGGCAGCAGTTTGAGGTAGACTTTATACTGTTTCAGCATGACTGTGATGCCTAAGCACAATGCAAGGTCTATGAAGACTTGGGTTAATGTGTTTGGGATGATGCAACCACTCCAGTTAATAATAATTATAATATTTTCAGTTCAGATTATATAGTGCCACATACCCAAGGACACTTGGGAAAGAGCATATAACATCATTATAACACACACAAAAAACAGCAAAACTAACACATTGAGAAAGAAGAATAATGTGCAGTAAAGAGGATCTTAGTTGATCTTAGTTGATCTTTGAAGGAGGAGATGGAGGAATAGTCACAAAGCGATTGTGGAAGGGAGAGTTCCAGAGTTTGGGGGCTGAGGAACTAAAGGACCTGCCGCCAACCGACCCAAGTCTAAAACAGGGAACCACTAGAAGGTCCTTGCCAGAGGATCTTATGGCACGACTGGGACGGTAAGGGTGAAGACTTTGCTGAGGTAAAAAGGGGCGAGGGCATTAAGGGCTTTAAAAGTGAGCAGAATTATGTTGTGTTTGATACGGGCGGCTATTGGAAGCCAGTGCAACTGGTGGAAGATAGGAGTGATGTGGGCAGACCATATAGTATATTTGAGGACTCTGGCTGCTGAGTTTTGAATAAGCTGAAGCCGGTTTACCAGCTTAGCAGGAAGACCGTTAAGAAGGGAATTGCAATAAACCAGGCGAGAAAAAAAATGAAAGCATTTACCAGCATTTTAGCATCGACATCGGGGTGCAACATTGCACAAATGGAAGTGGGAATTTTTAGTGATCGACTTAATGTGAGCCTCAAAAGGAAGTGATGAGTTGAAAATAACACCAAGGTATTTGAATGTATTGACAGAATAGACCATCCACATTAACAGACAGACTGGAAAACGTAGAGACCAGTGTCTTAGGCCCAACAAGCAAAACTTCAGTTTTATTAGGATTGAGTTGCAAGTTGATTGCAAGCCGGGCCTTCTCATTCACATTAGTGCATTTTCTCACAAATGCTCTTTTGACCACACACTCCAAAATCCTGTGGATTGCCTTCTTATAGAAGAGTGGAGGCTATATTATTGTCGCAAGCATAGGGCAACTTGAACAAATTAAATATCCATTAAGATGATGGTCATGTGTCCACTGTCCACAGATTTTTGATCACATATACCCCTTTTCCACCGACGCGGCACGGAGCCCGTTCCGGTTCCCGAACTTGATTTTGAACCGGTTCCGCGTGTTTCCACCGGAAAAAAGGAGGTTCCAGACAGTGAACTAGCGGGCCAATCTGGCACCACAGAATACTTGTTTTTTCAGCGCGAACCGTGACGTCCGTCAGTGGGCGTGTCATGTTGTACAGCATAGCGCGTTAGCAACAATGGCGTCAGCTGGAGTCTCATATGGAGCGTAATGCTGCATTTTTATCTTTTAAACTTCACCTGATTACATTTTGAGCCAGTTTGCCGCTGATATTTTCAAAGCGCTTTTAAAACGATGAACTGCGTGATATTACGTGATAAAAGAGACCCGGACAGAACGAAAAACGCTTAACATGAATAATAAAGCATGAAGCTTTTTCAACTCCCCAAGCTGCATAAACACACGTGAAGTAAATCCAGTTAAACACAGATACATGTTGTATTTTAGAGTGGGTTTGATGGTTATTTCACACAGATTAATGTTTGTGTTGTGGAACTTTAATGATGTTTCACCGCTCGAGTCGAGCGCTGAGCAAATCGGTTATCTGCGCCGAGAGTCGCGGTGAAACCGAAGTGCAAAACTCCTCTCACGCCAATAAACTAAAGAAAACAACAACTGAGACAAACACGTCACGTCTTCTTATCACCGATAGTTAGATCGCTGCTTTTTACATAAAAACAAATATCTGTAACAGCAGCACAAATGCTCGCACATAATCCACACACTCCGCCATGTTATTACTGCTCTTAACTCTTAGTAAGTAGCACCCACTGACGATGACGCTGCTTGGTTCTCAAAAACTGGTGGAAGCGCGCGTCGGTTCTCTACAGAACACCAAGGTTCAGAGAAACCTGAACAGAACCGGTTCAAGAACTACGTTTTTTTTTTTTTTTTGGTGGAAAAGGGGGTAATGGTGTCCTTTAGGACCAGATGTTAATATAGTTGAACCAGGCTGTATTTTCAAGTTTTTGAGTCGTGTGTGTATGTGCTTACTGGTCCTGTCAGTGTAAATTGATCACTGAGTTACTGATATGCTTGTTGCCATGGTGTCCTCGTGCATGATTGTGTTACCATGCTGATACGGTCAGTGCTCCAGGGTACAGCACCATCAGGACTTCCTGTCTGAGCATGTGTGTGGATATACAGTAAGTGTGCATGAAAAATTGCTCAGTCTAGAATAATTTCTATTCAACTGTGAGTTTGGCATACATTTAGAACAGCCAAATATGATGTGTGCAGGTGTTTTACATCCTGTTAAACGAGATCTGTTTTTTGTTTTTAGAGACGTGTGGATACATAACTAAAAGAGATGTGGATTCTTTCATTCGGTGTGTTCTGAATCTCAGCGCACACACCAAGTCATGTCTGAGAAGGAGGTTCACAGCGATTCAGGACCGGCACCTGGGCAGATCTACGTGGAGGTCGAGTATGATTACGAGTACAAAGCCAAAGACAGGCTCATCTCCATCCACCAGGGCGAGTGCTACATGCTGGTAAAGAAAACCAACTCGGACTGGTGGCAGGTGCGACGGGAGGACGGCACCAAAGCCTTTTACGTGCCAGCGCAGTACGTGCGCGAGGTACGACGGGCCGTCTTGCCTCCACCCAAACCTCGTGCCAAGCCCCCTAACGTCCTGCCCATCGTCCTTCCCAACGAGAACGTTCAGCAGCGAGCGCCACCGGACATGGTCAGCTTCGGACGGCCACCCCCTTCCTGCACGCCGTCTCCGTTACCGGAGCAACACACTCCACCTTTACTGCTGAGGGACACCAATCAAAACGCAGGCATGAAGGACGTGCTGGCGGAGCTTGCTCTGCTCAACAACAACAACCATCACAACCATCACCATGGAAACACAACGGCGCTCTCACGTACCAGGCCCGAGTCGCCATCCAAGGAGCCGCCAGGTTGCCGGAGAAAACCTTTAGGAGTGTTGTTGTTGGACGCAGATGGATCATTGCCGGGAAACAGCTCCGAGACCTTGCGTAACGACTCGGAATCGGGAGACGAGCTGAGCAGCAGCTCCACAGAGCACGTGCAGGTAAGAGAATCACGACTCGCCACTCGGCCAACTCCCAGCTGCATTGCTCCAGCCATTGCTGTCAGATTTGTTTTGGTTTTGCTCTTTATCTACCTTCTCTCCCTGCTTTCTCTGTTTGCCAGAGGCACAGGCATGTGATTTCTTCTCTCCTGTGTGTGAGGTGCTGTTTTTCTTGCTATGTGGCCGTAATAATTTATTTCCACTGTTTTAATGTTTTTTTCACACTGCGTGCAACAGTTGTGGTTTAATCATTAGCAACTTTGCTCAGGATTATTTCTTTTTGTCTTTATTATACCAGCAACCTACTGAGATGGAATTATTAATAGGAGGGCAGTCATGTGTTTTTGCTTTTTTGCAGTGTTTAGCTCTGTTTTACTATTGCAGCTTGTCCACATGTTTTCTGTTAGATATTATGTTATATGATGTAGACCCTACTATTAATTGTCATCTTTTAAGTCTCTTGTGAACAAATCCATTATTGACCTCTCTTATGATGAAAATTGTATTTTACATATAAGGCCCTACCTAATTCACGGCTCTGAAAATCACATCACCAACCCTGATGAGCCGTTTCCCATGTAATATTTCATTTTCTGTGAAGTTCAAACTTCTGCTTAATTCGCAATCCTACGGCAATTCAATTAGCAGTCGGTTAGTCAAAATGCCCAAGATGTCAAAGTCTGAAGCAGCTTAAAACACTACTTATGTAGCTGAGTTTGGAAAACTCCCAACCAATTCTGTGGATGTTGAGGGGGTGTCAAAACACGGACGAGTATTTTTGTATTTGAGACAGAACACGAAGGCTCGCACCATCGCTGGATGTTCTAGGTTTTCATTCAACAGTTCTGTGAAATTAAGCACATTTTCCAGTGAATTTAATAGCGTCCTAATTATGTAACATCTAGGTCTTTGTAAAATTAGGGCATTTCTAAGAGCACGAATAGTCAGAATCAAGTCAAAATCAAATCTATTGGCAGGATTATACTTGTGGTTAACTATGGTAAAATGCAACGCAATGACAGTTAGATTAACTGATCGTTCACATCCTTAAAATGTATGCTGCACGTGACTACAGCACCCACAAAACTAGCACTGTACTGAGATCAAACAGTGATATTAGCAATGCCACTAAAGTTACATACTGACTCAAAAGACCCCTTTAAAAATTCCTACACAATAGAAACACACATGCATACACATATGGCTTCCTGCCTCCCTGTCTCAACTTCTCTTTGCAGAGAGGAACACCGGGGGGCTGTGGGAGGATAAAAAGTAGGTCATAGGATGCTGTTGTGCCCTCTACCCCCACACCCATGAGTATGTGATGAAGAGAGACACACAAAGACTGGACGTGACAGTGGGGTGCACGGGGTTAGCAGTGTGTTTGGCTCGAAGGGGCTTTTCTGTCCAAACCATTTAAAAAAATCAACACATTTATGAGAAAATGGCAAAAAAGTGTGGTTAGGTAAATTACTATTGTAGTTTACACCGGGCATGTACGTACGTGATGTTTAGAATAGTTGATGAAACCTCTTTGCATTTTAAAATTTGTTTATACACATGCTGTGCCAAGCCATTAACAATAAACTCATGACACTCAGCACAAAGATGCTGAATCAAAAGTCAAATGAAATCAAATTGAAGTCAAGTTATTTGGACACATCTGTTATACTGACTCTGAATTAGAAGCCAGCTTGATCTGGTCCATGGATGGAAAGGCATTGTCATGAACAGTAGTAAATACACTCTCTAATTATGGGTACATTTTTGCAGTTTTAAACCAGTTGTTGATACTAGCTGACTAAAACACTTGCTTTATGGCATTCAGGGATGCTTGAAGTACAATTTGTAGCCTTTAAGCGGATGCGTCATCATTTTCTTTGGTCAGTCAGACTGGTTCTGCTAAGAACAGAGCAGTGTGTTCAGCTTTAAGGGGCTTCTCCACCCAAACCATTAAAAATTAAACAAATTTCTGAGAAAATGGCAAAAAAGTGTGGTCAAGTAAATTACTATTGCAGTTTACGCCGGGCATGTACGTGATGTATAGCATAGTTAATGAAACCCTTTGTATTTTAACATTTGTTTATACACGTGCTGTGCCAAGCCATTAAAAATAAACTCATGACACTCAGTGGTACCTATTAGATGCTGCATTATGCCAGGGCACAGTGTGTTAGCTTCCAACGTAAACAGTCCGTGCAAGAATGTGGAGAATTTGCACAAACCAATCGAGCACACTTGATTAAGTAAAATAAAAGCATACTTTCTCTTTTACTCTGTTGAATAGTTTTTATTTAATGGAACAGAGGGTTATTGATCTAATTTATAGCCTCTCAGTGGTGCTGTCAGGCTATTGTGGGTTTTCTACAAACATTTTTGTTAAGGGTTACATTTTTGCTCAGTGATTGATTGACTAAAGCTGATGAATTTTCTGCGCCCATATTAACAGGGTTTGTTTGACTGATAGATTGATCTCTATCAGTCAGGGTGTTTCTGCCTTGCACTCAGTGTTTCCTGGGTGGATCCGGACCTGTCCGTTCACAATAAAGCGACTGATGGAAATTAAATGAAACAATGTACCATATCATGTGGTTTTATTGATACGGACAGGCCTTTTTAGTCTCAGCAGTCTAAGGGTTTTTTCTGTGTACGTACATGCACAAGGTGGAATGATCAGTCTAAATTGGTATATGAGGATGTTCTGATGACCACCATTAGGGTATATAAGTATGTTTAATTTATATATATTAATTTTCTTTTCATTTGTTTTTGTCATTATGTTATATACCAGCAACCTATTTTAAATTTCCCATAACTATGATGTCACTTTTTTACACAATTACAAGCTGATTGCTTATTTGGCCCACAGCAGCTTATCCTGTCCAGCCACATAAAATATGAAGGAAATGATAAGGTATGCTGTCAGTGCAGTCTGTAGCAAAGATGTGTGAAACAGCAAAACACAGTGCTGTTCCAAGCTGCCAGGTACCTCTTAACTTATTCAGATTTCCTGCTAGAAGACTGATAATCAGAAATTATGGTTGTACTTTTAAGATTTTAGGTCTGAGCTTAACAGCTTGATCAGGACATTTAAATTGAAATTACAAGACATATATTTGCCCGAAGATGCTGTTGAATGAGTCAAACTAAATTGTAGTGGACTCAACAGCAAACACAACTTTACACAAGTCCACAGCTCGAGCTGGACCATAGATATGCCATTTTTAATGTGCTAAGTGGAAAAGCCAATGTCATAAACAGTAGTAAATACACCCCCTAATTATGGGTAAATTTTTATCGTTTTAAACTAGCTGTTCATATATTAGCTGACTGAACTACTTGTTTTTATGGCATTCAGGGATGCTTGAAGTACAATTTGTAGCCTTTAAGCTGAAGCATTCTTTGGTTAATCAGGCTTGTTAAGCATCTTTTACTTTACTTTACTAGAGTAGAATGCCATTATTTGTCATACATAAATATATACACGTGTATAGTACAATGAAATTGTTTTCCCAAATATCCCAGCTTGTTTGGAAGCTGGGGTCAGAGCGCAGAGTCAGCCATTGTACGGCGCCCCTGGAGCAGAGAGGGTTAAGGGCCTTGCTCAAGGGCCCAACAGTGGCTGCATGGCAGAGCTGAGATTCGAACTCTCAACCTTTCAATTGATAGCCCAAAGCTCTTCCCACTAGGCTACCACTGTCCCTAAATGATTTAGCATGGATAAAAGTAATGAAAATACATTTAAAATAATAATGCACACACTGTATTCTACTTTTTTAATAAAAAGAGGTAAAAAGCGCCTAAAATATTACTCTATATATTCATTCTGACATTAATCAGAAACTAAAACTGCTTCTAAAATCTGAACATGAGCAGGGGATTAAATATGTGGGATTAAGCAGCGTGTCTCTATACTAATAAAAGCGCTGCAGTGGAATATATAACATTATTAGAAGAGGCAGCTGCGTGGAAACATGGACTTTGTCTCTCTCACAGTATAATTTTTTGGCATGTTTTTACTGCATTTAGCATGTGTGTCTTCATAATCAATAATCTGCATTTGTTATTTGCCTTGTTCCTTGTAAACACCACAGTTAAAGTCAAAAGTTAAAATGCACGTGTAAGAGACGTGTGATGTTGCTATGAGTCATGATCTAAATCAACATCTGTCGAAAGATTTAAAAGTGGCAGGATGTGAAAAGGCCCCTATAAAACTAAGGGTGCAGAAACAGTTTGCTTAAGAAGAGTAAAGAAATCAAAAGCGTTTATTGCAGATTATTGTCCTCAAGGACTGTCTCTCTAAAGATGTCAATGAGAACAATGTTGTATAAATGAATAGAATATTTATTGAGAATTCTTTGGGCAAACAAATAATTACGAATACGTTTGTCCACATGTACAGTAATGCCTTTTAACTTTAGTGCTTGCTTTTTGAGAGTACTTTAAACAGCAAAGGCAACAAACAAATAGATTTTTAAAGAAATCAAACCTGATCGAACCTGATTGTTTTGGACACATTATGTAAAAAACCAAGTCGATGGAAGAGTTGAAGGTTAAAGACGAAGAGGATGGCTAGCAACAAGACAGATGGATACAGTTATAGGACAACTAAAAGAGTCATTGAGAAGCCTGAATTCCCAACTAGATGGCAGGATATTCTGGGAAAAAAAACTATCTGTTTGGTCATCAGAAGTTGTAATAGATTGAAACTCACTTTTAAGAAATTTGAGTTCTTTCATTTCATTGTGGGTTTTCTACATACATTTTTGTTGAGGATTGATTGACTCAAGCGGATGAATTCTCTGTGCCCATATAAATAGGGTTAGTATGACTGCATCCATTAAACTACATGAGTAGCTTTCTCTTGCAAAGTCATGAAGACAAAAAAGCCAAACTTTCACCTTATGCTGAGAGGAAATTTGTCATCCAGGTCAAATCCGGGATAGTGGTAGCCTAGTGGGTAAAGCTTTGTCTGCTCCTGGGGCGTCGTACAATGGCTGACCCTGCGCTCTGACCATTGCTTCTAAACTAGCTGGGATATGTGTAAAAGGAATTTCATTGTACTGTACTTGTGTATGTATATGTGACAAATTAAGGCATTCTTCTTCTAAATGTATATAACGACAGACAAGAGGTCTGCTGTGAATTGGAAGCTGCTGGTCACTGTCCACAATCAAACAAGCGTTACATCTCCATGGGCTTAGTGTGTGCTGTGTGAGAAACATGTCTCTTAAGTGGTGTGTGTTCTGACAGCTTAGATTTTGTGCTTTATATGCAAATTCCGGGTAGTGGAAGTGCTGGACAGCGCTAGGTTACTGATAACCTGGGGGTCAATCCTTGCTTTTCGTCATTGTCATGTTTTCCTTGTTTTTTATGGGGGTTTTTTCTCCAGTTTCCTCTCGCCTTCCAAATTCGAAGCACTCTTCAAAATATAAAAATGATTATATTATATGGCTGTATGCGAGTAGTTAAATTTATGTGTTTTGGCCTGTGATTAATCAATGCCTTGAGTTTAACTTTTACTGGACACTGCACAGCCCTGGTCATAATAAAGCAATTGTTACAAATGGATCAGTTAATTATGTATAATTTTTTGTATTTGTTTAATTTCAATTGGGGCTGCATAGTATCTCGGTGGGTAGCACTGTCGCCTCATAGCAAAAAAGTTCTGGATTTGATTCCCAGGTGAAGCGGTTCTGGGCCTTTCTGTGTGGAGTTTGCATGTTCTCCCTGTATCTGCGTGGGTTTCCTCCCACAGTCCAAAGACGTGTAAGTATGGTGAATTGGAGATATAAAATTGTCCATGACTGTGTTTGACATTAAAGACTTGAAGTGATGAATCTTGTGTAACGAGTAACTACCTGTCCTGTCATGAATGTAACCGAAGTGTGTAAGAAATGACGTTAAAATCCTAATATAATAATAATTAAAAAAAAAAAACTCAATTAAATTCAATTTTGGAAAACAAACACAATTCCTCTTTTGGTGCATACATTGTTCTTTCTACCTTCTTGTGCAGACTATAAAGAAGGCTCTGCTTTCTCTCCTGAGCATTCCTTTCCTTCTCTTATACACACTCACACTCACACACACACACACACACACACACTCACACACACAGACCGAGTTGGGAAACTAGGTCCAGCTTTCCAGATCATAGAAAGCGCTCGTCACCCTAATCCAATATTTGCTTCTTTATCAAATAAATCTATCTAGTATCTTTCCACCTGTGTACACATAACCTACACAGGGAATACTTCTCTCCTGCTCTCAGCTTTAGCCTGATTCTGTCTTGCTTTTCCCACATCCATCCCCCATGCTAAGCCTCATCTTCCTCGGTGCAGTGAAGGTAGATGCTGCGAGACTTTGTGTATGTACATAAAGCACACACACTTTTACTGCCAGCCATGAATGTGCACAGAGGCATGCCATTTCTTCAGTAAATCAAACCCGGTGACTCTGTAATGAAAGACTTTGAGTACAGCTGGTAGGGAAGGACATGAAAGGAGTAGTGTGGAGCTTCAGCTTTGGTCATTTATATTAAAGCCATATTTTTTGCAAGGGGTCTTGACAATTACTACCTGTATTTGTGAAATAATGAAATTATAAATTTACTGTCACTTCGGATTGAGGAGGATGGTCATGGCACCCTTTGAGTGGTGATCAGCTTAAAGTGAAATGAAGAATTTCATCACTGTGGATGTATATGTTATGGACAGTGGTTTAGACCAGTGTTTCTCAACCTTTTTTCAGTCACGGCACCCTTTAAAAGTATTCAAAATCTCGAGTCACCCCAGTCTAAAATGTATTAAAAAACTTACACTCTGCATCCCTCGGACTGCTAACACACAAACACACTACAGGGATGAGACGTACTGTGGTTGCATTGCATTAAGCTTCAGAAAAATCCTCTCTTGTGAAGAGATGAGCCTGTGTTTGTTTCTGCTTTAAAACATACGCACCATGAACCAATCAGATTTAACGTCATTAAACAAGTTTATAGTTTATTTCTCAATTATTTGTCATTATACCACTAGCACTGCTCACAGTCTGCATGGTTTCTCTGTAGCTCGGTTACGGCTCTCAAACTTAAACTCAAAAGAAGCTTTATTGGCATGACATTCGTATTGCCAAAGCTCAGTTACAGAGAAATAATAAAAATAACAATAAAAAAGAACAAATATATACAAAACAGTTACTTGTGCAAAAATATTAAATAGAATAAAATATTTATAAAAACAGTGCAAAATAATAACAATTAAAATGATAATATTTACATTAATGAGGTAATGAGCTCTCTCTCTCTCACACACACACAAACTGATTGTAATTACTACCTCATTAATGTAAATATTATAATTTTTATTGTTATTATTTTGCACTGTTTCTATTAATATTTTATTCTATTTTATATTTTTTGCACATGTAACTGTTTTGTATATATTTGTTCTTTCTTATTGTTATTTGTAATATTTCTCTGTAACTTGCTTTGGCAATACGAATGTCCTTATTTGTCATGCCAATAAAGCTTCTTTTGAGTTTGAGAGTTTGAGTGTGTCGGTGTGTGTGTCGCTTGCTCTCTCCGCGATACTGAAAGTGATTTGAATTTCGACAATAAACAGCTCTTATTATGACTGATTAATTCCCTCTACTGATGGAAGCAGAATGGTTGAATTACAGCCAATAAGAAATATAAATATATATATATATATAGCGGCTCCCAGAGGCGCGACTCGGTTCCTTTTGTTCATTTTAAAGAGCCGTTCAATAGAATCGGATCGTTCGCGAACGAGCCATCACTATAGGCAACGCACGCAACCCGCGTTGACGTTGTAGAATGGGGAAAGGGGTGTGTGAGACAATTTTTAATGTTTGAGGCGGCTAATGGTCTACATTTTCATGATAAGTTGACTTTTTTGTATTTTAAATTTATTTCATAATATCAGTAACGTCAGAATATTTTTGACGGCACCCCTGATGAAGCCAGACGGACCCCCAGGGTGCCGCGGCAACCCGGTTGAGAAAGGCTGGTTTAGACAATTAATTAAAAACCCTACACACTGGTTACACTTGTTTTGTGTTTAATTATTATGCACACACTGTTCACACTTAATATCACAAGAATTCAGATGACGTTGAGGCTGTTTATCTTTTATTTAGTTTTTCCTTCTATTTTTGATTGAGACTGAAATGGTCCAGTAGATAATGCCATAAACATACAATATACCGCCAAAAATTAATTAGCCACACCCCTTGCTAAAAAGTATATCAAATCAATTATATAAAAAGAATAAAAAGCTTAGAACCTTATGGCAACAGTTTACGAAAGGTCCTTTGTGCCAATCAAGAGTTGACAAGTTCTCCTCCTGTGGCCTGCATAAAGCCCTGACATCAACCACATTACATTGGGATTTTTGATTGTATGCCAGGAATTCTCATTCCCCTAAGCTCACAAATACTATTTTTTACTGAATAGGTGCAAAATCCCACTGACACATTTTTCTGAAAAAGCCTTAAAAAGTCTCAAGTTTTGAAGTCTTCCCTGATGAATACAGGCGGTTATAGGAGGTTCAGTGGGGTGTGTAGTTGCTTTACACATGTTTATGTTTTTGGAATGAGTTGTCCAACAAGCCCATATTTAGGTGTCCACATACTTTTTGACCAAATAACCAAGTAATGTGTGTGTTGGGTACAGGCCTTTATCCAGGAAATAGGAAACAGCTGGAATAAGTGTGTGTGTGTGTGTGTTGTAACTGGGCAGACCCTGTGATGCTGTCACTGCATCTCCTCGCTTTTGCTTGCTTTGCTGACGCGTGTGCTTTCTGTTGAACACTCTGCGTGTATGTGTGTGTGTGTATGAGAAGTTAATCACACTTGTTCTGGTGTGTTATGAAGTGAATGCACACAGCAGGTAAGGTAATTCATGCCTGCTACAATCATCTTCTACAGCTACATTACCAGCTGCAGATCATATGCAGATACAGTCTGTGACCGAAAGTAGCATTTAATCCTTGTTTGTCTCTCAGTGGCTCCTGTTAGTGCAGTTGTGAGTGATCTAATCAGTCTTGTCACTCAGACTTTAAAGCGTGGGTTTAGCTGGAGCTCGTGCTGATTGTTCAGCTGATGATGTATTCAGCCTTGGATATGTGTGAGTGATTATATCAGCTGTGTTTGTTTTAAGGGAATGCTTTTCCATTACCTGTCTACTGTCTGTCTACAAAATGTGTGATGTCGGTCTGTCTGTCTGTACGTATATTTAATCTGAGACTATATAATTCAGAATTGTCAGCAGCTATTACACTTTAACAATAAAGGATATGACAGTCCAAATAAGTGTAGCCCATCTGCTTCTCTGTACACTTTCTAACCCCTGTACATGATTTTAGACACTAATGCACTTATGATATGATGTGTGTTGTACTTGTGTAGCAGGTGCAACAGTGTTGTTTGCCTTATCGTAGACCTGCAAGTGTTTTTAATAAATCGGCCCTTTCCCTTAAGAGATATACACCGATCAGCCATAACATTAAAACCACCTCCTTGTTTCTACACTCACTGTCCATTTTATCAGCTCCACTTACCATATGGAAGCACTTAAAAAAAAAAAAAAAATGTTGTCATGGTGATGGTGGACGCTGGCGCATTTTGGCTGCCGTTACCGTATTTTTCCGTATTTTATTGTATTTCACTGTGTTTTTCTTTCATTTTCATCTTTTTATACACGCCTGTGATCGCTACCGCTCCTGTTGCTCTGTTTCTTGATTTTATCAGATAATCTCGGCACCTGTTGGGTATTAAATGACTATGGCGTGTGTTGAATAATTTTAAAAGATGCGGACACTGGTACTTTTGGTGACTGCTGCTCTACCTTCATAATCGTCATAATTTTTTCATTTTTAACTTTTGTGTTTTAAATGTGGTCGAAACGGTGATGTCTGGACTACATTATACAGCTATGGAACTGCTTAAACTTTGATTTCCCTCCTCGCCATCGTGATTTCCCTCCTCGCTTTGTACTTACAGTACATCGAGATATCTAAAACTCAGACCTGCAACTGAGAAAGAGGAGAGTAAGCTGGAATGACTCTCGATTTCTACCTATCTGCTGTCAGCATTACAAAACAGGAACTTCTTACCTGGGCTTAAATTTTCTGGTGTGCCTTGCCTTGTGGTCTGGTTCTGTGCACCGCTTCTACGAGTAGCAGCTACAGCTGGCTAATCTCCCAACGCGCACGATGTTAAGTTATTCCGTCAACCAACTGATGAAACTTAACAATTACACTACTCCATCGTGTTTATCAGTATTAAAACAACTTGGACTTCTTCGCTGGCCAAAATTATGGAACGCACTACCCAACTTTTTAAGATCTGCAGATTCTGTAGATTCTTAAAAAAACAAAACAAACAAAAAAAAAACCTAAAGACTTATCTTTTGAAGCAGGCATTTGTTTGATGTTAAAAGATGTTAAATGAATTTTTGTGTGTGTGTTTGTGTATTTTATGTCATGTAATGTTTTTGTGTGTTTTATTATGTAGATGAGTGTGTATATTTTGTCAAGTAATGTTTTTGTAAAGCACTTTGTGATTCTTATCTGTGAAAAGTGCTATATAAATAAATTTTACTTACTTACTTATTTTGTAGTTCTACAATTACTGACTGTAGTCCATCTGTTTCTCTGCATGCTTTTTTTTTAGCCTGCTTTCACCCTGTTCTTCAGTGGTCAGGACCCCCACAGGACCACCATAGAGTAGGTATTATTTAGGTGGTGGATCATTCTCAGCACTGCAGTGACAATGACATGGTGGTGGTGTGTTGGTGTGTGTTGTGCTGGTATGAGTGGTTCAGACACAGCAGCGCTGCTGAAGTTTCTAAATACTGTGTCCACTCACTGTCCACTCTATTAGACACTCCTACCAGGTTGGTCCACCTTGTAGATGTAAAGTCAGAGACGATCGCTCATCTGTTGCTGCTGTTTGAGTTGGTCATCTTCTAGACCTTCATCGGTGGTCACGGGACGCTGCCCACGGGGCGCTGTTGGCTGGATATTTTTGGTTGGTGGACTATTCTCAGTCCAGCAGTCACAGTGAGGTGTTTAAAAACTCCAGCAGCGCTGCTGTGTCTTATCCACTCATACCAGCACAACACACACTAACACACCACCACCATGTCAGTGTCACTGCAGTGCTGAGAATGATCCACCATCCAAATAATACCTACTCTGTGGTGGTCCTGTGGTGGTCCTAAGCATTGAAGAACAGCATGAAAGGGGGCTAACAAAGTATGTAGAAAAACAGATGGACTACAGTCAGTAATTGGAGAACTACAACGTGCTTCTATATAGTAAGTGGAGCCGTGTAGAAACAAGGAGGTGGTTTTAATGTTATGGCTGATCAGTGTATGTAACAGATTTAGGGCTTAATTTACTCAAGAAGTCAGAGAAATATTTCCAAAAGAACACTCACATAAACACACAACATACAGAAGAACTGCCCTTAAACATAGACACACAGGTTTTAGGGCTTTGCTTAAGGGATTTCATTACACTACATATTCAGTCAATCTTTCAGCTAAATAGACACAAGGACAATCAGATAAATGATTATTAAATTCTCAGACTCAGCAGACTTTAAGACTAAAAGTCTTAAATATTTTTTTAAATATGAATGCGAATTTATCTATTACGCTAACCCACTCCCACTGAGGTCAGTGTGTTTATATAGACATGATTTGGCTACATCGTGGAAGGGGTGGCTGAAACCCTCTGATGGATTGGCTCCCTGTAAGGGTATTCTTGCTGTACACCCAGTGTTTCCCAGGGGGACTATACTTGCTGTAACCCTGACCAGGATGAAGCTGTTAATGAAAACGCAATAAAAAAACATTACTTATAATATCCCAGGTGTACAGAGGCAGTTACTGTGTCCTGTGTGTGTGTGTGTGTGTGTGTCCTGTGTGTGTGTGTCCTGTGTGTGTGTGTGTGTGTGTGTGTGTGTGTGTGTGTGTGTGTGTGTGTGTGTGTGTGTGTCAGACCTTACATAATCACTGCAAGTCAAGATCAGCAGCAACACTGATTGTGTATGCTGTTGTAATGAATGTAAAAAAAAAATCCTTGAAGTTTCCTCTGCAGCACTGATTAAAACGACGAGTCCTGTCTCTGATGTTTAAGCAATTCTCAGCTCAACTATCCTCTTTTTCTGTGTCCTCAGTGAGGTATATGGGACAGATGGGGGTGCACGCACTAAAATGATCTCTCTCGTTCTTACTTTTTGCTTCCTGACTGTGAGCTCTGTTGGGTGTTGGTGCATCGGGCCTTGTGATGCTGCTGCCCATTATAATGCAGTGGGAACGTGTGAATGGCACTTCTAGAGCAGCCGAGTTCTTTTGTTGGCAGGGCGCTCCACCTCTGAGCCTGATGAATAGATGGGGCCAGGACAATGAGGGGGTAACGGGGCAGAGCAGAAGAATCCCGAATCACTTCTTCACTCCCCCCATGCTGGAACAATCGACTTCACCACTATAATCAGTGGGTTTCATGAAGCCTCTTTATTATAAGGCAGGTGCTTCCTTTCACTCCCTCATAATCACAACTGGTCGGTGCTGCAGTGCTTTGTCCTGACCCAAATTCTGTAAGCTAGGTCTCAGCCCTCATTTCTAGGTCTAAAAACTACTAACGCTGACGTCACTGAGTTTTTTCTATTTCATTATCATGTTTTAACCCTTAATCTATCCTGGTCAGGGCTGTGGTGGGTCTGGATTCATTGGAATCACCGTGTGCAATGCTGTGGACAGTTCACCAATCCATCACAGGGCCTCGGCCATCACCTCCTTTGTCCCTCCAGAGAAAATAGGCAATCATGGCTGTATAGCTAATAGCACCCTTGGGTATTCGAACCCTGGATTTCAGCAGTAGTAGGTTAGCACAGTTTACCACTGTGTCACCCAAGCATTTATAATAAAACTAAATAAATATAGCTTTGTGGTATTGTGGGGGGTCCTGGAAGAATGAGTTAAAAACATGTTTGTTCACTGTGTATAATGTGTTTGGCATGTTCTTTTTTTAAGGAGACTTGAAAATTACTACAGGGTAAAACTACCTTCCTCAATATGAGGCAATAAGTAAGTGTGTGGCTTTCATGTTCATGCTATATATGGGCGGTGATAGCTCAGCGGTTAAAGTACAGGACTGAAAGGTCACTGGTTCAAATCCCGCATCTGCCAGGTTGCCACTGTTGGGCCCTTGAGCAAGGCCTTTAACCCTCATTAACTTGCAATGTGTACAGTCTTAATTGTAAGTCGCTTTGGATAAAGATGTCTGCTAAATGCTAAAAATGTAAATGTCACTTCTGTTTATTAAATATTTATAATTCTTTCCATTCCCGGGAATCAACCCTGGGTGTTAGCATTGGTGGACTAGCGTAATATACTGCTGTTCACATTCAGTTAATTATTTCTTGTCCAGAAAACTTCCATACACAGCACAGTCTGTTTAATTAAAGCAAACCTTCAGACCCTCAGTTTAAGGCTGACTTAATTGGGACCATACCCAGCTCTAACACTGTTTATACAAATGTTTGAATTTATACAACTCAGAATTCACATGTACCCTGATAAGGAACAAAAGTCAGAGATGTAAAACTAACAAATTTGAAAGCATTGTTCTTTCTGAAGAACACCTTCCCCAGTGTTCCCCCAAAGCCATGCCCTCACCACTCATGCACACAAGCTACCTGGGAAACCATTTGCTGTTGTATTATATAAATGTTAATGCTTAGGAATATGACAAACACTTTTGCTTTCTGTGGTCTGACTCTTTTTCTTTACTTGGTGTATAAACTTTGAACAGCTTGTTATTAAGGCAGAAACACCTTCTAATTTAACATAATTGCTAACCAAACACATTTACAGCTCTGCACTGGACGGAAGTAAATATTATCAGTGGCTATACAGCTCTAATTTTAACACTGAGGCTTGTCATCACTGTGTGTGGAACACCGGATAGGAAGCACAAGGCCACCAGGCTGTTGTGCTTGTTTGGGATTGGATGAAATCCTCCCCGTATGTCATCTCTAATGTGACATAAGGTTAAAACTGTTGCCTACCACAATACAGTACCACACTTCTGGAGGATCAGCTGACTATTCAAGCCCATTCTTTGTGAGAAATGATTGAGACCTGGGTTATTCTATATTTACACATTCATTCATTTATTCATTTGTTCATTCATTTACACATTTATTCATTTATTAAATTGTACTCGTGGTGTTGACTTGCTACAACTATCAAATATATATAAAATACAGGTACCTTAAAGGTCCCTATTGTTGTGTATGTTCAGTTTTCGTATCTGTACTGATGGTTGTACTTTGTTCTTCATGTTTTTGTTATTTCGTACTTGTTCTTTAGAATTTTTATAGTGTGTAATTTAGGGGTGGGTTTATAAAATCGATTTTTCGATTCGAATCGATCTTTATTTGAACGATCCGATATCGATTCATATAAACGCGAGATCGATCTTTTAAATACGCCCCTTTTTACGGTGTACACGGAAATCTGTTACCCCCTTTAATTTCGCGTGACCAGCCAGTGTTTTTTCATGCAACGAGATCTGACCTGCACATCAGTTTAGCATGGCAGAAGCTCAAGTTATGACCACTACACAACTTTTTGCACAGATTTTCGCTCGGCGACGGGTCGGTGCTGGATTCGGGAGAAACTCGGTGTTCGCTCTGCGATCAAAACTCGGCTCTCAATCAATGTGAGAAACAGCGAGGGGAAACACAGGGGAGAGGTTGTAAACAGGTGGTACAGGGGGATAATATAGTTTCTATCAGAATACATCAGCACACGCGAGTTTTACAGTATTTCTGACCTGATCGTTTTCTACAAAACAAAATATTTATTAACCTCCAACTCACTACAGAACGATCCATGCTGCTCGTGTTGCCAAATCCACTCAGATTCATTTATTTCATCAGCGCACAAACTTTCATCTCTCGCTACTTGTTGATGTGCATGTTTGGACGTGGTATCATTAAACCTTTCATCACTTCTCACGTGTGTTTTCGTGACAAAACGTAGTTTTGGAGAGCAGAGAAGCTCGCCTGTGATTCCCCCTGGTGATAGATGGTGTAGTGTAAAACCCCCCATCGCCGATCAGTCGTGTAGTGTGAACATTACAGCGACCAGGTGTTAATCAGAGTGTCGTGTAGTGTAAACTTGGCATAAGCTGTTCAACAGCCAGGTGTATGTTTACATTACATTTACAATGTTGTAGCGTGTCAGACATATCAAATAATAATAAAAAATGAATGTTACTGTTTTCTGTTTTGGATTAATTATTTATGTAAACAAAATACACAAATATTTTTAATAATGAGTGTTCTTTGTACAATTATCACATTCTTTCTCTGAACATCTTTACGTATTTTAACAAAACCTGTTAATGTAACTCAAATATGCCTAACTGTGTTGAGTCGAAATCGAATCGAATCGAATCGGAAATCGAATCGAATCGGGACCTTGTGAATTGAATCGAATCGATCCAGGAAATTAGTGGCGATACCCAGCCCTAGTGTAATTACATCATTGCTATATGATGCTACTGGGGCTTTAATTTCCTTCGGGATCAATAATCTATCTATCTGTCTATCTGTCTATCCATCCATCCATCCATCCATCCAGCGGCTCGGTGGCTCAGTGGGTAGCACTGTCTCCTCACAGCAAAAAGGTCCTGGGTTTGATGCCCAGGTGGAACGTCTGGGTCCTTTCTGTGTGGAGTTTGCATGTTCACCCTGTGTCTGTGTGGGTTTCCTTCGGGAGCTCCGGTTTCCTCCCACAGTCCAAAGACATGCAAGTGATGTGAATTGTGACTGTGTTTGATATTAAAACTGATGAATATTGTGTAACGAATAACTATCGTTCCTGCCATGAATGTAAAACATGTAAAACATGACTAGATGATCTAATCCGTCCGTCCGTCCGTCCGTCCGTCCGTCCGTTTTGTTCTCCAAGCGAAGATGTTATAGGCAGGTTGTGTATGAACACACAAACATGCAGAAATTTGTTTGGGACTAAAACCAGTTCAGCGTTCAGAATGTGTATTTTTATAGAGTAGGTAGCAAACAGTTTATTATAAATAGTAACCAAACAATAAATGTTGATTAAGATGCAGAAGGTTTATTAAAGCATTTCCTGTCAACGTTAGTGTAGTAACAATAAGATGATAAGCAGAGTTTTACCTTTAAACTGGAAGATGATGCAAAATGCACATATTATTTTTGTAAATTACAAAATTACACACTTCTTCGCATGTGCATATGCATTTAGACTCTATAGTCACACAAAACAGCTCCCAGTTATAATTTTAATGCGTTATGGTTTTGTTGTTTATTATTAAAATTATATAAATGCATAAAAATCCTTCAGATTAAAAACTCCACACGCGGCTGTACACAGAGCTGCTGCATACATTATAAAGATTTGTGATGTGTCTGCATTTCTACTCTGTACAGATTGTAGCGGCTCTCAGATAGAATCAAGCATCAGCTGGTGAAATTTGAAAGATATTTGTAAACTAAACCATTAATCGATTAACGGCATTGACTGTAATATTTCAGCTCTTAATGCTGACTCACTCACAGTACTGTGGTCGGATGTGAACAAAACAAATTTGCACAATGGCAGATTTGGCCCAGAATGCACCACTTTTAGGTCTGTTTCCAAGCTCTGTAGGGACACTGGAGGGACAATGTAACTTCGTGTCCTGTTACCCCCTGCTGACTATTTTCAGTATTGTCATGTTCAGGCTGTGTAAAACTGCCTTTTTTTTTTTTTTTTTAATTCAAATCACAATTATTTACATAATGGTTTAAATAATATGTCTTATTTCATATTTTACTTTTTTATAAGCAGTTAATAATCATACCGTACTTTTACACTATAACTTGCAAGGCAAATGATGATTGTAAATAGTTATAGAGTGCAAATTATACAATGACATTGGGGGGTGGTCGTCAACTTTATATACTGAATTAGGCAAGCAATTGCATATTGATAAATGCTAACATCAGGTAGTTTTTAAGTTTTGCCTGAAATTATAGTTTAGTTTATATATTTACATTAATGTGACCGTAGCACTGTAAATGAAAAAAGACACTTTAAAATGTAATAATCTTTTGTTCATATTCTTTATAGTGTAATGTGTTATAGGGTCAGTATAAGGTTAGTATTTGTATTAGGTTCCAAAGCAAATGTAAAAGTGAAACAGTTGTTTTCTAGGTATTGAGTCATAGTGGCATTCAGTTCTGCTTCTCTACTCGGTACTGCATCCACCCTGATGCTTTGACCTTTTATTTGACCGGTGCCATTTAGCAGAGTGGATCTCATTCTAGGAAATCAGTCTAATCCTCAGAAAGCAGTCTGTGCTGTTCTTCCTCTTCCTCTTCTCATTCCACCAGCAGAGCCTGCAGGCCATCTGCTTCTGGGGAGCTCAGCTCAAGTGTCACATGCTTCTTTATGGGTTTGGCTGGTTTTAGACTGGACTTTAAGTGGTCTGTCTAACTTTCCAGCCCTTGGTAACTGAGGGTACTTTCTTTGCAGGGTAGCTGAAGCGTTGTCGTGGAAATGGGTCTGATTTAGCTGACCAAGCAAACAAGGTTCCGTTTTGATGGTGTTAAATCTGATAACATTGCAGAGTTCAGAAATTGAATTCTCTTACTGATGGTACACTTAATAAAATATTTTTAAAGAAAACAAGCTGTGTGGGACTGGAGCTGCCCTGTCTTTTGGACAAGGGATTAGTAAGTTATAGACTGTTGTATAAGAGGGTGACATTATTTCCGCTGTCTGTGTTCTGGAATAAAAATTACAAACACATTCAACTCTGTAAATCTTCTTATTAGAGCAGAACAAACTGGGACACACACACACCTACCTTATCTTTATTATCCTGCATCTGTGGTTCAGTAGCCATCACTATGTGCCTTGTAATGTACAACACTCCTAGATGGTGACACACCTGTTCGGTTTAGTCTATTTTAGCTAAGCCCCTCATATGGTTTATTTAATCGAGTGAGTGAGTAGCAACTGCACTTGGATTTGGACCAAATTAACCATGGCAGAAATATTTATATGTGATTTTTCTATATTTATTCCTGTCAAACTCCCAGTGATGGGTTCAAATCTCAGCTCTGCAATTCAGCCACTTTTGGGCCCTCCTGGGGCAGCGTACAATAGCTGACCCTGCGCTCTGACCCCAGCTTTCAAGCAAGCTGGGATTAGTGGAAAAGCATTTCATTGTACTGAACACATGTACGTGTTTATGTATATATGACTAATAAAAGCGTTCTATTCTGCATTGTTTCCATCCAAATAAAAATACAAACAAAAAGCAGCGCAAATTCTGACCAAGTCTGTAAATGAAAGATGTAAAACATTTAAAGAAAATGTCTTTCATCAGTAATGCAAACTATAAACAATCAACTGGACATTGAGAAGTATATGCATGTGCTCATTTCTGACCAACAAATTTTAACCCTTTAATGGTCTGCTCAACCATTTGGTAGTTGTAGCCTAGCAGTTAAGGTACTGGACTAGTAAGCAGAAGGTTGCTGGTTCAAACCCCACCATTGCCAGGTTGTGACTGTTGAGTAAGGGCCTTAACTCTCAACTGCTTAAGCTGTATAATGTAATTTGCTTTGGATAAAAGCATCTGCTAAATGCTGAAAAAGTAAAATGTAATGTAAGCTTTCTTTGAGTCTAAATACCTGGGTAAAATAAGCTGTATTTAAATCAGCTTTATTTGGGCCATATGGGTGACGTGTTAAACTCGAAAATATTGGTAGATAGGTAGTTTATGAAAACAGCCTTCTAACCTATATGGCAGCTTGAAACTAGCAGCTGAAAAAATTATCCATGAATCACTTTTGTGATCATCTGAACTGTTTGGTAGGGGCTCATTAAAATACTGTGTGCACTAATAAAAAATATTCAACATTATTTTCTTGGTGAGACCTTTAAAGGGTTAAACTGGATTGTTGCACACCAAATATGAGCCAGAATTCTCTCACTTTTTCCTGTGGGCTGATATTGGTGGTTCTTTTGACAGAAACATTGAGAATGAAACCTCACTACTGCCTACCTAGACAGCTGCCTAAGTAGAGAGGATTCTAATAAGACATCGAACTTATAAGGCAGCTTATTCAGACACACTACTTAGACAGACGGGCGGCACGGTGGCTAAGTGGGTAGCACTGTCGCCTCACAGCAAGAAGGTCCTGGGTTCGATCCCCAGGTGGGGCGGTCCGGGTCCTTTCTGTGTGGAGTTTGCATGTTCTCCCCGTGCCTGCGTGTGTTTACTCCGGGTGCTCCGGCTTCCTCCCACAGTCCAAAAACATGCAAGTGAGGTGAATTGGAGATACAAAATTGTCCATGACTGTGTTTGATATAACCTTGAGAAGTGATGAACCTTGTGTAACGAGTAACTACCGTGTGTCTGTCATGAATGTAACCAAAGAGTGTAAAACATGACGTTAAAATCCTAATAAACAAACAAACAAACTTAGACAGCCATTACTTCACCACAGTTTTTGCTTACTAAGCTAACACAGTTATCCTCAGGCCATTCAAACCAATGGGCTGAGGTGGCACAACTCACTAGCATGCCAGCTAACATCTCCCTCTGTGTACAGAAAATGGTTAAATTGTCATCGGCATTGAATTTCCACATGGTCCGCCATATTTGTAATTTTCTGAGAGAAAAGTTGTGCTGCACTGAATGCTAGATTGTCTTCACCAAGAACAAGAAAGCATTGGACGCTCCCTCGTTAATCAGGCAGTTTATAACTTTGAAATAAGGCACCTTATCAGGCTGCATTTTAAGGCATCTAAGAATTCTTTTCTGTCTTTTCGGAGGCTCGTAAAATCCAGTCTGTTTAGAGAGCTCACTAGGTTTACACTTCTTTTAATGATTGAGTTCAGATGTTTCAGCCAGTTGGGTTTATAAAAAGGGTTATATTAAATAAATAATATGCTTCCAGCTTTGTGGCATCGGTTTGGAAAAGGCTTTGTCCTGCTCCAGCACTACTGTTTCCCTGTTCACAGAGCTGGAACATGAACACATTGTTCATGTGTGACTGCTTTGGTGTGGAGGACAAAGCGCTACCTCCGTGAAGCTGGCCCCCCATGTGGTCAGAAATGGAATATAAATATTATTATTCGTTTGTGCTGCGTTTGTGCTGGTTTGTGCCGTAGGAATCATCGTTTGTGCTGGCACCGTTTTAGAGAAATTAAGTATTATATTTTATTACCCGTGACGTCACTCAGCCCCCCATCAGAGCCCAAATTGCACCAAAAGCATCTCATTCGTTTGTGCTTCGTTTGTGCTGGTTTGTGCTGCTAAAAGAAACATTTGTGCTTTTTTCATTTTAAAGTTATAAAGCTATAAATATTACACATGTGACGTCACCAGCCCCCCATTAACGTCCAAATTGCACCAAAACCACCTCGTTCGTTTGTGCTACGTTTGTGCTGGTTTGTGCTGCTAAAAGAAACATTTGTGCTTTTTTAATTCTCAAGTTATTACGCTATAAATATTACACCCGTGACGTCACCAGCCCCCCCATTAACGTCCAAATTGCACCAAAAGCACCTCATTCGTTTGTGCTGCGTTTGTGCTGGTTTGTGCTGCTAAAAGAAATATTTGTGCTGGTTTAATTTTAAAGTTATAAAGCTATAAATATTACACCTGTGACATCACCAGCCCCCCATTAACGTCCAAATTGCATCAAAAGCATCTCATTCGTTTGTGCTGCGTTTGTGCTGGTTTGTGCTACTAAAAGAAATATTTGTGCTGGTTTAATTTTAAAGTTATAAAGCTATAAATATTACACCTGTGACATCACCAGCCCCCCATTAACGTCCAAATTGCACCAAAAGCACCTCATTCGTTTGTGCTGCGTTTGTGCTGGTTTGTGCTACTAAAAGAAATATTTGTGCTGGTTTAATTTTAAAGTTATAAAGCTATAAATATTACACCTGTGACATCACCAGCCCCCCATTAACGTCCAAATTGCACCAAAACCCTTTAATTCGTTTGTGCTACGTTTGTGCTGGTTTGTGCTGCTAAAAGAAATATTTGTGCTGGTTTAATTTTAAAGTTATAAAGCTATAAATATTACACCTGTGACATCACCAGCCCCCCATTAACGTCCAAATTGCACCAAAACCCTTTAATTCGTTTGTGCTACGTTTGTGCTGGTTTGTGCTGCTAAAAGAAATATTTGTGCTGGTTTAATTTTAAAGTTATAAAGCTATAAATATTACACCCGTGACGTCACCAGCCCCCCCATTAACGTCCAAATTGCACCAAAACCCTTTAATTCGTTTGTGCTACGTTTGTGCTGGTTTGTGCTGCTAAAAGAAACATTTGTGCTGTTTTAATTCTCAAGTTATTACGCTATAAATATTACACCCGTGACGTCACCAGCCCCCCATTAACGTCCAAATTGCACCAAAAGCACCTCATTCGTTTGTGCTGCGTTTGTGCTGGTTTGTGCTGCTAAAAGAAATATTTGTGCTGGTTTAATTTTAAAGTTATAAAGCTATAAATATTACACCTGTGACATCACCAGCCCCCCATTAACGTCCAAATTGCATCAAAAGCACCTCATTCGTTTGTGCTGCGTTTGTGCTGGTTTGTGCTGCTAAAAGAAATATTTGTGCTGGTTTAATTCTCGAGTTATAGGCTAAATAATATGTAAAGTGATGACACTTCAATAATTCACCACCATCAATAATTTTAATGTCAAAACTTATGTGATAAACCTATTCTCTCTATGTGACTTCTTTATGAGGGGAATCTTTATTTTAAGCCATGTTTCCATGTGGACCCCAGTCCGAGATGCAGAAAAGGGGTGGGGACCTGTTGACTGTAAGCAGTCATTTTCAGACAGCAGTTCTTCCCAACCCCCAAAATTTCTTTTCCAGGTAAAAATATAACTAAAATAACAGTAACATAACCTATTTTCAAGATTTTAGACTTTGTCACTTAATGAAAAGTCTCTAGTAGACTCAACATCAGTGATAAAATACAGAAAATATTATATGAAAAATGCAATGTATGTTTGATTTGTCATGCAGTTTAATGGGGATCAGCAAATTGTTTGCTGTGGGAAATTTATCAAGTTTTCATGGTCATTGCTTGGGGCAATGTATTCCCATATGTGTATCACTGTAATGACACTAGAAAGAAGTAATATCCTTAGATCATTAACATTGTTAGCAAAAATTTACTGCAGCATCCACTTACAAAACACAAAAATATATAACCCTCACCATATAACGTCATATTAGTCATTCAGGTTATACTTATTTATCCATCTGTCTCCCTGTGCAACTTGCTGTCAGTTCTGTTAGGTCTTCACACATCTTCATAGATTACACATTTATACTTTCCACCATGCTGCCCTGCATATTTATTGTATTAAGATGCACTGTCTTGTCTAATAACACTGCACTCATTCATTTTGTACTTTACTTTGTACCCTTTCACTAGATAGCATGCTGCACCAAAACCCTGGCAGAATGTCATTCTGCTCCACTATACACCACATTACCACATTATGAATACCTACATTTTAATTATGCTCACTGGCCAGTAAATTGGGCTTCAACAATCCAAGGCATGATAAAAAAAATTTTTTTATGCAACCTTTATTTAATAAAAAAAAAAAAAAAAAAAAAAAAAAAAGAACATTGTCCCAGCAACAAAAAGTTCATTGTCACGTTTGAGGGTCTGAGCATACTTTTCTTTTGTCCTCTCCTCAGGCGACTGTTGACAAAAAAGGAAAGTGTTTTTATAACACAAACACATAATTCTCATTTCAAGGTAATTTATTGCTTCTAATAAAACCCTGTAATAGTCCTGTGAGAATTTAAATCATATTAATGACATTTAAAACAAGACTGGACAGTTCTGTGAAAAATATAAAACAAACATATGCTGTACATATATATTAATAGACACGTGGAACAAAAAAAAACCTGAAAATGATTGCATCAAAAATAACTGATGTTCTTTTACATAGATGCCGAAGCTGCCAATTTGTAACAAGGATGATGTCATAAAACTCATCCAAGCTGCTAGGGATACAATTGTCAGAGCACAGTGTATTGCCCACCCCTCTGAAAAGGTGTGGACAGAACTTAGTGAACAGCTTGGTGGAAAAATGACTCCTAAAAGCTTGTACACATTCGTCAAGATGGATCGACACAACATTTGGCAAAGCCTAGGTATACAAGTAAATGAGGACAGTGACAGCTCTGATTCTGATAAACATTCCACACAAAAGACAAATAACATCAACTTTGAACTTACCATCCCCTTTCAAGAGTGGACTGACATCTGGCAAGAAGAAGCAGTCTACAAGAACAAAGCTGCACAGTCAAATGAAAGAACTTACACCATCTTGAAACATGGCACATGGTCTAATGTCCTAAATGAAAAGATCTGGAACATGACCAAATTAGCCTGCACACTTAGATTTAAAAGAGCAAAAGTGTACCCACAGAGTGCATCTAAGTGCATTGACATCGCTGGCCACTGTACTGAGTGCAATGCAAAATTGTGCATTTCCAGTGAAAGTCTACCAGAGGTGAGCACACCAGCAGTGCTAAAATGCAGAATAGATAACATTGATGAAAGTCTTCATACTGGGAAGGCAAAACGCATGCTATCTGGAGAGAAAAGACTGCAGGTCTCTAAAGAACTCTGGGAGGGTAAAAAACTGCCACATGTGTGGCGAGCCGCAGAGGCTTACAAAATAATGGCACTCGGTGACCCAGAGCCTAGCCACCTACCAAGCCTGAATACATTAAGAAAAGCAAAACAAGAGAGAGGGGATAAGGAGTTAGGACACAAAGACCCCATCCTTTCCCTTCATCTGATAAAATACAGTGTGCCTCATAGGGGCAGTATTCATGACATAGGCCTTGACAAATTTTTTTGCCATTATTGGACCCCCTCTCAACTACTAGTCTACAAAACATTAGTAAAGACTCAAGGTTCAAGTGTAAGTTTTGATGCTACAGGTACAGTAGTCAAAAGGCTCACTAGACCAACAGAAACATCAGGACATATATTTTTGTATCAAGGAGTTCTGTCCTCACATGGAGATACTTCTGTTCATATCCCAGTGGTGCAAATGCTGTCTGAGCGGCATGACATTAATGCCATATCAAACTGGCTCTCTGAATGGCTAAGAGCAGGAGCATCTGTACCAAAAGAAGTTGTTTCTGATTTCTCCCTTGCATTGCTGGGTGGTCTTGTTAAGGCCTTTACTCCTTACTCTGATTTGAAGACCTATATAAATGAGTGTTTTGGTGTACTAAACAGCTGGAAGTCAACAAAACTGCCTCCTTGCTTCATCAGAGTAGATGTTGCACACTGCATAAAGATGATTAGTCAATGGGAATGTCTCCATAAGAAAGCAAGGCGGGTTAAAGATTTTTATCTAAGAGCCATGGCACAGCTTCTTCAGTCTGTGACAATCCAGGATGCAAGGCAGCTCATACACTCTATTGCAATTGTTGCACTGAGTGAGTCTGAGGGTAATGACAAAAAGGGCATGCCTGTCATCTCAGAGATTTGCAAAACAAATCTGAAAAAAAGAATTGCTGATGGATACGATCCACTCACATGCACTGATGACAGTCTGGACACAGTGAAGACTCAGGAGCCTGTGACAGAATGTACCACTGATGTTAAGAAGTGGGTGATTGACATCTGCGAGGAAAGCAAGATTCTGGCTGTTCACGACGGTGATCGGGATAATTTACATTTTCTTCCAGAATTTATTCCCCATCTAATAAGACTAGGTTCTTATCTACCTCTCTGGACAGGTGTAATGGTTCCACTTTTCAAAAGTGACAGCATCACAGCAAGCTCTGCCCATGCTGAAGCTGAATTCAAAAATTTGAAGTACGGCCTCTTCAAACATGAAAGTTTGCCAATTCGAGTAGACCGCTTCATCACTCGACACCTTGGGTTCATTGAAGGGACCATGAGACTTTCTTCAGCAGCCACATCTGCAAATAATGAGAAAACAATATCAAAGTCAAATGAATGTGGACATCCTGCAAACATGAAAGATCAGTTGATTCAGGAGAACAAACAAATACAGCAGTCTACAGAAGACTTAATGGAACAGGAGTCTCCGATTGAAAATTGGAGAGGCCTTGGTCTGCCATTGAAAAAGAGAAAATCATCATACCTTGTACACTGTCCAGAGTGGCTACATGTTGATTCATCTCTTAAAAAACAAAGAACCCAAATTGGTGTTTTAAAAAATGGCAATTACTCTGCAAAACAGCCCATTAAAGTAGACAAAACACTTGTGAGCGTGATCAATACCTGTGCCTTTGACTCCTTCTGCCAGTGTCTCTGCTGTGCCTTCTGTGACAGTGAAAATTTTAGCTCCTATGTAACTGAACAGCAAGACAATGTTGAATTGTTCAATTTGGTTAAGACCACAACCATAAGAGGAGTACAACAGGGTGTGTACAAACAGAGGGCAAAATTGTTGTTAGACATATTTAACTCTGTTCAACTTAAGTCAGGTGTGGAGCAGGTAAATGCAGAATGCAACATCGCTCACTTTATCACCTCAACAATGAAGCATACGCCAAGTGTCACAAGCAAAAGTCAGTGCTCCTCTCCATACTGCAGCCGTAGTTTGGTACGCTCAAGAGAAATTCCTCTGATTCCAGTCAATGTCGATATTTTAAATACAGAAGGAATGAGAGGGCTTCAGGCTGCACTTGAAGCAGGTCTGAGGCTGGAGCCATCAAAATGTCTTCAGCCACTGAAGTCTCCTGAAAAGTGTCCAGACAGTTTAAAAACAGAACATCCATCAGCACTGAAATTTATGTGCAATGGTTTGGTCACGCACAGTTATGCAAGTGGTCCAGCACTGTACATTGAAACAGCAGCAGAATGCAGTTTCCCACTAAGTGAATTCCCCATCAACATTAGTCTGAGCAAAGACTCGTTCACACTCAGAGGCATTGTGGCATTTCTCCCAGGGCCAAAAGACACTCTTGGACACTATGTGGCCTACTGCAGGAGGTCATACTTTGTCTGGGAGCGATATGATGACTTTTGTAATCGCGTCATGACAGCCCCTGAAAACACAAAAATTCAACCACATGTTGTATTTTATACAAAGGACTGATAGTCTTTACTTTTATGGCTGGATGCCATAAAAAAAATGATCAGTCATCAATTGTGAACTAGATTGTTTAACCTACAATGTTTCTATTTTGTATCACATGTTTACGTTCTGTCTTTAACAATTTTGTAATTAATTAATTGTAACTGTTTTTACATTCATACTAAACATAACCCACTTCTTGATATTCTGTGTCTTGCATTTCAATTAGTATTGCATTCATCATTGGTGAGTGACATCTACTGAATACACTACCTGTCAAAAGTTGACACACACCTACTGACGCCACTGGACCAATATTTGTAGAATTAAACCAGCACAAATATTTCTTTTAGCAGCACAAACCAGCACAAACGCAGCACAAACGAATGAGATGCTTTTGATGCAATTTGGACGTTAATGGGGGGCTGGTGATGTCACAGGTGTAATATTTATAGCTTTATAACTTTAAAATTAAACCAGCACAAATGTTTCTTTTAGCAGCACAAACCAGCACAAACGCAGCACAAACGAATGAGATGCTTTTGATGCAATTTGGACGTTAATGGGGGGCTGGTGATGTCACAGGTGTAATATTTATAGCTTTATAACTTTAAAATTAAACCAGCACAAATGTTTCTTTTAGCAGCACAAACCAGCACAAACGCAGCACAAACGAATGAGGTGCTTTTGATGCAATTTGGACGTTAATGGGGGGCTGGTGATGTCACAGGTGTAATATTTATAGCTTTATAACTTTAAAATTAAACCAGCACAAATATTTCTTTTAGCAGCACAAACCAGCACAAACGCAGCACAAACGAATGAGGTGCTTTTGGTGCAATTTGGACGTTAATGGGGGGGCTGGTGACGTCACGGGTGTAATATTTATAGCGTAATAACTTGAGAATTAAAAAAGCACAAATGTTTCTTTTAGCAGCACAAACCAGCACAAACGAAGCACAAACGAATGAGATGCTTTTGGTGCAATTTGGGCTCTGATGGGGGGCTGAGTGACGTCACGGGTAATAAAATATAATACTTAATTTCTCTAAAACGGTGCCAGCACAAACGATGATTCCTACGGCACAAACCAGCACAAACGCAGCACAAACGAATAATAATATTTATATTCCATTTCTGACCACATGGGGGGCCAGCTTCACGGAGGTCAAAGCGCTGACCTCGACCTTAGTAAGCACCTTTTGGATGAATTGGGTCATTGATTGAAAGCCTTCTTGTCCAGCATCAGTGCCTAACCTTACATTTAACTGAAAGGGCACAAATTCCTCCAGACACTCTTCAAAACGGAAAGCCTACCCAGAAGAGTGGCGAATATTTGATCTGGGATGGTTTGTTTGGTTCCTCTGTTGCATGCAACTGGACTAAACAGTCAAAAAGTATCATGCTAAAATGCTACTATTAATGGTTTGTCTACTTATTATTACTGGTATACTACTGATAGGACCTTTACATGCTTGGTTGGCACTAGTTTTAGACATGGGTCTGGTGGGCCAGGGCCTTTAGACTTCCTATCTGTCTCCAGCTCCTCCTTTTATCTTCTCTATTTAGCGGGTGATTATCTGCCTTTCTGTGTTTTCTGTGGTGTGGTGCTGTCGCTAGTCTTCTCAGAGAAAGAGCGCAGTGTTTTTTGTGCCAATGGGCATCGCGTGTCTCAAAAACGTCCCTTTATGCTGGCACATGGTGGCTCTAAAGACTTTCTCTGCCAGCTCAAACACTCAGAGCTGTTTAGCTCCTTTCTTTTGGTTTGGACATCTCCACAACATTTAGTTTGTTTTTGAAGCGAGCCATCTCATTACCCTGCCCCATGAGTTACACAACTATTGAGGGCTTAAAATAAAAGTGCTTAATTAATCACAGCTGAGGAGAAGCTTTTGGGTCTTTTTATTGTTTATATATAAAAGACATTATATTGTTTTTGTTACTGCTTTTTTTATTTAGTATTTTTTATTCCACAGAATAATTTCTAATTAATGGTGTGTAGTAAACTATACTATGTTAAAAAGTTAAGACTTTGGGAACTCGGTACTTGCTTTCATGAAATACAACCGCAAACTGTCTGGAGATTATACATTTTGCCATTTATTTCAGATTGTGGTTAGTGCTACTGAATGTACCTGTTATATCTTAATTACATCTTTTATATTTGGTTGTTTTTCTGCCTTATTTCTCCCAATCTAATTATTGCCAATTTGCAGTTCTATTTCTGCCTATAACACTCCCACGCTGGCCAAGGAGAGCTGAAACTAGCATGCCTCACCTCTCGCACGTACAGACCACATTTTTTTTCACCTGCCACTGGGTGGAACTGCAACTCCACCAATACTTCACCACTAGTGCAGACAGCCGAGTTTGCAGTTGTACAGCGATAATGCTCTATTGACCTCCCACCTTACCTTCAGGCACAGTCAATTGTCAATTGCCTGTATATGGACACCTGGCCAGGTCGACAGCACTGCCTAAGATTCAAGCTTAAGAGCTCAGCAGTGGTGGGCTAGTGCATTAGCTCGTTGCGCTGGCCAAGCACCCAATTTTAGTATGAGTAACGAGTCCTGTAATGAATGTAACTATTGGTGTGTAACACATGATGTTAAATAATAGAAATAAATGATCCTGTTCAGGTTTGCAGCGACACACTTCCACTGTAAACACTGGGCACATGGCAGGAATACCCTGGCTAATCCATTCAGTATTATTATATTAGTTCTTTTTTATTCCAGTGTAAGTAAATGTCAAATTCTTTTGATTTTGTTGGATTGTGTTGTAGCCATATTTTGACTCTCACTATAGTGGTGCTTTCTCTGTTGATTATAATTATATTGGCATGGCATGAGCAGCCATTAATTTTATTCTTAACAGGTTATTGTTAAATGTATCTGTTGCTGGTATCACAGTTGTCTGATTCTGCTTTATTAATCTCAGCTTGCTCTCTTTATCTTGCACCAAAGTCATACATAACATGCAAAAATAAAGTATTTTTGGCGCTCTGCTCTCCATCAGACTACTGCATCTGTGCCAGACACCACTGCTGTTCTTGCACTTTTCCTGTCTGGGTCTGTTCCTGTTTCTGCATTTGTGACATCACTTCCTGTCTGCATATGAATGATGTTTATAAAAAATTTGTTACTTTTATTGCTTTTACACTTTTGCTTTTACTGTAGTCAAGGTTGTGCTCTATCAAATAATCATATTAAAATCAGCTTACAAATAACCAAAATAAAATGATCCTATAAGAGTATTATAACAATTTTATAGCCTTTTCTACCAATAAAGACCAATTATTACAATTTAACACACCAACAAAACTAACATTTCAAGGCATTACAATTTTACACACCAACAAAACTAACATTTCAAGGCATTACAATTTTACACATCGACAAAACTAACATTTCAAGGCATTACAATTTTACACACCAACAAAACTAACATTTCAAGGCATTACAATTTTACACATCGACAAAACTAACATTTCAAGGCATTACAATTTTACACACCAACAAAACTAACATTTCAAGGCATTACAATTTTACACATCGACAAAACTAACATTTCAAGGCATTACAATTTTACACACCAACAAAACTAACATTTCAAGGCATTACAATTTTACACATCGACAAAACTAACATTTCAAGGCATTACAATTTTACACACCAACAAAACTAACATTTCAAGGCATTACAATTTTACACATCGACAAAACTAACATTTCAAGGCATTACAATTTTACACACCAACAAAACTAACATTTCAAGGCATTTTAGAGCCCATTTTACACACAGAAGTAGGTTTAATTTACTTTTCATTTATTCAATCATTCTTTTAGTAGAGTGGCACAGTGGTAATGCAGATAGTGTATGTGGCACATAGAACTTATCACTTTTGTGATGTTTTGCATGTTCTCTGTTTTTTTCTGGGTGCTTTGGTATAATTCCACCATATGAAGTTTTTTTTTCCTAATTTTCCCAAGGTGGATCAGTGAGAGAGTAGGAATGTTTGGTTCCTTGCAACAGATTGGTGTATTACCATCTCGCACCCAGTGTTTTTGGGTGGCATCTGACCCACCATGACCTTAATCACATTTAAGCTGTTTTAATGTCATGACTAAAATGTTCATTTATTTTTTTCTTATATTTTTATATATATATATATATATATATATATATATATATACAGTGTATCACAAAAGTGAGTACACCCCTCACATTTCTGCAAATATTTTATTATATCTTTTCATGGGACAACACTATAGAAATAAAACTTGGATATAACGTAGAGTAGTCAGTGTACAACTTGTATAGCAGTGTAGATTTACTGTCTTCTGAAAATAACTCAACACACAGCCATTAATGTCTAAATGGCTGGCAACATAAGTGAGTACACCCCACAGTGAACATGTCCAAATTGTGCCCAAAGTGTCAATATTTTGTGTGACCACCATTATTATCCAGCACTGCCTTAACCCTCCTGGGCATGGAATTCACCAGAGCTGCACAGGTTGCTACTGGAATCCTCTTTCACTCCTCCATGATGACATCACGGAGCTGGTGGATGTTAGACACCTTGAACTCCTCCACCTTCCACTTGAGGATGTGCCACAGGTGCTCAATTGGGTTTAGTCCATCACCTTTACCTTCAGCTTCCTCAGCAAGGCAGTTGTCATCTTGGAGGTTGTGTTTGAGGTCGTTATCCTGTTGGAAAACTGCCATGAGGCCCAGTTTTCGAAGGGAGGGGATCATGCTCTGTTTCAGAATGTCAGAGTACATGTTGGAATTCATGTTTCCCTCAATGAACTGCAGCTCCCCAGTGCCAGCAACACTCATGCAGCCCAAGACCATGATGCTACCACCACCATGCTTGACTGTAGGCAAGATACAGTTGTCTTGGTACTTCTCACCAGGGCGCCGCCACACATGCTGGACACCATCTGAGCCAAACAAGTTTATCTTGGTCTCGTCAGACCACAGGGCATTCCAGTAATCCATGTTCTTGGACTGCTTGTCTTCAGCAAACTGTTTGCGGGCTTTCTTGTGCGTCAGCTTCCTTCTGGGATGACGACCATGCAGACCGAGTTGATGCAGTGTGCGGCGTATGGTCTGAGCACTGACAGGCTGACCTCCCACGTCTTCAACCTCTGCAGCAATGCTGGCAGCACTCATGTGTCTATTTTTTAAAGCCAACCTCTGGATATGACGCCGAACACGTGGACTCAACTTCTTTGGTCGACCCTGGCGAAGCCTGTTCCGAGTGGAACCTGTCCTGGAAAACCGCTGTATGACCTTGGCCACCATGCTGTAGCTTAGTTTCAGGGTGTTAGCAATCTTCTTATAGCCCAGGCCATCTTTGTGGAGAGCAACAATTCTATTTCTCACATCCTCAGAGAGTTCTTTGCCATGAGGTGCCATGTTGAATATCCAGTGGCCAGTATGAGAGAATTGTACCCAAAACACCAAATTTACCAGCCCTGCTCCCCATTTACACCTGGGACCTTGACACATGACACCAGGGAGGGACAACGACACATTTGGGCACAATTTGGACATGTTCACTGTGGGGTGTACTCACTTATGTTGCCAGCTATTTAGACATTAATGGCTGTGTGTTGAGTTATTTTCAGAAGACAGTAAATCTACACTGCTATACAAGTTGTACACTGACTACTCTAAATTATATCCAAGTTTAATGTCTATAGTGTTGTCCCATGAAAAGATATATTAAAATATTTGCAGAAATGTGAGGGGTGTACTCACTTTTGTGATACACTGTATATATATATATACAGTGTATCACAAAAGTGAGTACACCCCTCACATTTCTGCAGATATTTAAGTATATCTTTTCATGGGACAACACTGACAAAATGACACTTTGACACAATGAAAAGTAGTCTGTGTGCAGCTTATATAACAGTGTAAATTTATTCTTCCCTCAAAATAACTCAATATACAGCCATTAATGTCTAAACCACCGGCAACAAAAGTGAGTACACCCCTAAGAGACTACACCCCTAAATGTCCAAATTGAGCACTGCTTGTCATTTTCCCTCCAAAATGTCATGTGACTCGTTAGTGTTACTAGGTCTCAGGTGTGCATAGGGAGCAGGTGTGTTCAATTTAGTAGTACAGCTCTCACACTCTCTCATACTGGTCACTGAAAGTTCCAACATGGCACCTCATGGCAAAGAACTCTCTGAGGATCTTAAAAGACGAATTGTTGCGCTACATGAAGATGGCCAAGGCTACAAGAAGATTGCCAACACCCTGAAACTGAGCTGCAGCACAGTGGCCAAGATCATCCAGCGTTTTAAAAGAGCAGGGTCCACTCAGAACAGACCTCGCGTTGGTCGTCCAAAGAAGCTGAGTGCACGTGCTCAGCGTCACATCCAACTGCTGTCTTTGAAAGATAGGCGCAGGAGTGCTGTCAGCATTGCTGCAGAGATTGAAAAGGTGGGGGGTCAGCCTGTCAGTGCTCAGACCATACGCCGCACACTACATCAAATTGGTCTGCATGGCTGTCACCCCAGAAGGAAGCCTCTTCTGAAGTCTCTACACAAGAAAGCCCGCAAACAGTTTGCTGAAGACATGTCAACAAAGGACATGGATTACTGGAACCATGTCCTATGGTCTGATGAGACCAAGATTAATTTGTTTGGTTCAGATGGTCTCAAGCATGTGTGGCGGCAATCAGGTGAGGAGTACAAAGATAAGTGTGTCATGCCTACAGTCAAGCATGGTGGTGGGAATGCCATGGTCTGGGGCTGCATGAGTGCAGCAGGTGTTGGGGAGTTACATTTCATTGAGGGACACATGAACTCCAATATGTACTGTGAAATACTGAAGCATAGCATGATCCCCTCCCTCCGGAAACTGGGTCGCAGGGCAGTGTTCCAGCATGATAATGACCCCAAACACACCTCTAAGACGACCACTGCTTTATTGAGAAGAGGCTGAGGGTAAAGGTGATGGACTGGCCAAGCATGTCTCCAGACCTAAACCCAATAGAACATCTTTGGGGCATCCTCAAGCGGAAGGTGGAGGAGCGCAAAGTCTCGAATATCCGCCAGCTCCGTGATGTCGTCATGGAGGAGTGGAAAAGCATTCCAGTGGCAACCTGTGAAGCGCTGGTAAACTCCATGCCCAGGAGAGTTAAGGCAGTTCTGGGAAATAATGGTGGCCACACAAAATATTGACACTTCAGGAACTTTCACTAAGGGGTGTACTCACTTTTGTTGCCGGTGGTTTAGACATTAATGGCTGTATATTGAGTTATTTTGAGGGAAGAATAAATTTACACTGTTATATAAGCTGCACACAGACTACTTTTCATTGTGTCAAAGTGTCATTTTGTCAGTGTTGTCCCATGAAAAGATATACTTAAATATCTGCAGAAATGTGAGGGGTGTACTCACTTTTGTGATACACTGTATATATATATATATATATATATATATATATATATATTTTCCTCTTCAGTTGGTTTGTTTGATGTTTTAGTAGCAGAAAAGCACTGCTAAATCTTGCCTCCTTTATTTTTTATATAACGCATTTCTACACTTTAGGAAAAATACCCTTAGTCAGCTACATTTTACCCAGCACTGCTGAGAAAGTGTGATAATATTGTACACTTAAAGAGTTTAAGGCTTTATCTCCAAGTGTGCTGACACCACAATGTGCACTGTAGTTTTCTTCTAGATATTTGTCTAATGGTGAGCTTTTATGAACCTCATTAAAAACCCTTTGCTGATTTGTTTGTAAATATTTTAGATTTTCTAAAAGTTTGTTTCATGTGACTTTTAAAAGCATAAACCAGGCTTAAGCATAAGAGGAAACAGCTTTTTGCATAATGAAAATTCATGTCTGTTACCAAGATGTAAGTGCTAAGTAGAGGCTATTCAAATCATGGGGTTAATACCAGTAAAATCTTTAGATCCTTGGTACTAATTCAGTACATGAAGAAGCTGCCATTAACCATAGTTTATTACTGAATGATATTAATAAATTTACACTTACCAGCCACTTTATTTGGAGGAACACCTATCATTTATTGGCCATTTTTGAGCAACAGGGTTTAGTCCATGAGGTGCAGCTACATCTGGGTGTTTGAAGTAGTGTACAATTACATATTCTGGCCTGTTATGCACACATACGTTGTTAGCTCAGGCTGCAGATGTACAGTTAGTTTTTTCTGCACCATGTGTGTTCATCTAGCCAGTTTCTGATTACTAGACCCAATTAAATTCTTTCTCAGGATTGCTTTTAAGAATCACAACAACACTATTGCACCTGATGCACTAATACCAATTTACTGCACAGTACTATTTAATTACCACATTGGTGTCATTGCTGTGCTGAGAATGGTTCACCACCCAAATAATATCTAATCAGTGGGGGGTGGGGGTCCTTTTCTATTAGCTGGTGTAGAATCCGGGTGACTGGGAATGACAAAGTGAACACAAATCAAGAGACGACCTAGGGTTAGTAATTGTCTACCCACAACATGTGTCTGTTTGTTAGGAGAAGCTTTTAAAATATCTATTATGTACAGATGGGCTAAAGTCAGTGATTGTATACACACAAAATACATGTAAGTATATGATGTGGTATGTGTTGCTTATTCATGTGCTTACAAAAGTATGTGAGCATAATAAAGTATAAATGTCTGTGAGAGTATATTGAGAGTACAGTTAATGATTAATGGCACAATGCCATTAAGCTGATATAAAGAAGAACAATTATCAGGTCATCAAAGCTGTCTATTAATAAAGTGCAGAAAACCTTAGCAAAAGTGACTACAGTAGATTCAGTGTTATGTCATAATACTTGGTTTTATTATTCCACTTGTTCTTCAAGCAGCTATGAGTGTGTTGTGTTGTAACAGTATTAGGACCATGAACCCCAGCTTGTCATGGCCTCCGTTTCCGGGCTAATCCAGGCACAGATGAGGAATGCTTACACTTGCAGTATCCTGACACTCAAACACATTCAGCATAAGAACTAACTCGTTTCTAAGAACAAGGCCAAAGACTCGAGCTATAAGATTTTATAGGGTTTTAGCATCACATAAGGATGTTAAAGGTATTAATGTATTACTACAGCAAAACTAAGTATTATACTCTTATTTTTTATAAACAACTTTGGATCAGTATTTAGAAATATGCATATTTTATTGTTGTTAAAATGTATTATCTTCACAATCTATTTTTCTATTTTTTTCCATTTAGTCATTTTATTCACTTGTTTCACTTCAGTTAACAAGTTATTTTGAAACTCAGCTCTGCCATCTGGCTGGGTTGGGCGGCTATATGAACAACGTTTGGCTGTTGTTCATCCAAGGAGGGAGCCAGATAGGGACCTCATAACTATTTACGACCTCTGCTGGCTGATTGATGGCGTCTGCACAGAGTAGAGGAATAATGCGATCAGGGTGTGTCTCTCCTTGCACAAGACTAATTGCATATGAACTCGCCTCACGCAGGTGAAAAGATGCAGTTGGCTACTGTACATGTGTCGGAGTGGGTGTGTTACAATCTCGTTCTCCTCAAAAAATTGGACGTGCTAAAAATTAAGAGAAATAGGTGAGAAAATGCATAAAAAACCCAAAACAAACAGTATTTGTTATTCAGTTATAATGAGAGCTTGCTGTATGGCTGCTAGGAATGTCTTTTAACCAGTGAGCAACCGACATTGGTCAATGCCTAACCAGTAACTTAAATGCATGTTATTGTCATTGATATTGATAAAAAATAGCTGAGCCGCTCATGTGGCGCAGCGGTAAAAAGACACGCTGCAACCAGGGCTGGATTCTGAGTACCTTGTATCGAATCCAGCTCTGCTTTACCAGTTTGAAGCTGAGTGGCTGTATGAGCAACGATTGGCCGGTTGCTCAGTGTGGGGGTGGGACAAAGAACCGGATGTGGGTCTCTCTCTGTCAGAATGCGATTACGACCTCTGCCGGCTGATTAGAGGCGCCTGCACAAGAGATGAGGAAGAGTGCCCTTAGGGTGTGTCTCTCTGCATGCAACGCTAGGTGGCGCCACACATCAATGTTTGGGTGGCAAAAATGCATCCGGCTGCTGCCCATGTTTCGGAGGGGATATGGGTTAGCTTCGATCTCCTCGGTCAGGGCAGGGTTCGGCATAGACAGAGGAAGCACGATGCAAATTGAACAATTGGATACCCTAAAGTGGGAGAAAAAGGGGAAAAAAATAAAAATAGCTTACACCCCCCCAATAATTTACATTTGTAAAATAAATTTAAATTGTGCATGTAGAAAAATAGTAAAGTTTCCTGTAACTGATGTTTTTCATTAATTTTTACTTATAAAAGCAACCACACTTGGAAATTTTGAATACAAGGGGTGTTAAAACTTTTGCACAAAGGCTTTATTAGCCGGACAAATAAACTTTATGTATGTTATGTATGTGTGTATTTAATATAACAATTCATGCAGCTTGTTTATTCAGAAAGGTGAATGCACTCATTTAAAATTGTTCTCCTTATTGTGTTTTTATTTTTATTATTAGCATTTTAGTGGCCTATTTAAACAGAATAGTGCTCCTTTGTTATGAAATTGCAGTCCACAGCTGTCCACAGAATTATGCAAATTACACGCAGACATCCCCATAATCTCCATAATCCCCTTCCATGTCAGACAAGCCACATTCATAATCTGTTCTGTTCCGTGGGTTATTTTCTTTGCATCCTAGACCAGAAATCTAACACCGTTCTTTAACACTTTGGTTTCCGTCAGTTTGTTGCTCCTCATGTGCGTTCTCCCTCGTGCTCTTTCACTGCCACACACCGCAGGTGATCAGACGTCACCCTGCCACTCCAGAGCGTGTGAACTGCAACTCCTGTGACCCCTGGAGCCATGACCTTTAACCTCGATGCAGTACTGACAGACCCCCAGCACTCTGAGATACTCTGTTCCCTCGGCACCTTTCTTTGTCAGTGTTTGAGGATGCTGTCCTGAGAAGGGAGTCTATTTAAAGGGAAGTTGTTGGTGCTAAATATAGCTGTAGAGATGCTCCTTCATGCTTCTAACTGCTTCCGACTGCTGTTTTGTGGCTGTGGGTTGGAGAGCAACTCCCATCTGTCTTATTGCTTTGTTTTCATCATGGATAAAGACTTCTTACTTTCCTAAATAGGGTCAGTGTTTGATCCCAAATCAACAGAAAACATGTTCTCATACCTGCATAGCCCTCACTATTTGGTAAGTTCTCAGAATAAAGTACTGTGTAAACTTTAGATGTTGTAGGTAACTTTGTATGATGATCTAAGTTGCGATTATTTGCGGGTCGACTGTAGTGACAGTTGTAGTGTTAAACCATCAGGCTTTTGTTCTTTGTCATGTTCTGGCGGTTTGATGCATGTTAACTCTGCTTATGACATTTCAGTGCATCTAAAGTGAACATGTGGGTTGTATTGACCTCCGCTAAATGCATTGTAAAATGTCAGAGATATAACTGGGGCAGTGTCAGATGCTTACTGACAGGACATAAGGTCAGCTGACTGAAAGGCGAGAATTTACATTACGCCAGTGTGGTCACTGCATCCGATTTACTGATTACATCATGACTTTCGTCACAGTGACGGGACATACACACTGTGTTGTGTGTGTGTGTGCGTGTGTGTGCGTGTGTGTTTGTGTTGGTGGTGGGAAGGGAATTTGCAGTGTACAAAAGTTGCCCCGTATGTCCTTAAAGCCAAGCATTGATGTTAAAATAAAATTTATTGTAGTGGTTTTCAATGTGCACATAGTTCACTGGCTAGCCTATGTTGTATTTACCTTACTGGTTTGGGGCCAAGTGTTTTGTATAAGTTTTATTCCCTAATTTATTTAATATTTGAAATGTTTTGTTACTTTTTAAAGCTGCTGATTTCTAGATAACTGAGCACTGTATGATTTTCATTCCATGTCATTTTCATCAAGCATTATTCTGGTTAGGGTCATGACGGCACGGTTCCACTGGGAAACACGCGCCGCGAGGCAGGACAGGGCGCAAATCCATTGCAGGGCTTTGGCCACCACCAACCCAGACAGCCAGTCATGTCCGTGTATATGCTTAGAACCTGGATTTCAGTGGGGCTCTGTTGTACCACTTGAGCACTCGCACTAAATAATCAAAAGGTCAATCCCATAAAAGTCTGAGTAGGACCGTTAAGCATAGGTGCTTCATTTTAAAAGGACCAAATTGTCACCTACAAAATCAACAAAAATATGGAACTTTTAATGTTTATTAAATATGATGTACAACTAAATGAGTAATATGTTACTGACTCCAAACTCTGTTACATACAGGACACAAAAATGTTAAAATGCATTGGGGCGGGACAGTGGCTAGCACTGTCGCCTGGGTTTGATTCCCAGGTGGGGCGGTCCGGGTCTTTTCTGTGTGGAGTTTGCATGTTCTCCCCGTGTCTGTGTGGGTTTCTTCCGGAAGCTCCGGTTTCCTCCCACAGTCAAAGTGAGGTGAATTGGAGATACAAAAATGTCCATGACTGTGTTTGACATTAAAGACTTGAACTAATGAATAATGTGTAACCAGTGGTTACCTGTCCAGTCATGAATATAACCGAAGTGTGTAAAACAAATAAAAAATGAAATAAAAATGCATTGTGTACATACACAGTGCATGACATAAAATAATCAAGCAGTGGGTAGCACTGTCACCTCACAGCAAGAAGGTCTTGGGTTTGATTTCCAGGTGGAGCGGTCTGGGTCCTTTCTGTGTGGAGTTTGCATGTTTTCCCCGTGTCTGCGTGGGTTTCCTCCGGGAGCTCCGGTTTCCTCCCACAGTCCAAAGACATGCAAGTGAGGTGAATTGGAGATACTAAATTGTCCATGAGTGTGTTCGATATAACCTTGTGAACTGATAACTACCGTTCCTGTCATGAAAGTAACCAAAGTGTAAAACATGATGTTAAAATCCTAATAAACAAACAAACAATATTAACTACAGCCAATGATTTTTAGCCATTTATTTGTTTATAGTTTATTTTTAAGTGTTTATAGTGACAATAAAATGTAAGCAATGACAGTTCTAGTTACCACGGTGTATAAAATGTAACATGTTTCATTCAGATTAGTCTACAATGTGACATCCAGTTCTTTCTCCAATTTTATCACTACAGCCTTTACCAGCTTTCACTGATCTTAAAAGATATTTGACCAGTTCCTTAATTGATTATGCATTTGTCATGGCATCTCATGTGATTTGCAGACCTTCCCCATAACCCTCTGGTCTCCTGCTGCTCCTCCTTTTCTCCCTCTGCCTGTACTGTTTTGTTATTGAGAGACATTCTGAGGATTGAAGACTGGACCTGGCTGAATAGCCATTGTTTAGTCTGTACCAAAGAGCTGTTGTTCTCTTTTAGGATCATTACGAGACAGGCACCAAAAGTTTCTGCTACACCGTGCTGGTCGATTTTTCTTGTCTAGACGTTTAAATTCTTAGAACATGTGGGATGTTATCAGTCTCTAAAGACAAAGCTTTTTAATGTGTTCTTGCTCTGTTTGTGCGGATGAGCGAGTGGAAATGGCAGTCAGTGATTGACCTGAAGGTTGTGTAGGAGTGCACTCATGAGTAAGAGCGAATCGCATAAACTTTCTGATTTCTCCCAGCAACCTTCATGACTCACATTTAGAAACCTTGCGGTCAATGTGGTATTTACAGCCCTGAATCACAGCCTGGAGTTGTTGAGACGTCTTTGTTGTGCTCGGTCCCATATTAACTATTCTAAGAACTGGAATTGTAGTTTACAGGACCATATAACAGCAGACAGTGTTGTAGTTTTTCTATTTTAGAAGTTGACTAATGGGATAAGATCGTGTGTGTGCTTGGATAAACCCCAAAGCCGGCTGTGTTGTTATGTAAAAGGTATCTAATGCTCTTTCCTGCAAAAACTGTGGTTTGTAACATCAGACGAGGGGAGTTCATTGTTGTACGCTTTAAGGAAGTGCACATACAGTGTATCACAAAAGTGAGTACACCCCTCACATTTCTGCAAATATTTTATTATATCTTTTCATGGGACAACACTATAGAAATAAAACTTGGATATAACTTAGAGTAGTCAGTGTACAGCTTGTATAGCAGTGTAGATTTACTGTCTTCTGAAAATAACTCAACACACAGCCATTAATGTCTAAATGGCTGGCAACATAAGTGAGTACACCCCACAGTGAACATGTCCAAATTGTGCCCAAAGTGTCAATATTTTGTGTGACCACCATTATTATCCAGCACTGCCTTAACCCTCCTGGGCATGGAATTCACCAGAGCTGCACAGGTTGCTACTGGAATCCTCTTCCACTCCTCCATGATGACATCACGGAGCTGGTGGATGTTAGACACCTTGAACTCCTCCACCTTCCACTTGAGGATGCGCCACAGGTGCTCAATTGGGTTTAGTCCATCACCTTTACCTTCAGCTTCCTCAGCAAGGCAGTTGTCATCTTGGAGGTTGTGTTTGGGGTCGTTATCCTGTTGGAAAACTGCCATGAGGCCCAGTTTTCGAAGGGAGGGGATCATGCTCTGTTTCAGAATGTCACAGTACATGTTGGAATTCATGTTTCCCTCAATGAACTGTAGCTCCCCAGTGCCAGCAACACTCATGCAGCCCAAGACCATGATGCTACCACCACCATGCTTGACTGTAGGCAAGATACAGTTGTCTTGGTACTTCTCACCAGGGCGCCGCCACACATGCTGGACACCATCTGAGCCAAACAAGTTTTTCTTGGTCTCGTCAGACCACAGGGCATTCCAGTAATCCATGTTCTTGGACTGCTTGTCTTCAGCAAACTGTTTGCGGGCTTTCTTGTGCGTCAGCTTCCTTCTGGGATGACGACCATGCAGACCGAGTTGATGCAGTGTGCGGCGTATGGTCTGAGCACTGACAGGCTGACCTCCCACGTCTTCAACCTCTGCAGCAATGCTGGCAGCACTCATGTGTCTATTTTTTAAAGCCAACCTCTGGATATGACACCGAACACGTGGACTCAACTTCTTTGGTCGACCCTGGTGAAGCCTGTTCCGAGTGGAACCTGTCCTGGAAAACCGCTGTATGACCTTGGCCACCATGCTGTAGCTCAGTTTCAGGGTGTTAGCAATCTTCTTACAGCCCAGGCCATCTTTGTGGAGAGCAACAATTCTATTTCTCACATCCTCAGAGAGTTCTTTGCCATCAGGTGCCATGTTGAATATCCAGTGGCCAGTATGAGAGAATTGTACCCAAAACACCAAATTTAACAGCCCTGCTCCCCATTTACACCTGTGACCTTGACACATGACACCAGGGAGGGACAACGACACATTTGGGCACAATTTGGACATGTTCACTGTGGGGTGTACTCACTTATGTTGCCAGCTATTTAGACATTAATGGCTGTGTGTTGAGTTATTTTCAGAAGACAGTAAATCTACACTGCTATACGAGCTGTACACTGACTACTCTAACTTATATCCAAGTTTCATGTCTATAGTGTTGTCCCATGAAAAGATATAATGAAATATTTGCAGAAATGTGAGGGGTGTACTCACTTTTGTGATACACTGTATGTACATGTGGGGATGAAGATTAAAAGCAGCCCTACAGATCATAAAGGCAGATCTATAAAGGGCAGTTTTCCTTCATAATACCTTCAGTGACTTCTGGTAGGAAGTTACATAAATAATAGGGTTGTGTAATGTTAAGCTCTTTCTTTTTTTGTTGTTTAATTGATTGATTAAAGTGTAAACTGGATTTATGCTATTTTTTTTTCCAATTTTGCTGCAGTTCTTGTTGTTTAGTTGGCGCCACATGATTAGAAAATGAAGGTTATTTATTCGGGACAGTGGTAGCCTAGTGGGTAGAGCTTTGGACTATCAATTAAAAGGTTGAGAGTCTAAATCTCAGCTCTGCCTTGCAGCCGCTGTTGGACCCTTGAGCAAGGCCATTAACCCTCTCAGATGCAGCTGACCCTGCGCTCTGACCCCAGCTTCCAAACAAGCTGGTTTATGCAAAGAAAGAATTTTGTTGTACTGTACACCTGTATTTGTATATATGACAAATAAAGGCTTTCTATTCTTTACATGCATGTGTGTTCTCGCTGGTTTGTTTCAGGTGCTAAATGCCATAAAATCATGTAGCATGAACTCAGTCAAAAATGCAAAAAGCAATAAAGGTTTAGCATTTGGCTACAACATGCCAGGTGGCACAGTGGCTCGATGACTAGCACTGTCAGCCCACTGCAAGACGGTCCTGGGTTCGATTCCCAGGTGAAGCGATTTGGGTCCTTTCTGTGTGGATTAGAAAATCCTTTCTTTGTGGGTCCGTGTCTGCGTGGGTTCCTCCAGGGAGCTCCGGTTTCCTCCCACAGTCCAAAGACATGCAAGTGAGGTGAATTGGAGATACAAAATTGTCCATGACTGTGTTTGACATTTAAAAACTTGAACTGATGAATCTTGTGTAACCAGTGATTACCTGTTTTGTCATGAATGTAACCAATGTGTGTAAGGCATGACATTAAAATCGTAATAAATAAATCATAAATGCCTTAATGGTCACACATTAGATAATCTCAAAGAACTGCTTATTTGGTTGCACTGTAGTGGGTCCCGTTCTCTGTAAAACTGATAAATGTTATGTAGCTAAAACGGTAGCAGACTTTTAATAATATGTGTTCTCTATATCCAATTGCACTCATAAATATTCAGCCCCCCTCACCTAAAAGCTGTTATGATGTGTATAGAATAAAATGAAATTATACAACGAGTCTCAGTAAACAGAGAAAAAATATTTATTAATACACACAAGCAATTTTGATTACCTAAGTTGACAAATTTTGAGTTTAAATGAAAAACATATGGTTCTTATATTCAACCCCCAGCCTCAGTACTTGGTGGAACATCATTTTCCCTTGATAATCTCTAATAAGCAATTTCTTTAAGTTCTAACATGTTTTTGACACTTCTCCTGGAATCTTTAGCCATTCTTTTCGTGCTAAAGCTTTAAGCCCATTGTAGTTTAATAAGTTACATGATGCATCCGCTATTTTAAATACCACCAAAGATTTTCTATGGTATTTAAATTTGATATCTGATATACCAGGACTGATGTGGTAACCAAGTTTTGGTTGTCTTGGAAGTGTTTGGTAACACTGTCTTGCTGGCAAGTCCAACTGTCTCCAAGGTTTCTCTCAGTTTCACGAGAGAAGACGCAACATTCCTCCTCAAAATGCTCTGGTATTTCTGTGAATCCATGCCAGTCACATGATCAGAATTGCCAGTTCCTGCAGCAGAAACACATCCCCATGTAATCACTGATGTTACCACCTACGTGTGTGACCATGGGGTATTGTTCTGGTTATAAGCCTCGCCCTTCCTGTGCCAGACAGACTGCTAATCCATATGGACAAACAGTTTCAGTTTTGATTCATCACTGCATTGCACTGTGTTCCAGAACATATTCACATTCATTTTGTCATATTCCAGTCTATCCTTCCTGTGCTTCTTGGTCGAGAGTGGCTTAAGTGGTGGAGTCCGGCCAGGAAGTCTTTGTGTGTTAAGTGATCAGCTTATAGCTGCCACTGACACATTTGTCCCAGTCTTTATAAGGCCATGCTGTCAGTCGTTTGTAGTAACACTGGAGTTTTTACTAAATAAAACAGCAATCCTGATTTTTTTTTACACTTAGTACTTTGTTCCAGTTAGCGTTTTATTCATTAGTTTGTGTTTACACAGCCTCTGAGCATCCTGATTTAATGGATGGATGAACATGACTTTGCCACCTTTACACAGACCTGCCCAACAATAATGCCACCTCAGACACCACTGCCAGGCAGCCACATCCTCGGTGCTTTGCTAATTAGCTCTAGTCACTGGCTCAGCAGGGATTTATTCATTAGTCAGGGGGGCGTAGACACTCCAAAGCTGTCTGTGCATAATGCCTGTATATGATTACCTACACTGATTTCAGTGTACTACATAAAACGCTTTGTTATTCATCAGTGTATCCACCAGCTGTGTGAGCTAGTCTATAGTAAATGTCATTCGTTTACTGCTTGTCTTTCTGTGTGGCCATTTTTTTATTCTGTGATTTTAGTTGTTGGGTCAGTTGTGTCCTGTCTTGTCACTAGGTGCTCATAAAAGAGGACAAGACGAGTTTATGATGGGTTTATAGGCCATTACACAGGTCAAGGAGGTCAGGATTTGGGTTTTAGTACCAGCTGCTGCTAAAGGCTGTTCTCAGCTGCTCTCACAAGCACCAATGAGCATTTACAAACAGAATGTACACAATCATGTTGAAACATGTACAGATTGTGTGTCACAGCTCAGTGGACATAGGTTGAATCCTGAGCTCCAGAAACTGTCTGTATTGAGTTTGGACTGTCACTGTGGTTTTGTGGGTTTTCTCTTCTTACTTTTGTTTCCTTCCAGCTCCCAAAAACATGCCAATAGGTTAACTGGTCACTTTAAATTTCTGCTGGGTGTGACAAATACCTGTAAGTGTGCAATGGACTTGTGGCATGTGCAGGATTTACAAACCCAATTTCAGAAAAGGACATTTTGTAACTTAAAAAGCGTGCAATTTGTTAATTCTGTTGAACTTCTATTTAACTGAAAAAGATGTAAGTTGTAGGGTTGTTGTAGCCTAGCGGTTTAAGTACTGGACTAGTAATCATAAGGTTGCTGGTTCAAACCCCACCACTGCCAGGTTGCTTGCTCAATTGCTTAGAATGTACACTGTAAGTCACTTTGGATAAAAGCGTCTGCTAAATGCTGAAAATGTAAATGAAATATGAAACATGACTTTTAATGTTTTGCCTGACCATCTTGATTGTATACATGCTCAAAAAAGTTGGGACAGGAGAAAAATAAGACTAAAGGATTTATGGAATTTTTAAGTTCTATTGTTTTGAAACATTACACATTAAGCAGATAAATTGTTAACAATAGGGCTGGGTATCGCCACTAATTTCCTGGATCGATTCGATTCCGATTCACAAGGTCCCGATTCGATCTTCGATTTTCGATTCAATTTCGATTCAACACAGTTAGGCATATTTGAGTTACATTAACAGGTTTTGTTTAAATATGTACAGATGTTCAGAGAAAGAATGTGATAATTGTACAAAGAACACTCATTATTAAAAATATTTGTGTATTTTGTTTACATAAATAATTAATCCAAAACAGAAAACAGTAACATTCATTTTTTATTATTATTTGATATGTCTGACACGCTACAACATTGTAAATGTAATGTAAACATACACCTGGCTGTTGAACAGCTTATGCCAAGTTTACACTACACGACACTCTGATTAACACCTGGTCGCTGTAATGTTCACACTACACGACTGATCGGCGATGGGGGGTTTTACACTACACCATCTATCACCAGGGGGAATCACAGGCGAGCTTCTCTGCTCTCCAAAACTACGTTTTGTCACGAAAACACACGTGAGAAGTGATGAAAGGTTTAATGATACCACGTCCAAACATGCACATCAACAAGTAGCGAGAGATGAAAGTTTGTGCGCTGATGAAATAAATGAATCTGAGTGGATTTGGCAACACGAGCAGCATGGATCGTTCTGTAGTGAGTTGGAGGTTAATAAATATTTTGTTTTGTAGAGAACGATCAGGTCAGAAATACTGTAAAACTCGTGTGCTGATGTATTCTGATAGAAACTAGAGATGTACCGATCGGGGTTTTTGGCACCGATTCCGATCTCCGATCTCCTTTCAGGGATATCGGCCGATAGCCGATTCCGATAAATTTTGCAGTGAATAAAGTACATCAAACAATTATTTTTTTTACCCACAGGAGACATATTTCATTAGTCTAACTGACCACACACACACACGCAGGTTTAATGTTATCCCGTTCAGTCTGAAAAAACCTTAAAAAGAGCCTCACAGTGAAGATAAACCGGAGCAGCGTGTGTGTGTGTGTGTGAGAGAGAAATGATCTGTTCACTGTATCGCTTAAAGTGATTCACGAGTCGATTCATTTTTCGCGAAGCGTAAGTTTCTCTTCTCAGTTATCTCTCCGTGTTTACTGTTATTAATTAATGTTGTGGTTTTAAATAAACACCAACTAACACAGAACATTTTGTGTGACTCTCTTACATTAAAAAGCTTAATTAAACTGCTATTACCACAGATCTGTAACCGAGTCAGACTCGTTCCGTCTAAGCAGCTAAAAGTTTTCTGATGATCCTAAAAGTTCAGCAGATGATCCTGAACTAACGAATTTGGTAATGAATAAACTTTTGCCTCTGATTGGCTCTGTAACGTTTTCTGTTCTCATCTACAGCACAAGCAAGAACCACTTACGATTTACCAAAGTGAACCAGGAGTTTATATAACGTGCTGATAGAATCTAATCAGATGTGACCGGGTTGAATTATTTTTTAAAAGTAAATATTTCAATCAGCAAAATTACATCGTAAGAGCTTTCACGATGGTTTCTGTACGATTGTTGACGAATTTTGATGCAATGGTTGGTGCTTTGTAGCTCAAAGTCTGGATCAATCCACTGAGCTGTTAACTTAACGTGATCTTTTATATATCACACGATCGGATCGGCTACATTTAGGAAATATCGGCCGATCGCCGATAGCATATTTTGATTAAAAATCGGCCGATACCGATTCATAGCCAATCGATCGTTCCATCTCTAATAGAAACTATATTGCGCTCCACCACCTGTTTACAACCTCTCCCCTGTGTTTCCCCTCGCTGTTTCTCACATTGATTGAGAGCCGAGTTTTGATCGCAGAGCGAACATCGAGTTCCTCCCGAATCCAGCACCGACCTGTCGCCGAGCGAAAATCAGTGAAAAAAGTTGTGTAGTGGTCATAACTTGAGCTTCTGCCATGCTAAACTGATGTGCAGGTCAGATCTCGTTGCATGAAAAAACACTGGCTGGTCACGCGAAATTAAAGGGGTAACAGATTTCCGTGTACACCGTAAAAAGGGGCGTATTTAAAAGATCGATCTCGCGTTTATATGAATCGATATCGGATCGTTCAAATAAAGATCGATTCGAATCGAAAAATCGATTTTATAAACCCACCCCTAGTTAACAAGTGAGGGTATCATGAAATAATGTGAGCTGTTTATCGTACTCTGGATTAGAGAATCGTTCTCAACTGTAGCAATTTTGTAACAACTTTTTTGTTTGTGTTGGCTCTACGATTCAGGGTGGGTGTATGGGTAAGTATTGAGGGATTTCATTGTGTCTTTCAGTTTTCAAATATGTTCACAAATTACAAAAAAAATTACACAAAAAGATGCCAAAGTTTTCTGGGCCTGAGCTTATCTCAGATGGACCGAAAGTCGTGTGCTGGGGTCAAATGAGTCAAAATTTTAACTTGTTTCTGGGGACATTCTGGGGACACAAAAGGGACATTGGAGGTTCCAATAGAAGATACCAATTGGCATTTTAGATGTTTTTAGATGTTTATTTCCTTGGAAGCTCATTAGTAATTGGCCTGCCTATAATTAAGTTGGTCAGTAAAAACATTAGATTTTTTTCTTTGTATTTTGTTGGTCAGTTAAATAAAGATTTGAGGGGAATAACAAATCCCAGATTTTAGTTTTTTGATCTAGCAGTTAATGAGAAATTGAATTAATAAATGTATGATATTTCAAGTTTGGACATGCATAGTCATATAGGGTTTTTTTCTTTTTAGTATTTATAGAAAACAAAAAGTACAGTCATTTAAAATGCACACTTTGCCTATGTCTTTTAATTTAGACTGTCATTAGCTGACGGCTAACCATTACCCATAAAGCATATAGCCTCCCATCAATTTTATAATAAATGGCTGGAATGAAAGTGCAGTTCAGTGCAGATTTTTCATTTCATGCTGACTAATAATGGCAGAAAATTCTGTACACAGGAAGTTTGCTGCTGACACAAAGCTGACTTTGTCCTTGCAGTCCTTAAAAGAAACCCCGCTAATGCCGCTTGGGTAGTTAATGTAGTTAAGTATATTATATACACACTGGGTGACTGCAATTAGGGAGAAACAAAGGACGTTTTAGATGAGACTGCAGGGCAAGTGCTGACAGATTAGATATATGCAGACAGAAAATAGTGTTTCCCACAGATAGTGTATCCCATCAGGGGTCCTGTCTCTTATTTATAAATAATTGATGAATTTAAAAGAAAAGCAGGACTAATAAAAAGGGATTTGCCATCGGAATGGGCCAAACATTAAGCTTTCATGAATTTGGCATACACATCAAAGCTGTCTGCCCTAAGGGTGTAGGACGGATTCCAAAACAGAGTTGCATCCACAGAAGCGTGTGATAGCACTGAGACCCTTAACTCTCTGAAGGTTTTCTCTTTTCTTTTACTGTTCATAATCCCTATTAATGGATTCACATATGTTAAGTAGAGAAGACTTTATTTCTTAACATATAAGGTCCATCTGAAAAACCTAGTGAGCTGCATTGCTGCCCACTGCGTACCTAGAAAGGATTCTAACTGACACCATCTTTAGAAGGCAGATTGTTTAAATGTACTACTTAGACAGAGATTACACCATCAGCTGTCCCCGCATACTGCTGCAGTTTTAGCTTACTAGGCTAACAGAGTTAGCCTTAGGCCATTCAAACCAATGGACTGAGGCGACACAACTCGCTAGCATGTCCGCCAACATCTCTCACCATGTACCAAAAACTGTTACCCAATATTGCAAATAAAGGACACTTGTGCACCTTTATAATAATTAGAATAATAATGAGAATTACTCGCATTTGGAAAATAACTCCACTCGCTGCTCTGTTTCCGTTCACCATATTAGAAATCTTTTGTGAGAAAAGATGAACGCTGGGTCAGAATATTGCTCAGAATAAGACATTTTGGTACGCAGCATGTTAGATAATATAAGAATTTAGACAGCCTTCTATAGTGAGCGCACGTACGATGACAAAATGCTGTCTCTGCAGAGAGCTCACTAGGTTTTCAGACTCGAAGGGTGTGTTCGAAATCCTAGGGAGCTGCCTTGCTGTCTTACTGTCTACATAGGCAGCTGCCTCGGTAGAGAGGATTCTTATAAGTCATTGACTTATTAGGCAGATTATTCAAACGCGCTACTTAGACAGCGATTTCATCGGGTTTTTGCGTTTAGCATTTAGCATCCTGCCATTAAAACCAATGGACTGAGGTAGCACAGCATGCCAACATGTCAATATAGCATCTCCTTCAGGTACCGATAACGGTTACATTTCCTGACAAGCCCGAACTTGCAAATAAAAACACTAGGTACAAGTTTATAAGTAAAAAATCAGTAATATTTTATTTACGTTTGAAAATAACTCCATTTGTTTGTCCGCACCGTCAGCCATGTTTATTTTTTTGTGAGAGAAGAGCACCCGACCCGCAATGAATTCTGGCATTGCCTTGATCACTAAGGCAGCGTCGGATGCTCACTCGTTCTTAAGTCAAAATAACATTGAAATATTAAGATGCCTCAGTAGTGAGCATATTAAGGCATCTAGGATTTCGAACAGCCTCCTTCTCGGGAGCGCGCACAGGATGACGTAAAATGCTGCCTATGTAGAGAGCTCCTTAGCTTTTCGAACACACCCACAGTGTATATTTCCATACCTCATATCTAACAGTACTGAGATAAAGTGTGGAGTTTCTGTGTGGTTGGAGTGGTGGATTGGTTTCATCTGTGGTTGTGGGTGCCTTGCTAAGGTTAATTACATGTCAATCAGACATCGTGAGAGTGTGGTTAAACTCACTGATGTGAGAAATGGAGCTCTGTAAGCTTTATGAAGTACTACTAAATCATGAACAACCACTGGCTTTATCATCGCTTTATACAAACTGTGTGTGTGATGTGCATGACATTGACATGTCACAGATGTGCTTATGGGGTTTTGAGTGGATATGTACTCCCTGTAGTCAATTATCTGCAAATGTCGGTTAAGCTGTTTGTTATTGCAAACATGCAAACAGGAGCTGCGGAAATGAGAAGAAAATATGAAATGAGAGTGAGATATTAGCAGGAATAAGAACCCACCAAGTGTTTCACTGGCATAGACAGCCATCATTACATTTTCTTTTTATTCAGATGCCTCCTTATTTAGGGCTCTAGACAGCTGATCATTCTGCTCCGAATACCTGACCTGGCACAAATTTATGCCAGATGCCCTTCCTGACGCAACCATCCTCTTTTATCTGTGCCTGGGAACGGTATTGAGAGCACAAGTGCACCTCCAAATGGCTTTTTAAACCACGGATGCAAGTGATAGCTTAAGTGAAACACTAAGTACAAGAATTATTTAAAAAAATATATTTTTTTTTCTAGATGAAAAATAGAAAAACAAGATGTGATTACACTCGTACATTAGCAGTCTAGCTTAGCTTAGTTGCAAATAGGACAGGTGTAGCGTGGGTCAAAAGTAGGCCGACTGTATGCAGGCATATTTGAAACACAAGCTAAAATGACCCACATGCCACCTACCATATAAAGTAATTGTGCTGCAGTTTGATTTCAGAATAGAAGTGGTCCAGCTCTGAGGTCTGGTTGATAGTATGCTTTAGCTAAGCTCTCATTAAATGTGAGTTCTGGAAACCAGATCTGAGTCCATTGCTGTCATTCCACAGAAGTATGTGTAGCAGATGATAGTGTTGTATGTGTGGGCTGGTTTTGGCCCATCACTCATTTCATACACACATATTTTGGTTCTGTGTAGACGCCTGGCTAATGGTATTGCAGGGATTCAAACCCCAGATTTCAATAGTTGGCCAGTGTGTTTTAGTGCCACCCAAGCAAAGTAAACATGACTAATGACTAAATAAAGTAGCGATTTCACCCTACTTGGATGTAAAAAGCTGTTTTACAGTTACTGTAGAAATTACATTACTGACTAATAATCAAATTTCTTGCGGTCACCTGGTTTTTGTATGTGTATATGCACTTATTGGTGGCAAATGAGGGTCATACTGAAGTTTCCAAGCAGCACTCCACATGGGAGGCCAACTCTGTAAGGCAGGTCTTTACATTCTTGTCCTGTAAGAGCTGCAGTGGTCAACTTTTTATGTTCTATTGTTTCTATTTTTAAAATATCAGATAGCAACAGCAGCTCAGCTGAAAAGCAATGTAGCTCATTTCTTTATTAGACAGTATGATCACATCTGGCTGTAGAGTCTGGTGGAGAAAGAATTGAATTTTGGATCTGTTAGAATGAAGAGCTGCATAAAATGACATTACAGAGGCCTCCTATTTCATGAATGGCATGTCACAAATCATGTTGGATGATTAAGAAATGGTTTGCCATAATAGTCTGGTCTGGTTGACCTTGACAGTCCTCTGCAGAGCCCTAACCTCTGCCAACCCATTTGGGATGACCTGGAATGCTAACTGCGAGTCAGGCTTTCTTACACCTAATCTGTGTTTCTCACTAATTCTCCTAAGTGTTGTGATGTTTTCAACCTATGCTATGTCTGGGACTTGGGTGTCCACAGACCTTTAGTTATATAGGCTGTGTTGCTATATACCAGTGACCAGTGAAGAGATAAAAAAACAGAAAGATCTTTTCCCCCGTAACAGCATGGTATGTCCCTCTCCCATAATTATGTCTATATCCCATAATCCCATCAGAGCCAAGCTGTTATGCAACCAGCTCTCCAGTGGTACACATTTTGTTAGTCACCAATGCAAATGTGTTAGTGACAGAAGACACTGTGTTGTTCGAAAACACCCCCAATCCTGCGCATGCACATGGCAGAGGGTGAGGATTGGAATGTCCTTGTGTTTGCACTAATTCACGTTCCAATAAATGCATGTAGACCTCTACTGGTGACTTAAAGAAATTGCAGACATGTTCTCTTTTAAAGACTGAAAGTAGGAATTCAGTGTTTTTTTTGCTCCGGACATTTTTTCACTTTTCTGGACTGATGATCTACATTATATTGCTATGCAATCAGGAGTCAAAATAATTCCATAATTTCATAGGATAAATAAAAAAGAGAGATATTTATACCCCGAGTTTAATCAAAATTGATTGCGTGCCGCACGTTACCTTTACTAAATGTACTTTGTATGTGAATGTACTTTTAAAAGTTTTTAGGGACAACATAGTTAAACACTTAAATAGAAAAAAGGTGCAAAGTCTTAGCAAACATTCCTTTGAGTTCAGTTGGCTTAAAAATTTGCAATTAGTAAGTGTGCCACCAATCATTCCACCAAAAAGTGGAACCAGCAGAAAATTGCAAAAAAACAATAAGTGCAATGAACACACAATTAACTGCACCTAATAATATGTTTCTAACCCTAACCCAAGCACAAAATCATTTGCTAAAAAAAGAAGTTAAATAAAAACAAGTGTTAAAAAATTACATCTTAACAACAACTATTCAGCTAGTAGGGTGAAAGCGTGGCGAGGCAGAATTCACACTTCCACTTTCTGTGTGTGTATGTGTGTGGATACCAGGAGGGTCATGAAAAGAGAAGTTCAGAGAGAGCACACTGTTTCACTTAAAGTTCATTCCACCACAAACGCAACAGCAGAAGAACTATAGCCAAGCAGTGGTTTAGTTTACTATGCTCAGCTTTGAAGTCATTGACACCTTTACCAGTGAGGATGAAGAGGAAGGTGCTGTGTTTTACTGCAGCAAAGGACAAATGGTGAGAAAAGTGCTGTTAATATTGATCATAAGCAGGGATTTATTATGTTGTGAATGGCAAGTAAAGTCTAGCTGTCATAACTAATAATAATAATAATAATAATAATAGAAATATATAAACATGTTTTACCCCTTTAATACCTGTAATTGTTTAAAGAAAAAGTCAAAGCAAAGAAAATGTCTATGAACAGAAAAATGAATAATGCAAATATGTTATAGTGAAATATGAGTAAAATTATAATGAAAGGTAAAATGTGTACAAGATAAGATGTGAAATACAAGTATATAATATATAGAGTATTTTCACTAACAGTAACTTCAGAAAATGAATCAGTTTTGTCAACTGATTTGCTGATTTTCAACATTATATTAGATTATATTAGAGTACTAATAGTTTTACCTGTAAATAAAATACAAATAATCTCTTTGCCCATTTGAATAAAGATATGTTTTCTCTGACCACTTTCTTCTTCTTAACTACTTACATTAACTGTAAACTGTGAAACAAACTTACCACTAACGTTATTTATTCTTATTAGTTTGCAAATACAATAAAATAACAGGATGAGTATGTGATAATGGAATGAATATCAGTGTAGGATTATTAGTTTACCAGTTATACTGCAAAAATTATATTCTGAAACATAGAAACACAGAAAAGTCTCTTTATTGCATAAGTTGTTGCGCAAGTTATAAAAGTAACTTGTAACTGTTGTAGGTTAGTTTTGCTAATCTTGCTGCTTTCTTACTGAGGAAATGAATTTCTTTTTTTAGTGTATATGTTGCACTACCTTCCAGTAACCCCAAACTGGGTTTCTCAGTGCTGTTTGTTTAATTATTGTGTGAGAAAAGAATAATTTTGTATGAAATGCGTGATGGGTCAGAACCAGCCCACACATACAACACTATCACCTGCTATACATACTATTGTGGAATGACAGCAATGTACTCAGATCTGGTTTCCAGAACTCACATTTAATGAGAGTTTAGCTGAAGCATATTATCAACCAGACTGGGTCATTTTAGCTTGTGTTTCTGCATACAGTCAGCCTACTTTTGACCCACGCTACACCTGTCCTATTTGCAACTGAGCTAGATTAGACTGTTAATGTATGAGTGTAATCACACCATGCTTTTCATTCTTGCACTTATTGTTCCACATCTTATAATTTTTGCATACATTGGAAACCTAGTTTCATGGTTTTGTGCCACAAGACTTAAAGAAAGGGCAAATATTTTTACCAGTTTCCCTCAATTACATTACTAAATCAATATAAAATGAATAAATACATTAAAATCACCCCTCTTCATTCACAGCCAGGGACATTGTATTCTGATGACCTACTTATGAACACCCTAAACCAGCACATAACTCTGCATACAGCCATAGAAAAATTTGCCAACATTCCTGAGACTAATTAGAGCCACACATTTGGAGTCTTCCATATCACTTTGTGTCATTTAAATCACATTTATTCCACGTTTTAGTTTTTTGTTCTAAGGACATCCTTATTTAGTTACATATGTGCATATTTGTAAACCCCTTTTGTCAGTTGTAGAGTGAAGTGACTTTAAATTTGTGTCCTGATTATTCTGAATGTACATCTACTGTGATTATTAAGTATCTATACTTAGTTTTTAGCATTTATCCTCGAAAATAAGCTAATCATAAATTCTTGAACCCCTCTGTGTCCCTCAGACGTTGTCACCCACTGGCCATGGTCGTTCAGAATCTCCAGTCTACACCAACCTACGAGAGCTGAAGATCTCCCAGTCCTCTCTACCTCCTGTCCCCTCATCCTCTCCCCTGCATGTAGCAGGAGACTGGGAGACGCATAAGGACCTGAGCGGAAGACATTTCTATTACAACCGCAGCACTCAGGAGAGGACGTGGAAGCCACCGCGCTCACGAGACAACACCGGGGGCAGCCGAGGAGACGCGTCTAACACCACTGACATGGAGGTAAGAGCATACATTAACGGAAATCCATACCTTTAGAGCTTGGCCTTCAAAATATTCTGCATATAGAGGTAATACGTGTTACTGTTATCAAAATAGAACCAGCTAAGCGAAGGGTCAGGTTTGAGGACCTTGAGGACAGTGAGTGAGTGTATCGGGCTTCTTGACCAGAAAAAGCACTAGGATCTACACATCAATCATCTCAGTGGGCACACAAGGGCTAGCTCAGAGGTTAAGGTGCTAGATTAGTCGTGCCACTGGATGCCACTGTTGGGGCCCTCAGCAAGGTCCTTAAACCTCAGTTCCTTGGACTGTTTTTGACACAATTGGATATGAATATGAGACATTTGAATATAGAGACATTAGTAAATGCAATTTAGTTTCCACTCAGGTACTTAGTAAAGAGGTGAAGCTTTAGTCGTATTTTGAAGACGCCAGGAGAGTTAGCTGTTCACAGTGCTCTTAATTAGGGCTTTTCAAACTTTTTTTTCAAGCGAGCCACATTTTGTCCATGATTTTTTTTATGCGACCCAGGCAACACAAACAATGCATCTTACTCGCTCTGCTCTGTACAGTCTGGTCCCACTGTGGTTTACAAGATGTACATGAACGCCCCCCTTGTGGAGGCTTTTTATTACAAGTTCATGTACCTGTTAAAATTTGTTTATTTCATTATTGTTTTTTTCTTGTGACCCACCTTAGGGTCGCGACCCAGGGCTTGAAAAACCCTGCTCTAAGATATGTCAGGGCCGGCCCGTTTTTGACTTTGTAGGCAAGCTCCGTTGTTTAAAATTGTATGCAGGTAGCTATGGGAAGCCTGTAAACAGAAACTGGAGCAACAGGTTGATATGGCTCTGCTAGAGTAGATTGAAAAACAGGTGTGCATTTTTAATCAGTTGCAGAAGTCTGACGCTGGACATGGAAAGATCCGCTAGAAGGGAGCTTCTGTAGTCCAGCCTCGAAATGACAAGTGACTGGACTCAAATCTAAGTGGTTTGATGTGTTAGAGGAAGAACAGGCATGATCGGTCAGGTTAAGTCGAGAAGAATAGCTGGCTATCCAGAACAGTGTCAAGGTTTTGTATATTTTTGTACAGATGGTTTGAAATGACCTGGATCTTGGAATGGGCACATATCTCCAGGAATATATCAGCTCAGGCTTACTGGGTTTAAGTTTTAGATGATGAGCTGACTTCCATAACAAGATAACTGCCAGGCATGCTGGGATGCGATACTTAGGTGTCTCAGGAAGGAATGTCAGGATAAGCTGAGTATTATCAGCATTGGAATGCAAATGCTTGGATGTGACTTCACCAAAAGAGCAGGTGCTATATGGAAAAGATTTGAAGCCTCAACATGCCAGTTGGTTGGAAAGGTAGGTTGCACTCTACCTAGGGATGAAATGCTGCCTTTATGTCAGAGACAGTTCTGATGTTTGCATCAAGCCAAGTAAGCGTAAGCAGAGTTGGAAAGGCGGAATTGAAAATGACCAGCGTTACAAGCAAACAACTTACTGTTGTGCATGACACCACTAATTATACTTACACAAGAACTGAATTCATACAGAACTGGACCGATTTTACCATTGAACTGATTGTTAGGAATAATGCGCGGACTCTAAGCACAGCATGGCGTCATTGTTGCGTCAGTCATACAATGACGATACTGTATAGAAATGTATCAGTGTTGTCGTGGGCACTGTTTTATCACCCACCCTCATTGTCCATTTAGTCTGTCAATGTGATTCAATTGTGTGTGTGTGTGTGTGTGTGTGTGTGTGTGTGTGTGTGTGTGTGTGTGTGTGTGTGTGTGTGTGTGTGTGTGTGTGTGTGTGTGTGTGTGTGTGTGTGTGTGTGTGTGTGTGTGTGTGTGTGTGTGTGTGTGTGTGTGTGTGTGTGTGTGTGTGTTAACTAGGCCAGGGTTAAAGTAGGTCTCTATATTTAAACATCATATGCCCTGCTGATATTTGAGATTCACCTAATTGTCACTGACCTAGCTTCAGAAGAGAAGCAGATGAACATCTTTTGCAGTGGAAACATGACAGTACAGCTTGTTACGAAAAGATTTGAACGGACACAAGTTTTAGTGCTTAAATATTGTGTTTTAATAGTTTTGACATCAGGAGTTTGTTTCGGATAACAAAAAAGTGTAAAAATGTGTTAGGGTTTTTGTCCTGCAAAAGACTGCAATTAGTTTAGCCTGGTTTGCATTTGTTATAGTCAAGTGCTTGTCATATTATGGTAGTAGAGTTTTTATAGAGTATAAATATTTACAAGATATAAATGATTTAAAAGATTTTTGTTTTTAGTCGAGATGCAGGTGGAACTAATTATGATTTATTGCTTCAAACACACTCACCTTGAGTCTTGATTGTATCGTCACTGGTCATTTTATGCACTTTGTGCATATACAATTGCTGACTGTAGCCCATTTGTTGCTCTGTACACCTTGTCAGCCTCTTCCTTTAATCAAAAGATGCCACGTATATAGCCGTAATCGTGCTGAAGTGGCAATAAATCCCAGCTATCATCATCATCATCCTTTAATCAAAAAAGATCCCTGTAGAACCCCTTATGACAATATATTATTTGGGTGATAGACCATTCTCGGTGTATTATGTGCATCAGTGTCATACTGTTTATTCTTACATGCCTCTTTATTATGAACTCGTTAACTTTTGTCAGTGAACACTTTCTGATCATATGATGCTTTGGCATTTTATTTTTAATTGGAGCACTATTGTCCTCCCAGCATCGACACTGAAGTCTTTAAAAATCCCAATAATACTGAACCTACTACACTAATACCTGGTGTGGTATACATTATTACAATTTAAGTGTCATTGCAATGCTGAGAATGAGCCATAATCCAAGTGACATCTGGTTATAGGTGGTCTTATGGGATCCCTTTCCATTAATGGGTAGGGTATAGAGGGGTGACAAGGTGCACAGAGTAACAGATGAATTACAGTCTCTGATCATCCATAAAATACACCTAGTGAAATATACCAAGAGTGCATCTATGTATATTGTAGGTTTAGCTCATAAAATTGTTATGAATGTACGTTCAGGACAGGTGTTTCCAATAAAGTGCTCGGTGAGTGTATGCTAGGACCAGAAGTTCTAATTGCTGCTTTGAGGAATGCTTTTAAAATTAAAATACTGCATTATATTTTAAAAAACAGCTCATAAGGGTTGTAAAGCTAATTAAGCTAAACCAAGCACTAAGTGCATGTAATTGATTAATTCATATTCATATTAGTGGTTTTACTGGCATTAAAACTGGTTTATTTAACCAGGAACTTAAGTTAGAAACACTAACATTTGTAACATCTGTTTGTGTGGCAGGGTTAAACTACACTTTAAAATAATGTAATTGTCTTTCTCTTTTTTTCCTCTTTTTAGCCTCTGTCCTCTGAAGAGAACTGCCCGAGCACACACTCGAGTCAGTCAGACAGTCAGTATGGATCGCCCCCCAGAGGCTGGTCTGAGGAACTGGATGAACACGGCCATACACTTTATGTGTGTGAATACAACAATGAGAAGGTGCAAGTTTATTCCTAATAATCTAGCATTCTGTGTAATGTTTATGGATCAGTTAAGCTCTTGTCCAGCTCTGGTTATTTTGAATCACTTACTGCAGTAATATACACTATATGGACAAAAGTATTGAGATTCCTACACATTACACTTAAATGAGGTTTTATATCATCCCATTTCAAATCCATAGGCCGAGTTGACCCCCTTCCCCCCTGCAGGTATAATAGCTTCCACTTCTGGGAAGGTTTTTTAACAAGATTTTGGAACTAAGAGGCCTAGGCCAACCCCTGAAAAACAACATCATAGCAATATCCCTCCTTCCCCAAACTTTTGTCCACAGACTGCCAGATAGAAAATTGTGTCACTCCACAGAACACGATTCCACTGTTCCAGAGTCCAGTGGCGGCTTTACACCATATCATCCGACACACTGTATATTAGTAGGGGGAAAGAACTGGATCAGTTGTTTTGTTTTGTTGTTCTTTCCCTTGGTAATTATTTACATATGTATAAGAAATGAAAATGTGTTTTTCATGTAGCTCTCCTGTTTTGACATATATAAAAATTACCTACCCTTCCTGCCGTGAATATAACCATTATGTAAGCATGGCGTTAAACATCTAATTAAATAGATACATAAATAAAGATTGTTAAACAATTAGACTTTTGCCACATTGCTCACCCGTACCACTGGTGTTCAGTTTCTCTGACTGCGTACTACTGTCTCTCTTCTGTGTGTTGTAGTGGATAAAGCATGTGGATGAACAAGGCAGGCCGTACTACTACAGCGTAGATGGATCCCGCTCTGAGTGGGAGCTTCCTAAGGTAAGAAAAGTCGCAATCACCTTCTGTCTACCAAGTAACCAAAGAGCTTATAGGCATAGGTATAGACCCCTAATCTTAATATACTATGCAGTTATGTTTCTGTGCTTTTTACTTTTCACATACTGTGACTGTTGATGCAGACACAATTCTCTTCTTTTTTGCTCAACTGTTTTTCTTTTTTTGTTGTGCTAAAATGCTTCTTATTTGTTTCATTCTATCCTTATTTTATTACCTTTTGATGCTTTCTTGTGCTTTCTTTGTTGTTCATTATTTATACATTTTTTCTTACTATAGTACAGTCTTCCTTCTCCAAACTCCATTGACATTCCTAAAAGTCGCAGTTTGGAAAGAAAGCTGCCCGAACCTATTGTTCTGACGAAGTGGAGATACAGTACATGTGTTCTAGACCTCAGCGAGAAGGTATGGATGCATGAATTGGTTTTAATAAATATTTAATAAAATTAAAAAATATACAGTGGGGGAAATAAGTATTTGATCCCCTGCTGATTTTGTAAGTACCCCCTTACAAAGACTTGAACAGTCTATAATTTTTATGGAAGGTTTATTTTAACAGAGAGAGACAGAGTATCAACAAAAAATCCAGAAAAAAAACATTAAATAAAAGTTATAAATTAATTTGTATTTAATTAAGGGAAATAAGTATTTGATCCCCTACCAACCAGCAAGAATTCTGACCCCCACAGACCGGTTATGTGCCCATGAGGCACACAAATTAGTCCTGTCCCTGTATAAAAGACTCCTGTCACAGAATCAGTTTCTTCCGTTCAAATCTCTCGACCACCATGGGCAAGACCAAAGAGCTATCAAAGGATGTCAGGGACAAGATTGTAGACCTGCACAAGGCTGGAATGGGCTACAAGACCATCAGCAAGAAGCTTGAAGAAATACAAGATCACAGTCAATCACCCTCACTCTGGAGCTCCATGCAAGATCTCACCTGGTGGGGTAAGAATGATTCTGAGAAAGGTGAGGGTCAGTCCAGAATTACACGGGAGGAGCTTGTCAATGATCTCAAGGGAGCTGGGAGCAGAGAAATGCTGGATATGACCCCAAGAACACCATCCCCACCGGGCATTTCTTTGCCTCCAAACACGGCGAGTGGAGTTGATGCCAAAGAGCTCAATTTTGGTCTCATCTGACCATATCACATTCTCCCAAGCTTTCTCTGAATCATTCAGGTGTTCATTGGCAAACTTCAGACGGGCCTGTACATGAGCCTTCTTGAGCAAAGGGACTTTGCGGGCACTGCAGGATCTCAATCCATTACGGCGAAGTGTGTTACTAATGGTTTTCTTGGTGACTGTGCTCCCAGCTCCCTTGAGATCATTGACAAGCTCCTCCCGTGTAATTCTGGACTGACCTCACCTTTCTCAGAATCATTCTTACCCCACCAGGTGAGATCTTGCATGGAGCTCCAGAGTGAGGGTGATTGACTGTGATCTTGTATTTCTTCCATTTTCGAATGATTGCACCAACAGTGGTCTCTTTCTCACCAAGCTTCTTGCTGATGGTCTTGTAGCCCATTCCAGCCTTGTGCAGGTCTACAATCTTGTCCCTGACGTCCTTTGAAAGCTCTTTGGTCTTGCCCATGGTGGTCGAGAGATTTGAATGGAAGAAACTGACTCTGTGACAGGAGTCTTTTATACAGGGACAGGACTAATTTGTGTGCCTCATGGGCACATAACCGGTCTGTGGGGGTCAGAATTCTTGCTGGTTGGTAGGGGATCAAATACTTATTTCCCTTAATTAAATACAAATTAATTTATAACTTTTATTTAATGTTTTTTTTCTGGATTTTTTGTTGATATTCTGTCTCTCTCTGTTAAAATAAACCTTCCATAAAAATTATAGACTGTTCAAGTCTTTGTAAGGGGGTAAACTTACAAAATCAGCAGGGGATCAAATACTTATTTCCCCCACTGTATATTAAAGTGTGTCATATATGAGTTAAAGCTTGGGTAGTTGTGTGAAGTCAGTAAAGAATAGTAGTAAATAGTAGTGACTGTAAAAAAAACACTGATTGTGACTGTTTTGACCAGCTCACTCGTTATCAGCTCTGAGATTTGAGGATGTGAAATCATTAGGGATGTTGTTACTCTTCCTAGGAGTGGGTGACCTGTTAAGATTGTGCACAAATGCACAATGCTATATTTAGGGGGAACAAAAAACAATGTACACCAGCCTCTCATCCCAGCTGCGAAGCATGCTGGAGGGAGCATCATGTTTTGAGGCTGCTTTGCTGCCTCAGGTCCTGGATGACTTGCAATCATTGAGACATTTACAGGAAAATGTAAGGGCAGCAGTCCATGACCTTAAGCGGAAGAGATGTTGAGTGATGCAACAAATCAATAAACCAAAGCACACAGAAGATCTATTAACGATCAACTCAATTAACCAAGTCTTCCTTCCTTCCTGACCTTAATCCTATGAAGATGCTGGGGCATGACCTGTAGAGGGCTATGCATGCAATATTGATGAACTGAAACACATTTTTAGAGACTAATGGTCGAAAATTCATCCTCATAGTTGTGCTAACCTTATTTGTAGCTGCAGGAAATGTTAGTTGGAGGTGATTGCTGTTATATTCAAGGTTGACTTACTCTTTCTCCCTGTACTGTAGATGCTTACTTAATGTTCTCGATAGACGAAGTGAACAGTACAACCACTTGTGTGTTATAGTGTAGTCAATAGGGTTTGTCTATAATAGTCACTTAGATAACAATCAGACCACATTTCTAGTAATCAATACAGAAATCCAGATCATGCTAAAGGGTTCACTCACTTTTTTATTTCAGCTTTATTTTGCCTTTCGTTTAAATAGATTAATTTTTACTACTGTAATGTTTCCACCCACCTTTAAACCAAAATTCATTACAGCTTTCTCCAGACTTAATCTGGTTAGAGAAAGCAAGATTAAGTCTGGAAACTTTTGAGATAAGGACATCATTTTTTCTCTTTATTATAATAATCATTACATATTGCTGTTAAACAGTAAAATTCAGTTACATTAAATACAGCATTATATACTGTACATTTTTTTCCAGCAGTCACTAAGAAATAGGCGCTTCACCTTGGGACACCTCTCCAAGGCGTTTGGCCTTTCCTATTTCAGATGTCAAGTTAGTGCCCGTCCCATTTCCCCTTTTCTTGAGCTCTGACCAATCAGCCGTTTTCCTCAGTTAAACTTCTTTTAGGAAAATCACACAATTACAATAAAGGATCACATTTTGTTCTGATTTTAGCAGCTTGATACACGCTTTGGCGTCTGTGTGTTTGTCTTTGCATTGCGAAAGTACTTGTTTTGTTTAATATACTTTCAGTGCATGTATCCACTTTTCAAGTGACATTTTAATTAGTACTTATTAATATAAACAAAAATGTACTTAAGAGCATAAATGTTTAAGGGAATAAAAGGGAAAATGGTGACAACACAAATGAACAACATTAGTACACTTTGTTGCTACATTTGTGCTATGTACAGCTTTAAAACCACTAAGAAACAATTAGCCTCTTTTAGTGTTGTGGTATTGACTTTTTCCTCTTGGCAGATTTTCTTTAATTCCCCAAAGTCCCTCTGAAATTCTTCACTCAGGATTCTTTTGCCAGGATTTATTTCACAAGATTGGCAGCCATTCAAGCATTGTAACCTTTTAGACTTTAGTTATTTATTATTTAGTCTCTTTTGCCCTGAACTCCATACCTTACTGTGAGTTCTGTTTTTGTTTCTGATTTGTACAAATGCTTGTCTACAAATTGCAGATATGTGTCTCTCTGTATTTCTTTTTATTTCGGAGTGTGGAAGAAGTGATTGCTCTGCTGTTGATTGTTAAAGTTGTAAAAGTTGTAAAAAAGCATGGCGTTCTTGTCTGGGGATGAGTTGTGGTTCCATTAGCGTTCCACCTGCAGATTATTAAATTAGCTGAACTGTTAGGAATGTTTAAGGTGTTTGCTATCTGTGGCTCTGGAACTTCTTCCATTTTAGTTTTTCTTTGTTTGGTCCTTGAGAAGCCCTTCTCAATGCCAGTGATAAATAAGGCCAGGTACAATTTAAACAAGAGCATTTCATTGTATGGTTAATATGTAAAACTTTGTGTCAATGTAAACTTGACATATACAGTGTAAATTTGGCATTTTTTAAAAAAATTTGCATAACAATTTGAGTAAAATTACATGAATTCTAGAAAGTCCCTCTTAAGCTGTAATGACCATGCACTCAAACTAGCATAGACTCCACAAGTTTGTGCAAAATCTGATGATCCATGTTATCACAGCATGATTTACGAATATTTTAAAGAGAATCCTGTGATTTAAATAAATGTCTGACTTCAAGTTCCCATATAAAAAAAAGCTTAATGGGGTTTAAGTCAGGTGACTATGAAGAAAGATACATGACAGTTAGGATTCCTTGATCTACTTCGGTCCTTAAATAGTTGTTTCAAAGCTTTTAGGTTTGAGATTTGTAATGAAAAACATATTAAATTCAATAAAAAATGACTTACGCACCCAGGTGGCACAACGGGAACTCCTTGGTTCGAAACTCGGCATTGCCACTGGTCGGCTGGGCGCCATCTAGCGGGCATAATTGGCAGTGCCTGCAGCAGACACGTTTCTGCTAGGGCGGAGTGAACGGACTACGTGGGTGGGGTCTTCAAACGCTGTGTAAGGACCTTGATTAGCAGATAAAGAGGAGCCTGTGCAGAGTGTGTGAGTGAAAAAGGGTTCCACCAAGGGCTGCGCGTGAGTCGGAGGAGGCGTGAGCAACAATATACCCACTTCGACTGCAATCAGGGATCCCCCAGCAGCGGAAGACAAATTGACTACGCTAAATTGGGAGAAAATGGGAGAAAATGCATAAATAAAATAGAAAAAAAACTTTTGAGACTTTTGGCCTCCACTGTATACATTTTTATTAGACTGTGTGAGTACTTTATAATTAATTGTATTAAATATTTAAACATGTTTTATGCTGATGAAACATATACAATGTTAAAAGACATTATATGTGTCTATTTGAAGTGGATACATGCACTGGAAGTAATTAAATCACACATGATAGTAATGAAATACCCGTCACCGTTTGTGCGCATGTGAGAGTTTGTTGCTTGACTAAAATTGAATTATGTAAATCTAACCTAATCTAACCACTAACCTCTGTTGTTTCCTGAAGGTGTTTCAGAGTTGCTTAAATGTATGTGAAAACATGCAACTGGTAAAGTGAGTGTTGAACAGCAACACCAAGGTTCAACCACATCCCCAACCACATCCCCAACCACATCCCCAACCACATCCCCAGCCACATTCTATAAGGAATTTGGCATGTCCTCCTATATCTGTGTGGGTTTCTGTCAGGTACTCTGGTTTTCTCCCACCTCCAAAACATGCAGGAGGTTTATTGGCTACTAAATTCTCGTTAACCCTAGGAGTGAGCAAGTACATTCATTTGAGTCTGAGTTACCCTAAAGTGGATTGCCGCCCCTTTTCAGGGTGTTTTTCTACCTCACATTCCGAGTTCGGTAACACTTGACCCACTATGACACTGACCAGAATGAAACTGTTGTTGATTTTGCTAATAGTTTAGCCATTAGGATCATCTGACATACCTTCAGGCTGGCTTAAGTTTCCTCTGTGTTCATCCTTCTTTCTTACTCCTTCCATATAGAACTAACCTTTTCCCCTCCTCTTTTTGGTTTTTAGGAGTCTGGGACCACCAAACGTAATTCCCCTGACTCTGATTCATGTCCTTCTTCCCCTAAACACTCATCTACAGTTAGTATACATACTAATGACTTTGTGTCTTCATAATGCTCTTGTAATCCACATATCCTCATTCTCATTAACTGTACCACCAGTGATGAGTCTGTGTGGGTGTAACACATTCGATGTCTGTGTGTTGGTGTAACCCACGGGATGCATGCATGTGTGTGTGAGTGTAACACATGGGATTTGTGTTGGTATAACACATTGGGGTGTCGGTGTAACACATGAGGTGTGTGTGTGTCAGTGTAACACATGAAGTCTGTGTGTGGGTCACATGGGAGTAGTGTGTGGGATTTACATAAAAAAAAATTGGAATCAGTTCATTGAACCATTAGTGTCTGTGCTATTGTCTTTGTTTTTTGCTTAAGCATAATAAACCATATACAATACTTGGCCGAAAGTAGAATGGAATGGAATAGAATAGAATAGGCTGTACTGTATTGTAATAGTTGTCAGTCTGGCACTCTGTAAAGAGTGTATTCCCATTCAACACCTGGTGTTTTTAAGCTGAGGCTCCACCAGGACCCTCACCAGGATGAAGCAGTGAATTAATGAAGAATGAAAGGTTTGCTAAAATTGTTAAGAGGAACTTGACTGGCCTGCATGGAGCTCTGACCTCAATAACATCCAAGATATTTATTTTAATTAGGTGAGCCAGGCATTACCTACCATCATCAGTGCTCGACCTTAGTTTTGCGGTTGAATGGAAGTTATTTTTCAAGGTTTTTTTATGTACAAAACATCAAAAACCTTCACAGAAATGTAGATGCTGTTAGGACTTGATGAACAAGGTACATAATCATATCCATGGTTTTAAAATGAGATGTTCAATAAGGACATGCTGATGTTTGTGCGTCTGTCTACTTTTGGCCATGTAAGGTATATGTCCGTACCTGCACTGGTACAAAAATGATTTGCTCTGTTTGTCTACATTCTTTATTTCTATAGTTCATAAAGTGTTTGATTACTTTTCTATCTGTTACATGTTTTAATTCTGTAGATTCCAACAAAAGTCATTGTTTAGTTACATTGTTTTAGTTTATATTTCTTTCTTTCTCAGCCCTCAGAAAAGTGTGGAGTTCTTAATGTGACCAAGATCACTGAGAATGGAAAGAAAGTCAGGTATGTAGTCCTCCACGACCGATGTCCTGTTTAACTGTAACACTTTAACAGATCTGCTGTCTGGAATATTTTTACATTATGTTTTTATGGCTTAAATAATCTAATTCGGGCGTCCTGGTGGCTCAGTGGATAGCACTGTAGCCTAACAGCAAGAAGATCCTGGGTTCGATCCCCAGGTGGGGTGGTCCGGGTCCTTTCTGTGTGGAGTTTGCATGTTCTCCCCGTGTTTGCGTGGGTTTCCTTAAAGACATGCAGTCAGGTTAATTGGAGCAAAATTGTCCATGACCGCGTTTGACATTAAACTTGTGAACTGATAAATCTTGTGTAACCAGTAACTAACTGTCCTGTCATAAATGTAACCAAAAAGTGTAAAACATGACGTTAAAATCCTAATAAATAAATAATAAATATAATTTAGAAAATAGTGTTTATATATGAGAAATAAATTGGACATATAGAATTAGAATTAGAATTTAGGGAATATTCTAGGTTATGTTTTACCACAGGTTTAAGTTCAACTAGTGGAACTGTTCCAAGCTAATATAGCAAACAATGTAGAAGTCTGTTTTTTAGTAGTATGACACACAGTTAATCCAAGCTTTACTTCATTCTTTAATCCAAATGGACTTATTCTTGTAACTAATTACACTACAAGCAATTGAGGCCTAAAAGCTTTGCTCAGGGACCAACGATGGCGACTTGATGGTGGTGGGGCTTGAGCTTTCCAAATAATATCTAATCTAATGTCCTACCACATTAAGTAATTTATTATTAACATGTTAAATGCAAGTACTGTTTACTCTCAGTCAGAATACTGTGCCATTACATCTGTAATATGAAGCAAAAGTGTGACTTGACCTGACACAGAAAGTACTAAACTTCCAATGGCTCCCTCTTGTGGAGAAACCTGTGTCTGCTACAAACGAGGTCCGTGATGTACTTTTCACCTCATTAATCTGGCCAAAAGAAATTTCTTTGCATTTTAAATAACAAAATTTGCAGCTAACCCACCTACCTCCAAAATGTTCATGTCCTATATTGGAGAATATTATGTTATAGTTTGGACTGTAGAATGCTTTGCTTTCCTGTGTTTGTAGAAAGAACTGGACATCATCTTGGACGGTTTTACAGGGTTCAACGCTGCTCTTCGCTAAGGGGCAAACCAGTGGAACCAGCTGGGTATGTGTTCACTGCTGCTGTCTAAGTTTACTGCCCAGTAGGTTCTTGAATACAGTTTAAGGTCTCTTTGTTTTATTAACTGAAAGAAATGCTTCTTTGTTTACCAACTTTTATCTGTGCATACAATACAAGGGATGACTAGGGATTCAAATCTTGCCATTTCTTACTGAGATAAACAAATGTACTTAGTCACTGGTTACCTGTCAACGAAGAAGCTACTATCAAAATTTAAAACATCACTGAATTTCACATCAGGTTTAGTGCTGAATTGATTGAAAAAATAGCTTACAGTAGCGAACATGCCATTAATGAATGTTTTAATGTACGTGACAAACAGGTACATTTTCCCTGGTTTCAAGTTTGAAATGTGGCTGTTGCACATTTGAAGTGGGAAAAACTAAGTATGATTGAATGGGCTGTTCTAATCAAAGCTATATACACTGAAGTGGCAGGAAAAACTGGTACACTTGTCTTATAGTCGGTAGGTCCCACATGGGAGCGTAGGACTAGAAATATGACAGGGCATAGACTCTATGAGCTTGCAGAAATAGTCCTGCAGAACGGGACACTTGCCAAGAACCTGTCTTTATTAGACATATTCTAACTGTTGTATGGGAAACCTGTTAATGCGTTCCATGGTCCCGTGGAACTGCATATATTTTAGCCTTAAGTAAAATAATGTACAATGAAAATTCCATAAATACAATATAAAAACACTGAAATACAATAAAACCTGCACGTTACCGTCACTTCTTTATTGTTTCCTTATCTATGTTGTTCTTTTAATACATTAAACCACATTAAGCTTTTTTTAACAATAAGCATTTTAGACTGTTAAAAAAGCTGATTCTCACAATTTCTCAGAACCTCGAGTTATAACACAAGTTTAAAAGTGAAACAGAAGGAAAAATCCAGATAAACACAGATGCATGTGGAGCTTTCAGAGTGACAATTCCGATTCCGATGATTCCGAAACGGCTCAAACATTTCCAAATGCTCGTTATTGTCAACGCCGTGATAGCAGCTGTAGCCTAGTGGTTAAGGTACTGGTCCAGTAACCAGAAGGTTGCCGGTTCAAGCCCCACCACTGCCAGGTTTCCACTGTTGGGCCCTTGAGCAAGGCCCTTAACCCTCAAGTGCTTAGACAGTATACTGTCACAGTGCTGTAAGTCGCTTTGGATAAAAGCGTTTGCTAAATGCTGAAAATGTAAATGTAAATAGCGCCACATTGTGGTGAAATAGCTCTACTGATGAACTAGTTTATTTGTTGTTTTAATTCACAATGCCATGGTGCCACCAATCACATGAAATTACTTTGCCAATCCACCCCCAAACCAAACCTTCCACCCAGTGCAGGTGTCTGTCTGGCCCATGCTGCCATTTTGCCATCTTCTGATTTCCCCCCCCAATTTTCCCCCCTAATCTAGTTGTATCCAATTACCCTGTTTCACCTCTACCGATACATCCCTCCACTGCTGACTGAGGAGCTTCGCAACTGACACACACCCCCTCCGACACGTGATCAGTACAGACTGCCTCTTTTCACCTGCACGAGGTGAGTTCATATGCCGATCAGCCTTGTGCGCGGAGAGCCACACCCTGATCAGGCACCATCAATCAGCCAGCAGAGGTCGTAATTGCACCAGTTATGAGGAACCCTGGTCCAGCTCGTCCCATCCCTGAACAACAGCCAAACGTTGTTCATGTGGTCATCCAGCCCAGCTAAATGACAGAGCTGAGATTTAATACGATGTATTCGAAATCACAGCTCTGGTGTGCTAGCGTATTTTACTTATTTAAGCTCTTCAATATTCCCTGGCACCCAAAATAAAAACAAAGCTTTTTATTTATATGGATTAAATTAGACTCATTTTCCCTTCATTTCAAATAATTTGATAGATTTTAAAAGAAATAAAAACACAAAAAACATTTGCAATGATTTTCTTTATTCAGAAAGCAAAGAATGTCAGGGGACGGGTGAAAAAACAAACAAGGGGTGTGAGCAGTCAGCAGGCAAGGGGATCTTTTAATAGTGTTAAATGTTCTTCTGGTAGGGGGGGCGTGTATGGTGTGTAGGTTCAGGGACGGGAAGATTACGATTGTTTAACTGATCTACAAATCCAAAGAGTGATCAGTTAGCATTGCTACACATGCTAATACGTTTCTCTAGCGCAGGACACGTCCCGAGTCGGTCAGTTTTCAGCTCCTTAAGATGTTCATTTATTGTTGATTGGGTGAACTGCTCATCGTCTTGTGCCTCTGTCTCCGCACACACACTCACACACACACACACACACAACTGACTAGCTTGTAAACCGAGCCAGTGGATCCGACAGAACTAAGAACACAGTGTTAAACGACTGTATAGTCAGTGGTCGGTGACTATATCAGCAGCTAATGCTAACACCGGTAGCACGGTGAGCGCTCACGTTGGCTGGCCCGGTTTGCAAGCCAGCGAGTTAGTTAGGAGCTGGAGCGGCCATGCTAGCCAGCTACTACAGCATTAAGATGAGGCGAACCTCAACGAGATCAGAGCTAAAAGACGATGAGCGGCCCACCAATCGCAATAAATGAACAAATCAAGTGAGCTAAAAAGCCGTCCTAGGGAGGAGTGTCCTGCGCTAGAGAGGCTCATCTCGTCAAGGCGAGTCGTTAGCCTGAGAGCATGTGAGCATGTGTGTCATTAGCATGTGTAGCAAAGCCGACTGAAAACATATCACATGGTTTAAACCGGTATATAATAAAAAATGGCGGAGAATTAAAAAATCTGCAGCGCTAGATCCCCTTGACTCCCGCTGACTGGGGTTTTGAAGCTCTGATCAGTAGAAGAACTGACCACACGAGCGGTCAAACTCCTTAACAAGCCTCTTGATGTGCGCCAGCTTGCTCTGGAGGTAAAAGTAGCGAATGCAGTCTACAGTGTAGCCTGGGTGATGCTGCAGACACACAGAACGTTTCCATTTAGCTTGTGTTTAATAATCGGCAAACACAGAGACCGTGAGCTTCATGTATGAAACGTTTGACGGTGCATGAGGTGTTTTTTTTATATTGGAACTCACCTGTAACACATCCAGGTATTCGCACCACACCAGGGCACTCGCCTCCTGCACAAGAGAGAGATTCCCAGCTGTTTATTATCGACAGAAAATATTTCACTTTGTTCAAAATGACAATACAAGGCCCAATTTTCTTCCCTCCCAGTATAGTCCCAGTATATCCAATTCCCTGTTCATATTTAACCATTAAAAATTTTTTTTATTTTGTTTATGCATTTTCTTCCCTTTCTCTCCCGACTTTATAGCGTGTCCAATTGTCCGATTGTGTCACGCTTCCTCTACACTAATGCCGGCCCCAGCTCTGATTGAGGATAACGAAGCTAACCCACGTCCTCTCCGACTTGTGGGCAGCAGCCGTATGTATTTTCATACATACACTAGACGAGATCAGCTGCGTATCAGCTCTGTGTACGGAGAGACACACCCTGATCCGCACTCTTTCCCCGTCTCTGTGCAGGCGCCATCAATCAGCCAGCAGAGGTCGTAGTTGCATCAGTTATGAGTGAGTCCCTATCCGGCTTTACCCACCCCTATATGAACAACAGGCCAATCGTTGTTCATGTGGCTGCTCAGCCCCGCCGGCAGGCAGAGCTGAGACTCGATATGATGTAGTCGAGCTCCCAGCTCTGGTGTGCTAGCATATGTTTTTACGTATTTGACCACTCTTGACCCAGGAGGGCTGTGACTAACACACCTCCCTTCCGACATGTGTGCATAAGCTTCATTTGGAGATTTATATCGTGCACGGAGAGTCACGCACTGATCTCCATTATCCCCTGTCTCTCATTGTTCAAGTCCACACTGGTGGGCTAGCGAGCTTCACCACCGTACCACCCGAAGGCCCAATACAAGATTGTCTCACATTTATTAAGATCTGTTCTGTAGCTCTGGAGCTCTTTAACATTAGGAGTGCGTTTACTTTTGGCGTCCTGACCTGACACTGCACGGATCCTGGAGCCATGCACCTGCGCTGTTCTTCTCTGAAATTGAAGTGCTGCAGGGTACTTCCAATCCGAGAGTACAAGAAGTTGTATTCGTTGTAAGCAGCCATGTAGTCGGCTACGTAGCGTTCCCTTTGTTCCAGTGATAACACTGGAGTGTACTGACTATGGAGGACAGAGAGAGCAAAAGTTTACACACCCCGGTGTAGAACGAGGATGAAGGGGGTGAAATATAGGTCGATTCCGACCACAGAGCGTGAGGAGTTATACATAGAGAGTTGAATCGGACTCACAGTCGGTATTTGGGAATCACAGGGCGGGGTGGTGGAACTAGATTAAAACTGCTTGACGTGTCTGTGGAGAGAACAGAGAATGTAAGACATCTAGAGATTTCATTGTAAAATAGACGAGGTCCTTAACACTAAATCATCAGATGTGGTTTCAGATAAGATTTTCCTTAATCCTTACTTGAAGCAGGGTAGTGATTTCGCTCCGGCGCAGGGCGACGCCTTTTGCGGGCTCCTTTCTCACCCTCGGCTTTCCTTTTCCGCCCTTGGCCTCTTGTTTCTCTGCTTTTAGGCTCGTTGTTCAGTTCCACCAGTTTACGCTTCTTTTTGTTCTGTTTGCGCTCGTTGTCTGCCCGTGAGGCATCACCGGAGGGAACTGGGTGTGAGCAGGTGCTGGGGAGGAGGGCGTGGGTGGAGGAGCCCTCGGATGAGCATGTAGGGGTGGCAGCGGTGTCATGGTCTCCGCTGTCAAGCTAAAACGGCGTTAGTAGACGTTAGTGAAGGAAATGAAACCGCTTTGCTGCAATAGAAATATTTTCATATTGCACGGTGGCATAGAAGGGACTAGGTTCTGCTCCCCTGTATGGAGTTCGCATGTTCTCCTCGTGTCTGCATGGGTTTCCTCCCACAAATCCAAAGACGTGCAGTCAGGATAGTAAAAGTTACTTAAAGCTACTAAAATGTTCTAAAAGTGTGTGTGTGTGTGTGTGTGTGTGTGTGTGTGTGTGTGTGTGTGTGTGTGTGTGTGTGTGTGTGTGTGTGTGTGTGTGTTTGCCTAAGCTGTTCTTCACACATGTACCCTCCCAATTTTTGCCACGTATTAATTAGGGCTGGCTCTATACCACTTTTTTATGTCCGATACGATACTGCAAATTGAGTATCTGCCAATACCGATACCAATCTGATATTTCTCCTCTCAAACAACTAGGCAATAATAATACATGTCTCAATGCACCATGGTTAAACTAGCTATCTAAATAACAATGCTCAGACTGTGAAACAAATATTCTACAGGAATAAAAACAGAACCTACAACATCACACTTATGCAAAACTGCTGTTTTTATTTTAACTTTTACACACAGAACATTTAGCAGCATTTTTGGCTTGTTTAACAGCACCGTACAAACATTTAAAATAAAATTTAAAGTGCAACTTTATCTGTATTTAACAAATAAATTATCATTTCAATATAAAATTCTAGATCTGTCAACTCTCAAGTCCACACCTTGAAGAGGCAGCGAAAAAATTATAAAATAAATAATAAAAATATTATTTATAAACAATAAAAATGAAACAATTAAATAATAAAAAATAAACAGATGTATATATCTTGTCCCGGCTTGAAGATATCTCACATCCTCTACGATTAATCCATTAGTGTTATGAAATAAAACAAACTACACCGTTTCACGTTTAGCCACAGATGTCCTCTTCTAAATCCAGCAGGGTTTTTTAATAAGCGGCTTTGGTTTTTAATCGTCTAAAAATGTGACAGAACTTTAACGGAAAATCTCAACCAAACACTGCGTCGATTCTAATTGGTCCATCGCGTTTGATTGACATCCACATCTTTCAATTGTAGACACTTTGGACGACACGCCGTAAAACAGTGTTTTTAGATGTGGCAGTAGTAGATGATTTTTTAAAATGCTAAAAGTTTAAGTAGATCAGTGTGTTTTCATTTCTGAATTGCCTTATTTACATAAAATGTTATTTACATTGTGTTATTTACAATAAGCAACAGTATCGGATCGGATTACATGTTTTTTTTTCCTTTCGATATCCGATCCAGTGATTTGGGCCAATATCGGACCGATACCATGCCAGCCCTAGTATTAATATTAATATCCATATCGTGATCATATTTATCTCCATAATGCACTTTTAGAACCAGGCTGGTTGGTGTTTATTGATTATCACCCTTCTTTTATTAATCACAGGTCAGGGTTATTTGGAACTACTTACCAGCTGTGATGTTTGTTCTGAAGTGTCGAGGGACATTATTTTTTTAAGTCTCTCCACTTCACTGCAAAAAAAAAGGGACTGAATTTAGTCAGAAGCCATCGTTTACCCCACATGAGTCCAGGTCCTGTCTGTGTGCTTACCAAGCCACTTTCTGCTCCACCTCAGCCAACTGAAAGTACCGGGGCCATTCGCCCAGAACCTTGCAGTATGCGTAGTCCTTCAAAGACTTAGAGACAGAGACACAGAATATATATTGTAATAAAGGACATTTTTTAGCTTTTGATGCAGAGTAGCTGCTTATTAACACACCAAAAGCTGTTAGCCTGTAAATGACAAAGTTTAAAAATCAAAATCACCCCGATTAGACATTATTTAAAGCCTGTGAGTGATAATTAGACTTTATTTGATATCAGAAGCAGCACAGGATCTCTTCTCTAGGAGCACAAGGCCTTACAGCAATATAAAACCTACCAACCAAGTGAAATTCTCTTTAATTTCCACACAAGCAGCTTTAAACTCTATATTAAATAAAACATCAAAAACTGAAGCTAATCTAACAGTTCTGACCTCGTCCATGCTGGCTGTCCAGTAGCGATTTAGCTATTTTGGTTACACAGGTAGATAAATGTCTGTCTCTCTCCTCTGTGGTCCAAATGCAAATGAGCTTGTTCTACAAGACGCCTGAGTCTCTGCATCACCAGAGTTCCAAAAGTCTTGGGTTACCGTGGAGATTCGGAACTCTCAGGTTATACAGCATTTACTGTACAGAGCCCCACACAGCTGAACTGATAGGTCTCAGTTCAGAGCCCAGGTTCTTCATTTACTGTTAAGGAGTAATAAATCAAATCAAATCAAATTTTATTTGTCACATACAGAGTCATACACAGTACAACTGGCACTGAAATGCTTCTGTGACTGCTCGGCCACATTAGTAATTACAGAATTTGAAAAAATATTACTACAGAAATATAGAAAAAGTGTAGAAAATTAGGAATTTTAAAATTAAAATAGAAATGTAAATTATAATTGAAAAAATTTAAGCAGTTTAAAGTAGAAAAAGGGGAAACAAATGTGCAAAATGACAGAAAGAGATGGGCAAGAACTGAACATAATACTGAACATAATGTGTAACATATTGCTGTGGTTACAAGTTGTGATTACTAAAAATATAAAAATATGGGGACGTCCCTTCAAATTCTTTGAATTCACATGTTTCAGCTACAATAATTGCTAACAGGTGTAATAAATCAATTAAAGAATGGAAATTCTAAGCTTCAGACTTTGTAGCAACAGTTTAAGAAAAACACAGTTTAAAGAAACTCCAGAGTGAACTGGAACATCAACTGAGGCTTTCTAAAACAGCAGTGTCTGAATGGGCACAAATTCCCATACCTAAACATATTCCCATACATAACATCTTGTGAGATGCCTTTTCAGAAGAGTGGCTGTTGTCCTAGCTAAAAAATCACATAAAGGTCACTCTATTCTTTAAAAAAAAAAAAAAAAAAAAAAAAAAAACATGTCCATCCAGCTCATGGTCAGGTGGTAGGGGTAGCTTAGCGATTAAGGTACTGGACTAGTAACCAAAAGGTTGCTGGTTTAAGCCACACCACCACCAAGTTACCAGTGTTGGGTCCATGAGCAAGGCCCTTAACCCTCAATTGCTCAAACTGTAATCAGTAAAGTATTACACACACTTTATGAATTATTGAATGTCGGCTTCCTCATTATTATCTGTGGCAACTTTAAGACAGTTATGGATTTGAAAGATAGATTAACCTATCAGGATATTTTAATAACTAAGACAGCAAATTTCTTAGTAAAATATGCACACTGTCTGACCTCAATGACTCGTTCAGACAAATTTACTCTAACAATAGCTGTTTTATTAGAATGGACAAATCAGTTAAAACGAGGATAGATCAAATATATGTATCACAAATTATATTAGCTAAATCGTAAAAAAACAGAATATTTAGTAGACTGATTATTTAGCAGTAAATGTAAAGCTATTATTGTATTTGATAATGAAAAACAGCGTTATTGGAAACTCAACACGTTGTCTAAAAGAGGAAAAAATAGTTTTAAAGGTCAAACAAGAAATAAAAAGAATTAAAGAATTACAGTATATACAAGAGCTGCAAAGACTTGCTTTTCCCCCTAACGATAAAAGAAATCTTCAACAAAGTTGAAGTTGAACTCTTTACCAATACACATATGAAGACAGACAACACAAAAACTGAAAAAGAAAAACTATGATATGATAGTTTATATATATATATATATATATATATATATACATATATGTATATATATATATATATATATATATATATATATGTATATATATATATAAAAATACTGCTGTGAATGTAACCAGATGTTTTTGATAACGTTGAGATCTGGTGACTTAAGTGGGATTGTCAAGACCCCAAACTCAGATGTGTGTTCCTCTAGCCAGAATTTGGCATCTCTAGACATGTGATGGCACGTTGTCCTGTTGGAAGAGTCCAAACCCATCAGAATAAATGCAGGACATGAACAGGTGTAACTCATCAAAAAGTAGTCCCATGGAATGCCAGCTAAACAAACCCCACAACATTATGGAGCCACGACCAGCTGCTACAGTCCTCCTGTACTAGTTTTTCTGGCACTTCAGTGTATATAAAGTATTACTTCACATTCTCACTGTTCACATTATTAGGAACACCATACAAATGCTGGGCAGCAATTTTTGTGGGATATTTTATACAAGGTGCTGATAAAACTCTAAATTCAATCTAGTTAATTTGAAGGCCGCTTGTATTTTGTGACATGATGCATTAGTATTAAATTATAAATTGATAAATCGTGGCCATATGTAGATGCACACAGTCAGCAATGATACTCAGATAGGATGTAACATTAAAACAGACAATCAAGTGTCAGGAAATCAATTCTGCACCAATAAACCACCACCACAAGCCTGAACTGTTAACACAAGACAGGACAGGCTCTGTGTTCATAGATGTACGCTGTACATTTTCTTTTACTTTTACAACCGCAAATCAGAAAAAGTTGGGACGGCATGGAAAAAGCAAATAATAAAAAAAAAAACAGAGTTTCTTACGTTGGCTTTGACTTTTATTTGATTGCAGACAGAATGAACCTGAGATATTTCATGTTTTATCTGCTCAACTTCATTTCATTTATTAATAAACATCCATTCCTGCATTTCAGACCTGCAACACATTCCAAAAAAAGTTGGGACAGTAAAGCATTTACCACTTTGTAATGTTGCCATTGCTTTTCACCACACTTAAAAGACGTTTTGGCATCGAGGTTACCAAGTGATTTAGTGTTTCAGCTTTTATTTTGTCTCATTCTTCCTGCAAACACGTCTTAAGATGTGCAACAGTACGGGGTCGTCATCGCGTTTTTCGTTTCAAAATTCTCCACACATTCTCTATTGGGGACAGGTCAGGACTGCAGGCAGGTCACTCCAGTACCCGTACCCTCTTCTTCTGCAGCCATGACTTTGTAATGTGTGCAGCATGTGGTTTTGCATTGTCTTGTTAAAAAATGCATGAACGTCCCTGGAAAAGATGACGTCTTGAAGGCAGCATATGTTGCTCTAAGATCTCAATGTACTTTTCTGCATTAATGCTGCCATCACAGAAGTGTAAATGACCTTTGCCAAGGGCACTGACACGACCCTGTACCATGACAGACCCTGGCTTTCGGACTTGTTTCTGATAACAGTCTGGATGGTCCGTTTCACCTTTGGTCTGGAGCACACCATCCATTTTTTTCCAAAAAGACCTGGAATGCTGATTCATCTGACCACAATACACGTTTCCACTGTGTGATGGTCCATCGTAGATGCTTCCGAGCCCAGAGAAGTCGACGCCGCTTCTGGACATGATTAACGTAGGGCTTCTTTTTTGCACAGTAAAGTTTTAAGTGGCATTTGTGCATGTAACTCTGTATTGTAGGGCTTGACAAAGTTTTGCCAAAGTAATCCCTCACCCATGTGGTTATATCAGCTGTTGTTGAGTGGCGGTTCTTGATGCAGTGCCGTCTGAGGGATCGAAGATCACGGGTGTTCAGCTTAAGCTTGGACTTTACTCCATGAAATTCCTCCCGATTCCTTGAATCGTTTAATAATGATATGCGCTGCAGAGGGAGAAATATGAAAATCCATGATTACAATCACCTGTTGACATCACCTGTTAGGAATCACATCATTATTTACAGTGGGGCCAAAAAGTATTTAGTCAGCCACTGATTGTGCAGGTTCTCCTACTTAGAAAGATGAGAGAGGTCTGTAATTTTCATCATAGGTACACTTCAACTATGAGAGACAAAATGAGAAAAAAAATCCAGGAAATCACATTGTAGAATTTGTAAATAATTTATTTGTAAATTATGGTGGAAAATAAGTATTTGGTCAATAACAAAAGTTCAACTCAATACTTTGTAACATAACCTTTGTTGGCAATGACAGAGGTCAAACGTTTCCTGTAAGTCTTCACCAGGTTTGCACACACTGTAGCTGGTATTTTGGCCCATTCCTCCATGCAGATCTCCTCTAGAGCAGTGATGTTTTGGGGCTGTCGCTGGGCAACACGGACTCCACAAATTTTCTATGGGGTTGAGGTCTGGAGACTGGCTAGGCCACTCCAGGATCTTGAAATGCTTTTTACGGAGCCACTCCTTCGTTGCCCGAGCGGTGTGTTTGGGATCATTGTCATGCTGGAAGACCCAGCCACGTTCCATCTTCAATGCTCTCACTGATGGAAGGAGGTTTTGGCTTAAAATCTCACGATACATGGCCCCGTTCATTCTTCCCTTAACACGGATCAGTCGTCCTGTCCCCTTTGCAGAAAAACAGCCCCAAAGCATGATGTTTCCACCCCCATGCTTCACAGTAGGTATGGTGTTCTTGGGATGCAACTTAGCATTCTTCTTCCTCCAAACACGACGAGTTGAGTTTTTACCAAAAAGTTTCATTTTGGTTTCATCTGACCACGTGATATTCTCCCAATCCTCTTCTGGATCATCCATATGCTCTCTGACAAACTTCAGATGGGCCTGGACATGCCTGGACGTACTGGCTTAAGCAGGGGGACACGCCTGGCACTGCAGGATTTGAGTCCCTCTCGGCGTAGTGTGTTACTGATGGTAGCCTTTGTTACTTTGGTCCCAGGCTCTGCAGGTCATTCCGTGTAGTTCTGGGATTTTTGCTCACCGTTCTCATGATCATTTTGACCCCACGGGATGAGATCTTGCGTGGGGCCTCAGATCGAGGGAGATTATCAATGGTCTTGTATGTCTTCCATTTTCTTACAATTGTTCCCACAGTTGATTTATTCACACCAACCTGCTTGCCTATTGTAGATTCACTCTTCCCAGCCTGGTGCAGGTCTACAATTTTCTTCATGGTGTCCTTCGACAGCTCTTTGGTCTTGGTCATGGTTGAGTTTGGAGTCTGAGTGTTTGAGGCTGTGGACAGGTGTCTTTTATACAGATAACGAGGTCAAACAGGTGCCATTAATACAGGTAACGAGTGGAGGACAGAAGAGCTTCTTAAAGAAGAAGTTACAGGTCTGTGAGAGCCAGAAATCTTGCTTGTTTGTGGGTGACCAAATACTTATTTTCCACCATAATTTACAAATAAATTCTTTAAAAATCCTACAATGTGATTTTCTGGATTTTTTTTTCTCATTTTGTCTCTCATAGTTGAAGTGTACCTATGATGAAAATTACAGACCTCTCTCATCTTTCTAAGTAGGAGAACTTGCACAATCAGTGGCTGACTAAATACTTTTTGGCCCCATTGTAGTTTTTTCACCTCATTACTAGCCGTAAATTGCCCCCGTCCCAAATTTTTTTGGAATGTGTTGCAGGCCTGAATGGAGGTTCATTAACAAATGAAATGAAGTTGAGCAGACAAAACATGAGATATCTCAGGATCAAACTGTCTGCAATCAAATAAAAGTCAAAGTAAATAAGACGTCACCCAGAGAAACGTATCCCATCCTGAGAGGGCTTTAAACTAGACCCAATCCATCTGGTGGCTTCCTCCTGAGTTAGGCATTGCCTGGGATTCATCTCTTCATATTTTTTTCTTTTCTTCTGTGATTGTAAATCTGTTCCTGCATCATCATTCTCTCTTTTTTGTTCTGTTGTTCTTCTCCTTCCTCCTTCTCTCCTCTTTTTAAAGTCGTTCTACCGCAATGGCTCCTTCCCTGAGCTCCTCCTCTCGTTGCTAAGCAACTGGAAGCGTTCAGTTAAGCCCCGCCCTGCGGTCTCCTATAAGCATATCGGGCCTTCCTCTGTATGTGTCTGTGCATCTTTACGCTGCGAGCCTCTGAGCAGAGTTTTGGAACAGTTTGAACGTTATCTCGACTAAAAAGAAAGAACCAGTAGCTTTAGTTTGGGTAGCATTGTTCTACGATTCATCACGATCGAATCAAATTGTAAGGTGCCAAGAGATTTCCAGCCCTTAGGGCTTCGATCGTGATGAATCGTAGAACAATTCTTAATAAATCCCAAAGCATCACATAAGTACTACTAAATTATTGTGAACAATTGACTTTTTAGTTTCAGTCAGTGTAAGAATAAGGCTCTGATCACATCACATTTTCTTATCAGTCCCTACACAACCTAAATAATAAAATAGATAATGATCAAAACTGTTCCAGGACCTGTTCATGTGGATCTTCATGTTCACACTGTCTTTGCATGGCTTCCTTCCGCTTAACTGTTATGCTTAATCATACACCATTCAGCCACAGCATTGGCTAAACAGCACTGATTATCTCATTACAGTGGCGCCTGTAAGGGCCAGTCAGTTCTTGAAGTTGATGTGTGTTGGAAGCAGAAATAATGGGCAAGCATAAGGACTTTGATGAGGGTAAAATTGTTATGTATAGATAACGGCTGGTTTTCAAAATTGGTCCAACGAAGAACAATTACTGTACTGTGACCAGGTCATGGGATTTCAAGGCTCGTTGATGAGCAAAGGCTAGCCTGATACAAAGATGTTAGAAAACACCGCATCACAGCTTAATTGCATATATGGTCTGCTTATCTAAAGACCCTACCAAGGACATTGGCAGCTTAGAGGTTAGATAAGATCAGATCATCATTGGTTTAAGCCCCAACGCTGCCACCAAGTTGCCAACGCTGAGTCCCTGGTTGCATTTCTTATCCTTCAATTGCTTGCATTGTATGTGGTCACAATTGTAAGTTGCTGGGAAACCTAGCATCCTGACATTCATGTGGATGTTACTGTGACATATAACATCTACCTAAACATCATTGCAGACCATTTGCACCCCTTCATGGCAGCAGCATTCCCTAATAGCAGTGGTCTCTTTCAGCCTGGTAATGTGGGTTGAACCACATTGACTTGGCCTCCAAATTCCCAGATCTTCCAATTGAGTGGGATGTGCTGAACAAATGAAACTGATCAATGGAGATCCCTTTTTGCATCTTACAGAACTTTATGGATAATGAATATAGGACATGTTGTTGGCAGATACCACAGGACACCTTCAGATGTCTTGTGGAGTCCACACATCATGATACACAGCTGTTTTGCCTGCACAAGGGGGACATAGAAATGAAAGCAGGTGGTGTTAATGTTATGGCTGATTGGTGTATACTTTTTGCTTTGCTTGCTATGGGTCCTTTCACTCATAAAGGGGGTAGCTGTACAGTAAAAGGGATTTTATTCTATTCAGATGGATGGTTGGAAACTGGAAATGCCTAAACACCAAGCACTAGCATGCATTAACTGAGTTTTAAACATGTGTGAATAAAAAAGTGAATTCTTTTGCATGTAGGTTTAGGCCATACATTTTTCCAACTAGCAGAATGACATCATGGTGAAACCTTGGCTTGGTGTTTATGGAGCTACATTAATATGCCTGAATAGGTTCTGCATTAAGCATTTTAAATTAATATTCACAGTGGACATGTTGTGTAAATGCACATTTGTGAGAGTGTGTACATATGTAAAGATTGTGAAAACATTAACCCTGCTTTAACAGTTATTGGTAAAACCTTCGCTTTAATCCAAAACTAACTGGCACATAGTGTGTGGTTAACTTTGTTCACCAGCACCGCATAATCAAACAATAACATGGTACACATGAGAAATTGTAATGGCTGCTGACTCCCGGGATTGTACAAGTAAACTGCATGTATTACAGCTTATCTTCATGCACAGAATTCATGTAACTCTGTTTTCTAAACTCTTTTGTCTGAAGTTTGGAGGAAACCAGTCAAAACCAGAGTTCACTGTTGACCTACGAGGCAGTTCAGTAGAGTGGGCTTCCAGGGAAAAGTCCAGCAAGAAACATGTCATTGAGGTAAAACGTTATGGCATGGAAATAGCCAAATTGTGTTATTTACACATTGTGATATATTAAGCTCTACTCCAGCATTAACCTAATGCCTATTAACTAATCTTGATCTTCTGAACACAGATAAAGACCCGACAGGGCACAGAGCTGCTGATTCAGTCAGAGATCGACAGCGTCATCTATGACTGGTACAGAGCTCTTACTGAGGTCATCACTACACACGTGAGTATCTCAAACATTTACTGTAAATGGAAGTGTTAGGTGATAATGTGGCTTGTTATTATTTATGTGACTGTGAAGTCACTGCAGTGAATTTTTGTGTATTTTCTCCTTGAAATGTATATGCTGTATATGTAAAGCCCTGTTATCCCTCTTGGCCCATGTTATAATATGAAATGATATCAGTAAATTAGTGAATGAATATATAACAAATAGGGTAATGATATGGTAATTTGTGTACAGATATGAGTGTAGCAGTGTTGTTGGGAATCTTGGGAAAATTCTGTTGTCAAAGCTTTACAACCAAAAATACAAAACCTACAACATTAAAGAAAGATTAATACACATTGTACATGAAAATAATAGATCTGGTCTTTAACTGTACAACTACAAGACGTACTAACAGGGTATTTGTTCTTAAAAAGAGGTCAACAAGTTTGTTTATTATTTAATAATCTCAACAACACTCATACCAGAACATTACACTACCATAGTATTGCCCAATTAGTGTCATTGCAGTGCTAAGAATGATCCATCACCTAAATAATTGTGAGTGGGGATCCTATGTGTGATTCATGGATACAATAGAGGAGTAGATGGTGTGTACAGAGCAAAGGATGAGCCAAGTAAGCTAGTAAGGTTGCTGGTTCAAGCCCCACCTCTGCCAAGTTGCTACTGTTTGGCTCTCAATTGCTTGCATTGTATTTGTCACAATTGTAAGTCGCTTTGGATGAAATATTTAAATATGTTAAATACATGTACAAACAACTGTTGTAAATTTATAATTATGTTACATGTTTAGATTCTAAACATACTTTTGTACAAACTTAGAAATGCTTCAGCCTCTCTTTTGTGTCTCGGCTTCTGTGTTTGGCCTCATATGTTGTAGGCATGGGAGTCAGACGAGGCAATTGAAGAGGACATGCCAGAGTCTCCTGGTACTGAGAAACAAGACAAAGAAAAAGAGCATCGAGATTTCAAGAAAAGTAAAGGTAACACCTGAGCCCTCCCAACTAAAAGATAAATAAATAGAGTATATTGCAGTATTAGGCAAAACAAGTGTGATTATCAGTGAGCCATATTGAAATGCGTGTGTTTGCATGTTTAGGTATGAAGAGTTCTGCCAGTATGGAATCAACAGAACAGAAAAAGACCAGGGTCAAACTTAAGAAATTCCTTACACGAAGACCCACCTTACAGGCTGTCAGAGACAAAGGCTACATCAAAGGTAAATATTGGGTAATATTGGGTAAATATTAACTACAGTTATTGCTCATTTGAAAACTTTCGGTGTGCCACTTAACACTTAGCATTAAGCAATAAACTTTTACAGTTAAACAAAAAAGTTTGTAAATCCTTTGGTATTATCCAGATTTCTACATTATTATCTCAGCATGTGGGCTGATTTTTATTCAAGTCATATTACTGGATCAAAACATTGCATGCCTTTGATAGTCATCAACATTGAACATGTATTCACAGTTCATCTCTTTAACTGCTTTAATTGAGATCTTTAGATGTGGGTTGTTGAGGTGCCAAGCTCAGAAAAATTGTGGGCACTAAAACAGTGAAATGAGCATTCATGTTATTACTCTTCTGTGGAATGAGTTCGTCAAAGAGCATGCTATGTGTACTTGCTTTTATGAAGGAAGTAAATAAAAAGACCTGCAGAAATATTTGGAATAGTGGTAATAGATGGACACTCCAAACAAAATCACTGCTGTTTAAAAATTGCAAATTGACATTTCATAAGACAATTTCAGGGTAGCAGTCAATTACCTAAAGCATAAAACAAGCTGGATGCAATATATTAAAACAAAACACACAAGTATAAATTAAGTGCAATGTGTCCAGCGCCTATCCAGTTAGAATTTTGTTTCATATGATGTAGTTTACATAAAAAAAATCCCAGAATGGTAGGTGCGCTCTCAGTGCTGGTCCCAAAGTCTGAATGTAGTTATAAGGGTTGCATCAAGAAGGGCATCCGGTATAAAAACCAGATATCCAAAATCAGATATGCAGAAATATATATAGTTGTTTTAACTATGTAATGTGCTAATTAGGTAAATTGACAAGCCAGGCTAGCATACATTAAATGGGAAAAATACCAAGGACACCTGATCATGAGATTTTTGGTCAACCTATCCCAAAACTGTGGAAATATTATGAAGTAGGCACCCTAATTTGTGACGATAAAAGCCTTTCACTTTTTTAGGAAAGCTTTCTAGGAACATTTTAATCAGATTATACATACCTGTTATGAATCAGAAATTAGATTTGATTAATTTAATTGATGGCTCACTTAATAAATGATGGCTTTAATGCTTATAAATGGTCAAGACAAGAGAGCTGTCTGAGATAACTTCTTATGAAATTGCCAAAACACAAAAGGACGATGGTCAAATAGAAAAATCAATGAGAAGTGATGTTCTCAGCAGTTTCTTTATCGGAAATAGAAAAGAAGATTTTGAAGTTGGTTTCTGGAAATTTGTACCTATAAGGTCCATTTTGTGGGGTGTTTTTTTTTTTTATTAAAACACGTTTCATGAATAAAGCAGAAGTCATTTCAAAAGATTTCATATTTTTCTTCTGCAACCATAGAATAAGAAATTTTAAAAAATCTTGACATACTGAGTTAAATGATTTCTGCAAATTAATTGTACATTGGAGGATTTTGTTCTGCTTGAAGCTGTTTGACGTTTCTCTTGTGTTTGTAGAACTCATATTAATATTCTCTTGTGAACTTCTCATGTGTTTCAGATCAGGTGTTTGCCTGCAGTTTAACAAGTCTCTGTTCCGGGGAGAATACCTTGGTACCAAATTTTGTCAGAATGTGTATTGAACATGTGGAGAACACAGGTACTCTTTCATGTCTGAATGGCATCTGTGATATTAACATTGCTAATTTATTTTAAAGGCTTTAATAATAGCTCTAGTACATTCATACATTAAATGAAAACATGGGTCTCTTTCTTTTTTGTCTCTTCTCTTTTCTTCCTCACCTCTTCTCCCATCCTTTTCTGTTAATATTCAGGTCTAAATGTTGACGGATTGTACAGAGTCAGTGGCAATTTGGCTGTCATTCAGAAACTACGTTTTGCTATTAATCATGGTTTGTATTGTATGCATGCATTATTTATTCTCTATTTTAATTTGCAATTAAACTATACTAATATAGTTATGTGTTGCATCTACAATTAAAGTCATGACTGCTGGAATTTTAGTAATTTATGAAACTTATTTTTGTTCTCTTGACAGTCATCTATATCATCAGAATTTTAAGCATTTTTAAGTTTTTTCTTGGTGTTCTGATAGTGCAACTAAATCTTCTTGGTTAAACAACAGTTCCCATTCTTAATTAATGTATCTATATTTATTCATAGTCATATGTAGTCTACAATATTATTTATTTATTAGGATTTTAATATCATCTTTGGTTACATTCATGACAGAACAGGTAGTTATTCATCACTTCAAGTGCTTAATTCCAAGCACAGTCATGGACAATTTTGTATCTCCAATTAACCTGACTGCATGTGGCTGTGGGAGGAGACCGGAGCTCCCGGAGGAAACCCACACAGACACGGCCACTGTGCCGCCCACACTAAAATGAATAAAGAAATCAAATATCATTCTTTACTTTAACTAAATGTGTATATTGTCACAGACAGAATATTGTAGATATTAAAACTGAATTGATAGTCTGTATTGTTACAGATTAAATGTTAAAGCATTTCTATTTTCTCATACTACCCTGACAACCTTTACAGTTACATTACATCATGCATCTCTGTATGTGTGTGACAGATGAGAAGGTAGATCTAGCAGATAGCAAATGGGAAGATATCCACGTGATCACTGGTGCTCTGAAGATGTTTTTCCGGGAGCTTCCTGAGCCTCTCTTCACCTACAACTCCTTCAATGACTTTGTTAATGCCATCAGTGAGTTTTATCCTGTATCTCTATAATCTCTACAGTGCAATGATCAGAAAAATGAAAAATGCATTGGAACCTTTCTTAGGGTTTCTTACTTGCACATTTTTTATCACAAGGTTCAGGTTCAGGTAGCTGCCACGTTAATGTCACATGGTTATTTACTTCTTGGTAACAATTGGTAAGGTCCCACTGCGTAGTGAACACTATGGTAGTATGGGCAGTGGTAGCTCATTGGTTTATGTACTAGACTACTGATTGGAAGAACATTGGTTCAAGCCCTGCCACTGCCAAGTCCCCACTGTTAGGCCCCTGCACAAGGCCATTAACACTCAATAGCTTGCATTGTTGCTTTGTAAAAAAAAAAAAAGGCATCTGCTAAATTCAATGGATGTAAATACAAAGGATGTATTCTTATTTCAACAAAGTTTGCCTTTTTTTTTTTTGTGTGCATTTAGTACCTAGGTTTTCTAATGGATCATGCTGGAAAAGTAAAACAACAGTAACATACAGTACTTGTCGTATGTTTTTCTTATGTGTCTATTCCTCTAGTACTTTAGAGGTCGTGAAGGAACTAAAATCTCACATTGCCAAAAGATGGCGCTATAAACTAAGTTTTCTCAAAGCTGTATCTAATTTTCTCATTTTATTTCTCCTTTAGAAAACTCAGACTACAAGCAGCGAGTCCAGGCCATAAAAGATTTAATTAAGCAGCTACCAAAGCCGCATCAGGAAACAATGCAAGTCCTGTTCAGACACCTGAAAAGGTAAGTCTGTCCCTGTATATGGTACACTGTGGGGTTGGAAGTATGACCTTTAAATGTATGTTTGGTGTAAATGTATAATGTAATATGTGTAATATACGGTTTAGGAAAGAGGGCTGTATTGATTGTGTGTTTGTATTTGTGTTGAGTAGGGTTACGGTATGTGTTCTGTGCAGGCTGTTTGTATTGAGTTATCTCACTCCATTACTGGGACTCGACCTGGCCACTGGCCAACTGCACCATTATGGAAGAGGCTGAGAGATGAAGGACAGGGGGAGATGTGGAGGGAGATAGGTGATAGACCACATCCTCTTGATACTGGGTGATGCTGAAAAGATCACATCAGTGAGAGAGAGAGAGGGGTGGGGCGAGGACAAATAGTCAGTAGGAAAGGGGTTAGAGCGCTTCAGTGGAGTGACTAATTTACATAAAGATACTCCGTGAGTCACTGCTGCAGGTGCTGAAATGTTTATGCTGTATGTTTGTGTGTGGAAGTGTGTGCGGGGGTGAGTGGCCAGGGGGGATTTTATTACATTAGTGTACGGGGCATGTGAACCCTACCTCCATGAAGCATGAGATATCCCAGAGCTGTGTTGTGCCTGGTGATCATAATTATCTGCACGCCTGTTCTAAAGAGGGGCTTACAATCTAACGGTGTGGCTTCAGGACTGGGTGGCATTTAAGAAACTATTTAAAAAAAAATAATAATAAAAAAAAACATAAAATGTTTTTAATGTTTACAGTGAGTTCACATGTAGTATTTTTGATACACACACACACACACACACACACACACATATATATATATATATATATATATATATATATATATATATATATATATTTACACTGACCAGGCATAACATGATCACAGGTGAAGTAAATAACACTGATTATCTCTTCATCACGGCACCTGTTAGTGGGCTGAGCACGTGGATGGCCGGGTGTGTGTGCATCGCTTACCTGGGGAACACATGGCACCAGGATGCACTATGGGAGGAAGGCAAGCTGGTGAAGGCAGAGTGATACATTGGGCAATGTTCTGATGGGAAACCTTGGGTCCTGTCATCCACGAGGATTTGTTACTTTGGCACGTAGCACCTACCTAAGCATTGTTGCAGACCATGTACACCCTTTCATGGAAACGGTATTCCCTGATGGCTGTGGCCTCTTTCAGCAGGATAATGCTCCCTGCCACAAAGCAAAACTGCTTAAGGAATGGCTTGAGGAGCACAACAACCAGTTTGAGGTGTTGACTTGGCCTCCAAATTCCCCAGATCTCAATCCAATCGAGCATCTGTGGGATGTGCTGGACAAACAAGTCCGATTCCATGGAGGCCCCACCTCACAACTTACAGGAGTTGAAGGATCTGCTGCATCTTGGTGCCAGATACCACAGCATTCCTTCAGGGGTCTAGTGGAGTCCATGCCTCGATGGGTCAGGGCTGTTTTGGCAGCAAAAGGGGGTCATAATATTATGCTTTATCTGTGTATAGATATATATGACATTTTAATACAATTTTGTTAAATAAAAGAAAACAGAATATGCCTGATCATTTTAGTTTTTAATAAATTTTTTAAGGGTCTGAATATTTTTTGTAAAAGTATAAAAATGAAAATATGGACTTGACAGCTATTGGCACTCTTTTGAGAAATTCTAATCATATTATACATACCTGTTATGAATCAGAAATTAGATTTATTTAAATGATGGCTCACTTAATCAATGATGGTTTTAATGCTTAAAAAGAATGATGCCTAATTAATTTTATAAATGGTCAAGACAAGAGAGCTGTCTGAACTAACTGCTCATGAAATTGCCAAAACCCAGAAGGACGGGGAACATATCGGAAAATCAATAAGAAAAGTGATTTCTCAGCAATTTCTTTATAGGAAACAGGAAAAAAGCTTATAAGCAGAAGAACACCTCACTGACGGTTAATCTTTGTGGTGTGAGTATGCAGTGCCCACCATCCCCTGATCAGGACGAGGTTGTTAATAAAAATACCTACATAAATCTCTGTCAAGTGATAGAGTCATAAATAGAATACTCTTAATGCACTGTCAATTATAAACTATGCTTCGCTTCTACCATCTGCACTAGTGGATAAATGATGGGTCTACATTCAGGAGTTTAGTGGGATAGAATTCTGAGCCCAAGATAAAAGGACTGTTTGACTTAAACTATTGTTTTATTCTACTGATAAACTGTCTACATTAGTCTGTAATCTACCTTATAACTGCTTAGCTCAGAATAAACGTTTCTGACAATTAAATAAATGTAAATTATGTAATTGTGAGAGGTAAAACTATAGAATAGTATCATACAACAAATTCATCTATACATTTTGATAAAAGCCTAAAGCTAAAACCCTGATTGCTGCCCAAAATTTACACACATTGTTTAAAACACGATGACAGCGTTACAGAAAGGTCACAGTGCTGTGTGTGATCTTCAGATAAGTTTATTATCACTATTATTTTGATTAATTGTTATTTAGAGCCTCTCCAACTATAATTTAGACAGTACTTAAACTGTGGCCAGCTAGTTGGAAAAGACAAGTGAATGAAGGAGGAGGTGCGCTATAGGGTTTAGTCGTTCATTATGATCACTATGCTCTCATATCTCACTCTCTCTGAAGGTTCATGTTGGTATTGAGATCAGATTTTTTATAGCTATATTAAACACACTGACATTTGCCTCTATTTGCATTTAAATGACTTAAGTTCAATGTAAGTGGAGATGGAGAATGAAGGTGTAGTGTTGGTTCATAAACATCATGGCCTGACATTTTACTTCCATAGATAGATTGAATTAATATTTGTGTGTTGACATAGAGTCAAAGAAATCGTGTTGTACTTGGCTCTCTATTTTTATAGCATAAAGCAGTAAAGATAACTCAAGTATTAGAATAATAATTTGCATCAGTTGTATTTAGGATAGATTATATAATATTTAATATAGATGTATTTTGCATTATTGGGGAACTTTTTTGGGGGTGGTGTGGGGCATGTGAAAATTGCCAGGTGTATGGAAGCCAATGGAAGGAAAAAACACTGCAGTTTATCACTACAGAGCGTTAGATATGCCACAGCTATTAAATAATTAAAATTTGCTCAATTAAATAAGCTAATTATAATTGACATGACCACTACTAAACATATGGGTCCACATGCCTACATATTCATACATTAGCATGGCAGATTAGGGCTAATTAACGAGGGCTATATTAATAAAACTACATTCTGTTTTAATCATGTGAATCTGATTGGTCAATATTTTGTTTAACAGAGTCATATTTACACATTTATACAGATTGCACTCCCACGGAACATTTCTAAACACTGTAAATTATGTATATACTTTATGGTTATTTGTATTGTATGCCTATCATTTGTTTATGTTTACTAATGGCTATTTTTCATAAAGTGTTTTATTACCGTACTCGTAATATGTAATATATTGGCTCAGTGACACAGCTGGAAACACAGTTCTCGCTCTCTCTCTTTTTCTCATTTCTCATGCACAATTATCTTTATTCAGAATTATTTATGTGTCAGTCATTAGCTTAAGTGTCAGTTTGGTGACAGACCTATAAATCATTTGGTTTTCTGGAATTATAGACCATGTACTTCTGTTACCTTACTGGTAGATGTTGCTCTAGTATTCACATTTGTCTGGTGACATCTGTTGATAAAGCAGGGCACTTGCATTTCCTGCACTCCTGCAATTATAAAGTTGAAGTGGTGATGATGTGGTAAGACCCCCAATAAGTTACACCAATCAGCCATAACATTAAAACCACCTCTTTGTTTCTACACCTACTGTCCATTTTATCAGTTCCACTTACCATATAGAAGCACTTTGCAGATCTACAATTACTGACTGTAGTCCATCTGTTTCTCTGCATACTTTTTAGCCTGCTTTCACTCTGTTCTTCAGTGGTCAGGAACCCGACAGGACCACCACAGAGCAGGTATTATTTAGGTGGTGGATCATTCTCAGCACTGCAGTGACACTGACATAGTGGTGGTGTGTTAGTGTGTGTTGTGCTGGTATGAGTGGATCAGCCACAGAAGCGCTGCTGGAGTTTTTATATACCATGTCCACTCACTGTTCACTCTGTTAGACACTCCTACCTAGTTGGTCCACCTTGTAGATGTAAAGTCAGAGACGATCGCTCATCTATTGCTGCTGTTTGAGTTGGTCATCTTCTAGACCTTCATCGGTGGTCACAGGACGCTGCCTACGGGGCGCTGTTGGCTGGATATATTTTTGGTTGGTGGACTATTCTCAGTCCAGCAATAACAGTGAGGTGTTTAAAAACTCCAGCAGCGCTGCTGTGTCTTATCCACTCATACCAGCACAACACACACTAACACACCACCACCATGTCAGTGTCACTGCAGTGCTGAGAATGATCCACCACCCAAATAATACCTGCTCTGTAGTGGTCCTTAAGGAGTCCTGACCATTGAAGAACAGGGTGAAAGCAGGCTAACAAAGCATGCAGAGAAACAGATGGACTACAGTCAGTAATTGTAGAACTACAAAGTGCTTCTATATGATAAGTGGAGCTGATAAAATGGACAATGTGTGTAGAAACAAGGAGGTGGTTTTAATGTTATGGCTGATTGGTGTATATTATATTCTGTGTTAAATTTTACAGTTGCAGCATTTTTTTCTTCCAGATTAGAAGCTTCCCTGTATTCTGTATGCTTGTTTATAAACTTGTTTCTTCTACTAACATGAATTTGTAACTCCCTGTTTGTTTTCCCTTTTCAGAGTAATAGATCACGGTGAGGCGAACAGGATGACTACCCAGAGCGTGGCCATTGTGTTCGGCCCGACACTCCTACGACCCGAGACCGAGACAGGCAACATGGCTGTCCACATGGTCTACCAGAACCAGATAGTAGAACTGATTCTTTTGGAATTTGAGAACATCTTTGGCAGGTAGAGCCTTTGTAGAGTGTACATCTCTCATCTTCATGTTCACAATAGGGTCCAAAGAAGATCATGCCAAAATATGACCACTGCACAATCCATCACTTAAAAGCAGAGGCATGCTTCATTGCAGCGCATCGTGCTTATAGAGAACATATGTACACAGCAGAATGTGCTAGGATGAGTGGGTGAAAAAAAACGAGTATAAAAAGGTACCTATTGCACTTCATGCTAATGGACTATTGAAGCTGTGCTGATTTTGTTTCTTGGTTTACTTTTCCTCAAAAGGAGCTGCTACTGCTTTAAATTGTGAATAAGCTGAATTGATATTTCAAATGTTCTGAAACAGTAGATCATCCTCCTTTTTACTCTCACTGGAATCTGCACTCGTGTCTTTACCAGTATGGATTAGCTGGAGGAATCGTTTGCGAATCGTGGGATGTGAAGTTTTTGAAGTGTATGTATATAGTAAAATCTGAAGTACAACCGAGACATAACTGGAGTTACATTTTAGCCCAGGTTTTGGGCTATTCTGCACTTGGAACATTTTTTCTCTTGAATAATATGCAAGCCATTTCTACACATGAGTAATGGCTTAATGTCAGTATTAGATCTGGACACATTCAAAACCGAGAAGGATACAGATTAACATAGTGTACTGGACTTGTTTTTCAACTGCTCCTCCTTTAGAGCCTATACTATCTGCCCTTCTGACTGCATCCACTGTTCCATACTTGGACAGTATGAAATCTGCCTGCTTTCTTTCTGGAACTGGTTCCTGGATAACTGACCTCATCTTATCCATCCTATTGTGACAGCATTTTAACAGGTTGTGTTTCAGAATGGCTGTCTGATCTATGAGCAACCTTCTGATCAAATAACTGGACTGAAGCCGTATGCTGGCATATTTTGTTTGCATTAAAAAGGGAATTGGAGAATTTTTTTAGGGGTGACAAGTTACTTACTCCCCTGTTTTAACAGCAGAAAAATATTCTTAGGCTGCCCTAGATTGTTGAAATATTTGCTTTCTTCAGTCCTTTCTTTTCTTTTTAATTGCTCACTTTCATTATACTTTTCTTTTCCACTCTGGTATTACTGGAATTTGAAAGAGGAGATATTTGCTTCTAGTCCTGCCGCTACTATTTCAGATCAATACAGCTATTCCTAATCTACCTTTCACTCTGTCTTTGCATATAAAGTACAGGACGGCACAGGAAAACTGTTCATGATGAGTTTGTTCTGAATATGCTCAGTTACTCTACACATTAAAAAAAGGTATTTTTAATACAAGATTTCAAAGATGTATCAATTTAAAAACACCTCAAAAGATATTTTGAACTGCAAATGGTTTGATATTATATTCATTAAGATTAATAAATATTACATATTAATAGCTTCAGAAGAAGTGGGGCATTGCAATTCATTGTAAACAGCACATTTTGAATGTAAATCTGAGACTAACTACTGTTTCTGACATGTCTAATCGAATAAAAAGAAAGTCATGTGCAAAAGTATCTCCTCTCATACTTTGTTGTATTTGTTTTAAATGTATGGTTAGTGTTTTTCAAAGTAGAGCTCTCACATGCCATAGGCTATCTATAAAACGTTTTTTTTTTTAAACTCTAATTGTACTAACTTTAATGCCATCAGCAAAAAATGTTTTTGGTTGAGCATGTAACCACTGATGCACCACTGTTTTCACATCATCATCACATGAAAATTTTCTTCCCCTTAAAACTTCCTCGAGCGGTCCAAAAAGGTGGAAATCAGATGCTGCTAAATCATGACTATAAGCTCTCTCAGTCTCTCAGACACGACTGATTACTGCTCCTCCCACCCTCACCGTTTCCAACCAAAATATTAAAGTGCGAAAACTTTTTGAAGATTTCTCGTATGAACTGTCAACATTCAACCAACAATTCAACAAAAGCATTTGTGCTTTCATGGCTGGCGCTTAATTATTTGAGCATAGGTACCGTGGGCATGTGTTTTCTGAGCATGGATTTGTTAGAAATAGTAGTCTTTATATCTTTGGATTTAAGATTCAGAGCAGCTAGCTTTAACTAATCTTCCTTCTATTTAGGTTTTAATACAGGGTTTTGTTGACTAAACCAAGACTACGACTAATACTGCTAGTTAACTATTACTAACTTTGGTTACAGGTATAAGCAAATTGGATTTTGTTTTTTGTCATGACATTATCTGAGATGGTGGTACAGCAGTTGAATAAACATACTGCTTATTACATAGAAAATATCCAGCAAGCTGGGCGCCTATATGAACAACGATTGGGTTGGAGCCTGACGGGACCTCATAACTGATACAGTTACTCTGCTGGCTGATTGATGGCGCCTGCACAGAGTCTAGGTATAATGCGTTGATCAGGGTGTGTCTCTCCGTACACATCTGCCTATGATCTCGCCTCGTGCAAGTGAAAAGACGCGGTCGGCTACTGCACGTGTTGGAGGGGTGTGTCAGTCTCGGCTCTCCTCAACCAGGGTGGAGATCAACATCAGTAGAGAGGAAGCATAATGCAGTTGGGTTATTGGATATGCTAAAGTCGGGAGAAAAGGGGGAGAAAATGCATAAACAAAAATAATAATAAAAAAAAACTTTTAAGACTATGGGCTTGTTAGTGGTGCTCATAAACCAAATACTCATAAACATGGCTGTTTATTAGGTAGCTTTCAGTCATATTAGGAAGCTGTCATATAGTGTTTGTTCTATTTTCTAACACTTAAATAAGCAAATAAATAGAAAAGCACATGCCTGACTAAGACCACAAACTGTTTAGCAGCAGGGCAGGGATCAGAATTTCCAAATGAGAAAACAATTAGCTCATATCCATAATTTATAGCTCTGACCGCAGTTCTTGTGCAGCTGTTGTGCTAAAGGGGTGTGATGTGCACTCCATGCTCTACAGTGTGTTTCTGGATGGTGAAGACAGGAAAGCTTTTGGTCTCTCAGGTCCATGGAGCCAAAAGTGTGAGGAGGTAATTTGAGCTCACCATTACGAGCCATAAAACATTTATTACCCTACTGCACTTTCATTTTCTGACTTCACTCAGACTGTTGCACTAACACCTGAACATTTCTAATGCATGGTCTTTACACCAATCAGCCCTTAAACTCACATGGCTTGAATGACCTTACCAGCCAACCACCATGTTTATACTGGGTAAAAAAAAAACCTTCCCCCATTTAGAACATGACCTCTTAATGGCATGGCTTTTACAAGATTCTGTGTACATGTAGAGATTTTGGATTTGTTAAAGTAATTGCATCGTATAATTGCTTTAGATTTTTCAGCTTCACAGTAATACTGCACATCTTCTGTTCTACCACATCTGGATTCAGATCTAGTGACTGGGGAGGCCACTAAAGTGCGCTGAACATGGTTTGAGGTGTCTTTGCTTTGTTACATGGTGCATTATCATATTGGAAAGAGCTGTTTCAGGATGGATCAAATGTGGCCAGAAAATGAACTTCCTCAGTGTTCCAGTAGAATGGAGCATTCAAACAATGCTGAACTGGTATTAGGGTGCCCAGTGTGTGACAGGAAAAATATTCCCTAGACCAGTACAACACCAGCAGCAACTTAAACTGTTGATACATGGCAGGTCCATGGAATCATGCTATTAATGGCCAGTTCTCACTCTGTCATCTGTATGTTAGTGGATATCAGCACTTATCGGCATGAAATCCAATGAGGTCTACCTCTGATATACTCCAACCACTTCAACAGTTGCGGTGTTGGGCATTCTGGGATAAAGGATTCCAATTTTGAACTGAAGGATAATTGTGTGTGACAGTGAAATTCAGGACATTCCATCACATAAGGAACAACCTTGTTGACACAGAAGCCTCCAATCTACAGGCTTCAGCCTTAGGGGCTTGAAAAGGTACATGGTCACCTTGGGGTAAAAAAAAAACTGAAGGTGTAGTTAAAAAAAAGAAGAAGAAGTCAATTGTGCTGAGTAAAGTATGGTCAACCATTGTCTGATTCTCCTCTTCATGATGTCCCATATATTTTCAAAAGGAGAAATATTTGGACTGCAGGCAGGCTCGTCTAGCACGAACATTCTGTCTACAAAGCCACAATTTTGTAGCACATGCAGAATAACGTCTGCTATTGTCTTGCTGGAATATCCATAGATATGGAGGGAAAAAAATACAGGGAAAAATCTCAATATGTGCCTCTGTGTCAATTGTACCCTCAGATATTTGCAAGTCACCCATATTATGGGCTCTGATGTACCATGACAGATGTTGGCTTTTGTATCTTTCACAAATAACAGTCTGGATGTTTTTTGTCTTCGGCACAGAAAACCCAATGTCCTATTTTTCCAATAACAAGCTGAAACATGGGCTCATCTGACCACAGCATCAATTTCTATTGTCTTCAGTTTAGGTAAGCTTGGACCCCAGGAGCTTGTTGCATTTCTGCATAGACTTAATGTAAAGCTTTCTCTTTACATAACACATTTATTATCTTGAGACTGTGCAGAGAGACACAGCAAACCTTCTTTTGACAGCATCCTGGTGGAACTAGACTACCTGTGCAACCTAAATGGGCTGCAGGTATTATCTCATGATACCAGTAGTGGAAAGGACACTAGCAAAATGCACATTATTAGAGAAGAATCATCCAGGAGGAATGAGGAGAGAGTGTTTTGCTGTTGCTGCTTTCATTTGCACTAAAGCAGGTGAAACTGATTCATAATCACTTACAGTGGGGTCAAAAAGTATTTAGTCAGCCACTGATTGTGCAAGTTCTCCTACTTAGAAAGATGAGAGAGGTCTGTAATTTTCATCATAGGTACACTTCAACTATGAGAGACCAAATGAGAAAAAAAAATCCAGGAAATCACATTGTAGGATTTTTAAAGAATTTATTTGTAAATTATGGTGGAAAATAAGTATTTGGTCACCCACAAACAAGCAAGATTTCTGGCTCTCACAGACCTGTAACTTCTTCTTTAAGAAGCTCTTCTGTCTCCACTCATTACCTGTATTAATGGCACCTGTTTGACATCGTTATCTGTATAAAAGACACCTGTCCACAGCCTCAAACAGTCAGACTCCAAACTCAACCATGGCCAACACCAAAGAGCTGTCGAAGGACACCAGGAAGAAAACTGTAGACCTGCACCAGGCTGGGAAGAGTGAATCTACAATAGGCAAGCAGGTTGGTGTAAATGAATCAACTGTGGGAGCAATTGTAAGAAAATGGAAGACATACAAGACCATTGATAATCTCCCTTGGGGTCAAGATCTCATCCCGTGGGGTCAAAATGATCATGACAACGGTGAGCAAAAATCCCAGAACTACATAGATGGACCTGATGAATGACCTGCAGAGAGCTGCGACCAAAGTATCAAAGGGACCATCAGTAACACACTACACCGAGAGGGACTAAAATCTTGCAGTGCCAGGCGTGTCCCCCTGCTTAAGCCAGTACATGTCCAGGCCCGTCTGAAGTTTGCCAGAGAGCATATGGATGATCCAGAAGAGGATTGGGAGAATATCATGTGGTCAGATGAAACCAAAATGGAACTTTCTGGTAAAAACTCAACTCGTCGTGTTTGGAGGAAGAAGAAGAACCCAAGAACACCATACCTACTGTGAAGCATGGGGGTGGAAACATCATGCTTTGGGGCTGTTTTTCTGCAAAGGGGACAGGACGACTGATCCGTGTTAAGGGAAGAATGAACGGGGCCATGTATCGTGAGATTTTAAGCCAAAACCTCCTTCCATCAGTGAGAGCATTGAAGATGGAACGTGGCTGGGTCTTCCAGCATGACAATGATCCCAAACACACCGCTCGGGCAACGAAGGAGTGGCTCCGTAAAAAGCATTTCAAGGTCCTGGAGTGGCCTAGCCAGTCTCCAGACCTCAACCCCATAGAAAATTTGTGGAGTCCGTGTTGCCCAGCGACAGCCCCAAAACATCACTGCTCTAGAGGAGATCTGCATGGAGGAATGGGCCAAAATACCAGCTACAGTGTGTGCAAACCTGGTGAAGACCTACAGGAAACGTTTGACCTCTGTCATTGCCAACAAAGGTTATGTTACAAAGTATTGAGTTGAACTTTTGTTATTGACCAAATACTTATTTTCCACCATAATTTACAAATAAATTCTTTAAAAATCCTACAATGTGATTTCCTGGATTTTTTTTTCTCATTTTGTCTCTCATAGTTGAAGTGTACCTATGATGAAAATTACAGACCTCTCTCATCTTTCTAAGTAGGAGAACTTGCACAATCAGTGGCTGACTAAATACTTTTTGGCCCCACTGTATGGTTCCTAAGTAAACAGATTGAAATCTGTGAAGTTTAACTGACCTGATGTTATACTGTAATAATTAAGTGTATTGAGCACTGTATATTGCTGCATGCACTTGCTTTGAAGTCTTTACAAATAATACAGCATGTGACTGCTTTAAAATAAAGCTCACATGCTTGTGGGTGTTTGCTTTGGTATTAATGAACGTTCACATTGCTGGATGTGTTTGCTTTGCATAATCCAATGCATTTTAAATAAACATTTATTCCGAATGTACATAACATGATGGTAAAGTGCTGGAACTACCGGGCTGGCATGGTTGACAACTTCACCACCCAGCACACACTCAAGTCTCTTTATGCGCTTATGTAATCATCCCTGTTAAGTGGGCAATAAATAAAATGGTTTAGTCTGTGGATTGTGACCAGTAATGGGACCCCTTTTTATGCAAATCTTTAATGCTGAGCTAGTGTGTGATTGGTTTAGCCATGCAGCATTAACTGTTATATTCTCAATGAATTCAGCCTGAGGGAATAAGGTTGTGATTTTAGCCAGGATTTTAAACACAGCTCCTCCCTCATCCTTTGCTAGTTTTGAGTGTTCCTACCTACTAATTTCTCCTGAACTACTAATTTGCTCCTGACTGGTGAAGGCCATGTGGTGAGTCTCTCTTCCTGTCTGATGAAGACTAATCAGACCACAGGAATGGATCTGGGCCTAGTCAGCAGCTTATTAGGGTGCAAAGTCAATAACAGAGCTTGTGCTACCCTGGAAGACTTAATGATACACGTTTCAACAGCTAACCTCCCTATTAGTGCTACTAAGTGATGAGCACATTTATAAATAGCTCTGTGTGCTCCTTAATTAAAGCTTGTGAAATCACACGCTTGTTGGTGAGCTGTGTGTGTTTTGGCTGCAGACGCTTTTGTGTGATAAATGAGAGGTAGTTGTATTTGCGTTACGACTGTCTTTTCTAGAGTTTACGTTACACTCCTGCCCACCCAGACACGTATCTCACACACAGGCATACACACCTTGTTAAGGTGATTTATGGGAAGTATTCAAACTGGTACATTGCTGACTGAAGCTGCTCCAGTGCAGCTATGAGAAATGAGGTTCATGTTGAAAATCAATCCAGGGGTCTTGTGCTGATATATTCAGTTTCCTTCTACAGAAATGTACTGCTTGTATGCATTTTCCACATAGAAGGAACTTTATCCTAATTCTTAATTCTTTCTTTGGCCGACAATCCTAATCCTGTTATGATACTGAAAGGATTGCTAACTGATATACAAATATATTGTTGCCATTGTATTAATCATATTAGATCCTTTTGCAACACTGTATGATGTAATGGCAATAGAATCTTGACCTAATTCTAAAAAGATTTTTAGTGTTCTGTATTGGTCTGCAGAAGAAAATATTCTTGCTTTTTATCATCACATGGCTCTGACAAAGGAATATGAAGATGTCTTAGGGTAAAAGAGGACAATCTGTAATTTTTGTTACCCAAAGTAAGCTGTAGTATACCATACTGTCAATTTCTATGTATTTCTGTGTGTTGTGGGGTAACTGGCTATGCATTTTCAAACACTGTAGGTAAATAAACTACTGGTTAATTCCTGTGAGCTGGCATATTAATCTGTAGATAATGTTAATTGTATTTTATTTTATTTTCAAACACTAGGTAAATAAACTACTGGTTAATTCCTGTGAGCTGGCATATTAATCTGTAGATAATGTTAATTGTATTTTATTTTATTTTCAAACACTAGGTAAATAAACTACTGGTTAATTCCTGTGAGCTGGCATATTAATCTGTAGATAATGTTAATTGTATTTTATTTTATTTTTTACAATATGCAGTACTGGGTATTTTACATAAGACTCAGCAAGCAGGAACATGTACAGTAAACAGAGCTTATGCAGTATTGCTCTGACATTAACGTAAAGTCTTACGCTGGCCTTTACATGAGACTTTTACCTTTTACTTTTGGAATTAATTAAAAAAATAACTAGAATTCATTGTATAAACTATACTGTTGCTAATAATAATAATAATATGTCATGGTGGATCGGTGTTTGACATTAAAGACCTGAAATGATTAATCTTATATAACCAGTAACTTTCTGTCCTGTCATAAATATAACCAAAGTGTATAAAACATGATGCTAAAATCCTAATAAAGAATAATAGGGCGGCATGGTGGCTTGGTGGGTAGGACGGTCACCTCACAGCAAGAAGGTCTTGGGATCGATTCCCAGCTGGAGCAGTCAAGGTCCTTTCTATGTGAAGCGTGCATGATAAACCCGTGTCCGCATGGGTTTCCTTCGGGTGCTCCTGTTTCCTCCCACAGTCTAAAGACATGCAGTCAAATAACTGGAGCTACTAAAATGACCCTGATTGTGAGTGAATGTATGTGTGTGTTTGCCCTGTGCTGGACCGGTGACCTGTCCAGGGTGTTTCCTAAATTTCGCCCGGAGAATTGTGCCCACCTTGACCCTGAGTAGGATGAAGCAGTGGTAAAACAGACATTCAATTCATTTGAATTCATTGTGTTATTTCAATTTTTGATGATGATTGCTTTAACTTTTAATCATAACTGTAGCTAATTCATAATGATAGCTACCAATCTATGAACAAAAGCATGTTTTTTTAAGAATCATAAATACATAAAGCATCTTTACAAACTGGTACTCTACAAAGTCCTAGTTCAGCTGACCACTTATAGAAGACAGAGCTAACTGTCCATTTCTGATATGTAAGCTTATAGATGCTCAGTGCCATCATCCTCATTCAGGCAGGGCTTGAACCCTGAGGGTTTCTTGGACCGTGACTATGACTGTCTAAAGCATAGTGCTTAATTCTCCCGATGATAAGGTAAACACTTTGCTAAATTTGTGTATTTTACACTTTACTTAAGGTTTTGTAAAATTCATGCAAAATAAGACCCACACATCTACATTTCTTCAACAGTATGCAAAATGTGTGTAATTAGTTCTTTGCAGTTTTCATAGTATGCTCCATGGCTAAAAAAATTTAACTAATTTTAATCTACTACCATAAAAGTGTAATGGCTCCTATGTTTTGATCTTTTTTTCCTTTTGTCAAAAGCAGAATCAGTCATCAGCTCAGCTCTTTTCTGTCCACATAATCCTAGCTTTTGAATCCCCCTACACCTTCTCCAGTCTTCATGTTTCCTCTTGTTTTCTAACAGGGTTTAGTAGCACAGATAGATACGTCCTGATGTTCCTCACCAATCCAGCCCAGCCCAATTGTGTGCTTATAATTCGGTATTTAGCATAAATCTGGTGATTCATGTAGTTCCAAATACATTCATTTCTTCCCCCCACCCTCCAGCTCTGCTTCTCCTGATGCTGTAATGAGGTTAGTGTGGGAGGAAAGAGCAAGTGAAGTAGATTAGCGTTGAGGTGATACGCGCTGGCAGCAGGAAGAGAGAGCAATCCTTCCTGTACGTGGTTTTGGGAGGGGTCAGCTGGGATGAACTCCCCCTGCCCCTTAGGTGGAGCTCTAATTGATTTTTCTATCCTGTGCCATCTGGCTGTGAGTGAGGTGGAGGAGGGGTTGCAGAATTGCATATGCTCACTGGTTGTTTACAGAACCAGCACAGTTGTTGGAAGAGCTGACCATTAACATTCCCCAGAGGTAGAGGTCAACATATGAGAGAAACACAGTAACATTAGCAGGCTTGAGTTTGTGTAGAGCAGATTTTGTAATGGATACCTTGGTTGCTTGAATAATACTGACAAAAAAGTGGGTGTGGAATAAATGTCTGTTGAAAAAGGTGTAAATCACACTGACATTGGTTTCTACTCTCTACAGTGATAAGTCATTGAGAATGCTGCCTACACAAATGCATAATAATGCAACTGTAAGGTTTAGTTAAGTAAAAATAACAGTCTATGCTGTTTTGGTGGTTTGGAATGAGTCAATTGAGGGAAAATCTTAATACTGCAATATTTAGTTACATTCTGAAAAGTTTCAAAACTTTGACAACAGTTTGGCATAAAAACGCATCATAAGTGAGATCCAAAAATAAATGGTTTACTGAATTTATTGTGAAAAGTTGGACTGGCCTGAACAAAGACCTGACCCTAACCTGTTCCAGCGCCTTTAAAATGAACTGGAACACTAGCCAGGCCTTATCGTCCAACATCAGAACCCAACAGTATTGCAATTGTGGCTAAATGAAAATGAATACCTGCCATTATTTTTCAAAATCTGGTAATGCTGGGCTCTGATGTTGGACGATAAGGCCTGGTTTGTATTCCAGTTCATTTTAAAGGTGCTGGAACATGTTGAGGTCAGATCTTTGTTCGAGCCAGTTACATTTTCCAGAAGATTGCAAGTTCTTATAGCAGAAAAGAGAAACCAGGTCCATATTGGCCATGGTTTTGGAATCATAAGTACACACAGATGTTCTATTTAGGTGTTCAAATACTTCTGACCACACCATACACTTTTTTCAAAGTTCTTTAAAAGATACACTATATACACAAACTGCAGTGTTTAGAGGACTGGTTTGCTTTACTTGTCAAGTTAGTGATCAGTGCTAGTAAGACTCATACTGTATTGTGTCATGTCCAGTAAGAGCTCTGACAGTGTAAATGCGTAATTGGTTACATCATGCTGTGCGCTTGTTAGTATGAGGCATCGCATTGGACAGCGTTTAAGCTTGTGTATGCCAGAAAAAGTGACGTGTCTTGAAATATACCTGACAAATTGCGCTTCTGGCATGTACTGGAATTAAATTTCAGATAAGCGGGTAAGGTCAGGAAGCGTTGAATAGAGGTAGGAGAGAAAATCGACTGGAAATTTTTAAAAGGCAGAATCTGAATGTCTGCCCATAACCAAGATCTAACCAGATTTAAAGATGGAATTTTGTTAATAGATTTTTCTTTATTTACGTTTCTCTTTTTACATAGAATAGAGGGTTTAGGGCAGCTGTGTGCTGATGTTCATTTGATCTGTATCCATTCCACACTTTCTCAAATTTGTCCTGATGGTTAGATGTAATCCAGGAATCACCAGAAACAGGTTTGCCATGAATCAAAAGCTAATGTAACATGGGTGTGGCTGTCCAGTTAAACTAATTTTGTTACCACGGGCTTAGCATTTGTTGTTCAAATAAAGCATTAGCCTGTTTTTTTTGTCAATCAGAAACAATCTTGATTGAACTATTGGATGCCGATTGTGGTGCAGGAGCTTCTTTATTGTACTACAGCCCATAGAGTGAAAAGCTGGCTTGATTGTAAACAGTGTCAGTTGTGTTCCAGAAGATTCTAGTTTTTGGATTACATGTAAACATACAGAAATTTCTTCTCCGCATATAGCCTACTGATTTTTTTATTTATTTATTTTTTTTTTTATTTTTTTTTATTTTTTTTTACATTTTGTCAGCCTTGGATGAGATTTTTACTGTATGTACTTTGTAGTGCTTTTACACTACCTATTTATAGAGAAGCCAGCAGATATAGTCAATAATAATTCATACAAATGCTGATGAATGAGTACAGTGGACCCATGGGTTACGAACGGTTTACCATATGAACATTTCGGGTTACGAAAGATTTTTTTCAACTTAACGTACGAACAAATTTCGGATTACAAACCGAAATTCGCGAAACACGTGACGTCACGACCGTCTCTCTCTATATATACAGTGAGCGAACATTCGGACAGCGGATGGTGTTTTTCGGTGTTTTTCGGTGTTTTCTTTATATTTTGTAAAATTCAATATTAAAATGGCAAATTAGACAGAGAGGACAGTGAGTAAGAGAGAAGAAGACAGTCGCTGAGTAAAGTATTCTTTCTTTCATGCAATTACACCTACAAAATACAACACTACTGAAATAAAGAAGGAAATAATAGAGTAGCGAATAGTAAAGCACACGTACTGTACTGAAATGTGGGAAAATATAGTTGTATTTATTACAAAAAAGACAATTTAAGACATTAGAAAGGTTAGGTAAGGGGGTGGTTTGGGAGGTCTGGCATGGATTAATTCCATTTACATTATTTCTTATGAGAAAAATAGGTTTAACTAACAAACATTTTGACTTAAGAACAGCCCTTCGGAACCAATTAAATTCGCAAGTCAAGGGTCTACTGTATTTATAACCTTGCAGACCTCATACATGTGTGTGCAGTTTAGCAGTGACACCAACATACTAACATGGTAGTGTGTGTTGTGTTGGAATGAGTGAATTAGATTAATGGTGTCTCACAGTAATTACAGGCACTGCCATTATGCTCTTATAGCAGTGCAACACAATACCATGCTGTTTACATGTCATTGTTACTGCTGATTTAAGAGGATTAACATATTACTGATTCTCATTTCTACTGCCTTTTACAAAAGGTCCCAACTTCTTCAGAAACAGGATTTATAGTTTCTAAAATGCAGATTTTTCCCAGTGTATTTTCCTGTATACACATTGACTGTGTTGCTTGTAAAGTAATGCATATTGTCCATTATTCAGATGTATAAAACATACATCTTTTTAAAAATGAGCCTGGGGAAAATAATGCAACAGGCTATATATTGTTAAACAGCTTAAGATCTGTTTTTGCATCAGCACAAACACAAAGAACTCCACATCAGCAGCCATTTATCCATACAGTATCAGAGGGAATTAGCTGGCGTGGCATGGCATCATTTTCAGACATTTCATCAGATTATAGATTTGTGCATTACTAATTCATGCTCTCTGGCCCAAAAGCTGGCCTGAAACCCAAGCCTGATCAATGCCAATAACCTTGGGGGAAGTCCTCAAGGGCAGGAGACAATTAGCTTCTTTTACATCTTTGTCTGCTTTTTCTCTTCTGATCTTCTTACATTGTAGTAAATGGAAATGTAGACTGGCTAGATCTCACATTCAGCTTTTAAATAGTTATGTTACATTTTTATCTATTTAAAAATTGAGTTTGTAAAGACTTACATGCAGTGAAGTGATTTTTAGGTTCCCACTCAGCATTAATGGTGCCTTCACAGATCTATGCCATTGATACTAACACCTCTCATGTTATTACAGATATCAGCTTTTAAATTTTGTGTTGGAATAAATGCTTTTCCCATTTTGCCCAATCAACAAACCAAAATCATGTGTAAAATGATCCTTTTCCACCTTACAGGAAGAGCTTGAGTATTGACAGGAAGAGCTTGAGTCTAGATGGTGTGTCTTGGATGTTGAAGAAATATTGCTTTTGCTCTGTGTGGTAATCTTAACGTTAATATAGATGCAGTGATAATTGTGTTTCACTGACAAACCCATGATGTTATATTAATTACAGAAGAGTGTTTGTATTTGGGCTAGCACTGTCGCCTCACAGCAAGAAGGTCCTGGGTTCGATCCCCAGGCGGGGCGGTCCTGGTCCTTTCTGCATGGAGTTTGCATGTTCTCCCCGTGTCTGCTTGGGTTTCCTTTGGGAGCTCCGGTTTCCTCCCACAGTCCAAAAACATGCAGTCAGGTTAACTGGAGACACTGAATGGCCCTATAGATGAATGGGTGTGTATGTGTGTGTATGTGTACCCCGTCCAGGGTGTTACTGTGTGCCTTGCACCTATTTAAAAGCTGGGATAGGCTTCAACCACCCCACCCCCCCATCCGTAATTGGATAAGCGGTTAAGAAAGTGAATGAGTGAGTGTTTGTATTTTATCCAGTGCCATCTGAGGGACAGAAGTTCAAGGGCATTAAATATTGTCTTTTGGCCTTTCTTTTACATAGTTCTCTGAATGCCATGCAAAATAAATGGTAAAATTCCTAAATTTCCTAAAGAACAACTTTGTAATTAGAAACACTGAAAAACTTTAAAACATCTTAAATTACTCACTCACTATTCTTGCCCATAAACATTAGAGTCTGTTGTTAATGGTCCATTATTATCCAGTGATGACAGTTTCACCTGTTGCCTATTGCACCTTTTTACCTTTTAAAAAAATAAATAGCTGTTTTACTCATTTCACAAACTTTCCAGTCTTAAATTGCTCCATCCAAACGTTTTTGAAATGTGTTGCAGGCATCACAAAAGCATATATCTATTAAAATAACCAGGCTAATAAGATGAAACATTAAATATCCATTCTTTGTGCTGTTTTAAGGTAAATTCCTATAAAAGAGTCAACAAATTATTACTCTTTGAGTTAACTTGCATTGTATTACTGTCCCAATTTTTAGAATGAAGGTTGTTTTTTACATTGCTGGGAAGGATTTATTTAAGTGATGTTTGTGTTTAACAGGGCTGGCAGTCATACACTCACTCACTCACTTTCTTAACTGCTTGTCCAATTAGGGTTGTCGGGAGGGGGGCTATCCCAGCTTTTCAATGGGCGCAAGGCGCACAGTAACACCCTGGACAGGGCGCCAGTCCATCGCAGGGCATACACACACACCCATAGGGCAATGCAGTGTCTTCAATTAACCTGACTGCATGTTTTTTTGAACTGTGGGAGGAAACCGGAGCTCCCGGAGGAAACCCACACAGACACGGGGAGAACATGCAAACTCCACACAGAAAGGACCAGGACCGCCCCGCCTGGGGATCGAACCCAGGACCTTCTTGCTGTGAGGTGAGTGCTACCCACCGAGCCACCCAATACAGCTTGTGTTTTTAGTCTAATCAACTCCTAATCAATTATATCTGGTTAATTTGATTGGTCCTAGGTAAAAATGTTCTTACCTCTGTGGTTATTCTGGTGGTGTTAGCTAACTTTATTTTCTTTTGTAAATAAAGCCATCCTTTAAAATCTGTATTTTTATTTTACTCCAGTTGTCTTTACTTTAAATTAAAGCCTAGAAGGTACTAGACCAGGGACCAGAAAATCACTGATTCAAGCTTTACCTTTGCCAAGTTGCCACTGTAGGGCCCTGAGCAAGGCCCTTAACCCTTAATTGCTTTCACTGTATTTAGTCTCAATTGTAAAACGTTTAAAAAAATCTGCTACATGCTGTTAATGCAAATGTAAAACCTAAAATATTGCAAAAAAATACTTTTACACAGCACTGTAGCTCTAAAAGTGTTAATACTAAGAGGCAGATATTAAATAACTATGGTTTTATCGCCTCCACAAAAATGTCAGTTGGAGATTTGTCAGTGTAATTAGGTGAAGGCAATGCTCTGTGATGGACTGGCCCCCACTCATATTAGAATTAAATAATAAATAATGAAATTTAGCACAGAAAAGCTTATATTAATTCATGATTTATTTTATTGTGTGATGGGGAGTCATAAACAAACAAAAAAACTATCTATAAAAATGTATAACCATAGATAAAACAGGGACATATAAAACAAGTTGTGACCTTGACGTAGACACATTGGCACAAATAAAACATGAAAAAACATGAACAACATTTTGGCTTTGTAACAAGGGCAGCACAGTTTCATGGATAAGCTTAATTGTTTTAATACAACAACAAAGACGTATGTGTGTGTGCATGTGTATTAAACAAATCAACGTTCAGTAGCTTCAGAGTTTAGTGGGGAGACGAGACAGTAATATGACTGAGCAATGTGACAAAAATAAAGTTCAAAACTTCATTGGTGTTCTAAACATGGAAATCATTAAACATTTGAAAATAATATTCTTTCTGCGTGAAACATTTCGAAATGCTAGACTTCATTCTCAAGCTTTGAATTTATTATTCTTTGAAATTATTCTTTATACTAAAATATATTATTGTATTAATACAAACTACAATATTGTACACTACATTGTGTAATAAATAACCATAACGAAAACATATAAAAATAAGACACATAAATATAAAAGGTCTCCAAAACTAAAGTTATATTGGTGAATGGGGTGAGGAATAATACTGCCGTGTCTGCAAACAAATGTTACATAACATTCACTTAAAAACAACCACCAAAACAAATAGAAAACAAATTAATACTGACTCTTATAAAAGAAGAAAAAAGAGAGGTGAATGGTAATTTGCTTGTTTGTTACATGAAGAAAATGTCTATGTGCATGTAATTAGATAAGAAAGTGCACCAAACAGGCCTGAACACAAAGACGTCAAAAGCTAAAAAGAAATACAAACGGTTTGTTTTGTTCTTTAGTTGCTTTTTCTAAACATTTTGCTTGAATGAGTACTTTTTTTTATTAAAGACACAGGAACAGTCCTCTGATCAGGACAAGTGGTTGAAGGTCGGGGATCACAGGTTTGCTACCACATTAAAGGCAGAGTCCCCAGTGGAAACACACTGCCTTAAAAAAAGTCACCAAAGCACACCAGCACTGTCCAATTGCACTTAACACATGCACACATTTGCATAAGAGAGGTGAGAGGTCAGTGATCCTTTTATCAATGCTGCATTCATGATCTAATTCCAAAAGAACTAAGAATTTTCCATTCTCTTGCACTTAAAACATTTTCCAAGAGCTTTTCTTTTCTTTTTTTTTGCAAATGCATTTTCTCCCCATTTTCCTCCTGATTTATCACACTCAATTTTGTCTTCCGCTGCTGAGAGATACCAGATTGCATCCGAGGAGAGCACGTATCTGTACACGCCTCTTTCGACACGTGTACAGCCCTCCTCTTCTCGCCCTTGCTTTCTGCACAGGCGTCTCTTCCGCCAATCAGGATCCTTACACAGCGTATGAAGACTCACCCACCCACACATAGTCCGGCCCCCACCCTGCAGATACGGTGGCCATTTTGTATCTGCTGCAGGCACTGCCAGTTATGCCAATTATTATAAACTCGGTGCTATTGTGCAAGCGGAATATCCCACTGCGCCACCCCAAGAGCTTTTCTGAGTTCAATAGTGGCATCAATAGTGCAAGACTAGAAATGCTAGCAAGTTTGGATTATTTTGAAGAGACTGTTTAAAGAGACTCCGTTATTATGAAATTTTTTTAAATTATCTTTTTATGCATTTTACTCACTTTTTCTCCCAATTTAGCGTAGCCAATCCGCTGCTGGGGACTCTGACGGCATCCAAGGGTGTATATTCGACTGACACACACTCCCTCTGACATGTGCGTAGTCTTACCAATCCCTTCTTATTCACCCGTACTTCAGTGGATCTCTGCATTAGGTCTGCGCTCCTTCACTTTCTGTACAGGCACCCTAACTAAGGTCCTTACACAGCGTTGATAACCCACCCCCTTAGTCCGGACTTTCCCACCCAGCAGACTGGAAGCCAATTTTGTCTGCTGCAGGCACTAGCCAATTGTGCCTGCTACAGGGCGCCCAGCCGACTGGTAGCAGAGCCGAGATTCAAACCCTGGAGCTCAAAATCTCTGTGGTGGTGTGCTGGTGGATTATCCCGCTGTGCCACCTGAGCGCCTGTTTATTATTACATTTGATTGATTACATTTTTTATGTCATAGATAAATAGACATATAATTGAATTAATTGATTATTTACAGTGTATCACAAAAGTGAGTACACCCCTCACATTTCTGCAGATATTTAAGTATATCTTTTCATGGGACAACACTGACAAAATGACACTTTGACACAATGAAAAGTAGTCTGTGTGCAGCTTATATAACAGTGTAAATTTATTCTTCCCTCAAAATAACTCAATATACAGCTATTAATGTCTAAACCACCGGCAACAAAAGTGAGTACACCCCTTAGTGAAAGTTCCTGAAGTGTCAATATTTTGTGTGGCCACCATTATTTCCCAGAACTGCCTTAACTCTCCTGGGCATGGAGTTTACCAGAGCTTCACAGGTTGCCACTGGAATGCTTTTCCACTCCTCCATGACGACATCACGGAGCTGGCGGATATTCGAGACTTTGCGCTCCTCCACCTTCCGCTTGAGGATGCCCCAAAGATGTTCTATTGGGTTTAGATCTGGAGACATGCTTGGCCAGTCCATCACCTTTACCCTCAGCCTCTTCAATAAAGCAGTGGTCGTCTTAGAGGTGTGTTTGGGGTCATTATCATGCTGGAACACTGCCCTCCGACCCAGTTTCCGGAGGGAGGGGATCATGCTCTGCTTCAGTATTTCACAGTACATATTGGAGTTCATGTGTCCCTCAATGAAATGTAGCTCCCCAACACCTGCTGCACTCATGCAGCCCCAGACCATGGCATTCCCACCACCATGCTTGACTGTAGGCATGACACACTTATCTTTGTACTCCTCACCTGATTGCCGCCACACATGCTTGAGAACATCTGAACCAAACAAATTAATATTGGTCTCATCAGACCATAGGACATGGTTCCAGTAATCCATGTCCTTTGTTGACATGTCTTCAGCAAACTGTTTGCGGGCTTTCTTTTGTAGAGACTTCAGAAGAGGCTTCCTTCTGGGGTGACAGCCATGCAGACCAATTTGATGTAGTGTGCGGCGTATGGTCTGAGCACTGATAGGCTGACCCCCCACCTTTTCAATCTCTGCAGCAATGCTGACAGCACTCCTGCGCCTATCTTTCAAAGACAGCAGTTGGATGTGACGCTGAGCACGTGCACTCAGCTTCTTTGGACGACCAACGCGAGGTCTGTTCTGAGTGGACCCTGCTCTTTTAAAACGCTGGATGATCTTGGCCACTGTGCTGCAGCTCAGTTTCAGGGTGTTGGCAATCTTCTTGTAGCCTTGGCCATCTTCATGTAGCGCAACAATTCGTCTTTTAAGATCCTCAGAGAGTTCTTTGCCATGAGGTGCCATGTTGGAACTTTCAGTGACCAGTATGAGAGAGTGTGAGAGCTGTACTACTAAATTGAACACACCTGCCCCCTATGCACACCCGAGACCTAGTAACACTAGCGAGTCACATGACATTTTGGAGGGAAAATTACAAGCAGTGCTCAATTTGGACATTTAGGGGTGTAGTCTCTTAGGGGTGTACTCACTTTTGTTGCCGGTGGTTTAGACATTAATGGCTGTATATTGAGTTATTTTGAGGGAAGAATAAATTTACACTGTTATATAAGCTGCACACAGACTACTTTTCATTGTGTCAAAGTGTCATTTTGTCAGTGTTGTCCCATGAAAAGATATACTTAAATATCTGCAGAAATGTGAGGGGTGTACTCACTTTTGTGATACACTGTAAGTGTGTGCGTTAGTATTTTAAACTCTATTAACAGTAAACAACCATATTGTTTTGTTTTGGTTAGTTTAGTGTTCATTAACATCTACCACCTGGGACAGTGAGAGTTATCATGTGTGACACAGGAAGCCAACCACTGCCTCTTTACTAACTTCGGCACATGCAACATCTATACCCAGTGGGCATTAACTGCACTATCCATACACATGAACAGATTTCTAGGATTGGAATAACTCTAAAAGATATGGGAGAGGTGTTTTTGAATTCTCGGTCCAAGATGGTTATGGCATTATGTGCATTTAAACTTAACATTCATGAAACATTTTAGCTGAGATCTCTTTAACATCCACTTAAAAAAAATAAAGCTCAATCGAGACAGTTAGTACTTTGAACATTATTTGAGAGCCTTTATTATGCTTGTACAGAAGCCATAAATGTGTTAGCTTACTGTGAGCATGCATTTTGCTGACCTCACCTAATCACTGTAGAAGGCTGGAAAATTCCAATTCTGAATTGTCATGAACGCAGCATTTTTCTCTTGAGTTGTGGCTCTAAGCTTGGTGATTGATGGACTACTTGTACACTGCATACCAGTAGTCGCATGCACTACACGTAGTATGTCATATGTGAGAAATATACTGTGGTGCAATACACCATGGTGTGAGTATTAGGTAGTTAAATGCATTATGGAATCAGTAGTTCATTACCGTGGTAAATTTATTTGTGTATACAGTTTCTAGCCAGAAGAGATTGGAGCAAATCTCCAAGGATGAAATCTGGATGTCACTATTATTAGTCTGAAAATGAAAGGACTGAGTTGCATTCTGGGATAGTGTATGCCTTGTGGTTAGCTCCGGTTGCATACTGTGTACTAGATACTGCTCTTGGACAGGGTTTTCACGAGTACTTTGCATAGAATGCCATCACAAGCACAGCTCTTTATTCAGACTGAAAATACTGATGGCCACCCTGCCACCACTCAAATTCAAAATCTGATTCTGATATTTAAGGCTCACAGACTGATTCATTATAATACTGGACGTTTGGGCTGGCACAGGCCGGCGTGGCACCAGGATTATAACTCGATAAAGTATTAATACTGAAAGGTAAACATTAAACGAGAACGAGGCAAGGCCGACAGAGGTGTTTCATCAGTAAACTGGGAGCATGGTAGTGCACAGGATTTCCTTCATATGACATAAAATACTGAGTTTTGTTCATTGGCAATAAAAACGTATAGAAATCTCTCCCAACTGTACAGCTTTTAAGGTTTAAACAAGAGTGATAAAAAATTAGTAACACTGATAGAAAGAAACACAGGGTGTTTTAGTAATAAAACGCTTTAGCTAAAACGTGTCTAGCTTTCAGTCTGTATACGTCTCAAATTGTTTTGTTAAACTTGTATTTATACAAACCACTGGAAATTGTCCTTATGTGGAAAAAGCACTATTTTTTTTAAATCAGGCACACAAGGGGTTTATACACAGTAGTGGGATATAATGTAACATCAGAGCTACTGCTCTCTCTTCCTTCTCTTCATTCATGCACAGTTTGTAGTTTGGAAGAGCGCCACATTTCAGTCTTTGTTCCTTCAAATATTTTTGTAAAACTAAGTAGCAAGAATAATGAAAAAAAGCCCTTCATTTGACGTCTCCATTTTTACTGCTAGGTTTTCCTTCACTTACACAGTTCTCCTTCACATTTTCAGCTTCACTCCTCTCTCCTCCATCCTCTGCTTGTTCCTGTTCGATGTTTTCCTGCGTGTCTGTTTCCTTCATGCTTTCTGTTTGTTCTTCCTCTGTTTTGTTCTCTTCTTCCTCACTGTCCTGCATCACTACAACCTTCACCATCTCTCCATCTTCCTCTTCATTTTCCCCCAGCAACTTCTGCTCCTCCTCTGTGCCCTCCTCCGTATGTTCTCCGTTCTCTCTAACGGCTTCCTCAGCTCCAGTGTCCATATCCTCCGTTGCCTCCTGCTCTTCATCCTCCTCGTCCCTCCCGCCTTCCTCACCTATCCTCACCACCTGTATCTCCTCCTCGTCTATCATGCTCCCTGAGCCCATCTCGTCCTCCTCTTCCGCGCTGCTACCTCGCTCGTCGGAGTCCAGTTGAGATGGGGGTGAATCGTCAGTGCTGCCTGGTCGAGGTCGATCCTCGCTGTGGTTCTGCTCCTCCTCGTCCCGCTGTAGCAGGTTCTGCCCGTTCGCCTCCTTCTTGCAGTAGGAGTAGCGGTGGTTCATGTGCTGCGAGTAGGAGCCGGAGTGAGAGAAGCGCTTGCCACACTTGTCACACTGATACGGTTTTTCTCCTGAGTGCAGACGCAAGTGCTCGATCAGGTGGTGCTTATGTTTAAAAGCTTTGCTGCAAATCCCGCACTCATGGGGCCGCTTACCTACAAGACAGAATGAACATGCTTTATTTAAATGATATGTAGTTGCATAGTTGTACATGTTTAAAATAAGTAGTGTAACCACCATCCCTATTTCCCTGCTGATAAACAGTACATGGAACACTTGTACTTGCACAAGGTACTACTTTAGCTTCCAAAATTTCAGGCAACATTGATAAAAAATTTAAAAAGGCCACAAAGAACATTTATGTAATAGTTTTATATAATCAGTTTAACAAAATATTGACTTGATAAACTAGACATAGGCTAAGCAAGTACACTTTTATTTAGATTTCAAAACTGTGTTTCAAAATATAGAATCTATACCATGCTACAAATGATATACATCCATGAGAAACCATGGGCATTAGTATGAAATTAAGCCCCAACATGAAATTTTGGAGTGTGTCAATAGAAATGTGTTACCATTAAGTCAAAAGAGAATTTGTCAGGCCAAACACTAATGTTGGATGAAAAGGCCTCACTTTCTGAAGAGGTACAGAATGCTGGTACAGAATGGAACGTCTCCAAACCATTTCCACAAAGTATGGAAGCATGTCATTTATTTTATTTAATTGTTTTTAATACACTTTTTATCAATGGTTGTGACTGATCACCTACAGGCAACAATCTTGAAGGATGTCCACATAACTTTGGCCATAAGAGGAAGTTTCGTAATGATTTTGGATGACCAACTTGATAGTATTTTATAAATGCCTGCAACATATTTGAAACATTCCACAATAAGCTGGTGAATTGGTAACAGTTGAGGGAATCATGATGGTTGATCCTTCTTTAATACCAAGTCTCAACATAAGATTGCAATGATTTAGGTCTGTCACCATCTACCATAAATAAAATTATAAAAGATTTAGGGAATCTGAAGAAATCTGTCCGTGTAAGGCCAGTAGGGCAAGACCCGAAACCACTGTTAAATGTGTGTGAGCTTTGAGTCCTCAGGCGGCACTGCACGAGAAACTGTCATGCCACTGGGATAAATATAGACACATGGGCTCAGAATTACTTTAAAAATCCTTTTTGTAAAAGGATTTTGTAAAATCCTTTGTCATTTAACACAGTCAGGCACTGCATCAAAAAATGCAACCTGAAACTCTATTACACAAAGGAGAAGCTATACATCGATTCTATGCAGAAATACTGCAGAGTTCTCTGGGCCTGAGCTCATCTCAGACAGACAGTAAGAGAGTACAAATGTGTGCTGTGCTCAGATGAGTCCACATTTCAACTTGTTTTCAGGAAACATGCCTCTGTCTTAACTTTTTGTGGGCATCAAATTTTAAATTTAAGTTTATCTTTACAACATAATGCAATACTTGGTCAGAGAAAGACTGTAAATCTTTAATTCGAACATTTGTCAGTTAGAGCTTCAAGAGAATCAACAAATCACAGATGCTTGCTTTTATTGCATTTTATGAAATATCCCAACTTTTCTGGGAATGAGGTCTGTAAAATACAGTTTTACTTCATTTCATTATGGCCTGCCAGAGGCTAAAATCCTTTATACTAGTGGAGACTCTAGAGGCTTGTTTCTTTTTCCAATATTAATACAAATAGCAATTTTGCCCTGACATTGACAATGACTATACAGTTCTAAAATACCCCACTATGTGCTGTCTTTCTTTTTTTTAAATTGTCAGAGACCTGCTGATTGAGTGAGATCTCTGTACAAGTCAAATAAAAAAGCAATGGCATATTTGTTCCTCGTTTCCTTCTAAACAGCTAGTCTATTGTTCACGAGGGTAAGAATTTTGATATTTTAGCTTGTTCAAAATGTATCTTTCTGTACAGACTAAGACTAGGTCAGCCATACACTGATCAGCCAGAACATTAAAACCACCTCCTTGTTTCTACACACATTGTCCATTTGATTGGCTCCACTGACCATATAGGAGCACTTTGTCATTTTACAATTACTGACTGTAGTCCATCTGTTTCTCTGCATGCTTTGTTAGCCCCCTTTCATGCTGTTCTTCAATGGTCAGGACTCTCCCAGGACCACTACACAGTAGGTATTATTTGGGTGGTGGATCATTCTCAGAACTGCAGTGACACTGACATGGTGGTTGTGTGTTAGTGTGTGTTGTGCTGGTATGAGTGGATCAGACACAGCAGTGCTGCTGGAGTGTTTAAACACCAGTAATTGTAGAATTTCAATGTGCTTCTATATGGTAAGTGGAGCTGATAAAATGGACAGTGAGTGTAGAAACAAGGAGGTGGTTTTAATGTTATGGCTGATCAGGGTATGTCCTAAGCCAGTGGTAGCTTAGCTTTTAAAGTGCTGGAATAGTAATCAGAAGGTTGCTGGTTCGAGCGCCATTGCTGCCAAGTTGCCACTGTTGCGACAACTAGTAAACGACTAACCAAATATTCATTTCTTTGGGAATGTAAAGAAGCTCTTTGGTTTTGATATAAATCAGCCTGACTGGAAAGCATGTACCTCTATTGTTACCTCTTGACATGACATGCTGCTATTTATCACGTCTTTGTGACATCTTTGGTATATGAGCTTCACTAATTGAAGGAAAATGGCTGTTCATAACAAATAAAGGTCTCTGTGGTTCTGCAGCTATATTAAGGACCATGAGGTCTCTGTTTTCTCAGGTGTCCAGATGAAGACATGATGCCAGGAGGTTTAACTGTGTCCAAGGTTTTGGGTCACAAAACTTTGTTATAATCATCTTTAATCAGGTTTAAAGATGGCCGCTAATTGAGAAGACTCCCTGTAGCATTACTTCTGACTTTTGTTTAGTTGTACTTTTTGATTTTATACATAATATTTCAGTATATTAGTAATATTTGGCATTTGTTTCTACCTTTACTGGAGTGATGCTATAAAATTCCCATTACCACAGAAAAATCACAGAGGGATGAAAAATAAGAGCACATTACGCAAGCAGTTTCAATGGCAACATCCACGACCAAGCTAAAAAACTCCTTAGTGACAAATACCTCTATATTACTCTCTCATCCCCAACGTGCTCACATGGAGCTGCAGAGGATTAAACACTACATGTCATTATGTAACCATGGATAATAAAACCAAACAATGAATCAGAACAAGCACACAAGTGTACGAGCACAGTTCCACCAGGGGTGGGAGGTACAGGTTTTATAAACTGTGGCTTTAGAGTGATGTCATTCGGATGTAGGCTGCTGGATTTTGGCTCACAGCATGAATAGAGAGAGATGAACAGCTCCCTGCTTAACTCGAATGTTATGCTGCTCAAAGAGAGAGAAAATTACTAACAGAATTCTGATGTAACATTCTGCTCTCTGCGTTAAAAGGTAATGCTTTTGGCCAGAAAATGACACGGGAAAATAATGTACCCCACCCTGTAGCTGGAACTGAATTTCATCTTATTAAATGTGCAAGAGGTAAAAATTATGTTCCAACTTGACTGTACAGTCCTAATTGGTTGTTTTTTTTTTATTTCAAATTCATTTACACAGCTAAGTGCTATGAAAGTCTATCAATAAATAAAGTGTATTAATAAATCAGAGATAGCATATGACAGACATACCTGTGTGTTCATATTTATGTCGAAGCAGCGAGCTACTCTTCTGGAAGATTTTGTCACATAGGTCACAGGCGTACAAACCATTTTCTGTCTTTTTCATTTTCTTCCTCATCGGCCCGGAGTCTGAGTCGGTCTGCTCCTCCAGAACTAAGGCCATTTCTAAACCTGTCTCGTGGTTCTCCTCCTAAACACACAAAACAGCTCATTCGTAACTGTTTTCATAAAGATATTCTTTCTAATGTCACATGCAGAGGAATACTGAAACATATTTCATACAGTGGGGTCAAAAAGTATTTAGTCAGCCACTGATTGTGCAAGTTCTCCTACTTAGAAAGATGAGAGAGGTCTGTAATTATATCATCATAGGTACTCTTCAACTTTGAGAGACAAAATGAGAAAAAAAAATCCAGGAAATCACATTGTAGGATTTTTAAAGAATTTATTTGTAAATTATGGTGGAAAATAAGTATTTGGTCAATAACAAAAGTTCAACTCAATACTTTGTAACATAACCTTTGTTGGCAATGACAGAGGTCAAACGTTTCCTGTAAGTCTTCACCAGGTTTGCACACACTGTAGCTGGTATTTTGGCCCATTCCTCCATGCAGATCTCCTCTAGAGCAGTGATGTTTTGGGGCTGTCGCTGGGCAACACGGATTCCACAAATTTTCTATGGGGTTGAGGTCTGGAGACTGGCTAGGCCACTCCAGGACCTTGAAATGCTTTTTACGGAGCCACTCCTTCGTTGCCCGAGCGGTGTGTTTGGGATCATTGTCATGCTGGAAGACCCAGCCACGTTCCATCTTCAATGCTCTCACTGATGGAAGGAGGTTTTGGCTTAAAATCTCACGATACATGGCCCCGTTCATTCTTCCCTTAACACGGATCAGTCGTCCTGTCCCCTTTGCAGAAAAACAGCCCCAAAGCATGATGTTTCCACCCCCATGCTTCACAGTAGGTATGGTGTTCTTGGGTTCTTCTTCTTCCTCCAAACACGAGCAGTTGAGTTTTTACCAAAAAGTTCCATTTTGGTTTCATCTGACCACATGATATTCTCCCAATCCTCTTCTGGATCATCCATATGCTCTCTGACAAACTTCAGATGGGTCTGGACATGTACTGGCTTAAGCAGGGGGACACGCCTGGCACTGCAGGATTTGAGTCCCTCCCGGCGTAGTGTGTTACTGATGGTAGCCTTTGTTACTTTGGTCCCAGCTCTCTGCAGGTCATTCATCAGGTCCCTCCGTGTAGTTCTGGGATTTTTGCTCACCGTTCTCATAATCATTTTGACCCCACGGGATGAGATCTTGACCCCAAGGAAGATTATCAATGGTCTTGTATGTCTTCCATTTTCTTACAATTGTTCCCACAGTTGATTTATTCACACCAACCTGCTTGCCTATTGTAGATTCACTCTTCCCAGCCTGGTGCAGGTCTACAATTTTCTTTCTGGTGTCCTTCGACAGCTCTTTGGTCTTGGCCATGGTTGAGTTTGGAGTCTGACTGTTTGAGGCTGTGGACAGGTGTCTTTTATACAGATAACGAGGTCAAACAGGTGCCATTAATACAGGTAACGAGTGGAGGACAGAAGAGCTTCTTAAAGAAGAAGTTACAGGTCTGTGAGAGCCAGAAATCTTGCTTGTTTGTTATTGACCAATACTTATTTTCCACCATAATTTACAAATAAATTCTTAAAAAATCCTACAATGTGATTTCCTGGATTTTTTCACATTTTGTCTCTCATAGTTGAAGTGTACCTATGATGAAAATTACAGACCTCTCTCATCTTTCTAAGTAGGAGAACTTGCACAATCAGTGGCTGACTAAATACTTTTTGGCCCCACTGTATATTTTATATTTTCACAGATAAAATTGCTAAAATTTTAATGCGTGTACACACCACAGTAATCTAAGGCTTATATAAACAATATGGTCGAATGTATGGAAAACCCCTAACTATTGAGGTTAGGTATTTCAGCCAGACCTATTGCTAACAAATGTGTGTAATCAACCCAAAATAATTGATCAACCTTAAGCTTTGTAGCACGGTTTATTAAGTTTGGTGTTGAGAACCTTCAGTAAACTTTACAGAGCCCTAAACTTAACCCCACTACCCTTGGAATAAATTGGAATGTTAATTATGAGCCAGGCCTTTTAATGCGACATCAGTGCCTGACCTGACTAAACAGTCACAAATGAGACTGGGGGCTGTTCAAACATCATGCACATTCAACAATGGTTTCCAGGTTTCCCTACTCAGACTGTGATTTCTCTAGATTCAGGAAATCTTTCCACAATATTATGTACAGTAGATGAAAGATCAAAATTGTTTGCAACAAGGTGTTGAAAAATTGTCTTTTTTGAACTGATTGACAATTCTCTCACAAGGTTTGGCACAAAGTGGTGAGCCAAAAAAGCTAGATAGTATTATAAAAAAAAATCAATAATAACTAATAGTAATAATAATAACTGAAGTTGCAGTATGTATATTTTGGATCAAGCGTATTTCTTAAAAAAAATCTACAAGATCTTCCACAAAGATCTTCAAATTTAAACATATATGCATTCTAAAGATCTAGTCACAATGTAAAAACTCCTGAAATTAACAACATGTAAACATTTTCCCTCAAATGTATTCTTATGATGCTAGATATTTTTTGCAGAGAGATCAGTACTGTTTTATTTGTGAAGAGTAAAGGTGTTGTTTTCTCAGACCAATGATATGCTTGCCTCAATCTGGTGGTTTAAATTTGCATGTCAAAGTAGTATAATCTTATATGTAATATTATATTACAAAAATAATTTTGTCTTGTGCATTGTTAAAGAGTGATGTAATTCATACACTGAAACTTTACACCCTCCACCTCATCCCAAATATCAAGCACAACTCCACATGAATGCTTATGATTTTTAAATGGGACATCCACCAACCCTCTGGTCGGGTGTCTACATACTTTTAACCATGTAATATACATAAAATAGAACTTGCACTTCTATACACTTCTACTTGCTTCTCTATATTAGTATACATTTATTCAAGTCTATTAATGCTGAACATCATTTATACAATGAACTGCTTTAAAGTACACAATATTTCATTTGAACTGCACTGTTCTCAGGTCTTACCTTGATGCCGTTGACTTGCAGTATAGACTTCTGTGGCATGTCACCCCCTGCTGGGCTGGAGGCTGTAGTGGTGTAGGTGTAGGCTAGCTGAGGGATTAGAATGGTGTGTTTAGTGGTGGTAAGGGCACGCAGACACTGTCCATGGCCCTGATCAGCAATAGCCACCAGGGTGGGCAGTTGAGTGGTTACAATGTTCAAGGGATTGACACTTGTTTGGCTGGCATAGTTGGCAGCGCTGGTGCTTGCATTACTCAGCACTTCCTTTTTAGTGCAAGTCAAGTTCAGGGGCTCGTTCTGAGCCGAGTAAACAGATTTTGCATGGGGGCTGGTTGCAATGGCTGTGACTATGGATTTTGGAAGAGACAAATCAAGAGGTCCCTCGCCTTCCTCTGCAGTCTGGGCTGGCACAGGCCCATCTGCAGATAAATTTAGTGGTAAAGGAGATACAGGGCCATACTCTGTTCCGCTTATACCAGCTGTAGTGCCTTCAGCTGGGCTGTGAAGTTCCTTCTGCTCCTTTAGTTCAATTTCTTTGTCCTCCTCTGACATAAGAGTTTTCTCTGAATTCCCATTAATGTCAATCCCATTCGTTTGTTCATTCTTGGGTGTGTCTGGAAGAGTGTCCATAGATATCTGCCCACTCTGCATCTTCTCAAACCACTTCCTGACAACCTCAGTAGGGAGACTAACTGATTCTGAGATCTTAGCCAACTCCTCCTTGGTAGGTTCTGCGTTTAAAGCAAAGTAAGCTTTAAGCAAGGACAGTAGATTCTTCAGCGGAGGTTTGCCTGGACAGAGTCCAATGTCTACATCAGACTTCTCATCCAGGTGTTTCCCATTGACCTCTTGTTCCTCCATGTCACAGTATTTGTTCATTAGGTGATTGTAGAGTGTATCCTTGTCCTGCTGCTTTTCATTATCCACAGTGATGCTAGTTTTGTCTCTGGTTGTCTTGCTTTTAACTGTTAGGTCCTCAGGTAGTTTCTCAACCTTGCAGTTGTCCTGCCCAACAGGCTCTTTCTTTAAGTTCTGCAGGGCTGTCTGAGCCTGCAAGGTGTCCAGACTGTAGTTGATAATGATCTTGGTGGTACCATCCTGGTCTACAATGGGAAGACTTATGGCTTGGATGACTTGCTGTGAAGCCTGAGTAATGGCAACTCTGCCTGGGATTCCCACTGCTGCAGGTTGACCCTTGGCCTGGGCATTTTCCAAAACCTGCCTGATCACATTCCCATCCACTGCCACCTTCAGCATGTTCTGCAGGTCCCCCAGGTTGATGCTGATTGGTGAGACCAGGCCGACAGTTGGGAGGACCACAGCTTGTACTGTTCCCTGGAGGGGAGCTGTTGCTCCACCCTGGAAAACCCCGTTCACTCCTCCTGGGGCAGTTGGGGCCACTACCACAGGCTTGTACTCATAGTCCAATGGCTCAGACTTAATCTGTGTTATGGGAATCTGCTCCTGCAAGGGCTTACTATGGTCCAGTTTGTCCCGGGGCTGAGTCCGGGCAGTGGCAGGAGAGGAGGGCAGGGATGGTGAGGGACACTGGGGCGTTTTAGTGCCCCCTGTGGTTGGGGAGGGTCGTGTGCGGCTGTTGACGGAAATGAGGCCGATGCATTTCTTGCTGCTGATGTGGGAGCTGTAGGAACCAGAGTGCGAGAAGCGTTTCTTACAGTTGGAGCACTCATATGGTTTCTCTCCTGCATAATATACACAAAGAATGGTTTACGTATAAAATCATCTGATATAGTTTAACAGAAATGTAAACATCTAACAACACTACAATTCAGTTAATACAAGGATAGGTCTGTTTTTTTCTCCCCTCAGGACAAATGTAATCCTTTAGGAAAATAAAACAAGATTTATAAAATAATTTTATTGGTTATTATACACACTACATTTAAAGAAAAGCAAATAAAGTAGACAGTCCAAACAGGCCAGATGTTCCAAATGCAACTGACTGCTGCACAATTATCGTCCATTTACTGCATAATTAAAAGCCAGAATAAAAACAAGTATTTCCTATTTCAACGGTGCTGCCAGAAACTACTAACACAAAGCACATCGAGGGTGAACTTCCTTACTAGCAAACACAAAAACACACACAGGTGTACGACACTAGAAAAGTGGAGTATACTCACCACTGTGGATTCGCAGGTGTTCCTTCAGATGGTGTTTGTACTTGAAGGCTTTGCCACATTCAGTGCACTTAAACTTACGGTTTCCTCCACCCCCTGCTTGGGTTACATGCCGCTAGACAGAGAGAGAGAAAGAAAATATGCTTTACTCTGCTGAACCATTTTAAATAAGTGAAAATGTTAAAGGTGATATTTTGAAAAGATGGTTCTGTGTAAAGCTGTCGTCCATGTAAATGGTCAAGCATTTACAGCTTAAGCTTTCCTCCACACACCTACTCATTTTCAGTGCACTTCAGTTGAAATCTGTTAACCTGGGTAGGCAGTTTTAGTTTTTTTGTGCAGTATAGACGTGCGTCCAAAAAAGTCCAAATAGCAGTGAGTTCCATAATGCTAGAATTAAACACTTTAACAAACATGGCAGACCAAACAGTCTTCTGACAAAGGTGTATATTTTTGAAAAGTCAATGAATTGCTTGTTTTGTAGACTGCTATTTTTATTTGTTGTATTTTTGTGTCAGTTTCCAGACATAACAATTGTTGGTGTTGGGGATTTTTTCCCTCAAGTAAAAATAACCTCACTGTGTATATAGTTAATAACAGAGTCAGTTTTCCAGTGACCAAGAAGCACACATCTTACCTAAGATACAATGTTAATGGTAGTGCTTCAGTTTTTATTAGCTTCAGATACATCTAACAACTGCACAGATGTAATCCTCCATGCCTCCATTGATTCCAGGTGTTTTTTATATTTTAGCTCAAAGTGTAGTTTTTTGCATATTGATTCAATTGATTTGTTTTTATCTCTTTCAATGTTTTGATTATGTCTAATTGAATGAAATGAGGCTATAATAATGTGTTAGGTATTTACAAGTATGGGCATCATGAACTGAAACGCAATAGCTGAGAAGCTCAGCAAAGGAGGCTTTGGCTTAGCTCAGCATAGAAGGATTAGCTTTGAGGCTACAAAGGCTGTCATTTATTCAAAAGCAGAAGTTTAAAAGATGACAAAGAATAAATAATTAAACTATTTTCCAAATTCTTCCAAAAAAGGTGGACAGGAAACGCCTAGATGAAAACCTATTAATTTGTAATTAATTAATTAATTTTAATTTAATTAAACAGTTTGGCTGAAAGCAAGCAAATCCCATATGTAAAGAAAGGATTTGTTAAAACTAATTTACACATACATTTTACAATCCTACAAAATCCTTTAAACTCTTATTAATGTGTAAATTTAAAAATAATATATTGTATGTATTGGATCTAATCTAACTGCAGCTTTCAGTAAAAAGTGTAGTACCTGGTCTCTGCCTGCTTTGTGTGCGCTCATGTGTCGGTCGAGCTGTGTACGATGAGTAAAGGTGTAGCTGCACAGTGAGCAGCTAAAGTTATCCTCACTCTTCTCGTGTCGGTATTTGATGTGTTCTTTTAGAGATGTGTAGCGCTTATAGCCACGAGAGCAGTATGGACAGGCGAGGAGCTGAGAGAATGCATCTGGTGTTCCTGTGTAAAAGAGTAAGGGGCGGGAGAAGGTACAGGGAGGGAAGCAATGGGAGGAAGCAAAAGGTGTAAGTACAAGGACACAGATATGCATACAAGGACAAATGCTTGTTTGTATTTGAGTCTGTCTCTCACAAAATAATCTTATGTGTTCTCTTATGTTTTCTTTAAATGCAAGGAAATGCAGATGAACGTGGATAAGAAATAAAAATCCATATCACTGAGATATCACTGCCAACACATAATAACACATAGCTAGAAAGTACAAGTATCCCTGTAAAAGGCTTTTTTAAAACAGGATCTTTTATTGTACATTGATTTGATGTGTAAAATAACAGGATTCTATTACTGGGATCTCATTGTACTTTGAACTCTGGACATGGCTCATTGTACACTGGTTACATGAGCTTCTTATTAATATCACTTGGTCAATAAAGCTGGAATTTGTATAACACAAAACTATCTGTTACTCCTGTGTGGTTTTATATAAGGCTAATCAATATGACAAAATAAATCTAGAGCCATGTACATCAGTTCATTACACAGCACAGCATACAGTACTTAGTCACCTATATGGACAATACAGCTGACTTTCTCCCAGCATGTAAAAAGGAGGGGAGGTGAGGGGTAACCAACGTGGCCGTCCAGAGAAAATGGACACAGAAACTGTAGGCAATGATAAAGCCAGGGTCCTTGAAGCTGTGTGTCACCAACACTACAAGCTGAGCAATAGTGTTATCCCAATATGACAACATAATATGTATTCATATGTATTTATAACACCATGGTACATATTCTGAGAATGCCAAGAACAATATCACACAGAGTATTATTATTATAAAATATTTTATTCAATTATTTTAACCTCACTTTCCACATGCACCTGACTAACATTTCTGTTTAAGCTAGCTCTCTGTGAGCTTCACACAGGTGACATATTACCTGTTAACAGGTAATGTATTAAACATCTGTCCTCAGGTGAATCGTTCCCACACACAGACATGAGAAAGTTGCTCAGGTATGAGATTTGCTCAGGTGCTGCACTTTCCCTCTGTCCAAACAGGTGAGGTGGAAATTTCCACGTCATTAAAGCCAGGCAGTGTTCAGAGCTGTGTACCTATGTGTGAACTTTGTGCTTCATCGTGACCAAGAATTTAAAATAGACTGTGAGTTTATGTGTCGTGACCTGCTGTCTACACAGCTGAGTGCGGGTGTTGGTGTACCGTTTTCATCATGGCCACTTGTTTCTGGTGTGCCCTGACGTGCTTCATCTTCCGGTGCTTCTGGAAAGATGACAGCTGTGTCTTCCTGCTGGAGCATTTCCTCAACCAGAGCATCTCTACTCCTCTCATCCTCCTCTGATACACACTCCTCTTTTACTGTAACACACATGCACATTAGAATGACTAATAATGCAATAATACTCCCTACAATAAAAATTCTAATTAAAACAAACAGCAATGGTTCGCAAACCATTTAGATCTGTATTTAATGTAAAACAGAACAGACAAGATATTTGTTGTTTTTGTAATGTGGTGGCAGTTGTTCATGTCCCTCTGTGCGACCTATTTTGGCCAGCAAATAGAGCACGGAGGCGCAGTAGCATGTAATCTATCCATCTTTCTTGACAGACAATCATCTGTGCCTCATGAGCATTAATTCGCTCCAGGTGGAAGTTTTCCTATATTTCATGGCTTCTCCCTATACTTCACCCTTGCTTTTCTCTAAAGCCATAATGCTGAAATGCTCAGTCTGGTCTTCTGCTAATGTGGGATGTCAGCATTTTTTTGGTTTCTTGGAACATCCCTCAGTCTTGTAGCATTTTGGGTCATGCGATGGACCTGCACTGGAAGAGCAAATTTCCCCAGTGGCCAGTGTGTTTCCTTGTCCGGAACACACCCACCTGTAAAACCACTTCATGCGTGGGAGGCGGCAGTTGGTAGGGTAGGGGTTCTGCTCATGCATAGCCGAGCTGAAAGGTTCTGACAGTTTCCTATCTGTTCTGTTTCTGAGAGCTGGTTTGTCACAGAAAGGCAGAGCAGCCTCTTATATTGTAACATGTAGCCACAACTTAGTAAAGTAAGGTAATGGCAAGGTTCTGCAATGGATTGGCATCCTGTCCTGAGCATTCATTCCTTGTGTCCAGTGGTTCCTTGGTAAACCCGGTCCTGCAGTGACCTTTACCAGGATAAAGTAGTGGATAAAAATGAATTTCTTTGCTCTCCCTTTATAAAATTATTTTTATTTTTTATTATTTTATTTTTATTATACCAGTCATGTCCAATTGGAGCATAACTCTCTCTCATGGCTGCCACCACCCCCACCCCTGATGTGGTTGTCACACATCCCCTTCAACACACTAAAAGCTGCCGACTGCTTTCTTTTTATCTGCTGGCATGGGGGTGTAGTATTGCATACACTGCCATCCATGATCAGCTGCCCCGTGCAGACACCTTGACCAGACGGCAGACGTCATAATTGCAGCAGCGATAAGAACCCAGACTCCCCCCCCCACACACACACAGAAACTCAGCCAGTCGTGTGTCTGTGTAGGGACCTATGACTCTTTTTAACACTATAAGGTCCAATGTTAGGTTTCCAACCACACTGCTCCATTCTCCAGTTCATTTGGTGGCAGTAATGCACCAAACCCAGTTTGCCAATCCACAAGAAGAAAAAAAAGCCATGTGTTAAATCTGAGTACAAACTGCACTCAGCAAAAACATTATATCCATGAACGATTGGTATTCAACTAAATCTCTTTAGGGTAATTCAGTCTCCAGGCCTGATAATCAAGTGTCCTTCCACATTGAAAAGAAGCTTTCACTGATAAAGTCACTGCATAAAAATGTAACTGATTCATGTTCAACATCATCACTCTTTCCAGCAGCAGTCTCCAGCTCATGTAAGTACTGTTGCTTAAGCCTAGTTTAAATCACAAAATGTATATACTTTCAGTGCAAACATGCATGGCAAAAGTCAGTCAAGCACAGCTGAATTTTTCTCAGCTTTATCACACCCATCAAACCTAGTAAATATTTTAGTTCAAGTTGTGTGCTCACACTGGAAAATGTAACAATATGTAGGGCAGGGTTTCTTAACATCAGCATGGAGGCCCTGCCCTGCAAAGTTTCCATTTTTCTGCTCCCAGCACACCTAATCCAGCACATAGAGGGCTTGATAATTAGCTCATGAGCTAAATTAGGTGTGTTGGGAGCAGAAAGAAACAGGGCAGTGGGCCTCCAGGATGGATGTTAAGTAATCCTGTGCTACATCTTGAATTTCCCAGTGTGAGCTCACAATTTGAAATACAACAGAGGGAAACAACATTCCTCTTCGGGAAAACTTGAAACTCAGCAGTGCTGCGGGGCTTCAGGACTGGAGCTTAGAATTACTTACAGTTGAGGTAAAAAATATTCAACCCTAAAAGGAAACACAGATTTATGACTAAACTGATCTGCAGAGCTAGATTTTGCTTTAAATTCAATTCAGTATTGATCAGATGAATAATAAAGCAAAATAACTGAATGTTATAATATGTGTTATACTGCCATGTAACAATTACTCAACCCTTACAAAATACTACTGATCTTAAAACCTCCTGCTAGTCTGTATGGCCCTTCATTTGCTTCAGCTTTTTACAAGACCCTATACATTCCTAAAGACACCATTGGGAGTATTGTACAGAAGTTCCAAACTTATGGTGCAACAGCAAGCCTGCCTGGCAGCGAGAGCCCAAAGTTTGATAGACCTTAGCAATCTCTTCAGTCTTCAGTACAACAAAGAAAGTGTTACTGCAATAGACTTATGGAATGATCTGATAAAGGCTGGGAAAAATGTGTCATTGGCAACCATAAGAAGATCACTTAACAACCACAGACTTCATAGTTGTACTCAATGACGTACACCATTCTCGACCAAAAAGCACAGAAAGGTGAAACTCGCCAAGAAATAACTAGGATTATTAACTTAGCAAACTGTGCTGGACCCTGGCCCTATTCTTTATCTCACACTTTATTAAAAGTATGTCCCATAAGTACAATATAAAGCATGGTTTGTTTAGAAAGTTCTTAAGATTAATGTGCATGGATGCTTAACCTAACATTAATATTTGCTCATTTATTTGTTTTGCATTAGATACTACATTTTTAAAAGGCTGTGTTTTTGGCTGACCCCTATTAACGCTGTAAATATACAATCAAAACAGCCCTAAAGCAGGGCGGCATCATGTGTTTTACAATGGCATATGTTTGCTTATGCTTTATTACTTTGAGGATGTCTGTATAAATGCAGTATTTATACTGGCCGATATTCAATGCTGTAATAACTCATTCAGATAGGACATTAAAAATATATTTGGGCATTCTTAATAGAAGAAGAACCTTTATTCTTATTATGCTTGCGTACAACAAAATTTAGTGTGACTCTCTAAAAAAGATAAAAGAATTAAAAGAAGTATTTACATGACATTTGGATATTTACAAAGGATGATCCAGTACAGCTGAAGAATGGATTGCAGAAATAGTGTATAATAATAGTAATAGTGTATTATCCAACAATAGGCACTGATTGTAAAACCAAGCTAAAAGTTCTACAAGTGGTACATCAGACGACCACAAAAAAGATCATACATGTTGTCATTTCCATTTTAATAATGTTTGTATTTGGTTGATAATAGAAATACTGTATACACTATGCAGGTACCTTACTACAAACATATGCATGCAGGATTATTAATTGGTCTCCACTGTAATAGCTTATATTGGGATGTATCATGTGTGTATGTGTGTGCATAAGGTATAAGTGTTCCTGTAAAATGACTTATAGGTTGTACTTAAAGGTAGTGGTTTGACATTGGAGGTGTGGAAAGAGGTAATAGCCTAAGCCATAAATTATTTTACTATAAGTGTTTTCATTTAGCTCCTTAAACACTGAGCGAAAATGAAAATGAGCGAAAATGATTTTTTTCAATAGATGTAGGTCCATATAATTAATTCTGTAGGGCAAGGATAATATACAAGTCAGTGTGATTAGGGTTCCAGTCTAGCCCCACACAAGTTTACTTGATCACATAACAAGTCCTCGTTCCTTAACTAGAACAACCAACCGAAAGCTTGCTATCAATGATGTATACACTAGCTGCAGAATGTCACACAGAGCAATATTCATTATACAAAATCTAACATAATCTAATAATCTGAGTGACATTACCAGAAGCCAGTGCATTCTATAGTAAAAGGAAATGAATAAGCGCATGTAATCTTCCGACACACATAATTACAAGATCATAATTACAAAATCAAAGTCACGAAGGCAGATGACATTTAGTCCAATTACAAAACAAACAAAACAAATTAGTCCTGAATAGCTAACTCAATCTCTTCATTTCCCAATATCCCTTAATGCACAAACTGTGCTCAACCTCCTGTAAAATGAAGCACTTAATTGGGGCGGCATGTTCAACTTCTTTATCGCTCACTAACGAGGGAAAATAAAGAAATGAAGGCTTTGGGAAAAAGCAAGCCCTGAGGCAACACGCCATATCTCTGCCTGAGCTCTGCACTCTCTCATGCATGTACACACACAAAATGAGTCCGCCATGTCAGCAATTACAACTAATGGCATTCACTTGCAACTGAAAACAACATTTCGAACACCTGAGGACTATTGTGCATTCGTGTGTCAGAACAATTTAGAAAGACGTAGGTATGTGGGTGGGGGGTAAAGCTAATGAACACATCTCTCTCTCCCTCTCACTCTCTCTCGACATCATGTAAGAAAGGTAATAAAGAGTGGTGTTGTGCATTTGTACAACATTGAATTCACCAGACAGGGAAAAAAAGAAACACTAGTGTCACAGATTTCTCTTGTAAGAGGCTAAAAAAGAACAAAATACTGTCATTTTATATAATCCCGTTCCATATCTGACTCTTTAATGTAATTACTTGTTTCACTACTTGAATGGGTTGAATAGTTTTTAGTTTCCAACCAAAAGTTGTAAAGAGAAACTGCCCTGCATTTTTAATTTGTTGTAAACAACTCTTCACCTTGGCACAGAAGATAGAATTCCTGGGATTTAAACCACACCTCTTATCACTGTCTGTAAACTGTTTAAATAATATTAAGAGGAGAGTATGAACATGCCTCACCTTTTAATGTCTTGATATGGTCATTACAACAGTCTAATCAATTGACCATGTGGAGTACAAAACAAAAACCATAATGCATTTGTCATCATTTAACACATTCTCAAGTAATTTTAATACATTTCTGCATTGTCTTGTGGCAAACAAATGTAATGCTCTCCTCAGTAGATCAACCAGAACAATACTAAAAGTTGACTGGAGGTAAACTTTTACTGACTAAAATAGTAGACAGTGGACAAATGCATTAATATTAAATCAAATTTTCATAAAAAAATTACATTTATGTCTTGTTACAGGGATTTATGGTTACACATAATTTAGGCTTTGATTTTAACTAGACAAAAATTTTTGTATAGTCTGTTATAGTTATTTTTGTATAGATATTATATAGTTATATTGCCTATAATATTCCTTAAGTTTCATGGTATTGGTACTTGGTATTAGAGTTTAATGAAAGAATATGTTGGCTTACTGTAAATATTTTGGTTAAACTGCATTCAGATTAAACTACACTTGGATAGTTTAATTTACTGTGAGCATCTTTGTTTTTCATAGTAGATTACTACCAATTTGCCAGTTTGGTGCATAGCAGGTAAACAAATTACATTAAAACATTAAATGGTTAATGGATCTACCATAACATTAAAAGCTCAAGGGCTTAAATCTTAAATAATGTAATATATTTGACACAGACACATGCAAGCAATTATTAGTTCTCTGTTGTTGGACTTTGCTCTCAAACGCAAACTGTAACACCACAATTGCTATGTCTTTACTGTTTAGATCACACTTCAGCAACAGTTTAAAAAAAGACAGATGAATGCACCTTTTTATAAAGCGAGGTAGGGTAGAGGAAGCATAACAAATGTTTGCATACGTTCTGGGCCTCAATATCCCTGTGTAGCTCCTACATTCCCACAAATTCCCTAAACTACCTAATCCCATTTATTTAACAACAGGACCTACAATATCCAGACCCATTTAGATGCCACTAAGAGCCAAATCTCATGCCAGAGCCAGAAAATGAAACCCTGGCCAGCCTTGAACAAAATAAAAAACAAGGACAGAGCTTACAGCTTGTGGCTGGTGTAATGTGGTTTGAAGGCTGCAGAAGCATACACATGTACTTCGTCCCCTGCTGTAAGATGTAAGGTAGAGGATCAAATAAAGGTTACAAGGTCGTGATCTTATGCAAGAATGTGAGTATGATTTAGCAGACTACCTAAGTGTGAAGTCCTACACTGATCACAAAGTAAGCTGGAAGTTTTTAGCACTACATGTTTAGAACCAGTGGAGGAGTTTTGATATTTTGAAAGTGATTTTTTTTTTTGCTTTGATAGAACGGGGTTGTCAGGTAAAACGTGACCACACAGGATACAATTAAAGATAGTTCTGACAGGACTTGAACATTCACAATGAAAAACAACAGTAAAAACATCATACAGCCCAAATATAGCCCAAATTATGGACAAACAGTTGCAGACATTTACTGCTTCAAAGTTGGCACTATGTAAGCCAACTACAATGTCTTCCTGGTACCTGCCAAACTCATATTTGTTCACTAGAGAAGGTATCTCCATGACATTTAGATACTAGTAAAAGCCAAAACTGATGGCAGAGATAAAAAAAGAAAAAAGGAAAACAAGGATAGAGCTTACAGCTTGTGGTTGGGTGTAAGCATATATGCACAATTACCATTCTACAATCCCTGTCTACAATTACCATTATTCATTCATAGTTTGTCAAAATTTTGTTTCTATAATTTCATTTGACTGTGATCACACAATCTGTGACAGATATTTATGTATATGTTACATACATGTAGTTGTTACATTAGTTCACATTTTTGACCTACATTTACTCTGAAAGGTAAACAGCAAAATAAGTTGTCTCACTGACCTGAAGATTTTGCAGTAAGTGTTTACAATTATAGAATTGGATAATGGCTTTAAATTATTCCATCACTAGGTTTACATACACTTCAGATATTTGATGATGGCTATAAACAAGTCAGTCAGTATTTAAGATTTCTTTCAGTGGCATCTCTACAACTGGTTATTATTTTATGAAAATGTAGAATTTTTGTTAATTAATAATAAACAATTGTGTTCTAATATATCACGCTGTATTTGTCATACTTGTCATATGGTTGATAGCACATTTGGTTAAAACTCTACTTGTAAGTTGCTGCAGTGTATTCTATACATAATTTAGACCTGCCCTACATGTATATTTTATTACTTTTTTGTTTCCCCTATATTTGTATTCATTCTTGTGTTTTGAGAAAACAAGGTCAAAATACTGATGACTTTATTTGATTAATTGCATTTCAATAATGCCTTCAGTTGAGTAGGATGGGGACATTTGTGTGGTGCAATGGTCAAACATGCTAGCAGAAATTCCAATTTTATTTCCGTTACAATCAGGCCAGGTGGCTACGCCGGCAATGATTGGCTGGTCCAAAGGGTGGGAGTGCTGAAGGGGATCCCTCATAACTGCTGCAATTACGACCCCTGCTGGCTGTTTGATGATGTCTGCACATCATGGGGAACAGACGGGGAACAACCGACTTGGTTGCGGTCCTCCTCGGTCAGAATCTCGATCAGCCGCGGTAGAGGAAGCAAAATGCAATCAGGTAATTGGATACAACTAGATTGGGAGGAAAATTGGGAAAAAATACAAAAAAAGAGTAGGACAGGGGTTAAGTACTTGATTGTCTATGAATGAGGGGGGCGGATAGCCAAAGCACTGCAGTAGATTGGCGCCCTGTCTGGGGTGAAACCAGACCCACAAAAATGACATTTTTTTAAACAAATGAAGCAGTTGCAGACATTTACTGCTTCACAGTTGGTACAATGTCGGCCAACTACAGTGTCTTCCTGGTACCTGTCAAACCCATATTTGTCCATCAGAGAAGGTGTCTCCATGACTACACAGTCTAATGGCAACACTTTAGCTAATATCTGGCACTGTGCATCGTGATTTTAGGCTTGTGCTCTTCTACTGACATTGCATTCAGTTTGAAGCAGTACGAAACAGTGTAGGAGTGCTCTAGCTAAGAACAACTATTTTTCTTTTATCCTACTCATTTGCACCTCACAAAAATAGCGCAATGAATAATCCTGAGAATAGAGAATACTTGTCTATGGAAACTGCATGATTATGTGTTAGATCTTGTGCATTTTTAATATGTGTTCCTAAAAACAAACCCACTAACTTTATCTACATAGTAGTTTATGAACTAGAAAAGGTTTGTGCAGTCACTGTAATAGCTGGGCTGCTTCTTTATGAATGGGAGTGGTGCGTTTTTATCCCAGAGAAAATGAGGGCTGACAGAAGGCAACTGGGCAGTGATTGCTTTTAATCATGAAGATTGAGAGGGGGCAAGGGAGCGAGTGAGTCTCTATTGTAAAAAATCAGGAGGATCAAGTGGAGGTGGACTGGAAAAAAAGACTGTAAAACAAACAGACCGCAGACAGTCAGTCTGTCTGCCTCTGCTCAAGGTAGTGCTGAGTTGGGAAAGTAAAAGACAAAAAAGGTGGATGGAGAGCTAAAAAGCACTTGGAGTATGAGTGGGAGAGTGAAATTTGAGACAAACAAAAGGGTTGAGTTCATGTAGACCTGATATTGCTTGCAAAGGATATGTGGTATAGTCTGGACGGCTGTGAATAACAGGGAAAGAAGACAGAGCAGTGTGTAGCTCTCAGACTGGAAGCTAAGCAACTCAATACTCAGCAGGCCTATTTAGTAAAATACTAAGCCTGCTGCCTTAATTTATTATCATTTTCACATGGATTGGCTTATTTATTTATTTATTAGGATTTAAACGTCATGTTTTACACGCTTTGGTTACATTCATGACAAGAATGTAGGATAGGTTATTACTGGTTACACAAGATTCATTGGTTCAAGTCTTTAATGTCAAGCAGTCATGGACAATTTTTTTATCTCCAATTCCCCTCACTTGCATGTCTTTGGAAACCCACACAGACATGGGAAGAACATGCAAACTCCACACAGAAAGGACCCGGACCGCTCCACCTGGGAATCAAACCCACTAAGCCACCTAAAACATTGCCTGAAACAAGTCTGTCAGGTGTTGATGTGTGCATGATTTCCAAAATATTAAAAAAAGCTGGATTTCTGAACTTCTCTTAATCTTAATCTGTTCAAGATCTGTTTTTCCACTCTGGGTAGGCTTCAGACCCATTGCAATGCAGAGGGTAGAGAAGATTAACAGTTCACAGCAATGCAAAAATCCAATACTGAGTATAAGGATCTGTCCAATATTGACCTATAATGCTGTATTTTTGACAATTTGACATATCAGATGCATGTATTTTTATTTGCTAACAGATTCCCCTTAGTAACTGCTCTTCAACCATTACATGACAACTATCAGACACTCTCTCTACATGAACTGCTATTCGTGTTAGATCAGTCACAACCTTAAATGGCTTGTGTCAGTTTAGTCATTAGCAGACGAATTATGTTCTCTTGGACTCCTGGTTGCACACAATATCCAAATAATAGTATACAAAAAGAATATGCACCACTATATTTCATTTATTTATTTAATAACTTTATTTAATTAGTTTTATTATTTATTAATCCTCAGAAACCACCCCTTCCTACTAAGGCTATGGAAGGTTTCCTGTATCTAGCAAAGAAACTATAACCGCTTGGTGGAAACATGCCAATCATAGGGCATCATTCACATATTCATTCACTCACACTTGGAGGCAATTTGGAGCAGTTAAATGACATTTTAAATGAAAATGTCATTTGGCCACCTCCGCATGCAAGTGCAGGATAAAATTAAAATTAACCCATAAAAAATTGCTTTTTACATCCACGCCATTGAGCAAAAATGCTGAGCTAGTTTGTGCTGTTTTACTTGGATATATGTTACCCTGCAGAAGCTAAATGCTTCATGATTCCAATTTCATGCTGTTCTTAAGAGATCTCAGCCAAAACTAATGCTATTCCTCTCTGAACCTCCTCAAAGGAGAGTCAAACTCTGTGTGTGTGTGTGTGTGTGTGTACATGTTTCTGTGTGTAAGCAATAACAGTATAACTCAGTATACTAGCTCTAATGTCACTGTGCCACCATGCTATCTATAGAATTCTAAACTGCTTTTTTACTTTATTCCAGTCAGGTTTGTGACTAGTCAAGCCCCACCATGAAATACTGCAACAGGAACATACCTTGGACAAGATGCACAGGGTAACTTAAATCCTAGGTTTCTTCAGTTAGAACTTAATACAAATGTTCCACACTTCCTCAGTTTATAGCACATCAGTAAGAATTTTTTCTGAAAAGAACACCCTGCCTACAGTAAAGCATAGCAATGGCTTGGTGATGCTTCAATCAAGTATCAGGAAATCCTAGCAGAAAACATCATGCCTTCTGTGAGGAATCTGAAGCTTAGCTGTCATTGGACCTTCCAACAGGACAATGATCCTATGCATATCTCAAAGTCCACCATGGCCTGGTTTCAAATGAAGTCCTGGAAGGTGGCTGAAGTGGCCATCACAGTTGTCTGACTTGTATCCCATAGAAAATCTTTGGTGGGATTGAAAGAAGAAGGTTGCAGCACAAAAAACCCAAGAAGATTAGTGAACTTGAGACCATTGCACATGAGAAATGGGTTAAGATTCCTTAGGAATGCTTCCAGAAGTTGGTGTCTGGCTATGCATTATGTTTGCAGCAGGTATTAATAGCAAAAGGGTGCTCTAATAGGTACTAAAGACACTTGTCATGAAGGGGTTGAATAATGAGACTGCAGTAGTCATTAAAAGTGGCAGTTTGTGTTGTATTTGGAGAAACCACTTGTAAGTTAATTGGAGCTGTTTAAATTGTTCTCCCTTTTTTTGGCGATGGGGGTTGAATAATTTTGACTGCAACTGTAGTATTTTCCTAAATCATGGATTAAGACATCTTATGCTCATACAGAAGATTAATTAATTCCAGGACATTACCATCATCCCATCTGTCCTCAGGGCCGTTAAGCTCTTCGTCATGGGCTATGCTGTCACCATCAGCTCCATCCATGGTTGGCCCCTCTTCCTCCACAATATGCAGCTTATCTTCATCATCGGAGTCTGACTGGCCTTCCAGTGCATGGCTGTAGTTACTTACTGCACAGAGAGAGAGGAGAGGAAAGTTTAGTGATAGATGTTCATAAAACAAATGCAATGATATGCAGATAGACTCAATAAATGAAGTGGATGGACAGGACGGAGGACAGGTGGAATGTTGGATTACAATGAACAGAAGAAAAGGGAGGATAATGGAACAAGGTCAAAGAAAAAATGCACCTGAAGGGTGTGGGAGAGTGGCATATGTGAGGGATAGGCTTATTTAAAAGGTTAAAGTAGGTAAAGAAGGATAGAAGACACATCTTTAGGGCATTGTTTTTTCATTGTGAGGAGTGTGTGTCTGCATTTACAAGTAAACAAATGGACACTTGACAAAGGATGAGTTAGACAGATATAATTGTGATTGGATCAGACACAGAAATGGGCTAGAGTAAGACAAAAAAGTGGAAGATCCTGGCAGTTTAGAGATAGAGTTGATATTTTTGACAAAATCAAAGTCAAAAAGTAATAAATAATAATTGTAACATACAGAGAAAAGTATTGGTACACTGACAGTGTAATGAATTGGTCAACACAGTGATGCAGCTTGTAGCTTGGGTGCCGCACAGCAACACAAATAAGTATAAATAGTGCTTATAATAGGTAACTGCAAAGTAAAAAATAGTCATTGTGGCAGTTCAAAGACAAATACTTGGTCATTGTGAAAATAATTAGTGACAAGATGCTGTGAGAAATAACTGGCAACAATAACATGGTGCAGAGGAAAATAATTGACGATTATGAGATCCAGCAAAACCTAATCAGTGATTTTGACATTATAGTGATTAAACAATGGTGGAGGGTGCATCAGTAATGTCAGTTAAAACAGACCTTATCACTATGACTGGATAAAATTAATTTGTACTGATGACATGATGCTGAGAAAATAAAATGATGACATGAATCAGACAAATAAATGGTCATTTGGATTCAGAATGAAAGTGCAATTCATAGAAGAGGAAGAGGTATACTGACTCATTACCAAATTCTGTTCAGTCTGGACGATAACGCTGATATATCGACACTTGCAGTGTACATGTTTCCAGTCCGACACTTAAGTAGCAGGATTATTTGCTTGGGCATATTATTTCCTGCAACCACTGTGGGAATTTTTGAATCAGGCTGAAGTCAGAGGACTGATTCATTCATTGTGTTGGTGCAGAAACAACATCCTCTTGCTTTATTGCTGTTAGTCACTGGAGACTGGCACCAGCCGAGTATATTAATACTACACCTACCATGTAAAGTAATAAAACATTTCAGGACATGGAAAAGCATTCAGGTTCTGCTACATGCATATTTCTTGTATATAATTTAACCACTTGTAGTTTTGGAAATGGAAAATTAGGCTTCCAAGTGTTATGTCATTAAACAGTTGATCTCCATCAGTGTAAGGTCTACCATTAAATTGCCAGTTTCCATTTTTAGATAAGGTTGAGTAGCATTGATTTTTCTGTAGTCAACCAGACAACCTTAATTAGCTCTCTCTCTCTCTGTGTGTGTGTGTGTGTGTGTGTGTGTGCTTGGCTCAGCACAACGTGACATTCTATTACAAGAGGGAATGACTGAGTGGTAGCCTCACCTATTGAGTTTTCATTCGTTAAGCTAAGTGCTGGCTGAACATTGCTGCTAATACCCCTGGCATAAATCATGCCTAAAGAGTCAGCTTTGCTATGCTCGGCAAAGAGAGGGAGGTGGGGTAGTGAAGACATAATGTTAAAGGGATAAGAAATGATCCTCATATCAATGCAATCCTGTTCCTTGTAATGTGAACGGAAATAAAAACCACATCTGAAGTGAAGGATTTTAAAAGAAGACTAGCTGTAGCAAAGACCAGTGGAATCTAAATTCTTCTGTCAGATTTACTCATGTAGCCTAAGAGTCATGCAGAGTGTTTAGCAACATGTAGGTGTTTGTAGCAACCAGTGTAGATCACACATTTACTAGGCCAAACTCCAGAATTTTAGCTACAATTACACAACACCACTCTGATAAAAAAGCAATGAGTGTCAATTTGGGTTTTCAAACACATTGCTGGCAGAAAGTACGTTAGCCCACATATAACTGACTGCATTATGTGAGGGTAAGATAATACTGCTCTGTGATGTGTCAGTGTGTAAGCCATTGCTGTGTACATAGAATGGAATTCCTACCTATCTTGACCTGGTGCATCTTGACTATTGCTACCAATCTAAAGATGCAAGGCCTAGCATGTGATTTCTTGAAGAAACACTAGACTTACTAATATCTACTGTTGATCTAAATAAAATGAATTGCTGTCCTTTGTAGCCAGAAAGTAAAGCCAATAATGCTTGTAAGGCTTGACTGATATTAGCAACATTTACTAAAGACCAATACATGTACTGGAGGTAGGGTTGGCATCATGTTTTTATTTCTGTGAACCATTTGTTAAAATGTTATCATGTAATCCGTCACTATGTTTGGATTTTATTTGTAAGTATCTGATTGCTGCCAGTATCACTCGAACAGCAGCTTAAAGAGGTTAATGAAAGAATAAGAGATTAAACCCAGTGCCTCAGGACTTGCTGTATACCCAACACTACTATCTGTTTATGAAAGATGTAAACCTCCAGTAATGGGAAAGTATTTTTTTATGGTTAAACATTATAAAAAAGTTGTACGTTGCCCAATCAGAAACTAAAGAAAACTGTAGGTGTGCCAAACATCTACCATCTTCTCTCACCATATCTTCCCCACCCACTCTTTTTCATCCCATCTCTCTTTTCCACTCATCTAAGTACCTCTCTCCAGCCCAGCCAAATCAATTTTCCTTTAAGAGGTGCAAAGTCAGCAGAGGGCTTGGCTATGAAGTTGAAAATCACAAACCACTCACACACACACACGTACGTCTGCACTGCTGGCCCTATCTACTACATTTACATTATGCTGATTTTGTGCTCTGTTAGTGCTGTAAGCAGATCTGCTCCATCTCTAGATTCTTTATGTTTCTAACATTAAAGACAAAGCAGACTGATTTAAATGTTTCAGAACATTTCTAATCTGAATCATGTACAGGCTATAAAACAGTGTTATATTTACCAGTGATTAACTTTTTACTTTCTACACTTAGTCAGTGCTATTGATGAGCTCATAACATTCATTCATTCACTATGACTAAGTGCTGTCCTGATATTGATATTGCATTCAATCACGTCATGTTTCACTTTTATTGAAAATATTGCAAAATATCATTAAAGCTTTTAAGTAATACCAGACTCAGCATTTAGGCAATCATAAGCAAAATGACTGGACAGTAAAATAGATTTTTGTTACATTTTCTTTTACTTTGTGCAGAATATTGAACTGATTATAATTAAAGCCATTTTAACTATGGCAGTGTTGTTTTTGCTGCTGTTTTCTTGGTGAACATTAACACTCAGATACATATTATGTATAATAAAAATGTCTGCAAGAAGCAATTTAGTAGAGGGGGCTAAGTCTGAACAAGCCCCCAAGTAGAAAACCCAAGTAAAATGCCTCTACGGACAAAATGAGACCTTGTACACTTCTTGCATATTAACAAAAGCAAAACATCTCATTTGAAATTATTAGCACAGTAAATCCACAACAGGTTTAGCTTAAAGTGATTCTGTTTCTGCTAGACTTTGCCTACAGTTGCAAAGTGGCACACTGGCGTAGCAGGTAGTGTGGGTGCTGCACATCACCACCATGGGAACCTGGGTTTGAACTAAGTTTTGCCTCTGGTCACCTTCATCATCTGTGAGGAATTTTGCCTATTTTTACTAAGTCTGTTTGGGGTTTTTTCTGGATAGCCAGGTTTACTTCCATGGTTGTACAAAATCCATTTTAATTTGGATTGGTTATAAATCATTGGAAATGTTGCAACCCTGAAAACGAGTGACACAAAACAGGTGACTTGTTAAGGTTTTACCTTGTTTCTAAATGTGTGCAAGACAACCAGCATGGTCCTATCCCTCCTGACAATACAAATACAGCAGCCACAAAACTACATATCCCATCAGGCAGTTCATTAAGGAAAGCGCATAGGAACACCACAGTGTAAATTGTGTGAAGTGGTTTGGCTGTGAGTGATCCATAAAAAAAACGCTTGCAGCCTGTGTTTCAGTGTCACACCTGAGAGAGTTTATTACTGCCTGCGGGAGCTACATGCAGCAAAAGTGACTAAACAAACAGTCGATAAGAGAAATGGCCAACATTAGTTTGGCGACAAACAGAGAGCGCTGCAGTGACCTAACGGAAACAGGGTCATTAAGCACTGCATAAATTACCATTAGAAAATAAAGAGCCACAACAGAATGTTAACAAACACAACCTGACAATGCAGCTGGTTTTCCCAGGAACACATTTCAGAGGTGACAGTGCTTAAGACCTGGCTTTGGGTGAATAACACTGTTTGTACGGGTGCTTTCTTGCATACCTGTTTAAATATTAAAACCCACATTGGTGTCCAAATACAAAAGCCGCATTTGTTTACAGAACATACTGTGTTATATAATCAAAGGTTCAAGAATATTGTCAATGCTTATGTGTTAGTACTATGCATAAAGCATCTATAGTATATTTGTCCTGATCATGAGCAAGGCCATGTGATACTGCTGCTCATGTGATGTGTGTATAGATGGACTGTCTTACTATTGTCTCCATCATGTCTCCATCATGTCCCCATCATGTCTCCACTATGTCTCCACCATGTCCCCACTGTCCCCGTCATGTCTTCTGGACTAGTAATGTCTCCACCATGTCTCTATCATGTCTCTATCATGTCTTCTGGACTAGTAATCAGACAGTTGGTGGTTCAATCCCCACCACTGCCAGGTTACTGTTGTTGGGCCCTTGAGCAAGGCTCTTAACCCTTAACTGCTCAGACTGTATACTCTAACTGTATTGTAAGTTGTAAATGTAAATGTAAAATTTACCATGCAAAAATACTGAACCTACATACTAAAGAAAAGCCGGTCAGATGAAATTACTAGAAGTTACTTGTAATAGTAAAAAAGTAAATAAAAGTACTTTCATTTACAGTTATCATATCATAGCATGAGGTGCAGCTTGGGGGTCCGCAGGCCACTAGAGGGCACTTTGCGGCCCTCACATGGTCTGTGGCCAACTGGTTGTGAATACCTTGCGTACAGTATTTGTATATTTTGTTAAAGGTCTTGCCAAAATTATTAATCACGATAGTCATAATAGGGTGGTTGGGTGGCGCTGTGGTAAATGACGCTTGCCCACTTCCACTGGGGTGGAGGGTTCGAGTTGGTCAGGCGCCAACGTACAGACATGATTGACTTTGTCTGAAGGGGTGGCTGAGGCCCCGTGATGGACATCATGACTCTTATTAACGGTAAATATAATACAGGGTTTTTATTTATTTGAAGCCTGTATGACACTCACACAACAAATCTGGTGCACTTTTGTCATTACAAGCAGCACTATGTTTTGTGACAGTTTTGTGACAGCAACGGCTCTCCACAGACAAATTTTAGATGATATATAGAGTCATATCACCCAGCTCTAAAAATAGTCATTACAGAAAGTGTGCTACATCAATCTGTGCACCAAATAAATAGATTTTTTTGTATATGTGTCCAGCAGCTTTAAAAATGGCTGCACTGCCTGATCTCAACAGCCTTCTGGTCTGAGGCCACTTGTTTTCCCATAAGGCCTCAGTCCTGGTTTGATCTCCAAGCTTCTAATGAAAGCCAACATGAGTCTCTGCATTTAAGCTGCCCATTAAACCTGGGGCCCGCAGGCTGACACCTGCCGTGGCCTGCCGTTAAATGCCACCTAACCTGAGATCTACATAATCCTACAGTGTGCCCAGTCACGCACAGCCAGACTAGAAAAACAACACATACAGTGCTGGAAAAAAAGTATTTGCCCCTCACCCAATTTCTTCTGTTTATATAACATTAAATGTTTCAGTTCTTCCAACTAATTTTAATACAAGATGAAGACAACATAAGTAAACACAACATGCAGCTTTTAAATGATCATTTAAATTCTTGAAGAAAAAGATTTATTTGAAACCTAAATCACCCATGAGGAAAAAGTAATTGCCACCCTTGTTAATAACAACTGCAATTAAACATTTTCGAAAACTTGCAATGAGTCTTTTACACTGCTGTAAAGGAATTTTGACCCATTCTACTGGCCGAAGAATAAAATTCAAATCAGGACTTTGACTCAGCTGCTCCAAAACCTTTCAGTTTTGTTTCAGTCAGAGGTGGACTTGCTTGTGGGCTCAACTATGTTTGAGCTTTGGGTCACAAACTTGCAAACTCCAGGATTTTCTGATAGAGAGCAGAATTCATGGTCCCACCATTATGACGAGTCATCCAGGTTGATGGACTGGCAACCTGTACAGAGTGTTTCCTAGGTTTCCTCCTACGAATCAGACACACTGTGACCCTGACCAGGATAAAGCGGTGGTAAAACAGACCATGAATGTAAGAAATGAATGAATTATTATCCCTAGGTGTGAGTAAGTGACCCTGTGATAAACTTGTGTCCCATTTAGGGTGAATTTCTGCTAACAGTGTTACTGAGTGGTGCTGAAACCCTTGGGTTTGATTATATGTTGTGGTTTCTGAATACGAGTAACCCTTTCACATTTACCAAAAGGTCACAGAGGCAGCATGTAGTTTGCTTGTTCCTTTAGAATGTGCTAATTGAGGTGTAAAAGTGGTGTGCTGGTCTAACTAAAATATATCCAAAATCTATTCCACTATACCTTCATTACCTGAGCTTTTTAGACATACAGCCCTAATAAGAATCTTACTTGTTCTCTACAAGTGAAGCAGCTACAAGCCCCTGTAGTGCAAATTAATCAGCCCATCCACTGAATTAAGAAAAGAAAATGCTGATACATCATTTAGAAGTCCATTTGTAAGATTTAATGTCAATAAAATCTCAGGGATAAACTGCGAAGGCATTTCTTCACTGTGATAGACAGACCTGCCTGCCAGATTTTGCAGATTCAGGTTTTTACTACCCAGCAGATGTTGCAGTTTACCTGTAGTTTCATCCTCAACACCCTTAAGTTTCTGGCACGAGAGCTTTAAAAATCTATTACGTTCATATTAATGTTTTCATTCCAAACGTTGTGTTAAGGGATCGTGGGCTCAGAGTTAATTTCGGAGGGGAAAATAGGTGTTTGTTTAAGAGATAGGCAGAGAGCACATGAGTGATGGTTGAGGGGCTGAGGCGGCTTGCTGTGCTTGATCCTCCAGCCCTGGGGAGTACTGCTATGTCAGGAATGTCCAATCATAACACTTACTCTGAGTGGCTGTATCATGGCGACACACTGGTGTGTCAGCTCTTCCTAGCTTTTTTACGACAGACACGTTCAACACAAAGCTGTACATGCAAACCTAAGTACTACAAGTAATCTGTACTGATTTTACCTGCTTTTAAATAGTAGTAATATAAACATTCATCTTGTTAATAAGGCCTTAACTGCCTATTTAATGCATCTAAATATACTATGGCAATACTTAGGGTCCTACTAAATTCACTGGGAAATGTGCTTAATTTCATGGACCTCGTTTTTCTAAAAACCATAGATTTCACAGATTTTTAAAGAAAAGTGCAAGAAAACATACATAAAATAAGTGATAGAATAAATGGAAGCTACAATACACAGCACAGTCTACTTTATAGTTAAAAGACAAAAATACTCGTCCGTGTATTTCACAGGAAATGGCTCATTTCACGATCCGTGATGGGATTTTCATGGCTGTGAATTCGTTAGGGCCTTAGCCATAGTATATTTAGATGCACTGAATATACTATACTATGTATACTATGGCCATTCTTATTGACTCATGGGTACAATTAACAAAGTAATGTCAATCAAATAATCAATTAGGTTGAATATTATCCCAGATCTAAATTAGCATTTTTAAATCAATGCCTATAATGTATGTTGGTTTAAATGTAAACAAAAAGTTTTATAGTTGCAGTTGTAATGTAATTCATTAATTGGAGCTCTATCATACCCAAGTTCCTTAATACAGCTCATTTTTTAATGGTGCATCAGGGTCCTTACAAAACAACAAACCTCATGTTTTCTATACATTTAGTCTGACAGAAAAACAGAGAATATTATCACAACCTAGGTTTTGTACTTAAGAGTTAAGGGTTAAAGGTTAAGAGTCTTCCTTTCAGCCATCAGTCACTGGAGCAACTATTTATAGTACAGTAAATAAAAGCAAGTCGATCTTCTCTCCAGGGTATAGCATTTAAGTGTGTTAGTGGGGCTACTATGGAACAGGCAACTAAAGAGTGGATGTTGATAGAATTATGCCTGTTATGAATTTTCTTTTGGTGCTCTGCCCCAAGGACCCAGACCCTCCCCCAATCATTTTAGGTATAGCATAGGATTCTTAAGTATAGCATAGCAAAGTACCTGTAAAAACTTGACCTGCTTTTGCTTTAAATTTGTACACATTACTTTGCAATTAAATATTATTTTAATTCTGATTTAAAAATCCCTTACAATTTATTTGATTAAGATAACTGAACACTTGACACTTCAAACCTTAAATTTCTACAATGCAATTTCAGACCAGGCTTCAACAGTTATGTATGTATCTTGGACACAAATTCAGACACACTGTTCAATCCTGCTATATGTCAGTCTCTTTAAATAGTGTTATTACAGGATTCATTTAAATTGATCAAGTCTCTTCAATATTTGCAGTTTTGTCTAATCAAAGCACTTATATGCATGCAAATCAACTAACATTTACTAAGAAGTGTAAAACCAAGTCAATTTAAACATGTTATACAAAACCATGGGCCAAATGTTTATATATCTGTTTCATGTCATGTGGCAGATCAATGTGCTCAGGAAGGTCAGGGGTAACTGCCCTCATCTATACACATCAGCTCACAGACATCAAAGATTGGCTGGGGTCACATGATTAATGAACACTTGAAGAATGCTGTTCCGTCTACCCAGAGAGCCGCACCAATTAGCTCCCAGTTCCTAACCATCAGTGACTTATTACATCAAACATGTGACTTCTGGATAAAAGGCCAAATGATTTTCTGCTTTGCAATTTGGGAGCTGATATTACTTTAATTTTATTGTAATTTTCCACCTGAAAAAGAATAAACAGTTAAGCATTTTTAGAAGAGTTTAAACTGGGCGTTTTACTCCTGGTACCACTGTCTACATCTGTGGCCTGCAACAGCCTGCATTCTATACCATATAAACATCTGTACATTTTATCTCCAATCACAAGACACCACAAAAGAACAAAAGGAACACAATAAATCCCACTAGACTTTGTTGGTCTACACCATATAGGCACGGTTACCTCAGCTTTGCTTTCATCCACATCCACAGTCACAACCTAAACCACATCCCCACCCAGTATTTTTCGTTGAGCCTTTTTTTAAACACACACTTACCACAAAAAGAAGGAACCAACACATCAAACAAAGCCAGTCACCACACACCTCCACCTTAACTATTTAAGTTAAATGCTTGTGTGTGTTAGAGAATAAATAAGTGAATCAGAAGTACATTCACATTACATGACACTGATGTGCAAGAACAAAATACATGAATATTTTAGTGATAAAAGGAAGCATGACAGCACAGTGCAATATGCATGTGCGGCAATACAAACTAAAGAAAATGTGATACTTGACAGTATTGGATCGGGATTGTTACCAACATCTACTTGGGGCTTTGAAATGGAAAAATGAGATCAGACATTCCCAAAGAATATAACAGATTATAAGTCGTTAAGGGTGGCACAATGGTGCATACAGTGGATAGTGTGTATGATGTCACCTATAATGTTCTTGGAACTTGCAAGTGTTTTTCTCCTGGTGTTGGAATGACTTTTCATCTGCCAAAGCATGTCAATAGCAGGACTGGCTGCATTACAGTGCTCCTAGATGTAAGTAAGTGATTAAATGGGTGCAGTCCGAGATTTATTCATTCATTCTATTTTACAAACCACTACATCTTGTTCTTGGAGCAAACCGTCCTTATCCTGAGGCAAACTGGATTGCCCAGGTGAAACCCAAGAAGACAAGAGGGGAACAGACACTTCTCAGTACAGACACTGACCAGAGGAAACAGAATTAAACCCAGGTCCTCAAGATCCATGTTGCTATGCATCACCCACTCTACCAGCTGTGCCACCAAAATACAAAGGTCTTACTCTTCCGAGGTGAGAAATGGTGGTGGGGGTTTAATGTGGTTTGTTTAGTTCATCTTAGTTCGGGTGGTACTGGGTTATTTATTGATATCTATCACCACTGATTTATATTTACCAAGCTACTCGTCATGGTCAGTGTCACAGTGTGTCCAGCGGCACCTGGAGAAACTGCACGCAAGGCAGGACTACCCCCTGGACAGTCAGCAACCCTTCTCAGGCCAGCACACACTCACCCATTTACATACTTACATTTAAAGCAGCCAATTTACATTCTGCATTTTTTTGTGAGAAGGGACAAATTGGAGAACACACAGGGAATCCACACATGCCATACTCCTCACAGACAGTGACTGGAAGTGAGGATTAAATCCTGGTCCTCAAGACTCATGCAACCCTGCACCCAGACCACCATCCGCACCACAGTGCCTTCCTAGTCTATCCTTAATTTTAACTGAAAACTGACTGCAGTTAAGTGAAGTGATTGTATAATGCAACACCTGCTCTGGCCTCTAGGAGACGCTTTATTCCCAGGAGACATTTCTGCATTACTGTATACTTATCAATTCTCAACCATCCACTGTGAAATAAAGGATGACACTCAGTGCTGTTGTGATGAGCTAATTGTGGTGCATTGGAGTAAAAAGACTGATCATTTACATACACCCCCACACCAGTGGATTTGTTAAAGCCATTTATAAATACAGACTAAAATGCACAAAAAGTGAAAAGCGAGTGTGTATGTGTGTGTGTGTGTTGTGTGAGCTAATCTTGCTTGGCCTAACTGGGCACTTCTAAATAAGGTCAGAGCGAGCATTCATACCTGTGCTATGATAACAGAACCAGAGCACTGGCAGCAGTGCTGACTCGGCTCTGTTTACGTTTGAGGTGAGACCAACCCCATTCACGGGCATAATGCTCCCACTTCCTCAGACACACAATCCGGGGGGTGGGAGACTCTAGGCACCAGCATGCCAAAATGTGACCTGTTAAGAGATTTCTAAAGCTTACATTAAGTGTAACCACTTGCTGGTTTTATTACATACAGCATACGGTCACAAGTATGTGAACACCTGAATACAAGCTTGTTGGATGTTCAATTCTAAAACCATGGGCATTAATATTAAGTACCCCTACTTTTTGGGTTACAACAGCCTTTACTCTGCTGGGAAGGCATTCCAGAGGGAATCTGTGCCCATTCAGTCAGGCAATAAAGGAGTTTCTCCTCACCAAACTTATCAAATCATGTCTTTATTGTCCTTTTAAACAGGGACAGAATTATGATGTAACAGGAAAGAGCCTTCTCTTGCTTTTACCATAAAGTAAAAACCACATACTTTTGGCAGATTACTTAACCAGTTCACTCTTTTTAAGGGTGTCGTGGGTCTGTTGGTAGAATTCCTATGCACAAGGCAAAAGCACACCTTGGACAGGGTGCTAGTCTATCACAAGGCAACACACTTTCATATATTTACATCTAGGGATAATTTAGAACCACTGATTCATTTTTGCATGTGTATGAAATGAAATCAGAATACCCTCAGAAAAGAGAAACTAGCAAAACTCAAAACCCAGGTGAGAATCTACCCCACTTATTATACATATTTTTATTAAACAGTTTATCAACTGCAGGAAATATAAGTGTGGGAATGTATTTTTTCTTGCAATTGATCGGTACACTGACCAAGTAACTGACCAAAGCAGTTAGTACAAAATGTATTCATTAATAATTAATGAAACAAATTGATTAACATTATAAAGCTGTATGGTGACAGCTAACCTAGACAGGTACACCCAACCAGTCAAATCCTGGCATCTCGATTAAGCCTAAAAATATAGAGGGTGGCACTTAGGGTGACGACCTCTCTATATCCGACTGTAACCTAAATTTACTGCAAAGGATTCAGCTGTGCCCATATGGCTGATCGTAAGTCTGTGGTGCATGGCAGTAACAAGAGGTATGGGTGGTATGTTACAGCGCTCATTACTTTATCAGATCACTGCTGGTCTGCTCTTTGTCTGCTTACCCTGTGTGTGTTGGGGGTGGGGGTGGGTGTGTGTATACGTGTGTGTTTTGTGATAGTTAAGTGAGGAAACATCTGTGATGCCGCCTGGTCAGTACACATGCTTGATCAGTAACCATGCTTGACTAACTGGCTGCCCCCTTACCAAGTTTCACTACCCATTTTATTTTTCTCTATTTCAGAATCACTTTCTGTTTGTGATTTTCCCTTATAAAGTACTGCAAACCCCGTCGGTAGGTCTGTTCCAGTAAAGCACGTTGTAAGGGTAGAAATAGAAAGTCCCTTCCGTGTAACACCACAGACAACCAAGCTAATGGTAACAATACAAAAAAACACACCTGTGTGAACAAAAAAATATTAATAGGCAGTTTATTCCCCTGGTTCTTAGTTGGTTGGGAATTTCTATTTCAAGTGCTTAAATACAAACAGTTAAACAGAAAAATCTCACAATGCATTTTGTATTTGTCATACTCATTACTCGGAAATTAAAACTAGGATTCCCATACGTAATGCCAAATAATTCATCAACAAAGCATCATGCTACATTCATCACTGTTTCTTATGTATTCTGAAATGCTACTGGTGAAACTGGCAAGAGGTTTTTTTGAATTATTATGACATAAAGCTCTTCCACATACCGCTTTAATTCAGTACTGTGTGGAGGACTTTATTTTTAAAAATGGGGAAAAAAAACCTTTTTTTGCTTGCTTGCAGAATAACCAGCCAACATAAGTAGCATACATACAGTGTATCACAAAAGTGAGTACACCCCTCACATTTCTGCAAATATTTTATTATATCTTTTCATGGGACAACACTATAGAAATAAAACTTGGATATAACTTAGAGTAGTCAGTGTACAGCTTGTATAGCAGTGTAGATTTACTGTCTTCTGAAAATAACTCAACACACAGCCATTAATGTCTAAATGGCTGGCAACATAAGTGAGTACACCCCACAGTGAACATGTCCAAATTGTGCCCAAAGTGTCAATATTTTGTGTGACCACCATTATTATCCAGCACTGCCTTAACCCTCCTGGGCATGGAATGAGCTGCACAGGTTGCTACTGGAATCCTCTTCCACTCCTCCATGATGACATCACGGAGCTGGTGGATGTTAGACACCTTGAACTCCTCCACCTTCCACTTGAGGATGCGCCACAGGTGCTCAATTGGGTTTAGTCCATCACCTTTACCTTCAGCTTCCTCAGCAAGGCAGTTGTCATCTTGGAGGTTGTGTTTGGGGTCGTTATCCTGTTGGAAAACTGCCATGAGGCCCAGTTTTCGAAGGGAGGGGATCATGCTCTGTTTCAGAATGTCACAGTACATGTTGGAATTCATTTTTCCCTCAATGAACTGCAGCTCCCCAGTGCCAGCAACACTCATGCAGCCCAAGACCATGATGCTACCACCACCATGCTTGACTGTAGGCAAGATACAGTTGTCTTGGTACTTCTCACCAGGGCGCCGCCACACATGCTGGACACCATCTGAGCCAAACAAGTTTATCTTGGTCTCGTCAGACCACAGGGCATTCCAGTAATCCATGTTCTTGGACTGCTTGTCTTCAGCAAACTGTTTGCGGGCTTTCTTGTGCGTCAGCTTCCTTCTGGGATGACGACCATGCAGACCGAGTTGATGCAGTGTGCGACGTATGGTCTGAGCACTGACAGGCTGACCTCCCACGTCTTCAACCTCTGCAGCAATGCTGGCAGCACTCTAAAGCCAACCTCTGGATATGACGCCGAACACGTGGACTCAACTTCTTTGGTCGACCCTGGCGAAGCCTGATCCAAGTGGAACCTGTCCTGGAAAACCGCTGTATGACCTTGGCCACCATGCTGTAGCTCAGTTTCAGGGTGTTAGCAATCTTCTTATAGCCCAGGCCATCTTTGTGGAGAGCAACAATTCTATTTCTCACATCCTCAGAGAGTTCTTTGCCATGAGGTGCCATGTTGAATATTCAGTGGCCAGTATGAGAGAATTGTACCCAAAACACCAAATTTAACAGCCCTGCTCCCCATTTACACCTGGGACCTTGACACATGACACCAGGGAGGGACAACGACACATTTGGGCACAATTTGGACATGTTCACTGTGGGGTGTACTCACTTATGTTGCCAGCTATTTAGACATTAATTTTTATCAACCTGCTCAGAAACACTAGGCCAAGGCTGGAATATCCTGGACAGGGCATCAATCCATCACAGTGCTTCTGTCAAGCTGACATTTGGCACTGTCATTGTACTTATAGGTCTGTGTGTGTGTGTGTGTGTGTGTGTGTGTGTGTGTGTGTGTGTGTGTGTGTGACACAGAACTTTAAAGTATAAAAACTCCATACAACAGTTGTCCTGACATTGCTTTAAAATAGAGCAATTTTTAAACTATACATGCTTCAGCACTTGGTAATCCTGTTTAGTAATCTTTTATTACCTAGCATTTTAATGCTGAGCTGTTGTTGCTCCTAGATGTTTTCTATTTACAATAATAGCACTTATAGTTAACTAGGGCAGCTCTGATATAACAGAGATATGACAAACTGACTGGATAGAAATCTGTCCTATATCCAGTATGACTGAAGGACCCCACTTGGACATGAAGAGAACTCCTCACATACAGTGACCAGAGGTGAAGTACAGGACTAGTAATGAAAAGGGTGCTGGTTCAAGCCCCACCACTGCCAGGTTGTCACTGTTGGGCCCTTGAGCAAGGTTCTTAACCCTCCCTTGCTTAAATAGTATACTGTCACAGTACTGTTAGTTGCTTTGAATAAAAAGTGTCTGCTAAATGCCGAATATGTAACTGTCAATGTTAGGACCTGTCAAATGTCCTCATGTTGCTGTGCAGCACCCACTCTTTTAGCTAAACCACCATGCCAGTTATATATTCGTGTGTGTCAGTGTATGAAGGGCATTCCCCCAACAAAAAAGACAGGTGAGCTGAGTCAGACAAAGAAATGAAAACAGAAGTGCACACACAGTTTAGTCTGGTTTACCGAATGGAAACATTTTGAGGAGTCACATTAAACTCACACTAATTCTTTAATGCTTCCTGATGACTGGCACTTCAGTCGCTCTTTAATCTAAAAAGAACATTAATTGTTTTCTTAAAAAAAGCATCTAATTTAATCATTTATTTAGGACTTATTCTCACCAGCTGCTTTATCCTGGTCAGGGTCTTTTTGCGCCCCAAAACACTGGGCATTAGCACCAGTAATTTTTTTATCTCCATGTTTTACCACCACTTTATCATGGTCAGAGTTGCAGCAGGTCTGGTTACCTGGGATCACTGGGCACAACGCAGTAACACACCCCACAACACCCTGGACAGGACACCAGTCACCACATTACTGGGACTTAGAATGTACAATCATCTATCTACTGCACTGTACTACTTACAGACCTTTGACAAGTTTGCTGTTTTGTAGCCCAAGTGGCCTGCACAGATCCCTGACAACAACGCTTCTGAACACCTCTGAGATTAACTGGAACGTCCATTGTGAGCCAGACCACGGGAAGGTGGGTAGTGGGGCAATGCTATACTATTACCTGTGGTCTTAATATGGGACGTGCAACTTGCTCAGGTATCTATACAGTGTAGAATTAGCCTATATAACATAACTTATTAATTATTTCTGTGCCATATAGGACAATAAAATAAGATGTATTTTCTGCCTGACATGTTCAGCTATAAGCTTTATGCACATGAACATGTTAACACCTTCAGATATAGCTTCCTCACACCTCAGGTATTTATAACCTGTGGAAACAACTATAGCCACTCCGATACATGCTTTTCAAAAGTACAGGAGTGATAAAGTAAGCATGCTTCTCTTTAACTAAATGTATTTAAGCTGTACCATAGATCAAATTAACATCTGCACCTATGTTTTTTTTCTATTCCATCTTTGTAATAATGTAAATCTCCATACTTCATGACCTTGCATGGAACTTAAACATCAGGGCACAGCTGGGAGGATCATATTAACTATAATCCAGATAAATGCATGACATCAGACCCTGTGAGACCTAGTTAAATAAAAAGAAAGGTACCAGAGAGCAAAGATCTTTAGGAAGAAGCAGCAAAGCATCTACAGAAACTGCTAATGACTTAAAAAGACAAAGCATCGCTGTCAAAATCAATGCATGTCTTTACTAAGAGATCTAGTTTGAGGCAAGACACTGTCACATGTACTTGGCTTCACTGAGGAGAGATGGAGATAGGATAGAGCAAAATAATTGATGACACTACATGTGTGTGTGTGTGTGTGTGTGTACACTTGTTATAAAAGGTCAAATCTCACTTAAAGAGGACTCTGATAGTCTGACACTTACAGAGGTAAAGAGACACCGCAGGCACTCAGACACGTATGCGCAAATGCACGTTCATAATGTCCAAAAGTTTACATACACTTGTAGGAAACATTAAAACATGATGTTAAAATCCTAATAAATAAATAAATGTAGGAAATGCATGATTGAAATGTACGTTAGTGTAAAAAAAAAAACACTTTCATGAATTGAAGTTCTTTTATGAGTTTCTATTGTGGCTTTTCTGAAAACATATCAAATGAGTCAAATATATTCATACAGCACACCTTATACATTTACATTTTCGGCATTTAGCAGACGCCTTTATCAAAAGCGACTTACATTACAGTTACAGTATACAGTCCGAGCAACTGAGGGTTAAGGGCCTTGCTCAAGGACCCAATAGCAACAACCTGGCAGTAGTGGGGCTTCAACCAGCAACCTTCTGATTACTAGTCCCAGTACCTTAACCACTAGGCTACTGCTTGCCCTAAAAACAAAGCAATATATAACTTATATTTTAATTTTAATTTATATTATAACATATCTTTTTCATCTCTTTTCACCTGGATTAGCTGAGTTTAAGCCAACTTGTTGGTTTGCTTTAACTTGATCTAAGGTCCAGTCAGGGCTTAAGCTAGACCATTTTAATTTCAGCCTAATTTAGATTTCAGAAACAGTTTTGACTTGTGTTTTGGGTCATTGCTCGGCTAAACACCCAACTGTGTTTAAAATGTATAGATTTTAAGGGCTTCTTCATTTTTCTTCATTTTCATTTACTTTCTGACTGGGACAAGTAAAACAGCCCCAAAGCATAGTACAACCACAATCATGCTTAACAGTAGGTACAGTATTGTTGCTTTTGAATGACTCATGCTTTTCAACAAAACATACTTCTGTTTTAGTGGTCAAATAATTTTATTTTTGTTTTATCTGACCTTAAAAACGCTCTCAGAATAAACTTTAGGTCAAGCATTAAGTAAACATGACAGCAACTAAACCCATGGTAATGATGCAAACTTACTTAAATGTGAACAGTCAAGCATTCAATGAGCTTCTATTTTCTGCAGCTTTTCATTGGTTCCTGGATAGTAACTAAACAACCAGACATTGCTTTTAAGCATGTAGCAGGGTTTTTTGTGATCTGATGAAGAAACCACTGTTCCATGAACTTTGTACTTTCCAACAATTGTTTGTACAGAGGATCTTCTGACTTGAAGTTTCTCTGAAACATCTCCAAATAACATCTTCAAAAGTAAACACTTGCCGCCTTCTGAGCTCTGTACAGAGCTTTTGACACTTTGCCCCTATAACACTTGTAGCTCAATGTAACAGAAGCAGTCAAACTAGCCCTATTTATACCAGCTACGGTCAATAATTCCTTACAAGCAAACTGGAAACAACCTAATTATTAATCTAAGTAGCTGTATGTTTATTCCTGACTCAGCTGATTCAGTTCTATGAACATATATATGATTATTAAGTTAGGAAAGTAGAACAGCTGCAGAAATAATTTTAATCCCAATGCTGTCATGACACAGATGTTTCCTACAAATGTATTTAAACTTTTGATTTTACTGTATGTTTATTGCACCCACACAAACTAAAATGACTCAAAAATGACTCAAAAAGGCCAGTTCACAATAAGAACCCAATCAGCAATGGTGTGCAAATTTCACTTCCTCTTTATGAATAAGAGGAAGGTATTATTTGGTCATATAGACTGCATGCAGTAACTCACTGAGCCATTTTTCATTAGCTCTGAATGCTAACGATACCTCAATTCAGCCTGGCAAGTTACTACACACATTTACAACGTCTGTGCTAATTCTTTTAGCCATTGTAACCCTGAACATGGTCCTTCCCAGCATGGTTGTAGTCCACACACATAACACCAATTCTTAGCATGTATGGGTGTGTAGTGTCCTGTATTTTACTTTGGAGGTCCTTAGTTCAGGAAACCTGTACACATCAGCTTTTAATAAACACAATGGGTTTGACGCAACTCACATGAGCGGTGTGTGCGCCTGCAAGGTGTGTCTATGGGTCATTTTGTCCCAAATATTTTACAAACCTAGCAAGAATGAAAAGGTGTGTGTGTGTGTGTGTATTTGGCCTAAAATATTTGGACACCTGGCCATGAGCTTGCTGGACATCCCATTTTAAAAACTAATGGTATTAAAATAGAGTAACCTCTATGTGCTCTTTTCAGCTATATACAATGTGACATAAAATCATGACTAAATATTTTCACCCTTGATTCTAAAAGAAACCCCAAAATTCCCCTAGTGTAGATTAACCATGCAGACATTTCTAAAGACAGGCAACTGAAACCTAAAGCTGAAGCTTGTAGTTAGAGGAAAAAACACTACACAAACAAAACCCAGCTCAGTCTATAGAGAAATTAAATTTGTCAGAAATCGCTAGCAGTCGTATGTTCATTAATGACATTTGATTTTTGTAGCTAGGCAACACCTCCATACATGACATTTACCTACTAGGCCAAATATCATGGCTTACGGGAGCGCACACGCACACTAATGTACACACTGATGGTCCAGGCTTGGTACACTTGACTTTCTCTTCATGCAATGAGCCAAATATGTAATATAATGCTCACAGATCACTAGCACTGGCCACTGATCTGCTAGTTAAGCTTCGACAAGGCCTTGTTTAAACACAGTCCTATATTTTCCATGGAAAACCCACATGGGTGTTGGGTAAGCATGCTAAACATACATGCATTAATCACAGAAACCTCTTTACATCTTTACATTTATCACAAAATTTTCAAAGATTTTTGAGGTCTTAGATGTCTGCTTGTTTTTTCCCCCAATTTTTCTCCCTAATCTAGTTGTATCCAATCACCATGATTGCATTACGCTACTCCTCTACCGATACTACTCTCCACTGCTGACTGAGGAGCACCGCAACTGACACATGCCCCCTCCAAACACGTGTGCAGTACCGACTGCATCTTTTCACCTGCACGAGGTGAGTTCATATGCAGATCAGCTTTGTGTACGGAGAGCCACACCCTGATCACACATTATTCCTCGACTCTGTGCAGGAACCATTAATCAGCCAATAGAGGTCGTAATTTCATCAGTTATGAGCAGTCCCTTGTCGGCTTCACACCCTGTATGAACAACACCCAATCGCTCTTTTATGTAGGCGCCCAGCCTGCCGGATGGCAGAGCTAAGATTTCGAACACGTCGTTTCTTGTGTGCTAGCGTGTTTTACCGCTTCTTGTTTTTTTTAGATAAATTGATTCATTCTTCCTCCATCATTACCCATGAATATTAAGTATTAGTTTTGGAGTGCTTACCACTATAAAAGAATGTATCGCTCACTGGTGTTTCTTCTATACTCCACTTCATTCAGAAGGTACTTAATTCCTATGGAGAAGAGCCAGTGTTGCTACTAGCTACACCTGACACCAGTTTCAGTTGGTGTCATGGCTATAGACCGCTGTACCAGCTGGTACTTTTTATTTGCATGTAACTGCACCAAAACATATGACAGTAATCTGCTTCAGCTGGATCCTTTAGGTCGATCTGTCAAGCCCGTGGGGTGGTTTTGTCACTGCTCAGGTGCTGAAAATTTGTGGTGTATTGCCAGTCCATGAGCCTCTTCTCAACATTACTTTCAGATGCCTTACATAGGATCAGAAAGCCCTGTCCCTTCTTAGTTTCCAGTCAGTTCTACTTGACTGGAAACCATTTAAATATTTCAAGCAATTAAGGGTTAAGGGCCTTGCTCAAGATCCCAACAGTGTCAATGTGCTGGTGGGGCTTGAACCAGCAACCCTTTAATTACTTGTGTAGTCCCTTTAACCAGTGAGTTACCCTGTTTTGCTGTTATCCAGATGCAAGAGTAAAAATAGAGCATTCTTTATTTGACTCCACTTGGCTTTCATCCTCGCACACAAATACACACACACAGAGTACAGCACTAGCTCCAGAGTTCTCTCTCATGACACGGTCACAATAGTTGGAATCTTGCCAGAATATCTGAAGTAATCTGCTTCCGGGGTCATGGCCTTAGCAAAGTCGCCCACCACTTCCTGATGAACCGGCACTGACCTTAAATGTTTTACTATTGCTTTTCCATTTTGTGACACACCACAGCAGCCTAACGTTTAACGTTTACTGTTCCTGCTGCACTATCAAACTTACAAACAACATAGCTTAGCCGCATAATGACTGGAGACGTTGACATTGCAATTCAAGCTAATTTACAATAATATCCATTGCACTAACAGAGCAAAGTGAGCAGATACTTGTATTACTCGTATTATTACCTATAGCATATTTTTATTTGTCTTACACAACTATGGATCCAGTGTAACTTTACATTGGACTACTGCACACTCTGACAACGAGATGTAAACACACACATACCTTGTTCCAAATGGCTCACAACAACCTTGAAGTGCACACTTTGCTAAGATAGTCAACGTTTCATGTTGTACAGGGTGCAAGAGAGTGAGAGCATAGTATAGTGTTATGACACTGACCAAAAGTTCAAGTGTAAAGTGTAAATATCATGATTCTAGAGTCTTTGCATTGACTATGTGTGGGTGGATGCGTCTTTAAACTCTGTGTAAGGACCCTGATTGGCGGAAGAGACGCCTGTGCAGAATGCAGGGGGGAGAAGAGTACAGCGTGTGCTCTCCTTGGATGCAATCTGGTATCTCTCAGCAGCGGAAGACAAAATAGAGTGCGCTAAATCGGGAGGAAAATGGGGAGAAAACGCATAAAAAAATATTACAAAAAATAATAATAATAATAATTCAGTTTTAATGAGCTGCATATATACTGGGGTGTGGTTTCATGCCCCAATGTATGTAATAATGTTATAAAAAAACAACTAAATAAAACATAACTTAATCTAAATTTATTAATTTACTATAGTGTGTATTGCATGGTTGTTTTAAGGTAAAGTTTCCTCACCTTTAAGACATAGCTAGGCATTAAGTAGTAAGTCTCAATTCATATGACAGCATTGTTGCAGTTTTTTGCTGACATTCCTCCAATATAAATAATAATTAAAGACGGACAGAGACTGATTATGGTCAGCCCCACTAAAATGTGACTTTTTTATGGTTCTAACCATAGAGAACATTGGGTAAGTGCTGTGTATGAGCTGTAAAATGAATGAAGAACAAACTACATCCTCACAAAATTTCTCATCAACAAAGACATGCATGCACCCACTCTAACACGTTATGTACATTCCTCCTTATAAGGATTTACTCCTAGATTTACATTCCACAAAGTCCTACTGCTTTAGGTCTACAAAGACAGATCTACACACACTCAGCAAAGTTTTGTGTCAGTCCTTAGACACTGTCCTTAGTAAAGTTATACAGCCATCATTTCCAAACCCAAAAATGGTAAGCCAGAGTGACATTTTTACACACACACACTTACACACAGCAAGTCGCTGAGGTATGTGTGGTTAATTGGATGTGTCCGAAAAAATCAGAGGGCCCGCATGTATCAGAGTGACTGGTCTTTTGCTCCCTCAGGGATCACCTGTCCTTACACTTAATGATCTCTTTCTCACAGACTCATCAAAAAGATCTTCCTAGCTGACAGCTTTTATAATCACTGTGCAGTACAGTGCAGTAATAAGGGCTAGAGCTGCCCAGACCAAACAAGCTCAAGATTTGTAAAGGAATATAACCCTATTAATACAGACGTTGCAAACAGAGGTAAAATAGTACACATTTGTCAATAAATTATGTTTCTATGAAAGATGTTTATTAAGGTATAAATCAGATATGTCATTTCATGTTTAACTTCCAGAAAATGTGTAATTTTAATATAATAGTATAATTTAGGGTTACTTTTCAAATATGCACATGAGTTTTGTTCTGTGTTCTCCAGTTTTTTAATGATGATAATAATCTAGGGCAGATGGAATGCTCTTATTTGTCATATATACTTATACATGTGTATGATACATTGAAATTCTTCATTCGTGTATCCTAAGGGAGCTGAGAGGATTTAAGGGCCTTGCTCAAGGGTCCAATAGTGGCTGCATGGCAGAGTCAGGACCCAAAACCTTCTACTTGGTAGACCACAGCTCTACCAACTAGGCTACCGCTGTCCCAATAAATGAAATCTTATCAAAGTAAAAACGAAGGCTGCCGGCTGAATTCGAGCTGGTACTTTCCAATAGTTTCATTCATTCAGCAGCTCATTTTAATAGAAATGTTTTAGAACTTTATAACTTTATAGTTGTAGATGTATTATCTATTTTTATAGTAAATGTGCACACCATATTTCATCATTTCTGAAGCTGTGGGACACAAACACAAATAGGAATTGAACCCAGATTGCAGAGACAGAACAGAAAGAGATAGAGAGACTATCACCTCTGAAGTACATGAGCTGAGTGATTACCGTTTAATCAATAAAGCCCTGTTTCCACGACAACCCTGATCTCCTGTGCCATGGCCTCAGACACAATGACTGTTTCACTGTGTGTGTTTATTCCTATTGTCTCTGGGTGAATAATATAACTGGTATACACCGGTCTGACTGTAAACAGCTTTGTTGCTAAAGCCACTGAACCATATACCCTATAACACAAAGCCATGATAATCCACACAAAACATGCATTTATAAATTAGCTGAGGTCCAGGATGGACACACACTAAGGAAAAAGCATTATTATATCTCATACAGCAAACTTATGATTTGCTTTTTTCTAAACATTCATCCAAATCTGGGTAGCACTGTTAGTGAGACCTACCCTCTGGTTACTGTCTGTCTGGAGTTTGTTGCTCATGTGGTTTTCTCCAAATTCTATGATTCTTCTCCCACAACCTAAAAACATGTCAGTAAGTGCAGAGCTAAGTGAGAGTATGGTGTCCTTTAATGTCCAAGAGGTATTTCCACCCTGAGCTTTGATCAACCATCACTGTTTCAGCTTTTTCCTTTCCTTTCCTTGCTAACCCCAGACAGGTAGGTAATTGACACTGGTCTAGACAGCTAAGAGATGCATGACATAGACGTTTCGATTTTCATTAATGTGAACGCTTGTGGCAGATTTTAGTAAAGTGAAGCCACTGCTGCTCAAAGTCAGCCTGATCACAGGTATGATTATGCTTCTGATTTAAATTACATACCTGCTAATGAAATAATAAATAATTTGTTATATATATATAATTATCTGTTATTGCATTGTGCTCTATTTAGGTCATTCTCAGTCATTATCCTTTTTGGAATGTGTGGTATGTACTTAAAATTATATCACTCATACATACGTTATAAAAAAGAGAGATTCTTTTATTACATACTTTAATTCATTAATGGATTATGGCCAGTGTAATCTAAATGAAACACTACACTACTACTACACTACTGTAGAAAATATAAATAAACTATATAAAATGAAACCAGTCATCAGTCGTAAAGCATTGTGTCAGTAAATGAAAGAAATCAGACTTTATTAACTATATAAATTGTTGTTGTCAATATTACTCACTCACTCACCCACTTTCTTAACCGCTAATCCAATCAGGGTTACGGGGGTGCTGGAGCCTATCCCAGCTTTTCAGTGGGCACAAGGCACACAGTAACACACTGGACGGGGTGCCAGTCCATTGCAGGGCAGACACACACACAAACACACACCCATTCACCTATAGGGAACCTATATGTTTTGGACTGTGGAAGGAAACCGGAGATTCCGGAGGAAACCCATGCAAACACGCGGAGAACATGCAAACTCCACACAGAAAGGACCGCCCCGCCTGGGGATCGAACCCAGGACCTTCTTGCTGTGAGGCGGCCGTGCTATCCACCAAGCCATCGTGGTTGTCAATATTAATGAAATAAAAATGCTATTTTAAAAAATCCTTTATTAAACATAATATATTTTAAATTGAAATACTTCATGACATGGCTAGTAACCACTGATGTTTATAAATGTTATGTCTATCACTTGAGGGCAATTAAGAGTTATGAACCACTGAGTAGTGTAAAGAAAGAAGAGATACAATGTGTTTATGTTTAATGGCTGCTCAGTTTAAAGTGTATGCGAAATAGGTATTTACGAACCTAAAGCTTATGCATAAAGACTTAAAGAGAAAGAAACTACAAACTACAGACACACAGTTTGCAACATGATTTCAATGTCATCTGAACTCTGTACTACTGATACTTTAAATACCTTTTCAAATAAAAAAACTATTCAATTAAATTTGCAGGTAACTCAAAAGAAAACCACCGATTCATGCACATATAAAATCTTAGCTTTTGGTCAACTAATCAAAATTCATTTGGAGGTTTTCATATGCACATATGCTGGCTTTGACCTAAATACTATGGGAAGGATGCATTGGGCACAAAAATCATCATGAATGGAAAAGATTAACCTCTAACCCCCTTCTTATGCATGGTTCAGGTATCTGTATAGGGAACAAACACGATGGTTTACTGCAGCATGCAATAAAGCTGTCTACTAATCCTCGGGTCAGAGACTGAGCCTGCTAGCAGACATTAATCCCTCATGTTTATAAATTAATAACCAGCTGGGGTCACAAGATCACCAAGACACACTGTGCTGCAGTAAACACACTGTGCTGCTTAATCCATCTCTGTAGGGTCCTACGACGATTCCTGGTGGCATGGTCAAGCCTGTGAGGATGATGTGATGGGCGGTTTATCCCAGAGCAAAAACAGAAAGTTATAAACATCTGTATTTTGCAAACTGCCAAAAAAGACTGACCACACTGTATAATGCATCATATTTTTTTGTTTATTTCTTGCAGTTAGGTTGGGCACATAAGACATGCAGAAGTGAGCAAGTAAATGTGTGTGTGTGGAGTGAGGGTGTTGTGAATGTTCCGGGAACATTAGGTTGATGGTCATGTAGAAAAAAATGCAGAAAAAATTCTCCTGGTTCACCTATGCACAGTCATCCAGAGGAGTCTAGACGTGGTCAGCATCTCTAAGGCTAAAGACATTCTCTAAATTTAATAGAGTGATTAGGTTGTGATTTAATTAGGACAGCGAAGAAGCTTAGCTCTAAATGATAGCTCGAGCACAGCACACGCTGTCTGAGCTGCAGACTAAATGACACCGGGTATGTTTAGGTCTTCTTGCTTTTCTTCTTGCGAGACCCCTCTTTCTCTTCGGAGATTTCAGTTTCAGGCTCTAATTACTCTCATTACTCCAGGCATATCGGGTTTTGAGGCTAGTAAAATCTAATTGTCAGCTGTTCAATTTTCCGTCTAGGAGCTGGGCGAGTTTGTTTTCCACTCTGGATTTGTAGGTGTGTCGAGCAGGGCTGAATCATTGTGGTGTGTTTAGAAAAAAGGTTTTGTGAGGCTGAAGCCACAGACGTTCCGTCGGTAGATCAGAGACTGAAGGAAAAAGCTTTCAGAAGTGAAAACCCTTCCCACATCCTTTTTAGCCAACACTGCCCTACATCATCCCCCTTTCTTCCTGTTGTTCAAATCCCCCTCCGTTCATCATCACGTAGTCCTGTTATCTTATCACTAGCAACTCAGGTTTGGAACTGGGACTTATAAAAATCCTTATCATGTGTTATTCTAATGTCATTCTTTCTTTCTTTTTCCCAAAAATATGTTAAGGTGTCTTGTTCCTACTCTATACTTAGGTCTAGATTAAATGCTGTTGACTCCAGGTGTAGGCCAGAGACTTATGAACATATAAACACACACACACACACACACACACACTCATAGTTACACCGACCATGTGAGTCTCACACGGATATCTCATGGTTGCATCCGCCCCTCCTTTCACCCTGTATGCTTTTACTTCACCTCTCTATTTCTTTCCTGCTGCTCTCCTCACTCCCTGTCCTTCTATTTATCTCATTTTTATCTCCGCTTTCCAGGTTGACCACTCCCTTTTTTCTTTTTTTAATCAACCAGGCAGCTACCTGACCCAGACTCTCAACTTTGCATTGACTCTCAACAAATTTTGCATTTTTGCTATGTATGGCACCGTCTAATCCATGATCACTTTTCACCCATTCTGCTATCTATGGCACCGTCTAATCCATAATCACTTCTCACCTATTCAACAAGTCCACATACGTTCAGAAAAAAATCCTTTCAACTCTTTTCAGCAACATCAACATTTAGTGTTGTGCTTCTTTAATTAAATTAATATTCTGACTGTGTATGTTTCAAATCCTGTGTGACTGCCAACCTAGGCAAGCAGATGCCAGGCAGAAGCACTGCGTGGGCCTGGCACAGCCACACTGAACAGCAGAAAGGCCAGGGCCAGGCTTTCAGTAGTCATGGGCTTAAGTCATTGCATGAATGCGGCTAGTCAGTAAACGCAACACAAAGGAGACAGAGGCTGCTTGGCATGCAGGCGGCAGCGACATGCAAGTAACACTGCAACACTTTACTATTTCTGAGTAAAACGTGATGAAACGGAAACAGTGATTCAAACTGAGACACACCGGAGCTGTAGGTTTCAGTGTGTGAGAAAGTATGAGTATTTATATGTATTTGATTTATTTTATTTGATTTAATTGATTTTAATGGTTAAATCCATTCAGATTTGTTGCTATATCAATGCTGACAACTAAATTTGCATGAAAATTATAAACAAATCTGACTTGGTTATAATCTGATTAGCATTTACACTTTACAACCACTTATTTAGGTCTAAATGAATCAGTATTCAGATTTCTTTCAGCTGTTTAAATTCTACGCAACTATTTGATAGGGCAGCAATAGCTCAGTGGTTAAGGTACAAGACTAGTAATCAGAAGGTTGCTGGTTCAAGCCCCACACCTGCCAGCTTGCCACTGCTGGGCCCTTGAGCAAAGCCCTTTTTTGGATAAAGGTGTCTGCTAAATGCTGAAAATTTAAATTTCTAGGTACAGTGGTACCTTGAAACTCAACATCAATTGGTTCTGGGACTGGAAGGCGTTGTTTAAAAGGCGTTGAGTTTCAAGGTATTTATTCCCTTGAGGATGTATGGGAAACCTGTTAATGCATTCCATGGTCCGGTGAACTTGCATATATTTTAGGCTTATGTAAAATAATGGGGTTGTTTTTGACACTTATACACTGAAAATACAAATATTTAAAAATAAAACACTGAAATACAAGCTGATTTTTACAGTTTCCCAGAACCCTGAGCTACAGGTTTAAAAGTGAAACAGTGAGGAAAATCCAGATAAACACAGATCCATGTGGATACTGTCAGAGTGGATCTGACGGTTATTCCACACAAATGCAGATTTGTCTCATATTCGCACTTAAATGACGTACTACCGTACCGCTCAAGCCGAGTGCTGAACAAAGAGACCGTTCATTGTTAATTTGAAATGAAATAAATAAATGTTTAAAAAACAAACTGAACATGTTGAGTTTAAGAGAAACGTTGAGTTTAAGGGTACAAATTTATTTTAAAGATTTTGAGTTTAGGGGACGTTGAGTTACAATTTAGTAGCATTGATACTATGTATAATTCATAAGGTAGTGTAGATCTTGTTGACTGTTTCAAGGCAAGGTCTAATCCTAAATTCATTCATTTACACATTCATTCATCAACTATTTCATCCTGAGTCAGATCACGATGGGTATGACTGGGTGCAAAGAAGGAAATACAGGCGATTGTATGACAACACACTTTCTTGTTTACTCACTCACTCAAACCCTATTGCAATTTCGAGCAGCCAGTCTACCTACTGGAGGAGGAAAGTACCCAAGGGAACCCATACAGAACCAAGCAGAACAAACAAAACTCTTCACAGACAGTAACTGGTGGTGAGGTTTAAAGTCTGGTCCACAGAACTGTGGAGCTGTGTGGCACCTACTCTAACTGCTGCCCCTTCATGCTGCCCCTTATTCAAAACACTATAACAAGCTGTAGCCTAGTGGTTAAAGTACTGGACTAGTAATCAAGAGGTCGCTGGTTCAAGCCTCACAACTGCCAGGTTGCTGCTGTTGGGCCCTTGAGCATGGCCCTTAACCCTCAATTGCTCAGACTGTAAACTGTAATGTAAGTCGCTCTGGATAAATGCCAAAAATGTAAAATGTAAATGTAACAAATTACTACACAACCAAATTGCTGTTACTATTTTGCCATATTAAGTTTTTTTTGTTTGTATAAATGCATATATGTAGTGGATTTATTAATTAAATGTATTTATTTTTATATTTACCACTGCTTTATCCTGGTCAGGGTTGCAATGGGTCTGGTTTCCCCTGAATCACTGGTTGCAATGCAGTAACACACCCTGGACAGGACGCTAATCCACTGCAGGAACCTCAGCCATCCCCACTCAGCCAGAAATAGCCAATCACGTCTGTATCTAAATGCCCAACTGGACGATAGCACATCTGGGGATTCGACCCTGGATCCCAGCAGTAGTGGGCTAGCTTATTTTACCACTGTTACCACTGTGCCACCAGAACACCTTTACTGAATTTAATAAAGGTAAAGCTAATAATTTAAATTAAAGTAAGAGGTGTGCAGGTTGAAGCCTAAGGTCGTCAGTGTTTAGGATACACTTCCTTTTTTCCCCTCTGAAGGCTTAAAAGTGGGGCAGTGCATCCTGGCTAGGTAATCTCGACTGAACACTTCCTGGTTTTGTTTAAATGACCGAGGGACACATTTTAAAGGCCAAAAATACACAGACTACTGCAAATGGACAAGGTTATTCACTAAGGTCAAAACAGACACAAATTCTAGTTGACAAATAAATATGATGGGCAGATTTGTCAAGTCTGGATGAATGTATTATGTACTTTCTTACTGACAGTATATACAATGTTATGTCATGTCATCCCTTCATTAAAGCAGAAACAATAACAATTCAGTTCCTAACTCCGCCTCGGTTGACGTTCAGTCTAACATGATTTTTAAGTCGCTCAACAACCATCATTCCTGGCATCGCCATCGGCTTTTAACATCACAATTAACACACTCACCCGTTACCTTTTATACCTTTTTTGTAATTATAAATTCAAACAAAAGCGAGAGAAATAATGCCATTTCCTCCTTTAATTTCATTCATGAGCACTCTTTTATAGTGACCAGGCTCTCTCTCTTGGATCCATTAGTCAAAAGCATCAATTTGTCTTCACAAGTCTCTTTTTTGTTACCTTTGCGGTATCACTTAATGTCTAAATAAAAGCACAGTTTAGGAGTATGAGATGTTAAATGTCAGATGATAAATTGCATGTTTAATCTTGTTTTTTTTTAAGTGCACCATTTGTTAAAGCCACAATATTTTAAACTGATTTGGCTTTAGACTTCATGTATTCCATGTGTAGTATTTTTTTATACACTGATCAGCCAGAACATTAAAACCACCTCCTTGTTTCTACACTCACTGTCTATTTTATCAGCTCCACTTACCATATAGAAGCAATTTGTAGTTCTACAATTACTGACTGTGGTCCATCTGTTTCTCTACATGCTTTGTTAGCCCCCTTTCATGCTGTTCTTCAATGGTCAGGACTCTCCCAGGACCACTACATAGTAGATATTATTTAGGTGGTGGGTCATTCTCAGCACTGCAGTGATACTGACATGGTGGTGGTGTGTTAGTGTGTGTTGTGCTGGTATGAGTGGATAAGACACAGCAATGCTGATGGAGTTTTTAAACACCTCACTGTCACTGCTGGACTGAGAATAGTCCACCAATCAAAAATATCCAGCCAACAGCGCCCCATGGGCAGCGTCTTGTGACCACTGATGAAGATCTCAAAGATGACCAACTCAAACAGCAGCAATAGATGAGCGATCGTCTCTGACTTTACATCTACAAGGTGGACCAACTAGGTAGGAGTGTCTAATAGAGTGGACAGGGAGTGGACATGGTATCTGATACTGTGTCTGAGCCACTAATACCAGCACAACACACACTAACACACCACCACCATGTGATTTTCACTGAAGTGCTGAGAATTATCACTGCTCTGTGGAGGTCCTGACCATTGAAGAACAGCATGAAAGGGGGTTAACAAAGCATGCAGATAAACAGATGGACTACAGTTAGTACTTGTAGAACTACAAAGTGCTTCTATATGGTCAGTGGAGCTGATAAAATGGACAATAAGTGTAGAAACAAGGAGTTATTGTGTATGTGTGTACAGTACAATAAAATTCTTTTTTTGCATATCCTATCTTGTTTGGAAGCTGGGGTCAGAGTACAGGGGCACCCAATGTACGGCGCTCAAGGGCCCAACAGTGGCTGCACAGCAAAGCCTGGATTTGAACCAGAAATCTTCCTAAGCTCTACCCACTAGGCTCTGATTTTTACTAACCTCGCAATCAGACAGAGAAAGCCGCTGCTAATTGTCTGTAGGGAAGTTTTGCATGCTCTGCTTTCATTTGTATGTATTTTCCCAGTTTTCTCACACCCACCAAAACCATGTAAAATTGGAAAATTATAACTCATCTTTGGTATGAGTGAGTGTGTGTTGCCATGCAATGGACTGGCACCTCGCCCTGGCTCCCAATTACGCCAAGTGTCTCAGGGTGGAGCTGGAACCACTGCAAACCTTTCCAAATCAGTAAATCTCATTTTATTTCATCATCCTCAACCAATTTATCCTGGTCAGGGTTGCAGCGGATCTGGTTCTGGAATACCCTGGACAGTGAGTCAATCCATCATAGGGATTCATCACCCACTCTCAGATCTAGCCAGTCATGTCTGTGTAGATTGGATCCCAGATCTCAGAACTGTGGTGGGCTAGCGTAACAGACCACTATTCCACCCGAGCACCTTGCTCTTCAGAAAAAAGATGAATAAAAATAAAAAAATCAAATGAATTTAATATTTAACAAAAGAAATGTAAGAGATCTGCAACCTCTGGTTTCTTTCTTTTTGATTTCTGGCCCATTTCTAACTTTTTTCTTCAATTTTTGTTGTCTGTGTTCCTAATGACACTTCGCTCTATCTAGAACACTCTCTCTCTCTCTCTCTCTGTCTCTCTTTGGTCTTCTCTTGTAAAACACATCCAACACATGATGTGTACCGAGATCTTCTAACCCTGCACATAATCAAACGCACTTTAGCTCGTCTGTCTCCCCCGCTCGCTCTTTTTGTCTCTTTCTCTTTTGTCAGGTGTTATTTATGAGTTGTGCTGTGGAATTCCTGCAGGCTCGCAGCACCTGTTCTGGTTGGACCGGGACACGAGGGGCAGCTGCCAGGCTCTGAGAGTGTGAAGGAAATGTTAAAAAAGCGTTTTGATAATGTTGTGTGAGCATCTGAGGAGGCCCAAAAACATTAAAGGAATATTGAAAAAGCACAGTGGATTTGTTCAGGGAGGCTGGAAGCGGCGGGGGAGTACTGAGAAGCCATTGTGAGGAGCTAGAAAGAGACTAAGAACATTAAAGCACTGTTGTGAAAGCACTGTGAAAAGCATTGTAAAGGTGGTGTGAAAATGTCCAGGCGCCCCGAACAATGGCACAAACAGTACAAGTCGTGTCTGAAAGTAGGCAATCTTGTCAAGCATTAGTCTTTTTTTACTGCACAGACTTGGACAGAACCACAGATCCAAAATGTGTGAATTATTTTATAATTTCTTAATTTTAGTGCTAGTTGCCCAAAATAACAAAAACAGAAATCTGACATGATGTGTTTTAGAATTGCAAATGCACCATATTTTTAGGGACAGTCCTTAAAAGTCATCTGCTTAATAAATTCAGTGTTAAGTCAAGTTAAGATTTGTGTCTTTCCGCATTGTCATTTTGGCTGGCAAAGGGGGCACGGAGGAGCAGAAGATTAATGTGTCAGTCTCTCTTGATTGACACACCTCACTAGTGTTAATTTGCTTCAGGTAGAAGTTTTTCTACATATCACTGCTCTCTTTCTCTCTAAAGCCATGATAAAGAGCTGGTCAGTCAAGTAAACTCAGCCTATTGTTGCAGCTTTTTGGGCCTCATGATGGAACTGCCCTGGGAGAGCAGACCCCACTCGTAAATCCACATTATGCACAGGCTGCACCAGTTGGTGGGATAGGCGTGGTGCTCGAACATTGCCAGAACCAGCAGGTTCTGAAAGTTCTCTGTTTTAACTTTTTTCTAGAGTTGGCTCATCAGTCAGACAAAGCATCCTGTTCTTAGCTGTGCATGATCCCTGTGTTATTCACTCCCTATGTTGCAAGCTGTGGGTGATTTTGTGTCTTAAAATTTTACTTTTTTTCTGTTATTTTTGGCCACCTTATTTATTTGTCTTTATCCCCTTTTTAGTAGCTGCTTTTTGGCCACAGTGTTGTTCTACCTCAATTAAAACATTTCCACTTATGCACTATTTTCATTCTTGTAGGTGTCAGCTTGAAGGTGTGAACTTGTAGGTGTAACCTTGTAGGTGTTTCTGAATCATGAGATATGTCCAGCCACATTACAGCAGTGTGTGCAAAAGATGGAAAAATTTTTTATATTGTCAACTTTGACCATGTTTTTGCACGACTTTAATTCATAGTCTTATATCCATATTGGTATAGGTAGTTATTTCGTATGAATCATCAGCAACAATAAGATTGGTTACAAAATGAGGTGCAGCTTTATTATTTTTTTCTAACCGTTTTATTCTGGTTAGGATACGGTAGGTCTGGTATCACCTGGAAACACTAGCTACAAGGCAAGAATACACCTTGGACATTGATCTGGATGAATAATGGCCTACATTGTATTAGCTCATTATTATTAATACATTACAGATTTTTGATTCCTATTCTAATAACTCATGTTTGTTGAAACAGTGTATAATAGTGTATTAGAATATTGTGCGGCACAGTTTCTTTTTCTCTATCTGGACAACGATAATGTAGGCGCAACCTTTTTAAGGGACAATTTGATCCTCTTTGTAACCACTACTGCTACATAAACACTTTTAATCTGGTAGGCATTTTTACACCTGAATACACACATATAAATATGTGAGATTTAATAGCCACAAAAAGCTGAGACGAGGGAACTATTACAATAACATTCCCTTTTACAGTGTCCAGTAATCATTTTGGAAGTAAGGATTGTAAAACACTTGACCTGCTCACCAGACGGGGCTCTCTATTGATGTACATGTTGCTTCACAATGAGCCTCACAGCACTGCAATGATACCAACAGGGAAAATAACATAGAAGTGGGTGTTGTACAAGTGTATCAGGTGCAGCAGTGTTGTTGGGATTTGTTAACACTTCAGTATCAATGCTGAAACTGGAATACTGCTCCAACAAAAACTATAAATCAAGCACTTATGTGAACAGAAGGTGTACACTGATAAAAAATAGTTTTAGTCTTTAGAAATCCTCATACAAGTGCTGACACAGTATGTGTTCCCAATAAAAAGGCCAGTAAGTTTACACACTATTAAAAATCCCAACAACACTCCTGCACCTGGTACACTCACAACAGAACACACACTATCATGTTATTACCACGTTAATGTCATTGCCATTCTGACAATTTTTCACCACCATGTTATCCCCAATTAAGGTAGGATGTGCGCAGGTTAAAACCTTTGCTAGGAAGGACAACATTAACCAGGACACACTTCCTTTCTTTGTCAAGAGAATCTCAATGTTTGCGTCCTGGATAGGTAATCTGTCCTTCCTGTTTTTGTTTCCAATAGATGAAGGACACTTTACAGGGCAAAAATACATGGACTGTTACAAATCATAACTGGACATGGTTTTGCGACATGGCTCAGTGGCACAGCAGGCAGTGGTGATTTCACACAGCTCCAAGGCCCCCAGGTTTCTGGGTTTACACCTTACACCTGTTAAAAGATGCCTAAAAGTAGCTACTCTAATGTATCTCTAGGTGCAAAAAACTGTATGAATGGATGATTGCTTACGATGGATTGGAGGCTGTCTAGAGTTTATTCCCTTCCACCTACTCTTCTGACCCTCTCAACTCTTACAACTCTGCATGTTTTACTTAATTATGTATTAATGTTGATTAATACATAAATAAATATACTGTATGTCTCAGGGTTTTACATTCAGGCAACAGTAGGGACAGATTTGTCCTGTATATACATTTACAGTAAAAAAAAGACAGCTGCAGAAAGAAATAGAACAGCTGCAGCTAGATAGCATCCTAAACATCATATTACAGTGACGGACTGTACATAATAATAATAATAATAATAAATTCAACTTATAAAGTGCCTTTCACAGTACCCAAGGACGCTTTACATAAAAGTCATAATTACAGACAAAAAAAGATCAAACAGAAACAGAAGAAGACAAGTGAAAGTGCTGAGTAAACACGAACGTTTTTAAAAGAGATTTAAACTTAGAGAGAGAGGAAGAGAGACGAAGAGGGAGAGGAAGAAAGCTCCACAGTGTAGGGGCAGCAACACTAAATGATCTACCACCCATGGTGGTCAACCTAAACTTTAGAGCAACCAGGAAAGCAGCATCTGACGACCTTAACTTGCGAGAAGGGACATAGCGGTGTAGAAGATTAGCCAGATACAAGGGGGCCAGACCATGAAGTGCCTTGACTGGGAGCCAATGGAGTCGTTCTAATAGCGTGGTGATATGCTCATGTTTTTAAGATTGGTTCAGAACTCGAAACAGTACATGAAATAGTCCTACAACTTTTTACTTCATTAACATGTACAGTATATGCATCTTATTTATTTTTGTTAGACTGTAGAAATTTGTGACGCACTACTTTGTGTCTGCAACTGAATGTCGTATGGTTTAAAACTCACCTGTCATTGAGTGAATAGTATGCACTAAGCAATGATCACAAAAACACTGGTCGCAACCCACTGATTTAAATAGTATACATACTTTAAACCTGTGGTTCTTCTACTTTTAAGCATTGATAGTGACAGAGTGACATACCATCTAACAATCACTGCCTTAAACTTATTTTACCATATTTACCAAGTGTGTGTTTGTAGAGGAATATTATCATTTGTTACATCTATGTTATGACCTTTGTTTTGCTGTGCTTGGTTTTGGGCTCAGTCATCACCTCCGGTTGATGTCGTAACCAAGTAAACAGCAGCACACAGGTGAACAAGGCAAGGCCAGAGTTTATTTTGACTGCAAACACCTGAGTCCACAGCTAAGGACTTTAGCCTATTCATGTGATTTATCAGCAATCACAGTTAAAACTAAAGAAAAACCTGCTTTTGCTAATAAAAAAGCTTGTGGCATTAATCCATGGTTAAATATATAAGCATGTTTATATTTACATCTGTGTACAATACAGTATGAATGTAATTCTTTAAACAGCCTAATAAAAACACCTTTGCTTCATGTCGAAACTGAATCCAGTTGTTTGTACAGCCCCTGGATTAACATGAGAGAGTCTCTAGCACTAACAGGTACCAGGTACACGCAGAGCAAGAGAGTGAAAAAAAATGAGGAACAGAAAGTGGTACGGCTAAAAGAAATAGATTTGTGAAACTCCTGTCCACACACGGTCACGTTGCATTGCAGTATAATTACTCTGCTGAAGGTGAGAAATTCCTGATGAGCTATTTAGCACATGACATCAGAGGAACACCAGATTTAACATATGGGGCGACATAGCATGAACAAACAATTTACTAAACACCTTCTAAACACATTCATCATCATATGACAGGAACAGAGCCAATACAGCATAAACACACAGCCACACTCATGAATTATTCACTGTGCTATTGAATTCCTAGTCACTGTGTATCAAAGGAAAAGCAAACACGATGCTTCACCTGTTTCTGATTAGACAGAAATATGAATAGATAAATAATGAGAGCAAGAAAATCAAGCAATAATTGTAACTTAATCTAATTATAATAAAATAGGATAAACAATTAACGGCTGAATGCCAGACGAGACGGGTCTCTCTCTTTATTTTTCTCCATAAAACAAACCTGTCAAAATCAAATTAAATTTATGTAACAAATTTAAAGTGTGAAATAGGCACTTACCATCAGCTATGTTTGGGTGAATAAAAACACTACAATCACTGATTGTGTAACCCTTCTTACTACGAATTATAATACTATTGGGTAAAAGTCACTTCACATTTGGCCAGTTTCTGCACCAGATAAAGAACTCAAAGTCCAGTTACCTGGTTGTTCCTTAGTAGTGGTTACTTTGCATATATGGTGGGATAACATTTCTGAATATGTATGATGGAGAAAACATTTCATTTCATTCATTAGCTGTGACTGTTTGTTGGAACCAGAGATGATGAATAATGACAAGTTTGCTACATGATTAATACAATAGTGTAAGAGTGACTCAGATCATAACCACAATCTGACTGTTTTATATAGCAGTTATTTTTTACTCAAGTATTTAATGTGTTATGTAGGTAAACTGTATATGAGGCAAGTTGTAGCTTAAGGTACTGGACTAGTAATCAAAAGGTCGCTGATTCAAGCCCCACCACTGCCAGGTTGCAAACTGTTGGGCCCTTGGGAAGGGCCCTTAATCCTCAATTGCTTAGACAATATACACCGATCAGACATAACATTATGACAACCTTCCTAATATTGTGTTGGTCCCCCTTTTGCTGCCAAAACAGCCTTGCAACTGTGATGCACTGTGTATTTTGACACCTTTCTATCAGAAGCAGCATTAACTTCTTCAGCAATTTGAGCTACAGTAGCTCATGGGCTAGCCTTCGCTCCCCACATGTATCAATGAACCTTGGCTGCCCATGACCCTGTCGCCGGTTTACCACTGTTTCTTCCTTGGACCACTTTTGATAGATACTGACCACTGCACACCGGGAACACCCCACAAGAGCTGCAGTTTTGGAGATGCTCTGACCCAGTCGTCTAGCCATCACAATTTGGCCCTTGTCAAACTAACTCAAATCCTTACGCTTGCCCATTTTGCCTGCTTCTAACACATCAACTTTGAGGATAAAATGTTCACTTGTTGCCTAATATATCCCCCTACTAACAGGTGCAGTGATGAAGAGATAATCAGTGTTATTCACTTCACCTCTCAGTGGTTATAATGTTATGCCTAATGGGTATACAGTGTCACAGTACTGCAAGTTGCTTTGGATAAAAGCGTCTGCTAAATGCTGAAAATGTAAATGTTTTTATTTATCGTCACTAACCTCGCTATCCTGATCATTGTAATTTTGGTTCCAATTCATTACAGGGTCTTACACACTCATTTATTCACTTACTTATACCTAAAGGGTGACTAAGCTTAACCAAACTACCTGAACAAATTCAGTATTTTCTGATTTGATCTACTGATGTAATCTATGCTGTAAAGCCCACCATCAAGATAGCAAGTAAACATGAGGGTATCAGTATAGCATTCAAGATCATTGATATACACAGTTCTGTCTATGTATGAGAAAAAAAATCATTAATTATAGCAGTGTAGTGGTATCAGAGCCTATACTGGTCTAAAACACTGAAACAGTGTCAAATCAGACTTTTGAATATTTACTTGAATGTACTTTTATATATGAATGTGTGTGATGACAGCTGATATGACATTTTAACACTGTGATACGTTAGATAAAATGGAATTAACATACCTCTATTTTATGGTACAGAGAACACATGCTGTTAAATTACAGTCAAATTACAGCATGCTGCTGTCCCTATCAAATGGTTACTTCTAATGTACACACACACACACACACACACACAATGACTAAGTGCTTCTTCCTCATCATTGTCTGTAACATATGAATCACCAGTCTGATTTGAGATCTTATTCATGAACTCTGTTCTCTGGGGTTTTGGACAGACTACACTCTGGGATATGTCTAATAGTAAGAGCATATTCAAAAGAATGTCTTTTTGAAAGAAACACACACAGCTTATCATAGTGATAAATCAATTGTCTAACCTCGCTGTAATATAAGTTTACTTCCTCCCCTTCATAAGCAGTATATACATGCAGTGTAATCATAAACCACAGTGGCTTACAACATTAAATGCCAATATGCCAATTATATTCCAATACATTTATGCTATTATTATTTTGTATACCTAACAAGGGTACTGGATTGAATATTGTTTCACAACGGCTTTAAGCTGCAAACTCTGCAAACACCGAATTTCAAAGAGGAAGTTTTGTTACTCCATTGCCTGATTATGCAACATTGTACATTTTTGAACTGACTCTTGGTTTCGACTCAGGTGGAGATAAGAGGCACCAGGCTGAGTGGTGATAACCGTGTGCTGAGAATGAGACTGCATGGGGGCTTTCATTTATGTTTTTACTGATATCAGAGTGCAAAGACTCTCAGAGAGAGAAACACTGTGCTTTATACACATAAATAATTGGGTTTACATGCACACTAATAGTATAATCATTAAATGATTATCAGCCATTACAAAACTACAAGATTCCTGTTATCCCATCATATCGACATAAAACTGACATTCTGACATGTGCTTCTATAATGTGTATTATCAACAGGATAGCCTTAAAGAAATTAAAATAACTGCCCCTTTGCCGGTAGTAAAAAAACTCCTCTGTTGCACTAGGCTCACATATTTGTTGTTGTGGTAATATGGTACAAACACAGTATTTCTCATGGGTATACGTCCAAAACAAAATTGCATTCTCAAAAATGTTTTTATTATAAAAAAACTGTTTGGAATCCATGTTTTCTTCTTTTTCACTACAATAACTGCTGCTATGGTGCAAATTATGCATCAGATTAATGCCTGCCCTCCAGTCATATTAATTCATACTAGATTCGATTCCTGGCTTGTTCTCTGTTTCCGACTGTATGAATGACTGTATGTATTTTCACTTTTAGGCAGAAGTGACAGCAGTGTATAGAGCTTTTGGCTACCAATCAGAAGGGTGTGGGTTCAAATCCCAGCTCTGACATGCAGGCCACTGTTGGGACACTGAGCAAGGTCCTTAACCCTCTCAGCTCCAGGGATGTCATACAATGGCTAACCCTGTAACCCTTGTACTGTACACATGTATATGTCAAATACAAGCATTCCATCTGCCCTTGATTATGATTATTATATGTCTAAAATTACATACGTCAAGACAACCCTACATAACAGACATTCTATTTGAATGAAAAAACACTTAGTCAACTCTGTCAACAAACCAGCTTGGACATTTGTGTGGCTGTAGGTTTGCATTTTACACACCCAAGTCAATAGTAAATAAGGGCCTTTAGATCAGCAGCCCACCTGTTTGAAGGACACCTATTTGGAAAAAAGTGCAACACTCAAAACCATTGTTAAAAACACTGCTCAATGGAGCAGTACAAGAGTGTGTAGTACAAGAACAGCAGGGACATTACCAGCAGGTCCTTCAATTTCTGTACACTGCAAGATGGATAGTCCTACATTGCATTAAAGCATTATCTTTTAAGTGGGTACAGGATGCACAATCACAAGTGGCTGTCCACATGATCTTGGAGAAAACAGAATTAACTAGACCAGTTATACTTATTCCATTGCTCGAATGCCCAATTCTGATGTACACGCTTTTGACAGCTGACAAAAGTTAGCATGGGCACTTTGACTGGCCTGGCCATTTGTGGAAGAATCTGATGCACGTCATCACCAGTATTAAAATTATTTGCAGTTTGAGCCACAATGGCCCTTCTGTTGGTCAGTACCTAATCCCAGTCCTCAAGTCCTTTGGCTTCAATGAGAATTAACCACTCCCGTGAGAATCCCTTGATGTTTTGGAGATACTACAACCCATAATGATGCGGCCCTTTTCAAAGCCACTTGGGTCTTTATGCACAACCTTAGCTGTGACTTTTACAATGCAAGCAATTTAATATTGGGTGACTTTCTGATCACTAGTTCAGTGCCAACAAAGCTAACACTGCCGCCACTACTATCAGCCTAAAATTTAATATGCCCCTGACATATGACGGTGACCATACACATTTGAAAGAGGGCATCGAAACACACACATTCTCTTTAAAGAACACCACATACTATTGTCAAGTGAGGAGTCATTTAGACAGGTGTACACATACAAACTCTCAATCTTCACCTACAGGATTAAGAGGGAGTGAGACAGTGAATAAGACAGAAAAAAGGAAAGAGTGTAAACCTTAATTTCCTGTGTGATGTGGCACTGACCCTCCCCTCTAACCTTGGTGGCCTGTGTCCACACACACATACTGAAGGTTGTAATATATTAGATGAGGTGCCTCTCACACCTATCTATATGACTTACAATGACAGCCAAATAAAGTATGCTGCTTCCAAAAGAGCAGAAATCATCAGCCAGATTCTTCCACACAATATAAAAACAATGTCAGAATAATATCTAAATATGAGTGGAGTGTACAGATGATGAAACTTAAGCTTAAGTGTATGTTTGTATTTCATCACTGTTGTCAAGAGTGTATGTGTATGTATGTATGGGTGTGTGCCTGGGATGTTCCAAACAACATTGTTAACATCCGGTGCTTGCTTTCCAGTCTCAACTCTCTGTCACTAATCACAGCTGGGATAAATAATCCCAAAAATATAACATCACAAAGAATATATGATATGAATATGTGTCTCTGTGGTTAAATCAGCAGCTGTGTGTATCTGTGGGTATTTACATTAAGCATTAAAAGCTGCCTTAAAGGTAAAATAAAAACACTCCTGCTTTTTACAATAACAGTGGCATAAATAACTTGGAATTAAGAGTATGTATCCTTTATGGAAGTACCTAAATGTACCTTTTAAAAAACGATTAAAGGACCACTTCTTTACTAAGCACTTATCTGGAAACCAACCCTGCACTTACTAATCTGTCTTTTAAAAAGAAACAATGAAAAATGCTACCTATACTTTTGCTCTAATGGGGTTTTAGCCAAGTTATGTTGTTAGACTGTCTATTTGCACCATGATAAGGAAATGTTTACAGAGGAAGTCACTAAATTCTGTAAACACAAAATGTACCTGAGTGGTCAGGAATATGTTTTTTGTAACTTATATTTTTTACAAGACAAAGTACATGTACATTATCTTATAGTACGTCATCCTTTGAATTTGAGAATACCACTCGAATACATTGTAGAACTTTTATTTTACACAGTTTTAATCTACATGCACAGCATAGAATGTCATGTATGCAATTAAATGCTTCACTGTGTAAAATGTATATGTTTATGTATAAGTTCAAGGAAAATAAAAACTTCGATTATATCTGGACACTGATTATTGATGACATGTCGAGGTATTCAGGTACACACCTAGAATACAACACTGTTAAAACTGTAGTTGTGCCGAATATTGGTCAGCCTTTACCCTAAAACTAAACAAAGACATTAAAGGGATTCATGTGCATCTTTTTTGCATCAATATTTTGTGTGAGTTGACTGTATAGAAATCAGAAAGTCAAGACATTAATGACTTCTTGTCACCTGTTTACCTGCAAATTTTTTTTTTGGCATTTTTCACTATTTTCCTCCCAATCTAGTCATACCCAATTACCCGATTGCATTACGCTTCACCTCTACCAATACTGATCTCCACTCCTGATTGAGGAGAGCGAGACTGACACACGCCCCCTCCGATGTGTGCAGTAGCCGACTGCATCTTTTCACCTGCACGAGGCGAGTTCATATGCAGATCAACTTTACATATACAGGCACCAACAATCAGCCAGCAGAGGTTGTAATTGCATCAGTTATGAGGTCCTGGCTCTGGCTCCCACCATGTATGAACAACAGCTGAACGGCAAAGCTGAGTTTCAAACCGACGAGTTCAAAATGTCAGCTCTGGTGTGCTAGTGCGTTTTACCGCTGCGCCACCTGAGCACCATTTTACCTGCTAATTTAAACACAAAAGCATGAAGCCATATTATGAACATTTACTTCCTTTTTCTTTGTTTCCATTTTTTGTATTAAAATACAACGAGGTAAGATAATCAACTTAAAAGTCCAAGCAAAGAGGTCAGAATAACTAACAGTATAGTGGAGTAATTAAAGCACTGATACTTAAAGGCAATAGGAAGCTGTATCTCATAACAGAATAGCAATAACTTTCACAAGAATGAAATGTTATGAGAAAGTAACAGGTAGAGTTAAAGAAATGTCACCTGTTTGTTATAATGGTGTACGTGGCATGTTAATTTGAAACTATGGTTAAGCGTTCAGCCAGATTAACTAAATAAGGATTGACCATGTATTGCATGTTCATAAATTACAATATCATCATCATTAATACAACAAAGTAACTAACTGATCAATAAATATTCAGTTAAGTCAGCTACTTCTTCCTGTGAGTAATAATAAAGTCGTAGGAAGTTTCTTTTAACAACACCCACAATACTTCTAGGAAAACAACAAATTATTGTGATAGCCACATTATTATCATATCACTATGCTGCCCATGATACTAAGGATACACAAGGAAACGAGACAAACTAGTTCACTGACCAATGAGGATGCAAAGAACAATTTAAAGCCCACAGAAGGAGAACAATGCTGCATGAATAAGTAACTGATGGACACATGTGCATGCACAACTACACAGAGACACCAGGATGCCTCTATACACCAGCCTCTCTGGCTGTGAAGAATGGGACATATGCAAATTGGAGTCCCGGCATGGGCCGCAGTTTCCCACAGGCCCAAAGAGAAAGAGTGTTCCTCCCCTCTCCGTGCTCTTTCAATGGGCCTTTTCTTCCGCCGCTGAGCCCTCTCTATGGCCAATAGTGGTCCACTGCATAGGTAGCAAAACCCTTTCTCCCTCCCTCCTTAAGCCTTGATGCACAATAGCTCACTTAAGCATTCTCGCACATAAACACACACTGGCCAATAAAGCACGTCCATGCAGGGCTACAAAGGCCTTCATCAGACTTTTGTAAAGAAAAGAGACGGAATAAGAGAGAGAGAGAGAGAGAGAGAGAGAAATAAAGCTCCTTTCTTGCTGGGTCTCTTGCACTTTTTCTATAAGAAAAGGGACGGGGGTAATCATTAATCTCCATTCGCCAAAATCACGAAGCACACTGGAGTGCTATTCACATCCAAAAACACTTCTGTAAGCCCAATTTTATTAATGACGGAACTAATGTATTCTGATATTAGACTGTGCTACAGTAGGGTTTTGTTTGAGGGTTATATTCTAGGGTTTTGTAACACATTAACACCGGTTAACATCAATCCTAAGTATTTACATTCTATTGTAGCCTGATGCGTATTGCCATTGCCTTTGGGCAATACAGAAAAGTACTTTGTTTTTACTCATTTCCCTTTCTGGTCTTTTCAGTAACTCTAATTAACAAAACAAAGGTGCCCATTTTCTTCTGAAGAAAGTTAAACAAGTGGCGATACACAAACTTGAAAACACAAAACCGAACACTTTCCAACACTTGTGCACAAATTTTGGACACGTACATTCTCACACTCAAGCTTTTCTTCATTTGGCGTCCATGTTGTTATGCAAAACATACTAAAAGAGAGGAGCTAGACTGCCAGTTTACAAAAGCCCTTCAATGACACCTCAGCAGGCCGCCAAAAAAGTGACCCTCAGCTCCAGTGCTTCCTCCCCCACCTGACCTCCACATGGTGGGGTAGGCTGCCCTAGAGGGTATGGTCTGAATAGGGGAAAAAACTGAGGCTGCCCCAAGCCGAGATCAATTCCCTGTGTGTGTGTGTGCTGGGCTTTAACACACAGCCAATTTGTTACGCTGGACGCGTTACAATGGCACGGGGGGGAGAGAAAGTGAAGTCATACTTAAGGCAATGCATGGGCGCTCATGCCAAAGGTCACTTCACATCCCCAAGCTACTGTGTCGGAGACTACGAGAGGTAAATATCGGGGAGCAAAACAAAACATCAATAATTGGAGATTTGAGATTATGGAGCTAAACAGTGAGCCAGCAAGGGGAAAAGGGGCGCTGGTTCTCTTTTTCCTGACTCAGCGATTTCAAATAGACTTCGGGAGGAAGTCCCTGAAAGAGGGAAGATAAATGAAGAGTACCTAAAGTTCCTGTGCATGCCAGTGGCAGAGCTTCTAAATGTTAACATATGGCTTTTAAAATGTTCAAACAGCATGTCATCTGAAAGAAACGTGCCCCTAAGACACACCCAACATGCTTCATAACATACACACTCAGTAATACACAGCCAGAAATAGACACACTGGCTTACACACAGTGCTGCAGACTAAGTTGCATAAGCAGGCATGTTTTATGGGTAATCATTTCAGGGATAACCCTTCTTAGTACTGATTTGTACTGGTCTTGGTACTCGTTTCCCGGTACTAGGATAAAAGGAGAAAGTTAAGGCAGTTTAGGCCAGGATTACCAATTCTGTCTACCTATACATGTACAATATAGGGCACAAAGTATGTAAAAGACCTTACCATGACCTTGTTGGGCATCTCATTTCAAATCCATTGGCATTAAATGGAAATGGACCTCCCCCCTTTTTGGCACAAAGTTGATTCTAATGACAGCAACACTCCAACGGTGCGAAGGCTCTGACATTTATCAACCGCACAAAGTAACTTGTGCACTTTTGGCAAAACTACTTTTGGCAACCGAATAATGTATTGCACTTTGTCAATCAGTTACCAGTATAACCCCAAATATCCTGTTTAAGATTAATAGTCAATAGTCTATTCTAACACTCAATGTAGCAGTTCTATGCTAGTCTGTTTTAATAATTGTGCATTTTAACATTTTATCATTTGAGAAATGTATTGATTTTTTGATGGACTGACCTTTGTGGTTGGGCAGTACTCATAAAAAGGCCATGATACAGTAGAAATACACCTTAAACACACTGGAGTAGCTCATTCCTTTAGTGGGTGCATTCACTGTCAAGCCAAGGTAAAAGAAAAGCTCAGTGCATTTATCAAACTCCTCTACACCTACCAGTTTTGGCTTTTACACAACTGCTGTTGTGAATGTAGGCGTGTAAAAAACTGCTTGTATACTCGTGTGCCAAAATAATCTTGTATCTCTATTAGAAGAATAATCTAATCTCATATTAGAAGTGTAGATTTGGGTCCTAACAACATCTCAAATTATACCTTGACTATAATGTCCTTTTGAAACATTTTTATTTCATTTTGCCAAGCCACTACAAAGCACAGCACACCCATGGAGTGCTGCCCTGTTTATTTTCTTAGCCATGCTAATACCGGTCAGCCACATTCCTGTGCTCCCAAACTGGGAGGTTTCAGATTGCTCTGTGGTATTCCTGTTAGCGCAGAGCAGAGGTGGAGGCCAGGGGAGGAGAATAGGGAGGGGAGTACAGAGGAGCGCGTTTGGGCCGTGAACGACAAACACCTGTCGCCCCGCGGACCGTTAGCACCTCCATGGAAAGATCACTCCCTTCCTGCGGGTCACGTGACTAGGGAAAGAGCACTGTCAGGAAATCTGATGATTTCAAGATGACATGAGTAGACAGGTGGAGAGGAAATACATACAAACTAAACAAAGCTACTGCTGTACTGTAGGACTGCATTTGTGTTCAGGCCCTACATGAGGCCCAACATATGGTACAGAAAAAGCTAAAGTTGTAATGTTTCTACTAGCTGGTGCATTTCAGTTGGTACAAACAGGAACTAGCAGCACTGTTTGTGTGTATGGTGTAGCATGTTGGCATACATGGCACACATAGGTGTAAACTAATCTATTAATTCAGCTCCCCAGTGGCAGATGGTATTTAGACTTTCACTTTATAGCTTTTACCTCACAAGTTTTAGCCAAGTTCAATCCTGAGCGTCTGTGAAACAGCTGTAAACAGAAATATTCAACCACCCTTACCCTAAACGCTATTATGGTGATGTGTATGAAATTAATTAAAGAATATTTATTGATCCATACAAGTAAGACCAAGAAAAAACGTCCATATTTAGTAATTGCTTTATCCTTATAAGGGCTACTGGACTAGTAATCAAAAGGTCACTGGTTCAAGCCCTGCCACTGCCAGGTTGCCACTGTTGGGCCCTTAAGCAAGGCCCTTAACCCTCAATTGCTTAGACAATATACTGTCACAGTACTGTTAGTCACTTAGGATAAAAGCGTCTGCTAAACGCTGAAAATGTAAATGTAAATCTAAAGCATGTCCCAGGAACACTGTGTGCAAAAGGGAATAGAGACTGGTGAGGATGCCAGTCTATTGCAGGGCATAACATACTCGCATAACCTCATTTAAACCTGGGGTAATTAATAGTAGCCAGACACAGTAATGTACAAGGAAAACTCTTGGAAATACTGGGCCAACATGCTAAATACCACACTGATAGTGAAAGTTATGGAGCTCAGAACTGAACCCTACACTTGTAAATATCAACCTGCACAATTTTTTGGCAATCTAAACTAAATTTGTACAGCGCACATTGATTTGATAGTTTGCAAGCAGTACATTAACACTCATCTAATGGTTAATTTGATGACCTGACATCCTTGAAAAACTATGCCAACTCAGACTTTTCTTTTATGAAAGGTTATCTCAGACTTTACATCGCAACATGAAGCAGTCTTTTTTATTTTATTTTATTTTATTCTACGACCAAGTGTCATCAACAACAAGCCTTTCTGTCAGTAATTCCATGAACACTGATAAAAACTGTACAACCAAAAAACCAGCACTTCTTAAATGTTGAAGACAACTGCATAACCTCACAGCATAATAATACATAATGTGCAGTTCATGGAACTAGAAGAAAAGTTTGAATGTAACCAAATTTGCCCCAGATTCTACAGAACTTTTCCTCTGGAGTCAAATAAAATAAAAATTAGCCTCTGGCTGGAACTTTCCAACAACTCTCAGATAATATTAACTTTTGCAGTCACATTGAGACACATCGTTTTAACTTTTCATATTTTCTTTTTTAAGTTTTCTCGTCGTAAGCTGTGAGGAACAGCTGTTGAGGCTCAGATGGCATGGAGGTGTGTAAAACACAGCATGAAACGACACCATCAGACTACTCTAATGAAGTCTCTTCCTTCTGGAAAATTCTTCACCTGTGTCCTAACAGCCCCTACTGCCTAAATAAAGGTAACTGGTTTACGCTGACACAAAGCAACAGCCACACCAATGATTTTTCACCTGGTGCCTAAGTGTTACCTCGTGCTGGAGAAATGCTCTCATGTGGTGGAGACCCTCTACACCCCCCACTGTTTTCTACTGCCTTGCTTCAGTGAACATGGTGACAATGTAATAGAATTATAATCTAATAGAACTGGATTCTGGCCACAACATAGTACGCATCTTGGTCCAATAATATGTTAAAAGATTTATGTTTGTGCGTCGATGTGCCACCTACAACAGGATAATTAAGTCCTGGGACTGCTTAAAGAGAGATTTGTTTTTAAATGGGAGTCAGATGGTCAGCTGTCAGCTGACAGCTCTAAACACCTCAGAACGGCCCCTCAGGCTCAGCCAGGCAGACTGTGTCCACTTAGAGAGTTCAGGAGGGGGGTTCCTTTTCATAGTCCACTGGGCACTAAGTCTAAACTAAGATGGGGTGTGTGAACATTTTTCATTAAAGGTAGTGAATTTAGGGTCAGGTTATGAGAAATAACTTTTCATACACATACTTACTGTACATACCTGCAGTATATGTGCTTATGCTAGGCAATGTTCACTGTCAGCTTTAATTCTAAGGACTAATGCAGCACGCATAAATGTTGTTTTATTAGTTCATTTTATTTATGAACAGTCCTTTTCAACACATATAAGTAATAAGTAAACATATAAGCCAGGCAACAATCTGCAGATATACCAAATTTTTAAAGTCTGTTCAGTAAGAAACCATAGGCAAAAACATATGACAGGCCTGGCTTGCTGCAAGTTACATGCATTTGGCTTTTATTCAATTTTCGCATATTTTACAGGTTGTATATTTTGGTACATTGGAAAACAGTCCAAATTCCTTACACACAGAAGTTCTCAGGGCAATGCTGCACCTCCATGTCACCTGACCATTTCTTCATTTATTTTCCCCTGTTGCTTCATTCTGATAAGGGTCACAGAAGACGAAAGGCAGAAATATACCCTAAAGAGGGTGCCAATTGAATGCTGGGCTACACACACATTTAGGCCTACTTACTCACACCTAGGATGGATTTGGAGTCAATCCACCTATTAAAATCTTTGGAGGTAGGTGGAAACCCACACTGACAGAAGGTTTACAAACTTCAGCAACTGGAATTAGGTATTATATCTGGTCCTGTATGCACTGACACTACATGGTTAATCACCTGTCTACATATTTATTAAGTATTGTTAATTATAATTTTAATTCATGTTTGTTAAGAAGGCAAATGGGGTTTTTGTTGATGATGCACATCGAACACAGTGGTTGAGGTCAGAACTAATAATAAAAAGAAAATCTAAAAAGAAAACTGCAACCCACCCCAGTAAACAGTATGTCAGAATAATATTACGCATTTGATGTACTGTTTTGACGCAAAACAGCATGTTTTTTAAGTTTAAATAATAGCCTTCTAAAGTTCTAAATGTACAACAAATATTACATACAATTGTTAAATACTTGTTCCATTATATTAATAAATGTAAGGGTCCTGGGTTCCATCCCCAGGTGGGGCGGTCCGGGTCCTTTCTGTGTGGAGTTTGCATGTTCTCCCCGTGTCCGCGTGGCTTTCCTCCGGGTGCTCTGGTTTCCTCCCACAGTCCAAGACATGCAAGTGAGGTGAATTGGAGATACAAAATTGTCCATGACTGTGTTTGATATAACCTTGTGACCTGATGAATCTTGTGTAATGAGTAACTACCGTTCCTGTCATGAATGTAACCAAAGTGTAAAACATGACGTTAAAATCCTAATAAACAAACAAACAATAAATGTAAAGCATTAATTTAATGTAACAGTGATCAGATGGAGTGGGTTTGATCAGCTCAGGTGTCCGTGGTACCTGCAGTGCGGTCAGAACTCTAATGCATCAGGTTATAATTTAGCAATGCTGAAGTCTCGGGTGAATAAATCTACCTTCTCGCACATGTATCCACCATAAAATGTAAAAGGTGGATTAAACGGATCATAACATTTCACTTAATCACATGCTTTTTGCACTGCGGGGAAATGATCTGGCACAACACACCGATGCAGCAGCATGCAAGACACTAAAACCGTCTACCTGCAGAAGTTGTCATCAGGTTCTGCGCCTTTCAAATGCAATCAAAAACCTCAACAAAATCCTTCCTGTCCTCCAGTTCAGATATAAATAAATGGATAAATAAATGAATGAATGAATAAATTGGCTCGACGGGCTAGGTGATGGATTATTCCTCCGGTATGTTGAATATAGACAGCGTGCGCGCTCAGAGCACCGCCAGAGCGCGCATCACTTCCACGCGCGCATCACTGAATCCCCAGTTATTCTCACGAGCAGAAACAGAAACAAACACTACAACATGTGCAAGGTTAAGAATTAAATAGATACTTTAATGATAAAATATATCAAATCTTTACAGAAGAGTTGGATGCATCTTAAGAAACGTTTGCTTACAAATTTTGCTTCATATTTTACTTATATGACTATAAAGCAGATGTACAAAACTCAAACGAACCTTCAGAAGAAAAGATCCCACGATAAACAGGTACTGGGGTGGTTCCCTTAAAGGTAAGTCTTTTGTAATTTTAGTTAGAGATGCATAATCTATTAAAAATATATAAAAAGGTAATAAGTAGATCGATGAGACTACAGTGATCAGTTTGTATACTGTTTACACAAACAAAAATGTAACTGGTTTAATAACAACACATTTGTTTCCAATTTTATTTCTTACCAAAGTAATTTTAAATTATTTTATGTAAAAACATCCTCAATGCAAATAACACTAACAATGCATTTTTGCCAAAGTCTATAAAATGTCTAGTGGTGTAATTTTCTGATAATATACACTATGCAAATGTCTTATACAGTTCTAAATAAAATATATATTTTTCTATTTTTCTTTTTTTTAGTAAATGATGACAGTCAAATATAGGGCAGCTTTCCAATGATTCCAATCACCAAGAATTCATGTGACACAACTAACAAAAAGGAATTTTACTTCGGCATGTCTTTACAAAAGAGTAGACAGAGTTCTGTGTCATGGAGAGGTTTGTTTAGTTCCTAATATCATGTAGTATGTAAAGTTTTAGAAATTAGGGCATTACAATGCCCAACTAACTAACAGTTTCAGTAGGATGTGACATTACAGCTTATTTTTAAAAACTTGACAAATCCAATCCAACAGATGTTTTGTTATATATTGTATATTATACCAGTGCCAAACAATAAGAGTTAGGAAATAAAAGTTACACACTGCACCTACAGAAAAGGTTAGCCATCCATATGAGGCGAATATAAATACAATAAGAAAACAATTATTATGGATACAGAATACATATTTGTTTTACTTTTTTTGAATTTACAATTACTCAACAAATCTAAAGATATCTATTCTCAAACTGTCATTGACCCAGTTGTACGGTACCTTTTTTCTGACAGTGCACCCATTTAAAGAAACAAAAGCAAGTGAAGCAACCTGTGTTTGGCTGTATTCCGAGTGCAAAAATCAGTCTTCTATTCAAGTCCAACTAAGAGATCAGAAATACTCTCCAGTTGTGAGTATGTATGTATATACACAGAGCATTCCTTATATAGGCTCAGGGAGTTGCAGTTATGCAGTCCTGTGGATTCCTTTTCTTTCTCCTCAGCGTTACCACCCAAAGAAATGTGCCACTAAGAGCCTACTTTACTGCTGCCTTCACTGCTAATCAGACCACATGAGATAACAATCCTGAAGTGATGCTAAACAGAAAACAGAAACATGGCTGATACACAATTCTTTTACTGCTGCCAACTTTGCCTAAGTTTTGGAAAAGCACTTTATAGCAGGGTTTTGTAACCACAGGGCCACAGACCACATATGAGCCGCAAAGCGCCCTCCAGTGGTCCCAGAACCTATGCTCTAAAGAACCCAGTGGGCCATACCGGGCCAGCTTATGTCAAAACAGCAAGAAGTAAAAAACAGTAAAAATGAAAACAAGGGGTGCTGGTGGGCACAGCAACAACAACCACACATCAGCGTGACCCCTTGAAACTTGGGTTTGATTTTTCCGCCTGTGGTCACTGTGTATTAGCAAGTTTGGCATGTTTTCCCAATATCTGTTTATTTTCTGCCTTAAACCCCAGTTTTCTCACACCTTCTAAAACACCCAGAAGCTGGGTTGGCTGCTAGGTTTACAATAGACAAGTGTGAGTAAGTGAATGGGTGAGTGCCTGATGCCAACCCACTGCAGGGCATCTCACATTCACTCATTCACTTACTCTCCCACACCATTAAACCAGTAAGTACAGCCAATACACATTTTGCCTGCTTCTGTGGGTGTATTCTCACCTTGAGCCCAGTGTTTACGGGGAACACACTGCGACCATGACCAGAACGACGCGGTTAGTGAAGAATGAATGTATATATTAGGTATATTTCTAACTATTGTTGTTGTTGTTGTTTGTTTATTATCATTATTTATCACATTTTGATGAGTAGGCTAAGTCAGCAGGCTAAGTCAGCCGTTTTTCCCCCCTCAGCAACGTGTGTTCTCGTTATCTGCCCAGAAGTAGAGGTACACACCTTTAACGGCTTTACACGCTTAAATATTTGGACACAGACTAAATAAGACGCATTTTGACAGATATGTTTTTATGACGGATTTTGATACCGTATTTTGTATAAATAAAACAAGCTATACAGAACTGACAATACTGGCTAGCAGCATTGTCATAGTTTTAGACATAACGTCTCCTATAGGCTAAAGTCGAACTTTAACATCGAGTTTTGAAGTAATTTAAGTGAATTTGTGTCTCTATTGGGAAAGCAAAGCTAAATGGTTCTAATTTAAATAATATTTATTTGGTTTAACTTAATTTGGATAACGCCACACGGATGCACGGAACACTGTGAACATACACTACCTGCTACCACAGAGCGAAATGACCCATTGTAGCTGATTAAGTTCATATTATACCAAATTACAACTTTTTTATTAATGTAAAAACACAACGTTGGTTTAAACACGAATGAGGTTTAATCTGGACTACTTAAATATAGACTAATTGTTAGTTAGTTAGCACACTAACTAAAGTAGGGTCGGTGTTTTATACATGGGCTACGGTGTGCCATACAGTTAGACCTAGCATATTTATCGACTTTTATTTCAATTCAAGAAAACCTATGTTTTCGTTTTAAAAATATCAATATATCAATTATAAATTGTGATATCATAAGTTTTGTATACATGGATACAGGATAATATAAAAACAGTATGTACGGAACACTATTACCGTACACTACCTGCTACCACGCAGCGGAACAGCCCATTAAGTGTACAGCCAAACAAACAAACCCCAGTAACACGATAAACAAAACCAGCAGCTGAACTTATACATTCATATATTTAAAACATTTAATCTCGACTATTTATGTGTTAAAATAAGTTGCGCTGAATCCCAGTTACACAAACAGGTACACAAGTTTCAGTTGTTGACAAACACGATTTACGATCAAGCGAAGTAAGTAAACACTTAATACTTGAAACAAGTTTCTACTTTAAACTGGATATGAAATCGAGAAAGAAAGCGAATCTAGCAGAAGCAGTGTAGATCAGGGGAGCGCATGGGAGTGGAGCGGATAAGCCGTATAACGGTCCACACGGTGCGCTATAGACCGCTAGGCGGACAGTCAGGTATAACGGTACACACTGAGCACACACACGCTCACACACACCGCTACTTTCCGCTCACTTCAACTCACTCACAGCCGCACAGCACACAACTCCCGTACCGTTCCAGCCAGATCAATCCAAAATACCCAGCTTCACTCACCACTGGTTCTTTTGGGGTTCGCCTGTTTTCTGCGCTTACACCTGGGGCCATCCGCCATGATCCTTTCGCTGTGAGTAAATGCCGTGCTGGAGAGTCACCTCCTCTCGGCCCCCACACCTCCCCTGCTGCACCTCTCCCCCCCCCCCCCCCCTCTCCATCCACCTCCCTTCCTCCCTCCCTTCCTCCCGTAGCTCTGTACCTCCCCTTCTGCACCTGGTTTACAACACAGCTTTACTACATTACCTTCTGGAGCTTCTCTCTCTCTCTCTCTCTCTCTCTCTCTCAGCAAAGTGGCACAGTAGGTATAGTGAAAGCTTGGGTTTACACTTCGACTTTGATTATTGGAGTTTGGCATGTTCTATGTTTCAGTGAGCGAATGAACGAAAAGCAGGACATCCCACACTCACATCTCAGTGGTATTAGGTGGGGCAGAATTTATCGGAAAAGAGCAGCCCTTATCAGAAAGAAGCAACAAGTTATAATAATTACTATTTATTTATTTATTTATTAGGATTTTAATGTCATTTTCATACACTTTGGTTACATTCATGACAGGACAGGTAGTCACTCGTTAAACAAGATTCATCAGTTCAAGTCTTTAATGTCAAACACAGTCATGGACAATTTTGTATCTCCAATTGACCTCACTTGCATGTCTTTGGACTGTAGGAGGAAACCCACACAGACACGAGGAGAACATGCAAACTCCACACAGAAAGGACCCGGACCGCTCTACCTGTGAATCGAATCCAGGACCTTCTCGCTATGAGGCGAAAGTGCTACCCACTGAGCCACCGTGCCACCCTAATAATGACTAACAATTACCCTATTAATAATAATAATTTATAATAGAGATGATTTTTTTAGCAGCACAGTGACATAGCAGGTCATGTGGAACCTAAGTTTGAACGTTGTGAGGAGTGCCTCATTTCCCATATGTCTGTGTGGGTCTTCGCCAGGTAATCTCAAATGCTTGGTGCCCTGTTTAGGGTGTATTCCTGCTTTGCACTTAGTGTCCAACCCACCACAGTTTTTTTTCCAGAATAAAGCAGTTAGTGAAAAGAAATGAATATTTAGGTGACACACTGACATTGCCGTTCCTGGGGCCTTGGGTTTAAACCCTCATCATGTTGCTGTCTGTAAGGAAAATTCCAGCAGTGCTGGCTATTATAAATCGTCTTTATGTGTAAGTTAGTTCATAGTGAGTGATGCCCTGATGTACTGCTGCTCTGTCCAATGTGCATTTAACCTGTTTTACATCTGCCTGTTGTTTGTGGGCAGTGCCAGACCTGCTGTCACACACATCAGTATGAAGTAACTATTAATGATAATGTATATTTACATTTATTCTTTGAAATATTGCAAATTGAAGCATATAGCTAATCAAGGTGAAATAAAAATTTAAAGTGAAGTCAGCAGTGTTCTGGGGGAACCCTTTTGAGGTATTTAGCATGTGCTTATAACTTTTTAAAAATAATTTTCATGTTTTACCATTACTTTATCCTGGTCAGGGCTCTCGTGGTTTTGATTTCCTCTGAATCACTGGGTGCAATGCAATAGCACACAACGAACAAGACACCAATCCATTGTGGCAATGAAATGTATTGTATTTTCAGGAGAAATTCATTGATTTCTCTGCATTTCCCACCTTTATAAGTGAAAGATAAATGACATAATGACCACCAACATCCCACCGATCAGGACAAGGCAGCGTTGCCATTTTTTCTTTCTTGTTTGTACAAAACCACACCCAAAGCTTTAGTAAAAAAAACATCACTTTTTTTCACGATTCTTTTTACCAACTTGATATCATAGCAAAAGCAGAAATGTTATTAACTACAATCCTTTATTTATTATTTATGGACAACATTCATTCATTTATTGTCTGTTTTACCAGCGCTTTATCACGTTCAGGGTTGCAGTGGGTCTGATTCATTGGGCAAAGGGCAGGAAGTACCCCAAGTAGGTCACTAGCCTATCACAGGGCAAACACACACACACACACACACACATTCACACACATACTCATACTTTGGGAATTTTTGTAGTTCCAAATGGCTTGACTGCATGCCCTTGGACTTGTGGCAGGAAAACCGAGCACCTGGAGGAAACCCATGTTCCGGCTATTATTTAATTAAATATGTAAATATCACATAAACACTGAGAGTTGACAAGTTACCAATACTGAAGGATATAGACATCCTCTTAAGTTTCTGCCAATGCTCAGATATTTAATATCAGATTGGAAATGGGGAAAATTCACTGCATTTATTTAAACATCATATTTACAATGTAGAAAAATTATGTTTACCTTTAGACTCTTGGGGGTCTTGTCTAAATGTAATAGCTTGACCATTTCAGCTTTGCAGCACAGCTTTCTGATTGCTTACACTATTGTCTATCTGTCAACTTCCATCCAGTCAGCACAAGGATGTGTTTTTCTTGCCTGTCAACTCACAGAACTCTAGGCCTTGCACTAGCATTCAAGAGTTTCAGCCTGGGAAGCTATTTTGGGGAAGTTTGGGTTTCAGACTTCAGGGAAGGGCCAGCTAGCCTCAGTTAAGTTGGAATTGCTGACTCACTATACCTTTAACGCTATTTTAAGTAGGTTTGTCCACAATTGGCTATGTAGAGCACAAAGTGTGTCTGCCTAAATTGTGTATCAATTGTTCCACAGAACCAACAAAATATTTATTAATTAATTACTTTGACAGTACTGTGTCATTGTTTTATAGCATGACAGATTTACTTAAAGACATTTAATGGACTTTCCAGTGTTGTGGATTTAACATTTCACATCCATTCATATCAGCATTATGAAGTACTGTACTATTATGGATTTTGGTGAAATTAAACAAACGCTACACATTCTAATGACCTCTCCAAAAACAAAAACCTGTATAATTAAGGCCACATGTTTGTGGAAACTAAACACTCAGATCTAACTTCTAACATACTTTTCTCGAATAGAAAGGCTTTCCACTAACATTTTAACTTTGACTTTGGGATTTTTTTCCTCATTCATCCACAAGATAATTAGTGACTTGGGCAATTACTAGCTCACTGTGAGCACATATTTTAGAAGATGGTTTTGCACTGCTTTAGGGTCTAATGACAGTGTGCTTTACACCACTCTAGCCAATGCTTGGTAGGCTTGTGTTCAACTTCTAGGCCATGGAGACTTATTTTATGATGTTTCAGAGGCAGTTTGGAACTCTGTATTAAGTGTTATTAAAACCAAATTTACTTCAGCAGTTTAATTTAATGTATGAGCCTTGATTTTTTTATATTTAATGTAATATTATTTTACAGTAAATATTAGTATACTGTAACTCATTATACAGTACACATGAGAATACTGTATTATTATACAGTACACATGAGTATACTTTATTATTATACAGTACATGTGAGTATAGTGTGTAATCACACAGTACATGTAAGTATACTATATTATATAGTACATGTGAGTATACCTAGTTTATTATACAGTACATATAAGTAATTGTTTTATTATACAGTACATGTAAGTATTCTGTGTTATTATACAGTATGTAAGTATAGTGTGTAATCATACAGTACTTTTAAATAGTGAGTAATTATATGGTATAGATGTGTGTATATTGTGTATACTGTGTATTTATATGGTACATGTGCATATACTGTGTAATCATACAGCATCTTTGAGTAGTGTGTATTCGTATGGTATATGTGAGTAAACATGGGTTATTATACAGTACATGTAAGCAGTTATTTTACAGTACTTGTAAGTATACCATGTTTTTATACAGTATGTAAGTACAGTATGCAATCATACAGTAAATCTGAGTATACATAGGTTATTATACAGTACATATACAGTTTACTGTGTTATTATATGGTACTTGTAAGTATACTGTGTCAAATATACAAACTACTGTATATGCACAGTACATTTTAACAAACTGCTATTATGTACAGTGTGTTATTAAATTTTACCACCGCTTCATCCTGTTCAGGGTTGCAGTGGGTCTGATTCATTGGGCAATAGGCAGAAAAAAACCCGGGTAGGTCACCAGTCCATCACAGGGAAAACACATACACATTCACACACATACTCACATTTTGGGCATTTTTGTATCTCCAAATGGCTTGACTGCATGTCTTTGTGGACTTATGGGAGGTAAACAAAGCAGTACTACTATTAGAAAAATGAAGCAGTATGCATTATTATTTTGTGAGTGTACTATAAGTTATTTTACAACATGTATACTCTTTTTTTATACAGTACAATTATTTTAAGTTATACAATACTGCTGAATAAACTGTATTAGTGTATGGTACATGTGAGTAAACTGTTATTATACAGTACATTTATGTAATCTGTGCTATACAGTACATCTAAGTAAACTGAGTATTTAAGTATTATACCACCACAAGTCATTAAACAGTATATATGACCAAACTGTAAAGTATTATGCAGTGTATGTAGCAATCCTGTAAATTATTTTACAATACAGCTAGTAGTAGTTACTTTACAACCATTTTACTTTTGTGTTACACAGCCTTTCTGTGTAATTACTGCCAGTAAATTTGAGTATTTTGGCTATAAATCTTTTGCATAAATGTATGTGCATAAATTGTTGTGTGTGGATTAGGGGCAATAAATGGGTCAGATTGTGTATGTTTGTGTGAGTGGGAAGAAGGAATGCGTTCTGTATCCCAGGGCATAGCAGTGAGTATCATGGGACACTTTTGTAATGATTCAATCCTCCACCCAAAGAAAGGCTTGCTGTTCCTCAGGGACTGTTTATACTGCTGCACGAAGCCAGAACAAGAGAGAGAGAGAGATGCACATATTGAAAGAAAGATTAAAAAATAGAGAGAAGGAGAGGGAGTGAATAAGAAATAAAAGATGCCAGAAATTTTAGCAGCTTCCAAAAGCACACCCTGAATGTTTCCTATCATGTAAGACAGCGCCTACAATAAAGGTTTACAGGCCTCTGATCACATGCAGAGTTTCTGCAAAAATATGTAAACATCAAGGCAAAATCTGAAAGGGAAATCATATGAGTGGGAACACAAGCTTCGTAAAGCAAACTCAGTACAGTGTAGTTAGCAGCCACATTCTGTTACAGGTTACAAAAGCATGTGTTGCAGCAGTGCTGGTGTTAAAGAGGGTGGTGCTGGGCTATTCTTATACCTGCTGATAAATATCAAGTTTCTGATGGATCTCAGCTGGGTGTGATTTAGTCTTAACTCAGTCATCTCTTCCGTCTTGCTGCTGGTTTTCAAAATGCCAGTGACTGAATGACAAAATGTCTGTTTTGTGTTTTTAGACTGCTATTTCACAAAAACAACGCTTTTGTAAGGCATCATTGCAATGTTTTGCAACTTTGTAACGTTTTGCAACTTTTTTTTATAGCTTCTTTATTAGCAGTTATTCATCCAGCCTGTTAGCTGTTGGCCTTTATGCCATGATATTACATTAACTACATAACATTTTTATAGTGTATTGTCACATGTCTGTTTACTTTTAAATACACTGCTGAGAATATAATAATGTACATTAAAACTCAGGCACTGAGGCCCCAATTGTTAATAGTTTTTAAGCAGTTAACTAGCTCATAGAATAGAAAGCCTTTATTTGTCATATACACATATACAGTTGTACAGTACAACGAAATTCTTTTTTCGCCTATCCCAGCTCATTTGGAAGCTGGGGTCAGAGCGCAGGGTTAGCCATTGTACAGCTCCTGGAGCAGAGAGGGTTAAGAGCCTTGCTCAAGGGCCCAACAGTGGCAGCATGGCAGAGCCAGGATTCAAACTCTCAACCTTTTGATTGATAGTCCAAAGCTCTACCCACTAGGCTACCACTGTCCCACAGTCATCTGTTAGCTATATGATAACATTACCTACATACAATTGAGCAACATGCTGAAAATATACAACCCCAAATCAGAACAAGTTGGGACAGTGTGGAAAATGCAAATAAAATAAAAATACAGGGTGTGTTCGAAAACCTAGGGAGCTGCCTTGCTGTCTTACTGGCTGCATAGGCAGCTGCCTAAGTAGAGAGGATTCTAATAAGTCACTGACTTATAAGGCAGGTTATTCGAACTACTCAGACAGCGATAACATCGGGTTTCGCTTATTAAGCTAACACAGTTAGCATCATGCCGTTCAAACCAATGGGATAAGGTGGCACAACGCGCTAGCATGTCAAATAACATCTCCCGCCGTGTACCGAAAACGGTTAAACCGTCCCTGACGAGCCCGAACTTGCAAATAAATACACTTGTACAAGTTTATACAAATTAAACATAAATAATAATTTATTTACATTTGAAAAATGACTCAGTTCGTTTCTCTGCACTGTCCACCATGTTTTTTTATTTATCTGTGAGGAAAGTTGTGCCGCATTGAATGCTGGGATTGCCTCCACCGCTAAGGCAGCATTGGATGCTCACTCGTTCTTGAGTCCAAATAGCATTGAAATTTTAAGATACCTTAGTAGACAACATTTTAAGGCAGCTAGGATTTCGAACAGCCTCCTTCTCGGGAGCGCGCATAGGATGACGTAAAATGCTGTCTATGTAGAGAGCTCACTAGGTTTTCCAACACACCCACAGTGTTCCTTACATTTACTTTGACTTTTATTTTTTTGATTGCACCAAAACGTCTTTTAAGTGTGGTGAAAAGGAATGGCAACATTACAAAGTTGTAAATGCTTTACTGTCCCAACTTTTTTGGAATGTGTTGCAGGCCTGAAATACAGTAATAGATGTTTATTAATAAATGAAATTAAGTTGACCAGACAAAACATAAAAAAAAGTTCATACTGTCTGCAATGAAATAAAAGTCTGTGTTTTTTTTATTATTTGCACTTTCCAAGCTGTCCCAACTATTTCTGATTTGAGGTTGTATATTATGATGTTAAAACAATATAATTATATACCTTAAAACTCTGACATTTAAATCTCACTTGTTTCTACCTGTAACACGTCAGCCAACATAAATTATAATGTTCACCTTAACTCAGTTGATAAATTAATCACATTAATTGCTGAAGTAGTTTATTTTGAATTGACACGTTTGTTGCATCCTCAGATCCCTTTATCTCCTTTCCCACTTGGTTTCTTATTTAATGGAGGCCAAACTGGATTGAAAAAGGTGTAAACGTCCTCATCATAGACTGCTTCCGTCTGCCAGCAGCTGCACACAGTGAATAATTCAGCAGGACAAAGTGCTCCTTGCTCGGGCTTAGGAATGAAAGAACAACACTTTATAGAGCATTAACATCCACAGCATCTGGCAAAGTAAGCTACTGCTCTGCTGTGAGCCAACAACTTTATTTCAGTAGTGATAACTGCTTCAGATTCATTTGAAGTCATTCGATTCTATTACATTCCAAATACATGGATAGCTTTTAGGTCATTTGAAAGCAACAATAACAGGATTTTGTACATCATTAATTAACGTCTAATTTTAAACCTTAGCATTAATATGCTGCTCCCTATAGTCGCATTATTGAGTGACTTTTTTACATCAAAATACAAAGTAAATGTAGTCACTACAAAACTTACTATATACAAGTGGTCTATTTTATAAAACTATGTAGAAATCTATGATTTATTAATTTTCTCGAGACTTTATTTAACTGACAAATACAAAGAAATGACATTGTTTTGACTAGCCAAATTATTTGTATTTTATAAGTAAACATTTTATATATTTGGAACATTGGGACAGAAGCAAAATGTAGAAAATTTAAGTTTACAGAACTCTGTTTAAAACATTTCACTATAAATGATGAATTGGTAACAGGTGAGGGTATTATGAATGGGTATAAAAGAAGGTTCCACCAAAGGCTCAGATGGATCATGGCTTACCACTTTGTGCCACACTGAGGTCATTTTTATCATCTACCATACACCTATCAGCCATAACATTAAAACCACCTCCTTGTTTCTACACTCACTGTACATTTTATCAGCTCCACTCACCATATAGAAGCACTTTGTAGTTCTACAATTACTGACTGTACTACGTCTGTTTCTCTGCATGCTTTGTTAGCCCCCCTTCATTCTGTTCTTCAATGGTCAAGGCTCTCCCAGGACCACTACAGAGTAGGTATTATTTTGGTGGTGGATCATTCTCAGCACTGCAGTGACACTGACATGGTGGTGGTGTGTTAGTGTGTGTTGTGCTGGTATGAGTGGATCAGACACAGCAGCACCTCTGGAGTTTTTGTAAATACCGTGTCCACTCTATTAGACACTCCTACCTAGTTGGTCCAACTTGTAGATGTAAAGTCAGAGACGATCGCTCATCTATTGCTGCTGTTTGAGTTGGTCATCTTCTAGACCTTCATCAGTGGTCACAGGACGCTGCCCACAGCTGAATATTTTTGGTTGGTGGACTATTCTCAGTCCAGCAGTGACAGTGAGGTGTTTAAAAACTCCATCAGCATTGCTGTGTCTTATCCACTCATACCAGCACAACACACACTAACACACCACCACCATGTCAGTGTCACTGCAGTGCTGAGAATGATCCACCACCTAAATCATTCCTGGTCTGTAGTGGTCCTGGGAGAGTCCTGACCATGAACAGCATGAAAGGGGGCTAACAAAGCATGCAGAGAAACAGATGGACTACAGTCAGTAATTGTAGAACTACAAAGTGCTTCTGTAGAAACAAGGAGGTGGTTTTATTGCTATGGCTGATCGATGTACACTACATAATGCATGAAAAGACTAAAGCAAACTAAAGAAAATAAAAGAGGTATCTAGGGTATAGGATTCTCTGACCAGTGAAGCCAGGTCCAGTTTTCAGGTACTAAGTGTTATTACTTAGTGCAGTAGAAACAGGCCCTGATTAACCAGCACAATACAGGAGAGGTTTCTCTGCTGAAGATCTGGCATCATCTTAGATCAATGAGGAGGTGTTTTAAAAGCCACACACACACTGTAACTCACATTATTGCCCTTATGCTAAAGCAGAGCAGACCAACTGGAAAACGCAAGCACCATTATTCAATGGAAAGTCCGATCTTTTTCCATTCTTCTTGGATAAAGCCATTTTAGTATGAAGTCATAGTTTCTTGGCCCAGTGAAAAACAAAGACTGAAATAATGCTACCACAAATATGAACCCACATATAGAAATCCAGGAATCCAGGGCTAAGTAAGTGGTGGTGAAGATGTCAGAAAACTGTATTTTCTGTGGACCACTCAAAACGACTCAAATAGACCACAAATGTACCATCCAGGAGTTCAAGAACTGCCTCCAGTGGGCAGTGGGCACACACACAAAAAAAAACATGTTAATACCACTCGCTGACTTCATCAACCAAGTTTGTATTTTTACACAAGTAAGTAGAAATGCAGAATTATGTGCTTCGGTTTTTGTCTGTCATTTTCTCCTTTCATTTCCCTTTTGCATTTTTATTTTTGTCATTATACATGTCCGGTTTTACTTTCTGTGCGAGTCTCAAATTTATGGCATGAGGCAGACAGGGCTGTGCAGGGGGTGACGTGGAGGTAGAAAGCCATCCTCTGTGCTCTACATTAAGGGGTCAGGCTGTGTCTCTGTAAATGAGTATTGATCCTGCTCCTGGCGGGATCGTTTAGGAGATTAATGCTGGCAGTAGAGGTGATGGGTGGGAGGGCTGGGGGCTGTGGGGTTCTCCAACCAAGGCAGAGAAGCCAAGGCAGAGCTACCCAAGACAGTGGGCCTGCTGTGGGGCGATGAGAAGAACAAACCCCTGCCTCCCCTCCTTACCATCTGGACCAAGAGCCAGGGGCACCAGCTGCATGGGGGAAGGGTAGAAAGAGACAGCAAGAGAAAACGGATAGAAGCAGACTGAGAGGTAGAAAGGAAGGAAGAGCAGAAAGAAAAAAAAGGATTAATGAAAAGAGAGCTGCAAATGAAAAGAAGCACTAGAAGGAGATGGAGAAAGATCCACATTACGCCAGAAAAGGAAGTGACCGTGTGAAAAGGGGGAGGAAGAGCAAGAGAGGGCATGGTGAAGGAGAATCACAGGTGGCAGTACTGACTACAGGAAAGAAAACACTTAAGCTTAGAGAGAGAGCATGAACAGCACATAATCACAGTAAATATTAATGATCAAAAAATGATTTCAGCAATTAAGAAATAAGAAAGGCAAAGGAAATAAGACAGTATGAGGGGTGAACACAACGAATAAAAGAGGAAGTGAACAATAATAAAAAAAAGAGAAGGAAAATGACAGAAAGAAACAGGTGGAAGAGAGACTAAGCAAAATATCTGAGCTGATGAGAGAAGGAAGGAGACTTGACTGAACAGCACAAAACGAATGGAATCAGCCATGATGGATGGAAAATAGGGAGTAAGCGAGCGGCTAAAGTGACCCTGGGGAATCTCCCCAACATGGGGCCTAAAAAAACACTACACAACTGCAGCAGAACTCTTTCTAAGGTAAGATTCAGAAACAAAAGAGTGCATAACAAACAGGCCCAGAAAGCTACATGCAATGTTTACTGAATGAAATAAAGCAGAAAGTAATAGAAAATAAAAAACTAATAAAGAAATAACAATCACAGATGCAACACTAGGGTTAGGGTTAACCCTAACCCTAATACCATAAATACCCCCCCAAAAAATAATAGTTCACACAGGGTGTCTATCCATAATGGGGCAACACACCCACACATTTATTTACATTACTGTACTTAGCAGACAGGCAGCAGTGGGTAGCACTGTCGCCTCGCAGCAAGAAGGTCCTGGGTTTGATCCCCAGGTGGGGCGGTCCGGGCTCTTTCTGTGTGGAGTTTGCATGTTCTCCCCGTGTCTGCGTGGTTTCCTCCAGATGCTCCGGTTTCCTCCCACAGTCCAAAGACATGCAAGTGAGGTGAATTGGAGATACTAAATTGTCCATGACTGTGTTTAATATAACCTTGTGAACTGATAAACCTTGTGTAATGAGTAACTACCATTTCTGTCATGAATGTAACCAAAGTATACAATTTAAGCAATTAAGGGTTAAAAGCAGCGACCTTCCAATTACTAGTCCAGTACCTTAACCACTAAGCTACCACTGAGTTCACTTCCTTACACCTAAGAGCGGTTTAAAGCCAATCAACCATCTGTATGTTTGTAGGAGGTGGGAAAAAACTGAAGTATCTGAGTGAAAAATGTACAGACATGATGAGCACATGCCAAACAAATAAGACACACTGCAAAGAGCATGACCTAAACAAACATAGACTGTGTCCGAAATCACATACTTCCAAACTGAACAGTACGCAAAAGCAGTACGCGAGCGGAGATAGTGTGTCCAAATACATAGTATTTATTAAACAGTACGTGAAAAGTACCCGGATGACCTACTGCTTGGGCAGCCACTTTTGAGTATGCAAATAATGCACACTTGTGGTCCGATAATCTATCCCATAATTCAACTGGAGCTGCAAAGACGTTCGTAGCAAAGAAGAAAGATGGCAGAAAGCGGAGTAAGACAAACATTAAACGTGTTACAATTAAGTAAAACCATAAATAACATTATGAGTAGCTTTGTGGAGAATGACAGAATTAATTTTGTCTGATTTTAAAATTGTTATAACTGTGGAGATGTGATGTCGTGCATCACGTGATGTTGGTATGATGGCAGATGTGGTATGTCTGAGGTTGCGTGCATACTGCACACTTGTGTACTGAAAGAGTTTACTGCTTTACCATCCGAGCAGTACACACTGCCTTGAATTTAGTCTGTACTGTTTAAGTATGCGATTTCGGACGCAGCCATAGTCTTAAGCAGCGCCAAACAACCTAAATGTAGTTAGCTAAGCTACAAACCTCATTTCCAGAAAAGTTAGGGCACTTTCTAAAAATGCAGTAAAACTGAAATCACTTTAACCTTTATTTAACAGACAAATAAAAAAATAAACAAATTTAAAAACAGATACATGCAACACACTAAAAAAAGTTGAAACAGAGGCTTGTTTACCACTGGGTCCCATTACCTTTTCTTTTAATTATACTTTTTCATCGTCTGGGCATTAAAGATACATATTAATGCACTTTTGCAAGTGAATATTAACCTATTCTTACTTTATAGAAAACTTGAGCTGCTTAACAGTCCATGGTTGATAATGTCTGATCCTCCTCTTCATGATGCGCCATACATTTTCAATAGGAGACAGATCTGGACTGCAGGCTGGCCAGTCAAGCACACGCAGTCTGTCTACAAAGCCACACTGTTGAAACTCATGCACAGTGAGGCCTGGCATTGTCCAGCTGAAATAGACATGGAGTTGCTGGGACAAGACAGCAGCTGCGTCCGGAATCGCATACTTCCATACTCAATAGTACGCGAAATGAGGACGCGAGAGCGGTTAGTATGTCCGAATACATAGTATAAATAAAGAGGTACGCGAGAAGTACCCGGATGACCTACTTATTGGGCAGCCATGTTTGAGTATGCAAACGATGCACACTTGCGGTCCGCTAATGTATCCCATAATGCAACTGGAGCTGCGTAGGCGATTGAAGCGGAATAAGAAACAAGAAAGATAGCGGAAAACGGAGTCCTCTGTTCACAAGTGTAAGTAAGATAAATAAAATAAATTTTTTTAAAGACAAATAAATAACAAAAAGACGATAAATATCCAAAATTTTGGCTAGTGGGGTTTATAATGAGTCTGTAACTATAGTGATATTACGTCATCACGTCCTCACGTCCTCACGTCATCACTTGACGTTGGTAAAATGGCGGACGTAGTACGTAGCGGTGTTGTGTGCATACTGCATACTTCAGTACTGAAAGTATGTACTTTTTTACCGGCCGAGTAGTGCATACTTCCTCCAATCTAGTACGTACTCTGTAAGTATGCGATTCCAGACGCAGCTGTTGTCTTGACGGCAGCGTATGTCTCTCCAAAATACTTATGTAAGCCTCGGCATCAATGGTACCTTCATCTATATGCAGATCACCCATGCTGTGGGCACTGATGCACCCCATGCCATCACAAATGCTTATTTCACTGGTAAACAGTTTGGATGGTCTTTTTCATCTTTGGCATGTAGAATCAAATGTATGTTTTTTTCCCCAAAACATGCTGAAATGTGGACTAATCTGGCCACAGTATATGTTTCCACTGACGTTCGATCGATCTCAGATGACTTCAGGCCCAGAGAACCTGCCGGTGTTTCTGTGCAAAATGAATATATGGCTTCCCCTTTGCATAAAACAGTTTCAGGTGGCATTTCTTGATGCGGAGGTGGAGTGATAACGATTTTCTAAAGTACTCACGAGCCCATGTGGCTATATGTCCATCACAGTAGCATGGCTGTTTCTCAAACAATGCTGCCTGGGGCTCAGTGGTCACAGCAGTTTTTGTCCTTAGGCACCAAGATTTTCCCTAGACCTAAAATCTTTGCAGTCTTATACTGAGAAATGTTGTCTTTGAACTGACTGACAGTTCTCTCATGACGTTTAGTACGAAGTGATGAACCACGACCCTGCCTTGATTGCTGACTGAGCCTTTCGTAGATGCTTGTTTTATACTCAGTCTTGATGACTTCACCTGTTACCAGTTAATTGTAAAACTTTTCGAAAAACTTTACCAGTAAGAGTAACCAGTAACATAAAAGATATTTTGCCCATGACCCAACTTTTTTAAGAGTGTTGCAGGGGTCACAGTCTATTAAAAAAATATACTATATCATTTAAAGTAAAAGCCAAAGAAATTGTTGGTGATAGTAAGCATGAGTTGCACGCAGTCGTGTATTTAGGTGTGATCTTCCAGCAGCACAGAGTGCAGTTATGAATTAAATAATGCTGAAACTATTCTCGAGTATTGCACTGGTCCAACAATGGAATGTTTTAAAGACGAGATCACCATGTCAAATTCTGCTATTTGCAAGAACAAGCTCATTATGACTCACTTCCTGTTCTGCAGTTTGTCCTTGAACAGAGCTGCAATTCTGACACCCATTAAAGGCCAAATATTAAGAGCTTAAGAAACATCAGTCACAAAAAACTGGAAAATAATTTAATATTTTAAGAGGAACACTTTAAACAATGCCATTAGCCAAGTGGAGCACTGGTCATTTGGGGACATGAAAAGATGGTTTTATGGTTGCTTACTGTTTGTCACATTTGGTATTAGAAAAAAATGTATGACCTCAGCACATTATTAAAATACGTTATTCAGAAGAAAAGAACTGAAGAAAATAATTCAGGACTAATGATATTTATTTATATTTATTTATTTATTAGGATTTTATCGTCATCTTTTACTTTGGTTCCATTCATGACAAGACAGGTAGTTACTCATTACACAAGATTCATCAGTTCAAGTCAAACACAGTCATGGACAATTTTGTATCTCCAATTAACCTGAAGCATGTCTTTGAAATGTGGGAGGAAACCGGAGCTCCCAAAGGAAACCCACACAGACACGGGGAGAACATGCAAACTCCACACAGAAAGGACCCGGACGACTCCACCTGGGATTCGAACCCAGGACCTTCTTCCTGTGAGGCAACAGTGAGCCACTAATGAAAAGTCATAATGCCCATCAAGGGCACCCAGCTGGAGCAACGGGATATTCCACTTGCACACCAGCACAGAGTTTCTGAACTCCTCGGTTCGAAACTCGGTGTTGCCACCGGTCGGCTGGGCGCCATCTAGTGAGCATAATTGGCAGTGCCTGCAGCAGATACTAATTGGCCACCATATCTGCAGGGTGGGGGCCGGACTATGTGTGGGTGGGTGGGTCTATATACGCTGTGTAAGGACCCTGATTGGTGGAAGAGAGGCCTGTGCAAAGTGCAGGGTCGAGAAAAGGAGGGCTGTGCATAGTGACGTGCTCTCCTTGGATGCAATCTGGTATCTCTCAGCAGTGGAAGACAAAATTGAGTGCGCTAGATTGGGAAGAAGATTGGGAAGAAAATGGGGAGAAAATGTATTGAAAAAAAAAAATGCCCATCATATAGTGGAAGAGCTTCCAGGAATGAGTGTGGTGGCATAATCTTGAATGTCTTCCTAATACAAACTAGTAAGGACAACATTATATTCTACTTCCTAGGCACTTCAGAAATGGCACTGATGGTAAATAATGCTTTATTTTTCAATGTGCTGGCATTACACAGCATTTTCTGCTATTACAAAATATACAAATGCAACATTTTTAATTATGATATACAGTGTATCACAAAAGTGAGTACACCCCTCACATTTCTGCAGATATTTAAGTATATCTTTTCATGGGACAACACTGACAAAATGACACTTTGACACAATGAAAAGTAGTCTGTGTGCAGCTTATATAACAGTGTAAATTTATTCTTCCCTCAAAATAACTCAATATACAGCCATTAATGTCTAAACCACCGGCAACAAAAGTGAGTACACCCCTTAGTGAAAGTTCCTGAAGTGTCAATATTTTGTGTGGCCACCATTATTTCCCAGAACTGCCTTAACTCTCCTGGGCATGGAGTTTACCAGAGCTTCACAGGTTGCCACTGGAATGCTTTTCCACTCCTCCATGATGACATCACGGAGCTGGCGGATATTCGAGACTTTGCGCTCCTCCACCTTCCGCTTGAGGATGCCCCAAAGATGTTCTATTGGGTTTAGGTCTGGAGACATGCTTGGCCAGTCCATCACCTTTACCCTCAGCCTCTTCAATAAAGCAGTGGTCGTCTTAGAGGTGTGTTTGGGGTCATTATCATGCTGGAACACTGCCCTGCGACCCAGTTTCCGGAGGGAGGGGATCATGCTCTGCTTCAGTATTTCACAGTACATATTGGAGTTCATGTGTCCCTCAATGAAATGTAACTCCCCAACACCTGCTGCACTCATGCAGCCCCAGACCATGGCATTCCCACCACCATGCTTGACTGTAGGCATGACACACTTATCTTTGTACTCCTCACCTGATTGCCGCCACACATGCTTAAGACCATCTGAACCAAACAAATTAATCTTGGTCTCATCAGACCATAGGACATGGTTCCAGTAATCCATGTCCTTTGTTGACATGTCTTCAGCAAACTGTTTGGGGGCTTTCTTGTGTAGAGACTTCAGAAGAGGCTTCCTTCTGGGGTGACAGCCATGCAGACCAATTTGATGTAGTGTGCGGCGTATGGTCTGAGCACTGACAGGCTGACCCCCCACCTTTTCAATCTCTGCAGCAATGCTGACAGCACTCCTGCACCTATCTTTCAAAGACAGCAGTTGGATGTGACGCTGAGCACGTGCACTCAGCTTCTTTGGACGACCAACGCGAGGTCTGTTCTGAGTGGACCCTGCTCTTTTAAAACGCTGGATGATCTTGGCCACTGTGCTGCAGCTCAGTTTCAGGGTGTTGGCAATCTTCTTGTAGCCTTGGCCATCTTCATGTAGCGCAACAATTCGTCTTTTAAGATCCTCAGAGAGTTCTTTGCCATGAGGTGCCATGTTGGAACTTTCAGTGACCAGTATGAAAGAGTGTGAGAGCTGTACTACTAAATTGAACACACCTGCTCCCTATGCACACCTGAGACCTAGTAACACTAACGAGTCACATGACATTTTGGAGGAAAAATGACAAGCAGTGCTCAATTTGGACATTTAGGGGTGTAGTCTCTTAGGGGTGTACTCACTTTTGTTGCCAGTGGTTTAGACATTAATGGCTGTATATTGAGTTATTTTGAGGGAAGAATAAATTTACACTGTTATATAAGCTGCACACAGACTACTTTTCATTGTGTCAAAGTGTCATTTTGTCAGTGTTGTCCCATGAAAAGATATACTTAAATATCTGCAGAAATGTGAGGGGTGTACTCACTTTTGTGATACACTGTATGTCCCTCAGACATGGCCAATTGTAAGGGTTTGCACAGCCAAGACTTACAAATCACATTAACTGCAAATTTCTACAGTGACCATGGCTTTAGGAAGAAGAAGTCATGAGACAGTCATACAAAAGCTTTCTTTGTATTTTATAATCCCATTTTTATACAGTAGAGCAGTATATTGAAAGGTTATTCCAGTTATATGATTTCTCTAAGGCTTTGTGGTATGTATGTTCAAAAGGACAAATTATAAATCTTTGGAGTTTCAGTGAAGAACTGCAAACTAATGCATTTATTAAAAATGTGTTTTACATAAATGTTTATTGTGTGCTCTTCTATTTTAAGTGAGCTTTGACTGAAAAGACTTTCAATTTAGACCAGGCAAAGTGTAGTGCACACAACACAATTTGACAAGTTGTTAATTTTTCATCATGTTTGTTTCTCATCGTTGGGCTTGCAGAAAGTTATTTTAAGCTTATGCTACACAAGGAATTTCTAATAATATGAACCACTAAGTTTAATCTATGCCTTGGGTCTGTCTATGAGAACTTTTGCATGTTTTTCTATGTTGTTAAGGGTTTCCTCTGGGTACTCAGATTTAAACTTACAAAACATGTAGAAATTGCATTTTGGCCAGTGGTGGTCAACTTTTCAGTGTGTTGCCTTGCCATGGATTGGTAGCCTATACAGAATGTACATGTATTTCCAGTATTTCCAGATTCCACAGTGACCCTAACTAGTACGAAGCAGTAAATTGTATACATTTAGAGCATGACAGTGAGTTTGGTATATTATATACGAGGGATTTTTAAAAAGTTTCTGCACTTTTATATTTTTATTGGAAACGGTGAGGGCAGGAGGAGAAGTAATTGGTCGTGTCTGAGAGATTAAAAGAGAGCTCAAAGAAGCTTTATGGAGCTTTAAGAGGAAGAAGATTTTAATGTGATGATGATGTGAAAGCAGTGGTGCATCAGTGGCTACGTGCTCAACCAAAAAATTTTTTGCTGATGGCATTAAAAAGTTGGTATGACGCTAGGAAAAATGCATCGGAAGGTGACTATGTAGAAAAGCGATGTAATTTGTTTTTAAAAAAGTGCAGAACCTTTTTGAAGAACCCTCATATTATATATTAATCATGAAGTGGGTGCTTAGTGTAGTGGTCAAATTTGCTAGCCCACTACCACTGAAATCTGTTTCAATCTCAGTGGTGCTTTCAGCCAGTCAGGCGTCTAAACAGACATGATTGGCTATGTTTGAGGGAGACGGGGTAGCCTTGTCAGTGTGTTCTTAGTGTTGGTCCCAGGCACGGATAAAAAAGGAGGGTTGTGCCAGGAAGGGCATCCAGCATGAAAACTGTGCCAAATCAGGTATGTAAACCAGAATGATTGCTGTGCCAAACCTCTAAATATGGGAACAGCCAAAAGAGAAATATTATGCACCCTTATACATTATGCATACTCTTCTGTAGTTGTTGAGCCTTATCATGTTTTAAAGACCCTATTCATGCTCTCTATGTATTTTCTTAACCCACATCTCATTTATTAAGCTTTTGTTTTAATATTCCTTCATGTGTTTCTCCTATATCTCAGCACACATATTCAGTTATCACAGTGAAGTATTATTTTGTAATAAGACACTGTTTTGATGATAAATGAAATGTGTAGTGTAGGACTCTTGTTGATGAGTGCATAGTCTACATTACCCTATGATCACCAGAAGGCTAATTGCAGTGTTCTTCAAAGGCATTGTCAGTATGTTCAATGTGTTCTTAATAGAACAAGATATGTAGTGGGCTGGTTGAGCCAAGTTATACTTCTCAGCACAAATCTATTTAACCTCAGAACCAGAGCTAACATTGTGTGTATGTTGGAACTGTCAGCTTTTCCACTGCTCAGTTGTGTGATCACCTGGAAAAATCAAAAGATTTACTAACACAATAACAAGTTTGGTTTATCTACTGTGTTTTTGGAGGCGAACTCCCGCATTGGATGCGTTGCATAGAACATACCTGACATGAAGTGAGTACAAGAGATATTTAGAGGTTTTGGTACATTTTTATTTTTTCCAGACAATATACTGGAGGCTAGTCATTCTCTCACTGCTTCTTAACAAGCCTCAAGGCTGGTCCCTTCAATTTAGTGGTTATGTTTCTGTAGTTTAATTAATAAATAATAAATAATTAATTAATTAATAATAAATAATGAAATGCTTCAGTCTTCTCTATCAACTCTATGTGAAGCATCTGAAGTGGAGGAGGTTTTCTTCAAGGATGTTCCTGTATTTTGCTGCATTCATTCATTCTCATAGCATGATGCTACTATCACCATGTTTTACATCAAAGATTATGTAAGGTATTAGCCCAGTGATGTGTGATGCAGTGTTTGTTGTGCCAGATTCTAGAGTTGCTCGTCTGCCCAAAGAGTTCAATAAATTTTTGTCCCACCAGACGAGAAAATGGCCTTTACTGTTGATTAGTAAACTCAGCTCAACAGTGGCTTAAACTTGCCACAAATGGACAGAGAAGGTTATCCATCCAATATGTTACAGAGAGGATTGTCCATTCAGTAAACATTTGGAGCTCTTTTATAGTGATTGTTGTTTATTTTTTTCCTTACCTCCCTGACTAAGACCCATCTTACCCTGATACCCAATTTGACTAGACTGCCCAATTTTAGAAAGATTAAAGGTAATAAATAACAGTTTCACAATTATTGAGGCCAACAATTGAGGCCACTGTGGTTTATGTTCTTACACTTATCTATCTATCTATCTGTCTGTCTATCTATCTATGTATATATATATATAAGATAATCCTTTATTAGTCCCACAGTGGGGAAATTCACAGTGTTGCAGCAGCGAAGGGACAGTAAAGCACTCAGTACAAAAAATAGACAATAAAAAGTACAGTGTAAAACAATAATAATAATAAAAAGTCAGAAAAAACTCTGGGGGAAAAAAAAAAAAAAAAAAAAAAAAATAATATATATATATATATACAGTGTATCACAAAAGTGAGTACACCCCTCACATTTCTGCAAATATTTTATTATATCTTTTCATGGGACAACACTATAGACATGAAACTTGGATATAACTTAGAGTAGTCAGTGTACAGCTTGTATAGCAGTGTAGATTTACTGTCTTCTGAAAATAACTCAACACACAGCCATTAATGTCTAAATAGCTGGCAACATAAGTGAGTACACCCCACAGTGAACATGTCCAAATTGTGCCCAAATGTGTCGTTGTCCCTCCCTGGTGTCATGTGTCAAGGTCCCAGGTGTAAATGGGGAGCAGGGCTGTTAAATTTGGTGTTTTGGGTACAATTCTCTCATACTGGCCACTGGATATTCAACATGGCACCTCATGGCAAAGAACTCTCTGAGGATGTGAGAAATAGAATTGTTGCTCTCTACAAAGATGGCCTGGGCTATAAGAAGATTGCTAACACCCTGAAACTGAGCTACAGCATGGTGGCCAAGGTCATACAGCAGTTTTCCAGGACAGGTTCCACTCGGAACAGGCTTCGCCAGGGTCGACCAAAGAAGTTGAGTCCACGTGTTCGGCGTCATATCCAGAGGTTGGCTTTAAAAAATAGACACATGAGTGCTGCCAGCATTGCTGCAGAGGTTGAAGACGTGGGAGGTCAGCCTGTCAGTGCTCAGACCATACGCCGCACACTGCATCAACTCGGTCTGCATGGTCGTCATCCCAGAAGGAAGCTGACGCACAAGAAAGCCCACAAACAGTTTGCTGAAGACAAGCAGTCCAAGAACATGGATTACTGGAATGCCCTGTGGTCTGACGAGACCAAGATAAACTTGTTTGGCTCAGATGGTGTCCAGCATGTGTGGCGGCGCCCTGGTGAGAAGTACCAAGACAACTGTATCTTGCCTACAGTCAAGCATGGTGGTGGTAGCATCATGGTCTTGGGCTGCATGAGTGTTGCTGGCACTGGGGAGCTGCAGTTCATTGAGGGAAACATGAATTCCAACATGTACTGTGACATTCTGAAACAGAGCATGATCCCCTCCCTTCGAAAACTGGGCCTCATGGCAGTTTTCCAACAGGATAACGACCCCAAACACAACCTCCAAGATGACAACTGCCTTGCTGAGGAAGCTGAAGATAAAGGTGATGGACTAAACCCAATTGAGCACCTGTGGCGCATCCTCAAGTGGAAGGTGGAGGAGTTCAAGGTGTCTAACATCCACCAGCTCCGTGATGTCATCATGGAGGAGTGGAAGAGGATTCCAGTAGCAACCTGTGCAGCTCTGGTGAATTCCATGCCCAGGAGGGTTAAGGCAGTGCTGGATAATAATGGTGGTCACACAAAATATTGACACTTTGGGCACAATTTGGACATGTTCACTGTGGGGTGTACTCACTTATGTTGCCAGCCATTTAGACATTAATGGCTGTGTGTTGAGTTATTTTCAGAAGACAGTAAATCTACACTGCTATACAAGTTGTACACTGACTACTCTAAGTTATATCCAAGTTTTATTTCTATAGTGTTGTCCCATGAAAAGATATAATAAAATATTTGCAGAAATGTGAGGGGTGTACTCACTTTTGTGATACACTGTATATATATATATATATATATATATATATATATATATATATATACAGTGTATCACAAAAGTGAGTACACCCCTCACATTTCTGCAGATATTTAAGTATATCTTTTCATGGGACAACACTGACAAAATGACACTTTGACACAATGAAAAGTAGTCTGTGTGCAGCTTATATAACAGTGTAAATTTATTCTTCCCTCAAAATAACTCAATATACAGCCATTAATGTCTAAACCACCGGCAACAAAAGTGAGTACACCCCTTAGTGAAAGTTCCTGAAGTGTCAATATTTTGTGTGGCCACCATTATTTCCCAGAACTGCCTTAACTCTCCTGGGCATGGAGTTTACCAGAGCTTCACAGGTTGCCACTGGAATGCTTTTCCACTCCTCCATGACGACATCACGGAGCTGGCGGATATTCGAGACTTTGCGCTCCTCCACCTTCCGCTTGAGGATGCCCCAAAGATGTTCTATTGGGTTTAGGTCTGGAGACATGCTTGGCCAGTCCATCACCTTTACCCTCAGCCTCTTCAATAAAGCAGTGGTCGTCTTAGAGGTGTGTTTGGGGTCATTATCATGCTGGAACATTGCCCTGCGACCCAGTTTCCGGAGGGAGGGGATCATGCTCTGCTTCAGTATTTCACAGTACATATTGGAGTTCATGTGTCCCTCAATGAAATGTAACTCCCCAACACCTGCTGCACTCATGCAGCCCCAGACCATGGCATTCCCACCACCATGCTTGACTGTAGGCATGACACACTTATCTTTGTACTCCTCACCTGATTGCCGCCACACATGCTTGAGACCATCTGAACCAAACAAATTAATCTTGGTCTCATCAGACCATAGGACATGGTTCCAGTAATCCATGTCCTTTGTTGACATGTCTTCAGCAAACTGTTTGCGGGCTTTCTTGTGTAGAGACTTCAGAAGAGGCTTCCTTCTGGGGTGACAGCCATGCAGACCAATTTGATGTAGTGTGCGGCGTATGGTCTGAGCACTGACAGGCTGACCCCCCACCTTTTCAATCTCTGCAGCAATGCTGACAGCACTCCTGCGCCTATCTTTCAAAGACAGCAGTTGGATGTGACGCTGAGCACGTGCACTCAGCTTCTTTGGACGACCAACGCGAGGTCTGTTCTGAGTGGACCCTGCTCTTTTAAAACGCTGGATGATCTTGGCCACTGTGCTGCAGCTCAGTTTCAGGGTGTTGGCCATCTTCTTGTAGCCTTGGCCATCTTCATGTAGCGCAACAATTCGTCTTTTAAGATCCTCAGAGAGTTCTTTGCCATGAGGTGCCATGTTGGAACTTTCAGTGACCAGTATGAGAGAGTGTGAGAGCTGTACTACTAAATTGAACACACCTGCTCCCTATGCACACCTGAGACCTAGTAACACTAACAAATCACATGACATTTTGGAGGGAAAATGACAAGCAGTGCTCAATTTGGACATTTAGGGGTGTAGTCTCTTAGGGGTGTACTCACTTTTGTTGCCGGTGGTTTAGACATTAATGGCTGTATATTGAGTTATTTTGAGGGAAGAATAAATTTACACTGTTATATAAGCTGCACACAGACTACTTTTCATTGTGTCAAAGTGTCATTTTGTCAGTGTTGTCCCATGAAAAGATATACTTAAATATCTGCAGAAATGTGAGGGGTGTACTCACTTTTGTGATACACTGTATATATACAGGGGTTGGACAAAATAACTGAAACACCTGGTTTTAGACCACAATAATGTATTAGTATGGTGTAGGGCCTCCTTTTGCGGCCAATACAGCGTCAATTCGTCTTGGAAATGACATATACAAGTCCTGCACAGTGGTCAGAGGGATTTTAAGCCATTCTTCTTGCAGGATAGTGGCCAGGTCACTACGTGATGCTGGTGGAGGAAAACGTTTCCTGACTCGCTTCTCCAAAACACCCCAAAGTGGCTCAATAATATTTAGATCTGGTGACTGTGCAGGCCATGGGAGATGTTCAACTTCACTTTCATGTTCATCAAACCAATCTTTCACCAGTCTTGCTGTGTGTATTGGTGCATTGTCATCCTGATACACGGCACCGCCATTGGATGCACATGGTCCTCCAGAATGGTTCGGTAGTCCTTGGCAGTGACGCGCCCATCTAGCACAAGTATTGGGCCAAGGGAATGCCATGATATGGCAGCCCAAACCATCACTGATCCACCCCCATGCTTCACTCTGGGCATGCAACAGTCTGGGTGGTACGCTTCTTTGGGGCTTCTCCACACCGTAACTCTCCCGGATGTGGGGAAAACAGTAAAGGTGGACTCATCAGAGAACAATACATGTTTCACATTGTCCACAGCCCAAGATTTGCGCTCCTTGCACCATTGAAACCGATGTTTGGCATTGGCACGAGTGACCAAAGGTTTGGCTATAGCAGCCCGGCCGTGTATATTGACCCTGTGGAGCTCCCGACTGACAGTTCTGGTGGAAACAGGAGAGTTGAGGTGCACATTTAATTCTGCCGTGATTTGGGCAGCCGTGGTTTTATGTTTTTTGGATACAATCCGGGTTAGCACCCGAACATCCCTTTCAGACAGCTTCCTCTTGCGTCCACAGTTAATCCTGTTGGATGTGGTTTGTCCTTCTTGGTGGTATGCTGACATTACCCTGGATACCGTGGCTCTTGATACATCACAAAGAATTGCTGTCTTGGTCACAGATGCGCCAGCAAGACGTGCACCAACAATTTGTCCTCTTTTGAACTCTGGTATGTCACCCATAATGTTGTGTGCATTGCAATATTTTGAGCAAAACTGTGCTCTTACCCTGCTAATTGAACCTTCACACTCTGCTCTTACTGGTGCAATGTGCAATTAATGAAGATTGGCCACCAGACTGGTCCAATTTAGCCATGAAACCTCCCACACTAAAATGACAGGTGTTTCAGTTATTTTGTCCAACCCCTGTATATATATATGTCACACTTTTATCCAGGAGATCAACAGACAATTTGTTGCACTTCATAGCTTGGTTTTTGTCCTGCAGTGTAAATTGTGGGCCCCTTTAGACCCAGATGAGTGCCTTTTTTAAACTATGTCCAATCATTTCAAAGCTTTTGGTTGATTACATTAACTTTAAACATTAAACTTTGAAAACAATGGGTTCGATCTCCAGGTGGGGCGGTCAGAGTCCTTTCTGTGTAGAGTTTGCATGTTCTCCCTGTGTCTATGTGGGTTTCCAAAGACATGCAAGTGAGGTGAACTGGAGATACAAATTTTTCATGTTCTCCCTGTGTCTGTGTGGGTTTCCTCCCACAGTCCAAAAACATGCAAGTGAGGTGAATTGGAGATAAAAAAATTTACATGACTGTGTTTGACATTAAACTTGTAAACTGATGAATCTTGTGTAAAACATGATGTTAAAATCCTAATAAATACTTTCTGAATCCAATGTATATTTAAAACACCCTTTTAAAACACTGGTATAAGATTAAATATAATAATAACATTAAATTATTAAAGTTAATATAATATTATATATTATTTTATAGTTAATTGGATGGATACGGAGCTTATACTGTGGCAAGACAGGACCACACCCTGAACAGGATGTCATGCCGTTTAAAGAAGGAAAACACAAAAGTAGAACATGGAAAGACGTTCTGGTGAGCCAGACCTGTATACATTTACAGTTCTGTGATGAGGGTAAAAAGAAAAACATTTATAATCCATCTGTGATGGATATGAGGTCACAGTTAAATTTGCAGGCAGCATTTAAACACCTACACACACATACACAGGAGATAATAAAAGGGTCAGTGGTGCATGAAAAGCAATAACTGTCTACATGTCCAACCTCTCACCTCATAACTTGTGCTGTGCAGTGGACGATTGCTAGGATGAAAGGTAACAGGGTAAACAGAAAAAATACTGTTACTGCACTTTTTACCACATTCACAGTGGGGCTGCACCTCCACTAAAGAAAACGTGGGAATGGGATACCAGGAATACAGCAAGAAGAAAGTGGACATTTAACTTACACACTGAAGAGGTAAGATTTAGTACGTAAATGTTGTTAACTTATTTTAAGTGCTGATCTGTGGCATACCATACACTGAATCATATACAGCTAAATAAAGAGGAAAAATTAAGTAAATACCTAGTTTTAGGGTCAAATACATTTTTGTATTCAGAAATGTTAGATTGCCTAAAGTGTCCTTTGCCACTGGACAGCCTGTTTATATAGTTTTAAGTTTACACTGTAATCAAACAGCCAAGACTTTGTTTCTGTCTGAAATTGGCGTCTTAGTTTTTTTATTAGTTTTGAAGATTATTGTTGCTAAAAAGTACTAGAAGCTTGTAGTTACCCGAACATATGCACATGCAAACAACCTACCAAACTCAATACACACCTCAAATTGTCTTAAGTTGACACTATATTATTGCTGACACTAAAATTACACTATACGGCCAAAAGTATGTGTTTGAGCGTGACAAACCTGGACATGAACACATGGTTTTATTATGTTTGGTACAGAGAAACTCCAATGGCCTGCACAGAGCTTTGCCCTTAATCCTCAACACTTTTAAGATCAGCCGAAACGTAATCGCAAGCCCAGTCTTCTCATCAGTACCTGGTATTTTAATTGCTTTTTTAACTGAACAGGCACAAATTCCCACAGACACATTCCATAATCTTGTGGAAATTGTCCAAAAGAGTGAAAATTGAAAGCAAAGAGGGTGTAGGTTCTCCATACTAGCATGGTAGCAGTTATTATTAACATCTCTGAACATGATTTGGTATCATTTACATTTACATTTTTGGCATTTAATTGGATGGATACATTTACATTTTTGGCATTTAGCAGATGCCTTTATTTACATTTTACATTTTCGGCATTTAGCAGACGCCTTTATCCAAAGCGACTTACATTATAGTTACAGTATACAGTCTGAACAATTGAGGGTTAAGGGCCTTGCTCAAGGGCCCAGCGGCAGCAACCTGGCAGTGGTGGGGCTTGAACCAACGACCTTCTGGTTACTAGTCCAGTACCCAACCACTAGGCTACGGCTTGCCCTTTATTGCTTTATCCAAAGTGACTTACATTACAGTTACAGTATACAGTCTGAGCAATTGACGGTTAAGTTGGATGATAGTACTGTTCCAGTTTCATGTTTTTTTTTAGTATATACACAGATTTGCAAGACTTGGGCCATCCCCCCCTCAGACATAGCCAATCATGTCTGTGTAGATGCCCGACCAGCCTATAGCACCACTGTGGTTCAAACCTGGTGTTTAGGGTAATAAACTGCTGTGGCAGCAGAGTGTCTGCTTTTGTAAATACAATTACTTTGTGTTCAGTGTTGTAGGACCAACAGTCAGTGTTATTGTTTTTTTTTAATGTTTGCTTTTGGCTGCTGTATGTATGGGTCGCCACAGAGGATCATTCTGGTCTGCATTCCTGATTTGGCACAGTTTTTACACTGGCTGCCCTTCATGATGCAACCCTCCCTATTTTATCCTGGCTTGGGATTTCAGCAGTAGTGGGTTAGTGTATTTAACCATCACGTTTGGGTAGACACCACACCAAATTCCAGATTTCAGCAGTAGTGGGTTAGTGTATTTAACCACTGTGCCACCTTAGCACCTACCTTGTTTATATGCAAATAAAACTATTTGGTAAAAAATACATTGAGGGAATGTTTTAGAATAGTCAGTTTTCTGAACTATGAATTTAACATGCATTTCAGCAATGATTAATAGCAGTTGATAGCAGCTGAAGTTATTTAAGCTACTGAACCTGTGGAACACTTTTCACCACACTGACTCACTCTTTCTGTCTTAGTGGTGCTGGCAATGACAGATTTCACAGACAAGTACATCCAAATGTCTTCTCTTAAAAACACACAGCTATAAAATCCTATTACCTACTGCCAGATGTAGAAAAACAGAGAAAGAGTTGTTTACAGGACTCAAACTACTGTTAAAAATACATTCATTCATTCATCTTCAGTAATTATACTATGGTGAGCCTGATTAAAAGCAGAAATAACCTGATTTCTGAACAATACCCATTTACAAAGAAAACCCATTTGGACATGAGGAGAACAGACCAAACTCCTCACAGACAGTGGCTTGAGGTGAAGTTCAAACACTGGGCCATAGGTGCCATACAGCACTCAGACAAGATGCTTCGCCACCAAGCCACCCTTACTATAAAAATGTGATGTAAGATACATATTTAACACAAGCAAGAAAATAATCCAGTGCGCCACACACACACACACACACACACACACACACACACACACACACACACACACACACACACACACACACGCATTTAAACAAACACACACACTCATACAGTAACCACAACAAGCAGCATGGTCATTAAGACTGACAGATGGATAGACAATGTTTTAAAGATGTGGAAATTATCTTCCAGATGTTTGGCACACATAATTTTTTTTTTAACATTATTTATCAACATCAGTTTAAACATCAATCAAGAAATAGTATTCCTTGTAATAAAAACTAGTTTATGGCTCTAAAGAAAATTTCACTGCACTGTACATGTGCGCATGTGTAAACACTACAACCAAAAGTATGTTGACATCTGACAATAAGCTTGTTGGACATTCCATTTTAAAATTGAGGGCATTACCATTACTATGGTGTTGCTCTATGCCTTACTCTCCTTGCAAGGTCCTTTCCGTGTGGAGTTTGCATGTTCTCCCCATGTCTGTGTGGGTGTCCTCCGGATGCTCCGGTTTCCTCCCACAGTCAAAAGACATGCAAGTGAGGTGAATTGGAGACATAAAATTGTCCATGGCTGTGTTCGATATAACCTTGTGAACTGATTAACCTTGTGTAACGAATAACTACCGTTTCTGTCATGAATGTAACCAAAGTGTAAAACATGACGTTAAAATCCTAATAAACAAACAAACTAACTCTCCTTGCAATTATAACATCCTCTACTCATGTGAAGGCTCTTTTTTTTTTTTTACAAGATGTTAAAGCGTGTCTGTGTGAATGTGTGCTCAATCCGTCAAAACAGCATTTGTGAGGTCAGGCCCTGATGATGAATGAAAAGGTCAATAAACAATACTTTGTGCACAGGAACCTTTCCCAATCTGTTGCAAAAAGATGGACATATATTAATATATATTGATTTTATATATCATTTAGCAATGGTTGCTGCTGAAGAATAAATATGTGAGGGACTCACATACTTGTGGCCGTATACTGTAGTGTCACAATAAAGCTATTAATTTTCTATTTGGGATAGTATTCAGCCACTATTCAGCAAGTAGAATTCCTGATAGAATAATGTATTTTAACACAGTAGATCTGCATGTATTTAAAATATCTGACAGTTAGCTTTTTACAGTAACTATCTTGGTATGGTGTAATACAAAGCTGCACCACCAAACAAACCAAACTTCATGTCAAATGCCCTCAGATCAGACAAACCATAGGTAGTGGAAGCAGATACAATGATCAACATGACAAGGTCATGACCTTAACGACGTGGAGCCTTGAAACCAGTTTTATTTATTATACTCATAATTTAGAGTGGCTGGTCCACCTTTTGCATTTATTTGTGAGGTGGGGAGAGATTAGTGGAGCTACAAACTCATTTAAAAACTTTTAAAACGTTTTTCGTCTTTAATTTGAGTTGTCGACTAATGAAACCTGACTTGTATGACATGTATGTACACTCACTACTACTTAGTTGACACACGTCCTGTCCAGTCAGATTTTTCGCGGGTCTGTGTATTTATACAGGCTCTGAAAGTAGGCGGGTGCGTTTGAGATTTCATAAAATACGTGATTGGATAAATGCATTTTTGCCTGTCCTGATTGGCTACATTTTTCATGTTGAACTGTGTTGCTAGAGCAGTACTATTATCATTCAGAGGGGTTTATTCACGGTTGTGTTCTTTAACGTATAATTAAGTAGCAATGACCAAAATTGACTTTTATGGTGTTATTTCATTTAACATTACTGTTTTATGTTCATAAATAATATATGTATTTATGCTAAAATTGTTTATTTGACAGTCACGCAGTGGCAAAATCTCCCCCGCTTGTTGGCGAGTTATGGTTTAGTCCAACATGGCTGTAGAAAAGCAGTTTTAAACAGCTATCGTTTTTCTTAAGAAATGAATATGCTGCTGAGGTGAATGTATGAACGGTGCTGTTAGCGCACAGGAGCAGATGATTAAAAGGTGAGAGAAATGTTGTAATACTTGTTTTGTGGTGAACTTGCGCGCTTTCTGCAGAAACTACAACTCAAGTTGGGTTCTGGTGCAGTGTTATTGCTGTGTTTCAGCCAATGAGAATACACAGAGCTGCTCCAACTGTTTTCCTTCCCTCTCTGTAACAACAACAACAACAACAAACGGTGTAATAATCTGTATAAATACTGTACAGTCAGATAGCTTCACCACCTGGATTAATGCCACATTAACCGCAATTTTACAAAGCTTCCCCCAGTCTTCTCAGTCTGTTTACATTTATTCTAGCAAGTTCTCATGCTTGTGTACGTCTGTGTTTTATACATTTCATCCTCGAGTTTTGTATTAATTACAAAGAAAACATGTCACCTCCTGTTGAGAAAAGACACAATTTGCAGTAGTGTTTGTGGTTTTATTGACCGGTATATTTGCTATAAAACTAAAATGTCAACATAAGACAAGACGCTAAATTTCAGCAACTTCGTATCAAAATGGGACGTTGTAGCCTAGTAGTTAAGGTACTGGACTAGTAATCAGAAGGTTGCTGGTTCTAGCCCCACCACTGCCAGGTTGTTGCTATTGGGTCCTTGAGCAAGGCCCTTAACCCTCAATTGCTTAGACTGTATACTGTAACTGTACTGTAAGTCACTTTGGATAAAAGCATCTCCTAAATGCTGAAAATGTAAATGTAAAATGTACATTTTATTAAAACTGCTCTTAAGTTAAAAAGTTTGAACACTATGCTATCTGTTTTCAATTTATTATAACGTTTTTGCAGCTTAAATGAGACCCAGCTTGACATTAATACTTTGTAGGCTTACAACTGCAGTACATCTACAGATGTATTTGGAAATACATAGAACAGTATAGAATACCTTTATTTGTCATATATACATATACATGTACAGTACAACGAAATTCTTTCTTTGCCTATCCCAGCTTGTTTGGAAGCTGGGGTCAGAGCACAGGGTCAGCCGCCTTGCTCAAGGGCCCAACAGTGGCTGCATGGCAGAGCTGGGATTCGAACTCTCAACCTTTCAGTTGATAGCCCAAAGCTCTACCCACTAGGCTACCACTGTCCCTCAAATATTGAAACCCCCCTCATAATAAAAAGTACTATGTTGATGTGTATTGACTTTAGTAAAAGTCTACTCCAAGTCTTACTAAACAGAGATAATATTTATTTATATGTGCAAGCAATGTTAATAACATTAATTGATAAATTTAATTAAGTTAAAATGGAAAACATCCAGTTCTCTTGACAAATGTCTACTATTTTTCAAACCCCAGCCTCAGTACTTGGTTGAACACTTTCCCTTGATAGATTTTTCCAACAAGCTTCTGACATCTCTCTTGTATAATCTTTGCCCTTTCTTCTTATTAGTTTTTACTATGGTTGCAACGCCCTGAACACGTCTCTGGGTGGTATTTATATAACATATCACAGCTGAAGCAAATTAAGGGTGGTTATTATATTGCCAATGGTTTACCCATATTGTAACCCAACTTTAGTTCATACAGACTAGCAGCAATATTACGTAAGTGTTGAATAATTGTGACGTTGCAGTATTACCAATAATAGAGTTATAAACCTTATTTTCTTTGGGAGCTTGAATATTTGCAATTGCAATTGTATTATTATTATTATTATTTTTTTTTTTTTTAACGAGAGGCCAGATTACATTCGAGAATTATCTATCATTTCAAAAGGAACATTTTTTCAGTGCATGATTGAAAATGTAATTCATGTCTGTCACCATCTGCTATACAAAATATTGTGAAAAGATTTAAGAAATATGGAGAAACCTCATTCTGTGTAGGTCAAGATTGGAAACCTTTGTTAAATGTGTGTGAGCTTTGAGCCCTTCGACAGTATTGCTTAGGAAAAAGTCCCAGCTTTCCTAAAAATAGGATTTGAATGTGCACTAAATGTATATAATTACTGACTAGCCGATCTGTTGTTAAGCACATAAATCAGCACCCCTCTACCTCTCAAATATGCTTTAGTCAAAAACATACGTTTATCCTGTATTTCCTTTCTTGTTGCTGCCTCAGTCAGATCTGACCAGTAAGTAGATTAAACGTTCTCACATGGTTTGTCTTAATGCATTTTGGTGCAGTTGAATTTTTCTCTGTATGAACCCTATGTAATTTGATTCGGTCTAGAACAAACAAACTATAGGAGTGAAAACACCCTTAGTGATGCTGACTTTATTGTAGCTCAGTGAGTTGATGTGTCTTATTAGCCATACTAGCTTGCCAGTTTAATTTTGCGAACTAACAGATTGACAAACCAAGTGGGCAGTCATGTTTAACATAGTGTTAAATAAAGATTTTTAAGGCACGTATTAAGTTTATATAAATTAATTTTAATAATTACAACTTTAATGCGTGTAACCTTAGCTTATTTTATATGTTGCCTATACCATGCTGTTGAGATTGCTACCAACAAAACCTTATAAAATGCTGCGTTTGATCAGGAATGCTCACCTGAATCAAGCTCAATAGCATTAAATTCCATTATTCTTTGTGATGTTCTAGAGTTTCTCATCCATTATGCTGGTGATCTGCCCAGGGCACAACCATTCTTCTGTTTGTAGTGGCACCTGAATGAACAGTAATGTTATAAATGTCAGATTAAATGTGATTTACATATAGGCCTGCCACTGAAGCTACTACATTACGTAAAATAAATGGCAAGTAAAGCGATCCTATATTCCAACAGCCTGGAGTTATTTTGAGGATCAACTGCAATAAAGAGCACCAAAAGCAGGGACTGTGTTTATAAAGGATGTATTTGCAAAAATACATTCCAAGTAATTATTTTATGTAAAGTTTGACATTTGTTATAGTTAAAGTTGTGTGCATATTCCTTCACACACTTGTTTGAGAAAAAGTGTCCAATGCAGTACAAAAAGAAAGAAAATCGTAATGAAATCGGAAATCAACTTGAAATATTTTTCAATCCAGTTTACATTATATTAATGTTTATACTGGTCATGCAAATTTTGCCATTTTCTTCAAACCAATAACTGCCCGTCATTAGTCACCAGTTAACAGATAACCAACAAGCATATAGCGAGTGTCCTATCAAAATATCTTCTTCTTGTTCTTCAGCCTTTGTCCCGTTTTTCGATTACGGGGGCCGGCATTTTCCGGCTTCTTCCCGTTAGGGGTCGCCGGCGGGATTTGGCACAGTTTTTACGCCAGATGCCTCTCCTGACACAACCCTCCCTATTCATCCGGGCTTGGGACTGGCACTACAATGCACTGGTTTGTGCATCTAGCGGCTAGGTATTTATAGGACAATTCAGTGTTTCCAATTAGCCTGGTGGCATGTTTTTGGACTGTGGGAGGAAACCCACGCGGACAAGGGGAGAACATGCAAACTCCGCACAGAAAGGATCCGGACCGCCCCACCTGGGGATCGAACCCAGGACCTTCTTGCTGTGAGGCGACAGTGCTACCCACTAAGCCACCGTGCCACCCCTGTCCTATCAAAATATCACTGAGCTTAAAAGCAAGCTTAGTAGTGAGCATTGTGGTAATGTAGAACAATAAGCTGAACATGAACAATATAAGCAGAACTAGTCATTTTCTTGTTTTACCACTGCTTTATCCTGGTCAGGGTCATGGTGGGTCCCCCTTTCCCTGGAATTACTGGGTGCAATGCAGCAACATACCCCACAGGTTATGCCAGTCCATTGCAATGCCTTGACTGTGTCATCACAATTGCTTGTAATTTTCATTTTGTAATCATAGCAAACTCATGAACTAATTCACTAGTCAGGTTTGCATTATGAATGTGTGCATGCGAGTCTACAAAATACAGTTCAGGAGTGGGAAGTCATTATTTAATAAAGATTTAGTTTCAAATAATCTTACAGTACTGTAAGTTTGGTTCACAGCAGCGCTTCTGACTTCAACACAATCTGCTTTAAATGGAAAGCTAGAATCAAGCACATGAGAAGAGGCAACCTGGAGTGGCCACAAGTGCATGTTTTAGAGTAAATGAATAGGATGTAATAAAAAGGCCAGCAATGGATTGTTGCCCTGTCCACGGTATTCCTGCCTTGCTGTAACTGTTTCTTTGTGGAATCGGACCCACCGTGACCCTGTCCAGGATACAGCGGTGTTAAAAATGAAATGAAAAAAACTAAACTAAAAATGCAAATTTTTATATTTTTATATTCTTTATATTACTGACAGTAAAATAAAACGATTGGCCTGTTGTTCAGATAGGGCGGGATTAAGTCGGATTGGGACTCTCTCTCAGACTAGTGTGATTACGACCTCTGCTGGCTGGTTGGTGGCGCCTGCACGGAGATGGGAAAGGAGTGCGATAGAGGGTGTGGCTCTCCGTACACAGCGCTGTACTGCACTGCACTCGTCAAGTGTAGGTGATAAGATGTTAGATTGCTATGCACGTGTCGGAGGGGGCGTGGAGCAGCCTCGTCCTCCCCAATCAGGAGTGTGGACCAGAATTAGTTAGAGGATGTTTGACGGGCAGAAATTGGATGCGCTAAAGTGGGAGAGAAAGGGGGGGAAAAAAAGAATTACATATTCAAGTCAAATGTATTTGTGTAATGCTTTTTACAATAGACGTTGTCAGTAGGCAGCTCCTCATGACATCTGGCAGCAGTGGTATTGTTGGCATGGCTGTCTCAAACTTGTAGGCTTCAACCTCAGGTGGTTAAAATTTCTGTCATTTACATTTTTGGCATTTAGTAGATGCTTTTATCCAAAGCGACTTACAGTATACAGTCTAAGCAATTGAGTGGTAAGGGCCTTGCTTAAGGGCCCAACAGTGGCAACCTGGCAGTGGTGGGGTTTGAACCAGCAATCCTCTGATCACTAGTCCAGTACCTTAACCACTAGGCTACAACTCTTGGTGAAGAAAAATAAAAAACAGATGATGTAGTTAAAATGTTATATGATGTCATTAATAGTAAGATGCCAGATTGGCAGAGAATAGCATAAGACTCTGACACTCCTAATTATTACAGCAGCATTGCATGGCAGTTTAAAAGCAGCATGTGGGATAATCACAGACCTGGCAACACTGGTGACTAGGCGGCCCGAGCCTACCTTGTTGTGCTTGTTCTTGAGCAGGTGAACAGGTTGACTGATCTTTAGGATGAGTAATTACTGCTAATCATGTGTGATTGGGTCATCCAGGATGAATCTAAACAGAGTGTAAATGTGGTTGGTTGTTGTGTGTGTGTGTATCAGCTGTGTAAAGCAACATGTTCAGTCCTACAGGATGTTGAGGTTTGTTTTTGCAGGTGAAAAGACATTTGTGGTTTCACATGTGGTAAGAGGAGAAGGATTTCTCTTTTTTGTGTACCAGATGCTTATTTAACTTTTTTTTTCCAATCAGAACCATGTCAACACCACACACACACACACACACACACACACACACACACACACACACACACACACACACACACCTGCTTGTACACAAACCAACCCAGAGAGTAAGAGATCAGATTTTCCATCAGGTTGAGCTGAGTGAGCTTGCAGTGATTATTTGTCGGGTTTCTTTACTCTTTTATACACTGTCGGGCTCAAGTGGCCTAATAATAGCCAGGTTGCTTTGTGAAGGTCAGTAATACCTTGCACGCCTGCAATTAGAGCTCAGTATTACACAGGAAACTGGGCTTTAATCACTGGTAGAGTTGCTGAACATATGCAGAACAAATGTCTTTGTTTTGAAATCGCAGATCTTCTGAAGTACTCCACAACGGCCAAAGAAAACAGGCTCACATTTTTTACAAGTAACTTTTCTGTTCATTGGCTTTCAAGTTCGTAATGTTGTTGCTTAATTTCAGAATCTTTCGCCCAGATCATAACTCATGTCCTGTAGCGCTAACAGAGTTCACACAAACACTGAAAAGCTTCGAAAGCTTTTTTGTAAGCAATATAGCACTTTGAATATTTGTGATAATGCAATCAATACGATACGAGTTACAATAATGTTATAAATCAATCAAAATAGTTCTTTGTTGTAATGGAAGTCTTGTACCACTCATGCTTTTTGCATTCATGCTGCCCCAGTTTTAAAACACTGCAAGCCAGCTTCCACATATTTCCAACCAAGACACATGTGACGTTATTGGGCAGAGTAATGCTCCTGGAGAAGTGTACAGTAAACCCTTGACTTACGAATTTAATTGGTTCCGAAGGGCTGTTCTTAAGTCAAAATGTTTGTTAGTTAAACCTATTTTTCCCCATAAGAAATAATGTAAATAGAATTAATCCGTGCCAGACCTCCCAAACCACCCCCTTACCTAACCTTTCTAATGTCTTAAATGGTCTTTTTTGTTATAAATACAAGTATATTTTCCCTTAATCTTAAATATTCCTGTAATAAACAATAATAAACAACAATACACAGTAGTACTGTACTGTACATAAACACACATCACATTTCAGTACAGTGCTTGTGCTGTACCATACACCATAATACATTTCCTTCTTTTTTTATAAAAATGTATCTACCAGAAACAATAACTCTCATATTCTCTATTATTTCCTTCTTTATTTCAATAGTATTGTATTTTGTAGGTGTAATTGCACGAAAGAAAGAATTCCTCCTTCTCTCTCACTCACTGTCCCCTCTGTCTGATACACAGTGACAGCTACTGGCAGGAGTAATTATACAACAACAAATAGTAATTGATTGTTTTATTTACTCAACACTATGCTTTCTCTGCACATTCTTTGAGGCCATTTTAATATAGAATTTTACAAAATATAAAGAAAACACAGAAAAAACACCATCCGCTCTCCACTCACTGTATATACATATACAGGTCCTTCTCAAAAAATTAGCATATTGTGATAAAGTTCATTATTTTCCATAATGTAATGATAAAAATTAAACTTTCATATATTTTAGATTCATTGCACACCAACTGAAATATTTCAGGTCTTTTATTGTTTTAATACTGATGATTTTGGCATACAGCTCATGAAAACCCAAAATTCTCAAAAAATTAGCATATTTCATCCGACCAATAACAGAAAAGTGTTTTTAATACAAAAAAAGTCAACCTTCAAATAATTATGTTCAGTTATGCACTCAATACTCGGTCGGGAATCCTTTTGCAGAAATGACTGCTTCAATGCGGCGTGGCATGGAGGCAATCAGCCTGTGGCACTGCTGAGGTGTTATGGAGGCCCAGGATGCTTCGATAGCAGCCTTAAGCTCATCCAGAGTGTTGGGTCTTGTGTCTCTCAACTTTCTCTTCACAATATCCCACAGATTCTCTATGGGGTTCATGTCAGGAGAGTTGGCAGGCCAATTGAGCACAGTAATACCATGGTCAGTAAACCATTCACCAGTGGTTTTGGCACTGTGAGCAGGTGCCAGGTCGTGCTGAAAAATGAAATCTTCATCTCCATAAAGCTTTTCAGCAGATGGAAGCATGAAGTGCTCCAAAATCTCCTGATAGCTAGCTGCATTGACCCTGCCCTTGATAAAACACAGTGGACCAACACCAGCAGCTGACATGGCACCCCAGACCATCACTGACTGTGGGTACTTGACACTGGACTTCAGGCATTTTGGCATTTCCTTCTCCCCAGTCTTCCTCCAGACTCTGGCACCTTGATTTCCGAAAACAGTACTTTGGACCAGTCCAACAGTCCAGTGCTGCTTCTCTGTAGCCCAGGTCAGGCGCTTCTGCCGCTGTTTCTGGTTCAAAAGTGGCTTGACCTGGGGAATGCGGCACCTGTAGCCCATTTTCTGCACACGCCTGTGCACGGTGGCTCTGGATGTTTCTACTCCAGACTCAGTCCACTGCTTCCGCAGGTCCCCCAAGGTCTGGAATCGGCCCTTCTCCACAATCTTCCTCAGGGTCCGGTCACCTCTTCTCGTTGTGCAGCGTTTTCTGCCACACTTTTTCCTTCACACAGACTTCCCACTGAGGTGCCTTGATACAGCACTCTGGGAACAGCCTATTCGTTCAGAAATTTCTTTCTGTGTCTTACCCTCTTGCTTGAGGGTGTCAATGATGGCCTTCTGGACAGCAGTCAGGTCGGCAGTCTTACCCATGATTGCAGTTTTGAGTAATGAACCAGGCTGGGAGTTTTTAAAAGCCTCAGGAATCTTTTGCAGGTGTTTAGAGTTAATTCGTTGATTCAGATGATTAGGTTAATAGCTCGTTTAGAGAACCTTTTCATGATATGCTAATTTTTTGAGATAGGAATTTTGGGTTTTCATGAGCTGTATGCCAAAATCATCAGTATTAAAACAATAAAAGACCTGAAATATTTCAGTTGGTGTGCAATGAATCTAAAATATATGAAAGTTTAATTTTTATCATTACATTATGGAAAATAATGAACTTTATCACAATATGCTAATTTTTTGAGAAGGACCTGTAGAGAAAAACTTTTTCGTGACATCATGTGTTTCGCGAATTTCTGTTCGTAATCCGAAATTTGTTTGTACGTTAAGTTAAAAAAGATCGTTCGTAACCCAAAATGTTCATATGGTAAACGGTTCATAACTCAAGGGTCTACTGTAATTCTGATCTATTTGCCAGTTTGCCATTTATCCCAATCAGAAAGGAGGACCAGTTATGCTCTATTTGACTACACAACAATTACACTGTCACAGGCTGTGATGGCATGAATGCCTTTTTATTGCACTACTCTATTAGAGATTAGTGTTTTTAAATAAGCATTTTGTGAACTTTTTGACTGCTAAAATTGCAGTTTTTTGAAAACATGTTTACAATAGTAAACTGAGCTCTACCAGCCTGTGATTAGCTGGTTTGTTTTGTTTGTTTGTTTGTTTATTAGGATTTTAACATCATGTTTTACACTTTTGGTTACATTCATGACAGACACGGTAGTTACTCATTACACAAGATTCATCAGTTCACAAGGTTATATCAAACACAGTCTTGGACAATTTAGTGTCTCCAAATCACCTCACTTGCATGTCTTTGGACTGTGGGAGAAAACCCCTTTGGGTGCTCCGGTTTGTTTTGTGATTTAGGTCAATTCATTGGTAACTGCATTAAAAATTACCTTAAATTTTCTCACTGTATTCATTTTGACAAAATTGTCAGGGGCAATAATGTGTTTTTAGTTCTGTCCTTAGATGTGACATCAATGTTGCATTTGCTAGTTTATAGCAAATGCAACATTGCATTTGCTATAAATGGGTGTTGTCAATCTGTATATCTATCGGTAGCAGTTCATTTGGATTGCTTTGTATTGATTATGATAAAAAGTAACTACAAATGTACTGCTTTGTACTAAACATGTGTACAATATGGTACACACAAAAATCCAAAGCTACCTCTACAATACCTAACGTGCAAGGGTACTTACTCATAAAATTGGTGGAGTTTGCTGAGGGTACAGCTAGGGCTGGGTATCGCCACTAATTTCCTGGATCGATTCGATTCCAATTCACAAGGTCCCGATTTGATTCGATCTTCGATTTTCGATTCGATTCAACACATTTAGGCATATTTGAGTTACATTAACAGGTTTTGTTTAAATATGTACAGATGTTCAGAGAACGAATGTGATAATTGTACAAAGAACACTCATTATTAAAAATATTTGTGTATTTTGTTTACATAAATAATTAATCCAAAACAGAAAACAGTAACATTCATTTTTTATTATTATTTGATATGTCTGACACGCTACAACATTGTAAATGTAATGTAAACATACACCTGGCTGTTGAACAGCTTATGCCAAGTTTACACTACACGACACTCTGATTAACACCTGGTCGCTGTAATGTTCACACTACACGACTGATCGGCGATGGGGGGTTTTACACTACACCATCTATCACCAGGGGGAATCACAGGCGAGCTTCTCTGCTCTCCAAAACTACGTTTTGTCACGAAAACACACGTGAGAAGTGATGAAAGGTTTAATGATACCACGTCCAAACATGCACATCAACAAGTAGCGAGAGATGAAAGTTTGTGCGCTGATGAAATAAATGAATCTGAGTGGATTTGGCAACACGAGCAGCATGGATCGTTCTGTAGTGAGTTGGAGGTTAATAAATATTTTGTTTTGTAGAGAACGATCAGGTCAGAAATACTGTAAAACTCGCGTGTGCTGATGTATTCTGATAGAAACTATATTGCGCTCCACCACCTGTTTACAACCTCTCCCCTGTGTTTCCCCTCACTGTTTCTCACATTGATTGAGAGCCGAGTTTTGATCGCAGAGCGAACACCGAGTTCCTCCCGAATCCAGCACCGACCCGTCGCCGAGCGAAAATCTGTGCAAAAAGTTGTGTAGTGGTCATAACTTGAGCTTCTGCCATGCTAAACTGATGTGCAGGTCAGATCTCGTTGCATGAAAAAACACTGGCTGGTCACGCGAAATTAAAGGGGGTAACAGATTTCCGTGTGCACCGTAAAAAGGGGCGTATTTAAAAGATCGATCTCGCGTTTATATGAATCGATATCGGATCGTTCAAATAAAGATCGATTCGAATCGAAAAATCGATTTTATAAACCCACCCCTAGGTACAGCTATGACAGCATTCACCCTGAGATGCTCAGAGCAAATTTACCATGAGAAGTTTAAACAACAGCAGTAGCAAAAACAGGATGATTTTTATTTTGTCCTAGTGCGGTTGTTGTTGTCTTGTAACAGGGCGGGTTGCCAGGTGTAGCCTCGCACCTGCAAGAATTGAAAATAAACTCAGTCTGCTGGATGCTCAACCAAGGTAAAACAAGTCTGTAACACAAAGCCACAAACAAAAGGGTAAAAGGAAAGTAACAGGTGGCCAAAATAACTGAAACTAACAAAGTAATAAATTAAAGGAAAAAAAGAACATTCAGTTCTAACAAGCTGCAACGGATAAAGTGGCTAGAAAATAGAAAGTGCACAAATACAAATGGTTTGCTGCACAAATACAAGCGGCTGTAACAACAAAGTTATTGGAAAAAGAGATAAAAGGAAACTCAGAACAAACTGGGGACTGCAATGGATTAGCAAGGCGGCCAAGATAAACAAAAACACTTCCTCCTTGAGCGAATTAACACTCAATGAGGCACAAGTGACAGTCAGTTAAGACGAACTGTCATGTCAACCAGTTGCACCTCCGTGCCCCCTCTGCCAACCATAAATGACAATGCAGATGGGCTTGAGTCTTTTAAATACGCTGCTTATATCCTGTGATGAATGCATTGGACCAGTCAACAGCCTGCACTGTTTTTGGTAAAATGTCTAGTGTGATCTACTTTAAAATAATTACATAAAATTAATATTAAATATATAATAAGTTAAAGAGAAAACAAAATACTTTATTTGCTATTTATTTTTAAGCTGACCTATAATGATCTATAATACAGCAAATGAACCAGTACCAGAGTTTATTCATGTTCAGTTCTGAATTATGTCAGTATCTTTATTACTGTCAACAAGGTCTGAGTAAGCTGTCAGCTTTTAATAACTTCTTTTCAATAGGGACTTGACTGGCCAAACAGCTTATCCAAACGTTTTCAACATTTATTTAAAATGTGCTTATAAAGACTGTTGAGGTTAATATACCCAAAGCATAAACAGAGTGACCCCTTAATTATGTTGTCAGAACAAGCCATTAATGAAAAAGTAAAGGTAATGGAAGCCTTTTTTAGAAGACTATAGAACCCTTGTAACCAATGACGTGTGCTAAATACAATTGTAGGTGACCTATGTCATGGCACTCTGGGGATTTTGATGCTTTCTGCAACTGTTCTTTTTTGTGACTGACTGAAACACATAGTTCTTTGTCTGAACAAGATATTTACTAATCGAGTTCTGCATAAAAAAAATCTTACATTATTTATTTGGATTATTTATTTGTTGCAGTAGATCATAGATAGATAGATTCAACTCTATTGTCATTGCTCAGTACAGGTATAAGGCAACGGAAAGCAGGTAGCATCTACCAGAAGTGCAAATAGTAGCATTGTGCAGAAAAAAAAAAAAAAGAATATCAATAAACTTGTATATCTATGACTATTATTAATATATAGTTATAACTATAGCTATTTACATATATGGAATTATATATATGTACAAATTACATAATAGCAATAATAATAATAAGCATATGAATAAAAATGGGATTGGCCAAAAAAAAAAGGTCACCACCTGGATTTAACTAAGCAAATAGGTAAGAGCCTCCCATTGGATAATAACTGCATGGGTGATTGTTTCAGCTGGCAACAAGTTATTTAACCCTAACTGATGCAGTGAGTAGCTTCTCATTTGGTAAACAACCATGTCGAAAGACACATCCTGTGGTCGTGGAAAAGATGTTAATCTGTTTCAGAAGGGTCAAATTATTGGCATGCATCAAGCAGAGAAAACATCTAAGGAGATTGCTGAAACTACTAAAATCAGGTTAAGAACTGTCCAACGCATTATTTAAAAGTGGAAGGACAGTGGGGAAACATCATCTTCGAGGAAGGAATGTGGTCGAAAAAAATCTTGAATGATCGTGATCGGCGATCACTTAAACGTTTGGTGAAATCAAATGGTAGAAAAACTACAGTAGAACTCAGGGATATGTTTAATAGTGAAAGTAAGAGCATTTCCACACTCACAATGTGATGGGAACTCAAGGGATTGGGACTAAACAGCTGTGTAGCCTTAAGAAAACCACTTGTCAGTGAGGCTAACCAGCAAAAATGGCTTCAATTTGCTAGGGAGCATAAAGATTGGACTCTGGAGCAATGGAAGAAGGTCATGTGGTCTGATGAGTCCAGATTTACCCTGTTCCAGAGTGATGGGTGCATCAGGGTAAGAAGAGAGGTGGCTGAAGTGATGCACCCATCCTAGTGCCTACCGTACAAGCCTGTGGGGGCAGTACTATGATCTGGGGTTGCTGCAGTTAGTCAGGTCTACATTCAGCAACGTTATGTGCCCAAAGAATGAGGTCAGCTGACTAACTGAATATACTGAACGACCAGGTTATTCCATCAATGGATTTTTTCTTCCCTGATGGCACGGGCATATTCCAAGATGACAATGCCAGGATTCATCGGGCTCAAATTGTGAAAGAGTGCTTCAGGGAGCATGAGACATCATTTTCACACATGGATTGGCCACCACAGAGTCCAGATCTGAACCCCATTGAGAATCTTTGGAATGTGCTGGAGAAGACTTTGCTCAGTGGTCCAAATCTCCCATCATCAATACAAGATCTTGGGGAAAAATTAATGCAACTCTGGACAGAAATAAATGTTGTGACATTGCAGAAGCTTGTGGAAACGATGCCACAGCGAATGTGTGCCGTAATCAAAGCTAAAGGAGGTCCAACGAAATATTAAAGTGTGTGACCTTTTTTTTGGCCAGGCAGTGTATTATAATAATAATAGTAATAATAATAAAAGATTAGTTAGGTATGTATTATAATGATAATAGAAAATGTGTAAATAATAACTATACAACTAACTATAACTATTTACAGACACTGCTAAATAACTATAACTATACATATATACTGTATGTATGACAGTTGTGTAAAGTGCAGGTGCAAATGATAAATAATAAATAATAGGTCCAGTGTGTAGTCCAGGGTGCTGGTGGTGTTAGCGTTGTAGTGTGGTTTTCAGTAAAGTCATTGAGGTGGGAAAAAAATAACTGTTTTTGAGCCGACTGGTCCTGGCACGTATGCTCCTGTATCTCTTACCAGATGGCAGAAGGTTGTACAGTGTGTGGCTGGGGTGGTAGGGGTCCCTGATAATGCTGTATGTTCTGCGCACACAGCGCTGGTGGTGAAGGTCTCCGATGGTAGGGAGCTGTGTACCAGTGATACATTGAGCAGTCCTCACCACATTATCCTGCCAGCCACAGTGGAGCTGATGTAGGATTCTATAATGTAGGATTCTATAATGTAGGATTCTATAATGTAGAATTCTATAATGTTACATTTGTGACATGACGTTTGTCATATATACATATGCAGGTGTATTGCATGATAAAATTATTTTCTTTGCATGAGGGGATCTTGTTCAAGAGGGCCAAGCAATGGTTGCTTGGCAGGATTGGTATTCGAACCCTCCACCTTCTGATCGATTGAACCCCAACCATTTAGCTACCACAAGCCCTGATGGATTGTTTTTAAAAAGTTCATGAAACGGTGGTCTCTTGCCAAGGCTGGGAACAAAACCAAATCATTTTATGCTGACAAGAAATTTCGAAGCCATGAGAAGCTGCTGGAGCATGGACGTCAGTGCATGCACACCAATAATCTGATTAGAACAGGTCCTGGGAGCAGTCCGATTTAAAATTCAAACACTCATGTAAGCAGCATACTCTGATTGTCTTAATCTGATAAAGCCGTATTTCAGTAATGTTATCTGAATAAATTACCTGGATTCCTGCCCAGGTAATCACACTTTTTGGGTTTCTGCAACAGAGCATGTGTGAGGAAAGATCACTGTCTCACACCAAGACTGCATTCTAACAAAGTTCTATAAAGTTCTCAGTAGGGTACAAAAAAAGTGTATAACAAGTACATAGAGGTGTTACTATTGTGAACTTGTTATTTTACCGAACATCAATCTGTACGTTAGTATTCTGTTTCAGTTAGTTTTTTCAGCTATGATGTGATGTTTTACCAACAGCAAAGAGAATTATTAGTAAGAACTACAGTGGGGCCAAAAAGTATTTAGTCAGCCACTGATTGTGCAGGTTCTCCTACTTAGAAAGATGAGAGAGGTCTGTAATTTTCATCATAGGTACACTTCAACTATGAGAGACAAAATGAGAAAAACAAAATCCAGGAAATCACATTGTAGGATTTTTTAAGAATTTATTTGTAAATTATGGTGGAAAATAAGTATTTGGTCAATAACAAAAGTTCAACTCAATACTTTGTAACATAACCTTTGTTGGCAATGACTGAGGTCAAACGTTTCCTGTAAGTCTTCACCAGGTTTGCACACACTGTAGCTGGTATTTTGGCCCATTCCTCCATGCAGATCTCCTCTAGAGCAGTGATGTTTTGGGGCTGTCGCTGGGCAACACGGACTCCACAAATTTTCTATGGGGTTGAGGTCTGGAGACTGGCTAGGCCACTCCAGGACCTTGAAATGCTTTTTACGGAGCCACTCCTTCGTTGCCCGAGCGGTGTGTTTGGGATCATTGTCATGCTGGAAGACCCAGCCACGTTCCATCTTCAATGCTCTCACTGATGGAAGGAGGTTTTGGCTTAAAATCTCACGATACATGGCCCTGTTCATTCTTCCCTTAACACGGATCAGTCGTCCTGTCCCCTTTGCAGAAAAACAGCCCCAAAGCATGATGTTTCCACCCCCATGCTTCACAGTAGGTATGGTGTTTACTCAGCATTCTTCTTCCTCCAAACACGACGAGTTGAGTTTTTACCAAAAAGTTCCATTTTGGTTTCATCTGACCACATGATATTCTCCCAATCCTCTTCTGGTTCATCCATATGCTCTCTGGCAAACTTCAGACGGGCCTGGACATGTACTGGCTTAAGCAGGGGGACACGCCTGGCACTGCAGGATTTGAGTCCCTCTCGGCGTAGTGTGTTACTGATGGTAGCCTTTGTTACTTTGGTCCCAGCTCTCTGCAGGTCATTCATCAGGTCTCTCCGTGTAGTTCTGGGATATATTGCTCAACGTTCTCATGATCATTTTGACCCCACGGGATCGAGGGAGATTATCAATGGTCTTGTATGTCTTCCATTTTCTTACAATTGCTCCCACAGTTGATTTATTCACACCAACCTGCTTGCCTATTGTAGATTCACTCTTCCCAGCCTGGTGCAGGTCTACAATTTTCTTCCTGGTGTCCTTCGACAGCTCTTTGGTGTTGGCCATGGTTGAGTTTGGAGTCTGACTGTTTGAGGCTGTGGACAGGTGTCTTTTATACAGATAACGATGTCAAACAGGTGCCATTAATACAGGTAACGAGTGGAGGACAGAAGAGCTTCTTAAAGAAGAAGTTACAGGTCTGTGAAAGCCAGAAATCTTGCTTGTTTGTGGGTGACCAAATACTTATTTTCCACCATAATTTACAAATAAATTCTTTAAAAATCCTACAATGTGATTTCCTGGATTATTTTTTTCTCATTTTGTCTCTCATAGTTGAAGTGTACCTATGATGAAAATTACAGACCTCTCTCATCTTTCTAAGTAGGAGAACTTGCACAATCAGTGGCTGACTAAATACTTTTTGGCCCCACTGTAAGTTGTGCTTTCCAACAAACGGCAAGTAATGGACAATATACAAAGCAGGTTAATAAAATAATGTGGTGATTTTAGAGCAAGTTAATTAGCAACTGCTAAAAAACTGTGGGAACTGTGCAAAGTAGGTTTCTTTACATTGCATTGTTTGTACATACACTGATCAGCCATAACATTAAAACCAGCTCCTTGTTTTCACACACATTGTCCATTTTATCAGCTCCACTTACCATATAGAAGCACTTTGTAGTTCTACAATTACTGACTGTTGTCCATCTGTTTCTCTGCATGCTTTGTTAGCCCCCTTTCATGCTGTTCTTCAATGGTCAGGACCCCACATAAGACCACCACAGAGTAGGTATTATTTAGGTGGTGGATCATTCTCAGCACTGCAGTGACACTGACATGGTGGTGGTGTGTTAGTGTGTGTTGTGCTGGTATGAGTGGATCAGACACAGCTGCGCTGCTGGAGTTTTTAAATACCATGTCCACTCACTGTCCACTCAATTAGACACACTTACCTAGTTGGTACACCTTGTAGATGTAAAGTCAAAGACGATCGCTCATCTATTGCTGCTGTTCGAGTTGGTCATCTTCTAGACTTTCATCAGTGGTCACAGGACGCTGCCCAAAGGGTGCTGTTGGCTGGATATTTTTGGTTGGTGGACTATTCTTAGTCCAGCAGTGACAGTGAGGTGTTTAAAAACTTCATCAGCGCTGCTGTGTCTTATCCACTCATACCAGCACAACACACACTAACACACCACCACCATGTCAGTGTCACTGCAGTGCTGAGCATGATCCACCACCCAAATAATACCTGCTCTGTAGTGGTCCTGGGAGAGTCCTGAACATAAAAGAACAGCATGAAAGGGGTTTAATAAAGCATGCAGAGAAACAGATGGACTACAGTCAGTAAATGTGGAACTACAAAGTGCTTCTTTCTGGTAAGTGGAGCCGATAACATGGACAGTGAGTGTAGAAACAAGGAGGTGGTTTTAATGTTATGGCTGACCGGTGTATATTAGATTATCATACAAACAACACCTACAAATGAACACCTACTCATAAATCAGTAGCTATGGAGCTGAAGGGCAATACAGTAATCCCTCCTCGATCGCGGGGGTTGCGTTCCAGAACCCCCCACGAAAGGTGAAAATCCGCGAAGTAAAAACCATGTGTTTATATGGTTATTTTCATAACCCGATTCCATCGGGTTTAGCATTTAGCATATTGTCATTAAAACCATTGGATTGAGGTAGCACAGCACGCTAACATGTCAATTATAGCATCTCCCTTCATGTACCGATTACGGTTACATTTCCTGACAAGCCCAAACTTGCAAATAAAAACACTCGGTACAAGTTTATACAAGTTAAAAATCAGTAATATTTTATTTACGTTTGAAAAGAACTCCATTCGTTTGTCCGCACCGTTAGCCATGTTTATTTTTCTGTGAGAGAAGAGCACCCGACCCGCAATGAATTCTGGGATTGCCTTGATCACTAAGGCAGCGTCAGATGCTCACTCGTTTTTGAGTGAAAATAACGTTGAAATGTTGAAGGATTTGGAACAGCTTCCTTATCGGAAGCGCACAGGATGACGTGAAATGCGTCTATGTAGAGAGCTCCCTAGCTTTTCGAACACACCCCTTGTCTGCAGAAATCCGCGAACCAGCGAAGAATCCGCGATTTATATTTATACATGCTTGCATATAAAATCTGCAATAGAGTGAAGCCGCAAAAGTCGAAGCGCGATATAGCGAGGGATTACTGTATCAGTTATTTTCTGACAACATAAGTGAGTTATTATAAGATGATAAGCTTTTAAGAGCTTTACTTTTTATACTGGAGCATGATGCAAAATATCCACATCAGTTGTTTTTTTTTGGGTTGGGTTGGGTTGAATCTTTAAATGCAGTTGGAAGTTAAGCTGGCCCATGCACTCTAGAGGTGGATCCGGGCCTGTTTCAAATTGACGTTATTACTTTGTACAGACAGTTGCTGTCTTCTTAATTGAAAAATGTTTTTACCAACAACATTATTCAAACAGTGACATATTTGTCGGTTAACTGGTTAATCATTGATATCCCTAGACCTGCTGATTTTCAGGAAATCCACAATAAAGTTGTTCAAGATTTTTTTTTTTTACAAATACACATAGCAGTCATTTATTGACAGAAATACCTTACAGGTGTGCGTTAATATTTGAATTTTACCTGAAAGTGTAAGTATGCAGGCACTTTACACTCCTTGCCAGAAATGATAGCTACTTTTGTATTTAGTCTACTGACTGACTCACGCCCATCAAACAGTGTATTGAGTTTCTGTGTGATTAAGATGGATTATAGTGATCAGGAAAGAGCTCACTCTTACAAGGACTGTAATGTTACATTATGTTGACTACATGGTTATCAGTTGTATTTTTTTTCCACAAGTGGACCCTAATCATTGTTATTTGGTGGTTTTATTTTTCTATAAATCCAGCACTGGTCTCTAGTACTGCATCTTTACTTTTTTGATAGTGTGCATCTCTAGTCGACTAATGACCATGTGATGCTTTTATCAGTTAAGAACTCCATAGGTAAAGATACCTTAAAATACTGATTAACTTGCCTTTTGTGACAGAACCCAGTCACTGAGTAAACAGGCTAAGCACAAGGAAAATGCATAAAAGTGTAAATTATGAATGAGGTTGGAAATGTGAGGCAGAAACAGGGTGGATGTAGTGAAGGCCTAGTCATAGTCCATTAATAGCCTCACTTAATATCCTTAACAGTCTTAAATATGAAGAGACAGGTCATATCCTAAGAAATTGTAAGGCAGAGTAACCTGATACACAGATTGAAAAATGAAAACACTGAAACTGTGAATACGGTCATCATTTCAGTACCAACCCAGCTGATGTTTATGTGAAGTCATAAAAATAGCAGCTGTAACATGGTTCCCACTAACTGAAGTCATGTTTCCTTTTAGTCACATGACCTTGTTTCCCTAAAGGTTAGTAATTGGGTACAGATGTGACTAAGTTCAGATAAGGCTGTCTCATTATTTGATTGCTTAGAGTAGAAGTAATTTAGGAGTGTGTTTTATGCCATGCTGTTTTAGCTGGTGTAAACATTTATATGGTGAATTTCTTGCTTTTAAAATTATAAATAGCGTATAACCTTGTAACGGAGCGGTAGGCTGAGCTCTGAGATCTCTATTCTCACATCAGGTCAGGATCAGAACTTGGAGAACTGCAAAAGGATTTATTTTTAAAGCAACTATATATACAGTATATATATATACAGTGGGGAAAATAAGTATTTGATCCCCTGCTGATTTTGTAAGTTTACCCCCTTACAAAGACTTGAACAGTCTGATTTTTATGGAAGGTTTATTTTAACAGAGAGAGACAGAATATCAACAAAAAATCCAGAAAAAAAAACATTAAATAAAAGTTATAAATTAATTTGTATTTAATTAAGGGAAATAAGTATTTGATCCCGTACCAACCAGCAAGAATTCTGACCCCCACAGACCGGTTATGTGCCCATGAGGCACACAAATTAGTCCTGTCCCTGTATAAAAGACTCCTGTCACAGAATCAGTTTCTTCCGTTCAAATCTCTCGACCACCATGGGCAAGACCAAAGAGCTATCAAAGGACGTCAGGGACAAGATTGTAGACCTGCACAAGGCTGGAATGGGCTACAAGACCATCAGCAAGAAGCTTGGTGAGAAAGAGACCACTGTTGCTGCGATAATTCGAAAATGGAAGAATGCTGGTTGGTAGGGGATCAAATACTTATTTCCCTTAATTAAATACAAATTAATTTATAACTTTTATTTAATGTTTTTTTTCTGGATTTTTTGTTGATATTCTGTCTCTCTCTGTTAAAATAAACCTTCCATAAAAATTATAGACTGTTCAAGTCTTTGTAAGGGGGTAAACTTACAAAATCAGCAGGGGATAAAATACTTATTTCCCCCACTGTATATATATATATATATATATATATATATATATATATATATATATATATATATACGCATTTTCTCCCTATTTTCCTTCCGATTTAGTGCACTCAGTTTTGTCTTCCGCTGCTGAGAGATACCAGATTGCATCTGAGGAGAGCACGTCGCTGTACACGCCTCATCCGACACGTGTACAGCCCTCCTCTTCTCGCCCCTGCTTTCTGCACAGGCATCTTTTTTGCCAATCAGGGTCCTTTACTCAGCGTATGAAGACCCACCCACACACACATAGTCCGGCCCCCACCCTGCAGATATGGTGGCCAATTAGTATCTGCTGCAGGCACTGCCAGTTATGCTCGCTAGATGGCGCCCAGCTGACCGGTGGCAACACCGAGTTTCGAACCGAGGAATTCAGAAACGCTGTGCTGGTGTGCAAGCGGAATATCTCGCTACACCACCTGGGTGCCAAAGCAACAATGTTTACCAAATACTTATCAAAACAGTAGATAGATGTACAGAGTCAATCTAGCCATTGGTAGATGCACTTGTCAGTGCACTTTTAGTGCTGGTCCCAAGACAAAATAGAAGTGTCGTGCCAGAAAGCGCATCCAGCTGATCAGATAGGTGGACCAGAATGATCTGCTGTGGTGACCCCTAATATGGGAACAACTGAAAGGAAAAAAAACCCTTATTAACTTATTAACATGTAAACATATTCATAACATATTCAGCTGTGCGTAGAAATGAACTTTCTGTACGGCCAACACACACATGCACACTGTGTTCTTCAAAATGTAAATATTCCAACCTATTTTTTTGCATGTCTAGGATTCTGCTTCAAACCACATACTTCTAATTATTTATATCTAGGGATGTCCCGATCCGATCTCAAAGAAGGCATTTTTCAACTGATCGGTATCGGCTTTACTAGGGCCGATCCTAAGCCCAATCCTTTGTTTTACGTCAGCATGTCCGCTGTGTGGAAATACTTTAAATTGGAAAGTGAAACAAGTCCAACAGTGAAGTGTAATGTCTGCAATGCGAGCGTTTCACGAGGCGGTAGTAGCAGAGCTGCGTTCATTACTGTAGAATTTTACTGTTTATATGGTGTGTGAGTCGAGGATCAGTCCGGTTTACAAAACAATAACTTTTAATCCGAGTATGAAAACTTCAGGACCATAACATACAGCTTTTACGAGTTTACGTGTTACAAGACTGAACGACATCTCAGTATCAAGCTCTCTGATTGGCTTAGTTATGTAACCGAGCGTCGTAGTGATGCACTTGCTTAATAAAGAAATAAATACACGGTATATTCACAAATCGTCGGGAGCATAACACTTTTTATTAACTTCTTCTGTTACGGTACCGTATTCCATGCACTATGGAAGCCCCAAAGGGTCAAAACACACTCACTTTGCATAGAAACGTCCATCAAACCATTGTCACAATACAAGCACAGACAAGTTTGTTACAGTTACAACACGCATACAAGTACGGTGGCTCATAAGAAACAAACCAGATATCATTTAACCAAATGATCTACAATTACTACTAATTTGATACGGCACCTAAAAAATAAACACTCAGTCGAATACAGTGAGTTTATTATTAGATGAGAAGAAGAACCAGCTGTCCGCGAACACGGCAGAGATGCTGATTTTCCTCAAAAAGAACCTTCACTTCATTTTAAGTGTTCTAGTTTTACTACTACAATGCTGCACTAAGTTTGTTTACTTTTATTTTGTAAAAATAAAAGAACATTAAGCAATAGCTTGGCCTACAGCACTGCAGAGCTATTCAGTTGTTAAACATATACATTGGATTAATTTGAATAACTGTAATGTACTTGAAGTGTGCACTGTGTGAACAGTATTATCCAGTTCTTATCTAGACAATATCTAGAAAATACAAGTATCGGTTTGAGACTCGGTATCGGATCGGGATAAAAATTAATGATCGGGATTGGGATCGGGACACAGCACGTTCTTTATTCTTGTATTATTCCTTTTCGGACACCCGTGTTTTGCCCTGCTGCTGGTATAACTGCCGCTTAGTGTTGTGCTTTCAACCAAACAGTAGTAAGTAAAGGTAAATTTGGAACAGCACAAAATTATAGCGTCTCTTCTAGGTGCCCACACACTGGCCTGTCAAAAATGTTATGCTACAGTTCAAATGGCAAGTAAAATAACAAAAAAATTATATAAATATGTTTTTTGTTCACTAGATAACTGCTCATACTACAGTAAGGAATGTGCTGTGGTCGTTGCCCCAACTCTGGATGGAATATTTCCTATACAGTGGTTTAACTGTTGTCTTACATTTCTATGCTTTTGAGTTGTTTTGACAATGTTCACCCCGTATACATTTTCCTATTATGTAACTGAACGTTGCTCTCTCATCCCTTTAATTTTTTCCCCCTTGACATTTTTCTCTTATCCTGCTTTCATCTCTATACCTTCACTTGATGTGGTGACTTCTTCATGAGTCAGCACTTCTCTGTGGTTTTGTGATGTAGGCAGTGTAAAGCAGCCTGAGTCTCCGTTTATATTTCTGACCACATCAACAGGTTTTTTGTCCTGCCCATAGGTGGCCCGTGCCTTACACCACAAGCTCTGCTATGCCAAACTCACATACTGTGGTATAAGTGCCATTACCAGGATTACAGTTTAAGACTGTTAACTGTTGTGAGTTTTAGAGAGAATGCGAATCATATGTGGTGAGTTAGTATAGTAAAGCTCTTTCTGTCAACATTAGTGTAGTTGTAATAAAATCATAAGCAGAACTTCATACTACAAGATCATGTTTTCTTAAAAAAAAAATTACACACAGATCCTCATGTGCAGAGATTAACAGGCAGCTGTGAATGTAATGCGTAGAGCCCTACTAAATTCACTGGAAATTTAGCTTACCTCATTGCGTGCCACATTTTTTCTCTTCAATTTACTCCCGATTTAGCACACTCAATTTTGTCTTCCGCTGCTGAGAGATACCAGATTGCATCCAAAGAGAGCACGTCGCTGCACACACCTCTGCCTCCGACACGTGCACAGCCCTCCTCTTCTCGCCCCTGCTTTCTGCACAGGTGTCTCTTTCGCCAATCAGGGTCCTTTACGCAGCATATGAAGACCCACCCACACACACACACATAGTCCGGCCCCCACCCTGTAGATTTGGTGGCCAATTAGTATCTGCTGCAGGCACTGTCAATTATGCCCTCCAGATGGTGCCAAGCCGACCGGTCGCAACGTCGATTTTCGAACCTAGGAGTTCAGAAATTCAATGCTGGTGTGCTAGCGGAATATCCCTCTGCTCCACCTGGGTGTCATTAAATTACACTTATAAATTAAAAGCTACAATACACCGCACAGCCTACCTTAATGGTTGAATGTAAACCTCCAGCGATGGTCTCAAAGACTCGTCCGTGTTTTGACACCCAACCTCCTGCGCCAGAGAATTGGTTGGGAGTTTTCCGAACTGAGTTACCCAAGTAGTGTTTTTAGCTGCTTTACACTTCGACATCTTGGACATTTTGACTAACCGATTGCTAACTGAATTGCCGTAGGATTGCTAGGAATGCCTCATAGTGCAAAGTAACCAGTAAACGTGAGGCACTTGAACGCTACATGAATGAAAAATGTTGTTGCTAAACAAACCTTAAATTTTGAATTTCACAGCAAATTGCATATTACACGGGAACCGGCTCATTTCATGGTTCGTGACGCGATTTTCATGGCCGTGAATTAGGTAGGGCTTTAGTAATGCGGAATAATTCCACTGTTCGTTATTTACACGATAAAAATGCATGAGAACTTGGTGTGTTTAGAATGCAGCTGTACACAGAGCTGGCACATGCACACTGAGGGCGGGTCAGAGTATGTTTCAAATCAACGTTCTTACTCTGTACAGACTGTAGCTGAGCTCTTGATTACAATTACAGTGGGGCCAAAAAGTATTTAGTCAGCCACTGATTGTGCAAGTTCTCCTACTTAGAAAGATGAGAGAGGTCTGTAATTTTCATCATAGGTACACTTCAACTATGAGAGACAAAATGAGAAAAAAAAATCCAGGAAATCACATTGTAGGATTTTTAAAGAATTTATTTGTAAATTATGGTGGAAAATAAGTATTTGGTCAATAACAAACAAGCAAGATTTCTGGCTTTCACAGACCTGTAACTTCTTCTTTAAGAAGCTCTTCTGTCCTCCACTCGTTACCTGTATTAATGGCACCTGTTTGACCTCGTTATCTGTATAAAAGACACCTGTCCACAGCCTCAAACACTCAGACTCCAAACTCAACCATGGCCAAGACCAAAGAGCTGTCGAAGGACACCAGGAAGAAAATTGTAGACCTGCACCAGGCTGGGAAGAGTGAATCTACAATAGGCAAGCAGGTTGGTGTGAATAAATCAACTGTGGGAGCAATTGTAAGAAAATGGAAGACATACAAGACCATTGATAATCTCCCTCGATCTGGTGCCCCACGCAAGATCTCATCCCGTGGGGTCAAAATGATCATGAGAACGGTGAGCAAAAATCCCAGAACTACACGGAGGGACCTGATGAATGACCTGCAGAGAGCTGGGACCAAAGTAACAAAGGCTACCATCAGTAACACACTACGCCGGGAGGGACTCAAATCCTGCAGTGCCAGGCGTGTCCCCCTGCTTAAGCCAGTACATGTCCAGACCCATCTGAAGTTTGCCAGAGAGCATATGGATGATCCAGAAGAGGATTGGGAGAATATCATGTGGTCAGATGAAATCAAAATGGAACTTTTTGGTAAAAACTCAACTCGTCGTGTTTGGAGGAAGAAGAAGAACCCAAGAACACCATACCTACTGTGAAGCATGGGGGTGGAAACATCATGCTTTGGGGCTGTTTTTCTGCAAAGGGGACAGGACGACTGATCCGTGTTAAGGGAAGAATGAACGGGGCCATGTATCGTGAGATTTTAAGCCAAAACCTCCTTCCATCAGTGAGAGCATTGAAGATGGAACGTGGCTGGGTCTTCCAGCATGACAATGATCCCAAACACACCGCTCGGGCAACGAAGGAGTGGCTCCGTAAAAAGCATTTCAAGGTCCTGGAGTGGCCTAGCCAGTCTCCAGACCTCAACCTCATAGAAAATTTGTGGAGGGAGTTGAAAGTCCATTTTGCCCAGCGACAGCCCCAAAACATCACTGCTCTAGAGGAGATCTGCATGGAGGAATGGGCCAAAATACCAGCTACAATGTGTGCAAACCTGGTGAAGACTTACAGGAAACGTTTGACCTCTGTCATTGCCAACAAAGGTTATGTTACAAAGTATTGAGTTGAACTTTTGTCATTAACGAAATACTTATTTTCCACCATAATTTACAAATAAATTCTTTAAAAATCCTACAATGTGATTTCCTGGATTTTTTATTTTGTCTCTCATAGTTGAAGTGTACCTATGATGAAAATTACAGACCTCTCTCATCTTTCTAAGTAGGAGAACTTGCACAATCAGCGGCTGACTAAATACTTTTTGGCCCCACTGTAGGTGTTGTAAATGTATTTAAGTTACATTTTTAATTGACTTTTCTGTTATTTATCAGTTAACCATCACTGACGTCTTAGTACTTTTGTAGTTCTTCATGTGTCCATGGGTATAAAAATAGACATTATTTGCAATTCCTCAAACCTAAGTTTAAACCTCCATCATTTTACTTGATAAAAAGGCTCACGGTAGCAGTTAAATGTTCAAATTTTGGAAAAGGTGGCTCCATTATGGCTACAGCAACCTAGTTATCTATGCCGTGTGTAATCACCCAGCGTGGCAGCTCTGTGGCGAGCGCTGTTTTCATAGAGTCAGCTGGCTCAGAGATTTGTAGCCTCTTTCCTTTAGCAGTTTGGGAATGTAGTTTTCCTCCCTTAATGTTCTTTTAAACCACAGGCTTTCTGCCTGTTAAAATGAGTGATGGTACTTAGCAACATGCTCTGACTGTGTGTGTGGGGCGGGGTGATTCTGAGAGGGAAAGAGGCGTGTCTTTAAGCAGTATGACATCAGGATTCTGTTTCCCAAATATGATCCAGTACCAACTGATGACGTTATGATCTCTCGCCTGAGCGGTGTGTGTGTTTGGTTATAGTGCCATATTCTTGATGACGTCATGTAATGATGTATATGGGTATTTGAAGCAATCAAAAGCTAGATTACATAAGCATTGATTCTTTATTAAATTCCATATTTACAGGCAGATTCTCATGTAGTTTCCAGAACATGAAGTCATTTTCAGGTTGGCCACAGTGAAAAATGACGACCTGATGATTAAGCTTATTTATTGCTTAAGTAAATACAGAGACTTTCAGGGTTTTTGCGGATATTTTTAGCTTGTGTGTAACAACTGGATTGTCCCCAAGTTCTGTGGGCAAAATCCCCCTAATTACTGGAAAAAACATACAAGTTGCATTTCTAACTGAAATGACTGGGTCTCATCATGCCAGATTAGTTAGGAGCACAGAGAGAGTGAACTTCCAGTGCCTGACTTAGGAAATGATGTGTAGTGGCATCAAGGTAACGTGAGTAATGTTTTGCACTGTGGTTGGCTGATATTTCTCCTCCAACATAAAAGTAGAAATGCCTGATCAGCATTGGCCAAGATCCGAAGAGAAGAATTTAGTTTTTGATGGAGTAAAAGTAGGAGAAAAGGAACAGCTCTTAATCTAAAGCAGTGCTGGCTCAGTGGTTCATGCCTAGTTCACACTACACGATTTTTGCCCCGATTTTCGCTCGCCGACTGGTCGGCCCTAGATTTGCCGGCTCGGGAGCAACTCGGCATTTGCTCAGCGATCGAAACTCGCCTCTCAATCGCTATATATGAACTGCTCAACAACTCGATCTGAGTGCTCGGCGACCGAAGAGAGATTTCTAGCTTGTCAAATATCTGGATCTGAGTCGCACAACTGGCAATAAGTGCTATGTTGAACAGCCAATGAGAGAGCGCAAGATACGGGGTGAGAGGAATGCAGGGGCATAATATAGTTTATATCAGAATACATCGACACACACACAAGTTTTACAGTATTTCTGACCTGATCCTTCTCTACAAAACATAACACCAACACTGCATTGCAAAAATATTTATTAACCTCCAACTCACTACAGAACAATCCATGCTGTTCACGTAGCCAAATCTTTGATCGCTTGCTACATGTTGACGTGCATTTTTGGACGTGGTATCATTAAACCTTTCGTCACTTCTTGCATTTGTTTTCGTGACAAAACGTAGTTTGGGAGAGCAGAAAAGCTTGCTTGCGATTCCAGTTGGTGATAGATGGTGTAGTGTGAAACCCCCTATCGCCGATCAGTCATGTAGTGTGAAAGCCACACCGACTTGAAAGACTCCCGATTACAAGAGATCCGGTTGTGTAGTGTGAACTGTACAGTGACCTGACGACTTGGAAAGTCATGTAGTGTGAACTTGGTATAAGGTACTGGACTAGTAATCAAAAGTTGCTACTGTTGGGCCCCTGAACAAGGCCCTCAACCCTCAGTTGCTCAAATTGTATTCAGTGATTATTGTAAGTCATTTTGGGTAAAACCGTCTGCTTAATGCTGCCAATGGAATCCTACCAACTAATATTAGAAATATTAAACCGGAGTCGTGTAATTCTGCCAGTGCCCTTTGCTTGTTTCAATTATTTATGATGTGATTCATGCAGGATTCATTTAGAAACCTACATTCTCAACTGCTTAAAGGCAAAAACTGCAGATGCAAACAAGTACCTGACAAACTGACAGAGGCTTAACATCACAGGAGACTAAAACAAATGACTAAAGCAGCTGTTTGTCTGAGCCCAAAAGGAGATGTTTTCAACTTTCAAGTTAGTTGAAGACTTTTTTAGTGTGTTCAGTTTGTGACTTATAATAGGCCTCTAGCTCCAAATAAATTTTCTTCATCCATACCAATAATGACTAGTGGCTCAGAGGTTGCGTGGTACAGAGCGGGGTTTGATTAGACCTCGAAGGTAGCATGGGGCTGGTCCATTCTTGGCTTTGTAGGCGAGCGTCAGTGTTTTAAACTGAATGCGTGCAGCGGGAACGCAGCAGTGGGGCGATGTGGCAGTGTTTGGGTTGGTTAAAAACCAGGCGAGCAGCTGCATTTTGAATGAGTTGCAAAGGTTTAATAGTGGACATGGGAGCACCTGCCAGGAGGGAGGTGCAGTAGTCCATGAGATTACAAGTGAGTGGACAAGAATCTGAGTGACTTCCATGGAGAGAAATGGCACGATCGTGTCATGTTGGCAAGATCGGGAGGAGGAGAGAAGGTCAGCTGGTTATCCAGGACAACACCAAGGTTTTGTACATTATCAGATGGTCTGATCTGGGAGTCATCAAGAGAGATGACTAGGTCCTGGGTTGGAGATTGAGCTTCAGCAATAAGTAACAGCTCTGTTTTATACATATATTTATGTATTTATTTTCAGCTGTAATGAACGACTGGGAGAGTGTTCTGTATTCAGTGTTGCATGTCTGAGGAGATTCACTTTGCTTGATGAAGAACCATCATAATCATAACTGCTTTATTTAGAAAAAAATGTCCATGTTATAAGATGACGTTCCTTCTGTTTGCTGTTTTACTGTGTTCCAAAAATGTTTAGCTGATTGAAAATAGCAAAAATGAGCAGTGTTAGCATTTGTTGATTTCACCTGCACTGGTTATGCAACCGTTCACCATAAGTCCAGCTTTAATTATGCCCAGTGGAATTGAACATGTGAAATCTTTAAATCGTGACAATAAGCCAGCTTTCACAATTGTTCACAGGTGTTCTGTGCTTCATTAACCACAAGGCTGGGTGCATATTACCTCTTACTTCAGAATTCACACCTTTCCACTTGTTATACCTTAAAAGCTGGCAACACAACACACACTACATAATATTTCCCCCTCTTTTTTCTCTTAAACCAGTCATTTCCACTTTCCAATTGGGATTCCACTGTCACTTGCACTACTATTCTTGTAATCAGTCATTAGCCACTTTGTTAAGAACACCTGTACACCGTGCTCATTCTTGTAATCATCAATTCATTTAAACACACACACACCTGTTTAAAGTTTGTGTATTTGTGTGTTTTTTTTTATAACAAAGAACTATACAATGTGAATGTGAAATATCTTGTTTATAGTTTAATTAGATTTTCTTGTTTCATTTTTTATTTGACTTTCATTACCCACTTTATCCTGGTTACGATTGTGGTCCAGGTCTAGTTCCACCGAAACCCTGGCTACAAAGCAGAAGCATCCTGGACAGGGCACTTTTGACGTTTTACAGCACCACGTAAGCCAAGTGCTAAGCAATGGAGTGATTTGCGCCAAGCTCGCAGTTTTGCCGCTTCTCATGTAAATGTGCCCTAAGCTTTTCTAGTTTGTACAGAGGTTTGCATGCATAGTTTGAGCCTGACTCTTGTAATCAGGTCACTATGAATCAGACGCATACATCAATTATTTTCAGATTTTTGCTAGACTGTAATACATTTTATGCTATGTATTTACTGTTGTTAGTATATCTGTTGCTATGTCATTTGTCCACGATCAATATACCGCCGTGCTGCTAGGTTTTTACTGCTTGTGGCAGCGCAGAGTCAGAAGTGAAGCACATACATGGTGGAGAGAAGTGATTCTTACAGTTTCACAAAATCCTGAACTGTTGTATTTCAATTTCAATTTCAATTCTGAGAAAAATCCAGCATGGCGACTAGTGAGCTGTGAAATATCGAGACCAGGTTTGCATTATAGATATCAATCCCATATGTTTTCTGTTCATAAGCTTTCCATTTACTTTAAACTTGCACCAAATTTTAGGCACAGATGACCGGGAACATGCAAAATCTTTTGCCACAATCAGTGTGGGATTTCCTTTTTAAAGGAGTTTCTTTAATCCTTGCTATTGTTTTAGTCAACAGCTACTCTCGTTGGGGCTAATTGAAAGCAAACATGGCCCAACAGCTTGTGAAGGTCCATCTGCACTTCCTTTTAACTGTAGACTTTTTGCATTTTCAGGCTTGTGTTGGTGTTAGTTTTACAAATGCAAATTACAAAGTGGTTCCATTATTATTTCCTTTACTTGATCTGAAAAAAATCCATTAATTATTATTTTCATTATTTTGTTTAGTTGATATATGTAGTTTGTGGGTGTTTGCTTTACTGTGATATATTGGCACTCTGTGTTTCTGCTTTGCACCCAGTGTAGCCACTTGACACCAGACTCACTGTGAGCCTGACCAGGATAAAGTCTTTAGTGAGGAAAAATGTTGAATCCTAAATTGTTTCTTACTCACAATTTAGGGGGGGGGGGGGGGGATGTAGGTCTTAAGATCTGCTTCTAACAATATAGACTACAATTCCCATGCTCCCACGGACTGTCACGTGATTATCACATGTCCCCGGTCACCCAATCCTGATCGTGCTCATCGGCTCCGGAGTTGTGATTCATTTCAGCTGTGTTTGATTCAGTGAATCTTAATTAAACTCTTCTGTTCGTGTGTCTTGTTTTGCCGATCGTGTTTGCGCTCCTTATTTCTGAATCTAACCGTTACCGTGTACGATCCTTGTTGTCTTCCGTTTACTGTTTTAGTTTTCGCTGATTTTGTACACTGTTTTTGCCTTTTTGATATTAAACTTTACTTGATATACATTCCGCGAGCGTCTGGTCAGTTTCTGCCTCGTGACATGTTGGTATTTTAATAAAAATATAAAGTATGTAAACAATCGCGATCGTCACATTTCTAACATCGGGTGAAAAGGTCACTCGAATTAACCGAATTAATCGCGAAAATCGCCCAGCCCTAGTGTCACTGCTGTGTTAAGAATGTTCTACCATCCAAACCATACGCATCATTCCTCGAGGGATTTCCATCTATTGATGGATGGTGTATAGCTGGCTGACAAATGGGCAACAGATGGGCTTTACTCAGTCAATATATACCCCAAAGTGCACCTAATAGCTGTACCTGACCAGACAGTTCTATCACCCTGTCTGAGATAACGTTCTACTGTAGAATAGTGATTCTCAACCTTTTTTTTTCCATCTGTGATGATACAGTGGCCCAAAAAGTCAAGTTTTGGGCAGCAAGTGACCCACTGGTTACAGGTTAACAAACCTTTTTCCTGTTTGTGTGTGGAAGCTCACTCCACCTAAATAACTGAGAGTAGAAGAAAGTTGTTTCATTGTTTCACAAGGTTTTGTTGTCAGTTCAATTAGGTGTTCTGTCTTTGGATAGGACAGAACATTTATTCAGGCTGCACAGTCAGACTTAGTTAAAATCAGCCATGCTTAATCATTCATAGCACACAGGAGACTAGAACAAGACCCCTCCCAAACTGGAAATGCACATGTTTGAACTTTTTCCCAGATGCCTCTTCCATACTTCATATTTTATACTGGTTAAGATAAAGAGCGTACACTTTATTCTCCACTCTCACATGTACTGGCAGGCTGTGTGGTGCACTAGGAAGTTAATGCTAGCTGGCTGGCTGGAGTATCTGCTGGGTTTTAGTGGAGAGATAGTGAGGTTCAGCATGTACCTGTCACTACCAAATGATTGCTCATTTCCTGCACGAAGGAGGAGGGCCAGCGTGGAGTAATGCAGTCCAGCTGCCTCGTCTGAACCTCACCTTTCTTCTTATTCTCTTGCTTGTTCTCCGGTTCTACCCCTGCCTCTCTGGTACAATTTCTTCTCATCCCTTTAGATAGGGATCACCTGGTCACTTAGCCTTTTCTAACCATCTAAGGGTGTTTTCTTCTAAATAATGACATGAATAAAGACCTCTCCACGCTTCTCAGATTCATCAGCCAGCTCTCTGTATGCAGCTGTTTGGTTTCACCCTCACTTCTCAGTTTTATTTCTTTCTCAGCAGCGGACTCGTACACAATCTGCACGTCTTTGTCAAACTGCACTCAGTTGTCAGCACAACCTTGATGCAAGTCCTGTTTTCTTATAAAAGAATATTTTAGTGTTCTAATGTTAATCTGTGTGTGTGTTTGTGTGTACAGAAGAGGGATTAGTTTAGGGAGGGTTTGGTTCCAAATTCCATTCTGAATTCAGACCAGGTCACATGACCCAAAGGGGAACTTTAAACATTGACCAGCTGTGGTCAACATTCCACTGGGTGTAGTGCAGTCGATTAAAAATGTTTACTTGTACTGCAAAGAGTTGTTTGATCTAAACTAATAACGCATTTTCCGCCTTCTCTCATTGTGCACTGGGAGCTGAAGCAAGTTCATTTTACATACTTGTTTTGTTTTTCTGCTCTTTATAGAATAACTGGGTTTAATCAGTTTGCAGACTGGTTGCACAGGGCACATTTTGAAAGCTTCATATTTTTTATAGCTCTTATATGTATTTACACTGATCAGCCATAACATTAAAACCACCTCCTTGTTTCTACACTCACTGTCCATTTGATCAGCTCCACTTACCATATAGAAGCACTTTGTAGTTCTACAATTACTGACTGTAGTCCATCTGTTTCTCTACATACCTTTTTAGCCTGCTTTTACCCTGTTCTTCAGTGGTCAGGACCCCCACAGGACCACCACAGAGCAGGTATTATTTAGGTGGTGGATCATTCTCAGCACTGCGGTGACAATGACATGGTGTGTTAGTGTGTATTTTGCTGGTATGAGTGGATCAGACAGCAGCGCTGCTGGAGTTTTTAAATACCATGTCCACTCTATTAGACACTCCTACCTAGTTGCTTCACCTTGGAGACGATCGCTCATCTATTGCTGCTGTTCGAGTTGGTCATCTTCTAGACCTTCATCAGTGGTCACAGGACGCTGCCCACTGGGCGCTGTTGGCTGGATATTTTTAGTTGGTGGACTATTCTTAGTCTGGCTGTGACAGTAAGGTATTTAAAAACTCCATCACAATTGCTGTGTCTGATCCACTCATACCAGCACAACACACACTAACACACCACCACCATGTCAGTGTCACTGCAGTGCTGAGAATGATCCACCACCTAAATAATACCTACTCTGTAGTGGTCCTGGAACAGTCCTGGCCATTGAAGAACAGCATAAAATGGGGCTAACAAAGCATGCAGAGAAACAGATGGACTACAGTCAGTAATTGTAGAACTACAAAGTTCTTCTATATGGTAAGTGGAGCCGATAACATGGACAATGTGTGTAGAAACAAGGCGGTGGTTTTAATGTTATGGCTGATCAGTGTATTTATTCATGTTTTACACACTTTGGTTACAGTCATGACAGGACAGGTAATTACCGGTTACACAAGATTCATCAGTTTAAGTTTTTAATGTAAAACACAGTTGTGGACAATTTAGTGTCTTCAATTGACCTCACTTGCATGTCTATGGACTGTGGGAGGACGCCAGAGCTCCCGGAGGGAACCCACGCAGACAAGGAAAGAACATGCAAACTCCACACAGAAAGAACCTGGACTGCTCCACCTCTGAATCGAACCCAGGACCGTATTGCTGTGAGGCGACAGTGCTACCCACCGAGCCACTGTGCCACCCTGTAGCTCTTTATAAGATGTGACATGTTAGTGGTTTGTAGTTGATTTCTAATTGTGTTGTCTTACTGACTGCAGTATTGCTTATAAGGACAAAATTATTGTGACACCCCTTTTTAATTTTTGAATTCAATATTATGAAGGAAATTATATGCTTTCAACTTTGCAGCAACAGTTTAGGGAAAGTCTTGTCCTGCTCTAGCGTGGCAATGCCCCTGTACATGAAGCAAAGTCTATGAAGACATGAAGAAAATTTTGGTTTAAATAAACTCCAGTGTACCAGTAAACTCTCACTGGAACATCAGTTGAGGCTTTTCTGAAAAATGTCAGTGCCCAGTCATACAAATGCTTTTTTGACAGAATGGGCTCAAATTCCCCCAGACCTACTTCAAAATCTTGTGAGAAGCTTCCTCAAAAGAGTGGCTGTTGTTATAGCTGAAAAGATCCAACAAGTTTATGGGCAGGTGTCTAAATACTTTTGTGCATATAGTGTACGTCCTCAATTAGGGCTGGGCGATATATCGATATTTTAAAAATATCGATATATTTTCATACGCGATATAAGATAAGACAATATCGCATATATCGATATAAATGTTGCGTTCCAGTTAGATCCGACAGTTCGTCTTTCTCTTCTCCCAGTTTGTCTCTGCACATGTTCACCTGCCCCGCCCCTCTCCCTCACTGAACACAACTCGCCCCTCCCCACCGCTTCACCAGTAAGTCCTGCAGGCAGCGATAGCATGGAGACGGATAAAGACATGACAGAAGCTATCGAAGAGGAGCTGCTTACTAAAAAGAAAAATAATGACTAATTTTGTAATTATTTGGAGATGGTTCGAATTCAAAGTGTCAGATGAGCAGCAGAATAATGTATTCTGTAGAGAACGCCGAAAACAAGTCCAGATAAAAGGTTCCAGCTCCGTGTACCTTCATTCGTTTTTCACTTCAAATCCCAAAGTTAAAAAACAAGAAAACGAGTCGTTATTCGTTTCAAAAACCAACACAAGCGCATGCACGCGCTGATATGCACGTATTTACTTCACATTAAGTGTTGAGAAAGTAATAATAACGTAACGGTGCGTCTCCTGTTGTTCTGACTCTTGTGTTTGTATATGTGATGTGCATATATTTGCTCTATCTGTAAAAACAAACATTATGGGGATTTCTGTACTGGATGTTGTACGTGGTTGTGTTAGTTTATACTGGACGATCGCCCGACGTCCGACACGTCATTTATTTATTTATCTTCTATTATAGTATTTCTTGTTGTCGGCCAATAAACAACCAAACATTATTAAATTGCATGAACTAACTCTGCAGTAAACAAGGAGCAAACAGCAATTAAACAGCAAATAAAGCTGTTAAATAATAATAAAGTGCATGAAGAAGAACGCTGATTAAAATGCATTAAATGTTGTAATAGTTACACAGTAACATGAACGATTAGTTCTGCCTGTATTACAGAACTGAGTTCTATACAGTAAAAGAAAATATTAATGTAAATGTTAATGTTGTGGCGACATATACATAAAATAATGTATAAAGTCCAAACATGGGGGGGTGGGGGGGTTAACGAGGGGTTTACTTTAACGCGGTTTTACTTTTAATGTCACACAAGCTCAGCCGGAAACCATGTCATTCCAACATCTTCCCTACACACTCGCTCCCTGCGCCCTATAGTACACTTAACATTCTTAAAGGGCCAGACAATATATTTGTAATTCACGTTAGACAACAGGAGATGCCTTAGAAAACAACTTTTTTTTTTTCTTAGAATAGCTCTTTTTTTTTTTTTTTTTTTTAAGCAAAAATAATTCTTGTGTGAAGCTTCCCCAGCATGAATATTAATAAAAGTGCCTGTAAAAAAATTGGAACATGTAGCTTTGTCTCAGAAGTGTCTTTTTGTTATTACCTTATGGAATAAAAAAATATCGAGATATATATCGTATATCGCCATTCAGAAAAAAATATCGAGATATAATTTTTGATCCATATCGCCCAGCCCTATCCTCAATCAACCACCGCTTGTGCAGGTGCCTCGGCCGGAAATCGCTGCTCACACAGCCAGTCATGCGTCCATGTAGACACCCTGCCAGTCGATAGCACAGCTGAGACTCCGAGCTCTGATCTCAGCGGCGGTGGGCTTGTGCAACAAACCGATACGCCACCTGTGTGCCTGGTGCACATACTTCTCATCTTGAGATACTATTTAATAAAAACTTCTGTCATATTTGTATTTGTTAGCTGTAGAGATGTTAAAGATTCACCATTTAACCAATAACAAACAAGGACGCCATTGTTCCATTATTGCAGATGCCTAAAATGTCTTTTAAATTCATTTTTAACAACAGATGCTTGATTCTAATTGAGAGAGCATTTTTGAAACACACTACTACCTGCCTTCAGTGCACATGCACCAGCTCCGTTTAGATAGATAGACAGAGAATATCAGTAAAGTTACATATCTATGAGTAATATTAATATATAGTTACAACTATAGCTATTTACATATATGGAATTATATCAATGTACATAGTACTACATAATAATAATAATAGGCATATGAATAAAATGTGATTAGTTAGGTATTTATAATAATAATAATAATAATAATAAATGATTAGTTAGGTATGTACAGTCGACCCTTGACTTATGAACTTAATTGGTTCCGAAGGACTGTTCTTAAGTCAAAATGTTTGTAAGTTAAACCTATTTTTCGCATAAGAAATAATGTTAATAGAATTAATCCATGCCAGACCTCCCAAACCACCCCCTTACCTAACCTTTCTAATGTCTTAAATGTTTTTTTTTGTTATAAATACAAGTATATTTTCCCTTAAATCTTAAATTATAGAATATACATTACTGTAATAAACAATAATAAACAACAATACACAGTAGTACTGTACTGTACATAAACACACACATCACATTTCATACACCATAATTTCCTTCTTTTTTTTATAAAATATATCTACCAGAAACAACAATAACTCTCATATTTCTCTATTATTTCCTTCTTTATTTCAAGTGTTGTATTTTGTAGGTGTAATTGCATGAAAGAAAGACTGAGCCGAATTCTTTCTTCTCTCTCACTCACTGTCCCCGCTGTCTGATAGTCAGTGACAGCTACTGGCAGGAGTAATTATACAACAACAAATGTAATGGATTTCTTTCATTTTCTCAGCTCTGCGCTCTCTCTGCACCTTATTTGGGGACATTTTAATATTGAAAACACCGGAAAAACACTGTCCGCTGTGCGAATGTTCACTCACTGTATATATACAGAGAGAGAGACGCTCGGAGTTAAATTGTTCGTGACGTCACGTGTTTCGCGAATTTCGGTTCGTAATCCGAAATTTGTTCGTACGTTAAGTTGAAAAAGATCGTTCGTAACCCGAAATGTTCGCATGGTAAACCGTTGGTAACTCAAGGGTAAACTGTATTATAATGATAACAGTAATAACAATAAAATATGTGTAAATAGATAACTATACAACTGTAACTATAACTATACATATATATGTAAAACAGTTGAATTCGGAGATTTTGGAACTTGGAAAACTTGTTGTGCACTTTGTTTTAATAATGAACAGTTGAACTATTATGCATTAAAAATCACAAATGTGACGCCAGTTTGTGTCAGTCTGTAAAACGCTATCTGTGATAAAAATCAACCCGTTTCTCACAGCCCAACTTTTTCTGCCATCAAACAGAACATCAGTTGAAAGAAGTAAGCCCATGTCACGCTATATATAATCCCCAGTGTGTACTCCCTTTTTAGCTTTTGCTCTTAATGCATTTGCTATACATATTTGAGGTGGTGGGAATTTTATTTCTGTGTATTATGTCTCTAAGGGTAGAATCCATTCTGCATACATGAACCATTACAAAATCTGGATAGACTGTTCCCTCATCCAACCATCTATCTGAAGTTTTATCTCCTGGCTGGACTACCAGTTTAACCTCTTTAACATTTTCCCTAATAGCCTTACTCATAGCCTAACTTTACTAGTACTTAACTTCTTTTTATCTCTCTATGCTTTCTTTTAAATAAAAATAATCTGATTACACAGTCCACAATTTTAGCACCCCTGTGTTTTACCAGGAAAAAAAGACTTGGTTAGGGAATTACATTTTGGTTCTGATTGTATAACACATTTAAAAGGCTTGTTAACTTGATGGCTTTGCAATTGTATGCAAATGTAGATTTTTTTGGTTGTGTTTGTTTTTTAATTTTATCTTGACTTTGCATGATTATGCACACTACTTTTTAATATTGCCTTTTTGCTTTAGTTCTTTTTTCTACTCTCCACCATCTCTCTCCTGCTGTTAAAAAGCCTTACAATAGAGTTTGTGTAGGATTACCTAGGGCAGAGATTTCTTTCATTTTCCTTATTCCCAAAAGTTTTGGCACGGTGGCTCAGTGGGTAGCACTGTCGCCTCACAGCAAAAAGGTCCTGGGTTCGATCCCCAGGTGAGGTGGTCTGAGTCTTTTCTGTGTGGAGTTTGCATGTTCTCCTCGTATCTATGTGGGTTTCATCCGGGATCTCCACTTTCCTTCCACAGTTCAAAGACATGCAAGTGAGGTGACAATTTTGACAATGAACTTGTGAACTGATGAATCTTGTGTAAAGAGTAACTATCGTTTTTGTAATGAATGTAACGAAAGTGTGTAAAACATGACGTTAAAATCCTAATAAAATAAATAAATAAAATAAATTCCCAAAAGTTTAGTAGATTCTGTAACAATCTGAATAGGATTTGTTGTTGATGCATTGTCATAAGTATACCTTATCATACACCTAATTAAATAAAAAAAAAACTAACCCTTACTATTCCAATAGCCATGTTTAAATCCAACAATTTACAGTGGATTTAGAAAGTGTTTAGCCCCTGTGGTCCTCCATATTGTGGTCAGGTGCATCCTGTTTGCTTATCCTTGGGTAGAATATCATTGAGATGTGTCCAGAACTCAGCTGTAGTCCACCCGCTACAATGTGAATTGTTTAGCCATTGGTTATAAGGGGACACACCTGGGTCTATAATGGTCCACAATTTACATGGCAATTGTCAGTACAAAAACAAACCCTGAGCCACAGTGAACTGTCTGTGGATCTCCACAATCAGATTGTGGTAAAATGTATATCAGAGCAAGAAGATCTAAAACGTAAAGTGTGTCCGGGATCACAGTTTATTGTAAATACTTATGGGTTGAAATTGTGTCTTTGACGGTCACTGTTGCTCAACAATAAAAATACTTGTTTAACAGAAGCAATGTGATAGATAGCACTGTAATGCATAACAGTACAAACACCGTTCAAGAGCTTTAATCAGTCTTCAGAACAGAATAACAGCTGACGTGACCTGTCCTTGTCAGACAGGCTGATCTGAGTTTTTCATAAACTGAACCACAGTGAGAGCACACCAATCAACCCTTCAACTTTTGTAACCACAATGTTCTAAATATGTCTGTTATATTCAAACATGATGATGACCGTGAGATTGTGTGGAGATGCAGTGCTGCTTCATGACCTGGACGACTTGTAGATATTAAGGGAACAATATATTTCACAATCTGTCAGAAAAAAACTATACAGACTGTAAAGTCATCTGTCTTTAAGCTGAAGCTGAGGCATAAATTGTAGAGAACTGTCCAGTATACAAAAGTTCACATCTGAATGGCTTAAAAAAAAGAAAAGAATAAAAGATTTGGAGTGGACTAAGCAAGACCTTAATAAAGATGCTAGGGTGAGAGTGTGAAATATGCAATACCAGTGTACTGGTGACAGTCAGGTAGCAGATACTTTTTAAATGACTATATTAAGTTTGCTTTACACTGCTTGCCTATTGACTGTTACTTATATTGCTGTTGCAGACAAGGTCTTATCATATAGGAACGTTTGGTCATAAGTCAATATTTGTGGTCATGCACACTGTGTCGTAATTGCCTGAGGCCTGAGACGATAAAATATGTTATGACTCTGATAGAAATTGTGGATCAAATTTAAGCAGTGTGTTTGCTGCAAAGGTGCCAGTAAGATTAAATGATAGCATGATACATGTTTGCCTTATTGGGATATTTTTATATTGACTTTAATGCTCACATTAATCTGCACGTAATGGACAGAAACATATACTCTTATTACGTGAACACAAGATATTGCAGTTTTCTATGGAATTTGGCAAAGATTTTAATAGCCCACAGTCATGGCCAAAAATACTGCAACCTGTGAACTTTTATACTTTCAAAAAATATATTGCCTGTGCCATCAGGGAAGAAAAAAATCCATTGATGGAATAACCTGGTCGTTCAGTATATTCAGGTAGTCAGCTGACCTCGTTCTTTGGGCACATAACGTTGCTGAACCTAGACCTGACCAACTTCAGCAACCCCAGATCATAGCACTGCCCCCACAGGCTTGTACGGTAGGCACTAGGCATGATGGGTGCATCACTTCAGCCACCTCTCTTCTTACCTGGACTCATCAGACCACATGACCTTCTTCCGGCTCCTTTCTGTGTGGAGTTTTCATGTTTTCCCCGTGTCTGCATGGGTCTCCTCCAGGAGCTCCAGTTTCCTCCCACAGTTGCATGTCGCAAGTGAGTTGAATTGGAGATACAAAATTGTCCATGACTGTGTTTGACACTTAACGTGTGAACTGATGAATCTTGTGTAATGAGTAACTACCGTTTCTGTCATGAATGTAACCAAAGTGTAAAACATGACAATAAAATCCTAATAAATAAATACTGAACTGTGTGAACTGTGTTTATCATCTTATAATAACCATTATTTCACTGCTATTTTATGGTAAGCATGTTTCGTTAGCGCATGTAAACAGTACAACCAGTTTTCTACCAATATAGTTTAAATTCTACATACATTTAAATTACATGTAATTGCTCATCTTAATGTCAAATTTGCTAGGTTGTACAGTTTTATGTACAGTGATGTTTAAGTAATTTATAAGCTTGTCGGTTATTGGGTAATCGTCAACAAATGCCAGTCGTAATTCAAACTGGTTGCTAGTGGGATTTCTGTATTGCCAGGACCAGTTGCTTACCACCGGTGAGTTGTAGTAAAATTTAAAGAAACATTGCACGATTGAAATCCAGTTATTGCTTCCAATTTGGAGTGCCAGTAATTTTGTCCAATGCAAACAAAAGAAATAAACCTGCGAATATCAAAGCATTTGTAATTGCAACCGTTTTCTGGGTAGAATCATGCATTTTCTGAAAATGGCTGAAGTGTCAAGATTTTGGGCCATAACTGTGTTGTCAAAGTGTGATGAAGTCATCTTTAGACAGCTAAATCCACAGCTAGCTTTCACAGATTTGTAGAATGAATAAATGGCTAAAAACTTAGTCCAACCTGTACAACTACAGCGGATGAGCACGGCTTTGTACAGGCGTTTGATATTCAGATCAGAGCTAGTTTTGGTACGACGATGTGAGGCAGAGAAGTCTTTTATCTGCGTGTTGGCTGTACTTTGACAGCTCATCAGTGTGAAAAGAGCTCAGATTCTTACTGCATTATTTTTCCTGCTCTCTTTTTCCTCTTCTCTCACTCTCCCAGGCAGGAAAGGGTTACTTTCCATGTTTCCTGTTCAGTTCCCACAGCTTCAGATCCTTTTGGATCGTTTTCTTCATACTAAACATTCCCAGGCTCCCTTAACCTCCTGGCTTCCTCACACCGGCCAAGAGCAGTCCCAGGTGAGTGTGTGGGCGAACCTCCTGTTTTTAAGAATAAAAATGTGTTTTACTCACCCCTTCTCTTAACCCTGGCAATGGTGGTCATGGTTTCTTTTATACATACCAGATATGTACATACCATATACACCGATCAGCTATAACATTAAAACCACCTCCTTGTTTCTACACTCACTGTCCATTTTATCAGCTCCACTTACCATACAGAAGCACTTTGTAGTTCTACAATTACTGACTGTAGTCCATCTGTTTCTCTGCATGCTTTGTTACCCCTCTTGTATGCTGTTCTTCAATGGTCAGGACAAGTATTATTATTTAGGTGGTGGGTCATTCTCAGCATGTAGTGACACTGACATGGTGGTGGTGTGTTAGTGTGTGTTGTGCTGGTATGAGTGGATCAGACACAGCAGCGCTGCTGGAGTTTTTAAACACCTTACTGTCACTGCTGGACTGAAAGTAGTCCACCAACCAAAAATATCCAGCCAACAGCACCTCGTGGGCAGCGTCCTGTGACCACTGATGAAGGTCTAGAAGATGACCAACTCAAACAGCAGCAATAGATGAACGATCATTTCTCTACAAGGTGGACCAACTAGGTGTTGGTGTGTCTAACAGAGTGGACAGTGAGTGGACACGGTATTTAAAAACTCCAGCAGCGCTGCTGTGTCTGATCCACTCATACCAGCACAACAAACACTAACACACCACCACCATGCCAGTGTCACTGCAGTGCTGAGAATGATCCACCACCCAAATAACACCTACTCTGTGGCCTGACCATTGAAGAACAGAGTGAAAGCAGGCCAAAGAAGTATGTAGAAAAACAGATGGACTACAGTCAGTAATTGTAGAACTACAAAGTGCTTGTATATGGTAAGTGGAGCTGAACAAATGGACAGTGAGTGTAGAAACAAGGAGGTGGTTTTAATGTTATGGCTGATCAGTGTATGTATACATATAAATTAATACATTGATACATTTTTGGGATTTAGCGACTTTATTCAAAGTGACTTACAGTACTGTGATAGTATAGTGTTTAAGTAATTACTGGTTAAGGGCCTTGCTAAAGCGCCCAACAGTGGCAACCTGGCAGTGGTGGGGCTTGAACCAGCGACCTTTCGATTACCAGTCCAGTACCTTACCCACTAGGCTACAACTGCCAGATAACAGATGTTATCCTTGGATCTTTTTTGAGGTTGAATCAAACCTGATCATGACAAGCCAGATAGCGCTAGTTATACCTAGGGGTTCTTGTTAACCAGAAACTTCATGTTTAGGCACTAAATCATTGGAACTTGATTCAGGAAGTTGTTTAGTCTTTGGGAACGACTAAAGGGGTTGTACAGCTGAGATGTTTATCGGCTCATATGGCATCACCTTTAATTACATGAGTTAGAAAAGGAAGTAATCATTTTCACCGGTTAAAATAGCTGGTGACGTCATGGAATCGATTCATCAGCAACATTTCAAGTAGATGCTTCATTGTAAGATGCTGCTTTTTCATAAGATTGACATTCACGCTTCACTCTCTTTTCCCAGCCCCATATCCCTCTGCTCACTTTAACCTACATGCTCCGAGTGTTCGGAAGGGGAAACCCAGGACCGAACGGAACAAACAGACCTGATATTGTTTGGACCCGACCCAGAAACAGCCCTCTAAATTTAGGATAGTGATGCACTGACTAATTGCTCTGTGAGCACTAATCATTTCCAGGCCCTTAAGCCTCCTCTCAGATAGCTGACTGAGCCAAGACGGTGCTGCCCCCATGCTGTGCTGGGGCCAAATATCAGTGCCCAGCAAACAAGCCCTGCATGATAAACAGATCAGCTCAGTGGAACAATCTATCTGATGACAGTATGGTAATGTTGTCAAGTTCTGGTTCTGGTTTAGTTTATTAAATCATACATAATGTTAGGTTCATTTATTATCCCACATTTATGCAAAAATGCTGTGCTTCACTGTCACTGTTGTACTGGTATTTAGATTTTTTTTTTTTATTATCAGACCCCACCCATAATACAGGTACATTTTTATCTGCTTAATTTCAAATCTACCACCCTGGACTCTGATTCAAAAAGTTTAGCAACTTTTTTTTTACTTCAAGCCAACTGCAGGTTATGGTTTCCAGTGACGTTTCATATTTATAAACCCACAGACTGATTGTAACTGGGCATCAGCATCATTCTTTTTTACAAACAAATGGCATATGTAGAAATTTTTTATGGTTTTCCGCTAAGTAAGAAACCAACAGTATGTAGTAGGGATGTCCTGAAATGTCACATTGCAGCCAACCACCTTTTTTGACTCTTAGTGGTTCATATGTGTGATGTTGAATATAATAATATACAAACATGCATATAAAGGATACATTGATAATAAATATGCTATCCAGGCAAATTAAGGCATTTGATTGGATTAGAATGAGCTAAATTGCACCTAGGGAGAGTTGTAGAATAGTGGCTAGAGCTGTGTGTTACTAACTTGAAGGTTTTGGGTTTGAATTCTCTGCCAGCCACTGTTGGACCCTTCAGCAAGGTCTTTAAACCTCTTTGTTTTAAGGGTGCCGTACAATGGCTGCCCCTGCGCTCTGACCCCAGCTTTCAAACAAGCTAGGATACACAGGTAACTTATTTAATTGTATGGTACGTATGTATATGTATATATGACAAATGAAAGCATTCAATCATATACTAACTAAATGTCCTAAATACTTACAGCAATGACAGTCTAAAGCAATTCCTAAGACTATGAGTAAAATCTTTAACCATGCGTTTGAAAGCACAGCTAAGATTCAGACTTGAAAGCTCGAGCTCTCAGCAGCAGCGTGCTAGAGCATTAGACCACTGCGCCACCCAAGCGCCCTATTTCGGTGTTTCTAACAGCTGACGGTTAATTTAGGTCCTACCCTTAATGTGCATATTTGCATAGCGCTATGCCATTCTAACTGGAAGAGAAAATGCATTTATAATATTTAAAATAATGTCTGCACATGTAGATCTGTTTGTAACGTCATTTGTTTGCTAAAATGCTGTTGATATTTTGCATCATGTCACAGTATACAGGTGAAATGCTGCTGATTATCTTAAAATATATCATCTGGAACAGCTTGAATACACAGACATTGCTGTTTCATGATTCAGCTGCTGGTACACAGTGCATGTAGGGACTGTAGTTTACCTGGAATGTGTGGATACATGATGTGGGTTTTATTTGGAATATTTTCCCCATGGGCCAGTTTAACAGTTAGACAGTGCTGATCATGCCATATTAACTAATATTTTTAAAATGTTTTATTTATTTATTTATTTTTGTTTACTGCTCAAATGTTAACCATTTCTCTGCTTTTTATGTTGTATTAAAATTTGCACCTCTAATCAATTAAACAATTTAAATCCAGTAGTTGGCTTTTTCCCATCAGAATAATGTTCTCTGCAGACAAACCTGAATAAATCAAACCTTAAGCTACCTGCATCCAAGCTCAGTGACACAAACCCATGACCAAAATCCGCCTTATGCCGGAAGCGGCCGCCACCCGACGGATATCCTTCCACCTCCCACATCTAAAAAAAGCCATGAAAGAGAGAAGTAGAGCATTCTGCTCTGTTGCTATTTTCAGTGCTAGTCCTTGGTACTTTAAAGCAGTGTGCTCTGTAAACACTGTTCTGAATTAAATTATTGAATTTAAAATAAAAAAAAATATTGAATTGAAACACTTTTGTTAACTTATGTTATTTTTTGTTTTTTTGCATGTGTTAAACTCACCACAGAACAAGCCACACACAGGAAACCGGTGATCATGGGCTATAACAGAGGAGAAATAGAATGACTGATATGGTCGTCTCCTTGCTGCCTATTTCTTTATCCTGCATACTGATCTGATACAAAGAAGCAAATGCCATTGTCACATATACAGTTGTACAGTACAATAAAATTCTTTTTCCGCATATCCCAGCTTGTTTGGAAGCTGGGGTCAGAGAGCAGGGTCAGCCATTGTACAGTGCCCTTGGAGCAGACTGGGTTAAGGGCCTTGCTCAAGGGCTCAACAGTGATAGCCCTACCACTGCCAGGTTGCCACTGCTGGGCCCTTGAGCCTCAATTGCTTAGACAGTATACAGTCACAGTACTGTAAGTTGCTTTGGATAAAAGTGTCTGCTAAATGCTGAAAATGTAAATGTAATGTAAATGTAAAATATGTGGGTTACCAAACACTAGAGAAAACAAAAGTCCTGCACGTTTTAATGCCCCGGGAACTGTTTATTTGTTTAGAAAAACTGAATGGAGATGTGCACAAAGTATGGCATGTATAGTTTATGTTTTAATATTGGCTTTATGTTTAATTGCACCAATAAATATGAACTGTGCAATAAAAGTGGTCTGCAGTCTGAAAATACATACAATAACAAAATTACAGCACAGAGGTAAATTTCACTAGCCCAATAACACTGGAATCCAGGGTTTCCATCCTCAGTGGTGCTATCGGACAGTCTGGTTTTTACATAGACATGTTTAACAGTTTGTGAGGGATTGGCTAAAGCCCTGTGATGGACTGGTGTCCTGTCCAGGACGTGTTAATTGCACTACACCCAGTGATTCAGAGGTGAAGATCAAATCAGAAAATTTAGTTTGTCTTAATTTATTGTACTTTTATTGGAACCGGAAGTCATGAATATCTGGGAGTTCATTTTTGGTGTAAATAATTGTGATTTCTTCTGGTTTTCCTCAAAATACATCTTAGAAAGTGCACAAAGCTATGTAAATTATAAGGTGGCTTGGTGGGTAGCACAGTTTCCTCACAGCAAGAAGGTCCTGGGTTTGATTCCCAGGTTGAGTGGTGCGGGTCCTTTCTGTGTGGAGTTTGCATGTTCTCCCCATGTCTGTGTGGGTTTTCTCTGGGAGCTTTGGTTTCCTCCCACAGTCCAAAGACATGCAAGTGAGTAATTGGAGATATGAAATTGCTTGTGACTGTGTTTGTTAAAAATGTAAAACATGACATGAAAATCCTAATAAAACCAACAAAACTTGAATTTTAAATTGTTTTTTAAATTGTTAATTCAATTAATTATAAAGTATATGTAAAAGATATTGATGCTCATTTTGCCCACCTTTAACAAGTGCATGTTAATATATTTTGTTTATGCATTTTCTCCCCTTTTTCTCGAGAATGAAGAGAACGAAGCTAACCCATGCCCCCTTCGACACGTGGGCAGCAGCCGTATGCATTTTGTCACCCACACTAGGCGAGTGCATATATTCGAATCAGCCTTGTGTACAGAGAGACACACCCTGGTCCGCACTCTTTCCCCCGCCTCTGTGCAGGCCGCCATCAATCAGCCAGCAGAGTACTTAGTGCATCAGTTACGAGGAGTCCCTATCCGGCTTAATACCTCACCCCTATATGAACAACAGGAAATCATTGTTCATGTGGCCGCTCAGCCCAGCCGGATGGCAGAGCTGAGATTCGATACGATGTATTTGAGATCCCAGCTCTGGTGTGCTAGAGTGTGTTTTTACCGCTGCGCCACCTGAGCGGCAAGTGCATGTTATTTAATACAATATTTTGAGATTTGCTGCAAGTGACAACAAATCAGTGGAGCCACATCATTAGAAAAAAAATTTATTATTATTTTTAAATTATTAAAATTTGAAATATTAAAAAAAATTGAGTCACCTGACATTACTCATGATGATGAGATTATGAAGCCAATGTACAGTATGATCATATCAATATTTCCTCCCCCAACTTCAGTCCTAGGTCATTTACTTTTTCCTGAGCTAGAGAATAGGCAGTAGACATAGAAAGTCATATGTTGCTAATCACAAACAGTAGATACAGTTCTTTGCAGCACTATGTTACGCTGCAGATAAGTGAAATTGGAGAAATAAATACGAGAAGGATCGAGTACTTAAATGGTCATGTGAGTTTACTTAACTCCTTGTCTACATAAGTGATTGGTCAGCAGAAAAAGACAGGAAAAGGGGTGTGTTGAGGGGTGTGTATTTTAATCACAGTTATTGGATAATTTATGAGCTTGTTTAATTACTCGTGTCCGCTTTAGATGATCAATCACAGGTGTGCAGCAGAAAGCCTGAGCGTAGTGAGAAAGTGCCCTCGCTCTCTGCTGAGTAAAGAGAACCAGTTAGCTTGGCATTTTAGGATGTGATTCAGTTATTTAATGGTGCAGCAGAATTTGAGGGGTAAAAAGATTGTAAGTAAGGGTTTTTTATCAGTTTAGTAAAGGCATGTTTGTGCTTTTGCAAGATGGACAAAGGTATGTGGATGCTTCTTTTAATTATGTAGTTCAGATGTTTCAGCCAAACGCTCCAGATCCAGGTTCAAACCACAGCTGTGCTATCGACCAGCCAGGATGGGGGGTAGGGGGGGGACTATCGAAGCCCTGCGATGGATTGGCACCCTGTCCTGGCTTTACCTGCCTCATGACCAGGACATGTCGTGACCAGGATGCATCGTAGTTCATCACAGGGCCTCAGCCACCCCCACCCCCCTCCTCAGACATAGCTAATCATGTCTGTGTATACATCCTGCTGGCCAGGAGCACCACTAAGATTCAAACCCAGAAGCTAGTGCAATAAACCCCTGCACCACCCAGCTTTGTTTTGAATTATTTAAATTGGCATTTAGTTGCTGTTAGTCTATCTAAATTCATGTTCATGGCATCCACTATAATTATGGATCCAGGTTCAAACCTCAGCTGTGCTATCAGCCAGCCAGGTGCTACACAGACATGACTGGGGGGAAAGGTCAAGACCCTTTGATAAATTAGCACCCTGTCCCTGGTCTTCCTGCCTTATGACTAGTGCTTTCCAGTGGTCATGACTGACCAGGATGAATCACAGTCCATCACAGTGCCTCGGCCACCCCCACCCCCCTCTTTAGACATAGCCAATCATGTCCGTGTATACATCCCGCTGGCCAGTAGCACCACTGAGATTCAAACCCAGATATCAACTACAGTGAGCTAGTGTAATAAAAGCATCCAGTATAACGAGGAATCCAGGTTCAAACCTCAGTTGTGCTATCGGCCAGCTGGGCGCTACACAGTCATGGCTGGCTGTGTCTGAGGGGGGAAATGCTCAAAACCATGTGATTGATTGGTGCCCTGTCTTGGGTATTCCTGCCTCATGACCAGTGGTTCCCAGTGGTCATGACTGACCTGGATGAATCACAGTCCATCACAGTGCCTCGTCCACCCCCACCTCCCTCTTTAGACATAGCTAATCATGTCTGTGTATACATCCCGCTGGCCAAGAGCACCACTGAGATTCAAACCCAGATCAGCGGCAGTGAGCTAATGTGATAAACCACTGCACCATCCAGCTTTATTATTAATTAAAAATCAATTAGCATTTTATTGCTGTATATTTATCTAAATGTACGTATGTTCACAGCATCCAGTATAATGACGAATCCAGATTGAAACCTCAGCTATGCTACTGGCCAGCTGGATGGTACACAGACATGATTGACTGTGTCTGAGGGGGGAATGGTCAAAGCCCTGTCCTTGGTTTTCCTGCCTTATGACCAGTGGTTCCCAGTGAAACCGGACATGTCGTGACTCTGAACAGGATGAATCACAGTCCATCACAGTGCCTCCTCAGACATGTGTATACATCCTACTGGCCAGTAGCACCAATGCACCATCCAGCATAAATTTTAATCAATTAATTTGCATTTTTCTGCTGTATATGTATCTAAATGTATGTTCATGTTATCCAGTATAATGAAACAAACCGTAATCACGTAGGTAACGTGGAAATGCATTCTTGACTTCACACACACTGGTGGCTCTTTTTAGAATACTGGGTGACTTCTGTTATGAGTACTCATCAGACACTCTTGTAATCTTTAATGCTTTTTAATAACACCACAAAGGTCTCCCAAGAAACTTTTTCAAGCCTTGGAGGCATTTGATATTTTTTAGAATAAAAAAAATCATTATTTTCTGTAACCAGAATGCATATTTATTTCTCTCTTGCATTGCTCTCTTTCACTCTGCTCTTTCATCACATTGTAATTTGCTTAGGGTCTTAATCAAAATTCTTGCATTAAAACCTTCAGGGTCTCAGTGGGATCAATTCAAAGAACGCTCTTCTCATTACTCTGTTCTTTTCCCACCCATCCCTCTCTTGCTGTCATCTTCTGTCTTTATTCACCCTCTTGGCTGAATCAGTCGTGATTTTCTTGCCAGTTAGTCTTGGCCTGGTTTAAACCAGTTACTAACTGCTCTGGTTCTTCTTGGCTCTTCTGCAGGGTTTTTTTCTTTACTTGGAGGCCTGTTCTGCTATTTCATGTTACCTTAGGAGAGGTAAATAAAAGTTATACCACTCGACCACTCATACTTTCAGCTGGTTTTTACCATCACTGATTAATAAAGCCCCTGGACAGTTTACTGTATAATGTCTCTTCAGGTCTTATATAGACAAATAAGACTCGGTTGACTTGGGTGAGCTGGTTGGTTAAATCAGCAGTTTAATTTATGTGTATGGATGATTTGTGTAAATCTTATTCATTCAAATTAATCTGCTGGTGGGCTTCATAATATTTCATAATTTTTATTTCCCAGCAACAATAAAAACACAGTAAATAGTTCAGACAATGCTGACTTTTTACTGCTTTTACATTTGGTCATATTAGGGAATTATTTAAAATGTGTGGTTGCTATCTATTAGACAGTAGTGTTACATATTTTCTATATTAGGGCAGTTGTAGCCAAGTGGTTAAGCTTCTGGACTAGTAATCAAAAGATTTCTGGTTTAAGTCCCACCACTGCCAGGTTGTCACTGTTGGGCCTTTGAGCAGGGCCCTTAACCCTCAATTGCTTAGACCAGTGGTTCTCAAACTGTGATACGCGTACCACTGGTGGTACGTGAAGCAGCACGAGGTGGTACGCCAGATAATCTCGGAAAAGTAATTACATGCACCGAAAAAATTAATAATTTAATAATTATGAATAAAAAAAAATCATATGAAACAAATTGTGTAAATTACTAATAAAATCTGTTTCAAAGTTCTTATAATTCTGTTTTAATAAAATCAGTTTAATGAAAACAAATTGTATTAAAACTAATGTGTTTTTAAAAATATTCTGGGCTACGCAGCCACCGTACTTCATTACGTCTATACTTCACGTTCGCGGTTTCCATCTCGGAATTTCCGAAACGTTATCAGTAAAGTTATCAGTAGCTCTCTCACTTTTATCAGAGCAGATCTGCATTTGAAGCTCACTGATCTCGTTCCTGACATCACAAGGCTACTCCGCTAAACAGGCGCACTCACTGAAATGGTCAGTGGTAACTGCATATATACTAGTGATGAGTCGTTCGCGAACGATCCGATTCTATTGAACGGATCTTTGAAATGAACGAAAGGAACCGAGTCTTTTATTTCTGAGCAGTTCTTATCGGCTGTAATCCACCCATTCTGCTTCGCATCAGTAGAGGGAATTAATCATAACTCGTAATAAGAGCTGTTTATTGTCGAAATTCAAATCCGAAATCACTTTCAGTATCGCGGAGAGCAAGCGAGACACACACACACACAGAGCTAGTAGTATAATGACAAATAATTGAGAAATAAACTATAAACTTGTTTAATTGTGTTAAATACAAGAGAGGATTGTTCTGAAACTTAATGCAATGTAACCACAGTCTGTCTCTTCTCTGTAGTTTTATTCCTCTTAAAATAAATCTTTTTTTCTCATGTAAGTGTTGTTTGAATTAGGAATACATTTAAGGCAAGGTAGCAAAATTTGATATTAATATCGGGGGTGTCTTATAGTTTACCCAGTAGCGCCTCCCGAAGAACGAAGAGCCATTTTTTTGAACGGCTCTTTAAAAGGAACCGAGCCAAAAGATCCGACTCCCTTCAAGAAGCCATAATTCCCATCACTAATATATATACACACACACCTAATTAATGTGTGCCATATGTGGTTCTGAGATGAGAAACATAGGTGGTACTTGGAAGTTTTGGTTTGATAATGGGTGGTACTTGGTCTAAAAAGTTTGAGAACCACTGGCTTAGACAATATACTGTCACAACTGTAAGTCGCTTTGGATAAAAGCATCTGCTAAATCCCGAAAATGTAAATGTAAATATTAATAATTTAAATTGATTTTATATTAATAATTATCAAATTCCACAATTTTTCATAAGCAGTCACTTTTATTCTTACTGTCATGGCATTTTTTTTTTAGCATTGTCACATGATTTTACTGTATTTTTATCTATATACAGTAGACCCTTAAGTTACGAACCGTTTACCATTGAACATTTTGGATTACGAGCGATCTTTTTCAACTTGACGTATGAACAAATTTCGGATTACGAACCGAAATTCGTGAAACATGTGACTTCACGAACAAGTTCACTCCAACCATCTCTCTCTCTCTCTCTCTCTCTCTCTCCCTCTCCCTATATATATATATATATATATATATATATATATATATATATATATATATGTATATATATACATATATATATATACACAGTGCGCGAACATTCGGACAGTAGACAGTGTTTTTTTTCTCGGTGTTTACTTTATATTTTGTAAAATTCAATATTAAAATGTCCCAAAAGAATGTGCAGAGAAAGCGTAGTGCTGAGAAAATGAAAAAATCTATTATTATTTGTTGTGTTGTATAATTACTCCTGCCAGTAGCTGTCACTGTATCAGACAGAGGGGACAGTGAGTGAGTTTAAGTTTGAGTTTGAGAGAGAAGAAGGAATTCGGCTCAGTAAAGTATTCTTTCTTTCATGCAATTACACCTACAAAATACAACACTATTAAAATGAATGAAATAATAGAGAAATATGAGAGTTATTGTTGTTTCTGGTAGATACATTTTATATATAAAAGAAGGAAATGTACTATGGTGTATAGTAAAGCACACGTACTGTACTGAAATGGGATGTGTGTGTTTTATGTAGAGTACTACTGTGTATTGTTGTTTATTACAGGAATGTATATTCTATTATTTAAGATTAAAGGGTAAATATAGTTGTATTTACAACAAAAAAAGACCATTTAAGACATTAGAAAGGTTTGAAAGACATTTGGGTGTGGTTTGGGAGGTCTGGCACGGATTAATTCTATTTACATTATTTCTTATGGGAAAAATAGGTTTAACTTACAATACATTTAACACTGACTTAAGAACAGCCCTTTGGAATCAACAAAATCAAGGGTCTAGTCAAGGGTCTACTGTATAAATAAATAAAAATACAGTAAAAAAAAATACATTTACAGAATGTTGGCTGGAAGCACCAGATCTAATAACATATCACAGCCGATGTAATTTTTCTGAGCTTTACATTATATATGACTTGTATGGGGCTGTGAACTTTTTTTATATTCCCAGAATTTTGTTTGCATGTTTGCTTGTTTTTACGCTTCTAGAATTAATATTAAAGGTGGCACGGTGGCTCAGTGGGTAGTAGGGCTGGGCGATATGGATCAAAAATAATATCTCGATATTTTTTCGCTGAACGGCGATATACGATATATATCTCGATATTTTTTTATCCCATAAGGTAATAACAAAAAGACACTTCTGCGACAAAGCTACATGTTCCAATTTTTTTACAGGCACTTTTATTAAAATTCATGCTGGTGAAGCTTCACACAAGAATTATTTTTACTTAAAAAAAAAAAAAAAAAGAGCTATTCTAAGAAAAAGAAAGTTGTTTCTAAGGTATCTCCTGTCGTGTAATGTAAAAGTTTTTTCAACAGTTGAGGGAATTTTTGGCTAGATTGTTGGGAATGGTTGGGTGATTTGTTGAGGGAACGTTTGGGTGAATTGTTGAGGGAACGTTTGGGTGAATTGTTGAGGGAACATTTGGGTGAATTGTTGAGGGAACATTTGGGTGAATTGTTAAGGGAATGGTTGGGTGAATTGTTGAAAACCCAAACGTTCCCTCAACGTTCTTCCCTCATGTTCCCCCCTCACGTTCCTTCAACGTTCCCCCCGAACGTTCCCCGAACGTTTCTTCACGAACAATCCTCGAACGTTTCTTCACGAACGTTCCCCGAACGTTTCTTCACGAACGTTCCCCCAACGTTTCCCCACAAACGTTCCCCCCCGAACGTTCCCTCAACGTTCCTTCACGAACGTTCCCCCAACGGTTCTTCACGAACGTTCCCCCACGAACGTTCCCCCACGAACGTTCCCCCAATGTTCCCCCACGAATGTTCCCCCAACGTTCCTTCACGAACGTTCCCCCAACATTCCCCCCCGAACGTTCCCTCAACGGTCCTTCATGAACGTTCCCCCAATGTTTCTTCACAAACGTTCCCCAAACGTTCCCCCAACGTTTCCGCACGAACGTTCCCCCAACGTTTCCGCACGAAAGTTCCCCCAACGTTTCCGCACGAACGTTCCCCCAACGTTTCTTCACGAACGTTCCCTCAACGTTCCCCACGAACATTCCCTCAACGTTCCCTCAACGTTCCCCACGAACGTTCCCTCAACGTTCCCTCAACGTTCCCCCACGAACGTTCCCTCAACGTTCCTTCACGAACGTTCCCCCAACGTTCCCCCACGAACGTTCCCCCAACGTTTCTTCACGAACGTTCCCTCAACGTTCCTTCACGAACGTTCCCTCAACGTTCCTTCACGAACGTTCCCCCAACGTTCCCCCACGAACGTTACCCCGTTTCCCCACGAACGTTTCCCCAACGTTTCCCCACGAACGTTCCCTTAACGTTCCTTCACGAACGTTCCCCCAACGTTCCCCCACGAACGTTCCCTCAACGTTCCTTCACGAACGTTTCCCCAACGTTTCCCCACGAACGTTCCTCCAATGTTCCCTCCGAACGTTCCCCTAGATTGGCTAGATTGTTGGGAATGGTTGGGTGAATTGTTGAGGGAACGTTTGGGTGGATTGTTAAGGGAACGTTTGGGTGAATTGTTGAGGGAAAATTTGGGTGAATTGTTGAGGGAACATTTGGGTGAATTGTTAAGGGAACGTTTGGGTGGATTGTTAAGGGAATGGTTGGGTGAATTGTTGAAAACCCAAACGTTCCCTCAACGTTCCCCCCCTCACGTTCCTTCAACGTTCCTCCCGAACGTTCCCTCAACGTTCCCCCACGAACGTTTCCCCAACGTTCCTTCACGAACATTCCCCCAACGTTCCTTCATGAACGTTCCCTCAATGTTCTTTCACGAATGTTCCCCCACGAACGTTCCCCCAACGTTTCTTCACGAACGTTCCCTCAATGTTTCCCCACGAACGTTCCCCCACGAACGTTTCCCCAACGTTCCTTCACAAACGTTCCCCCAACGTTTTCCCATGAACGTTCCCCCAACGTTCCCCCACGAACGTTCCCTCAACGTTCCTTCACGAACGTTCCCCCAACGTTCCTTCACGAACGTTTCCCCAACGTTTCCCCATGAACGTTTCCCCAACGTTCCTTCACGAACGTTCCCCCAACGTTTCCCCATGAACGTTCCCCCAACGTTCCTTCACGAACGTTTCCCCAACGTTTCCCCTTGAACGTTCCCTTAACGTTCCTTCACGAACGTTCCCCCAACGTTCCCCCACGAACGTTCCCCCAACGTTTCCCCATGAACGTTCCCCCACGAACGTTCCCTCAACGTTCCTTCACGAACGTTCCCCCAACGTTTCCCCATGAACGTTCCCCCAACGTTCCTTCACGAACGTTCCCCCAACGTTTCCCCATGAACGTTCCCCCAACGTTTCCCCATGAACGTTCCCCCAACGTTCCTTCACGAACGTTCCCCCAACGTTCCCCCACGAACGTTCCCCCAACGTTTCTTCACGAACGTTCCCTCAACGTTCCTTCACGAACGTTCCCTCAACGTTCCTTCACGAACGTTCCCCCAACGTTCCCCCACGAACGTTACCCCGTTTCCCCACGAACGTTTCCCCAACGTTTTCCCACGAACATTCCCCCAACGTTTCCCCACGAACGTTCCCACAACGTTTCCCCACGAACGTTCCCCCAATGTTCCTTCACGAACGTTCCCCCAACTTTTCCCCATGAACGTTCCCCCAACGTTCCTTCACGAACGTTCCCCCAACGTTTCCCCATGAACGTTCCCCCAACGTTCCTTCACGAACGTTTCCCCAACGTTTCCCCATGAACGTTTCCCCAACGTTCCTTCACGAACGTTCCCCCAACGTTTCCCCATGAACGTTCCCCCAACGTTCCTTCACGAACGTTTCCCCAACGTTTCCCCTTGAACGTTCCCTTAACGTTCCTTCACGAACGTTCCCCCAACGTTCCCCCACGAACGTTCCCCCAACGTTTCCCCATGAACGTTCCCCCACGAACGTTCCCTCAACGTTCCTTCACGAACGTTCCCCCAACGTTTCCCCATGAACGTTCCCCCAACGTTCCTTCACGAACGTTTCCCCAACGTTTCCCCATGAACGTTTCCCCAACGTTCCTTCACGAACGTTCCCTCAATGTTTCCCCATGAACGTTCCCTCAATGTTTCCCCACGAACGTTCCCCCACGAACGTTCCCCCAACGTTTCCCCACGAACGTTCCCCCAACGTTTCCCCACGAACGTTCCCCCAACGTTCCTTCACGAACGTTCCCTCAATGTTTTCCCACGAACGTTTCCCCAACGTTCCTTCACGAACGTTCCCCCAACGTTTCCCCATGAACGTTCCCCCAACGTTTCCCCACGAACATTCCCCCAACGTTCCTTCACGAACGTTCCCCCACGAACGTTTCCCCAACGTTTCCCCTTGAACGTTCCCTTAACGTTCCTTCACGAACGTTCCCCCAACGTTCCCCCACGAACGTTCCCCCAACGTTTCCCCATGAACGTTCCCCCACGAACGTTCCCTCAACGTTCCTTCACGAACGTTCCCCCAACGTTTCCCCATGAACGTTCCCCCAACGTTCCTTCACGAACGTTTCCCCAACGTTTCCCCATGAACGTTTCCCCAACGTTCCTTCACGAACGTTCCCTCAATGTTTCCCCACGAACGTTCCCTCAATGTTTCCCCACGAACGTTCCCCCACGAACGTTCCCCCAACGTTTCCCCATGAACGTTCCCCCAACGTTCCTTCACGAACGTTCCCCCAACGTTCCTTCACGAACGTTCCCCCAACGTTCCCCCACGAACGTTCCCTCAACGTTCCTTCACGAACGTTCCCCCAACGTTTCCCCATGAACGTTCCCCCAACGTTTCCCCACGAACATTCCCCCAACGTTCCTTCACGAACGTTCCCCCACGAACGTTCCCTCAACGTTCCTTCACGAACGTTCCCCCAACGTTTCCCCACGAACGTTCCTCCAATGTTTCCCCCGAACGTTCCCCTAGATTGGCTAGATTGTTGGGAATGGTTGGGTGAATTGTTGAGGGAACGTTTGGGTGGATTGTTAAGGGAACGTTTGGGTGAGTTGTTGAGGGAAAATTTGGGTGAATTGTTGAGGGAACATTTGGGTGGATTGTTAAGGGAATGGTTGGGTGAATTGTTGAGGGAACATTTGGGTAAATTGTTGAGGGAACATTTGGGTGGATTGTTAAGGGAATGGTTGGGTGAATTGTTGAAAACCCAAACGTTCCCTCAACGTTCCCCCCTCACGTTCCCTCAACGTTCCTCCCGAACGTTCCCTCAACGTTCCCCCACAAACGTTTCCCCAACGTTCCTTCACGAACGTTCCCCCAACGTTCCCCCACGAACGTTTCCTCAACGTTCCCCCACGAACGTTCCCTCAACGTTCCCCCACGAACGTTCCCTCAACGTTCCCCCCATGAACGTTCCCTCAACGTTCCCCCACGAACGTTCCCTCAACGTTCCTTCACGAACGTTCCCCCAACGTTCTTCCACCAACGTTCCCCCAACGTTCCTTCACGAACGTTCCCTTAACGTTCTTTCACGAATGTTCCCATGTTTCCACACGAACGTTCCCCCAACGTTCCCCCACGAACGTTCCCTCAATGTTCCTTCACGAACGTTTCCACACAAACGTTCCCTCAATGTTTCCCCTGAACGTTCCCTAACGAACGTTTCCTCAACGTTCCCCCTCAACGCTCCCCCCCCCCCAACGTTCCCTTAACAGCTTTGTTTGTTGTTTAATTGCTGTTTTCTCCTTGTTTACTGCAGAGTTAGTTCATGCAATTTTATTAGTTTTTGGTTGTGTATTGGCCAAGAACAAGAAATACTATAATAGAAGATAAATAAATAAATAAATGAGTCTCGGACGTCAGGCGATCATCCAGTATAAACTAACACGACCACGTACAACATCCAGTACAGAAATCACTCCCCATAATGTTTTTTACAGATATAGCAAATATCTATACATGCACATCACATATACAAACACAAGTCAGAACAACAGGAGATGCACCGTTACGTTATTATTAAAGCAATAAGCCACGAGAGACTGTGCGTTACTGTGATTTTAGCACGGGGAATGACACAACATGAAGGCGAACATAACATTAACTTTTTCTTTTCAGTGGCGTATTAATATGGAATGATGTGAGGTGGTCATAGGTGTGCATTTATCGGGGATTTTACAACTGCTTAGAACGCGGCTCAGCCAATCAGATTTTAGGACCGGAACTATCCGTTTTATAATACTGTTTATAACACTTGTGCTTGATTTACACTGTTTAAATATGAAGTAAATACATGCATGTCAGCGCGTGCATGCGCTTGTATGTATTTCCGTTTTCCAATACTGGTTTTTGAAACGAATAATGACTCGTTTCTTGTTTTTCAACTTTGGGATTTGAATTGAAAAACGAATGACCAAAGGTGCACGAAGCTGGAACCTTTTGTCTGGACTTGTTTTCGGCATTCTCTACAGAATACATTATTCTGCTGCTCATCTGACACTTTGAATCCGAACCATCTCCAAATAATTGAGCCATTATTATTCTTTTTACTAAGCAGCTCCTCCACCGTCTCCATGCTATCATGGGAGTTTTACTTACAGAAATGTGTTCTGAGGGCAGAAAGAATTGGCGGTGGGGGGGGTGAGTTGTGTTCAGTGAGGGAGAGAGGCGTGAACATGAGCAGAGACTAACTGGGAGAAGAGAAAGACGAACTGTCGGATCTAATTGGAACGCAACATCTATATCGATATATGCGATATAGTCTTATCTTATATCGCGTATGAAAATATATAGATATTTTATAAAATCTCGATATATCGCCCAGCCCTAGTGGGTAGCACTGTCACCTCACAGCAAGAAGGTCCTGGGTTTGATCCCCAGGTGGAGTGGTCCGGGTCCTTTCTGTGTGGAGTTTGTACGTTCTCCTCGTGTCTGTGTGGGTTTCCTCTGGGAGCTCCGATTTCCTCCCACAGTGAACTGATAAATCTTGTGTAATGAGTAACTAAACATGACGTTAAAATCCTAATAAATAGTCGCTCAGGTGGTGCAGCGGTAAAGTACGCTAGCTCACCAGAGTTGGGTTTTCGAATACATTGTATCGAATCTCAGCTCTGTCTTTCCGACTGGGCTGGGAGGCAGCATGAACAACGATTGGCTGTTGTTCAGGGTTAGAGGGTAAGAAAGTCGGATCATAGGTCCTCATAACTGGTGCGACTGCGGCCCCTGCTGGCTGACTGATGGCGCCTGCACAGGGCTGAGGAATAATGCTGATGGGGTGTGGCCCTCTGTACACAGTGCCCGTCAAGTGTATGAACTTGACTCGTGCAGATGAAAAATGCAGTCTGTACTGACTGTACGTGCCGGAGGGGGCGCAATTCAGTTGAGAGGCGTCCTCAGTCAGCGGTGAAGGGTCGAATCAGTATAGAGGAAGCATTCAGGGTAATTGGACACGACTAGACTGGGGGATAAAAATTGGGGGGAAAAAGAAGGGAAAAAATATAAATAAATAATAATTAAAAAAAATCCTAATAAATAAATAAGAATTAATATTAATGAGAAAGATTCCATTCTTTTACTGTTTGAACATTTTATTCAGGGCATGAATAAAATAATGTACATGGCCCTTTAAAGCTTAAATCTGGAGATAACAGTACTTGAATATGGCCAGTTATAAACAGGTGGTTAATATAAAAAATTATACGTACATTTTCCCCTCTTACATAAATCTGAATCTTTTACTGTTTCAGCTGTTTTTCATTTTTTTAGGGCAAGTACATTGAAATCATGTGAAACGGTGTGAAGGAGCAGTAGTGATACCGGGCTTCTGTAGCACTTTCCTGTCATTAAGGTTTAACATACTTAACTTTCAACATTATTTTAGCTTTTTGCTTTTTCTATCAGCTCTTTAGACCCACTTCTTTTTGTCGTCTCTATCTGGTATACCAAACACACAGATTTAATCTGCCAATAGTGACATGATTTTTACCCTGGGAGTGGTAATTCTTTGTATAAGTGAAGCAGAGCGAGTGAGTGGATGAATCCTAAAGCTTTTTGAGAGGCCGTGCCATGCTAAAAGGAACCTTTAGGCATGAATGTAGTTGGCTGTAGCTGCTTTTCTCTTCTACACACGAACACACTTACATGAGTGTAGACACAAAAGCTGTATGCTGTTAGCACTCCGAGAGCAAATGGACACAGCAAAACCCTTTTGTCCAGACATGAATCAGCAACAGTCAGTGTCTAAAGAGCTCCCAGACATATCAGAAAGCGAGAGAGAGAGAAGCCAGCTCAGTGTATCTGTACAAAGGTAGAGATCATTAGTGCAGGGTGAAACTGATGTGCTATTCAGCCTACAGGCCAGAACTGTGTATTTAAATAGCTGTATCGAGAGCATCTTTCCAGTAGGAACCACTTTTTATCTGAATTATTTCATTTTTATACTGGTGGCCTCACAGTAACTGGGAATTAGGGTGTTTTTACATCTCTTCTAAGGGGCGGCACGATGGCTCAGGGGGTACCACTATCTTCTTACAGCAAGAAGGTCCTGGGTTCGATTCCCAGGTGGATCCTTTCTGTGTGGAGTTTCTCCTGTGTGCATGTTCTCCCCGTGTCTGTGTTGGTTTCCTCCACGAGCTCTGGTTTCCACCCACAGTCCAAAGACATGCAAGTGAGGTGAACTGGAGATACAAAATTGTCCGTGACTGTGTTTAATATTGAAGACTTGAACGGATGAATCTTGTGTAAAGAGTATCCACACAGAAAGGACCCGGACAGCTCCACATGGTAATCGAACCCAGGACCTTCTTGCTGTAAGGTGACAGTGCTACCTACTGACCCACCATGCCTCCCTTAAGAAAAATAGAGCTACATAATTTCATTGTTCTTTTAAGGCCTGCTATGTTGCATGGATTTAAGGTGGTTGTACAAAAAACTGAGAGGGAGCTGAAGGGGCAGAGATGATGATGCTGCAATTTTCAGTGGAATGGATGAGGATGGACAAGATTGTTAGAGGTCAGGTGCTGGTAGGGTGTGAGCATGAGATGGTTTGAGCATGTGCAGAGAAGGGATGAGAGTTCAGGGGAAGGGTGCTGAGGATGAGGAAGGAGAAGGAGGCCAAAGAGGAGGTTTATGGATGTGATAATAGATGACATGCAGGTGATTGGTGTGACAGAGGAGGATGTTCATGACTGGGCAAGATGGAGACGAATGATCCCCTGTCGCGACCCCTAATAGGAGCAGCTGAAAGAAGATAAAGATGATGTAGGCATACATTGCCAGAAAGGCCACTAACATGCATTATGGTATAAGTATGATAAATACCATATACACTGATCAGCCATAACATTAAAACCACCTCCTTGTTTCTACACACACTGTCCATTTGATCAGCTCCACTTACCAGAAGCACTTTATAGTTCTACAATTACTGACTGTAGTCCATCTGTTTCTCTACATACTTTTTTAGCCTGCTTTCACCCTGTTCTTCAATGGTCAGGACCACTACAGAGCAGGTATTATTGGGGTGGTGGATCATTCTCGGCACTGCAGTGACAATGACATGGTGGTGGTGTGTTAGTGTGTGTTGTGCTGGTATGAGTGGATCAGACACAGCAGTGCTGCTGGAGTTTTTAAATACCGTATCCACTCACTGTCCACTCTATTAGGGCAGCATGGTGGCTAGTGGGTAGCACTGTCGCCTCACAGCAAGAAGGTCCTGGGTTCAAACCCCAGGTGAGGCGGTCCGGGTCCTTTCTGTGTGGAGTTTGCATGTTCTCCCCGTGTCTGCGTGGGTTTCCTCCGGGTGCTCCGGTTTCCTCCCACAGTCCAAAGACATGCAAGTGAGGTGAATTGGAGATACTAAATTGTCCAAGACTGTGTTTGATATAACCTTGTGAACTGATGAACCTTGTGTAATGAGTAACTACCGTTCCTGCCATGAATGTAACCAAAGTGTAAAACATGACGTTAAAATCCTAATAAACAAACAAACAAACCACTCTTATTAGACACTCCTACCTAGTTGGTTCACCTTGTAGAAGTAAAGTCAGAGACGATCGCTCATCTATTGCTGCTGTTTGAGTTGGTCATCTTCTAGACCTTCATCAGTGGTCACAGGATGCTGCCTACGGGGCGCTGTTGGCTGGATATTTTTGGTTGATGGACTATTCTCAGTCCAGCAGTGACTCAGGTGTTTAAAAACTCAATCAGCAATGCTGTCTTATCCACTCATACCAGCACAACACACACTAACACACCACCACCATGTCAGTGTCACTGTAGTGCTGAAAATGACCCACCACCCAAATAATACCTGCTCTGTAGTGGTCCTTTGGGGGTCCTGACCATTGAAGCACAGCATGAAAGGGGGCTAAGAAAGCATGCAGAGAAACAGATGGACTACAGTCAGTAATTGTACAAAGTGCTTCTATATGGTAGTGGAGCTGATAAAATTGACAATGTGTGTAGAAACAAGGAGGTGGTTTTAATGTTATGGCTGATTGGTGTATCCTGCACAGCTTACCCAGGACCACTAAGAACCAGTCCGATACTAGTTTACAATAAAAATAGGATCTTCTGTCCATTTTCTGTCCAGGATCAGTTAATATAATACAGATTGCATGAGGATAGTGCTTAAAGCTTATTTTTATTTCACAGTACCAGCTGTTTACTATCAGTCCTGCCTGTGGATGAAACAATCAATCAGAAGTATGAAGACATGTAGAATTTAACCACAAAATAGAAATCAGGTGCTGCTACGTGTGAGTTTATGAGCGAAAAAGGGTTTGGTGTATTTTGCTTGTGTGATGGCTCAACATCCATCTCTACTTTTGGCCATGATATGTCTGTGCAGATTATGAGAACTGTTCAAGACATTTGTGAATCTTAATAACATGTGAATAAAATTATGTTTTATAAAGACACCTCTTATACAAAGTGTTACTGGTTTATTTGGTGGTTGTTTGTAGGAGCATGCTGTGTATGAGTATCTTACATTAGAACACTCGGCCTGTGGGTCACATGTTTTATAATAATGACATCAGTGTGGCTCTCTAATTTAGGTTTAATACCAGTGTCTAGGTTGAAGGGTGTAATTTCGCTCTCCTCCTCTGACGTGGTGCTGCTCAGGGCTAATTTAAGATGGGGCACAGCTGCATGTAATTTTAACCAAACCCTATCGGCTTTGTTTGCCTCTTGTCTTTTTCAAAAGCCTGGTTAGTGACATACACCTGATGGTTATATATCTATTATATATCTATAAAATAGATATACACCGATCAGCCATGACATTAAAACCACCTCCTTGTTTCTACACTCACTGTCCATTTTATCAGCTCCACTTACCACATAGGAGCACTTTGTAGTTCTACAATTACTGACTGTAGTCCATCTGTTTCTCTGCATGCTTTGTTAGCCCCCCTTCATGCTGTTCTTCAATGGTCAGGACTCTCCCAGGACCACTACAGAGCAGGTATTATTTGGGTGGTGGATCATTCTCAGCACTGCAGTGACACTGACATGGTGGTGGTGTGTTAGTGTGTGTTGTGCTGGTATGAGTGGATCAGACACAGCAATGCTGATGGCGTTTTTAAACCCCTTACTGTCACTGCTGGACTGAGAATAGTCCACCAACCAAAAATATCCAGCCAACAGCGCCACATGGATGACCAACTCAAACAGCAGCAATAGATGAGCAATCGACTTTGACTCTGACTTTACATCTACAAGGTGGACCGACTAGGTAGGCGTGTCTAACAGAGTGGACAGTGAGTGGACATGGTATTTAAAAACTCCAGCAGTGCTGCTGTGTCTGATCCACTCATACAAGTTTAACACACACTAACACACCACCACCATGTCAGTGTCACTGCAGTGCTGAGAATGGTCCACCACCTAAATAATACCTACTCTGTGGGGGTCCTGACCATTAAAAAACAGGGTGAAAGCAGGCCAAAGAAGTATGTAGAGAAACAGATGGACTACAGTCAGTAATTGTAGAACTACAAAGTGCTTCTATATGGCAAGTGGAGCTCATAACATGGACAGTGAGTGTAGAAACAAGGAGGTGGTTTTAATGTTATGGCTGATCAGTGTATATAGATATACAATAGTGCTGCATCCTCTTAGTGTTTCTTTACTGGTGTCAGTCCTGACTTATCAGTGCTCATTATAATCAGAACCATAATTGCATAATGTAGGAACTTTAGGAAAGTCAGTGTGCTGTGATGAGAGAGTTAACCTTAAACACTTGCATTTGTTTGTTCAAACTAAACAGAGCCGAGGTGTGAGAATGACAAGAACTTTTTATTAATTCCATCTGTCTCAGGAATGAGCTAGAATGACTGGAAAATGTAATGCGTATTTGTTGGTGACGTGTTCTAGTGGAGCAGATTTTGTGCTTTGAAGAGATTTGTCCTAGTGTTTGTTTTTGTACCATTAAAAGAAACCTGATTTTGAAATGTTTCATTTCTCTGGAAAGTTTATTCTGACTGTATTAATTTCTTGCAAGTACTGGCTGTGTACAACATGCAACAACATTCTCCTGTATTCTTTATATATCTTGGCTGTAGAGTAGGGTAGCAAAAAAATCATCCAGGCTCGGCTACATTTTGCAAACCGTACATCAAGTCTACCAAAAGCATGCAGAAAATGTGTGTGGTCTGATGAGACCAAGGTTTAACTTTTTAGCCTTAATTCCAAAAGGTATGTTTGTTTTTGTTTTATTATCCCTAAAACATTTCAGCTTGTTTTTTAAATTAAATTGTACAGATTGTATGTCACATTACAGGTGGAAAAAGTTTTAAAATTATTTGTCTTGGTCTCATAGTCTCATAATCCCAATCCTCCACCCCCACATCCCAAAATCATTTTAAAGGGGTGTTAAGATCTATTTTAATATCTATTGTAACTAGCCAGTGTGCTCACTTAGCTAGTAGGCCTCCAAAATGCTGCAAATAACATTGTGAATATGAAAGATTCTATAAATAATTACTAGGGCTGGCTCGATACCACTTTTTTATGTCTGATACCGATACCGCAAATTGAGTATCTGTCGATACCGATACCAATCCGATATCATCATTTCTCCTCTCAAACAACAAAGCAGTAATAATACGTGTCTCAATGCACCATGGTTAAACTAGCTATCTAAATAACAGTGCTCAGACTGTGAAACACTTTTTCTCCCCTTTTAGCGCATCCAATTGTTCAATTAGCATCGTGCTTCCTCTCTGTCTATGCCGAACCCTGCCCTGACGGAGGTGATTGAAGCTAACCCGTATCCCCTCCGAAACACGAGCAGCAGCCAGATGCATCTTTGCCACCCACACATTGACGAGTTTGGCGCCACCTAGCGTTGCATGCGGAGAGACACACCCTAAGGGCACCCTCTCCCATCTCTGTGTAAGCGCCTCCAATCAGCCGGCAGAGAACGCAATCGCATTCTGACAGAGAGAGACCCACATCCGGTTCTTTGTCCCACCCCCCACATGAGCAACCGGCCAATCGTTGCTCATATAGCCACTCAGCTTCGAACCGGTAAAGCAAGGCTGGATTCGATACCACGCTTCTCAGAATCCAGCCCTGTTTGCAGCGCGTTTCTTTTTACCGCTGCGCCACCTGAGCGGCCTGAAACAAATATTCTAAAGGAATAAATACACAACCTACAACATCACACTTATACATAACTGCTGTTTTTATTTTAACTTTTACACACAGAACAGGGCGGCATGGTGGCTAAGTGGGTAGCACTATCGCCTCACAGCAAGAAGGTCCTGGGTGTGATCCCCAGGTGGGGCGGTCCAGGTCCTTTCTGTGTGGAGTTTGCATGTTCTCCCCGTGTCCGTGTGGGTTTCCTCCGGGTGCTCCGGTTTCCTCCCACAGTCCAAAGACATGCAAGTGAGGTGAATTGGAGACGCTAGGTTGTCCATGACTGTGTTCGATGTGACCTTGTGAACTGATGAACCTTGTGTGATGAGTAACTACCGTTCCTGTCATGAATGTAACCAAAGTGTAAAACATGACATTAAAATCCTTATAAAACAAACAAACACACGGAACATTTAGCAGCATTTTTAGTTTCACTTACGTTCAAGCTGTTGTTCACGTACAAAGTGTCCAAAGTGTCTACAATGGGAAGACGTGGGTGTCAATCGAATGCGATGGACCAATTAGCATTGACTCTTGAGTTGAGTTGAGATTTTCCATTAAAGTTCTGTCACATTTTTAGATTATTAAACCCTGCTGGATTTTGAAGAGGACATTTGTGGCTAATCGGGAAACGGTGTAGTTTGTTTTATTTCATAACACTAATGGATTAATCGTTGAGGATGTGAGAGATCTCCAAGCCAGGACAAGATAGGTTTTCTTTATCTCAGGTGAGCGATTTATCATTTATAAAGTGATTTTTATTGTGTTTAAACAGTGTTTTTAGATGTGGCAGTAGTAGATGATTTTTTTAAATGCTAAAAGTTTAAGTAGATCAGTGTGTTTTAATTTTTGAATGGCTGTTGCAGATGAGTTGTAGATCAGTGGCACATGTTAATGATGTCATTAAGATGCACCTTGTTACGGCAGTTGCAGAGTGAGCTGGCAATAAGCAGCACTCTGTTGGAACGTATCTTTGTGTGTTATTTGCTTTACACACAATCAATGGCTTTATTTACATTAAGTGTTATTTACATTAAGTGTTATTTACATTAAGTGTTATTTACATTAAGTGTTATTTACATTAAGCAACAGTATCAGATCGGATTACACGTTTTTTTCCTTCCGATATCTGATCCAGTGATTTGGGCCAATATCAGACCGATACGGATACAGAGTATCAGATCGGCGACAGCCCTAATAATTACTTATATTATTTATATATGTAAATAATATATATTATTGAAGGATGTGGCCAAAATAATAGAAACATTGTAACAAGTAAAAACCACAAAAACATCTGTAGAAAGCAGATAGAATAGGGATAGCACAGAAATGAAAACTGGTTGTTACAATATGGCAAGCTACTCTAAGCAACAACAACAAGCAAGTTCCTAGAAAAAGAGGAAAGAAAGAAAGCCCAGAACTAGCTGGAAGGGAGGGAGTTGAATGGATCCAATGGATTAGAATGGCACGCTTTAGAAAAGGGCCATCCTTTTTCTGGGCAGTTTGTTGTTCCCTTGTGACTCCCGAAAAGTGCCACGGCTGAGTTTCCAGAAAAAGACGTGCTGGCCTCATGAGTCAGTGGATAACTGGATCAGCCTGGGCCCAGCATTATGGTTTCTAGAGAAAGGCAGGTTTCCTAACAGTGCAGCTGGCAAATCTTTAATCAACCTTGATGATTAACGCTCAACGAGGTGCAGGCCATGGTCAGTTAGAGGGGGACTTACATGTTAGTCATCTGCACATCCATGCTTTCTCTTCTGGCCAAATTTGGCAAGGCAGAGGGTCATGATTCTCTAACATAGTCCTGTTACAATCTTCTTGGCAGGTAGGCCCTTTACACACATTAAGTAAGAAGTTCTAGAGTGATGAAGCTTGCAGATGTCATTTAGCAGGTAAAGACAGAAAGCATCGCCATGTTTAGCATCATTCATCATGATTTATTGATTATATTTCCACAGTGAGAATGCACTGGGTTTTAGATAAAGGAAATGTAGTAAAGAAATGTTAGACTGTTACTGAATGAGGAACTGTAGGGTTGGGTGTGTTGTTGTGAATGATGTCCTCTCTTTGCATTATCTGTGTTGACTGTGATGCTTTTAGGTAACTCATTTGTAGCTTTTGTTTTTGCTGAGAGAGCAGGTGAACCAGTGATTATTTCTCCCTTTTGAAGCTCTTGAGGGAGCTGCATATAGGTGGTGTAAATCATGCATGCTAAATGAATAATTCATAGACAAATAAAGTAGAGCCGTTCCCTGCTACACTTAGGTCATCATAACAAATGGTTTGTAGTGAGAGGTTGGACCATTAAAAAAGACCTTATACATATATATATATATATATATATATATATATATATATATATATATATATATACAGTGTATCACAAAAGTGAGTACACCCCTCACATTTCTGCAGATATTTAAGTATATTTTTTCATGGGACAACACTGACAAAATGACACTTTGACACAATGAAAAGTAGTCTGTGTGCAGCTTATATAACAGTGTAAATTTCTTCTTCCCTCAAAATACCTCAATATACAGCCATTAATGTCCAAACCACCGGCAACAAAAGTGAGTACACCCCTTAGTGAAAGTTCCTGAAGTGTCAATATTTTGTGTGGCCACCATTATTTCCCAGAACTGCCTTAACTCTCCTGGGCATGGAGTTTACCAGAGCTTCACAGGTTGCCACTGGAATGCTTTTCCACTCCTCCATGACGACATCACGGAGCTGGCGGATATTCGAGACTTTGCGCTCCTCCACCTTCCGCTTGAGGATGCCCCAAAGATGTTCTATTGGGTTTAGGTCTGGAGACATGCTTGGCCAGTCCATCCTTTACCCTCAGCCTCTTCAATAAAGCAGTGGTCGTCTTAGAGGTGTGTTTGGGGTCATTATCATGCTGGAACACTGCCCTGCGATCCAGTTTCCGGAGGGAGGGGATCATGCTCTGCTTCAGTATTTCACAGTACATATTGGAGTTCATGTGTCCCTCAATGAAATGTAACTCCCCAACACCTGCTGCACTCATGCAGCCCCAGACCATGGCATTCCCACCACCATGCTTGACTGTAGGCATGACACACTTATCTTTGTACTCCTCACCTGATTGCCGCCACACATGCTTGAGACCATCTAAACCAAACAAATTAATCTTGGTCTCGTCAGACCATAGGACATGGTTCCAGTAATCCATGTCCTTTGTTGACATGTCTTCAGCAAACTGTTTGCGGGCTTTCTTGTGTAGAGACTTCAGAAGAGGCTTCCTTCTGGGGTGACAGCCATGCAGACCAATTTGATGTAGTGTGCGGCGTATGGTCTGAGCACTGACAGGCTGACCCCCCACCTTTTCAATCTCTGCAGCAATGCTGACAGCACTCCTGCGCCTATCTTTCAAAGACAGCAGTTGGATGTGACGCTGAGCACGTGCACTCAGCTTCTTTGGACGACCAACGTGAGGTCTGTTCTGAGTGGACCCTGCTCTTTTAAAACGCTGGATGATCTTGGCCACTGTGCTGCAGCTCAGTTTCAGGGTGTTGGCAATCTTCTTGTAGCCTTGGCCATCTTCATGTAGCGCAACAATTCGTCTTTTAAGATCCTCAGAGAGTTCTTTGCCATGAGGTGCCATGTTGGAGCTTTCAGTGACCAGTATGAGAGAGTGTGAGAGCTGTACTACTAAATTGAACACACCTGCTCCCTATGCACACCTGAGACCTAGTAACACTAACGAGTCACATGACATTTTGGAGCGAAAATGACAAGCAGTGCTCAATTTGGACATTTAGGGGTGTAGTCTCTTAGGGGTGTACTCACTTTTGTTGCCAATGGTTTAGACATTAATGGCTGTATATTGAGTTATTTTGAGGGAAGAAGAAATTTACACTGTTATATAAGCTGCACACAGACTACTTTTCATTGTGTCAAAGTGTCATTTTGTCAGTGTTGTCCCATGAAAAGATATACTTAAATATCTGCAGAAATGTGAGGGGTGTACTCACTTTTGTGATACACTGTATATACACTGATCAGCCATAACATTAAAACCACCTCTTTGTTTCTACTCTCACTGTCCATTTTATCAGCTCCACTTACCATATAGAAGCACTTCTATTGTAGTTCTACAATTACTGACTGTAGTCCATCTGTTTCTCTACATACTTCTTTAGCCTGCTTTCACCCTGTTCTTCAATGGTCAGGACCCCCACAGGACCACCACAGAGCAGGTATTATTTAGGTGGTGGATGATTCTCAGCACTGCAGTGACACTGACATGGTGGCAATTCTGATGGAGTATTTAAACACCTCACTGTCTCTGCTGGACTGATAATAGTCCACCAACCAAAAATATCCAGCCAACAGCGCCCCATGGGCAGTGAGTGGACACAGTATTTAAAAACTCCAACAGCGCTGCTGTGTCTGATCCACTTATACCAGCACAACACATACTAACACACCACCATGTCAGTGTCACTGCAGTGCTGAGAATCATCCACCACCTAAGCAGGCTAAAAAAAGCATGCAGAGAAACAGATGAACTACAGTCAGTAATTTTAGAACTTCAAAGTGCTTCACAGTCCAAAGGCATGTGGTCAGGTGAATTGGAGATACTGTGACTATGTTTGACATTGAACTTGTGAACTGATGAATCTTGTGTAACAAGTAACTACCGTTTCTGTCATGAATGTAACCAAAGTGTGTAAAACATGACGTTAAAGTCCTGATAAATTAATAAATAAATTGATAATCATATTTGACTTGTATTTGAATTTAAGCAAAGTAATAAAATTTCTTGATTTCAGAGGGTCCTAAGGCATAAAAGCATCATCAGATAATGTTGTTTAATGTTCAGCGTAGCTAGTGTTAAAGAAAATACTACCTGGACTGAGCTCACACATCAGCATTGATGTTTTGCTTTTAGAGAATTACATTGCTGCATACGCAAAGCAAAGCAACACAGATTTCTGATAAACTCAGCATTTCTACTGAGCAGTACTGTGCAGTACCTGGAGTCTGTCAACGTTTAAACCCCCATACATGAAGTATCAATACAGACAGGGTAGGGTGCAGGGGATTTCTGTTTAAGTAATCAGTAATTAGTCACCTAGTCAAAAATGTACGATTTGAGGATTATTAATTTGGTATTTACATGCTGATTGTGGCCTTTATTATTTACTACGCTTTAACTCAGCGGTCTTCAACCTTTTTTGCACCACAGGCTGGAATATAAGATATAATTTCACAGACTGCCAGAGGGTTTAAAATAAAATTATATGACTAGTATAATAAAAAACACAAAGTGCATAACAATACTACTCACAAATGATGGAAAATCAGTGGGAACCCTGAGCTTTTTTTGTACATTTATCTAGCTTGTGGGCTTAATTTTTTTGATATCACATGACTGAAATAGGTAGGTGTCAAACAGACAGATGTTATAAAAAAATAAAATAAAAAATAAATAAAAATCTTTTACAGTGTGATTGTTACGGAGCCCCTTAGGGGTCACTAAGGAAAAAAATATATATGAAGAGCGTAATCCGTACCCTCGGTTTAGTAAACCGTACCCTCGGTTTAGTAAACCGTACGCACGGATTGTCTGCGCTACAAGTTTTACTGTGCGCCCACACCCCGTTTTACGGTAATACAGTTGCGAAGCATTGAAGAGAATAAAGCATCTTTTTACAGCTGGGGTGATGGGATAGCAAACTTATTAAAAAGTCAAATCAAAATCTTATCAAATGCCACCCCACAATCATAAATAACACGAGTACTTAGCTTGTGATTTGAGAGTATTTTACCTTAGGAATTTTGAATAATAGGATTGCAAACCAACGTAAAGTGAAATGTACAGTATAAATGTCTGAGACTCATAAAGTCAGTAAGTAGAAGTAGGAGTATTCTTTAAGAGTCTGATGGGGTGATTTGATAATAATTTGATTTGCATTTTACTTTACGTTGGTCTATTATTCTAAATTCCTAGGGTAAAATAGTCTCAAAATCACAAGATGAGTACTAGTGTCATTTATTGATTTATTTATTTATTGTTTATTTATTGTTATTGATTTGACTTTTTAATAAGTTTGCTATCCCATCACCCCAGATTACTACAGTAAAGATGTCTGAAATGTATTCCATTAATAAAAAAGTTAATGCTCTTAAAGAAAAAAGTGGAGTGCTCTGATAATAATTTGATTTGCTTATTTTAGACCTTTCAAATTGGTCTGTAACAATTCCACTTGTTTTGCGAAGCATTGAAGAGGATAAAGCATCTTTTTTTACTATATATTAGATATAACACACACACACACACACACACACACACATATATATATATATATATATAAATATATATGTATATATACAGTGTATCACAAAAGTAAGTACACCCCTCACATTTCTGCAAATATTTCATTATATCTTTTCATGGGACAACACTATAGACATGAAACTTGGATATAACTTAGAGTAGTCAGTGTACAGCTTGTATAGCAGTGTAGATTTACTGTCTTCTGAAAATAATTCAACACACAGCCATTAATGTCTAAATAGCTGCAACATAAGTGAGTACACCCCACAGTGAACATGTCCAAATTGTGCCCAAAGTGTCAATATTTTGTGTGACCACCATTATTATCCAGCACTGCCTTAACCCTCCTGGGCATGGAATTCACCAGAGCTGCACAGGTTGCTACTGGAATCCTCTTCCACTCCTCCATGATGACATCACGGAGCTGGTGGATGTTAGACACCTTGAACTCCTCCACCTTCCACTTGAGGATGCGCCACAGGTGCTCAATTGGGTTTAGTCCATCACCTTTACCTTCAGCTTCCTCAGCAAGGCAGTTGTCATCTTGGAGGTTGTGTTTGGGGTCGTTATCCTGTTGGAAAACTGCCATGAGGCCCAGTTTTCCAAGGGAGGGGATCATGCTCTGTTTCAGAATGTCACAGTACATGTTGGAATTCATGTTTCCCTCAATGAACTGCAGCTCCCCAGTGCCAGCAACACTCATGCAGCCCAAGACCATGATGCTACCACCACCATGCTTGACTGTAGGCAAGATACAGTTGTCTTGGTACTTCTCACCAGGGCGCCGCCACACATGCTGGACACCATCTGAGCCAAACAAGTTTATCTTGGTCTCGTCAGACCACAGGGCATTCCAGTAATCCATGTTCTTGGACTGCTTGTCTTCAGCAAACTGTTTGCTGGCTTTCTTGTGCGTCAGCTTCCTTCTGGGATGACGACCATGCAGACCGAGTTGATGCAGTGTGCGGCGTATGGTCTGAGCACTGACAGGCTGACCTCCCACGTCTTCAACCTCTGCAGCAATGCTGGCAGCACTCATGTGTCTATTTTTTAAAGCCAACCTCTGGATATGACGCCGAACACGTGGACTCAACTTCTTTGGTCGACCGTGGCGAAGCCTGTTCCGAGTGGAACCTGTCCTGGAAAACCGCTGTATGACCTTGGCCACCATGCTGTAGCTCAGTTTCAGGGTGTTAGCAATCTTCTTATAGCCCAGGCCATCTTTGTGGAGAGCAACAATTCTATTTCTCACATCCTCAGAGAGTTCTTTGCCATGAGGTGCCATGTTGAATATCCAGTGGCCAGTATGAGAGAATTGTACCCAAAACACCAAATTTAACAGCCCTGCTCCCCATTTACACCTGGGACCTTGACACATGACACCAGGGAGGGACAACGACACATTTGGGCACAATTTGGACATGTTCACTGTGGGGTGTACTCACTTATGTTGCCAGCTATTTAGACATTAATGGCTGTGTGTTGAGTTATTTTCAGAAGACAGTAAATCTACACTGCTATACAAGTTGTACACTGACTACTCTAAGTTATATCCAAGTTTCATGTCTATAGTGTTGTCCCATGAAAAGATATAATGAAATATTTGCAGAAATGTGAGGGGTGTACTCACTTTTGTGATACACTGTATATATATATGGGTGTGTGTGTGTGTGTTATTATATCTAATATATAGTATATTAAGCTGCAAAAAGATGCTTTATCCTCTTCAATGTTTCGCAACTGTATTACCGTAAAACGGGTTTTAGGCGCGCAGTAAAACTTGTAGCGCAGTTAGCGCGAGTACAGTTTACAAATCCGAGGGTACGGATTACTAAACCGAGGGTACGGTTTACTAAACTGAGGGTACGGATTACTAAACTGAGGGTACGGATTACTAAACCGTGCGTACGGTTTACTAAACTGAGGGTACGGTTTACTAAACTGAGGGTACGGATTACTAAACCGTGCGTACGGTTTACTAAACTGAGGGTACGGATTTTGTCTTCACATATTTTTTTTCCTTAGTGACCCCTAAGGGGCTCCGTAGATTGTCAATAAAACAGAAAAAAATATATATATTTATTATTTATTTTGTCTGTTCGGCCTAGTAATAAATGACCGGTTCGTGGCCCAGTGGTTGGGGACCACTGTTTTAACTGATTAACTGATTTAACTGCAGTAGGAATATGCATTTTTTGGTTCACGTTTACATGTGAAGCATTTCTGAGAAGGGATGCACTTGACAGCAGATGAAATGAAACCTCTGTTCAATAACACCTGTTGGATTTTCCCCCTATTGCTGCTGAAATTCTTTGAGATCGACAACTTGACTTTTAAATTAAAATGACCTTTACAACTGACAGTGTTGATCTAACCCTGACTTATTTGTTGATAAATTGTTAATAGGATAATCATTTTCTTCCCCTAGATATATCCAAACCATAGACGTTCAGATTTAACTGCTCCCCCTATTCCCCTCCCACTTTTGCAGCTGTAATAGTCCCTCACTCTTTGGGGTGTGTCTGTGGGAATGTCTGCACATTCCAACAACAGAGTATCTGTGAGGTCAGACTGATGCAGAATGACTTACCAATTCATCCCAAAGTTGTTCAGTGTGTTTGAGGTCACGGCTCTAAGCAGGCCACTGAAGTTCCTTAATAGCCCAGCTTGTCAGACCATGCCTTTATGGACCTTGCTTGATGCACAGTGGCACAGTCTTTCTGGAACAGTTGCCTACAAGTTGGAAGCAAAGAATAAGGTGGGAACACTTGAAACGTAGAATTGGAAAGCGTGTGCACATACTTTTGACTATATTTTGCGTGTGCTTGTGTGTTGACACACCCTCTACAGGGAACAAACATAAATATGTTCATTTTCTTGCAGATTTTAGTGCAGAGTTTCTGTTTATTTGGTGAATTTAACATAAAATATGACTTGCCTGTGCAATTCATTTCCAGTGGGTTAAATGTAGCAACCGATCAATAATTGTGCAGGGTGCAGGGCAGAAATACCCCTGGCAGGGTGCCAATCCATTGCAGGACTTTGCCCACTTGACAGTCTTGTCTGCATAGACATCTGGTCGGTCAACAGCAGATCTAAGCAGTGGTGGGCTAGCAAATTATTCCAATGCATCACCCCAGCGCCACCTGTAAAAGATATGTTGGCTCATTCTTACTTAAAAAATGAACAAAACATGGCCGCTCAGGTGGCGGTAAAAAGGTGGCGGTAAAAACACGAATACATCGTATCGAATCTTAGCTCTGCCTGCCGGAAAGGCAGAGCAGCCACATGAACGATTGGCCTGTTGTTCAGATATGGGTGGGTTAAGCCGGATAGGGTCTCTCTCATAACTAATGCAATTACGACTGCTGGCTCATTGATGGTGCCTGCACAGAGATGAGAAAAGAGTGCTCTCAGGGTGTGTTTCTGTACACAGTGCTGAGCTGCACTGCACTCGTCAAAGTGTGGGTGACAAAATGCATACGGCATGCTGCCCACGTGTCGGAGGGGGCGTGGGTTAGCTTCGTTCTCCTCAATCAGAGCAGGAATCGGCATTGGTGGAGAGGAAGCATGACGCAGTTGGGCAATTGGACGCGCTAAAAAGGGAGAAAAGGGGAAGAAATTGCATAAAACAAAAATATATTTAAAAAAAATTAACAAAACATGAAACTTGAACAGGGCTTGTTCAAACTTTTGCATAAGACTATATATTTATTTGACTGCTTTGACAATAAACATGTATTGGGAGCTTTTTAAGCAGCTAGTAAGCGTTAATATGAATTCTTTGTGGTGGAATTTGGAAAGAGCTTGCCTTGCATTGCAGTTTGAGAATTTTTTTTTTCCTAGATACGGTTATCGGTACCAAACTCGGACTGTATGATATAAATGCAGCACCATGCATTAAAATGCCTTAAGTTTGTAACTAAAGATTATCATTGTGCCAGCTCAAACCAGCTCAAATCAACAATCAGATTAATCTCAATCAGTGCTGAAAAATTCCTGGGTGTTTACTGGGAATTTAAGATCATTGGTCACAGCGATGAAGAACAATACAAGGGTTCTTCAAAAAGTTTCCTCACTTTATAAACTCTATTTATTAAGAATTTCAAAAACAAATGACATCACTTTTCTACATTGTCACCTTCCGATGCATTTTTCTCAGTGTCGTACCAACTTTGTAATGCTGTCAGCAAAAAATTTTTTTGGTTGAGCTTGTAGCCACTGATGCACCGCTGCTTTCACATCATCATCACAAGAAAATCTTCTTCCCCTTAAAGCTTCCTTGAGTGGTCCAAAAAGGTGGAAATCAGATGGCGCTAAATCCAGACTTTAAGCTCTCTCTCAGTCTCTCAGACACGACCAATTACTACTCCTCCCGCCCTCACCGTTTCCAACCAAAATATAAAAGTGCAGAAACTTTTTGAAGATGCCTCGTGCATGCTCTCCATCAACGTCTTTAAGCCAACTGTTGGTCTTCTGGGTCTCCTCATGCCTAATTTTTCAGAGACCGGGGGTTGAGCTTGTGTAATTTAACAGCTTTTCTGTTGCTTACTCCGGTGATAACAGCTTGGTTTGCTTATGACTTTGCCAGGCAACGTTCCCTGTTTCTTCAACACTGTAGAGATGAACAGAAGAACAGCTGCCAAATTAGAGATGGTGCTCTAGCGATTTCTTGCTTCTTGCTCTCTCATTCCTGTTCACCCTCTTGCTCTGTCTTGTTTCTTTGTCTAAAGGCCAGACAGCTGGAACAGGTTGAATAATTATTTGGGAAATGAGTGTTTGGTTAGAGACTGTTGATGTTGGAGTATTTTGCTAAGGTTTCCCTCTCTGCGACACGAGTTTAAAAACACTCCCAGCTCAATTTGCTCGTTCATTTGCACAGTTTAATTGTTATCTTTCAGAAATGAGTTGGAAGTCCTGACTTCCTGTCTGACATGGCATTGTAGTGTTTCTCATCTCAGGGATGTAATCAGGCACTCGTGGCCTCATTAAAGAAGAACTTTCGTGTCGACTGTGTGCTCAAATGAGTCGATGTCAGCGACTGAAGTCAACGCAGATATGTGAAGTCACATATCTGTGCAGTTCAGAGTTTATGCAAGAACACGCTCCAGCCACTGTTCTAATCATTCTCACTTTCTGTGGAGCTTTTCATTTTAATGCAGCGCAAGTCTACATATAAATCCCTAAAGTCCCCGGTCTTGAATAATGACAGCGGCGGAGATATCTGCATATGCTTTGATGTTAAGTCTCAAATTCTCTTTAACTTCAAAGTGTGCATATGAGATTAAAAAAATAGCAGTGTGAGGGCTCTGGTGGAAAAGTTAGGATGGAAAGAGGAGTGTACATGGACTACATGAGTGCAAGCTGTGGAGTGACCCACTTAGTAAACAAAAATGTCAGACAGCACAGCAAAAGGCCACTTAAAGGACTGACCAATTATAAATTAGGCAGGCTCTCACCAATATGATTTTTTTTTTCATATTTTTTTACCCTACTACTTAAAATAATAATCACTTTAATTTCTTTGATGCACAATTTTTTACTTACAGTTTGTTAGTGCACCCTGTTAATGCACCTAAATGTGTAACTGGATTGAGATGCGGACTGGCCAGCAATGACATTAAGTTTTTCGGCCTTTACTGGGAAAAAAAAAGTGATAGGATAAGAAAAGTATACAAACGTTCAGTGTTCACCTGTGCATTGACTGTTAAGTTAATGATTGGCATCTGTCCAGTATCTGATGTGCAACCCCATGTAATAACTAAGTAAAAATATTCCTTAAATGAATATATGTTTCATTAGAGCAGCACCAGACAAAAGTTTCAGCATGATCTCCTTGGCCAGTGCAAATTTGTGATTCTTCATTATATATCACTTTCATCTGATCATCCACACTTCATGATTGCTCTATGACTCATTTCTATTTTCAGACATGTCAGGTTTTAGATTTACAAAATTATTCCATCATTTTGTTTCTTTTACTTTGGAATCTGGATATTTTTGATCCTTAAATTAGTGAACCGTTTGTATTTACTGATGAGTCAAGATGGAATGAAGTTCCAGATGGAGGAACACATGAGGTTGTGCTTACATGACAGACTAGATGGATCTGTGTTTTGTTTTTTGAGAAGCTTTTATCATTTGATTGATTCACTGGTTTTATTTACATTGATTGCTTCAGATTTTATCATGTTAATTTAAACTGTAAGAATAACAAAAAATTAAGAAGTGTACATTTTTAAAATATATAATTTCTATAAAATAAAATATATTTTTCTAAACAAATAAAAAAACACTTTTTAATAACTAAATGATTATTAAGATATTTTCTTTCAGTGGTGCAAGTGGTAAAATGCATCTAGTGTAAAACATAGTTATAGTAGTGATTGTTCTGATCCATGGCTTTCTTCCAGTCCTACTTTGCACATGTCTTACCTTTGTCTCCAAGCTATGAATGGGAAATTAAATAAAATGAAAGTGCAGCTTTACTGCAAAGTTAATACACCATGACAGAACAAACTACATCTTAGTTGTCATTTTGGTATTCGCAGTTTAGAAAAGTGGTGTTAGCAACAGCAGGAAGGTAGCCTAGAGGCTAACTGGACTGGACTAGTAATTGGAAGGTCACTGATTCAAGCCTCACCACTGCTAGTTTGTCACTGTTGGGGTCCATGACAGCCACTAAATGCTGTATATGTCAGTGATGTAGAATAGAACTTTAAACATTACTGTCTTTTAAACCTTAGTGCCTTTTAAACTCTGTAATATGAAACTTTGAAGCATTGAGGTTTCAGATGATTCCCGTTTTTATTTAGATAAACTTCAGCAGCACTGATGTTCAGTGAATCATTGTATGTGCTCAGTAAGTGGTGATATTCTTCCTCTATTAATCTCTCCTTTCAGATGCTCTGAGATTTACTTATTGATTACTTCACATCCTGCATGCCGAGGCAAGACTGTAGTTTCAAAATTGGAATAGATTTTTTCTTTTGCATTGATTCACTCAGGTGACAGCTAATGACTCAAGTGTGTGTGTGTGTGTGTGTGTGTGTGTGTGTGTGTGTGTGTGTGTGTGTGTGTGTGTAAACGGCTACTCTTTCAGAGATCAAGTATTGTTTGACATGCATGACCTCACTTTATTCTGAGGTAGGTTAACATATGGGCAATTTTTGCTAGGATTTTGTAGGCATCTCGGGGTCTCTGGGTGTGTAGAAAGGTGTTGTATTCCAAATCAACTTTTAAGCACAGCTGGGTTTAAGCATTGGTGAACAAGACCGCTGCCTTGGGCCCAATCACCACCAAGGGGCTCAAACTAAATAAACCAAATTAGGTTAATCCATACAGTGTAGGAAAAGAAATAGTCAGTATCTTGTTTTTGTTTTTTTGGTATACCTCTAAGGCGCATATACACCCCAAATTAACACACACAGAATTTGATTTAGTATTTTGCACTCCAAGTGAAGATGAAGAAGCTTCTTAAAATATAAAAATATTAAATGATACTTAATTGGCACCCAGCAAACACCTTAAGCATTCTTTTTAGTTCATTGGTTTATATGGTTTAGTTCACAGGACCACAAGGCATCCTTGGACAGGGGTACTAGGCAAGATTTCACAACATGATCTCACACATATAATAAGGGAGGTTACAAAGAACCCAAATATGAAGACTGGTTTCCAAAAAAAAGAGTGTAAGAAGACCCAGCTGCCCTTGGAAAATTGAAGATGATTTGTGAATAGGAATTGCCCCAAATTTAACCACAACGTTTATTGTTTTATTTTCAAACAAACACAGGACCCATCACTTTATAGTTACAAAAGAGTTTCAATGTAAGCATTTAAGTAATAAGTAAGCATTTAAGTAATAAATATGGATTTTCTGTCGTTTGTTTATCTGAATAAAATCTTTACTGCTATAGTGTGGAAGCACTTCTGTAAGTCACTCTGGATAAGGGCGTCTGCTAAATACCGAAAATGTAAATGTATAGTTTTGTTAGAACCTTTAGCAAAAATGACAGCATCACTACACTCAGATGTTAACCTTTATAGTAAATCAAACAAATCACACATATGACTTAACATGTCTTATTAAATAGATGAACATTCTAGTTTTATAAGCCATACCTCAAAAATGAAATCAAATTGTTTAAATTATTGGAATGTTTTATTCCAGATCAAGTAAACAGAAAAAATTATGTAATCACTTTGTAACTTTGGGGACAGTCGTAGCCTGGTGGGTAGAGCTTTGGGCTATCAATCGGAAGATTGTCGGTTTAAATCAAGACTCTGCTATACAGCCACTGTTGGGCTCTTGAGCAAGGCCCCTAACCCTGTCTGCGCTCTTGGTTTATAGGGTTACGGTACTGGACTAGTAATCAGAAGGTCGCTGCTTCAATCCCCACCACAGCCAGTTTGCCACTGTTTGGCCTTTGAGCAAGGCCCCTAACCCTCAATTGTTTAGACTGTAAACTGTCACAGTACTGTAAGTCGCTTTGGATAAAAGTGTCTGCTAAATGACAAATGTAAATGTAATTAGCATTTTTGCACTGGTGCAAGTAACACCTGAATTAGTCTGAAAATGCAAATCATTCTACAGTTAAAGGGAAGTGTTAATGGACCTTAACGAGCTGTTTGAAGGAAAACATGACTCCAACAAGAGTAGTTGTTGACTAAAACAATGGAAAGGATTATAACAGTCTTTTGAAGGAAATCCAACACAGATTGTAGCAAAGCATGTTGTTTATTTCTGGTCAGCTGTGTCTAAAATTTGTAAGTTTAAACAAAATGGGAAGGTTATAAAATGAAAACATACAGGTTGACCTAGGGAAGTGTTAAATTGTTAGGATAGAACATTTAAAACAATTCCACTAAAATAGGAAACAAAAAAATGGATGGATAGCCAAACAAAAACCAGCACTAAACCCAAACAGAAGAAAAGAGGATTCCAGTGGCTAATGGGAAGCAATCATGGAGTGTGGATGATCAGATGAAAGTGATATTCAGTGAGCGGTAAATTACTCTAGCCCAGTACTGCCAGATTCAGGTCTCGAATCCTCAGTGGTACTATCGGCCGGTTGGTGTCTACATACAGACATGATTGGAGATTGGACAGTTGTGGTATTTTCTTGTACACACGAATAAAATTATAAAATTATTTAAATGTTTACGATAAAACTTACACCGATCAGCCATAACATTAAAACCATCTCCTTGTTTCTACACACATTGTGCATTTTATCGGGCTTACCATATGGAAAAACATGCTTTGTTAGGCCCCTTTCATGCTGTTCTTCAATGGTCAGGACTCTCCCAGTATTATTTGGGTATTATTCTCAGCACTGTAGTGACACTGAGATGGTGGTGGTGTGTTAGTGTGTGTTGTGCTGGTATGAGTGGATAAAACACAGCAGCGCTGATGGAGTTTTTAAACACCTTACTGTCACTGCTGGACTGAGAATAGTCCACCAACCAAAAATATCCAGCCAAGAGCGCCCCGTAGGCAGCGCCCTGTGACCACCGATAAAGGTCTAAAAGATGACCAACTCAAACAGCAGCAATAGATGAGCAATTGTTTTTGACTTTACATCTACAAGGTGAACCGACTAGGTAGGAGTGTCTAATAGAGTGGACAGTGAGTGGACACAGTATTTAAAAACTCCAGCAGCACTGCTGTGTCAGATCCACTCATTCCAGCACAACACACACTAACACACCACCACCATGTCATTGTCACTGCAGTGCTGGGAATGATCCACCACCTAAATAATACCTACTCTGTGGTGGTCCTGTGGGGGCTCCTGACCATTGAAGAACAGGATAAAATCAGGCTAAAAAAGTATGTAGAGAAACAGATGGACTACAGTCAGTAATTGTAGAACTTCGAAGTGCTTCTATATGGTAAGTGGAGCTGATAAAATGGACAGTGAGTGTAGAAACAAGTAGGTGGTTTTAATGTTATGACTGATCAGTGTATCTGGGTGTTCAGAAGTTTCCAGTTTTTTTCTTAGAAGATTACTCATAATTTGGTTATCTGAGAGACTTTGAGTCTCAAAGTAAACATATGTGAAAAATCTGCAAAAAATTATGAATATAATTCAGGGGCTGCTGTCAGAAACAACATAGCTGGTCTTCGTCAGGCCAACTGCAGCTTTTCTAAAATTTACAAGACCCTAGAGGCATAGCAAATCCCTATTTCACAATCAGCTAGTAAGAGAACAGGTCTGTGCTTTGAAACAACTGGTGATGTTGCCAGAATGAAAGGATTTGGAAGACCCAAAGCCTCTTACAGCAGAGATAACCACCTGTTGAAAATCTCAACAAGGTTCTCATACACAATAAAAAACCTGTTAACTAATTTCAAAACCTCTAAACATAAGACTTTCTTAAGAACAACAATACCCAGAAGGTTGTCAAATGTGTATTTTGTGTCTGGAAGATGTGTTAAAAAGTCTTTGCTGCGGTTTGAGGTTTTTGGCAGAATGAGGAAAGTATTTACAAAATTACAGACTGTTCTGTTAAATAATGAGATAACTGCTGGGATGACATGATGACTGCATTAATAAAGGATTAGGAGGTTGATAATGTACAGTGATGAGGAAAACCCTGGAAATCAAATTAGACACTCACTGGGTCTGTGTGAAAACCTAGTGAGCTGCCTTGCTGCCTACTGCCTACCTAGTGGAGAGGATTCTAATAAGACATTAAACTCATAAGGCAGATTATTTAGACGCACTACTAGAAAGCAATTATGGTGATTATGTCACCAGAGTTTTTGCTTACTAAGCTAACGCAGTTCAAACCATTAAAACCAATGGGCTGAGGCAGCACCATTCGCTAGCATGCCAGCTAACATTTTACTTCATGTTCCGAAAACGGTTAAACTGTTACTGACAAGCTGAATTAAATGTGCAAATAAATTATACTTGTACACCTTTATACAAATTAAAAAATTAATAAGACCAGAGCTGGGATTTCTAATACATTGTATCAAATCTCAGCTCTGCCATCCGGCTGGGTTGGGTGGCTATATGAACAATGTTTGGCTGTTGTTCATCCAGGGAGGGAGCCAGATAAGGACCTCATAACTGATGCAATTACGACCTCTGCTGGCTGATTGATGGCGTCTGCACAGAGTAGTGGAATAATGTGATCAGGGTGTGGGCCAGTGATAGCTCAGTGGTTAAGGTACTGGACTAGTAAACAGAAGGTTGCCGGTTCAAGCCCCGCCACCACCAAGTTGCCACTGTTGGGTCCCTGAGCAAGGCCCTTAACCCTCAATTGCTCATCGTGTTCTGCTCATTGTGTAAGTCGCTTTGGATAAAAGCGTCTGCTAAATACTGAAAATGTAAATGTAAAAATTTGAAAAAGTTATTTAAGCTACTACTGTTTTTCTCATTGTCAGCAGCCACATTTTGGGTGTGTTCGAAAACCTAAGGAGCTGCCTCGCTGTCTTACTGTCTACATAAGCGGCTGCCTCAGTAGAGAGGATTCTAATAAGTCATCAACTTATAAATCAGGTTATTCGAACGCGTTACATATCGATTCCATCGGGTTTAGCATTTAGCATCTTGCCATTAAAAACAATGAACTGAGGTAGCACAGCGCTAACGCTAACGTCAATATAACATTTCCCTTCATGTACCGATAACGGTTACATTTCCTGACAAGCTTGAACTTGCAAATAAAAACACTCGGTATAAGTTTATACAAGTTAAAAATCAGTAATATTTTATTTACGTTTGATAATAACTCCATTCGTTTCTCCGCCCCTTTCAGCTATGTTTATTTTTCTGCAATGAATGCTGGGATTGCTTTGGTCACCAAGGCATCGTCGGATGCTTACTCGTCGAGTGAAAATAACACTGAAATATTAAGATGCCTGTTTATTATTTTATTGACAAATAAATAGCAGTTCAGTACATTTATATCTGTGTTAATTATATTTTGTTTTGCAAACTTAGTAATGTTTAAGTCAATCCTGATGCCTTAAGTCTTTCCCACATAATAAAGTATACGGTTTAATAATTCAACAATAATATCGGATCGGTATCGGGTATCGGCCGATATGCAAAGTATATGTATCGGATCGGTATCGGAACTGAAAAAGTTGGATCGGTGCATCCCTAGTTTGAGCACGCTTTACACACCCCCACCCATATCCCATGAAAGTTCTTTTGGTTTTGATCATGAGCAAATGATTAAGTACTTAAGGTAGTATGTATTATCTTTCTCTCTCTTACACACACAAACCAATGTCACTTAATGTATTTCTATAATTATATTAAATACTGAGTTGTTTTCTTTGATTTTACTTAAGTGTCGATGGCAGCCATGAAAACGCAGGAGCAGCGGACCAGTCCCCTAAAATCACCCCTGCAAAGTGAGTGTTAAATGTTTACATATGTTTACAATAATTACAGCTATATTAGTAACTGAAATATTAATTCATGCATCCTCATTAACGGCCTTTTCCTTCCTTTGGTTTTGGTAGAGAATGTTTTTAACTACAAATTCAAATTGTTATTCAGTTAAGTGCTGATTGTAAGCTTTATGTTTGAAAGAAAATGCATTACACAAAAAGTATGATGTATTAGCTTTATGCTGTTGCTATAATTACTAGAATGTATAATAATTTCTGGAATATTTTTACTTCTTTTTACAGACTGAATCTTTTTTTTTTTTTTGAATGGCAGCTTCTGTTTTCTTTATAGCGTCTGGTTTTCTTTACAGAGTTTTGTTATTGGTAATTTGTGTTGGGGGCATGAATGCACAAAGGCACTAGGGCAATATCTAATTTCCAGTGCTTTTTAATTATTTTCAACCCATTATTCATCCTTTAATGCATAATTATGTCATAATACATAATTGGATGTGTTCCTTGTGCCCAACGTTCCCCGGTTAAATTTGGTCTGCTGCAGCCCTGATCATGATGAAGAGGTTGATGAAATGAGGTGGGATGAAGACATGTTTACCACTGTGTTACAACGTCTTTCCTATTAATCCATTTTTAAAGTTTTGGTAACTGAGGATAATAATGGTTTTAGTTTTCCTAGTAAATTTAGCCACACAGTCTAGGGTCATCATTGTCTGATTTTTCTTTTTATGAAGCGTTATACCTGTTCACAATGAGACATCTGGACTGCAGGCAGGCCAGTCAAGCACATGCACTCTTTTTCTACTAAGCCACATTGCTGTAGCACATGTAGAATGAGGCTCGGCATTGTCATGTTAAAATAACCATGGACTTCCTTAGAAAAGACGTTGCCCTGATGGCAGCATGTGTCTCTCTAAAATCCTACATTACACCTCTGGGTCAATAGTACCTTAACGGATAAGCAAGTCACCCATGTGGTGGCCACTGATGCATCCCATACTATGACAGATGTTGTTTATTTTTTGCACCTTTCCCTGATAGGTCTCGATAATGCTTTTTATTTTTGACACAGAGAACTCTGCGTCTGTTTTTCCTGAAAAGCTAAAATGTAATGTGAAATGTTAATAGTGTTTTGCAATTATTAGAAATTATTAATACAACTTTTGAATAGTTAAATCTGTCAATTGCAGATCAATCTCTACAGTAATTTTATTATTGATTTTTTTTTTACCACATGATCCTACATGTTGTGGTGGGTCTGGTGCCACTCTAAATCACTGGGTTCAAGCCAGGAATACATTTATGAACAGGGTGCCAATTCAGTCCAGAGCATTACACACATAATTGCACTTAACAACAATTTGGATCTTGCAGGACTGACAGACTACCCAGACGACGATTGAACCAATGTCCCCAGGACCCAGGTTGCCATTGGTATTTAAGTGTAGCAGCTGTCTAATGCGCCACACTGAATCTCTACAGACTCGAATCACCGTGTCTGGCTGAGGGAAAACTGAATTGGGATTGGGCTGCTGTCTGGTTAAGGTTCTGGTACAAGAGGCAGAGGATTGGAAAAGCATTTTGTCTTCATCTGTTCTCTTTGTATAAATCGACAGCAGATTGTCAAAAAGACAAAAAGGAAACAACAAAAAACATTGCATGACAGTAACACAATTGTTACAATAAACCCAGTTCCATTGCAGTTTTTTTAATTGGTAAAGCTGTCCTGACCCAGAGACCATCCATTGGCCATGTCAACACATTCTTTTACGCATGGCTAAGACACACACACACACACACACACACACACACACACACACACACACACACACACACACAAAGCCTGACCATAACTCCTCCACTAACATAAACACCAGAGCATCACCTTTGAACTCCTCACCTCTCATCTGCTAATCTGTGTAGCTGCTCTGTCTCACTGTTAATCTGACGGTGGCTAAAAATACAGACCCCCTCTTCATGAGATACTGCTGTCATGTTTCCCTTAAATGACAAGCCTATTAAGATGCTATTCTCTTCCATGGGGTGATAAAACCCTGTAGACAACAAACTTGAATGGCTGTCAGTCTCGTCATTAACTGAATTATTTACTCAAACTGGTACTGCACAACATATCAGATGTTAGTGATGCATGTAACCGCAGTATGAAAATGAAAAATATGTTCGTTACCAACCCCTGCAAGTAAGAACTTATTTTTGGCCTACCACTGTCAATTATATCTTACAAAATAAGTGAATTTTTAAAAGAATTTACCTACATTTCATGGACTTTCTATGGATTTTTAATAGACATTTTAGAAAAGCAACAGCTTTAATGGCTGTTACTACAGGTCCTACATTCTACATGCCTGTCCAGTATGAATTACGATTTAACTTCAGACCTAAAGCACAGGTCAGATTTCTCATTTAAAGAGTTTAAATGTTGCATTAAAATGATTTAATTATTTAATTTTTTGTGACTTTAAGTGAACCTGTTTTTTTCACAGGTGATTGCCGTCCCAACACACAGATGAAGTCTCTTCAGTTTCGTAGTATTGCACCTAAAGCACCAACCGTGACCCCATCCTCAGCAGTGGTATCCTGCCAGTCACCAACTACTCTTCCAGAGGCTTCTACAGCAGTCAGCCCCAAATCTATTCTAGTGTCTGGCCAGAACTATGCTCTAATGCAGGTTGCTGGTCAAGATGGTACCTTCTCATTGGTTGCCTTATCTCAGACACCACCACAAAATCAAATTCAGAAGAACCTAAAGCTTCCCATTCCAAGGTACCGGCCAATGAGAGGCAACAAATCTTTAGAAAAGGTCAGCACTAAAACCCAAAACTCAACCAAGGCTACCAAGCTTTCATGGACAAAGTCCCCTACAGTCAAAATAAACTCAAGTATTTCCAGTTCACCTGAAACTCCAGAATCAGTGTCTGAACTGGTTGGTGGGTTGAGCGCTGCGGCTTCATCTGAAATACTGCTGCCAGACAAGACCTCTTTGTATGCAGGGTCACAGACAGCACAATCTGTAAAAAGAAGCATGGAGTCTCTCATCAGTTACCCCACTAGGCCCTCCACCACCACACTTGTTGGTCCTGTCAGTAACAGCTCACCAGTCAAAGTCCAGGCAGAAAATCCTGTATCTGCTGGAAGTGCTATTGCTGTCCTCTCCCCTACTATCTTTAGCAAAGCTGTGCAGATCATTCCCTCTCCACCCAAGGGCAAAATTCCCATCCTGCCTTATGCCAAGGTGAAGAACTCCCTTTTATCATCTACTGGCCTTTCTAGTACACCGTCTTTAGGGATGGTCTCCTTAAATCAGGCTAAAAACAGCATGAAAGGCATCTCTGACAACAAAAACAAGACTTCAAACAACAAAAACACAATTAACCAAGATGCTAATACCACTCACCAGAAGAAACTCTTTGGTAAGAAGCGAGGAAGAAAGAGGAAAACCATGGATGACATTTTGACCTTTGAGGCAAGAAAGAGAAGATCTCTTACATTTTTTAGCAGAAGAGGAACAGAAAAAACTTCATGTGGTCTCCAGTCCTCTTCCTCACAGAATAAGGTTGTGGACATTTCCAAGAAGTATCGCAGCATTCGTCCAAAGCCTGTGTTAGTAATGGAGACCACTGTTCCCCAGCTTGTACCCCTAGTTCCTCTTTCTGCTTCTGAGAACCCTGACCAAGAACACATCATTGGCCAGCAGATATCAGGAAAACCAGTAAATGTTGTTCAACCAGGACTGGTGTCCATACCACCCCCAAGGCAACAACCTGCAGCTAATACTGAAAACGGAAGCAAGTTCATGTATGTTGCCAATCATGCGCTTCACCGATGCTTAACCTGTAGTAAGTGTTTCCGGTTTAAGCATCACTTGCAGAGTCACATGATCAGCCATAGCAACCTGAGACCATATAGCTGCCCAGTGTGCAGAAAAGCCTATGTTCACTCAGGCAGCCTTAGTACACATATGAACCTACATCATTCAGAGGGAAAGCCTAGGAAGAGTCTCCGCTGTGAATTCTGTGAGAAAGCATTTGGGTATGTCGGCGTTTACTTCAGCCACCTGAGAGAAGTACACAGGGTAATACTCACTGTGGAGCCATCCGTCAGTCAACATGAGGAGATTACGCCAACGGAAGGGTAATAAAACATGCACATACTGAATTTACACAATATGGCTAAAAGTATGTGGACCTCCCTGCTTATTTAGAGTTTAGGTACAGGTACAGGCCACTAACTTTTGCCCATATAGTGTATATACATTACGTTCACAGTGTATTTGCAATAGACTTGTAATAGTGAGTAATTCAGTCTTGGTGTAATGTTATCGGCACTACATATTACAGCCATTCACTTGCTAATGCCTTTGTCATTTTAAATGACTTTAAAATTGAACCAAACATGACTCAGACTTGACTATTTTACTTAAACAGCATGTTACTTAGCGTGACACTATTATCTAATAAGTTATTCATGGTGAATGATTACCCAACCTGACCACCCAAAATGGAAACATATTTATTTAGCTTTATAAAATTTAATTTTAGGTTAAAAGTCTGGTTGAACCTTCACTTATGCCGTTTTTGTTTAATGTACAGTATACATGTGTTTTTTTTTACAGTAATTACACAAAACAGCTTAAAAGCAGGTTGCTTGTCTGTTTTGAGTAGAAATGTAATAAACCCCATTTCCGGAAAAGTCGGGACACGTAAAATGCAACAAAAACAAGAATCTGGGGTTTGTTAGTTCTCTTGAATCTTTATTAAACTGCTAAACGTTGTAAGAAAAAAAATTCCAATGTTTTCAACTCAACTTTTGTTGTCTTTTGTAAATATAAATTTTTTTTGGAATTTGATGCCTGCAATACACTTTAAAAAGGTTGGAGTTGCAGGTTTACCCCTGTGTCATGTCACATTTCCTATTAATAATACGTTTTAATAGTTTAGGAACTAAAGATATTAATTAACGTTTTTGAGCATCAAATTGAGAACTTGTTTATATTAAAAATTACAATCAAATTGATCAGCAGGGTCACTCATACAGGGTGGAAAGCTGGACCGGGTTCCTCATAACTGTTGCAGCTATAATCTCTGCTGGCTGATTGATGGCGCCTGCGCAAAGTCGAGGAATAATGCGTTGACCAGGGTGTGGCTCTCTGTACACAAAGCTGATCCGTATATGAACTCGCCTCGTGCAGGTGCAAAGATGCAGTCGGTACTGCACACGTGTCAGAGGGGGCATGTGTCAGTTGTGGCGCTTGTCAGTCAGCAGTGGAGGGTAGTATTGGTAGAGAAGAAGCGTAATGCAATCAGGGTAATTGGATAACTAGATTAGGGAAAAAGTGCAAAAAAAATCAGCAGAGACATTAAGAGTCATTTCTTTGTACCTTTGTCAGATACATAAAGGTTCATAAGAATTAATAAAAAGCATTCTTGTTTTGTTGCATTTTACATGTCACTTTTCTGGAAATGTGGTTAATACCTAAAAAATACACAAATTGGTAGATCATTTACAAAAAAAAAAAAACTTGGCAAGGCACTTAAAGCTATCACTGCAGAAAAAAACAGTAGTGAAAAAATACAACAATGCCAAAGACTGAATGATTAAAAGACGTACTTCTTTTTCTAAAAAGCTTATTGTGGGTTTTCTGTAATTTTGTTAATTATTATTATTATTCTGTAATTATTAATTAATGATTAGCAAAAAGTTCACTAAAGACTTTAGGTGTGGATTTCTGTTTTTGAGCAGGAACTTCTTCCTTGAATAGCCGCCTGTAACCTGCTATTTAAGAAAGAACGTTTTATTCCATCTGGTTGCTGTTTAGTATTTTTGACCCATCTGATATCAGTAAACCAACAATGAACTTATTAAAAGAACTAAAACATCCTCTAAAAGTGTACTTTAAAAAATGTTGACTCTATCTGTTTGTGCTGTAGCTATTTTTCCACACTTGATGCAACATTTCATGTCAGACAGGCCAAATTACTCAAGAGAAACAATAACATTGTGAGGTCAAGGCGACTTCCTTGTGTTGAACTTGTGTAACACAGTTTATTTTTTTGATGTTTAGGTGTATAAACTCTGAGGACCAGGCTTTAGAGCCGCACGTGGACCCTGTCGAGCTGCAGATCAAATGTGGCCGCTGCCAAGCAGTCACACCCACCTTTGCTGACATGAAGCTACACTTGTTGTATGTGCACGGTGAGGAAGTCCAGGTGCGTCTAAAGGATGGAGCCACGAATGGTGGGCGTGAGGCTGAGAACGAGCTAGTAAAGCACGCTGCTCACTACTGGAGGCAACTCAACGAGAGGAGAAACCTGGTGCGCTGTGGAAGCTGTGATGAGGAGTTCTTTTCCTTCTCCAAACTCAAGCGCCACCTGCACTCCCACCATAGGGGGAATTTAGAGAGTCAAAAGCAGGAGAAAGAATGGGAGCAAGACGATAAAGAGCACATTTTTGAGGGTTCCTCTAAAAGCACGACCCTTAGAACAGAGTCATGCTTTAACTGCGTCCTGTGCAGTAAGGTTTTCAGCAGGAAACAAGAAGTTCTAGAACACTGGGGGGAGTGCCACAAATGTGAAAACCCTACCAGACTCTGGGAGATCCTGGAATTTAAAAGTGTTGATACACCTGTCCAAAGACTGAAGTAGCATCCTGCATTAAATTGTTTGTCTGTTACCCCTCAGAGACACAAAAAAAGAATTCTGTTTTGCACTGTTCCAGTTTGATGTTGAATGTTGTTGTACTCTAATTGTACTGTACTATAAATAATTTGTTTTTGTTTTTGTTATTTATTTGTGTATTTTGATTCTTTGAATGGAGTTATGGGAGGAAATTACTAACATTGCTTTAAATAGTAGGTATGAGCATTATACTTGAATGTTTGATCTCATTATTGAAAGATTATGGGTACATGTTAAGATAATGATTCTTAATCACCCAGATTGACTCATAATAACGTACACAGTAATACTTCAATCATTATGGAATTCAGCAGGTGTCTGATTATTCAAGCTCAAATGAAAACGGCATATTAAGATTTCAACCAGCATGGAGAAAACATGCCTTCCAAACTTAAAACAGTACCCACACTGTTAGTGGTATATTGATCAGACATACATAGTGTGGTAGTAAGAGGCTGTGAATGCAGCCTTGTCTCTGCCTTTTGATTAAAACACAGGAAATGCTGAAAGGACAACCATTACAAAGATTTATAATAAAATCTTATATATAGTGACGAAAACAAAAAAATACTCTATACGAGGGTTCTTCAAAAAGTTTCTGCACTTTTTAAACTTTATTTAGTAAGAATTTCAGACACAAATTACATCACTTTTCTACATGGTTACCTACCGATATTTTTTGGTTGAGCGTGTAGCCACTGATGCAGCGCTGCCTTCAGATAATCATCACATGAAAACCTTCTTCCCCTTACAGCTTTTTTGAGCGGTCCGAAAAGTTGAAATCTGGTGGCGCTAAATACAGACTCTAAGTTCTCTTTCAGTCTAATATAAGTGTTTATATAAGTGCAGAAACTTATATAAGTTTAATATAAGTGCAGAAACTTTTTGACGATCTCTCGTATAATATCTATAATATAAGAACACAAATTTATGAAAAACTGTTCAGTTAGGCAAATTGCTTTTTTTAATTCTCCATTCAAAAACCACTGGTGATTGACACAATAATAGAATTATAAGACAATGGGGGTAGGGCTACCCTTCCTGATTTTATTTTTATTGAATTGCGTTGGTTTAATGGACCATTCTTTAAAAATTAAATCATCTTGTTTGTTGAGGAATTCTAAAGGTAAAACTCTGCTAGCAATCTGCACTCATATTTCTCATACAGGTGATTGATTAAGCCATAAAAATTATTAGTTTGAACCGGACTTTGTAAAACTGCCTTATATTTGTTTGTTGGCTTACATAGATTTACTGTCTATACCATTATACTGTACATTTAAAGAGTTGGTAGCCATTCTATAAAATGTCTGTCTAGCCATGTCAGCAAGTTTTGATTTGCGACCACTTGATGCCTTTTGTCCCGTTTAATCCATTTAGGCTATTTTGGGTGGATCTCAACTCAATATTATTCTTTACAGTTTTATTTGTAATTGTGATTTACTCACTTTAAAAATGGGTAGCTAGCAATTGAATTATTAATTATATTTTGAAAAATCTATGCACTAGATTTTTTAGGCTTGAAGAGCTTTGCCAGCATAGCATTAATATGGTTGCACAGTAATGACTTTATGTTCAGAGAGTATTTATAACCTATGCTGCCATTAACAAGTAAAAATGGATGTATAAAATAATAAGGTGCTTAAGATATATCAGTAATGCTTAAAGCTATATATATATACTGTATATATATATATATATATATATATATATATTTATATACAGTAGATTGTTAAAACAAAGTGTAAGTGTGTATGTACTGTTCATGTTCTGTGCTGTTTCTTTGTGCTGAAAGTATCACAGGGTAAATAAATGTTCCTTAATGTTTTGCAATTTATCAAATGTTATATTCATGTATTGAAATAGATTATATCTCTATATAGCTGTGTAAATTGATATATCAAGGATAGCCTCTATATATATTTATATTTTTAAGTAAGATAACATAATTATGCTGCTGGTTTAAAAACCCAATTTTCAGAACAGTTGGGATATTCTATAAAATGCAATAGCAAGAAGAATCTTGATTTGTTCATTCTCTTGAATCTTTGTTTAACAGACAAAAGTATAATCAAAAGAGTTCCAATGATTTCACTGTTCAACATTATTGTATTTTGTAAATATGATGCACCACCATACCATGACAAAGATTAGTGTTTGCACTTTTCACTGATAACAGTCTGGATGGTCCTTTTGATCGTTAGCACAGAGAACTCAGCATCTGGTTTTATACAAAAACAAGCTGCAACATTGACTCATCTGACCATAGCACACGTCTTAAGTTAAGTTGAGCTTGGGCCCAGAGAACTTGGCAGTGTTTTTGTATAGAATTGATGTTTGGCTTTCTGTTTGTGTAATTTCAAACAATGTTTTTCCAAACTATTCCCAAGCCCATGTAGCTATTTTTTATAACAGTATCATGATGTTTTCTCATGCAATGCTACGAAGATTACACACATTCAACAGTGGTTTCCGGCATTGCCATACACTGTCAGATTTTTTTTTAGGATTTCCTGAATCTTTTTACAATATTATGTACTGTAGATGGTAAAATACCTAAATTATTTGCAATCCTGTAATTGGCACGGTGAGCCACGACCCATAAATGCTTGCACTGACTGAGCCTTTGCCAGATTGTCCTTTTATACCCATTCATGATTGCATCACTTGTTATCAATTAAACAATTTGTTGTGGAAAGTTAACTACAATATTTTACAAACTTTTTTTTTCATATTTTGCAGATATTCAATTTGTTTAGTTGAATTTGTTTTTTTAGAGTACAATAAAGTTGATCAGTGAAAACATTGGAAATCTTTTTTGTACTTCTGGCAGTTAAAAGTCGCAGATTCTTCTTTTTATTGTGTTTTTACAAAACAGCTTCTGAAAATTGGGTTTGTATAGTGACTAAAGAAAATACTTCTAATTTTTAAAAGCAGTATATTTGCAGCTTTCTTATATACTGTACATACCTCACTGCTTCTGTTAATGCCTGTTGGGTGCATTTTGTGGAACTCAAGCTCTAAATGCAGAATGTTGACTGATGTGGTGGTATTGTCTAGGCTTATTGTATGTCTGGATGTATAAAATATTGTCCTCTGGGGTGCATCTTAAGCAAGAAAAAACACCAGCATTCTTATTTTAAAAATGAATACATATGCATAGAATCATCTCCTGAAAACAAGCATTTGATTCTACTGTTTGGCTATAGAATTTCTGACTATAGAGTATTTGAACTTAAGTTGCTGTTAAGTTGTCTTGTACAATTCACACGCTTCATTTTACTGAGAATTATGCCAGTTAAAGTGTAACTTGTTTTTATTAATACACTGCAAATTATTAGAAGATAAATTGTGGTGTAAATAAAGACATTTTTGTTTCAAATGAAAATAATTAGGCTTTACAACAAATGCCATAAATATTTATTTTTCCACTTGCTTAAGGTCATAGCCTAATGTTTAGTGTGGGGATTATTTTAAGCTTTGCTTATTCTTTTTATTCATGAACCATTGGGAAGAAACCCACATAACTGAATGGTGCCTAAATAAAATATATATTACATTAAAGATGAGTGTTCTCATTTTGTATGTTTTTTTTTTACTATTACAGTGTATCACAAAAGTGAGTACACCCCTCACATTTCTGCAGATATTTAAGTATATCTTTTCATGGGACAACACTGACAAAATGACACTTTGACACAATGAAAAGTAGTCTGTGTGCAGCTTATATAACAGTGTAAATTTATTCTTCCCTCAAAATAACTCAATATACAGCCATTAATGTCTAAACAGCCGGCAACAAAAGTGAGTACACCCCTAAGAGACTACACCCCTAAATGTCCAAATTGAGCACTGCTTGTCATTTTCCCTCCAAAATGTCATGTGATTTGTTAGTGTTACTAGGTCTCAGGTGTGCATAGGGAGCAGGTGTGTTCAATTTAGTAGTACAGCTCTCAAACTCTCTCATACTGGTCACTGAAAGTTCCAACATGGCACCTCATGGCAAAAAACTCTCTGAGGATCTTAAAAGACGAATTGTTGTGCTACATGAAGATGGCCAAGGCTACAAGAAGATTGCCAACACCCTGAAACTGAGCTGCAGCACAGTGGCCAAGATCATCCAGCGTTTTAAAAGAGCAGGGTCCACTCAAAACAGACCTCGCGTTGGTTGTCCAAAGAAGCTGAGTGCACATGCTCAGCATCACATCCAACTGCTGTCTTTGAAAGATAGGCGCAGGAGTGCTGTCAGCATTGCTGCAGAGATTGAAAAGGTGGGGGGTCAGCCTGTCAGTGCTCAGACCATACGCCGCACACTACATCAAATTGGTCTGCATGGCTATCACCCCAGAAGGAAGCCTCTTCTGAAGTCTCTACACAAAAAAGCCCGCAAACAGTTTGCTGAAGACATGTCAACAAAGGACATGGATTACTGGAACCATGTCCTATGGTCTGATGAGACCAAGATTAATTTATTTGGTTCAGATGGTCTCAAGCATGTGTGGCGGCAATCAGGTGAGGAGTACAAAGATAAGTGTGTCATGCCTACAGTCAAGCATGGTGGTGGGAATGCCATGGTCTGGGGCTGCATGAGTGCAGCAGGTGTTGGGGAGTAACATTTCATTGAGGGAACCATGAACTCCAATATGTACTGTGAAATACTGAAGCAGAGCATGATCCCCTCCCTCCGGAAACTGGGTCGCAGGGCAGTGTTTCAGCATTATTATGACCCCAAACACACCTCTAAGACGACCACTGCTTTATTGAAGAGGCTGAGGGTAAAGGTGATGGACTGGCCAAGCATGTCTCCAGACCTAAACCCAATAGAACATCTTTGGGGCATCCTCAAGGGGAAGGTGGAGGAGCGCAAAGTCTCGAATATCCGCCAGCTCCGTGATGTCGTCATGGAGGAGTGGAAAAGCATTCCAGTGGCAACCTGTGAAGCTCTGGTAAACTCCATGCCCAGGAGAGTTAAGGCAGTTCTGGGAAATAATGGTGGCCACACAAAATATTGACACTTCTGGAACCTTCACTAAGGGGTGTACTCACTTTTGTTGCTGGTGGTTTAGACATTAATGGCTGTATATTGAGTTTTTTTGAGGGAAGAATAAATTTACACTGTTATATAAGCTGCACACAGACTACTTTTCATTGTGTCAAAGTGTCATTTTGTCAGTGTTGTCCCATGAAAAGATATACTTAAATATCTGCAGAAATGTGAGGGGTGTACTCACTTTTGTGATACACTGTATATGTTTATGTTGCAGATTATCTTACAGTTGAGCTGAACAGTTGATTAAGGGCCAACAATGGCACCTTGGCAGAGTTGAGGTTTAAACTTAAAACTGATCATGTGTTCCAAAGCTTTATTTAGAGACACTTCTGTCCATACTTTGTAGAATGGATGCCAGGATATGTTTATAGCCTTTCTCCATTTTGTTGTATTGTTTAATATTGTAAGTATAGACGAGGTGGAGCAATAAGCAATTGTGAGACTGCAGGATAGGACAGAAGTAAGAATTTGAGCTGGACCGGTGCCTAATTTGAAACCATTTTATTCTTTCCCACTTGAAGTGATGTTTCAGTAAAGCTAATTATCTGCTTTTGTAAGTTTGTCTGTCTGGTCTTTAAGATATTTTGGTTTTCTTTCCCCACTCCTAATCCATTATCAATGTAAACTGGCTGCTCTAAATTGCATCTAGGTGTGTATTTGGGTAAATGTGTGATGCCCTACTGTGTCCAGGGTATTTTCCTGTCTTGTGGCAAATGTTTCGGGGTATGTTTTAGACCCACCACAACCCTCATCAGAATAAAGTAGTTACTAAAAATTAATTACAGAAATTAATTGTAAGGGCGCCCAGGTGGCGCAGCGGGATAGTCCGCTAGCACACCAGCACCGAGTTTCTGAACTCCTCGGCCAACTGGGTGCCATCTGGCGGGCATAATTGGCAGTGCCTGCAGCAGATACTAATTGACCACCGTATCTGCAGTGTGGGGACCGGACTACGTGTGGGTGGGTGGGTCTTCATACGCTGTGTACGGACCCTGATTGGCGGAAGAGACACCTGTGCAGAATGCAGAGGCAAGAAGAGGAGGGCTGTGCACGTGTCGGAAGAGGTGTGTACAGCGACGTGCTCTCCTTGGATGCAATCTGGTATCTCTCAGCAGCGGAAGACAAAATCGGGAGGAAAATGGGGAGAAAATGCATTAAAAAAAAGAAATGAATTGTAAACTGTAATTTTCCACTGTTTAAAATGTTATGTTAGGAATTTTTTAAAGTGGGAGAAGACAAAACCATATAACCATAAAACCAGTCACCCAGCTACCTGAATGAGTAAGAAACTAATGATGCAAGTTTGAACAAATAAAAATATGGTAAATAACATAGTTGAGGTTGCTCTATTAAGTCTGGAGTTTGGCAAATCTTGGAAAGTGACTTTAAATTCCTTTATATATTTTACTTGACAATGTCAGGTGATTGGTTTTCTCTGATGCCTAGATAGATGAAGATGAGGTCAGAGTGGAAAGGGAACGAGAAGGAGAATATGAATGTGCAAGATTATCAACAAGGAGAAAGAACTGACAGACAATATTTAGAAACAGACAATATTTAGTAGAGGAATCAAAAGGCCAAATAACGGGTGAAGTTAAACTTCACATTTATCTCTGAATATGTTCTATACAGCAGTGCCGTAAAGGAACCATGTTTGGTTCTCCGAGAAACCCTCCAGTTCAAATCATTGTATTACGCTATGCTACCACCAGTGATATCTGGGCTTGAATCTCAGGTGTGCCAGCTAGTTTACACAGACATGATTGGCTTTGTCTAAATGGGGAATGGCCAAAGCCCTGCTATGGATTGACTCATTACTGCTTTGCACCCCTGAACAGGATGAGGCTGATTAAGTAACAGTTCTGCATCTAAATGGCTGAAAAGAAAGATAATTAAAGTTTTGTAGTGGTGTAGTCAAAGTCCTGACTTAAGTCTAATGCTAAGATGCTGTGACCAGGCCTTAAACAAGTTGTGACTTTAAACCTAGCATCGTGTTTTTAAAGATAAGTAGGCTAAAAATCATCCACAGAGATGTATCAAGTTGCAGTTGGGGCTACTGGGTTAAGAGCAAACTGATTTTCAATAAAGGTGATATGGTGGTTGGGAAACTTTCATGTTTAATGATCTAAACTCAAAGTGGGACAAGTGCAACAATGACAAATAAAAGGGTTTAAATAATAATGGACAGATAATAATATAGACAAGAACTACAGTACTTCTTGTTATATTCCACTATTTTTGTAAGCCACCACATTTTAACTGGATTTTCTTTTGCCTCTCAGTCAGCTAAACTTCTGTTATAAAGGCTGTGTGCATTTTCTTAAGACTTTCATCCACCCAGTACGTTTTGAGTTCACCTTAAAATGTATAAAAGCAGTGTTGGAGCCACAAGGGGAGATGCATATTTCTCTTTAATCATCAAGATGCTCATGCCATTCACTCACTCTCTTTCTTTTTACACCAGGAACATGAACACTCACAAAAGATCAAAGCCCTAACAGGGTTAGTGGATGGAGGAAGGAAAGCAGGAGAGTACTTGGTTTAAAAGGCACATAAGGAATGGTGGGAGGAAGCAGTAAGACATGTTCAGGTCAAAGTGATGGGAGAAATAAGGTCAGCTGACATGTACATATAAGCAATTAAACCGAACACAGCTAAGAGTAGATTCTTTGCAGTAGTGGTTCTTTTAATCAAGTTGGGAAAGACAACCCAAACCAATCTAGAGCAAAGCTTTTGCCAAGGAGTGAACCCTGGTAAAACAGGCTGTAGTTTATAGCTCGGACCGGCAGAGACATGGACTCTACAAAATGTCTAAAGGAATCCTGTGGTATCTGGTATCAGGACATAACTAGCATTTCCCTTAACTTTGTTCTTTGAGAGGTGGATTGTTCTACAGTGCATCCCAGTGCCACTTCTCTTCCACAGGTAAATAATGTTCTGTGTTGTCTCCTCCACAGGTAAATGATGCTGGGTACCGTCTCTTTCACAGGTAAATGCAGCTCTGTGCCGTCTCTTCCACAGGTAAATGATGCTGGGTACCATCTCTTCCACAGGTAAATGCAGCTCTGTGCCGTCTCTTCCACAGGTAAATGATGCTCTGTATTGTTTCTTTCACAGGTAAATGCAGCTCTGTGTCGTCTCTTCCACAGGTAAATTATGCTCTGTGCTGTCTCTTCCACAGGTAAATGATGCTCTGTGTTGTTTCTTTCACAGGTAAATAATGCTCTGTGTCGTCTCTTCCACAGGTAAATGATGCTCTGTGCAGTCTCTTCCACAGGTAAATGATGCTCTGTGTTGTTTCTTTCACAGGTAAATAATGCTCTGTGTCGTCTCTTCCACAGGTAAATGATGCTCTGTGTTGTTTCTTTCACAGGTAAATAATGCTCTGTGTCGTCTCTTCCACAGGTAAATGATGCTCTGTGTTGTTTCTTTCACAGGTAAATAATGCTCTGTGTCGTCTCTTCCACAGGTAAATGATGCTCTGTGCTGTCTCTTCCACAGGTAAATGATACTCTGTGTTGTTTCTTTCACAGGTAAATAATGCTCTGTGTCGTCTCTTCCACAGGTAAATGATGCTCTGTGCTGTCTCTTCCAGAGGTAAATGATGCTCTGTGTTGTTTCTTTCACAGGTAAATAATGCTCTGTGTCGTCTCTTCCACAGGTAAATGCAGCTCTGTGCCATCTCTTCCACAGGTAAATGATGTTCTGTGTTGTTTCTTTCACAGGTAAATAATGCTCTGTGTCGTCTATTCCACAGGTAAATGATGCTCTGTGCAGTCTCTTTCACAGGTAAATGATGCTCTGTGTCATCTCTTCAACCGTATCTTCTACAGGTAAATGATGCTCTGTGTCGTCTCTTCAACCGTATCTTCCACAGGTAAATGATGCTCTGTGTCATCTCTTCCACAGGTAAATGATGCTCTGTGTCATCTCTTCCACAGGTAAATGATGCTCTGTGTCGTCTCTTCAACCGTCTCTTCTACAGGTAAATGATGCTCTGTGTCATCTTTTCCACAGGTAAATTATGCCCTGTGCTGTCTCTTCCACAGATAGATGATGCTCTGTGCCGTCTCTTTCACAGATAAATGCTGCTCAGTGCTGTCTCTTCTACAGGTAAATGATGCTCTGTGCCATCTCTTCCACAGGTAAATAATGCTCTGTGCCGTCTCTTCTACAGGTAAATGGTGCTCTGTGCCGTCTCTTTCACAGGTAAATGATGCTTTTTGCAGTCTTTTCCACAGGTAAATGATGCTCTATCAATCTAGTAATTATTGAATTAAAAATACACCTTCAACACACACCAGTTCTTGCACATATATCTATTTTTCACACTGGCCTTCAACATCATGTTGCACTAAATAAAGGTTTTTGTAAAAGTAGGTGGTTCTTTGCCATGTTTAGTGATGGCATCTTCTACACTCTCTAGCAGCAGCTATAAATCAGGGATGCATGATTAATACGATTAAAGCACTAAATAGCAACACCATGAGGCAGGAAACACAAAAGCAATGCAAGAAGTTATCAGATGTTATGAATAAAAATAATGGTGACTGTTATAGCTATCAGTAATCCCTGGGACCAGCAAAACGCATCTAAAAATACAGTAAAATTACCACAATTACATTTTACACACTTTACCTGAAATCTTCAGTGATGTAGAGATAAAGGCACAGATGTAATGTAGACCTAGGAAATCCAGTAAACAGCATTATTCCAGTTAATGGTCACACAACAAACCATTTACCTTTTTAACTCATTTAAAAGTTTTAGAGTTTTAGGTCTTTAATAGCATTCTGTAATTTCTTTACCTTTCTAATGGGAAATAAGCATTTTAGCAAGGGCTGAGTACAGAGAACATTATATCCTTCTTTTTGTTCCCTTTGGTGGAAGAATGCCTTTGCTTTGACTGAAAGTGTGCTTTTACAGTGGAATCAAGTAGTATTTAGACCTTTTTTGCATACTTTATTGTAATGAGGTTTTAATTTTGTGTTAATTTTTTTTTTAATAATTGGGAATAATCGACCATTCATTTTTATTTAAATAAAAACATTCAAAATATGGATTAAAAAAGGTATTTAGACCTTGGTACAAAAGGAATCCAATTGTCCATGTGCATTCTGTTTGCTTTAATTATCCTTGAGATGTGTCAAGAACCTAACTGGAGTCCATTTGTTGCAATTTAAATGGATTTCTAGATCATACTTGTTTATAGTTTAGAAAGGCACACACCTGTGTCTATAAGCGTCCACAATTTTACTGCAAAAAAACAAGCCATAAAGAGACTGCATATGGATGTTTACAACCAAATTATTCAAGGCTTTGAGTGTTCCCAGGACCACAGTGCCTCAAGAATGTAAAATGGAAGAAAACTGGCACAACCTTGAACCATCCTTAAGTGGGCCAAATTGAGCATTCAGGCCAAATTGAGCATCTTTGGTCAGGGACATAAGAAAGAACTCAACAGTGCTCCAAAAGTCCTGTGTAGAGATAGGAGAACCTGTTGGACAGACCCATTTCTGTGTGTTGTTGGACATAAAACACAAATGGTTACAATTGGTCATTCAAAATTGCCCCACATTTATATTGGTAAGGTAATTCTACATAATCTAAATCAGATGCCTTATGCTGATTTTGGTAGAGTAAACTAAACAATGAGTCATCTGACCATAATTCAATTTTCCAGTCATGTACAGTTCACTGAAAGAGGAGCTTAGCTCACTATAACCAGGTTGTTTTGTTTACAGGTGTTAACAAAAGGTCTATTCATTAAATATTTTTTAAAGCTACAGAAATTGGTTTGTGCAGTCCTGCCCTTTTTGAGACCAGTAATTGCACAATGGCCTTGTAATACTTGAAATAAGTCTATAGACGTCTTAATGGCCTTGAAATAGGTTGGCATTGCTAAAAACTTTTGCCTCTCAATAATGTCCCTTTTCTGTCTCATTCTTTGGACCACAACTTGTTGGAATAGCAATAGCAGTCTGCTATATTTTTTTTGGTTTTCACAAATGCTTGTTTAGGAAGCTTACATATATGTTTAGAAGTTTACCTGTCCGTGTAAAAGAGGAAGTGATAAAGACTGTGTAATTTCAGTTTTTGCCTTTTTCCATTTTTTTTTTCATGTGAGCTTACATGTCCAGATGGCATAGACTTACTGTGCTCCACTGGGTCTTCTATAGACCACCCAGAGGGATAGAAGCCATCTGCCCAGTGCTTACCTATCCACACATGCAATAGCTCAACCTATGACCTAAAATATACTACAAATGGTGAAAACCATTGGTCTAGAACATCTCATTTAAGTTCTTTAGTCAAGCACAAACACTCTGTGCCTATGCAGCCGCACTGTTGTAACAGAATGAGGTCTGGCATTGTCTTGTTTATAGATGTCCCGGGAAAAGGTGCCGACTTCATAGCAGCATGTCTCTCTAAAATCAAAATAAAATCCAACTTCGCATCAATGGTACCTTCACATGTATGCAAGTCACCCGTAATAGTTGTTGGCTTTTACAGCTTTCACTGATAACAATCACGATGGTCCTCAATGTCCTTTTCTCCAAAAAAAAAAAAGAAACTCTCTCACCTGACCACAGAACATGTTTCTACTGTCTTTCGATTCATCTGATATTAGCTCATGCCCAGAGAACTTGGTGGTGTTTCTCTATAAAATTCATGTATGTCTTTCTGTTTGTGTAATAGAGTTTCATGTTGCATTTCTTGATGCAACGGCAGACTACGTTAAGTGACAAGAGTTTTCTAAAGTACTCCTAAGTCCATGTGGCTGAATTTATCACAGAAGCACAGTTGCTGAGAAAAAGCAAATTGAAACAAATAAAAAGCAAATTGCATGCTTGCAACAGTTTAGGGAAGCCCCTTTCTTGTTCAGGCATGACAGTAACCCTGTGTACAAATCAACGTCTATAAAAACATTAAAAAAGCTTGCTTTAAATAAAACCTCCAGTGGCCTGCAGCTTTGAAATGTACTGGAACACCAATTGCCCAGTCATACAAATGACTTTTGACTAAATGGCCATAATTTAAAGTTTGTGAGAAGCCTTCTCAGAAGTGGATGTTGTAGATGTAAAGATCACATAGAGGTCATTCTATTTTAATCCCTTTTGTTTTTGGAAATAGGATGTCCAACAAGCTCATGGTCAGCTATCCAAATACTTTTGCCCATAAAGTGTACATCTATGAGTTTATGTCATTAATGTATAGTAATAATAGGTCTATAATATAAAAGTGCATGCCACACTTGTGCCCTGTGTTGCAGGCTGCAAAGCAGCCCATGGTCACTGGTAAAAAAAACTGGGTTACACTAACACAAGCATTTATCTCTTCTCCACTCATTTCTATTGATTTCAGTTGTCCTGATTACATCAATCTCTAAGACTTATGATGGTACCTATTTAAGATAATGAAGAGCATTCCATCATTATCACCTACATGTGCATTCCATCCCACCTCTTCACTGCCCTTCCCCCAGACGGTATATCTTGTGTAGCATTTTTGCCAGGCTTCCTGCTGGGAATAGGACTATCCTCCCTGGGGGAAACCTGAATCCCCATCTCAGCAATCAAATTCACTTACCCTCATCTCCTTTGCAGTTGTGCTTTTTCTTTTATGTTTCGATGAGTCACAATTCTTTAGACTTGGCAGATCCCCCTGGTCTTTCTGTCACAGACCAGAGAAATGCACTTCGTCTGCATTGTGTTTAGAGGGAGAGCTGAAACCGCACAAATACAGGATGATGTCGAGAAAAATAAATGGAGTGTTGAAGAAGAGATAGGTGTTATGGGGCACTTAGTAATTTAAAGTTACTGCACTGCCTGCACTGCCTTCACATTTTCAGCTATATTTATGTGGACCCTGTAGGGACTTTAAGGATCTACAGCTAATATATTGTTTCAGAGGTGATGTCCACATGGCTTCTATTTTTGCATATTTGTCACACTCATTTGTTTTAGATCAAACTACTTGTGATAAAGGTCAAGGATAACCCAAGTAAACACAAAATGTTTTTTTTAATGTAGATATAATTTACTGAAGAAAAAATGGTCTACATGGCCCTATGTGGAAAAAGTAAAGGCTCCCTTAGCTGCTAAATCAGTCATTTAACCAAATTCAGTTGCTAGCTGGGTTGAATTTCATTAGCCACACCCAGACATAATTACTGCCAGACCTGTTCAATCTAAACATCACTTAAATAGAACCTTACAAAGCCTTTGCTAAGGCTCTGGGACTCCAATGAACCACAGTAAAAAAGCAATTATCCACAAATGGAAATAATTGGATAAATGGTGAACCAGGTCCCAGGAACCTGCCAGAATTTCACCAGGAATGCATTGACAACTCAGACAAGCATCTAAAAAACTGCAAACATAAGTTGTCTTCCTTAAGGTTCTACCATTTTACCATTAGAAAGACTCTGGGCAGCCGCTCAGGTGGCGCAGGGGTAAAAACACACGCTAGCACACCAGAGCTGGGATCTCGAATACATTGTATCGAGTCTTAGCTCTGCCTGCCGGCTGGGCTGAGAAGCCACATGAACAACAATTGGCATGTTGTTCATATAGGGGTGGGGTATTGAGCCGGATAGGGACTCTCTCATGGCTGATGCAGCTACGACCTCTGCTGGCTGATTGATGCCGCCTGCACAGAGGTGGGGAAAGAGTGCGGATCATGGTGTGTCTCTCCGTACACAGAGCTGGTCCGCAGATGATCTCGTTTGGTGTAGGTGACAAAATGCATACGGCTGCTGCCCACGTGTCGGAGGGTGTGTGGGTTAGATTTGTTCTTCTCAATCGGAGCCGGGGTCGGCATTAGTGGAGAGGAAGCATGTCGCAATCGGGCAATTGGATGCGCTAAAAAGTCGGGAGAGTCGAGATTTATATGGGCAAATGTGGCATCAATGGAAGAACTGTGAGAAAAGGTGCAAACCACAGCTGACCAAAAAAACTTCAAAAACAACAAAAGACTAATCTTGCATTGCAAAAACATTTAGATGACCGTTAAGACTTTTGAAATAATGTTCTGTTGGGATTTAGGTCCTGACTTTTCCCATTTAGATGCTGTGGCAAGACCTTAAATGGGCAGCTCAAAAACTTTTTGATGTAACCAAATTAAAACAATTCTGCAACACAGAGTTGGTCAAAATCCCTCACAGCAATGTAAACTGAATGTCACAAAGGTTTGATTACAATTGTTACTGCCAAGAGTTACAACCTAATCACAACCAGTTATCAGGTTTAGGGGTGATTTAGGTTGTTTACATGGGTGATTTAGGTTGTTAGTAAATCAGTTGTAAGATCTGAAACATTTAAACGTGACAAATTAGCAAAAATAGAAAAAATCAGGTACAGATACTTTATTTCACAGCACTGTACGTGCTCCCTTTAGGCAGATTAGTTTTCTCTTACTCATTCAAATTCCTATGAATTTTTTATGAGAACAGGTTCTATTGTGAAGAAAAGTCACATGTCCTGACCTATTGTTTTATGGTAATGACTGATGTAATGTTCTCTAGCTTTCTTGGACAGACTATGGTTGGTCAAAACAGGCCCATTGCTGCCGGCAACATGGAATGCCAAGTACCTTATCCAGGCAAAGACAACCGTCCATCACGGGAGCAATATTGAATTTTATTATAGGTGTGTGTGTGATACAATCCATATGCTATTGAACACGGCAAGCCCTTTAAACTCTTTCTTTTAGCTCATAGAGCATTGAAATACCCAGAGATTATCACTGAAAAATGTCTCAACGGTGAGGAAAGATTTCAGGCTGAATGTTTCGAGTTACCTCTATTGATTTTATTGCAAAACAAAATCATGAAAATAAGTAGGCCAGTAAGGATTTTATTTCTCAATTCCCATTACCTCTGCTGTGCATTTTCTGTTGTTTTGCTGGCTCCTTGGACACCTGATTGCAGTAATCTGTTGAAATGTGTGTAAGAGCAAGAAGAACAACGTTTTCTGTGCATGGTCAGATGAACTTAAATAAAGCAGGACAGGGAAATGTTCTCACAGGGTTTCTAAAGAGGTTAGGGAAAATTCTGGAATATTACACAAGTTTTTAGTGAAACAGGGTGTTTCAGGCAAAAGTTTATTATGTTTTTATTAACTGTGCAAGCACAGCTTTTTGTTTATACATTTATTAATGTGTGCATCCATCTCCAGTAATTGTTTTATCCTGGTTAGGGCCAGGGTGGGATTTTAGCCCACTGAAACACTCACTCACTCACTCGCTTACTTACTCACTACTTCGAGCAGTGGTTCAAAATGGTCCAGTTTTTCTATTACTAAAACAGTACAAGGATGTTTAAACTAATCATAACCTATTTCTTGTTGTATATGTTTGCTTATTTTCAACTTGATAGCTGCAACACATTCGGACACCGTTTGTTGTTTGTTGTAGTAAATGTGGATTTTTTTTTTCTTGCTTGTCATAACACTTCAGGTGCTCAGCAGTCTGGGGTTGCACATAATATTGCTCCACATGTCTTTAATAAGAGATAGGTCTGGACTGCATGCTGCCAATTCTAGCATCTCTACATACTTTAAAGCCATGCAGTGGTATCAGATACAAAATATGCCAGGGCATTGTTCTTCTAAACCTAGAAGGGGCCCCCTAGATGGAAGCATACACCAAGCCAAAACATTAAGGTCATCCCCAATCATATATCATGGATATATTAATTGTTGGGCTGATGGAAATTGCTAATAGTACTGTGTTGAGTGAAGCAGATATGGACAGGTCAAATCATTATGGGCAGATGACTGGTTTAAAGAATCTGAAACAGAAACAGGTGCTCACAGGCAGCTGTGCCCACCGACAGTGGTCTGAGGAGGGACAAACCAGAAACAGGCTGTTGGGTGGCCAAGACTCATTGAGGTCAGATGATATGAAGGTGATGGTATCTGGTATAGATTAACAGAAGAACTACTGTGCCTCAGACTTTAGATGCAGGCTTTTGAACTTGTTAATGTTTGCATGGTCTGTACTTGAATCCCACTGAAAATATATAAATTTTAACCCATCAAGGGGAACATAAAGCTATTTATTTCGTAGTGTAGGCAACACTGTAAATGCCAACAAAAATAATTAATTTGTGGTGTCTGTCCACCTTTTCACTGTCAATTTTATTTTCTTTAACATATCTTTGTTAATGCTTATTAATACATAGTTTAGTCCACATCTACAAGTACAAAGAGAAAAGACATTGTGTATGTAATTTTGAGGTTAATCTATGAGCTGGAAGTGGATTAATTTTAAACAAAATTAACAAAAATAAAAGTGGTTATGTCAAGCCCCTGCCCCATATGTCCTGATATGCCTTATATTTGTATAGTATTCATATTAAAATAAGAACCACAGGATTTGAAGTGTGCCTTGTGCAAAAACATTCAAAAGACAATTTGTAATGTTTTTTATATAATGAAGAGGCCTGACTTTAAATCAGCTGTCCAATTCTTATCTTATCTCAAAGGTTTTCACTGGGTTTAAGGTCGGGATCTGTGCTGGTCATTGAAGGTCTTTATAGACTTCACTTTGTGCACATCACTTCATCATTGATCAGATCAAATTGTTTAACTTACTATTAAGAATATAATGGTTGTGGCTAAACATATTTATTAGGAGGGTATGCCATCATACTTTTGGCCATAAAGTGTATGTACCCAGTGATGGGCAGTTACAACATTAATAATATTAATGTGACTGTTTTAATACGTTTTTTCTAGTTTTTTACAGACAGATAAAAAGATAGAAGCACAATTAAGCACATTAATAATTGTGAAAAAGCTAAGAGAATGGGTTTGCATGTGTGCTTGTGTTTCAGTGTGGGAGGGAGTGGGATGCTAGTGCATTAATAATTCTAAAACATAGTACACACACAAACCCACACACACGGCACACAGCAACTGCAGTGTAATTATAGAGTGTTATTTGAGAATACAGGGTTGGTTTACACTTCATGGCAGTGAAAGTGCTACAAACTTTAAATTTTTAATCAGACCCTGTAGAATAAATGTAAAGAAGCAGATGGAGAAAGACAGACAGAGAGGGAAAGACGAAAGAACAGATTTATTGAAAAATCATATAAGCTTGGCTGAAATTACAGTATATAGTTTAGATATATTTATGTGTCCATGTTTAATGTTAAATGTTTAATAGAAGAATATTATTTATCATTTATACATATACAGGTGTACAATACCTGGAATCTGGGGTCAGAGCACAGGGTCAGCCACTGTACGGCACCCCTGGAGCAGAGAGGGTTATGGGCCTTCCTCAAAGGCCCAACACTAGGAGGAAAAAACTGACCTTTTACTGAAAGGAAATTTGTCTGGATGGACAAGTGTAATCCATAAATCACCCAAAACAGCTCAGCCTTGAATTTGAAACTGCTGTTGCATGAGTGATATTGTCCGTAATCGAGCAAGTTTTAGTATGACCTCTGACTTAGTGGCCACAGTACAATGAAGAAACCACTCCAACAGCTATTTCTTTCTCTTCGTAACATGCCGATTCTAATTCAGGGACTACTTTCCTGTGTCTCTAAACATATGACAGTGTTTTAGCAGATTTCATTTCCTAACCTGTCTAGAGACCACACTCCCATGTATTTTTATATGGGTGCAATCACACTATCCTATTTATATAGACACATAGAAGTCAACTTATTCAATCATAATTACTAAACAAAACATGCATCAAAGACATAGTACAATTTTAATGTGATGTGTAATGTGATTGGTTTTAAACAGAGTCACATCCCCAATTAATAAAGAATGTGTTTCTCCTAGACACTCTTTCAGTTTGTTTTTGAACTGAATTTCACAGAGCTGCACAGATTGTACAGGTCACTCCATTTTAATAACATTTGTTATTGAAATGGGATGTCCAACAAGCTCATGGTCAGTTGTCCAAATACTTCTGGCCATATAGTGTATGTTCTATTTGTCAATTCTTGCTTTGGTGCTTCTATAGAACATTCCATATTTTGATTAATGCCTAGGTCACAACAATTTGTGTCAGGGAAATCACATTGATCTGAATCAAACAGCAGCACTGTGCAGACGTAGAGGAGAACAGCACTGGAAAACAGTTGGTCCAATATGTGTTTGACAGCAAAGATCTTACCCCACACCGTCAGCACTTTGTACATGTAAATAAATAAAAAGAGCAGAAGTGTGTTACCTTTCATTTATATCTTCTATGCCCTAATTCTATCATTCCTGCTGGGATGAAGCTCTATGAAAATATGTTCCAGTCCTGTCACTAGTGCATTCCACTAGGCAAAGTTATTAACCCAATTCTATTCAATTAAATGCACTTCATTTTGCATCAAACCTTGGTAAATCTTTTTTACAAACATGTTAAGCATTATATATTTTTATCATTTAATTTTTATAAAATTTTTTATCCTAGTCAGGATTCCATTCCATCCTAGTTTCTTGGTTATACCAAGAAACATTGGGTGCAAGGCAGGAAAAGAGGAAGACGGGCACCAATCAATGACAGAGCTTTGGCCATCCCCCTGTCTGTGTAGATTGCATGTTAAAATGGTGTGATAGTGATACAAGAGTTCTTCAAAAAGTTTCAGCACTTTTAAAACTCTATTAGTCACCTTCCTTTGTGATGCATTTTCCATACGTTGTACCTTTTTAATGCTATCAGCAAAAAATGTTTTTTGTTGAGGGTGTAGCCACTGATGCACCGCTGCTTTCATCATCATATGAAAATCTTCTTCCTCTTAAAGCTTCTTTGAGCAGTCCAAAAAGGTGGAAATCAGATGGTGCTAAATCTGGACTATAAGCTTTATCTCAGTCACTCAGACACGACCAGTTATTACTCCCCTCACCATTTCCAACCAAAATATAAAAGTGTGGAAACTTTTTAAAGCATTACTTCTGAAAATAAAAAAGAAATCCAAATCCTTAATCTGATAATATAATTATTTCCTCTTACACTTACCACATAAAACATTAAAAAAAAGAAATATTAAATATTATATATTAAATAGTCTGCAGTGTCCATATTTGGTATGCCTAACAACCTGACAGTAAAAATGAATAAATTCAGCATGGTTGTGGTATGTTTGTATTGTTTTTATTTTAATAAACACATTACTACCAGTATCATGCTATGCTGTCTTACCACACCTCACTATTTGAGGGAATAGTGCTATATCTGTCCTTACTGTAGAACAATTCTGTGCATGAGTGACCCTCATTAATCAGGATTTTACCTCAATCGTTTGGCTCAAGCTGATGCAGCTTAGATTAATGTTCAGTTCAAATGAATTCTTGAAGAATCACAGAAAAACATTTAAGAAAGCAAGGAACTTGGCAGGCACACACACACACAGACACTCACAGCCAGACAGACACACACACACACACCTTGACCCTGTTGCCCCTCCATCTGCCTCAACGTCTCACCTTACATCTCTGATGGAGAGCTCTTTCGTCTTTAGTCTGGCAAAATCTAGGTTACAGATAGTGCCCTGATCTAATGCACACTCACCTTACATCCATCTTCTGTCACATACATCATTTTTCAAAAACTTGGTCATTAACTGCTGGAAGACACATTTACCCTCAAAGATGTTTTGTAAGATCATTATTTAAACATTATAATAAAGTAATAAATACACTTCTTTCCTGTTCTTTTACTGTTGAAAACACAACTATATACAAAATTCTACCATCCAAGTAACTAGTAAACATGCAGCAGGTGGACATGAGTAAGATCAGTTTACCTCCTCCCTAATTTCTCATATCCCAGTGGGCCAAGCTGTCCATTAAAGATGACATCACAAAGCTGCTAGAACAGCCATGTGCAGCTGTGGCCCATAAGTGGAGTTCAGCTAACCTGTACCGCCCTGTATGATTGACACACCTATATAGTCAAAGTAGCACTGTTTATAGTACGTACCTTTTCTTAAGACAATTCTTTAAATGGGAAAACACGTCCTTCTCACTAGTTTAATTTTAGGTTAAGGTTTTGTGTAGCAGTTCATAATATAAATTAATTCTTTATTCTGATTGGTCAGAAGGTACTGATTAATTATCAGTAACAGCATAGCTCTGACTAGTGGTATAGACCAAAAGCTAAATTATGTAATTATTTATTTAGTAATGTTTTAACGTAATCTAGTTGTTCATTCATTAATAATTGGCTTATTCTAGCATTGTGGTGCCAAACAAGAAGTGATGATTTACACTATATTGGGACAAAAGTATTGGGACACCTCTTAAAATTATTCAATTCATGTGTCTCTGCCCTAACAATTGCTAACAGGTGTAATGTATTAATTATATAAAATAAATTATATGCTTTCAATTTTGTATAAACAGCTTAGGGAAGGCTCTTTCCTGTTCCAGCATGACTGTTGACATGTACACAAAGCAAAGTCTTTAAAAACATGAAGAAAAGCTTGGTTTAGTATTTTAGCCATACACATGACACACATAAAATGGGTCTAGAATTATATTTACCCTTAAAAGTAAGGCTACATGTGGGACAAGAAATAACTTGATCACTTTTTGAGTTCTACAGAAACAGAAGCAAAGAAGAACTTCAAAATGGTCTAAAATATTTTATGGAAAAAATCATTTCATTTGGTTAATGTAGTGATTAAGACAATATTAAGAATATATATCAATTATTGATTTCTGTCTTTCACAACTTATTCACAAGGACGCTTTACATCTTTTAACCTAACAACAAAATAATTAAACATCTCTCTGTCATAGTGCAATGTCATACATTTTTGCATGTTTTGCTTAAAAAAATGTGTAACTTTGCTAAAAAACCCACAGAATTACTTATTAATAGACACTGCATCACATGACCTACCAATAAATGTATTAAAATGTATCTGTAACAATGAAATGAAATGAAATGTTAATCCTTTATTTTTTATATAGCTAGTTATTATCAAGGATGGTCCACAACATTTACTTAAAGTTTAAAAAGACGTCAATTATAATATATTTTTAAATAATAATAATAAATAGAATGTTCTACCAGAACAGTAAGAACAACAAAAAATATTGTGAAAGTAGTCTTGTCATTCCTACTTTCTTTACTTATCTAAATTGTAGCAATTCTACATACTTCTATCAGAGAGTGAAATCGAAGTGACCACTTCATTTTAAATTGAATTAAATGCTACCCAACACCACATTCATTTCTGAAGAACCCCTTTGGCCCCTGACAGGTGTTCTTTTTTCAGCCAGGCAACTGTGAGGGACAGCAACAACTGTTACTCCCACCTGTTTTTTCTTTTCACTCCTTTGTTTCTTTGCTGTCCACTTCAGTTCCTATGAAAAGAGCCTCGTGTCAATCCTGCTAGTTCAAAAGTGATATCATGATAGGAGCACACACTTTTTGCATGAGGTACACTGGCAAAACCAGCCCCAGGGCATTATACTACCACTGTCCTGCATAACAATAGGTACAGTGATGTTGGACTTGCTTACTTTTTCTCCTCTAAACTCAGTCTTTGATTCATATGAACACAAAATTCTCTCAAGCCGCTTGGTTGTCACAGTGGTGTATTACGCTAGCTGACCACAGCTGAAATTTTCAGTATCTCAGTAGTTGGCCTTAAATTTTGTCACATTCAGTCACAGAAAAATAACAGAAATTCTTAAAATACTACGAGTGTCATGCTTTACTTCAGCTATTCAATATTTTTAACCCTTTTGTGATATCATTTGTTCAGTCATTATTAGTTATTATTATCAAAATGCAACTGGAAAAACCTTATAGAAAAATCTATAGACCCTGAGTTTTTCTTTTTTCTTTTTAAATAAGTAAATTCTTTATACAACTGCAGTCAGAAATGCAACAAACTTGTAATGAAAATAAGATTTTTAAATCTAAACCTGGTACTACAGGTTCCAGTTTCAGGAGCACACTTTGGTCCAAAGGGACTCCCAAAAACATCTGGCTCAAATTCCATATGTTCAAAATTAAAAGCACATTTCTTTCATTTGACGCATTATTTTAAAAGGAAATAATTCTCAGGTCTTTTTTTTCTTTTAAAGCAAGGTACCAACCTTAGCTACCATCAATGTTTAGGATTTAAATGTTTTTTATCTGTCAGGTCCACTGGTCATCTGTCTCACTTAATGATATTTATATTGGGATGAAAAAAAGTTATTTGGTAACAGTTAGTCGGAACAGGTAGACTTTATGAGAATATAAAAAAAATATTTGGTCTTGTTTAGATTCAGCAATGAACTGTGTTTACTGACAAAGCTTTCTGGAGTATTCCGCCCATGGGGTTGCTTTTATTACAGAAGCATGCTGGATTTTACTGCAGTAGAATTTGGGGGATTTAGGGGCATGTGCATTTAATAATAGTTAGGTATTAGAGTTTTTGTAAACTCTAGTTTTCTTTAGATTTTCAAAATTTATTTTGTGTTATTTCTCACATATTATAGACTGATTTTTAAACGAATTATATTTGGAATTACATTTCCATACATGTTAACAATTAAGCAATACTTTTATGATTTAAAATAAAATTTCTTACTTTCTTAGTCCTTAATGTATCCATTTCATAATAGCATGTGCATGTGTTTTAAATAATTGATCATTCAACAGTGTGCAAAAACAAATCCTGAAAATCACTTGACATTTCATTTTTAAAAAGGCAAAGCCTTTGCTTATACACTCTAAGCAACACATGGGAAAACTCCCCAACCTGTACTCCATCCAAGTAGAGAACACCTCATGCATCAATCACTGTGCTGGCAAGGCTTTTTGTACAGAGCGCTGGCTGTGTAAACCACAGATCATTGATGCCATATCTGGCAAAGGGATCCTAGAGTAGCGCCAACATGTGGTTCAGATCGAGCTAGAACTGATATAAATTACACACCCTTTCATCTGTCTCTTTGTACAAGAGAAGGGGCTAGGACCTATCGTGCATGTCTGTAATGAATCCTAATTGACAATTAAAGTAGACTGATTTAATATCAATAGCTTAGTTTTTAACCGTACAGCTCACTGACCATCTGCTACAGTTCAAGATTGCTTAGTCACAGTATACTGTTATACTCAAGTACATCTTGGTCGATGCCGAAATAAGACAAATGCCCATAAAATTAAGCCCAAGACATGACCAAGACTTGCAATTAAGATTAAGAATAGGTGACCAAGAATACTATTTACAATTGTAAACAATGTTAAATTCTAGCTATAGTAGGTGCCCAGGTGGCGCAGCGGGATAATCCGCTAGCACACCAGCGCTGCGATTCTGAACACCATGGTTCAAATCTCGGCTCTGCTATCTGTCAGTTGGGCACCATCTGCAGTGCCTGTAGCCACCGAGTCTGCTGTGTGGGAAAAGGCCGGACTTAGTGGGTGGGGTTTTCAAACGCTGTGTAAGAACCCTGGTTAGCAGACTGAGATCTTTGACACGTGTGCAGTCCTCAACACACAAAAAAGAAGGGGTTGATGACTGCACATGCATCGGAAGGGGCGTGGAGCAGGCAAATATACCCTCCTTGAACGCAATCGGGATTCCCAGCAGCGGAAGACTAATTGGCTATGCTAAATCGGGAGAAAAAGGGGAGAAAATGCATAAATACATAAATTAAAGTAATGTTTATACTAACCTGGTATACTTTTGGTCTTTTCATGGCTTTCAATTGAGTTAGGACTGAGGCATATTTGACTGATCTGGTAGTTTTCATTTTTGCTTCTCTTGCAGGTTGAACCACAAGGGCCGAACTTCAGGCAAGAGCACCATACACTGAGCAATACCAAGCAGCCAGACTGGGCTCGTCCATCCAATTTTTTGACCCCTACTTTGACACCAGTGTAGAGGGATCGAGACCAGCTGATATCCTCCATACATTTAGCATTCAGTGTTGTATTTCACATATCAAGCATCAGGGCTGAATAACATGCTGTACCATGGATGGGTTTTGGCCCAACATATACTTCCAGCAGTGTCTGGAGAAGAGAAAGCCAAAGGAGAGATTCAGAGCTTGTTTGAGCATGAGCTGAACTGACATTCTGTTGTAAGTAAAGCCTTCTCTCCTGCTGCTCTTACACCTGAGGTTGTCTCTAGATAAAGAAGAAGGTATTTGTTCTTTTCTTCTTTTTGGACTTTTTCCTTTGCCAGAGAAAACTGAATTCATCATTTGTTTTTAATTTAATCTGACATTTTACAGACAGAGGATTAGATTAGGTTTGGTAGATGTCTCTGTGTAGCTGTGAGGTCCGTGTGGAAATATGACAGTGTAAAGTGAGTCTATCCATACACAACTGAGCCAAAATAAATCTACTGGTGTTCTTTTTTGCTTTATGATTCTATATTAAAAACTAGTACACATCTCAAATATATATTTTCCTTGTGGCTGCATGGGTTTCATCCAGATACTCCAATTTCCCCAGACCTACTTTTTACATGGTATTCTCGGGCAGCACAGTGGCTCAGTGGGTAGCACTGTCACCTCACAGCAAGAAGGTCCTGGGTTCGATCCCCAGGTGAGGCGGTAAAGGTCCTTTCTGTGTGGAGTTTGCATGTTCTCCCCGTGTCTGCGGGGAGCTCCTCTGGGAGCTCTGGGTTTCTCCCACAGTCCAAAAACATGCAAGTGAGGTAAATTGGAAATACAAAATTGTCCATGACTGTGTTTAACATTAAACTTGTGAACTGATGAATCTTGTGTAATGAGTAACTACCGTTCCTGTCATGAATGTAACCGCAAAGTGTAAAAATGATGATAAAATCCTAATAAATAAATAAATACATGGTATTCTCTAAGACACTGTATACAGTTTCACCAGTGTTCTAGAAGCTTTTAAATTCATGGTAGTTTTTGCTGTTACTAGAATAAGGTAACGTTTTGGGTTTTCCTTCCAGCCATGGCAAGAGACCACTGTTTTGTGTGCTTTTTAACAGGTGCAGTTAATCTAGCCTTAATTAAATTGGCACAGAGGATTCACCTGCCATAATAATTCATAATGACTAATAAGGAATTAGACCAAGTTAATTACATTCTAGTACTTTGTGCCCCATCATATTAATAATGCTTAATGCATTTGACTCAGCCTATTAAAAATTAAATAAATAAAATGTAAAAAATAATACAAACAACAAACTAACACAGTTTAGTCACAATTATATTTGAACTAGACTTGGAAATTGTTTTAATGAAATAATATAATAATGTAAAAAAGTTATATCTTTATAACCCTACAGGACTGGCTCATAGACTCTGGCTATATAATACAGAGAATTGCATACTATGCAAGTATATGTGGTAAGTACTGTAATTAATGTACAGTAAGTGAATAACGAAAGCACCTGACAAAGTACAGTTAAGTGTCAAACAGAACCTGGGTTTGATCTACGCCTCTGGTGTAAAGTTTTGCATGTTCTCACTGTGTCCACATGGATTTTTTTTCTTGGTACTCCAATTTTCAACCACCTTCTAAAACACACAGAAGTTGGATGCTTTAAATTGCTCCTGGATGTGTGAGAGTGTGTCCCTATGTGGTGCCCTGTGATGTGTTGCTGCCCTATACAGAGTGCATTTCTGCTTTGAGCTCAATGTTTCAGGGTGGCTTTTGGACCCACTAGGACAGGGGTCAGCAACGTATGGCACGCGTGCCAAAGCTGGCACATGAAGCAGTTTGCCTGGCACGCTGATTGTTAAGAGTAAAAAAAAAAAGTATTTTATGCTCAGGGCTGCACCTTATTGGTTGGATCCGTCCTTACACCCAATGCCATATGCTCACTCTCGACACCTTGATTAACCTTAACAACCATAAATTACTGCACCTTAACCGCCTCCACCATTAATCAAGGTGTCGGGAGTGAGTCAGCTTTCTATTTCGTGCAAACTTAGCATAGCATGGCTGCTAAACGCACAAAAGTGGATGTTCGTTCAATTCAACAAGACTAATTGGTTTATGTCACATACATAGCAACAGTTTGTGTCATATGACTGATGTATTCCATGGCACACGTAGTACTTCATCTTCATTTTTTTTTTAATCGGCACAGAGTACAAAAAAGGTTGCTGACCCCTTCACTAGGGCATTCACCAGGATGGAGTGGTTAGTGAAAATGAGTGAATGAATCAATGAATAAATAAACAAAGTTACAGTAGTTCAGATTTCTTAATTTGGTCACACTGAGTTAACAACTCCATATAATAATAATGTTGTTCAGACCACAGTATAGTGTATAAAAAGTCTTTAATTCATGATTACAGCAAAAACACATAGTAAAATAAAGTATATTAGGTAGATATTGTAATCTCTTAAAGCCAACACTGTTCTAAAAAGACCAGAAATTACACATTTAAAAACAGAGCACCGCTTATGCTTTAGAAAAATGTTTGTGGATGAATTATCCAAAAAGATATCACTGTGAATAAAAGAGAACATATATTCACCCCAGCTCCTATCCAAAATACCATTTTCCCATTCTGTCTTTTATTTCCTGCCCCCAGGAGAAGGGTGTGTGCATGTGTGTGTACCTGGAAGTCCATGCAAATAGTCATATGCTTCTGATTTCGGTGGAAAATCAAAGACAGTTGTGCAAAGACATAGATTTAACCAAAATGGGCACTTTTATATTTTTTATGGATGGTGAGATTTAACAGCATTTGTATGTATTTATGTGCTGGAGACCTGGGGGAGAAAGTAAGTCGCTGAGGAGGGAAGAGAAGAATGTAAGAATAAGACAATACCTTTGCAGTATTGTCCTCTATTATGTAGTTATCTGCTAGCAATATGGCATTAGGCTTGTGGGTGTGGATGGGAAATGTGACAGCCCCTCATTAATAGGAAATTTGACTTTGTTTGTTTAGGCAGAAGATAAGGCTTCATTAGCACCATTTATTAAAAAGTAATTAGGGGAGCAGACAAGGGCCAGATGTTAGCACATTTTACTCTCAGCTTCCAGCTGGCAGGAATATTAAAAAGGATGCTTGTGTTACCTAATGGTATCTTGTGAAGGTAAAATCACGAAAGTCTTTTACTTACACTCATTTATGTACATAGCTTTTGCTTTATAGTCGTCATTTTGCTATTTATTCTTCTTCTTATACCATGGCCGCAGAAAACTATAGTTTCTGGCTGACAAATGTACATTGATTCACTCTCACTCACTCACTCACTCACTCACTCACTGTCTTAACCACTTATCCAGTTAGGGTCATGGAGGGGTGCTGGAGCCTATCCCAGCTTTTAAATGGCCGCAAGGCACACAGTAACACCCTGGACGGGGTACCAGTCCATCACAGGGCAGACACGTGAATACACACACCCATTCACCTATAGGGCAATTCAGTGTCTCCAATTAACTTGACTGCATGTTTTTGGACTGTGGGAGGAAACCGGAGCTCCCGGAGGAAACCCACACAGACACGGGGAGAACATGCAAACTCCGCAAAGAAAGGACCCGGACCGCCCCACCTGGGGATCAAGCCCAGGACCTTTTTGCTGTGAGGCAACAGTGCTACCCACTGAGCCACAGTGCCACCCTACATTGATTCATTATAAATAAAAAGGTTTTAATGTACAAACCACATTTTCAAAAAAGTTGGGACATTTTGTAAAGCAAATTAAAAAGTAGAAAAAAAGAGTGAAAGGTTTTGATAATGTTTAAGTTCCACAATAAGCAGGTGAATTGGTATCAGGTGAGGGGATCATGATTGGGTTTAAAAGGAGAATCCACAGATAAGCTTGTTTTTGTTCAGGTCAATTCAGACGTTGAGCTCTCTTTGCCAATTATAAAAAGGACCAACCAGACTTTTATCCGTGAATGGTACAAATACCAACATTATGCCCATGGCATGGGTGATGTGCATATGTGTGAAGGTACCATTGAGGCATTTATTGGATTTTTAGAGAGACACATGCTGCCATCAAGGCTACGTCTTTTCCCAGGAAGTCCTTGATTATTTCACTGCCAAGACAATGCCAGCCTTTATTCTGTATATGCTTAAACTGTAGACACAAATTGTTTGGCTTGACTGGCCTGACTGCAGTCCAGATCTGTCTGCTATTGAAAATGTATGGTGCAGCATCACAAGCAGAATCAGAAAACAGCGAGTTTTGAGCATCTAATGTCTCATATTAAACAAAAATGGACAAACATTAGAGTCCTCAATTCCCAAACCATTAAAAAGTCTCAATAATAGAAAAGCTGATGAAACCAAGATTTGCTAAAGAAATTACCTGTCTGATTTATGTTGTATTCTACAAATGTGCCTAATTTATTATTTCCGAAAAAAATAACAAAATTGATGCTGAAATATCAGTTTATCATGAGTGGCTCTTGTCTTTTAAATGCAACATGTAAATTGCATTCTGTGTAAACTATAAAAATTACAGAGCAGGTTAAAGTGTATTATAGCCACTGCATAATTTAATTCAGTTAAATTTATATTGTGCTTTTTTAGCAATAAAATTGTTGTAACACACTACAAACAAACTCCAAATAAAGAGGCTAAAGGCAACAGTGGTGAGGAAAAAAAATCCTAGAAGGCATATATGAGTCATAAAAAATAAAATGGTTTTTAAGATGCAACACATTAATCACAGCTGCAACTGCTGGTAGTACAAGTCTCTGAGAAGTCTGGGTAGGTATTTAATGTGGCAAAAAAGGTAAATACAGGAATAAGGCATGAGAATTGCGTTACATTCCCTGACCATCACCTGTGTCACATCCTACTTTACATGGAACTGTGTCATTTCTGAACACAACAATAAATAAATAAATTACAAATAGGCTGAAATATATCAGGCAAGCTGCTAGTATACTTACTGGGACAACTGAAAAAACAGCATGTTCAGGTTAAATTAGAACAGATCATGTCTCTGTGTGTAAACCTGAGTTGAGAATGTTGTTTTGTTTCCTTGGATTTGGCTTTTCTGCAGAAAGCTTCCAGAGAATTGAACACATCTGACTCACTGCCTCCGCCTGGATACTGAGCATTGTGTTTCTGTTTGTCTCCCTGTTCACTTGTACATCTAAACACCTGACCGCTCTACCCATGCATACCCACACTCCCTTATGCATGTGTACAAACTAAACGTTATTTATTATTTCCTGCATTCTTCTGCACAGCTTCAAATCTGACTGCTCAAACAGAACAATAGTAATAAACTCCATCAGCTGCCAGTTGATTATATATTTTTACTATTCTTGACATGCTGAGTAGGTGCAAGGGCAGCAACAGACCAGTTATATTAAATATATACTGTGATTTATTTTATTTACTGCTACTTGAATTAGTTTTATTTGTTAATTAATTTACTTATTTAATAATTTTTCGTAACTGAATCACCCTATTAAGAGTCACAGTTGACCGGCAGCACCTGGAAACATGGGCCACAAAGCATAAATAGACTCTAGCTCTAGGCTTTTCTTAATTCATAATGCATACAGGAAAAGTATAGACACAAAACAGAGATTCTTATAAAATACTTATATCAAGTCCTAATACAGACTTTTAATTAGAGTTTTAGTTTTTTTAAATATTGCCAACTGTTGGTGGGAGGTTGGACCATGTTTAAATCTAGTCATTGAGGCAGTTGTTTGATCTTTTTCAACCTTTTTTTTTCCAAACCATTCTTAAATTGAATAGTATATGGGAGTATTGCAATGTTGGTATATGATAACCTCCTCCACCACAGGATGCACATGGTCCTGTTATATAGCTATGTAATGTGAGTACTAAATGTAACCATTTTTACCGAGTGACTGACTGTAGTAATATGGTTTCCTTCATGAATTACTTGGGAGTATAATAATAATAATCTGCAATGGTATGCCTTTATTTGTTATATATACACACATATAGACATTTGCAGTACAATAAAAGTTTCTTCTGCATACCATGACTTGGAAGCTGGGATCAGTCATTGTGCAGTGCCTCTGGAGCTAAGAGCTAAGAGAGCTCAAAGGCCCAACAGTGGCTGCATGGCAGAGCCAGGATTCTACCGACTAGATCATCACTCTCCCTAGATATTATGAATTAAAGATATACATTGGCTTCCAGCAAACATATATATGTTGTTTAAATTTAAATCACTTCAATGTAGTTATTAAGGCTGTAACGATGCACCACAAGACAGTTAAAAATTGGTGCACGTTTGTCACGATTTGAATCGTTTATTCATTTAAGATGAATCGATATTCACTTTAAACAGCAGAGGGCACTGGCGCAAATTTTTTTTTTACGCAAAAAGTTAAACCAGCAATGTTTTGCAAAATTTGCACCTACCTTAGAAATAAAAGGGCATTTATTATATAGATAAATAAAAGATAAGCATAAACACAATATTTTCTTTTATTTTAAAGAGAAATAATAAAAGAAAACTTTGTCATAATTCATATAAAATCGTATCGTGAACTCAGTATTGTAAATCGTATCGCATTGTGAGTAGAGTGTATTGTTACATCCCTAGTAGTTATTTATGTGGTGTTTTTGGCATTTTGTTTACCACGTTTTTGACTAATTACTTTGGAAAAAGCAAGCAAAGTGACATTAATGAAAGTATGATATGGAAAAAATAGAAAAGAGAAATAAATAGGTAAGTTATAAGCAATCAATCAATGCACAGTGTTTATGGATGTTGATTAGTTAATTCAACCATCTAATGATGCCAGGTGGTGGGCAACTGGAGGTGGGTTTATTACAAAAAAACAAATAATTTAAATCGTTTCATTGAACAAAAATATCTATTTCGTACAGCAGTGCATTATGATACAATTCAAATACTAAGTAAATTTGTTCCTAAACAAGTAAGTCCTGTATAGAATGAAAAGCCCAATTATGCAGTAATGGTTTTTGAAGATCTAGGTTTTCTTTCTTTTACCTTTACCTGTGCTGTTATCGCTGATACCTTTTGCTTAATCCAGGGATGTCCAAACTACAGCCCGCGGGCCATTTGTGGCCCGTTACCATTTCTGAACCAGCTTGTGAGGTAATTTAGGAATAAAATTTAAGTTGGCACGCTATTAAGCAGGTTTTGAAAAAAAAACTGCTTGAATTATTGGAACTCTGTGTCGCTATCGCATAAAACAAATCTAAAATGCTGCCCATGTTATTTCCCTCAACTCGAAACATTAACATTACACATACATTAACGTTCCTGAGTTTTTGGATAAACATTGCGGCTCCTAAAAAAACAAAAAAGAGACAGCAAATGCAGAAGATTTCAGGTGTGCTGTGGAAAATGAATATTTCAGAGTTCAGAGGGAAGTATGTACGTTTAATTTAAAGAAGTGTAATAACCTTTTTATTGAGTAAAATTAGCTATATTATAAGTTACACAACACTGTCAAAGATAGATAATTCACTCAAATGTAAATTTTAGTAATCAAGTAGGTCTATTATTATATTATTTAATTACAAGTCTTTAATTACAAGCCCATGTTTGTATATGTACAGTGTATCACAAAAGTGAGTACACCCCTCACATTTCTGCAGATATTTAAGTATATCTTTTCATGGGACAACACTGACAAAATGACACTTTGACACAATGAAAAGTAGTCTGTGTGCAGCTTATATAACAGTGTAAATTTATTCTTCCCTCAAAATAACTCAATATACAGCCATTAATGTCTAAACCACCGGCAACAAAAGTGAGTACACCCCTTAATGAAAGTTCCTGAAGTGTCAATATTTTGTGTGGCCACCATTATTTCCCAGAACTGCCTTAACTCTCCTGGGCATGGAGTTTACCAGAGCTTCACAGGTTGCCACTGGAATGCTTTTCCACTCCTCCATGACGACATCACGGAGCTGGCGGATATTCGAGACTTTGCACTCCTCCACCTTCCGCTTGAGGATGCCCCAAAGATGTTCGATTGGGTTTAGGTCTGGAGACATGCTTGGCCAGTCCATCACCTTTACCCTCAGCCTCTTCAATAAAGCAGTGGTCGTCTTAGAGGTGTGTTTGGGGTCATTATCATGCTGGAACACTGCCCTGCGACCCAGTTTCCGGAGGGAGGGGATCATGCTCTGCTCAGTATTTCACAGTACATATTGGAGTTCATGTGTCCCTCAATGAAATGTAACTCCCCAACACCTGCTGCACTCATGCAGCCCCAGACCATGGCATTCCCACCACCATGCTTGACTGTAGGCATGACACACTTATCTTTGTACTCCTCACCTGATTGCCGCCACACATGCTTGAGACCATCTGAACCAAACAAATTAATCTTGGTCTCATCAGACCATAGGACATGGTTCCAGTAATCCATGTCCTTTGTTGACATGTCTTCAGCAAACTGTTTGCGGGCTTTCTTGTGTAGAGACTTCAGAAGAGGCTTCCTTCTGGGGTGACAGCCATGCAGACCAATTTTATGTAGTGTGCGGCGTATGGTCTGAGCACTGACAGGCTGACCCCCCACCTTTTCAATCTCTGCAGCAATGCTGACAGCACTCCTGCGCCTATCTTTCAAAGACAGCAGTTGGATGTGACGCTGAGCACGTGCACTCAGCTTCTTTGGACGACCAACGCGAGGTCTGTTCTGAGTGGACCCTGCTCTTTTAAAACGCTGGATGATCTTGGCCACTGTGCTGCAGCTCAGTTTCAGGGTGTTGGCAATCTTCTTGTAGCCTTGGCCATCTTCATGTAGCGCAACAATTCGTCTTTTAAGATCCTCAGAGAGTTCTTTGCCATGAGGTGCCATGTTGGAACTTTCAGTGACCAGTATGAGAGAGTGTGAGAGCTGTACTACTAAATTGAACACACCTGCTCCCTATGCACACCTGAGACCTAGTAACACTAACAAATCACATGACATTTTGGAGGGAAAATGACAAGCAGTGCTCAATTTGGACATTTAGGGGTGTAGTCTCTTAGGGGTGTACTCACTTTTGTTGCCGGTGGTTTAGACATTAATGGCTGTATATTGAGTTATTTTGAGGGAAGAATAAATTTACACTGTTATATAAGCTGCACACAGACTACTTTTCATTGTGTGAAAGTGTCATTTTGTCAGTGTTGTCCCATGAAAAGATATACTTAAATATCTGCAGAAATGTGAGGGGTGTACTCACTTTTGTGATACACTGTATATAAAAGATATGTGTGTGTGTGTATTTTACTTCATCTGGCCCCCAACAAGAAAACTTTGGACACCCCTGAGTAATCCATTTAGCAGTAAGCAGTACAGTGGCAGCACAGTGGCCGTTAGCCAAGCATGCTAACTGTGTATTCAAAAAACAGCAGATCTTCTTCTCAGCCAGGCCGAGGTGAATTTTACACACTAATAGGAAACATTATGTTCTTGTGGAGAGCAGACATGAGATTGGCAGATGGCTAAGAGCATTAAAGAGATACCTGCCAAACATTAGGTCACCCCCCTTTCCTGCTGTGCTTGCCTATGTAGAGATTGGAAACCTGATCACAGAGCACATGTGGCACATGCTTGGGTAAATATTATCTAATATTATCATTTTCACCTGGATAATTTAATTTAAAACTCCAAATATGGATAAACAAGAGCAAATACCTCTAGTTTTTAAATTTTTAAATCCGTTCTCATTAGTGGCTTCCTTTTTTTGCCATTTCAAAATAGCAAAAAAAAAAGAATGTGGTTTATTCTCTTAAACCATTATTTAACAGACACATGTTTGCTGACCAACTCGATTGTATTTTTATTTATAATAAAAAAAGATCATGTAACAGCATTTAAACTATTTAAATACCTATACAAATATAAACAAATAATAAAGCTAGCTCACCAGGCAAATAGTTCAACCAATGAACTTGCCAAAACACGTGTTGGTTAACAAGAAACATTAGAATAGATCAGATTTCACATAACTGCATTACAAAGTTACTGAATATTTTTCAGCTGCACAAGGCTCTCGTTTTACCACATTTCAGAGATGCTTTTTATATGTGTATTATATGATCTGGTGACTGGGGCCACTGAAGTAGACTGAACTAATGTTTAAGAAACTAGTTTAAGATAAAAAACATGCTTTGTAACATGGGACAGTAAATATGTTGTAAAGTCATTATAAAATTTTTAATTGCTCAGATGGGCTGTGACATTTAGTCCATAGTAAATTGGTATAAAGTGGCTTAATTTATGCTGAGGAAATATCACCAACAGCAGCCTAAACTCTTGACACAATTAAGGTTAGGTTCATGGATTCATGCTGTTTACCTCAAATTCTCACACCATTATCAGATTTGGCTTTATAAGTCGCTGCAGACACCTTGCTTATTTAAGCTTATTTAGTATTGTATGTCTCCCCCTATTGACCATAAAGTATCACTACACAACCCATTTTCACAAATTATTAGTACATGTATTTACAACCTAGATTATGTTTATTATCGAAATGACACTGCTGCATTTGCACGCACGTGATTCTACATATTGTTCTGCCCTATTTTTTACAGTGGTATCCGTTTTACCACTCTGCCATAAAGGCCTGATTTAGGAAGAAATGCAAAGATGGTTGTTGGTACAACAGGTTCTCCTATCTCTGCACAGGACTTTTGGAGTCCTTTTTGGACATTTGAAGTGACTATTGGGTACCTTCTTACCGTTCTGACCATTATCTTTCTTGTTCAAAAGCCCAATTTTGCTTAATGCCCAATCTAGGACGGTTCAGGTTTGTGCCAAGCTTCTTCAATTACAAAATTACAGACCACTTCGGTCCTGGGCAAACCGTTTAAGGAAACAATAGTAAAAATAAAAATTAACCATCATTTTAAATTGCTAATTAGAAAAAAAAAAATACTAAAACGAAATAAAACCAGGACCACAACATTAACTGCAGACTTCATTGGTTCAGTGTTTATTTTCATATTTTATTATTTATATATTCACAACATCTTAAAATATTGGATTATCATATTTCATTATATAAACTGTACATGAACGCCAAGGCACTATACACTGTAGAATCTGAGCAAAAAGGTCTGATTCACCTCAGAAAACAATTTATTAAACTTGTAACACACACCCACACACACCTCAGCACCTGTAGAACAGGAGAACTTGTGATGTAGAAAGTTGGGCTTTATCACTACATTACTGTGATCATTCCAACTATCTGTTTTCACTTTTTACTGTATAGAACCGCCAGATACTGTAAGGTTGTTATATTAAACAGTCTGCTGGTGCGAGGAGGTCATTGCTTAAACTGGCTGAATATTTTCAGTTTTTAAAGGGAACTAGATGGTAGCATGTCTTCTGCTACACAGACATGTAGTGGAATGACCTTATAGAAAGAACACACAAATTTAAAAATAACACTGGAAGATGGAAATCTAAATCAAGAGACATTACAATATGTTACAGCTTTTTACAATCAGAAAATGTGAGGAAAAAAGAATACTTAACAGAAAAAAGCAAAAGAAAAGATATGCTACAAGAGGCTGGTAAACCTCTGCTGATCTCCAGCAAAATCAACTTCTTTTATTTTTCTCCTTTTTGATAGACTTGCACCAGCACACTCAGATATGCATTCATAGAGTGCAGACAGAACGGGAGTGTACAATCACTCAACATGCATATCCCATCATCCTTAACGTTACTACAGTGACCACAGGTCCATCTGCTTAACACACTCACTTTCCAACTCCCACTAGAACAATTCTTTAGCCTTCTTCACATTCACCTGCTTCCAACTCGGCAGTGTTTCAAACTCACTCCTCTTCATCTCCAGAGCTTTCTGTACAAGTACAACAGAAACACACTGTAAAACCTGAGAGAAGTCAATGTCTGATTAAAATACAAGTGGTTAAGATAGTAGTAATCAGAGGACTAGTAATCAGAAGCATGCTGGTTCAAACCCCACCAATGCCAAGTTGCCACTGTTAGGCCCCTAAGCATCTATAAGTCCTTAACTCTCAATTGCTTGAACTGTATCTTTCACAATTCTAAGTCGCTTTAAATAAAAACATCATGATTAACTGTCTAGTATTTTAACTGGTTACAAGAGGTGGTCATTAGGACTATGCATCTCTAACCATCTTTTATTTTACTACCCAAAACTACCCTTATTTAATCATAATTGCCTGTTTTTTTCTGTATGAGGAAACAAAATAGCAGCAAAGTTTTACTTTAGTTTTAAACTTTTATTAATTCATAAAAAAATGTGGCAGGACCTGAGTTTTGGACACACTACTGAATTCATACTTTAACAATATTTCCTGTGCCACTAGCTTCCACACAATGATAAAGACAAATGAATCACCCCCATGCTTAACAACCTTACTGCAGGTCCTTAAATTTGGGTGTGTTATGTCTGTTTGGTCAGCATATAAGGAGCTCTATCAAGATCTTTCTTAGTCATTTTAATCTTGCATTACTTCCACAGTTCCCGCTAAATGCCCATTTTAATTATATAAGCACTTACTGATATAACCTTTATATCAGTATCATATAGTTTACAAGATGTACCACATAAATAGATATGCCTAATAAAGTACCCAGTACATGCAGACAGTTTAAAATTCCCAGATGCAGTGGTAAAACCATTAACGTGAACATCGATTTAACTGCTGTGCTGAAAATGGTTTACAACCCAAAGAATATGTTGTGTAGACATTAATACAATGTGTTATGTGTACTCAAATTAGCATATGTTTTATGCCATGTACTTTGTGACTTAATTTCTTGTTAAAAGTTGTGATTGACAGCTAAAGAATGACTAGAGGGCCGCTGGTAATTAACTGTTATGTCAGTCGGTATAACTGCCATAAAGCACTGGCATAAAACATACTCATGGGTACACTCATGCAAAAACCAACATTGAACAGGCTTTCATATTGCACACAATGATGCCTTTCATGTCAATTACCAGTTATAATAAAATAATACTTTTATATCACTGGTAATAAACTATCTTTCAAATTTTAGGACAAAGAGACATTTCCTATGAAAGATTAACATCAGTGTTTCTCAGAGCAACACTATTAAAAAATGCTTTTTATATGATATGTTAATGCAGCAATTGCCACTGTTGTTTTAAATAGATGTAAAATTTAACAATATAAGCATATCTACAGTAGCTTTTTTGTAGCATGTCTGGAAATGTACATATGTACATAAGAGTTCATGTTATGCCTGGTGCACACATACAAGATATGTGAGCATTAAACACAAACTAAGTACAAAAAAGCTACTTTTTCACATAGTAAAATGTAATTATTATTATTTTTATTATTATTAAATCAACGGTGAGAACAAATGTGAGAAACACATGCATTAAGATTAAAATATTATTGTTTTACGTGACACACCCACACTTAGATTAATAAAGGCAATATTGTAAGGAATGTGATACAAGCAAGAGAAATGAGTGATTGTACACACAAGCATTTTGTGGATGTGGAGAAACACCAGGACTGTTTAAAAACTCACCTTCCCATATGCCCCTACACCCTGAGGTTGAAAGGAAAATGTAACCACTGTCAGATGCAAGATTATGCCAAGATAGAAGATAAGATTTTGTGAAAAGCTGACAAGGATATAGAGGGTAAATTATGATAGAGGGACGAAAGACAGACTAATCAAGATGAGGGCACACAAAACAAAATGATGCTGAATGTCTCATCACAATGGACAAGTTTCCTGTTGACGAAAATAAAGATGTAGCTAATTGTGTTGTTTGTAATTGTGTACTGTAAATGCAGTGCTAAAGTCAGTGTGAAAAATACAAAGTGAAGTAACTATTGCACATGTTACATTTATAGTCAAGAAGCAGGTTGAAATCTCACCTCAAAATCTTCATCTGATAGATACATCTCAAGGTGCAGAGGATCAACGCCTTCTGGTAAGGGCCGGGCCATGAGATCAGCAAGTGGATAAGTGGTCTTGCACAGTCTGGCCAACACATCTTCCACTAGAATAATCTGATTACATACTTCTGCTTCCTACAACACAGAGTAAGGATTTCTCACCTCAACCATATTTTAAAAGTAGGCTTAAATTAAGACTTTTCAGAAGTAGGATTAAATTTTTTTGGCTGTAACCATTCGTTCCATATTTTTTCCATAGTTTTCTTATCCAAAAACCCTGCAACCTGCTTGCTGGATCTTATTCTATCTACATTCCTTTATACAATCTCCATTCCCTTCATCATCACATCCATCATTAACACTTCCTTGGCATCTGACTTCATGCTGCTGGAGCAGCCAAACTATCATCAGTCCAGATCCCCTCAAACTATTTGCATTTGAATTACTGATTTAGCATGGCAGTAAATGGCTTCCAACCTGGAAGGTTTCAGGGACAACAACATGCAATCTTTCAACTGGACGTCACAGTGATCTGTCCTTACTGTCTACTTAATCCTCATCTTTTCTCCCTCACCTACATATGTCAATGATATTCAGCTCATCTTGTCATTCCTCCTTCAAACACCAAGTATCATATCTGCATGTCTGGCAAACATCTGAATTTGGAAGTCAGCTCATCATCTGAAACTTAACCCCAGTAAGACTGAGCTGATGTATGTTCCTGGAGATACAATCCCATGCCAAGATGCCATCTCTCCTAAAGACTCTCAGATCAAATCACATGTACTAAAACTTTTTTTGGATAGCCAGCTATCCCTCTTGGCTCATGTTATGGACCTGACCGAATCATGCTGGTTATACCTCCACAACATTAGAAAGATTCAACAATCCCTCACTATGAAAACCACTTAAATTCTTGTCTACTCTCTTGTCTTTTATGGCTGGACTTCCCATGTCCACCATTAGACCTCTGCAACTGATTCAAAATGCAGCTGAATGCCTGGTTTGCAATAACCCCAGGAGGTGCCCTATTACCACTGCTGCACTCTCTGTTAACTGGTTTCCTGTAGGTGCCTGCATTCAATTTAAATAATGATGCTTGCCTACAAAGTCAAGAAATGGACTGACTATGACCTACCCTAAAGCATTCATCAAACCATGTACGCAATCATGCATGCAACCAATCTGTTTAAATGTGTGTGTATTTTACCTTCTCTGTAATCTCAGCAATGTCTTCTCTGTGCTCCCAGCAGGGAAACATATTAGTAAATGTGAGAGGCTCTAGTCCTGCATGAATCAGGTAAGCTTTTGGAGGCTTCTTCTCATTTTTCCCTGCATAAACACAATATCCACATAAACAAGAAGTCACAAAAACATTATTTAAGGTTCAATGAATTTCAATGTTGTCATGCTAGCTTGACTCTTAAAGCAAAATGAGGTTCTGTATTGAATTTGCAATAAAAGAGTGAAAAATACAATGTCATAATGCATTTAAACACACACCATAATGATTTTTATGTACAGTGTATCACGAAAGTGAGTACACCCCTCACATTTCTGCAAATATTTCATTATATCTTTTCATGGGACAACACTATAGACATGAAACTTGGATATAACTAAGAGTAGTCAGTGTACAACTTGTATAGCAGTGTAGATTTACTGTCTTCTGAAAATAACTCAACACTCAGCCATTAATGTCTAAATGGCTGGCAACATAAGTGAGTACACCCCACAGTGAACATGTCCAAATTGTGCCTAAAGTGTCAATATTTTGTGTGACCACCATTATTATCACTGCCTTAACCCTCCTGGGCATGGAATTCACCAGAGCTGCACAGGTTGCTACTGGAATCCTCTTCCACTCCTCCGTGATGACATCACGGAGCTGGTGGATGTTAGACACCTTAAACTCCTCCACCTTCCACTTGAGGATGCGCCACAGGTGCTCAATTGGGTTTAGTCCATCACCTTTACCTTCAGCTTCCTCAGCAAGGCAGTTGTCATCTTGGAGGTTGTGTTTGGGGTCGTTATCCTGTTGGAAAACTGCCATGAGGCCCAGTTTTCGAAGGGAGGGGATCATGCTCTGTTTCAGAATGTCACAGTACATGTTGGAATTCATGTTTCCCTCAATGAACTGCAGCTCCCCAGTGCCAGCAACACTCATGCAGCCCAAGACCATGATGCTACCACCACCATGCTTGACTGTAGGCAAGATACAGTTGTCTTGGTACTTCTCACCAGGGCGCCGCCACACATGCTGGACACCATCTGAGCCAAACAAGTTTATCTTGGTCTCGTCAGACCACAGGGCATTCCAGTAATCCATGTTCTTGGACTGCTTGTCTTCAGCAAACTGTTTGCGGGCTTTCTTGTGCGTCAGCTTCCTTCTGGAATGACGACCATGCAGACCGAGTTGATGCAGTATGCGGTGTATGGTCTGAGCACTGACAGGCTGACCTCCCACGTCTTCAACCTCTGCAGCAATGCTGGCAGCACTCATGTGTCTATTTTTTAAAGCCAACCTCTGGATATGACGCCGAACACGTGGACTCAACTTCTTTGGTCGACCCTGGCGAAGCCTGTTCCGAGTGGAACCTGTCCTGGAAAACCGCTGTATGACCTTGGCCACCATGCTGTAGCTCAGTTTCAGGGTGTTAGCAATCTTCTTATAGCCCAGGCCATCTTTGTGGAGAGCAACAATTCTATTTCTCACATCCTCAGAGAGTTCTTTGCCATGAGGTGCCATGTTGAATATCCAGTGGCCAGTATGAGAGAATTGTACCCAAAACACCAAATTTAACAGCCCTGCTCCCCATTTACACCTGGGACCTTGACACATGACACCAGGGAGGGACAACGACACATTTGGGCACAATTTGGACATGTTCACTGTGGGGTGTACTCACTTATGTTGCCAGCTATTTAGACATTAATGGCTGAGTGTTGAGTTATTTTCAGAAGACAGTAAATCTACACTGCTATACAAGCTGTACACTGACTACTCTAAGTTATATCCAAGTTTCATGTCTATAGTGTTGTCCCATGAAAAGATATAATGAAATATTTGCAGAAATGTGAGGGGTGTACTCACTTTCGTGATACACTGTATAATCACCTAATGGCAAATAACATTTAAATACATATGTCTTGTGTGTTAATTACTTTGGCAGTACTGGAGTACAGTTTCCATTGCACACTTCCTGTCCAAGTCCCATCGGATGCAAGCAGAACCTGTATTTTCACTGTCCTGAGGCCACCAGCCCTGCCACAGGTATACCTCATGATGATTATCTACCAAAAACAAAGCTACAAAAAGAAAAAGAAAAAAAACACAGAAGTTACATTACAGGCCCAAGTAAATTAGGTTTCTTCTTAACAGTAATATAGACAAACACTTTCCATGAGATCTTTATTACAGACAATGAACCAGCACCACGTAGTTGGGACATCTGTACATAACAGCATGGTTGTAAGTGTGAATGCTCTAGCTATTTGGACCCTGATACCTAGCCATTAGTAATCTGCGATTGTTCTATACAGCAATAATAAATACCATGTGTATACTATGTCATGTATGGCTTTGTATTGATGCTACCTGCCTTGAGGAGAAAATTCCTCACTTTGCTAAACATGAGTAAATAACAAGCAGCAAGAGCATTTTACATAAATAAAAGTACAAAAATAAAAGGGTCTACAGTTTAGGATGGTGGGAACAGGTCACAGTATTGTAATAATTTTTCCCTCCACAAGGTGGTGTGTGTTCATACATTAAGAACGTCATTAACTTTGGTGTTGCGTTTTACCTGGTTGAGAGGCAGTGTACAGATCCTCCTGATGAAAGGGCATTGAATTAACCAAATTTGGCTCTCTAGATGGACAGATTAGCTCCACTGCATTAAATTCTCCTGAAGAACTACTTAGGTGGTATAGCCGTGGTGTAAAGTTAAACTTTCCAAGGTCTAAGACACAGACAGAGATGCACTTTAACCGGAGTACACACAAACATATGAGGTACAACATACACAGCTTTAAACGTTAGCTTACCATGAATCATGCAATCATATGCTTTCCGGTCCCGTCTACCCAGAGCCTCCCAGAAGCCAATTGGTTCAGTTCCCTCCTCGGACTCTTGGATGGTCACTTTACTACTGCTGTGAAGTCCTGCCTCCAGAGGACACCTGTCAATAAAAATGCTGATATGACCAACATGCGTAGCATATATTGCTTCAAAATGTGTAGATGTTGTTTACAGTTAATGGTGCATGCATTGTTACCCCTGCAATGGGCACCAATATCCTCCATTTTACAAAATACCCTAGATTGTTATTTCCTTCTCTGGCCAGAGTATTTATCATTAATTAGGATTTTAACATCATGTTTTACACACTTTGGTTACATTCATGACAGAACAGATAGTTACTGGTTACACAACATTCATCAGTTCTAGTTCAATGTCAAACACAGCCATGGACATTTTTGTATCTCCAATTCACCTAATTTGCATGTCTTTGGACTGTGGAAGGGAACCGGAGCTCCCGGAGGAAATCCACGCAGACTCCACACAGAAAGGAACCAGACCGCTCCACCTGGGAATCGAACCCAGGACCTTCTTGTTGTGTTTCAAACCCTGAACTGCCCATGTTTCAATCTTAAATTCAATTTATATTTGAATAACATAGCATGTCTTGATAATTCATTAAAACCATGGTTTTAAATGTAACATGTAACTGACAATGTTAAAATGTGGTATAAGTTCACTTACTGCTCTTTGATCTTGTTAGCGGTGGTACGGGCCACATCCCTTGTGTGTGTCTGAGCTTTGCAGCCATGCCACAGATAAATGCTGGCTTTAGGGATGTTGAGCAGAATCATGGAGGTGCGAGAGCGCAGACTGCTGCAGTGACACACCACCTCCAGCAGGTGGCCTTCCACTGGCTTCTCACCTCTAACACAGCACAGGCGCCAGTCATCTGCACACAAACATTTTAAATGAATTTAGGACTCAGAAAGACTGATGGCTGATGTGCTTAAAATTAACTGATGATCACTTACACAACAAACTAAAACTAAAATTCATAGACAATAAAATAAAGAACAATAGTTGAAAGTGGAAAATGTTTTCCAAAAGCAATGTTCCAGTTAAGCCCAAGCTAGTGTTTCACATTGATCGGTCATCTGTGTATGTTTGTTTATGCAACGTAAAGGCAATCCAGTGGTGTGACCCAGTATTCTCTGAAAAAACATCAGCTGCTCTAATCACCCGGTACACAGTATGAAAACCAGATAGCCGTTTCCTGTTTTACCCTCTGACAATGAGTGACAGGCAAGAAATAGGAATGTAATATGTTAGAAGTAAAAATACATATTTTCACCCTATATTTTCCCACCCTACTGTTTTTCTTTTCAGAACGTTTAAATCAACTGCTCATTTAGTCATCGTGCAGATAGAGTTAAAGAGAAATTAATAATCATGGCAAAAGATATTCAATGTGTCTTTCTTAACATGTCTGGCCTTAACCCCAATAAATAGTAAATAACCTTGCTTATTCTGGTTCATGGTATTTAAAGGTTTAAAATTGAAGAGTGTATCTACTGGCCACCTTGTTCTTTTGGTATAATCTACTGGTCAAATCTGCCTGTATAAACACATACACTGTATTATTTACATTCATTGTCTGACCATTGGGGAAAAAAAAAAAAAAAAAAAAGTGAACTGAGTGACTAAAAATGTTGGTGCCAAACTGGCTGGTCTGAGTCAGAAACTGCTTATCTTAAAATACACAAAATGATATAAACAAAAATATTCAGTGAATTGCAGGCAAAAACACTTTCTTGATGAGAGAAATATGTGGACAATGTCCAGACTTGTTCATAAAGACAGGAAGGCTATGGCAACTTTTCATTCTTTACAACAGTAGTGAGAAGAAAAGCATAAAGCGAAAAGCAAACCACCACATAATGCTCCACACTCCTGTCACCAGTGGGCACAGGGTCACACAAACAATCAAATAAATGTCGCTGGTTTGATAAATCACAATTCTTGAGGGATGCAGATAGATGGTAGGGTCAGATTTGGTGCAAATAGGCTGAATCTACAGATTCAACCTGCTCAGGGTTACAACTTACACTGGTAGTTGATGTGAATTATACATTACATTATTTTATGGCCAAAATTTGCCTATTCCTATAATGTCAACCTCTAGTATAATAATGTGCCATGTCACAAAGTCATCTCAGATATTTGGGATCTAGTAGATATATGGAATGAATGTGGGAAACCTTGGGGTCTGACCTAGTGTTGCTATAGTGCCTCTAATTAAATTGAATGTATATGCATATAATTTGCCTACTTTGTGCATTTTCCTCCTCTTCTTCTCTCTTTCCGGCATGAACCATCATCCCTCCATTGAAACACTGTAAGAAACACGGGGGTTCCTTTCCCTGCTGCACCTGGACCTATAACATATGCATGACGTTACTGTTAGGTCTTTAAAACTTTAGTATCTTATCCAGGTAGCATGTTTTCTTAAATCCGTAAAATACAAGGGTGTGAGAAGGATGAAGAAGTGGGTATAAATACCTGTGCTCCTCTTTCTTCATCCAGCTCCACAGTCATGAGAGCAGATGTTCCCTTCTCGCTGACCGTGGAGTTACGACCCTGCCAGAAAAAATATGCACACCTCTCCTTCCCTGGACCAATAATCCGCTCAGAATTTAGCCTCTTTCCCACTAAGGATACAAACAAAAAGTTTCCCCATCGAGTTTTAGCCCTTTAAAAATCATCAGAGGTTACATTATATTCATTCAAAGGTTCCCAAACTCTTTCTCCAGTGCCCCTCTTTTGTAGAGAATATAAGTATACTTGTATTTTGCTTCCAAGCTACACTGGAATTTATTTTAAACACTGCAATACGTACAAAATTACAAGTTCTTATTAAACTGAACAAAAACTAAGATGACAAATCACTTTTACAGTGGAATTATTACAAGTGATGTACATGATGTGCCCAAATTTTGTCCACCTTATGTTAGCAATGCTTTCATTCTTTAAAAATCAATATTTTTGCACAGTAAAACATTTTTAAATAATTCAACTGCAGTTATTGACCAACTATTTCTTGAACTATCACTAACAAAGACAGTCTACTTTCAATGTCTTTGAATAAGCAGTAACACAACATATACAATTTGTTACTGCACATAAAACAAAATTACATAGTTTCACTAGGCTGTCTACATCAGCTCGCACAAATCAGAATGTTGATTATTGGCAAAGTTGAATGAACATACTGAAAAACTATGCTTTTGTGATACACCAAAAAGAAAGATGACCTGTGTGAAACAGCTTACCTGCCGCACTGACCATGTACTTCCATTTAACAACGTATGTGTCTCCCTCATGAAACTGGCCAATACTCTGCTTAGGTAAGCGACTACCATTGCAGTGGTTTTGGTGGGGGTGGGGGAGGGGGAGAAAAAAAAAAATCATTTAATTCAACTAAATGTTAAAACAATATAAAATGTACATCAACTAACTCATTTTTACTTTAATTATTTATTCAAATAAAGCATGACAATTAAGGTAAATGATCAGCTTTGTACCTGTAGTCAAACTCCAGAATATGCCACACATCCACAGACAGTGTGCTGATCTCAAAGTTCCTCCTGTCATCCCCCTCTACCAATCCATAACCTCGCCCAACATCTACACCATCCAGAATGGTCCGAACGGGTGCACACGTCGAGGACAACATCAAAGAGACATCATACGGCCGGCATTCACCACTCGGTAACTCCTGCGGCATTAAGATCAAGTAAATAACCACCTTTCTAGAACTTTTGCTATCTTCCTGTAGGGTGATTATACATGTTTGTTATAAAATGAAATCACCTTGTGCTCAACAGATTGTGTGCAGTCGTTCTTCTTTGGATCCTTGGAGTCATTCCAGTCAAGAAATTTCTCTTTGAACAGGGTTGTCTCATTGTGCTGGGTCAGCCTACCAAACACAGCCCAGTCTGGCCTGCCCTGTCCCTTCCTAAAACACACAAACCATTTAATAAACATCCACAAAGTTGAATCAGTTCATCTGGACACAAGTTTGTTGTAGAGAAATGTTTCATCACTCAATCCGAATGACTTATTCAGTCTGATTCAACTTTGTGGATTTGTGTACCTGGATTATTAAGCATGCATCAACACATTTAATAAACACTGTTATAGTCAATGTGTACACAAAAAAAAGTAGCAAAAGCAAAGCCTCAAAAAAAAAAAGGTACTCTCAACCACAAGTGACCCAAAAAGAACCCTTCAAGTGGCTAATGGGAACTTCTACATCAGTTACCTATGTCATACTACTCAGACCTATAAAAAAGAAATAATCAAAAGAGAAAAAAAATTTTGGTTTTAAAGATTTTTTTAATGTAAAATTTAATTATTAAACTTCTGTAACTTATCACGTTAACATGTAATAAATGAAGACAAAGCTTTTTGGTTCATGGGCCATGTAATAATAGTAAAAAATACTTGGACCTGGAGCCCTCCTGTAGACTAGAGGTTCTCAACCAGGGGCCATGGCGGAAAACCAGCATTTTCCACACGTTGTTAAAATGCTTTAAAAATGTGGTTCCAAGGCATAATCTCCTAAATTATGTTACACTTATTTAAAAAAAAAAAAAAAGTACAAAGTAAATAAAATATCAGGAAAAAATCACCAGTGTTGGTTGTGCATTTGTGCAGACCTGGGTATAAGTGAGTTGCACTCTCCTGGGTCCAGTGGGTTAATATCACAGGTCGTGTAGTCAAAGGTCCCATTCCACAGGTGCTTTGCCAGCTGAAATGCCACTTTCCTCTGTGCCAGGGATACCTCTTTACCATGCCACACGTATACCTCACTGCCAAAATCAAATACCAGCACCTGCAAACAACCAAATGTCACATTTACATTTAACATGCTACATAAATATGTTTAGAATTTACTGAAAAAACAGGGTTATCAGCTGACCTCTGTTGGACTGAGCATAGAGCATCGTGGCACTCTGCCCCAGTAGTCATCATCGGGAACCAGCTTGTCACCCAGAAGTTTGTAAACACAGTTCGTCTCCACTATGGCTCTCTCATAAAACTCGTCTTCGTCTGGATTCCCTGCAACTGTGGAATTAGGGATGTCAATGATCACCGGTTAACCAACAAAAAGGCATTGTTTGGTAAACATCAGTTAAAATGTCATTTAAATTCATTTCAAACAGCTGAAGTTTGATTCCAGAGTTAGAACACCAATTTGAAACCCACTCTTAGCCACCCCTATTGCACATGCTCCAGCTCTGTGTACAGCAGCACATGGAGTTTCTAAACGAAAAATGCAAAAGAATGGCTGAACTGTTAAGCTAGTTTGTGTCACTATGACATCAGACTGCATGTTAAATTCTATAATTTATATAAAAGTGTGGATATTTTGCATCATATCCCAGTATAAAAGGTTAAAATGTGCTTGTCATAATAATTACACTAATGTTGTCAGGAATAGCTTTAATATACTGACAGTGTTTTGAGAGCTGAACTGGTTCTGCTCATGGTGTTTACAATACCCTTACTGTTCTACATTACTGCCACATTCACTATGTTTTAATATTCAAATCAATAAAGCATTAAGACTTGTTGATATGAAACTGTCCTTTGTTTTATAATTTGATGGAAAGTTATATGCTTTTGGTTATTGGTTATCCATCGACAAATGGCAGTTTATTGTTTAAAAGAAATTTAAACTTTACATCCCTCTGTATAATACAAATAAATTGTTACAGTATTTCTCTCATCTGAATTTGCCATTGAAATACAGGTTAATTTGCAGAAATAGACACTAGACAATATAAGAGGGTTTACATGTGCTTGCACCGAAGACCTTGAAAGAACAGACCGCTTTTAGTTGTCATATATACATATGCACATGTACATTACAATAAAACTGTTATACTGCGTATTCCAGATTTGCTTGGGATCAAGATGTACCAAGAATATTTATGAGAAGACATACCTTGATAGCTTGCCTGCCCTCCAAGAATCTTCCAGAACTCCTTGGCTCCATGGCTGTGGGTATTGATGCCTTCTTCTATGGGTTGAACATATTGAGCTCTGCAGCCAAGGTCATGCTTGGTCTGGATAAAAGTTGCCAGTTCTGCAGCCTGTGTGGATTTGATCAATATAACCTGTTATTACCTCAACAAAACAGTTACCACATTACTTAAGTGCTTATTATACTGTAAACAGAAAGCAACATAGTTATCAGACTTTCAAAATTGTAATAAAAATGGATTTTAGCCCAAATTTATTTATTTAGCACATAAAACATTACCACAGCATGTATACCATTACCATTACTACATTCCATGTTGCATACATAAAGTTAAAGTTAATTTAGCTGCTAGTGGACACTAACAGTGTGGTAAGGATGCTATGCCAGTTATGTTCTCTGAGATCTTTGATCATCAATGGTTATACCAACAACACATTTTAAACTAATCAGAATAGGATAACAGAGCAAACACAATTCTGTTGCAAAATAAATCTGATTGTTATTAAAAATACTATTAAAAACTGAATCATGAGTTTATTGATTAACACCTTATTCCTTGAAACCAGACTGCTATATGAATCAAGATCAGTCAGTACTTATTGAGTATAACAGCATGGAGGTTTCTGCCTTAAACTGAAACATAAACTCCCCTGCCATATAAATATGAATGACATTTCTAATTAAATCATAAAATCTTTTGGCTTGTATGACAGCTGTTCACTTTTTGAGACATTTCCTGTCTTTTACAACCAACTTCCTGCTTCTGGTATAATGTCAAAACAGCTCTGTGGTTATTTCTCATGCCTTTCTGCATGTGAAGGACTTGCACTTGTCACCCAAACCACAAACATCAAAAACAACCAAAAACTGACTGGCTATTATCTGTCCATGTATTGTTATAAGACTTATGATTTTATATACTGACATCAAATTTTAAAACATGCTATTCTCCAGAAGCTGCCCAGCATAAAAACTGGCATTTAAAACATGTCACCCATCATGTTATGTAGTATAATAGCTTTTGTATTTCCTTGCCCAAATTTGCATGGTGGTTGTGTTTTTGCCCACCAGTGCTCAACATAGAGAATTTGTAGTTTAGGACACTGACATTTTACTTCTAATATGCTAAACAAAGACTGTTAATTAAGTATTTAGTGGAACACAAAACTTCTCCTCAAGTTCATTTGCAGCTGACTTTTAGGCTATTATACCCAAAGGTATAATTTTTACAACCAAGTTCTAATGTGCTTCTCATGATTACATTTTTAGGATGCTCAGTCTTAGTTTCCTTCACTCTCTCATTTTGTTTACAACAAGTCATTGGATAGTAAAACCTTCACTGATTTAATGATGGACAAAACAAAAGTGCTTGTGAAAATCTTTACTGAAAATTGCACAGTTTACTCTGTATGTGTGTGTTTGTGTTTACAAGAATGAGTTGTGTCAATGCACTTACTTTTGCCTTCTCAATGACATTTGCAAACTCTCCAACCCAGATGAAGCAGTGATGATGTGTAATCAGCAGGAAGCAATCCCCACTGTTCAGAGAGGAAGCTCTAGGCTCAACTAGCCTTGTTTGGACATGCCGTCGACCTTGTTTATAATAAAATAAAATAAAAATTCTTGCTTTATTGCTTTCTCTACATGAACTACATGACAAATTCACTTGTTAAATAAGCAAAGGTTATCATCTTTTAAGGTACAATTTACACCCAAATGTGTGGACACCACTCCTAATTATTTATTTATTTATTTATTAGGATTTTAACATCAAGTTTACACACTTTGGTTACATTCATGACTGAACTGGTAGTTGCTCATTACACAAGATTCATCAGTTCACATGTTTTGGACAATTTTGTATTTCCAATTTACTTCACTTGCATGTCTTTGGACATGTCATTGTACGGCGCCCCTGGAGCTGAGAGGATTAAGAGCCTTGGCTCAAGGACACAACAGTGGTTATATGTCAGAGCTGAGATTCAAACTCTCAACCTTTCGAGAGAGCCAAAAGCTCTACCCACTAGACTACCACTGTGTCTTTTAAACATCACTTGTATTTCCACATACTTGATTTACTTTTTATCTCCTAACTCAAGGCTGGTTAAGCCACTCACCTTTGACCTGCATGAGCATGGTGGCCTTGTAGGGCATGGCACTGCTGTGGGAGCTCTGCTCAGCAACCTTCACACTGCGCAGATTCACACTGCCAAAGTTTTCTTTACTCGCTAAGCCAGCCAGAGCCACTGCTGAAAAGCCACTGTTCTTATTTACTAAAAGAAAAAGGGAAAAAAAACAGAAAGACTTATGCTTTAGAAGAGCATTGTAAAATATCAAGCACACAAAATACCAGTCCATACAGTCCACAGTGCAGTAGCATGTATGTGTGTTTTCAGTTGCAAATATGTGTGTTCATATAGATGCACGTTTTACCACAACAGCAGCCTTAAAAAACAGCTTAGCATAAATAAGTTTAAGCAATTGAACAATTGTGATTGGATGTTACTCACTTTTCTCCTCCCGGATCCTTCTGCTCTCAAGCACGGCGATGTTGAGTCTTTGCTCTGTGTACTCATGTCTAATGTCCTCTCGAGAAGCTAACAGCTTTAAAGGGTTTCTGGATGACTGTACGTTTCGAGCTGGGCGCATTGCACGCTTGTGCTGCACCATTTCAGAAGTCAGCCTAAAAACAAACAATAAAAAGGTCAAAGCTTTTAACATATAAACGTGTCTCATGTCTCTGTGATTGTAAAAAATAAACCTTTTTAGACCAACTTCTTGTATAAAAAAAATATTATGTACATGCAAAAACACATTTACACAAAATTCATCAGTTCACAAGTTTAATGTCAAACAGAGTCATGGACAATTTTGTATCTCCAATTCACCTCACTTGAATGTTTTGGACTGAGGAAACCCAAGCAGACAGGGGGAGAACATGTGAACTCCACACAGAAAGGACCCAGACCGCCCCACCTGGGGATCGACCCCAGGACCTTCTTGCTGTGAGGCGACAGCGCTACCCACCGAGCCACCATGCCAGCCGAAAAGGTTAAATAAGGTTTTATGGTCAGATAAAACTAGTACTTTCTTTTTAAAAACAAACTGATGATTGCTGAATCAGCCCATACTCGAGTTTAGAGTTTAAATTTGCACTTTGCAAATCAAGCCTTTTTCTTTTGCTTGGAAAAAGGACTTGCATGTTTAAAAGTAAGGGATACTGTACAGTATATTAAATATTTTTTTATACTGTAAACATATAATTTAAAATGGATTCACCCCAGATCCTGTTTAAACAAAACTGAACTCTGATTAAACCTAGGTCTTACATAGACATTTGGTTTCCAAAGATAGCATCAAAGTCATCGTCAATTTCCACTTTGCTGGTAACATTAGCAAGTTCCTCTGTGTGCTTGTAGAACTTATCAAAGCACTCATCATCCAAAGTCATAACTTCTTTAATCTTTTTCTCTGTGACTGTTAGAGTTGTCTCCGGCAGCCCACCTGCTCAAACACAGAGAGAAATGGACAAGCAGGTACATTAAAATATATCAAGTACACATTTCAGCATAAGTTTATACTATGAACTTATGACAAGGACTGCTGTAACTGAACTGAGTTTGCTTACATTTACTATTAAGTCGACCCAAAAAGGACTCAAGTTTATCCAGCTTCTTATCTGACTCAACAGTCATGTCCTCTCTCACTTCAATCTCTGAAATTGCAGTAATTGGAAAAATAGAAAACACATATTAGTTCTTGATAACATTGACATAATCATGCTGTTGCAGAATTACATATTCATCTTGCCAGTTAGAAGCTAAATTTGGCTAATGAACCAGAAAATCCTAAATGTTTTTAAATGCAGCAGTTAAATCTGAATGGCTGTCTAAAGATAATGACTATAAATATTATACTGGTAGGCAGAATTTGGACTTGATATGAAAGCACAGTATAGTCAAACAAAGTCAGAGCTGTGGAATGTATATCAACACACTATACACCTACAAAATCGAACACATTTGACAGTACACTGTATTTCAAAATTCTGAAAAGCATTCACTTATGGTGATGTCCAAATTATTGCAACAAATCTGGAAAATCACTTGATGGGTAGCAGATTAGAAGAGATCAGTTTATATCCCAATAGTACAATATCATAAAATATCTCTCATAACCCACATAAGTTTGTTTGTTTATTAGGATTTTAAAGTCATGTTTTACACTTTGGTTACATTCATGACAGGAACAGTAGTTACTCATTACTCAAGGTTTATCAGTTCACACAGTTATATCGAACACAGTCATGGACAATTTTGTATCTCCAATTCACCTCACTTGCATGTCTTTGGACTGTGGGAGGAAACCGGAGCACCCGGAGTAAAGCCACGCAGACACGGGGAGAACATGCAAACTCTACACAGAAAGGACCTGGACCGCCCCACCTGGGGATCAAACCCAGGACCTTCTTGCTGTGAGGCGACAGTGCTACCCCACCCACATAAGTTAAATCTTTGCTAAAGATTCTTCATATATTGGCATGTGCTCCACTGATTACAACAAAGCTTTTACCACACCAAATAATGGAAAGTCCTCATGAAAATGATAATACCAGAACATTTCATCGTTCTAATCTCAAAAGCAATCAACAAGCCCCAGTCATGACAGAAAATGGACAAACCAACTGGTTCAACATTGGTGAGGGAAATAAAGGCTGCATTCTGTCACAATTCCAGTACAACATGTACACTGAATAAAAGAGAGAAGCAGGACTGGAGGAAGATAAGTAGAGGTTCAAATTGGTGGAAAAAACATCAATAACCTTCAATATGCAGATGACAGCAAAAAAACAGGAGGACTTGGGACTTAATACAAAGAACACAGGTCATGACAACATAAAACACAAATTACTTTAGCACTGATTGAAATTAAGTGGGACAGCTTTTGCCTACTTGGATCAAGAACAAAGGATATAGGAAATAATACACAGACTGTCACTTGGCAGACTAAGATGGGAGAGAGAGATTTTTACATCTAAAGATCTTTTTAGGTTCCTTCAACCAAACGAAAGTATTGTTCAGACTATGGTGTTCTCTCTGAACAATAAAAAGCAGGACAGAAGAGTGTACTGCCCTTTACATTTTGGTGCTGTTGAAGACTTTTGAGAGTACCACAGAACACCAAGAAACTGATCCTTGTACAAATCAAACCCAACCTCTTACTCAAAGTCCAGGCAATCAAAATAAAGCTTTATTTTTGTATACAGTATGAGAAGACTATACGTTGTTAAAGACTATTATGTTTGGAAAAGTTAAAAGTAAAAGATGAAGACAGCCAGCAACAAGATGGATACAATTACAGGAACAATAAATGAGCCATTAAGAACTAAGACTCAAACAAAAGACAGGAAGTCTTGGAGAAACACTGTCCACATGGTTGCCATATGGATACAGAATTGACTTGAACAATAAAAATAAAATAATAATAGTAATAATAATAATTTGTAACATTTAACAACTCATTTGTAAATCAGTGAAAAAATATAATCACATTTTTTGTTAATCGTTACAGAACAATATTACTGCCACTGTGGTATACCATTAATAAATAATTAAATGCAAACATGAATATACAGTATAAATAACATAAATGTGCAGGGAGGATGTTTACCTCCTTGTGGTTTGGAGATGGAATTCTTGCTTTTAAGTGGTGGAGAAACAAGTACTGGATTTGTAAGTGCCACTGGGGCTGCCAGACCTGTAACACATGTATGCAAAAACAACTTGACCAGCTGTACTGGGGCTGCACATTAACAGGATACATTATAATTACAGTTCTTTTGCTCATGTATGATGATCATCAATGGCTGTTCACATGATATACACCTGGTTCATCAGTTCATAGTATGTAAATAGCCATTTATTTATTCTGACTGCCTAGTCTATAGCGTATCCAGTCTTTAGTTTCTTGTACCTAAACTTTATTATGTACAAGTTTTCTAAATTGACATGAAGAAGTTAGGCTTAAAGAAACTCTGGTGTACTGCACAGAGCCCTGACCTCAGCCCCACTCAACAGCTTTATAGTAAACATCAGCTGAAGCTTTCTTGACCAACATCAGTGCCCAGCCATACAAAAGCTACTTGGGCAAAAAGTCCTACAGATATACTTGTGAAAAGCCTTTTGAGAAGCCACCTCAGAAGTGTGGATGTTGTTATAGCCAAGAAGATCATACAGGTGTCGCTCTCTTTTAATACCAATCGTTTTTGAAATGAGATGTCCAATAAGCTCATGGTCAGGTGTTCAAATACTTGCTATAAAGTGTAGATAAATATACACACAAAAGAGCAAGAAGCTAAACAAATGAGTAAAAGCAAAACACAGACTGACCTTTCTTGACCATTCGGCCAGCCACAGTAAACTGAGTGGAGTCGTTGGCAGAGCCGTGTCCTTTGACCTTCCAGGAATTCTCCTGAGCTGTGATGAGTTGCTTACGTTCCTGAATGGACATCTCAATGTTTTCAGACCAGTGACTCTCCACCACCTTATCTCCTATCCTCTGGATAACAAGGGAAAGAAAATAAATTAATAAAAAGACAATACTATAAATCTTGATGAATTTTAATGTAAAAGCTTTACGTAATGAATTGCATTACATTATTAGCAATGTTTTATTCGAGTTATTGTGAGAAATCTAATATTTTTAAGCCCAAATTATAGAAAATGCATTTATTGGTATGGCACAGGTAAAAAGGGTTTAAATGAAAGAAACTGTTTTAGGTTAGTTTCTGTAATAATTTTTTATCTGCTGTGATCATGCTTGACAGCAACGGACAAATTGTACAATTAATATAAAGCGAATATAGGTCATTTAAAACATACATTTCATAGAATTTCATAAATGTTTTTTTCTCCCCTATACAAAAATATCACTGTACAGCATATTTATGAATCATCATCTTAATAAAATCTTATACTTTTGAATCACACAAACAGGCTAGTAACATTTCAAACCACACAAATAATTAAGACAAGTGGCTAAAAAACAAATATAAAAAACAATACTTAAAGCAACAAACAACAAACACTCATGGATTAGTGCAGGATCAGTGAGTTTCTGCTATTAAACTATATGGGCACCTTGCGTCTCCAGGGATGACGTTCATCTGCCTGCACAGATAGTGGTTTTGCCTTCATGGGTGCAAAGTGAGAAGAAGGGGAAAAAACAGACAGGGTTGGAAAAGAAAAAGGAGATGACAGATGAAATGATGCAGTATTTACCATGTTTCTAAAGATAGCAAAAGCGGCACCAACATATGTTATTTTAATTCTTACCAACCTTTACCTAGCTTTAAAAACTACACTATATAAAGAATAGTATAGGGCAGCTGTAGCCTAGCGGTTAAGGTACTGGACTAGTAATTGAAAGGTCACTGGTTCAAGCCCCACGATTGACAGGTTGCCACCGTTGGGTCCTTGATCAAGGCCCTTAACCTTTAATTGCTTAGACAATATACTGTAAAAGTACTGTAGGTCGCTTTGGATGAAAGCATCTGCTAAATGAAGAAAACGTAAAATGTAATGTAAATATTGTGTATTGTTCGTAGGGCAAACATGGAGAACATCACGTCATTGATTTAAATGGAAGACTAACTGCACGCTAGCCCACCAGTGCCGACATCTCGAGCTTGTGAGTCCAAATCTCAGCTCTGCTAACAGCCAGCCGGGTGCATACACGCACAATGATTGGCTGGTCTGAGTGAGGGAGGGAGGCTGTGAGGATTATGACATCTGCTGGCAGATAGATGGCGCCTGCACAACGGGGATAATGGGGATGCTTGACTCTACACGCGTGATACGGATCCCCATATTAATCCGCCTTGCGCAGGTAAAAAGAAGCGGTCGGCTACTGTTCACAATAGATGGGGCATGTGCTACTTCTGGCCCTTAACCTTCAATTGCTTAGACAATATACTGTAAAAGTACTGTAAGTCGCTTTGGATGAAAGCATCTGCTAAATGCAGAAAACGTCAAATGTAATGTAAATATTGTGTATTGTTCGTAGGGCAGTTGTAGCCTAGCGGTTAAGGTACTAGATAAGTAATCGAAAGGCCGATGGTTCAAGCCCCACCACTGCTAGGTTGCCACTGTTGGGCCCTTGAGCAAGGCCCTTAACCTTCAATTGCTTAGACAATATATACCATCACAGTACTGTCGCTTTGGACAAAAGCATCTGCTAAATGCTGAAAACATAAATGTAGAGTGTATACTGAGTATACTGAAATCATAATTAAAACCTGGCACATAGTAAAAGCGTTTACCCCTTCCTGATTTAGTGGATGCATAAAACTTTTTTACATAAGGCCAGGTATGACTGAAACTTTCCCCCCTCAGTAAATAAAATCAACATTTAAAAAAACTGTTTACTTAGGTTATCCATGTTTAATATTAAAATCAAAGTAATGATCTGAAACGTGTAATATATGTGCAAAAATAGAAGAAATTGAAAAGGGGGCAAATATTTTTTCATACTGTATGTGAGGAAAGGTTGGATGACTGGTTCTCTCACCTGGAGAGAAGAGTCAGTGAGATCCAGAGACTCAGGGGAGCACGTAAAAGTGGAAGAAAAAACTGGCTCCTATAAATAAGCAAAAGCATATGGGCAACACAGCGAGATGGAAACAAAGAGAGCAAGATGTAAGCAAGATGACTACTTGAAAATAAAAAGCAGCATATATTCATTTAAATAAAAGTGATGTTTTTACTTAAAGCATTAGAAACTACTGAAATTTAAGGCTTAATCACTTTACAATATACAACACCACACACACCAACATAGAATGAACGCAGGAACATGGAAATGAGAAAAATTAAATGATCCATGCTGGCATTGAATATAAGAGTGATTACAAACATAGAGAACATCACAAGTCATTGATTTAAATGGCAGACTAACTGCACGCTAGCCCACCAGTGCTGACATCTCAAGCTTGTGAGTTCAAATCTCAGCTCTGCTAACAGCCAGCCGGGTGCATACACGCACAATGATTGGCTGGTCTGAGTGAGGGAGAGAGGCTGTGGGGATTATGACCCTCTGCTTGCTGATAGATGGCGCCTGCACAAAGGGGATAATGGGGATGCTTGACTCTCCATGCGTGATACGGATCCCCACACGAACCCGCCTTGTTTAGTTGAAAAGAAGCGGTCGGCTACTGCACACTTGTTCAAGGGGGCACGTGTTAGTTATGGCCCTCCTCGGTCAGGAGTAGGGGTCTGCAGCAGTAGAGGTGAAAATACAAATCGATAACAGCCTAGATTGGGAGGACAATTGGGGGACAAATACTCAAAAAAATAATAATTTAAAAAGGCCTTGTTTTTTCCCCAAACCAGCAATGTTTACGACATTTTATCATAACAGTTTAAAGTATCAAATAAATCCACCACCACAAGCAAACAAGTCACAAACCACCAAAACAGCAATTCTAAAACACCAGCACCACAAACCATCACCATGCCAGTGAGATCAAACACAAAATATTTTCTACACCACCAGCCACTGTAAATAATGCTCGTAGCAGAGACAGTGAATCTTACCCAGAGCTGATCAGAAATCGCAAGGTCATCTATTATGCCATGTCCCTAAAAAGGACATATTATAAGAACAATTATCTCCCTAAAGACCCATTAAAAAACTATATTTGTAATATATTTTAATGTAGTTTTTAAATCACCTTTTGGGTGTGGATAAAAAAAGTACAATAATGAGGTTAAACTAACATTGAAGTCATTAGATGTTATGATGTCTTTTTGGGTAGGAGTCTATCAGCATGGCACATCTTGAGATGGCAATCTTTGCCCATTATTTCTTGCAAATGCTCTCCAAATCTGTCAGATTGTGATGACATCTTGTGTACAGCTTCCTTCAGGTTACCCCGCAAAGCTTAATTTAAATTTAGGTCTGGGCTCTGGCTAGGGCCCAGACCTTTGGTCTTCTTCTGGTGAAGCTATTCTTCCGTTGACCCAGCCGCCCCCACCCTGAATAAAACCCAAGATCCAGCCAAAATAAGGCCCAAAATATAATGCTGCCACCATCGTGTTTCACCATGGGTATGATGTTCTTTTGGTGATGCCCCCAGTGTTGTTTTCGCACCCAACATGCCTTTTGGAATTATGTCCACAAAGGTTCTACTTCCTCTCATCATGCTTTTGGCAAATTTGATGTAGGTTTTTAAAGGCTGCAGCCTCCAGCATGTTTTCTAATTACCAGTCGCCAACTTCGCTAGGTCACCCTAATTTTAGCAACATCCTTGTGGTACCACATTTCCTTTACCTATTAATTACAGCACTAGATTTATACATGGTACACACAATGCATTCAAAATCCCATTTACACCTCTCCTAATTGATGAAAGAAACTGAAAGCAACTAAAATTCTCTAATTCTGTCTATGTTATGTCAGCTCAGGCCACATTGTATGTTATACTGAACACAGCCACAGCCTCCATTCTGAGAGCTTGAACATTTGAGCTACCAAGTTGTTGAAGTTTTAATTCAAGGTTTTTTTCAAATAATAAAGAATTTATTAATCTACTAATATTTTGCTGAATATAAGGTTACATTAAAGATATAATTTTTTAACTGATCATTATTGCTGGCTTAATATCACAAAATATATGTAAGAGTGTAATTTTTTTCCACTGTATCTGTGCAAAATGTGTTTCAGAGATTGAATAAATACATTAAAAGAATATCACTGTAGTCCAAGCTGTTAGAACTAAATAAAGTATGCTAGTCATTTCTAAAATGTTTTGATCAGTAATGTAAAAAGTAAGTTTTTCCATTCAAATTTGAGCCAATGACCTGAGCTGCAAATGTCATGTGACTCATTGTCCTAGAACTGTTGACTGACTAATGGCACCACCAGCATCTCAAAAAACAAACAGTAAAGAAAACAATAAACCAAACATGCAAAAAAAGAAAGAAAAATAAACCCAGTGTCAACACCATTTGGCCACCAGGACTTTCTAGCATTACATTACAAGCTAAACTAAAGCCTGCTCTCAAATATAGAAAGGAAATAATGGTTTAGGGGTTACCTTCTTCTTAAAGGTCTGCTCTACCTCCCACAGCTGAGAATGTTTTTCTGAAAGCGCCACCTTCACAGCATCCTGATTCTTATTGATCCTGTTCCTCCAGTCTTCCTCACCACTCTTCCTCAGCAGAGCAAGCCTGCACACACAAACACACACATTAGGAAAACAAACAGGAGCTTGATACGTATTTAAAAGTAGGAACATGTGCAACATTTTACAGCGTTCCAATGACCAGAGAGCAAAAACAGATTCATATTAAGCAGATAGGTTATACAACCATTTCACCCTGTAGTGAAACACCACACAGTTTTGCCAAGTTCACACTACACAACTTTTCAAGTTGTCAGGTCGCTGTACAGTTCACACTACACAACTGGATCTCTTGTAATCAGGAGTCTTTTAAGTCGGTGTGGCTTTCACACTACATGACTGATCGGTGATAGGGGGTTTCACACTACACCATCTATCACCAACTGGAATCTCAGGCGAGCTTCTCTGGTCTCCCAAACTACATTTTGTCAGGAAAACAAACGTGAGAAGTGAAGAGGATACCATGTCCAAAAATGCACGTCAACAAGTAGCGAGCGATCAAAGATGTTTGTGTGCCGATATGCAGCGTAAAATCAAAGAGAAAAAATAAATAATCTGAGTGGATTTGGCAACGCGACCAGCAGGGATTGTTTTGTTCTGTAGCGAATTGGAGGTTAATAAATATTTTTTTGTAATGAAGTGTGCCGATGTATTCTGATAGAAACTATATTGTCCCCCTCACCACACTCATTGCCAGTCGCAACCGACTGATCCAGATATTCAACATGCTAGATATCTCTCCTCAGTCGCCGAGTGCTCGGCAAGCCGCTCGGATCGAGTTGTTGAGTAGTTCACACATAGCAATTGAGAGTCGAGTTTAGATCGCCGAGTTGCTCCTGAGCTGCCACATCTAGCGGCGACCAGTTGGCCAGTGAAAATCAGGGCAAAAATCGTGTCGTGTGAACTAGGCATTACTGGACCAGTGTACGGACTTCTGTACTGTAATTAAAGTACCCATCACAAAAATACTCCCCCTAAAAGTGAAAGTTTTCTGGAGGTTGTGAGGCAATTACTACCAACATGGTAGTCAAGTACAGCAATCAAGTTAGGTAATCAGCTAAACAACAAAATCTGAGAATACAGATTCATTAAAAAAGTTTTGAAAAAGTCTTAGACGTAATAAATTTAAACACTATCTTTAGAGTTACATCATTCCATATGCCATGTCAATTCTAAACTGTCACTATAGAATAAAGCATTAGGTATACAGTAAAACACCAGGCACAAATTTCAGTGGCTGCAAGTACACAGACTTACTCAGCTGGTGTAAGCTGAGGAGCAAGAAAATTATAACTGAATTCTTATATAGCGGTCACACACCCAGTAGACCAACACTAGCAGTGCAGGGCAAAACTTTGCCCAGGTTAGTCACTGGACCCAACAATAGACCCCCTCCACAATTCCTGCATTTAACCTAGGTGCATCATATTCTTCACTGTATATTGCACACTGTTTACATACACAATATCGTTGGTTCGACTTATACTGCACCATACACTGTACAAAATTGTGTTCCTCACTACAGAACTTTCATCCACTAAACATAACTCCAGAAAATCCCTTATTACTGCATTTATTTTGGAATTTACACCTTACATTACATAACACTTGTTTTAACGGCTGCACTATTTTCAGCTCACATCTTTATTATTTTTGCTGCAAAATGAAATCAGGTTTGTACAGTTGTAAATAGAAATATTGAACCCCCTCACTTTAAAATATATTATGGCAATGCACATACATGAAACTGAAAAGATGCAAGTCTCAAAATATATTTATATAATATAATTGTAGGTTGAAATAAAAGCATTAGAAGAGTTTAAAGAGAGCATTTTTTGTGAAAGACATGAATTGGTAAGATTGTTGTGAAGCCTATACAGTACATTTTGCAGAGCCCTGACTTAACCCCTGTCAGCTTTTTGTATCTTTCTTCCTCTCAAACTGGTGCCACTTTCTGTAATGTATTTATCTTCCTTTTAACAGACTGTGCCAGACCATGTGGTACCAAAGACTCAATATCCTGTAAACAGTCAAGTAATCATTCTGCTGACTTTTAACACTCAGGCAGCAGAGACACAGCCTTATATAGAAATGCCAAAGCAGTCCAGGCTTCTATCACATTGTATTAGGTTACATCACTTAATTAAAGTAAGAAAAGCTCATATTTTCACTTCTTTATAAAATATTACTCCTAATAATATTATTACTAGTAATATTGCTGTGTTTTTAATAAGCCATGCTAAAGTTTGTGCAGTTTGTAACTCACCTTTCTTTGATTGACATCTGTCTAGCCAACATGATGTCTGAGATGTCTTCTCCCTCTTCAGCGTGCAGGTCTCGTTCACTGTCCCTCTGCTCAGAAATAACTCTGCTAAACTCCGGGGAATGAAGATTGTGTGTCTGAGAGTGTGCGTGCTGTGAGGTAGACGAGCTACAGTATGAGGGCTGTGGTGCAGTCACAGCTGCTGCAGCTTTCACTGAAACAGTTTGCTCAGGAAGACCTGTTACACACACACACACACACACACACACACACACACACACACACACACACACACACACACACACACACACACACACACACACACACACACACAGAGGAACAACTCAGGACAGCCCCAGTGATTGTGATGAGCTAGACAGCAGATGAGAAAAGTCTCACCTACACTTGTATGGTTTACTGTACTCCTAAACTGTAGGTGAGAAACTTGAATACAGTTTAAAGGAATGACAGACTTGGGTGATTTGCATGAAGTGTCGGTGTGTATTTGAGGAAATACACATGCTGTCTGCATATTTAAAACCGGAAATCTAAAGAACCACACTCATAGGTGGAAAACGGTGCCAGCACAGCAGGAAGTGGGTAAATTCTGTGACATGGATTAAACACACAAACAATGGCTTGAAACGGTAGTATAACCGAGATCTGGAACAACCTGCACCTCACTTATTTCTGAATTGTCATGATTTAGAAGGACTAACAGCAGGTGATATCAAAGAAACAGAAAAAGCTACAAGTGGGTGATATTTACAACAACCTCTTCAAAATAATGTCAAATTCTGGATACATAAGTGAAGACATATTTATTTGGAAATATGATTCATAATTAACCACTAAAACACTTACATTTATAAAAATAAAAAAAATTACAGCAATTTTGAGTTAACAAATTTTAGATAAACAGCACTAAACCAAAAGCCCAATCAAGCGTGCAATTTGCAGGTAATTTTAGTAAATCTGTCAAATATGGCTCACTATAAAGACATTGACTGAATAAATATTAGGTTAAATTAAGACATGGCAACTGCCTAAATAGTATGGTAGCCTAGCTGGTAGAGCTCTGAGCTATTGAACGGAAGGCTGTAGGTTCGAATCCCAGTTCTGCCGTGCAGCCACTGTTGAGCCCTTGTGCAAGTTTCTTAACCCTCTCCAGGGTTGCTGTACGATGGCTGCACTTTGACCCCAGCATACTAACAAGCTGGGACATGTGGAAAACATTTCATTGTACTGTACAAGTGCATATATGCTACTATTACTATTATTACTACTATTATTATTATCATTATTATTATTATTATTATTATATTATTAATATTATAGGATGCCACCTGGTACACTGCTGTGAGAAAGCTGTAGTCTGAATTCATTTTTCTGGTAATTAAACATGGAAGAGTGATGGTACGTTGGCAGGAGTGAAGTCTAAATATTTTATTCACAATTGGCAAGTCAGTTTAGAAGTTATGACTGTCAGGCACTCAAAACTCAACCAGGCTTAAACCAGCTTTAAAGCACTTATAATGTATTTCAGTGTCTCAAAATTACCAGTCAGGTGGGGTTGGGGGGGGGGTCAATAGTTGCACATTTTATCATACCTGACACTGCTGATGTAAACCTCTGATAACCATCAGGGTCTTGAAGGTCACAGGAGGTCAATTCCTGTCTGGCATGGCCTCTCAGCTGTTCCCATTCTCTGACTGGCTGTTTTACACTGTCTGGAGAGGGATGTTTACGCTTTCCTATGCACAGAGCAGAATCCTCTTTCTCAGCCACTGGCCCTTCAGAGTGGCCTTTGCTGTTTGTTGAAAGAGGTTGTGATTTGTGCCAAGGTGGAAAAGCTCTCTCATCATAGGATTTGCTTGATGTAGTCAGATGGATATCACCTGCATGTGCTGAGGAAACCGTGGTAGATTTATTGGCGGAGGAGGTGGAGTTTAAACAAGATCCACCTAAAACCTGGAGCCAGGAGAGGGCAGAAAGAGAAAGCACAAGAAAATTAAGCAAATTATACAATAAGTCTGGGATAAAGGGAACAGCTAAAATAGACAGAGGTGAACAGAAATACAGCACAGCAACACAGAAAGAGCAATAGAAATTTGTGTAAGGAACAGAGGAAATGCAATTCCAGTCACAACTACAGGACCTTGTAACTGCCATCTCAGCATGATGAAAACACACTTCAAGGACTCGCCCGGATTCAAATCACAACATACTTACAATACCAAGCCCAAGACACATCCACAGACACATGCACTAGCAATGTTTTTTTTTTTTTTTTTTTTTACTGATTTGTGTTTATTACACTGAAAGCTGGACACTTGATGAACTAGATAAATATTGGTGTACTGATGCAAGGCAGCACTTTATTTTGCCCTTGCTCCACTCCACTACTCCATCCCACTACTCCCAAGTACACAGGTCTGAAGTGAAATATATCAAATGCTTTCTATTTTTGTTTACTTGATATCACAAATACCAGTAAGATTAAGGTGAAAATTATATAACCTTGTCAGAAGTTAACATGTCAGAATATAGGTTATGGCAAATTAAATGCCATGCAGTAAGGGCAGTAAAACTAAAGTAGTTATGTGTAAGTAATACTTCATTCATGAAGTTATAGTTATGGCATATCTTGCTATGGGGTGTCATTTACCATGTTATTGGTATAAATGTATGTTAATGTTTTTGCACTAATACATATTAATATATTAACATGACATCACTGAAACTAAAAAAAAAGCTTTGACTGTTATGACCTGTTTATGACATTGATGATTATCAAGAGCTTGGTATATATTGTGTAGCACTATCTCGATTATATGTAATTAATTAATGAACATAGCAAAAATTGTTCCTGTCAGTGTTTACAATATTATTCTAAAACAGCTGCTGTAACGAGCCATTTACTTCATGTCCATATAATCTGAGAGCATGCAGATCCTGTTGGTGTGTTAAAGTTTCCTCTAGTTTAATGATGCACGCAAAATCTATTTAACCATTCGTTTTCCAGACTGATAAACATGCATGTGTTCAAGAGAGAAGGGGTGAGTATTTAAAAAAAAAAAAAAAAAAAAAAGTGATTATTGTAAAGGCATTTATCTGTGTACACTGTAACACTGACTAGAGCTTTCATTTCACAATCAAGACTCAATGCAAGACTCAAGTGCATTTTCAGAAGAGCATTCCAACAAATACAAACCAGAAGACAAAGATAAACCTCCAACTGAATTTGTGTTACATACTAATTTTCATTACCAGTGCAATACTAATCCAAATACAACTGCATTACCTATATCAACAGTTTAAGTCAAATTAGAATTTTATGAGTCTTTGGATAGAAATGGTTTCTGTAACTGTTTACACATACCTGTGGTTCCTTATTTATATTAGTTTTAAATTAGGAAGCCATGCCACAAAGTAAAATTACAATAAAACTTGGCATCGCCAAATTAATACTTTGATAAGCTGCTGTAAGTATATTTTTGACCGCATTGATTTAGTCCTCAATAATAGTTATAATAGTTAATAGTATAATAGTTAATAGTCACAAAAATAACAGTCTGATGCCCCAAATTGCCAAAAAGTATGTGTACATCTGTCTTTTTTTTTTTTAGTTCAGGTGTTTTAGCTAATGCCCATGGTTTTGCAATGGTATGCCCAACAAGCTTATGGTGTCCTCATACTTGTGGCAATATTGTGCACATATTTTACAGGTATATGTAAACTTGACTACAACTGTATAACTAGCAACAATGAGACAACATATAACGAAACACGAGGCACAAAGTGAACAATAACTAGCAATACTGAAGCATAGCACCACACTACATCCATGAGGAGTACAACTCTAAAGCAGATTTTGCATGTACAACAGAATCACACTGTTCTCTCACATGTTCCATCTCATCTGACTGCAGTGATTCCACCTCATAAAGTTCAGAACCCGAGCCATCCTGTACCAAAGAAAACAATCAAGCACAATCATACATGCAGGAATAACTGTGGAAAAAAAGAATGAGCCAAACTTCCATGATTCAAATTCCAAAAACATATTTCCACAAAATTTACTCTCCCTGCCTTCCTTCTCAAATATTCATATTGATTTGTATAGAACATCATCAAAGATTACAAGATGGAAAGGAAGGCTGCATGTCATAAGAAAGAAAAGATCATGTTGATCAGCTAGAAATGTGTTCTACGAAAGAGAATCACAGAGAGCTCACCGAGTTTCCACTGGCAGCACACATTTATTTTTAGTCATGCATAGGATGCCAAGCTGGTCTTTAAATTCTCTGTCATTCTGTTTTTAGAACAGTGTGGCTACTCCTCCATTAATCATCCTCAAATCTTAACTGTATCCCCTAAATAACTGGCAAAATGTTTTGATTATTATAAAGCCAGTACAGGTAAACCTTACACTTACAAATACTATATTTAACATGCAACGTGATCTGGATAGGTTCAAGACTTTTATAGACATGGCTTTATATATATTAGATCATTTGACAGTTTGTTGAGGTGAATTCAGTCTACTAAATCTAGAAACCATTAGACATATTACGATAAACAAACATCTGGAACTTTGGCCTCTAATCCACTTCACTTTAATGGAACTTAAGTGTATGTTTTTTTTCCATTTGTCTTTTATGTATGACAGAAATAGCATTAAGGCCATAAACAGCAATGTTAAATACAAGGACTGCATTAAGATACTTCATTTAAGTTTGTTTGTTTGTTTACTGGGATTTTAACGTCATGTTTTACACTTTGGTTACATTCATGACAGGAACAGTAGTTACTCATTACACAGTCCTGGACAATTTAGTATCTGCAATTCACCTTACTTGCATGTCTTTGGACTGTGCGAGAAACCGGAGCTCCGGGGGAAACCAACTCAGACACGGGGAGAACATGCAAACTCCACACAGAAAGGACCCGGACCGCCCCACCTGGGGATCGAACCCAGGACATTCTTGCTGTGAGGCGAAAGTGCTACCCACCGAGCCACCGTGCCGCCCACTTAATTTTAGTAAGCTCTCACACACCTGTTTTGTGCTACTGTAATTTGTTGAAATCAGGTTGTTATAATAATTAACTTTCTGTTTTCTGTCATAAGTACAACATAAATTCTTTTTTTATGGATTGCTACAGCAATCACCAGCTTATCTCTATTATATGCAAACATACATAGACTCGTGACTTTACTATAGCTTACGTTTTCGTCAGCTACAGTGGTGTAAAAAAAGAAAAAAAGTGTGATGCATTTTTTTTATTTGGAGTAATTCATTTTACACTATACTACAGCATTTTGGTAATAGTGCACTATGAATTGTAAGTATTAGGTTTGTGCAACAGTGGGCAGCATTTGGTACAAAGGCACTTGTACTTTTATCATAAACCATTTTAAGTAGACATCTTCAACTGACTACTGTTGTGTAATACTACAGTAACTTCACTAAATCTTCTTAATAATTAAATCATGAGCCACCCTGACTTCCTCTTAATAGACACTAAGTTTAAATCCACAACAACAAAGGACTGAAGGAATAAAAATGTTCCATACCTGCTCAACCTCTCCGGGTATAATGGGCTGCGTCTGATAGCGGGCATTACTCCGACGTGCTCGAGTGTCTCTCTGTCGGTTATGGCTAGGCTGCTGGGTGAGTCTGTTGAAGATGGCCATTTTCTCTGCCAGGCTGAGGGTGGATTGGTCCGGCTCCTCCTGGATCTCTTCAGTCCTCTCTGGTTCTGCTATTTCTCTTGCTGGCTTCTTTACCAAAGAGCTGAAGAAGGATTGAAGCCAGGAAAGGCAATAATAAATAACGGCAACAGATAACAGTCACTAATTGTGTACCAAGAGCATCTACATGTTTCTTAACTGGCAGTTTTCTTTACATTTATTTTATAGAACACACATTAATAATTTTAGACAAAGTTATTCCTAGTGTGTTACTGTCTTCACATGACAAATCCATGCATATCTTTTTAATATGGAGCCCACATGCTTTTAGCAAGGACGGCTTCCTGTTCAAAGGACAACACTGGACCATTTATCCACATGACAGTATAAAAGGTCAGTTTGAATACTTTTCTTAGGTGGAGTGATTAATCAGTTTAATGGAAGAGCACATGGAGGTTAAAGTGGCATGTTTAGTGCAGTGGTTGCACTGGTAAGTAACACAGCAGAAGCATGCAGGACCATGAAAACCTGAGTCAGTATGGAGATGGAAAAGTGGGAAAGATAGACAATCTTTTACAAAGACCAATCTTAAAAAGATTTTTATTATATCACATACCAGTGTCCATATAATTCTGCTTAAAATACACTGATCACTGTAAAAATGACATTTAATGTACATCTAAAACAGACAGTCACCATATTTGCTCATTCCTTTTAACAGGGGTAGGAAACTCATGTTTGGTTGCATGAGTTTGTTTTCAAACCAAGCCAACATAAATACACTAACTTTTGACTAGTGTATTGTGTTGTGTGTAGTGTTTTGACTTACATGAACTACTGATTTCCAGCTGTAGTTCTACTTACTTGGTAAGGAAACTTACAGCCTTCGACTTTTTTATTTATTCAAGGTGTCCTGATACATTAGCAATACAAATAGTATTTAATTTTAACCAGAACGTGAAGAAACTGGGCAAAGATTACATTTAGTCACAAATGACCATTTTGAAGGGATCTTTAAGTAATCACTTTTCCTTTCTTTATTTGGAACTACCCAAATGGCTGCTGAGGGCGACTTTAATTCGAAGGCCTTTCTTCAGAGGGCTTCTTACTTTAAAATAGACCACCAGCCTCACTGGTCTTTTATTTGTCAGGTTCTCCACACTTGCCTCACACTGTGACACTTCCTTCAACTGCCACATGAGGGAGAGCTGCAACTAAACATTTCTGTGTACACTGTTACAGAGCAGTCTATTGTTTGTTTATTAGGATTTTAACATCATGTTTTACACTCTTTGGTTACGTTCATGACAGGAATGGTAGTTACTCGTTACACAAAGTTCATCAGTTCACAAGTTTAATGTCAAACAGTTATGGACAATCTTGTATCTCCAATTCACCTCACCCGCATGTCTTTGGACTGTGGGAGGAAACCAGAGCACCCAGAGGAAACCCACGCGGACACAGGGAGAACATGCAAGCTCCACACAGAAAGGACCTGGACCAACCCACCTGGGGATCGAACCCAGGACCTTCTTGCTGTGAGGCGACAGTACTACCCACTTAGCCACCGTGCCACCCCAAAGCAGTCTATTTAAATAACCTAAGCTCTTAAGACTTTAGGTAGTCTAGGTTACATCACAGGCCATGATCCCAACATTGTTGTTACACACACAGTAACAATAACTGCATGCTCAATGTAGCCATCTAGCATGTTAGTATCTGTAGCAGTGACCATGCCTGTCCAACAAACATGCTCACATGTTCATGTATGATACAGAATACCTGTGTTTGGTGACTGTGCTGTTCACTAGAGTGGGACTAGGAACACGTGCTACAGAGGAGTGAACAGACACAATCTGTGACAAAGGACCAGGGACACTTCGCATCAGTGGGAAAAGAGGAAAAAGACAGGGGGGAGAAATTCAGAGATAAAAATTATATTAGAGTTTTATATTATTATTACAAAAATTAATAATCCCCCCCCCCCCCCTCCAACCAGTTTTCATCAATATGTCCTTCATCTCATCAATAATAATTAATTTCTTTAGAAGACATCTAATTATATAAAACACTTTCAATACTAGAAATATGCACATTATCTGTAAAAGTCAGTGATGAAAGACTTGCGAGAGAGAGAGAGCGAGAGAGAGAAATAATTAGGCAGAGATATTCAGACTGTATGTGTGTGTGCGTGTGTCTCCTCACGTAGCAGCAATGACGACTTCCTCTGATGTAATAGGTTGTGTGCGGTAACGGTCCTGACCTCGTCTCATTCTGCGTTGTAAAGCAGAATTTTGACTTTGTGACTTCAAAGCTGATTCGTTCACGCTCTTCTCCAACTCCTAAAACACAACAAAGCTTTTAAATAAGTAAATAACTTTATGTATATTACATGCAACTCAAATAGGAAAACAAGTATTTTCTCTATTGAATTATGCAGCTACTGTTTCTTTTATAAATATCTGGGACAGAGTCACTAAAAAGGTACACACAATGTCTTTCAAATTTGTAGAAAAAGTGGTTATAAGCATAAAAAAGGATATGGTAAAAAAAAATTCTATTGGAAGAATACTGACTACAAAAATTATGATTATTATGAAAGATCTTCAAGTTTCCGCACTTATATTTAACTTATATTTTCGTTGGAAAAAGTGGGGGCCATCTGATTTCCACTTTTTTGGACTGTTCAAAGAAGCTTTAAGGGGAAGAAGATTTTCATGTGATGATGATGTGAAAGCAGTGGTGCATCAGTGGCTACACACTGAACCAAAAACATTTTTTGCTGATGGCACAATGATGAGAAAAATGCCTCAAAGTGACAATGTAGAAAAGTTGATGTCATTTGTTTTTGACATTATTAATAAATAGAGTTTAAAAAAGTGTGGAAACTTTTTGAAAAACCCTAATACTTTGTTGGGAACCTGTTTGCGATTTTAGCTTCAGGGCTACAGTAAAGCTAATTTTTCACTGTGTAACTGTTGTTTCTGCTGATTTTAGGTTGTCCTGCTACTTTAAGTGACAGTGTAATCTTGTGTGCCATGTCTGTGTCTTTATAAACATTTAAAACTTGTGGGTTACAAGAATCAATTGTAGGCAGGTAAGTTTAGGTGTTTCATGTGGCTCTGTAGCCTTTTTCAAGCAAGTTTCCAATCCCCTTAATACTTAAGACAGCTCCTTCACCTTCACCATAAGTGTCGCCTGTTGCATTTTCTTTCATTAAAACCATTTTGAATTTAAAAAATTTTTTTTTTTTAAACCACATTATTATTCGGGACTTCATTTATAATACAAAGTAAATATAAACCTTTTTTCCTTTTTACCAATTTTATTTTCCTAAAACGTGATTATTTTTATTAATACATACGTTTTGTCTATACTTACACAAGTGTTCATTAAACAATATACATGAATTAGAGGTATATTAAATAAGAAACAGGTGCTTGTCGTATGTTGAACACATTGGTGTCGTAGTGAGGAGCTGCAGGTTTAAGTTAGTGCTACAAAAATGTGTGCATACTTTACAGTGCGCACACACACGCACAAAAAACACACAGACATGCGTACACCCACCCTAAAAAGAGAGCGTTTTGCTGCAACACTCATCTTTGCTCTATCATCCAACTTCTCCTCATCCACTGGAAAAAAAAACACAGCAGGGAATAAAACACATATTTGTGAACATTATTCAGAAGGTCAATGCTTTACAGATAAAAATGTGGTACATGTGGAAAAAAAAAGTAAAAACAAAACATCATTGCTTTCTTATACCAATTTTGGGCAAACTATTTCTGTCGATAACAAGTGAAGTTGTGGGGCGAGACAGTGGCTATAAAACAGCATGCTACTGCGACTTAATTTGGACAGAATCTCAGACCAGCAGGTGGGATGATAATCATTCTTCACAGATGATGTCAGAAGTACATTATCAGACACAGCTCGGGGATATAGAAAAGTACGCATGGCTCAGCCTAAGTGCAGTTATACTGTAAAACAATGCCAAGTGGAACAAAACTAAAAGCTAAAAATATTTAGAAGCTAATTCTCAAACATGAATTAAAATTTATCAAATTTACCTACTGCTATATAAACTAGTCATATATCTAAATACTATACTACAATAATCGTAAATGTCTAATTTTACTTCAGGAATTTGTTTTGGAAACTTTTGTCTGTCCATATCTGCATAATCAGCTAGCCACTTTAAAATTTTAATAGTATTTTTTTTTCAGTAGGTTAACAATGTCATGAGCTTCTGCTTTATAGCCAGTAAACAGCTGTGTGTCTGTAATGGAGTCGAATGAGGTCACGCTACTGTGAGCCACCACAATAAACAGAAAGAACTAAAACAAAAGCTATTACATTTAAAAGTCCATATTAGGTTGTCTTAGTGTCTGAATAAGTAATTAGCTCAAGCTTTGTAAGTAACAAGTCTTAAACATGTACAAAAGGCCTTTAAATAGAATTTCCAATTTAGAGCTAGAAAAGGAAAAAAACAAACAAATGTATTTTAAAACATATTTATTGAGCAAAAAGTATTACCTTCAGTGATCTGAGATTCTGGGGCTGGACAACACCTGTAGAAAGCACAATCAAAATGACTTATCAAAGCACTAGAAGATTAAAGTGACTGAACATAAATAGTTAGCTCACAACTTATTTAATCAGAGACAAGATTAGTAATCCAGTGAGCAATCAGCAAGCTTTATACTGCAGAGATGAGGAAAAGGAGATGATTCCAAGCAGCAAATTATGTTAGGCTAGTTAAAACATTTTACTGTAATGTAAACAAATGAAAGAAAACTCTTAATTGGGAATTAACTTTTTAATCAACTAGTTAAAAGTAATAACTTAAAAGAAAAAGTAAACATCTGCAAATACTGTTTAGCCACAGTACCAAGTGTTTAATGCTGGCATTCTTTTTTGTTATCATGAAGATTTTATAAGCTGAGATATGGCTCATATAAATAGAGATCTATTTTTAGTTTGCTCTGCATCTGAAGTGTTCTATTCCTCCCAAGCAGAGCACTGATTATATAGAGGTGCTTACTGCCATTCATTTTAACACTAAGTGTATAAAATGTATGCGAAACAGCAGTTAACATGATGCCACCTGGTAACAAACTTCAACTGAACCAAGCAAATATGATAAAAGGTGAGATATATTAAAACCTAATTAAATATACAGTTTACATTTACAGCATTTAGCATTTAGACACTCATCCAAAGAGACTTGGAATTATGACTGAATAAGTTTAAGCAATAGAAGGTTAAGGGACTTGCTCAGAGGGCCCACCAGTGTCAGCATGGTGGGGCTGGAACCAGCAACCATCCAATTATTAGTCCAGTACCTTAGCTACCACTGCCTAGTCAAGTAAAAGCTAATAATAGACTGTTATAGCAGTCTTGGGATTTCAACAAAATGTACAATTTTTAATTTTCTGACTGAAAAAACTTTTGTCTCTAAAAAAAAACTTTTATAACATTTACATTTATTACATTTGTTTTGCATGCAGGTGGCGCAGAGGGATATTCCGCATGCACACCAGCGCCGAGATTCTGAACACCCCGGTTCGAGTCTCGGCTCTGCTACCGGTCACAAATTGGCCACTGTGTCTTCTGGGTTAGGGAAATGACCGGACTAAGTGGGTACGGTCTTTAAATGCTGTGCAAGGACCCTGGTTAGCAGATAGAGGCACCTGTGCAGTAGCACGGGCGTAAAGAAGGGGTCCGCTAGGATTGTGCATGCGTCGGATGGCAAGTGAGCAGAAAATATACCCTCTTCAAACGCAATCAGGGATCCCCAGCAGAGGAAGATGAATTGACTACACTAAATCGTGAGAAGAAGCGAGAAAATGCATAAATAAATAAATAAAATGTTTTGTTCTTTCACAGCAGCAATTAAGGCTATGACAATGTCAAGTCCAGGGTTTTTCCAAACTTTTTTTTTCAAGCGACCCGCATTTTGTCCACGATTTTTTTCTGCGACCCAGACAACAAAAGAAATATCTCTTACAATCTCTGTACAATAATCTCTGTACAATCTGTCCCACTGTGGTTTACAAGATGTAACATAAAGCCTCCACAAGGGGTGTTTGTGTGCAAGTTTATTTAATTATTATTTTTCTCTGAGAGCCATCCCAGGGTTTAAAAAACCCAGCTCTAGACTATTGACAGCATCGATGTTCCAGGAGGTTTGAATTACGGCAGACCTGTTTTTTGTGTTTTTTGGATTTCATCTGAATAGCTGTACAAATTTCCTCACAGCATAAGATGACAGTTTGGGTGGTAGTGTGAGTTTTGCAGTGATAGTGTGAGTTTTGCATTAGAACTCAAGGCGCACATCCACAGATCACCACTCAAAGCGTCAAACATCAACTGGTTCACTTATTTGAGCAAATAGTGGAAATATTATTTCCGTGCACTCCACTCTTAACCAGTCATGCATGATCAGCTTCTTCAAACACCCCACCTATCAGACTCTTGCCGCTCGGCAGAAGTGATTGGCTGAGTTCTAAACCTCTCAGAAGTTTTTCTACTTTTATTGGGAGATGTGTATCGCCGGGGGCGACGGGATGCTCTTTCACTTCTCCAGGGAACTTCTGAAACTGCAGGAATCACCTCAACCCTACCAGAACAGAACGTGGTGAGTACTTTGCTTTGGAAATAGAAAAAGAGGGAGGTGATTAAAAGAGAAATGTTTTATATTAACAAGAGATACAACACAATAATCAGTACACAAAGACAAACTTTTTGGAAGAAAGGAAGAACAAAAGAAGGAACAATTAATAATCCAGGCTACTTTGCAAGGTTAATTAGTTAATGACTCTACAAACTTATAAAGGAAGATACAAGGCGTGGTTAGAATTGATAAAGAATTATTATTTTTCTTTGTTTGGAATTAGTCAAAGGCATTAAACCCTGGTTACAGTTAGTCCAGACGGAAACATACGGTCTATCTTGAAGGAACCACATACTGTTCAGTTTTCTGGGAGTTTGTGGCACTTTCCAGGTAAGAGTGGCGTAGCTGGGCTACAGAAACCCTCAAGTCTACTGGCGAGTGATCTCTGTTGTCCCTGGAATTTTGAGGAATAGCCTCTCTTCTATGGGTTTCCTCTCTTTTGTGAACAGCCTCTTGCATAGGAACTCCAGATTCAGATTGGGGATTTGCAGAGTCTTGACTGTATCGACTAAGCTGCTGTTTGCTTGAATCCTGAGCCCATTTACCACTGGATGGTTGAGAAGAGCCTTGAGTGCTAGCATGAGATAGTTGATTGCCTGTCCCCTGGTGGTGATACCAGCCATTAGATGTCCTTTCTTGGACCTGCCTGGCTCTTGTCTGCATTTCTTCAGTAGCTTGAAGTCGAGAGACATGCTCTGCGTGCTCCTCTCTTCTTGAGCTACGTCCTTGCCTTCCTCTGGCGTGTCCTCCAAGGACTTCCTCTCTGCTGGGTGCAGTGTGACCTTGATGACGTGAGGCCATACCTGAGTCGACAGATCTTCCACGGTGGGAAGTGTCAACACTTCTTTCTCGTCTACGGACTTCAGAGGGCAAAACAGCTTTTTTGGTCCTCAGGAGTTCCTCTGCCACCTCCTGTTTCACATCCCTTTGACTCCTTGTTTCATCCACTCTTACTTCTGCTTGCTGCCAAGCCTGAAGACTAGGATCAGTACCCATGGATAGGTAGCCATAACAGCCAGGGTCGTGGTGCTCTGCTTGCCTAGGACGGGAGTGCTGGAAACTGGATGGACGATGATTGGAGGAGGGCTGTGCATCACAGTGGTACACAGCGGTGTCTGATGTGGAGCAGACCTCATGACCCTTGTGGGCTGGCTCATCACGAGTCAGTCTTTCCCTAGCTCTGATTCTTCAGAGGAAGAAAAAGGGAGTTAACAACAAGATAGAGGAAAAAATACACTGCATATGGGGGGTAAACATTGTTGGTCAGGGAGTAATTACATGGGAATTAACCTGGCTTCAAAAATGTCTTTGGATTAAAATCATATTCCAGTTATTCAGTTTTGGCCTGGTTAAGATAATGAAAATAATCTTTAGAAAACATTCAGATACTAATGTGGTGTCATCATCCCTGTGGTAGCAATAACAAGATAACAGCAATAACATGTTCAAGTTGAAGTAATCCAAAGACTGGAGCAAACAATACCCAAAGCTAAAATCAATGTGAACTCAGCGACAAATATTGCAACAGCAGCTCAAATTTAGACAACCATAGGCCACATAAATTACCACATTAAATGGACATTTATTATGTCCATAAATAAACTCTTAGCAACCTCACCCATTCCCTAGGGGCTACCAAACAATGCAGAGAACACAAATATTGCTTGTTAATAAGCAAAATGCTTCCAGCTTATGTTTCCCTTATGTACAATAATTGTGTGAATGTTGAGGGCTGATTATTACTCAACCTTATAAGAGAGATAAGATAAGATAAGATATCCATAATTACATAATGATAAGATATCATTATGTATGCTAGAGAACTTCAGAAGGGAGTGTTTCAGAATATTACTAATGGTATATTTGTGGTAGAGTTACTTATGCAGAAAAAATATGTAGAAGTCTATGACAAGCCTAGCTTATGCTTTTTTTCAGAAAAGCCACCCAAAACAAGAATGAAGAGACATGAAAAACATGATTTAATAGGCCAGTAGGAAGTTTTCAGCTATCCAACAAAAAGGACATGTAGTCACAAAAGGTAGAAACAGATAACAATCAAAAAGTTGATCAAAAAATTACAGTTACAAGTCCTGATAAAATACAGATGCAAGTCCTGAAACAAGATCCAACATCCTTGTATGATAAACTCTCTTAAAATGTCTTAGGGCTCCGAACCAATATTGTCCGATACTTTTAGAAGGTAATTTTAGGTGACTTTTAAAGACTTTACTGCTTTAAATAAATTGCAATTGCTTGTATTTAACGATCTTAAGAGTTTTTCCAAAGTAAATCTAAAATTACTAATAGATTTAAGTTAATCAAATCCAAATCTGCTAAAGAACACATTGTAATCAGGACAATACTCCAATAAAATACTCAGCTTGAATATAAACCTTTGAATATCATGGTTCTACACAGGGACTAATGACTAAGATGGAAGGTCAATAGAGAGAGAAGCGCATCCAAGTGATCAAGGTAGGCATTCTTAGCAAGTCAACCAAATAATTATTTTTCTTCCCTACTCATGCGCAAGAGAGCTCAGTAAAGTCAACTGACTCAAAGCAAGCAACGGAGATCAACAATGAAATTAAAATATTTAGTCTTAATTAATTTTCCTTACCTAGCTTTTACTAACACAGCGTAACACATTAAAGACCTTTTTAAGAGAAAAAAAGCCTGCATTTACTAATTAGTATATTTCTAAAACCAAGAACACAATCTGAAAAAAATACTTGAGTACTATAAAATTGACAGAATTGTCATAGTGTAAAACAAAGCATGTAAAAGCTGCCTGTTAAAACTAATTTATAACACACAGCTTCCAAAATAAAACCAAAGTAAGAAAGGAAGTGTAATCAATTCTTGTTGGGTAATTAAATGGTGGATTAAGATTATTATTTTTTGTGCAAAGGAAAACAATATGTTCACACATTAAGGGATTAGAAATGCCGATACCACATGTAGTGATGAGTAGAGAATATGGTGGAATGGTAGTTGTTAAATGAAAGGCTTATTGGAAATGAAGCAAAAACCCTTCTCTTTAAGCCTGACTTCAACTTTCAAATGCTAGAACTGGAAACAATGTTAAATGTTTTGTACAAATCTACTCATTTTATTTAGGCATGCCAAAATTCAGTCCCTGTAGGTTTGAGCAGTGCAATATGAGCCATTTTCCACTCATTATTGAATAATTCAAACACAAGCTCTTTTGTGTATATGAATTTTTTCAGGGTGTGATTTTTTTTTTATAAGAGAAGTAGGGCTGAAAGTTTCAAAGCATCAATATTCTTCCTGTTCTTCTTTTCATTGTCCAGGCTTTCACAGCCATAAACAACCACAGAAATGACCACAGTCTGGACAATTCTTATTTTTGCTTGGGAGCCTGTTTATCTGTTTAGAGAGACAAATCATTACATCTGAAGATCTTCTCCAGTTCATTCCTTCTTGTTCTGCCAACTACCAGTCTGTGTCGTATTTCCTGACTGCTGGATCTTTTACTGTTAGTAACTTATCCAAGTAGGCAAAAGTTGCCCAGAAACTACGGGGGTCATTTAATTTATGTGAATACCCCCAAAAACCTTGGTGAGGACTTGGGACTGTGACCTGCAAAACTGTTACAAATAGACAATGCAATGCTCATTTTGCTCATTAGTGTATACTTATCAGCATATACCCAAAACATCAGCGCAGTGACTTGTTAGGCAAAGCCTTTGAGGTAAGTTCAAATGGATTTTTTTGCAGACGGGGACAATTGTTAGTCAACACTGACTCAGAGTGGAATGAGGTGGATATTAAAAGGGGGTGTATCGACACAACCAGACTTCCCCAAAGGGAGGTACCTGGAGGGCCAGTTGATTGGGGAATTGGTGTCTCCTTCTGAATCTCTCTGGAGTGACCATTGGCTTGCTGGTTCACTAAACATACAGATTAGAGTGAATGAACCACTCATACAATATAGTACTCGGACATAGAACTGATCACACACTAGCTAGTGCATATCAAGCATGGCGGTGAAGGTTCCAAACCCTGACACTCTTTTAAAACCCATAAAACATACATTGAATAAAACACAGTCAGTAAGTCCTTGTACTTTGGGTCAAGCAATATGCATGCAGGAATGCGCATGTGTGTAGATGTAATGCAGTACAAAATGGCAAAATGTGTCACAAAAGCATTTATCAGTTTTGTATCAGAATTATATTTTTTCACAACTTAAATATAATGCCATGATCTTACAATATTTTTCTGTGATACTGATACTGTAAATATTTATTCTCATCAACCCACCCCTTAGTAAACTACGGTTGACATGACATGGAAGAGCTATAAAATTTAAGCTTCCTCTCTACTGATGCTGATTCCCACTTCTGATTGAGGTAAGCGAGACTGTCACACGCCCCCTCTGACAGCAGTAGCCAACTGCATCTTTTCACCTGTACAAGGCAAGTTTATATGCGGCTCAGCTTTGTGTACGGAGAGCCACACCCTGTCCACATTATTCCTCGACTCTGTGCAGGTGCCATCAACCAGCCAGCAGAGGTCATAGTTGCATCAGTTATGAGGTCCCTATCTGGCTTCCCACCCAGTATGAACGACAAACCAATCGTTGTTCACCGGATGGCAGAGCCAAGTTTTAAACCGGCGAGTTTCAAACCGACATGTGCTGGCGTGTTTTACTGCTGTGCCAGCTGAGCGGCTGAAAATCAATTTTAGAATTTTTAAATCGAAGTGTTACCAATCAATAAACTTAAATACACATAATTCACACACAAAACATTTGTTTTATTATTATTTTGTTTTAAATCATGGCCTCAGAAGTTACGCACCAATAATAAAATGACATGGCATAAGTCGGTTGTTTTTTAATGGTGTTTTTAGTTCTGCAGTTCTTTAATGCATTGAATGCTAAAAATTTCAGATTTAATTCAAATTGTTAAAAATGTATCCTAAAATATCAGATTTTGTTGTAATGTTATTGTTTTTTTTTTTTACCTTACCATTGTTTTGATACCTTAGCTGAAGAAAAAATATTTTATATGGCATAGTATTTATATCTTTCAAATATCTTTCATATAGAAAGCAATACTTGTTCACTGAAGTGTGGTATTTTAAAAACAACAATAGCACACCTAAATAGGTCAACTGTGATGAGAATGCTAAAAAATTACAAACTTACCCTTGTCTCTGGAGAACGTTAAGAGCCTGTTGCTCAATGAACAGATCTCCTGGAGAAGCCGCTTGCTTTGCAGGTCGACCCGCTTTCGGAGATCCAATAACTTCCTGTTCCCTTGACGCTCTGGACACTCCAGTAGTGTCTATGTAAGGTGCAGATGGGTCAGGAGCTGTTCCGTCTCCATGCGTTCTTCCTGTGTCCTGTACCCTCTTCTGGTTTTCCAAATTCATCCTCCTCTCATGTTCAGAGAATGAATCAGCCTGCTCTCGGCTAGACTCTTGCTCGGTGCTGGCCTGAGAGGGCATTTTTCCTGCCTGGGCATGTGAGGTTTGGGCATTATGCTCCAATTCCTCAGCTTGCCGTCTGTGCTGGCGCTCCGAGCCCTCAGGCTCCCTTCGCATTCGAGAGTGGTGGCCGGCATAGTCCTTATCTGCCTCTTCGTCCATCAAGATGCGGTAGCGCTCACAGAGCTGGCGACGGCGTTCAGCCTTGTAGCGGGCAATGCGCTCAGCTTTAGACTCATGCTCGACTGTTACAGAAGAGCTGGGGTGGTAGGCAGGTTCAATCTGAGCCATGTGCATTTCAAGCCGACTTCGGTGCATGGATTCATCCTCTGAACTTCTGGGGTACGAAATTCCAGTCTCATCTTTAGCAAAGTGCTGAACAGGAACTGAAAGGATAAAGTGAAATACAAAATTGTTTTACTAAAAAAATACATTATGAAAACTGAGTAAATAGTTTTTAGCTTTGCACACTTGGTTACTGTTGCTACTGTATATCAAACAAAGCTTTCTATCACTGAATACAAACCAAGTTTTTGGTGGGGAGGCAAAAAGCCAAAGAACAACACCCAAGTCATCAAGGCACTATTTTGTTAGAGCCTTCCACTGCACAACATCCTAATGATAGAACAAAATAATATGGACACCCTTTCTATTTAATAAGTTCAGGCATTTAAGCCATTATAATCACTAATGAGTGTATAAAATCAATTCTATAAAGTAAATTATTTGCTGCGTGAGTTTCCTTCGGGAGCTCCGGTTTCCTCCCACAGTCCAAAGACATGCAAGTGAAATAAATTTGCGATACAAAACGGTCAATGACTGTGTTTGACATTAAAGACTAGAACTGATGAATATTGTGTACCTAGTAACTTATGTCATGTCATGAATGTAACCAAATTGTGTAAAACATGACGTTAAAATCCTAAAAAATAAATAAACAATTTTAAGTAAGGCCTTTTTTGGGTTACAGCTATGGTTTTTGGCCATGATCTCTGCAGCCGTGTCAGTGTTTGATTGTTTGTGTAGTAGGATTTTAACGTCATGTTTTACACTTTGGTTACATTCATGACAGGAACGGTAGTTACTCGTTACACAAGGTTTATCAGTTCACAAGGTTATATCGAACACAGTCATGGACAATTTAGTGTTTCCAATTCCCCTCACTTGCATGTCTTTGGATTGTGGGAGGAAACTGGAGCACCCGGAGGAAACCCACACGGACACGAGGAGAACATGCAAACTTCACACAGAAAGGACCCAGACCACCCCACCTGGGGATCAAACCCAGGCAGCCGTGTCAGTGCAGCATTCAACAAGATTCTTGTACGAAAATTGTTGGATGAGAGATAAAAGTCTACAGTCTACAGTAAAAATATCGTGGTCAGATTGGTAGACGTTATACCGTTGATATACTGTACATAAAATGATTAGCACAGATTCATCTGACACCAACTGAATGGCAAAGAAGCTTCTTGTGCAGCTAGTTGTGACAGTCAGTGTTGTCAGAGAGTGGGATGGTTTCCACTTTATCCACTAAGTGTAGGCCACACAGCCTAACTACAATGTTCAGGCAAGTGGGTTTAATTAGCTGCTCTCCAATACTGTGCAGCTTTTTAGCCTTGACTATTAATAGCGAACACTCAAACGACGCCCCCGTAGCTCTGTATAAATTACAACCTGCTCTTTCTAAAGCTTTTCTAATGTCTGTGGATCTTTTTAACAGTGCCAACTGATTTTTCCTCTCAAAAAATGTATGACCTTCACCAAGAGTCTCCTGGTGTTTTGTTTCTTGATATCGTCTCTTTTTGCTTGGCTTTATACTGTCATTGGCTAGCTTCTCGCCACAAATAACACATTCTGACCAAGTTCTGTCCTATCCTTTAGTAACGCCAACGTTAAAATAACAAGATATAGCCGTTCCCCTTAGTTTCCAAATGTTCAAAACGTTTAATGAATAAAAAGGTCATGTGACAATAGTAAACCTGCCACTTTACAAACTCTGTGTTGCAGATTTCAACTTCTAAAGCTGGCCATTAAAAATAACCTGACAGTAAAATTGTAAGACTGACATTCCTTTTAGAGCCTATTAATTCCAAACTATTTTAACTGCTGACAAATAAAAACATGGCAGAATTACTACCTAGTAACAATATGACACTAGTAGCAGAAGGGAAGAAAATATCTGCTGTAGTAGCTCCTCTAGCAACCACTAGAGCTGAAATTCAATCCTAAACACTCCATACACCAGCTTATTGATAGTACATGGTTTTTAGTTACATTTGCTAAGTTATAATTGGTAAACCCTAGTTTGGGCGAGAGGTTTAGTGAAGGGTCAATAATGCTGAATGCATTTGTAAAAATAACAGCATCAGTCACTTCTGATCCCTGATTAATAACAGCGAATAATAATGTTTTTAACAAAAATAAGCATATATATGTAACCTGTGCAGGGGTCACAAGAGTCTGCTGCACGAGTGTATCTGGGGGTATCTTCTTCCAGCAGCCGATTGGTCAGACCAGCATTTGGAAGGGAGAGCTGAATGTCACTGTCTATTCCTTCCAGCCGGCGAGCAATTCGTTCTTTCCTAAAAGCCAGACAACAGATGAATATAACAGATCACTGACATAAAAAGATCACTGCGTAAATACAGCCAGACATATTGTAAATGCTTCAGTGTTTTAAACACGCAACCCTGATTGTAAAGTAAAATGCTTGAGGTAATTTCTCACCTGTTCATGGCCCAGCAGTCACTCTGACTCGTGTTTATGTGCTCAAACCGTTTCCTTAACTCTGAGACTGCAAATGAACAAAAGAAATGTAATTAAATATAATCATTTATTCTTGCATGGTATTATATTTGTTTACCCAAATCTGTTGCGTTCAAATGCAAATAAGAAAATCTTGTTCATGACCATACTTCACTTTCTACTCAAATGAGAGTAAATTAAAATAAATTCTTTATTACACTTAAGTACATGTTTTATTACACTTTAAGTACAGTTCAGAAGCAATACTAAGTTTTTTCCGGGCTTTCACAGAGTCACAGCAGCTAAAATGAGCTTAAAAGAAGTACAAAAGTGCCATCTAATTTGTAATAAATCCATAAAACGCAAATTTAGCAAAGAGCCTACTGGCTGGCATTAGACTGGTGGAAGTGAGACAGCTGTTAAGTACTTCCTTCCACAGATAAACAATTACAGATAGAAATGGTTCAGGTTACTTCTGGAAATCTGGTTGTACAGTTATAAAAATGTAACCTTCACTATGTTCAAAGGTATGGTCACCTGACCATAAGCTTTTAGCACATCAGTTAAAAAAAATCAGCTCCATGGCTATGGTTTCTTATCAGTACAACCACATCTCAAAAGTCAGTAGGTAGACCAAAAGCAAATTAACTTCATTGTTTTTTGGATATAAACTTATAAGCCTAAATAATACGACCGCCTCTCAGAAAGGTGCCATACCTATATAGTAACAATTGTGCATGTCACAGTCAGGGATATTCTAAATGTTGGCCTGATGGTAATTAATGGTAGAAAACATGATGCATTCAGCAGATATTAGCAGGAATAAAGATCTGAGTGACTTTATGGGCCAAATTATGGCCGGTTGCCAGTGTTTAAGTGTCTCAGAAAAAGCAAGTAGTGCTCACAGGGAACTGTGGTGAGAACCCACGAGCAGTGGTCAGAGAAAGCACAAGTCACGAACCATCGACAGTTTATTGGGCAGCCAAAACTCACTGATGCCAGAGAACATGAATATAGTGCGTCATAATGTATGGCAATCAATGAATCAACAGAAGGGCTAATGTGGCTCCAATTTTAGATGAGATGAGATGAAAACGTCATAACATACAGTCATAACATACAGTCATAACATGGTACTGCATATTGGCCAGTAAAAGTACCCAAGCTAACTCGGGTCCACCATTAAATGCACCTACAATGGGCATGCAGGCTTTACAGGGGAGCCATGGAAGATGTCAATTGGCAGACAGATCCTGTTTTCTGCAAGATCATGTGGACGTGCAGGTAATGTTCTGTGAAGATGCTCTTTGAAGTCTATGCCTCAGTCCTATTTATTTAAAGTATCCTCCAGGCCACCCAAAGAGGATGGGTCCCTGCTGAGTCAGGTTCCTCTCAAGGTTTCTTCCTGTAATTTTAAGGGAGTTTTTCCTTGCCACTGTCGCCCTCGGCTTGCTCAGTAGGGGTTTTTGGTCTGTTGGTCCTGGATTCTGTAAAGTTGCTTCAATGTCCATTGATAAAGAAAAACAGCTCTGAACCACTCAAGTCAAGTCAAATTTATTTATATAGTGCTTTTTACAATGTATATGCTTAGTCTAAATTTAATGGCTGCAACATGTTCCAAAATGGTAGAACAGGGGCATGTTTACCACTGTGTTTACCACTATTACATTCACTTTCTAAAACAAACCGCTCAGGTGGCGCAGCGGTAAAAAGAAACGCGCTGCAACCAGGGCTGGATTCTGAAAGCGTGGTATCGAATCCAGCCTTGCTTTACCGGTTCGAAGCTGAGTGGCTATATGAGCAACGATTGGCCGGTTGCTCATGTGGGGGGTGGGACAAAGAACCGGATGTGGGTCTCTCCCTGTCAGAATGCGATTGCGTTCTCTGCCGGCTGATTGGAGGCGCTTACACAGAGATGGGAGAGGGTGCGCTTAGGGTGTGTCTCTCCGCATGCAACGCTAGGTGGCGCCAAAACTCGTCAATGTGTGGGTGGCAAAGATGCATCTGGCTGCTGCTCGTGTTTCGGAGGGGATACGGGTTAGCTTCAATCACCTCCGTCAGGGCAGGGTTCGGCATAGACAGAGAGGAAGCACGATGCTAATTGAACAATTGGATGCGCTAAAAGGGGAAAAAAAACCTTTCTAAAACAAGCAGTGATTTCAAAGTTGCCCACATACAAAAATCCTCAATTTTGTCCATGACTAGGTGTATTTATTCCAAAAAAATTTTTTTTTTTTGAAAGGTTATGAATTACAGATGAGCTTAAACGTAGCGTTTCTGGATGTTGTTGATATATGGCTTCCACTTTAAGTCTTACATTAGCAGATGTCGTAACTAACTGTGTTTACTGACAAGGGATTCATGATGGATACCCAAGACAAAGTGGTTATCTTTATTAAAGAAGTATGTTGGTTTTTAGGGCAGTGCTGTATGAGCATCAGTTTAAAAATTTGTATCACTTGGATCACTCGGGATGTACTTTGGCAAGTGGGTTTGTATTAATTCATTGATCACTATTATATACAAAATCACACTTTTTAATGAACTGGTATTAGATAATGTGATGTGCTATTGCTGCTATATTATTTCTGTGTTTTTAACTTTTATTTAAAAAAAAGAAATACTTCTAAACAAATGAAAAAAAGAAATACTTCAAAAAAATGTGTCAAAATGTGTCAAACTAACATGTTATTTTATCCATCACACTAGGTAAGTGTCTCAGCAAGAGATAAACCAACTGCTAAGCCAAAAATAAAACCTCTTAACAAATCCACTTAAATTCTCAAGCTCATGATGTAACTGTAAAGTTTTAACAATAGGACAAAGTAGCATTTAAATACAAAGGATAAACACCAAGGATTCTCATGTTCTGCAACTGCATTTTAATTTTTTTTTTTTTTAATCTTAAGCTATTTTACCCTTAAAGCCACCACGCAAATATAACAAATTAGCTCTTACCTGATGGTGGGTGACCCTGTGACAAATCCTGTTCTACCATTGTTATTACAGGCAGTATTAGATACCATAGCTCACATTGTTATTAGCCTTTTCTAAACTCAAAATGAGCAATTTCAAAGCTTGTGCAAAAGAACAGGTGGCTACCCACAGACCAAAAATAGGCCATCAGTCTCAATGGAGCTCAACCCCTGACCCTAACCCAACCCAGTAAAACCTCTAAAAACACTCAGAGAAAAAAAAATACACAATAATATTAAGCCTAAATGTACAAAGTATAGGTTTTATCAGTTTTGCGCCAAACATTTGCAAATTTATTTATATATTTATTGTAATCAGTGTTCAGTAATTTAAATAACTTACTAGGCAAGTGTACTTACTTCGGCTTATGTGTAGCAGCAACATTCCAATAACAGTCGTATTAAGGTGTAAATAACTGCTGTAGCATAATTCTACACAAGGACTTGTAATTGTACGTTTCCTTTAAAAGTGTGCTTGCATTGCAATTTATTTGGTCCAGGATAACTTAAACTACTTATTCTGGATATCCAGTGACATTAGAATAGAATTTATATTGTCAAATAGAATCTTTATTGTCATTAGTCTAAGTGCGTAATGTCCCTGGCTACAGTATTTCTTTTTTTATTGTATTCTATTATTTTGCTCCTTATCCGAGTCTGTTAGAACTTGTTAATCCTGGATGGGTCAGGGTTGTTTACCAAGTTTTGGACCATCTTATAGGTTTCTTTTGAATGAGTTTAGTTGTGGATTATGTGATGTGTAAATGTGATCTATAATCAATGCCTAGCATAAAGTAATGTGGTACTGAATTTGTCATGTTACTTTTGATTTAATGCTGGTGGAAAATAGGATGTTGTGACTTATTGATGTCTGTACTGTGAAAAGGCCATTAAACACAAGTAAGTACGTGTCATAAAACTGTTAAGCAGCAATGACTAAAAGACTTTTCACCAAAAGGCTGATCTGAAAGTAAAGAAGTAAATAAGCAATAAATTCATTACATTTGCTTAATCAATAAAATAAATCAAAGTTTTTTTTCTACAGTTTTGCAAAACGTTCCCCCAAAGCCGACCTGACGTTAGAATTGTGCAAGCAATCAGTGGTGTGGAAGAAACTGGTCTATGAAAATGATCTGCTTTGATAAAAGTCTTCCCAAAATAAGCCCAGAACGAATACCTAATACAGACCCTTACATATGTACTTAAACTGTACATCACTAACCTTTTTAAGCAATGAAATAAATATGTACTCACCTTTGGGTAAACTAGCAAGAGCATCCACAGGCTTGTTGTTCTGTGCTACCTCTTCTTTTTCTTCAAATGAAAACTGTTTATGGAAACTACAGAAATAGAAAAATAATGGCTTAAAAATTATGGAGCATCAAAAGAGCTAGAAAATAATTTATATTTAAAAAGGCTAGTTTGGGTTTAGCTGCACAAAGAAATTGCAGCCACCATGACTTGGCAATTATTCTGTTTTTAATAACAGAGAATTTTATACTGCAAAAAGCTATTTTAAACCACTTAAGTTCACTGAAAGTACCACAAAGACATAAAAAAGTTCTTGAACACAAATTAGGTTACTAAAATGCTGCACTGTGCAGGATATCACAATGAAAAATAAAACATGGCAATGCAGTACACCCTTCTTTATGAGCTTCCAAAGTTACTACATAAAACTGGAGAGTGAGAAAAATGACATGACAATACAATTTGCAAACACAAAGTCTATGTTTATTTATGCTTCATTTGAGCTTTAGCCACTAGTTTAGTTGAAAACCTACTTTAAATACATGCTGATAACACAGATGAATAAAGTAGAGATAAAGAAGTACTTTACAACAAAAAGATCAATATATTTCAGCAGTTATTTATAGCAATGACTGACAAGATACCTAAAAACACAGACCACTGTGTTTTATCTAATCTGGCTGAAACCAAGCAAACAAATCAATTCTTTCATCATCGCCACTTAACAAAAACCATATGCATAATACAACAGCAATATTGGTCCTTGTTTTAAGAATGTACTGTATGTTACTTTAGTCAATATTAAAATATTATCTGTTCCAAAAGCTTACTAACACACTGTTTATTAATTGAATAAATTTGCTCTGGTATAGTTCCCTCCACCTGAATAATAACAGCAACTGAAAACAAAGCACACTGTAAAAACTTCATTATGTGTGTTACTTTGGTGTTGTTATTGACAGGAATTTTAGGAATGTCTCTGCTTCTGTGTTGTTGAACAGTTCCCTAATGGTCTTTGCTGTTAAGCACTGTTGTCTTCACGGTCATAATGACACATTCTAGTATAAAGTCTTTTATTGTATTGAGTTTGGCATTCTGCACAATATGGAGCAGCTTTACCTTTTGTCAAAAACTGATGTCAAAAACTAAATCTTTATGATTTTACTAGACAGGTGGGGAGCAATGAAAAATAATAATCTAGATATGCCATAATTATTGGCACTCCTATAAGTTCTTATGAGTCAAATCTACAAACCCTATTTCCAAAGAAACTGTGTATAAATATAAAGTGATACAGGCCTACTTTTGTTATTCGTAGAAGGTAGCTGGGCTGCACAAATTAGGAAATGGCTACAAGCAAACAAACAGTTAGAAATGTGTATTTTAAAGCTAATGGAGATATTAAGAATCAGTCAGGTAGAGATGTATATCTTTATTGATGGTTTGAGAGGCCAGAAAATTGAAAAAGGGTCACAGCTGGGAAATTACAGACATTAATTAGGTGTTTGGGACAAACATCTAAGTATTAGTTGTCATCAACATAACCAGAAGTTGTTTAAGAAAATGATCAGAAGCTGTCAAGAACATCTGCTGTCAAGAACCAACAAACTCAAGAGCCTACAGTTTGCCAGCAGTTACTGCAACTTTCATTGGGACTGGGATCTATGGTCAGATAAGACCAAAATAGAGCTTCTCGTCAACAAACACCAGAGGTCTGTTTGGTACAGACACAAAAATAACCAAGAATATTACATCTTCCCTAGTGTGTCACATGGTGGTGGACTACATGGCTGGACAACTTGTTTGGATACATGGTGTCAGGGCAATCATCAAGTACCAATCAAGATCTGGGATTTGGAAGCCTAAACTAGGCTGTGTATGGATCCTCCAGCATGACTATACTATTGCCATGGCCATAACATGACTCTGAACTTCATAGAATGACTGTGTGATAAGCTGTAGAGAAACATTGACTAGAAATATGAAGGATCTGGAGAGATTCTGTATGGTAGAATAGTCTCGCATCCTTTCCCATGTGTTCTCCAGTCTCATCAATCATTATAGTAGAAAGCTCCATGATGTTATTATAGCACAAAGTATTAAATGAAGAGGATGCAATAACAGAGTTTGTGTGTGTGGCACATACATTTAAGAACAAGGTACTTCTGCATTTGTATCATGATAGCTGTGTAGATTAAATCCATCTCGAAGAATTTACCTTAATGAATTGCCAGATGCTAGAATTGCTATTCATATTTTGATTTTAGCAAGAAGTTCTTACATTCATTTCCATGACAAAGAGAAAACAAAGCAAAAAGCATTTACCTGAGAGCCCTCCGCTGTAGTTTGGGTCTGGTGACTTTAAGAGCCTCTCCTGTGATGCCTGGGAACAGGAAGAAAGATCTTTTTAATTTACAGTTAGTGTTGAGAGGATGATAAAGGCACAGATGTAAAGATTGTACTTTCATAGCTGTATGAACCAAAAACCAGAGGTGGAAAGCAAAAAATTACAGTTACTGTAATTGAGTAGTTTTTTTGTGTACTTTTTAAAGTAGATTTTACAAACAGTAATTTTAGTTTTACTTAAGTATGTTTTGTATTAAGAATTGTAATTCGCTAAATTTTAAATAACATCCGTTACTGAGTAAAAAACTGCTGCAGTGAATTCTGCGATGGAAAATAAACTGGTGCTAAAATAAAGGAGCTGTAATCTAGGTATAGAGTAGGGAGGGGCGATTTTTAAAAGTTTACCATGTTTGGAGTTTGATGTTTCGTTATTTGACAACATAGTCTGATGTTAAAGAATGGCAAAGTTTTGTCTTACATCTTGAAGGTTTTCTTTGGGTCATTTAGTCACAACACCTGTAACCGTAACTTGTTTTGAGTTATGGATTTGCAGTATGACTGTTTGGTATTTGTTGGTGATGAAAAGAAGGCTGGTCTATAGAATCCACAATTAATGCCAACTTCAGTGGTTATACAGTTTGAAAAAGTTTTATGGGATGGTCTGTACTAAAATGACACATTAGACATCCCTAAATGTTTTAAATGTTGTATCAGCATGTTTTTTTCTATTATATTTTAATTAAAAACAACTATTGTGAGATTTATATCCACTTGTCCTGTTTGCATTACACAGAAGAGACATCCTTCTCCTGTTAAAAAAGTAACTAAGTTTAACTAAGTAACGTTTACTCTGAGTACATTTTAAATGAGTTACTTTTTACTTGAGTAGATTTTTAGACTAGTAATTTTACTTGTACTTAAGTAAAAATTCATTAAAGTAATAGTACTTTTACTTGAGTACAATATTTTAGTACTCTTTCCACCTCTGCCAAAAACACAAAAAAAAAAATTAGACTAGAACTAGCACTGTGATTGCATTCTTCACACACATTTCGATATAATTGTTAATACCTTTTCCTATTTATTCATGTACAATGGAACTCAGCAGTCTAATGTCTTTGCTGGCTGTGTCTGTGGAAGGTGCAACATGTTTCATAATTAGGGCTATACTAAATTCACGGGAAAATGTGATTAAGGACCTCGTTTTATAAAAAAAAAAAAAAAAAAAAAAAAAAAAAAAAAAAAATCCGACAGATTTTTTTAAGAAAAGACCCACATTTCACAGCAGTTATTAAAAAAACACTCATAAATGAAATGATAGAATAAATAGAAGCTACAATACACAAGCAAAGCCTACCTTAACAGGTGAAAATAAACTAGAACATTCAGCGACTGTCTCAAATACAAAAATACTCGTCCGAAAAAAACATACCCCCCTTTTGTGTCCACAGAGTTTTCCAAACTCAGTTACAGCAGTGTTAAAAAAAATAGCAGTGATTTTAAAAAAGTGAATAAAGCACAAAATCATTATAATAACTTTTATTTCCATAAATGCAAATGCACTGAAAATACTACACTTTCAATTCTAAATCAAAACATTAACAAAATTTTGCCAGTTTGTGTTCATCCTTTACAGAAAGTTAAGAAAAATGAATATTAGGCTGTTCAAAAAAAAATAGCAGTGCCAGCATTTTTCATTAAAAACTCAAAAAAATTATCTATAACATGAAATTTTTTTTGAGGTTTTACTTTACTTTAAATTACTGAACTAATATTTAGTGGCAAAACAATTGTTTCTGAGATCTGTGTTGCATGGAGTCGACCAACTTCTGGCACCTCTGAACAGGTATTCCAGTCCAGGATGATTAGACTACATTCCACAGTTCTTCTGCAATTTTGGGTTTTGCCTTAAAAAAACACGCTTCAGATTTCAGCCCACAAGTTCTCTATGGGATTGAAGTCAGGGGATTGAGCTGGCCACTCTATTACCTCAGTCTTGTTTGTCTGTAACCAAGATGTTTTGGGTCATTGTCATGTTGAAACACCCATTTTAAGGACATTTCTTCTTCGACATAGGGCAACATGATCTTAAGTATTCTGATATATTTAAACTGATCCATGATCCCTCGTATGCGATAAATAGGCATAACACCATGTTATGAGAAACATCCCCATATCATCATTTTGTACCACCATGCTTTACTGTCTTCACAGTGAACTTTGGCTTGAATTCAGTGCTCGATGGTCGTCTGACATACTGTCTACAGCCACTAGACCCAAAAAGAACAATTTTGCTTTCACCAGTCCACAAAATGTTGAGCCATTTCTCTTTGGACCAGTCAATGTGTTCTTGGCAAATGTTAACCCATTCAGGACTTGTCTTTTTCTTAACAACGGGACTTTGCAAGGAGTTCTTGCTGGTGAATTGGCTTCACTTAATCATCTTCTGTACTCACTGGTAACTTCAGATGTTCCTTGATCTTTCTGGAGGTGATCATTGGCTGAGTATTTGCCATTTTGGCTATTCTTCGATCCATTCGAACAGTAGTTCCACGCTTCCTTCTGCATCTTTCAGATTTTGGTTGTCACTTCAAGGCATTTGAGATCATTTTAGCTGAGCAGCCAATAATTTGCTGCACTTCTCTGTATGTTTTTCCCTCTACTATCAACTTTTTAATCAAAGTATGCTGTTCATCAGAACAATGTCTGGAACAACCCATTTTACCTAGTATTTCAGAAGGAAATGTGCTATGACCAAGCTGTGCAACATTTGCCACCATCCTAAATTAAATAAGGGCCAAATTTGACACACGTTCTTCTGCAGAATGAATGATTTCACCAATTGTACTCCTCACTGCTATTATTTTGAACAAGCCCCTTTCAATCAATGCTTCAATTACTCAGAATGAGTGGCATGCATGTCCTAATTGTTGGGTTTGTTTTGTTTTCATTACTCTACTACACTTTTAAGTAAATTATTTGCTATGTAGAAATATCACTTCTACTAAAAACAGTGATTTATCAGGTTAATGGTGTTGGACTGCTATTTTTTTGAACACCACTGTACATGGGTAGTGTTTTTAACTGCTTTACACATTGACATCCTGGACATTTTGACTAACCGATTGCTAACTGAATTGCCGTAGGACTGCTAGTGTAACAGACTTTTCGGTGCTGTAGTGTGCTGACAATGTTTGATTTATGTGTTTACGTATTGAGTGTATTTAGTCCCTTTGGGGATTTCATAATCAGTGGAAAAGTGTGCTTCTCTACACATTATCATCTCTGTGCTGCGCCTCAAAAGAACAAGCCGGTAAAGTATGATTCTCTCAATAGTTTGTCTATGCACAGTTTTTCTAACTTTATAAACTCAGCAAACTCTAAAGATGCACTTGAACACTATGCAAATGAAAAACGTTAAATTGCTAAACACAAACCCTAAATTTTGAATTTCACAGCAAATTGCATATTGCATGAGACACGATTTTCACGGCCGTGAATTCGGTAGATCCTTACTTATAATGTTTATCAGCACAATGTTCTCATTTAATTCAACTGCAACACTATTTTAACACTGCTGTCACACTTTAACAAAGTTGGAATGAACTACATTTATAAGAACTGTTATGAGACACTTGTACATGTACAGTTTAACAGTGTTTGGTTTCAATATCAATGTTTTAATAATATAAAATATTTTAATGTATTAAATGAGTTTAGCAAATGCTGCAGGGGTTACATGAATGCATTAAAGTCTGCAGTAACTGCACATTCATTACAGGTGTGGTAGATGTGATGATAGTATGTTGACAAAATGCTGCTATGTTCTTTTAGCACTCCACATTTTTTCTCATTAGAAATTTAACAGGCATTCTTAATGCACTCCACATGTTACACTGACTCTATGGAATCTGACCACCTCAGCTGAAAAGTGAAGTTTACAATAAATGTGCATTACATGCAAAAAAAAAGAAATAAAAACACCAGGAGAGGTACTGAATATGTTAGCTACAACTGGAAGAAATTAGCTATGTCAGAACTATAAAATAATTCAAATAATAATCAAGACTATTTTGTTCTTGTCATCATTCAGGCCTTCCTGTGCTAATTGGTTAAACTCTGTGTACAATGCTTATTCATCCTACAGTATGTAATGTGAATAAACTCCAGATTCTGTGCAGCAGAGCTTCATGTAAATGTGCACCCCGATAGAACTGTACCCAATTCAGCTTTAATTAGCTATCTTCCATGGCACCCATTTAAAATAAGTTAGGCCAGCTAGCTTTTCTAATCTATCTAATCTAATCTAATCTAGCGGGTAGCGCTGTCACCTCACAGCAAGAGGCGACAGGTTGATCGCTCAACCTGGGTTCAATTCCCAGATGGAGTGATCTGGTTCCTTTCTGTGTGTCCACCTGGGTTTCCTCCTAGAGCTCTGGTTTTCTTGCACAGTGTGTGTGTGTGTGTGTGTGTGTGTGTGTGTGTGTGTGTGTGTGTGTGTGTGTGTGTGTGTGAGAGAGAGAGAGAGGGAGAGAAAGAATGTGTTTTCCCTGTAATGGACTGGCGACATGTCCAGGGTGTTTTCTACTTCGCCTAATAAATTGCACCCACCGTGACCCTGATCAGGATAAAGTAGGGGTAAAACAGACAACGAATGAATGAATAATTCATTATAGACAAGCACATAAGATTATGTAAATACTAGCTAATAAATGTACAAATTGTACAACCTCGAGTAAGATACACAAAACAATAATGTTACTTTTAAAGTGGAAATATTACTTCTAATATAACTATCACACAATTACAATATCACAAAACTTCTGAACTCCAAGGTTTTCATAAGAATGGGTGTGTCAGTGTTACAACTCCCTCACCCTTTACAAACATAATCTGAGATAGCTAATTATTGATTGAGAGCTCCGAATCATCTCTTAGGACCCTGTTACGTTTTGGTATTGAGTGTTTTCACAGCTGGAATGAGTATCCGCCCAAAAAAATTCCACACTGCCTAGAAATCTCTTTTTACTTCCCAAAGCACAGCAGCAGCTGATCGGACAAGAGGGATCGAGTGACAGGAGGGAAAAAACAAACAGAAATGAGAAAAGTGTGTTAATACTCTTAAGTGTGTTAAGAACTTTTAAATAACATTGCTGTTTGTTTGTTTTTTTTACCTGGCCTAAAGACTGTGGCTATTTAAAGCAGTGTGCTTTGAGGTATTTTTATTTATTTATTTTTTAAGTTAGTCTTTAAATTGGCATCGTCAGCCTTTTTGTATTGTGGGTGGAAACAGTGCCAACATACTGTAACTCGTGTCAGACTGTATATAATAAAAAACACTTTGCAGTTCTCAATACTAACAGTAGTTCCACAAATTGTATTTATGTATTTTATGTATTTATTTACATGTTTGCACCGTGCTTACACAGTGGTTATATTCACAGCAGGAAAGGTAGATCAATTCTCCTATTTCAGTTTATAGTCCATGTCAAGTGTTCTTTAGATGCCATCTTTTAGACCATTTTCTTCCAATTTGGTTTGATTAGCAAATCCTAAGACTATAAGTAAATTCTATTTATTCATTCAGTTAGTATATGTTTGATTGAAATGGGTATATGGCATGTATCACAGAGCCACAAAAGTTCTGTGGATTTTCAAGTGCTAAGAGTCCAAATCATAGCATGTAGTGTCCGTCAGCCTCAAATCCTTAAAGTGTTTTAAATATATTACAAAGATACATGAGGTATATTAAAACCCCAAAAGTGGGTTGCATGTAATACATATGTTTGTCACTCAAAAAGTTTAACTTTTAATAAGTTCACAGAACTTTTTAATGCCTGTAATTTTGGTACATGAATATTGTTTGAATGGTTTAAGATTTAAACAGCTTTTGCATGTGTTGCATCAATTTAACTAGCTGCTGGCTGTCCTCTTCCACCTTCATCCCTTGCAAGCATTACTATTTTTTAAAATTAATTGGCTCTTCTCAATGTGTCCTAAATAACAGAGCTACCGTTTGGTTATCTGGGCCTTAAATAAGAGGCTAGTATTGATTTGATTGAGAAACCTGTCATATGCCTTTTACTCATCGATGGATTCTACCATACTTCTCAGCCATAAAGGCCTGATTAATGAATGGCAGCAGAGAAAGTCATTGGACCAACAGATTTTACCATTTTCCTCCTGCCCAGATGCCTAGTTTGGCTATAGTACTAATTCTGAGTGTTCAAGATGGTGCCAATCTTCATCCATTTCAAAATTACTCTGCTCCTAAGAATACTCAAAGCCTTAGATATTGTTGTGTATACTTTGCTCTGAACTATGCCTTACTGCTAATTGATTGGTCATCCACAGACAGTTCCTTGGACTTCAGAGTTTAGTCTCTGTTCTTACAATGCAGTGTAAATTGTGAGCCCTTATAGACTGAGGTATGTTAACAACTACAGTTGAATTTGAATATATTCACTCGCAGGAAATTAAAAAAACTAAATTATTACTTAATTTTTCTGCATCTGGATTTGTTTTAAATGAAGTCTTTATCAGTTGAATGATACATCGAATGAGCAAAGAAAACAAATGATACAGTATTTTAGAGTAGCAAAATATTTTGTTAATACTACCACAATTCTCAACCCCTACATAATATTGCTGATCTTCAAACCCCCTGCTAGTCTGTATGACCTAAAGTTGGATTACAACATGATTAAATAATTGGAAACTCAATAACGACTCTTAAATTGCTTTAGCTGTGATGTGATATAAACACCACCTAGAGATTTAGGTCTTCAAGCTGTGTTTTAACCATTGTGAAAACTATGGAGCTGTCACAAAACTGTAAGAGATCATTTCATCTCACCAAATGTAATGGGTATAAGAAGATTTCCAAAACATTGAGCATTCCTAGAGGCACCATTGGGAGTATCGTCTCAAAGTTCCAAATTGACGAAGCAGGAGCAAACCTGCCTGGCCGTGAGATAAAGCCCAAGATATTGTCCAGAGACCTTAGCAATCTTATTAGGACAACAAAGAAAAACCAAGTTAACGCTAAAGACTTACAGGATGACCTGATGAGGCCTGGGACAAATGTGTCCGTGGCAACCATAAAATGATTACTTAACAGCCAAGGACTTCATAGCCGAACTCTACAATGTACACTTGGATAGTTTGGACAAGCCTGCAAAATTCTGGGACACAGAAAAGAGCAGGGCAACACTTTTCGTATTGGGGCTGCATTTAGAAAAAAATGGACACAATAAAAAAAATAATAGACCTACTATAAATGACATGTCCTTTTGATTTGAATGAGATTTTTACACTCCATCGTTAAAGCAACTGTTTCCTGACAAATTAAACATACACACTTCCCTCTGAAATCAGCGAAATCTTTCTATGGAGCCACCCTGAAATTCAGGAACATTAATGCAGGTGTAACATCGTTACAGTTTTGATTCTGAAAAGAAGATGTGGCTGGAGCATTTTAGACAGGTTATATGTGATAGCGACACCCAGAGTTTAAACTAGGAATAACTTTAAGACCTCTGGGACACTTTCATTTAATTTCAAAAATACCTCATGGGCTGTTTCAGAAAGGGTAACGAGCCATAAATGGCCAGCAGGCAGTAAATTGGACACCCCGGGTAAAGAGTGATGTGTCAAACCTGGAGCTATTTGGCCACATGGATGACAAAAAAACACCAGTCCATGGTCAACCAAAGAGGTCAGTCAGTGATGTGGTGAAAACTAAACCTTGATGATAAAACTTTCCAGCAATACAATGATCCCAACCATTCAAGTCAACCAAAGCTTGATTATGAAATCAGTCCCTAAATATCCTGGTGTGGCCTTCTTAGTCTCCAGAATTAAATCCTATAAAAAAAGCTTTGGTGGGATTTAAATAAAGTAGATGCATCATGAAAGCCATGAGACCTTAATGAGCTGAAAGCTTTAGAACAAGAACTATTGGCAAAGATTCCACAAGAGCTGTGTGAGAAGCACAGTTAGCACTTACTGAAATGACATATTAAAGGTTATAAAGGCAAAAGGATGTTCAGACCAAGCACTAGGGGTTAAATAATAATGCACATGGACTTTTGTCAAAAGAACTATCGTCTTATTTTCAATTAAACTCAATGTCACTTCTTTTATGTTGTATTTTGATTTCATTTTATATGCAGCATAATACAGTACATTAAAAAGATGGAGGTTTTATATTACCAAGTGTGACTGTATGTCCAATTAATTTAAACTGCAAGAGACAGCAATAGCATCAGGCAATTAATTCACACTAACAGAAAACTACAATAGAAACTGCAATAGAAAAAGTACTACTCAAATTGTTGATTGTGGTTGATGATGCTTACTACACACTAGCATTTCTGTTAGCATCTCTCCCATTATCTCACACCTCAAGCACTGTACTTGGCCCATAGCTCTGTGATGTTAAGATAATGTGGTGTAACAATAGTACACCACTACACACACACACACACACACACACACACACACACACACACACACAGACACACACAGACACACAGTCCTATTGTCAGGGTTATAGCAGATGTGCATATCAGGTAAACAAGGTTGTCCAATAAATATCTTAACTGGTACAATCGACACATTTTCTCCCACAAGACATTGCATACTTGGCACACCTGTTTTAAAGCACAGGCAGCCATGGCTAATAAGTAAAGTGGAGATAAGCCTGCATGACTTATGCATTCTGTCACCGCTATGTGATAAGTCACGCTACAAGCATCTGCAGTCATTAAGCATGAGAGACAAAATGACACAGCCTGGTTAGCAAATAGTGTTGGGGAAGAATTATCAAACTATATTAAAGTATTACGTTTACATTCATGGCATTTAGCAGACGCCAAAACAACTTATAAGTATAACTAATAACAGTGCAAGCAATTCAGGGTCATTTAGCGGTTGTTGGGCTTGAACCAGTGACCTTCCAACCACAAGTCCAAAATCTAAACTGCTGAGCCACAACTGCCCTATATACAGTGTATCACAAAAGTGAGTACACCCCTTACATTTCTGCAAATATTTCATTATATCTTTTCATGGGACAACACTATAGACATGAAACTTGGATATAACTTAGAGTAGTCAGTGTACAGCTTGTATAGCAGTGTAGATTTACTGTCTTCTGAAAATAACTCAACACACAGCCATTAATGTCTAAATAGCTGGCAACATAAGTGAGTACACCCCACAGTGAACATGTCCAAATTGTGCCCAAATGTGTCGTTGTCCCTCCCTGGTGTCATGTGTCAAGGTCCCAGGTGTAAATGGGGAGCAGGGCTGTTAAATTTGGTGTTTTGGGTACAATTCTCTCATACTGGCCACTGGATATTCAACATGGCACCTCATGGCAAAGAACGCTCTGAGGATGAGAAATAGAATTGTTGCTCTCCACAAAGATGGCCTGGGCTATAAGAAGATTGCTAACACCCTGAAACTGAGCTACAGCATGGTGGCCAAGGTCATACAGTGGTTTTCCAGGACAGGTTCCACTCGGAACAGGCTTCGCCAGGATCGACCAAAGAAGTTGAGTCCACGTGTTCGGCGTCATATCCAGAGGTTGGCTTTAAAAAATAGACACATGAGTGCTGCCAGCATTGCTGCAGAGGTTGAAGACGTGGGAGGCCAGCCTGTCAGTGCTCAGACCATACGCCGCACACTGCATCAACTCGGTCTGCATGGTCGTCATCCCAGAAGGAAGCTAACGCACAAGAAAGCCCGCAAACAGTTTGCTGAAGACAAGCAGTCCAAGAACATGGATTACTGGAATGCCCTGTGGTCTGACGAGACCAAGATAAACTTGTTTGGCTTAGATGGTGTCCAGCATGTGTGGCGGCGCCCTGGTGAGAAGTACCAAGACAACTGTATCTTGCCTACAGTCAAGCATGGTGGTGGTAGCATCATGGTCTTGGGCTGCATGAGTGTTGCTGGCACTGGGGAGCTGCAGTTCATTGAGGGAAACATGAATTCCAACATGTACTGTGACATCCTGAAGCAGAGCATGATCCCCTCCCTTCGAAAACTGGGCCTCATGGCAGTTTTCCAACAGGATAACGACCGCAAACACAACCTCCAAGATGACAACTGCCTTGCTGAGGAAGCTGAAGGTAAAGGTGATGGACTAAACCCAATTGAGCACCTGTGGCGCATCCTCAAGTGGAAGGTGGAGGAGTTCAAGGTGTCTAACATCCACCAGCTCCGTGATGTCATCATGGAGGAATGGAAGAGGATTCCAGTAGCAACCTGTACAGCTCTGGTGAACTCCATGCCCAGGAGGGTTAAGGCAGTGCTGGATAATAATGGTGGTCACACAAAATATTGACACTTTGGGCACAATTTGGACATTTTCACTGTGGGGTGTACTCACTTATGTTGCCAGCTATTTAGACATTAATGGCTGTGTGTTGAGTTATTTTCAGAAGACAGTAAATCTACACTGCTTTACAAGTTGTACACTGACTACTCTAAGTTATATCCAAGTTTTATTTCTATAGTGTTGTCCCATGAAAAGATATAATAAAATATTTGCAGAAATGTGAGGGGTGTACTCACTTTTGTGATACACTGTATAAGCATTAATGCAGCAACTTGGTAAAATATTCCCAACTGTTTATTAAACAACCAGTGCAACCTACTGGCAAGGCCGACAATATCAGGAACTACTACACAAGTCTATGCCAAAAGAATAGCAAGAACCAACTCATCATTCTAATAGAAAAATAAATCTATAGGTCACGTCAATTCTAAAAAAAAAAAACAATAACAAACAGCAGAAGAAAAATAAAGGCTTGTGGTTGTTTAGGTAAACCATAAAAGTAAATCAAAGAGTCCACTGCTTCAAGGCAAACTGTTAAGGTAGCATGGCAGCTGGGTCTTAATGGAACACATGGCAAAGATAATAAAGGATAAGCTTTAAGAGGCACAGGATTACCCTCAAGGGAAACATAGGAAGCATCACATCTATAGCCGAACTTACATCATTCTGCCATAATTAAAGCGTCTAAGCTTGATCGTCTAATAATAGCTAACAATTTATTTTGAAAAATGACAGTATCTGCATGCAGGTTTGGGTACATGGACTTCGAACCAGGCACTAAAATGAGCTAAACATGAAAATTACCCTATAAAGTCACCTTTAAATTTCTTTATTGACTTTAAAAATGTTTGTCCTCATGAATGCAAAGTTTAAGACTGGAACCAAGACATAAAAAGTGCCAGCATTTACCAACACCTGTTATGAATTTTGCTGCATTTAAACAACCAGTAGAACAGTCAACACAGCGGATAAATGAAAAGTCATGTCCCACCACAAACACATACAGGCCAAAACAGAACCATAAAACTGCAATTTGGCAGTGTTAAGTCCTGCGCATGCTTTTCAAGTCAGACAGAAAAGCTGCCACAGATATGACAGTGTTGGAAAAATGTGCTGTAAATTCAACTACTGAATTCCTAGCAAAATTACTAAAAAGCCAAAGGATTTGCCTGCTTAGCCAAATTTATTCTCTCTCTTGTTCCTTGTTTGCTATCAGAAAGTGTTAAATCAGCATATTCTAGGTCCCTAGATGATACGAGGTTCTGAACAATAAGTACTTCAAAAGCAAAGTAGGTTTAATAAAAGTGCGATGGAACTGTAAAAGGAAGTTCCTATCAATACGCCTCCACTCTCATGCACTCACCTTGACAGCACTTCACATGGCTGAGATAGCTGGCAATCCATGCGTTCTGGTACATTTTGGAAAAGATAAAAAAAAAAAAAAAAAGAGTGGACTAAGGAGAGAAAGACCGTGAGAAAAGGAAGGTGAAGAACAGAAGAGGATGAGAATGAGGAAGAGAGGGATAGAAAGAGGAATGTGAAGGGAGGGGACTGCGGGTAGGCAGAAGCGAGCAGACTTCAAGGTGATGCAGGCTCTGCTGCAGGAGTCCCGGGAAAGTCAGCCAGTAAGCGAAAAAGATCGAGAGTGAAAGAGAGAAAGAGAGAGGAGGAGTGATATGGAGCACTGAGTATGTGAAGAAAGCAAGAAGGGGTGACTGCAAAGCAGATAGCGCTAGTGAGTGGGATAGAGAGAGTACAGTGGGATAAGAGATTTGGAGCAATGGACTCGATTTAGCTCCTCTCTCATTCCTTAGCGTGGCTTGCTGGCTGCATGGTGCTGGATCAGAGCCTAGGGAAAGCTGGCAGAAGAGCTGACGCTGGACGCAAGCAGGCTAACTAAGCACTGTGCTAAGGTTGCTCGTATAATGCTAATCAGATTACTGACTTGACACTGCAGGGTGGGAAGAAAAAAGTGTGTGTGTGTGTGTGTGTGTGTGTGTAGTCAGGGACTACTGAGGAAAGGAGTGGGACAAATATGAGCACCTCACAGAAATGAGAAATTCCACTAAGTGATGACACATGACCAGTGTTAGTGCAGGCAGAGAGAGAGACTACACTATTCATATTATGAAACACTACTTCAAAAAATAAAATAGTTCAGAGAAGGGAATCAGATTTATGACCCCCTTACCTCAAATTCACTTTTCCTATTTAGCTTTCATACACAGAGCATATAGGACAAAACCTGCAGTACTGCAGGCACTCCTTATAATTGTACAGTGGCATTCGTCTCAATTAAAGAAATTCTCCAGCATTTATAAACTAATCTCCACATCTGGTGCGCAGATGTGATTCACATGAACAATTTCATGTCATTAAAAAAAGATTGGCATTTCATTCCAAAGCAATAGACATTGATATAGAGTCCCAAATTAATCCCGAAAGAGTAGCTTGTGCTGTTCAGAGAGCAGTGACAAAACAGATCCATGTTGGCACAACTGAGACAGAGTTTGAATGTTGGCATGTGCTTTCCAATGGCTGGACAAAGAAGTCAGTCAGAAAGGTCCTGCAGCTAAGTCCTAGACTACAGTGTCACATACACACACAACTTAATCCTGATTTACACATTAATACCCCATCAGCAACATAGTCTGCTCTCCTTCCTGTTGTGTAGTGAGCTGGTACTGCAAATATGAGTCAAAGGTATTTAAACCTAATACAGTATTACGATAGAAGCCATACATCTTTGGGGGCATACGTGAAGCTTAAATTGTAAGAAACATCTATTACTGACTTTACTGACTTTATTACATGTTAAAGGTTTATGTCAGTGAGTATCCTTATCTGAAAAATACACTGATTCAGGCCACTCAGGTGGCGCAGCGGTAAAACACACTAGCACACCAGAGCTGACAACTCGTCAGTTTGAAACTCAGCTCTGCCATCCGGCTGGGCTGGGCGGCTACATGAACAATGATTGGCGGTTGTTCATACAGGGTGAGAAGCCAGATAGGGACCCATAACTGATGCAATTACGACCTCTGCTGGCTGATTGATGGCACCTGCACAGAGTCGAGGAATAATGCATTGATCAGGGTGTGGTTTGCCGTACACAAAGCTGATCCGCATACAAACTCGGCTTGTGCAGGTGAAAAGATCACATGTAGGAAACGGCGTGTGTCAGCCTTGCTCTCCTCAATCAGAAGTGGAGATCAGCATCAGTAGAGAAGAAGCGTAATGAAATTGGGTAATTGAATACAACTAGATTGGGAGAAAAATTGGGAAAAATGCAAAAAAAAAAAAAAAATGATTCCCACAACTTTCCCAAAATGCACTTTGCAACCATTACTAAAAATGTACTGTATTATTGTTTCATATTTAGATGTAGCATTCTTATTACAGCTGGGGTGTAACACTTATTTGATGCATTTCAACATGTTCTTTGAAATTATTAGCTGAATTTAATTAAAATTACTGGTTCTTTTTTCTTCTTTCTCTGGTCTTTTAATAAGAGATTGAAAACAAAAAATCTTTTAAGTTCTTTATAATAAAATGCATTTCTAGTTTAGGTGACATCCACCCCTTCAAAATATTCTACTTATGCACAACCAATAATTCTAACTTGAATGGTATTTTAATTACTTAAAGGATTTTTTATTTAAATCTGTGATCTAAAGAACTCACAACAAATCATTTCTGCAGAAGTGAATTTCACATGTATGTCTTCTGACCACTCCAACAACTGACCTTACAGCATATTGTGTCTCTCTTAGTTGAGGAAAATGAGACAAAATTCCATCCCTGGTAAATGCACATGTGCAACAGATGAGGGAAATGGAGATGAAAACAAAAAAGGCAAGATTGTTTTTACAAGATTTTAAGCTCTCCTCACAACTTTCAAACTACTCACTCAATTTTAGTGAGTAAAAGCAAACATACACACACCTTATGATCCACTACAGTGACCAACTTCTGCACATTGGTTTCCACAATCACACCACACTAAACTGTGGTAAAATGTGAATCAATCAATTTGGATGCCCATTTTACCAGTGCTGCAGTGATATATCTAGTAGGGTAGTAGATAATACATTGGTAACAATAAGACATTGATGACTGTGTAATAAATTATTTTACAATATGCTTCTTATAAAATAACTGACTATTTTCATAACATTTACTAACACACCTAGATCTGGACTTAAGGTGGGGCTAGAACACTGGGGGGCAGTTATTTGTACGCTTCTTTACATACTAATTCTCAGTTGACATATTGGCTAACGCCAACACTGTAGTAATCCATGGTCCACCAGCCACTATTTTAGGAACACCCTGTATTCCTTGTATGAAAACAGTTTAGACTAGTGGTGGTGTAAGGGTGTATCATTTTAATGCTATGGCTTTAGCATTGTTGCTGACCATGTGCATCACTTTATGGCCACAATTTAACTAGTCTGTTTCTCCAAGCATAATAATGCACCATGTCACCAAGTCATCTTAAACTGGTCTATTAATATTACCAAGAGTTAAGCATACTTACATTGTATTTCTTGTCACTAGACCTAAATGTAAAAGCAACTTTGGAATGTGAAAGAATACAAAATTTGCAGGTTGAATAAGCAGCAACTTCTCAAACCACTGTGGAATCAAAAGCAAAGAGGGGTCATACCCAATCTTAGTAGGGTGTTACTCAAACTGAGGACAATGAGTGTATTTGCCCACAGCTACTAAAATCCAACTACTGTGAAGGAGGGTTTCAAGAAAGCCTGCACACAGTAATTATAGCAGAAAACAGCCAGAGGCAACATAAAGAGCAATTCAAAAGTAGATCATGGAGGGGACAATTTAGGTGAGGAAGCGCATGAGCACTACTGTTGCTGGTAAGAGGTCAATCACTAGAGTACATGCAGAATGGCATCTGGCCTGGACTATTTCTGGCACATTATCCTGCCTGCAATGTTTCCACTGCAACACTTATCTTTTACACACACATTTATAAACACAGTTTCAAAGTAAATAAGGACTCACAAGTAAACTGAAGCCTATCACAACAAATAGATGACTGGACATTCACAGTTACCCAGATTTCTGAATGAATTTGTTAACTGCTTAGACAAAATGTGTTTATCATTTATACTTTGGGTGTTTACAGCCTAGCCTGTAAATGATCAATGTTTAGTAAACAGGAAAGTAAACCCTTTAATTTTAAGTGTTAGAACCTCCTACAGTAGGAATAACATTTCCTGTAGCTGCATCACATTTGCACAGTGATGAATTTCTTGCAAACAACGTCCCTCTACTGGTCATGCCTCATCACCTCAATCAGACAATTTCATGTGTTATATTCCAACTTAAACATTGCACATTATGGTACTTGTAAATCAGTGGGAGTGCTGAAGTCTCTCCAAATACAAGACAAGTAAGTTCTTTAAAGTGTGTTTTATCAAAGGACAGGATGTTTTATCATGTATAAGACCTTTATAGGCATTGTGTGATTTTTATTTGGAAAAGGCACCTTCAACCTACAACCTACAAGTTTGATGCCAATAAATAAAACGTAGTAATTTACACATATGGCCAATTCACAGCAATGAGTTCAACTAGACGCTTGTTTTTATGAGGTAGAAGGAAAATTTCAAGGAGATTAAACAAATAATTACACTGTTACATCTCTTTATGATCTGATGAATGTAAGAACAGAATTGTTAACTGTTATTTTGACTTTTCTAGTGGGGAATAAAAAAATTGTAATATTTACTAACCACTTCTTTTTAGTCAGGGTTGTGATGAGGAATACACGGTGAAAGGCAGGAATACAACAATACACAATACAGGTCGCCAATCCAACACCCACTGAGGGTTATGTTTTTATAGGTTTTCATATGATCTATGTGACATTTGGGAACATGAAAAAAGTTACATTACATGCTAAATGTATCATGAGAAGTATAGCAATATGATACTTTGCCATATATCCCATGCCAATCACAAATCAAGCCTGTCAGTAGTGCACTGTGCCTGGAGTTAAAGCAACTGTTTTTAACTAGATGAGATGTGTGAGATCACCCCCCAAAGCTTCCCCACACGCAATACAGGAACCATCATTGCACACAATTTGATGAGACCAAAGACATTCCGGAGCATGAGCTAATGCCTCAAATAATCTGTAATTGAAATGCCATAAGGTCATAACCAGTCTGTCTATATGATGTCAGGCTACAACTTAAGCTCACTTTGAAGTTTACTTCTGTGGTTGGGACCTCACTTTTATCTTTAGATTATGATATTCTTTAATAAAATGATACACAAAAAGACAAATTATCTCTTATAAAGCACTGTTAGGTAAAATATTTACTGCCTACAGGCACAAAGGCCCAATACTGTCTGTAAAGTTTACCTTAGGCAAGTACATCTCTTAGTGAGATCCAATTGAAATTAAGACAGTAAACCCAAGGAGGCACTACTTAGGAGGGATAAAGGTACAAATTAATCCAGGGGTGACCCAAGCCGTCAGTGTTACAAGATTAGCATCGGTCATTACCAGACTACAACATTATTACATAAGATTATTAGTGATTACTTGAATACATAATAAATGCCAATGAATCATTCAAATCATAATTTACATAATAGATGTCACTATAAGACAGAACATTAGTTGCAGGTTAAATCAGTTTTTTTTTTAAACAGTTTAATTATTAGTACTCTTTGTAAAGATGTACTCTATAAAACGTACTATAAAGGTAGTAGCAGCAGCTTAATTTTATTACCAGCATAAACTGATGGAAAATGTTAATCCAGTTTGTTTAGTAACAATAGAGTTCTAGTAACAATCTACTTCAACAATGTATTTTTAAAATATAAATAAAGATACTGAAAAAGGCCAACATTCACTAAAGGTTTTCTTTACTCTCTAAACCTTTATTTTTATTCAGGCAAATGTTCTAAGCAGAGTTTGGGACACAATGTGGCTTCAAGTTGCTTTTGGTGATAAAATATATATATAATTCTATTTTTTTTACTGCTACATGCTATGTGGGCTTTATATTTTTGTTAAATTTTACAAGTTTAAAAACCATGCAGTGAGACATGATGGGACTGTGGGCTTCCCAACAGAGCAGTGACCCTCTGGCAAACAGTGATTCCAAGTGCTGAAGAGGGTAGATATTCTTACTGAAGCCTGCATAAAGCTGAAATCAGAGCTTAGCCTAGTATCAGAAATGGTTCATCTGATATACATATGATATAACATCAAAATAAATGTCAAGGGGCTACAGTTACACTGGAAACCTGTGCAGATATAAAATTGCCAGCAGTGTGTAGATTGCTGTCCAATGTGTGGGAAAGTGGTAGCCTAGTGGGTAGCGCTTTGGGTTATCAATCGAAAGGTTGAGAGTTCGAAGCTCAACTCTGCCATATAACCACTGTTGGACCCTTGAGCAAGGCCCTTAACCCTCTTGGCTCCAGTGGCGCTGTATAATATAAACTCAGAAATCTAGCCAAGGACTATTTATTCAAATATGATTTTTTTTTTAACAATTAATGATATTACAATGCATGGCTGTAAGATGACATCAATAAATATCAGTGTTAACCATGAGGCAGTTGTGTTAACTACTGTGTTGACTTGAGTTCAACCAAAGAAAAAGACAAACAAACAAACAAAAACCCTGATATCTCTCACTAAATCTTGTCTAAGCAACAATAGTAAGTAAACTTAAGCTGCTAAAAAGCCAGTATAACACTACATATATGTAAAGTGTACTCTTGAGAATTAAAGGTCCTAACGGAAGCATGAAATGTGTATAATTAAACTGAGAGCTCATAGTATTCCCGGGCCATTTCCCATCTCATATTAAGTCATTAACTCTGCCAGACCCTTTTTCCAAGAACAAATGATATTCAGCATTGCTGGGTTGGTATGGCTATAAGCATAATGCCTGTCATTTTGAAAAGAGATTTTACACTAGATCTTCCCTGAGTTTTAGTCAAACAATATCTCAATCCAATCCAAAATGATGTCAAAAGATGATTGACAATTTTTGTATTAAATATTTAATACATTACAACGGACTTTAAAAGTCTGAAAGTTGGTGTCTGCCTGTTCTCAGATCAGCATGGTTCAGAATGACCATTGTCCTAAATGTAAACATAATAAGCAATTAAATCTAGACCTGGCATGACATTGGCTTTTTAATGCCAGTGGGTGGTATGCAAAGGCACAAGGTCAGGAAAGGTGTACACTGGCTGCGACATTTCCCTAAAATTATCACACTCACACTGCTCTACCCCAATAAGGAGAGGTGTGTGCTGAATGGCTAGCTCAGTAATCACCAGTCCTTTCTTTTCCCTAACTGGAGACCTGTGTGTGTAACTGATGTGGGTGTACTCTTATTATAAGTTTGTGTACATGAGTAATGTACACGAGTAATCGAGTGGCAGTGACTGCACTGCATCTTAACAAATCATCCGATGACCATGCTCCATGCTATGGTAACATTCCAGTTAAACTGGAAATGGGGGGAAAACTGTACACCAATGATTTATTTTCAGTAACTGATTGTCCTGGTTGTCATTAAGGTGGGTGCTAAGTCTATCCTGGAAACTCAGAATCCCAGTCTATTACAGGTCATCACAGACTTACCCATTCACTTACATGACCTAGAGGAAATTTTAAGTTCCAACTTTACCTACTGGCATTTTTAGAGAGATGGGAGGAGAGTGAACTACCCATGGGAAACCTAGTTGTACCCACAAATTAAGCTCAAACATATAGTCTGTATCAAAAGTGTGTGAATGGATTTACATTTGGTTATTCATTTATTTTTATGACCACCTTTTTATCCTGGTCAGGGTCATGGGGGGGGTCCGGTTAACCCAGAATAACTAGGTGCAATGCAGTAACCCCCAATAGGGCAATAGGGATACCGATAGTTACAGTTTTGCACCTAAAATTTTCGCACGCTCTTGCTTTAAGACTTCGTAAGACAGTTTGTTGTCACACTGTCTAACTCTACTCGATGCACCATATATTTTCAACTGGACATAGACCTGAACTGCAGACAGGCTAGCCAAGCATGTGCAGTCTGTGTCTAAAAAGCCACCTGTTGTTGTGCATGCAGGACAAGGTTTGACATTGTCTTGTTAAAATAACCATTGCCCTCTCAGGAATATAAAATGCCTTGATTTCTCAAGAGGGTGAAAGTCTCAAATTATCAGTTGCAACTGACTGACAAATTCTCTTACAAAGCTTGACACAATTAAACATTGGGTATAAAAGGAAGCAATCATTTGCACTCAATCATTATATCTTCACCTGTTACCAATTCACTTGTTTATTGTAAAAAATTTTTAAAAACATTTAACCTGAGTATTCTATAAACATTTTACTTTTAATTTGACCTGTCCCGGCTTAAGTGCGTTGAAGGCATCAAATTTAACATCAAGGAGGTCTAGAAAAATAAGAAGCTATTTCTTTGTACTTGTCAGATACATAAAGGTTTAGAAGAACTACCAACTTACAGCTTCTTGTTTTTATGGTATTTTACAGAAGGTTTTAACTTTACAGTTGGTGACTTTGTACTTATGTAAAAAGGGTAGTTTGATTGAACACAATTATATAAACCATCATAACCAGTACATTACCAGTAACAAATTTGGATGTCATGCCACAAAGATACATGTTTATAACATACAAATTCATGTAAACCTGTGACCTAAACTGCAAGTTCTTAATTAGGCTCTGACCTCATGTTGCAGGACAAAGACTGTTTGTATCTGGCATGAAGAGTGAGTGTGTCTTTCTATTTTAGTTCCAATATTCTGATGAGGAGAGAGCAGGTGGGACTTGGTGGACAGCTGTAAAACCAAAGGTCTAGTTAAGCAGCCACACCCACAACTTCATTGCCCCCGGTACAGAAACCTAGCATCTTCAATACAATACAAATTTCACCCACAAAATACTATATTCACAGCCAAAGACAATATAAGAAGTATATCACAATACATTTACAAAACATTCAGATGTTAGGCAGCAACTTGAATTGACGCATCAAATCAGTATCATTAAACAGAGTTGCCCAATAACCAATCGATAAGCATATAGCATTCTAGTTTTTATGCTTTATTTAAAGAAAAACTGCATAACATGGTGAATGTAGAACAGTAAAAAGAACAAACACCATGAGTAGAACCAGGTCAGCATTCAGAATATGGCAACAAAGTCAGCATTGACTTTTGATCAACGTTATTCAGTTAGGCATTATATACATGCGGTATGTATGTTAGGGCTTTAGTAACAGCATTAGTGTAGGTATTATTACATGATGGAGTTTTACCTTTATACTGGGTCATGCATTATTAAAAATACACATAAAAGTCCACATGTGCAGAGATGAACAGACTCCATACTGACATAGTTTGTTATTTTATTACTTAATATTTCCATCATTCATTAGAATGGCAGTGCTCTATCTCAGAGCATATAAACAGTCACTGGGGCACACGTGCACTGAGGGTGGGTAAAGGTGAGTTACAAATCAGTTTGAAAACTCTGTATCGCTAGTGTAGACTAAACATTAGTTGTTGACAATTAATTTAAACAATCGTTTAAACTGACAGCACTAAATAAACAATGACTTTAATGTCAGTTATCAGATAATGGGTAAATAATCAAAATCTCTCTTAATCCCTACTCATTTTTATGACCACTTTCTTGCAGTTTACAAAAGCTATACTATGAGCATTGTCCTTAAAAGTGAGTATAAACATCTTTCTAATTCCTCTAACAACTAAACGCAGAAAAATAAAACTTGTTAGAATAAATTCTTATAACAAATGATTAATGGATTTATTTTACTACAACATTGATGCCATGAAGTCTGAATGTGAATTTGTCTATCAGTTAGTAATGGACCACTAGAGTCCTAACAGATTTGACATGAAATGTAACGGTATATTAAATTCTGTTGCAATCTGTTTACCTACAGAAGTAATTAACCAGATATCCAGGGATTCTAATAACCTTTGACATTACACTCAAAACACTTACACAGTATATAAAACAGTATAAATCTACTATAGAAGAAAAAAAAGTAGTAGCAAACTTACAAAGGATTTGTTCTTCTAGAATAGTTATCTTGGAGATGATTCAACACTCAGCATTAATAAGAAAGATTGATGCATAGAAAACCACAAAATAGAAGACAGCAGTTTCAACTCAAAAGAAAGACAATGAACAAGTGACATGAAGGACGACTACAGCATGGGGTCCATGCAGTGTAGACACACATATAACCCTCCACCCTCCCTCCAGGAAAAATGAGAGGCAGCGCGCTTCACACGCTTTAGCCTGGAATCAAAAGTCACAAATATAGCACGGTGCTTTCCCACCGATGCCTTAGCACCAGACTGTGCCAGGAATTTAAAGGTAAGGGTGTGAGGAGAGCAAGATGAAACATGAGCTAAGACAGAAAACAGACCAAGGTCACGGTAAATGACCGGGTCTAACCTCGAGTACATGTGAGTGGCTGGGAAAAAGAGTGGAATAAAAGTTAAGAAAACAAACTTTCTCAAGTCTAATATTTAAAATCTAATGATTTCAGTATAAATTAATTAGTAAATGGTAAGTACCAACTCTTACCAGTGCCGGCTGCCTATTAAACAGCTGACACCATTAAAAAGTGCAAGTTGAAATGATGTATGTGTATTCTGTATTCCATAATAAGCATTATAAAACGGATAGTTCCGGTCCTAAAATCTGATTGGCTGAGCCGCGTTCGAAGCCGTTGTAAAATCCCCGATAAACGCACACCTAGGACCACCTCAGGGCTCTAGACTAACGTTTTGCACTGGTTGCACTGGTGCACCTAACTTTTTTTCTTAGGTGCACCAGCACAAAAGTTAGGTGCACCCAAATTTTCGACCGCATCGCATTTAACACCGCAGTTTTACAGGTTCACTTTTTTTTTTTTTTTTTTAATCACTGTCCATACAGGCAATATTGACTTGGAAATAACTAACAATCTGGTCAACATGGCCTCGTCTGATGATCTGTTTGCTGCTGCCTGACAATGAAAGGCAGTGGGGAGAGGGGACACTTGGGCAGTGCATTTATCGAGGCATGTAATGTGTTTTATAGATGCATTGGGCTTTTTCAGCCTTTCAATTCGAAATGTATTAGAACCAGTCACAAATATACTATTGCCGGCCACTGTCTTCTTTACAGTTAATTATAGTATTACAGACTAATTATAGCACACTTATAAAAATTATAAAAATAATAGAGTAAATGTGTATGTATGTGTGTATATCTATTTATATGTGTGTGTATATTTAAAATTATATGTATATGTTTGTGTGTGTGTTAGAGTGTAATCTTAAATGCAGTGCATTATATTATCGGCTTTACTGAATCTTTTACACAGATTCCCAAAATCGCTTGCGGTCCACTCACTGCGTATTTTGACTACATGTATTGTAATATATTTTGGTCTTTTAGTTATTTTTATATTTTACTTAACGAAAATATTGTCGTGTTTTTACTTTCACTATCGCGGCACTTTACCGCTAGCATTAGCCCCTTGCTACTGTAGAGGGTCGGCTCACCTAGCCGCTGTCCGGTGGGGATGCTGCGAGTCTTTTGCTGTGCGGTGGTGGAGGTGTGGGAATAAAGACACACGACAGGGTAGACTCACTTTAACTGTTTAGTCAGGACTTAAGTGAGCGTTACAACACTTTACACCGCCGAGCTCCAGAACCCGAACTTCCATTCTGGGAACATCCGGCGAGTCTCATATACAAAACTAAACTTACGACAGAACGTCCGAACGCACATGTATAAACCTGGTGCTGCATTCTGATTGGCTGAGCTGAATGTTGTTTACATATCACCGCTACAATATTGTCCCGCCCTTCACTATCTCTGATTGGTTTAGACCATGATATTGGCCTAATGCAGAGCCGTAGATAGAGAGAGTTGCGACACTCCTTGATCTCGCCGCTACGCGGTCACGTGGTTCATGTAACCCTCCAATAGTTCCAAACAAACCCGGCGCTGTCATGTTCTCATATGGGACAGGCAGCAGTGAGTGAAATATTAAACGCTAAATAATAAACATTTGTACAATTTCTGGGTATTTTCAACTGCGTTTACATTTACTGCATCTGCTTTAATATCAATTTGGTATATGAAGTGGAAGATTGATGTTTATAATGACTTAATAGGTCGTTCTTGTTAACACACAGTACATTATATTAGCATACATTACATAATGCGATATCATTAAGTAGTAGAGACAATATACAGTACAGAGATTAGACAGTTTTTTATGTTTTGTTTTTTACATAAACTAATCTCCCTTCACTTTCCTGAGGATTCATAATAATAATCATTTTGGTTAAACACTAAGCCATGTGGCTGGATTCATAAGGTTTACCTGCACTGAATGAACAGATTCATAAACACACTACCGTACCAATACCTTTAACATTATAGTGCAGGTACATGAAATAGCATTCATTCATGTCTTATTTCATGAGTAAGTAATAATTTATTCCTACATGTAATACATGAATTAATTCATAATTAATATGCACTAGTTCATTTTGTCTAATGTAAGTGGTGGACAAGGTACACAAACCATGTAGTTGAGTTGAAGTAGAGATATCCAAGGTAACATATTACTCCAGTAAAAGTAGTAGTAAAAGTAAAAATACTCTTTACCTCCACTAAAGTACTAAACTAAATTTACCTTCAAATGTACTTAAGAATGAAAGTAAAAGTATAATGATTTATTATGGCTCTGATGTTTTATTATCATTTCTGTAACAAGACTCTTGATTAATCAACTTTTAATTAATCAATTTTAGGTGAAAAGACTAGTGTCAATAATTTAGCTTAGCTGACTAAGCTAAATTCAGTTATACCTATTAATTAAGATAAACATGTAACATTTAGTGCTGAGCAAATGCTAAATAATAACAGTATTACGTATATTAATGACATCAAATTCATTATTTTTTTTAAAACAAAGCAACAAACAGCTAAAAATGCTTGATAAGTAGTGGAAATGAATGGGGCTCTATGGGATGTTTGGAACTATACAGAGCTCCACAACCCGGAAGCTGCACAGAAAATATGTCCCGCCCCCTTTCCAACGGTTCCCTATGGGAGTGTCGCCACTCTGTTCTCTCTACCGCTCTGGCCTAATGTGTGTCTGTTTTTTTTTTCCCTCGGACGCCTGGTCGCACCGGTGCGACCTGAGATTTTTTTTAGTCGCACCATTGAGAAATTAGGTCGCATGTGCGACCAAATTGGTCGCACTCTAGAGCCCTGCACCTCACATCATTCCATATTAATACGCCACTGAATAGAAAAGTTAATGTTATTTTCGCCCTCATGTTGCCTAGCAACACTGTTAATCGAACTATTTTGCATCGCGGAAGAACGCTTTATTGTAAGTTTATACACAATAAATACATTTATGAATTAAACATTGTTGTATTTATTATATTTTATGTTGACCGCCGTTTTATAAAAGCAATAAGCCACTCGAGACCGTGCATTACTGTTATGATTTTAGCACGGGGAAAGAAGTTTTAGGCACTCCGCTTCGCGTCGTGCCAAAAACGTCATCCCCGTGCTAAAATCACAGTAATGCACAGCCTCTCGTGGCTTATTGCTTTAGTACACCCCAATTGTGTGTGTGTGTGTTTAACAGGACGGTGGTAGCCTAGTGGGTAGAGCTTTGGGCTATCGGTTTAAATCCAGGCTTTGCTATGCAGCCACTGTTGGGCCCATGAGCAAGGCCCTTAACCCTGTCTGCTGACCCCAGCTTTTAAACAAGCTGGGATATGAGGAAAAAGCATTTCATTGTACTGTACATGTGTGTGTGTATATGACAAGGGGATGCTCTTAAAATTGACGTATAGCTTTCTCTTTGCATAATAAAGTTACTTTGCATGGAGTGTTAGCCTGGTTAAGTGGCATTGTTTTTTTTTTAAGATCTCCCATAGCATGACGGTCTCTCATGCAATTCTGAGGGTCGGGCACATTTATCAGTGGTTTACGGCCTTGCCCTATACTTACTGAAATATTTCCAAATTTCCTGAATATTTTACAGTATTATTTATATGGTAGATGGTGCATAGGTCTATTATGCTCTTAGGGAGCTTTTACACATGCATGGCTAAACAACCCAAAACTGCTTACAAAGGGAAGTCTAATACAGTGTAATTCATTGTTAATTGAATTGGTAATTTATTACTTCACAACTGTTGTTGCTGCTGTTTCAGTTCATCCTGCAACCGTTTTGTGATTGCAGGTTTCATTTTGATAGCACACCTTGTATGGCACAGCTGTCCAGGCATTCTGTAAACCTTTCAATTGAACAATATAAAAGCAATTGTACTGAAAAGAATTTTGAATGCATTTGATAGATCTCTGTATTTTCTGTCCATTTAAATACTGTTAAATTATTTGGTCTTTAAAACAGGTGCAGTTGTAGCAATTATTCTATATCATTTTGTACAATTAATGTATGAATTTGTCTAATGTAACAGTCCTTTTCCCCTATGAAATTTTACTTTTTAATTATATTTTTGTTTATGCTTATAAATGTACATTTTGGTTGACATTGTGTAACAAAATAAATGCTCTAAAATTATACTATATAAAAGTGGTTGCATACTTGTTTTTCATTCGTGTATTTTTTTTATTTAAAAAAGCATTTACAAGCAAATTAACTCAGATAATGACTGCAACTATGTATATTACATTACAGTGGAAGCATACTGCTAACTACTATGTGATCACTGGTACAGCACAGGGTCATACAGAAGTACACAATTAAAAAGTGTTTCAGAGAGTACAGCTCCCTCTGGTGTGTGCACACACACATACACACACAATGTGGGATAAGTGGATAAAACATAAGTGTTTACACAAGTCAATAGGGAGCGCGGAGGTACTTACGCTATCAGTTTAAATAAGCTTTTAAAGGTACAGCATTAATCAAACAATGCTTTCTTTATGTGTGTTAGCCTAGCATCTCAAAATAACAATTTAGCAAGAAAGCTAATAATGAAAAAATAGAATTATTAATTAATAAAATTATTTAATAAAAAATAATTCTGTGCTGGACTTTATCTTAGGTGGCAGGAATTGGCTTCCATAAAATTTGCTATATGCACAGAAGACACAAGAACTAAATACACTTTGTGATTTGATTCCTTCAATTGTAAAGCAATGTAATATTGTAGCTTAGTACTGTATAAATAACTTAGACCTAATCTTAAATTTAAAAAAAGAAGAAAAAAAAAAAAAAAAAACAGCAGGCAGAAAGGTAGCACCAGCAGTCCAAAAAAAAGTTAAAAAACAAATAATAATAAAGAAAACAATCTTGGACTGGTAATTAATATGCAGTGTTGAACATTCCTTGCAAACAACTCCATAATATATCAAAAGAAAAATTCAGCTTAAATTTTAAGACTGATTACTTTACTCATTTGAAAGGCAAATACAACATTTAAGCTTGTATTTTTCTATACAGGGCATTTATGCAGAATATTTATTCATCAATAACTAGCATGCAGAGAACATAGTAAACTAGGGTCATTTAATCTTTCTAGAAAATAAAAAGCCTTTTGAACCATTTGATGCCTCCCTGTAAAAAAACACACTGCAAACTGAGCAGCACAGACTGACCCACATGCTTAGCCAACAGGAACCCATAGCCCCATTACTACATTATAAAGGACGCAGAGCCGGAGCCAAAACAAGATAAGCCATTCCTAATTTCTAATCACATAGGACCCTCTCTGCATCCTGCACACATGCATACACACAGGTACACGACTGATTGTGATTCATGAAGTGATTAATAAAGATTAAAGTGTTATTCATTTTCATTTAATCTACATTAGTGATGTTAGAGAAAAATAAACACAAAGTTAGAAACCAGGGCCATTAAAGAACAGTGCTGATCATGACGCTTGACATGACAGTGAACAGATCAAATATCAGTTACTCTAAAAAAACATTCTCTAAAGGATGTCACTCTGAGTAAACTTTGGTTGCAAAAGTTAAACTTTGGTTGCAAAACAGGTAACAATGCAATTTTTTTAACTAAAAATTGAAAATGTAATTAGTAGAGATGTACCGATCAGGGTTTTTGGCACCGATTCCGATCTCCGATCTCCTTTCAGGCCGATAGCCGATTCGGATCAAGGGGGGGTTAGCAGTAAATAAAATAAATAAACTTAAAAAGAGCGAAGATAAACCGGGGCAGCGCGTGCGTGTGTGTGTGTGTGTGCCTTTAGAAGATACGCTTTGTTCACAGTATCACTATAAGTGATTCATTGATTCACGAGTCGATTCATTTTTCGCGAAGCGTAAGTTTCTCTTCTCAGTTATCTCTCCGTGTTTACTGTTATTAATTAAATGTCGTGGTTTCAAATAAACAGCAGCTACTACAGAACATTCTGTGTGACTCTCTTACATTAAAAAGCTTCATTAAAAAGCTTAATTAAACTGCTATTACCACAGATCTGTAACCGACCGTCAGACTCGTTCCGTCTAAGGAGCTAAAAGCTCAGCAGATGATCCTGAACTAACGAATTTGCTAATGAATAAACTTTTGCCTCGGATTGGCTCTGTAACGTCTTCTGTTCTCATCTACATCACAAGTAAGAACCGCTTACGATTTACCAACGTGAACCAGGAGTTTATATAACGTGCTGATAGAATCGACTCAGATGTGACCGGATTGAATTATCTTTTTAAAGTAAATATTACAATCAGCAAAATTACATTGTATGTATGATGCACAACGTTAATTATGTTATTTTAGGTCATGAAGAGCTTTCACTGTGGTTTCTGTACGATGGTTGATGAATGGTGATGTGATGGTTGGCACTTCGTAGCTCAAAGTCTGGATCAATCCCCTGAGCTGTTAACTTAACGTGATCTTTTATATATCACACGATCGGATCGGCTACTTTTAGGAAATATCGGCCGATCGCCGATAGCATATTTTGATTAAAAATCGGCCGATACCAATTCATAGCCGTAATTAGATATAAAGTGGTTGTTGACTGCTGCAGATTTTTAATCACTACACCTCTCATGTTTTGTATAAGTGAACACTTATCAACACCAGATTTTCATCAATGAATGTCAATATAAACTACGTACAATATAATTCATGATGTAATTGCCAAACTCTACTCCACTCCTCCAGTTGCAACAGAGATGTCGTCTTATGCCTAGTTCACACTACACAATTTTTGCCCTGATTTTCACTCGGCGACTGGTCGAAATGAGAATTCTAGCATGTCAGATATCTGAATCTGAGTTACCCAACTGGCAATGAGTGCTATGTCAAACAGCCAATGAGAACGCAAGATACGGGGTGAGGGGAAACGCAGGGGAGGCGTTGTAAAAAGGTGGGACGGGAATAAAATAGTTTATATCAGAATACATCGACACACACACAAGTTTTACAGTATTTCTGATCTGATCGTTCTCAACAACACCAACATTGCAAAAATATTTATTAACCTCCAACTCACTATAGAACAATCCATACTGTTCATGTAGCCAAATCCACTCGAAGTCATTTATCTTTTCCTCTTTGTTTTTTTGCCGCACAAACTTTGATCGCTCGCTACTTGCTGACGTGCATTTTTGGACATGGTATTGTTAAAACTTTCATCACTTCTCACATTTGTTTTCATGACAAAACGTAGTTTGGGAGACCAGAGAAGCTCGCCTGCGATTCCAGTTGGTGATAGATCGTGTAGTGTGAAACCCCCTATCGCCGATCAGTCGTGTAGTGTGAAATACACAACGACTTGAAAGACTCCTGATTACAAGAGATCCAGTCGTGTAGTGTGAACTGTATAGCGACCTGACGACTTGGAAAGTCGTGTAGTGTGAACTTGGCATTACCAATCAACATAAAACAAATCATAATGTGCTCATAATAAAATAAAAAGCAGTTCATCACAATATAATAAATAAATAAAACAGATGAAGTAGTGATTACAGGACTAACAATCAACATAGCGGTTGCATTCGGAAATTGTAACTTGAAATAATACCTAGTCTTTGTAAAACTCAAAACTGCTAAACTCATTTTAATGTGTCCCCCTACAGGTTTTTAACATTTAAACCATGTACTGTAGTGCTAAGCGTGCATATGCCATTTGCTGTATTCAATGCTGTCCACATATGTTAATAGTAAAAAAGTAAATTGAGATTTGACCTTCCTTGGGAGACGCATTTATGGAAACAACTATAAACAACTAATCTGAAAAAGGTTGAGTTATCGGAACCAAAGAAAGCACTTTAAGCAGTTTGTAGTAGTGTTGCAAATGTTGCAACGCCAAGCTTCCTTGCAGTTTTGGCACTCTGTGACTACCACTATTAGGAGATAGAACTCTGTTTTTATACAAATGAAAATGACTGCCTGAAAGTGCCATCAAAATGACCCATCATCCTTCACTAGACCACCAAAAAGGCATGACTTCATCTTTTGTTTTCATCTGCAAACACACACAATTATATAATACAAACTAGGGAGAAAGTACTTTCATGGGTGGGGGTTTGGTCATGTCCCAGATGCATCTGTGTTGCACTTAGAGAAGAAAAACAGAAGACATAATTGAAAAATCATGTTCTTGTTTTCTGTTCTCCAAACAAAATAGCTTGAATAAAGTCCCAGGTCTTTCACTCACACTCTGGGACATCGCTATGTAAGCACAGCACAGTCCCAAACATTAGAGCTAAACTGTAGCAAGGTTTTAACAGCCAATTACAAGTTAGAAGTATGGATAGATGGCCACGCTGATTTAGAAACAGAGACATTAAATGTTAGAAACATGAAAATGAAGTGAATTTTTAATGTCAGCTGTTCTAGAGAGTTTTAATTCTGTTAGCTCTTAACCTGTGTGAACTTATTATTTCAGCACTGAAAATAATACAAGCCATTATCAAAAACAAGAGATGATTTTTACTTGCACAAATCGAATTTCCAGGGTAAAAAATTTCTTTACTACACCACCAGCACACTAAGAGGCACACTAATCTGACATTAAACGTAACAGATTAGTAAATTACTAATAAAATTCACTCTAATATGCCTAAATCATTCTGATGCAGATCTTTGTTACAGAATCAGGACATGCCTTGTTTTAGACCAGCTCAGGTAAAAAGCTTTCAAAAGAGAATCAGACGCACTATAATTCTACTGAAAGCTATGACATAATTCACTCATATGGCAGAAGAATGACATCAGTCCAGGTACAAACAACAAACTTCAATAATTCCATGTTGAAAGTACAGAGTTTCCTTGTTGCTGTGACCCATTTATACACAAACTAAACAACACCAAGCTCAGAAGTCTGTAAGACATGAAGGCATTAGCACTTTCTCCAGCGTGTTGCATTTATCCATGAACGAGAGTCAACGTGGATCATAACTGATCAACACATCTGTGAACCTTATGCTTTCAGTGGCTCCATGTACATACATGTGGGAAAAGGGTTACTCGAGTTCTCTCACACATTTACAGGCTCTGCATAGCACAAACAAAATTTCATTTTTATTGCATCTAATTAATATTACCATACTTTTACCATACCATGTATTTAAAACACATTCAGAACGATGAACTTGTTTTGCTCGTAGTGTTTTAGCTTCATATAATCAAACTGTTTTTATTGAATAAAGTGTGAAGACTTGTTGATATGAACCTCAGTGATGTTTTTTTTTATATTTGGGTATGGTGTAAGCCTGTTGGTTAATGGTTTACTGTACTATACTGTACTACTGTACTATACTGATAATTTATCCATTACTACAAATGTTTACAAGTATGAGAAGATTATTATAAGAGATTACACTACATGGATGGGCTAATAGACTCACAATAACCAGTTAAAAATTACTTATTACTCTCTTACTTTAATAGTTCAAGTTTTAATAGTTAGTGCCTATAGGAAATCATTAAATTGCTTTTAAATCAAAAATCAATCAATCTTTTTCACACAGCTTAAAATTAAAACCCATTAAAACCAAAAAAAAGAGAAAGGCAACAGTTATGAAAACTACAATGACAGGGTTAAAAATGATTAGTCAACTAATAATTTATAAGTTTTTTGAAATCCTTTAAGTTCAATCAACTTTCGAGGTGAGTGGCAATTTCCAAAGATTTACATCAGGACTCTAGCTTAGCCACTCCAGGATGTTCGTCTCATTATCCTTATGCCAGAACATTACATTTTACATTACACTTCAGTGTGTTGAGGATCATTGGTATGCTGAAAAGTGATCAACCTAAATTATGTTTTCAGCTGTCTAGCAGAATGTGCATGTTGTCCCTAAAAATGCGAGGTGCTTTGCAGCATCTATTTTCCGTCAGTTCTCACTAAAGAAAAACAACCTCATAATGCAGCCACCACCAAGCACAGTAAAACGACTGTCCATTATAATTTAGTTATAATTTAGGTTAGATTAGATTTTTCTACCTCAACTTCAAACAGTTTGTTGTGCGGTTTACTGTCCCATTTACTTTGAGCAGGAATTAAGATAAGATGGTAGTCTATCTTAGTGTAGTTCAACTCAGCAAGGTTATAAACTGGCAAATCATGAGATCTGAAACAACTACATAGTGAGAGTACAAATACTATTTTCTTTTTTTTAATTCAAGATTTTCACTGCCAATGGACGGACCTACTCCACAAATTCATTTATTTAGTTTCTTTGATGTAAAAACATAGACAAGTGAATACTTCTTTCAAGGTTCAAACAACCCTCATAACTAAACACTTGGTGTGCCATAAAACAGAGGAAGGTAAACTTAGTAAAGGGAAAAAAAACCCTTAAAAAAGGCTTTGCACAAATGGACACCATCTTTCTTTGGCTGAAGCCAATAAAGGATCATCAGCGAAAAGTGCAAAAGCTAATATGTCATAATACCGGGATGCATTAGTGAACACAGCATGGTTGACTTGCATATGCACGAGGTTACCACTGACACAGAGACGTATAGTGGGATTTTGAGAGACATATGATATAATGACTGGCCTGCCTGCATTCCAGATCTGTCTCCTATTGAAAATGTAGGTGCATCATGAGAAGAATCAGACATTGTACATTCTAGCAATAAAACCTTGTATCATAAATTTGAACTATTCCATACATTACATGCAAATCTAGTCTAAAACAGTGACATGCATGAGTCCGCGTACAATCCTTCACATCCTAAAATATGAAACTGAGCAAATGTGACTGAGTGCAAAGACAAAAAAAGAAAGAAGAAAAAAGGCAAACTTGTCTGTCACAACAAACACTAAAAAACTATTTTATCATACTGCACAAAGAGAAGCAAGTCTTAAACGTGTTCCAACTGCCTCTTACCCTACAGTGAGTGATGGGTGTTTTGGGGTAGGCTGAGGCCCCAGTCCATCTGTTCTCCAACCTCATCCACCACCCACTCCTGGGCCTCTATCGATGATGTAAGCTTATGCAACAGTGTCAGTTGTAATTCACGATTGGGGTGGATGTCCTGGAATTGAGTTCTAGCATAACAATGGGTGGTGGTAAAGGAAGTTCAGCACTGCTATTTAACAGAAACATGTTTTTTATTTTTCTTCTAGTGTTGGGGCAAGAGGGATTAGCAATTAGGCAAAACATTTAGTTCTCTAGAGGTTTACAAACATAAGGTGAGCAGAACTATGATAATACAATAACATTTACAGAACGACATTTGAGTGTTACTATGCATAATAATGATGTATATTTTGTAAGCACTGAAAATACATGTGATGTTTCAATAAGTATATTAGCATGAAATACAGACAGAGGTTGTCTATTTTGTAAAACAATGTTTTAACTGATTAACTTGACTGAGCTTTTAATAAATGTGATTCCTGCAGCACACTCAAATTAAGAATAACAAGTTATAACATAAGAGAAAACCATTTACATTGTTTTACAAGCAGGCAACAAGTGAAGTTATCATGACGGTATAAAAGGGGGATCTACCAAAGGTTCAGCCTTTGCAAAGATGGGTCATGGCTCACCACTATATTCCAAACTTTGTAAGATAACTGACAATTTAGTTCAAAATGTTTCTCAAAGCAAGACTGCAAGTAAATTAGGATGCTCTTTTTACCATCTACTGTGAAACACTGTGAAAAGATTCTGGAAATCCGAGAGAAAATCATGTAAGGCATGAACTGAAACCAGATGGGAGAACATTGGAAAGCCACACATCAATTCTGTGCAGAAAAACCACCAGGTCCTCTGGGCCAGAGCACATGTCAAACAGACCGAAAGACAGTGGAAACAAGCCAGGGTCCAATAGATCTACATTTCAGCTTGTTTAACAAAAAACAGACATCAACTTCTATCAGCCAACGACAATAAGGACCATCAAAAGGGTAATCAGCAAAAGATGCAAAAGCCAACACATCATAATACATGTGAATCATGGCTGCCTTGCATATGGGTGAGGTTACCACTGACACAGAGTCATATAGTGGGATTTTAGGAGACATGATATTATAACTGGCCCACCTGTATGCCAGATCTGTCTCCTATTGAAAATGTAGTAGTGCAGCTAAAGTCTCAAGTCAAGCAATAATGGGCAAAACTGCAACACTTAGTATCCTCAGTTCCAAAACCATTAAAAATTTAATTAATAATAAAAAAAAATGTAACACAGTGGTAAACATCCTAATTCTAAGTTAGATTATATTTACAAAATACAATAAGACGGTCAATAATAAAAACATGTCAGTGATTTATAAGGTCACCAATGATCTGGTGGGCTCTATAAATACAAACTTAGCTTAAAGGAAAATATGTGTAAATAAAATCTCCACTCTGTAATTCTTTCACATAGAATATACACAAAGCAGTTCTAACAGCCCTGTGTGTAGGTTTTTATAATTATGCAGTTCCTATGGTTTGTAATTACTCCTCTATATAAGAAATAAACACTGTCTTTACATTTCATTCTGCACTAACTGGCTTTCAGAGACTCTGCACACAAAACCAGAAGCAAAACCTTTCCAAACCACATGACCTGAACTAAGCCATATCCTTCCTGACAGTGTTCCAAAAGCAATTGTGAATAACATTAGGCATGGAAACAACATAAATCATCGAGTGAGATGAAACATCCTCTAAAGTTGTTTGCTGGTAATAAGCTTGGCAGCAGTGTACAACGGCCATTCTTAACACCTACAGCTCACTGACCTGCTCCAGTCAACATCTTTCAACACAGAAGGCCACACAGCTACTGCCATTGAGCTCAGCTGGCCTTCACACTGACTGACGGATAACACTGTTACAGTGTTAGACACAAACACAGCCATCCTGTCTTCTGTGGAATTGTGTACCATGACGTCCAGAATAATAGTATGCTTTATAAATATAGGGGGAAAATGGGAAAATTACTATGTTGGTAATTAGCTTAATTACACACCAAAAAATAAATAAAAACACTTTATACATACAAACACACAAACCTACACACATACGCAATTGGAAACATTCCTCGGTAATTGATTTAAGTATTAACAAGCTCCTGGCACCTCGTTGTCCATTCTTTAAGTTTGGTGGCTTTTGTGCTGCAACTGCATTCTTTAATCCCATCAAAGATGTTCTATGATATTTAAATATGGAGACTGAAAAGGATACACCAGGAAATTCCAAGACTGATTCCTTAACCAAGAACATTACATTCCTACTCAAATTGCCTTGGTGTTTAATGCCAGTCAAACAGTCAAGATGGCCAGTCCCATAAGACCAAACAGTTCCAGTTTGGATTAATCACTTCATATAACTGTGTCCCAGAACTACATGTCCCATCCATTCATTTTGGCATATTCCAGTCAATGTCTTCTATGCTTCCTGGTCAAGGGTAGGTTGGTTTGAGGAGCACAACCATGAAGTCCTTGGTTAAGTCATCTTATGGTTGCCACTGACACATTTGTCTCAGCCTTCATCAGGTCAACCTGTATGTCTTTGCAGTAACATGGGGGTTTTCTTTGTTGTGCTCATGAGAAAGGTCTGAATAAAAAATTTGGGCTTCCTCCCACGGTCAGGCAGATCTGCTGCTGTCCAATATTAAATCCCACAAGCAAACACACAATGCAGCTTATTAACAACTACTGAAAGTGTTGCCCTACTGCAAATTAAGGCTCATCCCAAAAAAATACTCATTTGTAACCATGACTAATGCAAGTAAGCCTATTTGATATTAGGTAAGAAGCATCCCAAATCACTTGTCTACATTTGTGAACTACCTAGGGTAAAATATAATAATTTAAACCCCTAGGTGTATTGCTTTTATTTGACATTTATTTGACATAGAGTTAAGTAAAGTTCTATGCAGCCAAATAACAGCTCTGGCTTGTTTCAAGAACCTTTAAGCATAACAAAAGTGTCAATGTATTTGGAAAGATCTGGTCACCATTACAACAAACAAAAAACCAAAACCAAGAAATGAATTTTAAAATTAAGTATCGCTTTAGTGTTTGAATATTTGTTAAAACAACAAGCACTGATAAATGTGATGTGATGGTTACATCATGGAAGTCATCAACTGTCTCCTCTTTACACACCAGCACCTTTGTTTATGGCTGATTTAAACAGTAAATTTACTATGTTTGGCATGTGTAAAACTGGTTTTTAACTCAGGGTGTGGCCACTAGGTACCAACACACAGTCCACCTACTACAAACTAAGGTCTGTAGTTTGCTGTAAATGAAATGCATGCAGACGTTTCATGCAGAACATACAGAACAGATACTGCAGAAAGAGGTTAGGCTAGAAAACATCGAAGAACTCATGTCCACCTGCCACCTGTGCAGAACAACCCTATTCCAGGTTCTGTTCTATATAATAAGTTAAATGTGGTTTAATGTGGTAAAGAAAAAGAAAGTAACACAATGCCGTAAGTTTTAAAAAGCCTCATCATCTCTCACAACCAGATATAGCAGATATCTCAGTACTTTATTTAGGATACACTGTATGTAGAATATTACACCTATTAGCTAAGGGGTATTAATGAAGCACTAATTCAACACACAATTCAGTAGGCTTGATTCAGTAGGCAGGTAGTAAAATGCCACTCATTGCTTTGTATCCAGTTTAGACTAGAGTAATATAAATGATTTGTTTATATGTTAGGCACCACATTTGCAACACAAACAGGCCTTCCAAAGCAGCCAAGCAGTTTCATTTTAAACCTGGGTTAAAACAAATGCACATAAGGTGAGAAAAGAACTTATTTACAAAGAACATAAAAAGCTGGAACATAACCCAACCTGGACTATTAAAAAAAATACAAATATTAGAAATGACACACATTATTTAGCATATAAGCATGCACTGTTCTGCAATTAACCAGTAAATTCATTAGGCTGCATAAATGGTTCATTTAATGAACCCACGCCAAGCTTAATTGGGTTTGCCCCTGTCGTGTAACTTATCACAAAACAAAGAAAAACAGTAAACAGTGGAATAAAGGAATTAAAAAAAACTTACCACACAGAATTTCTCATAGTCAGAGTTGCATCCGAACAATTAAAAATGCAGAATGTGGATAAACAGGCGGCGTTAAGTTTATCAAACAAACCAACCAGCGCAAGCAACAATTCAGACCATGACAACTTTATACGAGCTTAGTTATGGATTTAAGAACAAAACATGGCGTAATTCTTTATCGAACAGCAAAGAAAGACGGTTTTTCTGTAGTTTTAGTCGAACTAAGCGCCGGGTGTGTGGACGTGAACGCGTGTGTTTGCGTATCAGTCGCTCTGCTGCTCAAACTCATCCATCCACACTGTTGCGCTTTGAGAGCTTCCGGCGGGGCCATCCTACTGTACTCTTAAAGGGCCGAGAGCCTCTCCACTAAACTCCCAAACATACAACACTAATTCTAGATGCAAAATAATACTTCATTTTCTTTTTTTTCTTACATTTCTAACTAAGAATTCTTACACGTTTTCGCGTAGTGAGCAATCATTTACAAAACCAGCAGTAACCAGCAGAAATATACTCATTTTTAAACACATTTTTAAAACATGAAACTTGAATAGCCAATCAAAAGAATATCCACAAACTGCAGCATAAATAAAAACAAAATAAAATCACATATAAGTAAAAAGGGTGGAAATAGGTCCTGGGTTCAATTCCCAGGTGGAGCAGTCTGGGTCCAGTCGTAGCCTAGTGGAACTTTTGGCTATCAACCGGAAGATTGGCGGTTCAAATCCAGGCTCTGCTATGCAGCCACTGTTGGGTCCTTGAGAAAGGCCCTTAACCCTGCTGTCTGCTCCAGGGGCGCCGTACGATGGCTGACCCTGCGCTCTGACCCCAGCTTCCAAACAAGCTGGGATATGCAAAGAAAGAATTTCATTGTACTGTACAACTGTATATGTATATATGACAAATAAAGTATATCTATCTATCTATCTATCTATCTATCTATCTATCTATCTATCTATCTATCTATCTATCTATCTATCTATCTATCTGTGTGCATGTTTGTGGAATATTGTGGAGTTTGCATGTTCCCGTCATGTCTGTGTGGGTTTCCTCCGGGTGCTCTGGTTTTTCCCACAGTCCAAACACCAGCCTAAAGCAGTCAGGTTAACTGGAGACAGTAAAGTTCCCCTTGGTGTGTGTGAATGTGTGTATGTGTGTTAGGTTAGACTCTAGGCCCACTGTAACCCTGACAAGGATAACGCAGTTACTTAAGATGACTAAATAAATAATTCTTTGCATGCATTTTTAGTTTTAGGTTATTCTAATGGTCCTTTTTTTATACATCACAGGAATTAAGTGGTAACACTATGGTAAAAAGAAAAATATGGTAACAGTGGTCATAGTTTTGTGTCTGGTATTAATTGTAAATTTAAAACCACACTTGACTGTGGTTAAACATTTGATTTAACCAGCTTCTTTGTCTACACAACATTTGTGTATTACCTTAAGAGTTATATTGGGCATCTGCTTTGCATAAAACCTTTGCATACCAATGATGTGCCATTTAATTATTACATGAAGTCACATTCCTCCTCCTGCTCTCTTTCTAGACTGTACACTCTGGTATAAGATGCCAGTATATCTTGTAAACTTATTTTATGCTCACTCTTATAACCCAATTAGTCATTTTCCAGATAAACCTTCTATATTAAACCACTGCAATGCTGCCTGATACACTTGTACCAGTGCCACACAATACCTTATCCCTACCAAGTAAAAGTACCTGCTCTTTTGAAAATGGTTCACCACCTGAATAACACTTGGTAAGAAGTGGTTCACCAATGCTCTTTTGTCTTTCTAACAGCTGTGTTACAGTGGGCTGCTATACTGGCCAAAATCTGGTCTCACAAAATGCACAAATGCATTATTAAAGGACTAAAAGGCCCATATTGTACAAAAGTGGGCTGTACCTCAGGAAGCTGTGTGCCATAAACACCCTCTGCTTTATAACGTTACATGCAACTACTTATAATGGATGAAATCTGTAATCTTGCCAATGTATGGCGTGGTTCACATTTAGAGTAACCCATCCATCTTGCAGTATGTAATGATGAGTGAGTAAACCAGGGTACACATAAGACATCCACATGGACCAGTCCACAAAAATAGAAACCACTAATAATGGTTGAATTTAAGACCCTTCATCTACAATGTCCTCAATATATGTGTTACTTTATACTGCACCTTTTCTTTTATTAAAAAAAACCCTGCAACTTTTTACTTGCACATATTACTTGTTTACCTCATGATTTATTTTGTACACATGCAGTTGAGTCAGTATATATAGAAGAGATGAGAATAAAGCTACTGACTTTGCTATACCTATGCTAATGGATCCTGTACATTATATCTTATCTTATGCGTCATTTGTGCCAGACACATTTGTGGTCAGCTTGCAAAGCCCGTAACAATAATGGATATTGATCAACAGCAGCCAGTGAGTAAGCAGAAATATTTTACAACAGTAACAAACAACTATAAAGTCCATTTTTAATGTATGAATAGTGCTCATCTTTAGAACTAGATTATTTAAAAAGGACAGCCAATAATTCAGTAGTATATAAACACTCAGAAATACTTTTTAATGGTTGACTTGTTTTTGTATAAAGTTCTGCAAAAGATGTTTCCCATATGTCTACAGTTCATAGAAATGGTTAGTTTTAGGACATTGCTATTTTAAGTTTGCAGCCCACTGTATAAATGTGGTCAAGCTATATGTAATTTTATATCGTGGCACTTGAAAGAATCTATGCTTTTAAGTCTTGATTAAGTGTGTGTTTGTTTAATATAAAAGTAAATATAACAGCTTATAATAAGCAAAAATAGAGTATTAAAATAACAATAAAATACAAAAAGAATACACTTAACAATAAAAATACAATCCTTTATGAACAGTTTGTAATCCATTACAAACATGTAAGCATAATACTAATAAAACTAATATGACCTCACAAGAAATAAAATGTATAACAAACAGAGCTGACTATGTGTGTCCTGAAAAGACCTTTTTAAGGTTCCAATTTTATCCACATCAACAGCCATTTCGTTATAGAATAACAGTGTGTAGAGTAATGTTCCTGCTGTTAACAACATTATGAAAGTTACATCCAAATTACATGTCACAAAGCTTAGAGGTTTGTAAACTCCCACATATAAAGCTGCCTGTTGTGTTTGAAAGACTAAAGAGTGCAAGGGTGGTGACCAAAATTGGTAGAGATAGTAAGAAAAATAAAATATAATAATGAGATAGATTAGTTGCATGTACAGTATAGGACTACGAAAGCCAATAACTTAACAGTCTTAAAATGTACATACATGTATGATTGGCTAAAGTTCAAGGGAGCGGGAGGGCCAAAACAGTCCCGACATTGGGAGGTGCACTTATCAGTGTGCTCTCAGTGCTAGTCCCTAGCCCAGATAAAAATAGAAGCATTGCATCTGGAAGCAAATCTGGCTTTAAAGCTATGCGAACCAGATCTGCTGTGACCCTAAATACGGAGCACCTAAAAAAATATGCCCACAGTTCTAGTATTAGGTGTCCACAAACGTTTGGCCAAGAGTTAAATGCTAATCAACTGAGTCTGCCCATCTGAATGCAGGAACAGTCATTTTCTTTACTTTCAATTCTAGAAGTTTTACCCACTAAACTAAATTTTAAGCAAGCTTAATAGTTACATTGTCTAAATACTTCTCCAATACTTCTTCAACTTCTTACAAATCTCTAAATGTGACATTGTGATGACCCAGAAAATGATTTAATCTTAGTTATTTTTTCCATTGCAGAGATCTCATTTAAAACAAAGGCAAAAGCAGAAAGCGGATCAGTAAAATGTGTTGTGTCACTCAGCTGAAGCAGTCAAACCAAAGTTCCAGTTTTTCATATTTAAATCTGCTTCAGTTAAAAGATAAAACACAGCTGTGGAAACTGTAAGTATGGTTGCTACCAGAGCTGAATTTCACTGAAACTGAATTTGAGAGGGATTCCATTTTGCAATATGATTAATGAAAAACATGTGTTTTCTGGAAGACATTTGTGGTCCTTGGTTTGTTTGACATTTACTCTGTGTGTTCTATATAGATTAGAATCAGTACTCTTGTCAGATCAGTTGTATTGTCTCAGAACCAAAATGTTTTCAGAAACACAATGAAAAAAAATCTTGCTTGACAAATGTTCTTACCGTCCTTCAAGTCTATCAAAGAAGAAGGGGCCACATTAGGGCCACCACTGACCAGATATGACCTTGTATGCATGTTTATAGAAATCTTACTGTGCATTGTTTTACATGATTTTACATGATTCATCATTTATTCATTTTCTTTTTAATGAATAGAGACTAAATATATTATAATAATACAGTATACACTGATCAGCCATGACATTAAAACCACTTCCTTGTTTCAACACTCACTGTCCATTTTATCAGCTCCACTTACCATGTAGAAGCACTTTGTAGTTCTACAATTACTGACTGTAGTCCATCTATTTCTCGACATATTTTGTTAGCCCCCGTGCATGCCATAACACACCAGCACCATGTCAGAGTCACTGCAGTGCTGAGAATGATCCACCACCTAAATAATACCTGCTCTGTGGTGGTCCTGTGGGGGTCCTGACCATTGAACAACAGGGTGAAAGCAAGCTAAAAAAAAAAGCATGCAGAGAAACAGATGGACTACAGTCAGTAATTGTAGAACTACAAAGTGCTTCTATATGGTAAGTGGAGCTAAGGTGGTTTCAATGTTATGGCTGATCGGTGTATATCCCAATACAATTTTCAGTAGCTATGATTACATTCAAAGCTTTTCTTCAATCCAATTGAATTTATTCCAATTATAGAATAAGATTTAAGATTAAGTGTTACACACTGTAACTCTACTCAACAACATCATGAATATATTTGTTTACATGCATGCTACAAGTAATCTAATCCAAAATGACATGCATGTAAAGAGTAGCACTTAGTTTACACATTAATAATAATGAGCATCACATTAGTCCAGTCAACACAGTAGAAGTATGTTACCTGAGGTTACAGTTGGTGTAGTTTTTTTTTTTATTGCTTTAAAATTATGACAGACTCAGGAAAATGTGCCCTTAGGAGTGTGCAGCATAAACTATGTCTCTTTTGCAGACCTGTTTTTCTCTCCTGCCATGTTGAATTTTGGCAGTAAGTAAATACACATTGTACATTAACATGTACTTTGTTTGTTTGTTTATTAGGATTTTAATGTCATGTCTTACACTTTGGCTACATTCATGACAAAAACAGTAGTTACTCGAAACACAAGGTTCATCAGTTTACACAAGGTTATATTGAACACAGTCATGGACAATTTTGTATCTCCAATTCATCTCACTTGCATGTCTTTGGACTGTGGGAGGTAACCGGAGCACCTGGAGTAAACCCACGCAGACACAGGGAGAACATGCAAACTCCACACAGAAAGGACCCACCTGGGGATCAAACCCACAACCTTCTTGCTGTGAGGCGACAGTGCTACCCACGTAGCCACCGTGCTGTAACATGTACTTAAACTTTCTGATTGGGAATGTAATTGGATACAGATGTTTACATGTTGGGCGGCACAGTGGCTCGGTGGGTAGCACTGTCGCCTCACAGCAAGAAGGTCCTGGGTTCGATCCCCAGGCGGGGCGGTCTGGGTCCTTTCTGTGCGGAGTTTGCATGTTCTCCCAGTGTCTGCGCGGGTTTCCTCCGGGTGCTCCGAGTTTCCTCCCAGAGTCTAAATACATGCAGCCAGGTTAATTGGAGACACTGAATTGCCCTATAGGTAAATGGGTGTGTGTATGTGTGTCTGCCCCGCGATGGACTGGCGCCCTGTCCAGGGTGTTACTGTGTGCCTTGTGCCCATTGAAAAGCTGGGATAGGCTTAAGCACCCCCCACGACCCTAATTGGATAAGCGGTTAAGAAAGTGAGTGAGTGAGTAACTGTTTACATGGCTATTATTTTATTTTTATTTTATAAATAGACAAACATTTTATAGTATTTTTATTTGAAATATTAAACACTTAATAATTGCATGACTGAGAAAAAGACGTCTTGTTCTTGTGCATAAGCCAGTATTGCACTTCTAAGAGATGAATAATGGATTACGTCACCTTCACATGCATCCCACTACATAACGTATGGTAACAATAAAAGAACTTTCAAATAACAGAAAGTGCCAGCTAAACAATCACTAAGTGTCCTAGAAAAACAGAGCTCAACAGCACAGGAAGATAATGAATGCATTGCAAAGCTGACAAATGAATGAATAATTGAAAAGCTCAGTGCATGGCATGGGTTTTTAACAATGCCCACTTGAAGACAGACAACATACTCTAAACAGATTTTCTCAGAACAGCCTGCATTCCTGTTTTTACAGAGGGCCTGTTGTGAAGAGAAATCAGGATGGATGGAGCACTGGGGAAAAGAAAGGAGATTTTTAAACAGAAAGGAATGCTAAAACATGGCGGGTGGGGAGAGACATCTCTACACTGACAGGCCAAATAGTGAATAACAAGGGAGGTGCTGATGACTATAACAATTATCACCAGGAAGATGAAGTGTAAAAAAGATGGAAAAGTTATGTAGTATAATGATTTCCTGTGAAACGGTAAAAAACTGTATTCAGCAGAGAAAATTTCCATTAGTCAGTTTATATAAAAAGTTGTATGATTAATCTCTCCTGAATGAAAGTCTTGCATATCATTAATTCACTTATTAATATTATATTCACTTATTGACTTATTAATATGGTGGGCGGCACTGTTGCCTGTCCGGGTCCTTTCTGTGTGGAGTTTGCATGTTCTTCCCATGTCTGTGTGGGTTTCCTCCTGGAGCTCCGGTTTCCTCTCACAGTCCAAAGACATGCAGTCAGGTTAATTGAAGATACAAAATTGTCCATGACTGTGTTTGACATTAAACCGTTTTTGTCATGAATGCAACCAAAGTGTGTAAAACATGACGTTAAAATTCTAATAAATAAATAAATAATTCAATGTCGTCAAAATGGTTTTGGCTGTGGATGAAGTGGGAATTACCACAGAGCAATACTGTACACTCATCTCAGCCTCACTTAATATTCATTTAGGCTTTTGATTAGTTATTATTCTTCCACTTTGTGACACCTTTATATACATTTTATCATGGGTGTCAATAGACTCAGTTTACTGCTGCATGTGCCCCAGTAAAATGCTTTTGCACCTAACTAAAATCATGGTGTACCCCATGTGTATGTCAAAGTCAAAATTAATGTAAATTAATGCCGCTCAGGGGGCGCAGCGGTAAAAAGACACGCTGCAACCAGGGCTGGAGTACATAGTATCGAATTCAGCTCTGCTTCACCGGTTCGAAGCTGAGTGGCTGTATGGGCAACGATTGGCCGGTTGCTCAGTTGGGGGGTGGGACAAAGAACCGGATGTGGGTCTCTCTCTGTCAGAATGCGATTACGACCTCTGCCGGCTGATTAGAGGCGCCTGCACAAGAGATGAGGAAGAGATGAGGTGTGTCTCTCCGCATGCAACGCTAGGTGGCGCCAAACTCATCAATGTGTGGGTGGCAAAAATGCATCCGGCTGCTGCTCGTGTTTCAGAGGGGATATGGGTTAGCTTCGATCTTCTCAGTCAGGGCAGGGTTCGGCATAGACAGAGAGGAAGCACGATGCAAATTGAACAATTGGATGCGCTAAAGGGGGAGAAAAAGGGGGGGGGAAATTATAACGTAAATTATACAAAATATTTTGTGATTATTTGTTCTCTATTTTTTATCCATGGCAGAATTATGCCCACTTTATTGTAGTGTGGATTGGTTGATCACTTTAGTAATGCCCACTAACTGATTTAGTGTTTAAATGGCTTTTTACCAGCTTCACAGTGAGCTATAGCTGTACTTCTCTTAATTCTAAGCTACAACAGAAGATGTAGAATAAAAAATTCCCCTGCATTTGGATAGACTGACCATACTGACCCATTGGTTTCATTTTTAAACAGTCTATATGTCCTCTGCTTTTGCATGTATTATTTAGACTAGACAACTCAGAAACTAGATGCACAAAGGCCTTGGTCAGCATGTGGCCTCCAGTTACTCTCAGTAAATAATGAATGAGAATTTACTCTCTCTTTCTCTAATAACATCCAAATAATTATACAGTGCTGTGTAAAAGTATTTACCAATTTCTTTATTTTTGCATATTTATCAGACTTACATGTTTAAGATCATCAAACTGATTTCACTATCAGACAAAGATAACACAAGTAAACACAAAATGCTCATTAAATTATGATTTCACTTATTGAAGAAAAATGCTGTTCAGCCCTACCTGATCCTGTGTGAAAAGGAAATGGCTTCCTTAACTACTGTCAACCAGTTAACCAAATTCAATTGACATTTGGGTTCAGTTTCATAGCCACACCCAGATACGACTACTGAAAGACCTGTTGAATCTAAACTTAAATAGAATCTGTCTGCCAATGTGAAGCAGGCTAGAGGGTCTCAAAAAACAGCACATGATGCCACGTTCAAAAGCAATTAAAATACATATACAAAACAAAGTAGTTACAATCTACGACTCTGGGACTACAGCAAACCACACTGAGAGCCAGCTATTCACAAATGGAGCTTGCCTACCAAAAGAAACGCATAGACTCATCTAGGAGGTCACAAAAGAAGAACCTGCCTTAGGTGTACAAAATTCCACACAGAAAGATTTGTTTGTCATCCAGGAACTGCCTACACTGGTGCTGGTCTTGGTGTTCGCTGAAGTTGAAGGGCTCTAGAGTTATAATAGACTAGAAAAGGACCTTCCACAAATGGTTACACATATGTCAGATTATTGATTTTATACTCCAGTTAGAAATGGATTGCAGTTATAATTTTTTCTTTTGCATTTTTTCCCAATTTTCCTCCCAATCTAGTCGTATCCAATGACCCGATTGCATTATGCTTCCTCTCTACTGATCTCCACTTCTGACCGAGGAGAGCGAGACTGACACACGCCCCCTCCGACACATGTGCAGTAGCCAACTGCATCGTTTCACCAGCATGAGGCGAGTTCATATGTGGTATAAACTCTTTTAAATGAGCAGAGAAAGAGCCTTTCCAGGTGTTTGGCACATACACACACTACTCCGTGGTCTCCAGGACACAATGATTTCTTCAAGAACATCACATTACATAAATACTGAACTAAGAAGGTTGTGTATGCAGGGATAAATAGATAACTGCTGGGTGGAACACCATTACATCTGTTTCCAGAGCAGGAAATGTCCACAGCTGCAGATTTTTCTCATTTTCATACAGATATTTTAGAGATTGTGTTCATCATCCGGTTGTTCAAAACAAACAGTTAAAAGAATACTTATGTACAACCCCAAATCAGAAATAGTTGGGACAGTATGGAAAATGCAAAAAAAAAAAAAAAAGATTCTTACATTTACTTTGACATTTATTTTATTGCAGACAGGATGAACCTGAGATATTTCATGTTTTGTCTAGTCAACTTAATTTCATTTATTGTATTATTGTATTTACTGTAAATGACCTTTGCCAAGGGCACTGACACAGTCCTATACCATGACAGACCCTGGCTTTTGGACTTGTTGCTGTCTGGATGTTCCTTCCCGTCTTTGGTCGGAGCACACAGCGTCCATTTTTTCTAAAAAAGACCTGAAATGCTGATTCATCTGACCACAATACATGTTCATGACATGGTCCATCCTAGATGCCTCCAAGCCCAGGGAAGTTGACGCCACTTCTGGACATTGTTAACATAAGGCTTCTTTTTTGCACAGTAAAGTTTTAAGTGGCATTTGTACATGTAACTATTGTATACGTATTGTAGTGCTTGACAAAGGTTTGGCAAAGTAATCCCTCGCTCATGTGATTATATCAGCTATTGTTGAGTGGTGGTTCTTGATGCAGTGCCGTCTGAGGGATCGAAGATCACGGGCATTCAGCTTAAGCTTGCATCCTTGGCCTTTACGTACTGAAATTCCTCCTGATTCCTTGAATCGTTTAATGATATTATGCACTGTAGAGGGAGAAATATACAAATCCCTTCCAATCTTTCTTTGAGGTTCATTGTTTTTAATCATTTTAATAATTTTCTCACACATTTGTTGACAAACTGGAGATCCTCTGATCATCTTTGCTCACCAAAGACTCAGCCTTTCCTGGATGCTGCTTTTGTACTAAACCATGATTACAATGACATGTTGACATCACCTGTTTGGAATCACATCATTATTTTATTTTATTTTATAATTTTTTCCACTTCCCCCCCCCAATTTTCTCCCCTAATCTAGTCATGTCCAGTTACCCTGAATGCGTCCTCTATACTGATTTGACCCTTCACTGCTGACTAAGGACGCCTCTCAACTGACATACGCACAGTATACGCACAGTATATCCGGTACGCACAGTCAGTACAGATAGTGCATTTTCACTTGCACGAGTCGAGTTCATATACTTGACGGGCACTGTGTATGGAGGGCCACACCCCCATCAGCATTATTCCTCAGTCCTGTGCAGGCGCCATCAGTCAGCCAGCAGGGGCCGCAGTCACACCAGTTATGAGGACCTATGATCCAACTTTTTACCCCTAACCCTGAACAACAGCCAACCATTGTTCATGCAGCTGCCCAACCCAGTCGGAAGGCAGAGCTGAGATTCGATACGATGTATTCGAAACTCTGGTGCGCTAGCGTACTTTACCGCTGCGCCAGCTGATCGGCAACCACATCATTTAGTTTTTTTCACCTCATTACTAGCCCTACATTTTTTTTAAATGTGTTGCAGGCCTGAAATGCAGGAATGGAGGTATATTAACAAATGAACTTAAGTTGAGCAGATAAAACATGAAATATCTCAGGTTCATCCTGTCTGCAATCAAACAAAAGTCAAAGTAAATGTATGGAACACTGCATTTTTATTTTATTTGCATTTTCCATACTGTCCCAACTTTTTCTGATTTGGGGTTGTATATTTAACTTTATTTTTATCTGCCACATTTACAGAAAGTAAGTAATTATCACACAAAATGTAACATTATAATTTGACATACCTTTTGATGGATTGGTTTGTGTTTTTCCAGGTGATGCTGAATTCACTGCAGTAAAATGAATAAACTGACTTTATAACTATTGGTACTTCTATAAAAACAATTATGATAAGTACAGTATTTAAAGTTGCTGATCAACTTCCATGCAATGAAATTACATTATATGGCTGAAAGTATTTGAAATGGGATGTCCATCAAAATCATGGTCAGCCTTTTACATACTTTTGGCCATACAGCTTAAGTAAGATTCTAATATAATGTTTTCTATTCACTTCTCAGTACAAAAATGTATGAAATTGTTTTTGTTGTAATCAGTCATGCAGTCATACAGACATAGCAAAAAGATTTTTTACAACTTTAGGCATGTTTTTTTCCTCAAGATCCTAGAGATAGTAATTTTGTTTTCATCTGCTTAATTTGATTGCAGTCAATACTAAACACAGTTTGGCTTTGTGATTAATAGCTTAAACGCTGATGACCTGTGTAACAGCAGTTTCCCTGATCTGTACAGATTCAGTTTGCTCTCTCTCTCTCTCTCTCTCTCTCTCTCTCTTATTTGCCAGAATCTGAGTAACAGATTTCTTGGAAAGGAAGGATGGGTTGCCAGAGAAAAGGCATTAGTCAGTCTTGGCCTAAGAGCTCACAGGCATTAAAAGAGCATTTTTACTAGCATGCTAATTGGAAAGAGCACATGACTGTGCACTGTAGCCCCATTGCCTGGCTACTTGCTTCAGAAAGGCCACTGAGTATGGCGTTATAAGTGCTGGAGTAATTCTTCATCTTAACCTTTTCTCTAGTGTAACATGACACAAACACAGACACATAAACCAGATTCAATTATGGCTAGCTGTTCTGATTAGTCCTAGCTTGTAATATATTTTGCCGACCTTTTTGAATGACAACGCTTTCAGTTTGAACTAAATGAAATATGTAAATACATGTGTTAAAATACTCTTGAAGAATGGTGAGTGATAATCATCTGCTGAGATTCATGCTAGCAGAGGACTACAGACTAGCACAAGCCCTCTCCTAGACGTGGCTCTTGCAAAGCCATTAGAACGTGTAAGGCCATAACGTGGACTCCTAAACAGAGGAACACCCATGCTATACTACAAGTATTTCCCTGGCACTTCCCTCTCCCCCTTTCCCCTTATGACAACATAGCCAGTGAATAGTTGGACAGTTCTAGCTTAGTGGTTAAGTTACCGGACTAATAATCAGAAGGTTGCCGGTTCGAGCCCCAACACTGCCAGGTTGCCACTGTTGGTTCCCTAAGCAAGACCCGTAACCCTCAATCTCTTAGATTGTATACTGTCAACTGTAGGTTGCTTTGGATAAAAAATGTCTGCGAAATGTAATTTAAGCCTTCGCTGGAGGACTAGCATAATAGAATATGCTTCCACTTAAGCACCTGACCTTCCACAAATATATGTTGCTTTTATTGTTGTAAGTGCAATACCAATTTACAAACATGAAGCATAAAAGTGTATCAACCCAATGCTGAGTACCAAAAAGTAATTAAGTGTTTTAGCCACACATTTGACTGATGAGTAAAAATCTACTATAAAAAATAAATAATAAGCTTTAAACTTTGGGCAATCGTGTAGGGAAGGCCAGTTTCTGGCCTATAGAGCCCTGGCATCGACCCTATTGCATGACTTGGGAATGAATTGGAACACAGATTTATTTAAGACATGGTTTGTCAAGTGTGATGTGGAAAAACTTCTGCTTAATACCTTCATATTGACTATGCTTATCAATTTACAGTTTTCTTATGTCTTTAGACCATTTTCTGTATTTCTTTTTTTGTTTGTCAACTGTAATATTTAATCAGAACAGTCTGCTTGCTCCATCCCCTCATTACAGTTATGATCTTTTTTACATCATTTAAAGGGAGCAAATAAATTTAGAATTTCTTTCTCGAATAGGCAATAATTCAACCAATTTCCTATGTTCCAGTGCAAATCAAACACAGTGTTTTCATTTGAACATTTAAAAACACTGTGTTTGGGAGCAAATGGTGGTTTATTTAAATAAACTGGAAGGGTGCCAATGATTTTGGCCATGTCTGTACTTGTCACTAAGGTGGAAATTGTAATGAAGAAGTGACCCCCATTCTTGCAAAATAAATAAAATATGAATATATGCTACATACCTGACTTAGTGGGAATTAGATTTTTATACTCTATTATTTCGACATTTTGAAAATGTATTTATGACATCTGTGTTTCAGTAGTACAAATACTGCATGATTTTAGATTTGTATGATATCATAGCAATTCTTTACCCATTTTTACTTAAGCCTATACTATAAATTCTCCCAATCACCACAGTCCAGACTTAAATGCAAGGTCCTTAAACTGGATTAGTATTAAGCCTAACCAGGCAGGATTTAAACCCACACCCAAAATGCCAAATAAAACAATCAAGTAATAATCAAAAGCACTATTGCAATTAGTCAATATATCAGCTTGTCAAGTGGCTATTTATGAAAATGCTTTATTTAAATGTCACACAAACACATTTCTCATGCATTTAGTTTTTTATATACAAAGTAAAAAATCCAGATGATGTTAAAAAACTTATAATTTCAATGACATTCACTAGTTTGAATATATAAAATCAACCTCAAAATAATATTGCTGTGTGGCAACCAAAATACACACAACGGCAGTCCATGCAGAGAGATAATTTATTATTTGTTATTATTTTGTCGTAATTTACAAAAGAAGCACTTTAGTAGCATTGCGTTTTAAATTACTTGCTTTAAATATGTGCCTATATAGTAAACACCTTGCATTTTTAAAATACTTTAAAAATAACGTTTAAATAACTGTCATAGCTTTCTTTGGAGGCTACAAATATGCATAATGAAATATAGTCATTTTATTATATAATGCCAAATGAAGTAATATGTAAAACAGTCTAATTCTACCCATGATACACTGCTTATCTCATGGATATATACATATACACAGATTCTGTATGAAAATAGAAAAAGGAAATGTATATAGTTATTGCAACACTTCAAAGTCAGTTGTGGTTTGTGTTATGGTTGGCTCATGAAGGCTGATTTATTTTTCCTAACCCAATCATGTTTATAGATAGTGTATACTATATATTGTGGTCTGAGAGTCATCTTAATGCAGAGGTGCACATGAGTACAGGTGCTGTAGGTTAGTGAACAATGAATCAAACAAGAACACTGATGTTGAATCAGGGATGTATAACCAAATTAATAAACATGGGACCAGAACGGTGCACCCTATGCACCCTGAAATAATGTTTGTGATTGTATGTTTATAAAAATGTGGTTATGTTCCTTTTGTTTACATATCTTTTCACACATTGCACAGTGTTTATAACACTACTAGAAAGTTTCAATAATGTATACAAATACCTGAAAAGAAATTCAGTTACATCCTACTCAGATTATACAAGATATTAATGATAATAAAATGATCTGTCAAACAAGATACAATGACATATTATAGCTGATATAGACAATGTACAACATATTGACATTTTTGTGTCAAAAGGCGCACCAAACACCATCAAAAACCTTGTTCAAATTCTACATATTTACATATAATATATGCAAAGTGATTGTAATTAAGCAAATAAAATTGCACATATAAATATAATATGTATTTAATAATGTTCATAATGCATTTGCTTTTGTTAAAAAATAAATATATTTATTAGATTATTGTATGTATGAACAGATATAAATCTCTTTTCACTGGCTACCCATAAGTATATTACAAGCTTATATTGCAAATAGAATACTGAGTTTCAGAGCATAGCGAAAGCTTTTACATCTTCATGTCTAAGAACAAAAGGCTGAGTTTCAGAATTGTGGTAATAATAATAATGCACTGCAGAGATGTTTGTAATCAGCCTGGTTATCCAATATCAGCTGCATTAGCCAGGAATACTAAATTTAATAAAGGTCCAACCCAAAACACTTTACACAAAGTTGTGCTTGCTTTCTGACTGAATGCAATATTACAGATGCATTCCTAAATCAAAATGCTCATCGGTTCATATATATCATATGTTACGGTCAGATGTTACACTTTGGTTACATTCATGACAGGAAAGGTAGTCACTCAATACACAAGGTTCATCAGTTCACAAAGTTATATCAAACACAGTCCTGGACAATTAATCTCACTTTCATGTCTTTGGACTGTGGGAGAAAGACCAGAGCTCCCGGAGGAACCCACACAGACACGGGGAGAACATGCAAACTCCACACAGAAAGGACCCGGACCGCCCCACCTGGGGATTGAACCCAGGACCTTCTTGCTGTGAGGTGACAGTGCTACCCACCGAGCCACCAGGCTGCGCTTATATATATAATATAGAAACATAGAAAGAGGTAATATAGAAAGAGATAGATAGATAGATAGATAGATAGATAGATAGATAGATAGATAGATAGATAGATAGATAGAGCTAAAGAGAGAGATCGATAGATAGAGAGAGAGAACTTGCATTATTTACTTGGAAGACTAAGCAAAAAACCTTGTGTCGTGTTGAGTTTGCTTGTTAACATTCAGATCTAAAGATAGACTTCTTTCACTCTTTAGAAGACGAGGAGTGGAAGCTGGCATGGTGTATATTTTAGATTAATTGCAATTTGGCAAAAAACAAGAATTCTGGCGAAAAGAAAACTAAGAAACAAGATTTGCTGGTGTAGACTGAATCCTTTACAACTAACAGATATAAAACTTGCTTGCTTGTGTTTGTTCTTATTTTATCAGATATAGAGTATATTAAACACATTTAATGACTCTTATTTTAGTAAGAAAAATACTTTTAAAAATGACATTCATTGGTTAGCTGAAAAATGAGTGAATGTAAAATATGTACAGAATAGTGTGCTGTCAGTTTTTTATTAAAAGCAAAATGTGAAAAGTAATGGAGAGGCCTGTATAGGAGCAGATTTTCTAGCCAGGTCACAGTGATAGTGTAGAACAGTTCAGATTGCTGTGTTTACACATCCAGGTTTACACCCTTTCAACTCGACTGGGATCATAGGTGTCTGTGAAATAAAAAGAAACACAAATTAGTTCTACAACATTTTTTAGAACTTTACTTTAGAGGAAAAAAAATTAAACAATGACCATAGCTTTTTTTTTTTTTTTTTTTTTTTTTTTACGCCACTTGATTGTGTCACTTATGGCATGATCGGTGTTATGTTTAAGTCATTGTATTTGTCCACTTATATTTTTGTTTTCATTTTTGTTTCTGTTAGGAAGTTTAGGATTGTTCCTGTGTTTTCTTGGTTGAGGGTTTCTTTAACAGTTCCAGGTGTGTAGTTGTACTCTACATTGTGTGTATAAAACTTGGTCCACTCGTCTTCCTTGGTGTATTCTTGGCTTATTGCTTATATTTGGATGTATCTCGTGTAGTTTGTTTGTTGTCTGTGTGTCCCACTCAGTTTGCCATTTTTCCTTGATGTATTTATTTACTGATGGCTTGATATCTGTTGCAGGGATTTTTGTGTTCGTTGTATTTTGCATTATCTTTCTGGCTAATTTATCCGTCTTTTCATTTCCACTTATTCCACTGTGTCCCAGAACCCAGCACAGTTTTATGTTGTAATTCATTTTGGTTAGTCTATGGATGGATCTTTGTATACTGTTGATAATTAGATGGTCTGCTTTGCATAATTCAATTGCTTTAAGGCACGATTTTGAGTCAGTACGTATTATTATTTTTCTCTTATGGGTCTCCCTTGAAAACTGTAATGCCATTATTATGGCGTGGGCTTCTGCAGTGAATATGGAGCTTGGTTGAGGTAATTTTCTGTTCTTGAATATTGGTTTGTGGTTACTGCTGCTGTTACTTGCTCTGGGGGTTTTGATCCATCAGTATAAATGAATAAATAGAGTGGATATTTTTCTCTGATTTTCAAGAATTTGTCGATGTATACATTTGGGTGTGTATTATTTTTCTTTCCATCTGCAAGGTCAAAGGTCCGTGTACCTTTGGTAATTCGTTTTTCACTTTAAATCCCAAAGTTGAAAAACAAGAAAACGGGTCGTTTTTTGTTTTTCGTTTCAAAAACCAATATTGAAAAATGGGAAAACGGGGCGTTATTCGTGTTTCGTTTTAAGATCAAAAATCAAATAACAAATAAGCAGAAATTGAAAAACGGGTCGTATTTTAATTTTCCAAAATCAACATTTTTCATCAGTTCAACCAGAAATAAAAGAGCGAGCGCGTGCACGTGCTGAGGTGCGTGTACATGCTTCATATAAAGTGTAAATCAGGTACAAGTGTTGAGAAGACGGAGCAAATAGTCATAATAACGTTACACCGCGTCCCCTGTTCTGACTTTTGTGTCTGCTGTACTTTTTCCTGCCCTTGTAATTCACACAAGAACTATTTATCCTAAAAAAAAATAGGGGGCTATTCTAAGAAAAAGAATGCTGCATTATTTTTTACATTATTATTACCGTATAGGACTCAGTTCTGTAATACAGGCATAACTAATCGTACATGTCACATAGTGGTGGTAAATTCGGTTCATTTTATGGACTCGGGTTAGTCTGAGTCACTCAGTTATGTGATTCGGTTCACTTGAGTCACTTGTACTGACATCTTGATTGCAATTGATTTACTGCATGAAAATGCATCCAAATATCACTTGTCTTCCGTGCACTCACAGCCAGGGCCAATCAGAGGACTCATAGGATCCGGGTTAATTGAGATCTCAGACTCGTGATTCCTGATTCAGTACGAAGATTCGAATCCTTAACCGAGGCGATTCAATTATTCTTGTTCTCGGCCAATAAACATCCAAAAATTAATAAAATTGCACGAACTAACTCTGCAGCAAAAAGTAATTTGGTAAATAATAAGCAGAACGCTGATTAAAAAAAGCATTAGATGTTGTAATAGTTTCACCGTGACATGTACGATTAGTTCTTATTACAGAATTGAGTTCTATACGGTAATATAACAGAGGACGCGGTGTAACGTTATTATGAGTTTTTGCTCCGTCTTCTCAACACTTGTACCTGATTTACACTTTATATGAAGCGTGTACACGCACCTCAGCACGTGCACGCGCTCGCACTTTTATTTCTGGTTGAACTGATGAAAAATGTTGATTTTGGAAAATTAAAATACGACCCGTTTTTCAATTTCTGCTTATTTGTTATTTGATTTTTGATCTTAAAACGAAACACGAATAACGCCCCGTTTTCTGGTTTTTCAACTTTGGGATTTGAGATGAAAAACGATTTACCAAAGGTACACGGACCGTCAAAGATGATATCAGGTATTCTAAATTCCCTAGGAGGTAAGTTGTAGGTCCGTGTACGGTCCGTGTACCTTTGGTAATTCGTTTTTCACTTTAAATCCCAAAGTTGAAAAACAAAAAAACGGGTCGTTTTTTGTTTTTCGTTTCAAAAACCAATATTGAAAAACGGGAAAACGGGGCGTTATTCGTGTTTCGTTTTAAGATCAAAAATCAAATAAATAAGCAGAAATTGAAAAACGGGTCGTATTTTAATTTTCCAAAATCAACATTTTTTATCAGTTCAACCAGAAATAAAAGAGCGAGCGCGTGCACGCGCTGAGGTGCGTATACATGCTTCATATAAAGTGTAAATCAGGTACAAGTGTTGAGAAGACGGAGCACAAAGTCATAATAACGTTACACCGCGTCCCCTGTTCCGACTTTTGTGTCTGCTGTACTTTTTCCTGCCCTTGTAATTCACACAAGAACTATTTATCCTAAAAAAAAATAGGGGGCTATTCTAAGAAAAAGAATGCTGCATTATTTTTTACGTTATTATTATTATTATTATTACCGTATAGGACTCAGTTATGTAATACAGGCATAACTAATCGTACATGTGGTGGTAAATTCGGTTCATTTTATGGACTCGGGTTAGTCTGAGTCACTCAGTAATGTGATTCGGTTCACTTGAGTCACTTGTACTGACATCTTGATTGAGATTGATTTACTGCATGAAAATGCATCCAGATCTCACTTGTCTTCCGTGCACTCACAGCCAGGGCCAATCAGAGGACTCATAGGATCCGGGTTAATTGAGATCTCAGACTCGTGATTCCTGATTCAGTACGAAGATTCGAATCCTTAACCGAGGCGATTCAATATTTCTTGTTCTCGGCCAATAAACATCCAAAAATTAATAAAATTGCACGAACTAACTCTGCAGTAAACAAGGAGCAACAACAATCAAATATATTTCAAAAAGTTATTTGGTAAATAATAAGCAGAACGCTGATTAAAAAAAAGCATTAGATGTTGTAATAGTTTCACCCTGACATGTACGATTAGTTCTGCCACGCTAACAGAACAGGGGACGCGGTGTAATGTTATTATGACTTTGTGCTCCGTCTTCTCAACACTTGTACCTGAGTTACACTTTATATGAAGCGTGTACACGCACCTCAGCACGTGCACGCGCTCGCTCTTTTATTTCTGGTTGAACTGATGAAAAATGTTGATTTTGGAAAATTAAAATACGACCCGTTTTTCAATTTCTGCTTATTTGTTATTTGATTTTTGATCTTAAAACAAAAAACGAATAACGCCCCGTTTTCTTGTTTTTCAACTTTGGGATTTGAGATGAAAAACGAATTTTTGGGCTATCATCATAGATAAAAGTAAAACAAAAGTTGTTTTATAAAATGATTTCTATTGAAATAAGGACTGTAGCAGTTAAATAGCTTGCTAATTAGCTGAAAAGTCCTGTGTTGAGGAAACAGTTGCGTATTAGCATAACTGAAAACACTTCAATATGACATGAACTGAACTATGCCTCCCTCTTGTGGTATAAGTCACACACTGCATAGTAATTTTACTATTAAATAGCAATTTATAATTTATTATTAGGATTTTAACGTCATGTTTTACGTCACTTTTACATTCATGACAGAAACGGTAGTTATTCGTTACACAAGATTCATCAGTTCACAAGTTTAATGTCAAACACAGTCATGGAAAATTTTGTATCTCCAATTCACCTCACTTGCATGTTTTTGAACTGTGGGAGGAGCTCCCGCAGGAAACCCACGTAGACATGGGGAGAACATGCAAACTCCACACAGAAAAGACCCAGACTGCCCCACCTGGGGATCGATCACAGGTCCTTCTTGCTGTGAGGCGACAGTGCTACCCACTGAGCCACCGTGCCGCCCTAAATAGCAATTAGCGTCAGCCTAAAGTCCAAATATTTAAGTCACTGTTTATAATTGGTGTACTGGTCTTCACCCCCATTTTTATTGCTTCTGTCATTGGATATTTATGCACAATTTATGCTTTCAGATTATTAAACAAAACCTATTACACAAAGCTAACTGTCCATGGAGTTGTAACCAACTTCTCTATGCAAAACTGCATTAAATCAGTGTTTTTGGACACGAAGTGCTCGTTTTGGATTCTGCCACAGCATCTTGATTGCTTTATTAGTCGTATTTTGTGTTGAAGTATAATCCACTCAGTCAAGTTTTTATAATTAATTTATTTGCAGAAAAACCATTGCAAATGGTTTGGGGATCTTTTAGGTACCCATTAACCAATATCAGATCAGCAGTGATGCATCTTCTGGTTAACAGGTATTTTCTCTCAATTGTTTCTGCCCTTGTATTGACAATAGTAGAGTTAGGTTAGGAGGCGAATACATGTGTGGAAATGATTCCTCATGCACCCTGAAACAGTCTTTCACAATCTGAGCCCAATCAATATAGCACTCTCATCCTGCGCTCACCATCAGGTCATATGGTACATTCATATTGTCAGCTGACCTTGTTACTGTGTCTAGACATGACCAATTGAAGTGATCACAGATCATAACACCTCTAGAGGTTTGTACAGTGGGTACTATTCATGATGGGTGCCCTATCTCTCTGGAAAAGTTTAAATCTCATCAGACCAATCTTTATACTCCCTAGCAAATAGCCTTTTCCTGATAAGCCTTAATAACAAGTGGTTTTCAAGTGGCCACACAGCTGATTAGTCCCAATCCTTCAGGTTCTCATCACATTTTTGCATTTGGAAAAGCTCTTACTTCCACCATTAAAGTTCTACTGTGATTTTTTTATAATTTAATTTTAAGCATTTAAATGATCTCCAATCATGGTCATCCAAGATTTTTTTCCGACCACATTAATTTAGCATGGTTCCATGTTTTAATAATGCATTGAACAGTTCTTAACCCAATTCTAGTCATTTCAGCAAACTCCTTTATATAGGCAAATAATTTGACCTTTCTAAAACACTGTAACATCCCTTTTACGAGCACAAGATACGTCTTCTGATGTGCTTGTTTAAAAAAGAAACAACTCTCTACATCAGTTAGGGTTAAAAGTTGTTGTCAGCTAAAACATATTAATCACAGCAGTGGTTATCCAATCAAAGGCTATTAAGTATTTGGTGAGGCAGTGTATGTTCAACACCGTCATTAGCTTTTGCAAAAGATATTTTTCTGGAAATTCCCTGACTTTCTGGACAAGTTGTCACTGATAGTTCTGAAAAACTTCAGCTGACCAGACACATTGGAATAGATTTATCAGTTTCCTGTTCCTCCTATTTGAAGATAACAGGTCTCATGGAAGTTTAGTAAAGCTTAGAATGTCATTGTTTTCTTAAATTGTGGCATAGTGTTCCTGTAGAAACTTTAAGTTAACTGCTTGTCTTTGACAGGTTCAATATATTACATGGCTATTAACCTACAGTGTATCACAAAAGTGAGTACACCCCTCACATTTCTGCAAATATTTCATTATATCTTTTCATGGGACAACACTATAGACATGAAACTTGGATATAACTTAGAGTAGTCAGTGTACAGCTTGTATAGCAGTGTAGATTTACTGTCTTCTGAAAATAACTCAACACACAGCCATTAATGTCTAAATGGCTGGCAACATAAGTGAGTACACCCCACAGTGAACATGTCCAAATTGTGCCCAAAGTGTCAATATTTTGTGTGACCACCATTATTATCCAGCACTGCCTTAACCCTCCTGGGCATGGAATTCACCAGAGCTGCACTGGTTGCTACTGGAATCCTCTTCCACTCCTCCATGATGACATCACGGAGCTGGTGGATGTTAGACACCTTGAACTCCTCCACCTTCCACTTGAGGATGCGCCACAGGTGCTCAATTGGGTTTAGTCCATCACCTTTACCTTCAGCTTCCTCAGCAAGGCAGTTGTCATCTTGGAGGTTGTGTTTGGGGTCGTTATCCTGTTGGAAAACTGCCATGAGGCCCAGTTTTCGAAGGGAGGGGATCATGCTCTATTTCAGAATGTCACAGTACATGTTGGAATTCATGTTTCCCTCAATGAACTGCAGCTCCCCAGTGCCAGCAACACTCATGCAGCCCAAGACCATGATGCTACCACCACCATGCTTGACTGTAGGCAAGATACAGTTGTCTTGGTACTTCTCACCAGGGCGCCGCCACACATGCTGGACACCATCTGAGCCAAACAAGTTTATCTTGGTCTCGTCAGACAACAGGGCATTCCAGTAATCCATGTTCTTGGACTGCTTGTCTTCAGCAAACTGTTTGCGGGCTTTCTTGTGCGTCAGCTACCATCTTTGTGGAGAGCAACAATTCTATTTCTCACATCCTCAGAGAGTTCTTTGCCATGAGGTGCCATGTTGAATATCCAGTGGCCAGTATGAGAGAATTGTACCCAAAACACCAAATTTAACAGCCCTGCTCCCCATTTACACCTGGGACCTTGACACATGACACCAGGGAGGGACAACGACACATTTGGGAACAATTTGGACATGTTCACTGTGGGGTGTACTCACTTATGTTGCCAGCTATTTAGACATTAATGGCTGTGTGTTGAGTTATTTTCAGAAGACAGTAAATCTACACTGCTATACAAGCTGTACACTGACTACTCTAAGTTATATCCAAGTTTCATGTCTATAGTGTTGTCCCATGAAAAGATATAATGAAATATTTGCAGAAATGTGAGGGGTGTACTCACTTTTGTGATACACTGTATTTGAATGATTTAAGTAACAATAGTTACAATCATTAAGCATGTATTAGCTACACTGTAATGACCAAAAGTGTGTGGACACCTGAGCTTGTTGTACATCCTGAATCAAAGCAATGGGCAAAATGATATGCCTCCCTCCAATTTACTCCCCTTAGAGGACTTTACAGTGTGTTTATAAAAATTTGTGCTGTTTCAGCGTTACAAAAGAGCGCTTGTAAGGTCAGGCACTGATGTTGGAGGAGAAGGCCTGGCTCACAATTAATGTTCCGGTTCATTACAAATGTGCTCATTGAGGTTGAGGTCGGGGCTCAGTGCAGGCCACTAGAACCACGCAAACCATGTCTTTATGGACATCACCTTGAGCACAGTGGCACAGTCACAGCGAGAAAGGACAAAATTTTTCTTTAACTGTTGCCACACAGTTAAAAGCATATTACTGTAATAATTAACTTTTATATAAATAATTGTGAACAGCAAAAACCAATGTGTGGAGCTGAAATACATAAACTCTAAAATTTAGGAGAGGTGTTCACATACCTTTGACCAGTCAGCATAGATTACATTAACACAAAAGCCAAAGGTTTAAAATCATTTTGGTAGTTTTGGTATAGATCTATTTGTGAAAGAAAATGACGTAGATAAATCACACAGTTGCATAGTTATAAAACATGTTAATATAAGCTTAACTTGTAATTCAAAACTAATTTTCCTGGTCATTACCTGAAATATAAAGTTCATTAGTTTCATTTCATTATTGATTTAATGAAGCTTTGGTAGCTAGGAGCTTACACTCACCTGAAAAAGACTGAATGTCTTCTTCAATGACTAAATCCAAGGCAGTGGTCATACTAAAGGTATCTGGCAGGGTTATCTCTCTCTTCGTCACTGTTCCATTACGAGGCTGAGGAACTGGGACTAAGCAAGTAATATGACTTGGTTCCTCTGTTTCCTCTTTTGTTGTCTCTTTTTCCTCTTTTCCCCTTGTTCCATCATCCTCCTCATCCATCTTTTGTTCAGCAGCAGCTTTCCATACACTGGCTACTATTTCATTTTCTACAAATTGTTCCTCTTCTATTGGTAGTTTCTCCTCTTGAACTCTATTTTCAGTTCTGTCCTTTTCTATTTCCTCTGCTTCCCACTCTTTATGGACCTCTTTTTCGAAACTGCTGACGCATGACATTGCCTCATCCTTCACTACAGGATTAATGTGTTCTGCAGACATTTCTTCATTCCTGCACTCTGAATATGGGTAATATACAATCGACTTGTCTTGCAGGTCTTCAGACATGTGTGCAGCAAGCTTAACCTTTTTCTCACCTCTGGAAACACTTAAAGCTAAATCCTCATCTTCAGTGACTGGCAAAGACAGACGTAGGTTACTTGGCGGAAACTCAGAAACATCTAATGCCAAAGAAGCTGTATTGCTCTTCTTACTAGGCTTATTTTTATTAAAACCTGTGAATTCTTCAGAATCTTCATAGTTGTCCACTGATGTCTCTATTACTTTCTTAAACTCTCTGCTCACATGCTTGTCTTCTTCATTATCAATAAGTGTTACCATTTGCTCAACAAATGTCACTTCTTCTTCATCCTGCTCATCTCCATCTGCACTTTCCTTACCCTGCTTGCTACCATCTTGACTGACAACCAAGGCTGCAGCTGAGACGTCAATACCAAGGATCCTGGCAGCCCTCTGCTCGATGGACTCATGCTCAGGAATTCCCTTGGCACACTGAATCTGATAAAGGTTGCTCAGATCTTCTGTTGGCATGCTGTTTGCTTTTTCTTGACTAAGTAAAGCCTCCAGATGTTCATCTGCTATTGTCTTTTCCTTACTCCAGCTCATATAATCAGAATACAAATCATTGTCATAAGCATCATCATCCTGGTTTATTTTAAACCTGAAACGCTGACTTGTGACTCCATGGATGGGAGGTGACCTTTGAGAGCTAGAGTCATCGTTGTTTTTGCTCTCTGGCTCTTTCTTAGGGTCATGTTTAGCGGAGGAGGATGTGGGACTATTCGTGCTCTGAAAATCCATGTTAAAGTCAGGGCTGTTTATACTTTGATCTCCTTCACTGTCTGACGATGTGATATGTAGGATGTCACATGTTTCTGAGTTGTCGGAGGGACTTGTAAGCATCGGAGACTCTGGGCTTAAACCTACAGGTGAACCGGTGGTCACATTGCTTGGTATTGCTGTGTACACAGTGAGTCCCACATCCCTCAGTAAAGATTCCTTTGCCACTGGTATATCTAGCCTGTTCACCCTTGGATCATCCTGCGTTGTATGCAACGTGTCATAATTAGCAAAATCAACATCCTCGAAGACAGACATTTCTTGTCTCTGTTGTGTCTCGGGACCTTTCGACCTTCCCTTCAGCTTTGAGAAGGCACTTTTCAATTCCCTGAATTCATTATCTGTTTGGGTTATATATTTGTGCTCTAAATTTAAATTGTTACTGTTTAACACTAGCTCAGGGTTCCTTTCTATCATTTGCAAGTCCCTCTGCGAGTTATGTGTGGCTGACCCAAGCTTGGCGAACTCTGTGCTAACTTCTAAAATGTTTTTTAGTGCCTCATCCAGATCTTCAACAGCCTGTTCAATGCTTTGCTGTTTGCTGTTCTGATCCTGAAGCTCCTTGTTGAAAGACTCAAGTTCGCCGATGGCATCCCATGGGCGTCTGTTTACAGGCTTTAATAAGAATTGCCCAAAGACTTCTTGATCTGGTGCTTGAGATTTGGGTGAACCCTTTTTTAGTGGGTTCTGATGGTCAGGACTTAATGGTGTGTGTACTGTTAGGATTGGAGTTGGGCTCTTTACACTGGAGCTACTCTTTGTCCTTGTTCTGGAAAACGCACTATTGCTGGAAAGGTTTAAATATTTTTGGACTTTTATGGGATATCTGTAGGTGCTGCTGCATTCTGTGCCAATTCCACTGTCTGTGGTGCCAGAGGATAGAGGGTCATATACGATGTGGGTGTGGGGACTTGTATGTAAATTTTTATTTTTAGTAACTTCTGGAGAACTTGTTTGGGTCTCTTGGTTTTTATATTGCTCCCCAGGCCAGGATCCTGCATAACACAATTCTTTGTCAGAACTTGCTTGAAGAGACCAAACATCTATGATCTCCTTCCGAATTGGAGCTCTTTTGGAGATTTTTGTGGCTGACAAATTGCTAGATGGTATTAGATACTCATTGCTATTGGTTGTCCTTGAGAGGTCTTTGCTACATTGCTTGGTGACTGAAGTTTCAGCGGGTGCAACCACTAACTCTGATGATTTTTCATTGTTGTTTGGGTCAGCAGCTTTCTTGTTTATCATGTTTATTGGTACAGACACAAGGCAAAACATGGTCTCTTTGATTTTCTTCTTGTTTTTCTTATTCTCAGCAGTTGTTTGTGCCTCAAATGTCTTAACCTGTGTTACTGTCTCACAGACACTCTTGTCTGAGCTGGGTTTCTGCTGCAGTGATTTCATTTGAACGGTATTTGAGTAGTCTGGGTATCTGTTGGTGTTTTCATCAGATACTGATTTGGTATTAATCACCTGTCCTGAAACTTCTTTAGATATGACTGCTTCATGAACAGAATCACTAGTATTGCTTTTGCTTGGTTCTGTGCTGCAAAATTTTCCTGAGAGCAGAAAGGCACTGTCATCAGGAGATTTCTCAGAAGAGGTCGTATTGGGAATCTCATTTCTGATATTCCTGATTTTGTCCGCATCTGTCAATGAGCTTCCGTCCATCCCTTCTCCTGAGATATGCCTGACACGTGGATCATCGAAGGGTATGTACTGAACATTCCCCATTCGTTGGTCACTGTACTCTGGGTAGGCCTGTCTTCTGCAGGGCATACTTCTCCTCCCATCTCTGTAATGATCTGGCCAAGCCATTCCTGTCTGTCTCATGAACCACTCCTGGACCTCTGCCATGGCAGGGCCCTGCATGTATGGATCCCCCCTGTACTGATAATTTCCCATAGAATTAGCGTAAGTCCTTTGTCCTCCTCTGACTGGAGGTTGCCTTCTGTATGAAGGTGGAGGATTGTAACCTGGAGGGTCAGCACCATACCCTGCAGGATCCTGTAAAAAGTAATCCTGCCTAGTAAAAGGCAGTGGAGTCCTGTCTCTAGGATGAGAAAGGAATTCCCCAGAAAGCATCTCTGAGCTTCCACGCATCTGCTGGTGAACTTCATAAGATGGGGGTCTGAGAGGTCTGCTAAATCTGGGCTTTGAAGGGGGCGCAGACTGCACACCTGACCGTTTATTATCCATCCACCGCTCTCTGCTTTCCTCCTCACTAGGATTAAGTCCTTGAGGTACCCGCAGTTGGTGCCCATTTATCCGATGGTTTCCATACATATCTGGACCAGGGGATGACATGCCTAAGTACTGTACATTGTCTGGGGGCACGGCCATTCTGGGTAATGACTGGGATTTAGCTTTGGTTCTAGGGGGAACAGCACCCTCTGCTGTACGAGGTTGACGCTGCTCCTGTGCCCATCTTTCACCTTCACCTTCAGACACATGTCGGGTCATTCCCACAGCGGGACGCCACTCTTCTGCTCCTAGACTCTGGTATTTCCTTTCTGCTGCCATTCTCCACTGGTACAAGGCCAGTTCACGCTCTTTGGCACGTGCGCTGTCAGCCCTTCGCTGCCTGTCACGACGATGTTCCTCGGCACTTAAGGCTGACTCTGGCCTTCGCTGCATACCCCCTGCTTTAAAAGGTACCCCTAATGTCCTTCCCTGGGGGTCCCTAAAATCTGCATAGTCCACGAGAGCATTGAAGTCCTGACCCTGTCTCCGCCAGTGTGACACATCCCGCTCTGGCCTGGACTGAGAGTACATTTCCTTGCCATCATGGAATCTGAATAAAAAGTAAAAAATAACGAATAAATAAATTAATTAGTTATTAAGACAGACCAGTATTTGTTCTTAAGCAAAGTAAAGTTACATTGCTAATTAAATTACATTTATTTACACACACAGACACACACACACACACACACATATATACGGTATATATACCATTATAATCACCTCCTTGTTTCTACACACACTGTCCATTTTATCAGCTCCACTTACCATATAGAAGCACTTTGTAGTTCTACAATTACTAACTGTAGTCCATCTGTTTCTCTGCATGCTTTGTTAGCCCCCTTTCATGCTGTTCTTCAATGGTCAGGACTCTCCCAGGTCCACCACAGAGTAGGTATTATTTGGGTGATGGGTCATTCTCAGCACTGCAGTGACAATTACATGGTGGTGGTGTGTTAGTGTGTGTTGTGCTGGTATGAGTGGATAATGAAGGTTTAAACACCTCACTGTCACTGCTGGACTGAGAATAATCCACCAACCAAAAATATATCCAGCCAACAGCTCCCCGTGGGCATGCTGCCCTGTGACCACTGATGAAGGTCTAGAAGATGACCAACTCAAACAGCAGCAATAGATGAGCGATCGTCTCTGATTTCACATCTACAAGGTGGACCAACTAGGTAGGAGTGTCTAATAGAGTGGACAGTCAGTGGACACGGTATTTAAAAACTCAGCGTCACTGCAGCGCTGAGAATGATCCACCACCCAAATAATACCTGCTCTGTGGGGTATGTAGAGAAACAGATGGACTACACTCAGTAATTGTAGAACTTCAAAGTGCTTCTATATGGTAAGTGGAGCTGATAAAATGGACAGTGAGTGTAGAAACAAGGAGGTGGTTTTAATGTTATGGCTGATATATATATACTGTATACACAGTGGGGCCAAAAAGTATTTAGTCAGCCGCTGATTGTGCGAGTTCTCCTACTTAGAAAGATGAGAGAGGTCTGTAATTTTCATCATAGGTACACTTCAACTATGAGAGACAAAATAAAAAATCCAGGAAATCACACTGTAGGATTTTTAAAGAATTTATTTGTAAATTATGGTGGAAAATAAGTATTTGGTCAATAACAAAAGTTCAACTCAATACTTTGTAACATAACCTTTGTTGGCAATGACAGAGGTCAAACGTTTCCTGTAAGTCTTCACCAGGTTTGCACACACTGTAGCTGGTATTTTGGCCCATTCCTCCATGCAGATCTCCTCTAGAGCAGTGATGTTTTGGGGCTGTCGCTGGGCAACACGGACTTTCAGCTCCCTCCACAAATTTTCTATGGGGTTGAGGTCTGGAGACTGGCTAGGCCACTCCAGGACCTTGAAATGCTTTTTACGGAGCCACTCCGTCGTTGCCCGAGCGGTGTGTTTGGGATCATTGTCATGCTGGAAGACCCAGCCACGTTCCATCTTCAATGCTCTCACTGATGGAAGGAGGTTTTGGCTTAAAATCTCACGATACATGGCCCCGTTCATTCTTCCCTTAACACGGATCAGTCGTCCTGTCCCCTTTGCAGAAAAACAGCCCCAAAGCATGATGTTTCCACCCCCATGCTTTACAGTAGGTATAGTGTTCTTGGGATGCAACTCAGCATTCTTCTTCCTCCAAACACGACGAGTTGGTGTCTTTTATACAGATAACGAGGTCAAACAGGTGCCATTAATACAGGTAACGAGTGGAGGACAGAAGAGCTTCTTAAAGAAGAAGTTACAGGTCTGTGAGAGCCAGAAATCTTGCTTGTTTGTGGGTGACCAAATACTTATTTTCCACCATAATTTACAAATAAATTCTTTAAAGATCCTACAATGTGATTTCCTGGATTTTTTTTTTCTCATTTTGTCTCTCATAAGTAAAGTGTACCTATGATGAAAATTACAGACCTCTCTCATCTTTCTAAGTAGGAGAACTTGCACAATCAGTGGCTGACTAAATACTTTTTGGCCCCACTGTATATATACAGTGTATCACAAAAGTGAGTACACCCCTCACATTTCTGCAAATATTTTATTATATCTTTTCATGGGACAACACTATAGACATGAAACTTGGATATAACTTAGAGTAGTCAGTGTACAACTTGTATAGCAGTGTAGATTTACTGTCTTCTGAAAATAACTCAACACACAGCCATTAATGTCTAAATAGCTGGCAACATAAGTGAGTACACCCCACAGTGAACATGTCCAAATTGTGCCCAAATGTGTCAATATTTTGTGTGACCACCATTATTATCCAGCACTGCCTTAACCCTCCTGGGCATGGAATTCACCAGAGCTGCACAGGTTGCTACTGGAATCCTCTTCCACTCCTCCATGATGACATCACGGAGCTGGTGGATGTTAGACACCTTGAACTCCTCCACCTTCCACTTGAGGATGCGCCACAGGTGCTCAATTGGGTTTAGTCCATCACCTTTACCTTCAGCTTCCTCAGCAAGGCAGTTGTCATCTTGGAGGTTGTGTTTGGGGTCATTATCCTGTTGGAAAACTGCCATGAGGCCCAGTTTTCGAAGGGAGGGGATCATGCTCTGCTTCAGAATGTCACAGTACATGTTGGAATTCATGTTTCCCTCAATGAACTGCAGCTCCCCAGTGCCAGCAACACTCATGCAGCCCAAGACCATGATGCTACCACCACCATGCTTGACTGTAGGCAAGATACAGTTGTCTTGGTACTTCTCACCAGGGTGCCGCCACACATGCTGGACACCATCTGAGCCAAACAAGTTTATCTTGGTCTCGTCAGACCACAGGGCATTGCAGTAATCCATGTTCTTGGACTGCTTGTTTTCAGCAAACTGTTTGCTGGCTTTCTTGTGCGTCAGCTTCCTTCTGGGATGACGACCATGCAGACCGAGTTGATGCAGTGTGCGGCGTATGGTCTGAGCACTGACAGGCTGACCTCCCATGTCTTCAACCTCTGCAGCAATGCTGGCAGCACTCATGTGTCTATTTTTTAAAGCCAACCTCTGGATATGACGCCGAACACGTGGACTCAACTTCTTTGGTGGACCCTGGCGAAGCCTGTTCCGAGTGGAACCTGTCCTGGAAAACCGCTGTATGACCTTGGCCACCATGCTGTAGCTCAGTTTCAGGGTGTTAGCAATCTTCTTATTGCCCAGGCCATCTTTGTGGAGAGCAACAATTCTATTTCTCACATCCTCAGAGAGTTCTTTGCCATGAGGTGCCATGTTGAATATCCAGTGGCCAGTATGAGAGAATTGTACCCAAAACACCAAATTTAACAGCCCTGCTCCCCATTCACACCTGAGACCTTGACACATGACACCAGGGAGGGACAACGACACATTTGGGCACAATTTGGACATGTTCACTGTGGGGTGTACTCACTTATGTTGCCAGCTATTTAGACATTAATGGCTGTGTGTTGAGTTATTTTCAGAAGACAGTAAATCTACACTGCTATACAAGCTGTACACTGACTACTCTAAGTTATATCCAAGTTTCATGTCTATAGTGTTGTCCCATGAAAAGATATAATGAAATATTTGCAGAAATGTGAGGGGTGTACTCACTTTTGTGATACACTGTATATAGTGGATTCAGAAAGAATTAAGATAAAAAATCTGAAAAATGTTTATCTCTTGTTTCCTGTGCTCAGAAACATCCACCCTGTCATGATCTATTATTATCTCCTGTAGTCAGGTGCATCCTGTTTGCTATAACTATCCTTGAGAACTTCTCTTTTTGGTTTGTAAGGGAACACACCTATCTCTAAAACAGCACACAATTTACACTGTATAGTAAACAAAAACCACGCTGTGAATGCAATCAAACTGTGGCAAGGCATGTTTCAGGGCAAGAATATAAAACACTTTTTAAGACTTTGAGTGGTCTCAGGCTTGGCTTAACTAAAGTTGTCTGTCCCCACTAAATGCCTTCGGGATGCAGATGCAGATGCCTTCTCGCCCAACATCAGCGCCCAATGAATTGGCACAAACTCCCACAGACACTCCTAAAATTTTGTAAAAGCCTTCCCAAAGGTGTGAAAGCTGTTACTGCTTATGGTCAGGTATCCACATTCTTTTGGTCATATAGTGGATATGATTATTATTTCAAATACATACTGCAATGACAGGACAATCCTTGGTCACAGTTACTTGCTGCACTGACTGCCTGAGTGAAACATAGTGAAGCAAAGTTTACAGATGTCTTGGAGAAGTCAAAGATTACCAATGGATGTGCATTAAATACACTATATGACCAAAAGTATGTGAACACCTAACAATGAGCTGCACTTGTTAAACATATTCCAAAACAATAGGCGGTAATATGGAGTTGGCTATAACCGCCTACTTTTGAGAAGTATTTTCACAAGATTATGGAGTGTTTCTGTGGGAATTTTTGCCTGTTCTTAAAACACACACACACACACAAACATCACAATCTACAATTCAGTGAATCCCAAAGGACCAATGCAGTTCCTGCTGGATATGACGGGAATCTGTCATGTTTGCTCTGACAATGTCCAGAACTCACTACTGGACTGAAAGATTCTTTATGTTTTTCACCTGTTATAACTTTCGTTATAAATAATTTATAATTTTATTCTAAGTGCATGGTTTGTTTAATTCTAATTAATTTAAATTTTAATTTTTCCAGGCCACTTATGGAGAATGGATCCCTGTTGAGTCTGGCTCCTCTCAAGGGTTCTTCCTCGTAATTTTAAGGGAGTTCTTCCTTGTCACTGTTGCCTTTGGCTTGCTTAACAGGGGGTTTTTGGTTTTCAGGTCCTGGATTCTGTAAAGTTGCTTTGAGATAAAGTCTGTTTTAAAAACTGCTACACAAATAATTTTGACTTGACTTAACCTTGCTTAGTGCACAAAAATACATAACTGATGTTATAATACTAATAGCAGTGGTTATGACTAAAACACCTGATTTACATAATTGATAGAGGTGTCCACATACTGTTTGTTATACAACAGGGATGATTTACCACTGTGTTTAATGTAGTGGTGTTTAAAACATGGGCATGATAAGTGAAGGAAATTAATCAAACTAATGCACAAGCACCATAATGGATGAGGGGAGGTAGAAAGCCAAAAAGCTAAAACAATAGGGTTTTATCAAGTTATATACTGATATTAACAAAATATGGTGTGATTTAGGAGAGAGTAAGAGATTGAGAAGGGAGGTATGAAAGAGAGTGACAGGATCTTGCCCTATAGTCGTGAAAACGTCCTTGACAGCTACCCACCATTACATAACAAGCCTCATTACCCCAGACAACTTAAATCTGAGCTGCTGTGAAATAAAAATAAGAAAAATAAACAAGGTAGAAGAAGGTAGGTAAAGATATGAAGAGGGTAGAGGAGCGTAAGACACACCAAAAACACTTCTACTCACCCACTGTCTCTTGTCTGTGTGTCTCCTGGTGAATGTCCATCTCCTAGATTTCCCCTATCCTGTTCCACTGTCCTCTGCATCCCATCTCTTCTGTCTGTGTCACCGGAGCCACCCCCAGACAAAGCTTGTCTGACACCACCACCATAAACAGAGTCCGTTTTGTAGCCATTCACCACGCCGTGTACCGTCCTCCTGTCTGTGATTTCACACCGACTGTTGCTGCGCGTTGGCGGGCGCTGTTCTTGGGCTGAGGGTGAACGTGACGGAGGGACGTTATTGTTGCTGCTTACTTTATATCCATGAGAGATGAGGAGGTCCTCTACGCTGTACATGTCTAAATAGAAAGGTTTCCCAAGTATGCGCTTGACTATCGTCAGGGTTTAAACGTGTTCCAGATGAGGCGTGCCGGGGAACAGCTGCACTATTGAGGCCATCACTGTGAGGGAAAGAAATGGATGAGAAACAGTGTGAGTGAGAGATTTATTAATATAATTACTGATTTAAATCCCATTGATGTGGACTGCACCCCCTTACCCAAAAGGGCGACAGTCACACCAAGAAGGTTCTACCTTAAAAGAGAAGCAATTTTCAATGGCTGTCTGACCGCCTGTCTGTTCAATTATCTATTTCCTCCTCACCCTCCCATTTTCTTTCAGTACAGCAATGATACTCAATCCAGCCCAGTGAAGTAGAACACAACCTGCACAATGAACGCTGACCCAATTAGGAGCACAATTGCCATGACATTACACAATTTCAGACTGTTCAGATGATCAAAAGGAATCAAAGCAATAAAAGTATAATGGCAAGTAGTAAATAAAACATTACTGAATGAGACGGTCATTGTATTTAAGAACTCTATTTATGTTCACTGACTAAAAAAAGCATTAAAATTTATTCATTAATTGTCTGTTTTACCACCCCTTAATCCTATTCAGGGTCACTGTGGGTACGTAAAGGTCCAGACAGGTTGCCAGTCTATCACAGAGCAAATACACATACACACATTCACACACTCATACCTAGGGGAACCTTTAATATATTTAGTAACTTTTAACCTGACTGCATGTCTTTGGACTGTGGGAGGAAACCGGAGCACCCGGAGGAAACCCAGAAATCACAGAAAGGACACGGACCACTCCACCTGGGAATCAAACCCAAGACCTATATGCTGTAAGGTGACAGTGCTACCCACCGAGTCACCGTGCTGCCCGTATCAAAATTTATTTATTTATCTACTTATTTGTTTATTTATGCATTTTTTCTTTGTTTTCTCCTGATTTAGCATAGTCAATCTGTCTTCCGCTGCTGGGGATCCCTGATTGCATTCAAGGAGGGTATATTGCTGCTCACGCCTCCTCCGACCCGTGCACCCGTGCACAGCCCCTTCTTTTCACCCATGCTTTCTGCACATGCACCTCCATCTGCTAATCAGGGTCCCTACATAGCGTTTAAAGACCCCACCCACTTAGTCCGGTCATCCCACCCAGCAGACATAGTGGCCAATTATTGTCTGCTGCAGGCACTGTCAATTGTGCCCGCTAGATGGCGCCCAGCCGACCGGTGGCGGAGCCAAGATTTGACCGTGTTCAGAAAATGTATTTTAATAAAAATGACTACAAAGTAGGCATAGGTAGGTGGCGCAGCGGTAAAAACACACACTGGAACCAGAGCTGGGATCTCGAATCCATCGTATCGAATCTCAGTTCTGCCTGCTGGCTAAGGCTGAGCGGCCACATGAACAACGATTGGCCTATTGTTCAGATATGGGCAAGGACTAAGCCGGATGGGGTCTCTCTCCCATGACTGGTGCAATTACGACCGCTGCTGGCTGATTGATGGCGCCTGCACAGAGATGAGAAAAGAGTGTTCTCAGGGTGTGTCTCTCCGTACACAACGCTGAGCTGCACTGCACTTGTCAAAGTGCAGGTGATAAAATGCATACGGCATGCTGCCCACGTGTCAGAGGGGGTGTGGGTTAGCGTCATTCTTCTCAATCAGAGCAGGGATCGGCATTGGTGGAGAGGAAGCAAGACACAATCGGGCAATTGCACGCGCTAAAAGGGAGAAAATACAAAAAAAAAAAAAGTTACTACAAAGTCTTTTTTATGTCCCCATTATAAAACTGAAATGACCATGGAAGACACTGCATACTTTAAAAAAGACAACAAAGCATTTCTAAATGCCTGATGGTCATTATTCTAAATGTAAAAATGGCTGGTCATAAAAACTAATAGAGTCGGCTGCTAGCTGAGCCAATTGACATACTGAAAAAGTGAGTCATTGTACTAACATCATACAATTGGTTTGTCTCACTGGCTGTGCTGTTAAAGTTCACTGTTAAACTGAGTCAAGTGACTAGCCCTTAAAACAGAGCGACAAAGCAGTGCATCCAGGCGGTACCACACTATGACATCAGAGATCAGACTGGAAAAAAGATATGCTTGTGTGGACAGAAAGGTATAATAGGTCAGAGGGGATTTTAAATTCACCTGTGGTATTGTGGACTAGACACCAGTATAGGAAAAGGATTGAAGCTGCCTGATGTAACCTACAAATGTCTACACTAAAAGATAACACCCAGGTAATCTTCTTCTGTAACAGAAATCCACCATAAATGAATATTTAACCTTCTCATACCTCATTCTCTCTGAGTGTATTCTTTGTTTCATACACAGATGTGAGTCAGTAAATCTCTGACTGCGAAACACAATATCTCTGAGCACTAATGCGATTATTTCTCTTTCAGAGACTTAAACCTGTTAGTTTTGGAGGATTGACTCTTGACTTCTGCTTGGTGACACCACCTCCTGTTTAAATACATTTTAAACAACATAAAGTGCCATTCATCTGTGCCCTTCAAGCAACGTTTAAGCTGTTAAAGTGAAATGAAATCGGTTTTATACATTTGAATAATCCCAATCACAAGTTTCACTCTGAATTCTTCTCTATCTAGCCTAGCTACTGTAGAGAATCACACAAATAACTAATGGAGATATATGCAAATAGAGGAAGCTCTGGAAAAAATGCATATTAGCTTATAGGGAAATAAAGACACTCTTATGCTCACCACTGACAACACAAAAACAGTGAATCTGTAACAGGGATGGACACATTTAGCTACTGAAGCACATGGAGCATCCACACACTTGCAAGAATGAAAAAGAACCCATGTGCAAATGTTTCATCTAAAGTAGAACAATACTGTGGCTAAAAAGGTGGCCAGATTAATATAAACAAACTAACAAATGAAAGATATAAAACACCTGCAGCCTGCAAGGAAGAAAGTGGACAGAACAGGGATAGTGCTGCACTGAGAACTTGTCACTACATGACACGTTGCACCAGAGGCCTTAGCTTCTTATCAGGACAACAAAGAAAACCCCTGTGTTACTGTAAAAGACTTACAGGATGACCTGATGAAATCTGGGACGAATGTGTCAGTGGAAACCATGACAAGATCCCCTAACAACCAAGAACTTTATGGTCTGACTACACAGCACATGCCATTCTTGACCAAGAAGCGCATTAAGAATCAACTGGAATACACCAAATGGAATTTGGAAAGGTCTGCAGAGTTTTGGGACACAGTTCTACGTGACGAATCAAAACTGGAACTGTTTGGCCATGAGGTTCAGTGGTTTATCAGAAAAGACAGAGCTTATAGATAGGTATTAGTTATTAGGATTTTAACGTCATGTTTTACACACACTGGTTACATTCATGACAGACGCGATAGTTACTCGTTACACAAGATTCATCAGTTCACAAGTTTAATGTCAAACACAGTCATGGACAATTTTGTATTTCCAGTTAACCTGGCTGCATGTTTTTGGACTCTGGGAGAAAACCGGAGCTCCAGGAGGAAACCCACGCAGACACGGGGAGAACATGCAAATTCCACACAGAAAGGACTCGGACCACCCCACCTGGAGATCGAACCCAGGACCTTCTTGCTGTGAGGCGACAGTGTTACCCAGTGAGCCACCGTGCCGCCCTACAGAGCTTATAACCAGAAGAATACAACTGGTTACTACACTACTGAATGCTAGGGATGAAAAAGATCATCCAGACTGTTAGCAGTGAAAGGCGCAAAAGGCAATATCTGGGGGTGCATCATTGGCGCCCTTGGCATTAGTAACTTGCATATGTTTGAAGGTACTATTGACACAAAAAAATGCTTCACCAAGTTCTGAGGCTGAGGGTTGTATATTAGTGCGCATGGATGAACTACATGTTTCTTATTTAAACACATATCAGCAGCTATATGCTTTCTTTGCTAGTGTTATATATTAATATACATTCTTTCCTTGCTTAGTGTGACTTCTTGTTGTGTATTTTCATTTAGTTCTATACACATCACTATAATAACTATTAACATGAGGGGGTTAAATATTTCTGATTGCAATTGTATGTACACTTTGTTTCTACTTCCTATGATGGTTAGTAAGTTTAGGCATTTTGAAAAAGAGTGTTTTTAACTTCCCCAGTCCCAACAAAGAAACCACTATTTTATTCATCGGTTTAAAACACTAAGTATCTAAAGAACTTAGACTGGCAGTGCAGTTAACCAAAACCATCAGACATCATATGACACATTTCCTCCATAACCTTCCTGATATTCATACTAGCACACATACACTCACATTAATCTTTAAAAGCAAACACTATTTAAATTCCAATGAACTAGAACTGAAATGGCCTTGCAACCTGATACAACATAAATATGCTGTATTTTTTACATAAAAAAACATCTCCATCAGACTTTAAGATTAAATAAGCCTCAATGTGCTGCTGTGTAATACAGAGAAGTTCTGTTAGAGCTGGGTGATATGGCAATATACTGTATACAGTCTCATGTTATTAAATTATCCGCAGTTGGATGTCACTTATACTGTGGAATAGCAGATAACTAAAGCAGTACTGTAATCTGTCACGAAACAATGCTGCTAAGCGACTTAACCAAACTGTTTTACACAGTTTTAGACAACAAGGCATAGCAGATGACAGTGATTTTTTACAAGACTCGAAATAAACACCTTCGGAGTTTGTACAAAAACAAAGAGCATCTTACTGTGCCTTCTTAAAAAGTGCACATTATCCAGATTTGGAGCAGAACCCTTTTTTGACCTACTTTTACACTAAACATATCTAGCTTGCTAAAAATAAACAGACCACATGCAGACTGATGATGCCATGAATCTACAGTGCAAACACTCTTCACCGAAATGAAGAATAAATACATTTCCTCGACATGTCAGACTAGGCACGTAGTGCTAGGACAAATTACAGTGAAAAGGTTTAGCAAAAACAGAAACATTGGCAAACAACACTAAGAGGCTAAACTTAATTTTTAGACATAACCAATATCAATCAATCACGCTCTCTTATTTCGTTATTTTCAATCCCTGAGCACAGTTCACTTCACGAGACGAGACGTTCTTACAGGGAGGATGAGATATGGGCTACTTTTCTTTATAGACTATGAGGTATGACTGTGGTGCACGGCCCTGCCCTTACTCATAAATAAACTCCACATTTTTAGGACTGAATGTTTGAAGGGCGTCTGGTCTCATCCTCGAGCCGGCAGTTCTATCAGGCATGTAGAGCGCCTTAGAACTGTTACCCTGATAGTTTGGTGTTAAAACCTTATTCATAGCCTTTGTGGAGTGTGGTTTTAAAATGAGAAACTGGACAATAGTGGTACGAATAAAAAAGAAACTAGACTAGAGCTTGGTAAAGTTAGGACAAATCTGATGGGCTAATCTGGAGCAGAATCTGTTAATCTTATTGAAATGAAAAAAAATAAATAAATAACAGGCATTAAATATTAACCAGAAACTCTCTGATATAACCACTGTCATATATAATGTAAACACACATGATGTCAACTGACAGCAAAACATCTTGCTTGTGAACATACGCTTGGTCTTAAATAACACAGCACCAGAATTAAAGAGTAAAATGCTTTTACTGAGACACATGACATCTTCTTAACTTCATGAACATTATTTAAACTACTGCTCAAGCAGTTATTGGGCACTTCAAGACACTGCCTATGTACCCATGAACTCACAGATGCCAGAGTTTGGTTAATGTCACTCCAATCAATAGATGAGACAGGAATGCCGTTGCTCCCACCCAGATAACAGGGCTGGGTTTGATTGCTTGGACTAATGACCACAGATTGCTATGGCACTGGAGATCAGACTTCCACTCTGATTTATGGTTATTGCTTACAGTGGGGTCAAAAAGTATTTAGTCAGCCACTGATTGTGCAGGTTCTCCTACTTAGAAAGATGAGAGAGGTCTGTAATTTTCATCATAGGTACACTTCCACTATGAGAGACATCATAGGTACACTTCCACTAATGGATCATCCATTTGCTCTCTGGCAAACTTCAGACGGGCCTGGACATGTACTGGCTTAAGCAGGGGGACACGCCTGGCACTGCAGGATTTGAGTCCCTCTCGGCGTAGTGTGTTACTGATGGTAGCCTTTGTTACTTTGGTCCCAGCTCTCTGCAGGTCATTCATCAGTTCCCTCCGTGTAGTTCTGGGATTTTTGCTCACCGTTCTCATGATCATTTTGACCCCACGGGATGAGATCTTGAGCCCAAGGGAGATTATCAATGGTCTTGTATGTCTTCCATTTTCTTCCCACAGTTGATTTATTCACACCAACCTGCTTGCCTATTGTAGATTTACTCTTCCCAGCCTGGTGCAGGTCTACAATTTTCTTCCTTGTGTCCTTCGACAGCTCTTTGGTCTTGGCCATGGTTGAGTTTGGAGTCTGACTGTTTGAGGCTGTGGACAGGTGTCTTTTATACAGATAACAATGTCAAACAGGTGCCATTAATACAGGTAACGAGTGGAGGACAGAAGAGCTTCTTAAAGAAGAGGTTACAGGTCTGTGAGAGCCAGAAATCTTGCTTGTTTGTTATTGACCAAATACTTATTTTCCACCATAATTTACAAATAAATTCTTAAAAAATCCTACAATGTGATTTCCTGGATTTTTTTTTCTCATTTTGTCTCTCATAGTTGAAGTGTACCTATGATGAAAGACCTCTCTCATCTTTCTAAGTAGGAGAACCTGCACAATCAGTGGCTGACTAAATACTTTTTGGCCCCACTGTAACTGTCTTTGAGCAATGCTTTCTTGATTAGGTTTAAGCACATTTGCCCTAACACACCGCCAGTGTCATCATGTGTCATCAATATATTCGTTTTCAGGTAATGGCTAATATAAGTGTTACAAAATCATACAATTTAGAAAGCAATAATAATGTTGGTTAATCATGCAAAAAAAATATTTACCTTTCCTTGCTGCAATAGAAATGTATTTATTTGGTGAAGCTCTATGTGCAATTCTTTTTATTAGGGTGTTTATTATTTTTATTAAGATAAAATTGTATTTCTGCTGTTCATCAGAATAGCCAGTTTAGCTCTGTACCTAAACTATTGTTGCTTAGTTACAGAAAAAAGTAATAAAATCAGCCAGTATTAATGGCAATTTGTTATTTGTGCTTCTTAATATCACACCAGTGGTAAAATGTAAACATTGGATGGGTTGAATTCCAGCAAGACTTTTATTATGCTGCATATAAAAACAAAAGCATATAAAAAAGAAAATTCCATTAGAGCTTCAGCTAATTATTATTAAATAACATTCTATTAATAAAGAAGTTTTCTAAGACTATGTGATCTATAAAGTAAATTAGCATGTGAGAAATTTTATGGCTTAAAACTTGACTTGTTAATGATGTCTCAGAGACAAAGGGTCAGGGTCCTCAGGTGACATAGCAGTCTAACGCACTAGCCCATCACCACGGAGATCCGAGATTAAATCTGTGCTATCGACCTGTTGGGCACCTATACAGACATGATTGGTTATGTCTGTGGGGAGAAATGGTCAAAAAGATTGTTCATTATAGCTGCAATTAAAGCCTCTGCTTGCTGGTCAAAGGCACTCTTTATCATTCAGAGATGATAATAAAGAACAGCGTATGTGTCATTGTACTGCTATCTGTGTTTCTCTGAGCTGTCTCCAAAACTGTAGCTCTTGTGGGGTGTTACCGGTCTGCAGTGGTCAGTATCTATCAAAAGTGGTCCAAGGAAGAAACAGTAGTAAACCGGCGACAGGGTCATGGGCGAGCAAGGCTTATTGATGAACATGGGAAGCAAAGGCTGGCCCGTCAAATTGCTAGAAGAAGTTAATGCTGGTTCTGATAGAAAGGTGTCAGACTCCATGCCTCGACGGGTCAAGGCTGTTTTGACAGCAAAAGGGGGACCAACACAATACTAGAAAGGTGGTCATAATGTTATGTGTGATCGGTGTATATATTTTTAAACATGCAACAGACAACCAGCATTAAGCTGTCACTTAGCCTTGAAGAACCTTTTGATGTCCAAACAAAATCAACAGTGTGACTCCATTCTACCACCAACCCTTGTGGTTTGGTTTTTGAGTTCAAGAAAAACAACACACAAAACTCTGTGTTCTTTTTATAGTCATTTCTAATAGTTAATCTGAATACTAGGATTAAAGAAGACTTGTGTAATTGATAAGTCCCCATCCAATCTGAATTCTCTAGCTTTGGAACTGATGTCAGATCTTAAAAGAGCCAGACGTCTAGCCAAACTGTAAATATTATGCAATTTATATTGTCCAAAGCTTTCTATACACACAAAGACACAGTAATCTGCCTTCTGTATAAAAACCAAAGCTACCCACTACCCCTGTTTTATTCAGGAAACATCCATGGTTACTAATGTTTTCCTTTTCTGAAAAGCCAGCATGTGAACAATGCAGTACAAGTAAGGTGACAAATCGGGCACTGTGTCTACACTGGCACTGCTATCAGAGGATTGTAAATGCAGGAAATAATGTATTTTCCGGCTGGAAATAACACGTTATGAAGAACAGTGCCAGGTTTCTGCTGCACAGACACACACATGTGCTGCATATCCTAGTTTGACATTGATGTTTAAATCTGCTCCATATTCAACAATTTTAAGAATTTAAGATGTATTACATTTTAGAATTGAAAGCAGGACGTAATGTTTAGCCCTAGAGCAGCAGTGTGTTGATTTAAAACGTATTTCAGTTGATAGTACGCAGATATGGAGAAGCATCAGGCCAAAAATGATCTAATCTCAAGATTTTTATCTCAATGTGTATTAGAATGTGCAATTAGTTATTAGTAATGGATAGTCTAAGATTTCCGTTGATATGTCTCTTGGTTAACAAAATAGCACATCTGATCCAACAAAAACATAAGGTACTATTTACAGAGAAGAACTACAATGTATGGGCTAAAGTATTTGGACGCCACTTGTAATTTTTAAATTCACACATTTCAAACATGACAATTGCTAAAATGTGTAATAAATTAATTATATAAAGAAAATTATTTTAGCCCTTTCCTGTCCCAGCATGACTGTGTGCCTGTGCACAAAGCAAGGTCTATAATGACATGAAGAAGAGCTTGGTTTAAAGTAGAGATGCATGAGTACCGATACTGGTATCGGGTATTTGCCCGATACTGCGCTCATTAACTTGTACTCGTACTCGCAAACGAGGCTCCGATACTAAACATCCGATGCCGTATGCCTAGTGCACGTTGCTGCGTTATGCCTAGTTCACACTACACGATTTTTGTCCTGATTTTCGCTCGGCGACTGGCCGGCGCTAGATTTGCCGGCTCGGGAGCAACTCGGCGTTCGCTCGGCGATCAAAACTCGGCTCTCGGTCGCTAAGTGTGAACTATCCAACAACTCGATCCGACCGGCTCACCGAGCGCTCGGCGACCGGATCGAGTTTTCTAGCATGTCAGATATCTGATCCAATAGATCCAAAAATACATGTACTTGTACTTGTACTCGGTTGGGAAAAAATGGTATTGATGCATCCCTAGTTTAAAGGAACCCCAGTGGCCTGAACAGAGCCCTGACCTCAGCCAGAAAAGCTTTGGAATGAACTGGAACATCAAGAAGAGTGTTATAGCTGAGAAGATCACACAGAGGTCACTCTATTTTTATACACTTTTTTGAAATGGGATGTCAAACGAGCTCATGGTCAGGTGTCCAAATACTTTTGGACATATAGTGTATCTTGGCACACAAAAAAGCTTTGGCAAATATGTGAAATGAGTCTTGCAAATTGGTTTATCTTTATGTAAGCAGCACAAGTGCCTATAAAACACAAAGCACTGAACCTGACTTATAGCGTCGTCTTTTCTGCAGACTGCCTCTGAGCACAAAATTGTTTTTGATCTGCTCAGCATGTGTGCACATAATTAGCGAGAATCAAGCGGCTTGAACTAGCGAGAGATGTCAGTGACAAAGTTTATCAGCTTAAAGAGCTCGGATCAAAGAATGTGCGAACACAAGTGTTATGCTAATTACTCATTTGAACACGATCTTAAATGAGGAGAAAACAATTACAGGTGACATTTAAATAAACACAACAATGTAAATATGCTGAGTCGTGCAGGACTAATACTTTGACTGAACATCGCCGGTACTCGCATAATGTCAATTTAAAAACCTTCACATTTTAAAGATCTTAATAAATCATCTTGATCACTTGCAATTAATGCCCTATTAATATCCCCCCTGACATCTAATTTGCCTTTCTGAAATATAATGCAGATGATAATGGATATGATGCATCATTCAGAAGATAAATCTATCTATTCGTCAAATTGGCCAGATTAGTTGGTCCAGACTTAAGTTTTAAACAAAGGAAGGAAAAGCACAGCACAATTACAATAGCAGATCCTTATCGATGCATATCCCTCCCTCTATTGAGCCCAATCACGTAATGGCAATTCATCTGACTAGCGAAAACTACACAGTTGGGAGGGAGTGTTATGGTCCATGTGCGTTCCATATGGTTTTAGGGCCAAATCATTATGCTACAAACAGAGGCATTCACCTTTCATCGCTTTTAATTACAACTAATAATACACTTTATACTAATCTACATATGGTTGCATTTTGCAGCCTATCGCAACCAGAAGGCTTTTAAAAGTTTTAAAAGTTAAAGGTTTTTTATCACACCAAAAATAGCATCTAAGTGAAGAAAGCTGGTCCTTAACTTAATCCTGCAAGATTGCAGTAGGACTGCAGCAGCCTCATTTACTTTAAACATGTTAAAAATATATATACGCTCATTTACTTTTGCTCCCATTGTTTGCTAGAAGGGAGAGAGAAATAAAAATCATGCTTTATGAGCTGCTGATTAAGTGCTTATGTTACGGCAGTGGTAGCTGAGTGGTGATCAGAAGGTCGCTGGTTTTGGTCGCACTACCAAGTAGCCACCGTTAAACCCCTGAGCAAGATCCTTAACCCCTAATTAATTACAATACTTTGAAGCTTCACACTATCCACACTCCTTTAAACCTCTTAGTTCTGTTAGAAACCTGATATATACCTGATCCACTTCGTCACAGACTCTTTCCAGGGTTGAGACGACCTTCTTTACCCCATATTAAGGGACCATACTGAATGAGCCCCCGGATTGTTAGTTAAAATCCTGATTAAGTAGTTCTAAATGATGCCATCTGTCATGACTCCCTCTTTCTGGTACCAGGAGTTTGTTCATGTTTGTCCCTGATCTCCTGGTACCAGACAGAGGAAATCATGATCGATGACTTCATGTAAAACTATTCAATCAGAATTTGAACCTAACAGTAAAAGAATCCGCTAAATGCCGCAAAAGCTTAATCTTGCTTTACACATGGTTTACAGTCAGCTGTAGAATTATTGCCACCTTTGGTTAAAAAAAATCAAGTTTAATTACCTTAAGATTTCTAGAAGATGGTAGCTTTTTAGGACACAAAGTTTCCAAATCTCTAGAGCTATTTGCCACCTCAATACTAACAAACTCTTAAAAATCATTTTCTAACATTACAAAGAAGTGCTGGGGTTTTGACAGACACCACCAAATTTAAACTGAAAATGAGTCCCGAAAGACAAACACATGGTGGCTCCATCCGGCTGGGTTGGGCTGGGCGGCTACATGAACAACGACTGGCTGTTGTTCAGAGGGTGGGAAAAGCTGGACCAGGGTTCATCATAATTATGACCTTTGCTGGTTGATTGATGGTGCCTGCGCAGGGTTGGGGAATAATGCTGATCAGGGTGTGGCTCTCCGTGCACAAGGCTGATCCGCATATGAATTCGCCTCATGCAGGTGAAAAGATGCAGACGGTACTGCACACGTGTTGGAGGGGTGTGTGTCAGTTGCGAAGCTCCAGCCAACAGCGTCCTGTGACCACTGATGAAGATCTAGAAGATGACCAACTCAAACAGCAGCAATAGATGAGCGATCGTCTCTGACTTTACATCTACAAGGTGGAACAACTAGGTAGGAGTGTATATATATATATATATATATATATATATATGTGTGTGTGTGTGTGTGTGTGTGTGTGGCTATGGTGTAAAAAAGAAGGATGGTTTAACAGATTTGAACCTAATCTCAGATGCCAAGTACAGTGATTAGACTCCATGACAAACAAGAGGATTTATACAGAAAATCTGGCCTTCACTAACATTAACAAAGCTAAACTTGGTCATGTTTTGATTTTTTAGCACAACAAACACACACAGAATGGTTTGACCACTGAAACTATGAGTCTTGAATAAGTCCTCTAGTTTTCTTCCATCCTATTATCCAAACTCACCAAGTATTAGTATTATTATACCAACCCAGTACAGCATTTAGGTCAGAATCAGCTGCAAAATTGATGTTCACAGGACACCTCTATGTTTTCTCTGCTTTCCCCAAAGTAGAATACCAACAGATTACCAGTGTTTACAGTGTGGAGAGGAGCATGTGCTAGTAAGAAACAACAGACTTTCATTTTTAAGGGAACATCATCTGTGTGTGAAATTGATCTGAACCAATTTGTTTGCAGAATCATCAAAAATGCTTTGAAGTCAACTACAATTTATTTCTCAAAAATAAAAAATAGCTGTTTTTAGGACCATCTTACAGCCTTACTACTTGGTGCACGTTTAAACTGAACCAAGATTTGCAAACATACCTTTTTATCCTTCATCACTTCAAACAGACTTCAAATGGGCATAGTTATTTTATTAACATACCAGCTAAATGGACATTTCCTTCCTCCACATAATTTAAAATAAATAACAAATGTAGATGTGTGCGTGTGTGTGTGTGTTGATAACTTTAATATCCTATCTCCCTAAATATGAATTTTTGTGGTTTCCAAGTGCTGCAGTAGAAAAACAGCTCACCCCATATTCCAAACCTCTACAGTTTCACAGTGCCCCTGGCTGTTCCTGGCCTGGAGCTGAATGGCCCTATTATCTGCAATGCCAGCCAATACTGGGCATCTGTAAGCTTGTGCGTTTGAATGTGGGTAAAAAGCGCTGTCTTTCAGAAACATCTACCTGGTTGACACTGCATAAGGCAGAGCTTGTAAAAATTGGTTGACTGGCTGCATGTGTTTCAGAGAAAGCATGTGTTGGCTCTTTTCTGGGACCCAGAATGTGAATGGAAATTAATATGACTAAAAGTAAAAAAAACATAAAGGAAAATATGAAGCCCACATTTACATATTAAACAAAACAATAATTTTGTCATAATTATCATAGTTATTATCATATATACACCGGTCAGCCATAATATTAAAACCACCTCCTTGTTTCTACACTCACTGTCCATTTTATCAGCTCCACTTACCATATAGAAGCACTTTGTAGTTCTACAATTACTGACTGTAGTCCATCTTTCTCTCTACATACCTTTTTAGCCTGCTTTCACACTGTTCTGTAATGGTCAGGACCCCCACAGGACCACCACTGAGCAGGTATTATTTGGGTGGTGGATCATTCTTAGCATTGCAGTAACAATGACATGGTGTCCACTCACTGTCCACTCTATTAGACACTCCTACCTAGTTGGTCCACCTTGTAGATATAAAGTCAGAGACGATCACTCATCTATTGCTGCTGTTTGAGTTGATAATCTTCTGAACCTTCATCAGTGGTCACAGGACGCTGCCCACAGGGCGCTGTTGGCTGGATGTTTTTGGTTGGTGGACCATTCTCAGTTCAGCAGTGACAGTGAGGTGTTTAAAAACTCCAGCAGCGATGCTGTCTCTTATCCACTCATACCAGCACAACACACATTTACACACCACCACCATGTCATTGTCACTGCAGTGCTGAGAATGATCCACCACCCAAATAATACCTACTCTGTGGTGGTCCTGGGAGAGTCCTGACCATTGAAGAACAGCATGAAAGCAGGCTAACAAAGCATGCAGAGAAACAGATGGACTACAGTCAGTAATTGTAGAACTACAAAGTGCTTCTATATAGTAAGTGGAGCTGATAAAATGGACAGTGAGTATAGAAACAAAAAGGTGGTTTTAATGTTATGGCTGATCAGTGTGTATTACATAACATTATTTCCATATGACACTGTGGCCCTGCTCTATGGATCCCAACACTGTAGTCAAAAATAGTACAACACATTTGTTTTCTCAGAAAACATCAGTTCTGTAATATCTTGCTGTCTTTCCTCTACTCTCCATAAAGATGATAAATTCTTTATCAAGCTGTGAATAAATTTTTCACTTCCAAATCTGAGCACATCTGGTGAGCTAGCAGGAAGACGTTTAAAAACAACGAGTCATGCGATATCTTCAGTAGCTGGATGGTGTTTGACCAGACATTTCCGATTCAGTCTGTGTGACTAAGGGGATGCTTTCACCTAAAGAACACTGCGCACTCTCACTTAGAGCAAGAATAACAATGACCGAAGTTTGCTTAGGGCATATGTGCAAACATGGACACACTGCAAGTCAATTACTGGCTTTTCATCTCACACACACACACTTATGCACACACACGCACTTACTCACACACATACAAAAGAAAACCAAACACAAAAGCACAAATATAGATTCAGTCTGCCAGTTTTACCCCCCTTTGTGAAGTAAATAAACTAGCGTATTTACAGTTTCTAAAACCAACTTTAGAGAACACAGTATAGGTCCAGGAAAATTATAAATATGAGAATTAAGTACGCTGATATGCAGTGGTGGCTCAGTGGTACTGGACTAGTAATAAGAAGGTTGCCAGTTCAAGTTCCATTGCAGCCACCATTGGGTCTCTGAACAAGGCCCCTCCATTACTCTAACTGTATTTGGTCATAATTGTAAGTTGCTTTGAATAAAAGCATCTGCTAAATCCAACAAATATAAATGTAAAATTGCAGTGCCATAAGAACAGACACAGCACATTCCAATGGCACATTTAATAAGATACCTTAAACAGTTTTAAAAAGCTGGCATCTCACTGTCTGATTTTATTCATTCATTTTAGTAACAGCTTGCTTAGTGCGTTTAGTTTCAGTACGCTGATCAGTTCACAGTGGGTCTGGAGCTTTATCCATCATGGACAAAGTGCCAGTCAATCAAATGGAATCAAACACTAGGTCAATTACACACAGAAATAATAATAATAAAAAAAATCTAATTCACCCTCCAGGATGTGAATGTAAATACAGGTTTAAAAAAACCTTTAACATAATCCACTGACTGTAATGGTGGTGCTGGATCAAACCCAGGACTATGAAGCTGTAAGGCAACAACATTAGCTAATTTGCCACTATGAAACCTGGTCTCGCTTTGTGTGGGTTATGCTGGAATGCATATAATTTATTTGACATAACTAATCGGTGATGAAGCTGTCTATTACACTAGCCCACCAATGGCTATGTCTAAGGGACTGGGATGGATGGATTGACGCTGTATCCAGGAAAATCCTGCTTTGTGTTTTCCAATAGAAACAGGACCTGCTGCAACCCTGAACAGCATAAGAACGTTGATTAAGATGAAAATGAAATGAAAAATAATTTATTGTATTTACCTGTTGGCAATAGATCTGGCTCAAACATCTCAGCTCAATATTTAGAATAGGTGTCCAGAGAATTTTGGCCATATAGTGTTCAATGCTACAATCTCACTGGATGCTAAGGGCTATAAGTACTGACTGATTGAATGATGTTCCACCTTATTGTGGAGTTCTGGAGTTTTTCCATTAGTTTATTTACATCTGTTGGAACTTTCAATAAAGTCTAATTTAAAAAGTTAGTTTCCTTTTTTCCCAGTAGTGCCTTTGAGAGCAGTAGCACACACAATTAAATCCAGTTGTCTACAAAGGATGTGTGATAAAAGGTCAACAGTCAATAACTGAAACCATACTAAACTCATATTTATGTCAGAAGGATATAATGACTATAACGGCTCGTTAACCTTGTACTTAACCATAATAGTTGGGAATAATAGTTAGCAGTACAGGTACAGAGCGATAGCCTGGCAGGGAAAGCTTAGAGCTCCAGACTGGAAATGTGCTGTAATCACACATTTATTTTCACATTCATGTTTTTCTTCTTTGATTTATTTTATTTTCACATTCTTTTTTTTTTATTCCTTTTTTACTGCCACGCTAGGGCGATTACCAGTGGAAATCCAGGCTGAGGTTGGACCCAGACGTTAGCTTTTGTTTGCTTGTTGAAGTTTTGCTTAGACTGGAGGTTTTGTGGGACATTTGCCACCATACCGGAATTTTTCTTTGCCTTTCTGGATAGCTTATGAACAGTTTTATCTTACAGGTTTTCACATCTTTCCTATTTGCCATTTTGATGACATTTAAGATGGTGGAAATTGCACTATATACGTATTTTACTGTCCTTTTCTGCTTTGTAGGCATCAATTAGTGTTATTTTCAGATCCTCCTGCTGTGAAGTGAAGCCCATGGTTGTTCAGTGTTAGCACAAAGGTTCGGGAGTCAGAAAATGTCTTTCTTAATTTCCCGAATAGCCTTAAAAGTTAAATAAAGCATAAGTTCTGACACTGTGTAATTAAAAGCATGTCAAACTCATAGTAAGCATATATGGCCAGGAATGAAGACCTGAGCAACTTTAATGAATCCTTATCATTATGGCTGAATGACTAGGTTGAAGAATCTCTAATACAGCATGGGGGGTTCACAGACAGCCATAGTGAAGACCCACCAACAGTGGTCAGACAAGGGGCGCGGCATAAAATGCTGACAGCCAAGAAACATTGATCTCATACAACACAGAGGCTATGGATGCTATGGTGTCTCATGGAAACATTAAAGCTATTGTGGTTCAAACTGCAGATAATGTTAATACTGGTAATGAGATGAATGTGACATCGAGGCAATGAAAGGTTGACTTCTGAATCCTGATCATTCAGACAGCCAGATATGTGTGCATTTTCAATTACTGACTGTAGTCCATCTGTTTCTCTACATATTTTTAGCCTGCTTTCACCCTGTTCTTTAATGGTCAGGACCCCCACAGGACCACCACAGAGCAGGTATTATTTAGGTGGCGGATCATTCTCAGCACTGCAGTGACACTGACATGGTGGTGGTGTGTTAGTGTGTGTTGTGCTGGTATGAGTGGATCAGACACAGCAGCGCTGCTGAAGTTTTTAAATACCGTGTCCACTCACTGTCCACTCTATTAGACACTCCTACCTAGTTGGTCCCACTTGTAGATGTAAAGTCAGAGACGATCGCTCATTCATTGCTGCTGTTTGAGTTGGTCATCTTCTAGACCTTCAACAGTGGTCACAGGACGCTGCCCACAAGGCGCTGTTGGCTGGATATTTTTGGTTGGTGGACTATTCTCAGTCCAGCAGTGACAGTGAGGTGTTTAAAAACTCCATCAGCACTGCTGTGTCTGATCCATTCATACCAGCACAACACACACTAACAAACCACCACCATGTCAGTGTCACTGCTGTGCTAAGAATGATCCACCACCCAAATAATACCTGCTCTGTGGTGGTCCTGATTATTGAAGAACAGGGTGAAAGCAGGCTAACAAAGCATGCAGAGAAACAGATGGACTACTGTCAGCAATTGTAGAACTACAAAGTGCTTCTACAGGGGTTGGACAAAATAACTGAAACACCTGTCATTTTAGTGTGGGAGGTTTCATGGCTAAATTGGACCAGTCTGGTGGCCAATCTTCATTAATTGCACATTGCACCAGTAAGAGCAGAGTGTGAAGGTTCAATTAGCAGGGTAAGAGCATAGTTTTGCTCAAAATATTGCAATGCACACAACATTATGGGTGACATACCAGAGTTAAAAAAAGGACAAATTGTTGGTGCACGTCTTGCTGGCGCATCTGTGACCAAGACAGCAAGTCTTTGTGATGTATCAAGAGCCACGGTATCCAGGGTAATGTCAGCATACCACCAAGAAGGACAAACCACATCCAACAGGATTAACTGTGGACGCAAGAGGAAGCTGTCTGAAAGGGATGTTCGGGTGCTAACCCGGATTGTATCCAAAAAACATAAAACCACGGCTGCCCAAATCACGGCAGAATTAAATGTGCACCTCAACTCTCCTGTTTCCACCAGAACTGTCCGTCGGGAGCTCCACAGTGTCAATATACACGGCCGGGCTGCTATAGCCAAACCTTTGGTCACTCGTGCCGATGCCAAACGTCGGTTTCAATGGTGCAAGGAGCGCAACTCTTGGGCTGTGGACAATGTGAAACATGTATTGTTCTCTGATGAGTCCACCTTTACTGTTTTCCCCACATCCGGGAGAGTTACGGTGTGGAGAAGCCCCAAAGAAGCGTACCACCCAGACTGTTGCATGCCCAGAGTGAAGCATGGGGGTGGATCAGTGATGGTTTGGGCTGCCATATCATGGCATTCCCTTGGCCCAATACTTGTGCTAGATGGGCGCGTCACTGCCAAGGACTACCGAACCATTCTGGAGGACCATGTGCATCCAATGGCGGTGCCGTGTATCAGGATGACAATGCACCAATACACACAGCAAGACTGGTGAAAGATTGGTTTGATGAACATGAAAGTGAAGTTGAACATCTCCCATGGCCTGCACAGTCACCAGATCTAAATATTATTGAGCCACTTTGGGGTGTTTTGGAGAAGCGAGTCAGGAAACGTTTTCCTCCACCAGCATCACGTAGTGACCTGGCCACTATCCTGCAAGAAGAATGGCTTAAAATCCCTCTGACCACTGTGCAGGACTTGTATATGTCATTTCCAAGACGAATTGACGCTGTATTGGCCGCAAAAGGAGGCCCTACACCATACTAATAAATTATTGTGGTCTAAAACCAGGTGTTTCAGTTATTTTGTCCAACCCCTGTATATGGTAAGTGGAGCTGATAAAATGGACAGTGAGTGTAGAAACAAGGAGGTGGTCATAATGTTATGCCTAATCGGTGTATATACATTTCACTTGACTAACTTTAAGTTTACTTAACCATTTCTATGCCCTGAATCAATATGACCTCTGCATCTGTGCATTTCCATGCTGTCACTGTCAGGTCGGACGAATCTCATACAAAATTCAGTGGAATTCATACAAGTTAGGTCACATGACAAACTGTAAGCAGTGTTCTCAGTTTACTCATTGAAATGATTTCTTATTTTTAACCAAGACCATGCGGGTCAGACACATTACACACTTTACTCTATTCTATTCTCTATTCTTCTTCTTTTCAAAACACTATGGGCTCACTGTGAACATAGACAATGGTTGCAATCAACTTCTGGAACCATCTAAACGAGAGTGACCCCCCAATCGTATCATTATAAAGCCCTGAAACACCAAGAGCTGAGCAAACATACCAGTCCCCTCATCCAACTGGTCCTGAGTCACTGCAACGATACACCACTGACACACACAGACACTCTAATAACACACACTAACACAATCAAGACTCAGGAACAAGATAAATCTGCAAACGCTATTAGAATAAACCAAATTACACAAAAACTCTAAATTAATAAAATATTAATATTAATAAAATATCTAAATTATTGGGAAACTGAAACTAAAGTTCAAAGTAAAATGCAGTGTTACAGTACAGCAGATTATCTGAGCACAGTATCCCACCCTAAATTAAGAAACACCCTGACGAGGTACAGACTGAGCGCACATGACCTGGCCGTAGAGACGGGGCGACACACCCGGTCCTCCTCCCGGGAGGAGAGGTTGTGTCAGCACTGCACTCTCAGTACAGTAGAGACGGAGCTGCACTTCCTCACCCAGTGTACCAAGTACCACCACATCCGGGTCCAATTCTTCCCCAAATGTAACACCGTCATCCCCAACTTTACCTCCCTCCCAGACCCCGACAAACTGCCTCACCTACTGGGGGAACACAAAGAGAGCTGCACACTAGCTGCACTCTACACACACACCTGCCACCAGATTTTTATTTTATTTAACCTTTATTTAACCAGGCAAGTCATTAAGAACTGCTTCTTATTTACAATGGCGGCCTGGCAAAAGGCAAAGCCTCTTGAGGAACAATCATACAAACAAATTTACATAAGACACTGAAAACAAACAACGATGATCACAATACAATAACACATAGTCGAATCATCCAGCAATAGTATAAAAGAAAAATCAATTTGTCATACAGCTGCATGTATCTCTTAAGATATGTGTAATTAGTTTTTTTTAAAGTTGCCTTAGAAAGAAATGTATCCAGCCTTAGAGTTTCTTGCAGTTTGTTCCAGTCTATGGCTGCAGCCACTTGAAATGATGACTGACCAAAAATGGTGTTCGTTTTAGGAACCTTCAGTGAAATACGATGAGCAGCGCGAGTATAATAAACTGAAGATGAGGTTTGCAATAAATGACACAAATAGGGAGGAGACAAACCAAGCAGGGTTTTGTATATGAGCATAAACCAATGAATAGCACGACGAGTGTGTAAAGATGGCAAAGTAAAAGTGGTAAAGTAGAATAAAGGGTACAGTGATGTGTTTTATATGGAGCATTTATCGCAAACCGAATGGCAGAGTGATAAAGTACGTCAAGTTTCAGAAGATCACTTTTTCGAGCTGACCTGTATATAACATAACCAAAATCTAACAAGGGGAGGATGGTCATTTGTACAAGTTTCAGTTTAGCAGATCGACTAAGAGAGGCCCGCATTCTATACAGAGAGCCTATTTTTGATCTAACCTTAGACTGTAATTTACTAATGTGATATGAAAATGTCAGTGTGCTATCTAGCCATATGCCCAAATATTTATACTCAGAGACCTGACTTAAAGTAGCCCCATTGACAGTGATGATGTCATGGACTGCTTGGTGAACCGAACCTCTTTTGCCAAACCACATAACCTTAGTCTTGGTGGTATTTAACACAAGATCCAAATTAGAAAAGGCCTGTTGGACCATCAAAAAGCTATTCTGGAGCGATGAAAATACTGCCTCCGGAGATGGACCAATAGCATACAGATGAGGGACAGTGGGTGACCATGTCTCATACACACACACACACACACACACACAACAAACGTTTTTTTACTACCTCAATATTGTAAATGTCACCTTTTTAATTGTTATTATTTGCAGTGTTTATATTAATATTTTATTCTAGTTTATATTTTTGCACCTATTGTAACTGTTTTGTATATTTCTGTTCTTATTGTTATTTTTATTTCTCTGTAACTGAGCTTTGGCAATACGAATGTACTATTTTGTCATGCCAATAAAGCTTCTTTTGAGTTGAGTTGAGTTCACTGGGAATTTTAATTTCACCATCATTAGCATTTATTGACTTAAGTTTGCTGAAAATTGGTCAAAGTATAAATTCTGAGCTGAGGTTTGACCAAGATTGAGATCTACAAAGCTACAGCTGGATGATGCTTCATCTCTCTGAGTTTCACACCAACACACATGGTGTTCCCCTTACTGCCAACAGACACACTTTTCCTTTTGAAGTAGTTCTTCAACTGCCAAGCATCAACACAACACTATTGTTTTGCTGGAGTGTTAACCTGAACTGTAACCTGAAAATGCTTTTAAAAATCTATTATTTACATTATATAATAAATTGCATGCTATCAGCATCTCACATTCAAATCTAGAATAAGTCAGGAAAATATAACATTTATAATTGGAAAAAAAAAACATGGGACAGCTTCAGATTTGAGGTATTATAGTAATATAAATAAGGCTTTGACCTCAGCTAAAGTGATGGGGAAACCAGCAGTTTTATCTTACAGCCCCAATGCTGTGTGTATGTGAAACCAGAAACAAAAAAACTAACTAAAACTGTTTTCTCAGAACAGTCTCTCCACAATAAAAATAACTGTGCCTCAGTTTTATTACTTGTCAGAGAAAGTTGTTTAGTCCAGCCCAGCTCTGGTAAATAAACGGTCCCAGAGCGTTCCTTTCTAAACGCGTTTCAAATCGGGTCTACCTCAAAGCTTTGCTATCCGACCCTCAGCCGCGGATGATTTTTAATTCACGTCCGTTATTCAGCAGTTTTATAAAGCCTGTATCCTTGCGCTTCTTTCCTTCACTAATGGCAACATCACGACTCGGTGATTAACCCGTCCCGCTTTAAAATATCTCAGCTACGTCAGCATGGTACTAAATAACGGCGTATAAATCTCACTAACCTTGTATTAGGGGCAAAACAGCACAGAACGATTACAGACGAAATGTGATGTTGCACGTACCTGAGGAGATGTGATCTGTAGGGAGACCTTGTTTAGTTCCGACCGCTCACCTCCACTGCTGTCCTCTAACTGAGAGAGAGAGAGAGAGAGAGAGAGAGAGAGAGAGAGAGATTGGGCTGGGTTGGGTTGGGTTGGGTAGAGGAGACAGTTTGTCCCTCTGTGCCCCAAATGTGGTGAAATCAGTTCCTCCCAAAGTAGCTGAGAAACTTCAACCGAGAGGAAACACACTCCTACTACTACTACTGCTACTATAGCATTTCCTTATCTACACTCAACACCCCCACACAGAGGGAAAATTAGACTATTTAAGCTTTATTTGATTTAAAATACTTCTGGTGTAGAATTCCACTTTTAAATTCACAAACTGTTTTTGACTTTGTACTGAGAAATAATGTGGAAAGACTTTCCAAAAGGGATAAACAAGTCACGGAGGTTTTGGCATTCTGTTCTGTGGTGCGATAAAACAAAAACAAAACTTTTCAGGTCTGTGGATCAGCGGTATGTCTGGAGGAGGGGGAATGAAGCATACAGTGAAAATAACATCGTGCTTACAGTGAAGCATCAGCATGGCATGTAAAGAGCAAGATTGACTCAATCAAGTATCAGGAGATTCTATAGGAAAATGTCATGCCTTCTGTGAGGAAGCAACATGACAATAATCCCAAGCATACCTCACACCTCAAGTCACACCTCAAGTCACAGTCGCAAGACTTGAACCCCATAAAAAATCTTTGGTGGGATTTTTCAATTTAAAACAATGATGCTCTCATTGAACCAGCTCCAAACTACCCTAGAAAACTCGTCACACCCCGCTCTGTACCACGCAACCTTCAAGCCACTAGTTTTGCTAACCTTGATCCTCCACTCAGAACTCGGGGAGGACATGCATCAAGGCATCTTCTCTGTACTTGCACCCAAATAGTGGAACAAACTTCCTCTGTCTGTCTGAACATCTGAGTCTCTTGCTGTCTTCAAAAGACAATTAAAAACCTTCATCACCTCTTTACTAAGCACTTAAGCTGAGAACTAAAATGTACTTATGATTTGTATCCATGGACTGTCTACTTAAACTAGAGTAGAAAAATGTCTACTGTGGATACACTTCTGTAAGTCGCTCTGGATGAGAGCGTCTGCTAAATGCCAAAAATTTAAATGTAGGAAGACGACTGCAGCACTCAAACCCTAGATTATTAGTGAACTGATGTCAATGTCCATGAGAAATGGATTAAGATTCCTCAGGAATGCTGCCAGAAGCTAGTGTCTGGTTATGCATTATGTTTGCAATGGGTCATAATAGCAAACGGGTGCTTTACTAGGTACTAAGGACACTTGTCATGAAGGGGTTGAATAATGAGACTGTAGTAGTCATTAAAAGTGGTGGTGTGAGCACCCAGGTGGCACAACGGGATATTCCGCTAGCACACCAGCACCGAGATTCTGAACTCCTCGGTTCGAAACTCGACTGGGTGCCAACTAGCGGGCTTAATTGACTAGACTATAGCTGCGTCCGGAATCGCATACTTACAGAGTACGTACTAGATTGGAGGAAGTATGCACTACTCGGCCGGTAAAAAAGTACATACTTTCAGTACAGAAGTATGCAGTATGCACACAACACCGCTACGTACTACATGCGCCATCTTGCCAACGTCAAGTGATGACGTAAGGACGTGATGACGTAATATCACCATAGTTACAGACTCATTACAAACCCCACTCGCCAAAATTTTGGATATTTATCGTCTTTTTGTTATTTATTCGTCTTTAAAATGTTTTATTTATCTTACTTACACTTGTGAACAGAGGACTCCGTTTTCCGCTATCTTTCTTGTTTCTTATTCCGCTTTGAACGCCTACGCAGCTCCAGTTGCAATATGGGATACATTAGTGGACCGCAAGTGTGCATCGCTTGCATACTCATACATGGCTGCCCAGTAAGTAGGTCATCTGGGTACTTCTCGCGTACCTCTTTATTTATACTATATATTCGGACATACTAACCGCTCTCGCGTACTCATTTCGCGTACTATTGAGTATGGAAGTATGCGATTCCGGACGCAGCTTATGTGCGTGGGGTCTTCAAAGCTGTGTAAGGACCCTGATTGGAAAATAGAGAGGCACCTGTGCAGAGTGCATAGGTGAAAAAAGGTTCTGCTAAGGGCTGCACGCAGGTCGGAGGAGGCGTGAGCAGCAATATACCCACCTCGACTGCAACCAGGGATCCCCCAGCAGCGGAAGACAAATTGACTATGCTAAATTGGGAGAAAATGCATAAATAAAATAGTGTGGGTAGGATTTGGAGAAACCACTTGTTACATTAGTTTAAATTGTTCTTGTTTAGTTGGTTTATTGCAAACAGCTGAAAGTTTGTACATTTTTCTACTAAACCTAATTTACAATGGGGGTTGAATAATTAAGACTGCAACTGTATTAGTCTACAAATACCCACAGAAAACAATCCCTTTACATACCTGAGTGTTTTTACTAATCCCAGATGGAGAAGAGTTCTAAAAAGAAAAAAAAAAGCTGGTTTCATAATATTGACACAGATGTTGCACATATCACTAAATCTGTGTAGACTTTTCATCAGAAACTGTGTTCTTTTTATCTGGCAAGTAAATCTCCATCCACAGCCCACCTGACTATTCAAAGGGAGACTCACAAAAGACCTTAATTCAGGGTTATGATGAATTGGTTTTGATGTTCACCATATTTGTTTTTAGAGACTCCACAATATTTGCACATCTGTTGGGCGGACTATTGGGTTCAGGCCTCTTCATTGTTTGGGATAAATCCGGTTGACTTTAAATTACCCACTAAATGATTATTTGAGTCCTGTAAATCAAAGCAATGTTTAGAACTGTTTTCACACCCCCACATCTCCTGTGGGCACTTAAGATAAACAAACTTTTTTAAAAATCATACGTTTTTACAGCATTGAGGAAGCAGCCTCCATTGTGTGTGGGGGTAGGTGTGTAACTGTATGAAACTAGCACAGATCTTTATGTCAGCAAACACACACACACACACAAACAAAAATATATTTATATATTAAATTAGATACACAGAGAGAGAGAGAGAGAGAGAGAGAGAGAGAGAGAGAGAGAGAGAGAGAGAGAGAGAGAGAAAGAGGTTAAAATATTCTTTTAAAATTGTGATTTGTTAATTTTAGTTTTTTTAATTTTTAATCTTTAGCTTTAATTTAATGCCAGCACACTAAAAAAAGTTTGGCTATATGGATTAACATATGCATATGGTTTATCTGATGTAGAAAGGTGAGACTTATGACCAGAAGAATTCCCACAGTCAAGCATGGAAGTGGGTCAGATGTGTGGGGTTGTTTTTCTGCTGCAGGCACCAGCAATCTTGACCAAGTGACTGGAATCATAGATTCACAGAAATACCAAGGCACAAAAAAGAGGAATGTTATGCCTTCTGTGGTAAAACTGAACTATAGTGATAATTACACTTTCAAGCAATTATCAAATAAGCAGTTGCAGCACAAAAGTCATAACACCTCAACGAGCTGGAAGCTTTTACACAAGAAGAACGGGCAAAGATTTTACTAAAGAGGTGTCAGCTTGTTAGCATTTAAAAAAATCACTTATTAGAGGTTATTAAAGCAAACTGATGTTCCACCAAGTAATGAGGCTGGGAGTTGAATAACGGTGCACGTGGACCTTTGTCAACTTATTTAACTCAATGGTATTAATTAATGTTAATAAAATAGTACAGTGGTACCTTGAAACTCAACATCAATTGGTTCTGGGAGTGGCATTGAGTTTAAAAGGCGTTGAGTTGGTATTTTTTCCCATAAGGATGTATGGGGAAACCTGTTAATGTGGTCCATGGTCCCGTTGAACTGCATATATTTTAGGCTAATGTAAAATAATTGGGTTGTTTTTGACACTTATACACTGAAAATACCACAAATATAATATAAAAAACACTGAAATACAATTAAAAAACTGTATTGCTCTTTACCTTTACTTCTTTATTGTTTCCTTATGTTTCTTAATCGTGGAGAGAACCTATGAGCAGTAATCATTAAGAGAGGTTTAGTGTTTCTATGTCGTTCTTTTAATACATTAAACCACGTTAAGCTTTTTTTTTAACAATAAGCATTTTAGACTCTCTGAAAAGCTGATTCTCACAATTTCTCAGAACCTCGAGCTGTAACACAAGTTTAAAAGTGAAACAATGAGGAAAATCCAGATAAACACAGATACATGTGGAGCTTTCAGAGTGGATTTGACGGTTATTGCACACAAATGCAGATTCGTCTCATATTCACACTTCGATGACATTTTACCGCACTGCTCAAGGTGAGTGCTGAACAAAGCAGCAGTCGCACACACTTTGAGTTTAAGGGAAATTTCTAATTTCTCAACAAAGGGCATTAAGTTTAAAAGATTTTGAGTTTTGGGGAAGTTGAGTTACAAAGTACCACTGTATGTGTATATACATACAGCATAAGCTATTTAAAATATTTTGTACACTTAAAATATTAAGTGTTTTATAGTAAAACTACATTTTTGTACCCTCATTACGTATTCTGATTATTTCTATCCGATTACTGCCAAACCCCTGCTGTCCTTTACAGGGAGAAATAATCCTAGGCAATCAGTATAATATTTCATAAAAAAAAAAAAGTTAAGGTAACTACAAATTTTGTTATTACTCCATTATAATGAATTACATATTAATTAATTTTTACTTCAGAACATGCTGAGCAAACACAACAGTTAAAACTAAATGCCTGACATTTAGAGTACTCTGAACATGAGCTCATTTTAAATCATTAAATAATCTGTGCTAAATAATACATTATTGTTTGTGTCTATGGATCGTGAAAGTACTAAAAATAGCACAGAAATATAAATAATGCAAAGGTATTTAAATATGAATAAATGTAAAAACATCTCAGAATAAATTAAGTTTAAGATGTTTACTAAGGGAGAACTGCTGGCAAATCACAACAGTAAGTTATAAACTATATCCACTTCAAACACAATGACTTTATTTAATAGAGAAATAAAGAAGGGGGCTTTTTTAAAATTGGGCCTCAGAAACAATTGTGTGGTTCTCACCAACCTCTATAAACAAACAACCTCCAAAAACCCCAACACAATTCAGTATGTACTTTATTCACAAAAGTAAACCAACAATCAAAAAACCAGTAATCCAATACCCATAATTCATAAAAAAAAGACTTTAGCTACAATAACTTAACATTCCAAAATTTTGAGTTTATCAGTCTTTCACATTATTTTGTAGCAATTTCAGACTACTCTGCTTTACATCATTGCTTTAGCTGTTTGATGTTGTAGGGCATTTGTTTATGCTCAGCTTCTTTAAGATCTCACCACAGCATCTCGGGGCAGAGCTTTAGACCTTGACTTGAATTGGGGCGAATACAAAATTCTTTAAAGTTGTTGATCTGTTTTTATAATAATGTGATCAGAAATGTAGTAGGTGGTTCAGTTCTTCAGGTTTTCACATCCAGGATTCACAGCCAAGAAGAAGTTAGATTTATAAAACAGCAAGTCATATGATGCAATCTAGAGTACTGTGGTCTGTTTGTACATTTCCTTCATTCACAAAAAGAAAAAGCCTCTATAACACCACTAGTGACTAACCAAAATGTATAGAAATGTGAAGAAACACAGTGGTCATAAAAAAGCCAATCAGTATACACTGATCAGCCATAACATTAAAACCACCTCCTTGTTTATACACTCACTGTCCATTTTATCAGCTCCACTTACCATATAGAAGCACTTTGTAGTTCTACAATTACTGACTGTAGTCCATCTGTTTCTCTGCATGCTTTGTTAGCCTGCCTTTATGTTGTTCTTTAATGGTCAGGCCTCTCCCAGGACCACAACAGAGCAGGTATTATTTAGGTGGTGGGTCATTCTCAGCACTGCAGTGACACTTACATGATGGTGGTTTGTTAGTGTGTGTTGTGCTGGTATGAGCAGATCAGACACAGCAGTGCTGCTGGAGTTTTTAAACACCTCACTGTCCCTGCTGGGTGGTGGGTCACCAACCAAAAATATCCAGCCAACAGCTCCCCATCCTGTGACCACTGATTAAAGTCTAGAAGATGACCAAATCAAACAGCAGCAATAGATGAGCGATCATCTCTGACTTTACATCTACAATGTGGACCAACTAGGTAGGAGTGTTTAATAGAGTGGACAGTGAGTGGACACGGTATTTAAAAACTCCAGCAGTGCTGCTGTGTCTGATCCACTCATACCAGCACAACACACACTAACACACCACCACCATGTCAGTGTCACTGCAGTGCTGAGAATCATCCACCACCTAAATAATACCTGCTCTGTGGTGAAAGCAGGTTAAAAAGCATGTAGATAAACAGATGGACTACAGTCAGTAATTGTGGAACTACAAAGTGCTTCTATATGGTAAGTGGAGCTGATAAAATGGACAGTGAGTGTAGAAACAAGGAGGTGGTTTTAATGTTATGGCTGATCAGTGTATGATGATGGCTTAACTACCTGAGCACCTTTTACACAAGCAGTTTTATGTATGAACGTTTACGGGTAAAGGATGAATGCAGAGTGGAAATCCTGAACAGACTGATGCAGCAATTTACCAGGGCAAGACCTTGAACAGCTCCAGGGTAATTACTAAAAGGACTTGTGTAAACAAAAGCTGATAAATGACTTTCAAGCATGCACTGACATTTTGTCTAGAGAATTAAACACACAAATATAGGACTCTGTACTTAAATTTTTTTTTATATAACTGCAACTCCTTCTCTAGATGTGTCATTAATAGACATATGAAGATAAATTTATGCCTTAAAACATTGGTCTTTTATGGCAAAAGTGTAAACTGTTTGAAGTGTGAACAAAGCAAAGTCGGTATAAGACCACTAACTCATTAATGTCTCTGATTTTGTGTGGAAAGGGGCTACAGATTATATACAGACCAAGCATTGCATGAACGTGACAAAAATATCATACCCTTCTCAAAATGAACCACAATACTGTGGTGGTTAAAGTAGCAAAATAAGATCATAAATAGAAAAGGAAAAACTTTTGTGGTTTTAAGAAAAAGTTAAAAATGTAGAAAAACATTTCCGGGCTCAACAGACCTCTTACAAACAAGACACTGCAGAAACTAAATCAGATAACTACCAGTGGTTACAGAGAGGGGGTAACTGTACACTGAAACCAGGCTTTTGTCTCTCCTGCCTCAGTCAGAACATATAATTTAGCAGAGCTATTTCAGAAAACCTCCACTGGTCCATGGTCACTTGGGTCTACACCAGCTCAGCAGAACAGGAAATGTCTCCACCACCAAACTGTGCTATGAGGCGGCCCATTCCTCTGGTCCATCTGGCTGGAACCCTCTGATGGCCACTACGATGATTGCTACTGACACATGGGACTCCATTTGGAAATCAAAAGCAGCCAGAGGAAACATTTTTAGGATTTTGTGGTGCTATGTAATAGTTCAACGATTCGAATGATGTTATTGTTACTGGAATAACTCATGTTCTAAAATAAATGTTAAAAAACATATACTGTTGGGAACTCTAGTTTGTGTTTCTAAAGAAATCCTTCTTTGTTCGAAGTAAAAGGCCAACGATGATTTTTTTTTATTTTAATTTTATTTTATACACAGATCAGCCATAAGATTAAAACCACCTCCTTGTTTCTCACTCACTGTCCATTTTATCAGCTCCACTTACCATATAGAAGCACTTCTATATGTAGTTCTACAGTTATGACCACTACAGAATAGGTATTATTTAGGTGGTGGGTCATTCTCAGCACTGCAGTGACACTGACATGGTGTTGGTGTGTTAGTGTGTGTTGTGTTAATATGAGTGTATAAGACAGCAGCGCTGATGGAGTTTTTAAACACCTCACTGTCACTACTGGACTGAGAATAGTCCACCAACTAAAAACATCCAGCCAACAGCGTCCCGTGGGCAGCATCCTGTGACCACTGATGAAGGTCTAGAAGATGACCAACTCAAACAGCAGCAATAGATGAGCGATCGTCTCTGACTTTACATCTACAAGGTGGACCAACTAGGTAGGAGTGTCTAATAGAGTGGACGGTGCGTGGACATGGTATTTAAAAACTCCAGCAGCGCTGCTGTGTCTGATCCACTCATACCAGCACAACACACACTAACACACCACCACCATGTCAGTGCAGTGCTGAGAATGATCCACCACCCAAATAATACCTACTCTTTGGTGGTCCTGACCATTAAAGAACAGAGTGAAAGCAGGCTAAAAAAGCATGAAGAGAAACAGATGGACTACAGTCAGTCATTGTAGAACTACAAAGTGCTTCTATATGGTAAGTGGAGCTGATCAAATGGACAGTGAGTGTAGAAACAAGGAGGTGGTTATAATGTTATGGCTGATCAGTGTATATTAAATATTTGTATTAAAATAAGACACAAAATGTTCAGGTTTGGTTTATTTCAGCCAGTCGTTCACAATAAATTATTTACCTTAATATCAATATCAGAAGCCCCCCCTCCCCCTCCCCCCTCCAAACAGTAGACATGCAAAGTGGATATTTGGATATTAGCAGTACAAACTGGGCCCCATACGATCCACCCCTTTACCTTAACCACAACTAATTTAAAGCAACTGGGTCTGTCTGAGCAGGCAACCACTCTAACCCAGAACAGATGTGGGTAGGGTGGAGAAGAAAAGCATGGCTGAAGGGTGGGGAGGGTTTAGGGCATCTAGAGTGGACATGTGTAAAAAAAATCTGTGGAATCTGACCATAGTAAAGAAGGAAAAAGCACTGTGGGGTAGGGATGATGGGGCAGGAGGGCTGCGCTTAACATATGAGGATCATGTAGTGATTCACTTACCTTTGAACTGACTCCTGACTCCTAAGCAGCTGTCTAATGTTGGTACAATGATTCATGCTGAGTTGCTTTGATGTGAAACACCCATCAGCACTGTACAGTGAAGTCCAATATATACTTCTATCACTAAAGGTGAGAAAGTCTGCTACACACTATACATGTCTTGTAACATTTCGGTTTGGCTTTAAAAAAATAACTAATGGAGACTCAGACACTAAAATCTCATGTGGGATTATTGGACAACATGGTGTGTTTCCAAATAATCCACTTCTATTGATTTATTGAGTCTAGTGAATTAAATGCATGCTTTAAAAACATTTTTCTGTTAGCATTAAAGTTGAAAAATGTATTTATTATAATTATATAAAGACCATTTTAATAGTTTAAACTTATATAAATATCAGGCATACTGTACACTAGGCAATAATAAACAAAAAACTGAAGCCCATAATCAAATAATGTCTAATAAGGTCCATTCAGGCACTTCATTATTTGTTTAAGCAGTAACATAAGTAAACAATTGCTCCCCTGTGGAATTAAATTATCCACATTATTAACATAATTCTGGAACTAAAACAGTATTGCTGTGCCTGCACATAGCATCTGACCTCTCGATGGCTGGTTGAGACAAAAGAAAGGCTCCATCCAGACAGCACAGCTAATTTAACATGTTTAAAGCAGGCCTGTCCACTGCCAACCATGATGTCAGCCCACTACAGAGAGACAGCTGAGCAAGGAGATTCCCCTCATAATCCACAGAGAGAGAGAGAGAAAGAAAAAGAGAGACAGAGGGCTTTACATTTACAGCATTTAGCAGTTTCTCTTATCCAAAGCAACTTACAGAACTCTAGTATAATTATACAACAGTCTAAGAAACTCTTTTAGGAAAAAAACATACACTATATGGACAAAATTATTGGGACACACCTCTTTAGCATCAAATGGTGTATAAAATCAAGCACCTAGCCACACAGTCTGCCTTTACAAACATTTGCAATAGGTTGCTCTAATAAGCTCACTGATGGAGCGTGGTACTGTACTAGGATGCCACCGTTGCAACAAGTCGGTTTAAAAAATTCTTTCCTCCCAGATATTCCATGATCAACTGTGAGGGGTATTATTAAAAATGTAAGCATGTAGGAACCACAGCAACTCAGCCAATGAAGTGGCAGACCACGTAAAGTTACAGAGCAGACTGGCACATAGTGCATAAGTCATCAACATCAGCACAAATAATGTGCACCAAGAGCTTCATGGGAAGGGCATCCATGGCTGAGCAGCTGCATGCCTTACATCACCAAGCCTGATGCCAAACTTCAGATGGAGTGGTGTAAAGCATGACACAACTGGACTCTGGAGCAGTGAAAATGTGTTTTGTGGAGTGATCAATCACAGTTCTCTGTCTGGCAGGTTGATGATGAGTCTGGGTTTGGTGAATATCAGGTGAGCTTTACCTGCCTGGCTGCATTGTGCCAACTGTAACATTTGAAGGTGAAAGGATAATGCTATGGGATTGTTTTTCAGGGGCTGTCCTGGGTCCCTTAGTTCTAGTGAAAGTAAAGGAAATCTTATCGTATGTATGCATTTTCTCCCCCTTTTCTCCCCACATAGCCAACTTGTCTTCTTCTCTGGAGACAATCGCATCCAAGGAAGGTATATTTTCCTGACACAGGCTCTCTCCTATGCGTGCACAGTCCACCAACCCCTTCTTATTTACCCATACTTCAGTGGATTTGCATGCGAGGCTAGTTTCATGCACCAACCCCTGCATTCCTTTACCTCTGTACAGGCTCCTTGGGCTACTAACCAGAGTCTTTACACAGCATCAAAGACCCCACCCAGCAGTGGCCAACTTTGTCTGCTGCAGGCACTGCCAAATGTGCCTGCTTAGGGGGCACCCAGACGACCGGTAGCAGAATTTCCCGCTGTGCCACCTGGGCACTTAGTGAAGGGAAAACTTAATGCCTTAGCATACCAAGACATTCTGGACAACTCTGTGCTTCATACTTTATGGAAACAGTTTGGGAAGGCCCTTTTCTGTTCCAGCACGACTGTGCTCCAGTGTACAAAGCAAGGTCCATAAAGGCATGGCTGGGTGAGTTTGGTGTAGGAAAACAGGACAGAAACGTACAAAGCCCTGTCAGAGAATGCAAGCCAGGCTGTTTTGTCCAATATCAGTGTCTGACCTCACAAACGCTCTGCTGAATGAGTGGGCAAAAATTCCTACACTCACTCCAAACCCTTGTAGGAAGGCTTCTACAAAAAAATGGAAGCTGTTATAGCTGCAAAGAAGGGACCAACTCTATGTCAGTGCCTATGGATTTAGAATGGGATTTCATACAAGCTCCTGTAGGTGTAATATATAGGTGTCCTAATACTTTTGTCCATATAGTGTATATAGGTAGAAGAACATTTTAATTGTTTCTAGCTTTTTTGCAGTAAAGCTAATGTTTTGCTCTACCTTATTCATTTTATTTGTCTTTTTACACTGGTCATTGTGGGTCTGGCATTATCTGCATGGGGGATGCAATGCAGGAATGCAAGCTAGAAAAGACACCAATCCTTTGCACTTGACAAACACACTAACATCCACTTACACATATCAACACACAAGGATTAAAACCAGGTCCCCATGACCTATGTTGCTTAGTGGCAAATTCTTTACCAACCACACCATGGTTAATCTCTAGCTAGTACATTTACCCCATAAATACAGTTATCAGTCAAACTCACAGGTCTCAGACATCTAATTTACAGAAAAAATTTAATTCTTAATGAATGTAATATATAATAGATTAAAGAAATATTGTGGTCTATTAAATATCCCTATTATCTACATGACTACACAACTGCCTTGCAATCAGTGGTCTTGTAAAGGAAATTGAGTGAGTCTTGCTGTCTTTACCTGTATATGTAGCTTCTAAAATAGTACTGTAGACCCTTGAGTTACGAACGGTTTACCATACGAACATTTTGGGTTACGAACGATCTTTTTCAGCATAACGTACGAACAAATTTTATATATATATATACACCGTGAGCGAACATTCGGACAGTGAACAGTGTTTTTTCAGTGTTTTTTACATTTTGTAAAATTCTATACTAAAATGTCCCCAGAGAAGGTGCAGAGAAAGCTTAGTGGTGAGAAAATAAACAAATCTATTATTATTTGTTGTGTTGTATAATTACTCCTGCCAGTAGCTGTCACTGTGTATCAGACTGGGACAGTTAGTGAGAGAGAAGAAGGAAGTTATTCTTTCGTGCAATTACACCTACAAAATAAAACGAAAGAAACAATAGAAAATACGAGAGTTATTGTTGTTTCTGGTAGATACATTTCATAAAAAAAGAAGGAAATGTACAGCACAAGTACTGTACTGAAATGTGATGTGTGTTTTCTATGTACAGTACAGTACTACTGTGTATTGTTGTTCATTATTGTTTATTACAGTATTATCTATTCTATAATTTAAGATTAAGGGGAAATATACTTGTATTTATAACAAAAAAGACACTTAAGACATTAGAAAGGTTAATTCTATTTACATTATTTCTTATGGGAAAAACAGGTTTAACTAACAAACATTTTGACTTAAGAACAGCCTTTCGGAACCAATTAAATTCGTAAGTCAAGGGTCCACTGTATATGTCTTAAGATTTTAATTTAAAAGTAATGTAGTGCAAACAGTCTATAAGTGAATCAACAATTCAAATCAGGAGTGCACCACAAAGGAGCATTTTATTCTTCAGCATTAACTCTTGACAGACTAACATGTTACTGGAAAGGTGCATCTAAAACAACATAGTACATCCTTAACAGTATGTTTAAAAGACTAACAATTTTAATAGTGAAGTACTCTAACTGAACTTTTTATAGTACAATGGTATGTGGTTTGAGATGAAGCCAACCTGAGGATATTGTGGCGCTAAATCACACATGGGGTAGGGGCTTGTACCACACTAAAAATGAACTGCAACTGGAAAGTTGGCTCTTGCTATCCAAGTATAAAAACTGTTTTTGCAGATATCTGCCCTTATTTATAAAAATACAATACTACATTGCCATGGAAATCTCTGGTATGTACAGGCATGTGTTATTACATCATACAATGCAAGTACAAACCACAAGAGCCATATATAGCCATATAGTACCTTATTATCACACTGCTTAGCATCAAAATTTGTTGAAATTTGCAGCTATTTGTAGGGACGTGGCATTTGCAAAAGCTCTGAGGGTTTGTTAATTCTGTGGAAGATTAGGAAACTGTATGAAAAGGCTTTGTTGTGTGTTTTGACATGTGAGTGTAAAAATTTACAGTTCAGTCTTTTCACCAGCTATCACTGAGCTGTAAAACACACACACATGGAGCCAGGGAAGAACACTTACAAAAAAGATGCACTCATTTTTAAAATAATATTCTATAGTACTTAAAGAAAGTGTATGCAAATACATCTGTGTTATAATTTAATGTTTGTTATCAGATTTAAAAATCAATCTATCCATCCATCCATCTACCTTGTTTTTTATTTTATTTGTACTTTATTGTATTATATTTTTCATAATGCTAAGTCCTTATAAATCCTTATAAACAGTACTTTGTAGTGGTGGGCACTGTGACTCGGAAGGAAGCACTGTCACAAGAAGCAGCAAGAAGGTCCTGGGTTCAATTCCAAGGTCTGGGTCCTTTCTGTGTAGAGTTTGCATGTTCTCCCAGTGTCTGCGTGGGTTTCCTCCAGGTGCTCCGGTTTCCTCCCACAGTCCAAAGACACGCAATGTACTTTGTTTTGTCAAAGTAGTCCTATTTACATTTCCACAGAGTAGTGCCCAGTTACAGTGTCAGTCTATCACTAAAAGAAATTAGGTGGCCATGCCCCAAAGTTAAAGTTATATTGTTTCTACACTCACTGTCCATTTTATCAGCTCCACTTACCATATAGAAGCACTTTGTAGTTCTATAATTACTGACTGTAGTCCATCTGTTTCTCTAAATACTTTTTGAGCCTGCCTTCACCCTGTTCTTCAATGGTCAGGACCCCCACAAGACCACCACAGAGCAGGTATTATTTACGTGGTGGATCATTCTCAGCACTGCAGTGACACTGACATGGTGGTGGTGTGTTAGTGTGTGTTGTGCTGGTCTGAGTGGATCAGACACAGCAGCGCTGCTAGAGTTTTTAAATACCGTGTCCACTTACTGTCCACTCTATTAGACACTCCGACCTAGTTGGTCCACCTTGTAGATGTAAAGTCAGAGACGATCGCTCATCTGTTGCTGCTGTTTGAGTTGCTCACCTTCTAGGCCTTCATCAGTGGTCACAGGACGCTGCCCATGGGGCGCTGTTGGCTGGATATTTTTGGTTGGTGGACTAAAAACTCCATCAGCACTGCTGTGTCTTATCCACTCATACCAGCACATGATTGATTGATTGATTGATTGATTGATTGATTGATTGATTGACTGACTGACTGACTGACTGACTGACTGACTGACTGACTGACTGACTGACTGACTGACTGACTGACTGACTGACTGACTGACTGACAGACAGACAGACAGACAGACAGATAGATAGAAAATTTTGATTTTTTTTTTAATGTATATTAAATTTGTGGGACAATACTGCCAAAGAGAAACAAAAATTTACAGCATGGCATGATGTAAGTACATTTTGTAGAAAGCATGCAAGAGATGGAATATCTAAATTAAAAAAGAATTTCTACAAACTATATAACATCACTATATAACATCACTATAACATCACTGGAATGGTATTTAATTGTATTTATGCAGGTATACAACCAAACATATTTACCAACCATAAATGCTTACTTACACTGGACGCATATGAGGACACTTTCACTCAGCTTCAGTACCAGGCACTGCCACCTCCTTTTCTATTTCTTTCTCGCCGTAGCTGTGCTAGCTTTGATGGATGGAGTAGAGTGATAATGAAAGGAAAGGGGAGACAGTTTGGATAGAGTTATTCTGAAAGACAGGGTAAATAATGATCCCCATCTGGAATTTCAAACCATCCACACGCACAATACACACCCACAGGACATTTAATTCAATAGTCAGTATCAGAGAAATGCTCGCAAATGAGTTAGAAACATTAGGAAAGATTTGCACGAGCTCAGCTGTGTGTACTGAGCCCAGGATCAGATTCCTAAACATCTGGAGGGTTGATGGTGCATGTTGGAATAGTGTTTTACTCTTGCAGCTGTTTTGCAGTGATCCATACAGTACCTCTGATAAATCTACTTTAAGTACTGAAGATACAAGCTCTGAGCCTAGAGCAATATTCATACTCATATTACTCTTTATGAGACAGGATAAAATAGACAAAAGTCTAGTTTATTTTTCTTCAGTGATAGGTATTTGCTAATGAGTGGAGGTCTTTAGCAGGACCATCTCCACATAAATTGATGTAGTTTTGTAATAAGATGTAAAACATATGGATGTGATGTTCAGGTTTTTACACTCTTTTGTAGATGTAGCATAAGCTGCTTTCTTCTTTTTCCTCTGATGCAAGTATTGTTTTCATTTTACAAAATTACTGTTCATGTGTAACCAGTGTAATTCCTACTCAGGTTCACACTTGAATGCTAAGTACAGTGTATCATTTTGAGAGATAATGATGTCTGCAAGTGTTTTTCTCTGTGACTAAATAATTAAAACAAATGCTTTTCATAATTGAGCAGCTTGGATAATTTGAAATTAAATTGGTGTATCTAAGGCGTGTTCTCTTAATCTCTTGCTGGTGATTGTAATATAAACTACAGGGGTTGGACAAAATAACTGAAACACCTGGTTTTAGACCACAATAATTTATTAGTATGGTGTAGGGCCTCCTTTTGCGGCCAATACAGCGTCAATTCGTCTTGGAAATGACATATACAAGTCCTGCACAGTGGTCAGAGGGATTTTAAGCCATTCTTCTTGCAGGATAGTGGCCAGGTCACTACGTGATGCTGGTGGAGGAAAACGTTTCCTGACTCGCTTCTCCAAAACACCCCAAAGTGGCTCAATAATATTTAGATCTGGTGACTGTGCAGGCCATGGGAGATGTTCAACTTCACTTTCATGTTCATCAAACCAATCTTTCACCAGTCTTGCTGTGTGTATTGGTGCATTGTCATCCTGATACACGGCACCGCCTTCAGGATACAATGTTTGAACCATTGGATGCACATGGTCCTCCAGAATGGTTCGGTAGTCCTTGGCAGTGACGCGCCCATCTAGCACAAGTATTGGGCCAAGGGAATGCCATGATATGGCAGCCCAAACCATCACTGATCCACCCCCATGCTTCACTCTGGGCATGCAACAGTCTGGGTGGTACGCTTCTTTGGGGCTTCTCCACACCGTAACTCTCCCGGATGTGGGGAAAACAGTAAAGGTGGACTCATCAGAGAACAATACATGTTTCACATTGTCCACAGCCCAAGATTGATTGAAACCGACGTTTGGCATTGGCACGAGTGACCAAAGGTTTGGCTATAGCAGCCCGGCCGTGTATATTGACCCTGTGGAGCTCCCGACAGACAGTTCTGGTGGAAACAGGAGAGTTGAGGTGCACATTTAATTCTGCCGTGATTTGGGCAGCCGTGGTTTTATGTTTTTTGGATACAATCCGGGTTAGCACCCGAACATCCCTTTCAGACAGCTTCCTCTTGCGTCCACAGTTAATCCTGTTGGATGTGGTTTGTCCTTCTTGGTGGTATGCTGACATTACCCTGGATACCGTGGCTCTTGATACATCACAAAGACTTGCTGTCTTGGTCACAGATGCGCCAGCAAGACGTGCACCAACAATTTGTCCCCTTTTGAACTCTGGTATGTCACCCATAATGTTGTGTGCATTGCAATATTTTGAGCAAAACTGTGCTCTTACCCTGCTAATTGAACCTTCACACTCTGCTCTTACTGGTGCAATGTGCAATTAATGAAGATTGGCCACCAGACTGGTCCAATTTAGCCATGAAACCTCCCACACTAAAATGACAGGTGTTTCAGTTTCATTGTCCAACCCCTGTATATGGCCAACAGTATTTGAACATCTGTCCATGAGCTTGTTGGACATTTCATTTTAAAAAACCCAAATGGTATTAAAATAGAGTGACCGCTCTGTCATCTTTTTAGCTATAACAGCAACTCTTCTGAGAAGGCTTCTCATAAGACACTGATGTACACCGATCAGCCATAACATTAAAACCACCTTCTTCTGTCCATTTCATCAGCTCCACTTACCATATAGAAGTACTTTGTAGTTCTACAATTACTGACTGTAGTCCATCTGTTTCTCCACATACCTTTTTAGCCTGCTTTCACCCTGTTCTTCAATGGTCAGGACTCCCCCAGGACCATGACAGAGCAAGGTATTATTTAGGTGGTGGATCATTCTCAGCACTGCAGTGACACTGACATGGTGGTGGTGTGTTAGTGTGTGTTGTGCTAGTCTGAGTGGATCAGACACAGCAGCACTGATGGAGTTTTTAAATACCATGTCCACTCACTGTCCACTCTATTAGACACTCCTACCTAGTTGGTCCACCTTGTAGATGTAAAGTCAGAGACGATCGCTCATCTATTGCTGTTGTTTAAGGTGGGTCATCTTCTAGACCTTCATCAGTGGTCACAGGACGCTGCCCACAGGGCGCTGTTGGCTGGATATATTTTTGGTTGGTGGACTATTTTCAGTCCAGCAGTGACAGTGAGGTGTTTAAAAACTCCATCAGCGCTGCTGTGTCTTATCCACTCATACCAGCACAACACACACTAAAACACCACCACCATGTCAGTGTCACTGCAGTGCTGAGAATGATCCACCACCCAAATAATACCTGCTCTGTGGTGGTCCTGACCATTGAAGAACTGCATGAAAGGGGGCTAACAAAGCATGCAGAGCAACAGATGGACTACAGTCAGTAATTGTAGAACTACAAAGTGCTTCTATATGGTAAGTGGAGCTGATAAAATGGATAGTGAGTGTAGAAAAAAGAAGGTGGTTTTAATGTCATGGCTGATTGGTGTATGTATGTGGGAATTTGTGCCCAGTCAATAGAACATTTGCATTTGTGTGACTGGGCACTAATGTTGGTCAAGAAAGTCTCAACTGATTTTCCAGTTCCTTCCAAAGCTGTTCAGTGTGGCTGAGGTCAGGGCTCTGTGCAGGGGATTTTCCTTAAACCAGGCTTTTCTTAATGTCTTTATAGACCTTGCTTCGTGCACAGGGGCACAAACGTTCAAAATTAAAAGTAAATATTTTATCACAATACTGTAGCTGCTGCTGAAACAAGTAGGGTCATTGGAATATTGTTTTGAATGTGCCTAAGGACAAAGCAATGAGGTAGGAGGTTTTGAGTCCAAGTGCAACATCGTATTGGTCTGTGGCCTAAAGACTCCTTCAGTGAAGCAAGACAAAGTAAACAAGAGCAAGAGTCTCCATCAGAACATTTTACCCTCATTGTGTAAGAACAGATATTTCTAAAACAGCTTTTGTTTGGAAGGAAAAGGGAGAAAAATAGACTCTAAGGAACATTCATTCTCTATTTAGTAATAAAGACAGGACAACGCATGTATTTACAATCTTTTTAAGCTACCACATTGACTGAAGAACATTTTTAAAATTCTGTCTTGTTTAAATGTCAGAGCTGCTGAAATCTTACTGCTGCTGTGCACTGATTAACACAGTTCCTCTGACAAATCTACGTGTAATGCAGCATATACAAGCTCTGAACCTAAAGCAATATTCATACTTATATTACTCTTTGCGAGACAGAATTAAATTGACAAGACTCACAAGCCATACAAGAAAGAAAGAAAAGAGGAAAGATGGAAAGAAAGAAAGATAGAAGAAAGGAAAAAAGAAAGAAAGAAAAAAGAAAGAAAGAAAGAAAAAGAAAGAAAGAAAGAAAAAAGAAGGAAAGAAAGAAAAAAGAAAGAAAAAAAAGAAAGAAAAAAAAGAAAGAAAAAGAAAAAAGAAAGAAAGAAAAAAAAAAGAAAAAAAAGAAAAAAGAAAGAAAAAAGAAAGAAAGAAGAAAGAAAGAAAGAAAGAAGGAAAAAAGAGAAAAAAGAAAGAAAGAAGAAAAAAGAAAAAAAAAGAAGAAAGAAAGAAAGAAAGAGAAAAAAGAAAGAAGGAAGGAAAAAAGAAAGAAAATAGAAAGAAAAGAGAAAGAAAGAAGGAAAAAAGAAAGAAAGAAGGAAAAAAGAAAGAAAAAAAGAACATTTTAACTGAGCACCTTAGATGACTAATTTGGCATCACTTAACTTTGAGGCACATTCTCCTAATTTCTTGCTAATAGCTGGTGACATCTCTGTATGTATATAAATAATGATAGCTTGAATGCACCTATTCAAATAACACAGAACAGTGGTCGCTTGCCTTGGTCACTTTGTCATGCTTGGAAAGAAAACCAGAACTTTCACATTAAGCTGGACATAAAATGCTTGAAGGATCAAATGTAATCCAAGTACCATAAAAAACCAAATCTGCCATGAATTAGAAGCTGCCGGAAAAAGTGACACTGCCCAGTCAGGCAAGATTTAAATCGCCATTTACTAAGAGACAGCCCCTTAAAGCTTGATTTAAGTGTGTGATCTGTTTTGGCAGTTCTTGGATTACATCTGGGCAGTCTGGACAGATTTCATTTTGTTTTGGCATTGGCAAGAGACCACTGTTTAATGTATCCTTTAATGAGTGTAGTCATAATAGCCTTATTTACATGAGCAAAGTCACTAGCTACACTAAATCAATCACTAACAGGGACTTAAAGGAAGTAATTGGGGGTGCTCGGGTGGTGCAGAGATCGAATATCAGCTGTGCCACCGACCTGGCCAGGTGTCCAGTAGATGCAGTTGGCAGGGTGTGTAAAAGGGAGGTCGGACAAGGGACAAAGAAGAAATTAAGCCTAATAATTATTTATCTACATTGCTTTATAAAAATAATAATAATAATAAAACACTTTGGTTCTAACAGGTTTCAGCAGATTTGTGTTCTTCGACTGTTGTTTACTTAAACTTGAGAAATGATATGTTCACTATGGAAGCACTTCTGTAAGTCGCTCTGGATAAGAGCATCTGCTAAATGCAGAAAATGTAAATATAATGTAAATGTTTATATTTTTAATTCCAGCTCATTTTAAGAATACCCACTTATGAATCTTTATGCAGTCTTAAAAGACATGCATTATATATAGTTTTTGTATAAAAATACAAGTTAATCAACTTGAGTTCTTGTAAACAAAACAAAAAAACATATAAGGTGCTCATGTTCCCATCCAACTATTACAAATATAATGAATATACAATTACAAGTATGATGAATAAGTATAAAATATTACTAATACAAATAATATTATAATATGATATGTACATGTATGTACATATCTATTATACATATATCTATTATACATATACAAGGGATCTTCAAAAAGTTTCCACACTTTTATATTTTCATTGGTAATGGTGAGGGTGGGAGGAGTAGTAATTGGTCGTGTGAGAGACTGAGAGAGCTTATAGTCTTGATTTAGCGCCACCTGATTTCCATCTTTTTGGGCACTCAAAGAAGCTTTAAGGAAAAGAAAATTTTCATGTGATGATGTGAAAGCAGCCATGCATCAGTGGCTACACGCTACAGCTTTCCCAATTGGTACGACGCTGGGCAAAATGCTTCGAAAGGTGACTATGTAGAAAAGTGATGTAATTTGTTTCCTTCTGAAGAACTCTTGTATATAAATTAGCTACTAAAATTGCCCTAGGTGTGAATGTGTGGGTGAATGTGTGAGATGGACTGGCGACCAACAGTCTGGGGTGTTTCCTACCGTTTGCCTGTGAACTGTACTCTCTGTGACCCTGAATAGGATAGAGCACTGGTGAATCAGACAATATATAAACGAATGAACAAACTACACTGGAAATGAAAGTGTTAAAATGTAAGTAGATTATTTTTTAATTAAATACTTAATACTTATATGGTAGTTTTTAAGCAATGCTTCCAGCTCACTACTAAAGAAGTAGCTATACTAATAGATGTGTGTAGACTCTACTGTAATTTATAACAATACTAAGTCATACTAGATGACAACATTCTTGAGCAGCATTTTAATCTATTGGTTTAGGCAGCAAAGAATTCATTTTAAACATGTAAAGTAAACATGAGTTAAAGAAAACATTCTATTTAAACCACAATAATGTAAGTGCTGCTGAGACAAGCAGGGTTATTGGAATATTGTTTCGAGTGTGCCTGAGGGGCAGAGAAATGAGGTAGGGGGTTTTGAGTCCAAGTGCAACATCATATTGGTCTGTGGCCTAAAGAATCCTTCAGTGAAGCAAGACAAGTAAACAAGAACAAGAGTCTCCATCAGGACATCAGGAAAAAACCTCTTTTCAAAGGAAAAAGGAAGAAAAATAGACTGAACTTCGCATTCATCTTCTGATTAGTAATAAAACAAGGACAAACCATGTATTTAAAATCTATTTAAACCACCACATTGATTGGAGAACATTTTTAAAATTCAATTTTGTTTAAATGTCAGAGCTGCTGCAGAGACAGAACCTGATTCAAACTGGGATAGCAGTAGCCTTTATTATACTGAGTCTCATATATCATGTCATATGCTGTAATTAGGGCTCAGCAAAAAGTATTTTTGGCCAAGTCTTAAATATGTTGTCCAAAACGCAGTCAGTAACCTAGTCCATAAAAATATAACATAACGATGGTGAAGTCTGGTGGCACATCTCTAATACAAAACCAGTGCAGAGAGGGCGGAATGGTGACTCAGTGGGTAGCACTGTCACCCCACAGTAATAGGGTCCTAGGTTCGATCTCCAGGGTGGGGCAGTCCGGGTCCTTTCTGTGGAGCTCCCGGAGGAAATCCACGCAGACACGGGGAGAACATGCAAACTCCACACAGAAAGAACCCGGACCGCCCCACCTGGGGATCGAACCCAGGACCTTAGTTATACAGTATATTGTTTGGCAATCTTTTAACATCTCCTTTTTGGTCAGACATTCACTAGAACTAGGAATAAGCATTTGAGATCATAAAGCATATACAGTAGGTGTGCAGCTATAGCTATGTGGGGTGGTCTACATTATGAGAAGGAGCAGCAAGGCTCTTAAATGCCCATTTTAATGTCAGGGTTGTATAAAGGAAACTCTGCTAACTGCTCTACATCTGCCTGCTGGTTGACTAGATCCCCCCATAAAGTCTCAGTGCCACGATGCAGCCAGACCACCTACATAGCAAATCTTCTCTCTCTCTCTCTTTCTCTGACACTCTCATTACAGTACCATAGAATATACACCGACCACGCATAACATTATGACCACTGACAAGTGAATAACACTAATTATCTCTTCATCACAGCACCTGTTAGTGGGTGGGATATATTAGGTAGCAAGTGAACATTTTTATCTTCAAAGTTGATGTGTTAGAAGCAGGAAAAAATGGGCAAGCGTAAGGATTTGAGCGAGTTTGACAAGGGCCAAATTGTGATGGCTAGACGACTGTGTGATGCTTTGGGCAATGTTACTTTGACACGTACCATCTACCTAAGCATTGTTGCAGACCATGTACACCCTTTCATGGAAACGGTATTCCCTGATGACTGGCCTCTTTCAGCAGGATAATGCACCCTGCCACAAAGTAAAAATGATTCAGGAATGGTTTGAGGAGCACAACAACCAGTTTGAGGTGTTGACTTGGCCTCCAATTTTCCCACATCCCCCAAGTCTGATCCATGCAGAGGCCCCACCTCACAACTTACAGGAGTTAAAGGATCTGCTGCTAACATCTTGGTGCCAGATACCACAGCACAGCTTTAGGGGTCTGGTGAAGTCCATGCCTCGATGTGTCAGGGCTGTTTTGGCAGCAAAAGGGGGACCAACACAATATTAGGAAGGTGGTCATAATGTTATGCCTAATCGTGTACGTTTTCACTATTTACTTTTTATATTTGAAAGGAAATGGCCATTTCCTTTTTGTTTAATAGATATTGCCTACATAGGATCCACAATGACCACAAAGCCTTGCTAATGTGAAAACATGAAATTTACAATGTAAATTCCAAAAAAGTTGGGACAGTAGATATAACGCAAAAAAACAAAAAGCAGTGATTATTATTTTTAAGCATTGTCTCCCCATTTTCCTCCCGATTTAGCGCACTAAATTTTTGTCTTCTGCTGCTGAGAGATACCAGATTGCATCCAAGGAGAGCACGTCGCTGTACACGCCTCTTCCGACACGTGCACAGCCCTCCTCTTCTCGCCCTTGCATTCTGCACAGGCGTCTCTTCCGCCAATCAGGGTCCTTACACAGTGTATGAAGACCCACCCACACACACACCCACCCACACACACATAGTTCGGTCCCCACCGATCTGCTGCAGGCACTGCCAATTATGCCCGCCAGATGGCGCCCAGCCGACCGGTGGCAACACAGAGTTTTGAACCGAGGAATTCAGAAACTCTGTGCTGGTGTGCTAGCGGAATATCCTGCTGCGCCACCTGGGTGCCAGCAGTGATTATTTTTAAATATATTATAATTCCTATTTGATGCCTGCAATACATTCCAAAAAAAGTTAGAACAATAAAAGACTGGAAAGTTTGTAGAATGTTTAAAAACTTTTTCACTGCTGCAGTCTTCCATTTTCTGAAGCCCGGGTTTTTGACGGTGCCACTTTAATAAAACGTACTGAATTTGGGTTTTAAATATGGCACACACCAGTAGCAATTCTGTCCACTTGTTCTTGGCACCCAGTCAAGAAGTGTAACCAAATTTAGCAGGAGTACTTGGGCACAATTTGGGTCACTTGGCAACAGACAAAATACTAAATGTAGGATTAGAGAATTAAAACATACTGCTCTATAGGGTACTGTGGTCTGTGTGTGGGGGTATGTGTATCTAATAAAGAGGCCAGTAAGTGTAAACAGCATTGACTGCAACTGATAAAGACATGCAAATTGAACACACACTTAACACCATGTCATTACCATGTTAGTGTGATTGCAGCAGTGAGAATGATGCACCATCCAGATAACATCTGGTCAGTGAGGATCCCTTTTTACTGATGGAAGGATGAGTTAGAAGGGGTGACAGTGTACAGAGCAACAGACAAACTGCATCACTGAGGTGTACCTCATATACGAAAAGGTTCCTGCTGATATCTTAAACGACTATAACTAAGACCCTACGTAATTTATGGCCGCATCACGCTCTGTGAAAGGAGCTGTTTCTCATGTAATATACAATTTGCTGTGAAATTTAAACTTTAAGGTTTGTGTTTAGCGATTTAACATTTTTCATTCGTGTAGCATTCAAGTGTCTCACATTTACCAGTTAGGGCGAGCCTAGCAATCCTACAGCAATTCAGTCAGCAATCGGTTAAACACTACTCTGTAGGCAACTGAGCTTGGAAAACTCTTAACCAATTCTGTGGATGCAAAGGGGGTGTGTCAATACACTGACAAAATTTTCGTCTTTGAGACAGGAAGTCGCTGAATGTTGTAGGTTTACATTCAACTATTGAAGTAGTTTTTCATTCGTGGATGCTACACGAATGAAAAATGTTAAATCGCTAAACACAAACCTTAAAGTTTAAATTGTGTATTTGTAGCTTCCATTTATTCTATTATTTAATTTATGAGTGTTATTTAATGACTGCTGTGAAATGTGGCACTTCGTAAAAATTCATGAAATATGTGGTTTTTGAGAAACAAGATCCATGAATTTAAGCACATTTCCAGTAAATTTAGTAGGGCCCTAACTATAACCCTTATTGAAAACTCAACTAGCGAAAAATGTTTATATACTGACTCCAAACTCTGGAATAGTGTTCAAGACAATGTTAGTAATACAAACTCTATTTAGTTTTAAATCCTGATTACTAACCTATAACTATTACTATTCCCACAATAACATTTACTGTCTTTAATGCATCACATTTCTATTTCACAGAGCCCTAATGACAAAGTGTGATGTTCAACCACCCCACCCTGTAATTCCAGCTAATTTCCTTGACCAAAGAAACCAAGTTCACTATCCATTCCATGGTGTTGGAATGTTGCCTGATAGTCAACTGCATTCCTGGAAATAAAAGTGAAGGGAAGTGAGATATCTGGCTCCTTATCAATAGAGGATGCAGGCCATCCCACAAGCCAGAAAACTATAAATATAAACCATTGTAGCACAGCAAAATCCTTGCTTGTTTTAACCCAGAATAATGTATTCATCATGTCAGACAATTATTTCTGTAACATGTTAAAAAGGCACTTTTTTAGAACCTTGATTGTTGCTATTATAGTACCACCACATTAACATGATAAATGGATTTCTAAGAGCAGCTGTTTTTTCTAATGTATGTATTTTAAAACATGCTTCCTCTATGACATCTAGGGCCAGCCACTGACTCTTTTAAACTGCAGCTCATGCAACATCATCAGGCAGATTGATGTACTTTAATGGGAGTGCTAATTTCACATGTCTGTAAACATTAGCCCACAAACACCAGTGATTGTCTAATCTCGCTTTAATCAACAGCGGGTCAAGAATGTCATCATTCCTATTAGGATAGCAGGGCCAGTTGTACTATCCTACCAGCATTGCTAGCAGCATTGGCTGGCAACCTGGATTTAAACTTGTGTTCTCCCAACAATAGGATGACTGTTTTACTGCTGTGCCACTGCTGTGCAATTCTTGGAAGGATGGGGGGGGGGGGGGGGGGGGACATTTAAAATGTCACTGCTGGGCTAAGAATAATGCAACAACCAAAAATATGCTATCAAAAGCTGACATGATTAGAAACGTATCATCAGTGAACAGTGAGAGGAGGGGTTCACACCAATTCTGTATTTAAAATAGAATTATCACTCTCTATACACCTACAAAACGTACCAAAAGGTAGGCGTATCACCAATCAGCCATAACATTAAAACCACCTCTTTATTTCTACACTCACTGTCCATTTTATCAGCTCCACTTACCATATAGGAGCACTTTGTAGTTCCACAGTTACTGACTGTAGTCCATCTGTTTCTCTGCATGCTTTGTTATCCCCCTTTCATGCTGGTCTTTTATGTTCAGGACTCTCCCAGGACCACTACAGAGTAGGTATTATTTGGGTGGTGGATCATGCTCAGCACTGCAGTGACACTGACATGGTGGTGGTGTGTTAGTGTGTGTTGTGCTGGTATGAGTGGATAAGACATATCAATGCTGATTTTTAAACACCTCACTGTCACTGCTGGACTGAAAATAGTCCACCAACCAAAAATATATCCAGCCAACAGCGCCCTGTGGGCAGCGTCCTGTGACCACTGATGAAGGTCTAGAAGATGACCAACTCAAACAGCAGCAATAGATGAGTGATCAACTCTGACTTTACACCTACAAGGTGGACCAACTAGGTAGGAGTGTCTAATAGAGTGGACAGTAAGTAGACATGGTATTTAAAAACTCCAGCAGCACTGCTGTGTCTGATCCACTCATACTAGCACAACACACACTAACACACCACCACCATGTCATTGTTACTGCAGTGCTGAGAATGATCCACCACGTAAATAATACCTGCCCTGTGGTGGTCCAGTGGGGGTCCTGACCATTGAAGAACATGGTGAAATCAGGCTAAAAAGGTATGTAGAGAAAACGATGGAATACAGTGAGTAATTGTAGAACTTCAATGTGCTTCTATATGGTCAGTGGAGCTGATAAAATAGACAGTGAGTGTAGAAACAAGGAGGTGGTTTTAATGTTATGGCTGATAAGTGTATGTGGCCAACAAATGTAGACACAATGTAAAGGTACTATTGATGCGTAGGCATATATTGAGATTTTAGAGAGGTATATACTGCCATCAAGGCAACTTGTTTTAATGAAGTGAAAATGTATACCACATCATGAAGACAGACAAAGGCGACCACAGACTGATAAACAGCTAAAGTCTTGTAATAAGCTCAAATGGGCAAAAATTCCACTTGTAAAACTGAAACAATAATTTCCAAATGACTAAACAGTCTATTTCATAGTAAAGATGATGTAACACAGTGGTAAACGTGTATCAACTTTTTTGTGTGTGGCAAGCTGCACATTTTAAATTGGATTAAATTAAATAGGGTTTGTACTTTAGCATTAACCACTGACTTAAATGCCCCACATAACATTGTACACATAAAAAAGCAGAAGTGGACATTCCCATTTGGAACTTCCAAGGAGGTCCCACCCTCAGAAACTTGCATAACTGTCTGATCACGAGAAGTCTCTAAGGAACAGACTTATCCTTAACAGCCAGTCTGCGCACTCCACCCTCACACTCCATACTAATAACAAACTAAATCTTGATTAAAGCTCATTTGAGGGCCATATTTAGCCAAATTGTTTGTGCCTAAATTAGCCTGGATTTCGTAACTAAGTGTGGAAGGAAAATACCGGGATAATTATGTGTAATTTTCAGGAGAAGATTCTCTGTAAAAGTTCTAATGACTAAAAAAACAATGATGTTATAAATTTCGGTGTTTGTTGTGCTTCTTTTATCCTTTTGAACAAATTTAAGTGCCTTCATAAAAGTAATCCAACCCATAAAGACTGGCACTTCTATAGTTATAATGAATCTGTGACAGATGTTTTTTATGATGACCTCCTATTGCTTTTTTTTTTTTTTTATAATTACCAGAGTTGATCAGTTTGGTTTGCAATGCCATTTTACTATTTTCTTGTATATTATATGGAAAAAAGGCATGTAGTTACCTGCCCATAAGCTTGCTGTACATCCCAGTCCAAAACCAAGAGCATTAAGATAGACAGACACTTTAAAGTTAAAACAGTACCAATGCTTCTGGAAAAGCTTTCCACAAGATTTTGGTGTGTGGCTCTGGTTAAAGTTTAAATTCATCCCATGGGTGTTCATTGGGATTGAGGTCAGGATTCTAGACTCTAGTGCAAACCACTAAAGTTTCTCCTAACCAAGTCATGCTTACTGGGACTCAAACTATTGCCACAAAGTTGGAAGCATATAAGATAGCCTAGATCCAACTGTTAGCAATGGGTGTGACTGAAACACATGACCACAATGATTTGGACACATGTCCATATAATGGCAATCTACAGTGGAGATAACTTTTCTGTGGAAAGGAGGGTTTTTGTACAGTAAATTGTGGAAGTGGGGGGCTTGAAAAGAGGAAATGTGTCTGTCACATTATTACACTGCCATCGCTTTGTGATGGTTGGCTGCACAGATGGGTCAACTTTCTCCAACGCCCTGTGTCTCACGCTGCTTGTAGCAGACTAGCCCCTGATAATGTAATCCACATCGTGTTGTTGTCAATCCAGGTTATTTTTGGTCTTCCGAGTCCTTTCACAGGTTCTGTCATAACACTGCCCTTAATGTTGTCATGTGGGAGCCTCATCACATGTTCAAAGTAACAAAACTTACAGGACTTAATGTGGTTCAGTAGCTGCTTTTCTGTTCTTACCATCATGTAAACCTGCTCAGTGGTCATCATCTTTCTCAATGCGATTTTAATTAATTTGAGATGAGTATTGGGAAACCACTTTAAATTCTGCAGAGTAAAAAATAGACCCCTGGGAGTGTTTTAGATGACAATTTTAATTTTCAATTAAAATTAATTAAACTATCTACATTATTTAGCATTTTTCAAACATTGTACATTATAGTAAAAAATAGTGAATAATTTTTCTTGCATCTTTTCCATTATAAAATGGTCCTGGTTAATTAAGAAGCCTTGAGATTTGTCCATGCGATTCTAAGTACAACTGATGTATACAGGGCTGTCCACAGTATGTTAAATAACCTAAATGCATTTCAAAAATCCAGCTCAAATCTCTTCCTTCGCTTTTATATCTGTAGGGGTTCAGCATGCATGGGGGTCCTCTGGTTTCATTTTATCTTCCAAAAAGCAGAAAGTGGGTGGATTGGCTTTTGTATATTGCCCTTAGATGTGAATGTTTAGTATGTGATGCCCTGGTCTGGCCCCCTTTCCAGGGTGAACTCCTGCATTGCTAATAGAAATGTTTTATCAAACCCACCACAAATCTGACCAGGATTAATCTGTTGCTAAAATAAATGAATGAATGAATGTTTTGTTCATGGATCAATGTGAAATGCACATCATTGTTTAAGTATGTGACCCACGGCCTGACATCGACCAAACCCAAATACATAAACTGAAGGCTTAGTAACCTTTGACCAGTGTATTAACCTCTGACTCTTTTTCTTTGAGTCTTAATTTAATAGGGTCATCTATAAGACCAGAGCAAAACATCAGAGACTAAATACTGACAGTTATTAACATCTAAAACTGGTGTGTGTGTGTGTGTGTGTGTGTGTGTGGAAAAGAGACAGCAGTTAGAATCAAGCTATATCAGTAACTGAAGCATCTCACTACAATGGTCTTAAGGCTAGGAGCTGATTAAGTATGTCATGCAAAAAGAAACACCATAGTATTTAAAGTATATTTCTTTGTAGCCAGAAATGCTACATGATTTTTTGATGAATTTTTTTTCTAATTTTACTGTTATTGTTTGTTTTAACATAGTTTCTTCAGTTTATGCCCTGTAAGAATTGCTCCATCCAACTGGAAGTGCTGCTATTGTAAAGTGGAAATGTCTACAATTAAGCAGCAAAGTCTAACAAAGACATGCTAGTGTTGCCCATACAGATTGTGTTCTTGGTTGCAACCCTCACTACAAACAACTTTATCACTGACTTGATGTTTGCTGACAACAGTGCCATATTTGCCAAGACTGATGCTGAAGCCACAGATATAGTTTTCTGTATAGCTCGAATTGTGCAGTCTTATGGTCTGAGAATCAACACAGACAAGACCAAGGTCATGACAACTGATGGTTCGCAAGCCATTGTACACCTCAAAGGAGTCCAAAATGAACAAGTCAAGAAGTTCAAATATCTTGGATCACTGGTGGAGGAGAAAAAAGAAGCATCCACGGCTGAGATACACAGTAGGACCTCAAGGACCTCAAGTGGTGCATATGGAAGAAACAGAACATGTCTATCAAAACCAATATGCATCTCTTCCAAACGCTGATCCTGCCGATATTGCTATATGGATCTGAGACATGGACGATGCTCAAATCGGATATAAATAACCTGGAGATCTTCCAAATGCAGTGTCTATGACAAATCCTGGGAGTTTCCCTCCGTGATTACCTCCGAAACAAAACCATCAGAGTATGATGCAATCAGCCACTCACGTTTGAGGCGGAAATCCAAAAAAGAAGTGGTTTGGCCATGTATGCAGAATGACAGACAGCAGACTACCGCATCGAGTCCTCTCAAGGAAACGACCCATGAAATGGAAAGTTCAGAGAGCAGCACCTAGGAAGACATGAGCACAACAAGCTGAAGCTGATCTACAAAACAGATGACTCGACCCCCGTGATGCCAAAACTGTCGCCCTCAATCGTCAGGCATGTCGACGTGTCATAACTCATGTTCGGGATCCAGCGGCACCCACAGCAGCGTACTGGCTCCGAGATCGCCCTCGTCCAGACGCTAGCTAGGGATCTAGGAAACCAGAAAAACAACTGTTTGTTGGAAGAGCTATAAATTGGGTTTCCATGGTTAACCAGTTCCACACAAATCACATGACAAATCCTTTTTGGAGTGGTGTAAAGAACAGCACCAATCATCACTGGGCAGTGCAAACATTCACTGGAGAGATAAATTGTACTTCACCTGGCATTCTGACGAATTTTGTTAGATTACAGGACCAGTTGCCAGTTGTAAACGTTGGTAGAGGAGGAATCATAATCTAGTCCTTTAAGTTAAGGAATGGGTTAATGTTACACCATCAAAAATGACACATTTAAAAATGTTAGTGTTAATTATACAGCATAAAAATGTAAAATGTAACTGCTGCTATGTAAACCCTACACTGTTAGTTACATATCAAAACTGACAACATTGACATTTTCTCAGTACCATGTACTGGCCAACACCATACTTGTCTTTGGTCCAGTCCCTTCACTTCTTATGTCTGAATTGTGACTTTGTATTTATTGTAGTTCTTGTATTTATTGCAGTATACACTGTGTATATTGTGTTGTTTGCACTGGTGTTCTGTGGTTCTGTTCTGCACCCTGGTCCTGAAGAAATGTTGTTTCATTTAAATATGTACTTGTATATAGTTGAAATGACAATAAAGCCTCTTGAACTCTTGTATAGAGTTGTGAGCTTCCACATGGAAAAGGCACAAAGTTAGGTCAATGTTTTGCTGAGTTGAAACCTCACTGGCTTGCACAGAGCCCTGACTTCAACCTGGTTCAACAACTTTGGTTTAACTTTTTATGCAAACTTGGTCTTTTTGTCTTAAAACTGTGCCCAACCTTACTGATGCTCTTAAGGCTAAATGGAAGTGAATCCTTACAAAATAGGGAGGCTGTTGTATGACCTTGTGTAACACATTGCATGTTGTCTGGAAGGTGGGATAAAACCCAAGTCACTGGAAGAAAACCAGACAGACATGGGGAAAACATGCACAACTAATAACAGACCACGTTACAGTGCTAACCCATGTGTTTATGGAGAACATAAAAACAGGACCAGAAATTGGAAGATGAAAATGTTATAAGTGTTTTGACTTTTCAAATGTAACTTTTTACCCATTACAGTTAACCAAGTGCTTTAAGACTGTATATTATTTAAGAGCAAACAAAAAGACAGACAAGTAAAGGAAGACTGAGTGAGATTTTCCATTTATTACAGCACACACCCATGTTTTGGCTCCTTGGTCAGTGTAGGAGGAACTGGCTTGATGACAGAGAATCTAATAGAATCAACTACAATGCAGGCCATGAGTAATTGGACTCAAAAACAAAACATTTTTGTTGTTTTGGCTCAAAACTGCAGCATGTTGGATTTGAAATCAAGCCATAACTATGAGGTTAAAGTGTAGAATCTCAGCTGCACAATCTCAAAGTGAAGAATCCGAGTACCACACAAGTTGTGTTCAACAAAGGGTGACTGCACATTGGATTTTATTATTGAAGATTGTGAAATGTGCTGGCTTTCGCTGCTTGTCTGTCAGTAGGAAGTACTGCCCAACATTCACCACCACATAAATAGTTTCTTTTCCAATCTCAACGATATCAAATTCAATAGCTAAGAGATTTCGCTGCATTAATATCATGAGGGGAAGATTGGGTGGATGGAAAAACAACCCTATTACTATAGCTTCAAATTATTAAAAGGTACGATGGTGTATTAGGGCCACTGTAAAAAATATTTGTAAGTTTTGATTTCGAGAATAAAGTCAAAATATTATGAGAATAAAGTCGAAATATTATGAGAAAAGTCAAAATTATTTCAAGATTAAAGTCAAAATGATTATGAGAATAAAGTCGAAATATTATGAGAATAAAGTTGAAATATTATGAGAATAAAGTTGAAATATTATGAGAAAAGTCAAAATTATTTCTAGATGAAAGTCGAAATGATTATGAGAATAAAGTTGAAATATTATGAGAATAAAGTTGAAATATTATGAGAATAAAGTCAAAATTATTTCTAGATGAAAGTCGAAATGATTATGAGAATAAAGTCAAAATTATTTCTAGATTAAAGTCGAAATGATTGAGAATAAAGTCAAAATTATTTCTAGATTAAAGTCGAAATGATGAGAATAAAGTCAAAATTATTTCTAGATTAAAGTCGAAATTATTATGAGAATAAAGTCAAAATTATTTCTAGATTAAAGTCGAAATGATTGAGAATAAAGTCGAAATTATTTCTAGATTAAAGTCGAAATGATGAGAAAAGTCAAAATTATTTCTAAATTAAAGTCGAAATTATTATGAGAATAAAGTGGAAATTATTTCTAGATTAAAGTCGAAATGATTATGAGAATAAAGTCGAAATTATTTCTAGATGAAAGTCGAAATGATTATGAGAATAAAGTTGAAATATTATGAGAATAAAGTTGAAATATTATGAGAATAAAGTCAAAATTATTTCTAGATGAAAGTCGAAATGATTATGAGAATAAAGTCAAAATTATTTCTAGATTAAAGTCGAAATGATTGAGAATAAAGTCAAAATTATTTCTAGATTAAAGTCGAAATGATGAGAATAAAGTCAAAATTATTTCTAGATTAAAGTCGAAATTATTATGAGAATAAAGTCAAAATTATTTCTAGATTAAAGTCGAAATTATTATGAGAATAAAGTCAAAATTATTATGAGAATAAAGTCAAAATTATTTCTAGATTAAAGTCGAAATGATTGAGAATAAAGTCGAAATTATTTCTAGATTAAAGTCGAAATGATGAGAAAAGTCAAAATTATTTCTAGATTAAAGTCGAAATTATTATGAGAATAAAATGGAAATTATTTCTAGATTAAAGTCGAAATTGTTATGAGAATAAAGTCGAAATTATTTCTAGATTAAAGTCGAAATTATTATGGAAGAACAACCTCTGCATCAACACGAAGAAGACGAAGGAGATGATCGTGGACTTCAGAAGGAGCAGACACGCCCACCTCCCCCTGCACGTCGGAGGATCTGAGGTGGAAGTGGTCTCCAGCTACAGGTACTTAGGTGTGCACCTGAGTAACAACCTCACCTGGAGCAACAACACTTCCTGTCTGGTCAAGAAGGCACATCAGCGGCTCTACTTCCTCAGGCGGCTGAGGCGAGCCGGACTCGGGAGCTCAGTCCTCACCTCCTTCTACAGATGTGTGGTGGAGAGCGTCCTGTGCTCCAGCATCAACGTGTGGCATGGAAGCTGCTCGGCTGCAGACAGGAAAGCTCTGCAGAGAGTGGTGAAGGCGGCACAGAGGACGGTCGGAGTCAGCCTCCCCACCACCACCGACATCTACACCTCCAGATGCAGGAAAAGGGCCACCTGCATCATGAAGGACCCCACTCACCCAGCACACTCACTTTTTGTCCCGCTCCCCTCAGGCAGGAGGCTGCGGAGCATTAAGTGTAGAACAACAAGACTGAGAAACAGCTTCATTCCCGAAGCTGTAAGACTCTCAAACTCCACCTCGCCAAACACTCTGCACTGACACTTTCAGAGTACACTTGGACACCTTACATTTACGCACAATAAGACACTGTCTTTGCACCTTGCACTTGGTCACTTTATTATGCTGCTACTCAGTTCTACTACCCATGCTTATAAGTTAAATGCACTCTTATTGTTCATGTTGCTGCTACATTTCTACATTTCTACATTTTTACATTTCTACATTTTTACATTGCTACATTTACTTCTACTTTTTATATTTGTAAATATTTTTCATACTATGATTATTCTTTTGTATTGTATATATTAGATATTTTATTGGGTGTAACTGGGACCTTGGGTCATAATTTCGTTCCACCTCATGTACCACATGTGATGTGAATGACAATAAACCCTCCTTGATCCTTGATCCTTGATCCTTGAGATTAAAGTCGAAATGATTATGAGAATAAAGTCAAAATATTATGAGAATAAAGTTGAAATATTATGAGAATAAAGTCAAAATTATTTCGAGATTAAAGTCGAAATGATGATGAGAATAAAGTCAAAATATTATGGCCAAGAAGTGTGCAGCCATTGTAGGCTTGTCAGTTCAGAGAAGCACGGGTCTCAGTACCTGGATCGGCATGCAAGCGCGGAGGGCAGCTTATAATGAGTGTTATTGTGGTTATCCAATAACCCGCAATTATTTTTGGGTGGCTGTTTGTATTGTACGCTTCCATCCACATGACATGAAGACTATACATGTCAATGTAACGATTTATAGTGATGCCATGCAGTTTTAGTCTATCGTACGAGTCCATAAGCCTCGGTTGAAGTACTGCTGACGACGCAGACGCAGAGCGCAAACGTTGGTGCACGTTCTTCTAAATAAACACAGTTTATTGCAAAGCCGTTTCATTGTCCTTATACTAATAACAAACTGGTGCTGATGTGCAGGAGATTGGGGATTTCTTTATTTGTGAAACCGATATGAAAGTACAAATCATGAACATCCCTCATTTTAACACAAGGAGGTTGCTATGGCAATAATATTTGGACTTTAATCTCGTAATTATTTCGACTTTAATCTCGTAATTATTTTGACTTTAATTTCGTAATATTTTTACTTTAATCTCATAATTATTTCGACTATAATCTCGTGATTGTTTCGACTTTAATCTCGTAATATTTTGACTTTTGTAACGCTGAGCTCCTGTGTGCCACGCCCCCCTCTCCCTGAGCACACACTGTCTCCTGCCACACCCCTTCTCTGGGACTAATCAGCCCCAGCTGCTCCTCATTGAGGAATATTTAAAAGGAGAGCTGGGGGTAAAAGACTGGCGGGGGCTATTTGACTTGAGTTTAGTTTGACTTTGGTTTGTGTACGCGGTTCGTTTGGGCTGGGTATGGATTTTGTTTCTAAGTCATGTTTCTAGGTCTTATTAAGTCATGCTAAGTCATGTTTCTAGGTCTTGTTAAATCATGCTTCTAGGTCTTGTTAAATCATGCTAAGTCATGTTTCTAGGTCTTGTTAAATCATGCTAAGTCATGTTTCTAGGTCTTGTTAAATCATGCTAAGTCATGTTTCTAGGTCTTGTTAAGTTATGCTAAGTCATGTTACTAGCTATGTACTAGCTCTTGTGTTTAGCCCTCGTTACTAGCTATGTTACTAGCTCTTGTGTTTAGCCCTCGTTACTAGCTATGTTACTAGCTCTTGTGTTTAGCTCTCGTTACTAGCTATGTTACTAGCTCGTGTTTAGCCCTCGTTACTAGCTATGTTACTAGCTCTTGTGTTTAGCCCTCGTTACTAGCTATGTACTAGCTCTTGTGTTTAGTTCTCGTTACTAGCTATGTTACTAGCTCTTGTTTAGCCCTAGTTACTAGCTATGTTACTAGCTCTTGTGTTTAGCCCTAGTTACTAGCTATGTTACTAGCTCTTGTGTTTAGCCCTCGTTACTAGCTATGTTACTAGCTCGTGTTTAGCCCTCGTTACTAGCTATGTTACTAGCTCTTGTGTTTAGCCCTCGTTACTAGCTATGTACTAGCTCTTGTGTTTAGCTCTTGTGTTTAGCTCTTGTGTTTAGCTCTTGTGTTTAGCTCTTGTGTTTAGCTCTCGTTACTAGCTATGTTACTAGCTCTTGTGTTTAGCCCTCGTTTCTAGCTCTTGTGTTTAGCTCTCGTTACTAGTTATGTTACTAGCTCTTGTGTTTAGCTCTCGTTACTAGCTCTTGTGTTTAGCCCTCGTTACTAGCTATGTTACTAGCTCTTGTGTTTAGCTCTCGTTACTAGTTGTTACTAGCTCTTGTGTTTAGCTCTCGTTACTAGTTATGTTACTAGCTCTTGTGTTTAGCTCTCGTTACTAGCTCTTGTGTTTAGCCCTCGTTACTAGCTATGTTACTAGCTCTTGTGTTTAGCTCTCGTTACTAGTTGTTACTAGCTCTTGTGTTTAGCTCTTGTTACTAGCTATGTTACTAGCTCTCGTGTTTAACTCTCGTTACTAGCTATGTTACTAGCTCTCGTGTTTAGTTCTCGTTACTAGCTATGTTACTAGCTCTCGTTACTAGCTGTTACTAGCTCTTGTGTTTAGTTCTCGTTACTAGCTATGTTACTAGCTCTTGTGTTTAGCTCTCGTTACTAGCTATGTTACTAGCTCTTGTGATTAGCGTTTGTTATTAATAAAACCTTTGTTTAATTTTACATCTCTGCGTGTGTCCGCCCCTTTTGTCTCGTCTGTAGCCCCTACGTGACAACTTTAATCTTGAAATCGAAACTTATATGACTTTATTCTCAAAATCAAAAGTTAAAAAAAAAAATTTCTTTAAAGTGGCCCTAATACACGGTTGTACATCAGCCTTCTTTAAGTTGGATCTTTTTTAACCAGCTATAAAATTCTATATGCTAAACTGCATAGAGTTTTGTAGATTCTTTTTGTCATCTTCATGATGTCATTTTGTTAATGATCTGTTTAGTTTTATTTTTACTTCATCACTAAAATAATGCTTTTGTAGTCTTTCAAACCTTGCTAGTTTCTTAAATATGTATCAAACAATGGTTTGCTGCTCAAGAGACACAACTGGCTGTCTGGTTGGGTAAAGGCCAGATAGTAAATCAGCTCCCTGCTGCTGCATCTGATACTCCACTATGAGTGATGCTACCATCTTACACTGGCAAAATTTCAGAAAACTAAATGTGCAGACACAGCCTCTAACCTGTCTGTTTTAAATCTTTTCTCAAACCATATGCTATAGTAGTAAATAATATGTACAAATAACAGCAGCAGCATTGATAGTGTACAAATTTGACATACTGTTTAGTATGGTGTTATGTGTTGGAGGACACAGACAGATATACAGCATCTTATCAGAGCAGATCCTGTAGATTCACTGTAGAGGTTGGCAGGAAGTTTAGATGCTGCTTTTTCAAATGTTACATTAATTTATTTATTTTATTAGTATTTTCATGTCATGTTTTACACTCTCTGGTAACATTCTTTGGGACAGTGGTAGCCTAGTGGGTAGGGCTTACCCTATAAAGGCACTATATTCTATCATTCTATTCATGACAGGACAGTAATTACTAGTTACACAAGATTTATCAGCTCAAGTTTAATGTCAAACAGTCATGGACTAATTTGTACCTCCAATTTATCTCACTTGCATGTCTTTGGACTGTTGGAGAAAACTGGAGCTCCCAGAGGAAGCCCATACAGACACAGGGAGAACATGCAACCTCCACACAGAAAGGACCCAGACAACTTCACCTGGGAATCAAACCCAGGACCTTCTTGAGCCACTGTGCTGCCTTCAAATGTTAAAAACTGGCCTTAATTATAGCTGATTGAATCACATGTCGGTCACTATTTCATTTCAAATCCAAATGTGATGAAGTACAGTGCATATAGACAGCAAATTAGTTCTGTTTCATCCATTCAGGGTTCATTTATGACTAAGCTTGGCATGGAGTGGTATAGCAATGGGCTATATCATTATACTATCATTATACTATTATTATACTATTCATAAAACACAAATTAATATGCAAACAATGTTAAGGCTCCCAGACTGACAAAAGGCTTAATAACTTAGTAATCACTGGTTATTTCGCACATCTGAAACTTCAAATTAGGCCTAAACCTCAGTTGCTGATGATATACTACAATTCTAATAAGCCGTTTGTTTATTAGGATTTTAACGTCATGTTTTACACTGGTTATATTCATGACAGGAACGGTAGTCATTACACAAGGCTCAGCAGTTCACACAAGGTTATATCGAACAGTCATGGACAATTTTGTATCTACAATTTACCTCACTTGCATGTCTTTGGACTGTGGGAGGAAACCGGAGCACCTGGAGTAAACCCACACAGACACGGGGAAAACATGCAAACTCCACACAGAAAAGACCTGGACTGCCCGACCTGGGGATTGAACCCAGGACCTTCTTGCTGTAAAGCGACAGTGCTACCCATCGAGCCACTGTGCTGCCCTCAAATGTTAAAAAATGGCCTTAATTATAGCTGAGCAAATAGACAGCAAATTAGTTCTGTTTCATCCAAGACTCATTTATGACTAAGCTAAGGGTGGCATAGCAATGGGCTATATTATACTATTATTATACTCTTTATAAAACACTAAATTAATATGCAAACAGAATGTTAAGGCTCCCAGACTGACAAAATACTTAATGCACCAGCAATCACTGATTATTTTGCACATCATGATATACAACATTTCTGATGTGCCGTTTAACTTAACGTTTGTCTTTGTAAAGGGTTAGAGATAAAAAAAGAATCTCCTACAGTGACTTGCTTCATAATGAAGAAAACAGCAAGCTTAGGAGTATCAGTTAATTACTTTAAATAGACATTTCTACCCAGAATAAATACAAAGGCTAAAAAACTGCTGCTTTTTCTAAGAGAGTAAGCCAGTTCAGCTTCCAATCTAACCACAAAGTCTCTTTGTAATTACTATTTTAACTCTCTGGGACTTTTCCTCTTCATCATCCTTAAACTCTCTATTTAAACTCAAAGTCTGAGAGATTTTATTTATTTCAGTGCATTAGAGCTTTTCAGTTGAGTTGCAGGAGACAAAAAATAGCCAAGAGGCTAAAGTTAATATGCACTCATTTACAATGGGAGACTGAAACGTGTTTATGCAATACGAACTAAAATAAGGAGTGAGTACAGTGTAAAAGCAAAGCTGGCAGAGATGGATGCTAGGCGGTGTTCATGTGGTAAGTATACTGTAACACCCTCCTACTGTAGTAGCCTTCCTTTCATCCTCCCTAAAGGATTTCATAAGCACTATAAATATAAAAAATATTGCATTTGCTTTAGCTGGCTCCATTTTTAAAATGAGAAACCAAATAAACATCTTTTATCGCCTTATCAACAGAAGCTTGTATTTCTAACCTCCCAAACTAAGAAACAGTGAAAGGTTCTACAAATAAACTATTCACTTTTCATCCAGTCACAGATGATTCTTGTCAGCAAAATCTCACAAGTGCATTGAATGTATTAGAATTAAATGAACTATATTGCAGACTATTCATTTAGTTATTGATCTTTAGTAACTGTTTTATCCTGAGCAGGACTAGAATGAGTCTGGAGCCTATCCTGAAATGTTAGACTTCTAGTAAAACATACAGTGGTAGCTCAGCAGCTAAGGTACTGGACTAGTGATCAAAAGGTTGCTGGTACAAGCCCTACTACTGCCAAGCAGCCATTGTTGGACCTTTGAGCAACACCCTTAAAACTCAATTGCTCAAATTGTATTCAGTCATAATTGTAAGTCGCTTGGGACAGGGGTAGCTCAGCAATTAAGGTTCAGGACCAGTAACTAGGTCACTGGTTCAAGCCCCACATCTGCTAGCTTGCCACCGTTGGGCCCTTAAGCAAGGTTCTTAACCCTCAATTGTTTGCAACCTAAACAGTCTCAACTGTAAGTCAATATCTGCTAAATGTTGAAAATGTAATACATAGTAATAGACCCTGAGCTGGGTAAGGGTGTGCATGCGTGTGGAGAGGGAAAAGAGTACAATCCAGCAAATTTTTGGGAGGAGTATGTAAGGTTAACTCACACTGGTACAACACAATCTACAAAGACAGTAACTGGAGGAAGGGGTCTGCTGCACCACTGTGCTATCCTTTATAGACTTCCAGTGCAAATATAGCTGTGCTTTTGTTTACTTTTACCAGCATAAAATTTCAAACTGTGACTAAAGCTTAAGCACACTGCCAAAGAAACTGTTAATTAATTAATTAATTAAATAAGTGTCCTAATCAGGGTTGTGACCAAAGATCTGTGACAAGTACAAATAACTGCTGTACAAATCACTCCCCAAATAACCTGGCAGAACTAACTTAGAGCCTTTTCTTTCAAATAATAAATCTCTGCCATCATATTTTGCAAAATTAATAAAGAAAAAAACATAAAAATACAGGCTAAAAAATCTAAAAAGTGGCTGCCATAAATGGCTTCAATCACAAAGCCAATGAGGATTAAATTCTAAGAACCATTTCTTTACTAGTTTTAAAAATTTAATTATTAAGTGGATATACAAAGGATCTTCCGCACTTTTATATTTTGGTTGGAAACGGTGAGGGTGGGAGAAGTAGTGATTGGTCGTGTATGAGAGACTGCGAGAGAGCTTATAGTCTGGATTTAGCACCATCTGATTTCCACCTTTTCGGACTGCTCAAAGAAGCTTTAAGGGGAAGAAGATTTTTATGTGGTGATGTGAAAGCAGCAGTGCATCAGTGGCTACACGCTCAACCAAAAACATTAATGCTGATGGCATTAAAAAGTTGATACGACGCTCAGAAAAATGCGTCGGAAGATGACTGTGTGGGAAACTAAAGTAATTTGTTTTTGAAATTCTTAATAAATAGAGTTTAAAAAAGTGCAGAAACTTTTCGAAGAACCCTCATAGTTTTCTTCTTTTTGGTCTTTCCATGAAATTTGACTATCTAATTAAATAAATAAATTCCAGTTAGATTTAGAAATCCTAGATGGTCAATCACAGTTGGAGGAAAGGTAGTGCATTATTTCCAGCACTTTCCAGATAGCTTTTGTATTGAGAAAACATTTATGATTTATCACCCTGTTTAATTCAGACACAATCTCTTAGTTGGATCCATAATTGTTTGTACAATGCTATTACAGGAAATTTACAAGACCATTCTCTATTAAGCTATATATGGCTCGATAATCTATAGTTTGGTAAAAAATACTTTTTGGATAAAAAAAAGCAATTCATTGAGCAATTTCTGATTCAGTAATTCACTATCGTTTCTCATCTCTTCATTACTCCATCTCAACTACTCTTCTACACTCACTCAATAGCTCCTTTATAATCACCTCTTTTCTCTTGAATCCGATATTGCTTAAGTAAACAGGCCGTGTTAGTCATGTCAGAGCTGGAGGGTAGAACCAGGAACTGGGTGGGGGGCAGTAGCTTCACACCTCACTTTCCCTCCCTCCATCAGCACGCATGTGTGGCGATCAGGGTGAGGGTGGAAAATTCCTAAGCTGTAAGCTAGCTGCACTCCTGGGTTCGCTCCCTCTTAAATTAAAGGCATGTGTGGAATCTTGAGCCAAGGTTTGACAGTGAAGCAAGCATAAAATAGCAGAAGGATGAGGAGAGCGTTCAAGAAAGATGAGAGAACATAATATATAAACCCAGAGATGAGAGGAGTGTAAAAGAAAGAAAAAATGAAAGCTGTTGTCAAAAACGAGGTGAAAATAAGAGATGTATTGTTAATCAAAGGAATCCAAAAGGAATGGAGTAGTGTGTAGGGTTTGCTGTTTACTTTGTATATCACTTGCATCTCAGTGTACTCACTGGTTTATTCCCCATCTAGTGGTCTGCACAGGGGCGATAGTAAGTCTTGAGAGCAGATGTGAATACCCCAAATGCCAGTGTAATAAAAAGTAAACACAGCACTCTTTTCTACAGCCTAACCTGGCATACCATAGTGGAATTAGAACCTGCTGCCAAAGGTATTGGAAATGAACTACTGGATCACTTCCAGCCTCCTTTTATAACGTCTCATCCCCGCTGGCTACCTAAACACAGATGTGTAGAAGGACACACCCCAGACAAACTAAGTCTAAATACTCAAGACCAAATACACCAATTAAATTAGCTTCTAGTTCATAGAGTAAGAAATGTGGGTGAACACTGGGGTACGATAGAGCTACAAATCCAAAACCAGAAAGAATTGCACTAGTCTTTTTTTTTTTTTTTTTACCATTAAGCTACCCAAAGGTAGGAGGAATCCTTTGGAGCTTTTTGGGGGGTGATGTACACTTTATGGCCTAAATATGTGAACACTCCACCTATTCATAAAGTTCATGACACACCCATTGCTAATAGATATATAAAACCAATAACATAAAAAATTTTATATGGTTTTAACACTGTGCCATTAGTTTGCTGAAGGCCATTTCATGTTCTCAGATACATGTATAATGCCTAGTTTACACTACATGATTTTTGCCCTGATTTTTGCTTGCCAACAGGTCAACGTTAGATGTGGCAGCTTGGAAGAAACTCGCTGTTCGCTTGGGGCTCTCGATCGGCTCTCGATCGCTATGTGTGAACTGTTAAACAACTTGGTCCGAGAGGCTCACCAAGCGCTTGCAGACTCAAGAAAAATATCTAGCATGTTAAATATCTGGATCAGTTGGTGACTCAAAATCATGTAGTGTAAAAGGTGTTGCGATCAGGTTGTAATTGTTATGAATGCAAAACACAGAAGGGAAACCCTAGGGAAGGAGTTGTTACTTTGTGAAACAGTGGCATAATATAGTTTATATCAAAATACATCGGCACACACAAGCTTTACAGTATTTGTGATTTCCACGTCAAACCGACAGACAATCCCTGCTGACCGTGAAGCCAAACCCACTCCTTTGCCCAGATTCAATTATTTTTTCCTCCTTGCTTTTACGCTGCACATCAGCGCACAAACAACTTTGATCGCTTGCTTCATTCTGACATCTTTGGACATAATCATTAAACCCCTAGTCACTTCTCGTCTGTGTTTTCATGACAAAACGTGGTTTGGGAGACCAGATAGACTTGTCTGAGATTCCTCCCGGTGATAGATGGTGTAGTGTGTGACCCCCTATCGCCGATCAGCCGTGTAGTGTGAAAACAACAGTGACATAAAAGACTCCCGATTACAAGAGATCCGGTTGTGTAATGTGAACTGTACAGCAATCTGAACAACTTGAAAGTCGTGTAGTGTGAACTTAGCATAAGGAACAATAGTTCTGCTTCAAAGCTCAAAGACTCTACTGAACCAAAGTGATGGCAAAATGACAGTCAAATTGAAATAGAAACTATGTCTTCCTCACAAAGCTTCTTATTACTGTCAAAAAGCAAATACAGCCTTTTAGTACTACAAATATTATTCCAGTCTTTTTCTTATTAACAGTCAAGCATAGTTGTGGTAGTGTGATGGTATTTTGCTGCTGCGCTGTGCCAAGACCCTGACAGTTTAATATTACTCAGGATACAATGAATACTATTCCATTACAACATTTTGGGGTAATTGAAGGGCCTCTTTCTATAGAACTAAGGCACAATTAGGTTGTGTAGAAGGACAGTGAGCCAAAAATACCAAATCAAGTTCACATCTGATTGGCTAAAAAGAAATAAAATTGTCACTTAAATTCTTAAGTCCTGATTTGAACCCAACAGAGATGCTGTGGTAAAACATGAAAGAAGCAGAACATATTTAAAATGAGCGGTTTATAAAAGTGGAGTGGGCTTAAACTCCCCCATAGTAACATGAGAGAATATTACCACATCACACAAAGCATTTTGTTACAGTAATTAATTTAAGTTGAGGTAATTTAGATGTTTGACAGCTTTCCTAAATAAAGTAAGTTATGTTGTGTAAAATATGTATGTACGTTTCCTTTGTGTAATATTGTTTGTTTAATGATCTGAAATCAACTAGAGTCACAAATACGCAATAAGGGCAATCAGAAAAGGGGCAAAAAAAAACTGTATTTTATTTCATTCTTTTTTTGATCAACTAGTTATTTTTATTTGCTTAAAATAGGCCAATTCAATCAGAGACCAACTAACAAAAATCAATATAATATGACAATGTTCGCATTATAAGACTTAAAAATTCGGTGTCGAAAACAACTAAATTTTCCAATGAAATTCCAATAAAATGAATTTAAATAGCAAACATCTCTTATAGTTTATGAAACAAGTGATGACTGTTTGTTTGTTTATTAGGATTGTAATGTCATGTTTTACACTTTTGGTTACATTCATGACAGGAAACGGTAGTTACTCATTACACAAGGTTCATCAGTTCACAAGGTTATATTAAACACAGTCATGGACAATTTAGTATCTCCAATTCACCTCACTTGCATGTCTTTGGACTGTGGGAGGAAACCAGAGCACCCGGAGTAAACCCACGCAGACATGGGGAGAACATGCAAACTCCACACAGAAAGGACCCGGACCAACCCACCTGGGGATCGAACCCATGGCCTTCTTGCTGTGAGGCGACAGTGCTACCCATTAGCCACCATGCATGACTGTTAATAATTATATTTTATTTGGTCATTCAGCTGTCATTTTTCTAATACTACACATGTGTCATGAATTTTGGTTACCAAAAGTACTAAACAGGAAGATCTCACAGCAGCTGGAGAGAAAGTGCTGTAACCGTGAAACATCTGAAAACACCCAGCATGAACTTTTTATCTTTTGAAAAATAAGAACTGGATTTAGCCATAGGCTTGATAATTGTAATGAGCCATGGATTTGTTTAATCAAACTGATTGTGCCACTGATTAAATGTTTGGACCATCAAACACCATAAAACTACAGGTTCAAAATAAACTTAAGTAGAAAATTAGTCCCAGATCTATAAGCTAGCTGTAGATATCAAAACTGCTTGTGCTACACCACAGATGACCCCTATTCATGTAAAAACAGAAACAAAGAAAGGCTCTTTCTTTAGCAAATGTCCTAATAAATCTTCACTGTTCCACTTGACCCACAGATTAGGAAAGGAAACTGGTAGAATTACCATTAAATCAGCTTTGAAAACTGTATAAAGGGGAAGAATTTACTGCACACGGCTGCTGCTCACTATCTCATCCATGTCTGAAACTACTGAGACCAAACAACTAGATACTTGTTTCTGGGTAAGGACCAAGTTTTTCTTTTTCTAAAAGACATTTTACAACAAAGTGTGGTTCAGGGACCGCTGGGGGTCTGTAAAGAGTTGGGAGGTCTAAATTTTTAATAAAACAATAATTGTTGAAAATAGGCCTTAAGAAACATGATATATGACAGTAAGCAGTACACAGGACTTATTAAAGCTTGAGTGAGAAGGACACCCAGGTGGCGCAGCGGGATATTCCGCTTGCACACCAGCACCGAGTTTCTGAGCTCCTCGGTTCGAAACTCTGTGTTGCCTCCGGTTGGCTGGGCGCCATCTAGCGGGCATAATTGGCAGCACCTGCAGCAGATACTAATTGGCCACCATATCTGCAGGGTGGGGGCCGGACTATGTGTGAGTTGGTGGGTCTTCATACACTGTGTAAGGACCCTGATTGGCGCAAGAGACGCCTGTGCAGAATGCAGGGGCGAGAAGAGGAGGGCTGTACACGTGTCGAAAGAGGTGTGTACAGCAACGTGCTCTCCTCGGATGCAATCTGGGGTAGCAGCGGAAGACAGAAAATTGAGTGTGCTAAATCGGGAGGAAAATGGGGAGAAAATGAGTGCCTGTGCCAACATACAGAAATATCTCAAACTACCAAAAGGTAAAGTGTGCATTCTAATTGTCATAACTGTACACTGAAAGAAAGACTTGCTTCTTATATTAATACAGATAAACTAATTTGGCATCACAAGTTGAATTTTAAAATAACCTTATTGTTATTTGTTATAGTTTGTTTTGGATTTACCATTAAAGAACTCAAGTTCAGTTAGGTAAATGAATTTCACTTGATTTTAAAAGTAACACATCAAGTACACCGTCTATGAGGCAAAGTAATGCCTAATTCATACTACATGATTTTTGCCATGATTTTCGCTCGCCGACTGGTCGCCGCTAGATGTGGCAGTTCGGAAGCAACTCAGCGTTTGCTCGGGGCTCGAAACTCGGCTCTCGATCGCTATGTGTGAACTGTTCAACAACCTGATCCGCTCGGTGACCCGAGAAAAATATCTAGCATGTTAAATATCTGAACCAGTCGGCGACTCAAAATCGTGTAGTGTGAAAGGCGGTGCGAGCAGGTTGCGAGTGGCAGTGAGTGCTGTGTCGAACTACAGCCAATGAGAACGCCAGATACAGAATTAAACCTCAAGGGGAGTTGTAAAAATGTGGACATTTTATAGTTTCTATCAGAATACATCGGCACACACACACACACAAGTCTGTGATCTTATCGCCAAGCCAATCCATAACACAAATGTTGCATTGCAAATAATATTTATTTACCTCCAACTCACTACAGAACAGACAATCCCTGCTGGTCGCATAGCCAAATCCACCCACATTCATTAATTTTTCCTCCTTGCTTTTACGCTGCACATCAGCGCACAAACAACTTTGATCGCTCGCTTATTGTTGACGTGCATTTTTGACATGGTATTGTTAAACCCCTCATCACTTGTGTGTTTTCGTGACAAAACATAGTTTGGGAGACCAGATAGACTCGCCTGCAATTCCTCCCGGTGATAGATCGTGTAGTGTGTAATCACCTATCGCCGACTTAAATGACTCCCGATTGCAAGAGATCCAGTTGTGAAGTGTGAACTGTACAGCGACCTGACAATTTGGAAAGTCGTGTAGTGTGAACTTAGCATAAGCTGTGCCAATATCTTGTGGAGGGACTTGTAAAAGAAGAAAACAAAATATATACAAAGCATTTATAGGTATTTGCCTACTGCCCTTAACATCTGAATAATTGTTTTCATTAAAGAAATATATGGGGTCCATTATTTATTTATGTATCTATTTTTATTTGTGCACAAAGGGGTCTGCTGCTTCAAACAGACTTAAAATGGCATTAAATGTGTAACTGTATTAAACAAAGCAAACCATGATTATGATGGGATGGATGGCAATAGCAATGACATTAGCAAAGGCTCAAAACAAAGGCCAGAGTTTCAAGCCTAAAATGACAAGCACCAAGAGAAATGTCAAATAATGTCAGCATCACTCTACTTGAGCTGAATAAGCCACTGGCAACAAGGCAGCAACGTTGTGGTTTGTGGCCATAACCAGCTTATTGGATTTAGCTTCTCTTCCTGATGCTAAATGGCAAAAATAGTATTTAGAGGATTTTCAGACACTGCTGTATCTCTTGAAGTGTTAGCTCTTTATGGTAAAAGGAAACGGAAGAACACCCTTAAGGCAAAACCTCAGAGGAGCACTGGAAGAAAACAACTGCACAGCTTTAACCTGGGGCTGTGTGTTTATAGGGTGATCTTTGACCTCACAGAGGTCGACAGCACGGGTGGGCCTTTGATCAAGTGGCCAGCCATACGCTTGTTTATTTATTCAAACTTAGAATATTGGGCCATTTTCTTATTCTGCAGTTCCTATAAGAGTTATTTAGTGAATGTTGTACACTTGGAATGAAAGCAGTTTAAGGGGAAATATTTACAAAATGGAAGAGACTAATCAACAAACTTAAAGCTGTATTAACCCTAACTGACCAAATATGGACTTGTAATTGCAAATCAACAGAAAATGTAAAATATTTAACTCATATGGCAAGTTATAAACATTTGACATTAAGGTTTAAGGGCAAGGTAAGTGTTACACTGCAAACCAATCTGTTATATAACCAAGAGTCCAACAGTAGTAACTGCACAGTGGTCAGTCATAAACCAGAAGTCTTCAAATTAATAGTATATTAACTGTTTAGCTACCACTGCCTGTATTTAATTTAAACATAATGCATTTATAATTTGAACTTGAGCTTGTAAGGTGTATATAAACAAAATAGTATGCACAAACAAAAATAATTATGGTAATTTTTTTTGGCTGCCCCCGAATTTAGGGGACGCCACAGTAAATCATTTATTTTACATTTACGTTTTAGGCATTTAACAGATGCTTTTATCCAGAGGGACATACAGTATATAGTCTGAGCAACTAAGAGTTAAGGGCCTTGCTCAAGGACCCAACAGTGGCAACATGGCAGTGGTGGGGTTTGAACCAGCAACCTTCTGCTTACTAGTCCAGTACCTTAACTGCTAGGCTACCTTAACCTTATCTGCCAGACTATTCACTGGCTTTGTTGGCATAAGGACAATGGGGGAGAGGGAAGGGCCAGAGAAATACTCATGGGTGTTCCTCTATTTAGGTGTCCACTTTATGGTTTGTATATCTGATTTGGCACAGTTTTTACACCAGTGCCCTTCCTAATACAACCCTCCCTACATTATCAGGGCTTGGGACCAGCACTGAGTGAACACTGACAAGTACACTCCCCAAAAAAATAAATACATTTACATTTTTGGCATTTAGCAGACGCCTTTATCCAAAGTGACTTATAGTACTGTGACAGTAAATTGTCTAAGGAATTGAGAATTAAGGGCCTTGTTCAAGGGCCCAACAATGACAAACCTGGCAGTGGTGGGGCCTGAAACAGTGATTTTTTGATTGCTAGTCCAGCACCCTAACCACTAGGCTACAACTGCCCTCAAAAAGAATAAATAAATAAAACATATCTGGATAAAGACAAATCCATAAACCACCAGGACTCAAAACAGGATCTGCTTTTGATTGCTACTCAGATGCTGCTTGCTATTTTAATTGATATTAAATTACATTTCTGCTCTCCACTGCCAGTGTGATTCTTATTTAGTTCTTGTCAGCACTAAAGACTCCATTGTTTATGTGACCTTAGTAGCCCCCACTTGCTCATTTGCCCTCCTACTCAATCAACCATTCAGTTATTGGCTCCCAAGAATAGTGAATGCAGGGTAGGAATATGCAATGGAATTCGCTTCAGTCAACATTTTTTTTGTAGCATATCAAGGTCGTAATGAGGGTAGAGCCACATCATTAAAGTACTAGGTGCAGTTCAAGAACACATTTCACAGTACATCACACCCTCACTCATTTACATAACACATTCATGTTTAGCAAGTCCGGATGTTTTGGAGATGGAGGAAAAATAAAGTACCTGGAAGAATCCTACAGAGTAAACAAACCAAACTCAAACAGTAACAAGGATCAATCGATGCATTAGCCAAAGAACCCAAAAGTCATAGATTTAATAACCATGATATTACTACTATACTAGTTAAAAGGTTTTAGGTTGTTTGACTCTTTATAATGACATCCAAACTGTAAGCATTAGCATGGAATATTTGCCAATACATTTTATCCATTGCTTTGTCTTTGCAATTATACATAAACTACACAAACTACCCAAAATTTGGGGCTTCTTTCTTGCATAGCAGTCCCCAGACCCATGCCAATGTAACGGATACCTGTTTTTTTCAGACCCTGAATATTTATTTATTTAATGGGATTTTAACGTCATGTTTTACACGGTTATATTCATGACAGGACAGGTAGTTACTGGTTACACAAGATTGATCAGTTCAAGTTTTTAATGTCAAACACAGTCATGGTGAATCTCCAATTCACCTCACTTGCATGTTTTTAGACTCTGGGAGGAAACCGGAGCTCCCAGAAAAAAACAATGTAGACATGGGGGAAAACATGCAAAGTCTGCACAGAAAGGACCCAGACTGCTCCACTTGGGAATCAAACCCAGGACCTTCTTGCTGTGAGGCGACAGTGCTACCCACCGAGCCGCCCTTCCTGACCCTAAAACCTACTGTTTCATTTTTTTTTAAATGGGTGCAGTCAAACTATTCCTGTTAATGAGTCATCTGAGTCACCAACAATAGTTATTAATAATTAATAATAAAACAAAATAGACCAGAGTTAAATAACATTTTGGGAATTTAAAATAATGACAAAATTACAGTGTATCACAAAAGTGAGTACACCCCTCACATTTCTGCAAATATTTCATTATATCTTTTCATGGGACAACACTATAGACATGAAACTTGGATATAACTTAGAGTAGTCAGTGTACAGCTTGTATAGCAGTGTAGATTTACTGTCTTCTGAAAATAACTCAACACACAGCCATTAATGTCTAAATAGCTGGCAACATAAGTGAGTACACCCCACAGTGAACATGTCCAAATTGTGCCCAAATGTGTCGTTGTCCCTCCCTGGTGTCATGTGTCAAGGTCCCAGGTGTAAATGGGGAGCAGGGCTGTTAAATTTGGTGTTTTGGGTACAATTCTCTCATACTGGCCACTGGATATTAAACATGGCACCTCATGGCAAAGAACTCTCTGAGGATGTGAGAAATAGAATTGTTGCTCTCCACAAAGATGGCCTGGGCTATAAGAAGATTGCTAACACCCTGAAACTGAGCTACAGCATGGTGGCCAAGGTCATACAGCGGTTTTCCAGGACAGGTTTCACTCGGAACAGGCTTCGCCAGGGTCGACCAAAGAAGTTGAGTCCACGTGTTCGGCGTCATATCCAGAGGTTGGCTTTAAAAAATAGACACATGAGTGCTGCCAACATTGCTGCAGAGGTTGAAGACGTGGGAGGTCAGCCTGTCAGTGCTCAGACCATACGCCGCACACTGCATCAACTCGGTCTGCATGGTCGTCATCCCAGAAGGAAGCTGACGCACAAGAAAGCCAGCAAACAGTTTGCTGAAAACAAGCAGTCCAAGAACATGGATTACTGGAATGCCCTGTGGTCTGACGAGACCAAGATAAACTTGTTTGGCTCAGATGGTGTCCAGCATGTGTGGTGGCGCCCTGGTGAGAAGTACCAAGACAACTGTATCTTGCCTACAGTCAAGCATAGTGGTGGTAGCATCATGGTCTTGGGCTGCATGAGTGTTGCTGGCACTGGGGAGCTGCAGTTCATTGAGGGAAACATGAATTCCAACATGTACTGTGACATTCTGAAACAGAGCATGATCCCCTCCCTTCGAAAACTGGGCCTCATGGCAGTTTTCCAACAGGATAACGACCCCAAACACAACCTCCAAGATGACAACTGCCTTGCTGAGGAAGCTGAAGGTAAAGGTGATGGACTAAACCCAATTGAGCACCTGTGGCGCATCCTCAAGTGGAAGGTGGAGGAGTTCAAGGTGTCTAACATCCACCAGCTCCGTGATGTCATCATGGAGGAGTGGAAGAGGATTCCAGTAGCAACCTGTGCAGCTCTGGTGAATTCCATGCCCAGGAGGGTTAAGGCAGTGCTGGATAATAATGGTGGTCACACAAAATATTGACACTTTGGGCACAATTTGGACATGTTCACTGTGGGGTGTACTCACTTATGTTGCCAGCCATTTAGACATTAATGGCTGTGTGTTGAGTTATTTTCAGAAGACAGTAAATCTACACTGCTATACAAGTTGTACACTGACTACTCTAAGTTATATCCAAGTTTTATTTCTATAGTCTTGTCCCATGAAAAGATATAATGAAATATTTGCAGAAATGTGAGGGGTGTACTCACTTTTGTGATACACTGTATGTCAACAAATCTGGAAAACCACTCAATGGCCAGCAGATTGGAAGCGGTCAGGTTAAAAAGGCAGGAAGGCATGCAAAAACCATCATAGAATCTCCCTCATATCACACGGCAGTAATATTATGCTGAAAATTATTCAATGGACAAAAGCTTTACATTGAAAGAGAACTGCCAGATGTGCAAGCAGGATTTAGAAAAAGCAGAGGAACAAGATATATTACAAATGTCCTCAGGAAGCTGAAAAGTGTCTTAGTGTCCAAAGGCAGAATGTCTACACTGATCAGCAAGCCTCAGTCTTGACAGAAAATGGCCAAACTGACTTGTTCCACATTGTTAAATGTGATAGACAAGGCTGCATTCTGTCAACACTCCTGTTCAACATGTTTGCAGAGCAATTAATGAAAGAAGGTGGACTGGAGGAAGATGATCAAGGATTTAAGATTGGTGGGAGAAACATCAATAACCTTCAATTTGTAGCTGACAACACTCATGGCAGAAAATCAGGAAGACCTGAAGGCCCTTATAAGATGGGACTTCTGCTTATTATAAAGAGGGAAAAAAGGCATGACAGCAGGAAAGATCTATAACTTTTCCACTGATGAAGATGTCAAAGTGGTGACAGCTTGAATCAATTATTTACCGCAAAGGATCCAGCAGTCAGAAAATTCAACTGGCACTTGGCAGAACAAGAATGAAGAAACTGGAAAACATCTTCAGATGTAAAGATAAACAAACATCAGAATTGTTCAAACTATGGTATTCTCTGTAGTTGCGTATCGATGTAAAACCATGACATTAAATAGCAGGACAGGAAAGAATATTCACTTTGGTGCTGATGAAGACATTCAAGTGTACCTTGAACGCCAAGGACTAATAAATTCAATCCCTATTCGACCAAATCAAATCTAATCTTTCACTCGAAAGCCCAGATAACCAAACTTAAATCTCATATTTGGACACATTATGAGAAGAACAAGTTCAGTGGAAAAGACACTATTGCTTTGGAAGAGCAAAAGGTAAAAGAGGAAGAGAATGGCCAGCAAAACAAATGGACAGTTAGAGAAACAACAAACTGGAATTAAGAAGCCTGAAGACCCAAACAGAAGGCAGAATGTTCTAGAGAAACACTATCTATTTGGTTGGCAGGAGTCAAATTTGACTTAATGGCACTTAAATACAAGAAAAAACAAAACACAGATTTTTACCCTCAAACATTTGAACTGTACAATATTTGATAGCAGGAGCTTTCCCTCACACACTTTTCAACCCAGCAAACATCAAACGATCACTATTACTAATAGCGTCTCATGAATGCAAATGTTATGCCACATGTGAGGTGCAATCATTTCAAAGCAAATGAGTTTCCATTCACATGAATGACCAGCTAGATAACAAGCACTGAATGAAAATGAGGAAAGGATGTGCTGATGTGAACCAAAAATTATTTGTGATAGTGTTTTCACTGTAGCTGGACTGAAGACGACCCCCACACAGACAATGCTGGAGCTTTACATAACTGTAGTGGGAGAGTAGGGAGGATCAGTGATGAAGGCCAGACCTGACAGAGCTTGCTTTGTGTTTGTCTACCCACGTATGCATCCGTGCTGACCGAAACAATAGGAGTTAAAACTGTCCTCTCCCTTATCAACAAGTTTAATACAGGACAAGCCAGATAACACCACATGTTCCAACCAGCAAAAGTACATCACATACAGAACACAAAGCTAATGTGACCACAGAGAATTAAACGAAGAGCCAAAATCACATTTACTAAATGTTCAGTATACATCAGATGTATTCACCAAAGCATAATTTGTGTCATAAAGCAACAACTGCCTTAAGATATTTTTAGGTATATTTTTTGGTTTGTTTATACTTCCACTTCAAACAGAAACTTACAAAATGCTTTAGAAAATGATTGGTGAGGTGGTTGAACAAAACCAGCTGAAATTTATGGCATTTTTGACTCTTAAATAAACCAACCTGAGATCAAATGAAAATTTGGAGTAAAGTAGCTCTGTCCCACATTGAAAATATTACCAAATACTAACAGATAAACATAAATTTCCACATTAAACTGAGAACTTGTTATAATTGAGTGCTACTGGGGGAGTCAGTGGATTTAGCATCACCTGCAATTCATACAAGGGTTCTTCAAAAAGTTTCTGCACTTTTTAAACTATTCATTAAGAATTTTAAGAACAAATTACATCACTTTTCTACATTGTCAACCCTTAATGGCATTATCAAAGAATCTCTCGAAATTCACAATATACACCACTGCATCAATTGTACCTTGAGAATGATCCACCACCTAAATAATACTTGCTCTGTGGGGGTCCTGACCATTGAAGAACAGGGTGAAAGCAGGTTAAAAAGGTATGTAGAGAAACAGATGGACTACAGTCAGTAATTGTAGAACTACAAAGTGCTCCTATATGGTAAGTGGAGCTGATGAAATGGACAGTAATAATAGATACAAGGTGGTTTTAATGTTATGGCTGATCAGTGTATTTATCTCAGTAGCATGACTGTTTCTCACGCAATGCCATCTAGGGATTCAAAGATCACACAGATATAATAGTGGTTTCCAGCCATGCCCTACACCAACTGATGTTTTTTCCAGATTCAATAAAACTTTTAGATAGATGATGGAATACTTAATTATTTGCAAATCTTGTGCTGAGAAATCTGCACAAAGTGGTGAGCCATGACCCATCTTTGCTTGAAAACACTGAGCCTTTGGTGGATCCTTATTTAATGCCCAATCACGAAATCCTCACCTGTTTCAGATTCACATGCTTATTGTGGAATGTTTTAAAATGGTGTAACTTGAATATTCTATCAACTTTTGGGAACAGGATTAATAAATAATGCCTATAGTGCTTATGGGCAGTTGTAGCCTAGTGGTTAAGGTACTGGTCCAGTAATTAGAAGGTCGCTGGTTCAAGCCTCACCACTGCCAGGTTGCCACTGTTGGGCCCTTGAGCAAGGCCCTTAACCATCAATTGCTTAGACTGTATACTGTCACAGTACTGTAAGTCGCTTTGGATAAAAGCTTCTGCTAAATGCCAAAAATGTAAATGCTTAGCATAATACAGTGAAAACTGTTGCTTTTGCACTGCAGTTATTCTTTGATTGAAACTCTTGTATATGGATGCTGGATCCTGTATAAAAACTGACAGCCAAGATTAAATGCTACAGGTGCAAAACACAGGAGGGAAAGATCTTCATGCCTTTTAAAGTTCAGAGAGAAACCTTCTGAGCGTGAAAGCTGAAATTAGAGCTCACAATCATGTCTTTCACTAGTGAAGGGAGGGACGAGAAGAGCTACTCATACTACTACTCTAATGGCTCTAGCAGAGACAAATCCCAAATTTTTATGGTGCCGGGAATGGGTGTCATTACTTACAGATCCTCAACCACTGAAGTAACATGAGAGGCTTATAAGGGTCGTGTTAATGTTCGATCTGCTGCTGCAGTCGTAGCATTAGAGCAAGTAGAAGAGGAAAAAAGAAAGACAGCACACAGTAAACATTTCTACATGTGAACTACTGCCCATATTATTTGTTTTTATGAGTACAAGGCTGGCAGTAACACATAAAGCATGGTTTTAGGAAGACTTAAACTCATCACTTCTTGAACCTGGCAGCCTAGCTCATACACACTAACCCCAACACACACAAACCACACTCAGCTTTAGATTAGTTCTTCAAAAGCAGGCACAGTCGTGGGCTAAAGTAGTATTAAACACAAAAATCTTAAGCATAATAAAGTCTGGCTTTTTACTCTGTTGTCATTTCTAATGTCTTATGTTTTTTTTTGGTTAGCATTAGTCTCGGGGCCCTTCCAATCACATTTAGGTTTTTGAATGGTCTTTCCATAGTCCTGACCATCAAAGTCAAGTCTGATAAAAGGGAAAAAAGCAACAATTTTGGTTTAGACATGTATGCCATGTGGTCAATCAGTTGTGCCACAAGCCACATCAAAACATGTGCATTGTGTCAACAGAGCGAAGTGCCAAAATACTAGGTTTGCTGTATGAAACACTGATCCAGCACAAGTAAGTAGGTTTTAGCCTCTGGGCCCTTCCAGTCACATTTATCATTATCATTAGATCAGCTGAATTTTTAATCAGACTCTTACACATTAAAGACCAACAAAGTTAGAAAACTGACTGATTAAATTGTTGTATTTTTTTAAATATAAGAATGTTAACATTTTAAAAGTACTTATCTTTCTTAACATTTGATTGAAACATGTTCATCATCATTAAGTATTTGCCAAAAAAGTCAAGTTAATGTGTGGCCCAATTTGCCTGACATCAGTATTCTTAAGTTTAAATCACTCCTGTTGTTTTGGCAATATCATTTAGGTAATACCACTGTTGACACACAAATGTCATTTCCAGTATAAGCTTTCTGACATACAGTGTATCACAAAAGTGAGTACACCCCTCACATTTCTGCAAATATTTCATTATATCTTTTCATGGGACAACACTATAGACATGAGACTTGGATATAACTTAGAGTAGTCAGTGTACAGCTTGTATAGCAGTGTAGATTTACTGTCTTCTGAAAATAACTCAACACACAGCCATTAATGTCTAAATGGCTGGCAACATAAGTGAGTACACCCCACAGTGAACATGTCCAAATTGTGCCCAAATGTGTCGTTGTCCCTCCCTGGTGTCATGTGTCAAGGTCCCAGGTGTAAATGGGGAGCAGGGCTGTTAAATTTGGTGTTTTGGGTACAATTCTCTCATACTGGCCACTGGATATTCAACATGGCACCTCATGGCAAAGAACTCTCTGAGGATGTGAGAAATAGAATTGTTGCTCTCCACAAAGATGGCCTGGGCTATAAGAAGATTGCTAACACCCTGAAACTGAGCTACAGCATGGTGGCCAAGGTCATACAGCGGTTTTCCAGGACAGGTTCCACTCGGAACAGGCTTCGCCAGGGTCGACCAAAGAAGTTGAGTCCACGTGTTCGGCGTCATATCCAGAGGTTGGCTTTAAAAAATAGACACATGAGTGCTGCCAGCATTGCTGCAGAGGTTGAAGACGTGGGAGGTCAGCCTGTCAGTGCTCAGACCATACGCCGCACACTGCATCAACTCGGTCTGCATGGTCGTCGTCCCAGAAGGAAGCTGACGCACAAGAAAGCCCGCAAACAGTTTGCTGAAGACAAGCAGTCCAAGAACATGGATTACTGGAATGCCCTGTGGTCTGACGAGACCAAGATAAACTTGTTTGGCTCAGATGGTGTCCAGCATGTGTGGCGGCGCCCTGGTGAGAAGTACCAAGACAACTGTATCTTGCCTACAGTCAAGCATGGTGGTGGTAGCATCATGGTCTTGGGCTGCATGAGTGCTGCTGGCACTGGGGAGCTGCAGTTCATTGAGGGAAACATGAATTCCAACATGTACTGTGACATTCTGAAACAGAGCATGATCCCCTCCCTTCGAAAACTGGGCCTCAAGGCAGTTTTCCAACAGGATAACGACCCCAAACACAACCTCCAAGATGACAACTGCCTTGCTAAGGAAGCTGAAGGTAAAGGTGATGGACTAAACCCAATTGAGCACCTGTGGCGCATCCTCAAGTGGAAGGTGGAGCAGTTCAAGGTGTCTAACATCCACCAGCTCCGTGATGTCATCATGGAGGAGTGGAAGAGGATTCCAGTAGCAACCTGTGCAGCTCTGGTGAATTCCATGCCCAGGAGGGTTAAGGCAGTGCTGGATAATAATGGTGGTCACACAAAATATTGACACTTTGGGCACAATTTGGACATGTTCACTGTGGGGTGTACTCACTTATGTTGCCAGCCATTTAGACATTAATGGCTGTGTGTTGAGTTATTTTCAGAAGACAGTAAATCTACACTGCTATACAAGTTGTACACTGACTACTCTAAGTTATATCCAAGTTTTATTTCTATAGTGTCGTCCAATGAAAACATATAATAAAATATTTGCAGAAATGTGAGGGGTGTACTCACTTTTGTGATACACTGTATATAAGGGATCTTCAAAAAGTTTCTGCACTTTTGTATTTTGCTTGGAAACGGTGAGGGTGGGAGGAGTAGTAATTGGTCGTGCATGAGAGACTCAGAGAGCTTATAGTCCAGATTTAGCACCATCTGATTTCTACCTTTTTGGAAAGCTCAAAGAAGCTTTAAGGGGAAGAAGTTTTTAATGTGATGATGACGTGAAAGCAGCGGTGCATCAGTGGCTACACACTTAACCAAAAACATTTCTTGCTGATGGCATTAAAATGGTACGACCTTCACAAAGGAAGGTGACTATGTAGAAAAGTGATGTCATTTGTTTTGGAAATTCTTAATAAATAGAGTTTAAAAAAAAAAAAGTGTGGAAACTTTCTGAAGAACCCTCATAGAACTTTGATAGATTTAAATCGTTACATCTACAAGATGGACCAACAAGGTAGGAGTGTCTAATAGAGTGGACAGTAAGTGGACACAGTATTACTCCAGCAGCGCTGCTGTGTCTGATCCACTCATACCAGCACAACACACACTAACACACCACTAAGCTTTAAGGTCTTTTTGTTTTTATAAGGTCATGCCTATTTAATCAGATGTCCTTCACTATGATTAGATCTCAGTGGAAACAACTGGTCTTTATTTTTCACACAGAGATTTATTATTAATCGAGGTACCAAGTTGGCAGTCTAACGTGTTTCATAAGATTAATGTCCTACCATTAGAGTTTTTAAATTTTTTAAAAATGAAAGGCTTTTCTCCCTAAATGATCCATAATGTGCACTCTACTAGATAAGGGGTAAGCAAGCGGTTTCTTCCCTCTTGTTGTTGTGAAAAGTTAAAACATTTAAAAAGCAGTGTGTAACAAAAGAAAGCTCTAATCAGATGTCTAAACTAAGTAGCAGCTCACAGTGCCAACTTATGTCTGATCATAAAGCCTGTATGGACCATCATCATGCCAGGATACTATAAGTTTCTCAACATGTAGCCAGTGTGCAATTAGTCTTTCCAGTATTCATTCGAGACTAAACACAGATGGCATTTAAAGAAAGAAAGGTCTGCTTGTGTGGTAGAAAAACCTTCCCAGAAGCCATGTTGACGTCATTGCTTGCTTGCTGCTATCAGACAGACCGAATGACAAAACATTATATCCAAAGTACGTCACTATTACACCAGAGGTATGACGTTTGTGCCAGGCTCCATGATACCTGACTAATGTAAGCAGCCTAAAGAATGGCACTTGTTGTAGTACACAGAGAGGTCCAGTGCTGTAACAATACTTATGTGTTCAGGTCAAACCAACAAAGAAAACATTTATAAAACATTATTCAGCTAACTGCAACTAGCTGGCTTATCCCAAGTAAAAAGGTCTTTGAAAACTCTTCCAGGTCATTAAAAAGCATCATAATATCTAAATGCAATAAGTAGAAAGAATGTAGTTTAAACTAACCAATGGCATACTTGAGCTGACAAAAGGTTGCTACAATTATCCGATCCAAGTCAAATCAAATTGTAGCATTGTTGAACTTAATACTTTTAAACGTGTTTGACTAAAAGCATTCAACAAAATAAAAACAGCATTTGAAGTGCACTGAACATTTGTGGAAGATATTTCAAAACTTCTGCTGTGCCTCACACGTTCAAGTTTAGGCTAGAACATACACTGATCAGCCATAACATTAAAACCACCTCCTTGTTTCTACACTCACTGTCCATTTCATCAGCTCCACTCACCATATAGAAGCATTTTGTAGTCTGCAATTACTGACTGTAGTCCATCTGTTTCTCTGCATGCTTTGTTAGCCCCCTTTCATGCTGTTTTCAATGGCCAGGACTCTCCCAGGACCACTACAGAGCAGGTGTTATGTAGGTGGTGGATGGTTCTCAGCACTGCAGTGACACTGACATGGTGTTGGTGTGTTAGTGTGTGTTGTGCTGGTATGAGTGGATAAGACACAGCAGAGCTGATAGAGGTTTTTAAACACCTCACTGTCACTGCTAGACTGAGAATAGCCCACCAACCAAAAACATCCAGCCAACAGTGCCCCGTGGGCAGCATCCTGTGACCACTGGTGAAGGTCTTAAAGATGACCAACTCAAACAGCAGCAATAGATGAGCGATCGTCTCTGACTTTACATCTACAAGGTGGACCAACTAGGAGTGTCTAACAGAGTGGACAGCGAGTGTAGAAACAAGGGAGTGGTTTTATTGTTATGGCAGATTGGTGTAGTTTATATTGGCATTCTTGGATGGAGTTACTGGATGTTTAAAAAGAGATTAAATAGAGGTGGGAGGGGAAAAGCATGGAAATGTGATTCAATGTCGAATCTAGTATGAAGTGTTTAACTAAAAAAATGATATAAAATGCAGTTCTTTATACATTTTGAACCATTCTTAAACTAAAACTTAAGTAAAGTTGTTGTTGTGTATTTAATAGTTCTGAACATGAATTTCATAGTAAAATACTGAGGACACCACAACTTAACATCTGCACTGGACTTAAATGAGAACAAAAATAAAAATATGGCGTATAGAACTACAGATAGTTCTATACTACTCTAGAACTATACAGATAGTATTACAAATCAAAGTAAACAGTAAAACAAACTAAAAGTTGTGACTATTCATATAAAAGCTTCCAGAGAAGAGAACTTTATCAGCAAAACCCTTCAAAGTGCTTGTAAAAAGCTGAAAAAATTTAAACCAGAAAAGCAAAGTCTATTTTCATTACAAACTGTTGTTCCTGCAAATCCTTCATATTTTTTTAAAACCCTCAAGCCACCTTTCTACATTCCTTCAGGCTCAGGAAAGAGTTAAAGCCAAGAAAAGAGAAAGGAATCTCTTTAAAGTCCAACAAGAGGGACTACTTGATTAGACTGGCTGCCTAAAAGCCAAGGATCCAGGTCATGACAAATGTTTAGAACGTCCCCAAAATTAAACAGAAAAGGAAATACAATAGCGTTTTCCTAAGCCCTGTCTAGTGACCTTTTACCTCTAAGTAGATAGTTCAAAAGGCACAGACTAGTGATCTTAGTGACTCAATCACAATAGACAGTGCATGCTGTGGTAAATATGGTCAGCTGTATTAAACACAGGGTTTGTGTTTTGACCATAAGTTGTATGGACTTAGTTCAGGACTGGTTCTGTTTTTTTATACAGTATAATGGATCGCGTATGCTTTTAGTCACATTATGCTGCATATTAACTTTTTGAGAAGATACTTCAAAACAACCACTAAATTCTCTACTTACTGGAAAGATTTGGCTCTACATTTAACAGACAGCATTATCGCTTAAACAAAGCTCTTCAGTTGGAGTTCTGTTTGGAAATATTCATATTTCTGCATTAACTTCATAAAAATGGGTCACATCTTCAGCCAAGTCATTATAATAAAAACACATTCTGCCCAGCACATTCATACAGTGCTGTGAAAAAGTATTTGCCATCTTCCAAATTTCATTTATTGCATTGCATTTGTCACACTTACAGTGTATCACAAAAGTGAGTACACCCCTCACATTTCTTCAAATATTTCATTATATCTTTTCATGGGACAACACTATAGACATGAAACTTGGATATAACTTAGAGTAGTCAGTGTACAGCTTGTATAGCAGTGTAGATTTACTGTCTTCTGAAAATAACTCAACACACAGCCATTAATGTCTAAATAGCTGGCAACATAAGTGAGTACACCCCACAGTGAACATGTCCAAATTGTGCCCAAATGTGTCGTTGTCCCTCCCTGGTGTCATGTGTCAAGGTCCCAGGTGTAAATGGGGAGCAGGGCTGTTAAATTTGGTGTTTTGGGTGCAATTCTCTCATACTGGCCACTGGATATTCAACATGGCACCTCATGGCAAAGAACTCTCTGAGGATGTGAGAAATAGAATTGTTGCTCTCCGCAAAGATGGCCTGGGCTATAAGAAGATTGCTAACACCCTGAAACTGAGCTACAGCATGGTGGCCAAGGTCATACAGCGGTTTTCCAGGACAGGTTCCACTCGGAACAGGCTTCGCCAGGGTCGACCAAAGAAGTTGAGTCCACGTGTTCGGCGTCATATCCAGAGGTTGGCTTTAAAAAATAGACACATGAGTGCTGCCAGCATTGCTGCAGAGGTTGAAGACGTGGGAGGTCAGCCTGTCAGTGCTCAGACCATACGCCGCACACTGCATCAACTCGGTCTGCATGGTCGTCATCCCAGAAGGAAGCTGACGCACAAGAAAGCCCGCAAACAGTTTGCTGAAGACAAGCAGTCCAAGAACATGGATTACTGGAATGCCCTGTGGTCTGACGAGACCAAGATAAACTTGTTTGGCTCAGATGGTGTCCAGCATGTGTGGCGGCGCCCTGGTGAGAAGTACCAAGACAACTGTATCTTGCCTACAGTCAAGCATGGTGGTGGTAGCATCATGGTCTTGGGCTGCATGAGTGTTGCTGGCACTGGGGAGCTGCAGTTCATTGAGGGAAACATGAATTCCAACATGTACTGTGACATTCTGAAACAGAGCATGATCCCCTCCCTTCGAAAACTGGGCCTCATGGCAGTTTTCCAACAGGATAACGACCCCAAACACAACCTCCAAGATGACAACTGCCTTGCTGAGGAAGCTGAAGGTAAAGGTGATGGACTAAACCCAATTGAGCACCTGTGGCGCATCCTCAAGTGGAAGGTGGAGGAGTTCAAGGTGTCTAACATCCACCAGCTCCGTGATGTCATCATGGAGGAGTGGAAGAGGATTCCAGTAGCAACCTGTGCAGCTCTGGTGAATTCCATGCCCAGGAGGGTTAAGGCAGTGCTGGATAATAATGGTGGTCACACAAAATATTGACACTTTGGGCACAATTTGGACATGTTCACTGTGGGGTGTACTCACTTATGTTGCCAGCCATTTAGACATTAATGGCTGTGTGTTGAGTTATTTTCAGAAGACAGTAAATCTACACTGCTATACAAGCTGTACACTGACTACTCTAAGTTATATCCAAGTTTTAGTTCTATAGTGTTGTCCCATGAAAAGATATAATAAAATATTTGCAGAAATGTGAGGGGTGTACTCACTTTTGTGATACACTGTACATGTTTCAGATCATTAAACTACTTTTAATATTAGATAAAGTTAACCCAAATAAACACAAAAGGCTTTTTTAATTATGATTTCATTTATTGAAGGAAAAATCTTGTTCACCCCTACCTGCCCCTATTGCATCCCTGAACATACTTCCCTTTTTCCTGTCTACCTGATTTATATAAATTAACCAGTTAACCTAACTTAAATAAAAATGGGTTCAATTTCACTAACCAAACCCAGGTGTGATTACTGCCAGACTTGTTGAGTCTAAACATTAATTACACAGAACCTGTCTAGCAATGTGAGGGAGGCTAGAAGCCGTCAAAAAGTAGCACATGATGGTCTAAAAAGATTCAAACGCAGCTGCAAAACAAAGTAGTTAAAATCTACCAGTCTGGAAAAGGTTACAAAGTGATTGCCAAGGCTCTGGGACTCTAGGGATCCACAGTGAGAGCAATTATACACAAAATGAGTAAACTTGTAACTAGGGCTGGCACCGATCTGATACTCTGTATCGGTATCGGTCCGATATTGGCCCAAATCACTGGATCGGATATCGGAAGGAAAAAAACGTGTAATCCGAACCGAAACTGTTGCTTAATGTAAATAACACTTAATGTAAATAAGGCTATTCATAAATGAAAACACACTGATCTACTTAAACTTTTAGCATTTTAAACATCATCTACTACTGCCACATCTAAAAACACTGTTTTACGGCATGTCATTAAAAGGGTCTACAAATGGAAGATGTGGATGTCAATCAAACGCGATGGACCAATTAGAATTGACGCAGTGTTTGGTTTAGATTTTCCTCTAAAGTTCTGTCACGTTTTTAGATGATTAAAAACCAAAGCCGCTTATTAAAAAACCCTGCAGAGGACATCTGTGGCTAAATGGGAAATGGTGTAGTTTGTTTTATTTCACAACATTAATGGATTAATCGTTGAGGATGTGCAATATCTCCAAGTCGGGACAAGATAAGTACATTTGTTTATTTTTTATTATTTAATTGTTTCATTTTTATTGCTTATAAATAATATTTTAATTATTTATTTTATAATTTTTTCGCTGCCTCTTCAAGGTGTAGACTTGAGATCTAGAATTTTATATTAAAATTATAATTTATTTGTTAAATACAGATAAAGTTGCACTTTAAATTTTATTTTAAATGTTTGTACGGTGCAGTTAAACAAGCCAAAAATGCTGCTAAATGTTCTGTGTGTAAAAGTTAAAATAAAAACAGCAGTTTTTCAGAAGTGTGATGTTGTAGGTTCTGTTTTTATTCCTTTAGAATATTGTGAGCACTGTTATTTAGATAGCTAGTCTAACCATGGTGCATTGAGACATGTATTATTACTGCTTAGTTGTTTGAGAGGAGAAATGGTGGTATCTGATTGGTATTGGTATCGGCAGATACTCAATTTGCAGTATCGGTATCGGACATAAAAAAGTAGTATCGAATTAGCCCTACTTGTAACAGTGATAAGCCTTTCCAGGAGTGGCCGGCCTATCAAAAATTTCACAAAGAACAAACAACTCCTCCATGAGGTCACAAAAGAACTCGGATGTACATCTGGAATAACCTGTGTAGTGATACATGTGCAAATGTTTGGAAGACATGGGTCCTGTTACATCTGGCGTAAAGCTACGGTCGGATACCACCTTAGGAACAACATACCAACAGTCAAACATGATAGTGTGATAGTTTGGAGCTGCTTTGCTTTCACAGCACCTTGATGACTTGTGATAATTGATAGAACCATAAATTCTGCTCACCCAATAGTGACCTAAAGCTCAAGCAGTCGAGTTATGCAGCATGACAATGATCCAACGCACACAAACAGGTACACCTCTGAATGGCTCAGAACTAAAAAAATTAAGGTTTGGGAGTGGCTGAGTCAAAATCTTGATGTGAATCCAATGGAGATGTGGTGGCAAGACCTTAAGCAGATAGTTTTTGTTCAAAAACCATTTAATGTGGCCAAATTAAAATAATTCTGCAAAGATGAGTGGGCCAAAATTCCTGTGTGGAAAAAAATCAATGTGTTCAACAGTCATTAAAAGTGCAATTGTTTGTGAGTTATATGTATAGTCAGGATGCGTTTGTACTTCATGATTTGGATTAAGATCACACGTTCTACGTAATTATCATTGATAAAATCCACATAATTCCAAAAAGCTTTTAACAGGGAACTATCTAGATGGTGTCTCACTGATGAAAAAGCATGAACAATTTATCACTTGTCGCTTTTTAACGTTTTCCCAGAGACCTCAGTATACATCACACCTTCCAGTTCAGTTGAAGTGCAAAGCCATTTCTCAGTCAGTGTTAAAATCAACAACTAGCGCACTCCCTCTCTGCTCTTATGGCTCTGCAGATGAGAGGGGCTGAAGGATTTTTTCAACTTTATTTCTTGACCTCTGATCTTAGCGGGTGCGGAGCGGAAAAGCAGATGGCTGAGGCGCACTCCCACGCTTAAGCAGGGCTACACAGGGGACTATTTTTTCGTCGTCTCCGTCCATTACTGCTTATTGACCTCACCCTCTGCCTCCACAATTACCCTGCACTGTGGAAATATAAAGCCGTTTATTTAGTCTTGGTCTTCCTACTACCTGTATATATATATATATATATATATACATACAGTATATATACATACATATACACGCATTGTGGACAAAGATCTGTGATTGGAGTTTCATATAGACCTGATGGCTAAAGTTGGCTGTGTATCATCAACAACACTAAATAACTAAATGACTGACCAGAGTATCATCCTCCTGGTTAAAGAATATTTCAGTTCTTCTAGGTTTTATCAAACGCATTTATATTGTATAAACTATTAAAGGCCAAAAAATTATTATTTGAACAAAAAAATTCACATAAAATTCTGAAGGTAGTTGGTAAATTCATGAACATTTACATTTTTAGGATTTAGCACACATAAGGTTAAGAGCCTTGCTTAAGTGCCTATCAGTGACAACCTGGTAGTGGTGGGGCTTAAACCAGCAACCTTTTGATTACTAGTCCAGCATGGCTAGGCTGCAAATGCCCATTTATATATACAATATCCTAATATTGTGTTGGTCCCCCTTTTGCTGCCAAAACAGCCCTGCAACTGTGATACACTGTGTATTCTGACACCTTTCTATCAGAACCAGCATTAACTTCTTCAGCAATCTGAGCTACAGTAGCTCGTCTGTTGGATCGGACCACACGGGCCAGCCCTCGCTCCCCACGTGCATCAATGAGCCTTGGCGGCCCATGACCCTGTCGCCGGTTTACCCGTTCCTTATCTAGACCACTTTTGATAGATACTGACCCCTGCACACCAGGAACACACCACAAGAGCTGCAGTTTTGGAGATGCTCTGACCCAGTCGTCTAGCCATCACAATTTGGCCCTTGTCAAACTAACTCAAATCCTTACGCTTGCCCTTTTTCCTGCTTCTAACACATCAACTTTGAGGATAAAATGTTCACTTGCTGTCTAATATATCCCACCCACTAACAGGTGCCGTGATGAAGAGATAATCAGTGTTATTCACTTCACCTGTCAGTGGTCATAATGTTATGCCTAGTCGGTGTATGTTACTATGTAACGCTAATGTAACGCTAATTTTAAAGCAAAACCAAGACTATAAAATGCTTTTTCAATTGATTACCTGTGTAGTTTTTATACCTGTAGAAATTATACAGTAATTAGTTGCGAATAGTTTCCGATCTAAACAAGGTTTTTAAGTATTAATACACCCAAATGGAAACTAACTTAGCTGGTAATGTATTAACCACTTATTAAATATAATATAAAGAAATACCCTTATTTAATAATAAAAGTGGTAGAACAATGGCACAACACTTCAGTCCAGGATTAGAACTTCACCTCTGGTCAGAAACAATTTTCTTCTTTACATATATTTGGATGTACAAAAATGATTTTGAATTATAGTTTGTTTATTTAGTGCACGACCAAGCATTAATGGCTATTAAAATGGTCCAAAATATATAGTTCTATACCAAATAGAATCACTAATACTGGGTGTAATTAGAACTTTGACTTGGTATGTATTAGCGCAAGTTTAAGGCAGACCATTTGAATTTAGCACAAATGCTGTTGTGTAAGCTATTACAATAAAATATTTAGTATGCGATCAAATGCTCATGTTAGAAATGAATGGTTTATTAAGAATTAATAATTTAATACTTTACACACATTTATCAATAATAGAAATTTTGCTCACGTGAAGATAGACTGTTAACTAGCTGTGCACTATACTTAACAAGCTAATAGTAATTTAGCGCATGATATGAGGTAAATTCTGCTAAGAATATAAATGTAGACTTAGACTTTCAGTATAAAATTGTTTAAGGAGAGCGAAATGTGTGAAATGTTTTTCCACAGTAATTGTTAATACATTATAAATGTTGGTTTTCGGGCCGCTCAGGTGTCGCAGCGGTAAAAACACACGCTGGAACCAGAGCTGGGATCTCGAATACATCGTATCGAATATCAGCTCTGCCTCGCCGGCTGAGGCTGAGCGGCCACATGAACAACGACTGGCCCGTTGTTCATATGGGCGGGACTAAGCCGGATGGGGTCTCTCTCTCTCTCATGACTGGTGCAATTACGACCTCTGCTGGCTGATTGATGGCGCCTGCACAGAGATGAGAAAAGAGTGCTCTTAGGGTGTGTCTCTCCGTACACGCAGCTAAGCTGCACTGCATTCGTCAAAGTGCAGGTGATAAAATGCATACGGCATGCTGCCCACGCGTCGGAGGTGGCGTGGGTTGCTTCGTTCTCCTCAATCAGAGCAGGGATCGGCATTGGTGGAGAGGAAGCATGATGCAATGGGGCAATTGGAAACGCTAAAAAGGGAATAATAAAAAAAAATGTTGGTTTTCTTCCATATATTTGAAGCACATGAATGGTGACCATTTCTGAACTTATGGATTCCCTGTTTACAGGAACTTGAAACTGGAGACACAGTTTACTTACAGTGAGATGCAAACTGTGTTTTGTGGATGTGATGCAGTTTGATTACTGTGGTTTACAGTGGGCAGACTGTGGTAAAACAACAGGCAGGTAGTCACGGAACTTCTCCTCAAATTAGACTTACCACAGTTCCACTTAACTACACCCGTCGAGTTTGTTAAACCCAGTCGTGAAGCACTCCGGCAGATTCGGTACGGTTGGAAACATGCTGCCCCCTAGCGGCGGTTATTAACATGACTCTGTTTCGAACCTGCTCCTCCAGGGTTGCTTTTTAGTGACTCCAGCAATGTTTTTATCCTCTCACTGGCCGGCTCACGTTTCTTCTTCCGGCGACCCTTCACCCCAGCTGACTCAGCAACCGAAGGCAACAGAAGGGCAGCTAGTCCCCAAGGAGGAATTATGTCTGATGAACTGCCAGCACCTCGTTTTAGCACATCTTTTTGTTCCAGGAGCCAAGCGCTCTCACGACACAGCGCCACAAACCTCTCTAGTTGTGTTCCATTGACGTTTTTGCTAACATTCAGACTGGTTTCAAATGGGTTCTGGATGTGCAGGGGGGACGACTCAGGTTTGTTCTGCTCTCGTCCCTGAAAAATATATTTAAAAATGTTAGCACAGGTTAAGCAATCTGTTAAATTAAAGTGGCCAGTACATGAGATTATTTTTTAACCATAGCTAAATTAAAAAAATAATCGTTTCTGATTGGTCGGCAGGTTTGCAGTTATCATCTGTAACAGGACCGCCTAAAGGTCAAATGATTATTTTGTTTTGTGTTTTATCACCGCTTTATCCTGGTCAGGGTCACGGTGGGTCTGGTACATTGGACAAAAGGCCGGAAACACACAGGACAGGTTGCAAACCCATGACAGGACACACACACATACATTTTTTGTTTATTAGGATTTTAACGTCATGTTTTACACTTTTGGTTACATTCATGACAGAAACGGTAGTTACTCATTACACAAGGTTTATCAGTTCACACAAGGTTATATCAAACACAGTCATGGACAATTTAGTATCTCCAATTCACCTCACTTGCATGTCTTTGGACTGTGGGAGGAAACCGGAGCACCAGGAGAAAACCCACGCAGACACGGGGAGAACATGCAAACTCCACACAGAAAGGACCCGGACTGCCCCACCTGGGGATCGAACCCAGGACCTTCTTGCCGTGAAGCGACAGTGCTACCCACTTAGCCACCGTGCCGCCCTTCCACAAATGAATCATTGCACATCACTATGTCGGTTATATTAATAACAATAATATAAAACCTACAATCACATTCTGCTCTCACAATCAAGAAGCAAAACACGACATTTTAACATTCCTTTTATCAAGTGTGGAGAGCACAAAGCTTGGAATTAATGGATGCAAGGCCACGGACAACCAAAAGGACATGACATACAAGAACACGAGAAATCAATATGACTAAAGAGCAGCATAAAGAAAGAAACTAAAAAATCTAAATAAAAAGACTTAGGACTTGATCAGGAATTTCAATTGGGGTGTAAGATATAGACTTGTAGTATTTTTATAAAATGGATTATTTGCTTTCTTTGGTTAATTTTATTTCCTTTTATCCTCAAAATTATTGTTGCAATTCAAATTATTTTCAAAATACATCACCTATAGTCAAGGTGACAAAATTAAAAGCAACCTGAATGCATCACCTTACAGAGGTTCGTATGTAACTAAAGCAACCACAGTATAAAACTTGGATGAGATGAGGGGCTAGAAAATGTCCTAAATAGAAATTTACCAAACAAGCCTCTAACATAACTCCCAACTAAAAATCTTATTATAAAAAAGGAAAAGCTGATGCTAAAGTGTGCCAGTTTATTGTGTTTTACCCCACCTTTACCATTTGCCAGCATTTACATGTTTTAACTCTTGCTTAGTTGCAAATACATAACACAATGACAAAGCGCTTATCTTCAGTTTTGTGCAGCTGTGCTTCTGCTCTCCACAACACAAGCAACCAGTGTGGCTATGATTGATCTGCTCTGTCAGGACTCTCTAAAACACTGCTGCCTTCTACTCTATTTTGTGCAGACTAACCAAATTAAAATTGATGTTAAAACCCATGTCATATATTCTACTTATTTTTTGCTTTGCGGTACAACAGCTACAGCAAAAGTGAAGCTAAATATAGCCAGAGCTCAACTATCATTTATAATAGATAACAGGTGCATTGATCTAGACCTGTGATTGATATTCTTAACAAATCAACTTGAGACAGTAAAATATATAAGAAATAAAGCATATTTCCTACATAATAATAAAGTCACAAATAATGTGTTGTGACCCCAATGTCATTTTTTTCAATATATTTGTTATATTTATATATTTTTAATAAAACCATTGCATTACTTATATTATTTTTAACCTTATACAGTTACATGTATAAACGACAATGATGTAGAACAGCCTTTATGCTTGTTAAAACAGCAGTGCATCCCTCACTAGCACTAACCTTTCTATTTTACTCTGTTCATGCCGAAAAACATAAATCTATGTAATAGTAATCATTTACCTGGCTAATGTCTGCATGCCACCACAAGGCCACATTACTATAATGCTATAAAGCTTGGACCATTGTGAATATCTTTGCTTTTGGCTCTGGACTCAGCTAGATGCATTAGGTGGGTACAAGCTTGGAGCTCCGCCAAAACCAGATTTATAATCTGTTTGGCTACATTTAGTAACATTTACTAAAGCACTGGTCAAACAAGTCCCAGTTTATTAGCTGTGTTTGTATAAAAATAATGCATAAATACAATTTAATAATTTTTTTGTAATATTTTCTGATATACATCTCAGTTTGCACTTCTTTATAAACATTTACATTAAAGCCATGCTAACTGAGAAATTTTAACAACACCCTGAGACCAATCATAATCAGAAACTCCAGTGTCATAGTATAAAAAGACTAGATGCACACGAGCCAGCTATGTTAAATAAGTATCGTTTCCCTGGTCATAACATGACAAGATTAAACCCCAATACACACAACAACAAAAGATACAAAATCATACTTTGTTTGGCCATGATTTGCTAACAACCAACAAAATATTAGTACTGCTTTTTAACTGTAGTTAATTTTTTCTATTTTTGTTTTTCTCACAATCTAGTCACTTACACTTCCTGACTGCAACTCTTCTGTGACTTGCACCACTTCCATACTGACCGAAGACAGCCGTTGACTATCATGCACCCCCTACCCTAAGCTCTTAATAAATCATCCACTACCTGCAGGTGGACCAGGCAGAAGAGGTTACATTTACAGCAGCATGGTACCTCATTGTAAGGAAAAACCAAACAGATAAAATAAAATAAAAAAGCTATTTTAGCTAATAACTGTATGTATAAGGCATTAGAGTTAATAAGAGTGCATTTGTACGTCTCATATTCCTAAGTGAAGAGAGAAATAAGCAGAAATGTGTGGTACATGCAATGTTTTTAACAGACCTTTCTGATGTTGATGGAGTTTGTGCTGAAGGCAAAATTGCCGTAAAATTCGAAAAACTCTTGCAGCAGCTTTTCTGTAAAAAAATTGAATCAGCATAATTATTAAGAATTATGTTTGTATTTCGTTAACCCAAAGCAGAATCATTACTAATAAGACTTTCATTACATAGACATTAAGACTTTTACATTATACAGACAAACACACTTACAATTGGCTATTTTTAACTGCTTTGAAGGCTGTTTGACTTCAAAGCTTTAAAAACTGGCATTATTTTCCTTATGAAACAGGACTAGCTGCATCACTGTATTATGCAGGTGGGGAACTCGTACTAAATATTGTATATCCAAACAGGGGAATTATTTACCAGTGAAAAAGCAGATGGGAAAATATATAGCTTAGTTTTTTACATTTAATACAGACACAATGACATAATTGTTCCAGTTTATCTGGCTTGGTTTCATATAAAAAATCTTTAGGAAAAATAATGCAATTAAAAATTCCTGTAATTACACGGCCTTGACAGTTGTTTGCATTTAACACAGTAGAACAGAAAAGGAAGTGAAAATTAATCAATCAGAACACAAAGCACTACCACTAATCAAGCTGTTGTAGTGATACCAGTAGGTGCATCATTTCTACTCACCAAGTGAGTCTGTGTTGTTCTGTAGGTCAATCTTGTTTAGATCAGTCACAATCATGCAGTCGTTTCCTTCAATAATGCACTTATCTGAAGGACCTAGAAAGCACATACAAAGACAAAACAAAAGTGAGGTTATGATTAGGACTAGATTGACACTGGTTGGCCAAATAAAGCATCATGTGAGGTCAAAAGTTTACATACACCTGTAAGACGCACTGTCCTGGCAGTGGTGACATTTAAAAGATGTAGATCATTATCCAAATGTAGATCAGGACTCTCTGTCCCTTGCAGCAGCTTCTAAGCTTGCAGTGATGTAAAGCTTGATTGACCGTGGATTGTTTATTTATTTGTTTTTAATATGCCATATTCACAGCAGGAACGATGTTTTGTGTTTGTTACTTAGTGTCTAAAATATCTTAAATGAAGATTTATTTTAATATGTATTCTGACAGCTTATATATTATAGTGAAGGGTGTCTGACAGTCTTTGTCTAGTGTGGGGTCTTGTCTTATTAGATGCTGGTGTGTCAGTCTGTAATGGCCTATTCTGCAATTACATTTTCGGCATTTAGCAGACGGCTTTATCCAAAGCGAATTACGGAACTGTGATAGTATACAGTCTGAGCAATTGAGGGTTAAGGACTGTGCTCTAGGGCAGCAGCAACCTGGCAGTGATGGGGCTTGAACCAGAAAAGTTCAGATTACTAGTCCAGTACCTTAACCACTAGGCTACCACATCCCTACATCTAGTGTAGGTTACTTGATCTGTATGTATGTTTGACTGTGGATAGTGTAACCCATGTTCACGCAGCTTCTAAGTCAAGACAGACCTGACTTTTGGTTTTCTGGTGATATTTGACCTTTTACATTTATGGCAGGGCTCTAGAGTGCGACCAATTTGGTCGCACATGCGACCTATTTTCTCAATGGTGCGACTAAAAAAAATCTCAGGTCGCACCGGTGCGACCAGGCGTCCGATGGACAAAAAAACAACAGACACACATTAGGCCAATATCATGGTCTAAACCAATCAGAGATGGTGAAGGGCGGGACAATATTGTAGCGGTGATATGTGAGCGACATTCAGCTCAGCCAATCAGAATGCAGCACCAGGTTTATACACGTGCGTTCGGACGTTCTGCAGTAAGTTTAGTTTTGTATATGAGACTTGCCGGATGTTCCAGAATGGAAGTTCGGGTTCTGGAGCTCGGCGGTGTAAAGTGTCGTAACGCTCACTGAAGTCCTGACTATACAGTTAAAGTGACTCGACCCTGTCGTGTGTCTTTATTCCCACACCTCCACCACCGCACAGCAAAAGACCCGCAGCATCCCCACCGGACAGCGGCTAGGTGAGCCGACCCTCTACAGTAGCAAGGGGCTAATGCTAGCGGTAAAGTGCCGCGATAGTGAAAGTAAAAACACGACAATGTTTTCGTTAAGTAAAATATAAAAATAACTAAAAGACCAAAATATATTACAATACATGTAGTCAAAATACGCAGTGAGTGCACCGCAAGCGATTTTGGGAATCTGTGTAAAAGATACAGTAAAACCGATAATACTGTATAATGCACTGCATTTAAGATTACACTCTAACACTCTAGAGCCCCATACACACACACACACAAACATAAACATATAATTTTAAATATACACACATATACTGTAAATAGATATACACACACATTTACTCTATTATTATTTTTATAATTTTTATAAGTGTGCTATAATTAGTCTATAATACTATAATTAACTGTAAAGAGCATGGGAAGACATTGGCCGGCAATAGTATATTTGTGACTGGTTCTAATACATTTCGAATTGAAAGGCTGAAAAAGCCCAATGCATCTATAAAACATTACATGTGGCGATAAATGCACTGCCCAAGTGTCCCCTCTCCCCACTGCCTTTTAGTGGCAGGCAGCAGCAAACAGATCATCAGACGAGGCCATGTTGACCAGATTGTTAGTTATTTACAAGTCAATATTGCCTGTATGGACAGTGATTTAAAAAAAAAAAAGTGAACCTGTAAAACTGCGGTGTTAAATGCGATGCGGTCGAAAATTTGGGTGCACCTAACTTTTGTGCTGGTGCACCTAAGAAAAAAAGTTAGGCGCACCAGTGCAAAACGTTAGTCTAGAGCCCTGTATGGCATTTAGCAGATGCCTTCATTCAAAGCAACTTATTACTGTAGCCAACTATAATGCAAGCAATTGAGGGTTACGACCATTCCAAACCATTTTTGTGTGGATTTAAACTTATTTTAGATAGTCTTCTGGATAATGGTGGTTTCAACACCACCTAAAAACATCGGGAGTAAGGCAAAAATGCTCCCTGGCCAAGCCATAGCAGGGCAACACATTCTCACATTCCTCTTCTGAATATTTTTGAGAGGTAGGAGAGGCGCTGACCAGCCTTTAACCATGACCCTTGATGAAACAATATTCATTAATGTATACAGTTGAAACCTTTTCCAGTCAGATTTATTCCAAAGCATGACCAATCAGGTCAGTAATTTCGAGGCTGAATACATTACGTGTGAGAATATAAACAATAAAGCAAAGTAATATAGTAGTACTATGTAATATACAAATACAAAGAATACAATACAGTCGGTGTTAAACTAAATACCTGCAAGATCTCTAAGCTGGTCCAGAGTGGGCAGTATAGGTGGTGTCCTGCGCTGAAGAAAGAACAGCACCAGCACAGTGAGGGAAAAATTGGTGATCCATGCTCCAGGAATGCTGCTGGTGATGCCATGAACTCGTGCCCAGCACCTTACCGCGAACACCAGATATCTCACACGGGGATCCAACTTTCCATAGACAAACAGCAGCTCAGAGCTCTTCATCGCCACCCTGTACAAACACATGTGCAAAATTAACCCCTCAAGCAGTGCTACTACAAAAAACTGTGATTGTAAGGAAAGAATAAATACTAGGGATGTAACGATACACCACAAGACAGTTAATAACAATTCAAAAATTCCACGATTCAAATAAATCAACATTCACTTTAAACAGCAGAGGGCGCTATACACCTCGCCTGGTTGACGTTACTGGCGCTATGTGCCTGATTGCCAGATTCGGGGGGGTTTCAGCCAAATTGGGCTTAATTCAAAATTGTTTCGCACAGTTTGTACTTACCTCAGAAATAAAAGGGCATTCATTATTTAGATAAATAAACGATAATCACAAATACAGAATTTTATTTTCTTTTTTTAAAATAAATAATAAAAGGAAACTTTGTCATAATTTGTCTTCAATTTCAGTTAAAAAAAAAAAAAAAACTCGGGAACCCAGTATCGTGACTTGCATCGCATCGTGGGTAGAGTATATCATTACATCCCTAAAAAATACTCCATGTTGTGGAAAGCTAATAAAACCAAACTGCACTATATCCAACAGGTGGCAGTCAAAAGACACTGACCCCATCCTTTAAATTAAACAGCAATAAAAAAATTTCAAAGAGGGTCTTAAAGGTTTAAGATGGGTGAGATTTTTATTGTACGAGAAAATTACAGTTAAAAACTATTGTTTCAAATTTCTTATAATATGTTTTTACTTTCACTACCCTGGCATTATTTTTGTAATCTGGCCCTCACTGTAGACTAAATGAATAGCTCTTTCCTATGGTTTCTAACATAAGCAGTTACACCACATCTTTCTATATTCTTGTTGAGAGTGTGAGAACTGTGTGAGAACTGAAAGTGAAAATCAGGGATACATATAACACTTTACATTCTTTTCTGCTCTTCCTGAGAAGTCCTTTTCTCACATTTACTTTCAGCCTATTTCTCAATACCCTTCATTTTCTCTCTCTGCTTCATTTTGTTTCGAGTGTTGTTTTCACTGTGGTTCACACATGGTATATATTTACATAGACTCACTCTCACTTCTTATTTTCACTCCTATGGCTTTTTCACAGATACTCTCCAGCAAGCAAAAACAAGCCTGAACTGAAAAGCACATGAAATATAAAATCTTCTATATTTGTATTTCTGTTTTACCATCTTCAGAAATCCTTAAAATGCAGTCAATTATTACAACGTTACCTAATTGGAAAAACATGCATATGATGTCAGTATTGGCAATGAATTAAACGTAATTAGTAATCCTAATGCCCATATCAAAGGGTGAGGAACAGGATTTTAGACAACATCAGCATTGTATTGGCTGATAGCTGATACAGGATGAGTGGAACTACCAATTACCTGCTGATATTTTAGCCATTTAATTCAAATGTTGGGCCTAATTAAAGTAGCAATGTTTAGTTTTATACTTTTAATAATGTGTTTATTAAAATGAACACATTAGTATATCACAGACCGCTGGGGGTCTCTAAACCACAGATGGAGAACCGTGGCTCTGAAGGCAAACAATATGATTTTATGATTTGAGATTTGACTGCTTTACCTGTTATTTGCAGTAAGGTCGCACTGGAATCCCGACGGCTGGTGAGCAAATCGGACAAGCGGACATCGAGCATTAAGAATTTTCTGTACACCCACGCAACCTGGGCCGAACTGGTCCACACACTCCCCGATAACAGAGAGGACACTCTGGGTGACGGTCCGTTCAGACGTGCCATGCTTCACTTGGTACTCAAGGGAGAAACCTGAACCCTGGTAGATTAGACAAGACAATGGTGTTTAAGAGCAATGGACTATAGTATACAAATATAAAGACAGAGTTGGTATGTGAGTTACAAATATGAAATACATGCCAGGCCTGTCATTAGAATACCTTTTGTATCAAAGACCTATTACAACAATTTAAAGAGCACCACACTTAAAAATATTATGGTATGATCTGACAACTTTCTCAATATTTCCAGCTAATAATTCCATATGGACAGGTTTCTCTTCAAAATGGCCAAATGAATTGTGACTATGTCTGCTGTCAAGCGTTCAGTGTTGTGGTGGATTCTCAGTCCAACATAACAACAGAAGTAGAAATCATATGATCCAATAATCGATTTGCATAGTTGCATAATGGCCATCAGCCATAATCAGGAAAGGTCTAACATTCCAACATAAACCACTCAAGTCTTGCATAAAAACATTCTGCCTTTTAATGAGGTCATTTATACATTTATATTAACATGATTTTCTTTTGGTTTTTATTATTTTATACATTTTCTGTGACATTTTCTGTGTAGTTTTTGTGACTGATCACTTTTGTTGGGCAGACCAGTGAGCCAATCCCAGACCTCAGTCCTCTAGAATGTCGGCCAACACCATTTTGACATCATAAGCTAATGGATGTGTATTATGTTTTTTACCCATATTTTATTAGACATTTTTCTCTTGGTATGTTTAAATAAAAGGTTTAAACTGCATACTTGTATGTATAACACCAGGTTCAGCTTATTAAAGGTCTTAATCAATAGTTAATTATTTGGGTTAGATGTTTCAGAAATATAGACAGTAACCACACTAGGTGATTAAAAGCCAGTTTGCATTTTCAGTGACTAATTACAGAAACAGTAAATCCCTCTTTCACACAAACAAATCATACAGTCTTACAACATTCTCTTCAAATATTAGATATTTAAATAGTCTTAATAGCAACTGACCTTCTTCTGGTTCTGGCCGCTGATGCCATCCAGATCCAGGAACATGTCCAAATCACAACCCAGTTTTCCAAAGCTGTTTACAGTGGAGCCAAAAGGCCGGATAGTGCATTCTGGAAAATAAGCAGCAGCGATGTCTCTGAGCAGAGAACAGACCAAAAAACGAAGACTGATGTTGTCCTCGGTCAGTTGATAGGCTTCGGTCAGACAGTGCAGTTGCTGATCTATCTAGAACACAAGTTATGATATGAACACAGTTAAACTACACATTTATGTTAAACAGGAAACTGCTGCTAACCACTTTGTGTAACACCAATTACATGAACAGCTGCACCAGTTCTGATATGTTTGTTTATTAACTCATCTTTAATAACCACTTTATTCTAATTAGGCCTTAAGCCTCGTCAGAAATACGCATCCTCCCTCCCTCCTACTATAGAGGTAAATTTGAGTAGCATTTTGGAGGGTGGGAGGAAAACAGAGTACACAGGAAAAAAAAAAGGATGATAATGCTTAACATCTAACAGACCCAGGTAAAATCAAGTGACTCAATTATACATTACATATGCTATTTGATGCAATACCAATTTACCCAGTTATTCATGGCATAAGTGTAATCTGATTTCGAATTAAAATCTCAAATATGTTATAATTATAACTTACACTTTGCTGTTTTGAGAGCAATTGAATTAGTTCATTGATGGGAAGTGGTGAATGTTCTTTGCCCTTTAGCGGTGCTGATGCATTTGACTGGCTTCCAGGCCCCATCCATTTCAGTGAGAGCAGACGAGATTTGAAAGGCACAGCAGCTTCATGTTGGATACTTGGGATGGTACAGGCTTCCTTCAGTCCTGCAATGCTGTCTCTATTAGAGAATTCCACCACAGCATAGGTACCCTGAAGAATTAAAAAGGAAAAATTAAGGGAACATCAGATTTTTTTTATTAACAGCTAACCCTTTCAAAACCACTCTCCAAAAACACGGTGCATTCTCACCACGGCCACCACTCTCTGCTGTTTCTGAGACATGATATGGCCCTGGTTAAAGTCACTGAGGTCTGTATGCTGCTCATATCTCCTGCAACCAGCATGTGTACGAGTAACTACCATCAGCCCAAGATTTAATATATCCCCGACAGTGAGATGCAGAATTGTTATGACATAAGCATTACCTTGCACATTTTTGAAGGATGGTCCTACCCGTTTGGCTCATCAGTGTAAATACTGGTCATGTAACACCCTGGACAGGGCGGCAGTCCATCGGAGGGCAGACACACATACAGACACACATACAGACACACATACAGACACACACAGACACACACAGACACACACACCTATAGGTCAATTTAGTGTCTCCAATTAACCTGACCGCATGTTTTTGGACTGTGGGAGGAAACCCACACAGACACGGGGAGAACATGCAAACTCCACACAGAAAGGACCTGGACGCCCCTGCCTGGGGATCGAACTCAGGACCTTCTTGCTGTGAGGTGACAATGCTACCCACTGAGCCACCGTGCCGCCCCAGAATAACTCATTAAAACATAACTAGAATAGCTAAATGAATAACATAAATAAAAAAAAACATAAATAAATAGCTAAATGTTGATACACATTGTGTACTGTAAAACTGCCTTCAGGAATTGTTATATAATCTTTCGACATATTACCCACCCCTTATTACTGATACATAATTTCAAAATGCAAAAACAGAGAACAAACTACAGTATGCACAGCCATACTGATACTTACATATGTCTGATAGAAGAAGTGATTCCTAACTTCACCATATTTGAAGATGTAGTCTAAGAACTTTTTCTGGTTGACATTCGCAGGGCAGCTAATAAGGACAGAGTTCTCGGCTCGTTTTCGTCCTCCTTCTTGAAGATTGTAAAATGTTTCATTTTCAACAGCTGCATCTAAAAAAAAAGAGATTGAAACAATAGAATAAACAGCAACTTGTTCAAGGAACCATTACATGCTGTGTTACTATGGCAAAATAATTATGAAACTGTGCCTTCGTTGTTTTTACTTTGTTATCCTAATCCTGATAGGGTAAAAATTGGTTGTCTTATATGTTGTTAAATCTGGTACCAGGACATTACCAGCCGGTCCTTCAAATTCTGTACAACGTGAGGTGACTTGTCTTATAGTGCATTTTCGTGTCACCTCTTTCATTGGTAAATGATGCAAATACACGTGCCTGGGAATTCACATCTTGAGGAAAACAAGATTTATTAAACTAGTTTTACCCCATTAGGATAATTTTGTTATCCTAATGGGGTAATTTGTTTGTTTGTTTAGTAGGATTTTAACGTCATGTTTTACACTTTGGTTACATTCATGACAGGAACGGTAGTTACTCATTACACAAGATTTATCAGTACACAAGGTTATATCAAACACAGTCCTGGACAATTTAGTGTCTCCAATTCACCTCACTTGCATGTCTTTGGACTATGGGAGGAAACCGGAACTCCCGGAGGAAACCCACGCAGACACTGGGAGAACATGCAAACTCCACACAGAAAGGACCAGGACCGCCCCACCTGGGGATCGAACACAGGACCTTCTTGCTGTGAGGCGACAGTGCTACCCATTTAGCCACTGTGCCGCCTTCCTAATTGGGTAAAATAAGCATGCCTGGCAACAAACTGCTGGATTTCATTATAAGTATAACAAAACATGTCTGGCTGTGGATCAAAGAAATTCTACTAAGTATTTAAAACTTTTGAAATGCCTGAAAATCTACATTAACCAGAATTACAATTTGCAGCAGGACTTTGGGTAATACGTGACTTTTACTTCAATGTCAAAAAATTTTGAACCCTGGAAGCAGCTTTTATAGTATCCCCAGGTGGGGCAGGCCGGGTCCTTTCTGTGTGGAGTTTGCATGTTCTCCCCGTGTCTGCATGGGTTTCCTTCGGGAGCTCCGGTTTCCTCCCACAGTCCAAAAAAAATGGAAGTGAGGTGAATTGGAGATACAAAGTCATCCATGACTGTGTTTGACATTAAACTTGTGAACAGATGAACCTTGTGTAACAAGTAACTACCGTTTCTGGCATGAATGTAACCACGAATGTAACCAAGGTGTGTAAAACATGACGTCAAACTCCAAATAAATAAATAATGTAAATTATATCTTGTTTAGAAGTTGGTTTATGGAGTGCAGCAGTTGCAGAGAATATGACAAATATGTCTGTCTGTCTGTCTGTCCCCACTCCCCAACTTTAGCAACAAATGTTACATTTGGACATTTGACATTTTTTTCCCCCCAAAATAAAATTGACAAAGAAAGGCTACAATGTTTATTATACTTTTTCCTACCATGTCCAGCCTGGTGTCAAAAGTAAATCACACATGAATTTTACATTTGTTAGTGCCCAGTGATCACAGATTGGCAAAAACACTGCTTGCCTTGCTCTTAAGTAAATCTACAGCAATTTACTCTCTGCATTTGGTGCTTATTATTTATAAAGAGAAACTCTATGACATGTTTACTAAAAAATCAATATGAATAAAAGTGTAAATCACTAAACCCTTGTCATTAAAAATGGATGTACAGTTTTATAAACAACCTGGTACATCAAAACTATTCTGGCCCAGGGTTTTAAAACACTGACTTATATTTGTTTACTTCTCTTCCCAGTCATACCAGATTATTCAGTACATTAAGTATTTTGTAGCTGATTTTAACTGAACTCATTTAGTCAGAGAGTTTCAGTCAGCAGATCAGCTGGTGTGTTTGGTCAATAACGCAAATAAAACATCTCCTACATACCTGTTTGAGGAGTATTTTTAATTGGTTTTGCATTAGTCACTGCGTTTCTCTTGCTAATTATACTCCGAGCTTGTAAATGTGAATTAGAAGGCAGTTTGACAATTCTCTCTGCTGCCTTAAAATGTAACCTACACACTCCCAAGCACACCGCCATTGCTGCACTGACTATAACGCATGTGCAGTGCCTATACTACGGAAGCCGAGGAGGTAAAATTTCGAGTTTGCGAACGGAAATTTGTTCCCATGTTGCTCCACTAAGAAAAGCAGCGCTTAGTACAACTCATGTTCATGTGTTATTTAATAAATGTCAATGTTAATGTGTATATACAGGGGTTGGACAATGAAACTGAAACACCTGGTTTTAGACCACAATAATTTATTAGTATGGTGTAGGGCCTCCTTTTGCGGCCAATACAGCGTCAATTCGTCTTGGAAATGACATATACAAGTCCTGCACAGTGGTCAGAGGGATTTTAAGCCATTCTTCTTGCAGGATAGTGGCCAGGTCACTACGTGATGCTGGTGGAGGAAAACGTTTCCTGACTCGCTTCTCCAAAACACCCCAAAGTGGCTCAATAATATTTAGATCTGGTGACTGTGCAGGCCATGGGAGATGTTCAACTTCACTTTCATGTTCATCAAACCAATCTTTCACCAGTCTTGCTGTGTGTATTGGTGCATTGTCATCCTGATACACGGGACCGCCTTCAGGATACAATGTTTGAACCATTGGATGCACATGGTCCTCCAGAATGGTTCGGTAGTCCTTGGCAGTGACGCGCCCATCTAGCACAAGTACTGGGCCAAGGGAATGCCATGATATGGCAGCCCAAACCATCACTGATCCACCCCCATTCTTCACTCTGGGCATGCAACAGTCTGGGTGGTACGCTTCTTTGGGGCTTCTCCACACCGTAACTCTCCCGGATGTGGGGAAAACAGTAAAGGTGGACTCATCAGAGAACAATACATGTTTCACATTGTCCACAGCCCAAGATTTGCGCTCCTTGCACCATTGAAACCGACGTTTGGCATTGGCACGAGTGACCAAAGGTTTGGCTATAGCAGCCCGGCCGTGTATATTGACCCTGTGGAGCTCCCGACGGACAGTTCTGGTGGAAACAGGAGAGTTGAGGTGCACATTTAATTCTGCCGTGATTTGGGCAGCCGTGGTTTTATGTTTTTTGGATACAATCCGGGTTAGCACCCGAACATCCCTTTCAGACAGCTTCCTCTTGCGTCCACAGTTAATCCTGTTGGATGTGGTTTGTCCTTCTTGGTGGTATGCTGACATTACCCTGGATACCGTGGCTCTTGATACATCACAAAGACTTGCTGTCTTGGTCACAGATGCGCCAGCAAGACGTGCACCAACAATTTGTCCTCTTTTGAACTCTGGTATGTCACCCATAATGTTGTGTGCATTGCAATATTTTGAGCAAAACTGTGCTCTTACCCTGCTAATTGAACCTTCACACTCTGCTCTTACTGGTGCAATGTGCAATTAATGAAGATTGGCCACCAGACTGGTCCAATTTAGCCATGAAACCTCCCACACTATATATACAGTGTATCACAAAAGTGAGTACACCCCTCACATTTCTGCAGATATTTAAGTATATCTTTTCATGGGACAACACTGACAAAATGACACTTTGACACAATGAAAAGTAGTCTGTGTGCAGCTTATATAACAGTGTAAATTTATTCTTCCCTCAAAAAAACTCAATATACAGCCATTAATGTCTAAACCACCGGCAACAAAAGTGAGTACACCCCTAAGAGACTACACCCCTAAATGTCCAAATTGAGCACTGCTTGTCATTTTCCCTCCAAAATGTCATGTGATTTGTTAGTGTTACTAGGTCTCAGGTGTGCATAGGGAGCAGTTGTGTTCAATTTAGTATTACAGCTCTCACACTCTCTCATACTGGTCACTGAAAGTTCCAACATGGCACCTCATGGCAAAGAACTCTCTGAGGATCTTAAAAGACGAATTGTTGCGCTACATGAAGATGGCCAAGGCTACAAGAAGATTGCCAACACCCTGAAACTGAGCTGCAGCACAGTGGCCAAGATCATCCAGCGTTTTAAAAGAGCAGGGTCCACTCAGAACAGACCTCGCGTTGGTCGTCCAAAGAAGCTGAGTGCACGTGCTCAGCGTCACATCCAACTGCTGTCTTTGAAAGCTAGGCGCAGGAGTGCTGTCAGCATTGCTGCAGAGATTGAAAAGGTGGGGGGTCAGCCTGTCAGTGCTCAGACCATACGCCGCACACTACATCAAATTGGTCTGCATGGCTGTCACCCCAGAAGGAAGCCTCTTCTGAAGTCTCTACACAAGAAAGCCCGCAAACAGTTTGCTGAAGACATGTCAACAAAGGACATGGATTTCTGGAACCATGTCCTATGGTCTGATGAGACCAAGATTAATTTGTTTGGTTCAGATGGTCTCAAGCATGTGTGGCGGCAATCAGGTGAGGAGTACAAAGATAAGTGTGTCATGCCTACAGTCAAGCATGGTGGTGGGAATGCCATGGTCTGGGGCTGCATGAGTGCAGCAGGTGTTGGGGAGTTACATTTCATTGAGGGACACATGAACTCCAATATGTACTGTGAAATACTGAAGCAGAGCATGATCCCCTCCCTCCGGAAACTGGGTCGCAGGGCAGTGTTCCAGGATGATAATGACCCCAAACACACCTCTAAGACGACCACTGCTTTATTGAAGAGGCTGAGGGTAAAGGTGATGGACTGGCCAAGTATGTCTCCAGACCTAAACCCAATAGAACATCTTTGGGACATCCTCAAGCGGAAGGTGGAGAAGCGCAAAGTCTCGAATATCCGCCAGCTCCGTGATGTCGTCATGGAGGAGTGAAAAAGCATTCCAGTGGCAACCTGTGAAGCTCTGGTAAACTCCATGCCCAGGAGAGTTAAGGCAGTTCTGGGAAATAATGGTGGCCACACAAAATATTGACACTTCAGGAACTTTCACTAAGGGGTGTACTCACTTTTGTTGCCAGTGGTTTAGACATTAATGTCTGTATATTGAGTTATTTTGAGGGAAGAATAAATTTACACTGTTATATAAGCTGCACACAGACTACTTTTCATTGTGTCAAAGTGTCATTTTGTCAGTGTTGTCCCATGAAAAGATATACTTAAATATCTGCAGAAATGTGAGGGGTGTACTCACTTTTGTGATACACTGTATATATACCGATCAGCCATAACATTAAAACCACCTCCTATTTTACCAGCTCCACTTACCATATAGAAGCAATTTACAGTTAATCTACAATTACTGACTGTAGTCCATCTGTTTCTCTCGTGCTTTGTTAGCCCCCTTTCACCCTGTTCTTCAATGGTCAGGACTCTTCCAGGACCACTACAGAGCAGGTATTATTTGGGTGGTGGATCATTCTTAGCACTGCAGTGACACTGACCTGGTGGTGGTGTGTTAGTGTGTTTTGTGCTGCTATGAGTGGATCAGACACAGCAGCGCTGATGGAGTTTTTAAACACCTCACTGTTACTGCTGGACTGAGAATAGTCCACCAACCAAAAATATATCCAGCCAACAGCGCCCCGTAGGCAGCGTCCTGTGACCACTGATGAAGGTCTTAAAGATGACCAACTCAAACAGCAGCAATAGATAAACGATCTCTGACTTCACATCTACAAGGTGGACTAGGTAGGAGTGTCTAATAGAGTGGACAGTGAGTGGACACGGTATTTTAAAAACTCCAGCAGCACTGCTGTGTCTGATCCATTCATACCAGCACAACACACAGTAACACACCACCACCATGTCAGTGTCACTATAGTTCTGAGAATGATCCACCACCGAAATAATATCTGCTCTGTGGTGGTCCTGTGGGGGGTATAGAAATAGGTGGACTACAGTCAGTAATTGTAGAACTACAAAGTGATCCTATATGGTAAGTGGAGCTGATAAAATGGACAGTGAGTGTGAAAACAAGGAGGTGTTTTTAATGTTATGGTTGATCGATGTGTATATATACAGTATATATATACTGTATATACAGTGTATCACAAAAGTGAGTACACCCCTCACATTTCTGCAGATATTTAAGTATATCTTTTCATGGGACAACACTGACAAAATGACACTTTGACACAATGAAAAGTAGTCTGTGTGCAGCTTATATAACAGTGTAAATTTATTCTTCCCTCAAAATAACTCAATATACAGCCATTAATGTCTAAACCACCGGCAACAAAAGTGAGTACACCCCTTAGTGAAAGTTCCTGAAGTGTCAATATTTTGTGTGGCCACCATTATTTCCCAGAACTGCCTTAACTCTCCTGGGCATGGAGTTTACCAGAGCTTCACAGGTTGCCACTGAAATGCTTTTCCACTCCTCCATGACGACATCACGGAGCTGGCAGATATTCGAGACTTTGCGCTCCTCCACCTTCCGCTTGATGATGCCCCAAAGATGTTCTATTGGGTTTAGGTCTGGAGACATGCTTGGCCAGTCCATCACCTTTACCCTCAGCCTCTTCAATAAAGCAGTGGTCGTCTTAGAGGTGTGTTTGGGGTCATTATCATGCTGGAACACTGCCCTGCGACCCAGTTTCCGGAGGGAGGGGATCATGCTCTGCTTCAGTATTTCACAGTACATATTGGAGTTCATGTGTCCCTCAATGAAATGTAACTCCCCAACACCTGCTGCACTCATGCAGCCACAGACCATGGCATTCCCACCACCATGCTTGACTGTAGGCATGACACACTTATCTTTGTACTCCTCACCTGATTGCCGCCACACATGCTTGAGACCATCTGAACCAAACAAATTAATCTTGGTCTCATCAGACCATAGGACATGGTTCCAGTAATCCATGTCCTTTGTTGACATGTCTTCAGCAAACTGTTTGCGGGCTTTCTTGTGTAGAGACTTCAGAAGAGGCTTCCTTCTGGGGTGACAGCCATGCAGACCAATTTGATGTAGTGTGCGGCGTATGGTCTGAGCACTGACAGGCTGACCCCCCACCTTTTCAATCTCTGCAGCAATGCTGACAGCACTCCTGCGCCTATCTTTCAAAGACAGCAGTTGGATGTGACGCTGAGCACGTGCACTCAGCTTCTTTGGACGACCAACGCGAGGTCTGTTCTGAGTGGACCCTGCTCTTTTAAAACGCTGGATGATCTTGGCCACTGTGCTGCAGCTCAGTTTCAGGGTGTTGGCAATCTTCTTGTAGCCTTGGCCATCTTCATGTAGCGCAACAATTCATCTTTTAAGATCCTCAGAGAGTTCTTTGCCATGAGGTGCCATGTTGGAACTTTCAGTGACCAGTATGAGAGAGTGTGAGAGCTGTACTACTAAATTGAACACACCTGCTCCCTATGCACACCTGAGACCTAGTAACACTAACAAATCACATGACATTTTGGAGGGAAAATGACAAGCAGTGCTCAATTTGGACATTTAGGGGTGTAGTCTCTTAGGGGTGTACTCACTTTTGTTGCCGGTGGTTTAGACATTAATGGCTGTATATTGAGTTATTTTGAGGGAAGAATAAATTTACACTGTTATATAAGCTGCACACAGACTACTTTTCATTGTGTCAAAGTGTCATTTTGTCAGTGTTGTCCCATGAAAAGATATACTTAAATATCTGCAGAAATGTGAGGGGTGTACTCACTTTTGTGATACACTGTATATATATATACTGTATATATATATATATATATATATATATATATATATATATATATATATATATATATATATATATATACAGTATATATATATACAGTACAGGCCAAAAGTTTGGACACACCTTCTCATTCCTGTGGTTTTTCTTAATTTTTTTTTAAATTTTCTACATTGTAGATTAATACTAAAGATGTCCAAACTATGAAGGAACAATATGGAATTATGTAGTAAACAAAAAAGTGTTAAACAAACCAGAATATGTTTTATATTTTAGATTCTTCAAAGTAGCCATCTTTTGCTTTAATGACAGATTTGCACACTCTTTGAAATTTTCTCAAGCAGCTTTATTAGGTTTCCACCTGGAATGGTTTTCAATGAATGTTTGTGCCTTGTCTAGAGTGAATTTTTGGAATTTGTTGCTTTTTTAATGTGTTTGAGACCATCAGTTGGGTTGTGCAGAGGTAGAGTTGGTAAAATATAAAACATATTCTGGTTTGTTTAACACTTTTTGGTTCACTACATAATTCTTCATAGTTTGGATGTCTTCAGTATTAATCTACAATGTAGAAAATAAAAATAATCAAGAAAAAACATTGAAGAGAAGGTGTGTCCAAACTTTTGGCTGGTGTGTCCAAACTTTTGGCCTGTACTGTATATATATATATATATATATATATATATATATATATATATATATATATATATACAGTATATATATATATATATATATATATATCAGCATTGGTGTGTGCGCAAATTTTTATAAATACATATTATGCAGTTTTAATGTACTATTTAGTTGCATTCATTTATTTCAATTTCTTGCTACATGTGACATTGGTTGATTATTTAGCCTGGCCTGAGCATTACCACAGCACAATCACTTGCCCATTTTACCCCTTGTAAAGAAAATGGGCCACCTTATTAAAACAACTGTTATACTGGCTATGTAACTATTGCATAATGATAAACTAAAACAATATAAAAATAAATAAAATTTTGAAACATTTTGGACATGTTGAATACAGCACATATGGGTAGCCACAAAGGCCTGATTGATTTGTTATGGGCCAAGTAAATATGGGCTGATGACTTGGTTGAAGTATCTCCAAAAGAGCAAGGGGTGCTCACAGGAAGGCGTGGTGAGTACCCGATGACATGACAGGTCATTGTGCGGCCAAGACTCAGTTCATGCCAGATGACATGAAGGCTATGGCATCTGGGATGGACCAACAGAAGAATATTGTGGCTCAAATTGCAGATTGTTGTAAGTAGTGATGAGCTGAAGGTGCCACCAAACACATTATGCAAACACATTGCATTAAAGCATTCTGTGTATGGGACAGCATAGTCATGCTAACTTCTATCCATTGTTGAAAGCACCTACAAATGGCACACAGGCAAGGACGGATTAAGGATAGTCTGGGCCCCTGGGCAAAGAGTTGCAGGGCTCGTGATCAAGGGCCCTCTAATGGTATGCCCTGCTCTTCTCTAGCGCCCCCTGGTAGGGGCTCTCATAACCAGGGCCCTCTAAAAATATGCCCCCCTCTTTCCTAGGACCCCTAATAGCCAGAAGTCGAAGTCAGAGCAGTGCCACAACGCCTCATCCATTTTCATAAGGGGCCCAAAAGCATGGCTAGGGCCCCCAAAAGCATGGCTAGGGGCCCCAAAAGCATGGCTAGGGCCCCCAAGAGGCCCTGGGGTCAAAGTCCCTAATTGTCAGAGGATCCTTAAAATGGAGGGCCCTCGGAAATAAAAATATATTGTATCATAAATGTTGATAGGCATCTCAAAATGTTTTGGGCCCCCTGACCTCAAGGGCCCCTGGGCGCTGGCCCCACTGGCCCGGTCAGTAATCCAGCCATGCACACAGGCATTAGTTCTGGACTTTGGAGCTATGGAAGAAGGCCTACTAGTCTGATAAATCCTGTTTTCTCCAAGATGTAAACGACCAGGTTCGTGTATTTGCATCATTTACCAAAAAAAGTGACGGCACCAAGATGCACTATAGGACAAGTCAAAGGGAAGGCAGCAAATACTGTAAAAGTTAAGCCTTCTCTGAAGTGTATATTGAAAATTCCAGAAAATACATTTTGTAAAATGCAATAAAATCAATAATTTGTGATTTGTTAATTAACTTAAACATTATTTTTACTTACAAAAATACAATACTGTTTTTAGACTGATAAACTATTTTGTATAAACTATATATAAATAAAATAAGAATCTGATGCTTCTAAAAAAGACAGGAGAGGGAGCTGGGGGTGGCGGAGATGAACATACAGTACTGTAATTCTTGTTGGGAGAGACGAGGATGGGCAAAATCAGGAACAAGTTTCTTTTACAGGTGTGTTACTGAATTGTGGCTGGTGATTCTAGGGAAACTGGACCTACTGTGACCCTGATAATGGTGGTAAAACATGAAAATGAATTAATATTTACACATTTTAGATGGGTTAAAAGTGTTAATTTATTTGTGATTGTCTTTAATAAGTTATAAATAGTAACGTAAAGAAATAGTTGAATGATGACATTCTTAGAACACATATAATCAAATTTTCACTGTGAAAAAATACAATTCCACTTCATCTTAAAATACAAAATATAAAAATGTTAGATGATGTCCATATTGGGCTTAAAATGGTACTGGCATTAAACAGATAGTTTAAAATAATTATGTAACCAATCATGCATGTTATATTTAACATGAATGAAAAAAATATTATTAGTAGTAGTTGTAGTAGTATTACTTTTTATTATTGTTGTTATTTATTTATTTATTTGTAGGCAGTGGTTTGTTTGTTTGTTTATTAGTATTTTAGCGTCACGTTTTACACTTTTGGTTACACTCATGACAGGAACGGTAGTTACTCATTACACAAAATTCATCAGTTCACAAGGTTATATCAAACCCAGTCATGGACAATTTAGTATCTCCAATTCACCTTACCTGCATGTCTTTGGACTGTGGGAAGAAACCGGAGCACATGGAGTAAACCCATGCAGACATGGAGAGAACATGCAAACTCCACACAGAAAGGACCCGGACCGCCCCACCTGGGGATTGAACCCAGGACCTTCTTGCTGTAGGCAGTTGTAGTTTAGTGGTTAAGGTACTGGACTAGTAATCAAAAGGTTGCTAGTTTAAGCCCCACCACTGCCAGGTTGCTGCTGTTGGGCCCTTGAGCAAGGCCCTTAACCCTCAATTGCTCAGACAGTAAACTGTCACACTTCTGTAAGTCGCTTTTCTGCTTAATGCAGAAAATGTAAATGTATTTATGTGTTGCTTGTTTGTAAGCTGTTTTAGTGTATTTGTAATCTTCGTTACTTTTCTTATCACTGGATGTTTTTTGTATGGGTTAAAGTTGTTTACGCTGAGAACGTCTCACACATTCCTCTTTGTAGTACTCAGTATTGCTATAATAGGCAGCGAGTGTACAGCAGGCAGTGGAGAGCAGCTCTGTGGTAGTGCGCATGTGCAGCAGCTGAGCTCAGAGAGAAGCTGACAGGAGTCTGAAAGGGGAAACGAAAGTGCGGCAGCGTGGGGGAGGCAGCGTGGGGGCGGCAGTGGAAGGAAAGCACAGAAATGACGGGGCTTTTTACCTCAGCACTAGTATCACTCCTACCATTTTACACTATGGATCAGTTCACAGCGCTCGTTTCCATGTGATCTACAGTGCTGTCAAGGTAAGTGACGTTTTTACATTTAAAGTTATTATTGATTATTTAATGAACTGCAGTAAGCTTTCACTGTGTTCTTTTATTTAAGTGTGTTTTATTTGGGGAAGTTAGTGTACAAATAAACCAAATAAACATTTGTCCACAAGTGGTGGACAAAATAGAAGAAATAAATGAAATGAGAAACATTTGGACATGAGTTCTATGAGGTTGACATGAGGCAACTGACGTGTGGCTCCAAAAACAGGACAGTTCTTAAATGCCCTGAAAGTACAGCCACAAAACTGACCACTGAAAGAGCACAACATTTCCTAACTTTTAACAAAAAATTAAGTTAAAAACCCAAATAAAGTTAAAAAAGTGAACATTTCAAACTTTACAACAATGACAGGGTTGAGATGTAAGGCGCAAGAGGTACAGCTTGGTATAAGGAACTACCTAAACAATGTATTTATTTATTTATTAGGATTTTAATGTCATGTTTTACACACTTTGGTTACATTCATGACATAAACCGTAGTTAATCGTTAGACAAGTTTAATCAGTTCACAAGTTTAATGTCAAACACAGTCATGGACGATTTTGTATATCCAATTCACCTCACTTGCACGTCTTTGGACTGTGGGAGGAAACTGGAGCTCCCAGAGGAAACCACGCAGACATGGGGAGAACATACAAACTCCACCGCCCCACCTGGGGATAGATCCCAGGACTTTCTTGCTGTGGGGCGACACCGTGACCTAAACAATTTAAAAGGGTAACATGGTCTGCTGATGACAGGATGGTTGTTAAATTCATGATGCCGACTCTTAAGTACAAAGCAGGAGAAATTATAATTTGGAAATGTTATAAAAACTGTATAGTCCAGTGATTGCCTTACATGTTTATACAGAAGCCAACAAGTAACAGACAATTTTACTGGATCATGTTCACCTTAAAATGCATACACCTTTGTTTTCTAATGTCCCTATATTGTAAAATAACAATATAGTGCACAGTGTATCGAGAATAATGGGCCAAATTGAACCACAATGCTATAAACAGTAAAATATATACTTTTTTTTACTATAGTGTGACCTGATAACCAATATATTTTTCAGTTCTGTTGCTTGTTTAATTTACTTCCACACAATAACATTGGTGGTATTTACAGTTAGTTTGATTCAGGTGTGTGTGGGCTGATCTGGTTTGGGCTTCCCTTCCTTGTAAAAAATCCCCTCATTTGTTAAACAAACAACAAACAGGCTCTGAATATACCTTTAGTTCAGCAGTAACTATGTGCGCTTAGATGTGTTTGGCTTTTTTCTTGTTCAAACCTTTGTCTTACTGTGAATTAAAGATCTGTTTGAAGAACTTCTGGGGCATTTTACATGAGTTTTGGCTATGTGCTGAAAAAAATTAGTTACTAAACTGCAGAAAAAAACTTTGGCTTAGCAAAAAGCCTTTTCATATTTTATAAAAAGAAGTGGTTTCACCAAAAGCCATTTATTATACTAGGATCTAATGAGGAGACCTTCCCCCTCTACAAACTGTATGCGAGTAAGGATGCTCTCTGTTTCAGATTGATCTACATTTCCAAAATGGATTTCCAGAACGACAATGTGGGTATAGAACTGCTTCTGGCTCACATGAATATCGAAGACATCATTGAGGCAGTGGAGCGTATCTACTCTCAGAGAGACGACGAAGAGTGTCTGTCACCGGAAAAAATGGATGAAAACTTGGATTGCTCAGATGTTTTGGCCTCAAGGGACTATGGTTCTGGCATTCAGAATGGGAAAGTGAGGTACGGGAATGTGACAGACCTGCTGGCCTTCATCAACATGATTTCTAATACACCAGCCTCCAAACTGTCCGAGATAAGAGAAGAAATTGGAGTGCTGCTGAACAAGGTAAGCTAGCCATAAATGATGATGCATTTAAAATAGTGACACTTAAGGTAATTACTTGTTTTGAAATTTTTGTGAGGATCATCATTGCAAGTAATTGAGAATCAAAGCTAAGCACAGTTTACCTGTTAAACCTGGTAATTATTTGGTTTATTAAATAAGTTGACTGTATACTGGGAAACCACCAAATTGTGGTGATGTAGTCCCAAAACTGATTACTGTATAGTACACTGTTTTGGTGGCTTTGACATTTTGTAGTAATGACCTTAAGCAGAATTTCCAGTGTGTTTACAAAATGCCACAGTACACTGAAATAGGTTAGCATGAACTATATTTTAAATTAGTTCACAGTGCTTGTAGAGTTAGTGTTCTGCTTATGCTCCATACGCTTCAACTTTAAGGTCATCCACCACACAGACACAAAAAAAAAACATGTATATATACTGTACTGTGTACTGTGTTCAATGAGACAGGAGAAATGTTAAGCTATAAAATTGGGAAAGAGTAATGAAAGAGATCGATTTGTTTTGAAATAAGGTGTACAGATTACAATTATGCTATTTTGTATACTATGTATTTTGTAATTGAAATGCAGCTAAGGCTCTCACGCATAGTTCCAGACAGTTGGTCCATCTGCTGTGTTCACACTGATGCTTACTTGCAATAAAGTGTATAGATTCTGTACTGTAGCCTAACCCCATAGGGTACTAACTACCAATAAAATTTAATGTGCATAGCTAATAGGACGAATAACTCGACATTCTTAGGTTTATAGACTATCTCTGTGTCTAGTTTAGGCTTATAAAATGGCGAAACTTTCCAAAAACACTCTATAGGCCAATGAAAGAGACAGGTGGTACAGACCAAGAAAAAAGGGGATGGATGCTATGTTAATGCTTTGTAAAATCTCAGGCAACCCTACGTGGAATCTTGACTGCAAGGGTTTCCTATATGCTATATCATTATGACGTTAACTAATTATAGTGCAGTGTGGTAATGAGTGCGTTGTAAGCATTTAATATGCATTATGACTTAGAAAATGACAAATTATGCAAATGTAGGTATAACAGTTTTTAAATCAACATTGTGTTTAAGGTGGTGTTTGGTTAGCACTTTTTGTACCAGAGTAATAATGTTGTATAGCTTATGCATGTGGATTGCAATGCATTACTCTATTACTGTCAGCTAATTTGTGGCCTGTCTTTTTCCTCTACTTGCAGACCGACATGATTGTTAAGGAGGGGCGTTATCGCATTGATTTGGACGTGCTCCTCTTTCCATGGAGGCTGACCTACAAGGCTCAAGGCTCGAGCCACATTCCTAAGGGCTCCTTCGGGAAAGTCCACTTGGCTCAGGACATCAAAACACGCAAGCGAATGGCATGCAAACGAGTGAGTCCTGAACTGCCAGGAAAATTAGCACTGTCTGCCAAATTCTACATTCGTCAGTTCTTGTCTTCCAGGCAAAGACACTCAGGTTTTTCCCGTCAGCTCATGGCTGTACATCCTGTTAAGCTGCAGTTGTTTGTAACTGTTGTGACCGATTACTGAAATGTCTTAATACTTACAAATATGCATTTTCTTCACCTTGTGGTGCAGTTTATAGTGTTTTACAATGTTACATGGGATTAAAAGTCGTTAAAGGTATAACAGCAAAGAGTGGAAAGAAATCTAAGCATTACATTGAAATAGGCTGACATGTTTGGCCACATTGTTCATGTGTATGATCATGTGTTTATTCATGAGACATTCACAAGTGTCATGAGGATATAAGAAACAGGAAATTAAAGTGTCTGGGAGGAAAAAATCTGCAGCAAAAATAGTTATTGCAGCAGTGAAAGAATATTTTCTTGAAATGAAAGAGGGCTGTGTGGTAGGAAAGGACCTTATTTCCCTAAAAGTCTTTGGGGAGATAGTGTTTCAGCCTGCTACAGTAGCCGAGAAAGGAAACTTGACAGGAACTCCCCTTGCTTAAACACACAGTGTAAGGAGGGCATTTAGGGCAAATGATAAGCTATAAACATATGACAAACATAGACATTTTTCTGTGTTAATAAAAAAAATACTACTAAGGTACAGAGAATGGCAAAATTATATTAACAAGTATTTTACAGAATGCTCAGTACTATTATTTCCACCAAATTAACTACACTCTACCACACAACTGTCGACTTGTTTCACAAAAGACAAATGTATATGCAAAACTGGAACGGCTGGTTCTTTACATGAACTCTGGGAGTGCCCCACTCAGTGTGTTTTCCTGAAAAAGATTTGCAGATATGCCTGAAACCATGAATGTGTGTTTGCAAAGCATTAATATCCAGCAGGAAGTATGACTACTATTGCATGCATATTACTTCATGCTGGAGACCACATAATTGCATAATATCTTCACAACGACTATGCCAATTACTGTTTATTTAAGCAATGCACTACCCCTCTCATTTGCAGATCCATTTGGAGTACTTTAAACCAGCAGACGTGGAGTTCCAGGCTCGGTTCCATCATGAAAACATTGCTGAGCTGTATGGGGCACTGCTGTGGGACCAGACTGTGCACCTCTTCATGGAGGCAGGAGAAGGAGGGTCTGTTCTGGAAAAGCTGGAAAGCTGTGGACCAATGAGAGAGTTCGAGATCATTTGGGTCACACAGCAGGTTCTGCGTGGACTGGAGTACCTTCACTCGCACAACATTATTCACCATGACATCAAACGTGAGTCCAAGTGCTGTGAGCATTTCACATGGTGTAATATCTATATCTAAAAAAATAAGGCAGGTATAATTGGTTTAGTGTGATAGGTGTCATGACTCAGGAGAACAGGGTTTGGCTGGTTGACTGTACGCTGGCTAGTGGTCAAACAGGATAAAATCCATTATGTAGGGGTGTAGTCTTCACCTAGTCCCAAAGACCGGTGGTTTAAAATTTAGAGTGGCAATAAAAGCATTGTTTTTAGGAGACTTAAATTATTTATTGTAGTATTCTATGTCAAAATACGTCTCATTAACTGGTCTTTTTGTGCTTTGTTGTTCCTCTCAACAAACCACATCTTGAAGCAAAAGTATTACCAGGTGGCAAACAAAGCATCAAAAAGGTGGTTCCTTTTTTGTTTCATGATGCGATAGGCCACTTAGTATTTCGATCCATGACGCACCTGTGAGAAAAACAACGTTACTGAATACATACTAATGCTAACCACATTCTTCAGTCCTTGTCCCTGGTCATGACGTCAATTTGTCTGCTGTCCAAAAGCATACTAAATCAAAAGCCAAATTAAAAGATCGTAATTATTTGCATGTTAAACTTGTAAGTTAAACTTGTTGGGTAGCAATATTCAAATACAATAAATTAGGGTCAAATTAGTAAAAATAATAAATAAATAAAAAGAAAATGAAATAAATGAGAATGTAAAGAAAGCATTATGTAAGCCAAAGTTTATTGTAATAACAGAGTTTAGTCAGTGATAGAATATGAGATAGCTGTGAGTTTCTAGGCATGTAAAGCTAACACTAAATTTGTAAATCTGTAAAAATCTCCTGCCCTGAGTTTTCACTTGTTGCACAGTGTCAGTGAGTTAATGAAGCTACAAACTACAGAAACAAAGAGTAACAAAATTAGAGACCTCATATAGCCAGAAAGCAAAATTATCTTTGATAAGTCCAGTTTATCTGGGGTCTTATCTATCTTGGTGTTTGTGGTTTTTATCCAGTTTATTTTAGACAGACCAAGGAACTGCAGAATGTGAAGTTACAATCTGTACTATAGATGCAGTGTGCTTTAATAAGAAGCGTGTTTGTTTGTTTGTTTATTAGGATTTTAATGTCATGTTCCACACCCCGGTTACATTCATGACGGAAACGGTAGCGACTCATTACACAAGGTTAATCAGATCACAAGGTTATATCGAACACAGTTTTGGACAATTTAGTGTCTCCAATTCACCTAACTTGCATGTCTTTGGACTATGGGAGGAAATCGGAGCACCCGAATGACACCCACGCGGACACAGGGAGAACATGCAAACTCCACACAGAAAGGACCAGGACCGCCCTACCTGGGGATCGAACCCAGGGCCTTTTAAGAAGAGGCAGGGTAAATTGCAAGTTGTGGAAACACAGACATTATGCTTGTGTTTGCAAGGGGGACATTTACTGCACCAATTCCATTCATTCTGAGCTGTTCTATTTATGTACCAGGCTCCTTTTTTCTCCACTTGTCAGTTCTCTGCTATGTATTGTTAGTATATTTTGATTTGAACTATGGCTCTGAGATATTTTGGATCCATTTGACATCCTAACAATATCTTTCCTTAAGGTAACCTTAAAACCTTCAATAACATATATATTCTTGTGACTTTATAAAATCCTATAACTAAAGAAATTTCTCAAAATGATTTACATTCACTGAAAGGAAAATGACTGAATTCCATAGATTTTTCACATTGTAATTCAGCATAATTTACTTGCTAAGAATGTTACATGCATCAGCAAAATTTCCCCTTAAGCTTTGCAGAAAAAAGTCTGCTTTGTTCTGTTACCAATTAAGGAACTATAATACAAGGTAGAGTTTATGGTAGGAGGTGCAGTCATGAATTACTCCTTGTACAAATACAACCTTTGTTACTCAACATACAGTACATGCAATTTGTGCATTTACGCACAGAAGTCTTAAACCACAGACTGTTCCTAGATCAGATATGAACACCCTGGAAACCTGGTAAATCTGTCTTCAGGTAAATAAGATTGCATCTGTGTCTGGTAAAGGCTGGTCAGCACACTGGCAGGAAATAAAATCTAGGTCGTTAGGAGGAAGCTGCAAGGTATTTTTTCCTGGCTCTTGTTTTGTTGGTGCTTTGCTTTTTAAAAGGTCTAAAAGCGAAGCCTTAATTGCTCATAGTGAAGTGAAAGGCTACGACCAACATTTTTTTTTCTCTTTAGGTCAGGCTAAAAGCCAATCAGAACTGAGAACTGAAACTTAACCTTTAAACAGCTGGAAATTCCAGACACAAACATTCAAAGAAAAGAGAAACAATAAAGAGAGATAGATTAAAAGAGTACCAGAGTGCTCATATTTTGCCTGTATTGTTGGACTTAAGTCTGGTGAATGTGTTTCCCAGATTAAATTTGTTATATGCTTGACATTCTACACTGCCTAAATCTCATACTACCTATTTATCTTCCTCTTTCATATTTCTTTTTTTCTATACAGCCAGTAACATTGTGCTGATGTCTGCTAAAGCTGTTATGGTGGACTTTGGTCTAACAGTGCAGATGACGGAGGATGTGTACATTCCAAGAGACCTTAGAGGAACTGAGGTACATTTGTGGTTGATGTTGAGTAATTAAAATCACATTACATTCATAATCCATCAGATTTTCTTACAACAGAGAATAAAACGTTTTGAAATACCTATGACCAGTAGTTTTGGTATTCTATTTGTAGTTTGCAGTATGTGATTTGGGACACCAACTTAGACAGACGTGTTTAAATACGTTACTGTATTCTCAGTGATTCTTTTAATACCAGCCAACTATGAAAAAATGTCATAAGTATTATTTCTATGTAGCAATACAGCAAACTGGCCAGCACACTAGTGACTAATTTGTCTAGCATGCATTACTCACACTAAGAAAAGAGTGAGGTCAAATTAAGGACAATTTAGAGCAGCTAATTTACCTTTTGTACCTGGAAAAAGCCTACGTGCTTACAGGGAGAATACGCAAAACTACCCAGAGACAGTGACCAACGATCAAGCCGAGATCCTCAGGAGTCATAATGCTATGTGACACTACATGCCACTGTGCCGCCATTAACCAGCTCAAGTGTCTGCGACTTAAATGTTGAAAACACTGAGATTCATATGTAACTAGAGACTCAAACAGATCAGTTCAGTGCATTCACCAATACATTAGATCTCTCATAACCAAACCAGCTAGAAAATATTTCCCACAATTCTGTTATTGTTATGTCTGGAATACATTAGTTTATATATACAGTTGGATGCACTGTTTAGTTTTAAAGACATGTTAATGACAGACCTGAAGCTAGAGGCACTCAAACATGTCTGTGCCTGCATCCTCCAGGTTCACTCCCTGTTTACAATCATGCTAACACACAGTCAGAATGTTAGACATAGCTACTCAAATAAAATCTTCTATATATTTTTTTCTGTCTACACTATATGGCTCGATATACAGTATGTACATACGAATTGTAATTGTAATTGTAGGACAGATTTTACGAATGCCCTTTTGAATGAATTGGCACCAGTTTCCACAGATCTTGTGGAAAGCCTTTTATAGAAATGCCCATGGTTTTGCAATGGGATGTCTGGCAACCTCATGGTCAGAGGTGTCCACATACTTATAAAGTATAATAAATGTACACTATATAGCATTTATAAATAAATGTTTTTGTTGGCTCCCAAGTGGTGCAACAGAAAGATGTTTAGCATAACGGAAGAGAATCTAGCATCTGGTGTGCTAGCGTGTTTTACCGCTGCGCCACCTGAGTGGCACAGAGACATGTATTTATTTAAAAGACATTAACATTATTTCTGCAGGCTGCTACAGGTCGAACAAACACACTCTGAAAAACACTCCTGTACTTCACATGACTTTTTACTTGTATGTCTTAGTGGGAAAATCCCAGAACGACACACACACACTTAGTAGTTTGACCCTGCTTGGAAAGTCCACTGAGCAGATGATTTGGACTCTGTTGACAAATAGCCTAAAAGTCCCCATCTGCTCCACAAGTGCATCATTGGTTTGAGGGATGTTATGTTTTGAAGGCTGGGCTGGGAGTATAAAGCAGTGGTCTGTTTGGAATTGTGCTTTTCATTTGAAGCATTTATGACACACTAAATTATAAACGCTGATGTCATCCTCTGTTCTGTAGAAGAATCTGCAAAACATTCCCTTCAAACTGCATAGCGTGTCAGTAAATGAAGCTTTTTTTTTTAGCATGCAAGCTGATATTTACAGTATTATTCAAGTTGTATTTAAACTGTGATGGTGAAGTATTTTTAGGTATTTCTGTTACAGGGGGGTTATATTAGGCATATTTACAATCACAATATCATAACTGATATTCCACCACTCCACTACTAGTGGTCCTTCCCCTGGGTATGTAATGGGTCTACTGGAAATTCTCAGTGGTTTGTCTGTTTTACCAAGTATGTCAGTCAACAAAAACTGTTAAACATCCTTATCTATTGCATCCAGACTCTTAATGTAAAAAAGTCATATGAACAAAGGTTATGAGTAATAACAATGACAGATATGCAGCTATAATATTTTGTTCTTCTGTTTATTTTATTTCTCTGGTTGTTCCCCTGTGATCCACCCACCGGGGGGGCCCACCTTACTGTTTCACTACTTTACAAGATGCATTCCTGTACATGCCCCAATCATGGTGTCATTTTCTCGTTCTCTTCAGATGTACATGAGTCCAGAGCTGGTCCTGTGTCGAGGACATACCACAAAGACTGATATCTACAGTCTGGGCACTAGTATTATTCACATGCAGACTGCAAGCCCTCCATGGGTGAGGAGATACCCACGCTCATCATACCCTTCTTACCTGTACATAGTAAGTATACTACTTAAGTACACATACAAACAACATGCATACTGTACACCACATGGTCATGTTTATGGACAACTGACACAAATGTCACATTAAAAATGACAGAATTTATTTTTGAGTTGGTCCTCTCTGTTCTGCAATAACAGATCTGATTCCTCTGGAATGCTTTCTACTAGACTTTGAACAGGGCAGTGGTTTACTTACATTCTGCCACCCACAAGAGCATTAGTGAGAACATGCAGTTGTAATGAGCTATACGACCTGACTGTCTCAGTTCCAGTTTATCTCAAATTCAGAAGACAATTTCTTTATAGCCCACAATTTTACAGGAGCATTGCTATATCAAAGTAGGGCCTTCTCCAAACTATTTACACTAAGTTTGAGACAAAAAATATGTCACTAGATGAAGGACCTCAGCCCAAACCTTTAATCAAAGCATGTGTTTTTTAATTGCTTCAGAGTCCAGATGCAGTGGGTTTTACACCAACCAAGAGGATACTTAGGATTGCACATGGTTATCTTAGGTTTGGGTGTCACTTATAATAAAATAATCCATAAAGCTCTGATCAAAGATTTGCCACATAGCTGTTGATTCTAGAGGTTTGCATTTTTGTGTCATGTCATCATTCCATCATGGCTTTGTGATGGTTGGCTGCACAGATGGGACAGCTTTCTCCAATGTCCTCTGTCATATAGGACAGAAATGTATTTGCCACCTTATAACTTAAATATGTCCCACTAAAGAGCAAGGTTGTACCTACATAATGACATCCAGTTATACATAATGTAAAATGTAAGTGTCACTATAGTCCAATATTTTGTGTAAAATATACAGTGTATCACAAAAGTGAGTACACCCCTCACATTTCTGCAGATATTTAAGTATATCTTTTCATGGGACAACACTGACAAAATGACACTTTGACACAATGAAAAGTAGTCTGTGTGCAGCTTATATAACAATGTAAATGTATTCTTCCCTCAAAATAACTCAATATACAGCCATTAATGTCTAAACCACCGGCAACAAAAGTGAGTACACCCCTAAGAGACTACACCCCTAAATGTCCAAATTGAGCACTGCTTGTCATTTTCCCTCCAAAATGTCATGTGATTTGTTAGTGTTACTAGGTCTCAGGTGTGCATAGGGAGCAGGTGTGTTCAATTTAGTAGTACAGCTCTCACACTCTCTCATACTGGTCACTGAAAGTTCCAACATGGCACCTCATGGCAAAGAACTCTCTGAGGATCTTAAAAGACGAATTGTTGCGCTACATGAAGATGGCCAAGGCTACAAGAAGATTGCCAACACCCTGAAACTGAGCTGCAGCACAGTGGCCAAGATCATCCAGCGTTTTAAAAGAGCAGGGTCCACTCAGAACAGACCTCGCATTGGTCGTCCAAAGAAGCTGAGTGCACGTGCTCAGCGTCACATCCAACTGCTGTCTTTGAAAGATAGGCGCAGGAGTGCTGTCAGCATTGCTGCAGAGATTGAAAAGGTGGGGGGTCAGCCTGTCAGTGCTCAGACCATACGCCGCACACTACATCAAATTGGTCTGCATGGCTGTCACCCCAGAAGGAAGCCTCTTCTGAAGTCTCTACACAAGAAAGCCCGCAAACAGTTTGCTGAAGACATGTCAACAAAGGACATGGATTACTGGAACCATGTCCTATGGTCTGATGAGACCAAGATTAATTTGTTTGGTTCAGATGGTCTCAAGCATGTGTGGCGGCAATCAGGTGAGGAGTACAAAGATAAGTGTGTCATGCCTACAGTCAAGCATGGTGGTGGGAATGCCATGGTCTGGGGCTGCATGAGTGCAGCAGGTGTTGGGGAGTTACATTTCATTGAGGGACACATGAACTCCAATATGTACTGTGAAATACTGAGCAGAGCATGATCCCCTCCCTCCGGAAACTGGGTCGCAGGGCAGTGTTCCAGCATGATAATGACCCCAAACACACCTCTAAGACGACCACTGCTTTATTGAAGAGGCTGAGGGTAAAGGTGATGGACTGGCCAAGCATGTCTCCAGACCTAAACCCAATCGAACATCTTTGGGGCATCCTCAAGCGGAAGGTGGAGGAGTGCAAAGTCTCGAATATCCGCCAGCTCCGTGATGTCGTCATGGAGGAGTGGAAAAGCATTCCAGTGGCAACCTGTGAAGCTCTGGTAAACTCCATGCCCAGGAGAGTTAAGGCAGTTCTGGGAAATAATGGTGGCCACACAAAATATTGACACTTCAGGAACTTTCACTAAGGGGTGTACTCACTTTTGTTGCCGGTGGTTTAGACATTAATGGCTGTATATTGAGTTATTTTGAGGGAAGAATAAATTTACACTGTTATATAAGCTGCACACAGACTACTTTTCATTGTGTCAAAGTGTCATTTTGTCAGTGTTGTCCCATGAAAAGATATACTTAAATATCTGCAGAAATGTGAGGGGTGTACTCACTTTTGTGATACACTGTACATTCAAACTGTGCTTATATATTTTTGTTTCCGAATTGTGGTCAGATCTCGCCTTACATACCTCCGTCACACTATAACCACATAACACAAACCGAAATGCCACATATGAAAAGGTTCAAACTTCACTTTTACTCATAAAGCATTTTGTCAGTGCTTAAAATCAGAGTTCCTCCTTCAGTCAGTATCACTGGGTCATTGTATTTGTGCATGTGTGACTAGTTCTGCTTTCCATGACCTAAATGGTACTTTTTCCATTCAGCATCCTCTTTAATTGAAAAACATTTCCACAGAATTGGTTGTCAAAAGTTTTGTTATTTTACATTTTTTTGCCGGTATCAGTCTCACGTGAAAAGGCATAATTTTCTGTTTCTTGATTGCCAGATATTGCAATATAATCAGCTATGGAGTTAGTTATAAATATGGAATTGCCAATGAACATCATACAAGCAAGCAGTGTTATCAATATCAATGGTAGCTCAGTGATTAAGGCTAGAAATCAGAAGGTCAACTGACAGACAGCCACTTTTGAGCCCCTGAGCAAGACCCTTAACCCTCATTTACACAAATTTAATGCAGCAGCTAATCTTGTGTAAGTTGTTTTGGATAAAAATATTTGCTAAGTATGTTATATGTAAATTTAACCTTGATAATTTACAGTATTACTTACATCCTGGTCCAACTTTTCATGCACATAATTCAAATGTACAGCAGTTTATTAGATTTATTGATAATAGATCACATTGCATTGTAAAGTGGGAATTGTATTTGCAGAAAATAATACATACATATAATAGTATATAATAATGAAAAAGACATTAAGAACACACCAATATTTTTAAATATGGCAATTTACAGTGCTGTTCTTATTTATTATTTTTTTATTTATACTAAATACATACAAGTATGTAGTAATTTATTAGCAATTAGCTAGAAGCTATTAGGGGATGGCAGGATGACATTGGTTGATCCAAAGTAGCATATTGGTATAAAGATAAGGGTATCATAAATAGTAAAATCTTTGTGCTTGCAACATTTTAATGACCATGAAATCAGTCATATGTTCTTACCCACCATAATCTTCCTCTCTGTAGATCCATAAGCAGGCCCCTCCTTTGGAGGACATATCTGAGGACTGCAGTCCCGCAATGCGAGGCCTCCTGGAGCGGGCTCTGGAGAGGGTCCCATCGCGTAGGAGCTCTGCCACAGAGCTTCTGAACGAGGAAGCCCTTCACCCTTCACGAGAAGACCAGCCTCGCTGCTGGAGTCTGGACTCTGCTCTTGGAGAGGGAACACACCCACTTCTACGCCAACAAAGTCACATGTCAGACAGCACACAAGGTAACAATCACCCACACATGCCAACAAATCCTGACAAACATGTCATGTAAAACAATTAATTAACATGACTTGACCTTTTCTCCTGTCATTTCAGACTCCTCTTCACTGTATACTGAAGACTCCGGGCCTTGCAAGAGGAAAGGTTCCCTCTACGTGGATCTTGGAGCTCTAGCTGGCTACTATAACTTTGTCAGGGGGCCACCGACAACCGAATATGGTTAAAGCAAAGCCAAATAAGGAACCAGATGTTTATCTATGTGCACACTTACATTTTTAGGCCTCGTGGGACGTTTGAGGAAGCAAAGTCCTGAGGATGCATGTGATGTGCATGTGATTTGCATGTGATGTGGACTCTTATGAAAACAGGGCACCTACATTAAGTGCTTTATTTCATCACCACTGACAGTCCAGTCATTTGTCAAGTGGCATGGAGGGATTGAAAAGCCTTATTTGGTTGCTAACAGGCTGGAGTTCACATGTCTATTTTTGAAAGTCAGATATAGAAAGGAGATGAATTAGCCCAGCATGAGGAGACTTTAAACTGTACATTAAGGTATCATAAGAAATATTTTAAGTTAGGTACAGTTAAATGGCTGAAAAGGATGTAAAGCAATATAAAGCAGAAAACATTTTGCATATAACAGTACTGTGTTAAAAATGTACTAATTTTTACACTGCAACCACAAGAAAAGGCCTTTTTGTGGGCAAATAAAAGAGAAAATGTTAATGGTTCTCCAAAGAACCGTTTCATATAAAAACTAGAGTTTCCATCAGCAGTGGTTAGCAGCATTAATAGGAAATGCAGTGACTGCATAGTAAGATACGTACTTGTAGACTGCCTTTGTGCCAGTAAAAGATAAACAAAGCAGTGCTCATATATGTACTCATGTAGACGTGTACAAAATAGTTTATGATGCTACATAATGTAATGCAAAGATAGACATTTGTTTATTGCTAGATCATAGCACAGACTTAGATCAGTATGTTAGTGGTTTATCTAATTAAATCCTGATTTATTACCCACATACAGGAAGAATAGTGACTTATTGTCTCTGGAAAATGTATAGGAACTCACTTCTGTTTTTTCTTTTGTAAGTGTGGCCAAGTAAAAAAGACATTTGTATGTAAATGATGCTCCATACAGAAGGTTTATCTGTGAAACCACAGCATATAACCAACAAGAGCATCAGTGGAGTTATAAAATCCATTGGTTTTATTAAAGATGATTAAGAAATTATAGACTATACATATATAGATCATACACTAGAAAACAAGCAGGTAGTTTTAAAAATGTAAAAAATGTAAGAAATACTTAAGTGTTAACAAAAGCTTAGCTTTAATATGGTTCAGGTTGTAAATTGGGTTTTAATCTGTGGCACATGGGTCACTTTCTGTCTGCAGCACATGCGGGTGCAGACTGCTTTTTTTATGTATTACTGTACAGTAATGCATGCTTTTTTTATCAACTGGTAACATGTAGCTGTAACAATGCTGACCCATCAGTTCAGTTTATATTCTCAGCATGTAAAAACATTAATAAATTTTTAACTGTGTTTCTGGAAAATGCAGCTTAATTTATTATAGTGGCGCCATATTCTTATACTTTATTTGACTTTATTCTTATGTCTTACAGTGTGTAATCATGCATTTTAAAAAGAAATAGAAAAAGAACTGTGCTAATATCTATATTTAACCATTTTTACAGTTTTACAAAAGTAGCTGTACTGTATACTATAATATAATGCACAGTAGAGGCATAGACTTTAATATGTTTACATTAAAGATTAAGAAGTGAACTTAAATGAAAATCTTGCATTAATAACATATATATACCTGTATTTTTTATGTCTAAAAATGTAGGGTTGCAGCTTTGTATTCAGCTTCAACTTTTTGTCTAACCATGGCTGTGGTTTCACCTATAATGTGAAGTTTACGTGTCTTAAAAATATGATTATAAAATGTTAGCTTTGGAACAATTACTTGCTTAACTAAGTGATGGGTATTTGTAAACATTTAATATGTGTTTTTGGTACTGTTGTTTTTTTCAGATGTGGAAAATGCAACTTTGTTCCTGTGGAATGTTTATTTCTTAAGTAGTTGCAGTGCAATAGATTACATTAAATCATGTACTTAGGATTAAACCATACATCACAGCTGTAGTGGTATGTACACAATCCTGACTGTTCTGTCTGAAACGACGTTTCGGTTAACCAGCTATGCAAATGATTGTTCAGTTTATTTTCTATTACTTCAAATAAAATGAAATATATTTCTGGAAGTGCACTGTCATGTATCATTATTTTTCAATGTGTAAACAGTTATGTGGTTATTGTGTACACCATGGCCAAGACTAATTTTAATGGAAGAGTACAGATTGTGTGTAAGAAAAGAGAAAGCCTGGCCTGCAGTGGACATTTTAAAGGTGTTTTCACAAAGTTGAATATCTTAATTCATTTATATACAATATGTGAAATACCTGAGTCCAGTAATTAAGAGGGATGTCCACAGACGTTTGTCTACAGACGTAGAATATACACCGATCAGCCATAACATTAAAACCACCTCCTTGTTTCTACACACACTCCATTTTATCGGCTTCTCTTACCATATAGAAGCACTTTGTAGTTCTACAGTTACTGACTGTAGTGATGGAGTTTTAAACACCTCACTGTCATTGCTGGACTGAGAATAGTCCACCAACCAAAAATATCCAGCCAACAGCGCCCCATGGGCAGCGTCCTGTGACCACAGATGAAGCTATAGAAGATGACCAACTCAAACAGCAGCAACAGATGAGCGATCATCTCTGACTTTACATCTACAAGGTGAACCAACTAGGTAGGAGTGTCTAATAGAGTGGACAAGGTATTTAAAAACTCCAGCAGCGCTGCTGTGTCTGATCCACTCATACCAGCACAACACACACTAACACACCACCACCATGTCATTGTAACTGTAATGCTGAGACTGACCCACCACACAAATAATACCTGCTCTGTAGTGGTCCTTGGAGTGTGCTGATAAAATGGACAGTGAGTGTAGAAACAAGGAGGTGGTTTTAATGTTATGGCTGATCGGTTTATACACTTACATATCACTTTTACACCTACACTCACAATTACACCTACCATACAGGTGGACTTTGTGGTTATAGCCCATTCTCTGTTACCCATTGAACACTGTTTTATTATTCTTTGGGGTTGTTTGGCAAGCCACAGAAAATGTACCTTGGGAGGAAGAATAAATTGCACTGACAGCAAAAGGCTGAAAAAGGTCTGAGTTCCACAACAGTACAATAGTCCACATTACCATAACTACAAAAACATCAACTACTTTAAAACACACAAACCTAATCTCTGGAATGGTCCTCACAGTCCTAGATTTTAAATAATCAACAGGTGACAATGCTACCCACTGAGCCACTGTGGTGCCTCAAATGACCACTTTTGCACAATTAAAAACAAACATACATATACTTATTCACTTATCTTATTAGCAGTTAATAAAGCATCCTACCTGATAATGATCTGTAAACTAAAGTACATACAGTGCCTTGCAAAAGTATTCGGCCCCCTTGAACTTTTCAACCTTTTGCCACATTTCAGGCTTCAAACATAACGATATGAAATTGTAATTTTTTGTGAAGAATCAACAACAAGTGGGACACAATCGTGAAGTGGAACGAAATTTATTGGATATTTTAAACTTTTTTTAGAAATAAAAAACTGAAAAGTGGGGCGTGCAATATTATTCGGCCCCCTTGCGTTAATACTTTGTAGCGCCACCTTTTGCTGCGATTACAGCTGCAAGTCGCTTGGGGTATGTCTCTATCAGTTTTGCACATCGAGAGACAGAAATTTTTGCCCATTCTTCCTTGCAAAACAGCTCGAGCTCAGTGAGGTTGGATGGAGAGCGTTTGTGAACAGCAGTTTTCAGCTCTTTCCACAGATTCTCGATGGGATTCAGGTCTGGACTTTGACTTGGCCATTCTAACACCTGGATACGTTTATTTGTGAACCATTCCATTGTAGATTTTGCTTTATGTTTTGGTTCATTGTCTTGTTGGAAGATAAATCTCCGTCCCAGTCTCAGGTCTTTTGCAGACTGCAACAGGTTTTCTTCCAGAATGGTCCTGTATTTGGCTCCATCCATCTTCCCATCAATTTTAACCATCTTCCCTGTCCCTGCTGAAGAAAAGCAGGCCCATACCATGATGCTGCCACCACCATGTTTGACAGTGGGGATGGTGTGTTCAGGGTGATGAGCTGTGTTGCTTTTACGCCAAACATAATGTTTTGCATTGTGGCCAAAAAGTTCGATTTTGGTTTCATCTGACCAGAGCACCTTCTTCCACATGTTTGGTGTGCCTCCCAGGTGACTTTTTATGGATATCTTTGAGAAATGGCTTTCTTCTTGCCATTCTTCCATAAAGGCCAGATTTGTGCAGTGTACGACTGATTGTGTCCTATGGACAGAGTCTCCCACCTCAGCTGTAGATCTCTGCAGTTCATTCAGAGTGATTATGGGCCTCTTGGCTGCATCTCTGATCAGTCTTCTCCTTGTTTGAGCTGAAAGTTTAGAGGGACGGCCGGGTGTTGGTAGATTTGCAGTGGTCTGATACTGCTTCCATTTCAATATGATCGCTTGCACAGTGCTCCTTGAGATGTTTAAAGCTTGGGAAATCTTTTTGTATCCAAATCCGGCTTTAAACTTCTCCACAACAGTATCTCGGACCTGCCTGGTGTGTTCCTTGGTCTTCATGATGCTCTCTGCGCTTTAAACAGAACTCTGAGACTATCACAGAGCAGGTGCATTTATACGGAGACTTGATTACACACAGGTGGATTCTATTTATCACCATCAGTCATTTAGGTCAACATTGGATCATTCAGAGATCCTCACTGAACTTCTGGAGTGAGTTTGCTGCACTGAAAGTAAAGGGGCCGAATAATATTGCACGCCCCACTTTTTAGTTTTTTATTTCTAAAAAAAAGTTTAAAATATCCAATAAATTTCGTTCCACTTCACGATTGTGTCCCACTTGTTGTTGATTCTTCACAAAAAATTACAATTTCATATCGTTATGTTTGAAGCCTGAAATGTGGCAAAAGGTTGAAAAGTTCAAGGGGGCCGAATACTTTTGCAAGGCATTGTAGTGTGTTTCAAGGTATTGATGCCATATACAACTCAACATAAAGTTTACTGCAGTTGCATGCAATGTGAAACCAGCCAAAATGGATGTTTATGTTGTTTTCAAACAGTTCTGTGCATTGCTGTGCAAGTGTGAAGTGTTTATGTTAAATTCTATAATTTTTTTTAACATTGCACTAAAACTACTATTTAATATTGTTATGTAAATGTATTTACCCACTAATTATTAGACCACTTTACAGTTGTTTATTAGGATTTTAACGTCATGTTTTTACACTTTAACTACTGTTTCTGTCATGAATGTAACTACTTGTTACACAAGATTCACAAGTTTAATGTCAAACACAGTCATGGACAATTTAGTATCTCTAATTCACCTCACTTGCATGTCTTTGGACTGTGGGAGGAAACCGGAGCTCCCAGAGGAAACCCAAGCAGACACAGGAAGAACATGCAAACTCCACACAGAAAGGACCCGGACTGCCCCACCTGGGAATCGAACCCAAGACCTTTTTGCTGTGAGGTGACAGTGCTACCCATTGAGCCACTGTGCCACCCCCACTTTACAATTTATACCTACTTCACAATGTATTCCAAATTGCATCCTTATACACCAATTAGCCATAACATTAAAACCACCTTCTTGTTTTTACACTCACTGTCCATTTTATCAGCTTCACTTACCATATAGAAGCACTTTGTAGTTCTACAATTACTGACTGTAGTCCATCTGTTTCTCTGCATGCTTTGTTAGCCCCTTTCATGCTGTTCTTCAATGGTCAGAACTCTCCCAGGACCACTACAGAGTAGGTATTATTTCGATGGTGGGTCATTCTCAGCACTGCAGTGACACTGACATGGTGGTGGTGTGTTAGTGTGTGTTGTGCTGGTTTGAGTGAATCAGACACATCAATGCTGATGGAGTTTTTAAACACCTCACTGTCACTGCTGAACTGAGAATAGTCCACCAACCAAAAATATCCAGCCAACAGCGCCCCATTGGCAGCGTCTTGTGACCACTGATGAAGGTCTAGAAGATGACCAACTCAAACAGCAGCAATAGATGAACGATCGTCTCTGACTTTACATCTACAAGGTGGACCAACTAGGATGGAGTGTCTAATAGAGTGGACAGTAAGTGGACACGGTATTTAAAAAATCCAGCAGTGCTGCTGTGTCTGATCCACTCATACCAGCACAACACACACTAACACACCACCACCATGTCAGTGTCACTGCAATGCTGAGATTCATCCACCACCTAAATAATACCTGCTCTGTGGTGATCCTGTGTGGGTCCTGACCATTGAAGTACAGGGTGAAAGCAGGCTGAAAAGATATGTAGAGAAACAGATGGACTAGTCAGTAATTGTAGAACTACAAAGTGCTTCTATATGGTAAGTGGAGCTGATAAAATGGACAGTGAGTGTAGAAACAAGGAGGTGGTTTTAATGTTATGGCTGATCAGTGCATGTACCCATAGGCCCTGTTGTAGTTATTATGCAGGTACTTGTTTGTGTACTGTGAATCTTTATAGTGTGTACTATTAATTTTGATCTATGCAACTAGCTACTGAGGCCTATTTCCTTTGAGATTAATAAAGTCTGTCTAAAATCTCACTCTTGTGCACCTGTGACAGACAGATGACAGGTGGAGATATGGTTGATAACCCACATTAACAAAACAACTTTTTTTCTTTTTTATAAAATGTAAAAATATGCAAATTTAATAAGTTAAAGACAAACCAAACTTATACCCCTTAGTAAAAGTCTTACTTACACCTTAATTTACATTTTCAGAAGTACCTTGAATGTTTGTGAGAAAGTGCGACCAAGAGAGAGCTGCGTATTTAGTAGACTAGAGCGTAAAGGGAAGTGGGTTCCCCTATCGTCTTCCGCTGGCGTCATGGTAACTGTAAAAGGACGTGAGCCTGGTAAGGTATTCCCTGACCTCACTACTTCTTCATTTAAAGATAAACCAATTTAATTATGTGTCACTTCTGACATTTAACATCTGTCAGGTTTGGCATATAAACAAATTAGGTCAACACTTAAAGATTTAGGGATTTCCAGAGGATTGTTAATTTAATATCTTTGATGTAATAAGAAGAGGTTATGGTTTTACCATGATGAAAAATAGGTATAGTTAGTCACAACTTGACATAAGGTAAAAGTCATAGTTCTCGTGTAACTGTTCTGTCTCCCTTAACCTTTATAAACTTTATCCACATATTCTGAAGTTTAGTGGAATCAAGCACACAGTGTTTTTATAATTTATTATACCAAGGGGCCTTGGCAGTCAGTTCCACTTACAATAAAACCTGTCTGCAAAACAGTGCGGTCTAGTTACAAAAAACTGTCCTACAATTTAAGAATGTTTCTCAACAAGATTGCAAGGAATTTCATTATTTCGCCTGTACTCTACTATTCAAACAGTCATTATAAAAGCCAGTGACCTTTGAGTGCATTAGATGGCACTGCATTCATAATTAACAGGCTGCTGTAGGCTAATTATGGGGTTGGGAATACGCCCAGAAATACTTGTCATTAAACTGTTTGTTAAAACGAGTTTAGGTTCTAGTCCACAAAGTGGATGCTATGAATCAGGTATAGTTTCTGTGCACACCTGATTAAGCTGTGAAAAAGTATTTGGCCCCAATCTATTTATTCTATTTTTGCTAACTTTGTCACATTTAAACATTTCGTTTCTTACCAAATTTTAATATAAGATAAAGACAACATGAGAAAACACAAAATGCAGCTTTTAAATGATCGTGCTATTCATTTAGAATAAAGATTTACACCCGTTTGAAAAAGTAATTGTCCTTCTGGTTGTACCACCCTTCGCAGTAACAACTGCAATCAAACGTTTGAGATAGCATACAATCTTTTACACTGCTGTGGAGGAACTTTGACCAGCTCTTTGCAGATTTGTTTTAATTGGGCTACATCTGAGTTTTTGACCATGAACTGCCCATTTAAGGTCCAAAACACACTACCACCACTATGTTGATGCTCTTATGCTAAAATGTGGTTCTTACTAAAGCAAGTGAGACCTGCAGTTCTTTAAATGTTTGTCTGGGTTCTTTTGTGACTTCCTGGATTTGCTTTTTTTTGGGTTGCTTGGGTTATCTTTTCTAATATTTTGGGGTCTTCCTTTCCTTGGAAGTCTCTTCCTTTATTGGGTTCTTCCTTGCCTTCGCGACGACCTTCCTGTCTGGATGCCCAATTTAGCTAGATGACCAACTCTAGAAAAGTTCAGGGTTGTGGTAAACTGCTAATTTTCATTTATTGAGGCCCCTGTGGAAGGGGTCTGAATACTTTCTTAATCCACATATGGCAACCAACCAGTGCATTACTATGTAGTTTTCCTGTTTGAATAAGTTCTTCCAAACAATTATGAAAACTGAGGCAGAAAGTTCAGCATCACACCCGTTTTTGGAACCTGGTACCCTGGTGTTTCTGTGCCTGCATGCTTAGTGTGTTAAAATCTACAGCACTAATAAGTGTAAGATCAGTGGCTCTTATTTTAAATAACAGTTAGCAGCTGACTGAACAATGACTTCTTGTTTTCATCAATCGTTTACATTGATGTGTTTTTATGGTTAAATGTGTGACAGTAAAAGTGGACTGGTATCGCCAAATGATTTATACACTGCCTGGCCAAAAAAAAAAGGTCACCACCTAGATTTAAGTAAGCAAATAGGTAAGAGCCTCCCATTGGATAATTACTGCATGGCTGATTATGTTTCAGCTGGCAACAAGTTATTTAACCCTAAATTATGCAGTGAGTAGCTTCTTATTTGTTAAACAACCATGTCGAAAGACACATCCTGTGGTCGTGGAAAAGACGTTAATCTGTTTCAGAAGGGTCAAATTATTGGCATGCATCAAGCAGAGAAAACATCTAAGGAGATTGCTGAAACTACTAAAATCAGGTTAAGAACTGTCCAACGCATTATTTAAAAGTGGAAGGACAGTGGGGAAACATCATCTTCGAGGAAGGAATGTGGTCGGAAAAAGATCTTGAATGATCGTGATCGGCGATCACTTAAACGTTTGGTGAAATCAAATGGTAGAAAAACTACAGTAGAACTCAGGGATATGTTTAATAGTGAAAGTAAGAGCATTTCCACACTCACAATGCGATGGGAACTCAAGGGATTGGGACTAAACAGCTGTGTAGCCTTAAGACAACCACTTGTCAGTGAGGCTTACTGGCAAAAACGGCTTCAATTTGCTAGGGAGCATAAAGATTGGACTCTGGAGCAATGGAAGAAGGTCAAGTGGTCTGATGAGTCCAGATTTACCCTGTTCCAGACTGATGGGCGCATCAGGGTAAGAAGAGAGGCGGCTGAAGTGATGCACCCATCATGCCTAGTGCCTACCGTACAAGCCTGTGGGGGCAGTGCTATGATCTGGGGTTGCTGCAGTTGGTCAGGTCTAGGTTCAGCAACGTTATGTGCCCAAAGAATGAGGTCAGCTGACTACCTGAATATACTGAACGACCAGGTTATTCCATCAATGGATTTTTTTCTTCCCTGATGGCACGGGCGTATTCCAAGATGACAATGCCAGGATTCATCGGGCTCAAATTGTGAAAGAGTGGTTCAGGGAGCATGAGACATCATTTTCACACATGGATTGGCCACCACAGAGTCCAGACCTGAACCCCATTGAGAATCTTTGGGATGTGCTGGAGAAGACTTTGCCCAGTGGTCCAAATCTCCCATCATCAATACAAGATCTTGGGGAAAAATTAATGCAACTCTGGACAGAAGCTTGTGGAAACGATGCCACAGTGAATGCGTGCCGTAATCAAAGCTAAAGGCAATCCAACCAAATATTAGAGTGTGTGACCTTTTTTTGGCCAGGCAGTGTATGTGTACGGTGTACTGAAGAAAAGCTTTAAAAAATATTTATTTTAAATATATCCAGCAGAGGGCAGTGTGAGACAGTTTATCAAAAAGCCAGGTTCTAATCGGAGTACTAGAGACCACAAAATACTGTAGCTCTTCATTAACTAACTCATCTCTTGATGAGGTGCAAGGCAGAAGTACACCCTAGCACAAATCTATCACAGACACACCTATTCATTTATAACAAAGTGCAATTTAAATGACACTTTCTGCAAGTTCTGGTTGGTGGTAGGTCAATGAATTAAAAAAAAAAAAGGAACACACACACACACACACACACACACACACACACACACACACACACACACACACACACACACACACATATATACAGGGGTTGGACAAAATAACTGAAACACCTGTCATTTTAGTGTGGGAGGTTTAATGGCTAAATTAGACCAGTCTGGTGGCCAATCTTCATTAATTGCACATTGCACCAGTAAGAGCAGAGTGTGAAGGTTCAATTAGCAGGGTAAGAGCACAGTTTTGCTCAAAATATTGCAATGCACACAACATTATGGGTGACATACCAGAGTTCAAAAGAGGACAAATTGTTGGTGCACGTCTTGCTGGCGCATCTGTGACCAAGACAGCAAGTCTTTGTGATGTATCAAGAGCCACGGTATCCAGGGTAATGTCAGCATACCACCAAGAAGGACAAACCACATCCAACAGGATTAACTGTGGACGCAAGAGGAAGCTGTCTGAAAGGGATGTTCGGGTGCTAACCCGGATTGTATCCAAAAAACATAAAACCACGGCTACCCAAATCACGGCAGAATTAAATGTGCACCTCAACTCTCCTGTTTCCACCAGAACTGTCCGTCGGGAGCTCCACAGGGTCAATATACACGGCCGGGCTGCTATAGCCAAACCTTTGGTCACTCGTGCCAATGCCAAACGTCGGTTTCAATGGTGCAAGGAGCGCAAATCTTGGGCTGTGGACAATGTGAAACATGTATTGTTCTCTGATGAGTCCACCTTTACTGTTTTCCCCACATCCGGGAGAGTTACGGTGTGGAGAAGCCCCAAAGAAGCATACCACCCAGACTGTTGCATGCCCAGAGTGAAGCATGGGGGTGGATCAGTGATGGTTTGGGCTGCCATATCATGGCATTCCCTTGGCCCAATACTTGTGCTAGATGGGCGCGTCACTGCCAAGGACTACCGAACCATTCTGGAGGACCATGTGCATCCAATGGCGGTGCCGTGTATCAGGATGACAATGCACCAATACACACAGCAAGACTGGTGAAAGATTGGTTTGATGAACATGAAAGTGAAGTTGAACATCTCCCATGGCCTGCACAGTCACCAGATCTAAATATTATTGAGCCACTTTGGGGTGTTTTGGAGAAGCGAGTCAGGAAACGTTTTCCTCCACCAGCATCACGTAGTGACCTGGCCACTATCCTGCAAGAAGAATGGCTTAAAATCCCTCTGACCACTGTGCAGGACTTGTATATGTCATTTCCAAGACGAATTGACGCTGTATTGGCCGCAAAAGGAGGCCCTACACCATACTAATAAATTATTGTGGTCTAAAACCAGGTGTTTCAGTTATTTTGTCCAACCCCTGTATATATACAGTGTATCACAAAAGTGAGTACACCCCTCACATTTCTGCAAATATTTCATTATATCTTTTCATGGGACAACACTATAGACATGAAACTTGGATATAACTTAGAGTAGTCAGTGTACAACTTGTATAGCAGTGTAGATTTACTGTCTTCTGAAAATAACTCAACACACAGCCATTAATGTCTAAATAGCTGGCAACATAAGTGAGTACACCCCATAGTGAACATGTCCAAATTGTGCCCAAATGTGTCGTTGTCCCTCCCTGGTGTCATGTGTCAAGGTCCCAGGTGTAAATGGGGAGCAGGGCTGTTAAATTTGGTGTTTTGGGTACAATTCTCTCATACTGGCCACTGGATATTCAACATGGCACCTCATGGCAAAGAACTCTCTGAGGATGTGAGAAATAGAATTGTTGCTCTCCACAAAGATGGCCTGGGCTATAAGAAGATTGCTAACACCCTGAAACTGAGCTACAGCATGGTGGCCAAGGTCATACAGCGGTTTTCCAGGACAGGTTCCACTTGGAACAGGCTTCGCCAGGGTCGACCGAAGAAGTTGAGTCCACGTGTTCGGCGTCATATCCAGAGGTTGGCTTTAAAAAATAGACACATGAGTGCTGCCAGCATTGCTGCAGAGGTTGAAGACGTGGGAGGTCAGCCTGTCAGTGCTCAGACCATACGCCGCACACTGCATCAACTCGGTCTGCATGGTCGTCATCCCAGAAGGAAGCTGACGCACAAGAAAGCCAGCAAACAGTTTGCTGAAGACAAGCAGTCCAAGAACATGGATTACTGGAATGCCCTGTGGTCTGACGAGACCAAGATAAACTTGTTTGACTCAGATGGTGTCCAGCATGTGTGGCGGCGCCCTGGTGAGAAGTACCAAGACAACTGTATCTTGCCTACAGTCAAGCATGGTGGTGGTAGCATCATGGTCTTGGGCTGCATGAGTGTTGCTGGCACTGGGGAGCTGCGGTTCATTGAGGGAAACATGAATTCCAACATGTACTGTGACATTCTAAAACAGAGCATGATCCCCTCCCTTCGAAAACTGGGCCTCATTGCAGTTTTTCAACAGGATAACGACCCCAAACACAACCTCCAAGATGACAACTGCCTTGCTGAGGAAGCTGAAGGTAAAGGTGATGGACTAAACCCAATTGAGCACCTGTGGCGCATCCTCAAGTGGAAGGTGGAGGAGTTCAAGGTGTCTAACATCCACCAGCTCCGTGATGTCATCATGGAGGAGTGGAAGAGGATTCCAGTAGCAACCTGTGCAGCTCTGGTGAATTCCATGCCCAGGAGGGTTAAGGCAGTGCTGGATAATAATGGTGGTCACACAAAATATTGACACTTTGGGCACAATTTGGACATGTTCACTGTGGGGTGTACTCACTTATGTTGCCAGCCATTTAGACATTAATGGCTGTGTGTTGAGTTATTTTCAGAAGACATTAAATCTACACTGCTATACAAGCTGTACACTAACTACTCTAAGTTATATCCAAGTTTTATTTCTATAGTGTTGTCCCATGAAAAGATATAATGAAATATTTGCAGAAATGTGAGGGGTGTACTCACTTTTGTGATACACTGTATATATATATAAAATATTGCTGATCTCAAAACCTACAGATGCATAAAACCAATCATGGAACATGGCTTGGTTTTTGTCCAGATAATGCAATGTAAATGATGTGTGCCTTTCCAAACCATGTCTAATCAATTAAAATTGCATTAGTTTGGTAAACCCATCTGAGTTTCAGACACATCTCTAAAATAATTAAACAGAATGCACATGACTACAATTTGGCATGCCACAGCAAATGCTCTGAATACTTTTGTGTATAAGAGATTTAGATTTTGATAAGAGATTTTTGATTTTTAGATAAAATCTTGAAAGAATTCACCTCAGCATTAAGGGTAACAGAGTAAATATATCAAATCTACATCAAAGTGTGCAAAAAGTCAGGGGGTCTGAATGCTTTCTGAATCTATGGTATGTTGCACATTTGTTTGTTTATTAGGATTTTAACATCATGTTTTACACTGGTTACATTCATGACATGAACGGTAGTTACTTATTACACAAGGTTCATCAGTTCACAAGGTTATATCGAACACAGTCATGGACAATTTTGTATTTCCAATTAACCTCACTTGCATGTCTTTGGACTGTGGGAGGAAACCGGAGCACCCGGAGGAAACCCACGAGAACACAGGGAGAACATGTTGCACATTTGTAAAGGTATAATTAATGTTAAGAAAAACAAACATATTACCCTTACTAACCAGTACCCGTACTAACCAATCTCTTATTTTCTCAATTGGGCATTGAGAAGCACTGATCTTAAACTCTGGACTATTCACCCACACAGTTTTTCGCTAAGTGGCAAACTTGACCCGTTGCTGATTGGTAAAATATTGAATAACATAAAAATTACAAAAATATTTAGTCATGTACAATCATTATATCATCCCAAATTTTTTGCCAATGAAGTTGTATAGTATGCCTGAGAAAAACTATTTACAAATATCTATCTGCATTTTGCCTACTGTTCCAACTAGCATGGTGTTGGTAGTATTATGCTCCAGGGCAGTTTTGCTGCCAATAAAATTGGTGACCAGATGAAGAATGAAAATTACTCTAAAATGATGCACTTTTAAACTCATTTGAATTTGCCAGCAAAGCAATGACCAAACCCACCTGTCAAAATTGCTGAAAATGATGTTGCCTTGCCAAAATTTTGACCTTAGCCTTAATAAGTGGACACAATTAAAAAAAGAAATGCATGTTTCAAGTAAACACACTAAACATGTCTTTCAGTTTCTGTAGCTTCATTCTTTCTGCCATTATTTACTGTCAGCTAAGACAAAGCAGCATTCAGCAGTGTCTCATGCATATTATACAGTCGACAAAGCGATATTTTATTTATTCCGCAGTGTTATCTGGATGCTAATCTGCCTCACTTGTTTTTTTCCTCTCTTGATATTTTGCTTCGCACAGAATTTCGTTAGAAGCTGCCAGACAGATAGCCTGTAGCGTGGCACCACTGACGTTAGTGTAGACTCCTACATACAATAGAGCTTTTTAAATATGTAGTTAACCAGAGACATACAGGCTCTCAATCTCTCTATCTCCAGACTGTACAAACAAGAGAGCCACCAGGAGAGTCCTAAGTCATACATTTCTGTTCTTAAAAAAAATTACGAACGAGCATAACTGTTAGGCCTATCTGTTAGTTATAATTAAGCATGAAGAGGTCCACAATATGTGAACAAACTACACTATATTGCCAAAAGTATTCACTCACCCATCTAAATCATTGAATTCAGGTGTTCCAATCACTTCCATGGCCACAAGTGTTGGCCACCAAGCACCTAGGCATGCAGACTGCTTCTACAAACATGTGACAGGATGCCACCTGTGCAACAAGTCCAGTCGTGAAATTTCCTCACTACTAAATATTCCACAGTAAACTGTCAGTGGTATTATAACAAAGTGGAAGCGATTGGGAATGACAGCAACTCAGGCACGAAGTGGTAGGAAACGTAAAATGACAGAGCGGGGTCAATGGATGCTGAGGCGCATAGTGCACAGAGGTCGCCAACTTCCTGCAGAGTCAGTTGCTACAGACCTCCAAACTTCATGTGGTCTTCAGATTAGCTCAAGAACAGTGCGTAGAGAGCTTCATGGAATGGGTTTCCATGGCCGAGCAGCTGCATCCAAGCCTTACATCACCAAGCGCAATGCAAAGTGTCGGATGCAGTGGTGTAAAGCACGCCGCCACTGGACTCTAGAGCAGTGGAGACGTGTTCTCTGGAGTGACGAATCATGCTTCTCCGCCTGGCAATCTGATGGACGAGTCTGGGTGAGGAATTAAGAATGTGATGACACTCAAGTTCATATGCGTGTGAAGGCAGACGAGCGAATACTTTTGGCAATATAGTGTACCTTTCTTAACATTTTCTGATTTATTTTTGCCACTAGACAAGGTTATTGGTCTTGACTTTAAACATGCTTCTTTTATTTTAGGAGTGACCCTGTCATTTTCAAAATGCCATTTTTCATTTAATTTGTGAGTAACGCTCCAGGCTGCCTGTATTTAAGACATATTTGGGGAGATGTATTCTGGACCAGTACATGTTCTGAATTCGTAAATCAAGCTACAATTAATGAATGCCCTCACTAAACTGCGTTGGACCAGTTCTTTGTGTCACTGTACACGTTATATTGAATAGGAGCCATATATTCCTCCAGGGCATCATTCTGCATTTAGATCTTTGTCCAGGCATGAGCTGTACCAGCCAGTTGACACTGCCAAGCTTAGGAGAGGGTTACGGCTTTATGTGTGTCACATCCTGACTCACTGAGCTAACACATGGTAAAGGCAAATTCAACATTTAAATAATGCCAGCATACTGGTTATACCGTCAACACATGCAAATCCACTTTTATACACACAGACGTGCACACTTCTGACCACTTTCATCTCTTTCCAAACTCATGCTCACAAAAGGTCATTTGTTAAAGAAAAACATTACAAGGGTGAAGATTATACAAATTTAAATCTCTGCCGTTGCTTTGGCTGTATTATATTGAAAATTAAACGTTTTGCCTAAATCAAAAATAATTAGTTTTTTTTTTTTACTGAGATAGAAAAGTATCCAGGCATTAACACTCTTTGGGTGTCTGTGAAGAGTTTCATTTACACCCACATAAACAAAAAAGCCTTTTAAGTCTTATCCACTTATACCAGCACAACACACACTAACACACCACCACCATGTCAGTGTCACTGCAGTGCTGAGAATGACCCACCACCCAAATATTACCTACTCTGTAGTGGTCCTGAGAGAGTCCTGACCATTGAAGAACAGCATGAAAGGGGGCTAACAAAGCATGCAGAGAAACAGATGGACTAGAGTCATAACATTATGACCTAGTATGTACTAGTATTGTGTTGGTCCCCCTTTTGCTGCCAAAACAGCCCTGACCCATCAAGGCATAGACTCCACTAGACCCCTGAAGGTGTGCTGTGGTATCAGCAGTTGTGAGGTTGGGCCTCCATGGATTGGACTTGTTTGTCCAGCACATCCTACAGATGCTCGACTGGATTGAGATCTGGGGAATTTGAAGGCCAAGTCAACACCTCAAACTGGTTGTTTTGCTCCTCAAACCATTCCTGAAGCATTTTTGCTTTGTGGCAGGGTGCATTATCCTGCTGAAAGAGGCCACAGCCATCAGGGAATACTGTTACCATGAAAGGGTGTACATGGTCTGCAACAATGCTTAGGTAGGTAGTACATGTCAAAGTAACATCCACATGGCTGTAAGTCTCTTTGGATAAAAGTGTCTGCTAAATGAAATTTACATTTACAGCATTTAGCAAAGGCTTTTATCCAAAGAGACTTACAGTTGTGACAGTATACAATATAAGCAATTAAGGGCTAAGTGCCTTGCTCAAGGGCTCAACAGTGGCAACCTGGCAGTGGTGGGGTTTGAACCGGCAACCTTCTGATTACTGATCCAGTACCTTAACCACTAGGCTACAACTGCCCTTTAAAATGTATTTAATGAATATTGGTACATCTATTGTAGACCCCTTTACTCTGCGTTTACCTGGCTGTGCACTGTAAGTTTAACACAGCACAGAGTCGGGTTCCGGTGGTCTTTAGAAACACGAGTTCACAGTTTGCTGCTGACTTATACATACATGTATTAACTTAAGATTTCCTGACATTACAGGATAGCAGTCCTTCCTCTGACATTCTTAACAACTTCAGAAACCCTAAGAAACAGGATATTCTAAACATGTGGTCCACCATAAACTCTCATTCATACATGAATACACATACTGTACACATACAGTTCAGCACTGAGCCTTACAAAGGTCTCTTTCAGTGACAGGCCGGAGTCGGAGTCTGATAGTTAATAATTGCGGTATTTTAATGCAGTGTGCGCTGATGCTGCAGAAGGCTAATGATGGGACTAAACTCTACCTGCTGAATTCCACAGCTATCAGGTTACAAAGAGCTGCCCCGAGCCATGTTTATATTAATTTATGTGGGGTTTCTACCAGCAGTAGTAACATCTCAGCCTGGACAGCATCTGATCTGACTGGACATGTGAATGCGAGCTACTAGACATCCAGAGTGGAGCGACTACAACTACATATACACTAACACCATATAACACATATACATTAACCACCTGGTCATACTGTATCTCACCTGCAACATACAGGTAACTGGCTACAGGGCAGTCAGAATGCAGCATGATTTAATGCCATTGCATAAGCTTTTGTGTAAGGTTTAATTTTTTAATTACATTTAATCAGTTTCTTAACCGGTTATTCAATTAGGGTTGTGGGGTGGGGGTAAGGGTGTGGTTGTGCTGGAGCCTATCCCAGCTTTTCAATAGGTGCAAGGCACACAGTAACACCCTGGACGGGGTGCCAGTCCATAGCAGGGCAGACACACACACAGGCAATTCAGTGTCTCCAATTAATATGACTGCATGTCTTTGGACTGTGGGAGGAAACCAGAGCTCCCGGAGGAAACCCACACAGACACGGGGAGAACATGCAAACTCCGCACAGAAAGGACCCGGACCACCCCGCCTGGGGATCGAACCCAGGACCTTCTTGCTATGAGGAGGCAGTGCTACCGACCAAGCCAACGTGCCGCCCAAATTACATTTAATTTATTCTAATTTTATAGATTTTTTTTAGAAACAACTATGAGTGAGGGTAGAAAGGCAGTAAATAAATAAAACCTTACTAAAGAGATACTTGCATCAAAACAGATTAATTGAAATGTCTCTGATTTAACATTGTAGGTTCACATTGACAGTATCTTTGTTAGGTTCAAAATATTTACTAATGACCATTACCACAACTTTGGCTGCACACAGCAGCTGTCAGGGATGATTTATGCTACTACAACAACCAGAAGGGGGTCTATATGTATGCCAATTATAAATAAGCATGCAGAGGGCTTTTCTAAAGCCTCAAACAATCACTTATTGGTTAGGCTGGAAATTGTATGTAGTGTTCAGTTAAAAAAAAATCAGTATGTATATATAAACAGCACAAACAAAGGAATTCAAGAATCAAGTTGAATAAGTAGTGCTATGATATACATACTTTTTACATGCACTCACTGCCAAGCGCTTTATCTGATTTATAGTCTCTGCAAATTGTCTAAACCAGGGGTGTGAAACTCATTTTCACCGAGGGCCACGTCAGCATTATGGTGGCCCTCAAAGGGCTGATTGTAACGTATCCTGCTGTGATTGCAGTCTGACTTTTAATTCTTGGACAATTTGTTGTTTTTCTTGGAGGCTAAATTATGTGTTTGGTGTCAAAAACCCAAATGTATACTGTATATTTATAATGTATCCACATTTACATTTTACTTCTTTACCACATACATAGCTTATAACACAAGCAACGTACCGGTTTCTCTACTTAAAGCACAAACTTGTATTCACTTTCCCATCTTTCATTAAATTTTCTTCCTTCTGCTTCAATTTTCTCTTCTTGTAGATTTTGGGATTATTTGTAAATATTTCTCAACACCACTTGTTGGAAAACTGCCTCAGTTAAACGCTGATTTGGAAACACTGCCATCTAATGGCGGGATGCAGTCACTTTGCAGGTCACAAAATCATACGTCTTTTAAGCTCTCGCAGGCGACATAAAATGACGTGGCAGGCCGAATTTGGCCCGCGGGCCTCGAGTTTGACACTTGTGGTCTAAACTGTTGTTAATTCTGTAGTGTAGAGAGTAACTGGTAACTGAGTATTACAAGTAATGCCACAGTATTTATACATTGTATTATATAACATGGACACTGTAAGAAACATTAATGTATGAATCGTGACTTTACATCAGTCCACTGTTTAACTGATTAGCTGAACTGTTGACAATTATGAAAATTCACATTTCACATAATGAATTACCCATAGTACGTCTGCACAGTGCAGTGCGCTAAAACCTACAAGGTGTAAATGCTTCTATTCTGTCAAATATAATGCTGACCACTGATACCAGAACTTTTGAAGGATGCTGCTTACCAATGTACTGTGTGCTTACACTGAGGTGGTGGTACATCAATTATCTCTACAGTAATTTTTCATATCAGGGTAAGGAACAATCTGTTATTACATAGATTAATAGCCTTTTACCCTTACCTCTATCTACCTCGTGTGAACACATACAGTGGGGAAAATAAGTATTTGATCCCCTGCTGATTTTGTAAGTTTATCCCCTTACAAAGACTTGAACAGTCTATAATTTTTATGGAAGGTTTATTTTAACAGAGAGAGACAGAATATTAACAAAAAATCCAGAAAAAAACATTAAATAAAAGTTATAAATTAATTTGTATTTAATTAAGGGAAATAAGTATTTGATCCCCTACCAACCAGCAAGAATTCTGACCCCCACAGACCGGTTATGTGCCCATGAGGCACACAAATTAGTCCTGTCCCTGTATAAAAGACTCCTGTCACAGAATCAGTTTCTTCCGTTCAAATCTCTCGACCACCATGGGCAAGACCAAAGAGCTATCAAAGGATGTCAGGGACAAGATTGTAGACCTGCACAAGGCTGGAATGGGCTACAACACCATCAGCAAGAAGCTTGGTGAGAAAGAGACCACTGTTGGTGCGATAATTCGAAAATGGAAGAAATACAAGATCACAGTCAATCACCCTCACTCTGGAGCTCCATGCAAGATCTCACCTGGTGGGGTAAGAATGATTCTGAGAAAGGTGAGGTCAGTCCAGAATTACACGGGAGGAGCTTGTCAATGATCTCAAGGGAGCTGGGAGCACAGTCACCAAGAAAACCATTAGTAACACACTTCGCCGTAATGGATTGAGATCCTGCAGTGCCAGCAAAGTCCCTTTGCTCAAGAAGGCTCATGTACAGGCCCGTCTGAAGTTTGCCAATGAACACCTGAATGATTCAGAGAAAGCTTGGGAGAATGTGATATGGTCAGATGAGACCAAAATTGAGCTCTTTGGCATCAACTCCACTCGCCGTGTTTGGAGGCAAAGAAATGCCCGGTGGGGATGGTGTTCTTGGGGTCATATCCAGCATTTCTCTGCTCCCAGCTCCCTTGAGATCATTGACATTGTAATTCTGGACTGACCTCACCTTTCTCAGAATCATTCTTACCCCACCAGGTGAGATCTTGCATGGAGCTCCAGAGTGAGGGTGATTGACTGTGATCTTGTATTTCTTCCATTTTCGAATTATCGCACCAACAGTGGTCTCTTTCTCACCAAGCTTCTTGCTGATGGTCTTGTAGCCCATTCCAGCCTTGTGCAGGTCTACAATCTTGTCCCTGATGTCCTTTGATAGCTCTTTGGTCTTGCCCATGGTGGTCGAGAGATTTGAACGGAAGAAACTGATTCTGTGACCGGAGTCTTTTATACAGGGACAGGACTAATTTGTGTGCCTCATGGGCACATAACCGGTCTGTGGGGGTCAGAATTCTTGCTGGTTGGTAGGGGATCAAATACTTATTTCCCTTAATTAAATACAAATTAATTTATAACTTTTATTTAATGTTTTTTTTCTGGATTTTTTGTTGATATTCTGTCTCTCTCTGTTAAAATAAACCTTCCATAAAAATTATAGACTGTTCAAGTCTTTGTAAGGGGGTAAACTTACAAAATCAGCAGGGGATCAAATACTTTTTCCCCCCCACTGTAGGAATGTGCACAGATGACAAATGTTGCCAACTCCCTAAACCTGCTAACAGGCATGACTTCTGTTTAACATCCATTGTCCAAAGGACTTATGTTTTATTATGGGGCAGGAGAATGAAAGCTTAGGTTTGAGGTAGTAATAACAGGGTCTACAAAGTTTCAGTGTTTCAGTGGTGTGTCAGTACTAATCAAGGCAACAGTACTATCTTTTTTTGCATTCAGAGAATGCAACAGTACTTAATTCATGTCAGTTAATTGACATAGATCATTAAATTTGTAGTGTGGAAAGTTGCTAAAGAGTTGCTATATGTATACTTCTGGCCCAAAACATGCATAAAAGCATGCCAGAAAAGCAAATAAGTCAGTCCAGTCATTGTATGCATTGCAATGTGCATTTTAGTCCTCTCAGCACCCTGACTGGTTGCTTGTTTAAGAAATATTACATACTGTATATAAATTATTACATAAAACCACACTGAAAAAAATGATTTAAGGCTGTTGTTGATTTTACTCATGTTTCTTTCATTACAGTTACTTAACATATTCGTGTAAGTGCGTAAAACTTGATTTAATTAAGTTGAGTTAATGAAATACAGCTGAATCACCGATTTACTTAATTAATTCATTTTCGGTCAATGCAATATTTCTGAGTTATCTCAACGTGCGTCCACTTTCTTCATCCGGGACATTCAAGGCTGTCTGAACTTTTTCCACTTCAGTAGCGCCATTTTTCCTCTTCAGAAATCAATCCGGTGAGTATTTAGTTTTATCATTTTGTTACATTTTGAGCTGTAATAGCTGTTTTATTCAAAATATTTTCATGTGTATTTTCAAAATATATTATATTTTTAAAATTTAGTTTCATGTGATGTCGGTCTTTTTGGTAAGTGATTCTGGTCATTTTAAATGAATAACAGCATTACGTTTTTAGTTTGGACTTAGTATTCGATATAAAACTTCATTTTAAACCATTTCAGTCGCGTCTTAAGTCCTGTTGTAACATTGTGTAATTTAAATTTAAACCGTAGCTCCAGTTATAACTGAAAAAGAGAAGGTGTTTAAATTTAAAATAATAAAACACGTACATGCAACAATTAGATAATATTCCGTTTGGTGAACATGATTTGATCACGTAGACTACATATTATGGTGAATACTAAATGTAGACATTTATTTCACGATGGTTTAAATAATTACATTGAAAAGTGAAATCAATTTAATTGCGTTTGGACACAACCGGAACTAAATATGTTTGAAGACGCCGGTCAGTGTCATTCTGCACTCCGGAGCAGAAAGTGGCGGTACTGCACAGATTAACTGGATTTTAACTTTCGTCAAATAAGTCGTTAACCGGCAGAACTCAAACAGCAGCAATAGATGAGCGCTTGTCTCTGACTTTACATCTACAAGGTGGACCAACTAGGTAGGAGTGTCTAATAAGAGTGGACAGTAAATGGACACTGTGTTTAAAAACTCCAGCAGCACTGCTGTATCTGATACACTCATACCAACACAACACACACTAACACACCACCACCATGTCAGTGTCACTGCAGTGCTGAGAATGATCCACCACCTAAATAATACCTGCTCTGTGGTGGCCCTGTGGGGGTCCTGACTATTGCAGAACAGGGTGAAAGCAGGCTAAAAAGGCATGTAGTGAAACAGATGGACTACAGTCAGTAATTGTAGAACTACAAAGTGCTTCTATATGTTAAGTGGAGCTGATAAAATGGACAGTGAGTGTAGAAACAAGGTGGGTGGGTTTAATGGTATGTCTGATCAGTGTATAGAAGTACATATATAGTTTATACTGTTAAAACGTTGTTTTCAGCACTTTGAGGTTGGATGTACACTCTAGCTCTAATTAAAAATGCACTTGGATTATGTATGAGTACCATGTATTGCATTTATTTAGTGTGAAAATGGTCAGTGCAAGTCTTATGTGTATTGTGAATACATTGCACTTTTTTTTTTTTTTTAAACCACTATGGTGGTTTGCATGTGTTTGAATAATCTGTTGCTTAAACAGGGTTTACAGTATTAAATAGTATTTGTATAGTATATATTTAAAAGTTAAATCAGTTTATAGGAACTAAAATGAGTCTGTTGGCAAAATTTTGTTCTCTGTGAAGCTTTAAAAAAAAAAAAAAAAACTCACTAAAGCAATTTTAGTACAGAATTCTGACTCTGCCTTTTCTTTGTCATATGTTTCCATTCATGGTTTTGTATTTGCATACAACTAACATATGGATGTTTGTGATTTATTTAAATGAAGCAATTTCAATAGGTCCTTAGTACCACTGTAAGATCTGAACAGTTAACTTGCTTAATTAAAATTAACTCAAATTCCACAATAAAAATATAGCTGCCGTTACAGTTAAAATCATGTACCCTTAACATGATGAAATTGATTTAATGTTATTTGATGAAATTGATTAACATTACCTGATTAAATTGATTAACATTACCTGATTAAATTGATTTAACATTACCTGATTAAATTGATTAACATTACCTGATTAAATTGATTAACATTACATGATTAAATTGATTAACATTACCTGATTAAATTGATTTAACATTACCTGATTAAATTGATTAACATTACATGATTAAATTGATTAACATTACCTGATTAAATTGATTAACATTACATGATTAAATTGATTAACATTACATGATTAAATTGATTAACATTACATGATTAAATTGATTTAACATAACACAATACATTTATTTAACAGTAATGAGAATTTCTGTTTTGTATCAACATGATTCAATTTACTAGTTTGAATGTGAATGAAATATTTTACCTTGACAAGAAAAAATAATATCAGTTGGCCACAATTTGATCATGTGGGACCGATGTACACATTAAAATTAAGTAAATTCAATGGATTTTTTTTTTCAGTGCAACATTAAATCTTTGTTTTTAAAAGAGAACAAAGCATGTATTTTTGCTAGGTGTTTTGTACAGGGTTTTTTTGTCTAATTTACCCATCACCTGGCATTGGTTTTAAGAACAGTGTGGATTATATAATTAGAATTAACATCTATTAAATAAATGTTCTTAGTTATTAAGAGACAAGTTCAGTGGTTGTGTGTCAGTACTAATCAAGGCAACAGTAGTGGCTATTGTTAGCTTGTATAATGGAACAGAAGCCGTGAGATGTTTTGTGTGAGCCTAATTAAGTCAAGATGGCCTGTGGAACCCCCCAGCCCCTTCTCAACCCCCTTATCAAGCCATCAGATATAGCTGAAGTTATTTTTCTCTCTTCAATGAAACGCACCATGAAAAGTCCCACTGTCATTTTAGGGTGGAAAGAGGGCAGTGGAATGTGTGTGTGTTGATAAATGAGGAAGCATAGTCCGCATGTGTTTTTGGGGGAGTCTGTCGGTCTGGGTGCTGGAGGGGTCTGGGATGTCTCCTTCCTGCTTACTTCCTTATCGTTTTGCCAATCCTGAATCTATGTCTCTCTGGTGTCTGCTTCCACTCCCTAGACACATGCAAACAAACACTGCACACACAGACTTGAGATGGGATGCATGAAGCTTTCCATTCACTTTAATGTGAAAAATGGCCTCATTGAGCCATAAAGCTAGTTAAGTGTGTATTAAAAGTTGTAATAACTGACAATTGTGTCAGTTGTGACAATTATGTTTTGTTTTTAATGTCCCTATGAACTTAGGATGTTTAATTGGGATATTATAGTTTTATCTTTCAATTAGTCCTCACAGCTCTAAAATTACATTTTGCCTTTTAAAAACAGCACTGTTTTAAATCCCATAAACCTGATTTTAAATAGGTAACATTAGTACATAACTGATAAGTAAACTACTTATAGTAACATACTTATTGTTGCCCTTTTATTTATAGACCAAGATTTAAGTAATACACTCTATAATTTGCTGTTTTAGTCACTGTTAAAACACTTAATTTTCAGTGTTTTAGTCAAGACTGTATCAGTCCGTGGCATTCAGGTGGCGCAGTGGTAAACACATTAGCACAACAAAGTTGACGTCTAAAACTTATGAGTTCGAATCTTAGCTCTGCTACTGGCAGGCTGGGCGCCTATATGGATTGCACAGAGACGTGGGAGAGTGAAGATCAGTGCGTGACTCTCTGTATGCAATACTGAGCACCATATGAAGCAGATGCAAATGTGTTGGGAGGGGGTGTGTTTTAGTGACTGCTCTCCTCAATTAGGAGTAAAGTTCAGCTGCAAAACGCTTTAAAACAAGATAAAGGTAAATTAAACTCAATGCGACAACAGCAGCATCAAGAAACAGTGGTCTTGAAACTAAGACTGGGGACAGGAACAACTGTGCTTTTTAGCCCTTGTGTTGGGTGTGTTTGGTAGTTAGTATGTTTTTTTTTTTATGCAGCTAAAATGATGAATGTTCTGGTTTATTTTAAGGACTTCTGTATTTTTTTCTGGACAATACATGGTGGTTTGAATGGAACAAAGCCTACCTAGAAACATTAAGCACAAAGACAGAATAATACACAGTGTACAGGGCACCAATCCATAACACACTCACCTAATCACTTAGTCACAGTCAAGAGCAAAAAAGCAGACCTAATCCAAAAATACTTAGAGGTGAGGATTGAACCTGGAGAGGCCACCTTGCCATCAAATCAATATTTGTTAAATAATTTTAATATGACTATCATTCCAAAATGTGTAAAACAGTAAAAGAGAAAAATTATAATGAATAAAAAAGCAATCCCTTGTGTGCACTGGTATGTTAAAACATTCCACTGCTAGTGTATACGTGTGTGCTAAAACACTTTGGTGGGCCCCAACAGTAGTGAGCTGCTCTTTTATTTTCAGAGCTATTACTTTGACAGTCTGTTTACTGAAAAAGGCAGATTAGGGCTGCACTTTTCCCCTATCCCCTTTCTGCCCTGTACAAACACCAGTTATACCCTACCTCCATGTAGTCATTAATGCACTCGCTCAATCTCTGTCTAGGTCTCATTCCCTCTCCCAAACAATGTTGTGAATTGCTGTGACAGTTTATGCCCTCTAATATAACCCAGTCATGGTTCTATTGCTGGTAAGAGTCATGATGGCTGTCATGCTGTCAAGTTTCGATGTCAAAGAAGCTTACATAGCTTGCTCATTTTTGCTCTACAGTACACATTCTGAAGGATGTTCTGCCACATACATCATAACTGTCACAACAAATAATGACAAAACTGCTGTAACTGCTCTGACCTCATAAAAAATGACATACTGACTAAGATTTCTCATAATAGGTTATGAATTCTAACATGATGTCAGCATAAATACGCCATTAAATGCTAAATATTGGTCATCATTTAAATACTAAATAGTGCAGCATTTTCTAAAGTGAACCACTTACCTAAAAAGTTAAAAAAATCTCAGACAACTTAAACAGAAGTTTGAGAGGCACAAATTTATCCAATAATAAAGTGTGTAGATTTGCAAAGGAATTCAGGGTCACATGTATCATAATCTACAATTAGATTCCACCTTAAGTAATAAAATAGAAATTAATTTCTTTTATTTAAACACAAACATAGGCACCTGGAAATTTGCTTAACAGGGATGGTTTGGATTGTAAGGAACTTTCTGGAATCTCCCATGTTTAAGTGCTTGGGGGGGGGGGGGGGGGGGGGGGCATTTTACCCATATTCCACTCAATATGATTTTTGACATTTCCCCTGTTGCATTTTACTTGCTACTACAGTTTCCACCAGCTCATATGCCAGCACTTTTTTTTCTTTGATTAAGGCAGGGTGCTGTGAGACAAAAATGTGAATTTACACTAGAAGTATTAATACATAATCAATAACTACTTAGAAAATGTAGATATGCTAAGGGCATTTTTGCCAGTAGTCATATTCCAAGAATACTTCTACAATAGAATGTTACTAGGTGTGTACATGGTGTACATGATAAGAAGTGTGTCAATTGCATTGTATGACGTCCAAAACCCAGTACTAGCTTATTTAGACCAGTCCCTATGTTAACTGTGAAATCTTTGACTGTCCTACAAGGTCACCGACAACAGCATAAAAAGATGGTTATTTTATCAGTTGTTATCACATTCACAGAGCCTCTGTATGAGACTCTGTCGGTGAGATCCTTCTCTTCAGACAAGATTAAAACTCTTTTCTACTCACAATCCAATTTTTCAGGTATTTCACTGAGGGTTTTTTCACCACAGTGCATATTGCAGTTTATCATTCCATTTATCCCTATCACATGACACGCTGCAAAACTGCTTTCTGACGGCTGTTCCGCTGAGCAGCAAGCTTAAAGGCTATACACAATATTCACTAACACTATTGCAGTTTATTTCCATGCAGTTTTGTATTAAAGTAAGTAGATAAGCAGAGAAAGGTATTACCTTTATTGCTTCAATCAAAGGGAGCATAAAATCTTAATAAAGAGCTACAATGCCATAACACGTGATCCTAGAATTAGTAAACATACTGTAAGATTGCTATCTAAATTGCAAATTTAAACTTCTCAGTGAGAAGATTTCAGCCCTGCACGATCAGATAAAAACACCAGTTATTTACCAAATTACCTATAAGCCTCTCCAGGTATTTTCCTCTGTCAAAACTTCTCTGTTTGCATAGTAATTTTTTTTTAAACTAGTTACTTTCGAGGGAGTACCAGCACACAGCTGGTCATACTGCAGGAGCTTCTGAACACAGCAGTTTTACAAATAAGTATGTATTTATTTATTAGGATATTACCATCATGTTTTACACACTTTGGTTACATTCATGACAGGACAGGTAGTTACTGGTTACACAAGATTCATCAAGTTTAATGTCAAACAGTCATGGACAATTTTGTATCTCCAATTCACCTCATTTGTATGTTCTTGGACTGTAGAAGGAAACCGGAGCTCCTGGAGGAAACCCACGCAGACATGGGGAGAACATGCACACACCACATAGAAAGGACCTGGACCGCTCCATCTGGGAATCAAATGAGCCATTATTAGCACTAGATATTGTCATAATTGTTGGTTATTTGACCAAAGAAAATAATAATTTTGTCTATTTATAACAGACTAGTTGTCATTTAAACATGTCTAATTGTAGCAGGACAAACTGCAACTAGAGATTATAGGTTTGTATTTTTTAATCACTAATTTTGCTTTTAATTCAAACACACACACACAGACACACATTCACACACAGACAGTATTACAATCGGCAGGGCAGATTTGACAGGTGCAGACATACATATGCATAAAGCTGCACTTCCAAAACCAAGGATGAAAGTGAAGCTTTTGTGTGGACAGAATCTGCTGCATTCAGAGTGTCACTGAGGCATTATTCTCCTCTCTGACTTCAGTGAGGCGACACTCCTCAAGCATACAATAAACAGTGGCGCCTGTCTTCTTTATTCATTCACTCAATCACTAAACACACACTCATGCAGTAATGAACACACACACACTCTTTCTCCTAGTTACAAGTCTTTACATACCATGTGTGTGGCTATTCATGCTCCCAGTCTAGCTAGGTGTTTGTGTGTGCGTGTATGAGCAAAATACACAGAGACACCATTTAATTCTGTGATTTAGTGTGTGAAACATGCAGATCACAAACACACACACACACTTCCATCCGAGCCAAACTGGCCGACAAACTTCCACATATTCCGGAAAAGTGTCCCTTTTTTCCTGTTCAATGTAATAAGTCTTTCTCCACATCCTGTATGCAGGAGCCGATAGGAACTAGACTTCACTGTTTACAGTCCCACCTCAACACTGCAAAAGAAACACACAGTGGCACAAAGGGTCTTTTATTGAGGTGATTAAATCAGGAGTAAAGATTGAACTCTAAAATAACATGGTATGTTAATTATGATCAAGCAAAGGTCAGCCAAAAGCCTTAAACTGAAAAGAACAGCAACACAGTAACCCAAAAATAAAAATATCAAAGAAAATGTGTCTTTATAGAAGAAACAAGCTCTATCATGCACCACACTCGTACTGTATCCATACACAAGCTATAAATACAGCTTAGTCCTGTTGGTCAATGTAGCCTTTAACATCATGTACAGATACAATCAAAATTATTCAACCCCTATTGCAAATTAGGTTTACAAACTATCAGCAGTTTGCAATAAACCAATCAAATAAGAACAATTCAAATAGCTCAACAGAACTGCTATAACATATATTTATTAAGATTTTAACATGTTTTACACACTTTGGTTACATTCATGACTGAAACGGTAGTTACTCGTTACACAAGATCCATCAGTTCACAAGTTTAATATCAAACACAGTCATGGACAATTTTTTGTATCTCTAATTCACCTCACTTACATGTCTTTAGACTGTGGGAGGAAACCAGAGCTCCCGGAGGAACATGCAAACTTCACACAGAAAGGACCTGTACCGTCCCACCTGGGGATCAAACCCAGGACCGTCTTGCTGTGAGGCGACAGTGCTGCCCCAACCACTATAACAACTGGTTAGTCTTTTAAAGACTACTGCAGTCTCCAATTATTCAACCCCCTGAATAGAATCCATCAGGATATGTACTCATATGACATATAGTACAGAGTTGATCCTAATAACAAAGTTCTAAGGTAATTCCTAGAATTGTGGGCATCTCCCAAGAATTCCCCACTAAAGTTATGAGTACAACCTAGTAAAAATATTCATAAAGCATCTTAACCCATAACATAGCTCCTATGGTGAGAAGGACTTTTAATGGGCTTAAAAGTTTGTTAAGCAGTGGAGAAAATTATGGAACATTGAAGAGGTAAAAGAAATGAGTTAATAAAACTCTAGATAATACAGGAATAATGTTTGTGGTTGAGCTTATTAGAGTGGACTCTCTTACCCAAATGAATGGGGGCCAGTGGTAGCCTAGTGGGTAGAGCTTAGGGCTATCCCAGCTCTGCCATGCAGCCACTGTTGGTCTCTTAAGCAAGGCCCTTGAACCGCTCTGCTCCAGGGGTGCCGTACTATGGCTGACCCTTCTCTCTGACCCCAGCTGCCAAACAAGCTGGGATATGCAAAAAAAGAATTTTGTTGTACTGTACACCTGTATGTACTGTATATATGACAAATAAAGGCATTCTATATGAAAGTCATCACTCTAATTCTAAGATATTTGGCAAATGGGAAAATGCAACAATGTACCAGTGACAACTTGGGTCCGTCATAACATTCCATCAGCAGAGCACTATCAGAACCTTACATTGTGCCACAATTCATTTTGTTTCTACTGGACATTCACACCTTGCAGCAATAACAGTAAGTGAAAAAAGCAGTCATTTGTTCCAGTTAACATTAAATAGATACTTTGATTCATTTATTCACTGTTTTACCATTGCTTTATCCTCAACTGGGTTGCAGTGGGAATGATTTATTAACAATAAATTGTATAAACATTATTATATTTATTATTACAGTAAATTTTATAAGCCTTTAAAAATCCCAACACTAATGTATAATCTACACTAAACACCATCATTGGTCAGTAAGGGTACTCTGGGGTCCCTCTAATTAATAAATTGTGTACAGGGAGTGACAATGTGTACAAAGCAGCAAATGAGCTAAACTGCTTGGTATGTATATATTATTACTTGTGCATGATTTTATATTTTGCTCTGAGCAATAACATTATCTGTTTTGTGTAAACAATTGCCTTCTCCAGTACTTGCAACATGCAAGTCAGGCCTAACCACTGTGTGGAATGGACTACAGCCAAGTGCTTGTTTTTTTGTCACATGTTGGATGGAAGTTAGTTTGTTAAAGTCTTGTTTGTTTATTGTTTACAAATAGAACGTGCTAGCTAATATTTGGTGTTCTGTGACATCATCTTTAAAGAAGTACCCTTTAGGACCATCAAAGATTGCTTGCAAGCCATTTAGGTGATGTAGATGAATACAGATGAAAATAATATTACACTTTTAGAATAGATTACTTACAGAATATAATATTTGGTCATCCATTCATTCATCGTCTGTTTTACCACAGCTTTATCGTTGTCAAGGTTATGGTGGGTCCGACTGATTGTGCAAAAGCCAGGAAACACCCTGGGCATGTCGCTATTCCATAAGAGGACAGACATTCTCTCTCACTCTCTCACTCTCTCACTCTCTCACTCTCTCACTCTCTCACTCTCTCACTCTCTCACTCTCTCACTCTCTCACACGGCAATTTTTGTAGCTTTAATTAAGCTGACTGCATGTCTTTGGACCTGTGGGAGGAAACCGGACCATCCAGAGGAAACCCATGGAAACACAAACAACAACTCTATACAGAAAGGACTTTGGGAATCGAACCCAGACCCTTCCTGCTGAAAGGCCACAAATACAAATATAGTCCGGATTTAGCGCCATCTGATTTCCACCTTTTTGAACTGCTCAAAGAAGCTTTAAGGGGAAGAAGATTTTCATGTGATGATGTGAAAGCAGCGGTGCATCAGTGGCTACGCACTCAACCAAAAACATTTTTGCTGATGCCATTAAAAAATTGGGGCGGCACAGTGGCTAAGTGGTAGCACTGTCGCCTCACAGCAAAAAGGTCCTGGGTTTGATCCCCAAGTGGGGCGGTCCGGGTCCTTTCTGTGTGGAGTTTGCATGTTCTCCCTGTGTCTGCGTGGGTTTCCGGGTGCACCGGTTTCCTCCCACAGTCCAAAGACATGCAAGTGAGGTAAATTGGAGATACGAAATTGTCCATGACTGTGTTTGATATAACCTCATGAACTGATAAACCTTATGTAATAAGTAGCTACCGTTCCTGTCATGAATGTAACCAAAAAGTGCAAAACATAATGTTAAAATCCTAATAAACAAACATTAAAAAGTTGGTACGACGCAGGAAAAATGCATCGGAAGGTGACTGTAGAAAAGTGATGTAATTTGTTTTTGAAATTTTTAATAAATAAGAGTAAAAAAGTGCGATAACTTTTTGAAGAACCCTCATATTTGGTTAAAAGTATGTAAAAGGCTTTTCTCTTTAGTGTTCAGTTGTTTCAGCCACACCCTTAATAAAAGTGTATATAATCAAACATACAGCCTTGTAATCTTCATAGAAAAACACTGACAGAGGAATAAGCTGTGATTTGGTGACTAACATGACAGTGACACAAAATGCATCCCATCTAACCTTTGAAAAGATCTGCACAAACATTATTGAAGCAACGCTAAGAAAAAAACTCTGCGTAAATGCTCATGGTATTGTTCCAAAACCTAGTGGCAGTTCTTCTGAGGAGGATAGAGACTGTTTGAGCAGCCGAGGGGGATATCACTGGTTTTGCAATTAGATTTTTTAACAAAAACATATGGATGTGATGTTCTGAAATCCAAATACATAAAGGGCTATAAAGGTATTTTTTTTTATATTATAAATACTGCTCATCCCTGAATGCTTACACGCTCATCTAGAGTAAGTAGTGAACTTCTATGAAAAAGCTTCTTTGTAAAAGTGTGTTTACAAAAATGTTAAATTTCTCTAAAGACTTAATTGAATTAGATTGTTTGTTCATCTTTTCAACAGCGTTTCCTGTTGCCAATATTCCTCTGCTTCAGACGTTTGTCTGTTTTCATGCCTAAAGCAACATATGATACTGTTAAAGAGGGTTTTATAAAAAGTTGTGTAATGTGTGTAGGTGGTGTAGGGTTGTGTATGTGCGTTCGTGATCTTACTATGGCTCAGAGGATCCTCAAAACCCAAAACCCCGGGCCCAACCCAAGTAATGACGATCCAGGAGGGAGCACTTTATGACTGGAGTCTACTACAGTCCCCGGTACTATGACAACAGTGTGGGTAGACGGGGCACAGAGGAGAAGAGGGATGAGGAAGCACTGTGGGCTTGTAATAAAAGTTAAGAGCAAAGGGATGGAAACAGGATGAGAGGACTCCGAGAGACGGGTTTAACAAAACATAGCAGAACCACACCTAATAAAGATGGTCTATTTTTCATATTCTCTTTAATCTATAACCACAATTCCAAAAAATGTGACGGGCAGTAGGAAAAATTTAAATAAAACAGAAAGCAAAGTCTTTTATTCCAGTAATCAGTACAAAAACATATATATTTTTTTAAACTACAGGATTGCTTTTGTATGCACTTCATTGATCTGATGAGGAACCTCTGACTTCAAATAAATCAGTCAAAAATCTGATTTTTGAGAGTGAGTGAAGCTGTTCAGTGTTTACGTGATGTAAAAGTAGTGATGCCCACTATACACCGATGAGCCATAACATTAAAACCACCTCCCTGTTTCTACACTCACTGTCCATTTTATCAGCACCACTTACCATATAGAAGCACTTTGTAGTTCTACAATTACTGACTGTAGTCCATCTGTTTCTCTGCATACTTTTTTTTTTAACCTGCTTTCACCCTGTTCTTTAATGGTCAGGACCACCACAGAGCAGGTATTATTTGGGTGGTGGATCATTCTCAGCACTGCAGTGACAATGACATGGTGGTGGTAAGTTAGTTCACCAACCAAAAATATATCCAGCCAACAGCGCCCCGTGGGCAGCGTCCTGTGACCACTGATGAAGATTTAAAAGATGACCAACTCAAACAGCAGCAATAGATGACCACCACCATGTCAGTGTCACTGCAGTGCTGAGAATGATCCACCACCTAAATAATACCTGCTCTGTAGTGGCCTGTGGGGGGTCCTGACCATTGAGAAACAGGGTGAAAGCAGGCTACAAAAGTATGTGGACAAACATATGGACTACAGTCAGTAATTGTAAAACTACAAAGTGCTTCTATATGGTAAGTGGAGCTGATAAAATGGACAGTGAGTGTAGAAACAAGGAGGTGGTTTTAATGTTATATTACACGGAGTATATTACACAAAAATATATTTAAGAATCAAACATTGATCCTTCGTTGAGTCATCCTTAGTAACCACTTCATCCTGGTATAAGTCTAAAGTCTATTGTGGTTAGACAAGGTGCAAAGAGCCAACAGATGGACATGGAGATTAATCATTGGAAATCACACATTGACTCATTCATTTTCCACAGATCTTCAAGTATATTTAAGCTCTTAGGTCAGAATAATATTTGCTGTAACCTGTTCCATCACATAGCCAAGAAGGTCGTCACATGTTTTCTGTACTGGTTTGATTTGGCAATTGTGCAGGTCTTTAACTTTATTGGGTTGGTAGTATGATGTTACCATATGAAATGGGACTATCAGGAACAGCCTGAACAAACTATAATTGATGCAAATCACAATTATAAAACACTACATACTTCATTTATTTAACCACTGTGTTAATCATGCACATTTTTAACAAAACAAAAGTGCTTGCTTGTATCCAGCCAACAGTGCCCCATGGGCAGCGTCCTATGACCACTGATGAAGGTCTAGAAGATGACCAACTCAAACAGCAGCAATAGATGAGTGATCGTCTCTGACTTTACATCTACAAGGTAAACCAACTAGGTAGGAGTGTCTAATAGAGTGGACAGTGAGTGGACATGGTATTTAAAAACTCAAGCAGCATTGCTGTCTGATCCACTCATACCAGCACAACACAAACTAACATACCACCACCATGTCAGTGTCACTGCAGTGCTGAGAATGATCCACCACCTAAATAATACCTGCTCTGTGGTGGTCCTGTGGGGGTTCTGACTGGTATGTAGAGAAACAGATGAACTACAGTCAGTAATTGTAGAACTACAATGGTAAGCGGAGCTGATCAAATGGACAGTGAGTGGAGAAACAAGGTGGTTGTTTTAATGTAATGGCTGATTGGTGTATATTCCTGAATAAAATACATAGAGGTTTTAAATCGCTTAATACTTACTAGTTACTTTTCTACAACCTACTATTCATCAAAGACTTAATCCTGCTGACACAAGGAGGCATTTGAAACTGTTCTGTTATCTCTTATGTATAAAGCTCTAGGCACAGAAAAGATATGCATGGGACTACTGTTTACATCAAAGCTACATGTGCAACTTCTGGCTTTGGTATATCAGTGTGCAATATTCATATATATTAATATTCATAAATGTTATACGTAGGAAGAAAAACAGAAACTTGTTTTAATAAAGCAGACTTCCTTCTTCATACAACACCCTCGTCCTCTGCTGTGCCCCTTTACTCTCTTTATCAGTGGCCTCTGAACAGGATCCAGTCTTTCTATCTTTCAAAAGCCCCCGACAGGCCAATCTCGGCTGCCATCTCTCTCTTCCTGTCTCTGCTCCCGCTTCCTCACTTCCCCTGGTGGTCTGTGTGTTGGCAAACTGCGGGAGGCCGATGACTCTCCCCCTCTTTGAAGTGAGTGAGTACAAGAGTTTGAGGGCCGAATCATGCTGCAAGACTTCAAACAGCAGTCACGACAGAAGACGTTTAGGACAGTATGTTTGATCTGTGCTCGCTCTCTCACTCACACCCTCTTTTATTCCCTCTCCGTCTGCCTGGCTCAGTCTCTCTGTCTATTAAAAGTGTAACTGAATCCAGGACTTGTTTGGGCTGTTAGTTCTGCTCAGGTGAAAGGTCATGGCAAAGGTCTTTTAAATGTTGCAAATTAAGGCATGTATGTATCTGACTTTGAAACTACTTTCTCATTTTTACCAGCCAACAAATTATTATTAAAATTTAAGTAAATATTTGTATTTAAAAAACAAGCTCCAAATAGTATGTGCATTCATTACTGCAATTTATTAAAACTAGAATAAAAAAAACTCTTCTTCCCTATTTAATTGAATGAAATAGTAACTACACTGCCTGGCCAAAAAAAAAGGTCACCACCTGGATTTAACTAAGCAAATAGGTAAGAGCCTCCCATTGGATAATTACTGCATGGGTGATTATGTTTCAGCTAGCAACAAGTTATTTAACCCTAACTGATGCATTGAGTAGCTTCTTATTTGTTAAATAACCATGTCGAAAGACACATCCTGTGGTCGTGGAAAAGATGTTAATCTGTTTCAGAAGGGTCAAATTATTGGCATGCATCAAGCAGAGAAAACATCTAAGGAGATTGCTGAAACTACTAAAATCAGGTTAAGAACTGTCCAACGCATTATTTAAAAGTGGAAGGACAGTGGGGAAACATCATCTTCGAGGAAGGAATGTGGTCGGAAAAAAATCTTGAATGATCGTGATCGGCGATCACTTAAACGTTTGGTGAAATCAAATGGTAGAAAAACTACAGTAGAACTCAGGGATATGTTTAATAGTGAAAGTAAGAGCATTTCCACATACACACACAATGCGAAGGGAACTCAAGGGATTGGGACTAAACAGCTGTGTAGCCTTAAGAAAACCACTTGTCAGTGAGGCTTACTGGCAAAAACGGCTTCAATTTGCTAGGGAGCATAAAGATTGGACTCTGGAGCAATGGCAGAAGGTCATGTGGTCTGATGAGTCTAGATTTACCCTGTTCCAGAGTGATGGGCGCATCAGGGTAAGAAGAGAGGTGGCTGAAGTGATGCGCTTATCATGCCTAGTGCCTACCGTACAAGCCTGTGGGGGCAGTGCTATGATCTGGGGTTGCTGCAGTTGGTCAGGTCTAGGTTCAGCAACGTTATGTGCCCAAAGAATGAGGTCAGCTGACTACCTGAATATACTGAACGACCAGGTTATTCCATCAATGGATTTTTTCTTCCCTGATGGCACGGGCGTATTCCAAGATGACAATGCCAGGATTCATCGGGCTCAAATTTGTTGTGACACATTCAACTCATCACCAGTATTAAGAGTATTTGCAATATGAGCCATTCTGGGATTTCTACCCGATGCCCTAGTCTTCACATCCTGTAGCAGTAATGAGTCTTGGCTGCCCTGTCAGCGGTTTGTAGCTTGTCCCCCTCTTAGACTTCTGTTGGTGGGTACTCACCATAGCAGCACTTAATTTTCTGGTCTGGTCTGACATTAATAATTTGGGCAAGATTAAAGTCATATTAAAGATCTTATCTACTGTGTTCAACATGTGTACTGTAAGTAACTAGCATCAGCCCAACTGTTTACTGGTTTATTTGCACTACAAGGCAGTCCTAGTATAACCAAGCGTCTTTAGAGTTTGCTGAGTTTATAAATAAAGAAATAAACTGTACATAGACAAACTATCTGGAGCATAATACTTTACTGGCTTGTTCTTTTAAGGCGCAGCACAGACTACACAGAGATGATCATGTGTGTAGAGAAGCACACTTTTCTATTGATTATGGAATCCCCAAAAGGAAAAAATGCACTAAATCTGTAAACACATACATCAAACATTGTCAGCACATTACACCACAAAAAGTCGGTTACACTACCAATCCTACAGCAATTCAGTTATCGGTTAGTCAAAATGTCCAAGATGTCGAAGTCTAAAGCAGATAAAAACACTACTCGGGTAACTGAGTTTGTAAAACCCCTAACCAATTCTGTGGACTTGGTTGGGAGCAACCTCACTGGAAGTTCTAGATTTAACTATTAAATTAGGCCGTGCTGTGTAATGTAGCTGTCATTTATTCTGTCATTTAATTTATGAGTGTTATTTAATGACTGCCATGCTATGAAATCAGATTCAAATTATACAAATTTTCCCTTAAAATTAGTAGGGCCCTACTTATAAGAGTCCTTTAATCCCAAATAACTGATATATAATGACTTTCCTACCCAGGCCCATCAACTGTGCTGGGGGAAAACACAAAAGTCTTGAATACAAATGATTAACTGTAATATATTACTTATACAGATACAGTACATTACAAATACAGAATCAATAACTATATTGTGAAATTTATTCACTTATAACCTAAGCTTTAAATTTAAAACTGGCAACTGCTTTTATGCAGTTTTCATGAATACATGCACTGCCAAGCTGTCTGCCTAACGTAGACACAATCAATAACATGCGTTTTTAAATGTAATAAATTACTAATTACTAAAGTTTCTAATTACTAAAGTAATAGCTGTTATCTTTTGTTGGTTTTAGAAAATTGTGTGCATTTGTTCTTTTATAATCAGGAGGCCATTTGTATTTTCCCCAAGTTACTACTAAAACCCTGATCCATAAATTCAAACAAATGTTATAACTGTATTTGTGCTTCCAGATGAACAGGAAGGGGAGGGGGCAACTTTTTTCAGTAAGCCAATGGAGAGAGGTCAGAGGCCACACTCTCCACAGGTCTCAAAAGAAAAGAAAGACACAAAACGCCCACACGCTGGTTTGTGCTCAACATGCGCACAGGAACAAATACTTAACCGCCCACATGCATCATATGAACCATGGAATAAAATGTTAACACTGCAAGTTCACCAAAAATCATGTGAAAAGTTACACAAGGTTTGCAGTTGTACCTCATCTTACAATTTCATCTGTATAGAAAAAACAACACTTAACCTGATCTTTATATCATACAAGATACGTAAAGTGGGCATTTGTTTAATAATTTTTCTTACACGTACAAAAGCCCAATAACCCCTCAAACTAAATTTGTACCCCATACATTTTTTCATCCATGTAATAATTTATGTGCTTTACAAAGACATGATTTATTTCAGTAGATGTAGAGTGCCACCTGGAAAAAGGGGCACTGATAAATTTCACAGATGTAAGACTTTTATCGACCATCATTTTCAAAATGCTATGAATGCCAAATTTTAATTTTGTTTTGATAATTACAACTAAATACTTGTGGGTCCCTGAGCTCATTACAGCAGGAATAGATTTACAGCAAAATGTTGAAACCCCATTAAACTCTACATACTATGGCAGAATTAATGCCCTGTGTGTGGAGGAGCCTTCATTTGTTTTGCTGTGATTTACATAAGATTTTTCAGCAATTAAATAGACTAAAGATTTTTTTTCTTCCAATTTAGTGTAGTTAATTTGTGTTCCATTGCTGGGGGAACCCTGATTGCAGTTGAGGTGGGTATATTGCTGCTCACGCCTCCTCCGACCCGCATGCAGCCCTTACCTAACCCTTTTTCACCTATGCACTCTGCACAGGCGCCTCTCTATCTGCCAATCAGGGTCCTTACACAGAGTTTGAAGACCCCACCCACATAGTCCGGTCATCCCACCCCAGCAGAACTGTGTCTGCTGCAGGCACTGCAAATTATGCCCGCTAGATGGTGCCCAGCCGACTGGTGGCAGCGCCGAGTTTCGAACTGAGTAGTTCGCACCTAGATTAAAGATTTTTAAGAAGATTTGTAAAGTCTATGTTTAGATTATTGTAACCATGTGGTATGAGTTGGTAACTACAGTAAAATGCAAAGATTAAAAAATTTAATGAATTGCTGAATATAAAGAATTTTACCTCATCTACCCAGACTGATATCCCAACAACAAAAACACTGCAACATTTTGTTTAAAAATGAAATGTTTGGCATCTATGAGCTTCCACATGCAGAGAGAGGTATTGAGTTCTTCCTCCAGGTGGGCATATCTATCTTTTGACATGAACAGCAGTTTAAAAAAACATTGAGGCTGGTATCTTATGACTTTTAGTAACAAAACCCAACTGGTTACAACAGTCGACATTTTACATGATATGATTATGTTGTGCTTAGTTCATCATCATATGAATTGTAATCCAATACATATCAAACATAACATCATAACCTAACCATAAAAGTCTAAATTACTTTGTTTTTACTGTTAATTCACTTAAAACAGATAAACCACAACTTTGAAACTCTTAAGCAATCCAAAAATCTATTTACACCACTATTAAGTTTCTGATCTGAAGAACTAAGAACTGTTCTGGAGAATAAACAGCATACAGTTCCCAAGACTAATGCAGTTAAAAGCGCAATAAAAACAGTTGTAGACCATTAAGCGTCACTGTTTAAGAGCTGCCACTCGAAAATGTTTGGGTATAGATTGGATATATTTACTTTTTTGCTAAAAGTGTATGCTTTTGCCCTCTGTGAACATGTCTGTACAGGGTATGTCATATGCATATCCAGGAAGAGTTTGCTAATAAAATGGCCTAAAAGGCTTTTAAGGAGTGCATGGGAGTGAGACCTTGTCTTTGTTTAAATGTCTTTGCGTGTGGTTTGTAGTAACCCTTTGGGAATGTCGTGTCGTCTTTGTCTGCTCTGTGGCTGTTTCACTGTTTGCCTTTGGGCCTCAGAAACCACTTGTGTGTAAGTCTCCTGTGTGCACACTTATGAATATGGCTTTGTTTCTGCCTTCATGCCAACTGAAACTGACAATTCACTCTTAATCAAAAGGCAAAACACTGTCTCACCATTCAACTATAATATTCACCAAGCCCACTAAAGACCTGAGCCTAAAACTCACAATCCATGGACAGCTCAGCGAAAGTAAATGAAAAGATAAAAGTGCTTTCATCTCCAGACTAAAGATGCTTACCATTTAAATAGGTAACTAAAGATAATCTGTTAAGCTTCTTTTATTTGTAAGAAACTGTACAACAGCTGTTGTCAAGTAAGCATTAGTGTAGCATAAGACCAACAAATCTCTGCCTTATACTGTATCAGATCTCTACATTCAAGTTATTACACTTTACAGATTAAATATAAGAACTTGTTTACTACACTCCTCAAGCTTTATCTCTTTAGGTTTTTTTTTTCAGTAAATCATGCTTGGTACAGAAGCAGTAGTTATTTTGTATGTGAAAGAAACAATAAAACAAGGCTGGGGTGTCTGTTTTGCAAGGGCATTCACAGAAATTGCTCATGGAACATTAGGTTTCTACCAAATCTATAAAAAGTCAACTGCCTTCATTATGCTGGCTGACTTAACTTTTGTCTTTTGCTGTTTTTGCTTACTGATGTAACTTGACTTAAAGGTTGTCAAAGCAATACAGTTTAAAGTTATTTAAAGTTTAATATCATTGGCATTTGTGTTGCAAACGTGTTAGATTGTTAAAAATCTGGCTAAATAGTGCATCTCAATTCAAAATCTTGTGCTAAATAGTATAAAAGAAATGCCATTACTATTTTAAAACATTTATTAGCATGTATTTTCAGGCTGGGATACTGTAAACCCTAAATCATTTTTCCTTTTTTGTCTACTAGGGATCTAAACTTTTGTCAGATTGTCAGAGAGATACAAAAAAGACCAAACAACATCATCTATGCAAGTTCTATACAGTTACATTTTATGGGTACACTAATGTAATTAAATATAAAAAGGTAAAAAGGTAATTCATCAAGTACAATTATGCAGTTTTGCTTCTATTATGGCTTCTTTCATTAAAATAAGTTCTTCACAAAATGAACCTGTGCTATATTATGTCTAGTTCACTGTAGGTATTTCTTTGTAGTTGTCCTTTGTAATTGTTTTAAACTAACAGTGGCTAAACTGCAAACTTAAATTAAATAACAAGGAGTCAATTCCAATAAGATTAAATTCTAATATTTCAGAACTGAAGTGGAAGACCAGTTTAGATATAATATACAATAAAATCAATTAACCTAAAAGATTAATCATGCTTGTGGCAATAGTTTGCTAATTGTTTAATGGCCATGTCTTTAATATCAATACGTATTATTATTATCATTAGTAGTGGTGGTAGTGGCAGTATTGATAGAGCTAAACTATATTCTTATAGTATAATTGTAGTTTTTATAATGTTTAATACTGTTTGCACAATGCTCATTTACTGTTATTACTGTGTTTGCACCTCTGCACTAAGAAATACTAATGTACAGTATTGTTAGTTGAAAAGCAATTATCAAAGTTATGCCGCATAGTCTAGGCTACAATTGCACAGCAAAAGATGGTCATGTACAGTGTATCACAAAAGTGAGTACACCCCTCACATTTCTGCAGATATTTTATTATATCTTTTCATGGGACAACACTATAGAAACAAAACTTGGATATAACTTAGAGTAGTCAGTGTACAACTTGTATAGCAGTGTAGATTTACTGTCTTCTGAAAATAACTCAACACACAGCCATTAATGTCTAAATGGCTGGCAACATAAGTGAGTACACCCCACAGTGAACATGTCCAAATTGTGCCCAAAGTGTCAATATTTTGTGTGACCACCATTATTATCCAGCACTGCCTTAACCCTCCTGGGCATGAAATTCACCAGAGCTGCACAGGTTGCTACTGGAATCCTTTTCCACTCCTCCATGATGACATCACGGAGCTGGTGGATGTTAGACACCTTGAACTCCTCCACCTTCCACTTGAGGATGCGCCACAGGTGCTCAATTGGGTTTAGTCCATCACCTTTACCTTCAGCTTCCTCAGCAAGGCAGTTGTCATCTTGGAGGTTGTGTTTGGGGTCGTTATCCTGTTGAAAAACTGCCATGAGGCCCAGTTTTTGAAGGGAGGGGATCATGCTCTGTTTCAGAATGTCACAGTACATGTTGGAATTCATGTTTCCCTCAATGAACTGCAGCTCCCCAGTGCCAGCAACACTCATGCAGCCCAAGACCATGATGCTACCACCACCATGCTTGACTGTAGGCAAGATACAGTTGTCTTGGTACTTCTCACCAGGGCGCCGCCACACATGCTGGACACCATCTGAGCCAAACAAGTTTATCTTGGTCTCGTCAGACCACAGGGCATTCCAGTAATCCATGTTCTTGGACTGCTTGTTTTCAGCAAACTGTTTGCGGGCTTTCTTGTGCGTCAGCTTCCTTCTGGGATGACGACCATGCAGACCGAGTTGATGCAGTGTGCGGCGTATGGTCTGAGCACTGACAGGCTGACCTCCCACGTCTTCAACCTCTGCAGCAATGCTGGCAGCACTCATGTGTCTATTTTTTAAAGCCAACCTCTGGATATGACGCCGAACACGTGGACTCAACTTCTTTGGTCGACCCTGGCGAAGCCTGTTCCGAGTGGAACCTGTCCTGGAAAACCGCTGTATGACCTTGGCCACCATGCTGTAGCTCAGTTTCAGGGTGTTAGCAATCTTCTTATAGCCCAGGCCATCTTTGTGGAGAGCAGCAATTTTATTTCTCACATCCTCAGAGAGTTCTTTGCCATGAGTTGCCATGTTGAATATCCAGTGGCCAGTATGAGAGAATTGTACCCAAAACACCAAATTTAACAGCCCTGCTCCCCATTTACACCTGAGACCTTGACACATGACACCAGGGAGGGACAACGACACATTTGGGCACAATTTGGACATGTTCACTGTGGGGTGTACTCACTTATGTTGCCAGCTATTTGGACATTAATGGCTGTGTGTTGAGTTATTTTCAGAAGACAGTAAATCTACACTGCTATACAAGCTGTACACTGACTACTCTAAGTTATATCCAAGTTTCATGTCTATAGTGTTGTCCCATGAAAAGATATAATGAAATATTTGCAGAAATGTGAGGGGTGTACTCACTTTTGTGATACACTGTATATCATAAAAGGAATAATGCACTGAAAAAAATTAGAAGGATGGATATAAATTAAACAACTATAAAAGCAGGTGATAAAATAAAGTGTAGAGCAATACAGTTAAAACTAAAACATATTAATCACAACAATGTTGAAAGCATGAATGTATACATGTATCACACTAGCCTGTATATAACTACTGGTTCCAGCACCTGATGCTCAGAACTTCCATCACATCAAATAAAGTCAACCCAGTTTTGAGAAGGTCTATCCTCTAAACTTTCTGCTCACACACATTTCTTATGTTGATAGATTATCCATGTACATACAGTTTTATTTTGGCACTGTAAATGATAAGTGTAGTGGTTGACATCCAGTGTTTACATTATTTAATTGACCTCACCTCTTTGCAGGTATACCAGAACTCACTTAAGTAAGCCTTTTTAGAATATTTAAAGAATGTCAGTGGGAATTTTTGCCATTCATTTAACAGAGCATGTGGGGTCAGACATTGAAATTGGACAAGAAAGTCTGGCTTACAAGCGATTCTCCAATTCAAATGTGTTTTAAAGGTTTGAAGTCAGAACTCTGCAAGCAGTTGGAAATTCTCAAACCAAACACTGTATTTATGGGCCTCGCTTTGTGCACAGGGGCATAATCATGCTGGAACAAAAAAGAGCCTTTCCCAAACTGTTGCCACAAGCAGGAACCATATAATATCACTGGTTTTATAACCTCCTGCCATTGCTGTGGCTAAAACACCAAAACTCAATAATTAGAGAAGATGGCCACATACTTTTGAGTAAATAGTATAAATGTCTCCTACAAGAATATGCAAAATGTTTATATTAACTGTATGTTAGCTTGCTGTGTGGGGGGGGGGGGGGGGGGGGGGGGGGGGGGGGGGGTTATAATCTGCACTTACTGTGGATAGCCTGTTGGTGGCATTAACATACTTCTATGCACAAAATGTGCACAATTAACACGTATTACTGTACTCAATTCTGTGAGTACATTGGAGGAAGTATATTCTAACACTGGCCACTTCAGGATGCCACTAATCACATATATAAACAATCACATGAACACATGCATATCTCACAGCAAAGAAATCAGGACATAAAGGATCTAAGCAAGCAGCAGGATGAAAATGGTAAAGTGGGAAATGCCCCCAGTGGAGAGCAGAGAAAAAGATCATACAGGTAAACTAAGATACCTGCTGAAACATCGGATGAAATACTGTCATCCCTTTAACTCTCTTCTGGTTTCTTTTTCTTGCTCACTCTTTCTCTCCTCCTCTCTGTGTCTGATATCAAAGCTACAGTATATCGGCCAGGTTAAACAACCACTACTTTGATCTCTGTTTGTCGGAATCCCAGAGGCCCTCAAACTGCCTTTTATCTGACCAGCTACTGGGTTCCTTTAAAAGATGATAACATCAATAATAATAATGTGATTAACTATAATGCAAAGCAGAAAAAAGTAAAATAAAATGAGGAAACAGATTTATAGTGGCATCATGTGTCACATTATACCATAAGATATTAACATCAATTACAGAACGTGAACTAAATGTTTAAAATAGCAAATTAGTGCATGAAGTTAAAAGTTTGCATACTCTTGTAAATGACACATGATGACCATATTTGGACTTGCAAATTCTCTGCATGTATATAACTTTGTGACATGTCCACTTAATTCATTATCACTCACGCCAAGGTCCCAAGATTATTGGTATACATATAACTAGATAGAAGATTGGTCTCTTTGCAGAGGTCAGAGAAAAATTCTGTTGCCTTATGCTTAAAGAGAATGTGTATGCATGGTAGGATATAATGTAAGAATTGTATTGTAAGCATTGTAGATGGTAGCCAGCATAATTAATTAGGGGTGAAATTAAACATGTGGAACGCACTTAAAAAGGAATATGTGCAAAAATCAAACATTTGTTTTAACCCTACCAATTCTGCCAAGAAAAGTGTTCAATAATCCAACTAAAGATGTGTAAGAAGCTCTTTAATGGCTAATCTAGGTGGAAAATGCCACAGTACATTTAACAATATGTTGTCTATATGTATATTTGACCAAGGTTATTAAAAAATCCACAATGAATGTATATTTATTAAATTTTAAAGAATACCATTTAACAAAAGATGTGTTTTATGGACCAAAATCCCCTACTACTCAATCTTACTGTGCACCCTGGTAACCCCAGCCAATTGTTCAACACCCTTGTTGGCCAAGAAGAGCTGTAGGCTAGCACATACCTCTGACATGTGAAGTGATGAACTCTTGAGAGCCTCAGAATGTAAGGTGGACCATGCCTATGAATTCCTCTGCTGCTCATGTCAAGACCTCAACCAGGCAGCAAGAGTCACAATTGCAGCAGCAAGGAGTTTATACTTTGCTTTTAGTTTTATTTTGCTCTTCATGAGAGACAGCCAACTGTGTTTTTGAGCACCCGGACAGGTTGGTGGCCCCGCCGAGAACTGAATTCAGGTCTCAAGACTTGACAATGGTGCATGAGTCACTTAAGCATTATTTCAATTTTTAAACTGCAAAAAAACCTTATTTTAATAGTAGTAATAAGTCGAATGTCATTGTCATTTGTCCAGCTTTAATAGTAAATAATTTTATGTATACTAATACAACTATATGTTCAAAATCATTACCCATTACCCCATATGGCCTATATTGTTACAAGACTTTAAAATATTGTTTTCCACAGCAATCCTTAACAGGATTTTGGCTTTGATAGATCACAGCATCTTGACTTAAGGGGTATCTGTCCCTCAAGACCAAATCCAGTAAGCTTAATGTTAAGCCAGACCGCTGTTAATACACTGTGCCAAACATATATTACACTAATTGTTGTGTTCAGAATTGCTTTTAAAATAATTGGGTCACGGTAATCTTTTGGGGGACCATGAAATTTTTTGTAATCAGTTGGGTGGGCTGGAAAAGGTTGGAAAACCCTGGCTGAGTTTTTAATGTAATCAGAGAAAGCTGAGTAAGCGACAAAAGAACATGTATTGTAATAAAAACAATAAGTAAACCTTTTTTTCTATTAGGTATGAAACTGTAATGTAAATAATTGTTTCTGTTGGGCAGTTACTGTTTACAAATGTAGTGTATGATCACCACCTTCCTGTACATGCCTTTTCTAACATACTCTACAATAACTCCAATATACTAAACATCATATATGGTTATGCTATAACAGTTATCTACATAGGATAAAGACATAATAAAAGTAAAAACGTGTTTATACCTGACCCCTGTTAGTCAGTCTGGCCTTCTTCCAGATCGATGAGTTTGCAGGATTTTTACTGGCATTAATACAACCCAATATTCCCAGATATTCATATCATATTCTGTCCCCATCTCAAAACCAGTTTCTCTCATCCAATCACACCTCTTCCTTTCCCAGGCTTTCTTTAACTGGGCATTAAAATACTTTTGGCCAGCATGGAAATGTAGCAACACATCTTATATTGCAGATAAGCTATTTCAAGTTTATAAGTGATGTAAGAATGTAGGTAAAGATAAAAGTAAGACTGAAAGTCAGATACAGTTTGCTTGGGAGCTGATGTCCCATCACTGGAACCAGTGGTTTAGTCCTGGTATTACAACAAGATTAGTTAAAATCACTCTCCTTTTATATACTGTTCATTCATGCACCTTATTTGTTCCATATTTGCACATTATCTGTCTACACCTTTTGCACTATTGTATGCACTATTGGCTTGCTACTTTGCACTTCTAGTTAAATGCTATCTACATTTCATTAGTTAGTACTTTCTCAATGTCAATAAATTATCTAATATTAATCACTCTTGCAGGATTCTGAGCATTCTGGCATTTCTACAGTGCTAACCGAAGCCTAAGATTTATATAGAAATAACTCAGTTGTGTGTAAATAAACTAAAGTTGCACCTACTGTCACTGACGCAAAGCACAACTGTGAATTATATCAACACAAAAGCTACTAGAGTAGCAGCCATTTAAAAAGTAAGGTTGACAAAAAGCCACAATGAGAATTAACATTACAAGCCATCACCACCTTAAAGCACCTTTCTGGGCTCAGCTTGACTAAAATACACAGATCAGCCATAACATTAAAACCACCTCCTTGTTTCTACACTCACTATCGATTTTATCAGCTCCACTTACTATGTAGAAGCACTTTGTAATTCTACAATTACTGACTGTAGTCCATCTCTTTCTCTGCATGCTTTTTTAGCTTGCTTTAATGCTGTTCTTCAATGGCCATGACCCCCACAGGACCACTACAGCGCAGGTATTATTTGGGTGGTGGCTCATTCTCAGCACTGCAGTGACACTGACATGGTGGTGGTGTGTTAGTGTGTGTTGTGCTGGTATGAATTGATCAGACACGGCAGCGCTGATGGAGTTTTTAAACACCTCACCGTCACTGCTGGACTAAGAATAGTCCACCAACTAAAAACATCCAGCCAACAGCGCCCCGAGGGCAGCGTCCTGTGACCACTGATGAAGGTCTAGAAGATGACCAACTCAAACAGCAGCAATAGATGAGCGATCATCTCTAACTTTACGTCTACAAGGTGGACCAACTAGGTAGGAGTGCCTAATAGAGTGGACAGTGAGTGGACACGGTTTTTAAAAACTCCAGCAGCGCTGCTGTGTCTGTGTCCACTCATACCAGCACAACACACACTAACACACCACCACCATGTCATTGTCACTGCAGTGCTGAGAATCATCCACCACCTGAATAATACCTGCTCTGTAGGGATCCTGTGGGTGTCCTGACCATTGAGAAACATGGTTAAAGCAGGCTAAAAACATATGTAGAGAAACAGATGAACTACCGTCAGTAATTGTAGAACTACAAAGTGCTTCTATATGGTAAGTGGAGCTGATAAAATAGGCAGTGAGTGTAGAAACAAGGAGGTAGTTTTAATGTTATGGCTGATCGGTGTATAAATAAAGGTTTGAAAAATAAAGCCAAACATATTGCTTTGTCTTATGTGTTACCTTTTAAAATTTAAACACATCATCTAACCAGCTAATATTTATTTATAGCTGTTAAAATACAATATGTATCTGGCAATGTTTACTTGTGTTTTAAAATAATGAATGGCGGAGACAAAGAGAAATCAAAACATACTTTAATTTATGATTTCATGTTAATATAATATAATATTAATAAGCCTACTGTGATAAATGCCAGTGAGAGGCTATATAGTTGGATATAATAATGGACATCACTAAAGGTTTTAGTAAAGTAAAGGTGTAGTAAGTGATTATGTCTTATTGAACATACATCCTTAGCCTTGATACCCACTCATGTCCTCCTTTCATTCTTTGCTCCCTTATCTTGCATCCTCAAAGAGAGTCGGTAGAAATAAACAAAATGAGCCAAAGAAAGATAATGACAAGTTACGTTTAAGAAATAGGATGTACCCATAGAGTCTTAATGTCTCCAGTGAATACTGTGACACAATATACTGTATATAACAGACAGAATGGAAACAGGGACGTGTTACTCTAGTTTCAGACCACGCAAACAAGCTTACAGTAATTGCATGGTATTCAAACTCTTCCAAAGATATTTCCAAGCCCAGCTCTCCAAAAATAGTGCTGTGGGAAGAAAGGGTCTCAATGAGAGGCACAATGTATATGGGCTATTTATTAAAAGGATGGTCTCATACGTATTATGATGCAGGCACCGGCTGGTCTCTGCTATTCATTTCAGCCAGTTTTAAGAGGGGAGAAAGTATTTTGTATTGTTAGATTAAAAACCAACTGGCTGTATTTAACAAATCAAGGATCCAAGCAGAAGTCCAATTTTTAAAAACTGTGGATTAAATGTGGAAAAGTTAAAACGAAGAGTGGTAGTTAAATCACAGCACATCAAAGATGTTTATTGTCTACTGACTCTGGAAAGTCTAATCTAAATGCCATAACCACAGATGTTTTGAGATTAATAGTTGCTCTTTTGTTTCTGAAAGCACTAAAATTAATATGAAGCTCAAAACTATTATCATATTTTGTTTGTACAGTATTTTAAGAGGCTAAAAAGATACCAAATAGATGATACAGCATATTTACTGAATTAAAAAAAAATAATACTGAATCATGCATAACCATCTGTTTCAAAGCCTAAAATATCTAATTATTAACCATTTTTTGTTTATTTTTCAGGATTTTAACATCATGTTTTACACACTTTGGTTACATTCATGACAGAAACAGGAGTTACTCGTTACACAAGATTCATCAGTTCACAAGTTTAGTGTGAAACACAGTCATGGACAATTTTTTATCTCTAATTAACCTCACTTGCATGTCTTTGGACTGTGGGAGGAAACCCACACAGACATGGGGAGAACATGCAAACTGCACACAGAAAGGATCCGGACCGCCCCACCTCGGGATCGAACCCAGGACCTTCCTGCTGTGGGGCTACCCATTGAGCCGACATGCCGCCTGCACTTATAACCATATAAGCTATAAAGTTTAGTACAATAAAGTTATTCATTAACTTTGACTGGCTGTTTTATTTAGAATAATGGTGGAATTAGTAAATGAAGGGAACTTGTTTAAAGTGTTTACATAATATGCTTTTTAAAGTTACCATTTAGCTTTGTCTAGATTGCATATTAGGGCCACTGTATAAAAAAAAAAAAAAGTTTTTATTTTGAGAATAAAGTCTAAATTATTTCGAGATTAAAGTCGAAATGATGATGAGAATAAAGTCACAATATTATGGCCAAAGAGTGTGAAGCCGTTGTAGGCTTTTCAGTTCAGAGAAGCACGGGTCTCAGTACCTGGATCGGCACGCAAGCACTAAAGGCAGCTTCCAATGCGTGTTATTGTGGTTATCCAATAACCCACAATTATTTTTGAATCATTATTTGTACTGTATGCTTCCATCCACATGACATGACGACTAAATTTGTCAATGCAACCATTTATAGCGATGCCATACGGCTTTAGTTTATCGTACAAGTCCATAAGCCTCGGTTGAAGTACTGGCAACGACGCAGACGCCGAGCGCACTGGTGTTACACATTCTTTTAAATAAACACAGTTTATTGCAAAGCCGTTTCAGCGTCCTTACGCTAATAATAAACTGGTGCTGATGTGCAGAAGATTGGGGATTTCTTTATTTGTGAAACCAATACGAAAGTCTAACTTTACCAAATCATGAACATCCCTCATTTTAACACAAGGAGGTTGCTATAGCAATTATATTTTGACTTTAATCTCAAAATCATTTCAACTTTAATCTCGCAATCATTTCGACGTTAATCTCGCAATCATTTCGACTTTAATCTCGCAATCATTTCGACTTTATTCTCAAAATTGACACAAACACAAAAAAACTTGTAACACTAAAGTATCTTATGACGGCGTATTACGGCCACTTTAAAGAAAAATATTTTAATGTACAAATCTTTTTTTTTTTTCTATCATGGTTTTGCATTTATCACTTTTTGGCCCTATATTGCATTTGTTTTTCCCATGCTATGATTTTCATCTTGGCCCCTCTGAGTATTTTTAAAGTGTAATCAGAGCATGGCAACTCCAAGATGCAGCATTTCCACATTTACCGTTTTAGCCTAGTTTTTAATGAACCACAAGCTGCCAGAGTTTTTTTGCAGTGTCACCACAAATCACCAGGTTATGAATCAATGTCAGAAATGCTCTATTATATGTAGTCCATTCCCATTTCTTGCCCAGTTATTCTGGGATAAAACAAAGCAGGCAGGAAATGAGATAAATGCGGTGAAATTACAGCCTGTGATTGGACCATTGCACCCACTGTTTAGAGTGCCTGGCTCCATTTGGGCTGCCTCACTCCTGATAGCTCTCAGTGTTCAGTGGATAAATGCTGTTCTATAGTATATCTGTCAGAATAGATCAGCATGGGAGTGATACAGTACAGCTAAACTGGTTTGTGTAGGGGTTTTCATGACAGTGTAGAAAAAGAACCAGGCCTCACAAAGTGGTTCAAGAGTTCAAGTAAATGTCAAGATTTTGTAACCTGCTCTCAGAGGCTTAAATTATGGGGACATGCACTGGCCTGTAATCCAGTGCCCTTTAACCTGGTTTCTTCTTGCTCCATCTTGTCCATGTGGAAAAAAATCTTGGTAAAAAGCTGTATTTATGAAAAGAGAGGGGAAAAAAATGCTCTAAAGTGACAACTGGCTTTAAGCTACTGTTTCCAAGAAATGCGGAGTCTGAAATCTATATTATATCTATACTTTGAAAATAGCATTAAAACACCACATTCCTACTGCCAAAAACAAACCCATGAATCCATTAAATAACAAACCAAATCAGATATGTTTTTTTTTGCACACTGCTGGAAAAGAAACAACAATGAGTTCAAGGCTGCTTATTTAAAGATGCACATTTGTGAGCTGGTGCACAATTATACACACTCCATATTAACTGTTGAGCCAAAAAGCCTTAATGATTAATGCCTTAATGCTACAAACAGGGGCGGCTCATTCCTTAGGGTTATCAGGCGATGCACCACCAAAGGGCAAAAGGGAGAACATTTTTCTATCACAGCTCTGACTGTTCTGGAGTCTGTCTTGCCTCTGAATATCATAGTCCAATCAGCGTCGAGTTGTGTTCCGTACAGTACCGCCCCCTTTAGGGGCGATTACAGTCTAACTGAAAATCGCCCCGGATTGCTTTCATAGACTCATGTTAACGCTTTTTTTTTCGAACTGCAGGCACTTAAATACATTCTGAATGAATTCCGGGAGGGCTTGCACTTACGTGCTTGCGTCACGCGTAACTTAATGTAGCGATCTCGTCACCATGACTACCATTACCTCAGTTCGGAGCAACTCCATCCTGTAATCAGGATAAATTAGCAACTTAAGAATTAGGACCACCCAGACCAAATTTAAACATCAAGTATCTACAAAAGGGGGAAAATCATATAAGTTACAATTAAATTACAAGTAAGTAATATAATTTTTAAAATTGTGAATTGTGATTGCACGTATTGTATCTCCCCAATTGTTTAATCCCCGATGCTGGATCTGCTGCACCTAAAATAAAATGCTATGTGATGAAGACTGAATTAAATTGTTACTGTGAAGGCTTTACTTAATTTAATGATTGATGATAAAGCTGGTCTCTCTCCATGTTCAAAGTTATTTGTGATGGCAAACTGACAGATGACTTAGGATGTTAATTATTTAATCTTTAATTTACCCATTGAACGGGTCACCTTGGCCATCATCGAAACAATTGCCCCCCATGAGAGATTTGGCAGTAGCCGCCACTGGCTACAAATGAATGTTTAAACCTTTACTTTAGATGAAAGCCACTGCCAGATGTATAGATAGCATTGCATATCCAAACTGAGCAAATGTGACTATTTGCAATGTCATGTTTTCTATCTTGGCTTGCATTAAATACAGACTAAATACAGATTATTATTTATTTATTTATTAGGATTTTAACATCATGTTTTACACACTTTGGTTACATTCATGACAAACGGTAGTTACTTATTACACAAGATTCATCAGTTCTCAGGTTTAATGTCAAACACAGTCATGGACAATTTTGTATCTCCAATTTACCTCATTGCATGTCTTTAAACTGTGGGAGGAAACCGAAGCTCCTGGAGGAAACTACGCAGACACTGGGAGAACATGTAAACTCCACACAGAATGTACCCAGACCGCTCCACCTGGGGGTCAAACCTAGGACCTTCTTGCTGTGAGGCGACAGTGCTACCCTCTGAGCCATGTGCCGTCCTATAGATAGCATTGCATATCCAAACTGAGCAAATGTGACTGTATGCAGTTATGGGCAGTTGTAGCCTTGTGGTTAAGGTACTTGACAAAAGGTCACTGGTTCAAGCCCCATCACTGCTAGGTTACCACTGTTGGACTCTTAAACAAGGCAAGGACTCTTGAGCAAGTTGCTTTGGATAAAAGCATCTGCTAAATGCCAAAAATGTAAATGTAAATATGCAACGTCATGTTTGCTGCCCTGGCTCGCATTAAAACTAAAAACAGACACAGACTGAGGACTAGAAAAGTCAATCCAACATCACAACTTAGATTAAATCATGCACATCCTTCTTATTTATCTATGGTGAGTCAATTGTCTTTAAAATAGACATGTTCCCTAACATATGTGTAAACCTTTAACCTTAACTGTAAGTCTTGAAATATTGGTATTTAGATTATTTTTGCAAAACTCCACAGGGAGTACGTGGTCAATGTCTTGGGATTGTATTAGTTTAATTCTTGCTAATTTACCAGCTTCTGATTTGTTGTTAACATTATTAGATCTTAATGTTTTGGGCTTGACTCCTTTTTGGACACTCATACAAGTTATCAGAATGAGGCACAATGTAAGTTAGTTTATTCAGCTGTATATGGATTTGCTGCTTTTCTGTCAAAATTGCCTTAAAATCTGAAGGCAACACTACCTACTTTACAATTTTACTCATGAATCAATGTTTTTGAAATCAAATGCTCTTTAGCACAAGTTGCTTTTCTGGGATAGGGCTGGGCTATCCTAGATAAAACTGTTTATCATTTAGTTTGATTAGAGCTTATGAGAAGAGGAAGTTTTTAAAATGTTCCTATGTAGATAAATCAATAACAACATTTCCTGGACTTAACAAAGCATTTCTGCTCCTCTTTCACCCATGCATGCTCCTGTAATATCCTGTGATGTAAGTGTAAGAGTTTTTAGCCTTGCGGATGCATGAAGTATGTATGAAGTCTCCTTATAGGTATTCACTCACTAATCTATCCATCACTTAAACCATTTCCTCAACAAAGAAAAGACATGATGACTGATGACCACATGGTTACTTTATTCTACACAGCATTCTGGTCATTCTAGGTATTCTGCTGCAGTGAAGGTCGCAAGCATTTATTATTATATCAAGATCAGATTCAAACAAAACTGTTTTATATTTTTATATAAACGAAGATGTCACTAATTCTGGAACTGGCTTTAAATGTATCTAGTTTCTCAAGTTCACCATTCATGTTTATAGATGGGTTTAAAAAACTAATTAGAACAAGTCTGCGGCCACTCAGGTGACGCAGCAATAAAACACGCTAGCACACCAGAGCTGGGATTTCAAATACATCGTATCAAATCTCAGCTCTGCCATCCAAATGGGCTGGGTGGCTGCATGAACAACAATTGGCTGCTGTTCATAGGGTAGGATAAAGCCGGATAGGGACTTCTCATAACTGAGCGAATTACGACCTCTGCTGGCTGGTTGATGACGTCGAGGAATAATACTGATCAGGGTGTGGCTCTCCATGCACAAAGCTGCTCAACATACGAACTTGCCTCGTGCAGGTGAAAAGATACAGTCTGGTACTGCACACGTGTCGGAGGGGGTGTGTGACAGTCTTGCTCTCCTCAATTAGGGCAGGGGTCAGCACCAGTAGAGAGGAAGCATAACGCAATTGGGTAAAAACTGGATGCGCTAAAATTGGGAGAAAAAAGGGGCTGTGGATATTTAGCTTAAAATATGAAAACAGAAATGACCATCACAAAATTAATATTTTAACACAAATAATAAAATTATAATTTGATCGAAAAAGAAAACTGTTATTTGCCTTTACATACAGTTAGGAGATTAGATTGAGAGGCAAACATTTCTCCAAGGATTATAGTTGGATATATGCAGATGGTGGTAGAACACGGGTTTAAAATAATTAGAAAAACTAAAACCTGTTTATAGGTGGGAAAAAACAAACAGGCAGGTTTGGCGATAAAGGATGAATGGCTATAGAAAAAAAGAACATAATCCATACTGCTAAGAATGCTGTGTAATTGATATGTATTAGAGCTGTGAAAATCATGACGTCTATAAAGCACCAGCATAACAACATACATCCAAATCAACACAAAATGGCTTGATGAGCACATAGTCCAGTTCTTGCCAAGGCCTAATTACCCTAACCTAAACCCTATATACTTGTGGACAATGTAAAAAAGGTTAAAAACTATAGCCTTCTTATAAGAGATTTTGAAAGGGATTTCTTTAACTGCAAAATATAGCAGTGACTGTGGATAAGGGCAAATAATCAACAAATAATTAAACTCAACACTATCAAGAATATATACATTTTATTAAAAATTATTTAACATATTAGGGAAGTTTGGAAGATGATTTGTTGCATTAGCTAGATCTATGGGGGGGACAAATCTGCAATCAGAATTTATTAAATCGGGATGTTTGCTGTTGCCCTGTGAAGACTGAATGCAACCTGAACAATATAACCAACTGTCAAGAAAATTTTACATTCAAATAAGACCAGATGTTGTTAATACATTACACTGTGCAGAATCACAAATGTGTGAGAGCGTTACATCACTGAGGGCTTGGAAGCTGCCATGCAGGAAAATAAATCACCTGCTCTGTTTCTTTTTGGTGGTTTGAGCATCACAACAAATTTCCTGTCAGGCTTTGAGGTTTGAGTTATTTGGAATGAATTCACTCTAGTTAAAGGTGAGATTTACATCATATTTTCAAATTATGGTAATTACCCACAAAAGTAAAAAATAAATAATTTTAGATGGGAAGCTGACTGTAGACTCTTCCCAGTCACAAAGTGTACAGACTAAATAAATACATCAATAAACACTTATTTAAACTGATAAATACAACATCAAACCGGCAATCATACCATGACATGGTTGGTTAAGGATTAAGGAGAGGGGGAAGTTAGTGATGTTAATATTTTACACCAATTGGTACAAATGCTAAGGTAAAGATCAAGCTGGCATACACACTCACTACTGTAATCTAGATTAATTACAGCGGTGTAAACGATGCTAGAGAATATAATGCCTTTATTTCTCATATAGTGTATAGATATACAGTACAGGTGTACAGTACAACGAAATTCTTTCTTCGCATATACCAGCTTGTTTGGAAGCTGGGGTCAGAGAGCAGGGTCTGCCATTGCACGGCACCCCTGGAGCAGAGAGGGTTAAGGGCCTTGCTCAAGGGCCCAACAATGGCTGCGTGGCAGAGTTGGGATTCAAACTCTAATCCTTTCAATTGATAGCCCAAAGCTCTACCCACTAGGATACCATTGTCCCCAATGATGTATTTCTGGCATTTTACAGTATTTTGGAGTTTGCAGAGAGGTAAACAAATAAGAATCTGCAAAATAGATTTATAGGTTTGAAAATGTGTTTGGACATGTTAGGGCACTGTTGCCAGAAATGTTAAATATAATTTTTTTTTTTTTTAATTTCATTCTTTAACTATTTTATCCTGGATAATGTCACACTCAATCTGATGCCACTTAAACACTAGGGCCAACACATTTACACATATTGAGCAGGGTGCCAAACTGTTAGACGGTATCACAGATTACTTGCACCTAGTGGCAACTTAGAGCAACCAAACCCACATTCTGTATTTTTAAGGGGGTGAACACACAGGAAAAAACTCCTCACAGAAAGTGACCAGAGGTCAATTTTAAACTCATATTTTTAAGACCCATGTTGCCATGAGACACCCACTCTACCACTGGGCCACCATGCTGCCCAGCAAAGTATTGTATTTAATTGATTTCTTATTGTATTTTGGCTTTGTGATAACTGATTTAATGGTAAATCATAAGTCTTACGCTAAGAAAATGTAGCGGTAGGCTCTAAATATATAAAAGCTACAAAAAGAATAAACATGAACTTTGTTAGTTCTAGCAAAGGCTATAATTTCTACATAGGTCATGCAGTTTAAATGTTTGTACCCTCAAATTAAGGCCGACATTCAATGCTTTAACCACATACCCATTGTTCTGTTTTAAATTCAGTGGGCTGGATTATAGAGCCGACATGGCAAAAACTGTTTCACGGTTTAGTTATTTAGAGATTATGTGCTCTGAACTGTCCCTTTTTCCTATAATTCTTCTCTGCCTGCATTTAATGACATGTACAGTTCAAATCCAATTTTAAGGAGCATAGCAGTTTTGGGATTTCAATGATTTTCATAACTGTTTTTTTTCTGACTAAATGATAACACATTTTGTCTAGAAAACACAAAATTATAAGTTCATAGGTTTTCAAAAAAAAAAAAAAAAAAAAAAAAAAAAAAAACTGGGATACTGGGACAAAATGTGGTCGTACAGAAAGTTTTATAATGTCATTTAACTTTGGGACATGGCCTCTACACTGCTTAATAGTAATTGTTTTTGACTACAATTGCCAAAGTCTGTTTACGACTACAATCAGCAAATTCTCTTTAACTGCACCTATTAAAATGGCATGGAATCGTCTGCCAAGGTTGGAAAGAACTTATGCTAAGAGGTAATATGTCTGGGTGGTTGTATGTAATCCAAAAACCACTAAAAAAAGGACTTTCATTAATAAGAAGCTTCCGTAGGTGACACTAACCTAGGTGTTCACACTCAATTGACCTTTACAATGCCATGGGATATCTAAGGCAAAACAAATAATCCCCTTATATGAAATCAAGACAATAATGCATAACTAAAGTTTGTAACCGATTACATAAGCACAGAAAAGTCAGAGCAAAAGCTTATTTCTTGCAAAACTGCATCAATGTCAACTATCAGGCCATAACAATGTTAAACTCACATATTTGTTGAAAGCACCCCACATGATCCAGCAGCTTGTATGACAAACCTGGTTCTGGTGCCTCTTAAATTAAATTTGTCCATCTGGACAACTTTTTAGAGATGATCTGGACGTTCACACATAAGAAAAAGCTGGCCATTCAACATGTGGATCATCATGTGGACCATATTGTCATAAATAAAACTGTAGCGGTATATTTCTTATGATTGGCATCTAACCTCATTAAATATGACTTGAAACGACTATAAACACAGTGGAAGTAGTATATCAACAAAAAAAAAACATTATATTGAATACTGAGGACACCAAATGTTGTGAAAGTGAAATCCTTTTCCAATCTTGCTTAATATAACACTTAAGCCACACTACTGCTGAAACACATACAGAATGTGGCTTGGCATTGTCTTGCTAAAACCGCAAACAGGGATGTCCCTATACAAGAATGCATATCGTCTCTGTCCGATGAAAAACATGTATCTCCAAAAACCCAACTTTTCAGGAAAAGGAAAAAATGTTTTTCCCCGACAGTAACGGTGCAAACAAACCACAGAAAGCGCAATTTAGATACAATTCAGCACAGAAATAAAAATATATCTTTATCAGGTTGTCCGTCCGTTGGTTTCATATGTAAAATGGACTCACGTGTATTGTAGACAGCAAACAGGGACATACACAGATTTCTTTTGGTAAATTCCAAAAAGCACGTCCAACTTTCTGCACAGCCCGTTGTGTGTTCTTTTAAATACTGCCGGTATGAATGCATGTTTTAGCATGAGCAGAGTATAATATTACTATACTAGACTATACCTGGTCAAAATCAGCACATTAAATCTAGCAGCCAATGGAGATACTCGTTAAAGAGATTGCATGATTTTTCATCTGTCATTTTGATATTAGCTGCTATGGACAGACAGAGATTTATACCCACAATCAACACATGTATTAAAAAAAAAAAAAAAAAAAAAAAATGGAGATACGTGTTTTTCATCGGACAGCGACAATATGTTGCTTTAAAATGCATGTGCACCCCTCAGCCTAAAGGGTTTCTTTACATATCTGCAAGTTACCAATGCTACTGGTACTAACACTATATCCCTATACTATGAAAGAAAAATACATATATACTTAGTGTTGTTAATAGGAGGGAAGGTTCTTCCTTCTTTGGTCTGTAGAACTTGACATCCATTATTTCCAAAAAACAATTTGGACAAGGTGGACTCATCAGACAACATCATACATTGCTTCAGTTCATCTCAGATGAGCTTGAGCCCAAAGAGTCAGTAGTGTTTTTTTTTTTTAAATGACTATCACTGCATCTACAAATTAAAATTAAGACTTGGTCTTAATCTGCCACGTCCCCACTTTTTTGGGGGGAATGTGTTCCAGGTATGAAATTAGAAATAAAAGTAGATTGACAAAAAGCTGAAACAAGTAAAACATTAAATATATTTTGTGCTGTTTTAATCAAATACCTATAAGACAGTTTACAATTCATTGCTTTCTGTTATTTGCATTTACCTACTGTCCCAAGGATTGGGTTTGCATTAAGAAGCTATTATTGCTTCCACTTAAGTATGAATTATTAGTACTTTATATCACCACAGAATTTCTCAAAACTGCTTTTTTAGTTTACATTCTTGCTTTGCATCTTGGGAGTAGTGGTTCTGGTTTGTGGGAAGCCCTACAGCAAGGATATTGGAAGGAAAATCAGCTTAGCATGATGGTTGTGGTTTACATTATTTAACTTGGCAAACAAAGCGGAAACGGACGCCTACACTGATTAAAAGTGGTATCAGATAGGGCTCACAGAATAAACAGTGAAATAATGAATAAAACCTAAATGTGCTTCTGCATATAACTTAACTTATTTTGTTTATGTTATATTCCCCTTCTAGAAACTGGCTTTGGTTATTTTAGCCATTGCTTAAAGAAATAAAATCAGGCCATGCGATCTCTACAGACAAACACTGGCGATAGAATGGATTATATTTAAGAGCTCAGACTTATCATGGCACTGTCACTGGATTCCACTTTAAGAGCTTAATCACATTTCTGCCCTGCCAGAGTCGTCCTGGTCAAGTGAGTTACTGTAAAATGAAACAGGTCAGCTGCAAAGCTGCAAACAAAACTGTGAAGTGTTTTTGATTGCAGCATTACTACTAAGTTCTAAGATGCATTTGAAAGTAAAATCAACACAAAAGGACAAGGGACAGTTGTAGCCTAGTGGTAGTTGTAGCCTTAACCCACAATTGCTTAGACTGTATACTGTAAGTCGCTTTGGATAAAAGCGTCTGCTAAATGCCAAAAATGTAAATGTACAGCCCCAAATCAGAAAAGGTTGGGACAGTATGGAAAATGCTAATAAAATAAAAATGCAGTGTTTCTTACATTTACTTTGACTTTTATTTGATTGCAGACAGTTTGAACCAGAGATATTTCATGTTTTGTCTGTTCAACTTAATTTCATTTATTAATAAACCTCCATTCTGCATTTCAGGCCTGCAACACATTCCAAAAAAAGTTGGGACGGGGCAATTTAGGGCTAGTAATGAGGTGAAAAAACTAAATAATGATGATGTGATTCAAAACAGGTGATGTCAACAGGTGATTGTATTCATGGTTTGGTACAAAAGCAGCATCCAGGAAAGGCTGAGTCTTTGATGAGCAAAGATGATCAGAGGATCTCCGGTTTGTCAACAAATGCATAAGAAATTTATTGAAATGTTTAAAAACAATGTACCTCAAAGAATTGGACGATTGGAAGGAATTAGCATATTTCTTCCTCTACAGTGCATAATATTATTAAACAATTCAAGGAATCAGGAGGGATTTCAGTACGTAAAGGCCAAGGCCACAAGCTTAAGCTGAACGCCTGTGATCTTCGATCCCTCAGACGGCACTGCATCAAGAACCGCCACTCAACAATAGCTGATATAACCACATGGGCAAGGGATTGTTTTGCCAAACCTTTCTCAAGCACTACAATACAGAGTTACATGCACAAATGCCACTTAAGGCTTCTTTTTTGCACAGTAAAGTTTTATGTTAACCATGTCCAGAAGCGGCATCGACTGCTCTGGGCTTGGAGACATCTAGGATGGACGATCACACAGTGAAAACGTGTATTGTGGTCAGATTAATCAGCATTCCAGGTCTTTTTTGGAAAAAATATGAACGCTGTATGCTCTGGACCAAAGACAAAAAAGACCATCCAGACTGTTATCAGCAACAAGTCCAAAAGCCAGGGTCTGTCATGGTATAGGACTGTGTCAGTGCCCATGGCAAAGGTCATTTACACTTCTGTGATGGCAGCATTAATGCCGAAAAGTACATTGAGATCTTAAAGCAACATGTGCTGCCTTTAAGATGTAATCTTTTCAACAAGACAATGCAAAACCACATGCTGCACACATTACAAAGGCATGGCTGCAGAAGAAGTGGGTATGGGTACTGGATGGCCTGCCTGCAGTCCTGACCTGTCCCCAAAAGAAAATATGTGGAGAATTTTGAAACATAAAATGCGACAACGACGACCCCATACTGTTGCACATCTTAAGACGTGTTTGAGGAAGAATGGGGCAAAATAAAAGCTGAAACACTAAATCACTTGGTCTCCTCAGTGTCAAAACATATTTTAAGTGGGGTGAAAAGGAATAGCAACGTTGCAAAGTGGTAAATGCTTTACTGTCCCAGTGTTGCACGCCTGAAATGCAGGAATGGATGTTTATTAATAAATAAAAGTTGACCAGACAAAATCAATGTAGTAGTGTAAGAAACTGTTTTTTTTTATTATTTGCATTTTCCATGCTGTCCCAACTTTTTCTGATTTGGGGTTGTAAGACTGATTCTCATAAAGTTTATATGGTTAAGCCGCCACACACAATCCTCATCATGTGCAATGTCAAGTGTTAGTCAAAAATGTGTTCTCTGCATAGATAAAGCACGTTTCACCAACTGGTGGTCCAAACTCTAGGATTTGTGATACCCATGAGAAAGATACCTGACTAAATAGATCATAGTTTCAACAGATGGCAGATGGAGAATTATACTGTGGTACTTGGCCTCTTGTCACTAGCAGTTAGAGTTTCCTTTTTATGGAGACATTATACAGACCTGTATTTTTTATTTTTGGGCAGGACTTGTGAGGGCCAATTCTAGTTTCTGCATGACAGTTTATTTGGGTACAAACGATACCCATAAAGAAATAGTTTATTGAGGCTGATGTGAAAGAACTCCACCACAACTAGCACATTTGTGAGTTGTACACAAACCAAAACATCCATCATCAATACTTGAACTTTGTGGCTAAAAGAAAATAACTGTAGAAAAAACAATTTCCCACAAAAGTTGAGGTTGTTCTACAGTGGCAGTAAATAATATGACCAACTTCATACCAATACCCATGATTTTAGAATAAATTGATTAGCAAGCAAATATGGGTCGGCATTTGTGGTTCAGGAGGAATAAACTTTACATTTTTACATGCTAAAGTTCTAGTGAGCCGATTTCAAAGCCTCTTTTACTATTCCTCTAAATAAACCTTATTCATTCATAAATGTTGGAGACTGGTAATGGAGGCTGCCTTAAACACAAAACCATGTGTGGGACTTACTTTCTGGACACACACACACACACACACACACACACACACACACACACACACACACACAGAGAGATGCATTGGTGTGAGGAGAGGCAGCGGTACAGGCTACAATTCCCAGCATTCCAAAGCAAGCGTCCAAGCCACGCTGACGTCTGTGTGTCTGCTGTTTACCACCGCAAACTTCCTCTGCTTTTACCCAGTGAGCAAGAGAAAAGGGATGGGGGTCTCTATTTAGGTAGCATGCTGATTCAGCCTGAGAAAGCCACAGTGTCTCCTCCCTGATTCTCTTCTCCATGTTCCCCACACAGCTCTGCCTAACAGCTTGAGTGCAGTTAGATGTTATTGGAACAAGGGTGAGATTTAATTTAAGTACACCAGGCTTCAGGGCAGCTTACTCATGGCAGAATACTGAATGCATTGTTCTTAACATGGTTTGGAATACTATACCCTAAATGTGGGTGTGTGTATTTATAGGGATACATCAAATAGCAATAGGGCTCTGTCAAAATGTCAACATTTATACTTATTAGCACTTCATTAGCAGTTTTTCACTGCCTAAAATCCATGCATCCAGCTGTAGCCTGGTGGTTAAGATACTGGACCAGTAATCAAAAGGTTGCTGGTTCAAGCCCCATCACTGCCAGGTTGCCACTGTTGGGCCCTTGAGTAAATGAGTTAAGGCTGAACTTAAGTTAGCTGCTGCACACAGGCAACTTCCTGAGACAGATGGTACAAACAACTAGATTCACCATTCTGTCACCTCTAATAATAGTAATAATGGCCGCTCCGGTGGCGCAGCGGTAAAAAAAAATTGAATCTCAGTCCTGCCATCCAGCTGGGCTGGGCAGCTATATGAAGGGAGTCGGATAGGGATCTCATAACTGATGCATTTACAACTCTGCTGGCTGATTGATGCCGTCTGCACAGAGAGAGGAATAATGCTGATCAGGGTGTGGCTCTCCATGCATAAGGCTGATTGGCCTTGAACTCGCCTTGAACTCGCCTTGTGAAGGTGAAAAGATGCAGTCAGCTACTGCTCATGTGTCAATTCACATGGGGGCATGTGTCAGTTCGCTCTCCTCAATCAGGGGCGGAAGTCAGCACCAGTAGAAAGGAAGCATGATGCAATTGGGTAAAAATTGGACACGCTAAAAATCGGGAGAAAAAAAAATATTAATAATGCTTCACAATTTATCATTTGATACATTTGCAACCTAGGCTATACAAAATCTGTGTATGCATTATAATAAGTAAGACATTTTTCTGCTTTGTTACATATTACACAAAGCCTTTGTTTAATCATTGTTCTAAAACATTGTAAAATGACTGGTTAAATGGATAGTCATGGATAATTTAATAAATAAAAATTCTAAGTAGTTAAAACAGTTAAACTTAAGTCTATGTTGACTAGCTGATTTTGTTCCTGTAATTTCAGATAACTGACATTTGTCTTGTAATCTCTAGTTTCTAATCTTGAAGCTTTTTAAGTAAACTTCAAGTATTAAGTTTAAATAGAATATATTTTTCCCTATCTCTAGTTTTGCTTGCTGTGTTTTTGTTGACCCCCAGAGACCAACTTACTTCTATGGATATACCAACATTATCCATTTGACCTAGGTGTATCTAAAGCAGTATAACTATTTAATAATGCCAGCAAGAAAATGGTATGCTGTGTATGTGTAACAAAGAAAGATGAATTAGAGTAACTGTGCATTAGGAAATGTCATTATGACAGATCACAACAGTCCTTGAGAAGTAGTGGGAAGTTTGGAGGAATTCCCAGTAGGCTGGTCATGTTTCATGCTGATTACTGTGGGCTAACAAAATTACATTTATTTACAATATACATTCCTCTGTGTACCATCAAAGTCTCCCATATACAAATGCACAAGTAATATCACAAATAACTCTATATACTGTATGTAGTCACATAGGGGAGTAAATCAGTTGCCCTTACTAATACTATTACTTTTGCAAGCTAATCTGTTGCTCTATTAGGCTTATTAACTAAACAATACAGTTCAATGCAAATGCAGCTTATGTTAACAAAATACAGACAGAATGAGGTAGTAAGAATGCCTAGTTTACTGAAAAACATGCAAATGGATTTAAAATATCCATAGCAAATATCATCCAGAACTATATTTTAAGCACAAAAGAAAATGCTAGCAGTAACCATTATACAGCAGATAGTATTATTTATTTATTAGGATTTTAATGTCATGTTTTACACACTTTGTGTTCGACATAAAAACATAACATTATGACCACCTTCCTTATATCGTGCTGGTCCCCCTTTTTCTGCCAAAACAGTCCTGCAACTGCGATGCACTGTGTATTAACACCTTTTTATCAGAACCAGCAATTTCTTTATCAGTTCTTTAGCAATTTGAGCTACAGTAGCTCGTCTGTTGGATCAGACAACACGGGCTAGCCTTCGCTCCCCCGGTGCATCAATGAGCCTTGGCCGCCCATGACCCTGTCGCCGGTTTACCACTGTTCCTTCCTTGGACCACTTTTGATAGATACTGACCACTGCACACCAGGAACACCCCACAAGAGCTGCAGTTTTGGAGATGCTCTGACCCACTCGTCTAGTAATCACAATTCGGCCCTTGTCAAACTCGCTCAAATCCCTATGCTTGCCCATTTTTCCTGCTTCTAACAGGTACCAGGATGATGAAATAATCAGTGTTATTCACTTTACCTGTCAGTGGTCATAATGTTATGCCTAGTCGGTGTATAAGTAAATAAAAAGTTAATGTTGCAATCCAACACTCACCGTTTTGATTTTTGATTTCAGTAATTTTACATGCAAGTATGCCAGCAGTATCACTTTATGACAAAAATATAAATTAGACAATATGGCATGGATCTTAGTAAAGGTAATCAAAAAGTACAAAGTGAGTAGCAAGCCATTTTCAAATTTAGGTCAACTAGTAACTGACTATTGGATTTTTTTTTAGTAGTCTGACAATAAAGATCTATGAGGTGCATTACAGGATGAAGTTTTATGTTAGTTCGTTTGTATACAGTCGAGTCCCATTATTATGACCACTTCGTACTTTCAACGGCACCAGCGCATAGCTTATAAAGGAAGTCATGTTTCGTGAGCTGGCTTGGGTGGGTATATAAGGTGTGTGATAGGCTGTGTATATAGGATGTGTGATATCCCTTGTTGCTGTCATGGGTAAAAGTACCATGGGTAAAACTGTTTTCTTTGGGGTGGATGGACTCTTCCAGCAAGACAATGCGACATGTCACACGCCTACAAATGTCTGACACTGGCTGGACCAAGACTTCCAAGTACTACCCTGGCCCCCTAATTCCCCAGACTTGAACCCAATTAAGCATCTGTGGGACCACCTTGATCATCGTGTTTGCTCTATGGATCCTCCCCATGCACCCCCCAGCAGCTGTGGGATGCACTGCAGTCAGCATGGCTCCAGATACCTGAGACAACCTACCAGGACCTTACTGAGTCACTCCCAGCCAGTCTAGCTGCTGTCCAGGCTGCACACTGCGGATGTTAGCATTTCACTCGTCCCCTTTGCTTTGAAAATAACAAAATGTGTTTTAAATGGCTATTATTAAATGGCCAACAGTTTTTATCTGTCATCAATATACAATAATTCACAGTCATGATCCATTTCAAAATAGACCACAGCTTTTTTTTTTTTTTTTTATCAAATTAATTCAATTGTTGCAATAAGTGTCTTAGATACTTCAGTGAGACTGTATATGATGTTATATATTTATTAATTGGGATTTCAACGTCATGTTTTACATGCTTTGGTTACATTCATGACAGAAACAGTAGCTACTCATTACATAAGATTCATTAGATCACAAGTTTTAATGTCAAACACAGTCGTGGACAATTTTGTATCTCCAATTTACCTCACTTGCACGTCTTTGAACTGTGGGAGGAAACCGAAGCTCCCGGAGGAAACCCACGGGGAGAACATGCAAACTCCACACAGAAAGGACCCAGACCACCCCACCTGGGGATCGAACCCAGGACCTTCTTGCTGTGAGGTGACAGTGCTACCCACTGAGCCACCATGCCGCACGCCCCTATATATGATGTACATCTTCAAACATATTTAACAAGTCATGATTTATTAAGCACACACACATTTAGACACATGCACACAAAAACACAATATGTGTCACAACAAACAATGCCCAGTAGTGTTCCTGTGCAATATATATTTTTTAATATTACTGTTTTATTTGGATGCCAACAAGCTTGTAAAAGTTTCACCAACAGTGAAAATCAAAAAAGTGAACCAAAAAAGTTTCTTGTACTGAAAGCAAAGGTTAACTGACTACATATGTTTCTATTAAGCAGCACAGCAGTATTTCTGTGTCTATCAGTTTAATGTGCAAGCAGTCTGGGGGAAAAAAACTATGACTGTGGTAGCAAAGCAGTATATGAACATAAGAAGCACCTAGATTGTGGGGAAAATAGGAAATAAAGCCAGTGGCTCTCACCAGATTAGTGTCTGTTTTTATGCTGAGTGATTTGAAGAGAATTTAATTGACTAAAACAAAAATGGGGTGTGTGAGGGGAATAAAGCTCAAAGTGTATGCGACTGCCGCTTTGTTCAGCTCTTGTCTGTGCTTCATATATATTTTTTCATTTACAATTCAAAAGTTTGCGCTTAAAAGTGAACACATGCATGCAGCACGACAGCTCGGGTTTGCACTATGCACAGAGCTCAATCTACTGTATGTGCATTAGATTTATACTGCCACTGAAAAAGTGTGCACTGCAAGTCTTGCCCAAGGAATGATGACTGCTTCATTCAATATTGTTCCCCAACATAATTAAAAGTTTGTACGTCAGGTTCTGACCCCTGAAAGTTAACAGCCGTCTAAATCCCCTCTCCCCTTTCTATCTCCACAGCGGATTGCTTCCAAGAGAGGACTGATGGCTAAGCGAGATAAGACTTCAGGAAGCTTTGTGGCTACCGAGTGTCCGGACTAGCCCCGACACGCAGCATGTGTGCGTGTGTGTCTGTGTATGCATGTCATGCGTGCGTGTTGTGTGGTTAGTCACTAGATTAGACACAGCAGTTGCAGGAGATTCTTGTTTCCCCCAGAGCGCAGGGAGACACCAGGCCTAGGCGACAGGATGCTCGAATGAAAGAGACATTACACACTGCTCGAAGCATTCACTGCCATCTGATCCTCCCAACACACACAGTGCATTACAGAGTCGATAACATCTCAGATTCAAAACGTTAGATCTAAAGTACAAATAAAAAAAGAAGAAAAAAAACAAGCATATAGAATAGCTTATTATGGCATTCATTTAAGGACAAATTAAGCCATATAACTGTGTTTAGGGCTTTAAAGGAGTTTGCAGGGGGAGTGCACTTAAAAGGCTGGATCTCATTTAGATGAGTCTAAATATTTGCACAATCCAAGTTTTATCTAAGCGAACATTTTCATTTTCCACCCAAAACATTCAGACATTAGACACTTGAGTGTTTAAACTGTGCTCCCCTGTCTCTTTCATTCAAGCATCCTGTCGCCTAGGCCTGGTGCCCCCCTTCCTCATTTCCCCTGTTACCCAACAGAAAACAATTTATTAGGGCTGATATTTGAGAAAACATCAGATTTAAATGACGAATACACTAATATACTCCAAAAATACTTCATATTAAATGGCTGCAAAGAAAAAGATAAGATACTTACTAGAGCTATAGTCTATTATTACAACTCCTGCTATAAAACATCTTCTTCCAAAAATTGCTTGTACTTGAGTGCATAATTCTCCTTATTTTAGTCTTATTTGATTACATTTGTAGTAAGAAGTGCAGAGTACATGTGCATTTTACAAAAGTCATTTGGGAATCGGTCAACATATTTGAAATGACCCTAAATGCAGGTGTGTGTAAATAATCTAAAATAGAAAAGAAAAACAAAAAATCTGAAATATTTTATATTTGTCTTGATCTTGTCTTTGTGCATTTTTGCATTTCTACATTATCAACGGTATTGCTGTAAATACACATTCATTTAAAAATGTATTTAAATAGTTTATTAAATATTAGGAAGGGGCAATTTATAAATATGAATGTGAAATATATATAAAAAAAACATTTTAGTAATGCATTAATGCTTGGGTATATAAGAATAATTCAAAAACTGCCAACAATTTGTTGAGGCTTGGCTTTTTCTCAGAAAATAAATAAATAATTAACAAATTATCCAAGAGTTTAAAAAACATTTCCCAGTGACCGAATGCAAGAATTGTAGGTATTTCACTTTCCAAGAATTGTAGGTATTTCATGCTTGTTAGCAAACTCCATGTAGCACGTCATATTTTTACTATGAATATAGCAGCTACAACCTCACACAGCACATACACTATTAATAAAATACACTGTATTGTTGAAGCAAATTTCTTGGAAGGAAAAACAAATTCACAGTAGATTATGCAAGACATGCTTTTATGCAAAAGCTACATCTCACATATTCAAGCTTTAACGCTGATAAAACTGTCATTTAAGTATGTTAAATGTATTCACAATGTCCTCACAAATCACAAGTGTGATTATTGTAGAGTTTAAGAAATGTTACTCCACCGGGCCCAGGGCTGGATTGTGTCAGTCAGGTGCCCTGGGCAATATTGTACATGCTGTACCTCAGTATATTGTTTACACAGGGTACAACCCATTAATAGCCATGTCACCAGAGCAAACAATCATATTAAAGCAAGCAAAAAAAAAGCAGTTCTTTGAGATATTTTGGACTGTTTATTTATAGTGTTGATCACAAAGAGAGAGAGAATGGTCAATTGGTCAACATCAACAATAACCATAAAGCAATGCTGACAGTCATAGAATGAGAATGTTTTTTCTTAAATGTGGTTGTTAGTATTTCTATATTATGGATTTCTAGCACAAACATGACAGACAGCTTCATGTGTTGATTAAACTGGGAGAAAACACGTCTTATACAGGTTTTGCTGGGTGGGCAGTCAGTAATCTATTAGTATCATATGATGAATCCTAACAATAACTCAAACAAAAATAACATTACGTTTTGGGTTTTTTTATGTGCTTTATGTGCATATTGCAAATCACACTTATTTTTTGCACTGTTTTTGCACTTTTGTGATACTGTTTGTGATGGAAACCCAATCCATCCACCAATGAAAACCACCTAAGCTGCTATTGCTTCCTGAGGCAGTTTGTAATTTAGTAGTAGGTGTTTCAGTTAAGGACATACAATGTTTTAACACTATTTTGTCGACAAGTGAATCTCAAGCCGTGCAGAAGGCTGAGAAGCCAACTTGTTGGAAAGGTGCCATCATAGGCGAGCGCCACTGTAAGCATACTTACAAGCACAGAATTATCACATAACTGCAGGTAATAAGATAATAGTCTGTTTAAGGTTACATGCATATTTTGAATTTTTTCAGCGTGTCTTGCATGCAGAGCATGTGTAAGATCTGTTTAACAAAATATTTTTGATTTTTCAAATATTAGCTTCTGTAGTTATAGGTGAAGAATTCCATTTTTACCACACCAGTCCAAAGCACTTATTTTAAGAATGTATCTGGCCATCTAGAAGTTTTGCATACTTGAACAGGTTTCCTTCTGATGACTGTTCCATGCATTTAAGTGATGCTGCCCAGTTAAACGGTGCACCACTAGTAATGAAACGGCAAAACGTTTTGTCCAGCATGTTAGCTACGTTTCCTTGAGCTTCCAGATTTTGCCTGGACTTTAATAATTTACTTCAAAAGACTCTGACACCAAAAATCCAGCTTGGATAATCTTTTTAAGAATTGTTTGAGAAACCCATAGTATTTCACAAGGTTTGAAACTTGTTACATTGAAATTAAAAGCTCAAGTTGCATACAATTTCAATTTTTTCTACTTTTAATTTTATGAAATAAAGTAATTGTGAATTACAGTTAAATTAAAATTTTAAAATAGATTGCAGCAGAGGTTCTGTTTACAGATTTTGTTGATTTTTAACCCCAAATCAGAAAAAAAGTTGGGACAGCATGGAACATGCAAATAACAAAAAAAAATACTTTCTTACATTTATTTGATTGCAGACAGGATGAACTTGAGATTTCATGTTTTGTCTGGACAATTTCATTTCATTTATTAATAAACATCCATCCCAACTTTGTAATGTTGCCATTCCTTTTCACCACACTTAGAGGTTTTGGCATCGAGGAGACCAAGTGATTTAGTGTTTCAGCTTTTATTTTGTTTCTGCCCACATCTTTAGTGTTAGCGGGTTAAATTTGACCCGATTTAAATCAGCCTGAAAATACTCAAAAACAGTAATCATCCAATGTTGTTTCTCACCTCATAGCTAACTTAGTTTGTATTTAAATTCATGTAAACACTGTTTTCAATTTTATTTTTTTGGCTCCAAAAACTTTTCATCTCACAATATACCACTCGTTTTTAATTTAAAAAAAACTGTTTAAGATGTGCAACAGTACAGGGTCGTCATTGTCGCATTTTTCATTTCAAAATTCTCCACACATTCTCTATTGTGGACAGGTCAGGACTGCAGGCAGGCCAGTCCAGTACCCGTACCCTCTTCTTCCGCAGCCATGCCTTTGTAATGTGTGCAGCATGTTGTTTTGCATTGTCTTGTTGAAAAATGCATGAACTTCCCTGAAAAATATTACATCTAGAAGGCAGCACATGTTGCTCTAAGATTTCAATGTACTCTTCTGCATTAATGCTGCCATCACAGAAGTGTTAGTGCCCTTTGCCAAGGGCACTGACACAGCCCCTTACCATGACAGACCCTGGCTTTTGGACTTGTTGCTGATAACAGTCTGGATGGTCCTATTTGTCTTTGGCCTGGAGCACACAGCGTCCATTTTTTCCAAAAAAGACCTGGAATGCTGATTCATCTGACCTCAATACACGTTTTCACTGTAAATTGCCCCCGTCCCAACTTTTTTTGGAATGTGCTGCAGGCCTGTAATGCACATATATTATCAAATTAAATGAAGTTGAACAAACAAAACATGAAATATCTTGGGTTAAACTGTCTGCAATCAAATAAGTCAAAGTAAATGTAAGGAATACATTTTTATTTTATTTGCATTTTCCATACTGTCCCAACTTTTTCTGATATGTGGTTGTACATTGCATCCCACTCTCACCCAATGCTGCTTTAAACTTACATGGACACATTTTATAATAGTTAAACATAACACTTTATACATAAGTACTTTCAAAGTGTAAGCTTCTACAAACTTTATTGCAACGAGCTAAGCAAACAGCCAGCACCAGCTAATCATATTCCATTGTCTACTTCATCCTAGCCTGTCTGTCTTAATCAAATATTGCTGGAGCCAGCTCTTAACAAAAGCCTGTTAATTCTCTCTTTCTGCCTCTCAATACTACAACAATACTATGGCAGCAAACTATACAGATTTACGTGCCTGAGCTAATAAAAAAGCAGCCTCGTTTTATATAAGAAACTTATATTAAATAAAGTGCCAAGATTCAAAGTCTTTGACAAAATAGAAACATGCTAAATGAAAAACAAGGACATGAGATCTGCCTTAGGAAGTTATGAAGAAAGATCATTTTATTGTTTGATGTAGACACACACCCTTATTTAACATGCTCTGCTATCACTACAGATGAATGTACATTTATCAAGTTATTAGTTGTACGTTTTCTACAAATAAGAAACTTGTAGCCAACACTGTAGCAAGTCAGTTTGTGACATTTCTGTGCTCCTAGATATTCATGGTTTGGGTTTTCATAGCCAAGCAGCTGCATCCAAAACTTACATTTCCAGGCACAATGCCAAACGTCTGATGGAGTGGTATAAAGCATGCTGCCACTGGACTCTGGAGCCGTTGGTCTAGGCCCCTTAGTTCCAGTGAAGGGAAATCTTAATGCTCCAGCAAACAATTGTCAATTGTCAAAATGTCTGGGAATGTTTCCAGCTTTGTGGGAACAGTTCGGGGAAGGCCATTTTCTGTTCCAGCATGACTGTGCCCTAGTAAACAAAGAAAGGTCTATAAAGGCATGGTTGGTTGAGTTTGTTGTGGAAGAGCTTGACCACCAAACACCTCTTGGATGAACTAGACTGAAGATTGTGATCCAGGCCCTTTAGTCCAACATCATAGTATGACCTCACAAATGCTTTTCTAGATGGGCAAAAATCCCACAGACACACTTCAAAACCTTGTAGAAGGCCTCAGAAGAGTGGAAGCTAATATAGCTGCAAAGGACGGGGGGGGGGGGGGGGGCTCCATATTAATGCCTATTCTTATAGCAAACACTGTAAATGTTTATGCCACTCAGCAGTCCATGACTTTTAATGGCCCCCTAGTGGTAGGACTACCTTTAAACGCCAGTTAAAGATAAACCAAAACTAGTCAACAACAAGCCATATCTGAAAGTACTTTGAAATACTTCTGTTAATTATTTACAGCAATGAATATAGATGGTAAATGTCTCTGCAATCCAGTCATGTGGTCTCCCACCAAAACATTTTTTTACACTTTGTGCATGGCGGTACTGACATGCTGACACAGAAAAGATTATGTTCCAGGCTGCTGGCTCATTAGTTTGCTATTAGATCAGATATTCAAATCAAGCCCACATCCATGCAATCAGCATGTCAGAACTGACATGGTCCAACATGTAGAAATTCCCTCTAAATTATGTACATTGCTGCAAGTGTATGACGTTCATCAGATCTTCAAGCTTAATTAAATTCTATAAAATAGGATCCTGGCAACTGTATCAAAATGTATTTTATAACAATTAAAAGATTTACACTACAGTAAATTGAGCCTTTCAAACCGTATGCACCAGCCTCTGTAGTGTGCCATGTCTTATGAATCAGGCAACAATAGGTCTCTCTGAACAAGGCAGTCTTGTCCCCACCATCCTGACATTGGCATTTGATCAGTAAACGTTTCTTCTCATCACTGTGGAGTCAGGGCACTCTGAAAGCACTCTGTTTTAAACTTGGAAAAAAGAAACTGGTCAGTAGCTCTTTCAGGGAGTAATGAACTGTCTCTCATCACAAGCTTCATTACTTTAAAGCAGACACACAATAGTGTGTGTGATATGGAGTCCACAGATGCAAAATTGAGTGGCTGTCTGTTGTGGGAATTAATGAAAGGGTTTCACTGGAGAGAGATGTCTATTATGCAATACTAAAGTCATTATGATATAATTTTTCTTTATGATTTTGGCAAAGATCTGGGATTTCTGTTGAGAAAATGAGAGGTAAAAAGGTCTTTGGGCTGGCTTTGGGTCCCCTCCAGTACCCAGAACATAAGGAACTGAATTTTTCAATAAGGAAACAGCTGAAAAAGCTAGCTAATCTTATGGCTCCTTGATGTAGAGATGAGCTCTAAAACTCATAAATATAATCTGTACTTGGTTACAATACTATTACTACTAAAATCTAAACTGCCTCTAGAAGCAACATTAATATAAGAACTTCTTAATTTTGGGAAGATGGGTAATGACTAATGTTTGTCTGTCACTGAAGGGTAGTGCTGGTTATGTGCCTGTAGAGCTCTCTATTTATTCATTAGGATTTTAACGTCATGTTTTACACACTTTGGTTACATTCATGTCAGGACAGGTAGTTACTTGTTACACAAGATTCATCAGTTCACAAGTTTAATGTCAACCTAGACGGTATGTCTTTGGACTGTGGGAGGAAACCGGAGCTCCCGGAGGAAACTCATGCAGACACTGGGAGAACATGCAAATTCTACACAGAAAAGACCCAGACCACCCCACAAACCCAGGACCTGTGAGGTGACAGTGCTACCCTAGAGCTAGAGCTCTCTAAAGCTCACCTTTTAAACTCCAGATATGTCTTACATCATTGTAGTGGAGCATGGGACACTATATAGCACAGGGCACAGTGACACTGTTCTTAATAGCTCATACTAGGGATCTTCAAAAAGTTCTCACTTTATTATTTTCACTGGAAACAGTGAGGGTGGGAGGAGTAACAATTGGTCGTGTCCGAGACAGAGAGCTTATAGTGTGGATTTAGCGCCATCTGATTTCCACCTTTTATGAACACTCAAAGAAGCTTTAAGGGGAAGAAGATTTTCATGTGATGTGAAAGCAGCGGTGCATTAGTGGCCACCAATCAAGCAAAACCATTTTTGCTGATGGCATTAAGAAGTTGGTACGACGCTGGGAAACATGCATCGGAAGGTGACTATGTAAAAATGTGATGTCATTTGTGTTTGAAATTCTTATTAAATAGAGTTTTTAGGTGCCCAGGTGGCACAGCGGGATATTCCTCTTGCACACCAGCACCGAGTTTCTGAACTCCTCGGTTCGAAACTCCGTGTTGCCTCCGGTTGGCTGGGTGCCATCTAGCGAGCATAATTGGAAGCGCCTGCAGCAGATACTAATTGGCCACTGTATCTGCAGGGTGGGGGCTGGACTATGTGTGGGCGGGGGAGTCTTCATACGCTGTGTAAGGCCTGTGCAGAAAGCAGGGACGAAAGGGCTGTGCACGTGTCGGAAGAGGCGTGTACAGCGATGTGCTCTCCTCGGATGCAATTTAGTATCTCTGGTAGCAGCGGAAGACACAATTGAGTGCACTAAATCGGGAGGAAAATGGGGAGAAAAAATGAAAAATGCATTTAAAAAAATAAATAAATACAGTTTTATAGAACCCTCATACTATGCTCAGCTTTGTCCAGCAAAGGTGTGTGAGGGACTAGTGCAGATTGTTCAAAGGACATTAAATTAAAGTGTTGTAAGGTTTTTGATGTTTGACATCAGATGGAGCAGAGGTGGCACACCACACAGCCTGACAGAGGGGTTAGCTTTTGAAAATCCAGACAGAATAGTTGTCAGTACAGTCTTCAAGACCAGCCTGCCAAAGCCTGGTTACACACTTATTTTATTACTGACTTACACATGGGAAACATGCTGGGCATTGATAAATGTACTTGGCCAAAAAGTCTAGATCTGAATTAGAAAATAAATGTCTAGCATTAGTCAATAAAATACCTAGGCAAACAGTCAAGCCCTTCCCAATTTCTTGTAAGGTGGAAAGGCTTATAACTATGTTCCTTAAAAAGGGCACAGGTTGAGTTACCAAAAAGCAACACACAAGTTTAAGATCAGCATTTGCATGCAGTATCGGAAGTCAAGTGTGGATAAAATAAGCTAATAAAAAAAGTTCTTTTGGTAAAAATTGTAATTAGGCACAATTTATTTTTACAAAGATAAGAATGTGTAGCACTGCAAATAAAAACCAGACAGAATGATCTTATATTGTAGTACATTGTAGAGTTTTTAAAATCCAAAAACAATACAAGCCGGTCAAACATAAAAAAAGATATGATAACAGTATTAAAAATTATGGCTGTGTGATGTTACACATTACTACCCAACAGAACTACAATAATACTTCCAATAAACAGTCACTGATCGAGCATGGCTATGGGCAATGCAGCATTTCTACAATCGAGACTGAGTGCTATCAGGTTTATGGGTATAGGTTTCTGTCACTTCCTTTCTTCCTCTAGACCTCCTGTTCAAATCAATTACACACACAGTGAGACTGCCATATTGATGCAGGTAAAGGAGTTCAATGTACTAGTCAATACCTGACTGTTCAACTAAGCCAATATTCAGTAAATATGAGTAATATTTCATGACTGTAGATGGGCCTTACCTCTTCCATACGGACTTTGGTTCAACTTGTATATGGTATTTTTATTGTATTATTATAATTGACCCTTAAATCTTTCTGATGTTCCTGCATAGACACCGGCCAGACCTGGATCCAACTCTCATTGATTATCGAAAGCTCTGGCGTCTGTTGTATTGAATGTGGGGATCTCTGTTGTAAGGGTTAGATAGGGATAGAGTTCTCCATCTGTATGCCTCTCAAATGATTAAAGGAGGTCCTATAGCTGAGGGGTTGTGACTTCACTGTAACAAACACAACAAAAAAAACACAGATCTCTTCATCTAGTGACATCACCAGTAACCATGATAACATTACGCTCCATATTTCCACCATCACTGCAAATATGTGATGTAAAACTGGATTCAGCAAAACCCTAAATCTAAATTCATAAAAAATAAACAAAATGTTCTATTTTATTTTTGCATTTTCTCCCATTTTCTCCCAATTTAGCAGTCAATTTGTCTTCCGCCGCTGGGGGATCCCTGATTGCAGTCAAGGTGGGTATATTGCTGCTCACGCCTCTTCCGACCCACGTGGAACCCTTTTTCACTTATGCATTCTGCACAGGTGCCTCTCTATCTTACACAGCTGCAGGCACTGCCAATTACGCCTGCTAGATGGCGCCCAGCCGACCGGTGGCAATCTCTGTGCTGGTGTGCTAGCAGAATATATATATTGGGTGGTTGTTTCCAGTACTGTACCTAAGTACCCATGCTAAATTTGGTTTAGTTCATGACCAAGAAGCAAAGGAGGCCACATGGGTGGAGTGAAAAAGATGTGAAATGTTGATTGGTCAAAAGAATTGCCAGTAGAGTGATAGAATACAAGCATCATGGAAAAATATAAGCACAGAAAATGAACCACCACATCAACCAAAGCTGGGCAAACTGAAAATCACCTTTTTGCATAACCACTCAGTGTCTGGTGGAGAATGATTGCACAGCCTTACATCAACTGTTCTAGATTCAGTTCATATTCAAATTCCTCTAAATTGTGCAATTATGGATCGCATTCTAACTATGATGTCTTTTATTTTACACAAATTAGTTGTGATCAAGAAATCCAAATAATATGCTCCAGTAAATTTTGTAAATAATTCTGTGATAAGTTGTATGATGTCATCCAGAAACTGAATTATCCTGTACTATTTACATTAGAATGCCACAAAACAGAATGCTTAAAATAGAATGCCTTTGTCATATATACAGTACATATACAGGTGTACAGTACAACAACATTTTTTTTTTCATATCCCAGCTCGTTGGAGGCTGGGGTCAGAGTGCAGGGTCAGCCATTGTATCACGCCCCTGGAGCCGAGAGGGTTAAGGGTCTTGCTCAAGGGCCCAACAGTGGCTGCATGGCAGAGCTGGGATTCAAACTCTAAACCTTTCAATTGATAGCCTGGCTACCACTGTTCCTGTTACAGTCACACTGTAAATTCTTGCCGGAACTTAAGGAGCTCAACTATAATGACAGTGTGCTTATAAACACCTACAACACACACACTTGCAGCCTTAGGTTCAGCTTTACATAATTTCCGATTCTTACACAAATAAAGGTGTTGAATTTTTACCTTATGCATCTTTAGTTTGTGTGCAATCATTTATTCGGGTGGTGTTAAATAAAAAACATAAATAATGAATTCAGTGGTTTTTGTGAGTTAGATTTAAAATTTAAATTATATGGTTATTGTGGTTTGTAATTATCACAGTAACCCAATCAGTGTAGGAAAATCACATGACCAAGAGTGGATCACTAACACACAGTATGGTCCACACTTAAGATCACCTAGTGAACCCCAGACCCTTATTCTCAGGAAGACCAGAGATCAGTACCAGTAAGCACACTCAGGGTCAAAAACTGTTTAGACATGCTCAGATGTACCGAACTTGGGGTCCAAATGGCAAACAAAAGTACTACTATTTGATTCGATCAGTCATCTAGTCTCCAGCAGCTGTTAATATTGTAATTAAGAGCAAAGGGAATTTTACACATATCAGCACCACAATGACAAAGCTGCTGTTGTGCTGACAGCTGAAATGTTAACCATTCAGCATACATGCAGGGGTTTACAAGTTGTTGACATCAAATACAATGGCGTTAACGGTTCACCTTAAACTGGTCAATAAATGTCAGTCATTAACTGGGCGTAGCTATTATGAGGCCAAACACCTAGACACAGCTTTATACTTGTGACCAAAGTCACAAATGTTACATAACATTAAAACACTGATTATTAAAGTCACTGAATAACGCAATGTAAAATGTTTTTATTACTGTGGATTTACTGTAATAACATTGATTTTTTTGTGCAAGTCTACATGCTCTTTGGCACTAGAACAGTTTTAACTGGGTAACCTACAGTTAAAGCCTGTCCCCTTGTTCACATAACATTTTGTGACTTTAGAAGTCTGTGTTTACCAGGACATTTATTTTAATTATGATGAATAATTATAGGGTTTGGTAAGGTGTCCTTTTAAATCAGTCATAGTTGCTGAAGTCAGTGTACGGCATGAAGGTTATCGGACCACAGGCCATGAGATAAGAGAGGTCAGAGTTGTGTTTTTGTGTATTAGTTTGTATGGATGCCTGAGGCACTGATGTTTTAGGCTAATTAAAGTGAAGACACCTAGTCCGAACCTTAGCTTAATCCAGATTTTTGAAGGTTTAAACTTGCGCAGAGCTACTGAGTAAGTGTTTTATGCTATTTAGGAACTTTCTGGTGACCAGATGTCCATTATTAGATCAGCCTAATCTGACATTGTAAACATGGTAAAAATTATGTTAAAAAGATGTTCTGCTCTTGCCTCTGAATGTATGATGTATTTTGGGCAATATTAGTAAAATACACTGATTTGTTTATTCCATGGGTAGTGAAAAGATCATACAAAGAGATTATTTAAGTTATAAAACAAGAAAGAATGCAAAGTTTTAAAATGCATTATTGGGATTAAACCACTATCCATAGATTTTCGTTACAAAAAGTTAAGTACACCAGTAACCAGTACAGCAGTCAACAATGGTAAATGTTTTTAAATTGGACTGCGGTAAATGCAGGCTTGTGGTAACTACACTTATTGAAAAGCTTTCTTTTAGCTCCAACATACTTTTTGCTCCAATACAAAAACAGCTAAATAATATTTCACTCACTTGACAAGTGACATTTTTGCAACCCCTGCCTCAGCCCCCAAAAACTACAATTATATGCTCTATAAAGCAAAACATCAACTTGATCTTGCTTTATATTTTTACTGTAGGTTTACTTAGAAATTTCCAAATTGTTACATCAACTGTCTAAACATTCCCTGTATTTTTCATTGTATTATAATTATTATTATTTTCCATGGCCTTCAGCGCACAGTCAAAAAAAAGAACACAATGACAGAATTGATGGTCCTGATGCACACACACAATAGATCATTTTTAAGGAGAATACCTGCTTATATGGGTACGTAAATCACAGAGCGAGTCAGATGAGCCAGATCCTCAAGGTGCTGTGCATCTAATATACTGTACTCACTTAAAGTATATACACTGGACATCCCCTAGCATGTCATGGTCAGGGATGTATAATAAATGTACATGGTAGTTATGCGTAGAACACTTGTTCAGTGCATCAGATATGGCAAAGCAAATGCGACTGTGGTAATCTAGTTGGTAAGAGCTTTGGGCTATAAATCGAAGTCGATGGTTTTGGATTCAAATCCTGACTTTTAGACTACATTTTTAGGGCCCCTAAACCTCTGAGCTCCAGGAGCGCTGTACAATGGCTGATCCTGCACTCTGACCCCAGCTTCCAAACACGCTGGAAAATGCAGAAAAAGAATTTCACTGTACTGTAAACATGTGGATGTAAATATGACAAATGGGCAGACATACAGACCTGAGTGAAACTTATAAGAGCCAAGTCATTTTGGCCAGACTGGTTTGAAGTCTCTGAAACAGCAAGGGGTGCTATCAGGCAGCTGTGGTGAGCTCCCACTTACAGTGGTCTGACAAGCCACAAACCACCAACAGGTTGTAGGGCGGCCAAGACTTATTGATGCCAGAGGACATGAAAGCAATGGTGTCTAGTACAGGCCAACAAAAGGGCTACTGTGGCTCATATTGCAGATAATTTAATACTGGTGTGACAACACAGCGCATCAAACCTTTGAGTGTACAGGGCAGAAAAATTGCAGGCCAGCCAAAGTGCCCATGCTTCTGTCCACAATCGAATGCACCTACAATGGATTAAGTTTGGGTGTGAGGTTTGTATTACATGTAGGCACAAATTTGTTAAGAGTGTGCTAGGTAAAATGTACTGTTTAAAAGGTAAACTAGTTAAACGTTCCAACAGTTTGCTAACTAATTGAGCCCCAAATACAGTACAAGTGCAGTTTTCTATATTTGTGTTTAAAGAATTCAGTGCTAAGACTGAGAGCAAATTGTGTCTATAAAAGGAGAATGTAAAATCACAATGTTGCTTAAAAGCTCTTCTCTCAGAGTACAAAACACTTTCATTACATTTTCAGCATTTGGCAGACACTTTTATCCAAAGTGACTAAGCAATTGCGCGTTAAGGGCCTTGCCAACAGTGGCAGTAATTGGGCTTGAACCAGATTACTAGTCCAGTACCTTAACAACTAGGCTACAACTACCCGTTAAATTAAAAGTATTTGCTTAAAATAAAGAAAACCTTAGTATGCTGTTCCATAACTGCAAGTTTTGAAGAAATGTGGAAGTTATAAAAAAAAAATGTGACAGCAAAGATGTGAGAGCTTATTTTTATTTCATATTTCTCATCATATTTCATACAATTTCTCAAAAGTTCTATTCAGTAAACCCCTTAGCCAACCACAGCTATTATAAGTAAAGCATACATGCCCCTTGAAAAGCTTTGGTATGGCAAAAACCAGCAGCCTAATTTATCAAAAATAATGGGCTTGGTGCTTCCCGCTCTCTTTCCTTTTTTCCTTTTACCCTCCCTCATTCAGTGAGCTTGAGGTCAACTCTAAGCATTATTTCACCATTACCAGAGTTTGGAAAGAATCCAGAGACAAGAAATCTGATCGCAAAGCCCACTCATTTTCTGGATTGAAAAAAAAATGTGGTTTTCTAAGAATGGGTAGGGGGAGACATAAAGCTGTGAGAATTATACTAGGATTTACTGTTCACTAGTTTTTCGCCCTTAAGTAGTTTCTGGACCTTTTCATTTACCACATTTTTGCCATGACCGAGAATTCACCATGTCAAGGCTTCACATCCCCTCCAGCCTCGCAGTTCGCTTTTGTCTAGCCATCAGGCAGAATTAAGAGCTACAGGAGATGCAAACTCATGCTGATATGAGCTGATGAGGTCTGGCATGGGCTGACGGGGTGGGATTGGGGTCAAATGAAGGTTTTAGAACAGAAAGGAATGAGAAACAATGACCACTTCCCTCCAGTCCGAAACATGCCAGAACCACTTTTTGTTAGACAGCTTTATGCATTAGCACAGTCTCTAACAGCAGGTGTAAGTGACACCCAATGTGATTAAACAAGAAAACGAATATTTTTCCATGTCTGTAGTGGTGCTGCTTTGGGAAAAAGTTACTCATTAAAAATAAAGGGCAGAGGAAAAGCGAGCACCACTGGAGACTGGAACAAGTCAGGGTCAGAAGGTGGCGTCTCTGTCAGTTATTAAGCATTCATTCTTGCTGCTTACCTAAATGCTCTGTGGCCCACAAGATATTGAATGGATGCAAGAAGATATTAAAATATTCGGAAAAACAGATGGTAAAAGACAGATGGGAAAGAACTGCATATAAAAAACAAAAAGGAAAAAAAAGTTTAAGCATTTACTGCATATTGGATGCCAAAACAGTGCCCAGTATGCCATGGCTCTTTGTGTAACCCAAGCATGCTTTTTGATGGTACGTCTTTCAATAATCATCCTGCTTTTCTTCCTCTTATCTCTCATCCTCTGCCCTTTTATTCTTCATCCTCTGCTCTGATTCTTTCTCTCTGGCCATCATTCAAAGGTGAGCCCTCAATCTCTCCTCCCCCTCCGTCTGTCCCAGTGCTGCCGTCTGGCAGTAAGATCACAGCATTTCGCCAGCCGTCTCTTTCCATAGGAAGCTAATCTAAACATCTCATCTCATTCCCACTCATGGCCTTTGAGTCTTGGGTCATTCACCTTCTCAGGTGTGCCTTCTCCACGGCCAGACTGCATCTGTAAGCTTTCTGAACCACTGCTGTGTAAGGGCTATTTTATTCAACACATATACAGGCTTCATATACTGGTAGATGACATATGACATAATTTAAGTCAAAAGTTTGTTTACTCATGAGCAGTGTTAAATTTGACAGCAAATTTTGATTTAGTTTTAGTCATAGTCTTTTGACTAAAATGTCATTTAGTTTTAGTGTCATAAGTCATCTTAATTGTTTTAGTCGACTAATTATTATAAGAATATAGTCGACTAAATCTACAGTCGATTCAGTCAACTAAAATATAAAGGGTGTAAAATGTAAATGCTTTGTCATCAGTTCCCTTGATCTATGTAAGTCATTATATACACTTACACAAAATGAAACATTTGTAATCAGTTATGGAATATTATTAATGTTTAAATGTGCAATACACACAAAAACAGATTTAACTTATTTCAAACATCTTTATTTACATGACCTTGTTTATTGAGCATAACAATAACAAAATATTAATGACCAGTAGGCCTGCTTTGCCTGAAAAATATATGCATTGTTTATAACAAATTGCATATTACTTTCTTTATAAAACTGGGTACAATAAAAGCAGCGGTGCCATTATGTTGCCATTATACTGCCAGCAGTGCCAGATGTCGTTCCAGATTTGTTGTGTTTTTACCCGAGATCATCGCCCCACATGGTTTACACATCGTCTTGTTTTTCATGACGTCAAATGAGAAATGTGTCCATGTATCGACTCTCCTCTTTCTCCCTGTTGACATTGTGGAGTTAACCTAGTTCCATGAGTAAAGACAGTTTACAGGCTAGTCTGGTCTTCCCGGGTTTAGATCAAATTTGTGCAAGTGTGGTCTTACCGCGGTCATGAAAAAAAGGTTAGTTGACGAAAACTATGACGAAAATCATTCATCAACGAAATTAACACTGCTTATAAGAGGCATACACTGTATCATGGCAGACTTGCTTTATTTTAATGTTTTTGTCTTAGAATTTATAGTAATAGTACTATGCATAAATAAATTATGTAGGTTTCTAAAAAAAAAAAAAAAAAGCTTATTAAAGCTTTAAAGTGCCATTTGAATTTCCTGTGTTATGACTGACTGTAGCTGGTTACTTTTGTGTCTGTATAAATAGCACGTGGCACCAAGGTGGTGCAGCGGAATATTCCTCTAGTGCTGAGATTCTGAACTTCTCGGTTTGAAACTCTGCGTTGCCACCAGTCGGCTGGGAGCCATCTAGAGAGCATAATTGGCAGTGCCTGCAGCAGACACTGTTCTGCTAGGGCAGGATGACCGGACTATGTGGGTGGGGCCCTCAAACGCTGTGTAAGGACCCCGATTGGCAGATAGAGAGGCGCCTGTGCAGAGTGCATAGGTGAAAAAGGGTTCCGCTCAGGGCTGCACACTGGTCGGAGGAGGCGTGAGCCGCAATACACCCACCTCGACTGCAAACAGGGATCCCCCAGCAGCGGAAGACAAATTGACTACACTAAATTGGGAGACAATGCATAAATAAAATAGAAAAAAAATAGTTCTAGTTCGATGGCACCCACAAAAAACTACATCTAACAGCGGTCTTTTGCCAAGGTTGACAGAAGATCTAAAAAGTAGAGTGTCAGAAAGGCCAGATAAATTAAGTACTACCAAAAACATGCTCAAGTAAGTGAATCTGCAACAAGTTGAATTCTAGATACAAGGATTATTAAAGCAAACTGATTTCACCTGATCACATTTTGAAGTTCTAAAACATAAGGTCTTAATACTTTTGTGAATGAGATTCCAGTTTTGGTGGGGCGGTCCGGGTCCTTTCTGTGTGGTGTTTGCATGTTCTCCCTGTGTCTGCGTGGGTTTCCTCCGGGAGCTCCGGTTTCCTCCCACAGTACAAAGACATGCAAGTGAGGTGAATTAGAGATATAAAATTGTCCAGGACTGTGTTTGACATTAAACTTGTGAACTGATAAATCTTGTGTAACGAGTAACTACCGTTTGTCATGAATGTAACCAAAGTGTGTGTAAAACATGACATTAAAATCCTAATCAATCAATAAATAAGATTACAGTTTTGTAGATGTAAAAATTCTTTTTTTTTTTTACTTAAAATATTTACTTTAGCATTATGGATAGTCAGGACAATTGTAATTTAAGATGGATTTTAAAAAATCTGACAAATTGAGAGTCTATGCTTTTTAAATTTTTAGTCCAGGTTTCAAATTAATCAGACACATTCATTAAATGTTCACATGCAACACATCACATTTGTAAATGCAATTTCATGTAAAATCTTAGAACTCCTGTATTTACTCTAATACTCCAATAGCTGCATTCAGTTTGTATTATAATTGCTTTATTAAATCCATGACAATGTCAAGTTTGTATGTTGAGACAAGTTCAACAGAAACAAAGGCAAATTAAGAAAAAGACAGGGTCATTGAGACTGTGTGTGTGTTTAGTTGAGTGGACACGTCCTTTGGCCTCATTAGATGATTAACTCAGTGGCCATTCAGCCATGTCAAACAGAACACAGAAGAGCTGAGAGGCGTGTGTGTGTGTGACAGTCACTACAGTGCTGATTTTATTTTATTATAAACAACAAAAAACACTGCATTAAAACAGAGACATTATTACTGTTAATAAGCTTTTACACTAAAGATTTAAAGTCCCTAACAGCTTATTAGAGCTAGTAACCACTTTTATTCTGATACAAAATGCTGATGTATTGTAAACTCAAAATGACTAGGTTAAAGCTGGTTACACAATGTGGCGAGTTATGAAAGCACTAAGGAGGTCATTAGGAGTTACACTAGACACGTACTTCATTTAGCAGCAGTTTTGTGAATTAGTGTGAATGAATAATAATAATTAGCTTTTGACGTAAAAGGAGATCTGTAATTTTTTAAGTAGACGATATGGATGGAACAAGCTTCCTGATGATGCCATGAAAAATGCTCACCCATTTATTTACTTCAGATTAATTGTCATAACACAAAGAAAATACACTGCCTGGCCAAAAAAAAGGTCACACTAATATTTCGTTGGATCGCCTTTAGCTTTGATTACAGCATGCATGTGGGAGATTTGGACCACTGCGCAAAGTCTTCTCCAGCACATTCCAAAGATTCTCAATGGGGTTCAGGTCTGGACTCTGTGGTGGCCAATCCATGTGTGAAAATGATGTCTCATGCTCCCTGAACCACTCTTTCACAATTTGAGCCCGATGAATCCTGGCATTGTCATCTTGGAATATGCCCGTGCCATCAGGGAAGAAAAAATCCATTAATGGAATAACCTGGTCGTTCAGTATATTCAGGTAGTCAGCTGACCTCATTCTTTGGGCACATAACATTGCTGAACCTAGACCTGACCAACTGCAGCAACCCCAGATCATAGCACTGCCCCCACAGGCTTGTACGGTAGGCACTAGGCATGATGGGTGCATCACTTCAGCAGCCTCTGTTCTTACCCTGATGTGCCCATCACTCTGGAACAGGGTAAATCTGGACTCATTAGACCACATGACCTTCTTCCATTGCTCCAGAGTCCAATCTTTATGCTCCCTAGCAAATTGAAGCCGTTTTGCCAGTTAGCCTCACAGCTACACAAGGCTACACAGCTGTTTAGTCCCAATCCCTTGAGTTCCCTTCGCATTGTGCGTGTGGAAATGCTCTTACTTTCACTATTAAACATATCCCTGAGTTCTACTGTTGTTTTTCTACCATTTGATTTCACCAAACGTTTAAGTGATCGCCGATCACGATCATTCAAGATTTTTTTTCTGACCACATTCCTTCCTCGAAGATGATGTTTCCCCACTGTCCTTCCACTTTTTAATAATGCGTTGGACAGTTCTTAACCCGATTTTAGTAGTTTCAGCAATCTCCTTAGATGTTTTCTCTGCTTGATGCATGACAATAATTTGACCCTTCTGAAACAGATTAACATCTTTTCCACGACCACAGGATTTGTCTTTCAACATGGTTGTTTAACAAATGAGAAGCTACTCACTGCAGTTAGGGTTAAATAACTTGTTGCCAGCTGAAACAATCACCCATGCAGTAATTATCCAATGGGAGGCTCTTACCTATTTGCTTAGTTAAATCCAGGTGGTGGCCTTTTTTTGGCCAGGCAGTGTATTAGGATATTAAAACTTATGAAAGGCTGTTTTTTAATTTGATTTTGAGGTCTTATTAGAGCAAGTTATATTTTTGGTTAACATTTGTTTTAAAGGGTACTTGTGGCATTCATAGCACATTTATAAGCATTAGACTCATCATTAATAAAGCAAAACATAGGCATTATTTAAGACAGTCAAAAAAATTGTATGCCTTATTGCTTATACTGAGTAAATCTCAAAATAGTATAAATAAAATACAAATATTATAATGCATTATGCTCTAGCTATAAACTTCACATTTACAAAACTAAACAGATTAGTGAATCAATTCAATACTTTTAAACTAATGTGATTAATGTGTCATTCCACTGCCACTAGTCCTATGTTATTTGTTTGTTTATTAGGATTTCAAAGTTATGATTTACACCCTGGTCACATCCATGACAGGAATGGTAGACACTCACTACACAAGGTTCATCAGTTCACAAGGTTATATCAAACACAGTCCTGGCTAGTCTTATGTAACATAAATGTGTTAATTGCATTACATGGGAATTTAGTAAAAAGTCATGACAGTTATTTATTTATTTGAGAATGTATGGACTAAACGCTGCTCACAAACTAAAAACTAAATGTGCCAAATGCACCTGACTAAATCAGAGTTCTTGGACAAAATTACAGTTAAGAGAAACCATCAAACCTGTCCATCATACCATAAAGTCTAAGGAATTTTTGGTGCATTGTGGCAGGGTGAGTGAACTTTATCTGTGTGTAAATGAATGAAAGGGGGCAGTCCCTCTCTGTCTCTGTCTTTCCCACAGCCTTCTCCGAGCAGAGACACCAGACAGATACAGATAACAGCAAACCAGCCAAGCCTGACCTCGCTCTCACTGTGTTCAGATGCCGAAAATAAAATTCCTAATGATCAATGCTATAGAAACTAAGCAACACAATGGTATATTGTATATTATGCATAATTTATTCTAACAAAGTTTTTTTTCCTTTTTGTAAGTGATTCAAGATATTTATCTGATAAGTGACCTTTTAATCTGGAACTATAAGTTTAATGTAGTTAATACATAAATGTTACTGTTAGCCAAATATCTTTCCATCATAACGTGTGTTTTAGCTGATAAATGTATGTAATCTGATTTGCAACTAAATGGTTCTGTCAAATAACAGCCAGTCAGACGCATTTACAATTTTACGTTCAAAGCAAAATATTCACACTTCATTTCTTGATAGCTGCATTCACCTACGGGTGCTACAAGAGATGTTCCAAAGTTTATGAAAAGCTCAAATTAAATATCACATCCTGGCTCCAGCACCAATTCCCAGTTACTAACAGATGTATCAAACTAATAATGGACAGAAGATAATTTGTCCTGCTATCTGGTACTATAGATAATATAAATTGAGTTCATGTATATAAAATATAGCAATTACTGTTTACCTCCAAGTATGTTGATCATTCTAGTGCCATTATTTAACATTATTTGTGTCACATGATACCGGTCCCTACATATCAGGATTACTCACTGCATAACAAAGCTTCTGTTTGTTGATCTGTTTGTGCACTAATAAATGTGAGAGCAACAGCTTGACTGACCATCATGTAATTTATTTTATCTATCATCCATTATATGTCATTTTAATAATAGTCTCAGTATAACCAACACAGAGCTAAACCTTAACAAACTGATTTTAATTTATAAGATGCATTTAACATTTTTCATTATTAAGCTGAATCCTTTAGGCTGATTCCATTTATCCTACATTCTTGCATGACATAATTTGGCAATAACATGCAAAATACATAACATTTCCATATTGCATAAATCAGCCTTTGTCAACCAATATGGTCCAGTTTGGGCACCTAATTTTGAACCATTCAGTGCATTTTCATCAAAAACAAATAGGTTCCAGATTGGAATGAATGTCCTTGGGTTGGAACCTAAGAATAAAAACACCAGCATCTGTTAAAACTGCACAAATGCTCGTAAGTAATCTAAGCACTTCCCCAGCTTGTTACTACTGTTTATTCTCGTCGTGCATGTGCAACAGCCTTTATTGATGATGCATCCTTGGTTCCAATAAAAACTGGTGCAAAGGCAAACCGGTTCTCTTAAGGTTCTAAGAAGCCAAAGGTAATCAGTTTAAGATCCAGAGTTATTTTGGTAACTAAATGTGTAAACGTACTGAGACAAACCTACAAAAGTAACTATTGATACATGGGAAATCAAGGATATGTGATACAAGTGGATGTTGAGTTTTGAAAATGAGTGTGCAGGTCAGAGGCCAGACAGAGGAGTAACCATCTCTCAAGTCCTATTATTTGCAGATCTGACCATATGTATGTGTGCGCACTCATCTCAATCATCACTTTATTGTGTCACTACCAATTACCCATAATTACACCTGGCAGCATTAGCCTCAGTCAGTCAGTGAGCACAATGTCCAGACTTTTATCTAGTTTCTGATGAAGTGGGCTTTTTTTCTTCTCATTTTCTCCCTCTCACACACTCAGACAAACACACATTCATATTCAACTCTTTAATCTCTCTAGGAGGATAATATGGATCAGAACTTTGTATGGGGTATGGCCTCACAATACAGTCTCCACTAACAGTGTAATGGATCATATAAATCAGTTAGTTAAATTTCTGCCATGCTAAAGGTGCCCATCTGTTGTAAGTGCTGCTGTTGGGATGTAATTAAACAATGAAGTTCAGCTACAAAGTGCTAGTGTACATAGTCTCACAGAAAGGAACATCTGTGTGAGGCCATTTGGAAAGTTGTATCAAGTGTTCTTTCATTTATTAATTTTTGTTTAGGATTTTAACATTGTTTTTTACACTTTGCTTACATTAATGACAGGACAGGTTGGTACAGATTCCACATGATTCATCAGTTTACTGTCAAACAACCATCATTCATGCACAATTTTATGAATTTACACATCTTTGGACAGTTGAAGTAAACCGGAGTTCCTGGAGGAAGCCCATGCAGACAGTGAGAGAGCATGCAAACTCCACACAGAAAGGACCCTGAATGATCCACCTGGGAATCAACTCTGTGAGGCGACAGTGCTACCCATCAACAACCCCAGCTGATCAAGTGTAGTACTCACTTTATCAATGTCATCACAAGAGACATCAGGAGATTGGATTTCAAAAATAAATAGCCATACACAAATCTAGGGTGAAAATCTGGTACGCTGTACAATTCTAGGCATAAGATAGACCGCATATGTGCTGCTTAAACATTATAAGCCCTTAGTACAAATGAGCTACCATGACATTCTGGGTTCCAAAGAAAGGTTCATAAATTAGTTTGGAATGTTTGGTGTAAAAGAATTTGACTGACCTGAAACACATTTAAGAAAAACTTGAACTAAGTGCCAGGCCTTTGAATCCATTATGTGTTAACTCCCTATTATCTTAAACTAGAAAAGAAATACTTCAGAATTAAATGAATTTATCAGATAGTTTCTATCAAGGAGTGTTAACAATTGACAAGGAGTGGGACTTCAGTTCTTAAATTTTAGGCATTAAGTTTAAGTTATTTGCCTAATAAAAATTGTATTCAAATTAAATATAAAACTATTACAGTTAAGATTATTAAAAACTATTGTAAATATATTTACTGCTCTCACTCGGTCTTGCTTGAAAGCTGATTTTGTAATTGCCAACTTAGAATTATTAGAGTTCTTTTTTTTTTAAAGTTGCTTTTTTGAAAAGGGGAGAAACTTAATAACCCTAAACCTTTAAAATTTAACTTGAGGTAAAATGTAAAAATTAACAAAAACAATATTTTGTAAATTAATGTTTTGCTTCTCATTTACTTTTACATACAGGTGCAGTTTATTCAAAGAAGTCATATAAATTAGAAAGTAGATATAAATGTAGATGTAGCATGTTACTACCCACCTCAGCACTACAGCTCAAGCATTCAGCTTATCCAACTTGCCCATCGTAAGTTCTTACAAACTAAATTAACTACTAACTTACATCCTAATTTAATGTTTTAACCATATAGTGCAGTCATTTTTTTGCTTAAATTAATGACAGGACAGGTTGTTCTAGATTGCACATGACTGATCAGTTCACTGTCAAACAGTTAAGTTAATTTTCTCCAATTCACCTAACTTGCTCATCTTTGAACTGTGGAAGGAAACCAGAGCTCCCAGAGGAAACCTGTGCAGACACTGGGAGAACATGCAAACTTCATACAGAAAGGAGAGAGAGAGAGACAGACAGACAGACAGACAGACAGACAGACAGAGACAGACAGACAGACAACTTTAATTTAGAAACAGGACAATATTAAAAAAAAAATGTGTATGTAAAAATTATCTGACACATTGGTAATTGGGATAGAAATGTTGCACACAGTTCCTTGTGTGTCCAGATGTAATTTACCCTTCATTTGTCAAGTTTTACAACAGCAGCTCTTCACTTAATCATATTTTACTGCCTGACCTTACATAAATGCTCATGTAAGCACGTCTCTTCAAAGATGCTAAATTGCATATACATATGCCTTAGTGTTGTAGTACACAACCAGTACATGTATGCAAGGATCTGTTCATACATAAAATAACAGCACCAAGGCCTTTAAACTGACTAGAAGTGTAAAGTTTAAATAAGAAAAATGTGCCACTGTTCCCACAAATACCTACTGAATTTTGGCAGCAAGGAGAACTTATAATAGTTGTGTAGGAGGCTAAGAGCACTGTATTATTGGTGCCAGATATTTGCAATTAAAAGCATTTCTGATTCAAGCAGTCTTTTAAGAGCTCAGAGAGACAACAATTACCGTGTTATTTTTAGATCACATAAATGTGTTTAATGTAAGAGCATTGGGGGGGGGGGGGGGGGGCATAGAAATGTAGGAAGTGTTTCAAAAGAGCTTTTGTCGTGTGAATTTTATATTTTGTTTGCACCATTTTGTATTTTCCTGGTCAATCTGAGCCCTAATTTTGCAGCTGACTACCTGCTTAATCTCTATTCAGTTAAATCTATTACTTGATGACCGGTCATAAGAAATCCAAAGACCAAAAAACAGGCAGCAGCAAGCCTTGGTTGTCGTTTGATCCAGAGCTCCACCAACATAAAGAAACTAAGAAAGCTTTGCTACTTAATATAAAGCAGATGATGGATGAAATGTGATCTGACATTATCAATAAATTTGAATCTATTGTCTCGGCAATGTTAAAAGAGAAATAATGAGACCCCTGAAGCCTTTTAAGAATAAACTCGCAGCATATGGCAAGGCCATAATGGACCTCAAATGCTCGGCTAGCCTTTCTCTACATCATGGTATGCTGTCTAATCTCTAAGCCAAGGTTTAAGGGCATAAAAATCATGCATCTAAGTGAAATTAATTAGTAACAGGGCTTCAGTACTATGAAATGAATGTTAAATTAAGTGCTTTAGTTTAGGGGCATTAACCATTTTATTAGACATCACACAAGCTTCAATAATACTTGATGTAGGTACATTACATGAAACCTAAAATGCTTTCAGACACAGCTGTATGACCATCAAAACTTTTTTTGAGGGCGTTAACATAATTTATCTATCCAGCACATTGGCTTCTTATACACTGATCAGCCATAACATTAAAACCACCTACTTGTTTCTACACTCACTGTCAATTTTATCAGCTCCACTTACCATATAGAAGCACGTTGTAGTTCTACAATTACTGACTAGTCTATTTCTCTGCATACTTTTTCAAGCCTGCTTTTACTCTGTTCTTCAATGGTCAGGATCCCCACAGAGCAGGTATTATTTGGTTGGTGGATCGCTTCTGGAGTTTTTAAACAGTGTCCACTCACTGTCCACTCCATTAAACACTCCTACCTAGTTGGTCCACCTTGTAAATGTATAGTCAGAGACGATCACTCATCTATATCTGCTGTTTGAGTTGGTCATCTTCTAGACCTTCATCAGTGGTCACAGGACACTGCCCACGGGGCACTGTTGGCTGTATATTTTTGGTTGGTGGACTATTCTCAGTCCAGCAGTGACAGTGAGGTGTTTAAAAACTCCATCAGCATTGCTGTGTCTGATCCACTCATACCAGCACAACACACACTAACACACCACCACCATGTCAGTGTCACTGCAGTGTTGAGAATGATCCACCACCCAAATAATACCTGCCCTGTAGTGATCCTGGGAGAGTCCTGACCATTGAAGAACAGCATGAACGAGGGTTAACAAAGCATGCAGAGAAACAGATGGACTACAGTCAGTAATTGTAGAACTACAAAAAAGTAAAGTGCTTCTATATGGTAAGTGGAGCTGATAACAGACAGTGACTAGAAACAAGGAGGTGGTTTTAATGTTATGGCTGATCAGTGTATTTTATTTATATAGCAGCACAGTAGATCAAAAGTTTTATTTCAGTGAGTGGGGTTTGATGCTCGCCATCTTACTTTACTTAGCATGGCTACTGGGGCCACATTCCTAATTTTGTCACTTACTGTTCCTATGTAAGCACAAGCCTTGATGTTATTTGCCAAGTAGTTGGAACTGTAATTGTCATTACATTGTAGTTTAGTTCCGTCAGAAAATCACTCCAAGGTTCAGTTTCAAATTAAACTAGAGAGTGCATTTCCGGAGAAAATGCGAGTGTGATTGCCGTGTGCCGGTCGGGCGGGCGTGCGTATCCCAATACTTTATCCAACTCGGGGAGTCATCAGTGGGCTTTACGATTTAGAGTTGGAACGGTGTCGATATCTCGAAATATCAAAAAATTAATGGAAGTGAATGGAGACAAAAACCGGGCGTGGCAGGTGGGCGTGGGTTCGAATCCCCATGCTGTATCTGAGTCGGGGTTACATCATTGGGCTTTACGATATAGAGTTGGAACGGCGTCGATATCTCGAACTTTCAAAAATTGAATGGAAGTGAATGGAGACAAAAACCGGGCGTGGCAGGTGGGCGTGGGTTCGAATCCCCATGCTGTATCTGAGTCGGGGTTACATCAGTGAGCTTTACGATATAGAGTTGGAACGGCGTTGATATCTCGAACTTTCAAAAAATGAATGGAAGTGAATGGGGCTGAAAAACGGGCGTGGCAGGTGGGCGTGGGTTCGAATCCCCATGCTGTATCTGAGTCGGGGTTACATCAGTGAGCTTTACGATATAGAGTTGGAACGGCGTTGATATCTCGAACTTTCAAAAAATGAATGGAAGTGAATGAGGCTGAAAAATGGGCGTGGCAGGTGGGCGTGGGTTCGAATCCCCATGCTGTATCTGAGTCGGGGTTACATCAGTGAGCTTTACGATATAGAGTTGGAACGGCGTTGATATCTCGAACTTTCAAAAAATGAATGGAAGTGAATGGGGACAAAAAACGGGCGTGGCAGGTGGGTGTGGGTTCGAATCCCCATGCTGTATCTGAGTCGGGTTTTACATCAGTGAGCTTTACGATATTTAGTTGGAACGGCGTCGATATCTTGAACTTTCAAAAAATGAATGGAAGTGAATGGGGACAAAATCCGGGCGTGGCAGGTGGGCGTGGGTTCGAATCCCCATGCTGTATCTGAGTCGGGGTTACATCAGTGAGCTTTACGATATTTAGTTGGAACGGCGTCGATATCTTGAACTTTCAAAAAATGAATGGAAGTGAATGGGGACAAAAACCGGGCGTGGCAGGTGGGCGTGGGTTCGAATCCTCATGCTGTACCTGAGTCGGGGTAACGTCAGTGAGCTTTACGATATAGAGTTGGAACGGCGTTGATATCTCGAACTTTCAAAAAATGAATGGATGTGAATGGGGATAAAAACCGGGCGTGGCAGGTGGGCGTGGGTTCGAATCCCCATGCTGTATCTGAGTCGGGGTTACATCAGTGAGCTTTACGATATAGAGTTGGAACGGCGTTGATATCTCGAACTTTCAAAAAATGAATGGAAGTGAATGGAGCAGAAAAAACGGGCGTGGCAGGTGGGCATGGGTTTGAATCCCCATGCTGTACCTGAGTCGGGGTTACATCAGTGGGCTTTACGATATAGAGTTGGAACGGCGTTGATATCTCGAACTTTCAAAAAATGAATAGAAGTGAATGGGGCTGAAAACCGGGCGTGGCAGTTGGGCGTGGGTTCGAATCCCCATGCTGTACCCAAGTAGGGGTTACATCAGTAAGCTTTACGATATAGAGTTGGAACGGCGTTGATATCTCAAACTTTCAAAAAATGAATGGAAGTGAATGGGGCTGAAAACCGGGCGTGGCAGGTGGGTGTGGGTTTGAATCCCCATGCTGTATCTTAGTCGGGGTTACATCAGTGGGCTTTACGATATAGAGTTGGAACGGCGTTGATATCTCGAACTTTCAAAAAATGAATAGAAGTGAATGGGGCTGAAAACCGGGCGTGGCAGTTGGGCGTGGGTTCGAATCCCCATGCTGTACCCAAGTAGGGGTTACATCAGTAAGCTTTACGATATAGAGTTGGAACGGCGTTGATATCTCAAACTTTCAAAAAATGAATGGAAGTGAATGGGGCTGAAAACCGGGCGTGGCAGGTGGGCATGGGTTTGAATCCCCATGCTGTATCTGAGTCGGGGTTACATCAGTGAGCTTTACGATATAGAGTTGGAACGGCGTTGATATCTCGAACTTTCAAAAAATGAATGGAAGTGAATGGGGACAAAAACCGGGCGTGGCAGGTGGGTGTGGGTTCGAATCCCCATGCTGTATCTGAGTCGGGGTTACATCAGTGAGCTTTACGATATAGAGTTGGAACGGCGTTGATATCTCGAACTTTCAAAAAATGAATGGAAGTGAATGGGGACAAAAACCGGGCGTGGCAGGTGGGCGTGGGTTCGAATCCCCATGCTCAGTGGGAAGTAAGCGTATCTAAATGCTGTATGTGAGTGGGGTTACATCAGTGGGAAGTGAGCGTATCTAAATGCTGTATAGAAGAGCTACAGTGTGTGTTTGGGGGACGGGGGGGGTAAATACTTTATCTTTAAATCCTAGCTCTCGATTTGAGTATAGGAAAATCCCATTCTAAAAAATGAATGGAAGTCAATGGGACCAAAAAACGCTACAAAAGCGGGCGTGGCGGGCGAACGCGCGGGCGTATCAAAAAGTTGTATACAAGCGCTCCATTCCCGTATGGGCCGGACGATTTGGCGCTGGAACGGGGTCGATATCTCGAAAACTGCGGGAGGAGAAGCACGGACAAAAAACCGGCAGAATAATAATAATAACTAGAGATGTGCATTTCCGGAGAAAATGCGAGTGTGATTGCCGTGTGCCGGTCGGCGGGCGTAACCCAATGCTTTATCCAAGTTTGGTGTGTCATCAGTGGGCTTTACGATTTAAAATTGGAACGGCGTCGATATCTCAAACTTTCAAAAAATGAATGGAAGTGAATGGAGCCGAAAACCGGGCGTGGCAGCTGGGCATGGGTTCGAATCCCCATGCTGTATCTGAGTCGGGGTTACATCAGTGGGCTTTACGATTTATAGTTGAAACGGCGTTTATATCTCAAACTTTCAAAAAATGAATGGAAGTGAATGGGGACAAAAACCGGGTGTGGCAGGTGGGCGTGGGTTCGAATCCCCATGCTGTATCTGAGTCGGGGTTACATCAGTGAGGTTTATGATATAGAGTTGGAACGGCGTTAATATCTCGAACTTTCAAAAAATGAATGGAAGTGAATGGGGCTGAAAACCGGGCGTGGCAGGTGGGCGTGGGTTCGAATCCCCATGCTGTACCCAAGTCGGGGTAACATCAGTGGGCTTTATGATATAGAGTTGGAACGGCGTTAATATCTCAAACTTTTAAAAAATGAATGGAAGTGAATAAAGCTGAAAAATGGGCGTGGCAGGTGGGCATGGGTTCGAATCCCCATGCTGTAAAAGAGTCGGGGTTACATCAGTGAGCTTTACGATATAGAGTTGGAACGGCGTCGATATCTCGAACTTTCAAAAAATGAATGGAAGTGAATGGGGACAAAAACCGGGCGTGGCAGGTGGGTGTGGGTTCGAATCCCCATGCTGTACCCAAGTCGGGGTTACATCAGTGAGCTTTACGATATAGAGTTGGAACGGCGTTGATATCTCAAACTTTCAAAAAATGAATGGAAGTGAATGGGACCAAAAACCGGGCGTGGCAGGTGGGTGTGGGTTCGAATCCCCATGCTGTAAAAGAGTCGGGGTTACATCAGTGAGCTTTACGATTTAGAGTTGGAACGGCGTCGATATCTCGAACTTTCAAAAAATGAATGGAAGTGAATGGGGACAAAAACCGGGCGTGGCAGGTGGGCGTGGGTTCGAATCCCCATGCTGTATCTGAGTCGGGGTTACATCAGTGAGCTTTACGATATAGAGTTGGAACGGCGTCGATATCTCGAACTTTCAAAAAATGAATGGAAGTGAATGGGGACAAAAAACGGGCGTGGCAGGTGGGTGTGGGTTCGAATCCCCATGCTGTACCCCAGTCGGGGTTACATCAGTGGGCTTTACGATTAAGAGTTGGAACGGCGTTGATATCTCGAACTTTCAAAAAATGAATGGAAGTGAATGGAACAGAAAAACCGGGCGTGGCAGGTGGGCGTGGGTTCGAATCCCCATGCTGTATCTGAGTCGGGGTTACATCAGGGGGCTTTACGATTTAGAGTTGGAACGGTGTCGATATCTCGAACTTTCAAAAAATGAATGGAAGTGAATGGGGACAAAAACCGGGCGTGGCAGGTGGGCGCGGGTTCGAATCCCCGGGCTGTATCTGAGTCGGGGTAACATCAGTGAGCTTTACGATATAGAGTTGGAACGGCGTTGATATCTCGAACTTTCAAAAAATGAATGGAAGTGAATGGGGCCGAAAACCGGGCGTGGCAGGTGGGCGTGGGTTCGAATCCCCATGTTGTATCTGAGTCGGGGTTACATCAGTGGGCTTTATGATTTAGAGTTGGAACGGCGTCGATATCTCGAACTTTCAAAAAATGAATGGAAGTGAATGGAGCAGAAAAAACGGGCGTGGCAGGTGGGCATGGGTTTGAATCCCCATGCTGTATCTTAGTCGGGGTTACATCAGTGGGCTTTACGATATAGAGTTGGAACGGCGTTGATATCTCGAACTTTCAAAAAATGAATAGAAGTGAATGGGGCTGAAAACCGGGCGTGGCAGTTGGGCGTGGGTTCGAATCCCCATGCTGTACCCAAGTAGGGGTTACATCAGTGGACTTTACGATTTAGAGTTGGAACGGCGTTGATATCTCAAACTTTCAAAAAATGAATGGAAGTGAATGGGGCTGAAAACCGGGCGTGGCAGGTGGGCGTGGGTTCGAATCCCCATGCTGTATCTGAGTCGGGGTTACATCAGTGAGCTTTACGATATAGAGTTGGAACGGCGTTGATATCTCGAACTTTCAAAAAATGAATGGAAGTGAATGGGGACAAAAACCGGGCGTGGCAGGTGGGTGTGGGTTCGAATCCCCATGCTGTATCTGAGTCGGGGTTACATCAGTGAGCTTTACGATATAGAGTTGGAACGGCGTTGATATCTCGAACTTTCAAAAAATGAATGGAAGTGAATGGGGACAAAAACCGGGCGTGGCAGGTGGGCGTGGGTTCGAATCCCCATGCTCAGTGGGAAGTAAGCGTATCTAAATGCTGTATGTGAGTGGGGTTACATCAGTGGGAAGTGAGCGTATCTAAATGCTGTATAGAAGAGCTACAGTGTGTGTTTGGGGGACGGGGGGGGTAAATACTTTATCTTTAAATCCTAGCTCTCGATTTGAGTATAGGAAAATCCCATTCTAAAAAATGAATGGAAGTCAATGGGACCAAAAAACGCTACAAAAGCGGGCGTGGCGGGCGAACGCGCGGGCGTATCAAAAAGTTGTATACAAGCGCTCCATTCCCGTATGGGCCGGACGATTTGGCGCTGGAACGGGGTCGATATCTCGAAAACTGCGGGAGGAGAAGCACGGACAAAAAACCGGCAGAATAATAATAATAATAATATGACTAACGGATAACAATAGTATGATTGCCTTTAGGCAATCACACTAATAATGCACCACCCAACTGTATTAAAGATTCAATCGCCTAACTAAAGATTTGAGAGTGTGCTAAAACATTGGTGTATTCCACTTTCTGCTCTTTACCGGTTTACTCTGTTTACTTTACCAGCAAATCAGATGCAAAGCATAAGACTACCGTTATCATACTTGACTGTAGATACAGTGTAGTTAAAGCTAAAGGTCTTGACTTTTTTGGTAAAAACATTTTATCTGACCACAAAAGAAAGAACAAAGCCAGTACTCCATCATCTGACCCTCTGTAGAAACCTATACATCTCACCTGTTCACCCTCTCAACAGCAGCTCACATTGATTACATCATATCTGATTAAGAGGTTTTCCTTTTATAAAAAATGTTGAAAATTGCTAGAGAAAAAGAAGATTTAAAGATAGGACAAATGAAAAGACTATTCTTCTTTCTCTAATTATGTAATACCTCCACCACAGCTAATTTTTTCTACTCCAGTTTTCAGTGACATCTTTAAACAGTAAAGCGAGTTCTCTAAACGAGAGGTCAGACTGCCGCCTGCTTCTGATTTAAAACATAAAGAGCTCAAGAACAGAGAGACCGACTGCTGCTACCACTGAGATGCTAACCAATACCATGTGTGTCTATATGTGTGTGTATCTTTGCAAGGCACCCCCCCTTTACCTGCCTTGCCCCCTTCTGCATCCACATCCCGCTGACTCGTACCCTTTGTAAAGGCACCGTAAAGCACAAGCATGTAAGAGGAAGTTACTTAACAAGATGTGAGGCCTGGACTTGACCAATAAGATGTCACGGTTTGTAGGTCCTCACCCACCCCTTTAATCCGAGTGGCTGTCTGTGCTACCCAGATGTTGTGCCTTTAATGATTTTTTTTTTTTAGCTAATAGGTGGATTGTTGTTTATGGTTGTGAAATGCTGGAATGTGGGACTCAGAGGAAGAAGGCCAAGATGGAGAACTGAATTAAATTGAAAGAACGTAAAAAATAGAAGACATTTGTGTAAATGATATGACCTCATTTCAAACTAAAGTTCATCTAAGGTTCTATCTAACATTTGGGTTTTGCACAACTTCTAGGCACATAGAAGCTGTGTTTAGGAAGTCAGCTAATTTTTTTATATATAGCTTCCTCCAGTCTGAATGGCAAAAAAACTCAACCAATAAATGTTCAAAAACTAATGTCCAATTTTCTGATTCTAATTTTTTTCTGATTTGATTTAATATTAGTTAGTATTACACTGCAATTAGCATTACACTAGTCAGCGTTAGAGATTTTAACACCACACACACGGTCAATGAAAAACCACCATGAAAAAATACATTTTTGTAAAGTGAATCCCCATGTACAATCAAAAAGATCTTTTCACGAGGCCCTAATTCAAAATGTTAGAAATGAGATTCTTTTTTGCTTACCACTTTCGTGAAAAAGTTCAATCCTAAATGTAACAAAAATGTACAGCAAGTATTGTCCAAAATTAGTTTCTACAGACCTATTCTACAGTGAACCTTTCTCCAGCCTGACACACCAAGCTAATAAGCTTGGACATATTTTACACTTGTTTTATATTAACCTTTTTATTTAGCTTTTTATAGCAAAAATCTAAATTTAGACCTCATTCAGTAAGCCACCAGGGCCTGCAGATTCCTTCAGATGAATACATCAAAAGAATGCTTTTTTTCCTTTTTTAAGCAGAGTAACTGCTCAGATACTCATACAGAAGCTTGTCAGATCCAGATGTGATTACTGTGTTTACTTGCTGGTTTGCCTTCATGTTCTATACATCCACTACAGAGCATTCAGACACTGCTGCACATTTGGTTCACAACCTATAAAGTTCTATCATGTAATGCATTTACTGAAAACACTGCGCTGGCTTCCAAATACATGAACAACATTTGTTGCTATATAAATCACAGATTTGTTCATTAGGATGCTTGGTTTGTGCAGCTGTATGTTATGCTAGCCCACCACCTATAGCTTTCAAGAATAAGTCTCAGCAGTGCTAACGGCCCGGCCAGGCACTTGACGGAACCAATTGGAGGAGAAACTGTAATAAGGAATTGAAGATAGATGTAAATTTTAAGGGTTAAAAAACTTCAGTGGGGCACCCAGGTGGTGCAGCGGGATATTCCGCTAGCACACCAGTGCTGAGATTCTGAACTCCTCGCTTCGAAACAGCATTGCCACCGGTCGGCCGGGCATCATCTAGAGAGCATAATTGGCAGTGCCTGCAGCAGACACTGTTCTGCTAGGGCAGGGTGACCGGACTATGTGGGTGGGGTCTTCAAACGCTGTGTAAGTACCCTGATTGGCAGATAGAGAGGCGTCTGTGCAGAATGCATGGGTGAAAAAGGGTTTCACTAAGGGTGCGGGTCGGAGGAGGCATAAGCAGCAATATACCCACCTCGACTGCAATCAGGGATCCCCCAGCAGCAGAAGACAAATTGACTACGCTAAATTGGGAGAAAATGCATAAATAAATTAGACAAAAAAAAACTTCAGAGGTTGAAAGAATAGAACAATATTTGTACCCTGGCACAATAAACAAAGTGTTGTGTTTTTGTTTTGTTTTTTTGTTAAGTGGTGCTTAGTTACCCATGGAAATGAACTGAAATGCAGACAGTGCTTTAAAAGATCTTAGAGAAGACAAGCATTTGGTAAGCCAATTTGTAATCAATAGGAAGATTTGTTTGTTTAATAAAGTTTAAGAGTTTTAATACTATAGGGATCACAAGACCTCAAAAAGAATGACAAAAAGATGCTTTTAAATTTATTTTGTATTGTTTTAATGCCCTAAAAAAAAAAATAGCTTAAAAAAAATCATGGTTAAAGTTATGGTTAAAACTTATGTATACACAAAGAACATGAAAAAGGGTCCCAGTGCCTGTGTGGTAGGATGTAGGACTGTGTACATGTGTGTGGTTTTGACCCCTTGCTATCCATCTTTGTCTTCCTGTATAAAGTGGAGCTGTATCCTAAAACTGGGGCTCAGGCCATCTGGTCTAGCTCAAACTTATCACCCACATTACCAACCAGCATTCAACTTTACGCTCTCTTACTCGCATGCATAATCATAAACACACATTGCATACATACACATGTAGGGCATTTTACATCAATTTCACTTCAGCATACATAAATAAATGTGTGTGGTTATTTTATGTGGAATTGTTTATATACCATATAACATTACTTTGGTCTTAAACACTGGTTTATTATATACATGTACTGTCATCATAAGTAGTCATCTATATCTAAGCAACCTAAATAGACAGTTTACATGTTTATACATTGCATATCTAATCACAAAAAAAGTCACCACAAAAGTCAAAGAAATCTTACTCAAACATTTTTCTGAAAAGCTTTACATGGTTGTGTGGCTCAATTTTGATTCAGCCTTAAAAGCAGAAGTGAGTGAAGACACTTTTGGGCTATATGGCCTGGCCCACAGTCTGTGTTCTTATTCAACTCAAACACCGAGTTGAGATATAGACTCTGTCTATGCCAATCAAGTTCTTTCATAATTTTATTATTTATTAATTTATCAGGACTTTAACATCATGTTTTACACACATTGGTTACATTCATGACAGAACAGGTAGTTACCGGTCACACAAGTTTCATCAATTCAAGTTTTTAATGTCAAACACAGTCATGGACAATTTTGTATCTCTAATTCACCTCACTTGCATGTCTTTGGACTGTGGGAAGAAACCGGATCCCCCGAGGAAAACCCATGCAAACATGGGGAGAACATGTAAACCTCACACAGAAAGGTCCTAGACCGCTCCACAAGGGAATCGAACCCAGGACCTTCTTGCTGTGAGGTGACAGTGCTACCCACGAGCCACTGCGTCACCCTTTTTCATAATTAAATCCATGAAGCATTTTATGTAGATCTTCATTTTTCATTGTTCATTACCTGGCTAAATTGAGATGGGGTCTTTCAAGAAAGCACATAGTTAAATTAAACTGTCTGCTTCCATGCAAAGTACTGTACTAATATTTTAACTGTCATTTAGGCACAAAAGTTTCCTGGCATTTTAAACAGCCATTGTTTCCAAATCATGAAGCAAGATTAACTACTCTAGTACCATTTTCGCTGCTCCAGAATCCAAATGCAGAATGCTTAAAGCACTACAGCTTGAGTGGCTTCATCATCATCAAGAGTCGACATACTGTGAACCATAATTAAATGTGTGATATTAACTATACGATTTCCTTAAAACGCAACTTTAAAAAAAACATTCTACAAAAATAAAAAAAAATTTTTAAGACATTAAACTGCCCAGAATTTTAAACACTTGTAATCCATTATCATTAACAACAGGTCAGTTTCCTCTTTTACCCCATCACATTTTCACCACACCTCCTTCCTAATCTCTTCCTTCTCTCCACATCACTTCATTATCTGGCACTAATGTTCTGATGCTATACACATCTAATTAATGTTTAAGGTCTGTTTTTCTTCAGGACCAGCCCAGACACACATGCTACTGGCAGGCAAGAGAGAAATAGGGCTGCCATGGTGGCTAGAGATGGCTGGCTCGCGCCCCATAAATTACTCAACAGCTCTGCTGCCGGCTTTTAACCTAGTCCCCTCTAGTGATCTTAGACATTTGCAGTTCATTGCTAAATGGCAATATAGGAGTTAAAATAGCTTTTAAAAACAGTTACTTCAGGGGACTGTCAGCACTCTTTATGTTGCACCTCTCCTGGTGCTTTAACTAGGCGGAGTTCAAATAAAGCTCCATAAATCATACAAGGTTAAACATACACATTATCAGGTGATCCTATAAAAGCAGTCAGAATAAAATGCTCCTGTGTTTGTATTGTTTACTCAGTACAATGCTTTCTCTTTTAACAGCCCAACTTTAATTATTAAAATACTACATTAAGCCAGGCGCCATCATACGACACACCTGAAATTTACCATCAAATTAACCTTCACGTAGGATAATCAGCTAGGTGTGTACATGTCTGTAAAATAACGAGCACTACCGGAGCTACTGTCACCTAAGTGTGAATAAGCTCATCACAACAATGACTGGGAGACACACAGGCGTCACAAACTATTGTAGATAAGGTGGCGTAAGCCTGCTATTATCTAAACTCTTTGTGTGAGGGGAGGTGCGTGGGTGTATTTTGGGGAATTCCCTCTAAATCAAATCAAATCAAATCAAGGTTTATTTGTCACATACATGGTCATACACAGTACAACTGGCAGTGAAATGCTTTAGCATTTTTAAATTGCTCTAGCATTTTCGTTCTAGTCATTTGCGAGCTAAAAGTTGCAGCATGAAAGGGCAAGAGCACATTATATTCTATTATATTCATTTCACTAAAGCATGTGCTAAACGTGTATAATCTTACCATAATATACAGTCAAAATGTATTAGAATTACCACGTTAAACAGCTTTGCAGACATGAGTACTTCTAAAAATAAATTCAATATAAAACTTTCTTTTGCTAGGAAAAAAGTATGGACACCCTTGGTACATTGGTAATTATTAATGGCTATTTGGCAGATCTCACAGCTTGCCACTACTTTTTTTTCTTGAAAGGGTGGATTTTTCTCATGAAAGGGGAGGATTTTACCTTTTTCTCCAGACTAGTAATTTCCAAATCACAATAGCAATCCCATAGCTGCAAGAACCACCCTGCACTGGCAGAAGAGACCTACAAACTGTCACATGCCCTCTCTGATACATGCACATTTACCCACTCTACTTTTTACCTGGCAGCAGAGAAAATGAGGGTACAGAGAGTCACACCATCTGCATTTTATACTGCTAATGCAGGCGCTGTGACCAGACAGCAAAGGTACAATCAAAGGCAATTACAATCAAAAGTCCATCTATATACTGATTACTGCCCCTGTTCCACTGCACGGTACCCAATAGTATGCATTCAAATCCAGACCTATCCCTACAGCACCTAAAAGTTGAAGCTGTGACGACATTCTCCACCAGGCACCAAACTAATACACCAAGGTAGCCATTTTCACTACAACCTATGACCTACTGCAGTTGTAGCAATGTTGAATTTTTGGTAGCCATGTTTAAGTGTAATGTTTTTCCACACCAACACTTTTACTTCAAATCTACTGTGGTTGGGTCTTCAATATGGTGCTTGTATTCACTCACTCAAGTGGCAATGCTGTTTGACTAACATTCTACACTCTCCCCACAAAACAGCCCGCTTCAGTTCACTTGGTACCTGGTCAAGAAGAGTAACCACATTTAGCACAAGTACTTGGGTACAATATGGGACACTTAGCAAATGCAACAGATTTTTAGGAGTGCAGATAATCTCACTAATTGAATTGTCATAATCTGTTTACTTGCAGTAATCAGATGTAAACACTTTCATGTTTTAATTGATTGCGGTAAAACTAGCCCTGTTTATATTAGCACTAAGAGGTTGCCAGCAATCACTAGTATGCCAAAAAGTATTACATTCCAGCTTCTTTCTAATGTAATAAACTAATTCACTGTGTAATTTATTTATTAGGATTTTAACATCATGTTTTACACACTTTGGTTACATTCATGACGAAGGGCAGTTACACATTACACAAGATTCATCAGTTCACAAGTTTAATGTCAAACACAGTCATGGACAATTTTGTATCTCCAATTCACCTCACTTGCATGTCTTTGGACTGTGGGAGGAAACCCACACAGACACAGGAAGAACATGCAAACTGCACACAAAAAGGACCCAGTCCACCCCACCTGGGGATCGAACCCAAGGACCTTCTTGCTGTGAGGCAACAGTGCTACCCACTGAGCCACCATGCCGCCCACTGTGATTTAACTTTGTATCACACCACTTAGAATATTTAGAAGTTTCTTATCATTGTTTTAACAGAGAAGCTAGCTATAGTTCCACTAAAAGCTGACCATAGTAAATACTCCTAAACTGCCTGTATACTGTAGATACTTGGTCTCTTTTGCCATTTCTTTCTTTGTATCATATGCATCCTAAACCCTGTAATTTTCACCAGCCATAATAAGGTCCAAATGACACACCCTGCCCTTACTTCATTTTTTTCCTTCATTAAATGAGGTACTAGCAGAGCTGCATTTAAGCCTAGAGTAAAGGGTAAATTATAGCTCTTTTTACTCCAATGCTGCACACTATATTTTAGCACCAAATCAGACTATATACAAGGACCTTATATATATTTTAATTCAGACAGTCTAAAAAACCAATTATAACTGTGTAGAATATGGAAATAGACCTCTAACCATTTACTTTTTGCATTGTTTGTTTATTCTATCATGGTGATTTATAGTCATACATAAAAAGAAGCTATTAAATATGCAATAATAGAGTGGAGTTTATCTTTATGCCTGAATGTTTGTTAGAAATAGAGCTTGTACATTGTAGTATACAGCCAGTATGATAGTACGAATATTTCCAGCAACAAAGGCATGCACTAAATGTACAGTATATGAGGTACTTAGGTTTTATAACAAATGTTTTCATGTCTAAAATCTCAGGTTATTTAGATGTATGTATTATTTTATATTTGTTAATATACTACCAGTAGTCTGAATCATGTTTTGGGGACCTTTCAACAGATCCTTGACACCACGGTTATTTGTTACATACCAGTAAAACTGCCCAAGTTAACCCACTCTTTGTTGAGCATTAGGAAGGTAGAGTGTACGGTCACAAACCCCCCCCAAGAAACACCTAGATTTCAACTTCCATAGCCTATTGTTCACCAGCACCACCTACACTTACCTGTGCACAACAATAGCACTATAAAGAAGTGTCACAAAACACTTGACTGTTTGGTGTTAGTGGATTTCTTAGCCAACTGTTATTTTAACCTGGCTTATTCTTGCTGAATCTTGTATCTTGTATGTATTTCCTTTTTTTAACCAGAATTTCTGATAAAGGTCTAAGTAAAGACAAGTTGGCCAATCACAATCCGTTGGGACAGATCTCTGTGTTGTAAGTGTAAGTGTGTTGCAAGGCTCAAATCCTAAACTTTTATTTGAAAAATGCAGTGAAAACATTGAAAATTTCATCGTCAAGGTTAGACATATTAATACAAAACGCTTAATGACTATTTTAAAGCTCAGTTTTGTCAAAAGTTTGTGGTTGCTGTAACATGTAAGTCTACAATGGTTGGATTTAGAATTATGAACTGGATCATTTCAAAGTTTCAAGACAGACCAAAACTGGATTGCCATCTTTTGTAAACTGAACTATGGAATGGCATCAACAGAATGAGTGTAATTAGTAGAAGTTTAATAGCAGGTGGTGTAGGGCTGTTTGGGTCATTTAGAGACAGTCTCCAGCAGGAATAAATAAAAAGAGCCCGTCATGGCTGCCTGCAGCACTCTGTCCTGTAATTTAGTGTGCGTCTATGCAGCCTAATCACTGTCTGACTGCTCACTGTTATTACCTGTGCTCATGACAGGGAGAGGCCGCTGAGTGTGTGTGGTGCCAGAAAGGCAGACTGACCTAAGGGTACTCATTACAGATGTCAGGGCCCTTAACCTGCTGGATCACATGCAGTATTTAGCCAATTCTTTTGTCCAGTTAACTGAGGCTCTGTTCAGACATGACTACCCAACTCAGCTTTATAGTTCCTTCTTATTATAACAGAAATACCTTAAAAATCATTATGTGGACTGAATGGCAAGAAAAGTAATCAACATAGCTGCCTACTTCTTACAAAACAATATAGTTGCTATCAATATACAGTAGATGGCTCAAAGACATTAAAATGATATCATTTAAAAAGATGCAATGTTTCAATTGTGTCTACAAGTGTCTTATGATATTTGATTTTTCATCACACACACAACCACATATTCGACCAACATTTTAAATACCAAAACTTTTTTAAAAGTAATACTGTATGATATAAATTATTGTATATGGAAAGCCCATGTTTTTAATACATGTGAAAGGACTTTTTGGCCCCACTAGTCACTTAAGATTAAATACCCTTCCCACTATTCTCTTAAACATCTTAACTTAAGCTGCCATGTTTTAACAAGATTCAACAGGGTTTAGACAAACTCTAGCAAGAACTGCATATTATTTATTTACTTACTTATTAACATAGTCATGTTGTACACACTTTGGTTACATTCATGATAAGAATGGACATAGTTACACAAGATCCATCAGTTCAAGTCTTTAATGTCAAACACAGTCATGGACAATTTTGTCTCCAGTTCACCTCCCTTGCATGCCTTTGGACTGTGGGAGGAAACCGGAGCTTGACACAGGGAGAACATGCAAACTCCACACAGAAAGGACCTGGCCCGCTCCACCCAGTAATCAAGCCCAGGACCTTCTTGCTGTGAGGCAACAGTGCTACCCACCTTTCCTTTTTATATCTGTATATATGGTCAGATGGACACTTGGACTTTTTTTATGCAACAAAAATGTGTTCATATCAGGGTCTCTGGTGTAATGTAAAACCCCTCAAAGACAGCCAAAAGAGCTCAGGATCGAATCCAAAACTTGGAGCTGTGAGGCACCAAAAATACTCAAATGTATGAAATTTATTAGAAATCAATTGCTTTTAGTTTTAAAGCAAACGTAATTAAACATGATTATTATTAAGAGTGTTGCTACAACTACATTTTGTTCACTGGTTGGTATCAGCTAGTGGATACATTTTATATAAATATAACACATGCAAATACATACTCAAAAAAAGTTGTGTTTCTTACATTTAACATTATACCCTGAAACATGGTGCTGTTATCCCCACCTGTGTCCAATAGCAGAGATCATTAGTGCTCTTTCATTTACCTTCTAAATTACATCCAAAGAGCCAGAGGCATCCGAGCCCAGAGTAGAAAGAAGTCCACCAAACATCCAACCCCCAGCTCAGATGATTGCAGTGTTTACATACAACACATAATGAAAAACGGCTGTCTTCAGAACAAAGATACAACATTAAAGTAACATGACGTAGGATATAACTAGAGATTAACACCTGAGGCTGCTTAAGAGCAAGCATTGTATAAACTTCAGTACAAAACTCAAGATTTAAATAGCAGAAAAACAAATCAAATCTAGACTTGTTGCATTAGTATTACAAAGACTCAGACAGAGTAAACTTTATTTAATTTATTTTTATGTTAGAGCTCATGCTTTTATTCTTATCTGACAGTGATCATCGAAAATCAAAGACAAATGCTTTAAATACTTAAACTTATGTTACCACCACTGTAGATTTGGCAAAGAAATTCTCTGAATAAAAAACATGAAATAAGTACCCAGCATTTAGTACATTACAACCAGATGTCCCAGTCAATACGGTACTGAGAAAAAAGGATTTCAATTTGCTAGAACTCTTTCATAAGACAGAAAAAAATGATCTGAATTATAATTGTTTTAATAGGATTCACTGGAAGAAAACTTCAATGCCTTGCCCACAAAGGGAAGTTTCTGAAGACAAAAGGAGGAAATAATCGTCTGAACAACCAAATGACACGCAAACTGCGGTTACTACAGAGAGAGAGAGAGAAATAAGAGCACCTCACAGAAACCATGTTGGACAGGATGGCTGTGTAATGATGTAATGTGATGGTTTTATGGTGGCACAAGACCAATAGGGTCCATATGGTTTCCTGATTATACATTTTCTTTTTCCTACTTTTTTTGGGCTCATTCTTGGCATCCATAAAAAGCAAAACTTTTGAAGCATCTCAGAGAACATCCACTATTAATCTAGTATAATACTTGAAATACCCTTGAGCAAGGCCTTTAACCCTCAGTTGCTCAGATTGTATACTGTAAGTGTACTGTAAGTCGCTTTGGATAAAGGCGTCTCTTAAATGCTGAAAATGTAAATGTTACATGCTCATGTAAGGAACATATCTATGGCATTCATTACTGATATTTTCTGAATCATTAGGGGCAAAAATATTAGCATTAGGGGCAAAAATATCAGCAACAACAGCTATGTAAAATACTTAGTTACCCAATTCTGCCCACATTTTGATGTGTTTGACATGTATTTTAGTTTCCATCTTTGTGATTTACAGCATTAAAATGTGATTATGTTAAGTCTGTAAATTACTTGAGTTTGACTTTTATTTCATTGTGTTGTCGGCACCTAATTTTTCATTCATGGCACTTTTAACAAAGAACATGCTTTCTTTTATGAGGGAAAAAAAAAAGATTTGCCCTCTTACCATTGGTCTGTCTTATGATTTCATATTAATAACATTAAGTACTGATTTGGGCATGTAACAAGGTGTGGACAACTGGAACATTACAGATTTAGCATCAATTTCAACTTGTTTTATGGAATTTTTTTTTTTATTGGGATTTTAATGTCATGTTTTACACTTTGAAATTAAACTTGCAAACTGCTGAACCTTGTGTAATGGGTAACTACCGCTCCTGTCATGAATGTAACCAGTCATGGACAATTTTGTATCCCCCAATTCACCTCACTTGCATGTCTTTGGACTGTGGGAGGAAACCGGAGCTCCCGGAGGAAACCCACGCAGACACGAGGAGAACATGCAAACTCCACACAGAAAGGACCTGGATCGCCCCACCTGGGGATCGAACCCAGGACCTTCTTGCTGTGAGGCAACAGTGCTACCCACTAAGCCACCGTGCCACCCACAAGCTGTTTAGAAGACATTTCATTTTTAATTATACCAATGCCTAAATACTGCTGCAACAACTACTCATGTATTAACATTTTACTTCAGGTTTTTTTAATTTTATAACAGACTTTTGGCATTTAATTTGTTGTAATCTCTGTGTACACTGTTTTTATAGAATTAATGTCTAGGGCTAAATATTCTAAATATTCAGTATTGGTGACACTGATGTTTTGGTGAATAGTGGTAGTTAATGCATAAAGCATTATTAGTAACAAGTGGGTTGCAACATGTATTCTTAAAATGCAGGATATATAATACAACAATTAGGGACGTTGTTGCCTAGTGGTTAAGGTACTGGACTAGTAATCAGAAGGTTGCTGATTCAAGCCCCACCACTGCCATGTTGCTGCTGTTGGGCCTTTGAGCAAGGCTCTTAACCCTCAATTGCTTAGACTGTATACTGTAACTGTACTGTAAGTCACTTTGGATAAAAGCGTCTGCTGAATGTTGAATACGTAAATGTAAAACAATTAGTTGAATAGTCATTTAGATGACACTGACTACTACATTTAAAGATATGCCTTTTGCACATTCAAATACAGTTAAACATAAGCTAATTTGAAATGTAGCAACTGCAACAAATTATGGAAAGATAAACAGTTTCAGCTCTTGTACCCACATGACAAAAATATTATTGCCTGACGAAGAAAACTGTTTACAGAATACTGCATGTAAACCCAGTGATCAAATTTAGCTATTTTGCAATTATGTGATTTTGAAAATGTAAACAACTAAAACCAGCTGTTTTTCAATAAACTTGTGCTTGCTTAATTAAAATTTAGGCATTTATTTTTGTTTTTGCATGTTCTTTCTATCCGAGTCAGCTACACTACAAAGATAAGTACACTATCCTCTCACTCACACAGACACACAGTACAGACAGCGCTGGTTCAGATTGGCACATGGCACCAGAAATACTGATAACCACATACACTTGTCTGGAATGCATTTTCCAAGATATGGGTAATGATTTTCTGATTTTGCATGCATGAGCACACTAACACACACAGACACACGATAAAGGTCCACTTGTCAAACTTGTCAGACTGTTATCCAGTGACAGAGGTAAAAGAATATATATATATATATATATATATATATATATATATATATATATATATATATATATATATATATATATATATATATATATATATATATATATATATATATATATAAATAAATAAATAAAAAAATTATATACATATATACAGGTATATACACATACAGGTGCTGGTCATAAAATTAGAATATCATGAAAACGTTGATTTATTTCAGTAATTCCATTCAAAAAGTGAAACTTGTATATTATATTCATTCATTACACACAGACTGATATATTTCAAATGTTTATTTCTTTTAATGTTGATGATTATAACTGACAACTAATGAAAACCCCAAATTCAGTATCTCAGAAAATTAAAATATTGTGACAAGGTACAATATTGAAGACACCTGGTGCCACACTCTAATCAGCTAAATAACTCAAAACACCTGCAAAGGCCTTTAAATGGTCTCTCAGTCTAGTTCTGTAGGCTACACAATCATGGGGAAGACTGCTGACTTGACAGTTGTCCAAAAGACGACCATTGACACCTTGCACAAGGAGGGCAAGACACAAAAGGTCATTGCTAAAGAGGCTGGCTGTTCACAGAGCTCTGTGTCCAAGCACATTAATAGAGAGGCGAAGGGAAGGAGAAGATGTGGTAGAAAAAAGTGTACAAGCAATAGGGATAACCGCACCCTGGAGAGGATTGTGAAACAAAACCCATTCAAAAATGTGGGGGAGATTCACAAAGAGTGGACTGCAGCTGGAGTCAGTGCTTCAAGAACCACCACACACAGACGTATGCAAGACATGGGTTTCAGTTGTCGCATTCCTTGTGTCAAGCCACTCTTGAACAAGACAGCGTCAGAAGCGTCTCGCCTGGGCTAAAGACAAAAAGGACTGCTGAGTGGTCCAAAGGTATGTTCTCTGATGAAAGTAAATTTTGCATTACCTTTGGAAATCAAGGTCCCAGAGTCTGGAGGAAGAGAGGAGAGGCACAGAATCCACGTTGCTTGAGGTCCAGTGTAAAGTTTCCACAGTCAGTGATGGTTTGGAGTGCCATGTCACCTGCTGGTGTTGGTCCACTGTGTTTTCTGAGGTCCAAGGTCAACGCAGCAGTCTACCAGGAAGTTTTAGAGCATTTCATGCTTCCTGCTGCTGACCAACTTTATGGAGATGCAGATTTCATTTTCCAGTAGGACTTGGCACCTGCACACAGTGCCAAAGCTACCAGTACCTGGTTTAAGGACCATGGTATCCCTGTTCTTAATTGGCCAGCAAACTCGCCTGACCTTAACCCCACAGAAAATCTATGGGGTATTGTGAAGAGGAAGATGCGATACGCCAGACCCAACAATTCAGAAGAGCTGAAGGCCACTATCAGAGCAACCTGGGCTCTCATAACACCTGAGCAGTGCCACAGACTGATGGATTCTATGCCACGCCGCATTGCTGCAGTAATCCAGGCAAAAGGAGCCCCAACTAAGTATCGAGTGCTGTACATGCTCATACTCTTCATCTTCATACTTTCCAGTTGGCCAACATTTCTAAAAATCCTTTTTTTGTATTGGTCTTAAGTAATATTCAAATTTTCTGAGATACTGAATTTGGGGTTTTCATTAGTTGTCAGTTATAATCATCAACATTAAAAGAAATAAACATTTGAAATATATCAGTCTGTGTGTAATGAATGAATATAATATACAAGTTTCACTTTTTGAATGGAATTACTGAAATAAATCAACTTTTTAATGATATTCTAATTTTATGACCAGCACCAGTATATATATATATATATATATATTTATTTATTAGAATTTTAGCATCATGTTTCCACACTGACATAAACTTGTGAACTGGTGAATCTTGTGTAATGAGTAACTACCTGTTCTGTCATAAATGTAACCAAACACAATCATGGGCAATTTTGTATCTCCAATTCACCTCACCTGCATGTCTCTGGGCTGTGGAAGGAAACTGGAGCTCCCGGAGGAAACCCACATAGACACAGGGAGAACATGCAAATTCCACACAGAAAGGACCAGGACTGCCCCACCAGGGGATCGAATCCAGGACCTTCTTGCTGTGACGCAACAGTGCTACCCACTGAGCCACCATGCCACCCTAAAAATAATAATAAAAAAAACCATGGGCTGGTTCATTTAATCTTTTTACCTATCTGGGAAGATTGTAATGGAACTTTTATGCCTTTGTGATTCATCACATAAATTTGATTATAGGTGTTAGAAGTGACCAAACAACCAAATTTAACATACTTAAACATTGGAAGGGCTTGGGATCAAAGACAGGGGTGAGGGCATTTATAGTCTTGTGCAATGCACAAAAACTTAAGTGCACCAGAGAGTAAGCTCAAGAATTAAAAAATTAGTTCATCTTACACAATTCATAATAAAATTTTAGATGTAAACCTTTAGTCTGTCCCTAGAACTACAATGACTAATGCTAGTTACATAGACAGTCTTGGAGAAAAAAATGAGTTTTAAACAAGACCAGACAGCTATGATTTTTAATTTACTTATTTTTTTAATATATCCTAATCTAATGAGTTTACATCTAGGACTTTAACAGATGACAGCTTATTATTATGCATGGCCATGTGTTGGTGCAGAGGGTTCATCACACTGTTCTCAATTAAATTAATGTCATCATGTAGTCCATATGTTCTTTACATACATTTTTAGCCTGCTTTCACCCTGTTCTTCAATGGTCAGGACCCCCACAGGATCATCACAGAGCAGGTATTATGTAGGTGGTGAATCATTCACAGCACTGCAGTGACACTGACATGGTGGTGGGGTGTGTTAGTGTGTGTTGTGCTGATATGAGAGGATCAGACACAGCAGCGCTGCTGGAGTTTTTAAATACTGTGTCCACTCACTGCCCACTCTATTAGACACTCCTACCTCGTAAATGTAAAGTCAGAGACGATCACTCATCTTTTGCTGCTGTTTGAGTTGGTCATCTTCTAGACCTTCATGCATGGTCATAGGACACTGCTCACGGGGCGCTGTTGGCTGGATATTTTTGGTTGGTGGACTATTCTCAGTCCAGCAGTGACAGTGAGATGTTTAAAAACTTTATCAGCCCTGCATTGTCTTATCCACTCATACCAGCACAACACACACTAACACACCACCACCATGTCAGTGTCACTGCAGTGCTGAGAATGATCCACCAGCTAAATAATACCTACTCTGTAGTGGTCCTGGGAGAGTCCTGACCATTGAAGAACAGCATAAAAGGCTAACAAATGCATGCAGAGAAACATATGAACTACAGTTAGTGATTGTAGAATTACAAAGTACTTCTATATGGTAAGTGGAGCTGATAAAATGGACAGTGAGTGTAGAAACACAGAAGTGGTTTTAATGTTATGGCTGATCAGTGTATAATGATTTGTATACTAACTAAAAAATACTGTTACAAACTTCTGTGGACTGTGTTGTACATGTTTAGAGGTTGCTGGATGCAGCCTGTAGAGACAACATCTCTCTGTCCGAACATCTGAGTCTCTTGCTATCTTTAAAAAACGATTAAAAACCCACCTTTTTACTAAGCACTTAAGCTGATTTGTACTTACTAACACACTTTTCCATTTCTTAATAAAAAAAAAACCACTTTGGTTATAACAGGTTTTAGCAGATGTGTGTTCTTGGACTGTTGTCTACTTAAACTAGAGTAATGAAATGTTTACTATGGAAGCACTACTGTAAGTCACTCTGGATAAGAGCGTCTGCCAAAATTGCCGAAAATGTAAAATGAAAATGTAAATGCAAAAAACTTAAACCTGAACAACCTGTGTGTATAGTCTACATTACCGACAGACTAAACTGTACAATTATGTATATTCAGTGGCATTTGGACTAAGTAAACTTTAAACAAATAATAAAAAAATAATTTAGCATAAATAAGTCCTTTTCAGTGTTCAAATGGCATTTTGAAACCTCTCATCTCTCTCCATCTGTGCACTTCGTTTTCTTTCCATCACCTGCCACCATGGCTGCATGCCTTCATCTCTGCATCCAATCTCTGGTAACTAACAGAATAGCAAAAAAAGAGGGATAAAAATAAAATGGAAAAAACAATGGGTTCACTGAGCGGCAAAAAACGAGAGATCTGTATTTTCTCAGGAGAAAAGACAATGGGCGCTCTCCTCTGTTCGCCTTTCCCTTTTATTTTCAGAGGTGCACAAGGGGGCTGATTGTTGGAGCATAATGCAATATGGGAAAAACGTTTGAGCAGACATCACGTTTAACTAACTGGTGATAATGATCTCATTACTGGGATGAGCTTTTCTTTTGGAGTCCAGGGTTCACACACAGTGGAGAGGTAAGACAGAGGTCAAAGGCAGAAATGGGTTAAAATGGGGTTTCATTTACTATATTAAATTTACACAATTAAATTTACAAAAATACACAATATTTTAAGGGCATATTTAATTATAGCTACTTTTTATACTGACAATGATATTTACAAAGAAAACATTTAACTAAGCTAACATTTTTCCATTTATTTGTACTAAACTTTATTTTGGTCAGGGTCACAGCTATACCTGAAAACACGAGGCAGAAGGCAGGAAAACACCCAATTATGGTTACTGCCAAATAAAATTCATCATTTTCTCCATAGAAGTCCAATTTCAATAAAACATTATGAATTTTAAAAAAACTCATGTTTATTGTATTTTTGTTTTAAAATTTACACAAAACTTCTCTTAATTTCAGTACATTGTACTGAAACACAAACAGCATGTTTTGGTATCAATCTGAAATGGTTTGGTTGGTAATCTTTCAGTTTTTACACGAGCTTACATCTAGGACTAACAGATGACTGCTTATTATTATGCAATCTGAAATGTTTGGTTGGTAATCTTTTAGTTTTTAGGAAAACTGAAACACACTATCATAAGACCACACAGACAAGATAAAGTACTAGATACCACAAACACAAAAGAAGTTAACGTGGCCAAAATTAGAGACAGAGATAAAACAAAAAAGAGAAGAACTGAAGAGTAATAAAATAAAGCTAAATCTATGGATTAGTTTTAAAAATCATGAAATGAGAAGATTATACAGTCATAAGATGAAATGACATGAAAAGAGAAAGCATAAGATTACACAAGGAAAAGTTAAACTAGTGCCGGGCAGTATGACGATACATTCGGTATACTGTCTGATTCCTTATACCGTATGGATTTTTCATTTACCGCCACTATCAGCAGCTGTAAGCTTCAGTAGGCAGGAAATCATAATATTCGCCGCTAAAAGCACTATGGAGCATTGCGCAGATTAGATACAGCTCACGAGTTAGCCAGGTAGCATGACAGTGTTAACAGATGAGGTTTCCTCGATATGGTGAAAAAAAAAAGAATAAAAACAGATGCAGGATGAAGAGAGGAAGACCAAATATGTACCGGAAGATGATGATGATAGCTGGGATTTATTGCCACATCAGCATGATTACGGCTATATATGTGGCATGTCAAGTTTCTGGTTCATATAATGGTGACAATGTTTTTAAAGGGCGGGGTGCATGTACCGGAAGAACCTACCAAAGAAATGAGCTGTGTTGACAGTTTAAAACAGACTAAAACACTATATACTGCATGGTTTGTCGCAAACAACAACATTATGAATGCAGTAACAATCCACATATGCAAGGACACGATTCCTCTACAGACAGTCGAGAAAGAAGCTTTCAAAGCAATGATTAGATGATTGAAAGCAATGATTGTTACTAACAAAGCAGAGGCGCTGGACTCTAACTATACGTTTCTGCTCTTTGGCTATGCTGTAGTCCCTCACTGCCAAACAGGTTGTCCAGTTTCCTGCACTTTTCTGCATCGGCCCACATACAGAGCGGCCCACCGGGAAAACTCCCGACCCTCCCGATGGCCAGTCCATCCCTGCTGTGAAACCACCAGAACCTTAAATACTGTGATAAAAATTTTTTGGTCATACCGCTGACCCCTATGTTAAACTAAGAACGACAAGACAAGACAGATGATCAGACATCAAACATCATGAGCAGAGGAAAAGGGGGACAGGAAGTGATTAGAAGGAATAAAAGAGACAAGACAGGATCATTAGACTATAGGGTTTTTTGGACAGCCAACCTAAGTGGAAAATCCTTTTCCTGATTAAAAGTCTTCATAATATTTTCTTTCATAGATAAATTGACCTTAATGGAGAACAGAATGTCATGAATTCCAGTTAAGCCAAAGGCTCTGTTCATGTTCTCATTTTTCTTTAGCGAGAGATGAGAGTTAATCTTGTGATATCGCTAAACAAACATTCTTTTCCCCCATCTTGCAAAGTTAACCTTGTCTCAGAGTGTTTTTATTTGGTCTGCCAGTTATTAAATAGCCTCTTAGACTTTTCTGTTGGAGAAAACTAAATTTATACACCAGAGGAGGATGTTGCAACACAAACAAAAAGTGCACTGTAGTAACAAGACAGTAATATATTTGGACAAACCGGCCACTTACTGGGGCCAAACTGTTTGACAAACAGGGTGGGTGAAGGATTAAAGAGAAGTTAAATTTTATACTATAAATCTATGTAAATAAGGTTTGGTATATACTACAATCCAAACTGGAATGCTAACACACTACTGACAAATGACATGATGCATGTAGTACCTGAAAAAAAAAACAAGCTCCAGGGTCTGAGGAAGGAAAAGGAAAGAGGTAAAGGATAGTTAAACAAAACTAGGGGAAAGCAGGGGGATTTTTGGAGAGCTTTCTTATCTCCAGACAGGCACGTCAGGAGTGATAAGCTCTGGGGACGACGTCCACTCCCTTCACACACTATGACCTGCCAGCCGTGAGCTTGCATGCACAGGGTGGAGCACTTGACTTTCCAAATAAATGCTTATCACTGAAATTAGATAGACCACTGGTCACTGTGCACATCCTGACTAGTAATCACTCCTGACTGGCACAGGATTATGGCCTTTAATCATCTATAGCTACATGTATTTTAAATTTCGTGTTATGATCTTAGCCAAAAGCAAAAGATGCTCATGTACCTCAGGAAGTTATTAATGAAATATACTCATGCCCCTTTTAAAGGCAACAGGAAGTCTGGTATATGTGTTGTTACACAGTGTCTGGTATTAGGAGTGTTTTTTCTCAGGATGGCACTATCCCATCCAAAATAAGCACACTTCCAGACAGCGCACCATGCTCTAATCGGTCTGGATTATGAAGCACACCCTGATTAAAAAAAACCTAAATCTGAATTGACCTTTTGATTTCATAATAGTCCAACAACAAATTAAAGGGAAACTTGAACAAAAGAGTGGAGAAACAAGCAAATAATTCCAGACTGACGTGCTGCCTTATACACCTAAGCAATCATCATATTAACATTATTAACTTGGCAGCATGAATATTTAACATTGTCATTAGGCAGCCTGCATTTCCTCCATACTACACACAATCATAGCATTTATAAAACACTGATAACTGAAAGGTCAAACTTAATAATTAACTAATCCACATTGGTAGAATAATTATTAGACAAGACATGCAAACTAGCCTACCAAAGCAGCGTATAAAAATATTTGATAACTGACAAAAGATTACGAACACGTTAGTAATTTAGCCCTATATTGACAACTTATTGTAATATTGACTTATGTCACTAAACATGCATGACATTAAATGTGATTTTTGTGGCTGTATAATTTCCACACTAGAAGCACAGCAATATACTGACTGGTTCGTTGACCTGAGGTGAGAATTAAACAATTAGTGTCATACATCTCCACAAATACAAAAACAACTGCCCATGCACATAACTAATTAAGCATGAAGGCAATTGTTTGTTTGTTTATTAGGATTTTAACGTCATGTTTTACACTTTGGTTACATTCACAACAGGAATGGTAGTTACTCATTACACAAGGTTCATTAGTTCACACAAGGTTATATCAAACACAGTCATGGACAATTTAGTATTTCCAATTCACCTCACTTGCATGTCTTTGGACTGTAGGAGGAAACCGGAGCTCCCGGAGGAAACCCACGCAGACACGGGGAGAACATGCAAACTCCACATAGAAAGGAACCGGACTGCCCCACCTGGGGATCGAACCCAGGACCTTCTTGATGTGAGGCAACAGTGCTACCCACTAAGCCACCGTGCCACCCTTAGACAAATGAAAAAAGCAGTATTGAGACTGTGGAGCTTTGTTTATTATTAGGATTTTAACACCATGTTTTACACACTTTGGTTACATTCATGACCGGACAGGTAGTTACTGGTTACACAAGATTCATCAGTTCAAGTCTTTAACATTAAACACAGTAATGGACCATTTTGGATCTCCAATTCACCTCACTTGCACGTCTTTGTATGTTTTTCCCGTATCTGCGTGGGTTTCCTCCCACAATCCAAACGCCACACAGAAAGAACCCGAACCACTTCACCTGGGAATCAAACCCAGGACCCTTTTGCTGTGAGACAACAGTGCTACCCACAGAGCCACCGTGCCACCCAAGACTGTGGAGAAGACCAATTTCTGGTCTGGATAGTTTCAAGCTCCACCTTTATGTCATTGCTTTGACAGAGGTGCTATGAGATGGTGGGATACCTTGCTAAAAGTATGGAATTATAGATTTATAAACAATGCAGTGGTAAATTTAACTGCAGTATGACTGATCCTACATCATACTAGTATGTCTACACAGAATTGTGGCATGAGTTAAATGTATAGGTTTATGATTTTCCTGTAGAACTACACTAGAAACATGAGTAGATTGAGGGTAAAAACATTGACATGCTCATCTATAAACAGAATACATTTATTATTATTACATATTAAGTACTTTTTCTTAAGCTTGAACACTGATGTGTCCTTAATCATATACTTTATTTTTAATCAACCAAACATAGCCTGACTAATACACAACAGCATTACAGTGAGTCATCTAAAGTAATCTAGCAGCGTTAATTTTTTACACAAACGTCAGACCTTAGATAATTAATCTCAGATGTTGATACACAAGGCGGGTGCCTTTAAAAACACTGGATTAATTTAATACCCGTTTATGGCCCATGTTTTACTAAGCCTTCCTCAGTGCTGATAAGGCCCTGCTGCCATTAAACTGTTTGCTTTGGGCATATTTTGGCAAGCAGCCATGTGGCCTATTCACACTTAATATAGTGAGAAATGGTTAACACTTATGTAAACACTATGTACAGTTAGCCTGTGACAGTAACTTAGTACACCTGTTTATGAATCTGGGTGGGGTGTAAAGACTGAATAGTACATGGGGGTCAATGGTGGAGGACATTCCACAGAATTGCTGAAGGCCATCTGCATTGGTCTCCATCTCACCCTCAGAGCCACTCACTGGCCAGAGTAAACAAATTAAATAATGGATTCTAACCATGTAACTCCCTCTCTTCTGTCACTTTAAACACACACACACACAGGTTTAAAAGAATAATGGGCATGTTAAGTATACGGTAATCTCAGGCAGGCTCTAGTTTGTGGATATGGATTAAACAGCAGTGTGTTCATGCACATGTTTGTCATGCACAAAAACATGAGCCTTTTTATTAGCTATTAGACCAAGATAGAATTCCTTTTTACAGAAGACTTAATAAATGTACCGTATCATAATTCAGACGTGTGTGTTTGCAGAATAGACAACTGAAATAACTGGGTCAGCCAGTAATTTGAGTAATCTAGTGATGTGGGAGTCTAATTATGCTAGCCGTTACCCGATTTTCAAACTTGAACCTTTAATCATCTAAACGAATTGTATATGATGAGCTTGCAGTTTCACTTTAGTATGCCTGAACAGCAAAGAAAATCATTTATTTAACTTTTATTGCCCATGTTGTGTAAATACTTAAAAATATATACTTAAAAATCCTGGTGCAGGGAAATGACCAAGACTCCAGAACACTAAGTTATAGTAAACTAACAGTGGTACCTTGTTACTCAACGTCCCCTAAATTCAAAACCTATGAAACTCGACGCACTTTGTGGAGAGATTTTTACCCTTAAAGTCGACGTTTCCCCTAAGCACGTCGTGTTTAACTTTTTTTTCCACTTGAGTGGTGTGATAAAATGTCATCAAAGTGCACATATGAGATGAATCTGAGATGAAGCATGTGTGGAATAACCGTCAAATCCACTCTGAAAGCATCCACATGTATCTGTGTTTAGCTGGATTTTCCTCCGGTTTCACTTTTAAACTTGTTACAGCTCAAGGTTCTGAGAAAGTCTAAAATGCTTATTGTAAAAAAAAAAAAAAAAAAAAAAAAAAAAAGTTTTAATACGTGACAATGTATTAAAAGAACTACATAGAAACACTAATCCTCTCAAACATTACTGCTCATAAGTTCTCTCCACTAATGAAATTCCTCACTCGTTGTTTTAGTACAATAAGTTCTGTGCACCGCCAACACAGTATTCTCCACAATACAATACAAGCATCTCCACAATTAAGAAGCATAAGGAAACAATAAAAAAAGTAAAGGTTTTATTGTATTTTATATTAATTTTAACTGTTAATTGTATTTCCGTGTTTTTATATTATATTTGTGTTATTTTCAGTGTATAAGTGTCAAAAACAACCCCATTATTTTACATTAGCCTAAAATATGTGCAGTTCCACAGGACCATGGAACACAATAACAGGTTTCTCATACATCCTTATTAAAAAAAAATACCTTGAAACTCAACCCCTTTAAAAATCGACATCAGTCCCAGAACCAACTGACGTTGAGTTTCAAGGTACCACTAAATGCTCTACATTCAGCTAGCAGTACTGTATCATTCAAAAACAAATAACGAGCATATTTAAATTTCAGTGTATAGTATGCTGTACACTTTAACCTAATCACATAATTGTACAAACTAGCAATGAGATGTAAACTTTTTCTATAATGTAAATTAAACAATTTAACTAAAATACTCAAGTTTTACATGCTTAGCTTTTAACAATAAAGAGCGGTACACAAAGGCTTTGCAAAAATCAGAATCAAAACCGATTAAAGTTAACAGTATTGTTATTTCTTTGAAATAGGTAAATATTCTTAGCAAAAGAAATAGCAGAAAATTGCTTTGTTAGCTGCAACAGTTCAACAACTTTCTCTGCAAATGACATCCAATACATTCATTAAAGCAAAAAGAAAGAGGAAGATAAAAACTAATATCTGTTTCTCACTTATGGTATAGTACACGTCTTTCAGTCTCCATTTGAATATTAAAACTGCTGTAACTTCCAATTACAGTACAAAGTACACACACTAGTTTCAACACAGTATGTTGACAATAATGAGTGTAGTAATTAGTAAGGATACATGTGGTTTGAGACAGTTTAAGAATGTGCCGTTTCCTCATATGTGCAATTTTAGGAACTAGGCCAATTAAAAGTTCACATGCACTAAACTACTGGTCTTAAATACAGTAGGACTTTTGGGATTTTGTGAAATACATAGAACACTAACTCTGATTTATAGTAAGCACAAATACATTTACTTCCTTGTTTGAATCGGAGGAACCTTTAGAAATGTTTTTTGTATACAGGTCAGATATGATCAATCTGAAATAACTATACATTTTATAATCACAGAGCAACTTCACCAAATCCCAGAACCAGTAAATGGGTGTGCCCCAGCCAATTGTTGCCCTAATTATTGTCTTTCAAGGTGTGTGTTCTAGTTTCGGTCTTTATGTCAGAGAGAAGGGCTTGTTTAGGCTGGTTCAGGTCTGTTGACAAAAGGCTAATTATACTTACTTAAAATGTTATTTTAGATTGTGACTGAAATCACTATGACCTACACTGACTCAGGATTAACCAATTATAATTCAGTCTAAAAGCTCGGTTTTTCTGCCTTTTGTGCTGCATTTGCAATGTGTCAATCTTAGGTTACAACTTCTAGATCTACCAGTTTTTGCTAACAGTCAAACCCCATATCACTAATAAATGTCTAGTTTGCCTTTGGTAAATAAATCTATTATTAACAATATTACATTAGGTATCCAACATTTGACAATGGTTTGACAGTAAAGTGCAACATTTTAGAGACATCATTAAAATTAAGCACTAAAATGACTACCATTTTACCACCACCTCAAGAATTATTATAAACAAACTAAACTCTTTGCAAACCTGAAGGGGGATCCAGTACATTTGACTTAGTTGTTGATATTTTGGTACCAACTAGTGTGTTGATATACGTTTCACATTTATTTTGTTGGCACAGGTTACCCATGGATAGATAAAATACTTGTTTCATTTTGGCGTTTGACTATTTGCATGCAAAAATACCAGATATGAGATCTTAAAGTGCACTTCTGCATTTAAACTGGCATATAACCAAAATACACTGAAATAGTATTAACTTTTCAAACACAGTATTTTACTATTTTCCACTTTCCTGTGAACCTTGAATATAAATAGTCTTAAATTATATTGCATTGTATCTATACCTTGGATGCCTAATACAAAGATGAGCCAGATTGAATATAAGCTGATTTTCACAATACTACTTATGTGGATACAGGCACCTGGACCATAGGTATCCAACTGTATAACATTTTATGGTCTAAAATAAAGCAGTGGATTAATGTAAAAGCTCTTAACTGGTCTGATACCAATTAAACATTTAAGTCGAGCATCAGTCCAATGCCAACGCCTTGGTATTAAAGAGGTGCATTTTTTTAGAATGAACATAAACCTCTATATTTGATGTTCAGCATCTTCTTTTGCTTGTAAACATTCTGAGGGTGTGGTAAATATTTTCTAATCATTCAAGCTGCAAATTAAAAAAATGTGAATTACAAATTTGTTGCTTTTGTATCGTAGAATTTTAGCAAATCTTTCATTAGATCAAAATTCTTAACGTCTGCTGTTTTTTGAAAACATCTTATTCCAAAAAGGATAGACTTTGGATTGACCTGAAGCTCAAGTGCAATCTGGTTACACAACAAGACAGTGAAGACAGGTCCACCACTGAATGACTGCTATGAACAGAAAGAGACCAGGTCAAAATGGTATCAGTGTGTTGGCAAAAACCACTACTAACCAAGAGGTGTATAAAGGCTTTTACACATGTGTCAAAGAAAAGAGCTTGAATGGCCTGAAGCCTTTTGGGATAACATTTTGTGAATGGATGAGTCAAAAGTAGACTCAACTTTTGCAACTGGTATAAATGTAGCAAATCACTGAAGAATAACATCATACCAACAATGGTATGATGGTAGTACAATAATAAGAAGACGTTTTGCTGCCTGTGTATTGCCATAATTAAAAGAAACATTAATTTTGCTTTATAACAGGGCATATTTAAGGATTTTGTGATCTAAAGCTCAAATGCAATTTGGCAGTGAAATTAAGGTATTATCATTATTTTTAAAATTAAGGTTTTAAAGTCCTAATTTGATCATTGAGATACTGTGGCAGTTCATGATTACCAGCTTTCCAATGTGGCCTAAAGATGGCCCAAACATTTTCAGAGATGCAAAAGACTGATCAATTACTGAACAAGTTTGTTTGCAGTTGTTGCTGCTTAAGGTGGCACCAACAGTTATTAAGTTTAGATAGATTCAGGGTTTGGGGTTTACACAAGTGACGGTTTGTATATTATTTAACATCTAATTAAAAAGGCTTTGCAAAACCTATGTTTTTGTATTTATGTTTATTTGTTTGTTTATTAAGATTTTAACGTCATGTTTTACACTTTTGGTTACATTCATGACAGGAACGGTAGTTACTCATTACACAAGATTCATCAGTTCACAAGGTTATATCGAACACAGTCATGGACAATTTAGTGTCTCCAATTTACCTCACTTGCATGTCTTTGGACTGTGGGAGAAACTGGAGCATCCAGAGGAAACCCACGCAGACACAGGGAGAACATGCAAACTCCACACAGAAAGGACCCAGGAGCTTCATGCTGTGAGGCGACAGCGCTACCCACTTAGCCACCATGCTGCCCTGTATTTATGTTTAAGGATCAAACAATTTACAGTGACATATGCAATTAGACAATGCATAAATATGCAAAATATCAGCACTGGGGATAGCTTGTGGGCTTAATCCTCCCAACAACTTGGCATTCTGTGAACCAAGACATTACAGAAACACAATCTGTATTTAAATACCAGATGTCCTAATCCATTCAAGTATGAGTGCATAGGCATTCTGGGAGGGATCCTATCAGGTGTGTTAAAAGTCTACATTTTTTGCAAACTCTAAAATGTTCCCATGAGTCAAAGGGCAATAATACACAAAACATTAAAGCTTTGCTGCGGCGTTCACACAGATTTGGGTGGGTCAGACTCATTTCTGGCCGTTATGGATTCAACATAACCTTTAGATACGCTCCAAAACTAAATATTTGCTAATACACTAAAACATTGTGTTCTCCCATGCGATTTTGGCTGTCCATGACCACCAAGATAACAACTGCAGCTGGATTTATCCCCAATTATTGGCTATCTGGTATTGTGAAGTTTCTCAAGGAGCAAAGAGGCAACCTGCTAGAGCATGGACTTTCTCATGAGCTACTAAGGACAAAATTTAACCCCAGATTTAGGGAATACCTCTATGACACACTGGCACTTTCTAATTTTCTAATTAGATAATTCCTGAGGCTTAGTTTTCTCTGGTTAAGCTACATGCACATCAGAACATTAGAACCAAGCCACAGTCCATTAGTTCAACAAGTAATAAGAGGTTATTACTAAAATAATACATTCATTATAGGCAGTTCAATGCTAAAGTTTCTGCAAAAAAGATTACTGGGGGAAAATTATTTTTTCTAAAATGTTTAAAATTTAGTTTCTTCCTGTTACTTCATACATTTCTAATTAATGACAAATTACCTTAAAGTATTAGCCTACAAGACTACATTTTACAATCACAATATTTCATACATTATTGCCCAAAGCAACTTTTACATTTGACTAATTACATCACTAGTTGTAAGTGGGCCTCATCCGAAATGATATACAAAGTCTATGGCTGCGTCCGAAATCGCATACTTCCACACTGAACAGTACATGAAAGCAGTATGTGAGTGCGGGTAGTGTGTCCGAATACGTAGTATTCATTAAACAGTACATGAAAAGTGCCCGGTTGACCTCCCTGGGCAGCCATTTTTGAGTATGCAAAGAATGCACACTTGTGGTCCAATAATCTATCCCATAATGTAATTGGAGCTGCAAAGGCTTTCGTAGCAAAGAAGAAAGCCGTAGCCCATCCGTAGCCCAGTGCTTAAGGTACTGGACTAGTAATCAGAAGGTCACGGGTTCAAACCCCACCACTGCCAGGTTGCTGCTGTTGGGCCCCTGAGCAGGGCCCTTAACCCTCAATTGCTCAGAATGTTTACTGTAACTAATGTAAGTCGCTTTGGATAAAGGCATCTGCTAAATTCCAAAAATGTAAATGAAAGATGGTGGAAAGCGGAGTAAAACAAACATTAAAAATGTTATGATTAAGTACAACCCTGAGTAACATTAGTAGCTTTGTGGAGAACGACATAATTGTCTGATTTTAAAATTGTTATAACTGTAGCGCTGTGACGTCATGCATCACATGGCGTTGGTAAGATGGCGGACGTAGTAGGTCTAAGGTTGCGTGCATATTGCACACTTGCGTACTGAAAGAGCTTACTGCCCTACCGGCTGAGCACTGCCTCAAATGTAGTACGTCAGTCAGAGAGAGTCAGAGTCAGAGAGGTTTTATTGTCATTTCAGCTACATACAAGTACATATTGAAACGAAACAGCGTTCCTCTAGGATCACGGTGTAACACGGTACAAAAAGTGCAAGACAAAACAATGTAAATACAAAACAGTGTAAGTACAACAATAAATACAAAAAATCCTATAATAAATAACTACAAAAGATATTCCTAATTATCCCTAATCTAAACAAGTAATTAGAAGACAGGACTAAAGACAAGTGTTAGTACATGATGGTGAATAGATGGTACAATGGTTCATGAGGTAGTGACATGTTGTACATTAGCAGCGTAAGATTAACAATGGAGATAAGGTGCCTAAAAAGTAAATAAGGTGCAAAAATACAAAAAGACTTTTCAATATTTCAATAAACAGTAAAATTGGCAATGGAGGTAAGGTGCCTAAAAAGTAAATAAGGTGCAAAAATACAAAAAGACTTTTCAATATTTGAATAAACAGGTAAAAACAGTCTAACATAGTCAATACAGTTCAGTGTGTGGCAGCAGAAAAATTTCCGGAGGAAATTACGTACTGTTCAAGTGTGCGATTTCGGATGCAGCCCATATCTGCGTGTTCAGAAAAAGATTTTAAGTACAACAGAAAAAAAAAAAGCTACAAAAGCATTCTTAAAGAACTTATTTACTAGAAGGCACAACTTATCTATAAATACAAACCGTTTAAGGTCCTTTGTTTGGAAAGTGGTGGGGCTCACACCAACAACCCTTCTGATCAATAACCCAGTACCTTAACCACTAAGCTAACACTCCCAACTGTCCTGGCTAAAAAACCCAATAATTTATTGATGATTCTTTTTAATTAGGGCAAAAACAATTAGGGGAATCAATAATCCTAAACCAAATCTATGTTGCAACCTTTATGACCGTTCCAACAACTCAAAGCTCTAACAAAAATCATGGTACCAGGCAAAAGAGAATAAAAATAGCAGGAGCACACCTCACACTATAAAACATTCCCACTGTGTGGTCTGTCTGCCTGGTTAAACGCTGTGGTTATGTTAAAAAAGCAGTTATACTTTTCCTCTACCTCATCTCATCAGCACCCAGCTTCATGTCAGTCTGGATAAAACTATCGCCCCATGTTACTGCTGAGTGTGGCTAGTGAAGTGGGCGATTAGGAGGCGCTCAGCCTGGCTTATTAAAGTTTGGTTTCTTTAAAAGGGGGGGTGAGGGTCTTTTGGAGTAAAAAGGGAGCTAATTTTACCCGTCACTCAAACTAAATGACGCCAGATCCCTACTGCTCAGCACTTAGGCTGATGTAACAGCACAGCATTAAGCTCAAACCACTTCCCAAGTTCATGGCTTGGATAATGAAACATGCCATTCCACACGAGGCACCATGCCTGCTGACTAAATTCATCCTCTTAGACTTTGTAACCTTATGGATTAGGTTTAGAACCACATGCTGTGGAAGTCTAAAACAAAGTAAACACTCAGTTGCGAGAAGTTTGCAACCTTTTTGAGAAAACTTGATTACTGCATTAGATCTTTATACAAGTCATTTGAACTTTCTAAATTATGAAAGTTATTTTTACCTCCTATTTGCTAAATCATTGATTAATCTTTTACCATCCAGACAGAAAAATGTATGAGGGGTAATTCTACCATACAATAATCGTATTTTTGCAGCTGCATTTCACACCAGTAAATAGGACATTTACACAATTCTAGCATTTATTGCCTGAACACAAATATTCTTAAAGCCTTTTTTCAGTTCAATTAAATAGAAATGCAATTTTAAGCCATGTGGTGTACACTGATTAACTCCTTTTGTTGTTAATGTTTTGCTATATTAGATAGTATTTTGGCAAAACCTTCAAATCAGAAGCCAGTGTTAAAAAAAAAACATTAAAGGTACAACTGTTAGTTTAGGCAAAAATGTGTTTGTCTATATGACTTGGATGGAGATCAGACATTATTTAACATGTAATCAAGACCAGAATTTAGCTTATGTTTGGGATTTATTAGAAGAAGAAAAGTTGGTTTACTGGGGAATAAGAGATGTGTTTAAACTAGCATGCTATAATTCTGCTCTCATAACATGACATGTGAAAGTATTACAGACAGGAAAGCTGTAGCAGATGAGTAGTAAAATAAAGAGCAGAGACTAAAGGAAGTGGGATAAGAACAGGGAGTAAATGAGCAGACAAAATAAAAAAGGTTTCTTTTAGCCTCCCCCACTGGTAACCTGATAGCATAATGAGCTTTAAGTCCTGCCAACGACTTCCCTCTGCCTTACTCAGCTCCACATATACACATTATACACATGTATACATAAACATGCATATGTACTGTTCTCTTAAACACTTTCAGATACACATCCACCATGAGTTTAAAAGAACCATTGTAGACATCATTACTGAACTAATCCATCTGTGCTTTACTACAACTTTCACAACACTACACTTTTAAACACAACTGGCTACATTTTCTCAGGTATCTACACACCTCTTACTTTAGTTAATTCACTGTTTAAAACAGAAAACCTGTGTGTTCACCCTGTGCACAAAACAAGACAAGATCATGCATCTTAAACTTTACAGTGGAAAATAAGGTTTGCTTAAATGCTTTAAGCTCCATAATGCCTTAAATGTGTGCCTCATATAAAAATTACATAATCTATCAACACAAAAATGCATTTAAAAGACATTGTGTTGATATACATTTTGAACATGTAGAGATCACACATTTGAATCACTCAAAGTAACAAAATTGTCAGTGGCTATACCACATTTAGTGAAAGAACAGACTAGGAAAATGTGTGACTGGTTATGTCTGTATTTTATTCACATTTATTTATTTGTTTATTAGGATTTTAACATCATGTTTTACATACTTGGACAGGACTGATAGTTACTAGTTACACAAGATGAATCAGTTCAAGTCAAACACAGTCATAGACATTTTTGTATCTCTAGTTCACCTCACTTGCATGTCTTGGGACTGTGGGAGGAAACCAGAGTTCCCGGAGGAAACCCACAGAGACACAGGGAGAACATGCAAACTCCTGACAGAAAGGACCCAGACTGCTCCACCTGGGAACTGAACCCAGGACCTTATTGCTGTGAAGCAACAGTGCTACCCACCGAGCCGAATGTTCAATGGTACATTTTGGCTTTTTTAGTCAAAGTCCTTCAGGTATTACTTTCTCTGCTTCAGCTTAGGCTTTTAACCCAACTGGACCTAAAGATACTAGAGTTAACCTAAACAGAGGGGGGGGGGGGGGGAGCCCAAAACTTTGTTGGATAATATTTTTACTTAATAACCAAGCAGGTTAAGCTGTCTAAAGTAAATTAGCCACCAGTTGTAGTTTAGTCTTGGTGTCAGTAAAACTAAAATAAAAGTTCAAATAGTTATACTTCTATGTTTCTACATGAAAAAGCAGGACAGAACTACACTTAGGATTTATTTATGTTATGATTATACAGCGGTAGGACGAGTATTTGTTTGTTTATTAGGATTTTTAACGTCATGTTTTACACTTTGGTTACATCCATGACAGAAACGGTAGCCAATCATTACACAAGGTTCATCAGTTCACAAGGTTATATCGAACACAGCCATGGACAATCTAGCATCTCCAATTCACCTCACTTGCATGTCTTAGGACTGTGGGAGAACATGCAAACTCCACACAGAAAGAACCCAGACCACCCCACCTGGGGATTGAAACCCAGGACCTTCTTGCTGTGAGGAGACAGTGCTACCCACTTAGGCACCGTGGGGGCGAGTATTTAAACACATTTCATTTAATACATATCCAGTGCAGGTGCCACTTTAAATCTGTTTTTTTCACATATTATTGTGGCAAGTAAAGAAAATCTAAGTGCAAATTGCACCTAGATACATTATAAATAAATAAAAAACCTGAATGGAAAAAGCCTATATATGGAAATGCATAGCAAAAGGCATAAATATCCATTTTTAGTGATTTGGTCTGCAAATCAGCGGGAAAAACCGCCCCCCACAGAATCACGATGTGCTGTAAGACCTATTTAAAAAAAAAAAAGAGAAAAGCCAGCAGTCAATTAAGTTGCAGAATGGCATGAATGCACCAGTACAAAACGAGCAGTTAACTTCACCACAATCATCTAAAATAATGGTGAATTAATTAAGCCCTGGATGTTGCAAGTGAAGCATAGTGTCAGGACAAAGTTTTTATAAATATTCTATACAATACCTAGGTATTTAAAAAATACTGACTCACGTTAGAGCTTGAATTTAAATAGACATAAAAAGTTAACAAGAATACCTGAAAAATGCCGGCAGCTAGTTTAGCTTTTGTGCTAATATAATTTTTAAAATTACAGCCCAAGGCAGGGCTGCTCACTGTACAATAGTATGGAAAAAGAAGAATTTCTTTGAGACGCAGGTGCTCCCTAATTAAATCATTACTGTAATCTTAAGTTTCCGATTTAGCCTGAGCTATTACGAGATCCTGCAACAGAAAAGGAAGTGAGGGATTACCTGTAAATTGAATTATTGTCATGGATACTGGTGTTTTATTTAGTCCATCACTGTATGTACCCATTATTCACAAGGATACAATGGAACGGAAGCTGTAGATAAAGCGTTAATTCATTTTCCGTAACCGCTTAATAGTAAATATGGGTTGTGGTGGATCCTGGTCAATCATGGAAACAGTGGGCAGAAGACAGCACCCTGTATAGGACAAGAGGCTATTAAAGGGAATGCCATACTCTGAGCTACAAGCAATTTTGTGTTGTGTTGTAAAACCCTCCTTTCAATACTGAAAGCCAGAAGAATAGAACCCCTAGATAAAACCCTATGCAGACACAAAAAGAACAAACCCCCACAGAGAGTCATTAGAGGTCAGAATGGTACATGGGAACCTGGTGCTGTAGGAGCTTAAAAGTGAGCTGTGCCACCTTATGAAAATATAATGTTATCATAATTTTACTTATTAAATAGCTTAAATAATGCTAAAATTTCACAATTATTGATTGAGCTGCAAATTATTAAAACGCAGACCAATCAGTTACCTTGCAAACCTAAAGACATGAACATAACATTACAAGTTAGTGTAAAGTAGCTAAACAGACTACAATTTGTTTGTTTATTTGGATTTTAATGTCAGGTTTTACACACTTTGGTTACATCCACGACAGAAACGGTAGTTACTCGTTACACAAGATTCATCGGTTCACACAAGGTTATATCAAAGAGTCATGGACAATTTTGTATCTCCAATTCACCTCACTTGCATGTCTTTGGACTGTGGGAGGAAACCGGAGCACCAGGAGGAAACCCACAAAGACACAGGGAGAACATGCAATCTCCACACAGAAAGGACCCGGACCACCCCACCTGGGGACTGAACCCAGGATCTTCTTGCTGTGGGGCGACAGTGCTACCTAAACACACTACAAAGTATTACAGAACTGTTTACACTCACTAGCCAAAGCCGTTTACACCAAAGAACATTTAGGATAGCTTTCATAAAAGCTCTAGATCCATAAAGTAAACAAAATACACTCAATGTGCAGTAGAAAACGAGCAAAAGAAAGGCCAGTCTAGACACCACAACAGAGGTACTGAGTAAGCTGCCACTTGGAGAAGTGCAGGAGAACAAAAACTTCAACTAACATTTTAAACTGTTAATTTAATCTACGTAGAATAAAACCAGATGTTTAATTTACAGTTTGCATTCAGACAACTCAGATAACGAGTCAAATTCCCAACAAATTCAAATTTATTGTAAAACCAGAACAGAGGGTTGAATACTTAAAGAGGGTCGAGCTGCTTAAAGAGCTACATGGAAAAAAAACCAACCTAAATAAGTCACCAGGTATCAGGTAAACACAGCTGGGCTATTTTTTTCTAATTGGAATTTTATTTTTAAACAAAACGCATGATAAAACCTTTACATGCCAAGGGCTGCCAATTTAAAGAGGAGTGAATAGTCATTTGAGTGATAATATAAAGCATGTGGTTTAAGGTACATTTACATTACACTTACATTTTCAGGATTTAGCAGATGCTTTTATCCAAAGCGACTTACAATCAAGACTGAACATGATTTTGAGCAATGGAGGGTTAAGAGCCTTGCTCAGGGGCCCAACAGTGGCAACTTGGCGATGGTGCAGCTTGAACCGGCAACCTTCTGATTACTATTCCAGTACCTTAACCACTGAGCTATCACTGCCCCTAAATGTACAGAATTTCTGCATTTAAATCCTTAACAGCAAGGTCCTGTTTAAAAGTCTTTTTACAGAAGTAAATTGAGTAAATTTTAGGAACATGCGCCCTCGATTTTTCACTCACACAAAAAAAGTATACATAAAATTTTACTAGAGTTTCTCTTAACAGTATCTTTTAGCTTTACTAGTGTTATCTCCATTTGTAGCCTATCAGGACTACTGTCATTTACGTAGTTTCAGTGGGTGCTGTACACACTATGCAAAAGCCAATCTTTTATTGAGCCATCTACAGCAACAGCAGTGTTCTGGTCAGGATCACAATGGACCCAAAGACTATCTCCAAAATACAAAACAAGAAGTCACACAGAGCTGAGCACCAGTACAGTCAGAAACTGCACTCACCTGGATTAGTTTGTTAAATGTCTGGCACCACTTTCAAAAAGTGCAAATACAAATTCAAGAGGAGCAGTGAAGCCTCCACACTAGGGCAAATAGTTTTACAGTGTTTTTTACTCACAGTATAATTAGGTTTTTTACTTGTTTGTACATGGGGAGAGAATTCTCCTCAAAAAAACCCTCAAACCAAAGCTTTTTTAATGAACATGTGTGTTGAATAGGCTACAGGTTTAACAGTTGCTTGAAGAAAACTAACAGTTGTCACAGTGACCTTAACGCTGCAGTAAACATATACTATTGCAATAGTTGCTCTGCTTCCTCGACTTGAGTGGAGTTTTTAAATACCGTGCCCCCTCACTGTCCACTTTATAAGACACGCCTACCTAGTTGGTCCACCTTGCAGATGTAAAGTCAGAGACGATCACTCATCTTTTGCTGCTGTTTGAGTTGGTCATCTTCTAGACCTTCATCAGTGGTGACCACTGTTGGCTGGATATATTTTTGGTTGGTGGACTATTCTCAGTCCAGCAGTGACAGTGAGGTGTTTAAAAACTCCATCAGCATTGCTGTGTCTTATCCACTCATACCAGCACAACACACTAACACCACCACCATGTCAGTGTCACTGCAGTGCTGAGAATGATCCACCACCCAAATAATACCTGCCCTGTAGTGGTCCTGGGAGAGTCCTGACCATTGAAGAACAGCATGAAAGGGGGCTAACAAAGCATGCAGAGAAACAGTAATATGTGTAATTTGTAACATGATCCAGTTTACATAGTTCAATGCACCTTGGACTAAAATGTCCCTCAACTGGCATGGCAATTATAAACACAGGCAGCATAATGACAAAGCTGGTTAAGTGGAAGCTTTACAGCAACTACATCACTATAGGGCTCTATTCATTGTGTCAGTGTGGATTTCCTTCAGATACTCCAGTATCCTCCCAACTCCCAAGATGCAAATGTTTATTGGCTATCCTAAATTCCTGTGCCATTCCTACCTTTTAGTTTGTGTGTGTGTTGGTGGTGCCAGACATTTAAGATTAATGTACAGTTCTTTTGTTGTACAGTTCTTCCTCTCTCACTGATCAGCTTTTTCATTCCCTGATATTCTGCAATGCACTGGTATCTAGAATAGTCTAATATCAAATTTTTCATTCTTTTATGGTGCTCTGTATTTCGATTACCATGGTGTTTAGCTGTGAGTATATTAGTTGAATATATGGATTTAACTAATACAGTATTTTACTTGAGGGCCACAAATTCACTACTCTGTGCAATTAAGGAATCTAAAAAGGCCATGTTAAACATTTCCTAGTCCAAAGTATATCACCATATACATTATAATACTGATACAAAGTTCTGTTCAATAAGAAACATAGCATGCCCTTGTTCAGATCAACATCTATACTGGCACCATTTCTTTTTTGATAAGTATTATTCAAGTATTGTTTGATGCAGCCTACTTAGTATGGCAGTGAATAAGCCTTTAAGCCTGTATCAGGTCCATGTGTAATTTCTTATTTGTCTATTTTTACTGTGATTAAGTAGGGGTAAATGGCTTGAATGTTTTCTGGACTATTTTGTGCCTCCGTTCTGCAACGTTTGTCTCAATTACTCATTCTTTGCTTAGTCCTCCTACAACTGACACTGGCTCCAAACAATCCTTTAACATTCACCAGAAAAGTGCAGTAAACCATCTGAGGCGATTAATTCCAGTGCAACCGATCATGTGTTTGGAACCGTAACAGAGGAGCAACTGTCAATTTATTCCTGCTGCAACAAATTATTCTTTAACATGTGGTGTTGATGCCAGTCTCTAAAGCAAACAGATAAATTCACTTTGTCAGCTGGTTTTAAAACATTTGATTTTTATTACTGGGAGAATGTGCATACGGTAATGATTTAATTGGGCTAATCTTACAAAAAGCAGCAGTTTATTTCCAAATCCAACAGTTTAGGCTTAGTGAGGAAGTAGCTCAAGCCTTTGTTTCCTATTTTACCAAAAGCTACTAGAGAGAATAAACAAAATCTTTGCTGTAAACCTGCCTGATCATGCTGATCTGGCACCAGGTGAAGCAACTCATAAAAAATGAATGGCTTAAATGTCACTCCCAAGATAATGATTTGAAAACTCTTAGTTAAGACCACTGCAGGCAGCCTCATTATTTTGAAGCTGTACCACACCCTATACATAATTACTAAGTGAGGTGTGGCATTCTTCAGCAATCACAAGCTCTCCTAAAAGCGCTCTGCATTTACAACTACAATACATAGCCACAGTTCTGACTGATAAGATGTAGCCAACATGGCAAAGTTAACTGATAATGCTTTTTAATTTGATTAAATCAAATTGATTTAATGGTAAACAGTAATTTAAAAAGCAATTATGTAATATTTTTACTGGCTGAGTTTTTTGTTTTAAATCTCACTTAACAGGTAAAGTATAAAATTATAGATGTGTTAAGTAAAAGTGAAAGTCCCAATATTTTTTGTAAGTCTTTGTTCCTCTATGACCATTGTGCAACTCAACATATGTACAAACAATACAATATACACAGTACAGACAAAAATGTGCAATAAATACATTGTTTCAATTTCAATGTGTACTTATAATGTAAATTAACACAGCCTCTTGAACATACATTAAAAAAAATATTAGATTAAATTTTTCTTTTCTTTTTAATAAAGGATTCGATTCTAGTCTTTGTTTTGTCTGTGTGCACACTTTCATTTTTCTATTAGTAAAGAGTTTGAGTATTGTTTAAGCTGTAACTTTAAAGATTTTGCTTTTAGTAACAGAGGTAATTGACAGTTAGTCAAAAGTTTGCATAAGGATGAATCTTGAAACTTTGTACATCATTATACACTGATTTAGTGTGAGGCCATTTTTATTTAATCTGACCACAAAACCTTTCACCTAATGGCTTTTTAGTGTCACATGATCAAACATCAAGTTTTAACGTGTCAGTTTTAGAGTGTTTTTTTTATGGCAGCTAATAGTAACCATGGCAATGTATCGCTTGCTTGACTATGGATTTTAACCTCTGTTTCTCTGCAAGGTTTCTACTTGATGGCAGACTAGTTTTTGGTGTTTACTGTAGAACAGTGTTCAGACGAATGCCCTCAGATTAGTGAGTTTCTTCCTAACCTTGGCTAAAAGATCACTACACAAACAATATACAATTGTACATAAATACAATATTGGGTTCTAAAGTTGCTTAGACAGATCATTCCAGTGGGTGCAGACAAATTAGCTCTATTTATATGGACAAAGAAATTGGGCAGAGGTGTTTTAATTTGTCAAACATCCCTAGCTTGCCATGTCATACATGTCACAAGTATATGTAAACCTTTAAATGTAAATCTAACTGAACATGCAAAATGCTCCAATAGGATTTCAATATTTATACACACTACTTTTCACATTACAAAATACACTAATTATTTAGGCAGAATTGTTTCTCTAAAACTATTAATTTATTAATTAGGCATTCACCTTGGTAAATTAAAGAAACCAAATCATTGGTAACCAATAGTAACCACGATGCAATGAAAGTAGCAGATTTATAACTGATATTTATTAATTTCTACACATCAGTATAAAATAAAAGTAATGCATAAATATTTTTCACTAAATGTGCTTAAGTTTTTATCTTTAAAAGCTTTAAAATCATTAAGAGCTTTTAGATCAGTTAAAAACAGTTACAAAATTTAAAATCTATATTCCTCCTGACAAAGAATAAATAACCTTCATTTTAGTAGGTATTTTCTGCCGGGTTAATTCAGCAGGTCCCCTTCCAATGGATTACTTTATAGAAAATTGTGCAAATTAAGAAAAATTAAGCTAAATTAAAGTTTATGAATGCTTATTAATTGAATATGTATAATATGGTGCCATATTCATATATTTGACCATGTTGTTCCAACACCTTACTACACCTTTTACTATTTCCTTATCTCTCTATAAAAAGACAACCATCACAAATTGACCAGAATAATCAGGTCTCAAACAATGTACGTACATCTGTTTTTATATGTAAAAAGTTAAACAAATAAAATAGAAATGAATGAGAGTAAGTAGGCATGAAGGTGATGCTTTGTACAAGTCAGCTAACACAGACTTCTCTCTTTCTAATGCAGTAATCCAGGGGCTCTGAACTCAATACAAACACATTATACTGCAGCAAGAAGCCTGGGGCTACGGCTGCCAAACGGGTGTGTGTCACCATTTAAAAAGAAGAGAAGGGAAAGAAAAGAAAAAAAAGATAAGAGGTTTCCAAGGCCAGGAGCCAAATCTGCTTCAGTGAAAACCAGTATTAGTCTCAATCACGCAACCCTTATATAGGTAACTCCCGCCCTCCACCTTCACGTTTTTTTCCCCCAACTTCTCTACATTCATTAAAGAAATTCGACTTTGTTGTAAAGATTTGAGACAGAAAAATGTGACAGCAATCATAACTACATAATACTTATGACCTGTATTTGACTTACATGGGTCCCAAAACCCATGTAATGCTATCATATACTAATTCCACACGTCTGTATTTCTGTCAGGCTGTAGTTCTGCCCTGTGCCAAATGTTTTTGGGTGATGCCAGAACCCTGACTGAAATAGCAGCTTAAAAATAAAAACAACTTCTAGGCAAATAACTTACTGATTCACCCACAGTTGTTTAAATTATATCAGTAAAATGAAGTGAAGACTGATGAATTAAGTCTGTGATTGACTATGCTGATTCATTTCTGCACCAAAGGCTAATATCTAATTCCTTACTCTAAACTGGGGATACACAGCTATTTGCAGCCAATGGTACACTGAGGTGCAGCGCAGATTATGCTGAAAGCCTATTTACTTCTGAAAGCCAGAAGACAGGCATTTGTTCTCTGTTCAGGCCTATTGAAACCCAGCTGTTAAAAAGCACAACCTCTGCTCTAAATGAAAGCACCAAAATCAAAGTAATTCATAAACCTAGATTCAGAACTAAGGCAAATACAGAGGTGGTCCATTCTATTTAGCTCTATATTAACATGACAGCTTGAAAAATCAACTGCAGCTATTGAATGCTTAGTTATTTTATGGTATTTTCATAAACAAGCAAATGGAAGTTGATTTTTAATTGTGTGGTCAAGTTACCAGAGATACTATGTGTTTTATTGAACAAGATGCAATATAGATCTTCATGGGAAAAGCCAATTGTATGGAACAGTTACTCATTCATTTCTAGAATTATCACAAAACTATTTGGCATACGAACTGGAAGAGACAATTTTGCAAGAGTCACATGTTGGTCATTTTAAAGTAAAATATGCAGCATGTGGCAAAAGGGCATCTCCATAGAAATGCATTGTTTGGTCCCAATGTTATATACTGTATAATATTACCATGTATATACAGTATATACAGTTTATATACAATGCTTGGTACATGAGCATAATCAGACTGTTTTGGTTGCAGATTTCTGCATTTCTTTCTATTACTTATTCCACACATGTATTTATTTTTAAGCCCTTATTTAATTTATATCAGTACAATTGAGTGGACACTGATGTATTGAGTCTGTGACTGACTATAGCGATTCATTTTTGCACCAAAGGCCAATATCTAATTCTTGACTAAACTGGGGGCTCACAACTATTTGCAGCCTATTATACTTTACACTGAGGTGCAGCCCACACTACGCTAAAAGCCTAATTTATTTCCTTGTGCAAGCCGCAAGACTGGCATTTGTCCACCGTTTAAGCCTGTTGAAACCCAGCTGTTAAAAAGCACAACCTCGGCTCTAAACGAAAGCACCAAAATCAAAGTAATTCATAAACCTAGCTTTAGAATTAAGGCAAATGCAAAGGTGGTCCATTCTATTTAGCCCTACATTAACATGAGAGCTTAAACATCAACTGCAGCTATTCAATGCTTAGCAAATGGGTTGAGTTTTCATTGCATGGTCAACAGAGGTACTACTTGTTTTATTGACCTGGATGTATTATAGACCGTCATGGGAAAAGCCAATTGTATGGAACAGTTACTCATTAGTTTCTAAAATTAACCCTTTGGCATAACAGCTGGAAGAAAGACAGATTTTGAATCAAAATAGCATTTTCAATGAGTGATGTCACATGGTCATTTTGAACTAAAATATGCAGTATGTGGGAAAAGGGCATCTCCATACCACACAGTAAAGTTTAATAGTCCAAAATTTATTTTTAATTAACAAGCTTCAGAATCTTCTGCTTACAATCATACTATTGCAAATGTAAATGTCTTATTTACTTTTTATGAGGCTTAAGTTATATTGCATAGTATATTTTAATATTTTTAATTCAAAACAATAATAGTTTTACTTGTCAGTGCCCAGAGCCTATTCCAGATACACTAAAGGTACTATAGTAATACAGTACAGCTAGACACAATCCATTTCATCCAGTGCAGGATCTCACACTCACAGCTAGGAACAATGTACATTATCACCTAAAAGGATATTTACGTGATTACTCAAAACCCATATGGAGGTGGGAAAAAAATACCAAACTCCACACTGATTATTAACCAGAGCAATATTAACAGGAGCTGTAAAGCACTGTAAACTGCTTTCCAACTCTGCTGCCGAATATCCAACACTTTTCATGTAAAACATGTGTAGATCGCACTTGTTTTACTATTCAGTAATACTTATTTAGGTAGGACACAGTTTTAACCTAAAGTGCAAATACCATCTTATATATGCATTATTACCACTAATTTACTCCATAGTTCACAACAGCAACCAGTGAGACATTTTGGCTCCCTTTAACCCTTGTATCTGCACATCTGTACACACTCCAACAGATCAGTCACACTTAATCACAAGTGTCAAAAGCTGCTGGTCAGGCCTGGCCTTGTTTGGTGGGTTAGATAAACCCAATTCCATTAAAGCAGCAGAACAGAGTGAGTTTTAGCAACTAGGGGTCAGTGACTAAAGCCTTGTACTTAAAAGCCAACATTGTTCTGCCATCTTTGGATAAGTTCTCCAGGGAAGGATCATGCTGTCAACTTACATGGAGGGGCCTTTTAAGTGCTCACAACCACACCGAGTCTACAGTTCACAGGGTCTCTCTTCAGTCAAGTACCTTAAAGAAAAAGAACCGCTACGAAGTTGAACTAATGCACCTAAAACCACATGCTAGTATACTAACTAGTCAAGTCCAGTCAAGTCAACTAGTAAGTTAACTTTCCACTTGGTTGAGCTTATACTTCTGGCTGACCTTATAAGGGAAGTCCTTTTTTCCACCCCAAAAACCTTAACTGCTCAGATGCTCAACGTAAACAAAATATCACTTTAAAGAGGATGACATTCAGGGTTAAAGTACTATAACCAGACTCAAACATTCCCAGTATTATTGCTGCCCTGCTAGAACAGATTTATATCTAAACCTTAACATGACTTGAGCCTAAATGTTTGGAGAGGGGACCATCATGAGGACATGGTTCCGGGTGATGTTTTGATGTCTTCAAAGAACTTTTTTCTGCTCGTCTCTTCCACTCAGCCAAATATTTACATATTCAGGCCATTAAATGGACACTTGTCAGAAGGTCTTTACTTGAGTCTCCTAGACAAGTTCCTTAAACACATTACTATGGGCATTACATGTAAATAACTGCTGTAGAGTGATGGATTGTGTTTGTTTGTTGGAAGTAGCTGGGTTTATTTCATTAGCAAAACCAATAAATAATCCACAAGGGCAGGAAAACACTTTGTTAAGATTTGCTGAAATTATAGTGGAAAGGCCATCTTTACTTTGGTCATCTTTAAATGTTTTTTATTTAAACAATGCATTAAGACAAGCAAGAAAATCAGATCACAAGATGTGTCCTGTGTAGAGGATAAGTTTATTCTCTGGTTGTTGAAAAAAAACAGTTTAAACAATTTATTAAATATTGAAAAGCAGTTTGTAACTACCCATCACTGCCCACAGTTTCAAGCAAATCTAGTGATGCTGCCACACAGCTTCAGGTTCTAGTGTATCTGAGTTCTATCATGTATTCCAGAATGTATATAAAGAAGCTTTTCTATGTTTTGCTTTATGACCACATGAATTCACTCTGGGCATACCTATTTTAACATTCATCCTCATGGATTTCCACTAAAGATGTTTGTTTTATAAGCCCATGTTGTAATTTATGATATTCATGGCAAGACTGTTATATGCTAGTTTTATTGTCTTGTATTAGATAGATAGATACTTTATTAATCCGAAGAAATTAAGGCCTCAGTAGCAAGTTACATAAATCAAAATTTAAAAGTAATAGTACTCACTACAGAGATTCACATTATACAAACAGGTATCTGTATAATAACACCACCACTCAGACAACACACTACAACAACAGGACTTGAGGGTCCATATGGAGGTGTTATTTCGGTTACATCGTAAGGCTGGTATAGATTGTAAGTAACAGCTGTAAAATATAAATTATAAAGTAAATTAGACCTACAGTGCAAATATAAATTATATATACAGTATATGGTTTCAGTCTTAAGGAAATTTATATATACTTTAAAAGGGTATTTCCACTAAAGAATAGGTTAAAAGTGTTTTGTGCCTTAGATTGGTGTTCTGTTCAGGGTGTTTTTATGACATGCAAAAGAAGTTAGAAATGAAAAGAATAAAAAAAAAATAAAAAAAGGAAAAAAAACTACTCAAAGTGGAAAACAAACAAGAAAGACTGGAGAGCAGAGACGTTAGGGAGACAGCCTCAATAAAACTAGATTGCTGAATAAAAAAGTGGGCAGTTTGAAGTCACATCAAAACAAATTGAGCTTTTGTAGGAGGCTCAGCCGGTGCCTCCGTTAAATTTACATGTCAATACCAGCAGCTTGGTGGGTCAGTGGCATGCTAAATGAGCAATGCAAATAGTACACACTGGTCTTTACAAACCCCATCTGAGGCCAGCTCTCCACAGAACAGCTAGAGACTCACTGATGGCACGACTGCACCCAATTACACTATGTACTAGTTAATAAAGCTTTGTGAGATCAGCACATAAAATCAAAGTTTGTCTTTTTATAATGCCACGTTGTCATATTTATGATATTCAAAGTAGGAATCAGTGTTTTATGCTAGTTTTATTGGTCTTGTATTATAAATGTTTTCAGACTTATATTAAGGAAATTACTGATTATTTCTGTATTATAGTGTGAAAGTTTCTTTTAATGCATTTGGCATGTGTAGTCTCTGTTTTTCACTGTTGTACTTTGGGCATTCAACCAGGATGTGTTTTATGGTGACTGGTAAGTCATAAAACCGAGGTAATTTCCAGTTTGTCGTTATAGCATTATTAGGAAGACAAACCAGTGGCGGCTGCTGGTCTTTCAAAGAGGGGAAGCTCATTGTCGGCTTATATCATAAAATTTGTCAATGTATTTATATATAAATGTATAAATTCTCCCCTTTGTTAGTTTTCAAGAAAATGGCATGAAATGGGCTGCAGTTTGTCTTCCGACTTCACTCGCAAAATCCGCAATGGTACTGAAGCTCCCAGCAACAGCTGTCAATAAAAACAGGATTCAGCCTTTTGACTGATCCTCCAATCATCTTGCAGAAGCTCAGTGTCCAAACATATACTTAACTTTGTGACTGGTGGAAACCAACTTCATCATTTTACATGTCTTAATACAATGATTTTAGTAGCAGTCAATCTGTAAAATTAATATGAAATGATATTTGAATCCCACAGTAAGATCCTACAGTTTATCACTTTTAGTGAGATAATAGAAACAGCGTTTCACTTTTAATGTATGACAATATTTATCTACAATTTCCATTAACAATAAAAGGAAATCAAAGACCCAAGGTACAGATATGATCTGGACAAAAAATATTGGGACCCCCCTTTTACTTTTTTGAATTGTGTTTCAAATACAGCAGTTGCCAACAAGTGTAATCAATTATATAAAAGAAAATTATATGCTTCCAACTTTGCAACAGTTTATGGAAGGCCCTTTTCTGTTACAACATTACTGTACCTCTGGGCACAAAGCAAGATCTTTAAAGAAAAAAAAGCTTGGTGGCTGCTTTCTAAACTCAGCTTAGTCAGGACAATCAGGGCATTAGCTTGTCTAAACTTTCAGACTTTTTGTTATCATTAGGTGAGCGCCTAATAGTCCTGAGGAAGGCTATCCTTACTAATGCAAGCAGCTGTTAAGTAGACAGCTTACTAATGGCATCTTGCAGCGTTCCCAACTTAAAACAAGGGGAACTAAGCAGGGGGGAACCCACTCAGAGCAACCAATCACTAGCCAAGCACTTAAAACTAGGGTGCAGAGATTAGGTCTAACCCTAAATTTAAATATCCCGTCAGGACAGACAAATCTATTTTAGTCTAGATAAGGCTTAATCTAGGTCTGGATTAGGCCAGAAGACAGTCTAATAGGGTAAGTGAAGGTAAAGCAGATGCAGACGGACTAATCCAACCACAGATGTAGTATCAACATATACTTATTTTATCCACAATATCCTCAATATACATCACTCCATAATGCTCCATAATGTCTTGTAAAATCATCCCACACAGTCATGTAAAGTCACATTACATTTAATTGTCACTAATAATAAACACTTTTTGCAAGGGAAATAAGTGACTAGATAAAACACTAAGGCTCAGATATTCAGCAGTCGACAGAAGGAAAACCTTCTCTGAGCAAACCTTAAATATATGGCATGGCGATAGAACTGCGCTTTTCTAATTAGTTTGAGATCGAAGTATTCTGTCTCCACGCCATATATTAAGGTTTGCTCAGCTGTACGAACAGCCAGGAATCACACATGCAGTTCCAAAGCTATTCACAGATACTTGGATCAAAGTAAAACAACTTAAAAAGCTAAACTTTCAAGCCCAGCTTTGCCAACAATAATTCAATAATTCTGTTCCCAACCAAATAATTCATTATTATCTTGAAATACAAAGGTCACATGAAAAATAACATGAATACAAGGTAGTCTGTTATGTTATTTCATTTAAAAGGAGCAAAGATTTTGGTTAAGGGTGGGGCTCTCAGGAAGATGTTCATAACCTGACTAGCAAGTATGTAGGGCTCAGATGTACACTTTTTTAAATCCAAAAATACTATAATCTCACTTGTTTTGTAAAATTGCACATAAAATGTAAATATGGAGACAAAATATTAAACTAAATGTAATTTATCAATCACATAACACAATCATGGGAATGTTCTCTGTAGTACTTTAATGTTTGTTCAGTAGATATGTGCAGTTGCCAAGGCCTATCAGAATCATATGCTATAACATATCATAATACAATTTAATTTATACTAACCTAAAATTATATGTATAGTGGAATTACTCATGAGGAAATGGTTAATTTTATTTTGTCTAATTAAATTAGCAAACGACCAATTTGAAAACACTTTTGCACCAAACAGGAAGTCTGGAAGCACTGATCCTAATTGTAAAGACAGGAAATTGACTCTACCACTTAGGAACCATCAACGGGAGATTTATTGGGTGGGGGTTAACACAAATTATGTTTTTCAGTACCTCTATTTTTATAAAATCATAAAAATAACTTTCTTAATCAGTGGGTTTTAATGAAGGACTAACTACATTTAAGCACTGTTGTAGGTAAATATATTGTAGGTAAAGGATAGTATGTAAACAACTTACTAAAACAGTTCATAAGAATGTGAATTAAGACAGTTGTAAGTTAATAAATCCACTGTTTACGTTTGTATTTCATAAGGATGCATGATTACAATTAACATAAGAGATGTGTTGTGATTTATTGACAAATAGCATGGTTTTGCCCACAACATTAATAAAATTCAACATTTGCATGTACACAGAGCTTTATGCACTGTTAATCTGTACAGCAGACCTAGGGTTATCAAGCTAAGTTATGTTTTCCAGTACCTCCATTGTCATCAAATGTACATCAAGATTTATCTTATTGTACTGATGGCTAACATAAGCTTTGTCCAAAATCATACTAAATCATACTAAAAATTATTTACTATTGCCTAATTAGCAATACAGTAGATAACAGCAGTTTTGCAAATCCTTTACAAAACTAAAGTACATTCTGTTGTATATTATATTTAATGTTTGTTGCATGTATTTGGTTATGATGCAAGCAGGACTATTTGCAGTATATCATGTGCTTCACTAGGCCAAGATACTGTGGACAATCTCATGTGTCTTAGCTGCTATACTACATGTTAAACATGTAGTATGCACCACTAGTTTGAATTAAAATACAGGACACATGGATGTAGTACTTGTTACACTAAATCAACACACTACATGGTTTGTAGCGTATGAGAAAGTACAATAATTTAAACAGTGAGAAAAGAAAAAATTACAAAAAGAAATGCACATATAATAAAAGTGCATGGGAAGCTGCTTGGACAATTAAGCCATGTCTCTTTTATTGCTTTAATGTTAATAGTTTGTTACCCAATATAGTAAGTTTCTGCCTGTTTAAGAACTGATATCTGATATGTCTCTCTCAAGTATATTGTTGGGGTTTAAACACATTTGTGTTTTTTGAATGTGTTACATTTAGAAGCTGTATCTGCTGTTCCCTGTTAGTCATGGCCTACTAGCATCAAAATCACATCCTATAAATTAAATTACAAAATTCAGTTTATATAAGCTAAAATGATCATTTGTGTTTGAATGAAAACTGGTAGAATACAATCTGAAAAAACATATTTTTCTTAGGACATCAAATAAACATGGGTGAGTGGATGGTATCATTGGATGGATGGATGCATTATAGACACATGCATGTAATACTTAGTACACTAAATGATTAACACTACACTGTTTGTAGTGGAGAAGTAGAATTTAGAAAGTAAGAAATTTAAAAAAAATAAATAAATAAAATAAAATGTGCATATAATAAGTGTATGGGAAGTTACTTGAACAATTAACATTTATGCCATGTACTTTTTTGTAATTTTTTATAATGAATTTCTAGTGAGTATATTCTAGTGAGTTATTCTTTAAAAGCATAATAGTTCTTTTGTGTTTTTAACCAATATAGTAAGTTTCTGCCTGTTTAAGCACTGATTTCACCAACATTCTTACTAATAATATTTTTATATTATTAATATTGTTGATATTGTTGCGGTTTAAACAGGTTTGTGGTTTGGAACACATTATATTCAGAGGTTGTATCTGCTGTTCCCTGTTAGTCATGGCCTACTAACATCAAAATCACATCCTATACCATCTAATTACACAATTCAGTTTGTATAATCTAAAATGTATATACAGTAGAATTATGAAGAAGAAAATTGTGTAAACTTTAATTAAACAAAAAATTGTTTAATTGAAGAAGTGAACAACCAACCTGAGAGCACTGTTGAACCAATCAGCCAAACAGGAAGTGTGGAGGCACTGCTCCTATTTCTAATGACAGGAAGTGGACTGTACCACTTGTGCAGCATTAGTAGGGGGTTAATTAAGGGGGGTGCTATTTAGGTGTTCATGGTAACAAATATAATCCCTTTGTACTATTGTACAAAATCTTACTAATCAATACTTATTTTTCTTTTGTATAGTTGATTTCATTAATAATTGTACATTTATTAAGCTGAGGGCATGGTTATTTGAAGAACACCTTGTGCCACATTCTACTTCTTTTTTTTTATTTATTTATTAGGATTTTAACATGTTTTACACACTTTGGTTACATTCATGACAGGGCAGGTAGTTACTCATTATACAAGAGTCATCAGTTTAAGTCTTCATTGTCAAACACAGTCATGGACAATTTTGTGTCTCCATTTCACCTCACTTGCATCTTTTGACTGTGGGAGGAAACCGGAGCTTGGGGAGAACATGCAAACACCACACAGGTGGGACTAGTTCTTTTTATAAGTATATATTCACAGTTATTAGTTTGGCATGATTTGTGTTTGAATGAAAATGATTGAAGACAAAATACATTCTGAGAAAATATATTTTGTTTAAGACATATTCATTTGGTATATTTATCAAATATGAACTGTATGACTTGTATGAATAAATGAATGGTATCTTTGGAAGGATGGATGGATGGATGATATCATTGGATGGATGGGTGGATGGATGAATGGATAATATCATTGGATGGGTGGATGGATGGATGGTATCATTGAATGGATGGATGGATGGATGGATGGATGGATGGATGGATGGATGGATGAAAGATTGATGGAAGGAAGGAAGTTAAGACAGGAAAAAGGAAATATTTTTTTCTTGGCAGAAATAATTTATAAGGCAATGCACAATCACACACACACACACACACACACACACACACACATTAAGGCCATTTTTAGTGCCTAGCCCACCTACTGGCATGTTTATGCCAAACTCCCTTAAGACAGTCAAAGGAGTTTACAGGACCCGTGGCAATACTCCTCTCTTACACTCAGCTATCAGTCATCATTTGATCTTTTATTTTTTTAACTATTCTGCCTTAGCTCTTTGCTCTCTGTAGCAAATAAATTCACTAGTGAAATGAGAGCTGTAGGTCAGACTGAGAGCTGCCGTTTGTTCCTCAGTGTGTATGTTAGTACAGTTACTGACATAACACTATATTGACTTACTCTGAAAATGGCAACGTTCTGGAAGCAGTTTCATAGTGAGATGAAATCTCCGGGCTAAATGAATACAGGGGTGTTAGTGTGCTTACTTAGGGCAGGTTGAGGGCTCAAAGCTCACAGCTTCTTGGCATTCCCTCACACATTATATAAATACTCACTCCAGCTCCAACATTAATCCCTAGAGCACAAGCTTCAGAGAGCCAGGCACATGTAATGTGTCCCCTCTGGAGGGGCAAAAGAATGACGCAGTCCAGTGGAAGCACTGGTTTTTAACAAGGCCTCTGTGTTAAAACTTCCTAACGTCTGCAACTACTGAACTTCAGAGCGCACAAGTTTGCCGCCATGTACACACACACAGCATAAAAGACATGTTAACACGAAAGGTTGATCACAGTATATTTAAATCAAATAAATTACTTGTTTCAATTTTTCTTCCAACAACTTAGGGAAGGTCCTTTCCTGCTCCAGCATGATTGTGCCCCTGTGCCAAAAGCAATGTTTGTAAAGAGACATGCTTTGATGAGTTTGGTCCAGTGGAACTCAAAGTGCCCTGCATAAAGCCATACCCTATTAAAGACCTTTGGGATGAACTGGAATATTGACCGTGAACCAGTTCTTCTCCTCCAGCATTGGTACCTAGATTTACAATTGCTCTTTTAATAAAATGGGTGAAAATCTGTTATAGAGGCTGTTATAAACAAAGTGTGAAGGCCAACTCCATAAAGGCATTGGAACAAGATGACCAACAAGCTTAGGGACGGTTGTCTACATTATGGGTTTTTTTCGGAGCATTTAGTGTAACACTTTATATGTGATCCTTTTGTCTATACAAAAGGAGGTTGATTTTAATAAGTACTTCTACCTGCCGGCATAAGCTAGCCAGACTCCTTAGTGTAAGCCTTTTAGTGCAGGACCCTCACAATGCAGATTTTAGTGTACTATAGTCCAATGTCTATTCATGTGTTGTCCTTAAGCATAGAACTATCTAGCTCTAAGTCATAATAGTATTTCACATAAACCATGGCCTTTTTTTACAGATACCAGACTTTCTATCCTTTAATCTACAAGCTTTTACTTAATAATTCTAAAATAGCCATTTTTCTTTAAAATTGTTATTTATTTATTTTATTTATTTATTTAGCAACTAAGAGCAGTAAATGTGCTAGTTTGTTTCATATGTTAAAACGTAGGATGCAAAAATCTGCAATGGAATAATCAAAAAAGGAAAATCAGTCTGTGCACCTTTAATATTGTAGCATTTATTCCTAAAAACACACAGAAACAATCCTGCTTATGTGTAATTAAAAACAAGTGTATTCCTGAACCCTAGTTATCACACACTCTAATAAATAAAATAAAAATGATAGCCAGACATTTTTAAATGTTTAGTCAACACAGAATCCTTTATTTATGGAACATGACTGAAATTGAAAAAGGCCATATTCATACCCTGGTGTCAGTAAAACCTTTCTAAGTCAAACTTATTTGAAATGCAACAAAAATTATTTTCATCTCATCATTTATACAAATGTGCAAATAAGACGAATCCTTCAGTCTTCAGTGTCAGTCCAGGATCCACAGGACAAAGCCTGATTAGGTGGGGTATAGTTCACAAACACCACCCTCTCAAGCTTTAATTCAAGTAAAGTGCTCCATCAAGGCAACCAAAAATACAAACAAGGCAAACATTGCTGTCCTTGTCATTTCTTTCTCTATTTACAAGTAGGAAATAATAAAATTACAAATAATATTAATAGTACAGCAAAAAAAAGCAGTTCAAGCATCCTCGCACTCTGAGACCAGTCCCAGAGCAAGTTCAGTTGAAGAGTAGTCATACAAACTCCAGTTTACCGTGTCCTGTGTACATGCCCCAGTGCACAAGTGAGAGGAGCCGATCGCCCCCTCGGCCACTCAGTTCAGCCTGTCGCAGCTTATCACAGCCTGCGCAGCAGTTCTCATGGCCTGTTACAGGCACCATACACTCCAGGTCCAGTTTTGCTACATGGCCCTTCTTGGCATGGTGGTGTCCATGGAAGCTGTAGTGCAGACGCGAGAGCATCTGCTGTCTTTGTGCTCGTAGTCGCTTGTTCTCGCTGCGTAGCATACGGAGGGCCAGCATGATGAGCAGCACCAGGATCAGGCCTCCGGCAATGGGTACGGCAATGACGGCCGCCCGGAACCACACCTCCTTTGCCGAGGCCAACTCCTGAACCCGTGTGATCAGGTTCTGGTTAGAGATGTCTGTCTGATAACGATCTAAATGAGCAAAGAGAAGAAAAAATTATATTAGACATTGAATTCATTAGACATTGTGTTCATATTATTTGCACAATGAGATTAGAACACGATGGGTCCTAATGGGGATGACATTTTACCCCTTAGACATAACTAATCCTTTCTGGGTAAACACCAAACCAAGCGATAGCACAGCTGTGTGCAAGCGTATGTAACTGCTGCGCCACCTGTGTGCCATATATATATACACCCATACATTCACATGTCAGTTGATGTCACAATCAACAGAATTAGACAAACATTTGTCTGACCGACTTAAATTGTTTTAAAATTCACCGCAATCATTTCTTTGATGTTTGTTTAATGTGCCTGCAGCAAGACCGATTGGTTACTATGACAATGTTTGTATCAGATTAGTACTAATTATAACAATTATTCTAATCTAAATAATCATTTTGGATTAAGACATCCCTGTCTTCTGACATGCAGTGTAGTACAAATCTACAATACCTGGTGTTTTACTTACCGGCCAAAACAAAAAAAAAATTTTATTAAAGTGTACAATGTTACACAAAACATGTATACTAAATAAATATCTAATAAGACATATAATAAAAACCACTAACAAAATACATTAGAGTTCGGCTTTTAATAATAGTGTGTTTTTGATTCATACCTGTTGAGTCACTTCGAGTGTGCACAATATCATGTAGACCCCGATAGTTACACATGTCTTCGTAACAACATTCAACTGGAGACTGACCCCCGTTTGTAACGTCCATATTCTTGCCATTGCACACATCCACTGAGTTTAACACCGGGTCCAGACACCCATGTGTTAGTGGGGAGTTTGTGTTAAATGGATCCAAAGACTTGGTAAAACAGGCATTAAGTTCTGACTTGCACATGTATCCGGTGGCTACACAGTGTGGTGCATCACAGTAGCATCTGATTTCGCCTGTAATACAAAAATGAAATAAAAATTAAATATTGTTTTAATAAGAAATACTGGCTTGCATTGCGTAGTTACACTAATGAAACATGCAATACATTTAGTTGTACATTTGTATTGGACTTCAGTTTGTTGCTTCTTCACTTCTTTACTATAGTTATTAGCATCATTCAAGACATACAAATCTACAGAGTGGGCTTCTAGAACACAAATGAGTTAATAATTCATTTCAGAGACTGCTGTCTGGACTACTAGGGCTTGTCTCTTAGTTTAACAAGCATAAAATCTTAAGTTTTCCAGCCAGGCAACTAATTTAAACCCAAATCGAAATAGAAAAGTACCTTTCCAGGACTTTGGACTTTATACATGATACATACCTAGAACACACAGTTTTATGACCAGACTTGGCCTTCTACAGATCTACTAATTTAGTATACATGCTTGCACAGTATATACATACAGCAGTAGTGCACTAAAGTCACATTTCTTCATGTAGACACTAATTGTGTATGTACATAGAACCAGACACCAAAGCAAACACAGCAAGACACAAACACAAATAAACACAGGCTTTGCCTGGGTAAACCGGCTTCGGACATGCAGGACTCCGGTTACTGGTCATCACTCTTATTAGCAAGAACAACTGACAACACAGCACAAACACTGCCCGCCAAGGAACAGATAGAGATATATAGCCTGTGTGTACACCGTCAACTTTCGGCCATTTGTGACCTGTAACATATGATGGTGTGGTCTGTTCTATCAGTTCTTATTTCTTTATGTTGTTGTATATAACTTTTATATTTTAAAGCACTTTTATATTGTAGGCTGCTTAGCGCAAGTGCATAAACAACATGTCTTTAACAGCCATCGTTCTAAGCCAATATTTGTTGCTAATTGTACAGTGGCTATCAAATGTCTACACACCCTGTTACAATCCCAGGTTTCTGTGATGTAAAAAAAAAAATCAGACCAAGATAAATCATTTCCACCTTTAATGTGACCTATAATCTGCACAATGTGACTGAAAAACAAACTAAAATCTTTAAGTGGGAAAATAAAAACAAAAAAACATTTAGCACAATCTTTGCTTATTCTTCACTGCAAAAGAACTTCAAATATGTCAGATTGTGAGGGCATCTCCTCTGCACAGCGCTTATCTGGTCACCCCACAAATCTCTGGTCAGATTCAGGTCTAGGCTCTAACTGGGCCATTCCAAAACTTTTATCTTCTGATAAAACCATTCCTTTGTAAGGTGAAGGAATGCTTTGGGTTGTTGTCATTGAAATACCTCTTGCAGTGTTATTTTGCACCAAAAATACCCTGTGGAACAATGGCCAAAAAAGTTCAACCTTGGTCTTATCAGACCATAGCACGTTTTCCGACATGCTTTTGGCAGACTCGATGGAGGTTTGTCGGCTTGAATGTTTTTCCTGCCACCCTACAGCAGACATATGAACTATATGGGAGATTGTTGTCACATGTAGTACACAACTACTACTGCAACTCCTATGATGTTTCTGTAGGCCTCTCGTCAGCCTCCCAGACCATTTTTTTCTCGTGTTTTTGTCGATTTTGAAGGGACGTACAGTTCTTGGTTGTTTTACTGTTGTGTTCCATGGTAATTTTTGTACCCTTATCCTGACTGATAGCTTTTAAAAATGATATCCCTTTGATACTTCTTAAGCTTTTTGCTGTAAGATGCAAAAAAGATGCAAAATGCCATTGACTAGTGTTTATAGTTTAAATGTGATTTGCAAATCACAAATACCCAATTAGATGAGGGTGTGCACACTTAATGCAACCACATTATTTATTTTTGAAAATAAAACAATTTCAGTTTGTTTTTCAATTGCATTGCACACATTATAGTTTAAATTAAAGGTGAAAAAAGTGGACTGATTTTCTTTTACATTTTAAACCTGACATTTTAACAGGGGTGTGTAGACTTTTTATTATATGTATGTGTCATATTTATAATAAGATTAAAAACTAGGATCCACCAATCTACCCTGTTCTCCTGTCCTCCACTTTTTACTTATATGTAAAATGAAACATGTATTGAATAAATGTTGAATGGTTGTAGCTCTATTATAAACAAATAAAGTTAAACTTAATAAAACAAAATGAAGCAAAGTTGAGATATACAGCAGCTCCTTATTGTCAGTATGCAATGTTTGTGTTCATTTAGCTGCTCCATTGCTCAAATACAATGTCAAGTATGGTGTAAAAGTGTTAGACTTGTTTAAAATTATTAAAATAAAGACAATTGAAAATGTTAAATTGGCCCCTGTGGTACATGTAATGTCTTTTTTCTCATTCAGTGTTGAGAAAAAAAGCTGTACTGTATTTCATTAGCTGTACTGCTATTTTAAAGTGTTTAAATTTCAAGAAAACAAGTAGCTTGGAAATATATAAACGGTAAACCATAATACCTGAGATGTACTACAGTATTACCTTTAGTCTTACTAAAAAGGGTAAATATAAAGCACTTAAAACCTAAATTAGAATGTAATTCAAATATATAGGCCCTAGGTAAAATACTGGAGCTTTTCCCACAAGCTATTTGGGCCCTCAACCAAAATAGCAATCAGGACTAAATTTACACTAAATGTATATATAAATATATACATGAGTGTATACATAGGTATATATGTATGTGTATATGCGTGTATACAGTTTATATATGTTAGGTATATTATGTTAAGTTATTGACAACTTTTCTTGTCACTTTGCACACTTGGTTCATTTTAAATAGCTTCTACTTTTTAAATTTTTTAAAGTTTCTTTTTTTTTCATTTCAATTTAAAATTTTCTATTTGTTTTCTAATTTTTTAAATAACACTTTTTACATTTTAAACATTTCTATTTTTAGTATAAATATATATTTTGTCTATTTTGTAATGCTGTCACAGAAGCATTTCACTGCCAGTTGTACTGTGTATGACTCTGTATGTGACAAATAAACCTTGATTTGACTTGATTTGATTTTTGATTTAGACAGTGTTATAGCAGCGCATTATATGTGGTCATATGGGGCTTACAGACGTTCTGTAAATGTATTTATTTGCATTTGCGAACTTTTAATGATTAAGTAAACCAGCATCAGTGTAACGTACCTTTAACGAGAAGAACAGCCATGGCACAGAGTTCCAGCTGCAGCCAAAGTGAAACAAAACTGGAAAGGCGATCCATTTACAACCACTGTTCACAGCAGCTAGATCCTCCACTGTCTGTAGTAAAGACTTTCTGACTGTAGTTAATCACAGATCTGACTTAAATAAGTGCATCCCCAAACATCCTGGATTTACATCATGATTAAAACCAGCCGGAGTTTCAAAATCACTTCATTCCATGCACAGCACAGAAAATCGCGTCGTAAAGTCCGGAGAAAATCTGCAGTGAAAAACAGTGCAAAACAGTCCCGTGCGTATATCACACTGTCAGTAAGCGCAAAAAAAAAAATCTTGCTTTATTGTTTTTAATGAAAGTAAAAATCGAGATGTAATCCAACAGAAGTAAACCTGACTCCTCTCTCACGAGCACACGGCTGACTGACTGCACTGTCACACGCACATTATCAGCACAGGGTTATGGAGAGCTACTAAGCCACACCCCCGAACACATTCATTGGCTGTGCTCATTTATATATTTGCATATGCAATAGAGGATTGGCGTTTGTATTATTTCACACGACGGTCATATAGAAGTCCCGCCTCCCACAGGACGCAATTAATAAAAAATAAATAATAAAATAAATGTCTAGTTTATCTTTTATATCTATCTGTTTGTCTATCTATCGTTCTATCTATCTTGGTTTTCTTTTATATTAATTCATTATTTTTTAGTGGCCGCTGCATTCTGATCAGGGTCGTGGTGGGACTGGAGGTGAGAATACACCCTAGACAGGCTTTGTTTTGGCTTTTAGGATGAAACCCACCTAGATACCAAGGAATATGACAAACTTTTTCAATCACATTAGTGTTGACACAGTAAATTAACACCAGATAAATATGATTTTTATAATATTTCATACACGTGGACAAGTTTTAAACTTTAGATTTCGGGCTGTTATAATGACAGAATGTATAAACAAATGCAATCCATTAAGCCCTGTAATAGGCGACTTGTTTAGTGTGTTTCATGTCTTTCGCCCAATGAATCAGACCCATCGCGACCCTGACCGGGATAAAGCAGTAGTAAAACAGACAACGAATGAATTAATTAATGAATTCCGTGTATTGAAATTATTTAAATGGTGATTGGTTGAACATCATCGTCATGTTAACTTTTATAAAATCATGTCAGGCTGTTGTATCTATATATTTGGTCTGGCGGTCACAGTATTTGCTATTAGAATCCTAAAAAGCAAAAATGCCAAATAAATAATATATTTACTAAATAAAATGTGTTCCAGTGAGGTCTTGTAATCCAGTTAAATAAATGTCGGTATTTTATGGTTCTTCCAGGAATCATTTATTGTCACTAACATGGTGTGTTACAATATTAAAATAATATCTTACGGTGTGATATTAAAGAAACACAAAAGCAGCTAAACCTTTAAATGAAGTTGTGCACTATCAGCACGACTGATAAAACTGTGAGTGTTTGAAGTAAGAAGTAGCATGTTTCTCATGTTCCTCACACTAAAGGCTCGGAAGGTCGCCTATAGAGAGGAGCGAGAGTCCGGCTAAACGGTTAGATAAATTAGCAATCCAAAGAGGCCCATGGCGCCAGAGAGCCGACACAGACAGACAGTGACACTCAATTAAAGCCCAGCCGATCCCAATATACACACACACACACACACACACACACACTGATCGATATCGCAACAGCCGCCAGTCAGTTTATGTTTATCATTAAAAGAAGACACTGTTTGCAAGCTAAGCAAATATCTAAGTGAACCCGGAGATAACTCACTAATACCAACGACATGTTTGTACACACACTAACAAGCATTCACTGTCTTTCATAATTATTTATCTAATAAGTGCTATTTTTAACCTATAAACGCAGGTCACTACATGAAAACCTATATAACTATAAATCTATATTAGCTAATTTGTTTGTTAATTAGTGTATTACTCATTGATATATTGGTAGTTATTGTTTAAACATGTATGCACAATACATTTAGCCCAATTAGCTATATTCCTACAGATAAATCAGATATCTATCTATCTATCTATCTATCTATCTATCTATCTATCTATCTATCTATCTATCTATCTATCTATCTATCTATCTATCTATATATATATATATATATATATATACATACAGTATATATATATATATATATGTTAGCATATTTGTTAAGTTGTAATAGCTGTGCTTAATAATTACTCATATCATTATTATATCAGTAGGTATTATGTGACTAAACATGCATGTACAATATATATATATATGTGTGTGTGTGTGTGTGTGTGTGTGTGTAAAAGCAGGTTACTACATAAAAATCTATATAATATATAACTACAAATCTGTTAGCATATTTGTTAAGTTGTTATAGCTGTGCTTATTAATTACTCATATCATTATTATATCAGTAGGTATTATGTGATCATGTGACTAAACATGCATGTACAATACATCTAGCCTAATTAGTTATATTCCTACAGATATATCAGATAAATATATTTATTACGTTTGCCTGGCTTTCAATAATCTAACACAACAGACTATAATAAGTATAGAGTAATTTTCACTCCTTTGTTTATTTATATTATTATAAATACCAAAGGCCGCATATAAATACTCAGCTACACATTACTTCTTTTACAATAGCAAAAAAATGACTTAAAAATCTAAAGCAATATCTTTTGTTATTTTTAAATGATCAAATAATGAATATGTTCCATATTTTAAAGTTAAAAATGTGTGTGTTTTATTCTGCAAAATAAAGAAAAGAAAAGAAATATTGAAGTTATGGGGATGGCCAGGTCGATGAAAAACGGGCAATATAAGCATGTATGCAAATATAATAGTAAAAAGTGAAGGTCGGGCAACCTTTTTTTTGAATTTTAAATGTCTTTATTTTTATTACTACCTTAAATAATGTAAATAATATAACATATAAGGATTATGGCTGTGTATGTTTGTGGCTGTGTATGTTTGTTACTTCTATACATTTAGTATATAATAATTTACAGGTAATGTCATGTGAACGTTTGCGCTGGATTACAGATGTTCATAACGCAGAGCCTAAAATATGAACAGATCTGAGCCTGCAGTAGGTGCAGTACATGCTGTTTGATGATGGAATCGTGCTACTGATAGCGGATGGTGTTTACAGGTAGAGCAGCTGGTAAAAAAGCAGTGGCAGACAGAGAGACGCTGATAGCTCCGATTGCCCTTTGCCCGCAGATAGAGGGTTATCGATCCAGTGTCATAAGGGTAAGAACTGAACACACACACACACACACACACACACACACACACACACACACACACACACACACTAAAAAAGAGAGAAGTGTACTGACAGCAATTGGGGTAATTGTTGGGAATTTGTGCACGGCGCCAGTGTGATCTGTAGCTCTAGGCTATATGCCTACACCTTTCACACGTTCTGTGGTTAAAGCCGGGCTGAATGCACAACATCTTTGTGTTTGGACTGAACAAAGCTCGGACATTCAGATTAGTGGACAGGAGACACAACAGTAAACGATCTGTTTAAAAAAACGCAAAGCTACTGTTTCATCTTTTCTTTCCCCCTCTTCATAGCTGCAGTATTTTCTTCCCTTATAAAATCATACATGTAGTGAGTACCTGACCAGTTTGGCAAACCAGTAAACCAGTTAGACTAAGCTTGTTTTTTTACTCATCAAGAGGAAGGAAGTATAGCCCATGTAATCATGTTTACACATGGGATTTCCTTGTGGCATTCACGAAGTGCTTTTGCTCTTACCATCCACTTACTCATAGATATCATTATATTACTGAGTGGGTGCTGCTCTCTAGTGCCTGCAATTTTAACTGGACAAGGGCACGACACAATCCATTTCACTTCTGAGATGAAGTAGGAGCAAAATGAAAATGGAATGTTATTAAATATATTTTCATATGATCTATTTATTTTGTATCTCACTAAAACGTAGATTACATACATTCTCCACACCTTCCCCACTTCACTAAATTGTGTAAGCAAAAATACACCCCACCCAAAAAAAAAATAAAATAAAGTATCTGCATCGTCTGCACTGTACATCAACATCTATTTTTTCTTTAGAGTTTATTTTTTACCTGAAGGATTTATTGTATGCCTATGTAAGCAAGTTTGGCAAACCACTTCTGAGATAAAGTTGAAGCAAAATGAAAATATACATTCATAATATACATTTATATTATATATTGATTTTGTATCTAAAACATAGATTTTAGTGAGTATGCACATTCCCCACACCTACCCTACTTCACTCTAAATTGTGTAAGCTAAAATATACCCCACCCCAAACATAAATAAAGCATCTGCATCGTCTGCACTGTATATCATCTATTTGCTCTTTAGAGTTCAAGGATTTATTGTATGCCTATGTAGGCACTCTAAATTGTGTAAGCAAATATACACCCCACCCCAGATAAAGTATCTGCACTGTATATAAACCTGTATTTGCTCTTCAGAGTTCGTTTTTTACCTGAAAGATTTATTGTATGCCTATGTTTGTTTGTTTGTTTGTTTATTAGGATTTTAACGTCATGTTTTACACTTTGGTTACATTCATGACAGAAACGGTAGTTACTCATTACACAAGGTTCATCAGTTCACAAGGTTATATCAAACACAGTCTTGGACAATTTAGTGTCTTCAATTCACCTCACTTGCATGTCTTTGGACTGGGAGGTAACCGGAGCACCCGGAGGAAACCCACGCAGACACGGGGAGAACATGCAAACTTTACAGAAAGGACCCGGACCGTCCCACCTGGGGATCGAACCCAGGACCTTCTTGCTGTGAGGCGACAGTGCTACCCACTTAGCCACCGTGCCGCCCTGTATGCCTATGTAAGCAAGTAGGAGCAAAATGAAAATAGATTGTTATTAAATATACATTTATATTATATATTGATTTTGTATCTACTTCACTCTCAATTGTGTAAACAAAAATATACCCCACCCCAAACATAAATACAGTTTCTGCATCGTCTGCACTGTATATCATCTATTTGCTCTTTAGAGTTCATTTTTTTTACCTGAAGGATTTATTGTATGCCTATGTAGGCACTCTAAATTGTGTAAGAAAATATACACCCCACCCCCAAAAAAATAAATAAAGTATCTGCATGATCTGCACTGTATATAAACCTGTATTTGCTCTTCAGAGTTCGTTTTTTACCTGAAGGATTTATTGTATGCCTATGTAGGCACTCTAAATTATGTAAGCAAAAATACATCTGCATGTAAACAAAAATATACCCCACCCCAAACATAAATAAAGTTTCTGCATGATCTGCACTGTATAGCAACATGTATTTGCTATTCAGAGTTTGTTTTTTACTTGAAAGATTGATTGTATGCCTATGTAAGCAAGTAATCCATTTCACTTCTGAGATAGTTGATGAAAATAGAATGTTATTCAATATAACTTTATATTATCTGTTGATTTTGTATCTAAAACGTAGATTTTAGTGAGTATGCACTACACACCTTTCACACTTCACTCTAAATTGTCTAAACAAAAATACACCCCATCCCAAAGAATGTAAATAAAATGTATACATATATCAACATCTATTTGCTCTTCAGAGCTTTTTTATCTGAAAGATTTATTGTATGTCTTTGTAAGCAAGTATACACAGACATTTATACACACAAATAGTTGGGAGCAATTTAGAGCAGCCAATTTACCATCTGCATGTTACGAATTTGAGTTATGCTGTTTAAACCGTATCTTAGTGGGAGATACATTTTTAACAAAGGGAACCATGCTGTGACTAGACAAACCTGTCGTTCATTTGCTATTAACTGCTCACATTAGATGTGGACAGTTTCTAGCCTGCAAGAGAAACAAAAAAAGAATCAAAGGAAAGTGTGAATAGGTGCAGGATTATCTGGCCGGGGGGTTCTTGTTCCACAGAGGGAGCTTGAGAGGGGTGTGAAGAGGCCTGTGGATGTGTTTACATGTTGCATGCTGATTGTTCACATCTTTAACGAGAGCGATACAAACAGGGGAATAAGACTGAGAGGTGTAAGGGAGTGGATCAGGAAGAAGTGCTCAGACAAAACCACTGTCTGTGGGACAGAGACGTCTGTGCTGAATTAAGTTCCTGAGAGTCCTGACCTAAAAAAACAACCCACCCGCATCCTTTCATCAAACATTATATTGAGAATTATCAAGGCTGACTTAAAACACATTAAGCAGCTACTCCATCAATAATTAAATTAAGTAATTAAAATAATTATTAGCTGGTAAAGATTCTAAAACTCAATGTAGCTGTAACAGAATCAATCTGAGGTATCAACTATACTGGGGTATTTTGTTCCTTTAGTATTTACGTTTAACATGGAAAAGTAAATGAATGTTGCGATAATTCACTTTATGTGAAATATGAATGTCAACGTGTCAAACAAATGTCCAGTTTCAGTCCATTTCTCAATTCTCTTTCAACTTCCAAAAAATATCCAAAAAATTAGGCTTTTATTAAGTATTAAAATGGCAACCGGAAATCTAACTGGATAATGGGGTCCTACATTGTTTAAGGCCTAGGCAGGGTTATAGTTACAACTACAACAAAAACATTGCTTATACTACTAATACTACCAAAATTATTTAATTTAGTTGTAGAATAAATGTAGAATTGCAGTGTAAAAATGCTGTGTATTACATTTAATCACATCACAGATTCACACACCTAGGACCAACTGATACAGTCGAAACACCTTCGAAATGTTTTTACAAAACCTGGTGGCAACAATAACTCATGGTGATGCTTTAATAATAATCTAAAATTACATATATTTGCCCATCACCTTCTATTTTTGCTAGTCACATTTAAAGGTTTTACATTTTTAACAAATTATAAGAAAAACAGCATGAGTAAATACAAAATGCAGCTTTTAAATGATCATTCCATTTATTTAAAAAATATTTTATTACTCTTGGGAGAAACAACTGCAATCAAACCTTTGTAAAAACCTGTGATGAGTGGCATTGTTTTGGAGACATTTTGGCCAACTCTTTTTTGCAGAATTGTTTTCTTTTGGCTACACTAGGGGGTTTTATGTATAACTATCTTTATACATTTTCTTTGGGGATTAAGTAAGGTGTGTATGATGACAGTCTTTACACTACACATATGTTTACTGAAAAGTGGGCAGCTTACACTACTTATTAGAATGTGTTGCCCCTTGGCCAAGCCTGATCTCTTTATAAGACACTTGTGGTAATGCAAATGTACCCATAGAAAGCACTTAATCCAAACACTCATGCTTTGTGCACTTATTCTGTTTATTCAAGAACATCAGATAAATTGTAACTGGTCCATTCACTGATGAGCCAAAACAGTAGAACCACCCACCAAAAATGTTGATGGCAGTGCCTATTTTGTAACAGTTGTGCATGTCACAGTCAGGTATATATTAAATATTGAGCACAGCCCCGGTTCTGGACTGCTTTGCTTGTGGGGGCAGTAAAACCTAATGAGGGGGCATGTTGATAGTCATGTTTTTGAAACCAGAAATATATTCAAGGCTTGATTTGTGCATGAATGATGACAGCCAAGCTATTGATACTGGCTTAAAGTGATGTATGAGGTAAAGAAATAAAAATGCATGTTTTCGAACTTAAACTTAAAACCCAATGATTAAAAAATACATGTTGATTATGTAAATGGAGAAAAAAGATTATCTAATTGTATTTCATTTTAATACGCCCCCTTAATTAAATTGCCATTACTAATAGAACAACTCTATTTCTTGAAAGGCTTTAATACGAATTTAAGTCAAAGCTGACAAATGTACCTACATACAGACTGAGAATATTCAAACGTGGAAATAGGAATGAGTGAGAATATTTATATTATTGGGAAATTAAAATATAAAGAAAACAAAAGAATACTAATTCTGTAAAAATAAAGTGTTTACCAGTATACCTGCCTCTCGCTCACACTAACAGAACATATACTGCCGAACTGAACTGTTTGGGGCAGTCTGCCGATTTTTATATGACTCAAAGAGCCAATCAGGAATAAGCAAGGAAATATCTTCACACTGTAAAACAAAATGCATTTTTGTGATTGGTTCAGAGATAATTTTAAAAATAGCCGTTGCTTGCATTGTGCTTGGGGGGGCAAAGACACAATTTGGGGGGGCAATGCCCCCCTCAGCCCCCCCCTAGCGCCAGCCCTGATTGAGCACATTGAGTAGTACACATGTTCAATACAGGATATATGGGAGGTATAATGACGTGAGTAATTTCACTGGGTTTTAATGTTGGATTAAAGTATCTCTGAATATGGTGGGGTGCTCACAGGCAGCCGTGGTGAGTACCTGCCAACAGTGATCCAAGAATGGATACTTACTGTCGACAGGTTGTTGGGCTGCCAAGGGCATGAACGCAATGGTGTGAAGTATGGACCAGCAGAGGGGCTACTGTAGCTCAAACTGCAGATAATTTAACAGACCTATGTGTATAGGGATGCTAGTCGCAGGACAAGAGAATGTCAAGAGAACCTCCAGTGGGCTCACAGGCATTCCATTGGCTCACCTAAATACATTTACTACATAAGAGTGTCAAGCTGTGAAAAATATACACTTTTTTCAGCCTAACCCATCGGATGACTAATAAAATTAGCAATGAAACTAGATGATTGGCTGATGATACCAAGGGATGAGTATAGGTTTTTTAATAGACTGATGTGTTATATATCTTATAAATCACATTAACACCTCTCTACATCCTTGAGAGGGACATTAAGAGAATATTTAAAAAACAGAACCTGGGACCCAACTCTGTATCTCCCTCCACTGTTCTGTACTGTTCTGACCAACTGTCTTTGGTGTTTACATTTACATTTACAGCATTTAGCAGACGCCTTTATCCAAAGCTACTTACATTACAGTACTCAATAGCAGTATAACAGTATTCAATCTGAGCAATTGAGGGTTAAGGGTCTTGCTCAAGGGCCCAACAGCAGCAACCTGGCAGTGGTGAGGCTTGAACCAGCAACCTTGTGATTACTAGGCCAGTACCCTAACCACTAGGCTACAGCTTGCCCTACAGACATCAATGACTTTCTGTCAAAAAGCATGTGAAGCTGGAAAAACTCACAGAACATCAGCACAGGCTGCTTCATTTCTCCCCTACTCTTCTTACTGTACACAATTCAGCAAAACTCCCAACAACCTCATTGGGCTAATTTCTGATGGGAACGAGTCAGCATACAGGTGAAAGACTGACCATCTTGTATCCTGGTGCAGCCAAAGCAATCTGGAGCTTAATGCTCTAAAACAATGGAGATGGTTGCAGCCCCCCACCACCGCCCTGGGTGACGGCCCAGTTGACACAGAATTTTTTTTTGGCTTTCTGAGCACCAATCAACCAAGACCTCAAGTGGAAGCAGGACATCAGCTCCATTACCAAGAAGGCACAACAAAAGTTGTACTTCCTGTGGCAGCTGAAGAAGCAGAAGCCTAAGACGACAATGGACTGCTACACTGCCACCATTGAGTTCCCACTGACCATCCTCCATCACCATCTGGTACTGAAACACATCATTTGCTCTAATGAAAGGATGATTGGCTGCAACCTACTGTCCTTTCAGGATCTGCATGCCTCCAGGACATGCAGGTAAGATCATGACTGACCTTTCACACCCTGGACATATTGTTTTTAAAACACTTCCCTCCAGTAAAAAGGCTGCTGCTGATATACAGGGGTTGGACAATGAAACTGAAACACCTGTCATTTTAGTGTGGGAGGTTTCATGGCTAAATTGGACCAGTCTGGTGGCCAATCTTCATTAACTGCACATTGCACCAGTAAGAGCAGAGTGTGAAGGTTCAATTAGCAGGGTAAGAGCACAGTTTTGCTCAAAATATTGCAATGCACACAACATTATGGGTGACATACCAGAGTTCAAAAGAGGACAAATTGTTGGTGCACGTCTTGCTGGCGCATCTGTGACCAAGACAGCAAGTCTTTGTGATGTATCAAGAGCCACGGTATCCAGGGTAATGTCAGCATACCACCAAGAAGGACAAACCACATCCAACAGGATTAACTGTGGACGCAAGAGGAAGCTGTCTGAAAGGGATGTTCGGGTGCTAACCCGGATTGTATCCAAAAAACATAAAACCACGGCTGCCCAAATCACGGCAGAATTAAATGTGCACCTCAACTCTCCTGTTTCCACCAGAACTGTCCGTCGGGAGCTCCACAGGGTCAATATACACGGCCGGGCTGCTATAGCCAAACCTTTGGTCACTCGTGCCAATGCCAAACGTCGGTTTCAATGGTGCAAGGAGAGCAAATCTTGGGCTGTGGACAATGTGAAACATGTATTGTTCTCTGATGAGTCCACCTTTACTGTTTTCCCCACATCCGGGAGAGTTACGGTGTGGAGAAGCCCCAAAGAAGCGTACCACCCAGACTGTTGCATGCCCAGAGTGAAGCATGGGGGTGGATCAGTGATGGTTTGGGCTGCCAGATCATGGCATTCCCTTGGCCCAATACTTGTGCTAGATGGGCGCGTCACTGCCAAGGACTACCGAACCATTCTGGAGGACCATGTGCATCCAATGGTTCAAACATTGTATCCTGAAGGCGGTGCCGTGTATCAGGATGACAATGCACCAATACACACAGCAAGACTGGTGAAAGATTGGTTTGATGAACATGAAAGTGAAGTTGAACATCTCCCATGGCCTGCACAGTCACCAGATCTAAATATTATTGAGCCACTTTGGGGTGTTTTGGAGAAGCGAGTCAGGAAACGTTTTCCTCCACCAGCATCACGTAGTGACCTGGCCACTATCCTGCAAGAAGAATGGCTTAAAATCCCTCTGACCACTGTGCAGGACTTGTATATGTCATTTCCAAGACGAATTGACGCTGTATTGGCCGCAAAAGGAGGCCCTACACCATACTAATAAATTATTGTGGTCTAAAACCAGATGTTTCAGTTTCATTGTCCAACCCCTGTACCTCTTATGCAAGTTGGGGTACTCATGTTCATTTCCATGATTTGTTGACTTTTTATAGTGAAAATGAGTTATAAAATTCTCTACATCAGCAGTCCCTACCGTTTTTTGCACCACAGACCGGTTTCATATAAGATATAATTTTCCCGGCGGGGTGGGAGGATTTAATATATAGAATATATATGATATAATATACAGAATGGAAAATCAGTGGGAATCCTAAACTTTTTATGCTGCAACGAGACGCTGCTGCCACCTAGTGGTGAAAAAGAGTTTTGGAAATTTAATTGCTCTTGAAGCTATCTCTAATTATTTATTCATTCTGTGCAGCCTGGTAATAAATACCAGTCCGCAGCCCGGTGGTTGGTGACCACTGCTCTACAGGGAACGTACATTTTTTCTGCTAAATTTATTCTCCATTTCTATTTGCTTAATTTAACATTGAAAACATGAATAATATAAAAAAAATTGTATATTGGTTTCGGGTATGGCTGATTCAGCAGTATTTGTGCATGAAAAAGAGCAAAAGTTTATCCTCAATTAAACATCTAATATATATATAAACAATACATAAAATTTGATTAGGGCACTGCCCGCCTCGACAATACCTAGCCTTCAAACATAAAAGAATCAAACACACACAAAGAACAACATGATTACAAAGAAGCGAGTTTAACATTTTAGCATGTTTATTACATTACATACATTTCACATTTGACCTTCTGACCCCAGGTGACCCTGCCCCGATTCGGATGTAGCGGTTTGGTTAGGTCCAGTCCACAGCTGTGACCTCTGCACTCAATTCCCAGTAGAACTAGCTCCACTCTGTCTAGTCAGGGTACAAAGGAAAACGTGTGGCAATAATTTATGAACACAACATAAAATATAACTAGTCATCACTGCAACTTTTAATAAAACATCTTAAACTCCATATTAATTAGCAAATGTACAAAGGAATGAACTCAGGTTTTAATGAAAGTTGCAATAAACTCCTCACACTTTCTAAAAGGAATAGTTTAAGCAAAGAAAAAAGGAAAGGAGAAAGGAAAAAATAAACATGTCCTGGGAAAATTCTGGAAACCAACTATAAAACAGGGTTACTTAGTGACAGCTAGACCGTTTCTCTTTTTCTTTATAGGAGAGGTCAAGTTGGGTCACAGGTGGGCAGGGGTTTTAGGTCGAACTGCAGGAATGGCCTGTGTCACTCTCACTCGCAGAGCTAAAGCATCCCTTTTCCTTTCTTACACTCACTTTTCACACAAGCAGGCACTGGTGTTGACAGTGGGCACATCCGGGCCATCGGGGCAGTTAGGAGACCACTGAACCATACAGGACAGACAGGATTAAAACCTGTGAAAAGGCGTGGGATGGGGGAGTGAAACCATTACAGTGCAACTAGTGAAAGGAACAAGTGGAATAGTGAACTGACCATTTAGCAACAGTACTAGTATTCATATGCAGAGAGAGATCGAAACCAAGCAGATGGGGTTTGAAAGGTAGAAGTGTGCGCTTTAAGTATATTAGTCTGTGGTCATCGTTACTGGTTTTCCCCACTGGATGGTCCACCTTTTTCATGCACATTTAGTACATGCTCAAGGCAATTGCTCAAACAGTTTTCAGGTTCTCATTTTTCAAAGCAGGTTTACCCATGGAGGCCTGAAGAGACTCAACTGGCATTGGTGCTGATTAACTTTGTTTTGATGACAAAAAGCTTTTTAATAGGCATGGCTTTCCATGGTTTCCTTTACAAAACATATTTACAACATGGAAACATCTACAATAAATCTACATATACACAGCCCCTGGCAAGAACAGGTCCCAAAACATATCCACCTAATCCAGCCCATGACCTCCACCCAGCATGCCTACCCCTCCCCTCGTCCCTCAGTCCAAAGCTCACTGTTGCTCCTCTCGTGTAAGACTGGACCCAGAGCAGAACACCACAGAACTTTGGTTCCACCCGGTTCTGTGCAAGACAAAATGGGTTCACATTCATCATCCCACATTTTCTCTACTGAAATGAACACCGAAGAAACGCAGAGTTCTCAAACCATGAAGGAATTCTGATTCTTCAGCTTTTCAAGTTCTTTAATTTGCTGTCTCAAAAACAGTATCCTGCAAGAGAGAGAAAACACAATTTCAAAAACGCCCTTGCATCAAGAAACATCTGACTGGAATTAAACGTTCTTATCAGTTAGTGATGGTGTATCTCGGTATATGGTTTGCTTGTTTTTATAACACCACGTTGTCACATTTGTGATATTCACGACAAGAATCAGTAGTCTTGTATTACATGTTTTCATTCTTATATTAATAAGGAATTTAATGATTATTTCTGTGTTATCTTGTGTGAGAGTTTCTTTTAATGTATTAGGCATGTGTAGTCTTTGTCTTTCACTGTTGTACTTTGGGCATTTGTCTTATGGTGATGGGTGTCTGACATTCTTTGCAAAATGTGGGGTCTTCTCCTGGTATTAAGAGTTGGTGTGTCAATCTGGAATGGCCTTTAATACCTCTAGTGAAAATAACTTGGTCTTTACATTTTCCATAATGTATTTTTGGTTTATTTCTGACATTGGTGTGAATCGTGTTATTGGCAACTTGAATGGAATACACAATCAATCAACCATTGAGTTCTTCCTCTTGCCAACTGGTTAGCTCTTTCATTCCCCGCTATTCTGCAATGCCCAGGTATCCAGCATAGTTTAACGTCAAACCTTTCATCTGTGAGGTTTTTTTTTTTATGGCGCTCTGTATTTTAATTATTGTGGGGTGTTTGGCTGTGGGCCATCCCTGGATATTAAGCTAAAAATATTAAGCTTCTGTAGCTGTTAATTAGCCCACACTATAGACATTTTTTACCGTTGTTCACGTAGTGTGGCCTGGATTTCACACACACGCACTAGAGAGCGCAGGTTCTTCAGCTCTGTACAGTTCTCAGACATGCAAATGCTGCCCATGGTGTGGGCTTCCTCGCGTAACCGTGACGCCTATTCCACCAAGAAACAGAAACAAAAACAAATACATCATCAAACTGCACCAGTAACATTGTAATACCAAGTTAAGTCTCTGTGGATTAATTCGTATCGAGCTGCCAAATTGCAATTTTAACATACTGATCACACACTGCATTGTTTTCAGAAGTCAAACTACAAGAAACAGAGTCTATCACGGTACTTCAAAGTCGGACTAGACAGTACCTGTTTCTCGATGTGCTCTGCAGGCCAGCCCTGCACGTGTTTGATGAGGTTCTCATTAAAGTGTGTTGCCAGCGATGGTGTAAAGGTACAGGTTGGTCTGGATGATGCTGTGCCAGCTGCTACTGAACTGGCAGGTCCTGCTCCGCTTCCAACACTAGAACCCTGTCCACCACCACTAGTATTATTATTGCCACTGTTACTGTTGGCAACGTGGTTGGGACCAGGAGAGGGACTTCTCTGACTGCTGCAAGGAGGGCAGAGCAAAAAGGAGATCAGCATCACAGGTAGTGACTTACATAGGAACACTTTCAAATAAAGCTTAAATACTGTTCTGTAAAAGATAAATGATATAAGTAACATTCTATAAAGTATTAGAGGAACACCATTTTAGATTTTAATTTTCAATGATTCTCAACCATACCTCAAACAATGATTATTTTAATTTGACAGCAAATCAGTGCTGATAAACACCAAATCATTAATTTAGTAAAGCAATATTGGCTATTCGATACATTTACATTTAGATGATGTTTTTATCCTAAGGGACTTACAATCGTAACCGAATACAAATTGAGCAATAGAGGGTTAAGGGCTTTGCTTAGGGGCCCAACAGTAAAATTGGCAGTGGTGGGGCTTGAACCAGCAACTTTTGAATTACTAGTCCTAGACCAGTGAGCTACCACTGCCTATAATCTGTTATGTTGTGTATTTCTTGCTGCTCCATTAAAAGCATAAATAACTAGAAGTTAGTTATTTAACTTGCAACTAATTACTCTCTGGTCTCTATGTAGGGCAGTTGTAGCCTAGTGGTTAAGGTACTGGACCAGTAATCAGAAGGTTGCCGGTTCAAGCCTCACCACTGCCAGGTTGCCACTGTTGGACCCTTGAGCAGGGCCCTTAACCCTCAATTGCTTAGATTGTATACTGTCACAGTACTGCAAGTTGCTTTGGATAAAAGCGTCTGCTAAATGCCGAACTATAATATTATAATTTTTTCTTTCTGCTATAATTTCTTTCTGCTTTTACTGCATGACTAAGGTAGCGTCTTGTATCACAAAGTAATGTAATACGGAGTGTATAGGCATAACTTTTCAATTCACTTCAATTCCAGCCTGCTATTTCCTCACTCATGCACTGTTACAGAGCTGATTACTAAGCAGAAATCCAGGTAGCTGACTCAAATTAATCATAATCCCAATATGATATTAATTGAATGTAAAAATCAAAATCAAAGCATGCTGTCTACATGATAATCTGAAGGATGAGATTCAACCAAAACCTAAACGGATTAGTGTGCGCTTTAATGCATTTATATCGCGTGCAGTGCCACTGATGACCAGAAGATGGCAGGCAAATACCACAATATAATTCTGTAAGCTTGAACGTAGTAAAGCCATCATCGCCTCACAATATAAGTTTACACTGAGCAAGACTGCAATTTTTTCACACTGGGCTTTAATAAATAACATTTCAGCTTAGCTATTGTAATGATTTTGGCTTGGGTTCATGCAAAATGCTACAACCAAACTGACGGTGTGTGGGAAAGTATGAACTTTAATGTAATCGTTAATTGTTGCTTTGGGATGAACACAAACCTCTGTCTCTGCAGAGTCCGTGGGGAGTTACTGTTGTCGTGGTGTTTGTCTGAGGGCAAGGGCTGCTGAGACGAGGGTGGAGGAAGAGAACTGGATTTAACTCCAAGAGCATTTGCCTACAAATGAGAGAAAGATAGAAAAAGGAGAGATGAAAACAGATGGTAATAAATACGAACATACATTTAAGCTCAAGTTAAAGGGAGTCTGGACTGTCTTTACCTTTGTTTGAGATGAGACCGGTGTGGTGCTTAAGGGCGTTTTCAGGGGTGCAGCATTACTTTGTGGTGTACTGATCCTGGGGGACACATACGACCGTGGAGACGAAGCGTCTGATGTCAGAGACATTGGAGACTGACTGGACTGCTGAGCTACTCCAAAAATACATAAACAAGAGAGAAGACAGATGAAAAAAAGATTGTTTCTGTTATAAAGTTACAGTGACTGTGACAATCTGAATATCAACACTTCTATTCATATATAGCATATAGATTAACATTTACAGCGTTTTCCAACCAGTGTCTCACCAGCAAACTTGACAACTATTAACCATTGCCACCACAGTTTCAGTTTCCCCAAAACACAAACATTATTGCTATATCCTTTTGTTCCCACACAAACAAGTGTTAGTATGAGTTAGTATGTGAAAAGAATTTCTGAGCTGCACATGCTAGCAAGTAAGGAGAGAATTCTGACCAGCACTATATGGGGCTATAAACATACTTAACACAAACATGCAAACACTAATAACCCTGTGGGATCAATTTCATCCCTGCGTCAAGCAGGTGTGTCAAGAAGCAATCTGTGACAACACTGGCACAAGCTGCACGCCGAGTGTGGCAGGAAGGGGCAAACCCAGAGCTACTTTGGCATTAGAAACATATTAATGACACCTAATCAGCTCTAACAACCTGACACATAATTGCACAGTGTTGGCGCTATACTGGATTTACGTTGCCATGAGCGTAGAAAAGTGGTGGCTGGTACCTTGGCTGGAGAGCTGAGCAGCTTGGGAGAGAAGAGTTGTGATGTTGAAGGCAGACGGACCTGCAGTCAGGATCTTGTGAATCATTGACTGAAGTGAAGCCTGCGTTACTGCAGCTGTGAGAACTATATGCACAAAAAAACAAAATGCAGAAAATGTGAAAAAAACACTGAGATTTGCATATACTGAACAGAAAAACAAGTGGCTATGCTTACATATACATCAAGATATTTGTTACATTTGGCTTAAAGCATAGCATCTGCCACAAAACGCTTAAAAAAAAAAAAGTTCAGAAAACTGGTCAGTAGTAGCTCAAGGTACTGAAATAAATAATCAAAAGGTTACCAGCTTAGTCCCCACTACCACCAAGTTTTGATTGTTAGGGTCTCTGAGCAATCCTAAGGGTCACCTTAATCCAAAATTGCTTGCATTGAAACTAAGTCGCTTTGGATAAAAACATCTACTTAATGCTGTAACTGTAACTCAAAGAGAAAGGGAGGATTCTTCATTTGATAGTATTAGTATCATTTAAAGAGTTTCAAAAAAGCGTAGAATTGTGTTGTTAGCACAAAGTGTGAACAAATAAACCTATATTGTGCATAACACCATGAAGACCCGAGTTCACATCTCAGAGATACCACCAACATGGTCAGTCTGGCTGAGACACCAAGAATATTTTCTAACAAATCACAAAATGTTGCTCAGGTTCATTCATGGCCCACAGTGCCGGTTCCAAAAATACAAGATTACCTTCGTTAATCTTGGCCATATCCACGCTGGCATTGTTCAGCTGCAGTGCTGTCTGTAGCGCTGGAAGAAGCTGGCGCAGAAGGGAGGGGTCCTGTAAAATAGTGGGCGTGGCAGGGGACTGCATCACTGGGGAAACTGTAGAACCCGAGGTCGAGCTAGCAGGATTGGCAACACCTAGGCCAGACACAGCAGCAGATGAGGAGGAGGAGGATGACTGAGTGAGGGGAGAAGGTTTTTCTGTGACAACTGCAGACTCTGTGTGGGATCAAGAGGAAAAATTATGCATTAAACCAAAGTGCAATCTGGGAAAACCGTATATGAGCAACAGTCTGAAGTAAAATACATTCACAAACCCAGATACAGAAAAAAAAAAGGTAAATTTAAGGGGACACATGTTAAATTGCAATATATAGACATCTGCATCTAATGCCACAACTACCTATTTAATATAGATATTTACTTCTACAGATTGTAAACAGTACCTGCAAGGTACACCCACATATTTTTGGCAAATATAAAAATACTGTTAGACAGTATGTTCAAATATTACAGTAGTAAAAAAGTACTACAAAAACATCAAAAAGACTTGTTCGAAACCACAATACTGGCCGTATAGTATAATAATAATAATTAATTTATATAGTGCCTCCCCAAGCTCAAGGAGACTTTACAATAGTTAAAATATATGTATGACCAGCAATCCCAAATGAGGAAGGGGTGGACTTACGCCAACACTGAATTTGAAAGAATAGGACTGGGTGAAAAAGTAGACTATTAGATGCTATGTTAAGCATAAAAAAACAGTCATGGACAATTTAGTATCTCCAATTCACTTCACTAGCATGTCTTTGGACTGTGGTAGGAAACCGGAGCTACCGAAGGATGCCCAAGCAAACACAGGAAGAACATGCAAACTCCACAAAGAAAGGACCTGGACCGCTCCACCTGGGAATCGAACCCAGGATCTTCTTGCTTTGAGGCGACAGTGCTACCCACCGAGCCACCCGTTTTGCAGTAAAAAAAAATGACGCACTACAAGCCAGCAGAAAGATTCCATTTATTCATCCTACGGGAATGGTGAATGTATCAACGCGTTCTTACCAATAACTATAGGTAAATACGTTAAGAGCTCATTATTGCAATGGCATGTCTGTTAGTGCCACAACAGGAACGTAACCAGCAGTAAAGTACCTATTCCTATGAAGAATCAGTTGATATTTTAGACATATTCAGAAACATGACCCAATCACTTAGCAGAAAACTGCAGTGATTCAGATGTAAACAGCAAAAAGATGTGACAGAAGCCCAGCTAGATTACTGTCAACTCACCTTTAATTCCACAGCCCTAAACGTGATACCACTACCAGTCAACAGAGACAAAGGCTCCACGGCCAACCAAAGGAATGTTGCAAACAGCTGAACAAGAGCTAAAACTCACCAACTATGATGAAGTGAATTGAGAGGCCTACAGGTGGAAGACAAGTCTGCATTACAGCAGTTCGTTTAAGCAACAAGCGCGACGCTCGCGAATGTAGTTTCGCTGGAAGTATGCTGAAGCGTCATTTTCCCGCAACCTGTTCGCATGCGTTGCTGCTAAGTGTCAGAGTTTGTGTTTTAAAATGGAAACAATGGCAACATTAATTATAGGCAAGTTTATTAATGATCAAATTGAGTTCACACTCAATAAAATACTTGTAATTTAGACTATATTCAAACAGCCTCGGCGTACTAAAACACTTAATGACGGTTAATATGGCATTGCAGCCTGCAAATATTCTCTTGCTGGCTTGCTGGAATGATTTAAATGTATTTTTTCGTTGAATAAAAATGTATTGAAACGAATAATAACTTAAAATGTAGTATATATTGTTATGTTAATTATATCTACTAGATAGATAGTTAATAGTGGCGCGACAACCAGGCTAGATTTGCTCTGCTCTGTAAAGTCGCATGCAGGTACAGTACACGTGTATTAGTGTAACGAGCACCATCAGAGAGACTGTTAGTGCCGTCGGGAACATCGCTACCCCACTCAGATCCTCTCTAAACCACATCAGGTGAACATGTTGGTTTTTCTAGTGCGCATGATAACACAGGTTTAAGGTCTTACAGACTTTATTCTTTATTCTATTTTTTTTTTTACCATATTTGAATTAGATGTGCATTTAAAATATTTAGCCTAAACACTTTTCATTTCACACTGTATATCTAGCCTAGGCTAGAAGCTTAATTTAAACCTTTTTTAATAGACTTACTTATTGCGCATCCCTGCTCTGTTCTGTAGTTAACAATAAACACGCATTTCATTGGTCTTAAAGCTCTCATCTTTGTCATTATAAAGCAATAATATACTGAATCGTAGCCTAACAATAAAGCTTGTTTATATAGCAGATAAATTAAGTAATTTTCCAAAGCAAGAAAATTGAGACAGGCTGAATACCGCAAGGGGAAATTCTTTCACCGCGACAGCCCTAAGTGTAAGATCCAAAATGAAACATGAATAAATCAAGACAAAACTGAAAACAGCTGGCACAGGTATGAAGCAGCAGCCAGATGCACATAAAACACAAAAAGTGTGAAAGATGAAACATCAGCCCAGTGAAAGCGTATGTGCACTCTCAGTTCAGTACAATCAGTTTCTACATGCAGTGTCAGTATGACAGACATGTTTAAATTAAAGCATTATTCCCTAATTGCACAAAGCCTGTACAATTGCTGACCTTGTAAGCCCAGCCTCCAAACAAGGAGGAGCTCATGTTATGGGTAAATGCCAGCCCCACCATTGACATTTAGCTCATCACATGCCAGTTTAAATAAGCAATAAATCGGTGCAAAAATGATGAAAGCATAAGTGACACAAAGCAGGCAAAAAGTTAAGCAAGTTAAGCTTTCATAAACTTTATTTAAATGCTACTTTATTTAGATCATGTCTCCATCTTGCTCTGTCCTGAACATCCCCTTTCACACAAACCACCTGAATGTCCTCTCACCACATCCATAAACTTCAAAAGCCTTTCACTGTTCCTCCGGCCTGGTGGCTTAACCCCAAGCACACTTCTGCCGATATAATTCTCATCACATGCACCTCCCTATTTTAGGCTCTAAAACATACTACTTGCGCTGTTCTTCTAATAAACACGTTCCTAAACGTGAAGCACAGCATCTTTATCTCGGCCACCTCCAGCTCCCTCCCTCGTCTTTTTTTCTGTGCCGCTGCCTCCAAGCCATACAACATAGCAGGCCTCACTTCTGCCTTGTAAGCGTTCACTTTCGCTCTGGCAGATACCCTTTTATCGCAAATCACTCCTGCTAACATTAACTTCCTCCTCTTCAACGCATACCTCCATCTCGCCAGTGTGTCCTCAACCTACTCTCACTACAATGTCAACCATAAACATCACAGTCATGGATACTGCTGCTTGTGAGTAATTTTAAAGAAGTGGTTGCTGTGGTGTTCGGTGGGGAAGTGGCTCTGATCTGCTTTGTGTCATGCACTGAATGTCTAGTCAGAACAATTATCACTTTTAGAACAGTTTATTAATAGTTTAATATTTATTTGACTATTTATTGTGCACACACAGATCTACAAATAAAAAATGTAAAACTAACGCACATTGCTAATACAAAGCATCTTCACCACTACCAAACAAGCTTTCGCATCGCATTGTCAAACTTAAACATAAGCAGTAGCATCATGACTTCAGCATGTTCCCCAGTTGTTGTGCATGACTGGTACTCACTGGTAGTGGTAAAGGTGGCGGGAGCGGCCTGCATAGCCTCACGTCTGTAGTCTCTGTCTTTTGGGAAACTGTTAACCATTGCTGTTGGTGTGGTTGTAATTTTAGTCGGCTCCTTCTGCCTCTGCTCCCTGTAACACACAAAGAGCAAGACAGTTTAAGAGATACGAATATTCTAGAATGCACAAGAAGAATTCATTAATCTGGTACTCTCAGTCAATCAACCTGCTGGGAACAGCTTACTCTACCAGGAGTATTTTATTCTCACATAGAATAGAATGAACAGAATGCCTGTATTTGTCATATTTACATATACAGGTGTACAGTACAATGAAATTATTTTTCTGCATATCCCAGCTTGTTTGCAAACTGGGTTTAGAGTAGGGCTGGGCGATATGGATCAAAAATTATATCTCGATATTTTTTAGCTGAATGGCGATATACGATATATATCTCGATATTTTTTCATTCCATAAGGTAATAACAACAAGACACTTCTGAGACAAAGCTACATGTTTCAAATTTTTTACAGGCACTTTTATTAATATTCATGCTGGGAAGCTTCACACAAGAACTATTTTTCCTTAAGAAAAAAAATAACTATTGTAAGAAAAAGTTTGTTTTCTAACGTCTCACCTGTTGTGTAATGTGAATTACAAATATATTGTCTGGCCCTTTAAGAATGTTAAGCGTACTATAGGGCGCAGGGAGCGAGTGTGTAGGGAAGATAACAGAAATTGACCGTTTCCGGCTGCGCTTGTGTGAGCTTGCGTGTTTTGCACTGAGCTTGTGTGACATTAAAAGTAGCGTTCTCGTTAAACCCCCCCTCACGTTTGGACTTTATACATTATTTTACATCAGTCGCCACAACATTAACATTTACATTAATATTTTCTTTTACCATATAGAACTCAGTTCTGTAATACAGGCAGAACTAATCATTCATGTTACTGTGTAACTATTACAATATATAATGCATTCATGCACTTCATTATTATTTAACAGCTTTATTTGTTGTTTAATTGCTTTTTGCTCCTTGTCAGTTCATGCAATTTTATTAATTTTTGGATGTTTATTGGCCGAGAACAAGAAATACTATAATAGAAGATAAATAAATAAATGAGTCTCGGACGTCGGGATATCATCCAGTATAAACTAACGTGCATGTCAGCCCGTGCATGCGCTTGTATGTTTATATTGGTTTTTGAAACGAATAACGACTCCTTTTCTTGTTTTTCAACTTTGGGATTTGAAGTGAAAAACGAATGGTACACGGAGCTCGAAGATTTTGTCTGGACTTGTTTTCGGCTTTCTCTACAGAATACATTATTCTGCTGCTCGTCTGACACTTTGAATCCGAACCATCTCCAAATAATTGAGCCATTATTATTCTTTTTACTAAGCAGCTCCTCTTCGATAGCTTCTGTCATGTCTTTATCCGTCTCCATGCTATCGCTGTCTGCAGGAATTACTGAAGCGGTGGGGAGGGGTGAGTTGTGTTCAGTGAGGGAGAGAGGCGGCGGCAGGTGAACATGTGCAGAGACAAACTGGGAGAAGAGAAAGACGAACTGTCGGATCTAATTGGAACGCAACATTTATATCGATATATGCGATATTGTCTTATCTTATATCGCGTATGAAAATATGTCGATATATTATAAAATCTCGATATATCGCCCAGCCCTAGTTTAGAGCACAGGGTCAGTCATTGTACAGCGTCCCTGAAGCAGGGGGGTTAAGGACCTTGCTCAATTGCCTAACCGTGGATGAATAGCAGAGCTGGAATTCGAACTCTCAACCTTTTGAGTGATGGTCCAAAGCTCTACCCACTAGGCTACCTCTGTCCCTAACTGACATTAAAGTTTAAATGTCAAATAATGCTTATAGTTAAAAAGTCTTTGGTCAGATAGGTATATAGAAAATATTTCAGATAGGCATAGCTCAAATGACTAGTCCTTTACAACAATCATATATCAACAAATAAAGACCTGATTCAACATTTTATATTAATGTTAAGATCATATGATGTTAGGTCAAGACAACACCATTAATGAAAAGTCAAAATAAAAAATAAAGTACCAGGTACTAACTGCTTCAACAACATTACATTCATGCAAACAGAGCACCAATGCACCTTATCTAATTCATAGGAACTGATAATGCTAAATAATAATAAATGCTTAAGATGTGCTTACAAACATCCTGTATCATATTCTGGCCTCACTGCCGTGAAGTGTAAACTACTTCACTGCATTTACTTGCCAAACACTGACAGACTCTGAAGTCTATACTTTCGATTGCCCCTTGCTGCCAACACCAATTAATGATCTCAACATGCTTCACTGAATCTGAATTTTAGCAAAATGGTAAAAACTGAAAGCAAGATGAACATTTTTATCATGCTAGAAAACAGGAGAACATCACACAATGTAGCGAGCATAAATTTACCTTTCCAACCAGTCTTTGGGCTTCTCCCATTGTGACACTTCTGTTCTGCAGTTGTAGTAGTACTTCTTTCCTGAAGAGCTGATGTGTTCTGACCAGTCATCTGCAGGTTCGTACGGCTGAGGAATTCAATCAAAAAGGAACGAAAATATATAACTGAAGCAACAAGGCTGTATAATGATTATTGCATGCATGGAAAAACGTTGTGGTAGACATCTATGGGTTCCAGGGGTTGATAATGATATTTAAAACAGTAGTTTGAAACTGAGATGCAGACGGATCGTATTTTTTTTTTTTCCCTCCCAATCTAGTCAAATCCAATTGCATTATGCTTCCTCTCTACTGATGTTGATCTCTACTCAGGTTGAGGAGAGCCGAGACTGACACACGCCCCCCCTCTGAAGCGTGCAGTAGCCGACTGCATCTTTTTACCTGCACGAGGCGAGTTAATATGTGAATCAGCTTTGTGTACAGAGAGCCACACCCTGATCAACGCATTATCCCTCGTCTTTGTGCAGAGATCGTAACCATCAGTTAATAGGTCCTGTCTGGCACCCCTCTGAAACAACAGGCAACAGCTGTTCGTGTGAGTGCCCAGCCTGTCGGATGACAGCTATGGTGTGCCAGCGTGTTTTACCGGTGCGCCACCTAAGCGCCAACCAATCGTGGTTTTATTGGTGATATATTTATTGTTTCTTTGTTTCAGCTTAGGGTTGGGCGGTATTGCCGATTTTCATATCGTCATACCGTCTTCAGAAAATACCGCGGTATACGGTATTATCGGGGGGTGCGGGCGTCTCTCTGTTAGTAATGGGTCGTTCGCGAGCGATCCGATTCTATTGAACGGCTCTTTCAAATGAACCGAGTCGCATCTCTGGGAGCCGCTATATGCATGTTTTCATTTTTGCACCGTTCTTATCGGCTGTAATACACCCATTCTGCTTCACATCAGTACGGGGAATTAATCACTCATAATAAAAGCTGTTTATTGTCGGAATTCAAATCCGAAACAGTTTTAGTATCGCGAAGAGTGAGCGCGACACACACACAGATAATATTATATTGTATAAACTTGCACAAGTGTGTTTTTTTGCAAGTTCGGACTTGTCAGTGAATGTAACTGTATTCGGTACACAAAGATGTTATATTGACATGCTAGCGCGTTGTGCCACCCCATCCCATGGTTTTGAATGGCAAGATGCTAACTGTTAGCTTAGCAAGCATAACCCGACGGAATCGCTGTCTAAGTAGCGCGTTCGAATAAACTGCCTCATAATAAGTCATTGACTTATTAGAATCCTCTCTACTGAGGCAGCTGCCTATGTAGGCAGCAAGACAGCAAGGCAGCTCACTAGGTGTTTGAACACACCCTATGTAGATAGCTCCCTAGCTTTTGTGTTATCACCTCAAAGTGAGCACCCCCACAACCAATCAGTGAGCTCCAACCACTGCCACTTTACTGTGGATGCGCGAAGGTCTTAAAGTCTCCGTTTTCAAGGTAGACCTGAAGCAGAAATTTGGCGCTTCACATTTTTAAAATACCGTCAGCATTTTTAAATACCGCGGTATACCGCAATACCATCATACCGCCCAACCCTATTTCAGCTGTCAATGAAAAACAACGTTCCACCACAAAAACAAACTGCATAGACACAAGACATATTACTCTTAATTACTGATTGTTGTTTAAGTTACTCCCCTAATATTAGTTGCTCATAACAGTTAAAACAGATCATAGTTTAAAGACACTAAGAATAAAATCAGTGTCAGTGATTATAAATCCTGTTTTTATATTTAAAAAAAGATGCAGGAATCAAACGGTTAATCAAGTCACAATTTCAACAGGCTTTATTCTAGATCATAACCTGATCATATAGCTTAGACGTTACAGCAAAAAAAGTGGAGGAAAAGGGTCTACTGAATGAAGAAAATAAATTATTGAGATTGAGTTAAATGCAGTCAAGATTACAGGAACAAAGATGAGATAGTAGGGAAGTAATCATGAAGCAATTATCAGGAATAGTAAAATGGGTGAAAAATGGGGAGGGGCAGTTCAAGAATTCAAACCAGATAGCACAAGAAAAAAAAAAAAAAAAAAAAAAAAGGAGCATCCTGATGCAAGAGTATGTAACATTAGGGCAGATCTTGGTGCATCACCCCTGCAGAATCTTTAATTTAATCACTCAACCAGCCAGGAACTTCACAGAACTACAAATCCTAATCCTAATCTCACTGACATAAAACAGCTATAAAGCACTAAAATCAGCACCATGCAAATAATGTGAGCCACAGTTCTCACTAGGAATAATTCTGAACATGCTCACCACCAATCACTGGGCATCTAAACTTATTTATTTCCAGCATATGACTGCTGATTTTACACACATGCACAATCATCTCAGCATAAATGTGAAATAGCTGTACTGTTCTGAATTAAAATCATAACCAGGGAAACCATAAACATGAATAATCTGACTGAATGGAACACTGCACGAGGATTAGTGCATGCTGGATATTTTGCATAATCCTGCAGTAAAGGTGAGAGTCTGTTGACCATTTTATGAACTACACTCGTGTAAGAAAATGCTTTAATCTAGGTCACTAGAGTGATGCATTAGTCTAATGTGCTGGGGAAAGGGGGGGGTCTCGCAGAGCTTAGTATGGCTCTTTGTACGTAATATGGTGACTAGGTGATACGACGCAGGCGATCTTCTTATTCAGTATAGCTTTTTTTTGTTTTAAGTGCATCATGGAAGTGCTCATTCAATTTTGTTATTTGTGGCTGTATGTTCACCTAGTTAGCAACAACCTGTGACATGTATTTTGTGAGCTTTGACTTTACCACTTTCTTTGCTGATGCTCTTTGCCATCTGATATAATGACTTATTACATTAGATCAGGGGTCACTAACCTTTTTGAGACCGAAAGCTACTTCAAGGGTACTGAATAATACGAAGGGCTACTTGTTTGATACAAACTTCCTGAATAACAAAGTTGCACTGTTCACCTTTAATGATATTATTATTATTATTATTATAATGAATATTAATATATATGAAGAGACTGTCTAATCATAAGTTAATATAATAAAATAATAATAATTATTACCAACGATTTACCATGGTAGGAAACCCTTAATTTAACATGCAACATTATCTCTATTAATCTAAATCTGTTTCAATATTTGGAAGTCAGAGCTATCACATCTCTGATATTTTTGTAAATATCATTCTCGACAGTTTTGTATGAATGAGCACATTTGTAGCATTTTGATCAAAAATCACACCATTTTTTATTATTTAGTTTTTTGTTTTTTTTTTACAAATGATTACTTCTGTACCATTTTGTTAGGAAATCAATAAGTCAAATCTTCAAATCATGTCTTGTTTGTACTTATCACTATCTTTGCAACATTTTAGAACAAATCATGAACTCATTCCCATGTTTGTACAAATGATTAGTTATGTACGATTAAAAAAAAAAAAAGCTGCGATGTACATGGAAGTTTTTGTGACACGTACTGAAGTGTCTCTCCACATTCCTCCCAATCATTGTGAAAATATTATGTTTTCTTTGTACGTTTTTTCATTATTATTTTTAGAATAAAACCCGCATCTCGCTCCGCATCGTAGCTGCGCTCGCTTGTCTCAGTGTTATGCACACGATATAAAACTCCACAACCAGACAAGACCAGAGCTCATATAAACATACAACATTCTTGTTCTTAAAATTTTGTATTCAGTATTGTCATTTTTCAATCTACCGTACATCAATGCAAGTGTTATTGATTCAAAAAGAACAGCAACACAAATACAATTTTTAGACTGAGCTCTACAGTCTACAGTCCATATTTATAGTTTATATACATATAGCTCTACATGCTATTTTAGAACATGCCCTGCGGGCGACTCACGTGGTCTCTGCGGGCGACCGGGTATTTACACAAATATAACCAAACTATGATCTTAAACTAATTTAGAGGGGTTGTGTCATATTAATGTGGCACATTTATCAAATCATGGCAAGTAAACCTAAATTACAATAAGCTCTTACTGTCTACAGTGGATACTGAAAGTCTATACACCTGTTACAATGCCTGTTTTTCTGTTGTAAAAAATGAGACCAAGATTATTCACTTCAGAACTTTTTCCACCTCTAAAATAACCTATTATTTATATGTACAATGCAGCTGAAATGCAAACTGAAATCTACTTTTTTACCTCTTTGGGCAGAGGAATAGTGCATCAAATAAACAAATACATGTTGTATTTATAGTAGCAAGGTATTTTGAGAGTAGCAGGGTCATTTGTTTATGCTGCCATGTCATAATTATTAAACCCTTACATAATATCGCTGATCTTAGAACCTACTTCTAGACTGAGTGACCTAAAGTTGCGTTACAACTAGGGTTGGGCGGTATGACGATATTACCGTATACCGCGGTATTTAAAAATGGTGACGGTATTCAAAAATGGTGACGGTATTTTTTAAATGTGAAGCACCAAATTTTTGCTTCAGGTTTCCCCTGAAAACTGAGACTTTACTACATGCGCGCATCCACAGTAAGGGAGGGGTGGGAGGGGAGGCGGTTGGAGCTCGCTGATTGGCTGTGGGGTGCTCACTGGTGATAACACAGAGAGACGAGTGAAGAGCCACACTGGCTAGCATTAGCTGTGAGCTAACAAGCAGAAACTGAAAAACGGCTCGTCTTTTAATTTTTCAAAATCAACATTTTTTATCAGTTCAACCGGAAATGAACACAAGCGCGTGCATGCGCGGACATGTACTTATTTACTAAATATATCTTCAGTGTAAATCGAGCACAAGTGTTGAGAATAAGGAGCAAACAGTAATAATAACGTTACGCCCAATCCGCTGTTCTGACTCTAGTCTGCCATAGATTTTCCTGCCTATGTAAGAACTATTTTTTCCTAAATAAAAGCGCTATATTAAGAAAAAAGAACGTGAATTATAAAATATATTGTCTGGTGTGTAGGGAAGAGAGCAGATTTGTACCGTTTCCGTGCTCGTGTTTTGCACTGAGCTTGTGTGACATGTAAAGTAGCGTTCTCGTTAACCACTCAAATGTTTGGACTTTGAATTATTTTAACATTATTTTACATCACCGTCATCGCAACATGAACATTTACATTCATATTTTTTGTTACGGTATAGACCTTAATTCTGGATTACAGGCATAACTAATCGTACACGTTCATACACTTAAGAAATATCTGTAACTATAAACTAAGCAGTTAACTTTTGAAATATATTGAAGTGTGTAGCCTGCTATTATTCTGTTTTGTGTGGGCAGAGAGAGATTACAATGCCAAAATGTTTTGTTAATGTTTGTGTTAAAGTGTAATTGATACACATGCATTTATACTTATGCGTATTTATTATAGATCAGACAAGATAAGCAATGTTTGATGTTCAGATTGTTAAATCTTTTTATAATAAATCATTGAAATATTGTAATTACACTCAAGTGTGTACACTGTAAAGTTTGTCCGCGACACCCTCCCAACCCGCCCATCCCCCCCCCGCGGTAATACCGTATACCGCGGTATTTCCTGAAGACGGTATGACGGTATGAAAATCGGCAATATCGCCCAACCCTAGTTACAACATGATTAAACTATTGGGGACTAAATAATTAGCTTTAGCTGTTATGTGTTATATAAAAACTACCCAGAGAGGTGTTCAAAACATGCAACCATAGTAAAAACTAAGGAGCTATAACAAAAACTGAGAGATGATTTCACTGCACCAGAGGAGCAATACTACAAAAGGATTTAAGACCTTACACATTCTTAGAGACACTATTGGGAGTATTGTCTGTAAGTTCCAAACTTTAGGATCTGCAGCAAACCTGTCTGCCCATGGAAAAAAGGCCAGAGAAATATAATCAGAATAACAAAAAAAAAGACTTGTGTAACAGCTTAAAACAGGGCTGGGAGAAATGTGCCAGTGGCAACCATCGAAAATCACTTGACCAAGATTCAAAAATGAATAAAACCACATGCACCTACTCTTGTAGACACGGAACAAATATACTGCTCAAAAATACACTGATCAGCCATAACATTAAAACCACCTCCTTGTTTCTACACTCACTGTCCATTTTATCAGCTCCACTTACCATATAGAAGCACTTTCTAGGTTTACAATTACTGACTGTAGTCCATCTGTTTCTCTGCATGCTTTGTTAGCCCGCTTTTATGCTGTTCTTCAATGGTCAGGACGCTCCCAGAACCACTACAGAGCAGGTATTATTTGGGTGGTGGATCATTCTCAGCACTGCAGTGACAATGACATGGTGGTGGTGTGTAAATGTGTGTTGTGCTGGTATGAGTGGATAAGAGACAGCAGTGTTAAGAGTTTTTAAACACCTCAATGTCACTGCTGGACTGAAAATAGTCTACCAACAAGAAATATATCCAGCCAACAGCACCCTGTGGGCAGCGTCCTGTGACCACTGATGAAGGTCTTGAAGATGACCAACTCAAACAGCAGCAATAGATGAGCGATCGCCTCTGACTTTACATCTACAAGGTGGACCACTAGGTAGGAGTGTCTAATAGAGTGGACAGTGAGCGGACACAGTATTTATAAACTCCAGCAGCACTGCTGTGTCTGATCCACTCACACCAGCACAACACCACCATGTCATTGTCCCTGCAGTGCTGAGTATATAGTAATAATCCACCACCTAAATAATACATACTCTGTGGTGGTCCTGTGGGTGTCCTGACCACTGAAGAACAGGGTGAAAGCAGGCCAAAACAGTATGTAGAGAAACAGATGGACTACAGTCAGTACTTGTAGAACTAAGAGTGGTAAGTGGTATATGGTAAGTGGAGCTGATAAAATGGACAGTGAGTGTGGAAACAATGAGGTGGTTTTAATGTTATGGCTGATCAGTGTATACCTAAATCACACACAATCTTAAACTAAAGATTGAAAATCTTACTAAAAATCTGTTAAAAACAAAACGATGCATCAAAGGTCAGTGGAAACCAAAATTATTAACCCACTGAGGTCTGGATTCAAAATGACACCAAAAATCAAAGTAAAAAATTTAAATCACAGGCATATCCAGATTTCACCACAGCAACTCAGTATTGTGACTCAGTATTGTGTCTGGCACCCACACGCCTGCATGCACTCCTGACACTGTCTGGGTATGCTGCTTAATGCTGCAGTGAATTGTGTTCTGGGGGATTTCCCCCCAAGACCTGGATCAGGGCATCAGTATGCTCTTGGACAGTCCGTGGCACTATATGGTGGTATTAAATGTACTGATACATAACTTCCCAAAGGTTGTCAATTGTAATCAGACCTAGGAAACATGAGGGCATCAATGCCTTCATCATTCAAGAACTGCCTCCACACGGTCCTGTACCAGGAAGAACTAAGAGCCCAGCGCACCAAGGTTTAAGGTCTGACAGTTGCTATGAGGACTTTTTCGTGGTACTGAACAGCAGTCAGGATACTGTTGGCCATCATGTGGAGGTGTTTGCATGACCCGTCAAGGATATGCCTCCCTAGACCATCACTAATCCACAAGCAAATCAGTCATGTTGGATGATGTTTACATTTGTCTCAAGGTGCTCTCATCTGTAAAGAGAACCGGGGGACCTGCCAATTCAGGTGTTTTCGAGGTTCCACTAGAAAACTTTTATTTGCAGTTTACACAGAACTGGAAAAAAAGTCATGAAGTATTACACTGATTCGAAAATGCGAAGGAGTTGTTAGAGGCTCTGGCATCTCAGCAACCCCAAACAGAATGTGAGTGTTAGATACATTTACATTTTCGGCATTTAGCAGACGCTTTTATCCAAAGCGACTTACAGTACTGTGACAGTATGTTGTCTAAGCAATTGAGGGTTAAGGGCCTTACTCAAGGGCCCATCAGTGGCAACCTGGCCGTAATGGGCTTGAACCAGCAGCCTTCTGCTTACCATTCCAGTACATTAACCACTAGGCTACAACCGCTAGGTAAATAAGACCTGTGATTAACCTTTTGCGTGAGAAGGTTCATACTCTAGAACAGTGTTTCTCAACCTTTTTTTAGTCACGGCACCCTTTAAAAGTATTCAAAATCTCAAGTCACCCCAGTCTAAAATGTATTAAAAAACTTACACTCTGCATCCCTCGGACTGCTAACACACAAACACACTACAGGGATGAGACGTACTGTGGTTGCATTGCATTAAGTTTTAGAAAAATCCTCTCTTGTGCAGAGATGTGCCTGTGTTTGTTTCTGCTTTAAAACATACGCACCATGAACCAATCAGATTTAACATCATTAAACAAGTTTATAGTTTATTTCTCAATTATTTGTCATTATACCACTAGCACTGCTCATTGTCTGCATGGTTTTTCTGTAGCTCGGTTACGGCTCTCAAACTTAAACTCAAAAGAAGCTTTATTGGCATGACAAATAAGGACATTCGTATTGCCAAAGCAAGTTAGAGAGAAATAATAAAAATAACAATAAAAAAGAACAAATATATACAAAACAGTTACATGTGCAAAAATATAAAATAGAATAAAATATTAATAAAAACAATAAAATAATAACAATAAAAATTATAATATTTACATTAATGAGGTAATTACCTCTCTCTCCGTGTGTGCGTGTCGCTTGCTCTCTCCGCGATACTGAAAGTGATTTGAATTTTGACAATAAACTTATTATGACTGATTAATTCCCTCTACTGATGGAAGCAGAATGGTTGAATTACAGTCGATAAGAACTGCACAGAAATATAAATATATATTATAACGGCTCCCAGAGGCACAACTCGGTTCCTTTTGTTCATTTTAAAGAGCAGTTCACGAACGACTCATCACTATAGGCAACGCACGCAACCCGCGTTGACGTTGTAGAATGGGGAAAGGGGCGTGTGAGACAATTTTTGATGTTTGAGGCGGCTAATGGTCTACATTTTCATGATAAGTTGACTTTTTTGTATTTTAAATTTATTTCATTTTCAATATCAGTAACGTCAGAATATTTTTGACGGCACCCCTGACGAAGCCAGACGGCACCCCAGGGTGCTTGAGAAAGGCTGCTCTACAACCTATTTCATTTCAGGAATACCTTTACTACTTGTAGAACTGAAACAAGCTTGGATTCTTCTGATCCTAATATTATATGACTTCTGTCTGTTGCCACTGCCAGTGAGCAACAACTATCAACAAGAAAAGAGCTGATGGTCTAAACATATTAGGATTTAAATAGCACCAAAAAGGGATTGGTTTTGCAATAGCATTATAGTATTTAGCTAACTTAAATAGCAGAGACCCAGAGATCTGCCAACAATCAGTTTATTAAAACTTTACAACTTTGCCATATTAATATATAATCAAACAGGTTTTTAAACCAAACTGGGAAATTTTGCAGTGCTTTTCTTAACATTTGTTTAAATACAATATCAGGAACATCACACAAATGAGTATGTTTATTGTTTCTGTGTGCTCTATGATCTTATGTATATACTGAATGTTCTCGACGCGTGTTGAGTACATGACGAGTGTTCCCACTGAGTAGAATCATTTTGCAGCACTTAGTAATCAATATACAGCATCTGTCACTTTGTCAACTTTACACAACCACACTAGGCACCATTTAATTTCAAGCTTTGCATAGACAAAAGCAATCAACAAAACCTTGTATATAACAAACATAAGATTATGTAGCAATTAAGTGCAAGTGACTTAGAAACCAAGCTTTAGATCAGATAATCAATCTTAACAGACAAAATGAGTTACAAGAAAAATACAAGAAATATGTAACCCCTCTTTTTCCAGTGATGCCATCCACCACTAGCAAGTAAGCATCGGCCGGTAAAGCATGCTGTAACGTGGAGCTACTTACTGTGTCTAACTTGTTGGGATTCGGGTGAGAGTTGGAGCTGAGCAGAGAACTGTGGTTGTGAGAATTCTCTTGAGGGGAAATACTGGTGCCTGAAAAATAAAATATAGTAAGATTTTATAATAAAAAAAATCAGTTTAGTTACACACATTTCAGTTTGTGGAACTTAGATGACACAACTGTGAACAACATAATAGAAACAAAAACCTGCACCGACATGCATAAAGCTGCAAGCTTAATCCTCACAATACATTGAACTTTTACTCTGCTGACTGTGTGACAAGTTTCACACAGAAGTGATGTGACTAGAAGACTAAATGTGCTGAGTAATTAAAAACCATAAGATTTTATATGACCGGTAGATTTTATATCAGAAAACCCACAATAAACCTATCAAGACCGTAATAGTGCACCCACTGTCTAATTCTGTAAGATAGACGCCAAATGCATAAAATTTAAATCTAAAATTACATGTACAGTATTTACCAAAGTACAGTATTTACCAAAGTCAAATGCTTTTATCCTAAGTAACTTATAACTGTGACTGCAGGTTGGTGAGGGTTAAGAGCCTTGCACAGGGGCCCAAAAGTGGTCACTTGGTGTGGTGGGGCTGGAACAAGCAATCTTCAGCCTACTAGCCCAGTATTTTTACTGCTATTCTACCACCAAAGCGTGATATAAATATCATTTACATTCAGGATCTGATCCAAATCTAGAAAAGTTTTAGTAACTGCAAAATGTAATGACCATAGCAGTACAACAGTAAGACGATCAAAAACACTGTGAGCAGAACCAGTTCCACATTCAGAATGTAGATTTTAAGTAGAATTGGTAGCCGACACATTCACATAAACTCTGCACATGTGAATCTGGTTGTCATGTTTTAACATGCAGTCAAACTTCATACTGATGCTAAACAGCTTTCGGTTGAGATTTTAATTCGAAATAATTTCACTATTTTTTGTTGTGATAATATAAATGCATGAAAGACCTTATCCAGTTGGGATTACAATCTCCAGATGCGGCTGTAATCTGAGCTGGCACAAGCACACTGAGGTAAGGATGCGTTTCTTACTCTCTACAGACTGGCTAAAAATGAAATGTAATTACATTTACCTGCAACATTATTCAAACAATGCTTTTTGTCAACTGTTGGTTAACTGGTCAATCAGTGACACCCCTAAATACAATCAAATACAACCAAACAGGCAACTACACAAACTACAGTCAACAGGGCAGGGTCCCAAGCTCCCCAAGTCTGTCAGGGTTATACATCGTTTTGCCATCCAGGAATCCAAAAAGCCATGAAACATGCTATGACGGATATAATTGATGTAGTGATGAAATCAGAATGAAGAGGCAACCTCTAATATTACAGTAAAGTCTCTAAGGAGAAATAAAACAACACTGTGGGAAAACGAGCTCACAGGATTATAAAAATATGAACCTCTTTTGCTTTATATATTTTCAGACCATCTTCAATGGCTGAAACTGGATGAACATGTACACTTGCTACATTGACTAGCAAATGAGTCATTAAAGCACTAAACACAAACCATCAACAATAAACATCTGTATACTAATGAAGTTAATAATTAGACACGACATGCATTGCATTTTTGCCAAGCCATATTTTAATGAGCATTACTTGGCAAACACCTTTAGTGTTATTTTTGCAGGCTATGGGAGGTAGAGTGAAAATACCCAGACTCTGCTCCTGAAGTCATTGACCTGTCACAAATGTCAGAGCACGGTTCACTGGCTTCTGCAAAAACTTCCTCAAAACTGAACAGTACACATGAAGCAGAGAACTCTACAGCAAACTGTGTTATTGCCTAATTTAAATAAAAAATAAGATTTTTTTTTTTAGCTAGGGATGACAGTGAGGGGAAACAAGTATTCAATGACTTATTTACAATGTACACAAGTAATCCTTAAACTTTGCACTTATGAACATTGTACTTCATAAAAATCTGTATTTTTAAACGAAACCAAAAGTAAATGTTGCAAAGTTGTTGTTGACAATTACACATATATTTAGCCATGTGCAGCTTGTGGTTCGAGGTTACGAGGGTCCCTATGACTCAAGGCAGAAAATTAACTAAGCCTTACAAGCACATTCCCCCTCATTTTTACAAACAGTTATGTCATGATGCTGTCATCTCTTTGCAATGGTTGGCTGCACAGATGGGTCAGCTTTCTCCAGTGCCCTCAGTTTTATATCGCTTGTAGCAGGCTAGCCCTTACTAATGCAACCCACGTTGTGATGTCACTCCTGCTTATTCTTGGTCTTCACACAAGTCCTAACACTACCTTCGACACTGTCATGTGGGTGCCTCATCACATGCCCAAAATAATGTAACTTATAGGACTTGATGTGTCAGCGGCCATCATATTCCTCCCTAAAATTTTCAGCAGTTTTTTTGTATGCATTTGTTCTTAAAAGCCGGAAGGCATCTTTCTTCAGTGTCCAGGCTTCACATCATTTTTGTAGCTTATGGTTAAATCAAGGCTTTCATTAACTGTAGCTTGGTGATGATAATATTTGACTTGTTTTTCCATGTCCTTGTCAATTTGACCACCACCGTCATGCCCATTGCCATTCTTCATTTCACCAGCATATTCTGCATTATTTAATACTCTACTTCCCAAATACAGGAAGGAGTCTATTCGTTTTTTGCAGTCTGCTGGCTTCCACAAGTGTCCAGTACTTTAGTGTTCGTCATAACTTTTGTTTTGATGCATTTATCAGCATGTTATATTACTTCACAACAGTCTTGTTTCAGCTTTGTTTAAATATCTATAGTTTCCTTGCCAGTATTTATTTATTTATTTATCATGACAGGACAGGCAGTTACTGGTAACAAGATTCATCAGTTAAAGTTTGTAATGTCAAACAGTCACGGCCAAGTTTGTATCCCCAATTCTGGACTGTGGGAAGAAACTGGAGCTCCTAGAGGAAACCCACACAGACATGGGGAGAACATGCAAATTCCACACAGAAAGGAACCGGACCGCTCCATCTGGTAATTGAACCCAGGACCTTCTACATTTACGTTTACATTTTCTGCATTTAGCAGACGCTCTTATCCAGAGGTACTTACAGAAGTGCTTCCATAGTAAACATTTCATTTCATGTTTTAGTAAACAACAGTCGAAGAACACAAATCTGCTGAAACCTGTTAGAACCAAAGTGTTGTTTTTTTTGGAAATGGAAAAAAAATTGTTAGTAAATAAGTACAAGTCAGCTTAAGTGCTTAGTAAAAAGGTGGGTTTTTAATCGTTTTTTAAAGACAGCAAGACTCAGATGTTCTCGCTGTTCTAGCTGTTGATGCGACAGTGCTACCCACTGAGCCACCCTGGCATAAATAAGTACAAAGGTAAAAGCTTGTCTAACATCTAATAATAAGTACACTTGTTATCAGAAAAAAAAAAAAAAAAAAACACAAAACTCTTGGATATCGACTGCATATACATGTTTTGATAAGCATGTTTAGTTTGTGCCATTATATAAAATCTACATTCGGGGTGCTGAACTGGTTCTGCTCACAGTTTTAATGTTCATTACTGCCATGTTCACTAGATTACACTGTATTGTATTTCAATTAATACATTTATAATAAAGTTGAAAACATTTTTTGGGAGCAGGCAAGAACACAAAGAGACGGTTAAAATAACGTGGAACAATATTTACAGCCGAGTTAAAAAGTACAACTGCTTATGGTCAACATTTTATTTTAAAACCCAGTAGATCTGAAACTAAATTCTAAACTGCTCCCCAAATATATATTTTACTCTAATGTCTTTTTATTAGACACTTACTAGATTACTTTTATTTTCTGCATGATTTGGACAATTCTAATTCCCTCCTGCTGTCTAGGCCTCCCCATCCTTCAACAATCACTAAACCTCAGAGCTAGCACATGCTGCCTTCTATGCACATGAAGCCAACCAAAGCCTATACAAACTGAATCTAACACCATGTCACTGAGTAGCTTCCTGTCCACCTCCAATCACACAAGCTTACACAGATGGCCAGGATGAGCATCCATGGCATGAATCGTATGGAAGACAGGAATGCTGTTCATTCCACTCCAAGAGCACAGCCCATCAGCACCCAAGGCTGTATCTCACTGCATAATCAGGCCACAGGCTGGCGAGGTCTAAACTAGAAGGCAAGCCTGTTTATGCTGTGTCACTTGGGAGAAACACGGTCATTCCTGATGGCAGGGCCGTAAAAAGTAAGCACCTAAATCAAAAACTAGCTCCAGTTTACAAACACTAAAAAGCAGTAAATAAAGCATGCAAACATACCTCCATCTCTGTCCCTGGTGCGGTGAAGCTGTGCTGGTTTAGCTCGGCTGTGTGCACTGCTCTCACTGTGTTTGTGGTCGGGACTGTCTGACCTGCGCAGCATCTTACATGGTGGCATGTCATTGCTGCTCTCCCGCAACTTCTCATGCCGGTGGTCGCTGCCTGGGTGACTCTTTGAGGAGTATTTAAAAGCCTTAAACAAACAAACATTAAAACTTCAAATTTCCATCATGTCATGTGGGTCATTTTAATGCTTTATGCAGTTTGCTCTACATCAAAAAAAATCACAGATGTAGCCGTTATTTGGCAAGCAATGCTTAAGGCTACCAACAAGTTAATTAATGATACTTGGTCATTTGTTAAAGAACATGTATTATTATTTTTAATATTGTTATCATCACTTATGATTACTAGTAATAGTATAAGTATTATTATTATTGTACTGACTACATTTCCAACAGCTCTATACAAACGTTAAACATTAAAATCCCTCGTATTTAAAAATAAATAGGTAATAATTTAACCCTGTTTGAAGGCAGCATATGACATCTTGCTGAATTAATAAAATGTTAAAAAATATGACCACCACAATATATGGTGATTCTTAACAGCTGTCAGAAATAATTGGGAGTGCAATACTACAATTAATGACTGTAAACAGGTCTTTATACAACAAATAGATTAACATACAATGTTAAACCTTCTCTCACCTATCCATTTACACCAACTATTTTATTCTGATCAACCTGGAAAAAGCAGGACGAAGGCAGTACTACACCCTAGACAGAGGGCCACCGCATCAGAGGGAAAAACCTGCTCACTAACACACATGGGGCAATTCTGAGCAGCCAGCCAACCAACTTCAGGGGTTGGCTGAAAACTACTGTATGTCCAGCCAGACAGGGAGGCAACATGCAAAAGACCTCACAGATTGTAACCAGAAAAGAGCTGTGTCACCATACGTTCTCTGTAGGACCCGTCACATCATGCAAACGTTTACTTCACTGTACATCTGTATAAATGCACTGTGGATACAGTCACTGATTGTAGCTCATGTTATGCACAGTAATTAGTTGTTTCTTGTCCTATTCCTAAATGAAATGTACTAGTACACTTACAGCATTTAGCAGATGATTTACTTCAAAGAAACTTGCAGTTGTGGCCAAATACAATGCAAGAAATTGAGGGTTAAAGGCCTTGTCCAGGGGCACAACAGTGGCAAAGCTGGGATCAAACAAGCAACAGTACAGCTACGACCACCCATAAACACAATGTCCTCTGAATTAGATGCAAACCAGTGAACTGAGAATCTTATACAGTGTATCACAAAAGTGAGTACACCCCTCACATTTCTGCAGATATTTAAGTATATCTTTTCATGGGACAACACTGACAAAATGACACTTTGACACAATGAAAAGTAGTCTGTGTGCAGCTTATATAACAGTGTAAATTTATTCTTCTCTCAAAATAACTCAATATACAGCCATTAATGTCTAAACCACCGGCAACAAAAGTGAGTACACCCCTAAGAGACTACACCCCTAAATGTCCAAATTGAGCACTGCTTGTCATTTTCCCTCCAAAATGTCATGTGATTTGTTAGTGTTACTAGGTCTCAGGTGTGCATAGGGAGCAGGTGTGTTCAATTTAGTAGTACAGCTCTCACACTCTCTCATACTGGTCACTGAAAGTTCCAACATGGCACCTCATGGCAAAGAACTCTCTGAGGATCTTAAAAGACGAATTGTTGCGCTACATGAAGATGGCCAAGGCTACAAGAAGATTGCCAACACCCTGAAACTGAGCTGCAGCACAGTGGCCAAGATCATCCAGCGTTTTAAAAGAGCAGGGTCCACTCAAAACAGACCTCGCGTTTGTCGTCCAAAGAAGCTGAGTGCACGTGCTCAGCGTCACATCCAACTGCTGTCTTTGAAAGATAGGCGCAGGAGTGCTGTCAGCATTGCTGCAGAGATTGAAAAGGTGGGGGGTCAGCCTGTCAGTGCTCAGACCATACGCCGCACACTACATCAAATTGGTCTGCATGGCTGTCACCCCAGAAGGAAGCCTCTTCTGAAGTCTCTACACAAGAAAGCCCGCAAACAGTTTGCTGAAGACATGTCAACAAAGGACATGGATTACTGGAACCATGTCCTATGGTCTGATGAGACCAAGATTAATTTGTTTGGTTCAGATGGTCTCAAGCATGTGTGGCGGCAATCAGGTGAGGAGTACAAAGATAAGTGTGTCATGCCTACAGTCAAGCATGGTGGTGGGAATGCCATGGTCTGGGGCTGCATGGGTGCAGCAGGTGTTGGGGAGTTACATTTCATTGAGGGACACATGAACTCCAATATGTACTGTGAAATACTGAAGCAGAGCATGATCCCCTCCCTCCGGAAACTGGGTCGCAGGGCAGTGTTCCAGCATGATAATGACCCCAAACACACCTCTAAGACGACCACTGCTTTATTGAAGAGGCTGAGGGTAAAGGTGATGGACTGGCCAAGCATGTCTCCAGACCTAAACCCAATAGAACATCTTTGGGGCATCCTCAAGCGGAAGGTGGAGGAGTGCAAAGTCTCGAATATCCGCCAGCTCCGTGATGTCGTCATGGAGGAGTGGAAAAGCATTCCAGTGGCAACCTGTGAAGCTCTGGTAAACTCCATGCCCAGGAGAGTTAAGGCAGTTCTGGGAAATAATGGTGGCCACACAAAATATTGACACTTCAGGAACTTTCACTAAGGGGTGTACTCACTTTTGTTGCCGGTGGTTTAGACATTAATGGCTGTATATTGAGTTATTTTGAGGGAAGAATAAATTTACACTGTTATATAAGCTGCACACAGACTACTTTTCATTGTGTCAAAGTGTCATTTTGTCAGTGTTGTCCCATGAAAAGATATACTTAAATATCTGCAGAAATGTGAGGGGTGTACTCACTTTTGTGATACACTGTATGATTATTTACGTCATCATGTAAACGACAAAAGTCAATAACTAAAGTGTGGCCATTTTCTGTTTTAAATAAATCCAAACAAGACTTGGATTTTGGCCCATTATTTAGGTTTTTCACCATGAAGATTTCAATGAACATTTCAGTAACAAATACTTGGAAGTGCGCTAGTTAGAGACTAGGAACCGCTAGGTAATTTTGGCTTTAATCAAACAAGAAATTCCACAATATGATGCAAACAACATGCATCAACACAACACAGTTATCAGTGTGACACAATAGTAAAATGAAATTAATATTACTAGGTTTAAAGAGTAGGAATTTTACCTTAATGAAAAGTAAAGCGCTTCACCACAGCTTCAGTCACACATGAAACTCAAGATCACTAATAATCTTAAGTAAACTGTAAGGTTTTCTATGATTAGATGACTGAAGTACATGGAAACCTGCTGACCAAATACTTCTCTTTTTTTTTTTGGTGCTAACCATTTATTGTGTGTGTAAAGCACTCACTGACAACAAACATGAATGGTGGTGTATGCTGCATTGGTATATGCAGGTGATTCTAAATCATTTGCCCTAGTGTAATATTAAATGTTATTTTGATGCACAGCTCAAGTCTATCAACGACTTGATGTTTACTACTAGCTATTTTATCAGGTACACTTACTATATTGGTAGCATATTAAGTACATTTACAGCTTACTGTTATCCCTGATACTCGGTTTGTTTTCTAGGATTTTAACATCAAGTTTTAAACTTTTTGGTTACATTTATGACAGAAAACAGTAGTTACTCATTACACAAGACTCATCAGTTCATAAGGTTATATCAAACACAGTCATGGACAATTTTGTATCTCCAATTCACCTCACTTGCATTTCTTTGGACTGTTGGAGGAAACCGGAGCACCCGGAGTAAACCCACACAGACACGGGGAGAACATGCAAACTCCACACAGAAAGGATCCGGACCGCCCCACCTAGGGATCAAACCCAGGACCTTCTTGCTGTGAGGCGACAGTGCTACCCACAACAACACTTTTGTCAATATCTTGTTGGAAATGGTCCACCACTGAAGTAATACCAGGTCAATGGTACATTTTCACCGAAAAACCAGTTCAACAGTTTGTGACTGACAAATTGTGCCTGGCTACAGTCAGTACATGTATATCCACAAAGTGCACCAATATAGTAGGTCTATCTGATAAAATAGCCAGTTGTATTATAAACACTGGCAGTAAATAACAAGTCGTGACTTGACCTGTGCGTCAATATAACATTGAATATTACACTAGGGCAAATTTTGATAATTTGTTGATGAATATAGTTTAAAAATAAATAAATAACAGGTTCGTTAATATATTCGCTATGAACGTTTATCCTACGAATCTTTCGGTATTGGTACAGCTTGTTTTTGACACGTCGGTATTATTTTCTATAAAACGTCTGACTGCTGTAGAATAACTGTAGAATAAAGTAAGTGTTTTCTTTTTTTGTTTTCATAAAATGTGTTTAAATAAAGACAAACAAAATTGTTTTTTCGGGCCTTATTCAAGCTGCAAACCAGTTTCATAGCTTGCTAGCGGGCTAGCATTAGCCTATGAAACTAACTACATAACAGCTAGCGGCAGCTAATGCCTACGTTAAATTTGACAATTACACAATTTTCATCTTAAATAACTAACACGTCATATATTTATAGTATTGTATTTATAATTATGTCGGATCTGGCACTGAAGGCGATGTTTTTTTTTTGCGCACAGAGGCCTGCAGTACTACCCAAGCCTGAACCCTGGTAATCTGATTAATAACGGATACCTGGTAAGGCTGAGAGTCCCTTCGGTCGTTGCACCTGAAAATAAAGAGAAACAGGTTAAAGAAATACTAAGTCTGACATACATGTATATAGATAACTAAACGAACAGTAACAGGGCTAATTTCTGCTAAAAGGTAAGTTTCTACTTATTTTGGTTTAGCTAAAAATGGCGGACTGTCAAAGCGAAGAAGGAAAAAAATGGTAGAGTAAAATGTACCCATCGCCGAGTCTTGGTTGTTTCCTTGCATACATTACCATCAATGACGGGTTTGTGTATGCGGAAAGTATGTGTGAAACGCGGGCTGTTTGTGTGGTTAGATTCGTTTAAACCCGATCTCATCTATTACTGCACGAGTTCTGAACGTACGAATCGCTCTCGGCCTCAGCTAGTCGGAAGAGCTCTCTCGGTCCATGTCTCTCTCACTCTCACATCTAACTAGACTCAACTGCCCCCTCTATCTACCAAACTATGAATTACTCCCCCCTCTCTCATATCTAACTACACTCTACTGCCCCCTCTATCTACCAAACTGTGAATTACTCCCCCCTCTCTCATATCTAACTACACTCTACTGCCCCCTCTATCTACCAAACTGTGAATTACTCCCCCCTCTCTCATATCTAACTACACTCTACTGCCCCCTCTATCTACCAAACTGTAAAGTACTCCCCAATGAAACTACAGTACACTCTACTGCCCCCTCTATCTACCAAACTGTGAAGTACTCTCTCTCTCTCTCATATCTAACTACACTCTACTGCCCCCTCTATCTACCAAACTGTGAATTACTCCCCCCTCTACCTCCTATCTAACTACACTCCACTGCCCCCTCTATCTACCAAACTGTGAAGTACTCCCTCATGAAACTATACTCTACTACCCCCTCTATCTACCAAACTGTGAATTACTCCCCCTCTACCTCATATCTAACTACACTCTACTGCCCCCTCTATCTACCAAACTGTGAATTACTCCCCCCTCTACCTCATATCTAACTACACTCTACTGCCCCCTCTATCTACCAAACTGTGAAGTACTCCCCTCTCCCTCGTATCTAACTACACTCTACTGCCCCATCTATCTACCAAACTGTGAAGTACTCCCCTCTCCCTCATATCTAACTACACTCTACTGCCCCCTCTATCTGCCAAACTGTGAAGTACTCCCCAATGAAACTATACTCTACTGCCCCCTCTATCTACCAAACTGTGAAGTACTCCCCCCTCTCTCATATCTAACCACACTCTACTGCCCCCTCTATCTACCAAACTGTGAATTACTCCCCCCTCTCTCATGTCTAACTACACTCTACTGCCCCCTCTATCTACCAAACTGTAAAGTACTCCCCAATGAAACTACAGTACACTCTACTGCCCCCTCTATCTACCAAACTGTGAAATACTCTCTCTCTCATATCTAACTATATTCTACTGCCCCCTCTATCTACCAAACTGTGAAGTACTCCCCCTATATTCTACTATTCTACTATAACTATATTCTACTGCCCCCTCTATCTACCAAACTGTGAATTACTCCCCCTCTACCTCATATCTAACTACACTCCACTGCCCCCTCTATTTACCAAACTGTGAAGTACTCCCTCATGAAACTATACTCTACTACCCCCTCTATCTACCAAACTGTGAATTACTCCCCCTCTACCTCATATCTAACTACACTCTACTGCCTCCTCTAGCTTCCAAACTGTGAAGTACTCCCCGTCTAATGAAACTACACTCAACTGCCCCCTCTATCTACCAAACTGTGAATTACTCCCCCCTCTCTCATATCTAACTACACTCTACTGCCCCCTCTATTTACCAAACTGTGAAGTACTCCCCCTCGCTCTCATTTCTAACTACACTCTACTGCCCCCTCTGTCCACCAAACTGTGAAGTACTCCCCTATAAAACTACACTCTACTGCCCCCTCTATTTACCAAACTGTAAAACTACACTCTACTACCCCCTCTATCTACCAAACTGTGAACTACTGCCCCATTAAACTACACTCTACTGCCCCATCTATCTACCAAACTGTAAACTACTCATCCTCTACCTCATATCTAACTACACTCTACTGCCCCCTATATCTACCAAACTGTGAACTACTCCCCAATTAAACTCCGCTCTACTGCCCCCTCTATCTACTAAACTGTAAAGTACTCCCCAATGAAACTACACTCTACTGCCCCCTATCTACCAAACTGTGAACTACTCTCCCATTAAACTCCACTCTACTGCCCCCTCTATCTACTAAACTGTGAAGTACTCCCCAATAAAACTACACTCTACTGCCCCCTATCTACCAAACTGTGAACTACTCTCCCATTAAACTCCGCTCTACTGCCCCCTATCTACCAAACTGTGAACTACTCTCCCATTAAACTCTGCTCTACTGCCCCTCTATCTACTAAACTTTGAAGTACTCCCCTCTCTCTCATATCTAACTACACTCTACTGCCCCCTCTACGTACCAAACTGTGAAGTACTACCCACATAATTACTACTCTACTGCCCCCTCTAGCTACCAAACTGTGAAACTGTGAACAGTGAATTGCCCCTTCTCTCTCTCATATCTAACTACACTCTACTGCCCCCTCTATCTACCAAACTGTGAAGTACTCCCCATAAAACTCCGCTCTACTGCCCCCTCTATCTACCAAACTCTGAAGTACTCCCCCATGAAACTACACTCTACTGCCCCCTCTAGCTACCAAACTGTGAAGTACTCCCCGTCTGATGAAACTACACTCTACTGCCCCATCTATCTACCAAACTGTGAATTACTCCCCCCTCTCTCATATCTAACTACACTCTACTGCCCCCTCTATCTACCAAACTGTGAAGTACTCCCCTCTCCCTCGTATCTAACTACACTCTACTGCCCCCTCTATCTACCAAACTGTGAAGTACTTCCCCCTCTACAAGTGAAGTGCTTTTAGGTATATCATCATTTTATGTCACCCAGATAGCAATCCGTTATTAATACAGTGGTAGCCTAGTGGGTAGAGCTTTGGACTTGCAATCTGAAGATTGTGGGATAGAATCCTAGCTCTGCCATGCAGCTACTGTTGGGCCCACTGAGCACATGTGACCAACATGAATGAGCCTGGAGACACCATGCTATGCTGCCAGCAACATCATCCAGCATGACCAGTTTGACAGTGGGTAAGGATGGTACGGGAAGGCATATGCTTGGAGGGTACCTCAAACCTCCATATGATAGCCAGTAGTATTCTGACTGCTGTTAGGTGCCGGGATGAAATCCTAAAAGCCATTGTCAGAACTTACGCTGATGCAATGGGCCCTGGTTTTCTCTGGTGCAGGACAATGCCCGGCTTCAAGTGGTCAGAGTGTGTAGGCAGTTCCTGAATGATGAAGGTATTGATACCATCACATTCTCAGACCTGAATCCAACTGAGAACCTCTGGGACCTTATGTATCAGTGCATCAGACACCGGCAAATCACACCACAGACTATTCAGGAGCTCACTGATGCCCTGATCCAGGTCTGGGACAAGATCTCCCAGGACACCATCTACTGTCTCATCGGGAGCATGTTCAGACGCTGTCGCGAGTGAATACAGGCACATGGGGGGCAATAAACACTACCGAGTCACATTATGAGTTGCCTTAATGAAATTCTGAAAATCAGTGTTATTTTGGATGAATTTGCTTTCATTTGATCATTTTGATCATTTTGCTCTTAACAAATTACACTATATTAGTAAAGGTTTTTAACTTGAACCTTTCGTTCATCAAGATGTGTGATTTAGGTGCCCCCCTAGTTTTTTCTTTCATAAAATGTAAATTAAAAGGTCATATTTAACAGGTATGTTAATAATATTATTCAAAATGTGTTATGTCCTGATGTTTATTAATTTATTAAATAATTGTATTTACAAGTTATTATTAACTACATTTTTGACGTCCATTTCACATAACATTGTGAAATGTACACACCTTTTGCCAGATCTGTTCAATTACAGCCCAACCCTGATAAAAACAATCTATTGACCTCCATCCATAATAGATAATCCAATGCAGAAAATAAAAGACCGAAGCACGAACATGTATGTTAGTGATGGTTCTTTATTGGAGCAGGTACAATAAATACTTACAAATTACACAAACACAAAAATTACAGTAACAGAAAAATACATCCAACATCGATCATCTGTGCACCAAGCACATCATCAAGGAGGCATCCAGTTCGTCATAGACTTGAACAAAAGTCTCAGATCACTACAGATTGCCTTGCTTTTTCAATTCTAATAGGAAAACCATCAGGGCTCAGTTCATGACAAGCATTTTAGTTCAATAATCACTGAAACCCTTCATTCTTACAACGTGGTAAAAAGGTTAAAGGTGATGAAAATCACTCAGCGGGTTTTAGATACACTCTGCTTTGTGGACCTGGTCAACAAACGTACATACATATTGCACTATTATTACTCATCTACCAATTTCTGTTAATTCTATGCTAAAGGGAAAAAAGGAATGTTGAAATAGTCTTCCAATGGAAGCCAAAAAGAAAGGAAGGTTTCACCTAACTGCCTGTCACATGAGCCAGCATATATTTAGTAGTAAAGGTGTCAAAACATAATTTCTGGTAAAAATTAAATTACATTTTTTTTTTATTCCAAATCAACAAGAAGGCAAGTAAAGTCAAGTAAACATGAATACAGTGTTGTACAATTTTGACTATGCTGTAAACCAATTGTCATTATTCTCTAAGTGCTTTCTTATTTAAGTGCTATCAGTTTGTGGTTTTGACGCTGCTGTGAAAATCTAAATTCCTTACAGTTTCATGCATCAAAACACAAATTTGGAACAGGATTAGGAATACAGTAAACAAAAAAAACTGTTAATACTGGTAACACTGGAGCATTAGTAACAGGATTGTGACTACTAAATGGTACACATTATTTTATATTTGTATAAATGCTCAGTAGGAGAGTTTAAGTGAGGTCCTTAATGTCCGAATGATTAGGGTTGTCTTTTTTTGATACATGGTGAATACAGAGGTCTATGCTGGTTGGAAAATTTACCCGGAAGACCGGTTTTGAAAGGCTAACATAATGAAACTTCACTCTACTGTCCCCTACCAAACTGTGAAGTACTCCCCTCTCCCTCGTATCTAACTACACTCTACTACCCCCTCTATCTACCAAACTGTGAAGTACTCCCCTCTCCCTCGTATCTAACTACTCTTCTACCCCCTCTATCTACCAAACCGTGAAGTACTGCTCTCTCCCTCGTATCTAACTACACTCTACTGCCCCCTCTATCTACCAAACTGTGAAGTACTCCCCTCTCCCTCGTATCTAACTACACTCTACTACCCCCTCTATCTACCAAACTGTGAAGTACTCCCCTCTCCCTCGTATCTAACTACACTCTACTACCCCCTCTATCTACCAAACTGTGAAGTACTCCCCTCTCCCTCGTATCTAACTACACTCTACTACCCCCTCTATCTACCAAACTGTGAAGTACTCCCCTCTCCCTCGTATCTAACTACACTCTACTACCCCCTCTATCTACCAAACTGTGAAGTACTCCCCTCTCCCTCGTATCTAACTACACTCTTCTACCCCCTCTATCTACCAAACTGTGAATTACTCCCCTCTGTGAAAGCAAGTACTGGTTTCTGATTAAATGCTTTAGTGCTAAAATGCTTACAGCAGCATTGATCATGGGATAAACTAACCATTTAATTTCTTACAGGGAGAACAGGTTTACAGGGGGTCTGGTTCCACGAGTAAACACTAGAAGCTTTAGTCACCCCGTCAGACATAGCCAATCATGTCTGTGTAGATGCCCAGCTGGCTGACAGAAAAGCTGAGCTATAAATGTAAACAATTTTACTTTTATCAACTATTATTTATTAATTTCTCAGCTAAAAATCTAAGTCTTTAAAGCTAAAAATACATAATTTGGGACCTTCACTGTTCAGCTTTCGTACAGATAATCGAAACTGTGTATAAATCTACACAATTCTAAGTAAAATGACTGTCTTTATGTCAACACAATTATGTATTTGCACCATTAATTAATGAATGATTTGAAAACTTTATGCATCTACTTCTGATGGTTAAGAGTTGATTAAGGCAAATTGTATTTTACTACTTTTATTTTGATAGCACAGCATGAAAAATGGAAAGAGAACTGTTCAGGATGAGCAATTTGGTCTAACCCAGATTGGGTTTACCACGTGGCTCTGCCAGCGAGCTGTGGATGATGCCTGTGATAGAGTCCGCTCCTTGCCCTTGAAGGAAAGTATGATGATCCCCATCAATCACATGAACCGAAACCTTTCCATCACACACCTGCACATAAACCACATAGCAATTTATGTCCATGTGCCATTATTATACCCTATATGACTCATATTACGTGCATTATCAAGTATGAGGTCCTGTCACATGCTTACCTCATGCAGGTTGTAGTCAGCTCCTAGTCCGTCTTCGTATGCGCTGCTGGACTTGGCTTTCAGAAGTGTGATGTTGCCATGGTACTTGGTGGAGGGGACGTAGCAGTCTGCAGCTTTTAGCTTGTAGTAGAACGAGGTGGCGGCGAAGCGGAGAGAGTCACGATTGATGTTCTTGTAGCTAGAGGAAATCAGATCCACGGCCTTGTTCACACGAGCATTTAGATCTTTCAGAGGCAGTAAGGTCTCCAGGAGCTGTGGATATAAGATCAACAATGCAGGGATTAAACCTAGGTTCATGGGACCTTTGTTGTTATATGGCACCCACTCTACTAGCTGTGCCATCACGCTGGTTGTTATACTTTATGTAATATGGAGGAGACACACAGTTTACAGTTTATAGTATCTAAATAACAATTTATTCATTCTGTCCTGCAGAGTGCCTGTCCACATGAAAAATGAAAAATCTGAATAAAGTTTTCCTGCTGTGGTTACCTTGTTGTAGTCAATGCTGGTAAACTGCTGAATAAAAGCACACAGTGCCTCTGTCTCTGCCTCTGCATCGTTGCCGGGGGTCAGTTTAGCCCTGTAGCTCTGTTAGTATGAAAAAAAATAAGAATTTAGCCATAGTCTTTGTGTCTTGTTTGTGTTTACACATGATTTTAACCCAGCAGACTGTGTGTATACCACACTCACCTGTGTATATGCTGCTACAAATGAATGGGAGCCATCGAAAAGGAAGAGGTACTCCACAGGGCACTGTGCCTTCTGGAGCTGAGAGCACATCTCAAATGCCACACAGGCACCAAAAGAGTAGCCAGCGATGCGGTATGGCCCCTCTGGCTGCACCTGCCTCATACACTGAATGTAATACGCAGCAAGGCTCTGAATACTGTCCAACGGAGCAGCTACAAACACAACAGAGAGAGCATTAGAACGTTATTAGAATGTGAAATTTCAGTAGTCCTGTAATATGTTTAATGCTATTAAAATAATATTCTGGCATTCATGATTAAATGCTGAAAATAATTAAAAGGTGCTCAGGTGGCACAGCAGTCTATTGCGGTAGCCCAACACAGCTGAGATATGATTCTGGTTCGCATCTGCCATCTGGATTCTACACAGACATGACTGGTTATGTCTATGAGGGGAGGAGTGTTGGCCAAAGCCCTGCAATAGATTTCATTTTCATCAACTGGTTCTGGTCCCGTGAATTTAGTAGAGCCCTACCAATAATGTATGTGTAGACAATCAGCTGCTGATAGCACAGCTGAGATTCAAACTGGATCTCAGCATAGGTGGGTAGTGTAATACACTGCTGTGCCACCCAAGCCCAGTTATCTTAAAATATCTTAAAGTCCTAATGGCTATTTTAGTCTTTGTGCTTTGTATGGTGGACTGTCGTGCGGTCCATACCTTTGGTGCACTGCAAACCGTAGCACGGCACACTAAGTTTGGTGGTGAGATTGCTAAAAGCAGCAATGGAGCCTTCGATAGGATGGATGAGGAACAGCGGCCTCTCTGCACTTTGCACCTGATTTAGAGGTGCTAGAGTGGGACTGTCAGGATTCACCAGCATCATATTAACATCAGACTCCAGCAGACCCTGAGCCCCAGTCTGCTTCACCTGGGCTGACCTGGCTTCTGTTTCATGCAAGAGAACATATCATGTGGTTACTGACAGGCTTACTCTTCATGTCTAAGTAAAGATGTACAGACAGATAAGCAGATCTGCGCGCACACGCACCCTCTGAGCCACCTGTCTTGCTGGACAGCTCGCGCAGCTTGTTGATGGTGAGCAGCCGGATGTCTCTCATCGCCATGACAATGTCGTAGTCTCTCTCGAGCGTCTGCCTGACCTCCACACCCATCAGCGAGTCCAGGCCCAGATCAGCCAATGAGGCATCAGCATTCAGACTGCTCACGTCACGGACACCTAAGCAAGGCACACAGTGATGTTGTGATTTCATTTTCTCAGCAGGTAGGCTAAGTAATATCAAGCACATGTTAACACCCCGGATTACACACTGGACTGTTATTATTATTATTAATCATGTGCACCTGCACTTTACTAATACCCCGGATTACACACTGGACTGTTATTATTATTATTTATCATTTGCACCTGCACTTTACTAATACCCCGGATTACACACTGGACTGTTATTATTATTATTAATCATTTGCACCTGCACTTTACTAATACCCCGGATTACACACTGGACTGTTATTATTATTATTTATTATTTGCACCTGCACTTTACTAACACCCCGGATTACACACTGGACTGTTATTATTATTATTTATTATTTGCACCTGCACTTTACTAATACCCCGGATTACACACTGGACTGTTATTATTATTATTTATTATTTGCACCTGCACTTTACTAACACCCCGGATTACACACTGGACTGTTATTATTATTATTTATCATTTGCATATGCACTTCACCATCACCCTGGACTGCACACTGGACTGTTATAATTATTTATCATTTGCACCTGCACTTTACACAACCGTCATACATACAGTATATATGTATAGTTATAGTTTTCACCATCCTTGTATAGTTATAGATACAGCTGTATAGTTATTATTTACACATCTTTTATTACTATTACTGTTATTATTATAATACATACCTAACTAATCTTTATTACTATTACTGTTATTACTATAATATATACCTAACTAATCTTTATTACTATTACTGTTATTACTATAATATATACCTAACTAATCTTTATTATTATTACTGTTATTATTATAATACATACCCATTTTTATTCATATGCTTATTGTTATTATTGCTATTATGTACAGTATATAGTACTATGTACATAGATATAATTCCATACATGTAAATAGCTATAGTTATAACTTTATATTCATATTAATCATAGATACATGTTTACTGATATTCTCAGTTTTTTTCTTTGCACAACGCTACTTTTTGCACTTCTGGTAGATGCCAACTACATTTCGTTGCCTTGTACCTGTACTTAGCAATGACAATAAAGTTAAATGTATCTATCTATGTGTGTATTATGCAAAACGTTTCATATAAGTATTGATGTAACATTTCAAGGTTTAATTTGCAATTTCACTGTAGATACTAGGTCCAAATAATTTAGTGTTGCTTGTGTCATGGTTACAATTTAGCAAACTAGATGAATATCTACAGCTGAGATTTACAGGCTTTATTTAGTGGTTTTACTTGCCTGCACAATAATGCTGACCTTAATGTAGATTTTTTAATTAGCTGATAGGACACAAATCTTATTTTAAATCATGGCAGTGAGTGAACATGACAAACGAGTACAAAATACACACATGTATTACAGATACTTACCCAAAATGTGAGCCACTGTCTCCACCAGATCCTTCTGCCCACTGCCTTCTCCCTTTGCAACCTGCACCTTCTCAGCCAGCACAAAGCTGGACATAACAGCCTGCTTCTGGCAAAGGAAGCGATCCAGCACCTCCAGACAGGAGGTCATGCGCTGAGGTAACGTGCCGCCGATCACAGCATCATTCCCACCCATGGTCTCCAAGACAACACCTACATCGCCGATTGCACCCCACTGGATGGCCAGACCGGGCAGGTTGTCTTGACGGCGCTGCTCACACACTCGTTCCATGGTGGAGTTAGCAAAGCCGTAGTTGCTCTGACCAGCGTTACCACGGCCGCAACTGACCGAGGAGAAAACCACAAAGTGCTGCAGCTGGGGACACTTCTGTCTTGTGACTCTGTGAACAAAAATATAATACAGTGAAACCGATACCAACCAAGTACCAGTGAATAACCATCAGCTGCAAACTAAACATTGCTTACTTGTCCAAGTGGAGGGTTCCATCATATTTAGGCTTATTGACTTCAATAAACTGCTGTGGTGTCAGATTCTCAAGCATGCCATCCTGCAAAACCTATTGAGGCAGAACAACAGTATACATTGTAATCAATCATCTTGTTCATCAAAAAGAAGAAAGAAAGCATGGAGCCACACTTTGCAACTATAACAGCCTTTACTCTACTGAGATGCATTGTTTTCTTTGCAATTTTCAGCATTTTTTCAATCTAGTTGTATCCAATTACTCAGTCATACTTCTCCTCTAACCTGCTGCTAACCTTCACTCCTGATTAAGCAGGGCCATGACTAACACGCACTTCCTGTGACACATGTACAGTAGCCGACCGCTGTTTGGAGGGGTGGGTTTATATGGAAATTTGGATCACACATGGACAGTCACACATCAATCTCTGTGCAGGTGTCATCAATCAGCCAGCAGATGAATTTAGGAATGGGCAGTAGTAGCTCAATGTTTAAGATACTGGACTAGCAAGGATGAGGATGCTGGTTTAAGTCACATCAATGCCAAGTTGCCACTAATAGGTCCCTTAATCCTTCATTCCTACAAATGTATTCAATTTCAATTACAAATTCAATTCAAATACTTTGAATAAAAGGGTCTGTGAAATGCCGTGAATGTACATGTTAATGTATGAGACAGGTGTGGTGGAACTTGAGTGGTAGGACTCAACCTTAACAACACTAAACATCTTTAGGATAATTCAGAATGCTGTGTATATTAAAGTGCACATTTGTGTAATTGACGGGACATTACCATAGCCAGATGGAAGATGCCTCCTACAGGTCCTAACTGGCAGGCCTCAGTGATAAGTCGCTCTGCACCTTCCATTGTGCTCACATCGCTTGTGGACACGTTGACCTGGATGCCCATAGCCTGCCACTCTCGAACACGTTTAGCTTGATAACCTGTTCCAAAGATATCAGCGTTTTTAGAAATGTTCACTCTCAAGCCAGCCATAAACAAAGACAAATTCCAATATGATAAAAGTACTACAAAATAGCAACAGGATCTTTTTTCAAGCTTTGTTGAACCGTAATTATGATATTACCATTGCGGATGCCAGAGCGAGATGTGAGCACCAGTTTGCGAGCTCCTCTCTCACTAAGCCAGTGCGCCAGCTCCAGCCCAAAGCCTCCCAGTCCTCCTGTGATGATGTAAGAGTGAGAAGCAGGACAGAAGGTCCGGCAAATAGCAGGTACTGCAAGAGAAGCAGCTTTACTAGCACCTCTGCTCTCCTCCAAACGCACCTGAGGAAAACAGAGCAGACATAAACCAAAGTGATCAAAATAAAGACAGAAGCTCCTTTCATCTTGATGCAGAGAAAGACTTCATCTTTCTAACACTGGCTGGGTATTGCATTGCTCACCTGAAGCAGTACTTTGCCGATGTGTTTGCCCTGAGCCATGTAGCGGAAAGCGTCCTCCACCTGGTCCCTCTCAAAGACGGTGGTGCGGAGCGGCTGCACCACTCCAGCTGCAATGCCCTTCTTCAATAGCTCTGACACTTCCTCCCATTCACGGTTGCCCTCCTCAAACAGAGCGTCCAGCAGGATACCGTGGAAGGCCACATTCTTAAGGAACAAAGCCATGCCTGGTGTAGAAGTACAAGGCAAAAATAGTGGAATAAATATTGGACTCCTCTAAGGATTTGTCTTGAGATAAACTGTCCAGGTCACTGTGTCCAGATGCAAGCATTAATTTCTAGTATGACACTAGCTGTATTCTCCTATTCTCACATCTGTGATTAGTGAAGTGGTGCAACAGGGGGTGGAACAATCTGGCAACCCAGTAATAATTTAACCCACTGTAATCCAAAACAGTAAGTATGGTATTTTTACGATTCCCTGTCACCCTTACATAAATGCTATGGCTATTTTACAAAACTATCCAATACAGCTAGAGTATTTATTCATAATATGAATAAGACAGTGGTAGCTTAGCAGTTAAGGTACTGGATTACTGATCGGAAGGTCACTGGTTTGAGCAACACCTCTGCCAAACCCCTGAGAAAGGCACTTAACCCTCAACTGCCTGCACTGTATATGGTCACATTTGTAAGCTGCTTTGGATAAAAACACCTGCTAAATGCCATGAATGCAAATAAGAATCAGACAGCTTTTCGCACACAAGACCAGATGTTATATTTAATAAAATCTATCAGCTAGCCAGTTATTTCTACACCTTAATTAACACTGCAAGATGATTTATTGATGAAAACATTTTATAATCTGAAGATTATTGCTACATTGAATCACAGATACATACTTGTTTTTGAAGGGAATAAAAGAAGCAAATTTCATATCATATCTTAATCACACTTAATGTTCTAGTCCAATTTCCTTTTATAGTGGTGCCAAATTACTCCATGTCAATGGTCACAAAACACAATTATTATTTATAATCATAGTTTAAATTATTTTTGGCTTATGACTGAATTTACAGTGTGTAAAGAACAGAGGTACATCATGTACTTGATGAAACAGAAAACTCACCCAGTGGGGTGTTGTTTGACAGGTCATATTTGCCAATCTCCAGGAAGCGTCCATGTCTGGCTAAACAGCGTAAACTGGCCTGCAGCTTCTCCTCAGCCAGGGAGTTTAGAACCATGTCAACTCCTGTGCACAATAAAAAAAAACAGATTATTATTATTTTCTACATGATGCATAATTTCCAGAATAGTTGGGACATTTTGTAAAATGCAATAAAATTAACAAAACAAGAATCAGCAGTTTGTTCATTCTCTTCAATCTTTATTTAACTTAGAAAACTCTGATGCTCAGATGGCGCAACTTTCAGATCCAGGTTCAAATCTCAAACATGCTACCAGCCAGCCAGGTGTCCGCAAGACACGATTGGCTATGTCTATGGGGTTGAGGGATGTGGTGGTTGGCCAAAGCTCTATGATAAATTGGTGCCCAGTTCAGGGTACCTAGCAGTGGCTTTTGTTAGTTAAATAAAGGTTCAGTAGAATTGACAAATCACAGATTGTTGTGTTTGCATTGTTCCTACTTTTTTTCTATAATAGGGTTTATATCATGTAATTCCAGTCCTGACCTTTGCCCTGCGAGTGCTTTAGCACATGTTGCTCAAAAGAGGTGTCTCTTGAGTTAGCAAATGACTCTGCAGTGAGCTGAGGAAAACGTTCCTGCAGGTAGGCCCTCTTCTCTTCAGAACCTGTGGAAATCAGAACCAAATTAATTAATCCAGCAAAAGACATTAAGCAATATTTTTTTGTGTTTACACCTATATAGAAATCATTTTTATTTACATCTATACAGAAATGGACAATTATAGTTATATGTGTGTGGTAAAAAGTGAATAAAGTTACTCACCCACTGTAGTAAACACCTTGCATTTCATGCTGAGGGCAATTGCGATGGCAGCCTGGCCCACTCCTCCAGAGCCGGAGTGAATGAGCACGCTCTCACCGGGCCTCAGACGCCCACGTACCACCATAGAGTAATATGCTGTAGCGTAGACCACAGGCACCGAGGCAGCCTGCTCCAGAGTCCTACACAAACACATATCAACATACCGTGAGTAAAATAATAGTGGTCAACAGTTTGTGTACTGTGAAAATATTGGGAATACTCTGAGTCACATTCCATTATTCTACAAATTTCTAATAGAACAATTTGAATGGCACTTGGACAGCCCATTCTGGGATCCAGGGATCAAATCCTCAGTGGTACTATCAGCAGGTTTGATGTCTAAACACAGACATAATTGGCTATGCCTGTGGGATGGGGGGAGGGATTTGGTTCAAGGCCCCACAATGACCAGTATAAAGCAGTGGTAAAATATTTTAACTGTTTTTTTCATCCTATCCTACAGTGTCTTACCAGCTGGATGGGACGTCCCAAAGAAAACGCTTATCTGCATCCACACAGGTGGCCAGGCCTTTAGCTGGCAGGAGACCCATCACACGCCGTCCGCTGGGGTCCCGTCCTGAGAATTCCATTCCCAGCATGCACTGCTGCAAGGCTATGTCACCTGCACATACACAGTGAAAAAAGTTAAGTGACAACCTAGGGAAGTGCTGTAAGTGGGTAATAAGGAATTTTTAATTCCATACCAATAACCAGTCGAAAAGGGTGTGAATGCAGTTCTTTTGAGACATAAAGTTAGACTATTATCTTTTTTAAACTGTTGTTGATGCAACATCATAAAGCATCTGATTTTAACAAAACTGGGGGTAGCCGACTGATAGCAGACCTGAGATTCAAACTCGAGAGCTTGAGATCTCAGCACTGGTGGGCGCTAGAGTACCTTATCACTGTGCCACTCAAGCACCCTAAAACATAGGTTTTATTTAGATACAGTTTCTTTGAGAAAGAGGAATGGAGGTAAAGTACCAGGAATAGCATCAGGTGGTAGTTTGCCTGTGGCCAGCATGATGTCTCTAAAGTTGAGTGAGGCATAGTAGACTTGGCAGAGCTGCACGTTCGGGTTGGATGAAACAAAGTGCCGAAGTGGAGAAGCAATCCAGCGCAGTGAAGACAGATCACCACGAGTCAGCACGTTCACGTACGCCTGCTCTATCAGCTCCTTACTCAAATCTACAACAGAACAAACACTGAACTTGTTAAACACAGTTGTTGTACACTCTTCTTTGTTACATTAGAGGTGTACACCTATCTGCAAAATACTATTATGAAGTCAGAATGTACCTTGTTGAAGCAGCTGGTGTCTGAACAATCCCCATTGTCCGTCACGGTACACATTCATACACAGATCTTTCTGCAGCACTGTCTGCATGTCCTTATGGGTAAGCAGGAGGGAAGGTGTTGCAGACGACTTCTTCAGATTAGACACAAATGCACACCTAGTGAAAAGAAGGGGGACAATGTTGGACATATTTAAAATCCACAATCAGTATTTTTCAACCATGTCTGTGTTGAATACCCCAAAGCACCCATAGTGTTTTTCAAAACAAAATTTAAAAGCAACCTTATTAGCAAATTATGAAAAACCTAAATATACAGCTAGTAAGATGAAATAAACTAACCGTATGCGATTTCCTCCAGGTTCCTGTCTGAGGCAGTTGACCATTCCCACCACTCCATTATGGCCTTTAGTGGAAGTGAGCCACACTGGTTGATCAGATGTCTCAGCCAGCAAGGTCTGGTATAAAAAAGAAGAAAAATAGAACTTGTTGATAAGGTATAATGAGGTTAAAGAAACTTACATTTACTAGGTTAATAATAATAATAATAATAATAATAAGTTCAACTTATATAGCGCCTTTCACCAAGCTCAAGGTCGCTGTACAGTAATAAAAAGTGAAAACAAACGACAACACGCAAAACAAGACAAGGCAAAACAAAACAAAAACAAAAACAAAACAAAAACAAACCGACAGTGAGTAAGGATAGGTTAGAGATATAAGTTCAAGAAGTAGAATGAAAATGTTGTGAGAAGAGATGGGTTTTTAGAGACACCTTGAAAGCAGAAAGAGAAGAAATAGAGCGAAGAGTCGAGGGCAGAGAGTTCCAGAGTGTTGGGGCGGCAACGCTGAAGGATCTGCCGCCCATAGTGGACATCCTAAATCTAGGAACAGATAGTTGATTCGTGTCTGACGACCTTAGTTTGCGTGATGGTGTGTGATGTGTGAGGAGTTTAGTAAGATAGGCGGGAGCAAGACCATGAAGTGCTTTAAAAGTCAAGACCAGAATTTTATATTTAATGCGCATGGAAATTGGCAGCCAATGTAGTTCTTCCAAAACAGGGGTGATGTGGTCAAACTTTCGGGTAAATGTCAGGACCCGAGCAGCTGCATTTTGTATAGTTTGCAGGGGACGGAGGGTTTTGGCGGGAAGTCCGTGCAATAAGGAATTGCAGTAGTCCAAACGGCTGGTGACAAAAGCGTGTATCAGTGTTTCCGCCACCTCAAATGAAAGATAGGGACGGAGACGAGTAATATTGCGAAGCTGAAGAAAGGCTGATTTGGATAGTGATTTCACATGAGGACCGAATGAAAGCAGAGGGTCAAACAGAACACCAAGATTGCGTACACAGTTGGAAGGTGTGATGGAAACATTCCCAATGAGGAGGGGAGAGTTTGTGAAAGAAGAAAGTGTAGTTTTAGTTTTAGTGCCACAGTGTTTGTTGTAGGAGTTAAACCATCCATATTGCCTTAGTACTAGGTAATGCTCAGTGTCAAATAATCTCACACTATGTTCAGTAATGTGAGGTCTTAAAATTGTTTTATACATGCCATCCCACCCACATAAAACTATTGGTTAAGGGATGTTGTGCAATTTCTTTATCTTGAAAAAAATCAGTGCACAACTAGGGCTAACACAGGTAGTTTCTTCCATTTTTGGTGAAAGTTCTTGAAGTCTATCTATCTGTCTGTCTGTCTGTCTATCTATCTATCTTTCCATCCATCCATCCATCCATCTATCTTTCCATCCATCTATCTTTCCATCCATCCAACCATCCATCTATCTTTCCATCCATCCATCCATCCATCCATCTATCTTTCCATCCATCCATCCATCCATCCATCCATCCATCCATCCATCTATCTATCTTTCCATCCATCCATTCATCCATCCATCTTTCCATCCATCCATCCATCCATCCATCTATCCTTCCATCCATCCATCCATCCATCCATCCATCTATCCATCCATCCATCCATCCATCTATCTTTCCATCCATCCATCCATCCATCTTTCCATCCATCCATCCATCCATCCATCCATCCATCCATCCATCCATCCATCTATCTATCTATCTTTCCATCCATCCATTCATCCATCTATCTAATGTTAGCATGAATGTGTCACAGTGGAAACAGAACACAAAATGAAGAATGCAGCCAGTGAAATAAAGTCTCTGAAAGTTCCCTCATTTTTAATTCTTCATTTTTAAGTCTTCTATGCCTCACTTAACTTTAGAGACATCATGCTGGCCACAGGCAAACTACCACCTGATGCTATTCCTGGTACTTTATCTTCTTTGCTCACTCTCACTAATACTATATCTAAATAAAAACTATGTTTTCAGGGTGCTCGGGTGGCGCAGTGGTAAATTACGCTAGTCCACCAGTGCTGAGTGGGCACTCAAGCTCTCAAGATTGAATCTCAGAATGACTAGAATTTTAACAAGACTTTCCTTTAAAACAAGTCAATTATGCTAAAATAATAAGAAGCACGAGTTTAATAAACCCTTTAAATTGATACAATACTTTTTAAAATAAAAAAGACAACCAGTGCAAACCCACCTTCAGAGTCTCAACCCATTTGTAATCGGTGGAGTCCACAGACAGAGTAACAGACTGCTTTTCAGGTGTTTTCTTTTTGCCAAGGAACAGAACTGAGCCGTAGAATGATTTTTTTAACATGACTATGTTGAGTGAGGCCTGATTAAACAGCTTCTCCCATTCAGCCTGTACACACAAACACACACAATAACAATACACGGGTAAGAAGAACAATATCAAAGCACAGCATGGATAAATTAACCAAACAACACAAACCAAACAACTTGAACAGAAAGACAGGTTGAAGCAGTAGCAAGCTGGATATCAAAAGTACTAATGATGCATGCAATATTCTATTCTCAAACATACCTGAGTAAGCAGACGGTTCTTATTCTCCTGAGATGTCAAAAAGGCCACTGTTTCACCCAGCGTGTCTCCCTTCAACAGGGTGTGCAACAGAACAAAGCCCCCCTCCCTGGTAGCTGATGTTAGGTTTTCCAGCAGCACTTCTGGGTTTAAAACAGGCCCTGGTACACAGTTACACACCACAAGGTCAACACCACCCAGGTTGCCTGTGACTGGACCTTGATGTGGGTCCCACTGTGCAGCTGAAACACCCAGGTCCTCTAGAGTGCTCTGCTGGTTAGACAGCAGTTCTGCGTTAACGTCAGAGGCCGTGTAATCCAGACGCAACATGGGCTGAATGTTTAGAGTCCGGACAGCACGAGAAAACACACGGCCATCGCTGGAAAGAGCCTGAAAAAAGAATAACAGAAACCCAAGGTGAACATAAGTGCTGCATGAATTAGAAATTTACATGCAGTTTTGAATTACAATAAAATAATTAATAAAAATGTATTAATTTTACAGTCAATGCTGCCATATACACACTTCACTATGATCTTACTGATCAGTAAATAATATAAACTATAGTTTTAATTTGTTTGGAGATCCATAGAAATACATTATGCCATAAAATTATAGCAGACCAGAGTAACAACTCTGGCCAGTGATAGCTCAGTGGTTAAGGTACTGGACTAGTAAACAAAAGGTTGCCGGTTCAAGCCCCGCCACCACCAAGTTGCCACTGTTGGGTCCCTGAGCAAGGCCCTTAACCCTCAATTGCTCATTGTGTTCAGCTCATTGTGTTCAGCTCATTGTGTAAGTCGCTTTGGATAAAAGCGTCTGCTAAATGCTGAAAATGTAAATGTAAATGTAAACAACTGTTCAACTTATTGACAGAATGTACTACAAAGACTATTATTCAGTTATTTCTACCTCCAAAACTTTGAGTTTGCCAGGTGTGGAGTTCTCCAGCGCTGTGTCAAGGCAGTGCCTCAGCGCATGACAGTCCAGCAGACCATTGAGGAGTGGATCCTGCAGCAGACACTCCCTTTCCTTCTGCACCGTCTCCTCCAGCTCCGAACGCAAATTCCCATTCAGCTCCAGTCCACAGATCACCGAAAGTAGGCGTAACAATCCACTCTGAGCTTCTGCAACAATCAGCTGCTCTTCACGCACGCCTTCCAGCCCCGGAATGGAGAGCTTCACTCCATGACTGGCCAGTTTTCTTTGGAGATGGTTTATTAAACCTGTAGAAAAATAACACACATATTAACCAGGTGAATTGTGCAGCAAAAATATGTGGCTTGTATATGAAATTAAATAAGATCACATATACTGTATAACACTGGATATACTAGAAATGTGACAAGATGAAAAAACGTGCCTTTGCAATGTCTCAGCTCTTCTTCCAGTTTCTCATTAGATGCCATGCACTCACTCTCCACACAAGGCACAAAGACAAACTCCTCCAGAGTGGGCGGGCTCTGCTGCTGTTGGCGACGGGGTGCCACTGTGGCGTGGAGGCCGCTTATCTGAACTGCACCAGCTGTAATGCTGTCCAGGCAGCGGTTCACGTGCACATCAACAGCTAAAGAAGAAGAACAAAGAAGTTACATTTAATCATCATTAACATTGTTTTTATATTTTCCAAGCATAATTTATCCTGGTCAGGGTCGAGGTGGGACTGATTTTCCCAGCATCATTGTGTGCAATGTAGTAACACACCCCAGACCGGATGCCAATCCATCCCTCCACCCCACACCTAGCCAACTTTGTCTTTACGTAGATACCCAATCAGCCAATAGAGAGTCAAACCCTGAATTCTAGCAATAATGGGCAAGCGTAATTTACTGCTGCGCCACATGAGCTCCTTATTTCTGTCCCGTACTTTATGTTCATCTATGTATGAGCTTATTGGACATTCCATTTCAAAACCATGTGTATTGATAAAAAGTTAAACCTTTGCAGCTAAAATAGCCTTTACTCTCCTCTAAAGGCTATTTTTACAAGATTTTGAAGTCTGACTGTGGGAATTTGTGTCCATTCAATTAAACAACAAATGTTTTGACACTGTGCACAATTAGAATATTAACCATAACATGTTTTGTTGTCCAACTATGCGACTACGCTACATGAGGAGCTATGGCTGGAACTAGGGGGTCATAGAACACTGAAAGCCCTTATAATTCTGTTACAGTAACAACATGCTATTTGAACGCAATTACCTTTCCTATCCTCCGAATAGTTCAGAACCATCTTCTCTTGTAGTGTGGGATCGACACACACGGAGCGAATGCGTGTCGGGAGGTGAAGGCTGCGCCCAGGTAGACCCAACACAATCATCTGCAGCATGGTGTCTAAAAATGTCACCCAGTTTCCTGTCCACAGCAGCTTTCCATGGTCACCTGCAAGAATCAGACCAGCATGTACAGACACACGTTAGGACCACAGTATAAATGTGCATGGAAATGCCTTTTTAGTAACAGGTGTGTACATCACAGCCAGGGATATCTAAATGTTGGGCTAATCGTTACACATGCAAATATGAGCAGCATAAAAACCTAAATGACTTTGATAATTTGGTTGAAGTATCTTGGAAATGGCAGTTTCGAATGTTTTGCCATGTTATGAAGGGAGGCGGGACAAAAACTGGGGACGATTTTAACACTGGTGATGACACGTTTGCAACAACACACTGTGCATCCAACCCTTTTGTGTATAGGGCTGTAAAACAACTCCTTCCAAGAAAACACCTTCGATGAATACACAGACATTTAAACTGAACATGGCAGGAATAAAAGGTCAACTTGACCAAACATCATGTTTAAAAAAGTGAAACTGTACAACAAATCAGCCTATAATGTAAGATTTGCCATTTATTTCACATGAAGTGTATAGAAATCAGTTTAGATGTGTTTACCGGCATTGTTGGACTCTAGAATGCCCTGGAAGGTTTTGCCGTAGTCATAGCCACGCAGGCGCAGCTCTTTGTAAATGTCTCCAGCTTTTAGGCCCAGTTTTGGATCTTCTGGCTGCACAGTCACAGGCTCAGCAATCTGAGAGTGGAAGGAAGACAGCGCTGCCTCCTCCAACACGCTCACCTTACCTAAGATAGTCGAAAATGTTAGAAAAGTGATGATGGCAGTTACGATAGCCTGGTTTACTAAGACTAATTGACAAACAGATTTTGGTATAACAGTTCTAACTTACCACTGACTGCAAGGTTGCCGTTCTCAGAAACTTCAAAGCGGTTTGTGGCGGGCATGAGACGCACCTCCAGCTGGACAGTCCCTGTAGTGTAATGTAGGAAAGAAAGTCATTTTTGGGGGGACGGGTTAGGCTGCAAAATGTGGTCAATTATGCATAACATAGTTTAGGTTTTGAAATGTTGATTAAATATTCATAAACACAACTGTGATTCTTGCATAAGCATAATAGTTAAAAATGGACATGCACTGAATATATGCAGACGGAGAGCACTTTATTAGATACATTTATCTGGTATGTACATTCATTTGTTATTTTATTTTCAGCTTTATGGAACTTTGTGGAAATACAATTACTGTTACTCTGTACAATGTGACATCCCTGTATCCATTTATCAATAAAAAACAATAAATATTGTTATCAGCTGTCCACTCCAGTCAATGCCCCCTCCTTTCAACTGCACCCATGTTAGGGGTCACCACAGCAGATCTTTCTGGTCAGCACACCTGAATTGCCACAGTTTTTAATCCCGCTTATTTTTATTCAGGTTTGGGAATGACACTAAGAGCACACTTTCAAGTGCACCTCCCAATGCCTAAGCTATTCGACATAGCCAATCATGTCTGTGTAGATGCCCGACCAGCTGATAGCACTGCTGAGATTCGACTCCAAGGTCTCAGTGGTAGTGGACTAACATTTTACCGCTGCGCCACCTAAGCGCCTTGTCCAATCCATTAAACCAGTTCTAATGATGTAGGTTAGACATACAGTACAATACAACAAATAAGTGATTTGAATGTCTTTAAGTGCAAATAAAACATTACCCACAATTCCTGTAGCTGGTTTGAATTTTTTACACTGTGGCAATAAAACACTCACCAGTTTTGGGCAAAATTGTGGCTCTGTGTATGGTGACATCCTCAAAGGTAACAGGGGTGTGTTCCATAGTAATGCCAAGACTTCTCATTAGTGTCCTCCATGCCAGCACCAAGTAACCCGTAGCTGGGTACAAGACCCTTCCATCAATGCAGTGACCGATCATGTAGTAGTCTGGAGATTCTGGATTTATATCTGTACAGACAAGAGAAAAAAATGATCAGATTTGAAGTCAAGTCAGTTTTTTTCATCTCAGTGGCAGTAATAAAGAATTTTAGGAAAGGAAGCAGGTTCAACAGCAACTACTGACCAATATTGTACACAGTGGCTGAAGTGGATCCTCCAGAGCCTGCTGGGAAATCCTCCACCTTGGGCACATCCCAGCTCTGAGAGTGATCCCACTGAAGAAGAGGGGAGATGAGAGAGGTGCCCACTGGAACAGGGTAGTGCACAGCTGGATATAGCTTGTTACTGTCCACATTCACACTGCAACAAAAACACATGGATAAACAACATAAGTGCAAGATTACAATATGTGGAATCCAATAAGTATGTAAGACATGTGAGCTACTGACCCATTCATATAGATTTTGCCTATGTGAGAAAGGTAAAACTCCAGGTTGTTGGCATGTCCCCTCTTCATCAAAGGCAGGATGGAACAAGTGGGCTTGAGGCTGCGTTTCAGAATTGCCTATAAACAAAATTTGCATATATCTAATGAGTACAGGTTTTTTTTTAAAGCTTTTTGTTGCAGTTGGAAAGTGCTTCATTTTCACTCACCTGCAGTAGAGCATGTGGTGCGATCTCTACCACCACAGCATTGTCAGGAATGAGGTTTAGACCCTCTTGAAAGAGCACAGGGCTCACCAGGTTGTTCACATGGTATTCGGCGGAGGAATAGAGGGCCAGAGAGTTCTCCCAATCTGACTGGGGAATAGACGTACTGATCCAGCGAGCTGTACGAGGACGTGGGCTTTTAATCACCTGAGGACACAGATTTAACATGATCATGGATGGGTTCAGTTCTCTGAACGGGCAGCCAGGGTCCTTTCTGTGTGGAGTTTGCATGTTCTCCTTGTGTCTGGGTGGGTTTTCTACAGGTGCTTTGGTTTTTCTCCCACAAGTCCAAAGACATGCAGTTAGGCCAAATGGAGCTACTAAAATTGCACTAACTGTGAGTGTGTGTGTGTGTGTGTGTGTGTGTGTGTCTGCCCTGTGATAGCCTGGCGACCTGTCCGGGGTGTGTTTTTTTTCTTTTGTCTAATGAATTAGACCCATTGCAACCTTGACCAGAATAAAGTGATGGTGGTAAAAAGACAGTGAATGAATTAAATGAATTTGTCTGTGCCACAATTGCTAACAGGTGTAATAAATCAATTACATAAAGGAAATTATAGGCTTCCAACTTTGCACCAACAGTTTTGGGCAGGCCCTTTCCTGTTCCAGCATGAATGTGTGCTCTATAAAGACATAAAGGAAAACTGGGTTTAAGAGACTCCAGTGGTCTGTACAGAACTCTGACCTCAGCCCCACTGAACAGCTTTGGAATGAACTGGAACATCAATTGAGACCTTTATGAGCAAAAGCAATGGCTAGCCATACACTACTCTTTTGATTGAATGGCACAAATTCCCACAGACATATTTCTGATGTTGTGAGAAGGCTAATCAAAGGAGTGGCTGTTGTTATAGCTAAAAAGATTACAAAGCTGTCACTGTTTTAATTCCACTTGTTTTTGAAATAGGGTGTCCAACAAGCTCATAGTCAAATGTCCAAATACATTTGGCCATGTAATCTGTGTAGGGATACTTTATATATTTTATAATACAAGGAAAAATGGCAAAAATATTGATGGTAAATGCAAATCTAGTGAATTACATCACATTCCCTGCTTACCTTCTTCAGTGCACTCAGCAGAACGGGAGCTATTGAGGCCATGTAGTAGGAATGAAATGCAACCCCGGCACTGCGCACCTCTTTGGCAAACACACCGCTTTCCTTCAGCTCAGCCACAAATTTTCTTACTGCCTCCTAAAACACATAATAAACCATAATAAGCATCTTGCTTATTAACCCTTTATATGTAAATCTGATAATAAATAACAGCAAAATTATGACAGATGTAGTGTACCTGTGGTCCTGAGATAGTGACCGTGTCCTCTGCATTGTGGCAAGCTGGGACCACCCCCTGCGGGCACTGTACCTTACACTCTTCCCAGGTCAGACCTGAGGAGAAAGTTTATGTCAGGACCATGAAACTCAACAGCACAGCAGAATCTAAACCAGCAAACGTCATCTTACCCACTGCAGCCATGCCTCCAGCGGGCAGGTTGGCTTCTTTGATGCACTTTCCTCTCCAGTAAGCTGCCAAAATGGCCTCAGTGTGGCTGAGGGAGCCATCAGCGTAGCCACACGCCAACTCTCCTACAGAATGACCAACGATCCCATCAGGCTCAAGACCCATCTTTCTCAGCAGGTCTATCTGTGCAATCTGAAGAATAATATAAAGAGTAGTACGTATAAATATAAAGAATTATGTAATAAACAGACACAGCAGCATTCAAAAAATCAGATTTCAGTAAAACGTGCATATTGTGACATAGTGTTGCAATGCTGGGGCTGTCTGCCAAAGCTTGGCAGACTGGTCTTAGTTTAGTAATGATAGGAGTACATGATTGGGAAATCCTGACCTGGATGGCTGCAAGGCCAACAAAAGCATGGATTGTGTCCTCAAAGGTGTTCTCATCAGCCGCCATTAGCAGGCGTGACACACACAGCCCTGTTTCTTTCAGAGCAAGGTCCGAACGCTGGATGGACTCTCTGAACTCCTGCAGCTGCATCAGGCTCTGACCCATACCAGCCCACTGTGTGCCCATACCTGGTTAAGCATATACAGACAGTATAGTGGGGAATAAATGTAATCTGATCATGGACAATAAATTCTTCTGACAATTTTATAAAGTTTGATTTACTTTTGTTTGAAAAAAATGACATAGGCATTAATGAATGAGCTTTTTGTTTGTCAATGATTGATTTAGGTGGACTGGAGATTGTGATTGACTCAATTGTGGATGGGGATGGGCATGGGATACTGCATTGTGCCCAGTGATCCTGGGGAACAATGATCAAGAAAAAAGCACTGAAAAAAAATATATATATTGGAAGTTTCATTAAATTAAAAATTTTCTTTCAGATGTGGTCTGGATCTGCTCTCAGGTAGCAAAGTCTGAAAAAAACAAGGGTCTGGGGGTTTGTGTCAGTTATAGTCTGTGCAGTACATATGTGGAGACTTACTTTAGCAAGGGCAGCAATAAATTCCTCTGACAATTTTATAAAGTTTGATTTACTTTTGTTAGAAAAAAGTGACAGGCATTAATGAATGAGCTTTTTGTTTGTTTGTTCGTTTGGGTTTATTGCCATATTAGCAACGTATTGGCTATTTTATGGCAAGGACAGGTATTTGAATTGTAAAATATTACATGTTCATATCATTTGTTTTAAATTAAGACTTCCTAAAAAATTTACAATTTTAACTGGAGGAATCCTCTCAAACAGTACTTTTATATTCTCGACGCTGTAAAAAATGTCTCTGATAGTAGAAACCGTAGTGCATTCTAATAAAATATGTTTAGCTGTTCGGGGGTTGGCACAGAATTGACAAACTGGTGCCTGCTCACCAACCAGGAGGTGTCGGTAGGTGAGGGCAGTATGGCCTATTCGGCAACGGGTTATAATCGTCTAGTCTTGTCTATTTAAAAAGTCTCGATTGTGTGAAATACCGATGTTGGGAGTTATTTCATGTAGTTTATTTTGCAGATTGCTGGACCACTCTTCTTGCCATTACTCTCTGCAGTAAACTTCGATTTGTGGGTAAGCATCAGTTTTGGGAACGTAATTCCAAGCAAAGTCTTGATTTTTTGCTTCCTTTGCCAGGCTGTCTTAATGAATGAAAGTGTATTTGATGAGTTTATTGAATGAGGGAATTTTAATTACATCCATTGCTAACAGGTGTATAAAATTAAAAATATGTAATGAATTATTAGCTCTAAACACTATTGCAAAGGTTTAGGGCAGACCCTTTCCTTCATCCTGCATTGTTTAACAAGGTTGATGTTAAGAAACTCCAGTGACCTGCGCAAAACCCCACTGATCACCTTTAGAATAAACCGTAATGTTAATTGCAAGACAGACCTTTCTCATTCAAGATCAGTGCCTAAGCTCACAAATACAGTTTTAACTGAAATTCCCACATACACACTTGAAAATCGTGTGGAATGACTTTTCCAAAGCTATGAGGTAGGACCAGTTTAATAAGTATGCTTTTAGAAAGTGATTTTCAACAAGCTAATGATCACTGGTTCACATACTTTCAGTCATAACGTAAAACAATATTATTATCCTCAGAAAAAAAGACAAGTACATTTTAAAAAGAACACAATTTTAGGGGTGCCCAAACATTTGCACACTACCGTAGAGGTAACTCAACCATCCCCTTTGTCCCATTGTTTTCACATTAGTACTCACCTGAGCAGATGTACCAGAGGGGCCTGGAGGTAGGTGAGGTCTGCTGCACCTCACTTACTTCCCCTTGGGCTCCCAGCAGGGTGTAACCCCTGAAGGGCATGCCTGAGGTGGGGACAGCAGAGACATCATTGAGCAGGGACAGGAAAGCTGAGTCATCCTTGTGTTCATGAATTTTCTGCAGAAGAGAGTTGGTGGCATCTTCAGTGCGCCCACAGGCCTGTACAAGCCTGGGTACAGATAAGGGTGAGGCGGGAGCAGCTGGTTTGGGGCCAGGGGGACGCAGGATCACGTGGACGTTTGAGCCTCCAAAACCGAATGAGTTGATGCCCACAATGCCACCGCGCACAGGAATGGGCTCGGCAACCACTCGAACACGTCCGTCCGACAGTGCTGGGATGTCTGGGTTGGGGTTTTGAAAGTGGATGTTGGGGGCCCAAACCCCATGTTCCAAGGACAAGATGACCTGGGTATAAAGAAGAGAACATTAGTAATGCATGCGCCATAACGTTCCACCTGTGGATGTTTAAAGTGTTTGCAATGGCTTTGTAGCTTTTTTTATGTTAATGTTCAATAATTTTGTTCCTGAGAACATCAAGGTGCTCGTTGAGCATTAACATTTAATGGACTAATGGACTAGTAATCAGACTGTTGCTATTGTTCAAGCCCTATCACCACCAAGTTGCCACAATTGGGTACCTGGGCAAGGCCTTTAACCCTCAGTTAACACAGTTGTGGACATGTTTGGTTAAAATATGTTACAGTCCAGAGGAAAGAGGCAAATATAACTGGGAAGTTGGGTGTGATAAATCATTGGCTGTTTTTGAAGTGGCGTTCTTAATAAATTGAACATTACATTACTGAAGGTGGACGACATTAGGTGAACAAGTTTCTCTTTTTTATTTGTATTTATATACCTTACAGTTATGGTTCTTTACATAATGTTAATGTAGACCTGTACCAGCATCATCATTACAAAGAAGGCACAACAGTATACCCATTTAAGTGAGCTGCTAGTATGTGTTTTAAGGAACTAAACCAATGAGTCAATGATTGATTTAGGTGGACTGGAGATTGTGATTGACTCAATTGGGGATGGGGATGGGCACGGGATACTGCATTGTGCCCAGTGATCCTGGGGAACCATGATCAAGAAAAAAGCATTGAAAAAAAAATATATATATTGGAAGTTTCATTAAATTTAAAATTTTCTTTCAGATGTGGTCTGGATCTGCTCTCAGGTAGCAAAGTCTGAAAAAAACAAGGGTCTGGGGGTTTGTGTCAGTTATAGTCTGTGCAGTACATATGTGGAGACTTACTTTAGCAAGGGCAGCCAGGCCAGAGGCAGGTTCAGGATGGCCCATGTTGGATTTGGTGGACCCTATTAACAAAGGCTCACGTTTTGATTGGCAGAACACACTGACAATGCCGTTTACTTCCTGTGGATCTCCAACCTAAAAGAGCAAAACAATCGATTTTAAAGCCAACCTTAATGTAAACATGTTTGTATTTGTAAATATACAGTAATGGTACATGATGACTCACCTTGGTGCCAGTGCCGTGGGCTTCAATGTACTCAACCTGCTCAGGGGAAATGCTAACTTCTTGGTAGAGGGAGCGGACCAGGCGTTGTTGCATTTCCCCGGATGGAAACGTAACACCTGGAGAGAAACAGAACACCCCACACCATCAAACAGCTGTTTGTTTTTTCCACATTTTTGTAATTCATACAGCTATGAAATACATCCACATCAGTATCAGCATTTTGACAAAACCAATACAACTGTAATTGTTTTACTTTATAATTATAATGATGGGGATTATTATAATTATGTATTACTTCATTTTCATCCTACTGATGACATGTTAGTTTAGTTTTCTTTCCCATTATTTAGGTTTTCTCAAATCACAATAAATGAAAAGCTGACGTCTAACACACCCTTTGTATCCATTTAAACACTTCTACGTCATTTCACCCATATTTCAATCTTCTGTTTAGAAATGCTACTGAAGTGTCAGCAGGCACTGGGGAAAAGGGGAAGTCTGAAGAACCCTGAGAAGCCTGGTCACCGTTATACATCAGCAATTTGGCAGATACATGTTGGATGTAAAATTAACAAAACAAATGTAATCATGATTGATTGTTAGGAATGTATGCAATACCTTGCTCTTTGTAGCCATCTGTATTGTTGCCAGCATTAAGAATGGTAGCATAGACTCTTTTGGCCATGGATTTCCTAGTAAGGAGCACCACAACTGCAGCTTCTGAACGACAGTAACCATTTCCTATTCGAGAAATGAAACAGTAAAGTTTAAAACTTGACACCTGGTGTGAAAGCTGCAGTTGTCATAGCGCAGCTATTTTATAGACAATAATTGAATTACAGACATAATGACTGATAAAATTACTTACAAGAAATAAAAATGAATTTTCTAGATGGGAACTACAAAAACTACAACCTTAATAATGATGACATTACCTGATACATCAAAAGACTTGCAGGCCCCATCTGGACTGAGCATGCCCAGTTTCATGAACTGGACTGAGGTGTTGGGTTTGAGTAGCAGGTTGACTCCACCCACAAGAGCTGCATCGCACTGGCCATGCCAAATAGCACTAAAGGCATTCTCCAGAGCCAGGAGACTGGAAGAGCATGCTGTATCAATGGCTGTGCTGGGCCCTTTAAAAAGAGGGAAAAAATAAAAACGCTACAGCTCTAAGTCATTTAAACGTGCTTATGAAATATAATACTACGCAATAAATGACTTATGACACAGTTAAATAATAGTGACCAAGGGTGAGACTTTAGGAGTGAGACGTTTCTGATCATTTTAAAAAAACACTAGACTTTATTTATTTTCATTATTACACAATAGTAACAAATGGAAGTGCTATTCCAACAGGTTATAGCATTATTATGGGTTTTAACATTAAGAGTTAGTTTTTATTATTTTGTTCTTATTAATTTAAGGTATATTTATTTCATAATGCAAAATTGTTCAAGGATCACTACTTATCCTTACTAAAATCTTAGTTTATCTATATAGTTTTACAAGCTTCCGGCTTCACAATAATTTAAAAAGCATCTTCTGTATATTATAATAAATATGTTCTACAATAAATGATACTAACTTTTCAAAAAAAAAAAATCAACACTAGTTATTAACAGCAAAGGATCCAGTGGTTGGCAGAACAGACTGGCACTTGGCAGAACAAGTATGAAGGAACTGGAAAAGGTCTTCAGATGTAAAGATTTGTCTCTCTAAAGATCAGAATTATCTAGACTAGGGTCTTCTTTATGGTTCTTTATACCATAAAAAGGTTCTTTATACCATAAAAAGCTGTACCATGGAAGAAAATGGTTTCCATTGTTGGTTGTTTGATTTTTAACGCCATGTCAGCTGCTATGGCTATTATCATGGCTAAATAAAAGGTTCCATTTTAAAAAAAGTCAAAGTAGGAGTCGATATGTTTCTTTATAGGAATTCATGAAAAGACTTTACATGGATTAATTGATTTGGTGAAGAAGATTTCTTTGTAGTTCTTTGAATAGTAAAATTTTGTTATTCATCTTTTGCCATGAGTAGAGAACAGATGTTTAACAGAGGGGGCAAGTGGGGGCCTGGTCTCCCTTTAGCAGGTAGTTATGAGTGAGCTTGGTGTGTCCAATTTGGCATCTTGTGTAAATGATTTGTTCCCATTGCTTTGGGGGTTTCCAATTCTGTCTGTTTTTATAGTAGGATGGATCTCATAGAGTTTACTGGTGTTAAACGTTTACCATACTTTTTGCCTAGTTTCTGCGGTTTATACTTTTATGGGTAAGTACATTGTTGAAGCATTTGGTTGATGAGCGAACACTGAATGGCAAAGAGGACAAACAAATGGATCATTTACCAAATCCAACCTATCACTCAAAGCCAGGTAAATAAAATGAAGCTTATTTAGGTCACATTATGTGAAGAACCAATTCATTGGGAAATAAATCTAAGGTAAAAAAGAAAGAGGACAGCCAGCAACAAGCTGGATGGATACAACTAGAGGAACAATAAAGAACCATTAAGAAGCTTGAAGACCCATCAGAAAACAGGACAATCAGGAAAATCACTGTCAATATGGTCACAAAGAGTCAAAATCAATAACACGCACCCACCCACCCAAAACAGCTCTTTTCATTTGTTATATTTACATTTTAGGGATTTAGCAGATGCTTTTATCCCAAGAGACTTATAACTGTAAAGAATACAATGCAAACAATTGCTGGTTCAACCTCCTGCCTTCTGATCAATAGTCAAGTCAAGTCAACTTTATTTATATAGCGCTTTTTACAATAGACATTGTCTCAAAGCAACTTTACAAAAAAATTGTCCTAATCAATAGCTAAATCACAGCCCTAATTTCCTATAGTGCTCCTGTCAGTGGCTTGCAAATTTTTTTTACATTCTGTATTTATAAAAATAAAGACCTATATGGGACCCTAGTAAATAAAATATGCAGGATAAATGTGTGATGTAATAAAGGCTGGTCATTTGGCTGGCTGTCATTTAGCAATTTTTTGGTGCAGGCTATTTAAAGCTTAACACGCATGTATATTTACACTTAGAATATGCAACCAAAAATGATCCTTCAGTGTGTTTGAAGAAAAGGCTCAGGATATTCTGATTCATTACAGAAACGTGTGCATACCATTGAAGTCAAAGAAGTACGAGAGGCGATTAGCAAACATTGCACGCTGGCAGCCAGTCATGCTGTACCCCAGCAGTTCCTCTGGATCTTTACTGAAGGCTTCTCCTGCCTCAGAGCCGCTCACACCAATGTACACACCAGTCTTAGAGCCACGCATCGAGACTGGGTTTATGCCTGCCAGGGTAAAGCATACTGTTAATTAACAAAACACCAAACAACAGAGGGAAATTAAGTGGTATTTATCTACAGTATACTGGGCAACTGACCTCCATCAACGATTGCTTCGTATGACACCTCCATCATCAGCCTCAGTTGTGGGTCCATGGTGTGGGCCTGCTTGGGATGGACACCGAAGAAGGATGCATCAAATTTGTCTATGGATTTTAGTTTTCCATTTCTGTGAGGGAGACCGTAGAGACCTGACAAAGAAAAAAATATAAAGGAAGGTTGGTTATGAAACACCAGACTGATTCTGTCTCAGTCCTCAGCACTCTCAGCCTTGAACTTTACCACATAAATGTGAATATTTGCACATTGCCAAGGAGAGAAAAAGAGACAAGAGGAGAAATTGTGCTATTCAGAAAGAAAAAATGTCCATCAAGGCCATCACAGGACAAACAGCAAAGTAGACAGGAGACCAAATAAGAGAGGAAATAAGAAACCAGCATGAGCACCACTGAATTTTTAATGTGGCATCACAGTGCCATAAAAAAGTAATTGCCCCCTGCATGTCATACCTATTTATTTAAAATCTTTAAAATAATTTGATGTAAGACCAAAGCAGAGTGAGTAAACATAACATTCAATAACATTTAATAATAATTCTTTCCTTTTTTTTTTAAACTGGTTGTAACAGCTTTAACAGCAGGAACAGCAACTAAATGCTTTTGATAACTGGAGATCAATCTTTTATACTTTGCAAATTTGTTTTAACCAAACCACATTCTCTTTTATGACATTCAGAGGAGGATTTTCTCTAATCATTGTTTTGTGGCATAACCCACTTGTACTTAAGCTTCATACTGTGGATTGATGTTAGGATTTTTTGGTACAGAGTAGAATTAATGGTTCATTCATTTATACCAAGTCACCCATAAATGCTGAGGCCTTCAGTTCTTTAGTTGTTCCTTTATACACAGGTCCAGTTGGTGTTAAGGTCAGTTGCTTTATTAGTTTATCTTCAGTAACCACTTAATCTTCATCAGGATTGCGATTCAGGATCCAGAGCCACCCAGAAAACACCAAAGCAGGGTAGGGCACGGTAAGGCAGGAATATACCCTATACAGGGTGCCAATGCATTACATTATCACATACTCATGCATTTACCAACTCAATGCTAGATTGACAAGCCAATCTACCTTTGGCTTGTTTTGGTATGTGGTAGGAACAGTCATGTTACAAATAAATTGCACAAAATGTAATTTCTCTTTTTTTGTAGTAGTGCAGCACAAACATACCTGCTTTACCACTGTGTTGATTACTGCATTTTATATATATATATATATATATATATATATATATATATATATATATATATACATATATATATATATATATATATATATATATATATACAGTGTATCACAAAAGTGAGTACACCCCTCACATTTCTGCAGATATTTAAGTATATCTTTTCATGGGACAACACTGACAAAATGACACTTTGACACAATGAAAAGTAGTCTGTGTGCAGCTTATATAACAGTGTAAATTTATTCTTCCCTCAAAATAACTCAATATAAAGCCATTAATGTCTAAACCACCGGCAACAAAAGTGAGTACACCCCTTAGTGAAAGTTCCTGAAGTGTCAATATTTTGTGTGGCCACTATTATTTCCCAGAACTGCCTTAACTCTCCTGGGCATGGAGTTTACCAGAGCTTCACAGGTTGCCACTGGAATGCTTTTCCACTCCTCCATGACGACATCACGGAGCTGGCGGATATTCGAGACTTTGCGCTCCTCTACCTTCCGCTTGAGGATGCCCCAAAGATGTTCTATTGGGTTTAGGTCTGGAAACATGCTTGGCCAGTCCATCACCTTTACCCTCAGCCTCTTCAATAAAGCAGTGGTCGTCTTAGAGGTGTGTTTGGGGTCATTATCATGCTGGAACACTGCCCTGCGAACCAGTTTCCGGAGGGAGGGGATCATGCTCTGCTTCAGTATTTCACAGTACATATTGGAGTTCATGTGTCCCTCAATGAAATGTAACTCCCCAACACCTGCTGCACTCATGCAGCCCCAGACCATGGCATTCCCACCACCATGCTTGACTGTAGGCATGACACACTTATCTTTGTACTCCTCTCCTGATTGCCTCCACACATGCTTGAGACCATCTGAACCAAACAAATTAATCTTGGTCTCATCAGACCATAGGACATGGTTCCAGTAATCCATGTCCTTTGTTGACATGTCTTCAGCAAACTGTTTGCGGGCTTTCTTGTGTAGAGACTTCAGAAGAGGCTTCCTTCTGGGGTGACAGCCATGCAGACCAATTTGATGTAGTGTGCGGCGTATGGTCTGAGCACTGACAGGCTGACCCCCCACCTTTTCAATCTCTGCAGCAATGCTGACAGCACTCCTGCGCCTATCTTTCAAAGACAGCAGCTGGATGTGACGCTGAGCACGTGCACTCAGCTTCTTTGGACGACCAACACGAGGTCTGTTCTGAGTGGACCCTGCTCTTTTAAAACGCTGGATGATCTTGGCCACTGTGCTGCAGCTCAGTTTCAGGGTGTTGGCAATCTTCTTGTAGCCTTGGCCATCTTCATGTAGCGCAACAATTCGTCTTTTAAGATCCTCAGAGAGTTCTTTGCCATGAGGTGCCATGTTGGAACTTTCAGTGACCAGTATCAGAGAGTGTGAGAGCTGTACTACTAAATTGAACACACCTGCTCCCTATGCACACCTGAGACCTAGTAACACTAACAAATCACATGACATTTTGGAGGGAAAATGACAAGCAGTGCTCAATTTGGACATTTAGGGGTGTAGTCTCTTAGGGGTGTACTCACTTTTGTTGCCGATGGTTTAGACATTAATGGCTGTATTTTGAGTTATTTTGAGGGAAGAATAAATTTACACTGTTATATAAGCTGCACACAGACTACTTTTCATTGTGTCAAAGTGTCATTTTGTCAGTGTTGTCCCATGAAAAGATATACTTAAATATCTGCAGAAATGTGAGGGGTGTACTCACTTTTGTGATACACTGTATATATATATATTCAGGGGTTGGACAATGAAACTGAAACACCTGTCATTTTAGTGTGGGAGGTTTCATGGCTAAATTGGACCAGTCTGGTGGCCAATCTTCATTAATTGCACATTGCACCAGTAAGAGCAGAGTGTGAAGGTTCAATTAGCAGGGTAAGAGCACAGTTTTGCTCAAAATATTGCAATGCACACAACATTATGGGTGACATACCAGAGTTCAAAAGAGGACAAATTGTTGGTGCACGTCTTGCTGGCGCATCTGTGACCAAGACAGCAAGTCTTTGTGATGTATCAAGAGCCACGGTATCCAGGGTAATGTCAGCATACCACCAAGAAGGACAAACCACATCCAACAGGATTAACTGTGGACGCAAGAGGAAGCTGTCTGAAAGGGATGTTCGGGTGCTAACCCGGATTGTATCCAAAAAACATAAAACCACGGCTGCCCAAATCACGGCAGAATTAAATGTGCACCTCAACTCTCCTGTTTCCACCAGAACTGTCCGTCGGGAGCTCCACAGGGTCAATATACACGGCCGGGCTGCTATAGCCAAACCTTTGGTCACTCGTGCCAATGCCAAACGTCGGTTTCAATGGTGCAAGGAGCGCAAATCTTGGGCTGTGGACAATGTGAAACATGTATTGTTCTCTGATGAGTCCACCTTTACTGTTTTCCCCACATCCGGGAGAGTTACGGTGTGGAGAAGCCCCAAAGAAGCATACCACCCAGACTGTTGCATGCCCAGAGTGAAGCATGGGGGTGGATCAGTGATGGTTTGGGCTGCCATATCATGGCATTCCCTTGGCCCAATACTTGTGCTAGATGGGCGCGTCACTGCCAAGGACTACCAAACCATTCTGGAGGACCATGTGCATCCAATGGCGGTGCCGTGTATCAGGATGACAATGCACCAATACACACAGCAAGACTGGTGAAAGATTGGTTTGATGAACATGAAAGTGAAGTTGAACATCTCCCATGGCCTGCACAGTCACCAGATCTAAATATTATTGAGCCACTTTGGGGTGTTTTGGAGAAGCGAGTCAGGAAACGGTTTCCTCCACCAGCATCACGTAGTGACCTGGCCACTATCCTGCAAGAAGAATGGCTTAAAATCCCTCTGACCACTGTGCAGGACTTGTATATGTCATTTCCAAGACGAATTGATGCTGTATTGGCCGCAAAAGGAGGCCCTACACAATACTAATAAATTATTGTGGTCTAAAACCAGGTGTTTCAGTTTCATTGTCCAACCCCTGTAAATATATATATATATATATATATACATATACAGTGTATCACAAAAGTGAGTACACCCCTCACATTTCTGCAAATATTTCATTATATCTTTTCATGGGACAACACTATAGAAATAAAACTTGGATATAACTTAGAGTAGTCAGTGTACAACTTGTATAGCAGTGTAGATTTACTGTCTTCTGAAAATAACTCAACACACAGCCATTAATGTCTAAATGGCTGGCAACATAAGTGAGTACACCCCACAGTGAACATGTCCAAATTGTGCCCAAAGTGTCAATATTTTGTGTGACCACCATTATTATCCAGCACTGCCTTAACCCTCCTGGGCATGGAATTCACCAGAGCTGCACAGGTTGCTACTGGAATCCTCTTCCACTCCTCCATGATGACATCACGGAGCTGGTGGATGTTAGACACCTTGAACTCCTCCACCTTCCACTTGAGGATGCGCCACAGGTGCTCAATTGGGTTTAGTCCATCACCTTTACCTTCAGCTTCCTCAGCAAGGCAGTTGTCATCTTGGAGGTTGTGTTTGGGGTCGTTAAGTTTTCGAAGAGAGGGGATCATGCTCTGTTTCAGAATGTCACAGTACATGTTGGAATTCATGTTTCCCTCAATGAACTGCAGCTCCCCAGTGCCAGCAACACTCATGCAGCCCAAGACCATGATGCTACCACCACCATGCTTGACTGTAGGCAAGATACAGTTGTCTTGGTACTTCTCACCAGGGCGCCGCCACACATGCTGGACACCATCTGAGCCAAACAAGTTTATCTTGGTCTCGTCAGACCACAGGGCATTCCAGTAATCCATGTTCTTGGACTGCTTGTCTTCAGCAAACTGTTTGCGGGCTTTCTTGTGCGTCAGCTTCCTTCTGGGATGACGACCATGCAGACCGAGTTGATGCAGTGTGCGGCGTATGGTCTGAGCACTGACAGGCTGACCTCCCACGTCTTCAACCTCTGCAGCAATGCTGGCAGCACTCATGTGTCTATTTTTTAAAGCCAACCTCTGGATTTGACGCCGAACACGTGGACTCAACTTCTTTGGTCGACCCTGGCGAAGCCTGTTCCGAGTGGAACCTGTCCTGGAAAACCGCTGTATGACCTTAGCCACCATGCTGTAGCTCAGTTTCAGGGTGTTAGCAATCTTCTTATAGCCCAGGCCATCTTTGTGGAGAGCAACAATTCTATTTCTCACATCCTCAGAGAGTTCTTTGCCATGAGGTGCCATGTTGAATATCCAGTGGCCAGTATGAGAGAATTGTACCCAAAACACCAAATTTAACAGCCCTGCTCCCCATTTACACCTGGGACCTTGACACATGACACCAGGGAGGGACAACGACACATTTGGGTACAATTTGGACATGTTCACTGTGGGGTGTACTCACTTATGTTGCCAGCTATTTAGACATTAATGGCTGTGTGTTGAGTTATTTTCAGAAGACAGTAAATCTACACTGCTATACAAGCTGTACACTGACTACTCTAAGTTATATCCAAGTTTTATTTCTATAGTGTTGTCCCATGAAAAGATATAATAAAATATTTGCAGAAATGTGAGGGGTGTACTCACTTTTGTGATACACTGTATATATATATATATATATATATATACAGTGTATCACAAAAGTGAGTACACCCCTTACATTTCTGCAAATATTTCATTATATCTTTTCATGGGACAACACTATAGACATGAAACTTGGATATAACTTAGAGTAGTCAGTGTACAACTTGTATAGCAGTGTAGATTTACTGTCTTCTGAAAATAACTCAACACACAGCCATTAATGTCTAAATAGCTGGCAACATAAGTGAGTACACCCCACAGTGAACATGTCCAAATTGTGCCCAAATGTGTCGTTGTCCCTCCCTGGTGTCATGTGTCAAGGTCCCAGGTGTAAATGGGGAGCAGGGCTGTTAAATTTGGTGTTTTGGGTACAATTCTCTCATACTGGCCACTGGATATTCAACATGGCACCTCATGGCAAAGAACTCTCTGAGGATGTGAGAAATAGAATTGTTGCTCTCCACAAAGATGGCCTGGGCTATAAGAAGATTGCTAACACCCTGAAACTGAGCTACAGCATGGTGGCCAAGGTCATACAGCGGTTTTCCAGGACAGGTTCCACTCGGAACAGGCTTCGCCAGGGTCGACCAAAGAAGTTGAGTCCACGTGTTCGGCGTCATATCCAGAGGTTGGCTTTAAAAAATAGACACATGAGTGCTGCCAGCATTGCTGCAGAGGTTGAAGACGTGGGAGGTCAGCCTGTCAGTGCTCAGACCATACGCCGCACACTGCATCAACTCGATCTGCATGGTCGTCATCCCAGAAGGAAGCTGACGCACAAGAAAGCCCGCAAACAGTTTGCTGAAGACAAGCAGTCCAAGAACATGGATTACTGGAATGCCCTGTGGTCTGACGAGACCAAGATAAACTTGTTTGGCTCAGATGGTGTCCAGCATGTGTGGCGGCACCCTGGTGAGAAGTACCAAGACAACTGTATCTTGCCTACAGTCAAGCATGGTGGTGGTAGCATCATGGTCTTGGGCTGCATGAGTGTTGCTGGCACTGGGGAGCTGCAGTTCATTGAGGGAAACATGAATTCCAACATGTACTGTGACATTCTGAAACAGAGCATGATCCCCTCCCTTCGAAAACTGGGCCTCATGGCAGTTTTCCAACAGGATAACGACCCCAAACACAACCTCCAAGATGACAACTGCCTTGCTGAGGAAGCTGAAGGTAAAGGTGATGGACTAAACCCAATTGAGCACCTGTGGCGCATCCTCAAGTGGAAGGTGGAGGAGTTCAAGGTGTCTAACATCCACCAGCTCCGTGATGTCATCATGGAGGAGTGGAAGAGGATTCCAGTAGCAACCTGTGCAGCTCTGGTGAATTCCATGCCCAGGAGGGTTAAGGCAGTGCTGGATAATAATGGTGGTCACACAAAATATTGACACTTTGGGCACAATTTGGACATGTTGACTGTGGGGTGTACTCACTTATGTTGCCAGCTATTTAGACATTAATGGCTGTGTGTTGAGTTATTTTCAGAAGACAGTAAATCTACACTGCTATACAAGCTGTACACTGACTACTCTAAGTTATATCCAAGTTTTATTTCTATAGTGTTGTCCCATGAAAAGATATAATGAAATATTTGCAGAAATGTGAGGGGTGTACTCACTTTTGTGATACACTGTATATATATATATATATATATATATATATATATATATATATATATATATACAGTATATTAGTTATGATTGACTTGTTGCAATATGCATGCAATAAAGGTGTTTTCAAATATCTAGTATATAGTTGTAGATATATTGGATACTGTTAATGATTACATTACTGTAAATTAAAAGTACAATAACAGCTATTTAAAATGAGTATTGTTAGTAATGTAGTGTAGAATCTTGATTAATACTTGTAAACTGGACATAATACACATTTATTAAAATTTACTAGTAAATATGTAATATTATACAGTATAAGCAAAATAACATTGGGTGCAGATGCATGGTCATATATAACTAGTCAAATTTGCTTCATAGATATAATTTATTGATTTCATTTATTTGGATTTTAATGCATATGTGTAATTCTATGGCAAGATAGTTATTATGTTTCTGTGTATATTTTATCTTGTCTTTATAACTTGGGCTATTTTATGTTTTTATTTTTGTGGCTGCAAGGTAGGTTAAGACTGTTCTTGTGTTCTTTATAGATATAAAGTCTAAATGTTATAAACTAAGAATTTCTAACAATAGCTGCTGACGATTTAACTAGTACAAAATGTTATAACTTGCATATCTGAGATTATTATAAATCCTACAAGCATACAGATGTCATTTTGCAGAATACCTGGCTTCCACCGCCTGTCGTCCTCTGTGACCATGTCGACTCCATTGAAAAGGTTCTGCCAAAATTCTTCCAAATTTTCAGACTCTGGAAGACGACCTGAAATTCCTGCTATTACAATGTCCTCCATGGTGATGTTAGAGTTTCTGTGGTTTCTGCCAAAAGGTGACAAGAGAGAAATCCCATTAGAAAACTAATGTTGCAATTATAATAAATAACCGTATGTCAGGTGGCAATTCAGCAACACATCTGAGACACAATTCATCTAGACTAAGACAGGGCTTGAGCAGAAAGTTCAGTGCTTTGAGAGAAAGGGGGTAGCATACCGAACTGTAGGGTTTGTGTCCTGCTTTAGGGACACCACATTCATTTTGTGCATACAAGAGCCATCCACAAAGCAAAGCCAGGAATGGGATTGCTGTTTAATGAAGCAACAAATCAAGCTGTGTGTTGAGCACAAAGTGTCACTCTGTTGTGCTTCGCTCAAACAAGTGCCAGTGCTCACAAGAGGGCAACCTGAATCGAAGTCTACAATAAGTTTATACCATGTAACTATATTTCTAAATTGTATATAACAGTTTTTCAAGTCCCTTACACACTTAAATTGAGCATTAAGACATTTCCCTTATACTGTAACTGCAGTGCAAGGGAAATCCATGGGAAACTGTCCCTAAAGCAGAATGCCGACAATGCTACATTGTTTACAACATTGGCCCCTTTTGGCAAGAACTGGCACCTAAGAGAACTTCAGCAAAGCCAAATTACCTCGAGGCATGTTTCTGAAACTGGAGAACCCATATAAGGACACAAAACCAAAAAATACACTTTACATAAATATATTTCTACTTTTATAATACAACCCCTGGCAAAAATTATGGAATCACCACTCTTGGAAGACGTTCTTTCAATTGTTTAATTTTGTAGAAAAAAAATAAATCACAGACATGCCACAAAACTATCATTTCTCAAACTGTCAACCCTCTGGCATTAAGAAACAATAAAAAAAGAAACAAATATAATAGTTGTGGTCAGTCACAATTGCTTTTTTTTTAGATCAAGTAGAGGAAAAAAATATGGAATCACTCAAATCTGAGGAAAAAATTATGGAATCATTAGAAAACACTGCACCATTATTACTTTGTTGCACCACCTCTGGCTTTTATAATGGTTTAAACTCTATGAGGCATGGAGTTAACTAATGACAAACAGTATTCTTCATCAATCTGCCTTCAACTGTCTCTTGCTGTTGCCAGATCAGCTTTGCAGGTTGGAACCTTGTCATTGACCATTTTCTTCAATTTCCACCAGAGATTTTCAAATGGATTGAGATCCGGACTATTTGCAGGCCATGCCATTGACATTATATGTTTTCTTGAAGGAAAGTTTTCACGTCCTTTGCCCTATGGCAAGATGCATTATCATCTTGAAAAATGAAGTCATCATCACCAAAACATCCTTTCAACTGATGGAATAAGAAAAGCGTCCAAAATTTCAATGTGGACTTTGGCATTTATTGAAGACCATCTCCCCTGTGCCTTTACCCGACATGCAGGCCCATATCATCAACAACTGTGGAAATTAACATGTTTTCTTTAGGTAGTTATCTTCATAAATTTCATTGGACAGACACCAAACAAAAGTTCCAGCATCATCACCTTGCCCAATGCAGATTCGCGATTCATCACTGAAGATCACTTTTATCCAGTTACCCACAGTCCATGATTGCTTTTCTTTAGCCTACTTTAACCTTGTTCTTTTCTTTGTAGGTGTTAATGGTGGCTTTTGTTTGGCTTTTCTGTATGTAAATCCCATTTCTTTTAGGTGATTTCTTACAGTTCAGTCACAGACATTGACTCCACTTTCCGGCCACTTGTTTCTCATTTGTTTTGTTGTGCATTTTCTGTTTTCAAGACATATTGCTTTGTTTTCTATCTTGATGCTTTGATGTCTTACTTGGTCTACCAGTATGCTTCCCTTTTACAACCTTCCCATTTTGTTTGTACTTGGTCCAGATTTTAAACACAGCTTACTGGGAACAACCAACATCTTTTTGCGACATTCCACAATGATTTATCTTCTTGAAGGAGTTTTATAATCCTCTCATTTGTTTCAACTGACATATCTTGTGTCGGAACCATGATTCATGACAATCTGCTTTGTGCAACAGCTCTCCGAGGTGTAAGCACTCTTTTTAAACTGAAGAATAATTAGCAAATCTAATCTGCTGCAGATGTTTTGTTTTTAAACTGCAAATTACAGAGTGATTCCATAATTTTTTCCTCAGATTTGAGTGATTTTTTTCCTCTACTTGATCTAAAAAAAGCAATTGTGACTGACCACAACTATTATATTTGTTTCTTTTTTTTATTGTTTCTTAATGCCAGAAGGTTGACATTTTGAAAAATGATAGTTTTGTGGCATGTCTGTGATTTATTTTTTTTCTACAAAATTAAACAATTGACAGAACATCTTTCAAGAGTGGTGATTCCATAATTTTTGCCAGGGGTTGTAATCCACAGTTGTTACACTAGATACTGTATGTTGGTTCAGAACTGGACGCAGAGGCTTATATGACAAAATAAGATACACCAACCAGGACATTATGGCCACTGACATGTGAAGTGAATAACACTGATTATCTCTTCATCACGGCACCTGTTAGTGGGTGGGATATATTAGACAGCAAGTGAACATTTTAACCTCAAAGTGTTAGAAGCAGGAAAAATGGGCAAGCGTAAGGATTTGAGCGACTCTGACAAGGACCAAATTGTGATGGCTAGACGACTGGGTCAGAGCATCTCCAAACCTGCAGCTCTTGTGGGGTGTTCCCGGTCTGCAGTGGTCAGTATCTATCAAAAGTGGTCCAAGGAAGGAACAGTGGTAAACCGGCGAAAGGGTCATGGGCAGCCAAGGCTCAGTGATGCACTTGGGAAGCGAAGGCTGGTCCGTGTGGTCCGATCCAACAGATGAGCTACTGTAGCTCAAATTGCTGAAGAAGTTAATGCTGGTTCTGATAGAAAGGTGTCAGAATGCACAGTGCATCGCAGTTTGTTAGGTATGGGGCTGCCCATGCTGACCCCTGTCCACCCCCGAAAGCGCCAACAGTGGACACGAGAGCATCGGAACTGGACCACAGAACAATGGAAGAAGCTGGCCTGGTCTGATGAATCACGTTTTCTTTTGCATCACGTGGATGGCCGGGTGTGTGTGCGTCGCTTACCTGGGGAACACATGGCACCAGGGTGCACTATGGGAAGACGTCTTCTCAGACATGTGAATGCTGTTTTAGCTACAAATGTAAGGGCCATAATAATGGCTATGATAATGACCAATAAGGTCAGGTGTTCACATACTTTAGGCTACAAAGTGTATATTCAAGAGAATTTGTTTTTAAGATCCAGACCATCACATGTTTATAGGAAGAGGCATTTAAGTTTCATTGTTAAATTATCACTGTATTTTACCTTCCTGTTCATGTAAGAATGGTGCGTGCTAAGAGCTCATATTACTGATTGTTGGCATGGACACAGCTAAGTGCTGATTTCACCAGGCAGGTGCTGACATGCAAACATGTACCAGGCTGAAAAACGTCAAGCTTTTGATAGATTTGTATTGAATGACCCTTTCAGAAATAAGTTAATTAAAGTATCTCTTTACTTGATCATCCGCACTGAGGTCGAAGCACATTTAGAGGAAGGAAGTGAATGGATTTCCAGTACGAGTGTGGAATCTACCTGACCCAGATTTACATAAGCTCTATACATGCATGACAGACACCTATTGACACACGATTTGACATCATGCCCCAATCTTAAGCCCAGCATACAAGTCACAGTATTGTCTTCGTTTATGGAATGTCATACTAATCAACAGAATCTCTAATTCAGAGCCAGAGTTTCATCTTGAATGAGAAAGAGAAATGTAACGTAGTGTAAATGGAACGTCTGGAAGCTCTGCTATAGATACGAAACAGTGACTACAGCGATATGGTGGATGGCACTGGATGCTGACCAAAAAGAAAGATCTCTGGCTGCAGATGGCCGGTCTTATCCGCAGAGAACTCTGGGAACTGTCAAACTCGATTAAATTCAGGCCCGCTGTGTGACACAGTGGCAAATTCCACACTTAAACTACATGCCAACCCATTAATACCACCTTACTGTACATCTCTGCACACTGGTCAACATGGCTAGACTAGATACTAATTTATAGCACTTGAATTAATGAATATTGTTTAAAAAGGGACGTTTTTTGTTTTTGACTAACCAAACAATTAGGATCAACACCTAATTACATACTGCAGATTTTCCACAGTAACGTTGAGTACATGTGCTACAATTGTTCTCAAGCAATGAACTGTAACAATGCAATAGGTTTCAGATTATCCTGAATAGGGTTGTAGGGAGGAAAGAGAGTTATATATAACAAAAATACAAACTCGCTCACACCTAGAGACAATTTAGTGTTAGAGGTTTAGTGATATTTATCTAACTTTCCAACTAGTATCTTTTAATAAAGCCAATATTCAATCTAACAACATAATGTGAACAGCAGCTGAACAGCCAGTCATCTGAATTAGCAATTTGCTTCTTCTGTAAAACACTATGGTTGTGTCCCAAAAAGCTTAGTCTTACTTATTCTAGTGTTCTACACAAGTTATAAAGTAACGGTTTTTGCTGCCTAGGTAGTGCACTATATCTATAAAAGAAAGGAATTTGGGATACAAACCAAAGGGAGGCCGACAGATGCGGATTGAAGTTGTAAAGACATCCTATGAAAATAGCTAAACACCAGTTTATATAGCAGCCTAACGTCTACTCTATTTAACAAAATGGAATTAAACTGCAAAGTTTTAAAGACATGTTGTCACCTAATGAAATTCAAAGTCTTAAAATAAGCAACAAATGTTCAAATTATCCACAGCTACGCATGTACTATTTACATATAAATGGCAAATACCAATTGTATCGTGTTCCATCTTTTGTATGCTGAAAAATTGCTAGTCTTAAAAATAGCTTTTGTTTAGCACCACTAAATTTAGTTTTTCTATTTAATACTGAAACATAATCAAGACTCGTTAAAACGATAAAGTGCGATTAATTCCACATATTTAATGTTTTACGTTACTTGCTACTTCTGTTTAGCCACCATATCATGGCTGTGTTCTAAACGGATTCGTTCTTCCGCAGCATGCAAAAGCAAGCAATTTTAAATTCATCCACAGGCAGAAGAGGATGTTGCACTTTACAAAGGCTTAAACACTACCTAACATACATTATTAGATCACATATTTAATCTCAGGAATGTAAAACATTGTAATGTGTTTAAAGACGCAATGCCATATTATTGACCAAATTATCTAGGTTGTAAATGTAGCATATTAACATTTATATGCAAATTTAGAAAAAATATCTCTTAAAAAATATTCACTGTTGAATGAATGCACAGAAACATCGATTGCATTTAAAACTATCCACATTCAATATGCTGCCACTATTAATGATCACATCAGTACGAGTACACTCTATATAATAAAGATAATTAAGGACAGTCATTAATGCGGGACAGAACAATTAAAGTAACAGATTGCATTACTTACCAGTTGTGATAAGGCTTGAAAGATACTGGAGGATGGATGATCGTGTGACGTCAGTAGATGCTGAGCTGGCCGGTATTACCCTCCGGGTAATTATTTTATATCTCTGTGTGTCTGTAGGTTCCTGGTGGATAGGTGAACAGGCCCTTTGACTGCCCTGCCTTGCCCTAAAATTCACGATCACTGCTGAGATGCTTCTCTCTAGGAACCGGTTCATTTAAATGTTTGCCATGTTCTGTAGCCACGCCACATGGGCTGACAGCTAGCTGTACACTATGGTCCAATGAGAAAAGAGGCAGGTCTGCTCCAGCCAATCACTGAACCAATCCCCTCCCAGAATCTGGGTTACTCAAGTTCAGCAAGGTAAAGACAGGTCTGTGCAACATCACACACAGGTTTACACACCGTACTGTTTGTCCGCGATCCAGACCGTTTTACTGCTTCGTGGTACAGGGTCAGACGTATTGCACAGGGCTTATCAGGCATAGACAGGGTTTTATTGATTATGTATTTACCCTGATTGCTGTTAAAAAAATCAGCTGTACGGGAATGTACTAAAAAAAAAAATATTATTATGCAATATTTTAACATGGATAAGATCCATAAATTACAGATACAAATCTGTGTACTTTTAACTCTTTAACTAAGCACATGCTGCGGCGATTGCACACTGAAATTTAGGCGTTTGCCTTGAAGTGATTGAATAGATTTATTTGCAAATGCAATTAATCATTCATTCACTCATTCATTCATTCATTCATCCAGGTCAGGGTCGCAGTTGGTCTGATTCAATGAAACTGAAATATGGGCGTTGCTAAGTGTAGGGTGATGTGCTGACTAAGTAGTGGGTGGAGACTTCTTCCACACAGCACAGATTGTGATGTAAGAAAGAGGGCGTGGTTTGTAAACAGGGTTACTTGAGTTCACTTGTACATCCACTGACTGATTTTTTTATTGTCTATATAAAATCTAAAAATTTTCAGTGGAGCACAAATATCTAAGCAAGTTTGCTTCCCAAAACAGACTGACAATATGCATGTATAAAGAAATATTAAAAAAGGAAATTTTTCTATTCACTGTCCTGGTCAGGGTCGCAGTGGATAGGGCACAAACCCTAAACACTGGGAACAAGGCAATGTACATCCTATATTGTTAAACATGCACCCAATTAAACATAATTTAAATCTAGTCAATCTTTTGCATGTTTTAAGTGCTAGAGGAAAACTGGAGTATTAAAATATTGGTGTGTTTAAAAGAATTCCACTGAGTTCTGTACATAAATTCAGATTTTCATGCTATAATTATCAGCACATGCTACAATTAATGATGAATGACTTTTATATTGGTACACATTCTGGTGTAGTGACAAGCCCAACAGTCATTACACAAATATGTATAAAAATATTTAACCCCATTATTAACCATGTGCATAAAATTTTTACTTTTCAGAAAAAGAAATTACAATGTAATTTTAGAGACACCACAAATACTAGTCTGTTTTCCTAGTGTTGTTTAAAACCTGTCAAATATTTTTAAGTGGTTTGTATTTGCACCTCTTCAGGGTGAGTAAATTGATTATTCTATTTAAATATTTATTTACACTATTTATAATGCTTTGGAATACACTAAGCACTTTATTGCAAATTCAAAAATGCAGATCACTTTGGGCTTAATAAAAAAACTGTGTATCTATTTTTTTTTTTTTTTTAAACCTTATTCCTCATAACTTACAGAGGGGTGTTTGGAGGTCTAACACAGTAGCTCATCAGTGATGTGATTGTCCTGGCAGGATGCTCAACAGACACAACTGGACGTGTGAGAGGAATTGAAGGCCACATGAGGTCACTCCTTATTGCAGTTGCAATAGCGACCCCTGCTGTCTGGTCGATGTGCCTGCAGGAGAAGTGTGACTACGAGAAGTCCAGCTCCACAAGAGTGACGGTGACTTTCTACCAGACTATCTGGGGTGGTCTGTGTCGCAGAAAAATTGTAGTGGAGGACTGGAAATGAGTAGATTGGGAGAAAAAAATATACAGAATTATACAGAATAATGTCAAAGCATGAAGGTGAGAGTTAACACTCGTTTAGACAGCCAACTATCTCAGGGCCTTACCAAATAAGCCACCACTGTTTCTATGTTACATATTTATACTTTAGGTAAAATACAACCACACAACCAAGTTATAGGCTATAAAAATATTTTATTTTCAAACATTATCACCAAAAAACATAACACTTATCAATATACAGTTCAATGAAAAGTATTTACCTCTTTCTAAATATTTTTTTGCGTATTTGTCTATTTATCCAATTAAAAAAATGACAATCATAACAGCTGAGTAACTGTTCTGATGAATAAAATAATCATTTAAAGCTGTATTTTGTGTTTATTTAACACCACCTAGCCCTAAAAGGTCTCAAGAAGCAGCCAAAAATTAAAAGAAATACAAGATGAAAAACAAAGGTATTCAAAATATATCTACAAAGTATTACAAACCAATTTTCAAGGCTGTCAGACTCAAGTGGATCACAGTAATTGTAATTAATTGTCTTTAAAATGAGACTTGGAACAGTGGTAACTCATTCTAAGCAACAAGACAACAGTCCAAGGCACGAAAGCAAGTCCAGCTCCAAATAGCTCAAAATTATTGTTTTGGAAAGACTTAGTCAAAGTCCTGACTTGAACCCCATTGAGATGCTTTAGGAAGAACCTTATCTAGCAGTTCAAGCTTAAAACCTTGAAATCATATTGGTTTTACGCAATTATGCAAAAAACATGATTTGTTCGTAGTTGTTGGTGGCAGAAGCAGTGTTTAAGTTTAGTTTAGGTCAGCAGTTACGATTTAGGGGATATAAGTGTTGCAAATAAATAGGTATCATTTCCTTCAAGCAATGAATCAATAATTTAAAAACAGTGTTTCTTTACGTTTCCCTTGTCCTATATTACATTTTGCATATGTAAGGATCTGAAGCTAGAGTGACAAATATATCAAATATTTAGAGCTAAAAAAACTTATTTTCAAAACTTTGTAGTTAATTTGCCACGTTAGCTTATTTTCAGTCTTTAATGTTGTAATTCCGAACCTTGACTGCTTTAAAACCTAGTTTTGTTTTTTTAACAGGTTCAGACGTAGTCTTGGCTGGTTTCCTCCTTTCCTGGACATTAGCTTTACAGCCCTGAACTCTTGCTGGCGGAGAACTTCTGTTCTGTTCAGCTTTATTTGATAAAGCAACTCCATCTAGAAAATATTGAGAAAAAAGCAATGCAGGGAAAACATGAAGTCAGGTCACATAAACGTTACATGATGTGCAGCTCTGTATGTAAAGGTATCATATGTAAAAGTATTTCTGATGAATAAATACACATTATTTTAAAGTACACCCCAGTCTAAATCCATACGTATTTTTTCACATTCTGGTTAAGTAACATTCATTTACTGCAGTTGCAGTAAGTGTAAAGCCTACCATAAAACACTGAATAGAAGGTGGGAATACTGTTAAAACAGGGCACCAATCAATCTCAGGACATTACTTATTTATACAATGTTGTACTTACACCGAGTGTGAATTAAGAGCAGCTTATTTTTATGCTTTTAGGAGGCAGAAGGAAATAAGAATACATGGATTAAACCCATGTGAACATAAAAAGAGCATGAAAAAATCTTATAATATAACCACTTTGTGGTAACCTTACGACCACAGAACCCTGGTGTTGTACAGAAGAACCCCACTACCTGTTAGACCACTGCGCTGCCCACCCTGTCTGAGTACGTGTGTCCATTTCTCACAGCTCTTACATGAAAGCCAACCTTGATGTAATACCCTGAATATGGTTGTAGCATGAATATTGCCTACAGTGACATTTACAGTCTTTTCCAACTTCCAACTTTCCAAGTTGCTAGTGCTCCACCACTTATCATACCATCTTGACCAGAGCAGCCAGCGACTCCTGCAACTGTCCAACAGGTTATGCCACAGTAGTCAATTTAAGTTATTCTATCTTGACAAAAAGAGGTGGCCTGACATTGGTGGCGTGGCTGTAGTTTTATATTTTCTATAGCTTCTTATGAAAGACAAATTTAAGGCTAAATGTTAATATTTGGCTACATGGTCCTGTACTCGCCATTGTTGTAAATGCTTCTTGTTTTTTTGTCATCACATACTGATAGGCCTTACAAAGAGATGGTCAAATGTAGTCTTAATAACTGTTAACAAATGTAGTCAACAAACTGTTGAATGGCTTTTATATGAATTTAACAGTACACATTGAATTAGCTAAAAAATATATATATACCTGGAATTTTGTAAGATGATAAAACATGGGATTGATTTTTTTTTTTCAAAGCAATATATTTTAAGACATAAAATTTTATTTGAATACTGCAAGTAGTCTATAAACAACTACCGAAAATTAACCACGCTGATACCTTGATTAACTTGAGTAATGTTTTTTCAACACATAGGCCTTGTCTTTGAGAACCTCACTGTTGGAAAGCGTAGTGGTTTCAGAAGATTGTCAGCGTAAATCCAGGCTCTGCTATGCAGACACTGTTGGGCCCTTGAGCAAGGCCCTTTACCCTGTCTGCTCCAGGGGCACTGTACAATGACTGACCCTGTGCTCTGACCCAGTTTCCAAACAAGCTGGATCATGCAGAAAAAGCATTTCATTGTACTGTACATGAATATTAGGCAAATAAAGGTATTCGTCTTCTAATGCTTTGGATTCATGAAATCTATATTATTATTTGACAACAGCACTAATCATTGAAAGCTTCAGACATTGTATGAGAAAGTTCTCTCTAAAAAAGGTCTAAAATTGTCAAGGCTTATTTTGGCATGTTACTAAAATTGTTTCACAGAACTGATGAACTATGGAGCTAAACAGCACACAAGTCAGCACTTTTTCATCCAGACCACATAGCTCAGTGCCAAGCCAGTCTACAGTAACTCAGATGGTGCAAACGTCTGATCACGATGTACGCTCATGAAACTGATAATGGCAGTGTGTTGTAATATAGGCAAATGAGAACACAGTCCTGGGAAAAGCGATTAAACTCAATACTGGTACAAAGTATGACAAGATAATGTTATATTAAGAAATGTGATGAGTTAAGGTTGGTAAAGGTTCTCCTGGCCACTGCGTGCAATGGGCATGCTCTGTATTTGTCCTTGAGTCAAGGTTTTAGCTTTGCTTAGACCTACAGTTATTGAATTAATGTATTCATGTATTCATGTATTTTTGTAGCTTTGCTTCACTGCTTCTCAGAAAATTACATATAATTGATGAAGCTCCAATAAATTCAGGTCCTATTTCATAAACAGATTAAATAAAAATGCCCTAAAATAATATTTATTATTTTTAAACATTAAACAATTTGTGTTATATTAAATATAGAATAGTATATCTCAGCCGCTCAGGTGGCGCAGCGGTAAAGTACGCTAGTGCGCCAGAGTTGGGGTTCTGAATGCATCGCATCGAATCTCGACTCTACCTTTCCGGGCGGCAGCATGAACAATGATTGACTGTTGTTCAGGGTTAGAGGGTAGAGAGTCGGATCATAGGTCCTCATAATTGGTACAACTGCGGCCCCTGCTGGCTGACTGATGGCGCCTGCACAGGGCTGAGGAATAATGCTGATGGGGGTGTGACCGCCCATGCAGTCTATACTATACCCGGAGGGGGCGCAAGTCAGTTGAGAGGCGTCCTCAGTCAGCGGTGAAGGGTCGAACCAGTATAGAGGACGCAATCAGGGTAATTGGACACGACTAGAATAGGGGAGAAAAATTTATTAGTAATCTACACTGTTATTTTGGAAAAGGAAAGTTTTTTTTACCGCCAGTTCCTTCCAATCTAGTCATATTTCCCAGTGTTAATTTCCTCCACCCCGACCGCAGACTATCATGCGCCCACTCTGACATCTGCCAGAGAAGGGGTCTCGCAGAGAGAAGAATTGCATACAAAGAGTCATGCACTACTATCTGTGATATTGTTCACGCTCCTGTACCGTTCAGCAGAGGCAGCAACTGCAGCAGCAATGAGGAACCCTATTCAACCATCCCTGCCTCAGACATAGCCTGTGTATGCGTGGGTGCCTGGCCAGTTGATATGACAGCTGAAATATTTGCTGTGACAATGATCTAACTTTCCACACATAACTCATATGTCTTTGGACTATGGGGGGAAAAACGGGGCTCCTAAAGGAAACTCACACCAACATGAAAAGAACAACTCCACATAGAACGGACCCTGACCACTCCATATGGGAATTAGAAACTGAAAGTGGTGGCTTCAGCCAATTAAATTCAAGTAATTTCTTTTGACATGTTTGTAACCCATTGACTGGCTAATTAATTATGATCATTACAAGCTTCCGATTAGCTTTCAGTAGGGACAAATATGTGTCCGAGAAGTCATTGCACCGGACTGTGGACAGGTAGATGAAAAACTGGTTCGTCCACTCTAAAACCTGACGTATGGACACCCTACCACCAAGCCACCATGCCAGCCTGTGTAAAAAGTACTTTAATGTATTTGGCCTTTGGTGCATGACCTTCTTATTCTTTGTTAGTGATTAACTACAGATGTCGACTCTCTAGACTCTTCCTATTGTATTTGTTGTGTATCAGTCCAACTGATAAAGTCAAGAGAACGCTACATAACTTAATAAATTGTTGTAATACTAAGTTGTGGTAAGTACATAATAACAGATTCTGTCATATTTTCACAAACCATCACACAATATATTTCTACATGTCTATCTAAATTTTTGAATTAAACTGTAGGTCTTGAGGGGTTGTTGACTGGGTAGCAGTCTCACCTTGGTCCTCACTGTTACTTGTGAGCATTGCTGGACTCCAACCACGTTCTACCATTTTCCATACGTCCTGCAGAGACGCATCAGTACCCACAGAAGACAGTAGGGTTTGGGGACAGCTGGTCTGATGAGACAGCACTGGAGGGGTATTCTCTTTACTGTCTAAAGGCTGAGAAAAAAATGTAAAATGACATTTGGCTGGTAAAAGGCATTATATATTATATTATATATTAACACCACAGTAAGCTGTTTATTAGAGACTAATAATTAAAGGTGAATTAATGTGAAACTTCTTTGTCATTTGTATTAATGTTATGTTATTCTTTTAATAATAAACAGAAGTTGTAATGAAAAAAAATTAAGCAGCAGATTCCGACTCAAACAGTCCTGAATGTCCTACATTTGTCTAACCATGGATTTGTAGCGTTTTACACCTCCATGTGTTTCTATATCATGTCTTCTAAACCAGCACTCCCCAACCCTTTTTTGCACCACGGACCGGTTTCATATAAGATATAATTTCATGGACCGGCATGTGCGGGAGGATTTAAAATAGAATAACTATAGAATGTAAATCCTGAGCTTTTTTCGCTGCAACGAGACGTTGCTCTAGTGGTGATTGGGGACAATAACACCAGAGGAGTTTTGGAAATTGAATTGCTCTTGTAGCGATCTCTAATTATTTATTCTTTCTGTGCAGACTGGTAATAAATGACTCACGGACCAGCCCGGTGGTTGGGGTTGCATGGTTCACACTAACCAATTTTTCTTGAGAAGAACAGATTTGTCAGTAACCAGGCCTTATGTACCTTTATGGCCAAAGTACACAAATAACCCACACTTCCAATCTCACATTTTAATTGAAACATCTTTTTTCTGGTTCACTCACAGAGAGGTCATTAACACACAGGTTCACATACTTTTTCTCCCAGCACTGTGAATGTTAACTTAAAGTGCTCAATTAAAGACATGGACAGTACAACTGGTTGTGTGTAATTAATTTAGTTTAGATTTAGTTGTAGTTGTATTTAAGGGCAACTATTTTGCAACTGTATTCCCTAAATAATTATGTGTATGTGAGCAGAGATTTCAATCACTTCAAACCGCAGATTTAAACCAGTGGAAGCACCAATCCGACTGTCTATTTAGCTTTGAAAGACAGGTTTGGCTTCACATTTCACACTCCATGAATTTCAGCCAATCACAATGAATGTTAAATTCATAAGAGAATGACAAGGTTTCTAAAAGCTCTGGAGCCGATTAGTTATAAAGACTGCTTGCTGGCCAACAAGCTAACATTACCAAAAATTTGTGGTTATAATGGTATAGTGTAACATTAATTCTGCAAATCTAATTTTGTAGGCAGATGCATAACGGGCTAATTCACTGTTAGCAGGTACATTTGAAATCACACTTGCTGATTGTGATTGTACAGAGCTGTTGTGATGCCAGCAGGGTATGAAGTGGGCACAGTGATATTTCAGAGACTTTTAGAACATACTTGAGGACAACATATTTTTATTATTTCAAATGCACAGTTCAGAGTTAACAGTACTATGAAGTGATGGGAAAATGCTTTTATACATTATACCTGGACTCGTGTTGTAAGGTCCCATGGATTGATGTTACTGGCCTCACTCTCGCTCCCCGACAAATGGGGCCGGACTATAATAGGCTTGTTCTTACTCTGATCTCTTTGTGCATATTGCAGTTCCTGGATAAAACATTATCAAGCCAGGTCAATAATCATCTCTATTTACAGCACTGACGGTTTATTGATAGTGTTTTGTAATGATGCTTTTGAGACATCTGAGTTCAATAACCTCTGTTCTGGCACTCTCTAGTGGCCTTGCTGATAACAGCATTGCATCAGTATCACGTCTAAATCAGTACAGATATTGCTAAATGTGGAATATAAATACAGCACCTGAGTTGTAAGCTTGTACTGAAGCTGTTCTAGTGTAGACAAGCGACTGTGAGGCTGGGTGTCAGGCGCAGGTTTGCTGGGGGTGGGTTTGGATCCTGTTTCCAAATGCTGAGCAACTATTGGGAAACACAAGGACTTACTTTACTGTCAGATTCAAGAACAACAAATATTTTAAAGGGTTTTTAATTCTCTAAAATACTAAAATGACAGAGCTTATATTCTCTGATAAACACACAAGAGATATGCAAATTATTTTCAGACACTAAATAAACTGAGCTGAGGAGTTTTGTTGAGTTTGTTAAGTATTTGTGTAATTCCTCGGCAAAAACACATCAGTTTAGTGTTATGGAAAACAAACTAAACAATGGAAGCATCAACGTTCTTATTAACCCCCTCAGTCCTGTCCATCATAAATAGATTGTTAAGACATTATTACACTACAAATACAAACCCCATTTATGGAAAAGTTGGGACATTTTGTAAAATACCAAATCTGAAACGAAATTTTTTGAGAATGCCTTTATTTGTCATAAATATATATACAGGTGTACAGTACAACAAAATTCTTTCTTCGCATATCCCAGCTTGTTTGGAAGCTGGAGTCAGAGCGCAGGGTCAGCCATCGTACGGCGCCCCTGGAGCAAAGAGGGTTTAGGGCCTTGCTCAAGGGCCCAACAGTGGCTGCATGGCAGAGTTGGGGATTCAAACTCTCAACCTTTCAGTTGATAATCCAAAGCTCTACCCACTAGGCTAACAGTGATAAAACGTCGCTGTCCCAACATTTTTGAGTGTGTTGCAGGCAATTAATTCTAAATTTGTTTATATTTACAAAATACAGTAAATTCTGGAAGGGAAAACCTAAAATCTTTACTTTTGTACTTTCAGTAAGTTCAATAAAGATTCAAGTGAATGAACAAATCACAGATTCTTGTTTTAATTACATTTAATTGTATTTTACAAAATGTTTCCAGAAATAGGGTTTGTAGTTTGATGTTTCACATTAAATTATAACTGATTTTATGATTAACACTGTTACATACCCACTATTTATATTTTCTTTTATATTTTACAATGCTAAATGTAACCCTCTGGTCAAAGAGACTTGACATTTATTCTGTATTCCACACTCTCTATGGAACTCTACCGTATTCAAATTGACATATTTAAACCTATATACAGCTGTAATTCAGTGGTCAGAACTATTTAAAACAAACTCACCATACAGCCCTGCCTCTATCAGCTGAGCCCTGAGTCTGTTGCCCATCTCAATGAGTTGTTGTTTGTCCCGGCTGAGACAAGAGATCCAGCGAGCTGCCTGTTTGAGTTTGTACTGAAGCTGACGGGCATCCCCAACATCACCCAGTCCGCCAGAACACTGTACCAGTAGTTGCTGCCTCAGACTGAGATTCTCATCCTGAAGCTGCTTTACCATCTCACTCTAAAAAATCAAAAATGTAACTGTAACTGTTGTAACACTGAATATACAAGTACAGTACATGAGGTTTTTATTTGTTTGTTTAAACCAGAAAACTTATTTCAAGGGCTTAAAATCGGCACAACCCAATTTTCTACCAGAAATCTAACCTAAGTTTTTTAAAGCATGTGGATGCATATCGACATAATGTTTGCCACGTAAATTATTTTAACCTTCTTACCTGCTCAAGTACCACAGGCTCTTTTCTGCTTGCAATGTCCAGTTTCAGTGCAGACACCTGTACAATGACACTTTGTTAGCATTATTTAATATGACATTAATAATGATAAATAAAAGAACTCTAAATTTAAAGATCAAAGAAAGTTTGTGAATCCTTTGGAATTACCTACATTGCTGTGGTACTTGTACATTTCTGACAAACTATTTTTGTCCTTATTAAACATAATACTTAATTATTTACAATTTAGGTTGGGGGGAAGCATGTGAACACTTGTAATTAATAACTTGTCAAACCTCTTTTAGCTGCAATAATATCTCTTAAAGCTGGTAATCAGCTAGGATTACATTCAGGAATTCTTTTGACTAAACTGCACTTTGATTTTGATCTTAATATTTCAATTAAGTCAAGACCCAGACTTACTTGGCCATTTTAAATTATCCAGTAAAACATCAGTTTAAATAAATTCCAAGCTTCCCAGGCCATAAGATAGCAAAGCAGCCCCAAACCATGTTCATCAACCATGCTTCACAGTTGGAAGTGCTGTTAGAATGCTGTGAAATACCCTTAAAACCTAAGAAGTACAACTGTTACTGTGTTGGTATGTAGGCAAATTGTCAATCATTATAATGTGGTATAATGTGATGATCTTGCCTCATTTTATATTAAATTTTAAAGAGTTTTGATGTATATGTTAATGTAAAATGTAACACGCTGTATATCACACTCACCTGGTTGCCCAGAGCAACTGTTTCCAGATTATGAAGAAGACTGCCTTTTTGATACTCTTCTGCCTCTCTCTTTGCTTCCTCCAGTTGCATCTCTGAAGCAGTCAGTTTTTGCTTCAAGCGTTCCACTTCAGCTGCTGCTCCTCTCTTTTGATTGGCCAGTTCCAACCGTAATGCCTCATTTTCCATTTGTCTTGAGTGACACTAGGTGAGGACATACAAATATTATAATGTGATGTGTGCTCCACATTGATTTTCCTCACTCAGTAGGGTCCTTACAAATGGTTAAAGTTACATTTTTAGTTTACAAAAGTTAGTTCATTTTTAACTTAGCCAAGTGTACCATTAATTCTTAAAATGGCTGTATCTGGTTTAATTACTAGCAAGCTTTTATTACCTGTTGTGTAAGCTGATTCACAATTGACTCCAAGTGGGCCAGTCTTACTTCCTGTTTCTTTAATGCTGCAGCACTGGATACTTTTTCAGCTCGCAGTCCGCCTGCCAAAAAACACTTCCTAGAACAAACGTGTTCGTGCCAAAATAATGCTAGAGTATCACATAAGCCATAAAACATTTCTATCTATCTAACTATCTATCTATCTATCTATCTATCTATCTATCTATCTATCTATCTATCTATCTATCTATCTATCTATCTATCTATCATACATATGATACATACATTCTTCAATAAGTGTCTGTCAATATGTTTTTTAACTCTATTTATTAAGAATTTTAAAAACAAATTACATCACATTTCTACGTAGTCACCATTTTTTGGTTGAGCGAGTATATACATATATATATATATATATATATATATATATACAGTGTATCACAGAAGTGAGTACACCCCTCACATTTCTGCAGATATTTAAGTATATCTTTTCATGGGACAACACTGACAAAATGACACTTTGACACAATGAAAAGTAGTCTGTGTGCAGCTTATATAACAGTGTAAATTTATTCTTCCCTCAAAATAACTCAATATACAGCCATTAATGTCTAAACCACCGGCAACAAAAGTGAGTACACCCCTTAGTGAAAGTTGCTGAAGTGTCAATATTTTGTGTGGCCACCATTATTTCCCAGAACTGCCTTAACTCTCCTGGGCATGGAGTTTACCAGAGCTTCACAGGTTGCCACTGGAATGCTTTTCCACTCCTCCATGATGACATCACGGAGCTGGCGGATATTCGAGACTTTGCGCTCCTCCACCTTCCGCTTGAGGATGCCCCAAAGATGTTCTATTGGGTTTAGGTCTGGAGACATGCTTGGCCAGTCCATCACCTTTACCCTCAGCCTCTTCAATAAAGCAGTGGTCGTCTTAGAGGTGTGTTTGGGGTCATTATCATGCTGGAACACTGCCCTGCGACCCAGATTCCGGAGGGAGGGGATCATGCTCTGCTTCAGTATTTCACAGTACATATTGGAGTTCATGTGTCCCTCAATGAAATGTAACTCCCCAACACCTGCTGCACTCATGCAGCCCCAGACCATGGCATTCCCACCACCATGCTTGACTGTAGGCATGACACACTTATCTTTGTACTCCTCACCTGATTGCCGCCACACATGCTTGAGACCATCTGAACCAAACAAATTAATCTTGGTCTCATCAGACCATAGGACATGGTTCCAGTAATCCATGTCCTTTGTTGACATGTCTTCAGCAAACTGTTTGAGGGCTTTCTTGTGTAGAGACTTCAGAAGAGGCTTCCTTCTGGGGTGACAGCCATGCAGACCAATTTGATGTAGTGTGCGGCGTATGGTCTGAGCACTGACAGGCTGACCCCCCACCTTTTCAATCTCTGCAGCAATGCTGACAGCACTCCTGCGCCTATCTTTCAAAGACAGCAGTTGGATGTGACGCTGAGCACGTGCACTCAGCTTCTTTGGACGACCAACGCGAGGTCTGTTCTGAGTGGACCCTGCTCTTTTAAAACGCTGGATGATCTTGGCCACTGTGCTGCAGCTCAGTTTCAGGGTGTTGGCAATCTTCTTGAAGCCTTGGCCATCTTCATGTAGCGCAACAATTCGTCTTTTAAGATCCTCAGAGAGTTCTTTGCCATGAGGTGCCATGTTGGAACTTTCAGTGACCAGTATGAGAGAGTGTGAGAGCTGTACTACTAAATTGAACACACCTGCTCCCTATGCACACCTGAGACCTAGTAACACTAACAAATCACATGACATTTTGGAGGGAAAATGACAAGCAGTGCTCAATTTGGACATTTAGGGGTGTAGTCTCTTAGGGGTGTACTCACTTTTGTTGCCGGTGGTTTAGACATTAATGGCTGTATATTGAGTTATTTTGAGGGAAGAATAAATTTACACTGTTATATAAGCTGCACACAGACTACTTTTCATTGTGTCAAAGTGTCATTTTGTCAGTGTTGTCCCATGAAAAGATATACTTAAATATCTGCAGAAATGTGAGGGGTGTACTCACTTCTGTGATACACTGTATATATATATATATATATATATATATATATATATATATGAGAATCTTTAACTGTAAAATAAAATACCTATGGTTTCGTTGAGAGATCTGATGTGGTTTTGAAGGTAGGCATTGTCAGGGGCCACAGGGTGCACAGGTGCAGAAGTGACAATAGAATTAGTTGTCTTCAAAGCTTGTTCTAATTGGTCTTCAAGGGATCTGCATTTCGCCTTCAGGTTCTGTAGTTCTTCCTCCAAGGCTTGGTTGTATTCTGTAGCCCCTGCAATAACATGGACAGTTTTATGTAAGGCCAAGTAGCAGTCTTTAACAAAAATAGTTTTATTCATAACTCAGATGAAATTTAGTGATTCTGAGAACTAGTCATATTAAAAAACCTCATAATTATAGATAGGTAATGTATAACAATATTTTCTATATTAGTTATAATTACCAACAGTTATAATTGGCTTGGAATCATAACTACAGTTTTATGCCAGGATCTACACATACTGATGAGTATGCCCTACACATACTGATGAGTATGCAATCCGAATATGTGCTTCCATGTCTTTCTGCCACCCTGTAATATTAGACCAGCTAGTTAATGCTGATTAGCAAGCTTCAGAATTAAACGAGGAGCAAGAAGCGTCGTACAGCAGGCCGCCAGAGGTCGCCAAAATGCACAAGGACAGAAAACATATTCAAATAGGGATTTTTTAAAACTATTTAAATATTTTCAGCACTTCTGTATTAGGAACTTTGTGCAACTTTCTATGACAACAGAACATCACCGAGTCTTCTATAATGGCAGATTAGAATGATTAATACAGAAGAAAGAATCACATCTCAATACAGAATTTCTAGTGCTTGAAGGATGCACTTTTCATTTCTTTTCTTGACTTTTTAGATCAGGGGACTGAAATGACCACTGCAAATCATTGAATCATCTAATTCTTCAAGTGTGGATTTACATGTATGCTTTGGATTACTGTTCTAAACCACAACCAAGTTTTATCTTCATGGCAAAGGCAGTCAGATGTTTATTTAAGGGTTTCTGATACTTAATGGTGTTTTACAGCACTTACAAGGCTTACAAGGCTTTTAAAGGCTTTAAAGGAAAAAGAGGAACAACACATTACAGGTTCTCTCAGCAGGATCTGTGTATGGGTCAGTTTTCAGGCAGGTTCATTGCAGTTTTAATTTAATTGTATTTTTAAAAATAATATTGGTTGATACAGTTGTAACAAACTTTTTTCTGATTTATGAATGTCAACACATCTTTGTGCCCATCTTTTTAACAATGCCCAGTCAGGCTGCAAGTTAGTTTGTGTTGTCATGTGTTTCTGTTACATTTCCATCAATAAACAATAATATAGGCCTTTATAAAGGAAATTCAAAAATGAGACACATGAACCAATAATATCAGTTTTAGATGGACATAAAAAGGCATGAAAGCTGCTAATGGATCACTAGTCATAGAAAGATTCTGTGTCTTTTGAGGCTCCAAAACTATGCTGCAACTAACACCTTAAATGGCTTAGTTGTGCTTAAACGGCACAATACTCTACAGGGCATGGATTTTTGTTTTATGCCGAAAATAAAATCCACTGCCCAAAATATCAGTTCTGCTGGTTAGTACCTGCAGTTAAGAGTGCAGGGTCACCGAGTTGAGTTTTGGCTGGGGTCTGGGGACGAGGTAATTCTTTACTAATGCTCTCCATTTGTTTTCTCATCTCAGCTATCACCTCCCGCAGCCTGCCGTTCTGCTGCTGAAGCCGCTGGATCTCGTCTGAGAGAAAACCACTGCTCTCCATTTCGGCTGCCTACAGACACAGAAACACCACTGAATATTTAACAGAACAGTGCGACAGAATTCCAGTGAAAATGAAATAATATAGACCTCCCAAGTGGTGATCTAGCAGATCTTTCAAATTTCGAAAACTCCAATAAGTGTACCTTTTCATTTTCAAATTGGAGTAGGATCACAGGTGTGATACAGTTCAACAATTTGAAATGCTAACAAAATCTATGTGATGTACAGAAAACCATGACTTCTTGATAATATTGAATGGCTAGCAAAATAGCATAAGCTCTAAAATGAATGCAATTCACACAAAAATATATTTTGATGTAAATCAAGTTTAACATTTACACTGCTACAGTGTGAGAGCACCCTAGCCAAAAACCCTATACACTAAATACACAAATCCTATATTTTTTATTTATTTATTAGGATTTTAACATCAAGATTCATCAGTTCAAGTTTTAATGTCAAACACAGTCATGGACAATTTTGTATCTCCAATTTACCTCACTAGCATGTCTTTGGACTGTGGGAGGAAACCGGACATGGGGAGAACATGCAAACTCGAATACATACCCCTTTTGCTGTGAGGTAACAGTGCTACTCACCAAGCCACCATGTTGCCCTACACATGCTATAAAGCTGTGACTAACCAAAATCTCAAGAACAGTAATTATAATTTTTTAAATATTCTATTCTAGCCACATTAATAACAACTAATATATGATAATGGATGGTTAAAGTTGTTGCAGTTGTTTGCAGAAGCTGACATATAGCATTGCAGATAGCATATGTAAAAAAAAAAAAAAGCTGACCCTGATATATTCTACAGAAATGCCCACCCATAATCACACCCATATGTTAACATGCAGTGGTATGTCACATCCAGCAATCTTCCATTTAGATTTTATTTTTTATTTATTAAAACATTAACACTTCCAATAAGGCTGTAAACATATTTTGTTGATCTATTTTTATACTGTTATTAGTTTCTAAAATCTGACCCCAGTAAGTGAGACTTAAGAGGTATTGTATTCCACAGCAAAAACTTCTCATGATTAATTCATACTCTCACAGGGAGGTATCAATGGGTGAATGCCTACATTAGCTCAGGACAGAGTGAATAATTTGGCCGCTTTACAACTGTGTGTTAGCAGTACTTTTACCCTCCCACAGTAGTACCTTAAAAGCTGAGAAGAAACTTAAATAGCAAGCTGTACCACTGGTGAAAAAGTAAGTGCTCATATATTAAGAAGCCACACAATGAATGACTTAAAAAAAAAAACATAAAACTCCACAAATGTTCGGTCTGTACCAGCGTTGATCCAGTACACAATGTTACGTGCATAGCTGGAGACACCATCATGTTTCCAGGCCAAAATGAAAAAGACCAGCTAGATTGTTACCAATGCAAAGTTCAAAAGACTAGATCCGACAAGGTATGCCAATGGTATGGGTTACTTTCACATCTCTGAAAGCACAATTAATGCTAAGGGGTACTTTCACATTGTCATGCAACATTTGTTGCCATCAAGGCATCTTTTCTGTCACCCCTGCAGGTTACAGCAAGACAATGTCAAGCCCCTTTGCATGTGAGGCAACACTGTGTCCTGTAGTAAGAACATACACATGCTAGACTGGAGAACAGTCTAGACCATGGACTTTTGTGCAGCTTAAAAGTTATAAGAAACAAAAATGGAAAAAAAACACTGACCAATGTCCAACTTGTAGGAATGTGCTACAGCCATTCCATTTAGAATGAGCATAAATATCTGAAAAACAACACATTTAATTAGTTAAAATTTTTAATATTAATTGAATACAGATCAAAAAGGATTTGCACATCTTTGCTGGGTCTTCAAATGTAAATTTGTTCCTACTGTCCCAACTTTTGGAACTGAGTTTGTAATGTAATAAGTCATTTGTAATGTACTTTTTCATAAAAAAAAAACTTACTTTACTATTTTTGAAATGTGCATCTAATGCCTAGTTCACACTACACAATTTTTGCCCTGATTTTAGCTCGCCGACTGGTTGGCACTAGATTTGCCAGCTCGGGAGCAACTTAGCGTTTGCTCGGCGAACGAAACTCGGCTCTCAATCACTACGTGTGAACTACTCAACAACTCGATCCGAGCGAAGAGAGATTTCTAGCATGTCAAATATCTGGCAATGAGTGCTATGTCGAACAGCCAATGAGAACGCAAGATACGGTGTGAGAGAAATGCAGGGGAGGAGTTGTAAAAAGGTGGGACAAGAGCATAATATAGTTTATATCAGAATACACCGGCACACACACGTTTTACAGTATTTCTGACCTTAGCGTTCTCTACAAAACACCAACATTGCATTGCAAAAATATTTATTAACCTCCTACTCACTATAGAACAATCCATACTGTTCACGTAGACCAATCCACTCTGATTCATTTATTTTTTCTCCTTGATTTTACGCTGCACATCAGCGCACAAACTGTGATCGCTCGCTACTTGTTTTCGTGCATTTTTGGATGTGGTATCATTAAACCTTTCGTCACTTCTCACATTTGTTTTCGTGACAAAACGTAGTTTGGGAGACCAGAGAAGCTCGCCTGCGATTCCAGTTGGTGATAGATCGTGTAGTGTGAAAGCCACACCGACTTGAAAGACCCCCGATTACAAGAGATCCAGTTGTGTAGTGTGAACTGTACAGCGACCTGACGACTTGGAAAGTCGTGTAGTGTGAACTTGGCATAAGAGTAACATATACAAATATATTTATGGGCTAAATCATTGTTCAAGTGTTGTATATAACTGCTGGTTACTTTGCAACTTTGCAATAAAATTTCTTTGAGGCTTTAAGAAAACCAGGTATGCCTTCTTAATGCAATACTTTAATGAACATAAAATATAAATACAGTGGGGCCAAAAAGTATTTAGTCAGCCACTGATTGTGCAAGTTCTCCTACTTAGAAAGATGAGAGAGGTCTGTAATTTTCATCATAGGTACACTTCAACTATGAGAGACAAAATAAAAAATCCAGGAAATCACATTGTAGGATTTTTAAAGAATTTATTTGTAAATTATGGTGGAAAATAAGTATTTGGTCAATAACAAAAGTTCAACTCAATACTTTGTAACATAACCTTTGGTGGCAATGACAGAGGTCAAACGTTTCCTGTAAGTCTTCACCAGGTTTGCACACACTGTAGCTGGTATTTTGGCCCATTCCTCCATGCAGATCTCCTCTAGAGCAGTGATGTTTTGGGGCTGTCGCTGGGCAACACGGACTTTCAGCTCCCTCCACAAATTTTCTATGGGGTTGAGGTCTGGAGACTGGCTAGGCCACTCCAGGACCTTGAAATGCTTTTTACGGAGCCACTCCTTCGTTGCCCGAGCGGTGTGTTTGGGATCATTGTCATGCTGGAAGACCCAGCCACGTTCCATCTTCAATGCTCTCACTGATGGAAGGAGGTTTTGGGTTAAAATCTCACGATACATGGCCCCGTTCATTCTTCCCTTAACACGGATCAGTCGTCCTGTCCCCTTTGCAGAAAAACAGCCCCAAAGCATGATGTTTCCACCCCCATGCTTCACAGTAGGTATGGTGTTCTTGGGATGCAACTCAGCATTCTTCTTCCTCCAAACAGTTGAGTTTTTACCAAAAAGTTCCATTTTGGTTTCATCTGACCACATGATATTCTCCCAATCCTCTTCTGGATCATCCATATGCTCTCTGGCAAACTTCAGACGGGTCTGGACATGTACTGGCTTAAGCAGGGGGACACGCCTGGCACAGCAGGATTTGAGTCCCTCTCGGCGTAGTGTGTTACTGATGGTAGCCTTTGTTACTTTGGTCCCAGCTCTCTGCAGGTCATTCATCAGGTCCCTCCGTGCAGTTCTGGGATTTTTGCTCACCGTTCTCATGATCATTTTGACCCCACGGGATGAGATCTTGCGTGGGGCACCAGATCGAGGGAGATTATCAATGCTCTTGTATGTCCTCCATTTTCTTACAATTGCTCCCACAGTTGATTTATTCACACCAACCTGCTTGCCTATTGTAGATTCACTCTTCCCAGCCTGGTGCAGGTCTACAATTTTCTTCCTGGTGTCCTTCGACAGCTCTTTGGTCTTGGCCATGGTTGAGTTTGGAGTCTGACTGTTTGAGGCTGTGGACAGGTGTCTTTTATACAGATAACGAGGTCAAACAGGTGCCATTAATACAGGTAACGAGTGGAGGACAGAAAAACTTCTTAAAGAAGAAGTTACAGGTCTGTGAGAGCCAGAAATCTTGCTTGTTTGTGGGTGACCAAATACTTATTTTCCACCATAATTTACAAATAAATTCCTTAAAAATCCTACAATGTGATTTCCTGGATTTTTTTTCTCTCATTTTGTCTCTCATAGTTGAAGTGTACCTATGATGAAAATTACAGCCCTCTCTCATCTTTCTAAGTAGGAGAACTTGCACAATCAGTGGCTGACTAAATGGGGCTTTTTGGCCCCACTGTAAAGCAATATCACCTAAATGTACATAAATGTAATGTTGCTCTCTTTGATCCTGTAACAGTACAGCACTACCTCAGAATTCCTCAACCATTCTTGAGGCCTGACAGCTAAAGGGGATTTAAAAGGTATAAAATTGTATGTAGCACATTCCTACACTGTGTAGGAGAATAGATCACGTTCAGATCGTAAATGGGTCACGCTAAGAAAATACAAAAGTGTGCTTTGAGGTGAAGGGAGTTCATTCACCAATGCAGCCTGTCAATTTCAGCTGTTCAAAATGAATGAGCAGTGTTACTGGATACAAGCTTTCCTTAAATACGCTTACACAAGGCACCATGAACTTTCACAGAAGCATTCTCTCAGTGTCAATGCATCCCTCACTGACATGCTTTTTAAAGGTCCTAAAATGTTACATGATAAATGACCTATAGCTATATATCAGCCAGGACACTCTGAACTCTTCTAAATGTGCTGGCATCACTTTGAATAGCTGCAATAGCAATTTTCCTGTGGGCAGGGCTATTTGTATAGATTACTAATTAACTCTTACTGAATGAACAGCAATTAATACTGTGCTAAAAAGCATTCAAGTCATGGGTATTTCAGTCATTTTGCCAAATGAGTACCACTGACGTTGGTAGAGAGCTCAGCCCTCAGGCAGTGTGAGCATGGTGAATGAGAGGGGTCACAAAAGCAAAAGGGATTCAAAATTAATAACCTGAGAGAAAAGTAAATTGCTTTGACAATGGGAAATATAAAATATATTTATACAGATATATAAATACTACTACGAGAGGGGTCAAAAAGGCAAAAAGGATTCAAAATTAATAAACTGAGAAAAAAGTAAATTGCTTTGACAATGGGCAATATAAAATATATTTATACAGATCAGTGGCGATTTCTCTAAGACTGCAAGGGAAGCTCAGCTTCCCCTAAAATGTCAAAAATTAAATGGTCAGATATGTACAGTTCATTCAGAATCAGCTACTTATCACAAATCGACTGACTTGATTTTTTTAACTCCTGTCAATAGCGGGTGAATGGAGCTGTGGGCGGGTCTGGACGCTGAACTTCTGCAAGATGATTGGAGGATCAGTCGAAAGGCTGAATCCCGTTTTGATTGACAGCTATTTTGATCTCTACACCATCACTTAATCACTGGGAGCTTCAGTCCCATCGCGGATTTTGCGAGTGAAGTCGAAAGATAAACTGGCATTTCAGGCCATTTTCTTGAAAAGGAACGGAGGGCACAATTTATGTATAAATAAATTGACAAATTTTATGATGTAAGCCGACAATGAGCTTCCCCTCTTTGAAAGACCAGTAGCCGCCACTGATACAGATATATAAATACTACTATGAGAGGGGTCACAAAGGCAAAAGGGATTAAAAATTAATAAACTGAGAGAAAAGTAAATTGCTATGACGATGGGCAATATAAAATATATTATATTTATACAAATATAATTTTTTTTTTTTTTTTTAAGTCTGCCAACTAAAAGATTCTGTCACAACATTCTGACCACTACAACATAAATCTGGCCAAATAGGTAAATCTTTGTTTCATCTAACCATAAACTTCCTACAAGTCTTTTACTTTTTACAGACTTCATTTTGCAAAGAAAGAATGCTGACGTGACGCTTACTTGACTGGGAAAAGTTCCAGCAGCTATCAATTCTTGGCAGACCAGATTTTTAGTGATAGTAGAATTACACTGGACCACAGTCTTGGGACCTGAAGTTTCTACAAATTGTTTCAAACTGTTCAAATCTGTGAGTGGCTTTCTAAGATCTATACAGAGCTCTTTAGCAATGCCATGCTTGTGATAATTATGATGATTTTCTATAAACATTGTAGATACAGTTTCCATGTTTTTCGGTTCTAACCTGAAAATTGGAGTTTGAGGTAAGCTTGGCCATACGCAGTGCCTGGTCTCTCTCTATGGTCACGCTCTTCAACAGTGCAGCAGTCATCTGCGTTTCTCTCTCCTTTTCCTTCAATTCAGCATTTACCTGAGAACACGAAACCTAGCTCACATCTACATACTGTACAAGTACTAAAACAAACAAACACACAGATAGAGCCAGCCTGGTCGTCTGCTCTTAGTACATTGCCTGCCATGTCATCTGCATGTATTAAAGTGCGTCTATTAGCTTACCTGGTCTCTGGACTGGGTCAGGCCTTTGATTAGCTCTTCACACTTGAGGTAGTGTTCAGCACGTACTTCCTCATAGCGCCGCTCCCAGTCTAGCTCCAGCTGCACTCGCTTCTGCTCCAGAGCCTGCTCCCTCTGAACCCCACTGGCTAATTGTTCCTTATACCTGAGCCCAAAACAAGTCTTACATGTATAGTCACATTTAGCAAGAACACCAACGCTTTTAGGAGTTTTAAACAGTTGAAATATAAATTAATATACCATAACCCAGACGATTCAAAATGTATAATCAACATTTTAGTTGAACAAATTGTCCATAGTTGTCAGTATTATTATTATTTATTAGGATTTTTACATCATGTGTTACACACTTTGGTAATATTCAACACATGACAGGTATTTACTGGCTACACAAGATTGATCAGTTCAAGTTTTTAATGTCAAACACAGTCATGGACAATTAAGTATCTCCCAATCACCTCACTTGCATGTCTTTGGACTGTGGGAGGAAACCGGAGCTCCCGGAGGACACCCACACAGACATGGGGAGAACATGCAAACTCCACACAGAAAGGACCCGGACCGCTCCACCTGGGAATCAAACCCTGAACCATTTTGCTAAGAGGCAACAGTGCTACCCACTGAGTCACCATGCCGCCCATAGATGTCAGTAAGAAAGTAAAAATATAACTGCACGTACGAGGTGAACACACTTGGTTACAAGATTTTGTGGTGACACTGGACACACCACAACTCTAACCAAGATAAAGAAATAATGAAAATAAATAAAATTTGGTATTTAAAGGTGGATGTCATGCTTTGGGTTAACATGTAAAGGATTAATACATCATGCATGAAAAAAGAAAACAGCCCTAATCTCTAACAGTACACCTACAATGTCTTATAGGATATGTGTACCTAATAAAAAGACCAGTGTAAACATTCAGTATTTAAAAACTCCAGATCTGCTGCTGCACCTGATATACCAGTTCAACACCAAGGCTAGTATCACTGCAGTGCTAAGAATCATAGATTGTCCATGCATATACATCTGGTCAGAGGGGTTTCTTTCCACTGTGGGGTGGGATATAGGAGATCAGTGTTCAATCCATTAAAAGAACTACACTTAGTAAGTTTATGCTTACAAGGTGCATCCATATATATAGCTCATAAAAAGACCAATACATGTACGTGCAAATAGATAAACATAATAAAGTTGCTGGTGAGAGTAAATAAAATGTCAATATGCTGGATGACTGAATAGTCATGAGAAAATCTACACACTGCCAAACAACCTTGTAAATCAGTATGATTTAAAGTGCTACATTTCTAAGACTGGAACAGTCCAAACAGATTTAACTCCAACATAAACTGGATGACGGTCATTAACTTGTCTACAGTCTTGGCAAACACTTACATCTCCAGGTCCTCTTTACATTTCTGTAGCTCTGCTCTGACTTTAGCCTCTCCGTCCTTCACAGACAGCAGCTCTGTGTCCTTGGCAACTGTTTCTTTGGAGACCTGCGTGATGTAAGCATCCCAGCCAGCCTGTGTCTTCTCCAGTTGTGCACGGCGTCTTTTAGTAAACATGAAATTCTTCATTGTTATAATTAGTTCAAACAAAAATACCATGTCATGTTATTTGTAATTACAAATACTGCTGCAAGGATCTGCTTAAAACAGTTAATGAGCAACAGTAGTAATTTATTTATACTAGGGTTCAACAATGATAAATCTGATAATAAAAGAAAGTCCTTGTTTCTAAGGCATTGAATTTCAGAAGATGGCAAAAAAAAGCCGTTGTCTGAGTCAACCAATTTACAATCTTATATATTATATATACAACATACAGCTTGAAATGCTTTATCAGCCTTTTTGAATTAAAACAAAGTATTACGTTCAGGTGGCGAAGCGGCAAAACACTCTAGCACACCAGATCTGACATTTCGAACTCGTCGGTTCGAAGCTCTTCCATCCAGCTGGGCTGGGTGGCTACATGAACAACAATTGGCTGTTGTTCATACAGGGTGGGGAGCTGAATAGGGACCTCATAACTGATGCAATTACAACCTCTGCTGGCTGGTTGATGGCGCCTGCACAGAGTCGAGGAATAATGTGTTGTTCACGGTGTTGCTCTCCATACACAAAGCTGATCTGCATATAAACTTGCAGGTGAAAAGATGCAGTTGGCTACTGCACACGTCTCGGAGGGGGCGTGTGTTAGTCACGGCTCTCCTCAATCAGAAGGGAAGATCAGCATCAGTGAAGAGGAATGCAATCGGGTAATTGGAAATGACTATGGTATCAAGTCAAGTCAAATTTTTTTGTATAGCACTTTTTTACAATAGACATTGTCTCTTTACAGCATCCTGGACCAGCAGACCAAAAATACCTGTTAAGCAAGCCAAGGGCGGCACTGGAAAGTAAAAACCCCCTTAAAATTATAGGAAGGAACCTTGAGAGGAACCAGACTCAGCAGGGACCCATCCTCCTTGGGTGATATGACCTGCAAGTCCCCAAAAACTGTTTTAAAAAAACAACAGCTCTGTTGTTTCCAAACATTATGTAATGAAATAATGTTTGGTATGGCAGTTCCAGAAATTTAATTAGATGACAAAAAACAGACAGAGCCACCAGACAGGAGAAGAGGATGGCCAAATAGGAGGTTAGTGGATGCAGTGAGGGAGAAATATGGTTGCAAGGGTTTTACTATGGTTTCTAGGTGTTTGTTATTGTTCTCTGGGTGATATATATGGTGTTGCTAAGTGGTTGCTAAGTGGTTGCTAGGGTGTTGCTGGAGGGTTGCTCCAGTGGGTTGCTTTTATCTTGGGTGGTTGCTTAAGTTTTGCTTGGGTGTTTTCCATGGTTTTTAAAAAAGTGTTGCTTAAATATTTTGGCTGGTTGCAATGATGTTTTTAGGGGTTGATATAAAAATATAGGGTATTGCTAACTGGTGCGTGTGGTATTCCAGAAGACTGCTATGGTCTTTGCTAGGTTTACTGCTGTGTCGTTACTTTGGTATACAAGATTGCTAGGACTGCTAGGACGGCTGTTGCTTGGTGTTTTCCATGATGTTTTAGGTGGTTAATGAAATTATGTTTGGTGGTTGCTGTAGTATTGTGTATGGTTGCTGGGATTATTATTATATAAGAGGGGTACACTAAATTTGGAACTTTTGATTACTGCTATTGGTAATATGTTTTGTTTCCACATCACTGTATATATAAATCTGTGGAAAACATCCACATTCTGCCCAGCTTAAGGCCTAAATTTGCATATAAAAATGAAATTTTAGGCCTTTGATAGACTTTTTAAACAAAATGAGTTTCTAAGAATATAATTTTGTCTTTTGTTGCTTTCTGATAAATTGCCAGAGTGGCTTAGTTTATCTTTTCATGTTCTAACCACAATTTCACAAAAATTAACGCCAAGCCTTACGCTTGTATCTGCTGTTCTCGATACCCCAGATCATCTGCATGGCTTTTCTGATTCTTCTCCAGCTCCAGCATCAGGCTATCTAGCTGCATCTGGAGCTGTGAAGTTCTCCTCTTCTCCTCGTGAATGTCAGCGGCATGTGCCTCCTTCATGACCTCCAGAGCAGTCTCTCTCTCCCGAGCCCTCCGTTCCAACTCTGCATGCCTGTAGTGAGCAGCAACATAACACCACAACACACAACTCATCACTTGACAACAGCCAAGTACATGTTATTTATAGTGCAACTAGTACCATTGTAAAGCTTGTGACCTTCTACGTGCTAATGTGTTTGTTGTTTATATATTTACAGTGCCATAAAACTAGTATTTTATGTGTATCAAATCAAAATGAAATATGGGACAAAGAAAACAAAATGAAACAAGGGACAAAGACAATATGAATGAACAGAAATAATATCATTTTATTTATTACCACAAAAAAGTAAGTGCCCCCTTAATTCCTTAACCATCTACTCAGATTTCATTCAGAATTGTGTTCAATTAGACTAGACACTTTCAGACCTGATTATCATCAGACAAATTAACTCTAATCATCACTTAAAGCACTTAAGGCTCAAATGGTTTCTCAAACATTCAATGCTACCATGTACAAGTATGTTCCTAAATAAGTGGTCAGTATGTGTATCTATAACAGTTTAATGCATACATATAATATAGAATGCATTTCACATTGATCAGTTTTACTATTATGCCTTTAAAATGGCTGACTATTTACAAATACACTGCGCTATGGTGTAGTTGTTGTAAAGTTTAATAATTATTTTGGACAATGACATCTATTGTCTTTTTAGGATTCAGCAAAGTGAAAAAAATTATGAATGTAGATTATTACTGAATTTTATTTTATTGTATTGTTTTTAAACAAATGTATGCACTGTATTGCAGTTGTAGTGTAGTGTTTAAGGTACCGGATTAGTAATCAACAGGTCGCTGGTTCAAGCCCCACCACTGCCAGGTCGTCACTGTTGGTGCTTAAACCTCAATTGTTAGACAGTATACTGTCACAGTACTGTAAGTCACTTTGAAAAAAGGAATCTGCTAAATGTCGATATGTAAATAGTTGCATGAATTAATATTTTTTTGCTTTTTGGGGTGCCCAGCAGAGGGTGGCTACTCGCTACTACTTCATATAAAGATGGTAGAGGTTTCTCAAAACAGGAACCATGATGCTGTATGGCATTTACTGAGATTCTGTGTTTGATCCTAGCTTCTGATCATTGTAAAGAGTGTGTAGGTGACAACCAGCAACAGACTGGTGCCATGGGTGTGTTTCTACCTTACATTATCCAGACTACCTAAGTCTATCCAGGTGGCACCAGAACCACTGTGACCCTCACCAGGATGAAGCAGTTTGTAAAGATGAATTGATATGAGAATAAAGGAGGTGTTGCAAAATAATGGGACATGTAATGTAAACTATTGTAAATAAAGCAGTGCCCTTATAAAGCATTATGAATGTATAATACATTATAATGATTTAGAATGATTAAAGTAACAAAATCATTTAAAGTGCACTTTAACAGGCGATTTTACTAATTACTCAACTTTTAACCTGTGTATTAGAAAGTGTCCAAATGATGACTATTATTACTTCTTGTTGTTGGCTTCTTCTTCTTTTTTATGCTTTGCTTTCATTTCTTTCAGTTTTGCCTCCAATTCTTTCAACCTATAAAAAAAGGAAACTACATTTCAGTGAGGCTTTAAAAAAAAAAAAAAAAAAAAAAAAAAAAAAAAAAAAAAAAAAAAAAGTAGTCTAGCATGCACATATGGTGGTTGGTTTAAGTACCGAGAGTCTTTGACTGCGATTGTGTTCTTGAGCTCCCAGTCCTGGTTTTGGATCTCTTTCTGAGCTTGCTGACAGAGTTGCTCAGACAGCTGCAATGCTTTGGCAGCCTCTCTGCGAGCTTTAGCATGGATGTCCAGCTCTTTGTTTAGAAGCTGCACCTGTTCATTAACATATCACTTATTACCATTACCTATAACTACTGTTTGTTTATTATAACAAGTGAATAATCCTTCTGATTCTTAATGAATTTCTTCATGACAGACTTCAATATTAATAGTTCTTCCTTAAAACTTAAATGAAATTAAATGTAAATACAAATCAACAGTAACAGTAACATGATGGGCTTTAAATGTTTCATTGTTGGGAAATGCTATTGTATGAGTAAATTTTTTTTTTATATATATGTTTTATTCTTAATCATGTTGTTCTCAGTGGTATTAATGTAATTATACACTATACTGTCATACACCTGTGATTACCCAGCACTTTAACCTTATATATTGGAATTGACATGATTTTTTTCTTTAAATGCATTTACTGCAGTACCAGTCCTTGTTTGTCTCATAATGCTTTCCGCCAGATCTGAGACCATGATTTGTTTCTATTCATTCATTTACACAGTACTTTTTCAAACTGGGTAATAAAATGTGATTTATTAGGAAGACACAGACTTAATAGTGCTGTGCTTTACACTGCTGTAGCTGAAAGGTTTTGTGCTTACGTTTTGCTTTAGAGACTTTAGAGTTTTGAATTAAGTATTGTGTGACGCAGCTTTAATTACCAGTATTTTAGTGTACAAGCAGGGTAGCTCTATCTGGACAGAAAACTCAACTTTTGGAAAAAGTGGCATTCCATGATGAGGCAAAAGAGACACTGAACTAGCTTTCTTTTTTTCTGTAATTGCTTTTTTATTTCATATGTATATTCCAAGTATTATAAAGTGTCCCTATTATTATTATCATTATTATTATTATTATTATTATTATTATTAGTAGTAGCAGTAGTAGTAATATTAATGCTAATTAATTCAAACTGTAGCATTATTATAATATTATTGTCTTTATAGTGTCGAAAGTCAGACCAGTCAAGAGGAATGTACCAAATTTCTGACTGGTTGCCACATGTTTAAAAAAAATCTTTCATATTTTCGTCTAAGAAATATGTCAAATTTTGAGAAACATTATTTCTATCACTTCTGCATACCAATTATCAACATAAGGAAAACCTAATATATAAGAGACCTCTTTCTTTCTATGTTAACTGTTTGATTCATCCTAGCTACAAAAATGCATTCAGGGGACAACTGTACACCATGACCAAGTACAGCATCATTGGGGACCCAGTGCTTCCCTGACCAGAATAAAGATGTGTAAAACATAAAAAAGAATAAATGAATGAACGATAAGAATTAAAAAGCAAAACATTTTGGTGTTTAACCTATTATTGGAAGAATTTATCAGCCTTGACATCAGATTACTAATGAAAGGGAGTTACTAACCTGTTGGTTTCACTGTCTCTTACCTTGAGTTCATCAGACAGCACAACGTTATGCATCTCATCCATTTTCAAGTTAAACTCGTGTTCCCGTTTCCGCATCTCACTGTCAAAGTCTGCCATCATTTCCTGTGATGACAAAGTGTCTTGTTTACATTTATAGCAAATTCACTTAAAGTTACAAGCTGAAAGCATATCTGCTATTAACATTCCTTACAAATGGTAAAACAAAAATAAATCACCTGCCAATGGCTAGGCTGTTTTGTTCACCCCCACCTTGGATTTTAGCCAACCTGTAACAATATATAATCCTGAAACCTGTACAGATATTTTTAGACTATCCTATTGTGAAGGTTATCACTCAGTCGTAATCACCATGAATAAAGAGGCCATGTTACCAAATTAAATGGCAATACAGAATGTTAATTTCACCAAATTAATAATCTAAACTGTATAAAAAAGGCTGTGCTTATTTTTTATTATAAAGTCACAGAATAAAAACAGATTCAGAAATTCAAAACCCATAAAAAACATGGAATACACTGATGAGCCAAAACACAGGGACCACCTATCATATATGCTGTCAAAGCAGCTCTGACCCACCAGAAATTGACTCCACAAGACATATGAAGGAGACCCGTGAGATCTGGTTCCAGAACATTACCACCAGGTCCTTCAACTGTTGAACATTGCAGGATGGATAAACTAAATAAATAAATGACTGATAATACATAACACGTAAGCGTAAAAATATTCATCTGCTGCCAAATTGACTACACTGTAGTACTCATCCTACATGTTGTGCACTTTACTGTTTTGTAAATATTTCAGATGCTGCTAAATTACATATCTGTATATTGTGTGTATATAATCTTATAGTTTGGATAATTTTGTGATTTTGTGTTTAATGTTTATTGTATACGTTGCTTGTACAATGTATCGTACCATTACTAGAGAGATACCATCAGCCGGAAACAAATTCCTTGTGTGTATCCACATACCTGGCCAATAAATCTGATTCTGATTCTGATTCTGGATGATTCTACAAACCATCCTGATGCCAGCTCTAGTGGGACAGTGATGCACATGTGCCCAGCCATTCACATAATCTTAGAGAAAACTGTTTTTGTCTGACCACTGATCCAATGTCCACTTCTAATAACTAAAGCCCATTGTATGTGTTTTCAATTATGGACAGGGGTAAGCATAAGTCTCCTGACTGGCCTGTGAATACATTGCCACATACACAGAAGGAGCCAATGCACTGTGTGTTGTGACACATCCCAATAATACCGTAATCAAAACTATCTGCAATTTGTAGCCCCTCTGTTGGTCTGTACAAGACACCTTAGCCTTTATGTTGTCTGGCATCAATAAATCTTGGTCGCCCAACAACCTGTTAGAGGTTTATAGCTTGTCTCTCCTTGAAACACTTTTGATGGGTACTCACCACTGATAATGATGCCATAATGGTTTTTATGCTGCTCCTATCTGCTGCATTCGACATGTGTACTACAAGTAACTATTATCAGCTTAACATTTTATGTATTCCTGATTGTAACATGCACCATTTTTACAAAATTCGGGGGGTGGTCATAATATATTGGCTAATCAGTGTGCATGTCCCTTACAAATGTAAGTAAACCTCTGATTTTTACTGTAATATCGTTTTTCAGTTCAGCTGACTCTGAACCTGGCTGAACTATAGGGACAACAAACAGCACTGTTATTTAAAAAAGCAGTTGCTGAGTACACCTTAGCTTTTCCAGCTCAACAGTCAAATGTCAAAGGCAAACTACACTGAAACCAATAACACAAGACCTATTCTTGGTATGAACAAAACAGCCTATCACGTTTAGCTAAACAAATCCCCCTAATGAAGAATCCCTCACCAGCATCTCAGCTTACAGAGAGACGTGGTCGTTTTTAGTACATATATTACAGTAACCTAGTTAGTTTGGCTTGACAAGCAAATATCTGACTAAACAATATTAAATATTAAATTAGGCAGGACATTGTTGCTCAAATTTGATTAAAAACCTTTAGTAACAGGTTAAAAAAAACCGACTTCCAAAGCTTTCACTTAATTGTTTTGTATATATAAAGAAATGTAGAATTTGATGCCTGCAACACATTCAAAAATTCTGTCCCATCCTTGCTTGACACAATACTTTAGATGCTCATCAGTCTGTGGTCACTGTTGTCTGATTCTTCTCTTCACGATACACTTTCAGTAGGACACAGACCTTGACTCCAGACAGGCCAGTCAAGTACACATTCACTGTATCTATGAGGGTGACCTGTATGGGAGGTCCAAAATAAGGCAATAACTATGGACTTCCCAGGAAAGATGGTCCTTTCCTTCTTTGGAATTTTTTATCAAATCACAGTACAAGATTCCACTGTCTTTCAGGCCATCTGGGCTGAGCACAGGTCCACTCAACTCAGCATCATTTCTGCATTATAGTTTCTTTGCATTATAGAGTTTAAGGATACATAATACAGGATACAAACACCTGAATTCAATGATTATGATGGGTGTTCGCAAAATTTAAGCCATGTAACGCATGTAGAGAAGTAGCTCATTAAGCTGCAATTCATAGTTCTAGAGCACAAAGTGGTTTAAGAAAAGCAGATAAGCCCTATTAACCCCTTCCCCCATGTACTATGTGTAGGCAAAGTGTTAGTTACCTGTTTTTGCAGTGCCAGCTCCCCATCTGACTCCTGGATCCGTCGCTGGAGATCCCATCTTAATGTCTCATTCTCTTCCCTAAGTGTCTGAATATCATTCTCCTTCACACTGCATGACAAAAGTGTTCATAAACTAAGTATGCACAATTAAAACAGAGCATTGTTCTAAAATCTATCAAATTAATAGATTTTATGGTTGTAATATTACCAAGGAAATTAATCATTGGGCAGTGATAGCAAAACAGTTAAGGTACAGGACCAATATTCAGAAGGTCACTGATCAAGCCCCACCACTCCACTGCCAGGTTGCTATTGTTAAGTAAGGCCCTTTTTCCTCAATTGCTTTGTGAGAGAAAAAATGTTAATCCAGTGCTATTTAGTAAAAATATGTGCTTTAGTGCGCAATTGGCAGTAGTTATATTCCTACTTATCAAGAATACAGGTGCAGATCACTGGTAAGTGGCGTACGTAAAAGGTGTGTTGCTTCCAATTTTATGACTTCCAGACAAAGTTCTAGCTGTCTTTAAACAGTTCTTATTTCCTACTTAGGAAACATCTGGCACCATGTATATAAGAGAGATCGTTTCCATTCCCTTCCTTTCATTGAGCTGTCTGAGTTTCCATGAGAGGCATTGTCAGAGTGATCTTTCTCTGCATACAAGAATAAAACTCTTTTCTACTTATAATCCAGTCCTCGAGGTAATCATTTAAAGGTTTTTCCACCACAGCTTTTATTGTATTCGGTCACAATTGTCCCAAACATCTTTTCAAATAAAAGCATCTTTTAAATGGCAAAAAATTTAAACTTACTCTATAATTAGACATATTTTGTAATCACTAAAAATATCTGAGATTGGTTATTAAACTCATATCAAAGCCTAACTATACATGTGATTTGAGCATAATAATTATGCATTTAAAACAAATCTATCTCAATCAACCATTCTTGAGATCTGAGAGACATTTTAGCTATGTTATATTAGTAGGGTGAATATATCTGTATTTCCAAGCGACATTTAACAAACCATACTGAGGGGCTTTACTGATGTTTTTAATTGAATATACTGTATATGATATTTGATGATATGCCTTATAAACCTTGAGTACATAGCTGCAACACTATCCAAAAAATGTTGTACCAATATATATTTGCCACCTTTTAACAAAACCTAACTTAAACTGATGAGATTTCAAAACAGATTTTTTTTTTTTTTTAGATATTTCTGATGTGGGCACTGGGGTGGTGATAAGTTAAAAACACTAGCCCACTACAACTGGGATCCAGAGTTCGAATCCCCAGGCGTGCTACTGGCGGGTTGGATGTCTACAGACATTATTGTCTACGTCTGGGAAGGGGATGGCCAAGGCCTTTTAATGGATTGGCAGCCTGGCAGTAATGTGTTCATTAGAGACGTCTTCAATAGCTGCATTTCCCCGCTCAGGTTTTCAGTGGATCTAAACTGTATCCCACAAAAACTGGGCACAAGAAAGGAAAATCCATCTTTGGGCATCACATAAACACTCATTCATAACTAGGTATAATTAAGGGTAGGCAATTCACCTACTGGCATTTTTATGGGATGTGGGAGGAAATTTGTATACCTGAAGGGAACCCAGACATTCAAAAACATGTCAAACTCTGTGCAGACTCAGATATGACCAGGTTATATATTCATCAAAACATTTGTTACCTCTGTACTTTCTCCAACTGAAGCCGGTGCTCCACTCCCCTCTTATGATACTGAACCTGCAGATCCTCTTTCTGTCGGTTTGCCTCTGCCAGGACGTCCTGTAATTTTGCTAGCTTTATCTTCAGTTCACTAAGTTCAGCTTGCCGAGCACTATCTTCAGTCTGGATACGTGCAGCCATTGCATCGTAGCGTTCTAGCTCACGGTCCCGCTCCTCCAGCACCTGCAGGTTATACTGAAAGTCATTCCGTAAGCGTAGGAAGCGTTCTTTCTGGTTGGAAAGCTCGCTTGTGGCCTCAGCCAGGGCAGACTCCAGTTGCTGAATACGTAGGGTCTGAAGCTCCTTCCATTCCCTTTCTTTACAGGCCAGCTGGGCCTCAAGATCTCCAGTGTCCTGCATGGCTGGTAGTTAAAGGCTGATTGTCAGGACATGGTACAACAAAGACTCTGCAAGGAATAGACAGTCAATAGTATATACTTTTTTTTCTTTTATATAAGTTTTTTCAGAGGTAAAACAAATTTACTTTTTTCCCACCAAGCCACCGATGCCCCAAGCGACATTACAGACCTACATTTTAAACCATTACAAACCCGATTTCAGCAGTGCTAGGGTCCAGTAACTGAGCTTGTCTGGCTTAGAGATCGTGGATAACCCATTTTTATACTAATAGGAGTGGTCTTTTCCAGAACGCCAATGCCCCGTTCAGAGTCATTAGTGGTGGTCTAGTGTGGTCTATAGTTTCAAGTTGGAAATTTTTTGGACCAGTAAACTAGACAGTGCTCTCCACCTCTATCACCGCATCGGTCCTTCACTACAATCAATGATTATGTGTAGATCTGTACGTTCTCCCAATGTATTCTGGGCCCTATGCACAAGCAGTGCCCATGGGCCCCCTCACCCCAGTCCATACTCCTTTTAGACTCCTCAAGGGCCCTCCCCCGACTTGGGGCCCTGGTAACTCAGTCCCACGTTTCACCCCACTACGATGCCCCTGCTGGTGCCTGCATCATAATTATCACTCCCCCACTTGACCACCACCTTTATCAGAGCTATGAGTAGGCTGACCACGTTTACAATTTATTCACACAGACACTTGTTAAAGCAGGAAACATATATATATATATATATATATATATATATATATATATATATATATATATATATATATAAAATTTACTCAGCATATAGTATTTAGTAAATAAGCTGTTTGTGCAATAAATCAATAAGATACTCGGTTAACATGTTATACAGTAAAAGTTTTTGTTTACACGCGTGATTAGCAGTCCGCCTGCCAAAAAACACTTCCTAGAACAACGTGTTCGTGCCAAAATAATGCAGTATCACATAAGCCATAAAACATTTCTATCTATCTATCCATCTATCTATCTATTAATCATATACATATGATACATACATTCTTCAATAAGTGTCTGAACTTTTTTTTAACTCTATTTATTAAGAATTTTAAAAACAAATTACATCACATTTCTACGTAGTCACCATTTTTTGGTTGAGCGAGTATATACAGTATACTGTATATACTGTATATATATATATATATATATATATAAATAAATATATATAATTTACTCAGCATATAGTATTTAGTAAATAAGCTGTTTGTGCAATAAATCAATAAGATACTCGGTTAACATGTTATACAGTAAATGTTTTTGTTTACACGCGTGATTAGCAGTTTGCCGTTAGCTAACAGTTTGACACACTGCCGTCTCGACACTTATGAAACTAATGTCACACAGTTCTGTCATTTACAATGTTTACAACATTTACACGGTGTAACAAAAGAAAACACAATAAAACTGAAACCCGCTGTAAGAAAATGATATTTACCCTTTTATTTATTGCATGTAAACACAGAGAGAGTTTGGTTCCTATGGGGACAGACATGGATGAGTAACACAGTAAAATCTCCGGGTTGCAACGCTTTCTTCCATGTTGCCAGGTCCGCTGTTTTTGAAAATAGCGGTTTTATAAATCATAACTACAAATGTTTTTTTGAAATATGCAATAATTTTAATTCTAATTATGACTAAATTTAAATCACACACATTCCCTTTTAAGTCTGTTAAGTAAAATAAATGTAAAATAAACGACAACATGGAACCTACCTTTCACTAATTTGTTAACTAATAGTCTTATACTGGTCAAGGTCGTGGCGAGTTCGACAGTGGTCAGAAAGAAGTTACACACTCTGGAAAACAATATAGTAGATTGGAAAGAGTTACTAAATATTTCCAATGCTCCAAAACTCCAGCAAACCACATTAAGTGCCATTAATAACATTTTAGCAGCAGCGTACGGTGGCTAGTAAACTTAGGCCCTCTAACACCACCATCTCTCCAAGACTGTATCATAAAAGCTTAAAATGCCTTTTTTTTACCAATATAAATACTTTTAGCTTATTTTATGTAACCTTAAAAACGAAAAATGAAATACATTCTGGCCAATTTAGAGTATTTATATTTTGTAATATTACAAAGCTCTTAACTTACTTAACCACTTATCCAATTATGGTCGCTGGGGGAGGGGTGGGTGTGCTGGAGCCTATCCCAGCTTTTCAATGGGCGCAAGGCACACAGTAACACCCTGGACGGGTCGCCAGTTCATCGCAGGGCAGACACACATACACACACACACACATTCACCCATTCACCTATAGGGCAATTCAGTGTCTCCAATTAACCTGACTGCATGTTTTTGGACTGTAGGAGGAAACCGGAGCTTCCGGAGAAAACCCACACAGACACGGGGAGAACATGCACAAAAAGGACCTGGACTGCCCGCGCTGGGAATTGAACCCAGGACCTTCTTACAAAGCTATATATGTAAAATATTCAATCAATATTAAAAAAATTTATATAAAAAAATCACACTCATGTTTATACTGGCCATTTTACCCGAGCTTGTGTTTTGTGTTGTACCATTAGGAATATAATTAAACAAAAATTAAGATGAATGTTCAGCCCTAGAAATAGAACAATCACCACACAAGTTCGGTTTTGGGCTGGAGTTCAAAACACTTGACAGTAACACCCAAGCAGCTCTGAAGACAGATATTACTGCAGCTGGTACTGCCGGCGGAACTTGTCATTAAGTTAGCAATAAAAAAGCCCACCTATTTAGACAGACAATATTACTACCCTTTAACATTGGTCTTTGATTAAATTCATATTGCTTATCTCTCTGAAAATCTATGCTGGACCACCTCACAGCATAACATTTTAGCAACAACAGAGGAGCTGTTTAAGGGCTTTTTAAATTTAATCTTACCCTTCATATTCCAACACAAATTGGATAGGCAGGTATGAATGATTAATTTGCTATTGATTTTCAAATCCTTTTTGCATGTTTAAGAGAAAAGTACACCAGTGTTAATTAAATTACAAAGTAAATGCATATTACAACTCATCATCTGGTTCTAATTTTAAATGTAGTGACTGCGTTTGCATTTTGGTAAGGGCAGGGTTTAAATGTGTATGTAAACACCTGACCATGAGCTTGTTAAACAGTCCGTGCCAAGACCATAAGCATCATTACGGAGTTACACATTCTTATAGCTTATAACACTTCTAATAACTATAACTGGCATTTTCTTCCTATGTCTGTGGACAAGGAAGACCAGGTACCAGAAACAAGGACCTAGGAACTTAAAAACTATAAAACATGAGCCGGTCAAAACAAAATATGAGGCATTGAAGGGAAATGCCTGACAAAGAGAACAGAACAAACAAGGTATTAAATGTACCAACTGATCATAGGGTAAATGGGGAACAGCTGTCCATGATAAACCAGAACGAATCAAAGAGAAGAGGCAGTGAGTGGGTGTGGGATGAAAACAAAAACAAGAATCCATGTGCTAAGCCACAGGTGGAGACTGAGACTCATTCATCTTAAGTAACAGTGCAGTAATAGAATCATCTTGATTTGCAGTAGGTCCAGAACCACCTGAGAACGCTGGGTGCAATCTACCTACTGCATGTTTATGGTTCCAAAAGCAAAATCCAGATGGACACTAAAAGAACATGAAAAAAGGTTTACACCCAGGTCTAGCACCTCACACTACATGCAGCATCATGGTGTCAGTACAGGAAAATAAAAATCAATATCAGAGAGATTGTCATAATTACAGATATGTCACAGATAAAATGTTGGATCCACTCCTGTATAGCTAATGCCTGAAAGAAAACAGAATAATCTCGGTTCATGATTCACATCTATTTTTATTTGTGCTTAGTCATACTATTTTAAGTGGCCTGTGGAGGTGTGGCACATCCTAGCTGTGGTAGAATGCCACAAGCTTCACAAAGACGAGTGACGGAAGAGGAAACTCAAAACCTGCCTCTCTACCTGCCTGTTATCACGTAAGCATTTTACAAAGAGGTGCTCTGCAGGGACATGTAAGAGCCTTTAAATGAGGTTTAACACTTTCCTGATTGTATCCCTCATGGATTATTTACATAAAGAATTATATTTTTAGCTTTTGTCATAACATAAATAATGTTATTAGCAGCCTATTAAATGTAGTAAAACTTAACACCTAATTAAATAATAATTCATAAGACATTTACTGGATTTACTGGTTTGTTTGTTTTTGTTTTCTTTTACTAAACCCAATTAGTCAAACCAGAGTCCCAGGAGGCTAATCTTCTCTATTGTCCCTGGCCAAATGACAAAGCACTCCCTAAAATAGCATTCCCAACTAAACAATCATATGAACGTATATAAATTATGTAAATCCAATGCTATGACCTTGAGATCACCAGATCTCAACCCAAATAAACATCCATAGTAGATTTTGGAATAACACATCAGACAGGTTTTCACTCTCATAATTAAAACATGATGTTTAACTCTCATAAAGAAAAAAATTATGTTGCATTCCTGTAGAACAGTTTTAAAGGCTTGTAAAATATATTCCGAAGTGCAATAAAGATGTTTTGGAGGCTTACTTACATCATCAAGAGTCATTATTGTTTTTTTCTCAACAGGTGATAATGACATTGCACATGCAAAAATTGCCTATCCATTATACACCGATCAGCCATAACATTAAAACCACCTCCTTGATTTTACACTCACTGTCCATTTTATCAGCTCCACTTACCATATAGAAGCACTTTGTAGTTCTACAATTACTGAATGTAGTCCATCTGTTTCTCTGCATGCTTTGTTAGCCCCCTTTCATGCTGTTCTTCAATGATCAGGACTCTCCCAGGACCACTACAGAGTAGGTGTTATTTGGGTGGTGGGTCATTCTCAGCACTGCAGTGACACTGACATGGTGGTGGTGTGTTAGTGTGTGTTGTGCTGGAGTGAGTGGATCAGACACAGCAATACTGATGGAGTTTTTAAACACCTCACTGTCACTGCTGGACTGAGAATAGTCCACCAACCAAAAACATCCAGCTAACAGCGCCCTGTGGGCAGCGTCCTGTGACCACTGATGAAGGTCTAGAAGATGACCAACTCAAACAGCAGCAATAGATGAGCGATCGTCTCTGACTTTACATCTACAAGGTGGACCAACTAGGTAGGAGTGTCTAAGAGAGTGGACAGTGAGTGGACACGGTATTTAAAAACTCTAGTAGCGCTGCTGTGTCTGATCCACTCATACCAGCACAACACACACTAACACACCACCACCATGTCAGTGTCACTGCAGTGCTGAGAATGACGCACCACCTAAATAATACTTACTTTGTGGTCGTCCTGTGGTGGTCCTGACCATTAAAAAACAGGGTGAAAGCAGGTGAAAGAGAGAGAACCTATGTTTCTGCATTGAAGTATGGCCTGCTCTTTGCATGGTGGAGTTTCAGGTTGCATTTTTAATGCAGCGATGGTCTGTAATATATGTTGACAGTTTTCCAAAGCATAAGCCTATGTGGCTATATTTATCACAGTGGCATGATTGTTTCTCTTGCAATGCTGTCTAATGATAAGAGTTACACTGCTGGTAACAGCAGTGCCTGTGTTCTGAGGTTCAAATTCCAGGCAAGATTTGCAGATACAAAGGGTGCATGTTGTTAAATAAACCTAATAATTGAAGGGAGACATATCAGTGAACCCTTTGTGCCAGCCCCAAGCTTGAATAAATAGGGGGGTTGAGTCAGGAAGGGCCTCCAGCATAATACTTTGCCAAATCAAATGTATGTGGACGAATGATCCGCTGTGACCCCTCACAGGAGCAGTCGAAAAGAAACGTTCATGTATGGGAGATGGCGATAGACTAAATTTTTTTGCAATTTTGTGTTAAAAATGTTGTGTTTTTAAACTGATTAACAATTTTCTCATGAAGTTTAACCCATGTTTGCTTGCAAAGACTGAGCCTTTTTTTAAATAATTTTTCACGATACTCTCACCTGTTACAAAAAAAAATCAACGAAAATGGATTAAAAATGGAATCTGCCTTGTCAACTTTTATAGGTATCAAATTCTAAATTTGTTTAAATATACAGATTGCAAGCAGGCTGGTCAGCAAAAACTTTAAATGAATTTATTTGTGCATTTGTTAAATAAGTTAAATAAAGTTTTAAGAGGATTAATAAATCACAGATATTTGTTTTATTGTTTTTTTATTAAAGAAAATGTCCCAATGTCTCGGGAAATAACATCATTTTAATGCTTTAATGTTATTGTAACTTGTGATTGGTGTGTTATAACGACCCTTGAATAAACTGAATTGAGACAGACATATAGAAAAAAATGTCAGAAAAAATGAGAAACACTGAGAGTGCACGTAGCACTAGAGTACTCATTTTAGTGAGTCATGTTCATTGAACTATAGATCACTACTAAGAGTCGACTCTTTTGGCTCACAGACGGCTCTTTAATATAAAGGTGATATAATAACTGTATGAGCTATAACTATGAAAATGTTTGTCTATTTATAACAAACTGTTTTACATCTTACCTTATCTCCCTAATACATATCATTGCATTGTGTTTATTGTGAAACGAATTTTAATAAATGTAAAAATGTGGCTGTGCGGCACCTACTTTACCTGCACGTCTCACCACTGACACTGACCATGCTTAATTTTTAGGTGGGGTGTATTTTCGTGACGCAGAGCACGTCATACAGGCTACGTGACTGGGTAGGTGTACGTCTCTGTACTAGTAGAAAAGTGCGCATGCGCACAGGAAAAGTGCGTCGGTGACTTTGTGCGCTACAACTACAATTCAAAACCACAAGCTACAACATCCTCACATTTAGGAGATATTTAGCTTGGCGTTGGATGATAATGCCGCCAAATAAACGGCACATATCTTTAAATTATAGTGGTTGCCGTTGGAGCATAATGAGTATACCTTTGTATGCATTAAACAATATGGATATTCAATAATTACAAAATATTAACCCTTTGATGCACAACCTGGGTCAAAAGTGACCCAACTGAGTTTTTATTTTCTATATCTTTGCAATAAATTAATTTTGTCATTCAAGCTTCCATGAATTTTTCAATTAACTTGTTTTTGATCATCACAAATCCTTATTTCAATCATTTTTGTATCACTACCCTCCTAATGCACAACATGGGTCAAAAATGACCCTTATGTATTTACTATGGAATTTGACAGAAACTACTGACATTTGTAAGTGTTTGTAGTCAAAAACATATTTACTGATCTTTTGAAAGACAACCAAAGATTAGGTTCTTGAATCTTGAATATGTCCAATACTATTTGCTTGCTAGCTGTTTACATATTCTAGTATAGATAGCTTTTATTAGCTAAGACAGCAAATACATGAATAACTGACAAATGTGCATATGAAAATATTCTTGAATTGATGAATATGGGTAATTTTAGCTTGTGCATCAGCTTGTGGGCCAGTGATAGCTCAGTGGTTAAAGTACTGGACTAGTAAACAGAAGGTTCCCGGTTCAAGCCCCGCTACCACCAAGTTGCCACTGTTGGGTCCCTGAGCAAGGCCCTTAACCCTCAATTGCTCATTGTGTAAGTCGCTTTGGATAAAAGCGTCTGCTAAATGCTGTAAATGTAAATGCATCAAAGGGTTAAACAGATGAATACATTGCAATTTCATACATAAAAAATGCATATATGATTTTCATGATGATTTTTATTTTTCTAGTAAAAGAATAAAATATTGACCAGTAACTTTGTAACCTTGAACTGTTTTACCTGTGATTAACAAACAACCAGGCAAAATTCAGCCCTGCTGACCTGCAAAAGTCATGCCCCTAACACACATGCATAAATTATCATCATCGCTCATTCACTCTTTAAATAGTAGCCAATCCACTTCCTTGCATGATGTTGGTGATTAAAAAAAATTTAAAGTAAATGAAGCAAGCCCATGTGGACATGGAAAGGACATGCCAAACCCCTTACAGTCACCTGACCCAAAAATAATGCTATAAAAAAATAATGCTTTTTTAATAACTGAGTCTTTATTGGTTTTTTATAGACCAATAAATTTTTTTATTTGTTACTCAACAGGTGATACATCTACAAATTACCAATTCATTATATACATCTAACTTGTACCTATATTCATTTTCCATTTTCTTTGGTTCCTATTTAAATTTGTGGATATACACATAAATATTCTGTAGCTTAATTGTTGCAATGCTACACACTAGCTGTCAATTGGTGTGTGGAATGGGAAAAAAAAAACATGTAACATTTAACACTGACCAGGCAGCATTTATTTAGACGGTAATGATACATGTGCTGCTGATATAAGCATGTCAGGCTTTTTTAAAAACAAGCTGAAACATGGACTCATCTGAACTTATTACAGGTTCACTGTCTTTCGTCTTTCTCTTTGCATGGTGGAGTTTCAGGTTACATTTTTAATGCAGTGGTGGGCTGTAATATATGACTTTTTTCTTTTTGTTTGTTTGTATACAGAGCCTGGAAAAGCCAAAGAGTCCTCTTCTTCTTAAAATATATATTGGGCATGTTCTCTCAAATGACTAGACCCCTTATTCTGTTGCAAAAAGCAATGAGCTGGCAAAGAAAATAACATATCTGATTATTGTTCACATAAACTTATTATTTCTGTAATTGCTTACAGCATAATTATTATAATTAAATTACACTTTAAAAAAACCCTGAGTTCTTTTTTCTACCCAAACGCTGGGTTATTTCTCACCAAATAACCCAATTGTTGGGTTATTTTCTCAACCCAGCACTTGGGTTACCATGTCCTGTTGCCAATGGCTAAATTCCCAACAAATTGTACATTTTTAACGGCCTGTGTTGTCAGATTGGTCGACTTTTATTTTAAACTGGTGGGGAACTGGGCTAGTTTCAAGGTATCACGACTTTTCAAATGTCACTGAATTTATAATTACTGATCCTTAAGATATCAGCAGTTAATTAGTATAATGTTGTTCATAAGTATTTTTGAGCGGTTTTCCATGCATTTTGGCAGATTTTGAAATACGTGATTATACTGTAGCAATCTGGCAACCCTGGTAACGGCACAAAAACGGCAGTTCGGATATTTTCTGCAGCAGCATATTTGAGGTAAGTGTTTCTAGTTTATTTTAATTCCTCAAATGCTCATAAAATATGCGTTTGAAATATTGCTAACCCTATGCTTAGTTTAATTCCCTAAAAACGTTTAGTCTGCCTCTTTAAGTGATGAATAGTGATGAAAGTCCCCAGGAGACACTAAAGTTGCTAACATTGGCGATATATAAAATATCAGTGCAAGAATTAATGAAAACTGTAGCTTGCTGTCTGCCTACTGGCAAGCTAACCTAAGATAGAAAAAGTTTGCTAAGTTATTTTAATTTTAATAGGATAGTATGTGGCCAATATAACAAAAGCTAGCTAAGCTGTGAAACACGATTTTAGACGCTAGTTAACGTTACCTCAGGGAAACCTTTGTGAGCGTGGGCAAAAGAGTTAAATACGTTAAACCGTAATATCACTAACTATCACTTTAAATATGATTCAACAGTAATACGCCTATTTAATATAATAGACATAGTATTAATTTATAGAACCGGGACTTAGGAAAACCCATGCGAACATATGTAGATTCTGTTCAGATTCAGCCAAGGATGCTTTCTACACATGGCGTTAATTCATCACAAACACCACGATTAAACAAAATGACTAGTCTTTACAGAGAGTCGACTCCCAAAGTTTACCTAAAAAGAGCCGACTCAAAGAACCGACTCGTTCATGAACGCGACATCGCTACCTCTGACAATTCGGTCACTGCATGCAGCTTCATTAATCTGAGCGGATTTCCTCCGAGCACCAGCACAGACAGGGATGAGTCTGATGTTAAACCAGCTCCACGGCCACCGTTTTATCCAGAAAACATCTATAAGGTATGAAACTGTTGATAGTTACTCTGAATTGAATAGGTTGACTGTTGGATGGGATGAGTATTTTCCATGTCATTTACTTTAGCAGTAACAGGTCTTTCTGGGGATGGACGAGACATGCAGACATGTGACCATTTCAATCGCTTTTTATGTGAATGGGACTGTTTGTAAAACAAAAATTACTAGATAAATGTAGGCTTATTAATAAGCTAATTGAAGCATTATACTCCCCGGTCCTCTACTAAATCCAGCTGTTTATTTGTATCGCAAAAATATTCTATTAGTTAATTTTGGATGTGGAAAGGTCGCAACTGTAACTGTCAGACCTATTTTTCTGTTTTTGTTTAAATATTTTGTACATACTCCCAAAAAGATACAGTGCATCGATATTTTATCCATCATCTTACATTTAAAGATATACGCCGTTTACTTTGCGGCACTATCATCCAACGGCAACCACTATAATTTAAAGATATGTGCCGTTTATTTGGCGGCATTATCATCCAACGCCGAGCTAAATATCTCCTAAATGTGAGGATGTTGTAGCTTGTGGTTTTGAATTGTAGTTGTAGCGCACAAAGTCCCCGACGCACTTTTCCTTTGCGCATGCGCACTTTTCTACTAGTACAGAGACGTACACCTACCCAGTCACGTAGCCTGTATGACGTGCTCTGCGTCACGAAAATACACCCCACCTAAAAATTAAGCATGGTCAGTGTCAGTGGTGAGACGTGCAGGTAAAGTAGGTGCCGCATCCACATTTTTTTCCATAGACATGTGTTGTCCAAACGGTGGTGGTAATCTTAAGTAGCAGCTGTACTTATTATTATGGTAGTGTTGGGTCCAGAGTGCACCTGGACTGGGCAGGGAAACTGGACCAGACTTGCTTATTTACTTACTTATACTTCAGCCCAATTCAAAGTGGCTACTTTGTCAGTATCTTAAAAAGTTTGGCATGTTCTTTTCTCATCCAAATGTGTTTATGAGTTGTGTGTCAGAAGGCGGCTCGGTGGGTAGCACTCTCGCCTCACAGCAAGAAGGTCCTGGGTTCAATTTGCAGGTGGAGCAGTCTGGGTCCTTTCTGTGTGGACTTTGCATGTTCTCCCTGGTTCTCTCCGGGTGCTCTGGTTTTCTCTCACAGTCCAAAGACATGCAGTCACGTTAATTGGAGATACTAATATTGCCCTAGATGTGAATGTGTGTGACCTGTCTGGGGTGTTTCCTGCCTTTCGCTCAGTGAACTGTACTCACAGCAACCCTGAATAGGATGCAGTCCTGAATAGGATAAAGTGGTATTTAGACAGACAATGAATGAATGAGAGCAACACAGACACAGTGAGTCGTTTGCTGTTAATGTAAGAGTGAATAACACCAAAATAGTAATAACAAAGACAGCAGTGATTGTTTCCAGCAGGTTAAATACTGTTTTTGGCATCTGAGAAGGATTGTTGAAAAAATATTTGCTACAAATGACTAATAAGTGACAGCCTGTATAAAGTGTAGAATTCATCAGGTACAATGCAATGCATGTAAAAGTGCAAAGCAATGGTTTTTAGCACTGCAATTATTTGTCACTCTGATGTAAAGACAACCATTGTCCAGCCACAGGAAGTGTAAATTGTAAAACATTTGAATATGCATGAGATCAAACATAGCAAGTGCAGTCAGGATGTAAATGCAGGTCAGTAGGTGAGACCACCTTCTAGGCCAAAGCAAAATGTGAGAACTAAAGGGATGAAAATTTACAATGACAGCTGCAGACTTACTGGTGGCACTAAATCTTTGCTTTGTTACCTACTTCACACCATAACTAAAAAGGCAGTCAGTGACTCTAGAGACATAAATATTGCTCCCACAGAGGAAAAAAATGTTTTATGGAGATAATTAGGCCAGTTTTAATAGGATGTGCTTGTTTTGAAGATGTTGATATGGCCTATTTATATCTGTAGGTCATCTTGTAAAGGTCATCATATAAATAAATGGATATTTTTTTTTATCAGAAAACACTGTGTGCTAGGTTGGTATTCAACCCAGACATCACCAGTGTATTGCAGGGTATCATACACTTACCCATTCCCTTGCCTGGCCACTCTTTAAATAGTAGCCAATCCACCTTCTTGCATGGCTTTGGTATGTAAAAAGAATTTGAAGTACATAAAGTAAGACAATGTAGACGCGGAAAGAACAAGGCAAACCCCTTACAGACAGTCACCTGACCATAAGTTAGAGTGATGTGTAGTTAAAAAAATATTTAATAACCTGTGGAAAAACACACAAACAACCCCAAAATTAGATTAAATGCAGTTCAAATGCAACACATGATACCATATTTTAACGTGACATTACAAACTTAATTTCTTAAAGCTGTAAACACTAGCAATGATCTTTAATTTGTTTTAAGCTGTAAAATAATGAGCAATTTGAAAGTATAACCCAGTACAAATGTAGCACCAATAAAAACATTATTAAGCAACATATTTACATATGAAAAAGCACACTTAGGTATCAATATTTTTATTTGAGAATCAACTACCTATCCCCCACCCCAGAAAAAAAACCCATCAGAATTGATACAACTGTTATTTTCTTTTCAGTGCCATCTGGCCAGTTTGGTGCACATGCTTATCTTTACCAGCTAAGCAAACACCATTTCACCGTTATATTTGCATCGCACCCTCAGGTGCCACCCTGAAGCTCACTTAAGCATTTCTCACACTTATTGTCAGGTTGAACTGCCTTGCCAATGCATAACCAGAATGAATAGGCAATGCTCACTATCTCCAATTTCTAATTACGGTTTCAGTGATTGTACTTAGTGGAATAAAGTCATAGTCTTAAAATAGGAGTGTAGCCTTTGCCAGGATTCAAGTATAGTGGGTTAAGAAGAGTTTATCTAAACCCCCACCCTCAAAATCCCCACTAGGGATGCAGCCATGGGCACACAGAGTCAGATGTGAGAGGACAACAAGGGCCAGCTTGGTAGGTTCTTTATGCATGCTAACAGACTGCTTTACTGCTGCTTGATAATTACTAAAAATTCTCCTAGATTTGTGTATGTTGGCTTTAGTGCTTATAAAACATATGGTTCACAAAAGCTTTTCTAATTATAGTATGTTATTCATAGATTCTGTGCAGTCAATACAGCATTATGTACAGTAGAAGTTTAGAGTTTAGTTTCTGTATGTGATTATTTAAAATTAATTTATTATTTACTGGGTCTTAAAGTTTGCAAAGCAAATTTAAAAAGACAAAAAAACCCCAGAAGAACATTATTTATAATAAGGATTGTACTCTTTCTGTAAGTCATGCAAACGTTTGTATCAATTGTGTATTATTGATGCTAGAATGTTTCATCTATTTAGCATACACAATACTACTTCTTAACAAGTTGAATTTTTTGGGACATTACACATTTGGCCTGAAACCATTTTTAAATGTCACTGTTGTTAGGCTCTGTGGCATCAGGGGAATGTACCATCTCTCCCTGACGCCACAGGCCTTACAGAGCAGAAACGAGCTGTGCCTTTAATTACCTGGCCAGCTCGTTAGGGCGAAGTGGCTGCACCTGTGCCTTCCCTTATTTAAGGGATAGGTGCAGAGCTGTAGCCGTCGCACCTTCTGCTCTTGTTGGCTGATTCTTTTTTCTTTCTTTGAGTTTGTTTGGCACTGCGGTGTCCTTTTATGTTTGTTGTTTTTTATCTTTAGGTTGTGCCGCCGCCGCCGTGCCGCCGCCGCCGGGCCACCGCTAGTGGGGCGCCACCAGGCCGCCGCCGCCGCCAAGCTGCCGCCATAGTGCCGCCGCTGTCGTGCCGCCGCCTGGTCGCCGCCTTCAGGTCGCCGTCAGGCCGCTGCCGCCGAGCCGTCGAGCCGCCGTGCCGCCGCCACCGAGAGACCCCATTATTGCGCCCAGAGGAACGTGACCCCCTCCCAGCGCAAACCGCTGGTGACAGCGTCACGTTCCGCCCTCTGGAGCGCTTGAGCAAATGGCCACTTCCCAGCCACCCTGGCTGGTGACAGCGCCTTTGCCTTTAGCTTTTGAAACCCGCAAATCAATCACACCCGGTAGCTGGCATGGCTCTAGCCAGCATAAGTTGCTGGAAAGCGCCATGCCACGCAGCTATTGTCGGTGTTACCCCCCCTTCTTCGGCCAACAGCGCGAGGTGTTCCATCTCGCGAACCCACTCTTTGCCTCAATAGCGCCGGGAGCGAGTCTGCCACTAGCGCCGCTGTGGCAGGCTGTTAAAGCTCCCGGTCGGGAGGCAAGAGTCCTGGGTTCGCGCCTCGCGCTTCCCCTTTTCTTTTGTATGCTTTTTTTGTTCCTTTTCAGCCCCCGACGTCCGGCTGCCTTCGGGATTCCCCGAAGTGTTTTTTGTTATTGTTATTCCTTTTATTTTATGTATATTATGTTTATGATTTAATAAATAAAACCCTTTTTAGTTAAACCTCCGCATCCTTGGGTCCTTCCTCCCCACCTCATAACAACTGTATTGGGAATTAAATGATGTAAATGTTCACATATTAGGAATGGAACATCATACATTGTTTTTTCTTATTTGGTTAATGATGTATGCTGTGTACCTTCAGGAAAACCTTATTTGCTTTATTTACAGTGGAAACTATTCAGAAACTATTCTGACCCCTTGACGTTTTGCACACTTTGTGTTTTTTGTGTGAAACAGTTTCCATTTTTACCAGTCAATCACCCATTATAATGAAGTGCAATATGTTTTTTTGAAAATGAATTAAACATCAAAAACTGACATATTTTTGGACCCTTTATTCAATACTTTGTATAAGCCCAATTGGTAGCAGTTACTTCTTGGACAGTCTCTGCAAGCTATGCAAACCTGGATTTTGGCAGTTCCCATTCTTCATGGCAGATCCTTAAATGCGCTGCCAGATTAGATGGCAAGCATCTATGAATTGCCATCTTCAGGTGGCTGGCTCACTTAAGGACATTCAAAGACCTGCCTAGAGGACACTCCAGTGTTGGTTCAGCTGTATGTTGTGGGTCATTCTAATGTAATTTATCCGTCCCTCAATTCTTACCAGCCTCCCTGTCCCTGGCACTAAGAATCCACCACCTCTATGATGGGGGATGTGGTGATGTGCAGTGCAAGTTTTCGCTTAATCTAGTGCTGTAAAAAGAGTTACATTTTGTCTCATTAAACCAGAGAATGTTGAGTCTTCACATGCAGTTTAGCAAACTCTACAACTAGCACTGGACACAGAATTTATGTTATATTACTGAAGATTGTGGCTGTAAATGGGCATAATTTTTATTGTGAAAGAAATAATACATTTGAAAATAAGCTACAAAGTGTTTTTAACCACCAACTCTATAATGAAAATATGACATATTTATAGTCACAAAATATGAAACAGCAATAAACTCTGATAGGGTTTTGCTAATTGTATATTGATTTGGATTTTAATGGATGTTAGGGATGTAGGGCACATGTAATAAAAATACAGCCTCGCATCTCTTATAAGCAATTAACTGTCCCAGCACATGCCTGTGTGGTCACATGGAAGAATCAATCACCAATAACACAAATCACTTTATTCTGGACTAGTAGTTCTGTTTGGATTCACTTCATGGCATATATAAAAGTACACTCATTCTTAACTTGTGTATGTATGTAGAATTGTTGTAGCTTTAATGCTAACATGCCTGTTTTCTTTTTTTCCTTTCTCATGTAGTTTTGAGTGACCTAAACAGAGCATCATGGGAGGAGTGGTGGTGGATGAAGGAGGCAGTGGGGTAAAGGCCCCTGATGGAGGATGGGGCTGGGCCGTACTTTTCGGGTGCTTTGTCATCACCGGGTTCTCTTATGCTTTTCCCAAAGCGGTCAGTGTGTTCTTCAAGGAACTGATCAAAGAATTTGGCGTGGGCTACAGTGACACCGCATGGATCTCCTCCATTCTTCTAGCAATGCTTTATGGATCAGGTACAGACATGATGGTCTTAACTAAGACTGTGTGAGCTCTTAAATAAAATAAATTGATTAAATTAACTAAATTCTCTTTATAAGAGGGATTTTCAAAAAGTTTCCGCACTTGTATATTTTCATTGGAAACAGTGAGGGCAGGAGGAGTAGTAATTGGTCGTGTCTGAGAGTCTTAGAGAGAGATTACAGTCCGGATTTAGTGCCATCTAGTCTCCACCTTTTCGGACCGCTCAAAGAAGCTTTAAGGGGAAGAAGATTTTCATGTGATAATGATGATGTAAAAGCAGCAGTGCATTAGTGGCTGCGAGCTCAACCAAAAACATTTTTTGCTGATGGCATTAAAAAATTGGTGCGATGTTCGGAAAAATGCATCATATGGTGAGTGATTCATTTGTTTTTGAGATTCTTAATAAATAGAGTTTTAAAAAAGTGCTGAAACTTTTTGAAAAAACCCTGTATCTGCAATATAAAGTCCATTGTTTAAAAAAAGGGACAAGAATAAACAGATAGTAATTTCTTTATTTTATATATATTTTCAGTAACTGCTTTATTTTGCCCTTTGTTGCAGTTAGATGTGCATTCCCCGGTAACTCAGAAGTGTACCATAGAGTTTTACAGAGCATTTTCCCAGCTGTGATATTAATTTCAATGAATAGAAAGCATAAGACAAATTTAGCACTGGTTGCTTGCAGATACAGGGCCTTTGAAGAGACACATTTTTAAACAAACTATAACAAATTTCAACAAAGTCCTCTAAAAACAACAATGCAATCACTTATTAGATATAGAATAGAAATAGAATAGTTCCAGTTTAGTTGAGTTTGTAGTAAACTTCCTTTGCCCATTTCCCTTCTTTAAATAGTTGTCTCTAGTAAAATATATTGGGGGATTTCTTTAATATGTGTTTCATATTACAGGGCCCTTGTGCAGTGTTTTAGTAAATCGTTTCGGGTGTCGCCCTGTGATGATGGTGGGTGGACTCTTTGCTTCTCTTGGCATGATTTTGGCCTCCTTTTCAACCAGCATTATTCACATCTATCTTACTACAGGAGTTATTACAGGTGAGTTTTTTTGATATTATTAACATTAAGCCAATTAAATGTGCTAAATAATTAATACAGTGGTACCTTGAAACTCGATGTGTTGTATTTTTTCCCCATAAGGATGTATGGGAAACCTGTTATTGTGTTCCGTGATCGTGTGGAACTGCATTTATTTTAGGCTAATGTAAAATAATGGGGTTGTTTACTTATACACTGATAATAAAACAAATATAATATAAAACGCACTGAAATACAATTCTAAACAGTTAAAAATCAATAAAAAATACTTCTTTATTGTCTTCTTATGCTACTTAATCGTGGAGATGCTTGATCTTAGAATACCGTATTCCATTCAGTAAAGGCACATTCACTTGAGAAGCATTGGGGTGGTCGCACATGGTTCAAGGTTCAAGGTTCAAAGCTTTATTGTCATATGTACAGTAGGAAACGTGTTTCCCTGTACAATGAAATTCTTATTTTGCTGTCCACACATGATGTAACAAGGTACAAATAGGTAATAATAATATAAAGTCAAATTAAGAAATAAAAGTTATGTACATTGTGCAAGAAAAGAGCAGATATATTGCAATCAGACAGTATAGTTACATGTGCAAAATGTAAGACAGTAGTGTAAACATACATGTGCAGATGTATGTGGACCTGTAAACAGTCATATGTAAGACAGTAGTGTAAACATAAATGTATGTAGACCTGTAAACAGTCATATGTGGTATAGTGCAAGTATTGTGTGCAAGTGTGATAGTGTCTATGAATAATCAGCTCAGCTGTTTAAGAGTCTGATTGCTGTGGGAAAGAAAGAGATCTTTAGTCTTGTTGTCCTGCATTTCACACTTCTGTATCTCCGGCCTGAGGGTAGAAGTGTGAATAGTCCATGTTGGGGGTGGGTGGGGTCTTTGATGATGGACGCAGCTCTCCTGTGGACTCTGTGATGGTAGATGCTCTGGAGAGAGGGTTGTGCCGTCCTGGTGATTTTCGATGAAGTCTTTATCACTCTCTCCAGGCGTTTGCGATCCTTCACAGTAGAACTGCCGTACCACACGGTGATGCAATTGGTCAGGATGGACTCAATGATGCAGCGGTAGAAGTTGCTGAGTATTTTGGGTGACATGCCAAATTTCCTAAGCCTCCTCAAGAAATACAACCGCTGCTGAGCCCTCTTTAACACCTGTGTGGTGTTTAGTGTCCAAGTGAGGTCATCACTGATGTGGACCCCTAGGTATTTAAAACTGTTCACCCTCTCCACCTCAAGGTCCCGGATAAACAGTGGCTGATGAGGTCTCCTCTCCCTCCTCATGTCCACTATCATCTCCTTGGTCTTGTCTATGTTGAGTGTAAGGTTATTGTCCACACACCAGGTAACCAGACTGTTCACCTCACTCCTGTAGGCTGCCTCCTCTCCTCCAGTGATACGACCTATCACAGCAGTGTCGTCAGCAAACTTCAGGATGATGTTGTCGGAGTGGGAGGCGACACAGTCGTGGGTAAACAGGGTGTAGAGGATAGGGCTGAGGACACAGCCCTGCGGGGTACCAATATTGGTGATTATGCTGGTTGATGTCCTGACTGAGGCCTGCCAGTCAGGAAGTTTAAAAGCCAGTCACAGATGGTGGGGTGTAGTCCAAGAGATGACAGTTTATGTGTAAGTTTGTGAGGTATAACCGTGTTAAAGGCGGAGCTGTAGTCAATAAAGAGTATCCTGACATAGGAGTCTTTATGTTCCAGGTGTGAGAGAGAGACATGAAGGGTTGCGGCGATGGCATCCGAGGTAGACCTGTTGGCCCTGTATGCATATTGTAGGGGGTCTGTAGTGCCTGGTATATTGCTCTGAATGTGGGCCAGCACCACTCTCTCGAAGCACTTCATAATGATTGGAGTGAGTGCTACTGGCCTGTAGTCATTCAGACAGGATGGGGGGTTCTTCTTGGGGAGAGGGACGATGGTGGTGGTCTTGTAACAGGTGGGAACTGTACATTGTCTGAGGGAAAGGTTGAAGATAGAAGTAAAAACATCAGCCAGCTCGTTAGCACATGCTCTGAGGGCCCGCCCAGGAATGTTGTCAGGTCCTGCAGCTTTGCGGGGGTTGATCCTCTTCAGGGCTTTGTGTACCTGGGCTGGTGAGACAACTGGTGTGGGGGAGGAGGGTTGCGTAATGGAGGTGTGTGTATTCTCTGTGGGGCTAGTGGGGGTCGACGTCTCAAAGCGGGTGTAGAATGCATTGAGGTCGTTGAGGTCTCATGTTGAGGCACATGTTGAGTTTATGGTAAACGTCGAGTTTAAGAGTACACATTTCTGGATGAAGAGCATCGAGTTTAAAAGATTTTGAGTTTAGGGGACGTCGAGTTACAAGGTACCAGTGTATACACATAAATTTTTTTATATAAGCTTGGATAAATCTGTTTTCAATAAAATTTGGAATCTTTTTCAGGTCTGGGCCTTGCCTTAAACTTCCAGCCTTCACTCATCATGCTAAACAGATACTTTAGTGAGAAAAGACCCCTGGCAAATGGGCTGGCTGCAGCTGGAAGCCCTGTGGCCTTGTGCTGTTTGTCTCCACTGGGACAAATTCTTCAGTACAAGTATGGTTGGCGTGGTGGTTTCCTTATCCTGGGAGGTATTTTACTTAACTGCTGTGCATGTGGAGCCCTCATGAGGCCCCTGCTAGCCCCCCCAAAAAAGGAAGAGGACCAAGAAGCATCAAAAGCAGCTGACAACCAGCCAAAACCGAAGCACAAGTTGCTGGACTTCAGTGTCTTTAAAGACAGAGGGTTTGTTATTTATACTGTGGCAGCAGCTATTATGGTGCTGGGTCTGTTTGTGCCACCAGTGTTCGTGGTAAGCTATGCCAAGGAGCTTGGTAATGAAGACACCAAGTCTGCCCTTCTTCTGACCATCCTAGGTTTCATTGATATCTTTGCCAGGCCTACTTGTGGAATTATTGCTGGACTGAAGTGGGTGCGGCCACGCTGTGTTTATTTCTTCAGTTTCGCTATGATATGTAACGGCATTACTGATATCATAGGCTCCATGTCAAAGGACTACACATCACTGGTTTTCTTCTGCATTTTCTTTGGCATCTCATACGGCATGGTGGGTGCTTTGCAGTTTGAGGTACTAATGACCATCGTTGGAACAGAAAAGTTCTCAAGTGCTATTGGACTGGTACTGCTGGTAGAGGCCGTTGCTGTATTAGTGGGGCCACCCGGTGCAGGTCAGTTTGCATTATTATTCCTTCTAACTATTTATAAGAGCTACATTATATGGCCAAAATTTGATAACTGTTTTAACCCTCTGATGCACAAGCTAAGCAAACCCCTTCTAATGCACAACATGGGTCAAAAATGACCCATATTCATCCATTCAAGAATATTTTCATATGCACATTTGTCAGTTATTCATGTATTTGCTGTCTTAGCTAATAAAAGCTATCTATACTAGAATATGTAAACAGCTAGCAAACAAATAGTATCGGACATATTCAAGATTCAAGAGCCTAATCTTTGGTTGTCTTTCAAAAGATCAGTAAATATGTTTTTGACTACAAACACTTACAAATGTCAGTAGTTTCTGTCAAATTCCATAGTAAATACATAAGGGTCATTTTTGACCCATGTTGTGCATTAGGAGGGTAGTGATACAAAAATGCTTTTTATTAAAAAGCAAAAAATATAAAACTGAAATAAGGATTTGTGATGATTGTGATGAAATTCATGGAAGCTTGAATGACGAAATTAATTTATTGCAAAGATATAGCAAATAAAAACTCAGTTGGGTCACTTTTGACCCAGGTTGTGCATCAAAGGGTTAATAACTGAGGTCAGGTGTTTCAGCCACACATACACATCGATCAGCCATAACATTAAAACCACCTCCTTGTTTCTACACAAAATGTCTATTTATCAGCTCTACTTACCATATAGAAGCACTTTGTAGTTCTACAATTACTGACTGTTGTCCAGCAGCGCTGCTGGATTTTTAAATACCGTGTCCACTCACTGTCCACTCTATTAGTTGGTCCACCTTGTAGATGTAAAGTCAGAGACGATTGCTTATCTATTGCTGCTGTTTGAGTTGGTCATCTTCTAGACCAGAGGTCACTAACAGGCGGACCGCGGTCCGGATCCGGACCCAGAAGCTGTCCCATAGGGACCCGGACCTACAGCCAAAACATAAAGTTATTATTTGAAACCTGACGGAGCGCTTCTATTTTAACCGGCGCAGCTTTTGTAGTCTTTACGGTAGCGGTTTAGCGGATGAGAAAACGCACAGACCAATCACGTGACACCACTCAGCCAATCAAGTCTGTGCATTCCAGCCGGTAAACACTGCGACTCTAGAGTGCAGACAGATGAGAGAGTTAGAGGCGAGTTACATGTGGAAAGACGGTGGAAAGAAAAAGAAAGATAGCTAACGTAGAAAAAACGAAGGGAGAGATACAGACGACTGTGCAGGAGAAAGTTGAGAAAAAGACGAGTGAGACAGGAGACAAATAGCGCTCTCCAAAAAAGAAACGTGTACAGCGAAAATACAGCATTTAATCCGTGATGGAGAGACTCATTTCTGTTCTTACTTCCCACTGGAGCACAATTTATTTTTATTTTCTCTTAATTTGATAAGAGAAAGGTTTGATAAGGTGGGGCGGCCCAGGTCCTCTCTGTGTGGAGTTTGCATGTTCTCCCCGTGTTCGCGTGGGTTTACTCCAGGTGCTCCGGTTTCCTCCCACAGTACAAAGACATGCAAGTGAGGTGAATTGGAGACACTAAATTGTCCATGACTGTATTCGATATAAACTTGTGACCTGATGAACCTTGTGTAATGAGTAAATACTGTTCCTGTCATGATGTAACCAAAGTGTAAAACACGACGTTAAAATCCTAATAAACAAACAGACATCTGATTTGACAGTCAGTTATTGATTACATGCAGATGTTGATACAACTACTAGGCTATTTATATATATATATATATATATCAATATATATGTTATATATACTGTATATACAGTGTATCACAAAAGTGAGTACACCCCTCACATTTCTGCAAATATTTCATTATATCTTTTCATGGGACAACACTATAGACATGAAACTTGGATATAACTTAGAGTAGTCAGTGTACAGCTTGTATAGCAGTGTAGATTTACTGTCTTCTGAAAATAACTCAACACACAGCCATTAATGTCTAAATGGCTGGCAACATAAGTGAGTACACCCCACAGTGAACATGTCCAAATTGTGCCCAAATGTGTCGTTGTCCCTCCCTGGTGTCATGTGTCAAGGTCCCAGGTGTAAATGGGGAGCAGGGCTGTTAAATTTGGTGTTTTGGGTACAATTCTCTCATACTGGCCACTGGATATTCAACATGGCACCTCATGGCAAAGAACTCTCTGAGGATGTGAGAAATAGAATTGTTGCTCTCCACAAAGATGGCCTGGGCTATAAGAAGATTGCTAACACCCTGAAACTGAGCTACAGCATGGTGGCCAAGGTCATACAGCGGTTTTCCAGGACAGGTTCCACTCGGAACAGGCTTCGCCAGGGTCGACCAAAGAAGTTGAGTCCACGTGTTCGGCGTCATATCCAAAGGTTGGCTTTAAAAAATAGACACATGAGTGCTGCCAGCATTGCTGCAGAGGTTGAAGACGTGGGAGGTCAGCCTGTCAGTGCTCAGACCATACGCCGCACACTGCATCAACTCAGTCTGCATGGTCATCATCCCAGAAGGAAGCTGACGCACAAGAAAGCCAGCAAACAGTTTGCTGAAGACAAGCAGTCCAAGAACATGGATTACTGGAATGCCCTGTGGTCTGACGAGACCAAGATAAACTTGTTTGGCTCAGATGGTGTCCAGCATGTGTGGCGGCGCCCTGGTGAGAAGTACCAAGACAACTGTATCTTGCCTACAGTCAAGCATGGTGGTGGTAGCATCATGGTCTTGGGCTGCATGAGTGTTGCTGGCACTGGGGAGCTGCAGTTCATTGAGGGAAACATGAATTTCAACATGTACTGTGACATTCTGAAACAGCATGATCCCCTCCCTTCGAAAACTGGGCCTCATGGCAGTTTTCCAACAGGATAACGACCCCAAACACAACCTCCAAGATGACAACTGCCTTGCTGAGGAAGCTGAAGGTAAAGGTGATGGACTATATATATATATATATATATATATATATAGCTAAACATTCCGGAACCTTGCTTCAAGAAATTTTCTCTAACTGGACCTCTTTAAATTTTAGTTGAATACCCCTGTTCTAGATCTTCATCAGTGGTCACAGGACGCTGCCCACGGGGTGCTTTAGGCTGGATATATTTTTGGTTGGTGGACTTTTCTCAGTCCAGCAGTGACAGTCAGGTGTTTAAAAACTCCATTAGCATTGCTGTGTCTAATCCACTCATACCAGTACCACACACACTAACACACCTCCACCATGTTGGTGTCACTGCTGAAAATGATCCACCACCCAAATAATACATACTGTGTAGTGGTCCTGGGAGAGTCCTGACCTTTGAAGAACAGCATGAAAGGGGGCTAACAAAGTATGTAGAGAAAAAAGATGGACTACAGTCAGTAATTGTAGAACTGCAAAGTGCTTCTATATGGTAAGTGGAGCTGATAAAATGGACAGTGAGTGAAGAAACAAGGAGGTGGTTTTAATGTTATTGCTGATCGGTGTATTTCTAGCAGAATTTTAAATTTAAATAAATAAATTAATTAAATGTTTTTTTTAAATGATCTGTAGTGCTTGTTAGAAAAGTCAGCCATTGAGCTCTTATAGCAGTCTTACTCTTAGTAACTACTTGACTGGTGCCCATATACATAAAATCAAACTTCCCAGGCTTAATCTAGCTAATGCTTTAGGAGACTTTAGGAGAATGAAACCACAAGCTTTTAAGGTCTTTACTTACCACCCGTTAGATAGTATGTTTTTTCAACCTTGAAACTAGTACCTCAGTGCCAGGTTGATACTCTTGGCATTTTCATCTCCAGTCTTCCAGTCCTGACCAGTCATGATCATTTTGCAAGCAGACACAAAGCGAAGCTTCTGGTGTTACTGGAATTTGTTTGATGAAAGAAAAAATAGAAGTGCTACACATGAAGAGTAAAGGTCCTAATATGGAACAAATTGTGAATCGTTTTGGTTGTTGTAATACAAGTAATTTAATACAATTTCAAGTTCAACTGGTTCAAATGAATGTCTATTGTAATCTATATGTAACAGATGTAACACTCAGTTGAAAGACTAAATCATTTTAAATACATAATGTGTACAATCTGTAATATAATCGCTCTTTTTGTAATTGCAGGGCGCCTTCTGGACGCCACCAAGGTATACATGTACGTCTTCCTGTTAGCAGGATGTGAGGTGGTCCTCTCAGCTGTTGTACTTTGCGTCTGCAACCTGCTCTTCATCAAGAAGAAGCCTGAGCAACCCGATTCCTCTAACAAGATGGAGATGGCTGTGACAGAAGCTGAGAAGGAGCGTCTTAACAAAGTTCCTCTGGTTGAGCAGAGCCCCGAGCCAGGATCCAAGACTGATCTGAATGAAGAACAAAGCCAGCAAGCAGGTTCAAATCCAGAGGTGGAAAGACAGACACAGTCGCCAAAAGAACAAGATAAATCCATTGCCAGTAAGATGGACCAAGGTGCTGAGATGGACTCTGTAGTCCCGACCAAAGTAAATGGTAACATGGTAGAACCTGAATCTTCGCTGTGAATGTATAACCTTAGCAAAGCAGACTTGAAAAACCCTGAAAGACTGGATAAATTAGTTAAGATATTGCAGTTGCGTGTTTGATGTTTTAATGTTTTGATGTATGCTTTGCACATAAAGTCTCACTAGGTCACACACCGAGTACCGAGCAACAAATCCATTTTTTATTCAGCACAAATCAGGGCACTCGGGTGGCTACCAGCACTGAGATCCGGGTGTCGTCTGACCCGGGTGCTCTCAGAGTCGTGATTGGCTATGTCTCACTAGGTCACATGTACTGTCGGATGAGATGGTTGAAGGAATTTCTCATTGTTGCTGCATTTGTGGTGTCTGCTGGCTGGTTTGAAGACGCCTGGATAGGAATGTTATTTAATGAAGACCAGTGCATGACTCTCTGTATGCGATACTGCTCTGAAAAGAAGCACATGTTTCAGAAGGGGCATGTGTTAGTTACCACACTCCTGGGTCAGGGAACAGGTCTTCAGCAGTGGAGGAAAGATTCTACCGGGTAACTGGATCTGACTAGACTGGGGAACAAAGGAAAGATATGCAGAAATAGGATAAAAACAATTGCAGTAGACAAAACCATTTAGAGCACCTTAGCATATCATTTTTTGGTAATTAGACCACCCAGCCAAATACAAGACATTCTTTTAGCATCCTAAGGGTTTAGTATGTGTATGCTACAATGGCAAATGTTTGTAGTGAATGCAAGCACAAAGTTCATTTTCAAAACCATGGGCATTAATATAGACTTTTGCTGTTACAACAGGCTCCAGTCTTTTAGAAATGGCTTTAACTAAATGAAACGACTGTAGAAAAATATTTCAATTGAGCCCATCCATTCATGAGCGCAACAGTAAGGTAAGACCTTTAAGTTGGACAGTAAGAGTTTGATACAATTCATCCTAAATGTGTTGGATGGGGTAGAGGTAGGGGGCTGTGTGCAATTTATTCTAGTTCTTTTACACCATACCATACCTGAGCAGTTGTAGCCTAGTAGTTAAGGTACTGGATTGGTGATGAAAGGTTGCTGGTTCATGCCCTACCACTGCCAGGTTGCCACTGTTGGGCCCTTGAGCAAGGCCCTTAACCCTTAATCGCTTAGACAATATAATGTCACAGTACTGTACGTCGCTGTGGATAAAAGCGGCTGCTAAATGCCGAAAGTATAAATGTTTTTGTGGACAATGCTTCATGTTTGGGGTGTAATGCTTAATAGAAAAATATATTTCTCAAACGACTGGGGCATTAATGCTTTAGCATTATAATTAGCTAAAAGACTACTAAAGATTCTTCTTCCTCCACCACAATATACAGTTTGATTTACAGTAGCATTCTTCTGGCAACTAGAATCGAACTAGAGTCAAACTGCCAAAAAGTGAACAATAATTTGTCACTCTGAAATGCAGAAGTGCATTTTATACTTATACTTATGTACAGCTGCTTGGCGATGGAAGCCTATATGCAAGCTACAGGCTTTACGTTCAATAGTCTGTTGCTTTCTAGCTATGCTGATCATAAAGACATTTCTACTTTATAGTAACATCAGTTAAAGACAATTAAGGCAGCTCTAACAAGGCAAACATTCGACAAACTGACATGTTTATGTTCATGCATTCGCCATACACTTTTATCCAGGCAGCTGAGGTTTGACAGACTTGAATATGTGCCTGACAGTGGCAAGGGCTTAAACTCCTGACCCACTAGCTAGAGATGTTAAATGTTTCCTCAGAATGATCCATTCTGATGCAAATATTTATTGTGTCTGGCTGCATGCCTGATTTTATGCACCTGTTACTAAAAGATGTTGCCACAACAGAAGTGTCCAAATATTTAAATTAAACTTTAAATTGGTGTCTTCATACTTCTGGCTACATAGTGTATGGAACTAGGCCAGTTTGTAGAGTGTGGATTACAGTTTGTTTGTTAGCGCACTACATTATCTGGAGCAAATATTTTCCCAGAAAGTGTTTGGGTCTTCAGGTACTTAGTATGTAATAGGGGATCAGGTGGTTAAGTGCTACTATTTAAAGGGGCTGCACAGATTACAACTTATGCAGGAGATTAAAATAAAGTATGCAGTTCAGTATAGATTTGCAGTAAATCATCAACCAGTAAACCAGCCGTGACAGCAGAGACAGTAGAGTATCGATAAACAAATAGTATTATTTAATAGTACTGTTAATCTTTTAGCAGCAACAATGGGTCATTTCACTACTACGCTGTCTATGTAGTACGAATAGTATTATCGTGAATGATGTATTTGCTTGGTGTTGCGAACTGTAGGCTGCTGTGTGTTTACTAAACCTGAGCTTTACCATGAAGAAGCATTTGTGGCTGAGTAACCGTGCGTATAAGACTATAAAATATGCAAACTGTCAGTCCTGTGATTCAGTCTAATATATCCAGTATGTGTGTATGAGAATGTTTTGATAGACAGTGTGTGACAGTGAAACCCATGTAAATGATAAAACACTGCTATACACACTCATATGCTAAAGACATGTTTATACCATATAAAACCTTTTAAGTGCAGATAATGCAGTATCCCTGTTCTGCACATTGTAGTGTTTCCTGTTATCTGTCACACCCGATTTAACTCGAGCTCGTTAACAGGTCATTTGACAGCTAATGTTTGTTTGGCAGAGGACCAAACCACAATACTTAAAGGATTGGGCTAGGAAACACAGCAGCAGTGTAGACGTGCTTGAACTACTTTTTTGTTCAGTATCGGTTGTTATTAATACTGTTACAGTTACATTTTTACACATGCTTGTAAGGGAAATGTGTGTCATTAGAATTTAACTGTTTTTAATTGTTTTCTGCATTTGTTTTTTTCTGACTAAATTATTAAGACTTACTCTTTTGTCTAAAGTTTTCTAATAATATGACAAATCTGCTCTGATAAAATATACATACAGCACACCTAATATTTAGTTGTGGACCTATTACTAATTTGACCTATTGTGGACCTATAACTTTAGCTCTTGTTGGATCTTTGGCCACTTCACTTACAGTGTATCACAAAAGTGAGTACACCCCTCACATTTCTGCAAATATTTCATTATATCTTTTCATGGGACAACACTATAGACATGAAACTTGGATATAACTTAGAGTAGTCAGTGTACAGCTTGTATAGCAGTGTAGATTTACTGTCTTCTGAAAATAACTCGACACACAGCCATTAATGTCTAAATAGCTGGCAACATAAGTGAGTACACCCCACAGTGAACATGTCCAAATTGTGCCCAAATGTGTCGTTGTCCCTCCCTGGTGTCATGTGTCAAGGTCCCAGGTGTAAATGGGGAGCAGGGCTGTTAAATTTGGTGTTTTGGGTACAATTCTCTCATACTGGCCACTGGATATTCAACATGGCACCTCATGGCAAAGAACTCTCTGAGGATGTGAGAAATAGAATTGTTGCTCTCCACAAAGATGGCCTGGGCTATAAGAAGATTGCTAACACCCTGAAACTGAGCTACAGCATGGTGGCCAAGGTCATACAGCGGTTTTCCAGGACAGGTTCCACTCGGAACAGGCTTCGCCAGGGTCGACCAAAGAAGTCGAGTCCACGTGTTCGGCGTCATATCCAGAGGTTGGCTTTAAAAAATAGACACATGAGTGCTGCCAGCATTGCTGCAGAGGTTGAAGACGTGGGAGGTCAGCCTGTCAGTGCTCAGACCATACGCCGCACACTGCATCAACTCGGTCTGCATGGTCGTCATCCCAGAAGGAAGCTGACGCACAAGAAAGCCCACAAACAGTTTGCTGAAGACAAGCAGTCCAAGAACATGGATTACTGGAATGCCCTGTGGTCTGATGAGACCAAGATAAACTTGTTTGGCTCAGATGGTGTCCAGCATGTGTGGCGGCGCCCTGGTGAGAAGTACCAAGACAACTGTATCTTGCCTACAGTCAAGCATGGTGGTGGTAGCATCATGGTCTTGGGCTGCATGAGTTTTGCTTGCACTGGGGAGCTGCAGTTCATTGAGGGAAACATGAATTCCAACATGTACTGTGACATTCTGAAACAGAGCATGATCCCCTCCCTTCGAAAACTGGGCCTCATGGCAGTTTTCCAACAGGATAACAACCCCAAAACACAACCTCCAAGATGACAACTGCCTTGCTGAGGAAGCTGAAGGTAAAGGTGATGGACTAAACCCAATTGAGCACCTCTGGCGCATCCTCAAGTGGAAGGTGGAGGAGTTCAAGGTGTCTAACATCCACCAGCTCCGTGATGTCATCATGGAGGAGTGGAAGAGGATTTCAGTAGCAACCTGTACAGCTCTGGTGAATTCCATGCCCAGGAGGGTTAAGACAGTGCTGGATAATAATGGTGGTCACACAAAATATTGACACTTTGGGCACAATTTGGACATGTTCACTGTGGGGTGTACTCACTTATGTTGCAGCTATTTAGACATTAATGGCTGTGTGTTGAGTTATTTTCAGAAGACAGTAAATCTACACTGCTATACAAGTTGTACACTGACTACTCTAACTTATATCCAAGTTTTATTTCTATAGTGTTGTCCCATGAAAAGATATAATAAAATATTTGCAGAAATGTGAGGGGTGTACTTACTTTTGTGATACACTGTAAGAGAATTGGTTTAGACATGTGTCTTGGCTGATTGTCCCAGTAAAAGACCTGTTTACGTGTAAAATTTGGACATGCAAATTTGGCGTAATTTTCCTTTTTTGTCCAATTTCTGCTATGCTCCAGTTTCACTTAACAGGGCTGGTTGCGCACGCTGAAGGAAGAGAGAGCAAGGAGCGCACCCCATACATCTGCAAAATAGGAAATAGAATCCATGGTGCAGATATTTAATCAAGGATAGAATAATACTGTAAAAGGAAGAATTGTAAATGAGTATATAGTCAAAATAATATAAATAACAAATTAATTACAAAATCTCCACAACCTGCAACAGAGAAAGTGGCTAGACAAGGGACAGTGCATAAAGTGCAATGCAGTGGTAGCTTAGTCCAGGGTTTTTTAAACTTTCTTTCAAGTGACCCACATTTTGTCCATGGTTTTTTATGCGACCCAGGCAACACGAGCAATACATCTTACTCTTTCTGTACAATCTGGTCCCACTGTGGTTTACAAGATGTACGCAAATGCCCCTTGTGGAGCCTTTATGTTACAAGTTTAAAAAAAAATTATTATTATTTTTCTCTGCAACCACCCATGGTTTGGAAAACTCTGGGCTTGTGGTTAAGGTACTGGACTAGTAATGGGATGGTCTTTGGTTCAAGCCCAACTACTTGCCACTGTCTGGCCCTTGAGCAAGGCCCTAAACCCTCTATTACTTGGATTGTATACTGTCACAATTGTAAGTCGCTTTGAATAAATGCCATAAATGTAAATGAGCACAACCCTTGGAAGAAAGACAGATAGGGAACCTTAACACAAGCCCACACCACTGACTGGTACAGCCTGTGCCCAGCGTGGGTCCATCTGGAAAAAGAGGTCGTCACACCGCCTCAGGGGTCGCTGACTCATTCAGTGCCATTCCAGCTGAGCTCCCTGAAAAAAGATACAGAATGCTGGTCTCCCATGGCAGCAAAAAACCTGAGCAGCTCGAGCGTTTCTGAATCACGGATTACAAAAAAGCAGATGTGCCATGCAAGGGCAGTTGTAGCCTAGTGGTTAAGGTACTGGACTAGTAATCGAAAGGTCGCTGGTTCAAGCCCCACCACTGCCAGGTTGCCACAGTTGGGCCCTTGAGCAAGGCCCTTAACCCTCAATTTCTTAGACAATTTAAGCGTCTGCTAAATGCTGAAAATGTAAATGATCAATAGGAATGAACATTTATGAGGTGCAGGTGCCTGTCAATCCAGATCACAGGCAACTGGACCCCGTACCCCACCTACTGGCCAAACTAGGCAGCACACTATTGTAGGTGTAGTGTTATAAACGTCTCATATTTTCGTCTCCAGGCAGACCGCGATGGCCAGATGGCTGGCCAAAAAGATGAAACTGGGTTTTATCTGACCAAAACTCTTTTTATTGTCTGTGATCAGCAGCAAACTTCAGTGGAGCAGATTTTTCTCTCTTGCACAGCAGCCATAAGACCAGTGTTCCAGCTTCTATCTATTCTAAACTTACAAAGATAATCTTAGGTTTGTTTGTTTATTAGGATTTTAACGTCATGTTTTACACTTTGGTTACATTCATGACAGGAACAGTAGTTACTCATTACACAAGATTCATCAGTTCACAAGGTTATATCAAACACAGTCATGGACAATTTAGTATCTCCAATTCACCTCACTTGCATGTCTTTGGACTGTGGGAGGAAACCGGAGCACCCGCAGGAAACCCACGAGGACACGGGGAGAACATGCAAACTCCACACAGAAAGGACCCGGACCGCACCACCTGGGGATCGAACCCAGGACCTTCTTGCTGTGAGGAGTCAGTGCTACCCACTTAGCCACCGTGCCACCCAGATGATCTTAGGAGCTAAAGTTAATCAGAAATGTTTGCTAGTCACATGTTTTCAGATTTGCTTTCTGAGATCTGTTAAGAGCTTTTCTATTGTAATGCATGTTGCTCGTTCTAATGAATGCAGTAAAACAAACCCTATTTATCTGGACACAAAGAAGTCACCAGCTGTAGTTACAATTACTTACAAGGAATTACAAGGCCATACCACAGAGTTAAATGACATTACAGCACTGTTTTCAACTACTGTATATTTTTGAGCAGCAGATTTGGTAATATTAAAAAACCCCTGCAATAAACGTATTATGTAAAATGTATTCATAAAAAATCCTTGGTGGGGCACATATGTCTGTTTTCTGAAGATTAGGTCACAGAAAAAGAACCGTACTAGAAACTATAAGACCCTCAAGTCTGGCACAAGATACATGTCTCTTGCATGTCTATGTAAACTTGTAACTGAAGTTCTACCTATACTGTTATTATTTTCTTTATTACTGTAGGTTTTAAAGGTTATCTTAGATTTGGGCATTAACATTGCTATGTTACAGTAGTCATTATTTATAAAATGTTATGGTTTCTAGTCATTTTTAGATATTTTTACAATATTTATACACAAATAGAGAGAAAAAACTTGTTCACAAAGTACAACTAAATGATGTTCAAACACAATTCTGTATTTAATATGGACTTTTCAGCACCACACTGTCTATTTGTCTTTTATTCATTACCCAGCAGAGTGGACCTCGTGCTCTTTATATATGCTATAAATTACTTGACAGTTGTAACCGGATTTACATTTCCTCAAATTAGAATCTTTTGAAAACCAGTTCACTCAAAATGAACACATTGCCCTCACATGTAAACCTATTTTCTCATAATGCTTTGTGTGTTGTGTGTATAAAATGTACTAGAATAAACTTTTTCTTTACTCAAAACAAAAACATGTTTATTAATTATAAAACATACTCCAGGACATATTAAGCATTAGATTAAGCTAAATTATTTACCATGTGTATTTACATGCCATTGAGACCAAACACTGTGCACAAATAACCCACATAAGCAATCCTATTAGTACTGGACTTGTGAAGAATGAATGGTTCAGTCCAGCTGGATCCAATTACAAAATACATTATCTTGGGTGTCTTTTAATACCACCTGAAAAAAGCTGTACAAGGGCTTAGCTGACAGAATGTTGGACTAGTGTGCACAGTTTGGAAGTAGCCATACATAGGGCTTTGTCCATTAGACAACCATTGTTGTGTAGTAATAGCACATGGACATGATAGTACTAGTAATATTTACCAGTTATTAGAATGTGTGTACTAAAACGTGCAGAACGGGACAGTGGTAGCTTAGTGGGTAGAGCTTTGAGCTTTTCAACTGGAAGATTGGTGGTTCAAATCCAGGTTTTGCTATGCAGCCACTGTTGGGTCCTTGAGCAAGGCCCTTAACCCTGCTGTCTGCTCCAGGGGCGCCGTACGATGGCTGACCCTGCGCTCTGACCCGAGCTTCCGAACAAGCCGGGATATGCAAAATATGTTGTACTGTACACCTGTATATGTATATATGACAAATAAAATTATCTTCTATATTTAAGAGAGGTTTTATGTAAACACTTACAATAATAATAATATAAATTTCTAGACTATTTTAAATACTCCAAGCAGGGTATGTAAAGTTGCATTTGGGTCATTAACTAAAGAATTTACATCATAATATACTTCTTAATATACTAACAATTGTTTACATCATAATACACTTTTCAATACACTAGTAATGAAGTGTTTATAGTATAGAACTCAGTGTACAAATATGGTGCTTACTTATAATAATGAATAATGAAGTGTTAATACAGAACACTTGGACCACATTTTATGGATGGTAAAATTGTCTGTTTAATGAGCTTTGGGCTATCAGTTTAAAGACTGCAGGTTTAAACCCCAGCTCTTCCATGCAACCACTGTTGGGCCCTTGAACACGGCCCATAATCTTCATGGCTCCAGGGGTGCTGTATAATGGCTGACCCAACCACTCTGACCCAAAGCTGGGAAGATTTTCCTAGTCATGTATTTACAAATGTCAAAGGTATTCACTCACTCACTTTCCTAATCGCTTATCCAGTTTGGGTCTCGGGGGAACTGGAGCCTATCCCAGCTTTCCGGTGGGAGGAAACCGGAGCTCCTGGAGGAAACCCACGCTGACACGGGAAGAACATGCAAACTCCACACAGGGATCGAACCCAGGACCTTCTTGCTGTGAGCTGACAGTGCTACCCACCGAGCCACCCTCAAAGGTTATTCAATTTGCCCTATATTAAAAATCACAATATTTAAGCCCTCACTATAAATATTAAAAGATATTTTATTAAAAGAAATACAGAGCTTGATTTGCATCCTGCTTACTTCCCCACTGCAGTTCATCTGAAACATTCCAACAGGTCCTGCCCCACAATGAATACTCTGATCCCCTGCCAACAACTATCATACAAGACCTACGAAATGAAGGCGGTCCAGCAATCCGACACAAGTGCTGGGAAACAGGTCTGTAAACCAGGGGTGTGCATTCCAACAAAATCATTCCAATGAGGGTCATTGTATAATAGTTTTAAACTAGTTTATTAAAGGTGCTACATCAAGCAAAACACAATATTAAAGTGGAATTTGATACTTCTTAGACCAATATAAACAGCTGTAGGATCTGATTGTTAAACCTTTAGATTATAGGAACTTCTTGTTAAATCCACTTAAATTCTGTTTTTAAATAGCTGTTCATGACCAGATTGGTGGTGGAAAAGCTCTTTGCTACGTTTTCAGTGCTTTTAGTGCCAGTATGAAGTTACAGAAAACCACCAGCAGAGGTAGACAAAGGTACCAAATTAGTTTTACTTTACAGTTTGCGCACCCAACTGTCAAAAGATTAATGCTGAATATTTCATTGAATTGAATATATCATTCACTTATGTAATTTCTACTACTAATAATAAAGCGTTTGTGTTGCAAGCTTTTCAGGATTTACTAAATTGATTTGATCCTTATAAATCTTGAAAATTGGTATTATTTCTGGTAATACCAGAAAACTACAGCATTGATGTCCAATTGACAAGTACTATGACCAGTACAGTATACCATTACCAATAAAAAGGAACATCAATATTGAAGACGTGTGCGTGTGTGTAAATACTGCTTAGTTATTATTTATTTATTATTTTAAATGTCACGTTTTACACTTTGGTTAGATACATGACAGAAACGGTAGTTACTCATTACACAAGATTCATCAGTTCACAAGTTCAATGTCAAACACAGTCATGAACAATTTTGTATCTCCAATTTACCTCGCTTTGTGGAAGGAAACCGGAGCTCCCGGAGGAAACCCATGCAGACATGGGGAGAACATGCAAACTCCATTCAGAAAGGACCCGGACCACCCCACCTGGGGATCAAACCCAGGATCTTCTTGCTGTGAGGAGACAGTGCTACCCACCGAGCCACCCCTAAATACTGCGTAGTAAAATAAATATGCAGCCCCCTATCCCAGTCGTGTGTGCTCAGTTATGGATAGAACAGCAGTTATTTTAATACAAAAGTGTTAGTGTTAAATAAAAAAAGCAATAATATATCCATCAAAGCTCTTGTTCTTTGTGAGCCACAGAGCAAAATCCCTGCTGTATACACTGTATAGTGCTGTATAACATTTATACAGCACCCCATATCTTTGGGAGTTTATGATTTCAGAGTGTAATTCAGTAGTTACACCTGGCGAATGCACCTCCAATTTGTTCTGCAATGCAATGCAACATAACTAAGTGGTTTAACTCATTTAGATTTGATGCATTTCTGAAATAGAGCATGTGCTGCATAGAAGCAATTATAAACTTTAAAGACAAACAAATCACTGCAGAGTGAATAAACTTAAATCAAGGATCCTTAAGTATCAGTGCTTCAAGATATTACAGCATAGGAAGAACTATTTCTCGCATCACCTGTTGGCTCCAAGCTGATGGACCTAAAACAAAACATGGCACAGTAGTTAGGTGTTCAAAAGGCGGAATGTGTCATGATGGGTAAAGTTATTTAATACAGCTCAGCCTTCCTGACATTTAAAGAAAAGCAGGAAAAAAAACACAGCAGTCAAATAATACAAGTAGATCATTTATTTACACATGTACAAAAAAGTGGTGCACAAATACAGTGATACAAACTGTAATAGGGCTCAGACTGGTGAAACAAAACCAGTGTGGAGCCCAACAACAGAACGAGTTAAGAGAAATCATTAGGTTTTAGTCATACGCCCTCCTCAGATGTTATAGGTTCATTATTAATAGTAAAAAAGAGCATGCTGATGTGGGTACAGCTCTCAAGTCCTGATAATTGTGAGCTGGATCACTTGAAGGTGAATCTGCTGAGCCAAATCAGTGCTGGAACTTTCTACAGACACGCATTTCTATTCAACTTTAACACTGCTGCTATCAGTTGCAGTGGAAAGTTTCATCTCACTGACTGTTTCATCAGCTTGGAAGAACCAGTTATATTTTAATTATTGTATAGCCAGGACGTTCAAACAAGTGATGACTTGCCAGATGACTTGTGCTTAGTCAACACTGGAACCAAAACAGAAAGTCTGAGAATAGGTAATGAATAGCTCCAGCACGTCATATTATTGGCCTTTAATAACATTTTGGAAACAAAAACAACCCCGTAATGCTTCAAGACTGTGATTTGCAGCTCATTTATAGTTTGTGTTGGGTGAAAATGGAAACATTCACACTAATATATTACAATTTTCACAGCTTTGAAATAGAACAGATACACAACAAGGTGAGGGTTGTACCACCCAGTAGTGAAGATATCGAGAGAGAAATGAACACGTGAGTTCCACAGGGTCCCACTAACCATATTGTCCAGGAAAGATCAGTAAATCCACCCATAACAGTTTGCTCATGAGTAAGAAATGCTGATGTTTTGGCCCCTCGGTGGCCTGTCAGTACAGAACACCAACAGTCAGGCAACAAGAACCCGTTTAAGACCACTCACCAATTACAGGTTCTCAAAACTAAAAGAATTCTAATGGTTAAAATAAAACCATAACAGAACCTCCATAGATGGAGCCTGTTACAGAAGGGGAAGATTAAAAAAAACACACAGAATACAAAACGGAACCAGTAAACTGTTAATAAATATATATAACCTTCTCAGAAAAATCCATGAATCGTGTTATATGTGCAAAAAGGTATTAAAGTGGATGAACTGAAGGTACTAGTAAGGAGAGAATCACCAGTGTGAAGGACACCGGTGTTTGGCTGGTTAATTTAGTCTCTGATGAATCAGTTCACACTCCTTTAACAAGAGTCGTTCTAAAATCCTCCCATTTTTTAAACATACATACCAGTGTTGAGAGTAAGAGACAGGAAAAGACAGAGCAAGACTGACCCTTAAAGAGTCTGAGCTGATTCTGAAACTAACAGGTTAGTTTCAATGAATAGAGAGACACTGGCTGCCCTGCTTCTTAGCCACAAATCAGCTTTAAACAGGTGAGTCAACCACGGCACTCCGTGATACAAGGAGGAGGCTTTGGGGACATTTTAGGGAATCTAAAACAAGAAGAGCAGAATTGATCAATATTGAACTGCATGCAAAAGGCTGAATTGAATATATGTAACGAAATGAAAAACGTGCCACCTGCACCTGAACCTACCTCAATCTGCTGCCTTCACACAAGGACATGGTGAGCAACTACTTGCCGTGATGATCGAAGGCAATGCTATTCTGAGGTAAACAGAGAGAATTATTATGGTACCTTTTCTATGATCATTATTGGCAAAATAACAAAAATCCCCAACCAAAATTAAACTTCCATAAGCAAGAAATAAAAGTTCAGGGAAACTTTATAAAATGTAATTAGATACTTTCTGATTTAAGATCACACAAGTTTTTAAAAACAAACAGTAAGTAACCAGCTTTTGCATGTGGCCGATACCCACAACACACACAAGCTTGCTTATCTTTGTGTATCCAGAATCCCCCCCCCCAATCTACACATTTCCAACAGACTTGGCATTTAAAATTGCAAGAAAAAAATTCTGCCTTTAACTCCACCTGTCAAATGTAACCATTTTTAAAATTGGACAGTGAAAGACCAGTGGGCATTTTTTCCAGTTTCAATGTATTTTTCCTGGGGACAAATATTTATTGAATTTTTTGTTTAACACAAAAGTGTCATTTAATGGCAGAAAGTTATTTATTAGGATTTTAACGCCATGTTTTACACACTTTGGTTACATTCATGACAGGACAGGTAGTCTGTTCAATTTTGTATCTCCAATTCACCTCACTCGCATGTTTTTGGACTGGGAGGAAACCGGAGCTCACAGAGAAAACCCATGCAGACACGGGTAGAACATGCACACAGAAAGGACCACACAGAAAGGACCCGGACTGCCCCGACAGGGAATCAAACCCAGGACCTTCTTACTGTGAGGCGACAGTGCTACCCAGTCTTTATATTTTAAAGCCATTTGGGGCTAAATAATTAAGATTGATTACATAATGGACTGAACTATCATGGACTTTCAGTCTTCGGTCTATCAGTTCTCAGTTCGAATGGTATTAGGTCTGATGTGGAAAAAACTTTAATGAACTAAACGCTTCTAATCACAATAAAATACAGAAAACTTCAAATGTAAGACTACGTATAAAGATGAGACAAAACATTAGAACCACCCACCTAATATCCAAAACTTCTCTAACCTGCCAAGATGGTAGGGACCAGACTCCACAGCCATCAATGTGTCTTGGCCACCCAACATTCTGACAGCAGTTTATGGCTCTTTCCTTCTCAGACCACTGTTGGGTATTTATCACGGTTGTCTGTGGGCATCCTTTACAGCCCTAATTTAAGTTGCTCAGGACTTTGTGCTGTTGCATTTAGCACATTTACTATATGTAATTACAACTGATGTGAAATGTGCATTGCCTTGCACATTTTTGAAGAGTGGTCCTAACATTCTGGCATAAATGTAACATTAAACTTTTAATGTAATTCTTGGTGAATGGCCTGAATTTATGTAATGCAATACTTCACTGCATCTGTAGACAGTCTTTGCTGAATCAAAAACTATATTAGCTACAAAAAAAAACGAATTCAGACAATGTTCTGTCATCTCTATAGACTTTATTGAAACTTGAAATGTATGGCTGGAGCAGCTACTTCCCGATGACTGGGCATACAGTTGTTATATCATGAGCAGGGCTAGCCTGTACCTGTGACGTGGACATGCGGGAGGTGTCTTGTTGTCCTGTCAGGTCTGACGAGGAGATGTTAACAGGTGCTCCACGATGCAGTCGCATGCTCACCTTCCTTTCTCGCTCCATACCAGTTACAGGACGTGGTGAGGATGTGTTTGCTGTGAAACCAGAAAACGTAATGTTAACAGATGTCTAACAGAACTTGTTACAGCACAGGCAGTTATGGCCAGTTATGATGGGATAGACACTTGCAGATTGTCACAAAATTGTCACAAAAATAATAAAAGTGTATGGTGGATATGTATCACTTGTTGAAGTGAGAATTCAGTTTTTAATGTAGAAACAAATCAATAGTTCAAGCACGATGGCGAGTGTCAGAAAATCACTGTGTGCCTGGCAACATCTGGCAACATTTTTTGGCTGCGTATTAGTTGTAGTGACAGGTTTGTCAGTCAAAGCATTTCTTCTTTATACAGTGGTGTTCAAAATAATAGCAGTCCAACACCATTAACCTGATAAATCACTGTTTTTAGTAGAAGTGATATTTCTACATATCAAAAAATTTACTTGAAAGTGTAGTAGAGTAATGACAAGTAATCCAAGCATTGATTGAAAGGGGCTTGTTCAAAATAATAGCAGTGAGGAGTTCAATTGGTGAAGTCATTCATTCTGCAGAAGAATGGGTGTCAATTTTGGTCCTTATTTAATGTAGGAGGGTGGCAAATGTTGCACAGGTTGGTTATAGCGCATTTCCTTCTGAAATACTGGGTAAAATGGGTCGTTCCAGACATTGTTCTGATGAACAGCGTACTTTTATTAAAAAAAGTTGATTGTAGAGGAAAAAAACATACAGAGAAGTGCAGCAAATTATAGCCTGCTCAGCTAAAATGATCTCAAATGCCTTGAAGTGACAACCAAAACCTGAAAGATGCAGAAGGAAGCGTGGAACTACTGTTCGAATGGATCGAAGAATAGCCAAAATGGCAAATACTCAGCCAGTGATCACCTCCAGAAAGATCAAGGAACATCTGAAGTTACCAGTGAGTACAGAAGATGATTAAATGAAGCCAATTTACCAGCAAGAACTCTTTGCAAAGTCCCGTTGTTAAGAAAAAGATGTTTCTTGAATGGGTTAACATCTGCCAAGGAACACATTGACTGGTCCAAAGAGAAACGGCTCAACATTTTGTGGACTGGTAAAAGCAAAATTGTTCTTTTTGGGTCTAGTGGCCGTAGACAGTATGTCAGACGACCCCCGATCACTGAATTCAAGCCACAGTACACTGTGAAGACAGTAAAGCACGGTGGTACAAAATGATGATATGGGGATGTTTTTCATACCATGGTGTTATGCCTATTTATCACATACGAGGAATCATGGATCAGATTAAATACATCAGAATACTTGGAGATCATGTTGCCCTATATCAAAGAAGAAATGTCCTTAAAATGGATGTTTCAACATGACAATGACCCAAACCATCCTGGTTACAGACAAACAAGATTGAGGTAATAGAGTGGCCAGCCCAATCCCCTGACTTCAATCCCATAGAGAACTTGTGGGCTGACGTCTGAAACGCGTTTTTTTGAGGCAAAACCCAAAATTGCAGAAGAACTGTGGAATGTCGTCTAATCATCCTGGACTGGAATACCTGTTCAGAGGAGCCAGAAGTTGGTCGACTCCATGCAACACAGATCTCAGAAACAATTGTTATGCCACTAAATATTAGTTATTATTAGTTAAATATTAAAGTAAAGTGAAACCTCAAACGTTTTTTTCAGTTTATACAAACATTTTTTGAGTTTTTAAAGAAAAATGCTGGCACTGCTATTTTTTTGAACAGCCTAATATTCATTTTTCTTAACTTTCTGTAAAGGATGAACACAAACTGGCTACATTTTGTTAATGTTTTGAATTAGAATTGAAAGGAGTATTTTCAGTGCATTTGCATTTATGGAAATAAAAGTTATTATAATGATTTTGTGCTTTATTCACTTTTTTAAAACCACTGCTATTTTTTTGAACACTACTGTATGACTGTTGTTCAGATTTGTGCAAATGTGTGCATGTGTACTTTAGATGTAGGGATGTTAATGATACACCAGTTAACTAATAACTGACAAACAAGACTTTGGGTCTGTCTAAAAACCTAGTGAGCTCTCTACATACACTCGCTCTTGAGAAGAAGGGTGTCTGAATTCTTAGATACCATAAAATGCTGCCTACAAAGGTGCTTTATTTCAAAGCTGTAAACTGACTGAATAACGAGGGAGCATTAAATGCACATTTAGTGGTGAAGGCAATCCCAGCATTCAGTGCTGCAAATCTCCTCATAAAAAATAACAAATATAGGGGATAAATGTGGAGCAACGAGTGGAGTTCCTTCCAAATATAAATACATTCTTATTTAATTTGTGTGATTTAATTGCAAATTCAGGCTTGTCAGTGACAATTTAACCATTTTCGATACACAGAGGGAGATGTTAGCTGGCATGCTAGCAAGTTGTGCTGTCTCAGCCCATTGGTTTGAATGACCTGAGGCTAACTGTGTTAGTTTTGTAAGCAAACCTGTGGTGACGTAATCACTGCATTTACTGTCTAAGTACTAAGTCGATGTCCTATAAGAATCCTCCCTACTTACGCAGCTAACTAGCTAACTAGGTTTTAGAACAGACCCATTGTTCAATTAATGCTGTTCATACCGTTGTTTTGAGACTAGCCCTTCAGTGTACCAGCCAGGTGCTAAAACTCATTTTGAGAAATGTAATGTCTGTGCATTTTGAGAAATGTATGTAGTGCAAGTGTTACAGATCACACTCCTTCAGATAAATGCAGAAAAACTACAGGATATTAGGACAAGCACAAAACCAGAAAGCAAGCCACCTGTGTGTGATGTGGGAGTAAGGGGCGTCGGGGGTGCACCATCTTGCACGGCACGGGGCCTGCCAGACGCAGAAGGGATGCCACTAGCGGCAGGATTCCTGCTGTTCCTTCGTCTCTCTTCTCGATCCCTTCGATCCCTCGCTGCCTCCTCCGCTGCACGGTTAGGACCCTTAGGGAAAAGACAAAAGTCGAAAATCGAAAGTGTTACAAAAGTGCTTTACATAAAGTTTAAAATGTAATTAAATGTAAATGCTGTTTATGCCAGGATAAATGTTTATTTAATTTGTTGACTGATCTTTGTGAAGGACTTACAAATTTGAGCATGTTCCAATCGAAGATGTAGTCATATGAAAAGCCTTGTCTGTGAAACAGGTTCCTGAAAAGCTGCCTCAAATAGGAGTAATCAGGCTTGTCATCGAAGCGCAGAGAGCGGCAAAAGTTGAGGTATGTGGCAAATTCGGCTGCAGATAGGCAAACAGAACATAAGGTTACCCTTTGTGAAACACTTTCGCAGATCTGTACACTGGCTGCCATACACAATGCCCTAATTTAAACTAAATCTACAAAAAAAGTTTTCCCTAATCAGCCTGCAGTTCTGCTTTTAAATAAAAAAAAAAAGTACAAACACAAGGTATTCACATCATTTTTTTTCTATTTTTGCAATTTTCTCTTAATTTAGCGAAGACAATCTGCTGCTGGGGGCCCCTAGTGGTGCCCAAGGAGGGGGTGACTTGACTGAAACACACTCCCTACACCGAGTGCTCAGTCTACTGATCCCTTCTTATACACCCACACCGGTGGATTTGCGTGTGAGGCAGGCTTCATGCATGGAGAGCTACACTACGACCTCTGCGCTGCTCCACCGCTGTGCAAGCTCCCTGGGAAACCGGGTTCCTTTCACAGCCCCCACATCCGCATTATGTCGGCCCTCAATGGCCCGCAGTCTGCCTTTTAAGTCTTGGACAATTTGTTGTTTTTCTTGGAGGCCAATTTTAGCATAATTAGCTCCATTTTTGGTGTCAATATGCCAAATTTATACTGTATATTTATGCATTGTGGGAGATGTAGTTTATGTATGACTTTAAAACATATTTTAAGGCAATCATACGACTTTTAAGCTCTCGCGGGCCACATAAAATGACGTGGCGGGCTGAGAGTCTGACACGTGGTCTATAGGAATAAAAAAAATGCAGACAACACAAAAAAAGTTTATCTAAGAAGATACATACAGGGGTAGCCCTTGCAGAGCACTTCAATAGGAGTTGACATTTTCTTTTCGCTGATACGTTCGTACTTCTGTCGCTTAGTGGCAGCTTTCAGTCCCTGCCATGGCAGTGAACCCAGGTTAAAATACATCAACACGTATCCCAAAGATTCCAGGTCATCACGCCGAGACTGCTCTGTAAACATACAAAGGCAGAAACGTTTAACTGTATGTCCTGTACAAAGTGTGAACAAAATAGGATGGGTTAGCATCAGCCAAGGCCATTTGACCACCAATTACAATTAATTGTACCAAATATCAGCAAAGTGTGTATCTATGAGAAAAAACATGCTAATTGACTTGACAGCTTTATAAGAACGCTACGAAAAAGGTAGTTTAAAACAAAATTCTGACCCCAAAATTTGAGGGTCTAAGAGTCTAAGCACTCTGCATTAACACAATCATGTCAGAGAAAGAAAATATTTATGTGTCCTGCTTTCCAGTCACTACTCAAGCCTGCACGCTTGAGTTTAAACCAAACAAATAAACCCACAGAACCTTAATTAATTATGTGGGAGTGGCAGAACTCAGCAGTTACCTATGCCCAGATGTGTGTTGATTGAAGCATATCGGGCTGTGCCGGTAAGGTTCTTGTTCTCTCGGTAGGGAATGTGCTGGTGTGTGCGGGCATCCCGATACTTCTTGGCTAAGCCAAAGTCAATGATGTAGACCAGGTTGCCTTTCTTGCCAAGTCCCATTAGGAAGTTATCAGGCTTCACGTCTCTGTGGATGAAGTTCTTGGAGTGGATGTACTCTATGCGGCTGATCTAAAAAAGGAAGGAAAAAGAAAGAAAAAAAGGTAAACCAGTAGAAGGGGGGGGGATCTTAGCGTGACTTTCCTTATGCAATACGGCTCTGTGTTAGAAACCAACAGTAGAAGGTGATAAGAAGTGGGTGCAGATTGGACACATGACGGAGGGGGCATGTGGTGATATTGAAGGTTGTATAAGCAGCACAGGACTCACAATCAGGAATCACCAGTGCTGACATCTCAAGCCCTTGTGTCCGAATCTCGGCTCTGCTTATAGCTGGCAGGGTGCCTACACAGACACACTGTGTGTCTGTAAGGTGCTGGACAATGGGTGAACAAGGTTTCCTAATAACTGCTGAGATTACGGCCTCTGCTCCAATGAGAAGGGGTTTGTTTATTAGAATTTTAACGTCATGTTTTACACTTTGGTTACATTCATGACAGGAAACGGTAGTTACTCATTACACAAGATTCATCTGTTCTCAAGGTTATATCGAACACGGTCATGGACAATTTAATGACTCCAATTCACCTCATTTGCATGTCTTTGGACTGTGGGCGGAAACCGGAGCACCTGGAGGAAACCCCAAAAGTGGAGGTGTGTAATAGTAAAGGCGGATTTTGATTGGGTACAACTAGAATGGGAAAGAAAATTGGGGGAAAAATGCATAAACATAAAATACCAAATAGAATAAATTGAAGTGAATAAATTGGGAAATAAAGGGGAAACATCTGTTTAACTGGTTGTAAATTTAGTAACGAGGTTAATGAAAAATAGGATGCTTTTCAAAAAAAGAGGACCACCAATAGTTGGAACTTTATAAATAAATACTGTAGTTATCAAGGCCAAAATAATAGAATGGAATGCCTTTATTTGTAATTTATACATATACAGATGTACAGTACAACAAAATTCTTTCTTCGCATATCCCAGCTTGTTTGGAAACTGGGGTCAGAGCACAGCGTCAGCCATTGTATGGCGCCCCTGGAGCTGAGAGGGCCCAACAGTGGCCGCATGGCAGAGCTGGGATTTGAACTCTCAACCTTTTAGTTAATAGCCCAAAGCTCTACCCACTAGGCTACCACTGTCCCATAAGAACATGATGACTGAAAATGCAGACAAACTAATTGTATATTTAAAATATACAAAGGCATTTCACACTGTTGAAAACATGACTTGTATTTAAAGTTTTAATTACTACAAGACACTGTCCAACAGTACAGATTTGGCTCTGCTATTATTATATAGATATAAGAGCAGCTCCTCTTATTTCCTATCCTGATTTACTGTAAATCTGTGAAGTGCTTCTCACCATCTGGTCAGCAAGCAGTAGAACAGTCTTGAGGCTAAATTTCCTCGAGCAAAAATTGAAAAGATCTTCCAGACTGGGGCCCAGCAGCTCCATCACCATCACGTTATAGTCACCCTCTGCCCCACACCACTTTATTGTCGGGATTCCGACTGCAAATTGAACACAAACATTTACTTTCAGAGAAAGTGTTTGAGGGCCATTTGTTTTTAAGAAAGACTTTATTAAACATTACCTCCTCCCTGCATCATCTTGTAGATCTTGCTCTCGATGTGAAGCTGAGGATGCTTGGTCTTCACACATTCTAGCTTAATGGCCACCTCTTCCTTAACTGCTATGTCTGTGCCTAAAATTTGATAAGGGAATAGGGTTGAAAAAGGCTAATTAGGACACTGACAGGTCAGATTATGGTAAATTGTGTGTATACGCAGTGTACAGAAAGAAAAAAACCACCCTCACTTTAAAAGGTATCATAGTGATGTGTATATATTGAATGGAAAAAAATACAAGATGTAAACGAGCAAATTTGAGAACACCTTTGACAAATGTCCATGTGCATTATTATTAAACCCTCTGACTCAGAACTTGAAACATCCTTTGTCCTTGAAAACCTCTGATAACAAGTTTGTTACATCACTCTTGCAGAACCTTCTCCCATTCTTCTTTTGCAAAAGCAGTTTGAAGACTTATGCTGTAACTGCTTTCATTAAATCCCAACAAAGATTTTCTATTGGACTTAAATCTGGAGACTGAAAAGGCCATTCAGGATATTTCAGATCTGAGTAATTAACCAAGCATTGGTTGACTTGGAAGTGTGCTTGGAATCACCGTCTTTCTGGAAAGTCTAATATAGAAGTGTGTCCCAGAACTCTGTAGCCCTATCCAAATTCCTTCTGGCATATTCCAGTCAACCCTTCCCGTGCTTCTAGTAAAACTTCCAAGCTAGAGAGAGAGGACAGCGAGCTATCAAATTATAAAAAAATATCATGAAGCAGAAGTTTAGTTATATTTACCCACCCGACCATTATGCTGCTTTTGTTTTTGTTTACTACCACAATATTCTTTTACTGGGGTACCATAGGGAAGTCAATGATTAACCAGTTAACCGATAACCGACAATGGAGTCGATGTCTAATGCTGTGACATTTAAGATCTTCTAAAGCTGACAATTCGAACTGAGAGCAGTATATAAATTTGCATTGTTACAGCAGCGAGCATGGCAAAAAAAATTTACATATAAAAATATTTAAAGAAGAAATATGTATAAAAAATTAATGAATATTGCACAATCAACGTGTATATAGATAAGGTAGAATCACACTACATGTATAAAAACAGTTACAGTTTAAGGAAGGATGAATAGAAAACCAGATTATTTATTGTGATTGGGTGTGTCTGGAGCCCTGCTTGGAAAGGTGCCGACTGTAAGGCCTAACAGCATGCTGCTTGATTTATTCTCAAACATACAAGAACTTGCCACTTGCCATACAAAGTTGCAAAGTGAGCACACTGAACTGCCACACCTGCTTTATGAATAATGTTTTCCAAATTCCTTTTAGTTCCTTCTAATTAGTAATTACAAATGTGCCATTACAAATGTGCAATTAAAAACATGACAGAACAATTGACGTGTCATTTACAGAGATTTCAAACTTTAAATGTAATAATAATCACTAAAATTCATATGGGTTTGGAAACCCTGCAAACCCAAGAATTTACTTTTTCCTGACAGAAACTTTTAGACCTGATGCACAGGGTTTACAGTGATGGTAGGTGTTTCCAGTGCAAACATCACAAATTCCCAGTCATTGGTTAGAGTAAACTTACAAACCTTATAAACAGTTCCTATTCACTCAAAAGCTTCAGTTTCAGGTCAAAAGTGGGTAAAACCCAGAGATCCTGTTAATCGGACACAAATTTAAATAATGGGATTTGTAAGTTAAAGAAACCCTATTCAGGAAGTATAAATGTCAATGATTAACTAGTTAATCAATAATCAACAATAATGCCATTGGTTAAAAAGTCACAAATTCATTTCCAACAGCTGACACTTGATTCCTGTTGAGAGAAACAGAGTAAGTATGCTGACTTTGCATGCACTCACCCACCCGTAGTGCATTCAGATTCTAACCTGAACAAAATTACTTTAGTATGCATTTATGTACTTTAAATGTCAAACAGCAGAAATATTTATTTATTTATTAGGATTTAAATGTCATGTTCTACGCACTTTGGTTACATTCAGGACAAACGGTAGTTACTCTACACAAGATTCATCAGTTCACAAGTCTAATGTCAAACACAGTCATGGACAATTTTGTATCTCCAGTTCACCTCACTTGCATGTCTTTGGACTGTGGGAGAAAACCAAAGCTCCCAGAGGAAACCCACACAGACACAGGGAGAACATGCAAACTTCACACAGAAAGCACCCGGACCGCACCACCTGGGGAATGAACCCAGGACAGTGCTACCCACTGAGCCTCCGTGCCACCCCAGCAGAACTCATGCATTAAAATCACAAATTGTGAAGCTGTTTTGCATCAGTATGAAGAACTTTGCACATGTTGATCTTTGCTTCAGTATAAGAATAAAACTTTGCTCATCATCCCATAACTACACTAATATTAAGAGGAAGAATTTTAGAACTGGTTTGCTTGCAGTGTTTATGCTCCACTTACTGTTCTACAGTGTTGTACCATATGCCACGTTTATCAATAAAGCAAAACTTGATACGCTTGTGTTTTGTATTTTGATGGATCGCCATGGGCTTGACTGTAATTAGGCAACTACCTACTACTGATGGTCAGTTAGCGATCATAAAAAATTGGCAAAATGACTATTCCTATCAGGGAACATTGTGTTTTATCTTTGTCACTGCTTAAGTTTCACAACTTTATGCATGTGACATACGGTAGTCAAACACTAGGATGACAAGATCCTTGGATATCTCAGAGCTTTACTATTTGACATAGTATTTAAACTAATTATTGAGTTTAAGTGTTACCACACCCATTGCTAAAAGGTGCAAACAATTGATTATATAAATGCATTTTATTACCTCTTAAGCAAAAGCTTGGGCAAGGCCAGATCTAATTACAGCACGCATCATGTCTCTGTGTAAAAGGCGTTGTCCATAAAGACATGGTTTGACAAGTTTGGCGAGGAGACACTTCAGCGAGGAGAAACTTCAGCAGCCATCAGTTCCAGATATTACAAATCATGTGAACTGGAGCCATGCGAGCCAAAAAGAGGAGGCTGTTAAGAGTTACAAAAATGCAGAACAACCTATAGTGCTCAGGGTTATGGGAAGCTTATGGTCCTGTGGGCACATACTTTTGGCCATATAACATAGTTTATTGAAGAGAAAGTCAAGTTTGGCTTTTGTATATCAGCCAATGCTGTAATGAATTAAACAAAAAATCCTTATTCAAGGATGTGGAGGGAGTGTTACCATTACATGACTGTGAATCATACAAGGATATAATAATTTTCTTTAATCCTCTGCAAATTACACATTCAATACTCAAAAAACAGAAGTAGATGGATAAACTGGCTCCTTTCTAAAATCTTTTTTTTCTTTTAATACTTAGTGTAGTAACATGCACATCTCAAGACAATACTGGCCTAAAATTATACTGATCACTGGTATGAAACTGGACCACTAACATACACAATCAAGCACACACCCCTATACTATCAGAGCACTTACAGTTCCAATATTATTTGCAACTATAATTATCACCTATTGAATAGTAAACATTTTACTGTGTCCCATATTTGCTATTCACTCATCTAACTTTCTACTTAACATAATTTCTATACTACTCCAAATAACCCTGACATGAAACAAAGTCTTATATTTTGCACTTTCACTTGCTTTCCGAATTATAATTATGTATTAAAAATGTAAAACACCACATGCATGTATTTATTTCAAATAGGGATGCATCGATACCAATTTTTCCCAAACGAGTACGAGTACAAGTACATGTATTTTTGTACCTGCTGATACCGATACCAATACCTATTTAGAATACCGTTTTTTTTAAACAAAAACACACGTGAGAAGTGACGAGAAGTTTAATGATACCACGTCCAAAAATGCACGTCAACAAGTAGCGAGTGATCAGTGTTTGTGCGCTGACGTGATGAAATCAAGGAGGAAAAATAAATGAATCTGAGTGGATTTGGCAACACGAATAGCATGGATTGTTCTGTAGTGAGTTGGAGGTTAATAAATATTTTTGCAATGTTGGTGTTTTGTTGTTCTGTTTTGTAGAGAACGATCAAGTCAGAAATACTGTAAAACGTGTGTGTGTGCCGGTGTATTCTGATATAAACTATATTATCCCCCTGTCCCACCTGTTTACACTCCTCTCCTGCATTTCCCCTTACACCGTATCCTGCGTTCTCATTGGCTGTTCGACATGTCACTCATTCCCAGTCGCACATCTGAGATCAGATATCTGACGTGCTAGAAAACTCGCCGACCAGTCGCCGAGCGAAAATCAGGGCAAAAATCGTGTAGTGTGAACTAGGCATAACACAGCAACGTGCACTAGGCACACGGTATCAGATGATTAGTATCGGAGCCTCGTTTGCGAGTACAAGTTAATGAGCGCGGTATCGGGCAAATACCCGATACCAGTATCAGTACTCATGCATCTCTAATTTCAAGTGCAGCCGAATCTCAAATTTGATTTTCTTTAACCTCTAATGCCATTGTATTGCCTTGCATGTGAAAGGGATTGGCATTTAGGATCTACTGGTTTTATGAACAGATTAAGTTATGAGTAGCATTAAGCAAAGAAAGCCATCTACATTTTAAGTCATTGGGGATTCTATTTTTCCCCTCAGTGTGGGAAAACAAACAGGGAATCACTCATACCATACAGGTGTGGTAGTGAAGTGCAGACACTAAAAAAAGAATGCAAAAGCACTAACTACTCCATAGCTATAGGCTGTCATAACATGATTATTTTCATTTGTGGTGATATTCTGATCCTTAACAAGACCATATCAATTGTTAAGCAGATAAATCAGGACAAAATAGAACATTTATATTTAGTTTATTTAAACCCATAGTTATTTATAAAGACAAGCTGTAGAGTTCTTTTCCCTGTCTAAAACGTTTACTGAAGGCAGCGCTTTAACACTTCGTACTACTTTTAGCAAAGCTGTTACAACCGATCCCACCTGCACACTGATACGTAAGAACTGATGGATGTCTGAATAATGAGAAACAACCAAGGATGTCCCAACCCTAGTTTAATATTTTCAGTCTCATTGCAATGTTAAATCAGGCCCAATACAGTGCACTGTGCAAAAAGGTTATGCGATACATCAAAGCAGATAGATAGCATTAGCTGGTACATTGTACAGATCCCTGGTTTTAAATGAACATACGTAGTCAGATGCAGAAGATCTGTCACTATGGTGACTGATTATTAGTTATTAACTTACTTAATCCATCCACAGCACTGTCATATTTATGATAGGTTTAAGAACAAACAATTTGTAATCTCGTTTTATTGTATCCCAGTAGGAGTTTACAAGTTTTTACATAACACTATTTATTGTAAGCCCTTACATAGTTTAAACATTTTTGTTACACTATAAAGTTGCTGGTCACTTTATTAGGAACAACACACTAACACTGGGTAAGAAGAGATCAAGTCTATCATATGGATTCCATGACATTGTAGAAACGTTATTATATTTATTTATTATATTGTGGCATCACTGCTTCATAAAACTGCTGCAGATTTGTTAGCTGCACATTCATGTTGTGAATCTCCAGTATTATCACACCCAAAAGGTGCTTAAATTGGATTCAGGTCTGGTAATCAGAAAGCCACTAAAGTAAACTAGACTTACTGCCATGACTATGAAAGCAGCTTTATTACCCCTTTTCCACCAAAAAAACCATGGTTCTTGAACCGGTTCTGTTCAGGTTTCTCTGAACCTTGGTGTTCTGTAGAGAACCGATGTGCGTTTCCACCAGTTTTTGAGAACCAAGCAGCGTCATCATTGGTGGGTGATACTTACTAAGAGTTAAGAGCAGTAATATCATGGCGGAGTGTGTGGATTATGTGCGAGCATTTGTGCTGCTGTTACAGATGTTTGTTTTTATGTAAAAAGCAGCGATCTAACTATCGGTGATAAGAAGACGTGACTTGTTTGTCTCAGTTGTTGTTTTCTTTAGTTTATTAACGTGAGAAGAGTTTTGCGCTTCGGTTTCACCGCGACTCTCGGCGCAGATAACCGATTTGCTCAGCGCTCAGCTTGAGCGGTGAAACATCATTAAAGTTCCACAACATGAACATTAATCCGTGTGAAATAAACATCAAATCCACTCTAAAATACAACATGTATCTGTGTTTAACTGGATTTACTTCACGTGTGTTTATGCAGCTCGGGAGTTGAAAAAGCGTCACGCTTTATTTTGAACAACCAGGTAACAACCAGTGATTATTATTAATTTGGCCATGCAGCCAACAAAACAGACCAGAATAAAGAAAAACAATTGTAATGTTTACATGTATATAGATTTTCCTGCTATGCATACACCTAATTCTAATGTTTACATGTATATAGATTTTCCTGCTATGCATACACCTAATTCTAATGTTTACATGTATATAGATTTCCCTGCTATGCATACACCTAATTCTAATGTTTACATGTGTATAGATTTTCCTGCTATGTATACACCTAATTCTAATGTTTACATGTATATAGATTTTCCTGCTATGTATACACCTACTTCTAATGTTTACATGTATATAGATTTTCCTGCTATGCATACACCTAATTCTAATGTTTACATGTATATAGATTTCCCTGCTATGCATACACCTAATTCTAATGTTTACATGTGTATAGATTTTCCTGTTATGCATACACCTACTTCTAATGTTTACATGTATATAGATTTCCCTGCTATGCATACACCTAATTCTAATGTTTACATGTGTATAGATTTTCCTGTTATGCATACACCTACTTCTAATGTTCACACGTATATAGATTTCCCTGCTATGTATACACCTAATTCTAATGTTTACATGTATATAGATTTTCCTGTTATGCATACACCTAATTCTAATGTTTACATGTATATAGATTTTCCTGTTATGCATAGACCTAATTCTAATGTTTACATGTGTATAGATTTTCCTGCTATGTATACACCTACTTCTAATGTTCACACGTATATAGATTTTCCTGCTATGCATACACCTAATTCTAATGTTTACATGTATATAGATTTTCCTGTTATGCATACACCTAATTCTAATGTTTACATGTATATAGATTTTCCTGCTATGTATACACCTAATTCTAATGTTTACATGTATATAGATTTTCCTGCTATGTATACACCTACTTCTAATGTTTACACGTATATAGATTTTCCTGCTTTGTATACACCTAATTCTAATGTTTACATGTATATAGATTTTCCTGTTATGCATAGACCTAATTCTAATGTTTACATGTATATAGATTTTCCTGCTATGCATACACCTAATTCTAATGTTTACACGTATATAGATTTTCCTGCTAGGCATACACCTAATTCTAATGTTTACATGTATATAGATTTTCCTGCTATGCATACACCTAATTCTAATGTTTACACGTATATAGATTTTCCTGCTAGGCATACACCTAATTCTAATGTTTACATGTATATAGATTTTCCTGTTATGCATACACCTAATTCTAATGTTTACACGTATATAGATTTTCCTGCTTTGTATACACCTAATTCTAATGTTTACATGTATATAGATTTTCCTGTTATGCATACACCTACTTCTAATGTTTACACGTATATAGATTTTCCTGCTTTGTATACACCTAATTCTAATGTTTACATGTATATAGATTTTCCTGTTATGCATAGACCTAATTCTAATGTTTACATGTATATAGATTTTCCTGCTATGCATACACCTAATTCTGATGTTTACATGTATATTGATTTTCCTGTTATGCATACACCTACTTCTAATGTTTACATGTGTATAGATTTTCCTGTTATGCATACACCTACTTCTAATGTCTACACGTATATTGATTTTCCTGTTATGCATACACCTACTTCTAATGTCTACACGTATATTGATTTTCCTGTTATGCATACACCTACTTCTAATGTTTACATGTATATTGATTTTCCTGTTATGCATACACCTACTTCTAATGTCTACACGTGTATAGATTTTCCTGCGATGCATACACCTAATTCTAATGTTTACATGTATATAGATTTTCCATTCATGTCTAAATAGCTGGCAACATAAGTGAGTACACCCCACAGTGAATATGTCCAAATTGTGCCCAAATGTGTCATTGTCCCTCCCTGGTGTCATGTGTCAAGGTCCCAGGTGTAAATGGGGAGCAGGGCTGTTAAATTTGGTGTTTTGGGTACAATTCTCTCATACTGGCCACTGGATATTCAACATGGCACCTCATGGCAAAGAACTCTCTGAGGATGTGAGAAATAGAATTGTTGCTCTCCACAAAGATGGCCTGGGCTATAAGAAGATTGCTAACACCCTGAAACTGAGCTACAGCATGGTGGCCAAGGTCATACAGCGGTTTTCCAGGACAGGTTCCACTCGGAACAGGCTTCGCCAGGGTCGACCAAAGAAGTTGAGTCCACGTGTTCGGCGTCATATCCAGAGGTTGGCTTTAAAAAATAGACACATGAGTGCTGCCAGCATTGCTGCAGAGGTTGAAGACGTGGGAGGAAAGCCTGTCAGTGCTCAGACCATACACCGCACACTGCATCAACTCGGTCTGCATGGTCGTCATCCCAGAAGGAAGCTGACGCACAAGAAAGCCCGCAAACAGTTTGCTGAAGACAAGCAGTCCAAGAACATAGATTACTGGAATGCCCTGTGGTCTGACGAGACCAAGATAAACTTGTTTGGCTCAGATGGTGTCCAGCATGTGTGGCGGCGCCCTGGTGAGAAGTACCAAGACAACTGTATCTTGCCTACAGTCAAGCATGGTGGTGGTAGCATCATGGTCTTGGGCTGCATGAGTGTTGCTGGCACTGGGGAGCTGCAGTTCATTGAGGGAAACATGAATTCCAACATGTACTGTGACATTCTGAAACAGAGCATGATCCCCTCCCTTCGAAAACTGGGCCTCATGGCAGTTTTCCAACAGGATAACGACCCCAAACACAACCTCCAAGATGACAACTGCCTTGCTGAGGAAGCTGAAGGTAAAGGTGATGGACTAAACCCAATTGAGCACCTGTGGCACATCCTCAAGTGGAAGGTGGAGGAGTTCAAGGTGTCTAACATCAACCAGCTCCGTGATGTCATCATGGAGGAGTGGAATAGGATTCCAGTAGCAACCTGTGCAGCTCTGGTGAATTCCATGCCCAGGAGGGTTAAGGCAGTGCTGGATAATAATGGTGGTCACACAAAATATTGACACTTTGGGCACAATTTGGACATGTTCACTGTGGGGTGTACTCACTTATGTTGCCAGCTATTTAGACATTAATGGCTGTGTGTTGAGTTATTTTCAGAAGACAGTAAATCTACACTGCTATACAAGTTGTACACTGACTACTCTAAGTTATATCCAAGTTTTATTTCTATAGTGTTGTCCCATGAAAAGATATAATAAAATATTTGCAGAAATGTGAGGGGTGTACTCACTTTTGTGATACACTGTATATAGATGTTCCTGCTACGTATACACCTACTTCTAATGTTCACATGTATATAGATGTTCCTGCTATGCATACACCCTAATTCTAATGTTTACATGTATATACAGTATATATACAGGGGTTGGACAAAATAACTGAAACACCTGTCATTTTAGTGTGGTAGGTTTCATGGCTAAATTGGACCAGTCTGGTGGCCAATCTTCATTAATTGCACATTGCACCAGTAAGAGCAGAGTGTGAAGGTTCAATTAGCAGGGTAAGAGCACAGTTTTGCTCAAAATATTGCAATGCACACAACATTATGGGTGACATACCAGAGTTCAAAAGAGGACAAATTGTTGGTGCACGTCTTGCTGGCACATCTGTGACCAAGACAGCAAGTCTTTGTGATGTATCAAGAGCCACGGTATCCAGGGTAATGTCAGCATACCACCAAGAAGGACAAACCACATCCAACAGGATTAACTGTGGACGCAAGAGGAAGCTGTCTGAAAGGGATGTTCGGGTGCTAACCCGGATTGTATCCAAAAAACATAAAACCACGGCTGCCCAAATCACGGCAGAATTAAATGTGCACCTCAACTCTCCTGTTTCCACCAGAACTGTCCGTCGGGAGCTCCACAGGGTCAATATACACGGCCGGGCTGCTATAGCCAAACCTTTGGTCACTCGTGCCAATGCCAAACGTCGGTTTCAATGGTGCAAGGAGCGCAAATCTTGGGCTGTGGACAATGTGAAACATGTATTGTTCTCTGATGAGTCCACCTTTACTGTTTTCCCCACATCCGGGAGAGTTACGGTGTGGAGAAGCCCCAAAGAAGCGTACCACCCAGACTGTTGCATGCCCAGAGTGAAGCATGGGGGTGGATCAGTGATGGTTTGGGCTGCCATATCATGGTATTCCCTTGGCCCAATACTTGTGCTAGATGGGCGCGTCACTGCCAAGGACTACCGAACCATTCTGGAGGACCATGTGCATCCAATGGCGGTGCCGTGTATCAGGATGACAATGCACCAATACACACAGCAAGACTGGTGAAAGATTGGTTTGATGAACATGAAAGTGAAGTTGAACATCTCCCATGGCCTGCACAGTCACCAGATCTAAATATTATTGAGCCACTTTGGGGTGTTTTGGAGAAGCGAGTCAGGAAACGTTTTCCTCCACCAGCATCACGTAGTGACCTGGCCACTATCCTGCAAGAAGAATGGCTTAAAATCCCTCTGACCACTGTGCAGGACTTGTATATGTCATTTCCAAGACGAATTGACGCTGTATTGGCAAAAGGAGGCCCTACACCATACTAATAAATTATTGTGGTCTAAAACCAGGTGTTTCAGTTATTTTGTCCAACCCCTGTATATTCCCCTGCTATGCACACATCTACTTCTAATGCTTATATGTATATAGATTTTTTTTTAGCTATTTTTTATACTGTCAGTGGATGTATGAATGTAACAAGTTGTTTGTCTGATGTGAGCTGCTGTAACAAAGACATTACCTGCAGGGGATTAATAAAGTATCTATCTATCTATAAATCATAGTATAAGAGGTACAGCCAAGTCTCTACTTTGACACAATCATTAGACAGTATTTACTGTCATATCATGTAGTCATAACAATACTTGGTATTGGAGTGGATCATCCTTTTCAAAACCATGTCCATGTATAGAGATTTTTTTATACTTGGTCAGTGAACGTTGTATGTAAGTAACAAGTTGTTTGTCTGATGTGAGCTGCTGTAACAAAGAAATGTCCTGCAGGGGATCAATAAAATATCTATCTATCTTATCTAACTATCTACCTATCTATCTACAATGGTATAGCCAAGTCTCTACCATGACACAATCAATAGACAGTATAATTAGCCCTATCATGTAGTCATACCAATACTTGGTATTGCAGTGGATCAACCTTACGAAAATCAAGTCCTATGTACATATGATTATGAACATTACTCTTTGTCCACTGTAGGCATTAATAAATCAGCTGGTGACAGTACAGACTGGTGTGTACTTTTAATTTGGACTAAAACCTGACCAGACAGGTATGCCCAGTATTGTTGAGGGTTGTGTTTCAAATAGTAAACCAGCTGAGTAGAAACTTGGGTTGTCTGACAACTAAACCTGAAAAGCCTGCACATGGGGGGTTGAACTAAAAACATCTCTTGGTGTCATCTGAGAAGATACACACTGGTTTATACAACATGTAGCTAAAACAGTGTCACACATCAAAACCATGACAAATGTAAGAGCTTGTTATGCTAGTTCAGAAATGTTTTTAGATTGTATCCTTAAGTTAGAAGTACATCTTCAGGGGTGAACCCAAAGCTTGTTACCACACATTTACAATATTTCTAGTTACATATAGCGACATGTAACGACAAGTTCTGTAATGTTGTATATATTATTATATAGTCAATACCATTTTGAAATAAGATACGATTAAGCTCTTACAATTCTGATACTAGTTCCAGCTTGCTTGCTTTACACACACAAACACACACACGGACAGCAAAACAAGCTATGTCTATTAAATTTGATTTGTAAAAAGATTTGTAAAACCTTTACTCACCCAAATAAATGTCACCAAAAGATCCACTTCCAATTTTCCTGCCCAGTCTGTATTTGTCTCCAACTCGAAGCTCCATTTTTATGCCAATTTTCTCCTAGCTAGCAAGATAGCTATTTAATTTAAATGAATGCAAACTAGAGCAACCCGTCACCTAACACAAACTGCTATTTATTAACCAGTTTTTCAACAACAAGCGGTTTTAAGCAGTTTAAGCGACTCCAACCCTCCCGAATCTCTCAGAAGAATCCGGATCCCTCCGACGGACTGCACTTTTCACCATCACTTTTCTAAAGTATCAGCGACTAAAACGCCACAAAATTATACTTGACTGAAAGCTTAGAGTCTGTAGATTATGCTCCTGTAAGTTTCATCATCACTATTTGTTCCAAATTGTTAGATGGCGGCGGATTCTAGAACTCAGTTCCTTGCTTGCTTCCGATCGCCAGCTCTCACTCACAGGCCTTCTCTTCTCTCCTCTCCTCTCCTCTACGCTCAGTGGAGCAGGAACATCACCTCGTGACGTCACTTCCCCCAGTTTAGTCGAGTCTAAAATGTAATACACACAATATCAAAATACGGTAAATGACATTTGTTTTTCAGGTTTATTCAGGACAGGGTTACGGTGGGTCCGGTGCAACTCAGAAAGCAATAAAACAGTACAAACTAAAAATATATATATAAAAAATTGCACGTGTAAACTAATCATTCTTATTTAATAATTATCATACAGATCAAGATTGCGCAAAACATGTTATATAATTTGTTAAACAAGTATCGCTTCATGCTCAATGTATAGAACAAAATTCCATACATAATACAAAGAAGCTAGATATTTTGTTTAAAAATCAATACACACGTAATACCTAATTTAACGTTTATTCGAGGCACATATTTCTTAACTGATTCTTGTTAAGTGAGTAAAATTTTATTATATAGCACTTTTCACAGATAAGAATCACAAAGTGCTTTACAAAAACATTACATGACATAAAATATACACTCATCTACATAATAAAACACACAAAAACATTACATGACAAAATACACACACACACAAATTCATTTCATCTTTTAACATCGTACAAATGTTTAAATTGTTAACAGTGTAATCGAGCCTTTTTAAATATTTTAAGCATAAGATAAACAAACGTTACATGATAAAACAATAATACATTATACATATGGTTCCTCTTACACAAGCAGGCACCTGCATGCCGCTGGGCTCGAAATACCACGCCCACAGGCTCACTGATAGGTGCGCAATATTTTGATTGATCGCCCAACAGCGAATCAAAAGTCAGACAGCTGGCTTTATTATTCCACCGCCCTCTCTGTTTATTGCGTAATACTAACAGCACGTGTTTCTCAATGCGCTCAGGCTTGTTATGTTCCTTCTACGGAAAGTCGATGACAAAAACAGTCTATCAACGCGTTTCATAAAAATGACAGTTTGCGGAGGAGTTTTATTCACAGTGCTATAAATAAATGCCCAATTAAATGCATGAGTTTACAACAGATTTTAGTCGACAGGTTAACATGTGATCACAGCAATATAACATTTAATATCATTTTTTTTTGCTTTTTTCCAAATTTTCCTCCCAATCTAGTCATTTCCAATTACCCGAATGCATTATGCTTCCTCTCTACTGATGCTGACCTTCACTCCTGATTGAGGAGAGCGAGACTGACACACACACCCTCCGACACGTGTGCAGTAGCCGACTGCATCTTTTCACCTGCATGAGGTGAGTTCATATGCAGATTAGCTTTGTGTACGGAGAACCACACCCTGATCAATGCATTATTCCTCGACTCTGTGCAGGTGCCATCAATCAGCCAGCAGAGGTCGTAATTGCATCAGTTATGAAGTCCCCTGTGTGAACAAGAGCCAATCATTGTTCGTGTAGCCAGCCGCCCAGCCTGCTGGATGGCAGAGCTGAGTATCAAACCGAACTTGACGAGTTCGAAATGTCAGCTCTGGTGTGCTAGCGTGTTTTTTTATTTGGTCTGAGAAGGGACAAACCAAAGACCGCCTACAGGCTTTTGCCACGACTTATTGATGCCAAAAGATGGCATCTGGCACAAAGAGCAAGTATGGCTCAGATTGCAGGACATTTGAATATAGCACTACATAGTTGCAGGCCAGTCAAAATGTCCATGATAACCAGTTTGACAAATAATTTTTGTCCTTGAATATGTGGGTGAATATGTGGGTGACCAGGCATGTGTGCATCGTTTACCTACAAAAGAGATGGCTCCAGGATGCACTGTAGGACATCCACATTGTACAAATTTCCAGATATCATACCACCCACATGTCAGGTCAGGTCAAAGCTGTTTTGATAGCATACTAGACAGGTGTCTTCATGTTTTGGCTCAACAGTATGCATTTTAAGGTATATGTCTGTTAGAACAGGGAGTTTTGCACTCCATCAATAGATAGTATATGAAAGTGATCTCTGCTTGCTAATGATCCATAAAAATCCATAAGTCCATAAAAATGTGCTTTTACTGTTTTTTTATTTGCTCAGGGCAAAACACTGACTGACTTTATGTGGTTAGCATGATAATTATTATTATTTTTCTGATTCATCACACATCCCACCACATCCTGGTGACGCAAGAAACAGAGGGCTGTGCAAATAATCGTGTGGCAAAAATAGACTAATGCACTTAACTATCCAGATGGTTGATCCAGAATGCTTGGTCCTGTGTGAAGATGTAACTTAATAAAGTGAATGTTTGTGTGCTTAGGAAAGACACTTAGCCTCTCTGAAAGAGTTTTAAGCTCAACCTCTTGGTTAAAGGCCTGTTTTCAAGTACCACAATCTTTAGACTATAGACCATTATCTTCAGACAACTGTGGGCCAACCCCAGAAGTAAAAATTAAAATATATTCTGATATTCTGTGTGTACGTTTTTGCATTGGTTTGTTTAGGGATGCATCGATACCATTTTTTCCCAACCGAGTACGAGTACAAGTACATGTATTTTTGTACTCGCCGATACCGATACCTATTTAGAATGATGCAATCTGGAGCATTATGGAATAGTGTAGTTTTTAGTGTAAAATAGTGCAGTGGAACAGTTGCTTGGGTTGCCATCACTAACTGTAAAAAAAAACACCGCACAGACATCATTGAGAAAGCTTCTGACAAGCTAACGTTAACGTTCATTAATAAACGCACGTTATTAACGTTGTGCACATCATACATGCGATGCGATTCTGCTGATTGAAATATTTACTTTAAAAAGATAATACAGTCCGATCCCATCTGAGCCGATTCTATCAGCACATACATTCGTGGTTCACCTCGGTAAATCGTAAACGACTCTGAGTCGGCTCCCGCTCTGTGGTAATAGCAGTATAATTAAGCCTGAGCTTTATAATGTAAGCGAGTCACACAAAATGTTCTGTAGTATTTGGTGTTTATTTACAACCGCAACATTCATTATAACAGTAAACACGGAGAGATGACTGAGAAAAGAAGCTTAAAATGAGTCGACTCCTGAATCACTTGTATCGACACTGTGAACAGAGTATTGAACACAAACACGTCCTATAACAGCGGTCGCTGCTTTTGTAACCGGTTATCTTCACTGTTAGCTCTATTTTGAAGTTTTTTTTTTTTCAAACGGAACTAAATAACATTAAACGTGCGTGTGAGCGTGGTCAGTGAGAATAATTCAATCTGTCTCCCGTGGGTGAAAAATGAATTGCTTTAGTTTTAGAAGTAAAAAAATCTCGTAATGTCACGCGGTGGGGTCAGGCACTCGTAATGTCACGCCCCCCGGTCAGGCACTCGCGCCCCACAGGTTGAAAATCCCTGCGTTAACGCAGCAACGTGCACTAGGCACAAGGTATCGGATGTTTAGTATCGGAGCCTCGTTTGCGAGTACGAGTACGAGTTAATGAGCGCGGTATCGGGCTAATACCCGATACTAGTATCGGTACTCATGCATCTCTAGTTTGTTTTTAGGTCTTTTTAGGAGTGCATCTGTTTTGTTAAAATAAGTCTGATTTTCACGTGCACGTACTAACACAGAGGCTCCTGTCAACACCGTGATGGGTGTTGGGGTTGGGGATCCGATTCTATTGAACGGCTCTTTGAAATGAACGAAAGGAACCAAGTCGCGCCTCAGGGAGCCGTTATAATATATATTTTTATTTCTGCGCAGTTCTTATCGACTGTAATCCACGCATTCTGCTTCCATCAGTAAACGTGATATTAATATCGGGGCTGTCTTATAGTTTACCCATAGTGCGTCGGTTCTCTACAGAACACCAAGGTTCAGAGAAACCTGAACAGAACCGGTTCAAAAACCATTTTTTGAACGGCTTTTTAAAAGGAACCGAGCCAAAAGATCTGACTCTCTCAAAGAGCCATAATTCCCATCACTATTGTCAACACCGTGATGGCACTGCATTCTGTGGAAATTGCTCAGCAAACACTAGAAGACACACCTTACTGCTGGGTTTCTACTGATGGGAGCAAGTAATTAAAGTGAATCAAATTAAAGTTAAAAACACTCCTAATAAGTCGGCTGATACGATTGTACAATACATCAAAGAAACTAAAAAATAAAGGGATTTTTATTTATAGGTGACAACTGTTTTTTAATTTGTTGTTATTATTGTTTAGGGCTTAACGCTGAATGTGAAGGAATAAGATTATCTGACCATAAAGGCTCTTGTTAAAAAGCAGCTGTTTATATATATATATACAGTGTATATATATATATATATATATATATATATATATATACTGTATATATATATATATATATATCAGTGGCGATTTCTCTAAGACAGCTCAGCTTCCCCTAAAATGTCAAAAATTTAATGGTCAAATATGTACAGTTGTGTTAACATTTACAGTATATTGTTATATAAACATGTATATTGTTTAACTGCTGCGTTTGTAGGATGTGTAGATTTTTCGGAACCAACCAAATATATGAATTTTAAGGTACAGATTTCTGCTTAACAGCTGCAAAACAATAATAAAAACCTGATACTGTTATTACACTGTACATAAAGTAATGTCAAATTTATTTAAAACGATAATATTGCTTGGCTGGGAATTTGTAATGAAATTCTTGGTTTATGATGACATCTAGTGGATAAAATGCAGATAACAAATTCAGCGTGGTAAAATGTAGTAAAAGTCATCTGTCAGTTTGCCCTCACAAATAACTTTGAACATGGAGAGAGACCATAAAATTAAGTAAAGCCTTCACACTAACAATTTAATTCAGTCTTCATCAGATAGCATTTTATTTTAGGTGCAACAGATCCAGAATAAAGATTGGCATCTGGGCTGATGTGCAATGAATAAAGAAGTACAATTGAACAATTGGGGAGATACAATAAGTGCAATCTCAATTCACAATTTAAAAATTACTTACTTGTAATTTACTTGTAACTTATATGATTTTCCCCCCTTTTGTAGATACTTGCTTGATGTTTAAATTTGGTCTGGGTGGCCCTAATTCTTTAGTTGCTAATTTAATTTACAGTTCGAAAAAAAGAGCCTTAATATGAGAGTCTATGAGAGCAATCCAGGGCGATTTTCAGTCAGATTAAAATCGCAAAAAAAGGGGCGGTACTGTACGGAACACAATGCTGATTGGACTACAATATTCAGAGGCAAGACAGACTGTCCAGAACAGTATTAGCTAGTTTAACACTGGTTGAATGTGATAGAAAAATTTATTCCCTTTCGCCCCTTAGTGGTGCATCGCCCGATTGCCCTAAGGAACGAGCCGCCCATGCATTTAAGCTAAGTTTATTTAATAAAGCATTATACAACAGGTAGTTCCGACCTTACAATCTGATTGGTTGAGAAGCGTTCTAAACGTGCTGATATTCGTGATAACAGCACGGTCTTTTCACACCACAATGGCATTACTCCGCTGACGCGTTGCCATTAACGACAAGCTTCATGCACACAAACGCGCACGCAGGCAACACAGCCTTTTTTTCCCGGTCACGTTTTAAATCCGTTATCTGATATACAATCTATCGCACTGTGTAGGGAACATAACCAATTGTCTAATTCACTATCTAGTGCACTATGTAGGGAACATATATCCATGATCTGATACACAATCTAGTGCACTATGTAGGGAACATTAATGTGTTTGTAACGCGAACAGTTAGCTTAATAGCCCTGTTAGCAGCTCCTAGTAGTTCTGTTTTCATCCATAGCCTTTGGTGTGTGCGAGAGGTTTTTTTATTTCTTTTTTTTCCCTTCGGAAGTTCTTGACTTTTTCTTCTTGTTGTTCTTACCTCCCTGAAATGAGTTTTTGCAACTTGGGACGTCTGCTTTGTAGTGTTAAACTTTATATTCGTTGTGGAACTACTTTTTGGCGGAAGGTATTGTCAATATTAAAGCATATTTATTATGAAATTCAGGGCTTCTTTGATTTATTTTCTTTCTTTATTTTGTAAAAACTGTTGTATAAAAGCACTAGAACACTCGAGGTCGTGTGTTATCGCGAATAACATCACGGCTGTGATGATCTACGGCACTCACCTTCGGTTCGTGCCTGCGACCAAATCACAGCCGTGATGTTATTCGCGATAACACACTCCCTCTCGTGTTCTATTGCTTAATTAACTGGTGTCCTAATAACATAGCCCGTGGCTTTCCAGGGGTTTTATATAAGCGTAACTTTATCAGTAAACCACATTAAAGTTTGTTTGCTTATTAGGATTTTAACGTCATGTTTTACACTTTGGTTACATTCATGACAGGAACGGTAGTTACTCATTACACATGGTTCATCAGTTTACAAGGTTATATCAAACACAGTCCTGGACAATTTAGTGTCTCCAATTCACCTTACTTGCATGTCTTTGGACTGTGGGAGGAAACCGGAGCACCCGGAGGAAACCCATGCTGACATGGGGAGAACATGCAAACTCCACACAGAAAGGACCCGGACCACCCCACCTGGGGTTCAAACCCAGGACCTTCTTACTGTGAGGCGACAGTGCTACCCACTTAGCCACCGTGCCGCCCCCACATTAAAGCAGTGGACAAAATAAACAACACACAAACAGCTTCACTTTGAAGTGATCATTTTCCAATTACAAGTACAGCTGGGTAGATATGTTAATTTATGTTGATTGCAAATAAACAGCAATAAAAGACAAGCTTGATAATGAGCACTTAGACATGTGAGGTTTCAAAGCAAAATTAGTTTAACCTTTACAATTAGTGCCCTATGCAAAGCAAAGATGGACATGTATAAGTAAAAATATAGGTACAGATAATAAAATATATAATTTAAACACTTGGGAACTAATGGTGGTTTATTCTTATAAATTAAACATTTATATAATATTTTTTGGGAACAACTTGTATATAAGCAATGATACAGTCAAGGCAATCTATTCACAATCTGTAAACCATAGTTTTAAACCCTGAGGGACTCATTCAAGGAAAATGGCATGAACCAAGGTACTGAAACTAATAAGATTCCTACTAGAATTATAAAAGGACAAACAAATAAGTTCGATTTTCTGTTTTTTTGTCCTTACTTTTATTATTTATTTATTTTATTATTTACATTTTCAGCATTTAGCAGATGCTTTTTATCCAAAGCGACTTACAGTACTCTGACAGTATATTGTCTAAGCAATTAAGGGTTAAGGGCCTTACTCAAGGGCCCAACAGTGGCAACCTGGCAGTGGTGGGGCTTAAACCAGTGACCTTTCGATTACTAGTCCAGTACCTTAACCACTAAGCTACAACTGCCCTATTTATTTTCAACCCACATGTCTGCTGTGTAAAACACAGTTAAGTTCAGGATGTTGCCTTTGTTTATATAAGACTATCTGGGATTAAATGTGCTGAAAATTTAGTCCAAATGTAAATCTGAACTCTTATAAACAGGTTTGACATGCATTTACCATACACTTGTAATGAACATGTACTGTTTGTCAGGAGAGTTTGGAATTCAATACTTTTTGCAAGTTCTTTTTAAAGCACACTTGCATTGTAAAAAAAAAAAGTTTCATAAGTTCATTGTGGGTTTTTTTATATGAAAAACTATGCAGGGTCAAACATATGTCTACAGAAATATAGATACTGTAGTTCATTTGGTTATTTCTAAAATATTATTGGCTAATATAAATTTCAATAACATTATAGTATAGGCTTTTTGACAAAGCCTTAGTTCTTCATTAATTTTATGATTGACTAGATAACCAGTAACTTTTCTATGCCCCTATACACTATGTGGACATCTAACACTAAGTTGGTTGCATATCCCCTAAATGGAGTAATGAAATAACTTTAAGTTTGGGAGAAAAAGACACAACTGAAACTCCTAATTGACTGGCAATATATTTTCCCATCATTCCCTTTTCTCCTCCTTGTTGAATCCTTGCACCCATCTCCTCCACATTTCCTCTAAAGTTTTGTTTTTTAAAATAAGTAAATAAAAAGAAAACCCCTGGGTTTGGCTGCCCAGCCGTGAGAAAGCCATCAGCCATCAACTTCAGCCCAATATTCTCAGACTTCCTGTCTCTTTTTTTCTTTACAGTCTCATGATCACTCTTTATTCATTATAGAGGAATTTGTGGCCTTCACTGGTAAAACCTTGATCAATAAAGTGAAGTACTGTATTTATAAATTAAGAATCACTGCACTGTTTATGGATGCATAAATAAATGTTATTTATTAGTTTTTATATATAAGTTATATTAGTTTTTTATATTGTTATATATTAGCTTTTAGTTCATTTATACTATACCAACAGCCTACCCTCTACTTTGCTTCTTATTCATTGCTTCTCAAAAAGGCCTTTGAATGGATTCATGTCAGCTGAAAACAGCTCTGTGTAGAGAAAAGATAAACATTGAGGTTTGTTTCTGCAGATTTGATCAAAGCAGATCTGCCTGGTCTTCCGTTTGCCCTTCCTCTGTTTGCCCTGGACCTCATACATGCTTTGTGAACACACTCCATTAATAACAAGAATGCTTTAAGATGTTTATATTCTGTAAACATGCTGCCTTATGATTCGCTTGACTGATCTGGATTGTTAAAATTAGGTGCACTTTAAATTTCCCTTGCATCTGATTTCCTTTTTCCATTATGCATAAATGTATGTAGCGTAACTGAGCAGAGCAGCTGCATCAACACTAAGCAGAACCTTAGTTCAGAACCTTGCTTCCCTTCACTGATAACTGCAATGTCAACTTTAGATAAGACCTATTCAGAACATTTTCCCCCTAAATGAGCCAGTATAAAGGAGAGTGGGCTGTGTGCATCCACTCACCATAAACAATAGTAAAATGGGTACTTCTTTACAAATGGAGATGAACACTCATATTCCCAGTTGTAAAATGCATATTTTATTATAGAAAAATAATTGTATCACTTAATAAGTTGTGTTCAATTCAAAGACCCTTTGTTCTTCTTCTACCTAAAGTGCAATATGTCATATGTCTTTCATCTCCATCCCTTGTTGCCCGAATCACTGTCCTGAACAGCCTCCTCTGTCCCCCCCAACTGCCTGCATGTCCTCCCTCAATGCATCTATAAACCTCCTCTTTGGCCTTCCTCTGCTCCTCCTGCCTGGTGGCTCCATTCTCAGCAGCCTTCTCACAATATAAGGGACCCAAACCATCTCATTCTCTCCTCCCTAACTTTGTCTCCAAAACATCCTACCTGGGCTGTCCCTCTAATTAACTCGTTCCTAACACTGTCCATTCTCGTCACTCCCAACGAGAATCTCAGCTACCTCCAGCTCCCAATAAGAGCAGACTCCAACACTCTAAAGGTAAGGGTTTTGACTTCTTAAGGCTTTTTAGTTTTTCAATGGCTCCACTTCAGGACTTTAACAGAGTTAAAATAATGTCATGTTGGTTAGCTCATTTGTTTGTTTATCTGTTAGCAGCGTGCTTTCATTTGATAGAACAATGCCAACAGTCCTTTACATATTTTCAGATAGCATTCATTGTCCCAAATTGATGGCAATGTGAGCACTTCTGGTCTAGCTTGTGGTGGCCGATACCTTTCAGTAATGAGACTGATGCTTTGTAAGCTCTTTGCGGGCCAATGGCTTTTGCTGTAAGATGCGTCTTTGCTGTAAGATGACAGATATCCTCTGCCCATGATCTGCAATTTTTCAACTCTTGTCGCCCAAATCGCTGATCGCCCTGTGTTCACACCGGAAGTGTCATCATCACCTGTGAGTGTTTGGTTGCCATGGTTTAACTGATCCCAAGCAAAACACACAAAAAAAATCACAGCTAATATTTGGTCACAGACAAAAAAGGAATGCTAGTGCCATAAATATTTGCAGCATTGATGTTGTGATAACTCACATCCTAGAGTGGTTTATGGCTTCAGTACAACAGTTTTGAAATGTAAAGAAAAAAGTAAAACAAAACTAGTTCGATTGCAGGCACCCAGGTGGCGCAGCGGGATAATCCGCTAGCACACCAGTGCTGGGATTCTGAACTCCCGAGTTCGAACCTCAGCTTTGCTACCGGTAGGCTGGGTGCCCTCTAGAGGGCATAATTGGCAGATCGTGCTGCAGACAAAAGTGGCCATTAAAGTCTGCCGGGTGGGAAAAAAACTGACTGAAAAGTGGGTGGGGTCTTTGACGCTGTGTAAGGACTCTGGTTAGTAGCCCAAGGTGCCTGTACAGAAGGTGGAGAAGCACAAGGGTCAGTGGAACCCGCACACGTCGGAGGGAGCATGAGGCAGGCTGTCTTCAGATATGACCGGAGTCTCCAGCAGTGGAAGACAAATTGACTACGCTAAATTGGGAGAAAAGGGGAAAATGCATAAACAAAATAGCCAAAAAAAAAAGTTGATTGCGGAATCGAACTATTATTTATGTTTAAATAGAGAAACTATTTACTAAAGCACTGATGTCATCAGAATTATACAGATATGGTGAAAAATGTTATCAGATATAAAAACACAGCATGGTTAACACTCAAAAATAAATCCCACAGGTTCTTTTCCCCACACGTGTGATTCCTGATTTGTTGTTGTTGCCAGTGTGATCACATGTATCAGTGTTATTCCTCTGTTTATAGTGACATCAAATGTTCCTTCATAGAAGCTAATAAAAAGCTAAGCAACATAATGACATCTGTCAAGTAGACTGGGAATGTGGCATGTCACAATTCTTCAATAATATTTTTCCTGTTGTCGATCCATCTCATATCTATTTGTTTTTTTGTATTCATTCTTTCATTCTGTTTCCCCTTCTAAACTTTTCTGTACAGAACATACATCTGCTTTGCTTCCCTTTCTTTGTTCTCTTGTTGTTTTCGGGTTCATCCCGCCCTCTTGGCCGTATCTGTGCTCCTCCTTTCTTTGATTCTCCTCCCCTCCTGTATGTATACTCTCTCTCTTCAGCGTCTAATGGCATGCTAACTTTGGAAGATGTCTCTTAGGCTGTAAGACAAACACAGTTGTTTTTGGGACAACAATAGCAGCATCCACAGTGTGAAACAAACAGGATCTCCAGATTTTTATTTGCTCGCCACTGTTTAAACTAGAGGTAAGTGACTAATTGGAAATATGTGCAACTTTTTATAAATAAGCATCTGATTAGTTTTGCCAAACTAAAGAGTATAAAGAAGCTGTTTGTCTGTAGCTGTTGTTTGCTGAGGAAAAGTGTTGACAGATAAACATTAATGATGCAACAGTGCATAACTGTGAGAAAACTGAGAAAATGAATTAACTACTTGTATAGAACAAATGTGATATACATACACACATATTAATATAAATATAAGTATATGGACATGGTTTGACGAGTTCTGACCTCCATACCTACAGAACTTTGGGATGAATTGAAATGTTTATTGTAAGCCAGACCTCTTCATCCAGCATCAGTGCTTAACCTTAGTTTGCAGCTGGTCACATGGACAGAGAAACAGAAGAACATTTGCCTCTCTTTATTTTGCATCATAATATCATTTAATAATAATAATAATAAAAAATAATAAATCTTAATAAAAACACACAAGCAGTACGGTGGCTCAGTGGGTGACACTGTTGCCTCACAGCAAAGAGGTTATGAATCTTGCCAGATTGGTTAGATTTCCAGGTGAAGCGCCCCGGGTCCTTTGTGTCTGGAGTTCGCATGTTTTCCCTTTGTCGGCGTGGGTTTCCTCCTGGAGCTCCGGTTTCCTCCCACAGTTCAAAAAACATGCAAGTGAGATTGGAGATTCTAAATTGTCCATGACTTTGTTTGGCATTAAAAAGACTTGAACTAATGAATCTCTGAATCAGTAATTACCTCTTTTGTCATGAATGTAACCAAAGTGTGTAAAACATGATGTAAAAATCCCAATAAATAAATCAGTAATAAAAACACGGTGGTGCATCTAATTACAGTCACAGTGGGTCTGGTGCAATTGCACAAATACCGTACATCCTAAATAGGACACTGGTGCATCACAAGGCATTACATTCTTGTACATTTACACACTTCAATCCAGGTGCATTTAATAGTAGTCAGTCCAACTGCTTGCTTGTTTTTGGAGGTAAAAGGAAACATACATACCTGGAGGTAACTCATTTGGATACTAAGAGACATTCTAAATAACTCACAGACATTTAACAGAGGTGAGGTTAATATCCATGACTTTGGAGGCATGCAGCACTATTTACATGTTAGGCCCCTGTGCACCAATGTATACAATTTTGCAAGCAACTAAATATTCCATAGTTGTTGTAGTTGTAGTGTATAATATTTAATGCACTACTTTAAACAAATGATTGTGGAAAATGACCCACAGTCCACAGCTGCAAGAATTCTTTAGCCAATTACAAAGCCCAGTTTTCTTTCTGGAATTGCTTTGTGCATATCATATTCCAACAGAAAATACACCAGGAGTCAGACTGTAAGTAGTTTACAGCTTACATTTAAATGATAGTTTCTCATAGAACTCGTCAAACTCACAGTTTCTTGGTGCATAGTGAAGAGGTGAAACTTTCTCACACAATTCTAAATCCAAAGTTCTAATCCCGCTGGCAATGCGTACTCCTTTACAGCGTTCAAAAGCTTGTAGACTCAGTCTACTTTAAATCCACATGACTTCACTTGTTTAAAATGGTCAGATGGGTGTCACATCTGTTTAATGCAATATGGACCTTCTTCAAGCTCAGCTCTAGAATTTCTGGCACTCTTGGTAAAGCTGGTTTAAAAAGGTCATGAAAACACTTAGTTTTACCTAATTTAATTTAACACAAAAATATGAATATCCAGACTTTAATTGAGGTAGGTTAATTCCAAAAAATAAAACCCTTATAAAAACATTTCTGGGTGGCACGGTGGCTCAGTGGGTAGCACTGTCACCTCACTGCCAGAAGGTCCTGGGTTCGATCCCCATGTGGAACGGTCCGGGTCCTTTCTGTGTGGAGTTTGCATGTTCTCCCCGTGTCTGCGTGGTTTCCTCCGGAAGCTCTGGTTTAATTCCCACAGTCCAAAGACGTGCAAGTGAGGTGAATCGGAGATACAAAATTGTCCTTGACTGTGGTTGACATTAAACTTGTGAACTGATGAATCTTGTGTATCGAGTGACTGCCGTTTCTGTCATGAATGTAACCAAGGTGTGTAAAACATGATGTTAAAATCCTAATAAATAAATAAAATAATATAAAACATTTCTAAACAAAATCCAAGTGTTACTATTAATAACACCCTCACAGTTGATACTTTGTGCAAACTTCTCCTGCCAAGATAAGACTGAACCTTTTTAATGCTTGGTAAGATACAGAGCAAGTAATTTGAAGCATTCCTCAATAGACATACTCAAGATTTCTTACATCCTCTGTCTTGAGGACCCTATTTAGAGACTACTGTGGACTCTTATTCCACCCATAAGTTTTAAATAGAGTTGTTCCTAATAACTAATTTAATTAAACTACTTCAAGAAAATTACATTCATTCATATGGGAGTTGACACTTTGAATCTTCTTTATAGCATAAAGATTTGACTCTACTTACTTTTTTATGTTGGAATAGTAAAGATTTGGTCAATTGTAGGAAAAAAACAAACAAAAAACCCCAAAACAAAACAAACAAAAAAACACATTTTGCCATCAATAGTTCATGTGACTGATAAATTGAGATTTGTTAAAAAAAACAAGCAAGACATACATTGTTGACCAAATGTTTAGGATTTGTTTGAGCATACTTTTTCTAGCAAAATTTTTTGCATTATTTTGTTTTCAATTAGTTTTGAACAACATGTTGTAGCAATTTAAGTACAATCCCCTTACAGATTTTATTCTGGTAGGAGCAGCAATGAATGGCAGTTTTAAGATTTGGCCAAAGACGCCACTCTTGCTGAAATGCATTTGTATAACAATGCTACCACTAACATGTTTACAGTTGGTGGTACCACCAAAATTAAGGTGAAAAAAGAGTTAAAAGTCATAATAATATTATAATATTATATTGGTTTACCACCTAAATGAATCTGTTAACATTGACTACAATCCCGGTCACTGACTTCTGTGCTAGTATCATGGTAGCCATTCTAATGTTACATTTTAATTCTTTAAACAAATAATAGCACTACCTGATCATTCACTGGGGGTGTGATAAACTGGCTATGTGTTAACACATGCATAGAGACTGATGAGTGACTCCGGACAAGCTGGGTTTAGTGTGCAAATGGTGATGAGGGTAGCTTCCTGCTATATGATCTAAACAGTGCATAGCCCGACTATGTGGGTCCTAACAAAGCAAATCAAGCAGATCAAATCAGAATAAAGACTTTAACTGTCCATAAATAGTGGTTCAATAGTATGTATACAGCACTTCCTCTGTTATTGCATATTCTATGTTATTGAATAACACGGGGAACTAAATTTTACGATCAAAGCTAAGCAGTTACCTTAAAGTATGTATAAGAACACCATGCCACTGTCTAAGAAAAAAATCCAGAAAAGCTGAGGAAAAAGGTTGTTAGAATATGTTTGTCTGAAAATGAGTTCATAACCAGTTTATAAAACCTGAGGACTCAAGTGAACCACAGTGAAAGCTATTATCTCCAAATGGAGAAAACTTTAAAAAGAATGTATTCATGAGCCTAGCAACAACTACAATATATAAGAAACTGTAGATGTCATTCCAGACATGGATTTTTAAACCTTTTGGGGTAATATTTAGTTGACAGAGGAATCAAAATAGATTTCTAAAAACATCATATACTGTGAAAGGCAAATAAAGGCATTTTACTTTAGTACATAAATTATGCACACAAACAAAAACCAGCATCCAAGCAGATCTAAGCGGACATCAGTGTTCATCACTAATACTCTTGTGCTGAATGGAAGCTTTTATAGCTGCGTAGGAGTAAAAATTCAATATTAATAGAATGCCTTTATTTGTCATATATACATACATATACATGTGTACAGTACAACAAAATTCTTTCTTCGCGTATCCCAGCTTATTTGAAAGCTAGGGGTCAGAGCGCAGGGTCAGCCATTGTACGGCGCCCCTGGAGCAGAGAGGGTTAAGGGCCTCGCTCAAGGGCCCAACAGTGGCTGAATGGCAGATCTGGGATTTGAACTCTCAATCTTTCAATTGATAGCCCAAAGTTCTACCCCTTAGGCTACCACTGTCCCATTGCCCCTTAGCATTAAATGAGAGTTCAGTGCAATGGTAGCTTGTTGGTTAAGGTACTGGACTAGTACTGTACTGGACTAGTACTGGTTAAGGTAGGGACAGCTGTAGCCTAGTGGTTAAGGTAATGGTCTAGTAATCAGAGGGTTGCCGGTTCAAACCTCACCACTGCCAGGTTGCTGTTGGGCCCTTGAGCAAGGCCCTTAACCCTCAATTGCTTAGATTGTATAGTGTCCCAGTACTGTAAGTCGCTTTGGATAAAAGCGTCTGCTAAATGCTGAAAATGTAAATGCAAATGGACTAGTAATCATAAGGTTGCTGGTTCAAGCCCCAGCAAAACTTCCCATTGTTGGACCCCTGAGCAAGGCCTCAATTGCTTAAATTGTATTCAGTGATAAGTACAAGTCTCTTTGGATAAAAGCGTCTGCTAAATGTTTCAGACAGTACTCCGTTTGTATCTTCAGGAAAAATAATTTACATGTGCAGTACTTTTTGTCATTGTACTTCATCTATTGCCATGTCAATTGAAAAAAATAAAATAAAATAAAATATATATATATTTGAACACATTCTACAATAAAATACAGATTAATTCCTGTGACATGAATTATATGGGCATTGTGAATAAAACACATTTCATCATATCTTGGCTGATTTTTTCCTTTTTTCCCAATTTTGTACCAACACATGGAAAATACACTGTGTTGCTCAGATACTGCAGTACCAAACAGACTGTTAAATTCACTGTTCTATCCCCATGGATGGGATCCCCTATCCAGCATTTCTTGCCTCAGACACGGCCAGATGAGTCTTCAGAATAGCCGACCAGGCTGCTGGCACGACCAAACCCTGTTAAACTAGTGTAGTAGAAGCCTAAAAGCTCACCATCTTTGACTCAGTGACCTTGAGGAAGAATAAAGAAAGCACACATTTGAAATTTAAGCTTTAAATAATTTTAGCCTGACTTTATCAAAACAGCAGGAGCAAGCCAAGCCTTTGTGATTAAAGCAGCTCAAGTTTATATTATTTTTGCTACTATTATCTGCTTAGATCTTTCAAATTCAGAAAAAAGCTGGCTGCTGATGATTTGATGCGGTGTTGCAAGAAAAAATGAAAATCGGATCTTATGTAAGACGTTTACCGTCGACTCACACAGCATGCTAAAAGAGCCAGGAAAACTTTGGGTAAAGAAAAGGCACCACAAAATGATGCGCTGTTTGAGTAAACATGACCTGTAGACCTTGACATCCGCAGGAAGCAAAAAGAAGCTGAATCTAGAATTTCAGACGTGGGATTGTAAACATAAATAGAGACAAGGAGGCGCAAGGAGGATACACAAACACCAGGCTGTACAGTACTGTATGTGCAGTTACACACACATAACGACGTATTCATTCCAAGTAAATTAGTTTTTAACAACATTTTACTATGACAAATCATTCATGTTACTAATCATTTTATCCTGGTCAGGGTTATGGTGGGATTAGCACCACGCAAGAACACTGGGCATGAGTCAGGAATGCATGCTGCATGGGATTCCAACCCTTTGCAAAAGAACCAGATGCATCCATTTACTCCCACATAGGAGCAGTTTAGAGCAGCTGAACAACATGTGCTTGTTTTTGAGAAGTTGGAAAAAATATAACAAACAGAGGAAACACATGTAAACACGTAAGAACATGTAAAAGATTTATAGACAGTGATTGCATGTGAACCTATATTTATGTGCTGTTGTGTCGCTCATAATACAACTCATGTATAGTGACATATAACACACATTAATACGAAATAAAGCAGGCCACTGGGGTTTAATTTATGCACTGGAGAGTCTTCCCCAAAGTGTTCCCAAAAAGTTGAAAGCTGTTAGCAATGAGTGTTGCTGAAACACTTGGACTTGGAGGGTTTCCACATACTTTTTGCTCTATAGTTTTGTTAATATGAGTCAATCATTAAACAGTGTTAAAATCATCATGTATTTATATCAAGGGTTGTTTTTGGAAGCTCATACTGACCACACAATCTTTCTAAACTGGGCGTCTATCAGAGATGCAGACCTGCACCACCCATCCGCCTTATCAGTGATGAGGGGCAAGAAAAGGTCACATGATACACAACTGAGCACATCAAAAGATTAGTGAGGGATTAGGGCATGCTTAAAGCAGTGGCCCCTTAAAAGCTTTGAACCTCCACAGGTTTTCTAACCTTTCTGCCTCTCAGACTATGCTTTTAGATACCATATAGGGTCCTTCATTACAGATGTGCATTATAGCATGAATGGATTACTAGTGCACTATATGGACAAAAGTATTAGGACATCCCTTCTAATTTTTGAATTTATGTCTTTCAGTCATAACAATTGCTAACAGTCCCCCTGCTCAAGCACTTTCAGTTGTGCCAGGGTTCGTTTAATCAAACCAAAGCTGACAAGTAGTGACAACACTATGATCATCAAAAAAGGGATGAAATTTAAAATTTAGGTCATTCCAATGTGTTGACATTTTTTGTTAACACTAAAGTTTGCACAGTTTTCCTGCTAAATTCTATAAATAGAACAAACACTACTGTCATACTACAGTAGTCAAAACTGTCCGCTTAGTGTGGGTGTGTCATTTGCTTGGTCTCAGCTCAGTGTGTACACAGCTAGGAACAGTAAGTCCTGCAAAGGAAAGGGAAATTTCCACTTCATCCAGCACAGGAGTGTTATCACAAGTTATTGCTGGGTATTTTGGTGTATTTTTTTGTACATCATTGCATATTGGATTTGCTTTATGCATTGGCTGATCTACCCACAATCTCTGATAGTGTTTCTTGTTGGGAAATTAGTGCCTTCTAGAAAATGTAAGAAAGTCAGAGGCTGTAGTGTCTGATTTGAAAGTAGCTGTCATGTACATGTTTTGCATTTTACTACTGGTATCATGAGGTGATACCTTAAGCCCATTCAGATTGCACAGGTAGTCCATCTGCTCCAGGATGGCACATCTCATGCCTTTGCAAAAAGGTTTACTGTGTCTCCCAGCACAGTCTTAAGAGCATGGATGAGATACCAGAACACAGGCCTTTACACAAGGAGAGCTGGACTGGGTCATAAAAGGGCATCAACCCAGCATTATGACCGATATGTGGTCTTTTGTGTTGGAGGAACAGGAGGAGCACTGCCAGAGCCCTACAAAATGACCTACAGCAGGTCAAGGTCTACTGTGGCTCAATTTGCAAATAAAAGTAATACTGTAGATAAGTTTACTGTGGATGTCACAATACAGTCCACTCAAGGTGCCAATGCTAACCCTGTGTACCTAGCATGTACAATAGGCAAGCAGTCTGGACATCTTAGCAATGGAATAAAGTCGACTTATCCAATGAACCCTGTTTTGTCCAGAATTATGTAGGTGGCTTGACATGTGGGCATCATTAACCTGTGCAACAGATGGTACCATGATGCACTGTAGGACGATCTAGAATCTGAATGCAGACTGTTCTGGTACCAATTACTAAAGAACTCAGCATTAAAATCTGCATGCAAGTTTTTGCCCTTGTGCTTTAATATGAATTTGGACTTGATTTTAAGAACCATTTCAGGCTTCAGCTAACGTGAACAATTCCTTGAGTGTGCAGGTATAAATTCCTTTTACACGTCTACAAAAATGTGGTCAATGCACAGCACATTCAATCATGCAAATTCCACTTGTCTTTCTATAAACAGCTACAACTAAACAGCTTTGATTGGACAGGAATTGGCTGCTTTCCCTAAAATAATTTGTTAGCCATGAACCTGCTTTAAACTGCCTCATCAGAAGAGATCAGATGTATGGAATTGACCTAAGGTTAATTGCCACTATGAAAACAATTACTCAAGTCAAGAGGTAGCAGCAAGTGGAATCTTGATTAGGTCTGAAATAAAGCAATAAAGGCGTGCACTTGTGTAATTGTTAGGGCTAGTCAATCAATCGCCATACAGAACCTGTCAGGACTGTTTTTCTCAAGGGTACACGGCCTTTCTGTACCATTTCCTTATTTAGGATGTAGTTGTGCTCTGCAATTAACATCTGAACGACAAGGGAGGAAAGAAAACACTTTAAATGCTATAGTGCAGAGTAAATGGATGCTCACCTGCGTACCAGGACCATGCTCGCGCACCTCTTTCCATGATGTATATGGTTATTATCCACGACAATCCGCAATGAGCACTGTCTGAAGTATGGAATAGTAAATCTTCTTAGGTTATCGATACGTTTGATCCACTGATGCCGTTAACCCTAAAATTAAATTCCAGGTGTTATCCTGGTGTTACTGTGATATACAGTAGGGTTCCCTTTAGGGTAGAATTTACTTATTTTGTGTTACGGTCTTATTGTTTATCAGTAGTTGTTGCGGTGTTGTTTAGATCATTGTTATTAGTTGTGTTGTTCTGAAGAATGATTGGAGAAGGTATATATTTTGATCACGCTACTGTTGCTACTCCTTTCTCTGCGCCGGAAGTGACGTCTTGCTTGTCTTTGGCTTCTGATACGCCCCTTTTAACTAGATACGTACGCCGCAGTAGAGCCGTTTCACTATTACCGGCTCACCTGCGTACCAGGACCATGCTCGCGCACCTCTTTCCATGATGTATATGGTTATTATCCACGACAATCCGCAATGAGCACTGTCTGAAGTATTCATTTGGATTCTACTATTGTATTCTAAAGCTGTGGAAAACATAATTTTTGGATCAGTAAAAATGGAAGCAATCCAAAATCAGAGGGGTGAGAGAATAGACAAGCATTACAATTTTTATTAAAGATCTTAGTAACTTTTACCTTGGCAAAAACGTTTTGACTATGCAGCTGCACACAAACCTACGATTACCATGCACCATGCCAGGAAATAGCTGGAGTGGTAAAATACTACTTAATTTCCTTTGAGATTAATCTATCTATCTATCTATCTATCTATCTATCTATCTATCTATCTATCTATCTATCTATCTATCTATCTATCTATCTATCTATTAATCAATCATCTAATCCATCCATTCATCCATCTAAACACATCACTATTGGATTAAAAAAAAAAAATTTTTATTTATGCATTTCTCCCCTTTTTCTCCCTTTTTAGCGTGTCCAATTGCCCGATTGCGTAATGCTTCCTCTCCACCAATGCCGATCCATGCTCTGATTGAGGAGAACGAAGCTAACCCACGCCCCCTCTGACATGTGGGCAGCATACCGTATGCATCTTATCACCTACACTTTGACGAGTGCAATGCAGCTCAGCGTTGTGTACGGAGAGACACACACCTGAGAGCACCCTTTCCTCATCTCTGTGCAGGTGCCATCAATCAGCCATCAGAGGTCGTGATTTCACCAGTTATGAGAGAGAGACCCCATCCGGCTTAGTCCCACCCATTTCTGAACAACAGGCCAATTGTTGTTCATGTGGCTGCTCAGCCTTAGCCGGCAGGCAGCGTTGGGATTCGATACAATGTATTCGAGATCCCAGCTCTGGTTCCAGCGTGTGTTTTTACCACTGCGCCACCTGAGCGGCCCACTATTTGATTTTAAAGCTGTGAAAACATTTTGGATTAGTAAATCTTGACCAATAAGAGTTCGACTCCCTAATACTGAAAACTCCAAATACTACATCTTACAATGACATTCTAGGAAACTATTAAAGAAGGTTATTTTATGACAATGTCCCCAAGTGAGGTTGTTAGGGAAATGATTTGCTCATTTCAGTAGAAGAATTAGACTTGTTTGCAAAAAATTCTGACCTTAACCTTGCTAAACACATCTGGGATGAACTGAAATGCTAACCATGAGCTAGGCTTTAGTGCCCAGTGCCAATGCTTTAATTATTTCTGTGTTTGTAAACACTACCACATACGTAAATATTGCTTTTAAACATGGTCTGTTTTGAATCAGTCATCACTGTTATTGTTACATCATAATTAGAAAAGTGTTAGGTCTAAATGCAAGACAAACATTATCTTGGTAGTGCGAATAATTTGGTACCTTATCACTGCAATTTTACTAACCAATCATGTCACAGTTTGTGCAATTTTAATTTCAAGCTAACAGATTTAGTAAACTCAAAACCATTATCAAAAGACACAGGAAGATGTTTGACCTTTTGTGAATGGTTTGGATAACGTGACTGTAATTACTGCCAGAGTTATTTAGACAAAAAGCACTTGTGTATAAACAAAGTGACCCACAAAGATTCAAAAATGCTGCTCCGAAAATAAACCCGGAGTTTGTCAGCTTTTGACTGATTTGTGTTTATATGCCTCAGATGATCCAGATGTGTAGTGACTGTGGGACATCCATGCCAGTGGTGAGTGTAGGACTACTGCTACTGGTATGTGCAAGATTAACAGAGCCCTACAGGACTTCGTACCCAGAGACTGAGCGTGATGCATATGACCCCAGAGATCACCATCAAAACACAGACCACCACCCAGATACCAGGTACCTGCATTACTGCGCTATACTATTATTAACAAACATTTTAATTTAAAACAATCTAGAGAAATGAAGCTTATGAACAGCTCACAGTTTGCAACTCAATAAAAATACTTTATAATGGTGCAGAAATCAATTTATTGGGTTTATTAAGTTATTGAGTGGTAATAAAGCTGATGCTGCGGATAACAATGTACAAAGTGATGAGTTTTTTTGTCCTACATTGACAACAGGAGAACAGAATGTAGGCGATGCTGTGACCAAGGAGAGGAGCCGCTCCAGTACGGCAGCACTTACCAACAATACCAGGTGGTTCCACAGATAAACATCACTATCCTCAAAGGTACAAAGTTACCATACATAACCATACATATACATAACCATACAACCTGTGGTTAGGTCAGTGTGTCTAAAATAGAGGTATTTTTATGTGCCAGTTGTTAAAACAATTAAACCTTTTTGACAGTAGGTTCATCCTTGCTAACTGTAGATTTGCTTAAAGAGTAGTCTCCTGGTGCCACGTAGGGCACACACACACAAATAACTATTGGACATGACACTCTTTTAGAAATATGTACTAATCTCAAGCCGGAAAGTCTGCACACTCCTTTCACCTTCTCCACGTTTTATTACATTCTATAATAGATTGAGTTCATTTTTGAGTTTGCCTCTAACATCTACACACAATCACCAATAATTACAAAGTGAAAACAGGGGTAGAGAAAATATGCTATTTTATTTTACTGACAAAAATGGTTTATTTAGGGGTTACATACTGTATCTGTACACACCCTTAGCTTAATGCTTGGTTGATGCACCTTTGGCAGCAATTACAGCTTCAAGGCATCTTCGGAAAGAAGCTATGAGCTTGGCACACTTGTTTCTGGACATTTTTGCCCATTCCTCTTGGCATATCCTTGCATTGGGACAGTGGTAGCCTAGTGGGTAGAGCTTTGGGCTATCAACCGGAAGATTGGCGGTTCAAATCCAGGCTCAGCTATGCAGCCACTGTTGGGTCCTTGAGCAAGGCCCTTAACCCTGTCTGCTCCAGGGGCGCCGTACGATGGCTGACCCGGCGCTCTGACCCCAGCTTCCAAACAAGCTGGGATATGCGAAGAAAGAATTTCATTGTACTGTACAACTGTATATGTATATATGACAAATAAAGTATATCTTCTATCTTCATCTTCAATCTCCGTCAGGTTGGATGGGGAGCGTCAGTACACAGCCATTTTAAGCTCCTTCCACAGATGTTTGATTGGATTCAGGTCTGGGCTCTGGCTGGGCCACTCACAGACATTCACAGACTTTCTCAAAAACCACTCCTTTGTTCTCTTGGCTGTGTGCTTTGGGTTGTTGTCATGTTGGTAGGTAAACCTTTGCCCCAGTCTGAGGTCCAGAGCACTCTGGAGCAGGTTTTCTTCAAGGATCTCGGGGTACTTAGCTGCATTCATCTTTCCCTCTATCAGGACTAGTTGCCCCAGTCCCGCTGCTGAAAAACATACCCACATCATGATGCTGCCACCGCTATGCTTCATTGTAGGGATGGCATTAGCCAGGTGATTAGCACAAATGTCTAAAAACCTGTTTTCACTTTGTCATTGTGGGCTATTTTGTGTAGAATTTTGTGACAAAAACTTTCCGGATGGACTGTATGTGTGACCAAGGTTAATTTCCGAAGTCTCTGGACCAAACAGTATTTAAAAGATGAAAAACAAAACCTGTATTCAAGCCATGCAAAACCATTTACAATGCGTAATGCATTTTGTCAATATACTTAAGTGGAAATACTAATGTTTTTTAAAGAAGGACAGCTTTTGTTAGACTGTCTATCAGCGGAAAGTAGTGATAGGTTAAAGCACTTCCTTTTTAAGTTGCCAGCTGCTGCAAAGATGAACAGCGTGTTCTTTTCTAGTCAGAAAAACCCCCCCAGAAAACAGCCTCAATGAATAAAAAGTCTAAATGTAATTATCAAACTATGTTAGTATTTTTAGATAAAGTAACATTGGTCATATATTTGGCCTAAAAGTTGTTGGATATAAATATTGTGGATATAATATTTATACAGATACCAGTAAATTAAACCTGCCTTATCAGCATTTAAAATAGTTGAAATTATTTGCAATTATTAACTGCAATTATCCTAAATTTGTAACAATTTATTTATTTATTGTTTTTTGCACTTCCTTCCAATTGTCCTCCCAATCTAGTCGTATCCAATTACCCAACTGCATTATGCTTCCTCTCTGCTGATGTTGATCTCCACCCTGATTGACGAAAGCCGAGACTGACACACGCCCCCTCCGACACGTGTGCAGTAGTGGACTGCATCTTTTCATCTGCACGAGGCGAGTTCATATGTGGATCAGCTTTGTGTCCAACGCATTATCCCTCGACTGTGCAGGCGCCATCAATCAGCCAGCAGAGGTTGTAATTGCATCAGTTATGAGGTCCCGTCTGGCACCCCCCTTGAACAACAGCCAATCGCTGTTCATGTAGGCGCCGAGTTTCAAACCGACGAGTTCAGAATGTCAGCTCTGGTGTGCAAGCGTGTTTTACTGCTGTGCCACTTGAGCACCAAATTTGTAACAATATTGAGAGGTGTTTCCAATATTCACAAAAGACAAGATAATGGTTAAATTATTGGAATTCCCAGACTGCCATGACATACATGTCCCCTACAAATGTATTTAACTTTTGACGTTAGTTCTATTCAAGTCATTCACAGAAACAGGTCTCAGCCACATGCACAAACTGAAAATGTAGCATTTAAGCTATTAATCATTCCCCTTTTCACCCAGGGGAAAAGGGAGACAGTGGCCAGAGAGGACCCTATGGGAAAGCAGGCAGAAGTGGTCAAACAGGCCCAAGAGGACCCAGTGGCTCAAATGGCGCCAAAGGCAACATCGGAACCCAAGGAGAACCCTGCAAATACTACTACGCTGCTTTCTCAGTGGGACGCAAGAAGGCACTGCACAGCAATGAGTACTACCAGACACTAGCGTTTGACACAGAGCTGGTTAACCTGTATGGTCACTTCAACATGTTCACTGGAAAATTCTTTTGCTATGTGCCAGGGATTTACTTCTTCAATCTAAATGCGCACACTTGGAATCAGAAGGAGACATACTTACACATAATGAAGAACGAACAGGAGATGGCAATTCTTTATGCGCAGCCCAGTGATCGGTCCATCATGCAGAGCCAGAGCCTGATGCTGGAGCTGGAAAGGGATGATGAGGTTTGGGTGCGCCTCTATAAGGGCGAGAGGGAGAATGCTATCTTCAGTGATGACTTTGATACTTACATAACATTTAATGGCCATCTGATTAAAGCCAAAAGTGAGGGTTAGCATAACTAAGTGATGTCAGCTGATATAAAACACTGAAAATAATATTTTGTTGTTTTTATATATTATATTTATTTATACCTATAAACATACATACATAACCCATTTCTGGAAAACTTTACGCTGTTTAAAATGCAATAATAACAAGAATCTGTTATTGTTTAAACTTTTATTTAAATGACAAAATGACAAAGAAAAGAAATCTAATGTTTTCACTGAACAAAATGCATGGCTTCATAGGCGCAGTGTGTGTGTGCTTGACAGGCCTGCCTGCAGTCCAAGTCTTCCTCTTATTGACGATGTGTGGCACATCATAAAGTGTAGAATCAGACAATGCCAACCACTGACGGTTGAGCAGCTGAAAATTTCCTCAGTTACCAAATAATTAAAAAGTGTAGTTTAGGGATTTTGAATACTCTGCCATCCGGATGGGCTGGGCAGCTACATGAACAATGATTGGCTGTTGTTCACAGGGTGGGATGAGTCGAACCAGGGTTCCTCATAACTGGTGCAATTATGACCTCTGCTGGCTGATTAATGGCGCCTGCGTAGAGTTGGGGAATAATGCTGATCAGGGTGTAGCTCTCCGTGCACAGAGCTGATCCGCATATGAACTCGCCTTGTGCAGGTGAAAAGATGCAGTCGGTACTGCACACGTGTCGAAGGGGGCGAGTGTCAGTTGGGAAGCTCCTCAGTCAGCAGAGGAGGGTTGTATTGGTAGAGGTGAAGTGTAACGCAAATGGGGTTATTGGATACGACTAGATTATGGGAGAAAATTGGGGGAAAAAATTTGAGAAAAAGAGAGAAAGAAAAAAGTGTAGTCTATAAGAAAGGTAAAATAATAGTGGTAAGCATGCTTTTGCCCAAATTTTTTAAAAGTTTGTTAATGGCATTAGATTCTAAATTTGTTTATATATACAAAATACAATTGGAAAGCATTGGGAAACAAGTGAAAAAATCGGAACATCCCAGATTCTTATTTTATTGCATTTTACAAAATGTCCCAACTTTTGTGGAAATGGGATCTATCTATCTATCTATCTATCTATCTATCTATCTATCTATCTATCTATCTATCTATCTATCTATCTATCTATCTATCTATCTATCTATCTATCTATCTATCTATCTATCTATCTATCTATCTATCTATCTATCTATGCACTGCTTTGTTCATATAATATTTGGACAAACTATACAGGGATGTAAGAGGTGTAAAAAGGGCTTTAGAAACATACACTAAATGACCAAGAGTTTGTAGACCCCACACTTGAACACCATAAGAAAAACCGTTAGTAATAATATGCATTTACTGCCATTTTTGGTGCTAGAACAGCCTTGTTCTGCTGGGAAGGTTTTTATTTTATTAGATTATAAAACATGACTGCAGTAATTTGCTATAATTTCACTTTGTATAAGAGTGGGCTGGAATTCATGGTGCTGGGCAGCCAAACCTTTGTGTTTTAATTAACTAAATAATTTATTTATGTAAAAAAAACACATAACAAATACATGTGGAGGAAACGGGGGTGGGGGGGGGTGGGGGTCGTTGTGAGGATTCATCACAGAAGAGAAGGGAATGATGGGTAAATAAATAGACTGCCATTTAGGATGCGGGAGATGTAGCTGTGCCCTCTTCTCCCATAACTTGTTTCATAACTTTATTTCTTGAGTCAGCTTAAACTTTGGTAATGATAAAACTCTGGTAACCTCCCAGCCTAAAAAAAGAAACACAGCAGAATGACACACTGAGAAACACAGTATATATAGACCCTTATAAATTTTTTAGTATTTAATTATTTTTGAGAATAAAGTTGAAATACTTTGGGGAGTTGTAAAGGTTTTGTAAAGTTGTATTTTTTTTAAATATTGAGTCCTTTCCTAAAGTACTGCAAAAGTTAAGATAATTATCTTCAAAAATGAGGATAATAGATCAGCTTTAGAAATGCAACCAGTAGCCAGCACAGAAAGCATTATCACCCTCAGAAAATGTCTAATTTCTTAAGCAAAATACAAATCCTCCTTACAAATAATCGCTTAATCACACACACTTTGTGTACATTACACTGTAACCAGTGTTTCATTCTGTTCTTTACTTTTATACTCTTAAATAAACAGAACAGACGGTTAAAGGAATTTTTTTTATTACATTCACATAAACAACTGTATATATACAGTATATATATATATATATATATATAGCTGTGTACGCCTGTCTGTCCACAGCGGGCAGAACTTGTCATAAAGTTATCTATAACAAAGCCCACCTATTTTTAGGGAGGATATGATGGGCCATTTTTGCTGTCATTTGAAATATGTCTTTTAAAGAAAAAAAAAGCTATTGCCAACTGGCTGAGAATTTATAGTTGGCCTACCATTCTGTTTTCTATCTATCCTTCCATCCATCCATCCATCCATCCATCTTTCTATCCATCTGTCTATCCATCTGTCTATCTATCTATTTGCATGTCTGTCTGTCCGCCCGTCTGCCCATCTGTCTGTCACGTTTAAAGTAATTCAGCTCTTTGTTCTGGCCGATTTAACTTCCAAAAGAGCACACAGAGCAATAGTTGTAAATAGAAAAAAACTCCACTGAATACAAAGTGGGCAGGTCTACATACTTTTGTGGTTACTGACCAAGCTCAAATATGGCTTCTTAACTTCATTACACTATTATATCCACACATCTGTGGTTTATATTTTGCTTTGAATGTGTTAATGTGATTTTGTTGTACAGGCAAACACGCTCCTTCTTTTGATTGTTGTTTTGGAGCTTTATCTTTCACTTAGGTTAGGTTTAAAAAGCAAAAGGTGCTCAAGTCGATTACGATACTGTTTTTTTTTTTGTGGTACTGTTGATTATGCATAAGGCTGCAGTATGTCTGTGTGCCCTTTAAAACTAACCAGGATTTTTTTGTACATTTTAAAACTTAAAAATGTAATACAATTTTATTCAAATAAAATAAGACACATGCATTCTGTGTGAAGGGTTTGGTCCAGGTCCTTTCTGTGTGGAATTTGCATGTTCTCCCCATGTCTGCGTGGGTTTCCTCCAGGCGCTCCGGTTTCCTCCCACAGTCCAAAGACATGCAGTCGGGTTAATTGGAGATACAAAATTATTCATGACTGTGTTTTACATTAAACTTGTGAACTGATTAAACTTGTGTAATGAGTAATTACCGTTTCTGTCATAAATGTAACCAAAGTGTAAAACATGACGTTAAAATCCCAATAAACATACAAACAAACAAACATGCATTCTGTGTATACTAACAAAACTGTAGTTCTATTACTTTATTGAATACATGGAGGAATCATTCACAGTCCAGGTAGAAAAAAACATGAACCTAACTAAAAATGCTTGAAAATGTGAAGACGTGCACTTATTAGTCTTTAACTGTCAGACAAACTTCACAAGTGGAGTTCAGTACTTTTGCTATTCTTCCTTAGAAGTGGCCATCCAGCAACATGTGGACAGACCACCTGGGTGTTCTGCAAGGAACAGTTTTCTATAAATAGAGGAGAGAAAAGTTAAATGTTTATGCAGAAACATTTCAGAACATATGCAGAAATCAAATGTTTGAAAAAAAGGTATTGCACACCAACTCCAAAACCTTACTTCAGAGCTGTGAAGCATTGTTCGCAGTTATTTAAGAAAAATATAGTTTTAAGTTGTAGATTCATTAAATGTAACACGAGAATGTGAAGTAAGTGGTTTATCACCTAAAGCTTAATTAATTGGAAAAATATAAGTTTTAAGATGGCCTAGTCGGGGTCCAGACCTTCAACCCAAACAAGTACTGTATGTGGCATGGCCTTATGAAGAATAGTAGGCATGTTTATTTTTAGTATTGCTCAAATCTTAACAATACCTGCAGGTAAAAACATCCTACCATCTTTTAAATTTAATAATTCCTAAACTTTTTCCATAATGAAATGTAAATCATTAAATAATGTGTTCAATTTCGAATACATTGTATCGAATCTCAGCTCTGCCATCCGACTGGGCTGGGCAGCTACATGAACAACGATTGGCTGTTGTTCATAGGGTGGGACAAACAGGACCAGGGTTCCTCATAACTAATGCAATTACAACCTCTGCTGGCTGATTGATGTGGCCTGCGCAGAGTTGGGGAATAATGTTGATCAGGGTGTGGCTCTCTGTGCACAAAGCTGATCCACATAGATGCAGTCGGTACTGCACACATGTCGGAGGGGGCGTGTGTCAGTTGTGAAGCTCCTCAGTCAGCAGTGGAGGGTTGTATTGGTAGAGGTGAAGCATAACACAATCAGGGTAATTGGATATGACAAGATTAGGGGAAAAAATTGGGGGGAAAATCTAAGAAAAAGAAAAAAAAAATGTGTTCAGTAAAGACAAGAAAATTTACATTGTTTAATTTAAAATGTTTTTTGAAAAATGTGTTTCTTTGTTGAGGGTGACAGTGGCGCAGTGGGTATGGTATGGTATGGTTATTTGCAATTATGTAAGGAAAATATAGTTTTAAATTGTAGATTCATTAAATGTATCATGAGAATATGAAGTAAGTGGTTCATCACCTAAAGCCTAATTAATTGGAAAAATATCTTGGAATGACCAACTCAGGGTCCAGACATGAAATAAGTGTGTGGTATGTCCTTATGAAGAGAGTAGGCATTCTCATTTTTAGTGTTGTTCAAATCCTAACAATAGCTGCAGCACAATAAAGACAAGAAAACTGTTCACTTTAAAAATGGTTTTGGAGGAATGTGTTTCTCTGTTGAGGATGTTACGGTGGCACAGTGGGTATCTCTGTTGCCTTACTGCAAGAAGAGTCTGGATTTGATAATCCGGCCGGGCAGCCAGGGTCCTTTCTGTGTGGAGTTTGCAGGTTCTCCCTGTGTCCCCATGAGTTTCCTCAGGGTTTCCACTCACAAGTCAGGGTCCAGTCACAAAAACACTACAATAGCCCTAAGTGCCAGTGTGTGTGAATGTGTGTGTGTGTTTCTGCCCTGTGATGGACTAGTGACATGTTTGGGATGTTTCCTACCTTTTTCCCAATTAATCAGACCCACTGTGATCCTGACCAGGATAAAGAGATGGTTAAACAGACAATGAATAAATAAATGAATACATCCAGACTATAATATACATAAAAAAACAACTTAATGCAGAAATCCAGGTAATTGTAAACAGATTTACAAACTTTCTATCCACTTTGTTTTATTATCTAAATTTTATGTAGTGTTTTATGACGTTATCTACATATTTTTTATGATCAGAAATTGTACATTTTACAGCATCTCTAACCCTGAATCAAGGAAACAATGCAAAGTCTTAATGTGTTTTACTACCCTTTCTTTTAGCTGATTTGAATGGAGGTGTCTGTTGAAGCTGTAAAAGATCAAAGCATTTATTTAAGATTTGTTTTATTGACTAGGAAAATTACAGTCGATCAGATCACTAAGGATTGCATCTCGGCCCATGACACTCTACAGAAAATACTTTAGAACCCTTGGAAGAAAACAGTTCTATTGTTAACAGCTGTGAATGTTTATCTGTTCTCACCAGCATTAGATAAATCTTACTTCATGTGTCCCAGGCATTTTTTTTGACAATTCTAATATTTACAATAGATATATAAGTGAGACTAAGTGTCAGGCTATGTGTGTGTGTGTGTGTGGGTGTATGTGTGTGAGTGTCAGGGTGTTTTATTTCCACCAGCCTGGTTGGAACAAGAAGATGCCAAGTCACTTGACCATGAGAAATGTTTCTGCCTGGAAAAACGCTTTCACGCCCAGTTTGCTTAAAGTCATATTACATACAATTTCTGCTCTAATCTTTCACTTATTCAAATAGGAGATATTTAACTGCTTTAGGAACAGTGAAGTAACTTTAAATAAGCTATTTTCCATGACATATTGATAACAGTGATCAGTGTCTTGTCAGCTTGTGGTGAAGTTTTAAATGTTATGGTATTTATAAAGACCTTTATCATGATTATGTGTCAAAGACACGTGATTAGTATGTGAGTAAATAAAGCCTCAATTAAGTCCAGATGTCAATGGCATATGTCTGCTACAAAACTTGAATATGACAAAATAATAAATAAATCGACATTGTATTCGCTAGACTACTAATAACCAAAATTCAAAAAAGTGCTTATTTCTGCTGCTTGTTTTAATGTTCTGAAGTGCATTGGGTTCATTGGTGACGCTCAGTACTGTGTAGAAATCCTTTGTCACCCTCTTGTGGTTACTGAATTAGTGGCAACATGTTTTAAAAAATTATTTCTAAAGGTTGACCTGAAGTTGACCAGTATAAACCAGTATACAGTACTGGCTTTTCTGGGTTCTTCTGCTTTTTGCACTTTGTTGGATCCATGCATAGTGATTAAGTCTAGCAGTATTATATAACCATTAATAACAGTCATGTTGCTACAATCCAAACTGATTAGATAGATAGATAGATAGATAGATAGATAGATAGATAGATAGATAGATAGATAGATAGATAGATACTTTAATTATCCCGAGGGAAATTATTGGCCTCCAGTAGTTTAACAAGCAAAAGAAGAGACACTAATACAAATAAAGTAAGTAAGGTGTAGTGAATGTACAACGTGCATATATACAATATATGATATGCAAAAACGTATGTGCAAATTGAACATCTGGTACATTAATAATAATAGAAGCAATAGTGTATCTATGATTGACTTCTGACTGGTGTTTCAAATTCTCAACCCAGGTCTCACATTATGCCACCTGTGTGAACGTGTGTTGCCAAGTTATGAAGACGCTAGTGCCAGCATTTCTGTCTTCAACTATTTAAACACTGCCTTGGTCTACTGCTAACTTCCTAAAATGAATAACAACTTTCCTAGTTGTCTTAAAACATCTAACATTATTTTTTTATATTAAATACATTTTATAGGCTGGATACTTGTCATTGTGTATTCCTGACATGAGTGATTACCTGGGCCAATGACAGTACTTACAGTTAGCAGCTGCCCCAAACGAATGGACATATTTTGAACTACAGGTCGCATTTAATTGTTTTTGTCAAGTCTGTATGTTTTTTGTAGCAAATTAACTTTTGATTCAGATGGGCTGTGGGCTGTTTTAGACTAATTCAAAGGCTGGCTTTGGCCCAGTATGTTTGACACCCCAGGTTAATATAACTATTTAACCATACAAATTTTTTTCCCCCTTTCGGCTGCTCTTGTATCGCCACAGCGGATTTGGCACAACTGACTTGGCATAATTTTTACACCGGATTCCCTAACTGACGCAACCTTTTTATTTTTATCTGGATTTGGGAAAGGCACTGAGAGCCCACTGACAGGTGCACCTCCCAATGGCTAGGCTGCACCCCTTTCAACTCCCATCCCTTCTAAAATTCGTTAATCATGTCTTTATACACATATTATATATTTATTCTATATTCATAGCTTTCAAAATTAAAATGCATTTTTAGCACCACCCGTATACACTGGGTGCAAGACCAGAACACACCCAGAACAGGGCATCAGTCTATTGCAAGGCAGCATGCACTCACATATTAAATTACTTACTCACTTCAGGAGGCAAATGAAAGTAGCCAATTCACCTTCTGTATGTTTGGAGTGTGGTAGGTGGTAGAAAACCAACATACCTGTAGAAAACCAACTAAAACACAAGTCGAACAACTGAAATATCTTACATATAGTGACCAGTTTCACAGATCCAACCCTGGTCCCCTGGATTGATGTTGCTGTGTGAGCCTCTTCTAGCAGTTAAGCCACTATTTTATAAAAATGTGCCACTTTGGTGAAATTACTGGGTCAAAACTAGGCCAACTGAGCAAAAGTTCTTGCTATTGTCATTATTTAATTTGACTGTGAAAACAGCATCACATAGGTTGCAGTGATTTGGAAGAGAGGCTGTCAACACACAGTGCATTTTATGCACCTAAACTGTTAAGCAGGGCCAGGTCTTGATTTTTAATTACACTTCAAAAGAGAAAGATCTAAAAAAAAATCTCTGAAAAAAACAAATTAGACCATCATCATATTCTTGTTATTCTTGTAGTGTTAGTGTGTATGTGCAGTAAAAGAATGGCAAAGACCTAAATGCTTGAGTTTTACAGTAGTGTAGGGGAAGGGAGGCAGGGGCTTTTTATGCTGTGGGGGTGATGTTTGGATGGTCAACTATGTTAAGAGAGTTACTTGGCAATAGCTAATTTAACCACCACAGCTGACATCTCCAACTTGTAGGTTCAAATCTCACCTCTGCTACTCTCAGGCTGGGCGCCTACACGAACATTGATTGGCTTGTTGTTCAGGGAGGGTGCCAGAGGGGACTCATCTTAACTGATGCAACTACGACCTCTGCTGGCTGATTGATGGCGTCTGCACAGAGACGAGGGATCAGGGTGTGTCTCTCCGTGTGCAAAGCTGATCCCATATGAACTCGCATCGCGCAGGTGAAATGATGCAGTCAGCTACTGCACTTGTCGGAGGGGGCGTGTGTTAGTCATGGCTCTTCTCAGTCAGTAGTGGAAGTCAACATCAGTAAAGAAGAAGCATAATGAAATCAGAAAATTGGATACAACTACAAATGCAAAAAATAAGCTAGTTTAACCTGTATTTGGCAGGTGGGCAAGTGTTTATTTCAAGTCATTATCAGAATAGTCCTAGGGTAGAATTTTAAACATTAAACAAATAAGCTTTTTCTTCCCTTGTTTAGAACCACTGGCTAGAAAACTTAACCATACAATATTCTCAAAAGAAGGATAACATGTCTTTACATTTATGGCATTTAGCAGGCACTTTTTCCCCAAAGCGTCTTACAGTTTTGACTGAGTAACATGCAAGCAATTGACGGATATGGGCCTTGCTCAAGAGCCCAACTTGGTGGTAGTGGGGCTTAAACCAGCAACATGATTAGTAGTCCTGATTACTAGTCCTGATTTCTAGTCTAGGCGGCACGGTGGCTTGGTGAATAGCACTGTCGCCTCACAGCAAGAAGATCCTGGGTTCGATCCCCAGGTGGGGCAGTCCGGGTCCTTTCTATGTGGGGTTTGTATGTTCTCCCCGTGTCTGCGTGGGTTTCCTCTGGGAGCTCCGGTTTTCTCCCACAGTCCAAAAACATGCAGTCAGGTTAATTGGAGACACTGAATTGCCCTATAGGTGAATGGGTGTGTGTGTGTGTGTGTGAATGTGTGTCTGCCCTGCAATGGACTGGCGCCCCATCCAGGGTGTTACTGTGTGCCTTGCACCCATTGAAAAGCTGGGATAGGCTCCAGCACCCCCCTGCAACCCTAATTGGATAAGCGGTTAAGAAAGTAAATGAGTGATTACTAGTGTAGTGCCTTGACCATAGTAAAAGACTGTGCTTGGAGCAAAGTAGGCATGTCAGCTGTTTTGTCATGACCACTGTGTAACTTTTTCCAGTTAAACGGGACAGTAAAAATATCTTTAAATTCTGAACTTTATCACTGTAAAAGAACATCCATGTCAGGTGCTCCAGAGGCAGCTTAAAAATTCAGTGGTTTCAGTGTCTAGTCCATTAAGATCACTGACTGAAGAGTTGCTGATGTGCACTTTTCTCCTGATGATTCTTTATCTGATGATAATGGGCCGTCACACGGTGTAAAGGGGCCCAAAAGCAGGTTTGCTCCAGAAGCAACCTTTTTCTGCAGACACAACACCACAGCCCCACTTTTTAGGCTTTTAGCTTCATTTTAGATGTCTTCCGGGAGCACTTTTGCTTTAAGCCAGTTAAGCTTATGCTAACTCTGCGCATCTGCACTACTGATTTGCTTTAACAAAAAAAAAAAGCGAGCGAGAGAAACAGAGGGAGGAGGGAATCAGATGCGAGTGGTGATAGTAATGGAAGTTACTGCTTGGCCAGCTCTGTGGTGGGCAGATTTATGTTTGGCTTCTGGCTTCTGGAGCCACAGCCTCTCAAATTAGATTTTTAGTGCAAGTGTTGGACCACTGCCACATAGCCACTAGCAAGAATGAGCTGCAAATGTTACATAAAAGAGAAAAAAAAGAACAAACAAATGACAAGACATATCTTTCTTATATGCTTTGGCCTGTCTGCTTGATGCAGACATGTAATTTGGTTTTAAACCCTTTTAGAACCAAACCATGATCAGACTGAGTATAAAAAAGCCATGAAGCTATATTGGCAGCTTGCAAAATAAACTAGAATGTCTAAAGAAACCCCAGAGCCAAGCAAAATAGACAATTAAGTGAAATATCCAGACACATCAATGGCTTTGCGGAAATTTAATCAGTCTGTGAACATTAAAAAAAATTAAGCATCTATTTAAAAAAAATAATCCAGCTCATTATTTCACAGGTGCATAAAGTGTTACAAATATTGGCAGTATAAGTCACATATTTTTTATTCTGAGTAGATTTTTGAATCGTGTGCTCCAGAGAGAAATTCCTGGCTCAAAGACAATCAATTTAAATTAAACAGTAAAATGTAATAAATGTGGAAGCAGAAATCTCTGCCAGATGTTCATTTTGTTTGACACATTAAATTGTCCCAGAAATAAAAGTAACAAATTCAGCTCAGTTAAGCAAATGTTAAAATGTACAGATCATTCTTCTGTATGAATATCCATGTAATTTGCCTGTGAGCATTCAACCTAGGTTTAATTTCATCCAATATCTATGCCTATCGAGATCAAATATTTAGTCCATTAATACATTTAAGTAAGTTTAAGTGGACCTGAGGTACAAAGTAAATTGAAGACCATGATAGCATAAGCTCTGTTAATACACTATACAAATGATAACAATAATGTATACACTAATAACAATTCAGCTATGTATTTTATTCTGGCCTAGTGAACCTTTAAAAATACACACTTGTCTTTAATGACACGATAAGCAATGTTTACATTAAAAACATGGGTCGTCCATCGTAATGGCTAAAATGTTTAAATCATTTGACGACAGCAAGTTAAGTAGATGCAGCCTGTGCTAATCACACAAGTAGGCTTCACATGACAATTTAACAAGCTCCATGTTTTTTACTTTGAATAAGCTGGTGCATGACTAAACGTACAGTAAAATGTACTTTATTAAAATGTATATATCAAACATGTAATTTTATTAACTGTATGTTCTCTGTTAACAGCCTCTTATAGCACATTAATTAACTGATAATAATTTTACAACCAATCTAGTCATTATAACAAGGTTGCCACAGTCAGCCTATAGGTGGTAGTATTCTGCTTAAAGAACATTATCATCCCATCAAAGGACATCACATCATAGAACAAAAAACACAATAGAAAATGTGGACTGACAAAGTACAGTGTTTAGTACTAACGGCACCAAAAATCATATACATTTATTAAATACTGTCTGCAAGGTATGTGCAGGGTTATATAGTATTTAATACATGATACATGTACATATATAATGTGCATGTGTTCGTACATATTAAGACATATTTAAAACATGTTGTATTTCTATGAATTGAAGTTAATACAGGCGGCACGGTGGCTAAGTGGGTAGCACTGTCACCTCACAGCAAGAAGGTCCTGGTTTCGATCTCCAGGCGGCGAGGTCCGAGTCCTTTCTGTGCGGAGTTTGCATGTCCTGCGTGGGTGTCTGCGTGGGTTTCCTTCGGGAGCTCCAGTTTCCTCCCACAGTCCAAAAACATGCACTCAGGTTAATGGAGACACTGAATTGCCCTATAGGTGAATGGGTGTGTGTATGTGTGTGTGTATGTGTGTCGCCCTGCGATGGACTGGCGCCCCGTAAAGGGTGTTACTGTGTGCCTTGTGCCCATTGAAAAGCTGAGATAGGCAAGTGAGTGAGTGAATGAAGTTACTTTCAGTTTTGTAATTGAGATACTACAAGTGCATATACACATTTCCAGTGAACACAAAAGTATGTACAGTGTTTGTAAGCATAAACAGAATAAAGAAAAATACAAAAAAACTAATTGGTGATGATGGTGGGGTGGGGGTAGGACTGTATTTACACACTGTAAACAAATAGAATTAGCATTTTTGCAAAGCCATTACTGGAAATTAGAAGTTGGAAACATCTACAGTAAGAAATAATTAGCTTTTTAAAGAATTGTGGTCAGTTTCCACACATTCTGAAATTGAATTCATGTAAAGTCACTCTTGCCCTAAAAAACATGCTTTATGTTTGGAAATTGTGCCCAATTTCCATTAAAAATCGTATTTACATTTTGCAGTGTTAGTTGGAAAGCAGTGTTGTACAGAAATATTGGAGCCTTGGTCTTTTTTTAAACCACTGTATTGTTGGTCTGGCAGTATAGGTTGTGGTGGTTAAATGTTCTTGCCAGTTTATTAAAACTAAAGCTGATCCTTATCCAAAGTTTTTAACACCATTATTTCCCATTTGCTGCTTCCTTTTTTTTTTTTTTTAATATTTTTTTCCCTCTTTTTCCCCCCAATTTTTATCCCCCAGTCTAGTCGTGTCCAATTACCCCAAATGCGTCCTCTATACTCATTCGACCCTTCACCGCTGACTGAGGACGCCTCTCAACGGACTTGCGCCCCCTCCGTTACGCACAGTCAGTACAGAGTGCATTTTCACCTGCACGAGTCGAGTTCATACACTTGACGGCCACTCTGTATGGAGGGCCACACCCCCATCAGCATTATTCCTCAGCCCTGTGCAGGCGCCATCAGTCAGCCAGCAGGGGCCGCAGTCGCACCAGTTATGAGGACCTATGATCCGACTTTCTTACCCCTAACCCTGAACAACAGCCAATCGTTGTTCATACTGCTGCCCAGCCTAGTCGGAAAGGCAGAGCTGAGATTCGACACGACGTATTCGGCCCCATTTGCTGCTTCTTCAAATAATCTCCATAACATTAAGCTACATCACTACATGCCTTGTTGCCTTGTTCAAATAATGCCACAAATACTGCTTAAAAAATTAGTCCAAAATATTCACTCTAGTCTATTCAGACTAAAATATTTTTTTAACATCTGTCAGTACTTGCTTCTTCTATGCAATTCTTTCATAAAGGCACTTAATGAGTATCCTTAAATTCATTAGCATTACCTTTAGTCACAGCCTCTCACTTTTGCAAGTTTCACAACAGCAGTGACAGGTCGTGTCATAGTAGCAGTTAACATTTTAATCGATCCTGATGAGTTAATCAAACGTTTCATCTAACATTCTCCTCCAGTTTCCTACCAAAGTTTTATCAGGGAAATCTGCCTTTTACAGTGTGGCTGTAATTAAATTTTTACTTCACTACTTTATGATGAAACGAACTAAGCTTTCAGACTCTGTCTAATTTGATGCCTTGGTCAATATTATTTTTTTGGGTTCTTTAAAGTATCTACTATACTGATAAACCTTACAAAGATATACACAGGTGCTCATTATGTATGGTCCAAGTTTAAGTTCAACGACTATTTACAAACACTAGACCTGCAGATGTTTACTTGTGTGAGCCTATAAAATGCTGGGCTAAGCAGTTTTTTGTTCTTTCCTCTTTCCTGCATTTGCCCAGGGTGTTATTGAGCTTGCGGAATTATCTCCAGTAATCTGAGATAAACTGACCTTCTCCTTCATGAGGCTTCCTGCCATTTCACCCACTCTCTGCTCCCCGTCTACCTCTGACATAGTGCTTTGTTTTTCTGCTTTTCCTTTGCCCTCACAGCCTTGACCTCGTCAGACTGAGCTGCCTCTGGGTGACCCTTCTGCCTCTGTGCTTCAGTGCCAGTCTCGTTCGGTGAACCTCTCTGGGTTTATGGCTGCCACCAAGTGCAGAAAAAAGAAGGCAAATAGAAGGAGAAGGAGCTAAAAGCTCAGCGCAAAAGGCAGCAAAATGCTCCAGCTGTAACCTATTTCCATCATTCTTCTCCCATATAACAGCCATTACCCCTCCCTAGACCCAACAGAAGACGAGCTAAGCACTTTTCAGAGGAGGACAATTTGTGCTTGCTGGAGTGGCTCACCTGTCAACGGCTAGTCCTTGAAGTCTTGCGCTGGTGTGCTGGCATCTGTTTCCAGGGGCTGCTGAGTGCCATCAATTCCCTATTCGCTCAGGGTAGGCTTGTGTGAAGAAACCTGGAACTGACTGCTTTAGGAAGCTTCTCTCCAGGTACTCAAACGATAAGCTCTACTTCACCACTTCACCTGTAAGCACTTTCATGCTTTTCAGTGAAGTCAAGTTAGAGAGTGCTAGTATAAATAAATATGTGTATTTCCTGTCTTCCCATTTAAGAATGATTTACTGACACAAAAAAAGAGTTTAGCTAAACTCTACATATGACAAATATAACTTAGAAGATCTGTGTTTTCAAAATGAGCTCAGACATCCTGTGGGTCTGCAATGGTGTTTTATTTAGTTTTAATGACTTCATGTCCTGTTTTTTTTTTACATTTATTAGTCTTTATTTAGTCATAGTTTTGTTATAGTTTTTGACTGTTCACCTAAGTTAAAACCATTTAATAGTTTTATTCTATTCTATAATTAAACCACCAGATTACATAATATAATTATTGTTTTTGCTGAATGTGATCTTACACTGTGTATTCATTGGTTTATTCATTCATCTTTTTAAACACTTTATTCTGCTTAGGTCGAGGTGAGTCTGGCACTACACTAAGCGCAGGACAGAAATACACCCTAAACATGGCACCAATCATCCGCAGGGCACCACACATTTACTTTCTTACACAAAGAAACTATTTAGAGCAACCATTTACCCTTCTGTATGTTTTTGAGAATTTATAGAGCCGGGAGGCTGCATTTGTAGGATTATGTTCAGCCTACATTTTTAAAAGAAGCAGTTTTATAATGTAGTGCTTTAAGTTCTTTTTTCTTAACTTGTAAATGCAATGTTCAGTTTGAAATATTGTAAATGGACAGTGTTGTTGTTGTACTGTAGCCTAAATGTAAATAGGTAATCAGCACATTTAATAGTTTGTTTTGTGTAGGAGGAAATAAAGAACTAAACTTTATTGCTCCATTTTAATTAGATACTGTATATTGGCCAAGCAAGTCTTTAAATTTAATTGGATTTTTGCATTAATTACTTATAAAATCATATATAATCATACAAATCAGTAATAAACACACTTGTTTTGGCTTATTATTAAATTGTGCTTTTTGTTTCTGAGCTGAACATTGTTTAATCATTCAAAATTCAGGTTGTGAAAGGTTCAGGTTCAAAAAGCTCCTGTGTTTAATCACTCAAAAAATGCATTTAGAGGCATGGTAGCTTGGTGGGTAGCTTTGTCTCCTCACAGCAAGACGGTCCTGCGCTCGATTTTACTGCACACATTTATTCAAGTGTTTCCATTTGTCATGTATCTTCATATTTCAGCATGTTACTGCTGGAGCAGAGTGGGTCCTTTCTGTTTGGGACCTGCATGTTCTCCTTTCGGTTTAGAACCTGCACGTTCTCTTTTCTGTTTGGAACCTGCATGTTTTCCTATGAGTTATCAGAGACTTAACTGAGGAATCATGTGTAACCTGTAACTACCTGTCCTGTCAGGAATGTAACCAAAGTGTAAAACATGACGTTAGAATCCTAACAAATAAATACATAAATAGTAATACTTACCTTTCATCTAGCAGCTGATCAAAACTATACGAATTGTAAAACAGAATGTATGGATTTTTTATATATATCATATTCCAATTTCTAGCATGAACAGCATCCCTTAATGTCAACTGCATTTCAACTGGGTTAAGATTGTTGTTAATTTATTTATGTGGTTTTGATAGCTATCATTTTAAATAATGGATAAACTTCTACAGCTTGACTGAGTACTGACATGTCCTGTAAAATTTCTTGATATAATTTTAGATACTTTTTTCCCCCCCCACAGACTCACTATAAAGGAGAGTAGTAACATCACTGAACTTCTTTAATTTGTAGACAGATCTTCTTCATGTGGATTACAGTTCTTTACAAATGTAACATAAATCACATCTTGAAGAGTGTAGAATTTAGAGAAATTGTTATACTATGATTTAATGATTTTAAGTACTTGATGTCTATTCTGTCCTGAGATTAAAAGAATATCTGTGAATATTATGCTATACGAGAAGGCTTCAATGGAAGAAATTTGAGAAGTGGGCTATACCTTCTGTCTTAATATGTCTAATTTGATTAATTACAGGCTGGTAATTCTACATCAAACCACAAATATTGTCTTAACAGTGGAAACTGCATTGCTACAGAATACCCACTTGATGGCACACTTGTCTGCATGCACCTTCGCTGCGTGTGCACTGGCTACCAAAGCCTCAAATCTGCGCATTCTGTTCTGTTTATAATTTACAGTTTAATAGCTTCAAAAATAAAGTAGAGAGATGCTTGATGTTAGGTTTATGTAAAGTTAAGCAATTTAAATAATTCTGAAATATGAAGATACATGACAAATGATAGGAAAAACTTGAATAAATGTGTGCAATAAAATATATTATTATTAAAACTGTTTATACTGATAAAATAGTCTTTTACAGGGTGATGGTGTCAACTATAAATAGTTTGGTCATAAGCAAGTGTTTTTACAACCACCAGATCTTAACTAAATAAACACTTGTGTGAGCTTTTGGACCAGTGTTTATACAGTGCTTTGCATTAACTGAGGGAACATTCTTCGTAAAAATAGTATTATATGCCTGTTATGCAGTTCCAGAGAACCATAAAAAATGCTGAGCTAATTTAAGTCATTTATCCTATTAAGACCTTGTTAGGTTTTCCTTAATATTTTTCAGACACAAGACACACCTACTGTATATCAACAGCATGCTAATAATAATAATAGTAATGATAATAATGTAATCATTTTAAGGTATACAGCATGTTATTGCATCAATATTAAATAATTAAATATCTATGAAAATGGATACAAATCATAAATGCTACATTTACTAAAAATAACCATAAATATGCCATGTTAAATACAAACCTGGATTTAAACACAGAGATCTTGCATTTTTAAAATCCTCTGGTAAATTGTAGATTTTAAAAGCAATTTAAGAAAAAAACCAATTTATTGGCTAGACCGCAAGTTGTTCTAATAGTTAATAGAAGTCCCGCCTCATCTCATGAAAGTAATTAATATGGATTATACACCGATCAGCCATAACATTAAAACCACCTCCTTGTTTCTACACTCACTGTCCATTTTATTGGCTCCACTTACCATATAGAAGCACTTTGTAGTTCTACAATTACTGACTGTAGTTAATCTGTTTCTCTGCATGCTTTGTTAGCCCCCTTTCATGCTGTTCTTCAATGGTCAGGACTCCCCCAGGACCACTACAGAGCAGGTATTATTTGGGTGGTGGGTCATTCTCAGCACTGCAATGACACTATGGTGGTGGTGTGTTAGTGTGTGTTGCGCTGGTATGAGTGGATCAGACACAGCAACGCTGATGGAGTTTTTAAGCACCTCAATGTCACTGCTGGACTGAGAATAGTCCACCAACCAAAAATATCCAGCCAACAGCGCCCCGTAGGCAGCGTCCTGTGAACACTGATGAAGGTCTAGAAGATGACCAACTCAAACAGCAGCAATAGAAGAGCGATTGTCTCTGACTTTACACTTACAAGGTGGACCAACTAGGTAGAAGTGTCTAATAAAAGTGGACAGTGAGTAGACATGGTATTTAAAAACTCCAGCAGTGCTACTGTGTACTGTGTGAATTACAAAGTGCTTCTATATGGTAAGTGGAGCTGATAAAATTGACAGTGAGTGTAGAAACAAGGAGGTGATTTTAATGTTATGGCTGATCAGTGAATAGCGTCAAGCTGTAATTATGCATTTAAATGTCATAAGACAGACTTTGTAGTCAATACAAAATTCAACAGACGGCATTATTAAGCACAAGGTGATACGATCAGGCTTTCCATTGCTGGTCTTTCTTTTGCTGGTAAGGCCTATACATAGCTTTTACTTTTGCTATGTTTTCAAATGATAATATACGTAGATATTTTAAATGTATGAGAATGATATACAGCATTAAGTGTTAATTACAATCTTAAATTTTACATCCAGTTCTAGGATGAAATTAGCATTCTTATCGCAGGCATGTTTTGTACCCTAGTACATTAGTGATTCTGTTTAATCATCATTTCAAAAAAGCTGCAACAGTACTGCAGAATATGGCTGATTTACCACTCAATATGTCATTGATTATCTTTCTTGATTTATTAGTTTTAGAATTGTACAAAACAAGAACTTTAAAAGAAAAAAACTAAGAAATAAAGCAGCTATATTTGTTTGCGACTTCACTTATTGCCAGTCTAATTCTCAGTAGACCTCATTAATAAGCGATCTAGAAGGAGCAGCTGGATAATTATTAATTATGTCTCATCCCCAATCCTCACATGGGAGGAAGACTGAATTGCTTCAGATTAAGACCATATTATAATAAAACAGACCTTCTTTATTTCTCTTCGGCACCACTTGCACATGCCTAAAAAACCTGCGGAAACATCCGCAGCCCAGAAAAAAGTCTGGTGTGGTGAGTGGCCTGTATATACAGTGTATCACAAAAGTGAGTACACCCCTCACATTTCTGCAAATATTTCATTATATCTTTTCATGGGACAACACTATAGACATGAAACTTGGATATAACTTAGAGTAGTCAGTGTACAGCTTGTATAGCAGTGTAGATTTACTGTCTTCTGAAAATAACTCAACACACAGCCATTAATGTCTAAATAGCTGGCAACACAAGTGAGTACACCCCACAGTGAACATGTCCAAATTGTGCCCAAATGTGTCGTTGTCCCTCCCTGGTGTCATGTGTCAAGGTCCCAGGTGTAAATGGGGAGCAGGGCTGTTAAATTTGGTGTTTTGGGTACAATTCTCTCATACTGGCCACTGGATATTCAACATGGCACCTCATGGCAAATAACTCTCTGAGGATGTGAGAAATAGAATTGTTGCTCTCCACAAAGATGGCCTGGGCTATAAGAAGATTGCTAACACCCTGAAACTGAGCTACAGCATGGTGGCCAAGGTCATACAGCGGTTTTCCAGGACAGGTTCCACTCGGAACAGGCTTCGCCAGGGTCGACCAAAGAAGTTGAGTCCACGTTTTCGGCGTCATATCCAGAGGTTGGCTTTAAAAAATAGACACATGAGTGCTGCCAGCATTGCTGCAGAGGTTAAAGACGTGGGAGGTCAGCCTGTCAGTGCTCAGACCATATGCCGCACACTGCATCAACTCGGTCTGCATGGTCGTCATCCCAGAAGGAAGCTGACGCACAAGAAAGCCCGCAAACAGTTTGCTGAAGACAAGCAGTCCAAGAACATGGATTACTGGAATGCCCTGTGGTCTGACGAGACCAAGATAAACTTGTTTGGCTCAGATGGTGTCCAGCATGTGTGGCGGCGCCCTGGTGAGAAGTACCAAGACAACTGTATCTTGCCTACAGTCAAGCATGGTGGTGGTAGCATCATGTTCTTGGGCTGCATGAGTGTTGCTGGCACTGGGGAGCTGCAGTTCATTGAGGGAAACATTAATTCCAACATGTACTGTGACATTCTGAAACAGAGCATGATCCCCTCCCTTCGAAAAGTTTTCCAACAGGATAACGACCCCAAACACAACCTCCAAGATGACAACTGCCTTGCTGAGGAAGCTGAAGGTAAAGGTGATAGACTAAACCCAATTGAGCACCTGTGGCGCATCCTCAAGTGGAAGGTGGAGGAGTTCAAGGTGTCTAACATCCACCAGCTCCGTGATGTCATCATGGAGGAGTGGAAGAGGATTCCAGTAGCAACCTGTGCAGCTCTGGTGAATTCCATGCCCAGGAGGGTTAAGGCAGTGCTGGATAATAATGGTGGTCACACAGAATATTGACACTTTGGGCACAATTTGGACATGTTCACTGTGGGGTGTACTCACTTATGTTGCCAGCTATTTAGACATTAATGGGTTGAGTTATTTTCAGAAGACAGTAAATCTACACTGCTATACAAGTTGTACACTGACTACTCTAAGTTATATCCAAGTTTTATTTCTATAGTGTTGTCCCATGAAAAGATATAATAAAATATTTGCAGAAATGTGAGGGGTGTACTCACTTTTGTGATACACTGTATATATGCACCAAATAGACTTTTTTAAAATGCATTTTTTACCCATTTTCCACCCAATTTAGTCATATCCAATTATCTGATTGCATTTCACTTCCTCTCTACTGATGTTCACTTCCACTACTGACCGAGGAGAGCTGTGACTAACACACGTGACTAACTCTGACTACAGTCAGAGTTAGTCACGTGTGTTAGTCACAGCTCTCCTCTGTCTTTTCACTCACACGAAGCGAGTTCATTTGTGGATCAGAATCGCGCACGGAGAGTCACACACTGATCCTATTATCCCTCGTCTCTGTGCAGGCAGCCAGCTGAAGTCGTAATTGCATTGGTTATGAGGAATCCCCTCCGGCATCCTACCTACGAACAAGCCAATCATTGTTCGTGTAGACGCCCAGCCTGCTGGTTGCAGGGCTGAGATTCAAACTCGTAAGTTTGAGATGTCAGCTCTGGTATGCTAGTGTGTTTTATTAAATTGATTCTTTAATCTGGAGATCACTTTATTTTCCTGCAGCAGCACATTCATTATATGGCCAGAAGTATTTGGACAACTGACTTTGAGCTTGTTGGACATTTAATTTGTCCACAACAAATGTTTTTACATTTTAGGCATTTAGCAGATGCTTTTATCCAAAGCAACTTACAGTACTGTGACAGTATACACTGATCAGCCATAACATTAAAACCACCTCCTTGTTTCTACATTCACTGTCTATTTTATCAGCTCCACTTACCATACAGAAGCACTTTGTAATTCTACAATTACTGACTGTAGTCTGTCTGTTTCTCTACATACTTTTTTAGCCTGCTTTCACCCTGTTTTTCAATGGTCAGGACCCCCACAGAGTAGGTATTATTTAGGTGGTGGATGATTCTCAGCACTGCAGTGACACTGACATGGTGGTGGTGTGTTAGTGTGTGTTGTGCTGGTATGAGTGGATCAGACACAGCAGCGCTGCTGGAGTTTTTAAATACCGTGTCCACTCGCTGTCCACTCTATTAGACACTCCTACCTAGTTGGTCCACCTTGTAGATGTAAAGTCAGAGACGATCACTCATCTATTGCTGCTGTTTGAGTTGGTCATCTTCTAGACCTTCATCAGTGGTCTTAGGATGCTGCCCACGGGGCGCTGTTGGCTGGATATTTTTGGTTGGTGGACTATTCTCAGTCTAGCAGTGACAGTGAGGTGTTTAAAAACTCCATCAGCGCTGCTGTGTCTTATCCACTCATACCAGCACAACACACACTAACACACCACCACCATGTCAGTGTCACTGCAGTGCTGAGAATCATCCACCACCTAAATAATACCTGCTCTGTAGTGGTCCTGGGAGAGTCCTGACCATTGAAGAACAGCATGAAAGGGGGCTAACAAAGCATGCAGAGAAACAGATGGACTACAGTCAGTAATTGTAGAACTACAAAGTGCTTCTATATGGTAATTGGAGCTGATAAAATGGACAGTGAGTGTAGAATCAAGCAGGTGGTTTTAATGTTATGGCTGATCAGTGTATATTATCCAAGCAATTGAAGGTTAAGGGCCTTGCCCAAGGGGCCAACAGTGGCAACCCCGCAGTGGTGGGGCTTGAACCAGCGACCCTTCGGTTACTAGTTGGGGCCACAGTAATGTTGGAACAGAAAACGGCCCTCCCTAAGCTGTTTTAAAGCATATCATTTCCTTAAAATAACTAATTTATTACACTTTCTGTTAGTAACTGTTGTGGCTGAAACACATGATTTCAAAATCAGTAGGAGCGTCCCAGCATTTTTGTCCATATAGTGTACATTCAGGTCTGCAGGTTGGATCCTAACCTCTCCAAGTATTGAACGGCTATAACAGCACACCATGCATATTCTATGTCTGACGGCCACATGCAACATCAATTTTTAATTCGACCATGCACTTTGAATATATCAAGGCATATTTATTAGCATATGCCAATATATAATAAATAATCTACTTCTGAAGCCTGCTGGTGACATTAATATTTCATAAAGAATGCACCTAAATGTACTGCTGCATTTTAAAACAAAATCTTGTGGGTTTAATTTTTATGATGTTTTATTATACATTAAAGATTGAACTCTTGCCCGGCTATGTCAGAGATAAAGGAGAAGAAGAGTGGTACATGAACTCCCCATCTCTGTTCTTCGCCTCATCTCGCCTAATGACTCGCAATCAAAATCCCTCATTTTTTGCCGCCCGCCTCTGCATGCGTAATGGCCACAGACTGCAATATGATAAAATTGCACTGCAAAATTACCACTGTTGAATTAACCCTGAATTAAACTGCCATTTCATTTATTCCCAATCTAATATGTAGGATAAATTCTTACTCTGTTCTTGCCACTGATGCTTTTACAATGCAGGCTGTACCTATTTGTTGAATAAGATCAGCCTGAAATTCCCAATCTAAGAACAAATAATTCATCATGTTCTGAGCTCTATTGTTTCATTATACACAGCAGGTTACATCTCATGTCATCTAGTTTGAAATGACTATCTGTTGGGAGCCATCTTTAAGTATTTAACAGCGCTTGACGGTGCTCAGTCCTCCCCATTGTCAAAGCGGGAAAGCAAAGCTTCAGGCTCTGTATGGAACACACACTTCTGAAGTCACTCAGAACTCTCCTGGAACCCTCCGCCAGTCTCTCGGCATCATCTATATTTTGTTGAGCAGATGGAAGAAAGCGCTGCAAGAAAGGTGCTAAAAACAAAGGTGGGTTGTGACACATGCTATGTCGTTGTTTTATTTACAAATTAAGACGCTTTTAGATTCATCTAAAAAATGGTAGCAGAGTTAGAAAGGGAGAGTTCACTTTTAATGTAACAAACTGCACTAACAGAGCAATCGCACAAGGGTTTGTTTTAATCCAACAAAAGCTGGCAAGTATAAACACACCCTTAAATGTGATGACTTTATTTGAACCCCTTTTTTAATGAGCATGCTTACTGATACTTTCGAGAGTATTGATTTTGTGTTTTAGGGGAGGGCAACACACATTTAGCAAGTGAAGATGTGTCTACTAGGGGCCCTGTTGTACTCTGCATCAAGTATATGTCATGGGTGACTAATTGTAGGTGTAGCGAGAGGTTGGGAAAATGTGATTTGTGGGTTTAATTGGCGACACCTGGATGAGAGTTGACTGTTGAAGGATGATAGGAGCGGGTGGACGGCGGAACGATTGAAAAAGGGCGTGTGAATGAGCCGGGCGAGGAGAGTGGGACACCAGAAGCCAGACGGGGAGGGGTCGGGTCACCGGAAGCTGGGACGGGAGCTGCACGCGGAGAACTACAAACAAACAGCACAGAACGAGAGAGAGGCAACGGAAAGGGATCGCTTGGCGAACTAAAGACGGCGTCGGCTGGTCGACTATTCTGCTGGCTCGAGGACGAGGCGGACTTAGTCCGAGTGGCACGAGAGTGATGTGAGCCATTAAGGGGCCGGAGCCAGCAGACTGTGACGCGAGTCGGAGATGCAGAAGGGTGAGAACGCTCACCCTTCCCAAAGTTAAGTGTTTGCTCTCTTAAACGTATGAAAATAGGAACTGTGTTTGTGTAACGTGTCTGAGCTTCCTTATTCTACAGTTTTAGATTTTAGTGACTTTAGTCTTTTTAATAATGAATTTTTAGCCATAGTAGTCTGTCCTATGAACTTATACTAGTGAACGTCTTCTAGTTTGGATAGCTTTGTGGTAGTGTAATGTACTATTTTTAGTAGCGTGCAGTATGGATTAACTTTGTATATGAATTGAGTGGTTTGTGTGTTATAACACCGGGTGCAGTGTATCTTTAACTAGTGTAGGTCGTCATGTGGATTGTAGCTTCTATGTTCGTATCATAGTCATTGACCAAAAGCTGTACTGTAAAGTTCCTCTTTGTGATTGTGGGAAGTGTACCATTAGGGACGTAACTGTGCTTCGCTCTTCCCCTCTTCTTACTAGTGGCAGCTTTTGTGGAATATATGGGACTGGGTCTGTCGTTTCATGAAGTCGGACTTTTGGACAAGCCCACCCTCTCCTTCCTCACCCACCGTTATCACCAGGACTCAGGAGACTGCTATGAACTGAATGTTTTACGTGTCTTTCCTTTGTGTACAATAAAATACTTGTGAAATTTGTAAATTCCTGACTCGGTATTTTTACTGACCATTCCGCTGCATCCCCAAGTATAATTGTATACCAGTGGTGTAAGGCGACTCGTAGGTCTTTCCTACCGTCACCGAACCTGGGCTACATTTTTGGCGTTGTCGGCAGGATCTATACCTTGGGTTGAGCAGCTGGAATTGTCAGTATGCCAGGTGAGGAATCACAGGCCGCTGGGCCTTTAGGTATGATGCCATTTTTGATGGGAGCTCTCTGGGTGCCCAAGTTTGATGGGTTAGGTACAACTGTGAAACTGGGAGAATGGAAGGCTCAGATTAAGTATATGTTAAGTGTACAGCGGTTGAGCGAACAGCAGTAAGTATAGTTTATTGTTATGTGGCTTGAAGGGGAGACACGTCGTGAGGTTTTAGCTGTGGAAGAAAGGGATTGGGATATTGCAAAGGAAATTTTTGATCTGTTAACTGTATTATATGGGGACAGTGTGCCAATTGTAGTATTGAGGGTGCAGTTTTTTATTGTAGACAGGAACCCAGGCAGTCGCTCAGGCCCTTTGCATTATATCTATGTGAGTTGTTCTTTAAGTTAAAGGGTAGGGATAATACAGGTCTGGAGAAAGGTGATGTATTGTTGCGGGACACATCAGCCGAAGTTGTCCAACAGGTGCCTCCCAGGGGGATTTTTAGACTTTCCGGTCACTGTGGGTCAAGTGTCCGGATTTCCCTCTAGAGACCCCCCCTTGTTTGTTAGGCTGTAATAGCAGGTGTGCCCTCTTGTGGATGTAAAAGTGGATTATATGGATGTTAAGTGCTTAGTTGAGATTGGCTCACAAGTTTCCATGTTTGCAGAGAACTGTTTCAGGATGAAGGGTTAAGTGGTGTTAAGAAGATATCGTGGCTTATGCTGCAAGCTGCAAATGGATGGAACATCCCATATATTGGCTACTTGGTAGCAGATTTCCATGTAGGAGGTGTATGAGTGCTGGCTTGGGGGTGGTCATGGTGAAGGATGGTTGCCTGGGGGATAATTAGGCTCTTCTGGGAATGAATGTGATTTCTGCCTGTTGGGAGGAACTCTTCTTGAATAATTAAAAGAATTTGTCCCCTCTGTGGTAGACTGGTCTATTGGGCGAGGAATAGCAGAATGTTTTTGTTGATTGCCATTGTATGAGAGCTACCTTGTTACAGAGGAAATAGTGTGATTCTGCTCAGGTGGTTGTCGCTATGCTGTGACTGCTCCGGCAGCGAGCGAAGTCTTGCTGTGGGCGGAGTTGCCAGGCCGGGCTGCTCAAGGGAGCTGTTTCCATGTTTAACCGTATGGCGAGTGCCTGAGTGTCGGGGTAGCATGAGTCCTCACCACAGTCCAGTGTGGCTGGGTTCTGGTGAGAGTTTGTAATCTTAACCCTTCCCCTGTGTTTCTTGATCGTCATTAGAAGCTGGCCAGAGTGTCCATGGTGGATCCACATCAGGTGCGAGAACGAAAAGAAGTGGTTCACACGGAAGTGGGTCCTGGAATTGTGGAAGTGGGCACTGTGCAGGTGGGCCAGGTTTAAGCCCCTAGGGGGTGAGCTGTCCGTGCAATTGACAGGTCAGTTATTGTTGGGTGAAGGGTTTTGATGAGAGCCAATAGTAACAATTACAGTAATTGTTGTGCAAGTGGCAGCATGTGTTTGCCTCCCATGGAGTGATAGGCTATGGGTGTACTGATGTGGTCCCAAGAGACCTAAGGGAAAGTGTGGGGCTTGAAAATAGACGATCCCAACGGGCAAACCAGGGCTGTCCCCCGGGGAGATTTGGGGATTTGGTTCCCTGGACTGGGGTTCCTGGGACTGGAACCCATTGGGGGGGGAGGGTGTCACGGGTGACTAATTGTAGGTGTAGCGAGAGGTTGGGAAATGTGATTTGTGGGTTTAATTGGCGACACCTGGATGAGAGTTGACTGTTGAAGGATGATAGGAGCGGGTGGACGGCGGAACGATTGAAAAAGGGCGTGTGAATGAGCCGGGCGAGGAGAGTGGGACACCAAAAGCCAGATGGGGAGGGGTCGGGTCACCGGAAGCTGGGACGGGAGCTGCACGCGGAGAACTACAAACAAACAGCACAGAACGAGAGAGAGGCAACGGAAAGGGATCGCTTGGCGAACTAAAGACGGCGTCGGCTGGTCGACTATTCTGCTGGCTCGAGGACGAGGCGGACTTAGTCCGAGTGGCACGAGAGTGATGTGAGCCATTAAGGGGCCGGAGCCAGCAGACTGTGACGCGAGTCGGAGATGCGGAAGGGTGAGAACGCTCACCCTTCCCAAAGTTAAGTGTTTGCTCTCTTAAACGTATGAAAATAGGAACTGTGTTTGTGTAACGTGTCTGAGCTTCCTTATTCTACAGTTTTAGATTTTAAACCGCCCCATTAGTGACTTTAGTCTTTTTAATAATGAATTTTTAGCCATAGTAGTCTGTCCTATGAACTTATACTAGTGAACGTCCTCTAGTTTGGATAGCTTTGTGGTAGTGTAATGTACTATTTTTAGTAGCGTGCATTATGGATTAACTTTGTATATGAATTGAGTGGTTTGTGTGTTATAACACCGGGTGCAGTGTATCTTTAACTAGTGTAGGTCGTCATGTGGATTGTAGCTTCTATGTTCGTATTATAGTCATTGACCAAAAGCTGTACTGTAAAGTTCCTCTTTGTGATTGTGGGAAGTGTACCATTAGGGACGTAACTGTGCTTCGCTCTTCCCCTCTTCTTACTAGTGGCAGCTTTTGTGGAATATATGGGACTGGGTCTGTCGTTTCATGAAGTCGGACTTTTGGACAAGCCCACCCTCTCCTTCCTCACCCACCGTTATCACCAGGACTCAGGAGACTGCTATGAACTGAATGTTTTACGTGTCTTTCCTTTGTGTACAATAAAATACTTGTGAAATTTGTAAATTCCTGACTCGGTATTTTTACTGACCATTCCGCTGCATCCCCAAGTATAATTGTATACCAGTGGTGTAAGGCGACTCGTAGGTCTTTCCTACCGTCACCGAACCTGGGCTACATATACTATGCACAAATTGTATTTTTTGTTATTTTCTCATTGCTTCTTTTCATTCATTCCCTCTCTTCATTCTTATACATAAAATACATAAAAAGAGAGGAAGGATAGGAAACAGTGGCACAGAATTTAGGGCCTATTAAACTAAAACATCACTATGAACGAATGCCTATATTGTCATTGTATATAAAATACAACAACATTTCTGAAATTATAGTTACTATAAAGTGATGTCACTTATTAATGGCCTTACCCTACTTTGCCTTTCACTGGCAATAATCAAAAAGGGTAGTTATTACTATATTATAAAAAAAGTTTTACATAAAATAAGAATACCCTTATAGGCACCTCATTTGGTCCTGTCATTGCCGTAGATATGGTGGAGGCAGAGAATTTATTACACAGTAGGCTACAATAATATTACAGCTAGAATAGTACAGACTTCTACACTTAATGCATTTATGTATTATTGCTATAGATGGTTCCTCCCTCCTAGTTCCTTGATTCGTCAGAGCACATTTTGAGAAATGTGATACCCCTTAGTATTGCTGACTCAGTGGGTACATCTATTGGCGCTTAGGGATGCACCCGATGCATTTTTATGCAGCTACTTTACCTTGAATAATATTCTCAACAGCCATGCCTAAACCCAGAAAAAAATGAAAGCAAGGATAGGAGGGGCCAAGAAAGGCCAAGTTTGGGGGTAAAACTAAAGAAAAACAAATGCAAGAGAGAGAAACCAGGAAAGTAAGAGAGGTAGAATGATATAGAAAGTGACAGCATAATACTCAAGCCTCTCTAAATCCGAAGAGGTATTTGCTGCTAAAGTGACTAAGGTCTTAGGTGACCTCTGGCCCCTACTATGGCTAAGCTATAATAGAGGTCTGCTAACACAACTTTTGGATGCCCTTTTGCCAGAAAGAACGTCTCTCTCGCTCCCTTTCTCCAGCATGGCAGAATTGAACATTATGCACCACTCCAGGGAGGTCACTGTTGAAGGGAGCACAGTGTATATGATTAAAAGTTTCCCAGTGTTCAACATAATTATATTTGGCAAAGCCAGGTGTCATGGTGGAACTCCTCGGGCTCCCTCAATCAGATTTTAACGTTCCGCCAACCCATCATTTAAGTCAACATATATTTATGTTAGAAAAACATTAAGGGCTCCCTTCTCTCTTGATGATGGATCTCCAAGGTGCATTCGGCTAACTGTTCCACTTGCATGATCCCCTTTTAATTGCGTCCGATTGGAGCCTTGGGATACGGGGAGAGTGGGGCAACTGCCCTGTGACTGTAGAACTATAAAACGTTTATTGACCAGTCTTGCTCTATGGTCACAGTCATCCGATGAGGGAATAGCTAGTACACAATGGGGAAGCGTTAAAGGAGGCCTCCCTTTTTTAATGAACCTTTTATGGGTGTTCAAACAGCAGAATAGTCTTTTTAATGGGTTGCACACCCAGATGCCAGCACTTTGTCCTGTCCCTCCGGCCTACCCTTCTCAGATCACTTCATTAATTGGTCCACTAAAGCCATGCATGCTTTACTCACTGCGCTTGGCATTGAACCTGGTCCTATCGTCTTGAATTGAGACTTTGTAGCTGACTCCACCCCTACCGTGTGGCAGATGCTAAGGAATTCCATCTTAATTAACACTAAATAATTAGGCAAATAAACATAAAGCAGGCTCAGACACTCTCCGGTTATTCCCGCTCAGTGGCACTGACCACTATCAGCAATTCACAAGAGCGAAACCGTGTCGGTATTATCGAAATTAATTTCCAACTGCGACGTGCATTTAATTAATAACAGCACAGAGAACACTAATTCTACATGCTGAGGATTTAGTCGCTGCGTTTAATCTGAAAACCTGATCTGTGCCAATCTAAACTGAGCAGAGGCAACATGAAAGCCTTTTTTTACCCTGGACTGAATTATTTGTGTACATGGGTTATTACTCTCTGTCTCCTGAGCCAAGCAATCTTCTGTAAAAAATCACACAATTTTCTTTTAACATTCTAACAGAGGGACAATCTAGCATGAATTAAATAACAGGTAATTCAGGTAACACAAAGAAGTACAACCCCACACACAATCCAATGTTTGTAACATGTAAATAAAGGACAGGGGAATTTCATAATGTGGAACATTTGACTCTAAAATGGCAAGTAATATTCCTACAATCTAAAGTACATCCCCCTGTCATCAGCATACAACTGTAAATACAGTGAATTTTTTACAGTGAGTTTTTGGAACTGACGGATAAAATAATACGGGATAAAAAACACCAGATAGCCGCTCAGGTGGCGCAGCTGTAAAAACACACGCTGGAACCAGAGCTGGGATCACGAATACATTGTATCAAATCTCAGCTCTGCCTGCCGGCTGGTCTGAGCAGCCACATGAACAACGACTGGCCTGTTGTTCAGATAGGGGTGGGATTAAGCCGGATAGGGTCTCTCTCATAACTGATGCAATTACGACCTCTGCTGGCTGATTGATGGTGCCTGCACAGAGATGGGAAAGGAGTGCTGTCAGGGTGTGTCTCTCCGTACACAGTGCTGAGCTGCACTGCACTCGTCAAAGTGTAGGTGACAAAATGCATACGACATGCTTCCCCTGTGTCGGAGGGGGCGTGGGTTAGCTTCATTCTCCTCAATCAGAGCGGGGATCGGTATTGGTGTAGAGGAAGCATGACGCAATCGGGCAGTTGGACGTGCTAAAAGGGAGAAAAAGGGGAGAAAATGCACACACACACGCACGCACGCACACACACACACACACACACACACACACATATACATATACAGTGTATCACAAAAGTGAGTACACCCCTCACATTTCTGCAAATATTTCATTATATCTTTTCATGGGACAACACTATAGACATGAAACTTGGATATAACTTAGAGTAGTCAGTGTACAACTTGTATAGCAGTGTAGATTTACTGTCTTCTGAAAATAACTCAACACACAGCCATTAATGTCTAAATGGCTGGCAACATAAGTGAGTACACCCCACAGTGAACATGTCCAAATTGTGCCCAAAGTGTCAATATTTTGTGTGACCACCATTATTATCCAGCACTGCCTTAACCCTCCTGGGCATGGAATTCACCAGAGCTGCACAGGTTGCTACTGGAATCCTCTTCCACTCCTCCATGATGACATCACGGAGCTGGTGGATGTTAGACACCTTGAACTCCTCCACCTTCCACTTGAGGATGCGCCACAGGTGCTCAATTGGGTTTAGTCTATCACCTTTACCTTCAGCTTCCTCAGCAAGGCAGTTGTCATCTTGGAGGTTGTGTTTGGGGTCGTTATCCTGTTGGAAAACTGCCATGAGGCCCAGTTTTCGAAGGGAGGGGATCATGCTCTGTTTCAGAATGTCACAGTACATGTTGGAATTCATGTTTCCCTCAGTGAACTGCAGCTCCCCAGTGCCAGCAACACTCATGCAGCCCAAGACCATGATGCTACCACCACCATGCTTGACTGTAGGCAAGATACAGTTGTCTTGGTACTTCTCACCAGGGCGCCGCCACACATGCTGGACACCATCTGAGCCAAACAAGTTTATCTTGGTCTCGTCAGACCACAGGGCATTCCAGTAATCCATGTTCTTGGACTGCTTGTCTTCAGCAAACTGTTTGCGGGCTTTCTTGTGCGTCAGCTTCCTTCTGGGATGACGACCATGCAGACCGAGTTGATGCAGTGTGCGGCGTATGGTCTGAGCACTGACAGGCTGACCTCCCACGTCTTCAACCTCTGCAGCAATGCTGGCAGCACTCATGTGTCTATTTTTTAAAGCCAACCTCTGGATATGACACCGAACACGTGGACTCAACTTCTTTGGTCGACCCTGGCGAAGCCTGTTCCGAGTGGAACCTGTCCTGGAAAACCGCTGTATGACCTTGGCCACAATGCTGTAGCTCAGTTTCAGGGTGTTAGCAATCTTCTTATAGCCCAGGCCATCTTTGTGGAGAGCAACAATTCTATTTCTCACATCCTCAGAGAGTTCTTTGCCATGAGGTGCCATGTTGAATATCCAGTGGCCAGTATGAGAGAATTGTACCCAAAACACCAAATTTAACAGCCCTGCTCCCCATTTACACCTGGGACCTTGACACATGACACCAGGGAGGGACAACGACACATTTGGGCACAATTTGGACATGTTCACTGTGGGGTGTACTCACTTATGTTGCCAGCTATTTAGACATTAATGGCTGTGTGTTGAGTTATTTTCAGAAGCCTGTAAATCTACACTGCTATACAAGCTGTACACTGACTACTCTAAGTTATATCCAAGTTTCATGTCTATAGTGTTGTCCCATGAAAAGATATAATGAAATATTTGCAGAAATGTGAGGGGTGTACTCACTTTTGTGATACACTGTATATATATGTAAATTTATTCTTCCCTCAAAATAACTCAATATACAGCCATTAATGTCTAAACCACCGGCAACAAAAGTGAGTACACCCCTAAGAGACTACACCCCTAAATGTCCAAATTGACCACTGCTTGTCATTTTCCCTCCAAAATGTCATGTGACTTGTTAGTGTTACTAGGTCTCAGGTGTGCATAGGGAGCAGGTGTGTTCAATTTAGTAGTACAGCTCTCACACTCTCTCATACTGGTCACTGAAAGTTCCAACATGGCACCTCATGGCAAAGAACTCTCTGAGGATCTTAAAAGACGAATTGTTGCGCTACATGAAGATGGCCAAGGCTACAAGAAGATTGCCAACACCCTGAAACTGAGCTGCAGCACAGTGGCCAAGATCATCCAGCGTTTTAAAAGAGCAGGGTCCACTCAGAACAGACCTTGCGTTGGTCGTCCAAAGAAGCTGAGTGCACGTGCTCAGCGTCACATCCAACTGCTGTCTTTGAAAGATAGGCGCAGGAGTGCTGTCAGCATTGCTGCAGAGATTGAAAAGGTGGGGGGTCAGCCTGTCAGTGCTCAGACCATACGCCGCACACTACATCAAATTGGTCTGCATGGCTGTCACCCCAGAAGGAAGCCTCTTCTGAAGTCTCTACGCAAGAAAGCCCGCAAACAGTTTGCTGAAGACATGTCAACAAAGGACATGGATTACTGGAACCATGTCCTATGGTCTGATGAGACCAAGATTAATTTGTTTGCTTCAGATGGTCTCAAGCATGTGTGGCGGCAATCAGGTGAGGAGTACAAAGATAAGTGTGTCATGCCTACAGTCAAGCATGGTGGTGGGAATGCCATGGTCTGGGGATGCATGAGTGCAGCAGGTGTTGTGGAGTTACATTTCATTGAGGGACACATGAACTCCAATATGTACTGTGAAATACTGAAGCAGAGCATGATCCCCTCCCTCCAGAAACTGGGTCGCAGGGCAGTGTTCCAGCATGATAATGACCCCAAACACACCTCTAAGACGACCACTGCTTTATTGAAGAGGCTGAGGGTAAAGGTGATGGACTGGCCAAGCATGTCTCCAGACCTAAACCCAATAGAACATCTTTGGGGCATCCTCAAGCGGAAGCTGGAGGAGCGCAAAGTCTCGAATATCCGCCAGCTCCGTGATGTCGTCATGGAGGAGTGGAAAAGCATTCCAGTGGCAACCTGTGAAGCTCTGGTAAACTCCATGCCCAGGAGAGTTAAGGCAGTTCTGGGAAATAATGGTGGCCACACAAAATATTGACACTTCAGGAACTTTCACTAAGGGGTGTACTCACTTTTGTTGCCGGTGGTTTAGACATTAATGGCTGTATATTGAGTTATTTTGAGGGAAGAATAAATTTACACTGTTACATAAGCTGCACACAGACTACTTTTCATTGTGTCAAAGTGTCATTTTGTCAGTGTTGTCCCATGAAAAGATATACTTAAATATCTGCAGAAATGTGAGGGGTGTACTCACTTTTGTGATACACTGTATATATAAACACCAGATAAAAGTGTTAAGCTTTTACAGGCTTCAAAGATTTCACATCCTCTTTCTTTAAAGTCATCTGTAGTTGCTGTCATATTGTAATTAAATGGTAGTGCACACCTCACAATCAGTTGCTGACAAAGCATCTATTCTTAAATTCAGCTTTCTCTCAAAAATAGACTCCATGAAAACTGTAGAAATAAAACATATTAGCAGCATAATCTGGGTGATGGTGGTGGTGGTTGTGGGGGATGGGCTGAAAAACCCGCTCATTAAAACAGTGCTTGATTAGGGCTAAACTGTGGAGGAGTGAGTGAACAAAAAGTCTACAAATTATCCAAATCCAAGTTTCAGGAGTGTATTACAGGGTGCATGCAATCATTTAGCATATACTATTTAAGTATAAGGCTCTACTTCAGCTGAAGGGCTGTGTCTCAAACTGCATGTTACTGTAGTAAAAAGTATGCTCAAATTCTGCACAATTTTTAAAAATATTTTATTTATGCATTTCTCCCTTTTTCTCCCAATCTTCTGCTGTTGGGGATCCCAATCACATCTGAAGAGAGTATATTTGCCTGACACGGGCTCACTCTGACACGTGCATTCCACTGACCCCTTCTGATTCGTCCATACTTTAGTGGATTTGCAGGTGATGCCAGTCTCGTGCACTGAACTCCACATTCCTCCCCTTCTGTACAGGCATCTAGGGCTACTCACCAGGATAAGACCCCAACCCCTTTTTCTAGTCCGGTCTTTTCCCACACAGCAGCCTAGCAGCCAACTTTGTCTCTTGCATGCACTGTCAATTGTGCCTGCTAGGGGGCACCCAGCAACAACAACAACAACAACAATAATGTGTATATAATGTGATATTTGAGACACAGTAGCTCTCCTCTGCATCACATGCACCCTAACAGTGACTTTAACAATGATTTACAGTGGTTTAAATACTAGACAATAGCCAGATACAGTATATAATGCTAAACTGTAACAAGCAGCTTGTGATGCATCCAGTCTATTCCTAATTGCTGGGCTTGCAACTATTCATTGGCTCAAGTACACACTGCATGGCATTCAAAAATGCTGAAAATACTGGAGACTCAGTGATGCACTGGATTTAAATTTTGGCTCATTAAGCAGTGCACACAACACTGGTTATAGGCTTATGCACTTGTAACATCAGGCTAAAAATTGGGCACTAGGCATGATGTATATATACAGTTTTTCGCAGTTTATTGGGCTGTGGATTTGAAGGGATATACTTGTAATTGTACCAATTTGTCTACACTTATTTAACTATAATGATGAATTGAAAATTATTTTTGAAGTTTTTGTTTCATTACGTGGGAATTAATTGTGAAAATGGTTGCTTAAATAGTTACTCGTTACACAAGATTCATCAGTTTACAAGTTTAATGTCAAACTCAGTCATGGATAATTTTGTATCTCCAATTCACCTGACTTGCATGTTTTTGGACTATGGGAGAAAACCAGAGCTCCCGGAGGAAACCCACGCAGACACAGGGGGGACCTGGACTGCCCCACCTGGGGATCAAACCCAGGACCTTCTTGCTGTGAGGCAACAGTGCTACCCACCGAGCCACTGTGCCGTCTGGACTGACAACAAAGAAAACAATATTTATTGCTTTGAGTGGAGCAGCTTGGCACAACCTAGAACCTTCTTAAGGCTGGCCATATACCCAAACTGGGCATCTGGGGGCCTCTGGGTATCATGGAAAAAAGATCCAATCTCTGGCAACATGAGGAAACATATTCTTTGGTCTGATGAGATAAAAATGTAACTCTTTGGGCAGAACAGCAAGCACTATGTCTTGCAAAAAATACAACACTAACTTTACATGGGTAATTCCATCCTGAGGGTGAAACATGGTGGTGGCAGCATCATGCTTTTGGGTTTTCTCTCAGCAGCAGGGACAAGAAGACTGGTAAGAATTTAGTGATGAATAAATGAGGCTAAATACGGGAACATTTATAAAAAAAAAACCCTCCTTCATAGCTTATGCAAACTCAGACTAAGGTGACACGACGATGACTCAAAGTATACAAGACTAAATGTATACTATATACAGGAAGACTATTAACTGTAATTGCTTCTAAAGGGGCTTCTACACAGTATTGAATAAAGGGTCTGAATACTTTATGTATCAGAGATTTCAGTTTTTTTATTTCAAATTAATATACAAAAACCTACATGGTCAGTACTCAGTAACACTCCATTTGGACAGTATCACAGCTTGTTAACTCACAGCTTGTTTTTTTAAAGCTAAGGGGATATTTTCACTCATTAAGCCTTCTAGATGTGTTCTTGTTCCATCTTGCATTCACTGCTCTTCTGAGGTCTATATACAGATATTCAATAATGTTTAGGTCAGGGGACTGTAGGGGCAATGGCCCTCAGCTTATATTTCTTGGAGTTGTCCATTGTGGATTTTGAGGTGTATGTAGGATCATTATCCTGTTGCAGAAACCATCCTCATTTCATTTTTATTATTTGTTTACAGACAGTGTGATGTTCGCTTCCTTTTTAGCTGTTACTTTATTGAATCCATTTGCTGGTACTTTATTGAATCCATTCTTCCCTTTACCAGTGAAATGTTTACCGTGCCACTGGCTGCAACACAAGCCTAAAGCATGATCGATACACCCCACGGTGTTATTTTCATGAAATTTTGCAGACTTTTCTATCAAAAAAGCTTTGCTCATTGTAGCCAAAAAGTTCTGAAAATGTTAAAACATTTGCGTGGTGCTTCTCTCTTTCTTTTCACTCTAATTTGTAAAAAGAAATAAGATTGTTTCATGTTAATGCCTTTTGGACATTGGACTAGACTGATATACACTGACCAGGCATAACATTATGACCTCTGACAGGTGAAGTGAATAACACTGATTATCTCTTCATCACGGCACCAATTAGTGGGGGGATATATTAGGCAGCAAGTGAACATTTTGTCATCAAAGTTGATGTGTTAGAAGCAGGAAAAATGGGCAAGAGTAAGGATCTGAGCGAGTTTGACCAGGGCCAAATTGTAATGGCTAAGCGACTGGGTCAGAGCATCGCCAAAACTGCAGCTCTTGTGGGGTGTTCCTGGTCTGCAGTGGTCAGTATGTATCAAAAGTGGTCCAACGAAAGAACAGTGGTAAACCGGCGACAGGGTCATAGACTCATTGATGCAGGTGGGGAGCGAAGGCTGGCCCGTGTGGTCCGATCAAACGGAAGAGCTACTGTAGTTCAAACTGCTGAAGAATTATTGGCAAACCCTTGACATTCCAGTTTATCTCTAATATGGTCAGTGGGGTTGAAGTCAGGGCTCTGTGGAAGCCAATAAAGTTCCTTCACACCATACTCATCAAACCATGTCTTCACGGGCCTCTTATTCTGCACAAGGGCACAGTCAGAGAGGAACAAGAAAGAGCCCTCAAAGTATTGCCACAAATTTGGAAGTATATACACTGTACACTGATCAGCCATAACATTAAAACCACCTCCTTGTTTTTACACTCACTGTCCATTTTATTGGCTCCACTTACCATATAGAAACACTTTGTAGTTCTACAATTACTGACTGTAGTTCATCTGTTTCTCTGCATGCTTTGTTAGCCGCCTTTCATGCTGTTCTTCAATGGTCAAAACTCTCTCTGGTGGATCATTCTCAGCACTGCAGTGACACTGACATGGTGGTGGTGTGTTAGTTTGTGTTGTGCTGGTATGAGTAGATAAGGCACAGCTGCGCTGATGGAGTTTTTAAACACCTCACTGTCACTGATGGACTGAGAATAGTCCACCAACCAAAAATATCCAGCCAACAGCGCCCTGTGGGCAGCGTCCTGTGACCACTGATGACGGTCTAGAAGATGACCAACTCAAACAGCAGCAATAGATGAGTGATTGTCTCTGACTTTACATGTACAAGGTGGACCAACTAGGTAGGAGTGTCTAATAAAAGTGGACAGTGAATGGACACGGTATTTAAAAACTCCAGCAGCGCTGCTGTGTCTGATCCACTCATACCAGCACAACACACACTAACACACCACCACCATGTCATTGTCACTGCAGTGCTGAGAATCATCCACCACCTAAATAATACCTGCTCTGTGGTGATCCTGTCGGGGTCATGACCATTGAAGAACAGGGTGAAAGCAGGCTAAAAAGGTATGTAGAGATACAGATGGACTACAGTCAGTAATTGTAGAACTACAAAGTGCTTCTATATGGTAAGTGATTCTGGTTAGGCTTTGGTTTTGTGGTTATGCCTAAAGTGCTTACTAAGTATGAATAAATAAATTAATAAACAATTCTACATCCCTTAGAGGTAATGTATTCATGTTTTCCTTAGTTCTGAATAGAACGGGAGCTTTACAGATTTGATATGGGCTTTGGCTATGACTTGGAAGTTACACACAAGCTTTAGATCATCATGTGCATTACCAGGTATTGGTTAAAAAAGCTGTAAAGCACACCAACTTTAGACTCTTTGAAGAAATGAATCACAATCTGACAGTCTGACAGATATCTCTGGATACGGCAAAAGAATAATTTCAGTTTTTGACTCTTTGAATTGAGCCACTTATTTTTAATAAAGAAAAATCTTAATGCTGTGGTTTGCTGAGTTTGGTGTAGAAGAAAATGACGGGCCTGCATCAAGCTCTGACCTCAAAAGCATCCACAACCTTTGAAATGAGTTATGCTACTAGCCCGAACCTTGTCACCGAGGAATAACCGAACCACTGCAGGCTTAAGCATCTTATTTTCTACCCCTCTTTTCTATTGCGCCGTTGCAAATTGTCAGCAAAACACGCTGGCACGCACTTTATCATCACTCTTTTTCCACACGTTTTCTTCCCAACAAAAAAAAAACAGAGAAAGATGAGGCTGTTTCATATGTGGATCAGGCATGTGGGTGATTATGTGCTAATGCAGCTCATCTCTGCGCTTTTGTTTTTCTGCTCTCCTCCAGCAGGATGAATAATGAGCAGGGCTTGCTGCAACAGCGCAGGGAAAGTGGTCCGTAAGGAGCTGCGCTAATTCAGAACGTCCCTTATCAAAACAAGCTGATGTGTGCCGAGACGTGTCAAGACATTGCTCTGCTGGGACCGAGGCTCTGCCCTACCCCCTGTGCAGCCCAGCAACCCTGCAGCCTTGCTAATTAACTGAGCTACATAGTCGTTTGGTGTCAAACAACAAATGCATACCGGAGCAGGGCCGCACCGATTCCTTTTTAGGTAAACATTGACTTAAGCAGAGCTAGGCAGTAATACCACTACACAAAATACATTTACAGAATACAAAAATTAAGGGTTGGTATTTAGCTCAAATGCATCTAGAATACTCTTAATAAACATCTTAGGAAAGTATTGTGAATTATTTTAATTGGTTACTCAGCTTATAAGGACAGTAGTAGCTTAGTGATTAGAGCTTTGGGGTATCAATCAAAAGGCTGTAGATTTGAATCCTGGCTCTGGCAAGCAGACTCTTTTGGGCCCTCGAGCAGGGCCCTAAACATCTTGACTTCAGGGGTGCCATCTAATGGCTGATCCTACGCTCTGACCCCAGCATACAAATAAGATGGTATACACCGATCAGCCATAACATTAAAACTACCTCCTGGTTTCTACACACATTGTCCATTTTATCAGCTCACTTACCATATATAAGCACTCATAGAAGTTCTACAGTTACTGACTGTAGTTCATCTGTTTCTCTGCATGCTTTGTTAGCTGTTCTTCAATGATCAGGACTCTCCCAGGACCACTACAGAGCAGATATTATTTGGGTGGTGGATCATTCTCAGCACTGCAGTGACGCTGATATGGTGGTGGTGTGTTAGTGTGTGTTGTGCTGGTATGAGTGGATAAGACACAGCAATGCTGCTGGAGTTTTTAAACATCTCACTGTCACTGCTGGACTGAGAATAGTCCACCAACCAAAAATATCCAGCCAACAGCAACCAGTGGGCAGCATCCTGTAACCACTGATGAAGGTTTAGAAGATGACCAACTCAAACAGCAGCAATAGATGAGCGATCGTCTCTGACTTCACATCTACAAGGTGGACCACTAGGTAGGAGTGTCTAATAGAGTGGACAGTGAGTGGACACGGTATTTAAAAACTTCAGCAGCACTGCTGTGTCTGATCCACTCATAACAGCACAACACACACTAACACACCACCACCATGTCATTGTCACTGGAGTGCTGAGATCATCCACCACCTAAATAATACCTGCTCTGTGGTGGCCCTGTCGGGGTCCTGACCATTGAAGAACAGGGTGAAAGCAGGCTAAAAAGTTATGTAGAGAAATAGATGGACTGCAGTCAGTAATTGTAGAACTACAAAGTGCTTATATATGATAAGTGGAGCTGATAAAATGGACAGTGCGTGTAGAAACAATGAGGTAGTTTTAATGTTATGGCTGATAGTGTAAAAGGGCAGTTGTAGCCTAGCGGTTAAGGTACTGGACTAGTAATCAAAAGGTCACTGGTTCAAGCCCCACCAATTCCAGGTTGCCACTGTGGGGCCCTTGAGCAAGGCCCTTAACCCTCAATCGCTAAGACAGTACACTTTTTTTTAATCTACTGTACTTGTGTATATGTATACATAACAAATAATAACATTTTATTTAATTCTATGTGGACACTCCTCAAAAATTTTGCAATATCTATCTTGCAATAGTTTGGGAACAACCCTCTTCTGCACAAAGTGAGATATTTACAGACATGTTTCTTTGTTTTCTACAGAGAAAGTTAAGCTATGAGCACTGAGCCCTGACCTCAACCCCATTAAACACTTTTGGGATGAAATGGACTGTAAATTGCAAGCAAGGCCTTTTTGTCCAACATCAGTGCCTGATCTTTTACTGAAAGGGCACAAATTTACACATACACACTCCAAAATCTGGTGGAAAACTGTCCTAGTATGCTGGGCGGTGTTATAAAGGTAAAGGGGAGGGGGGCTTTCAAATTAATAAGCACTGTTGCATTCACATAAATTACTTTTGGCCATATAGTGTATTTAGTTAAATATCTTAAATGCATTTGGGACAGAATTTTCATTATTAAGCCATAAATACTTTTAAAGCATTGTTCCCAGCCCTATAATTGAGCAATCGACAACAATATATAACACAAACATGCGGACACTTATATACAGATACATAATCACACCTCCCTGCATAAGAGACCCAAGATTAAATGGTTGCTCAGTGCTGCAAGAGCGTTAGTGCAAGTTTGGTAAGTTGGCTAATTTAAAGTGAGAGTATATAAGAAATGAGAGTGGTTTTCAGTGTAAGTAGGAGCTTATATGTAATGTACATTAGGATTTGAAAAATCACTTAGCTTCTAGGTCAGGGTCCATACAAGCTATAAACTTGACACATGGTCATGATGAACTCACATAATAAAGCGGGATGGAGGACCGAGGGTATCGCTGGGATGCTCGTCACCATAGTTACAATATTCTCCTATAATTAGTGTCTTGGCTCCCTTTCTTGCATCGATTTATATGATCTTTTTAAACAGCTGTAAGGAACAGAAAAAAGCCTCCCAGGACCTGTGAGCCTTTGAGGAAGAGAAAATCGAAGGAAAGAAAGCAAAGAATAGGCGTAGGAGAAAAGAAAATGTTGGAGAATAAAGAGGAGACAACAATGGAGTAACAAACAAGCTCTGGCATTATTGTACGATTGCATGCTTCCATTTTAAATAGGCTTGCTGTAACCTCGGGCTGTATTAAATGTGACTGAGATAGATGGGTTGCCTTAAATAGAACTATTTCTCACAGCCAAGAGTAAACACAACTAATGCTCACGGGTCCTTCTTTTCTCTCGCACGTACCAGGGGCCAGCCTCTCAGATAGAACACATACACCCATGCTACATAAAGACGGTAGGAACAAGAACAATGAGTCTGTGCAAGCACTGTGTGATCATTTAAAATTGCCCGTTCAGAACACAGATCCATTATATTCTGTTCAAATAAAACAAACCCCTAACCCAAATCAATAATCCTAAACAATGTTGTGGCAACTGTTTGGGAAAGGCTTTTTTCTTTTCCTGCATGACTGTGACCCTGTGTAAATGGCAAGAGGTTTGATGAGCTTGGTATGAATATGAAGGAACTCTAGTGGCCTTACAGAGACCTGACCACCCACTGAACATATCTATGGTTACATTTCAGCACTTAGCACTTAACCAAAGCAACGTACAGTACTATGACAGTATACTGTCTAAGAAATTGAGGGTTAAGGGCCTTGCTCAATGACCCAACAGTAGCAACCTGGAATTGGTGGGGCTTGAAACAGTGACCTTTTCATTACAACTGCCCTACACCTATGGGATGAATCAGTATGTCCATTGTTAACCAGGTCCTCTACAACATCAGTATCTAAATCTTTTGCCCTAATCAGTGTTGAACTATAGCATGAGAGTCACAATTAAACTAATTGTGTACAGATTAAAGTAAAGTACTCTGAAATTACACATATCAGTCTTTAATCAACCTTTTGCCTGGACGTCAGCACCGTTGTACAGTTGCACATGTACCGAAGTGTTTTCTGAAAACACAGGTACCAGCTGTTTGTGATTCAGTTAGAACATTTTCCTGATGCAATAGCCATGTTAGCCAAGAGCAATATCAACATGACCTTTACAGTCTAACAATGTGTTAGAACTGCAGTACATTACAGCATTTAACAGATGCTTGTATCCAAAGTGACTCAACAAACAGGTATGAGTGTGTACAATTAAATCATTTGAGGGTTAAGGACCTTGCTAAAGTGCCCAACAGTAACAACCTGGCAGTCAACCAGCTGCTGTTCAATTACTGGTCAAGTACTAATTTTAATGATTTTGAAATAGGATGTCCAGCAGGCTTATGGTCAGCTGTGGAAAGACTTTTGGCCATATTACTTCAAGCGAAAAAACTCTTACTTACTTTATACTTTACCCCATTGTACCTGCCATTGCTCCTGAACACAGGCATAATTCTGAGCCCTCTGAAAGAGCAAAATACTGCTTGGCACCCTCTGCCCCCTTTAAAACAATCTACAAGATATTCGGGGGTTTATTTATTTTCGATCTTCAAGACAGATCACCACTGTTTACTCTACTAGCCAGATCCTTCAGTTTTAATACATAATGGACGGCACTAAAATGCAGCAGGTAGTGCAGCAACATGTGGCTCGGTGGGTAGCACTGTCGCCTCACAGCAAGAAGGTCCTGGGTTCGAACCCCAGGCGGGGCGGTCCGGGTCCCTTCTGTGCAGAGTTTGCATGTTTTCCCCATGTCTGCATAAGTTTACTCCGGGAGCTCCAGTTTCCTCCCACAGTCCAAAAACATGCAGTCAGGTTAATTGAAGACACTGAATTGCCCTATAGATGAATGGGTGTGTGTGTGTATGGGTGTCTGCCCTTACTGTGTGACTTGCGCCCATTGAAAAGCTGGGATAGGGATAAGAAAGTGAGTGAGTGAGTGTCGGGTTTTCCTCAAGAAAATCCAGTTTCCTTCCACCTTTCAGAAACACGTTGTGCTGGTTTGTCACGCTGTCCATGGTGTATTTCTGCCTTGCATCTATTTCTTCTGGGTGCTGTTAGACCTGCCAGAACTTTTGCCAGGACAACACATATTGTGAAAGTGAATAAATAAAGTTACTCAATTAGGAACGACAGCTTAATAGACAACAATATAGAGCATTATGAAGCTCGAAGTGTTCTCCCTCAAGCTGTTAAATAAATATCAAATGAGAACAGTGTAGATTGAAATCAGGTAACAAGGCAGTCGAATGAGTGAGAAAGTATCGTTTTGTTTCCTTTTTCTGTTCTCTCTACCCGACTGAACTGATAGCTGGCAGTAGCTCAGCACTGATACGGTGTGTTTGCAGAGGGATTTGGAGACCTGTAGGTAGAGTACACACTGGGGAGTCGTGGTGTTTGTGCTTGTGTCTGGAACATGAGTGATTGAGTGAGTGAGTGAGTCAGTGACTGAATGAATGAGAGAGGTGTTTGGAAGGCAATAGAGTTGTGATAGAAGACAAGTGTCTCAGAACAAAGGTGTACAGGGGAAAACTGACCCATGTTTAATGAGAACTACAAACAAAGATGCCAACACTGGGTGTACAAAGTACATGTGGACTGTGTATACACTTGCTAAAATAATAATTCATTTTACCTGATAAGCAAACCCATTCCCTTTCTTTCCCTTTGGTGGATTCCATAGTAAATATTTGCTTTTATTTAAGGCTGTAATCTCCTGCATGTGCGCGAATCCTGCACATTTCACCTCATTCTTCCAAAGAAGGCTTAATGTGCCTTGCTATTCCACCTTACCACAGCCTTACATCTTATTAACAGTGTCACTGTTTCGACTCAGTGTAATGCTTGGTATGACTCTGAAAAGAATTTCAATAACCAAATTATTGTGCCTTTTTCAAGACTCTCACTCATTCACTCACTTTCTTAACCGGGAGGGGGGGCTGTGCTAGAGCCTATCCCAGCTTTTCAATGGGCGCGAGGCACACAGTAACACCCTGGACAGGGTGCCAGTCCATCGCAGGGCAGACACACATACACACACACACAATCATACACACCCCCATAGGGTAATTCAGTGTCTCCAATTAACCTGACTGCATGTCTTTGGACTGTGGGAGAAAACCGGAGCTCCCGGAGGAAACATGCAAACTCTGCACAGAAAGGACCCGGACCGCCCCGCCTGGGGATCGAACCCAGGACCTTCTTGTTGTGAGGCGACAGTCTTTTTCAAGACTATATAACTGTATTATATAAGAATTTCTTATACTTATTGGCAACAAGGGGGTCTAGCCCAAAACCTACTTAAAATAAATAAACATGGCTATGCTGTATATAATTTGTGCAAAATTCTTTTTAAATGGTGACTTCGTTCCCAACACATTTTGACGCTAACATGTGTTTACATTTTTACACATTAGGTCATGGCTAAAACGTATTGGCTGACGTACCTTTCTCATAAGTTGGCACGTTAGAGCACAGCCGAAGCCTCTAATATAATATAAATGCGAATATAAAGCTTGCTTGACCCTAGGCAGTGGCACTCATGTTTTAGCAGCTTGGCGGTTTACAGATTCTGGACCAATTCCCTCTCAGCATATGGTAACTACTTTGGTTTTCATTCCAATTTTGGCAATAAGTAATGGGTACAATAAACTATAGCTCCACTATTTGGGCACATGGAAATCATCAGCTACAGTCAATCAATCACAATAAACTGGGAGGTCATGCCAAATTAGTTAAATTAACTCTTTTACACCACTAAATTATTAATCCAAATTGTTTTATGCATAATTTAGACCAAACAATTTCTTGAGAAAATCTACATGTTCATCATATTTTCAGAAATGTAAAAATTTTGTTTTCTTAAAGTCAGGTCAAGTCTCACCATTAATGTTTGCTTTTCTTTTCACTCATTATTGCTTTTCTAATGTACTTTTTCAGTTCAGTAACAGTTTTAGTGAATCTAAAGACAATGACTTTAATAAACATACACAAATTTTTGAGATTTCTAGTACAGTGATACCTTGTAACTCAACGTCCCCTAAACTCAAAATCTTTGAAACTCAGTGCCCTTTGCTGAGAAATTTGTACCCTTAAACTTTTTATTTTATTTTTCCCCTTTTTGTCCTCCTTTCAGCGCATCCAATTGTTCAATTTGCATCGTGCTTCCTCTCTGTCTATGCCGAACCCTGCCCTGACCGAGGAGATCGAAGCTAACCCATATTCCCTCCGAAACGTGAGCAGCAGCCGGATGCATTTTTGCCACCCACACATTTATGAGTTTGGCACCACCTAGCGTTGCATGCGGAGAGACACACCCTAAGGGCACTCTTCCTCATCTCTTGTGCAGGCGCCTCTAATCAGCCGGCAGAGGTCGTAATCGCATTCTGACAGAGAGAGACCCACATCCGGTTCTTTGTCCAACCCCCAAACTGAGCAACCGGCCAATTGTTGCTCATACAGCCACTCAGCTTTGAACCGGTGAAGCAGAGCTCTGGTTGCAGCGTGTCTTTTTACCGCTGCGCCACCTGAGCGGCACAGTACCCTTAAACTTAACGTTTCCCTTAAACTCAGCGTGTAGCACTCAGACTTCGTGTAGACTTTAGTGGTGTGGTAATACGTCATCAAAGTGCGAATATGAGATGGAACTGCATTTGTGTAAAATAACCATCAGAAACTGCATTTGTATAAAATAACCATCAGATTCACCACAAATCGGCCACAGTAAAATCATGGTTATAATATAATTTAAATATTGATATCCATAGGCATTTTGTAGCATATAATAATTATTTTAAACTGGTTAACCCCTCTATGGTGTAAAGAAAAAAGTCAAATTCCACATGTAATAAATTCTAATTTAATACAGTGACAGTCATGATATTTGCTTTGACCTGACAGTAAGGGAGGGGATAAAATATGTGACTCTTACTGTGCCAGCTGCCACTCATTAGAACTTCAACACATAACAGACGCCACATAAGCTCCATGAAAGAGAGCCCTTTAGAACTGTGGATTTATTTTATGGAATTAATTTCCAAGTATAATTAAAGCCTTAATCTCCTTTTTCTCCTCCACAAAACAATTTTGTATGAACCCAGAGAAGCAATCCAAAATTAATTTACCGCACCAGTGATTAGTATTAATGCTTGGCAGTTTTTTAGGCTCTCTTTCCCCTCACTCTCTCGCAGCATTCAGAAAAAAAAGATTGCTCCTGTTGTTTTGTATGATATTCACATGTAATTATAAGTGCAGTGGTGCACAGGGGCTAGCGGGAATGTTCTTTTAATAGCCTTCATCCTGGGAATGGCAGCTTTTGTCACCTCATGTCAGCAATGGCTGGCTTACGCTATAAGTCTAAAACCCTGAGCGTCAAGCTACGCTGTCACAAAAAAGCCAATTGTTCTTACAGCAGGCCAAGCAAAGTGACTCCTTCAGTGTATAAAAAATTTCAAGGCATCGGCAAGCAAAGTAAAATAAGGCAAGACGTGCATTCTGGGAGCTGCCTGGACTCAGTGGACATGTTCAAAGTCTGACCTGTAGCAACTGGTATTTGTGTAGGCGATTATATTTACAGCTGTATGCAACTTCTCAAAAGAGGGATCAGAGAAGCTTATCGCTCTAAAGAGGCCAACAGGGAATGTGTAAGCTGCTTTGCTTAATTATAACAAATTAAATTAACTACCATCCAAGAAGTGAAAGAGAAGGAGAAACAACATGAAAGGAGCCCAGAATCTCCTGCCAGCAGCCCTGTACACTGTTAAAAAAAGTGGGTAGTATTTTTTTAATCCAGTTCCTCAGGTGACCTCTAGCAGACATGTAAGAGCCCTGCTGATTGGAATGGGCTTTTTACAACAAGTGTAACGAGGCAGTGACAAAATACTGAAATGTGGGATCAATGTGCAGAGTGAATTCCTGTTTGTTAGAGCAGATGCAAGCACGTCTTGGTGTTGTTTTGGAGGACAGAGAGGAGAGATCAATGGTGCGTTTGCTTTGTGTAGGTAAATGATCATTGGGGGAACAGGCAGGTACACTCTATCTTGTTGTCGTCAGGGGACTGAAGACAAATTGGCCTAAAGCTCTCATCATCCTTTTCACTGCCAGTTTTGAATCTTAACGCTGGCAATGACTGAACTCAACACACCAACAAGCTTCAGCCAAGCTTTGACTTACCTTTCACCAGCACAAAGTCTATTAGTCTATCACAATGTCCAAGAGCAATACATGGTGAATTTAAACCTTGTGTTAGCAACCATTTGATTCATTTGTATTATAAAGCTAATCTTCACATTTGTGGCTCAGATGTATGAATGTGTGGGGAGGCTGGACAATATTGGACTTGATGTGGCTGCAATTTGTGTTACAGTTATAGTTGCAATTACAAATACAACCACAAATCAGAAAAAGTTGGGACAGTATGGAAAATGCAAATAATAAAAAAAAACACAGTGTTCCTTACATTTACTTTGACTTTTATTTGATTGCAGACAGGATGAACCTGAGATATTTCATGTTTTATCTGCTCAACTTTATTGTATTTGTTAATATACCTCCATTCCTGCATTGTAGGCCTGCAACACATTCTAAAATAAAGTTGGGACAGGGGCAATTTAGGGCTAGTAATGAGGTGAAAAAACTAAGTAATTATGCAATTTTAAACAGGTGATGTCAACAGGTGATCATGGTTTGGTACAAAAGCAGCGTCCAGGAAAGGCTGAGTCTTTGATGAGCAAAGATGGCCAGAGGATCTCCAGTTTGTCAACAAATGCGTTGACAAAAAAACAATGTACCTCAAAGAAAGATTGGAAGGAATTTGCATGTTTCTTCCTCTACAGTGCATAATATCATTGAACGATTGAAAGAATCGGGAGGAATTTCAGTGCGTAAAAGCCAAGGGTGCAAGCTTAAGCTGAACGCATGCGATCTTCGATTCTTCAGTCGGCACTGCATCACTAAATCGTTTGGTATCCTCGGTGCCAAAACGTCTTTAAGTGTGGTGAAAAGGAATGGCAACATTACAAAGTGGTAAATGCTTTACTGTCCCAACTTTTTCTCAGGTTCATTCTGTCTGTAAATAAATAAAAGTAAAAGTAAATGTAAAAAAAACTCTGGGTGCTGGGTTTTAAACTCTGGGTTTTGATTACCCCATCGACTTTTAAATGTATTATGGTGGTATGTATAGAAATGAATGAAAATATACAACAAGAAGTCTCAGTAAATGAGGAAAGAATATTTTTTGATACATACAAGCAATTTTTATGACATCAGTTGACAGTGAGTTTAAAGGAAAAACGTCTAATTATCTTGGCAAATGTCCATATGCCCTATTATTTAACATCCTGCTAGTATTTGTTGAAACACTTTGTTATTTGTTGAAACAATTGCCTTGATAACCTCTAATATGCAATTTTGGTAATTGCTAACAAGCTTCTGAGGCCTCTCTTGTGGAACCTTCACTTATTCTTCTCGTGCAAAAGCTTCCAGCTAATTGAGGTTTGATAGGTTTAATGCTACACCACAGAAGGAATAACAGTCCTCCTCAAAATATCTTTATGAAAACATCCTCACACCATCACTAATCAACAACCAATCCACCACTATGCTTGAACGTAGAATATTTTTCTGGACAAAAGCCTTGCCTTTCTTGCTCTATATCAACTGATTATCCATATGCCAAACAGCTCCAGTTTTGGCTCCACACTTCAAAGAACTGTTTCCCAGAACTCAGTCCTGTAATGAACTGACTAAAGGAAAAGAGATTTGGTAGAATGGTGGAGCGGAACCTGGGCTGATTGAAGGTGAGCAGTACGGACACTATAAAAGGTCGGACTTTTTGGGATGAGCGAACTTTGTTTGGAGCGGTATGTCGGCCGACTGTAGAGACTGATAAAGAGTGCTGGAACTGGATGAAGGAAATTTGCAGAGTCGACGACGGTTCAGCAAGAACTGAAAGAAAAAAAAAGAAAAGACTGTGAGACGCTGGTGAAGAGACTCTTTCTCGAAACAAGTGGGTGGCACGGGGAGATTTCCGGACCACGTGAGATGCCGTGTTGAGGCTGGTCGCGGTTGTAATACCAAGGCTTCTGAACTCTTGAGAATCCGGATATCCGGTCAGTCTGCTCCTTTTAAGTGGGGCGATTAGCGGGGGTTTGCGTAGTTTCGCTTGTGTTTAGTTATTCTGTATTTCCCTAATGGTCATGAACTAAGTAGATTAGTTTGTCAATAGAAAATATACCTTGAGCAAGTGCAATACGTTTAACATAGTCTATAGTAGTCTCTTTTTATCCCTAGCTTTTATAATTGTATTAGCGGTACCCAATAGATCCCCCTTTGATAACCTGATGGGGAAGAGATTATACAATCATGAAATGCTATACTGTGCAGTAAAGTTTGTGTGCACTTAAGGGTGTGTTACATGTTTTTCCCTTGCTGTGTTAAATTATATGCTAATGAGTGATTGGATAATGTGTTATCTTAATGTGTGTGTGTCCTGAAACGAACTGTATGCTCACTGGTGGTGTGAGATTGTAAAGTCTAGTGTTGGATGGTTGTCCTCTTATTCCATTTCTTTTTTATCTCTGGGCTTAAGCCAGTATGTTGTTTTTATCTGCTTAATAAAGTTTTCCAGTATGGGATTAATTCCATATATTCGCCTGGTTATTACCGTGAATTGCCAGACCTGACTGGGTTAACAAAGGTTGTGGCAGCGTTACGCTACTGTATTAGAAGGTTCACCAGAGACACTAAAGTTCTCTAAATTTCTTCTGGCATATTTCACTTGAGCCTTTCTCTTCATAAAGATTAGTGTGTTGTGGATTTTGACCATGAAGTCCTTGATTGTTAAGTGGTCTTCTTATGGTTGTCACTAACGTTCGTCCCAGCCTTCATCAGGTCATCTTGTAAGTCTTTTGCAGGTACACTTTTGTTGGTTTTCTTCATTAGACAAAATTGACAAAATTGTCACTTTATGGAGTGAGCTTAACCTAACTGAAATTGATGTCAGAGTTGCTATTTGGAGACCACTCTTTTTATGGAACTGCTTTAAACCAGACATGCTGCCACAAAACTCATCACATGCAAAAATCAATATATAAAGTGTGGTAGCGAAGTAATTGCCCAGTTCTGATTACCAGAGTTATTGCATATTTTCATAATTTCAGATCATTGAACAATGCGTGATATTACACAAATTAAGAACATTATACTAATAGTCAGTGTAATGTAGTGTGACAGTGTGGGGTGTTGCAGCATCAGGACCTGGACTATTTTCCATTATTGAGGAAATAGTAATTAGAATTATATTGTAAATAATGTAAAATCTTTTTTTAAGTGGTCAAAGTTTTGACCCGAACATAACAGAGATGCTGTGGCAAGACCTGAAATGAGATGTTTGTGCTTATAAACTTTGTAGAAAAAATAGATTTTATGCTTATTATTACTTAAGTATTATTAATAGGCTGTTTTGTGCATTAAATCCTTAGTTATACTGAGCTTGAGGTGTGGCTGGGAGTCTAAAGTCATTAAGCTGTTGTAAAATGTTGTAGCAGATAAGAAATAACAGTCAGAACAGAATGGAGGGTCCAAAGTCCAACACTCAATGTAATGTGACCGGAGCAGTATAAAGGGAGGTCCACATTTCTGTTCCTTGTTCTTCAGCTATTCCACTGCTGTAGGAACCCACGTGCCTATAAATTCTCTAATCCAGTCAACTGTAATCTTTGTTTTAATTTATCATCTCACCTTATTTTTACACATTTATAACAGTATGTAGGAAAATAGGAAGTTCTAGCTGTGCTTCTAGTAATATGTGTGTCTCTAACATACATCCAGTGTTGGGAGGAACATAAAAACTGGCCCTGGATAATTACATAAACCATAGTAAATAAAACAAAACATATTATTAACAGCACCTTCATCATTTCCACACATTTGTTCACTTCTTCAACTAGCCTGAGCTTTTACAAAGGTTCAATTAGCCTTGTTGGTCTCTGTCCATTAACAAAACAGAAATAACAGAAGTGTTTTACAGACACAACACTAAGCAGTAAATGAGACTGTTAAAAACAAAACCATCTCCTGTTTCATGAAAGCTGTCGGGTTAACCAAAGCTTATTAGCAAGTAACTAGCTACATAATCTGTCAGGTTGTGTTATGTTAGCAAGTTCATTTTAAGCACTGACTTCTGATTTCTGGCTATCTATGATGACAAAAATTGTTATATCTGTTAAACAAATGATTCTTACACTTGAAAAAGTGCTCTGTCTGTGTGACTCTCATGTTCCCCATCTTTGTTAAAACCTTAGCATAGGAAACAGAATCATTAGATTGTTTTGAGAAGGACAGGGGAGCAGGCTGGTTAGGTAAAGCCAGCTTGCTTCTGTTGCCAGATAGTGTAAAATCCATTACAGCACCAAAAAGTATGTTAGATAAAAGCAAGCTATTTAGATATTTATTAAAAAAAAATGCTGTGTAACAATTAAGGCAGGGTAGCCTAGGGTTTAGGGGCCAAACAATGACAGATTAGTGATAGTTGGGTTTAACTCTTAAACTTCTAAACAGTAGTCAGCTTCTTTCTCATTGTATTTATTACCCAGATAAGGAAAGTGTTCAATACTGCTCTCCGGTCAATGTCTGTGATGTTTTGCATAGGTTTCCACTATTTTATTCCAACATATAGAGGGTTTGGCTATTTTATTATGTAAGTTAGTAAATGTGTGAATTTCTGTTGCCATGAAATATAATGACACCCTGTCCAGGGGTATATTCTCTAACCTGGCCATGGTTTTCAAGTGAAATTGCACTAAATGTAGCCGTAAGGAAAAGCAGTCAGTGAATAACAGTGAACAAATAAATAATCATCACAAAGACGGTCTGTTGAGGAAAGAAATATTTATTAATAATCATATTAATCATGATGATAATAACCATAAGATAATGATATAATAAATAGTACTGGTTGTCTGAAGCACATTGGAAGCATACAGAAAGAGAACAACTCAAATGCAAAGTTAAAAAGACCCAGAACAGCTGAAGTGTGGTCTTTTCATTTTCAATATTGATTTTTCTGCTTGCTTATTTTTTGAACTTATACTTATTTAAAACGACTCTAATATATATATATATACAGTGTATCACAAAAGTGAGTACACCCCTCACATTTCTGCAAACATTTCATTATATCTTTTCATGGGACAACACTATAGACATGAAACTTGGATATAACTTAGAGTAGTCAGTGTACAGCTTGTATAGCAGTGTAGATTTACTGTCTTCTGAAAATAACTCAACACACAGCCATTAATGTCTAAATAGCTGGCAACATAAGTGAGTACACCCCACAGTGAACATGTCCAAATTGTGCCCAAATGTGTCGTTGTCCCTCCCTGGTGTCATGTGTCAAGGTCCCAGGTGTAAATGGGGAGCAGGGCTGTTAAATTTGGTGTTTTGGGTACAATTCTCTCATACTGGCCACTGGATATTCAACATGGCACCTCATGGCAAAGAACTCTCTGAGGATGTGAGAAATAGAATTGTTGCTCTCCACAAAGATGGCCTGGGCTATAAGAAGATTGCTAACACCCTGAAACTGAGCTACAGCACGGTGGCCAAGGTCATACAGCGGTTTTCCAGGACAGGTTCCACTCGGAACAGGCTTCGCCAGGGTCGAACAAAGAAGTTGAGTCCACGTGTTCGGCGTCATATCCAGAGGTTGGCTTTAAAAGATAGACACATGAGTGCTGCCAGCATTGCTGCAGAGGTTGAAGACGTGGGAGGTCAGCCTGTCAGTGCTCAGACCATACGCCGCACACTGCATCAACTCGGTCTGCATGGTCGTCATCCCAGAAGGAAGCTGACGCACAAGAAAGCCAGCAAACAGTTTGCTGAAAACAAGCAGTCCAAGAACATGGATTACTGGAATGCCCTGTGGTCTGACGAGACCAAGATAAACTTGTTTGGCTCAGATGGTGTCCAGCATGTGTGGCGGCGCCCTGGTGAGAAGTACCAAGACAACTGTATCTTGCCTACAGTCAAGCATGGTGGTGGTAGCATCATGGTCTTGGGCTGCATGAGTGTTGCTGGCACTGGGGAGCTGCAGTTCATTGAGGGAAACATGAATTCCAACATGTACTGTGACATTCTGAAACAGAGCATGATCCCCTCCCTTCTAAAACTGGGCCTCATGGCAGTTTTCCAACAGGATAACGACCCCAAACACAACCTCCAAGATGATCTGATGAACTGCCTTGCTGAGGAAGCTGAAGGTAAAGGTGATGGACTAAACCCAATTGAGCACCTGTGGCACATCCTCAAGTGGAAGGTGGAGGAGTTCAAGGTGTCTAACATCCACCAGCTCCGTGATGTCATCATGGAGGAGTGGAAGAGGATTCCAGTAGCAACCTGTGCAGCTCTGGTGAATTCCATGCCCAGGAGGGTTAAGGCAGTGCTGGATAATAATGGTGGTCACACAAAATATTGACACTTTGGGCACAATTTGGACATGTTCACTGTGGGGTGTACTCACTTATGTTGCCAGCTATTTAGACATTAATGGCTGTGTGTTGAGTTATTTTCAGAAGACAGTAAATCTACACTGCTATACAAGCTGTACACTGACTACTCTAAGTTATATCCAAGTTTCATGTCTATAGTCTTGTCCCATGAAAAGATATAATGAAATATTTGCAGAAATGTGAGGGGTGTACTCACTTTTGTGATACACTGTATATATATATATATGTAAACAAAATCAACTAATAATATTTAAAATAGCTTTGTTGTTACATTGAGCCAGTGTAGCACAATAAGAACACTGTTTTTTTTAGTATAACACATTTTGTATTGAGCTGACAGTAGGAGATTTTGTACATTTGTAGAAAAAAGGGTCTGGAAGCACACAGACACTGGACGGATAGACGGATAGATGGATTTTTAGATGGATGGATACTTTTTCACTAAGATGGCCGACTCGCACTGCATTCAAAACATTTGTGCTTAGGGGAACTGGTGAGGACACACATGGCTGCAGGTCGTGGATAGGGTGTAACTAGTGTGGCTAGTAGACTGGATTCGGGTTTGTGTTAGTATAGTTGTAATGACTTTATCAGTTTAAGTTTGATAAAGTTATCTGCATAACTGCTTTTGGCCTGGTTGAGTGAGTGGACAGGAAGACATGTTTTGGCTATAGGGGAGTAAAAGAGGAGCAGACTATAGTTTACATTGGCTTTTGGTTAAGGAAGACAGAGTCAGCTGACTTTGGTGCTAAGTTGAACAAGTTTCGAGATTTTAAAAGAGGAAGAGGGGCACAGGATGAAGACAGCAAGCCGAAAGGTACAGTGCAAGGGCTAATACATACCTCAGAGCAGTCAAAAACCAGGACATGTAAACAAGATAAATGTCTTATACAGACAAAAGCAAAGAAAGAAACCCAGAGGTCTTAGTTGGATCTCTGTGGAATTGACATCTTTTTGTTACTTTGTTCAGTCACAGTCTCTTTCAGTAGAAACGTCCACTCAGATTGAGTGTCCCTGATACAGCTCGTTTCAACTGGTAACTGCCATCCGGCACTGCTAATGCATGGTAATGCTTCATAGCTTTCCTCTGATGGCTGAATAAATGCCATCATTGCCCAGTAAGTAGCAAAGTAGTACAATCGCTGAGATATCAGTTGCCATCTTGATAGAAAATAAAGAACTGTTCTGAAAGAAAGAGTGCAGCGAAGAGGAACTATATCATTTTCTATGGAGAGAAACATGTCAGTTCTGTCTCGACATAACACCTGAGTCCAAGGAAGCTCATGATTTTGCAAAGCTTGGAAATGGTAACTGAAGAAGAGGCTCATTATGTATCGTTAAATATCATTCTCTAACGTTGAACCAAAAATCCTGTAAAATCTGCATGTCTGATTTGCATGTCACATTAAAAACATTTGAAATCCACATATAGAGTAATACATCTTAACAGGAAGCTTTTGCATGTAAGTAAATTGTTCACAGTTTGCATTAAAACAAAGCATTTAATTTTTTTCCTATTTACCTCTGCATATTGTTTTCATTTCTTTAAATACATTCGTGAACCATTCGAAATGACGGAGTAATTAAAATTACGCTCCTCACATTGTCCTGTCGGTTCATTGTCTGCTTGGAGTGCTCATGTTCTATATGTGAGAAGTCAAAGAACAGAATTTAACATGAACATCTCCAATATGACTCAGGTCCAGAATTAGAACAGAGACTAGAACATGTACATACATTTACAAAGTACCGCTTAGAAAATAACCACATGTACACAAAATTCAAAAGTTTGAAGTACATTCAATAGCTGAAACGAGGAATCAGACACACAGAGAAATGCCACCAAAGGAAAAAAATCTCTCAGTACACTGACAGTGCATAAATTTCTGGTAAAAAGGAACCTGGACCACCATCGAAAAACAAGAAATAAAGCCATTGTTTGAAGGGTCGCAAAGTCACAAATAGATATATTCATATAGAAATGTTTTCCATACTCGTTATACAATAATACAACATTAGTAAATGGCTACAATTGACATTTGACCCATGCTCAGCAGCATGTTATTAGTACAATGTTTAAATATAGAAGGATATCACTAAAGTGGATCCCAGTAGAAGTAGAAAGGTAACAGACTTAAGTAAAATTTTGCTTATTCCGCTTGCAACCCTTTAAACTAAACTACTGCCCATCTCACTTTGCTTCCCACATTATAGCAGGCAAGAGCTTATTTTCAAGATGGATGGCCAAACTCCTGTGACAATACAAAGCAGACAGCTCCAATTTTCTTAATTTGTAGCCCCCTGACACCATGTACAAAAGTGGTTTACTACACAACACGGCCACCTCCACAACAACACTACAATGTAATGCTTTTTGGTAGCACAAGGACCACAAAGCTATGACCCCTCCCCCCACCCCTCCCATTTCCCGCTAAATTCTCTTGCGACCAGGATATGACTACACACACACGCACACGCACACCCTTGTAATCCTCTTTACGCCCATTTATACAGTGGGTCTTTACACATTGTGCTACTAAAAACAGAGGGTTGACATACAGCATGAATGCCTTTATGAACTGCATCTTTTAATCTGGGGATGGAGATTAAACATCTTGTATTTATAACAGTTTCCATACATTGTATTCATGGTGACCAGTATTCAAATAGCAGGGGATCAAAAAACCCCAATAAGAGCTATATCATCCTTTTTTTGTGGACAGGCTATTGGTGGTATATTTACAGTACCTTTAACTTCACCTTCCTCTCCTATTAAAATGCTATGTATTTACTAATCTAAAATCCTTTAAAATCCTTTTAATCTTTAAGTATCATCTACTCTTGATTAGGTTTTAACTGGCGTAAAATGTAATTACAGTACAATGGATCTATACTTACAAATTCAAAAATGTTTTCTGGTATTTTCAGTTACACTTTATACCAACATTTAAGAGAACTAGAGGGTGAAAGAGTGAACGAAAGCATCTTTTTCTGGCCTTCGTCAAAGACTCGACCTTTAATGCAGTTCAACAGGAACTTAGCCTTAGTCCACCGAGGCGTTAGCTGTCACTGCTGACCCCTAGCAGAAGGTCAGTGATGGAAGACTCAGGCCTACAATGCTGGACACTGAAGCGGTGGACAAAGCCAGGCTGCATAGACGTGTGTCTAAAGAGGCTGCAGCCTTCTTGTCTGGCCTCATTTCCATCCACCCAGTCTTAAGGGCAGGAAAAGCTAATCTGCGACAGAAGAGGGGGAGATGAGGCGAACACCCCTTCACCCCCTCTCTGACAGAACTGCAAATCATGCATCATGTACCTCTGCTGATTTTTTAAAACATTTTATAACATATTTATACATACATATATCGCTATATAGATAATATATATACACTCGTCTTTTACTCTTTTTGAGATCATAAACTTAAAAAAGTTTAGAAAAATAAAAAAAGTTTTTATGATGAGCTCTCGTCTCGTCCGCCACACAGCCGGCTGTCCCAGGTGAAGGCTAAACTCTCTCCCCCATACGCAGCTTGGCTGTCGTTCGTGTCTCCGTCACCTTACGATGCCTTCATCTCACAGCCTTGGTGGAAGAGATCCTTCTTTTTGTGTGTTTTTGTATTTTTCTGTGTTTTGTTTTGTAATCCTTCTTGCTGTCCACTATTTAGCTGAAGTCCATCTTCTATGATCCAGCTTTTTCTTTTTTATTTACTAAAAAATAAAAAAACAGACTGATAAGTGGGATGCTGTATACGCATTATTAAAATAATCATTCACTTTTATTAAAATGCTTCAGGACAGAGAATGTAGATAAAAGTAAGATAAACAATGTTTTATAAGATGAACATCATCACAGCTTCTTTGATTCTCGGTGTAAGAATTCTTATTATACAGATGTACTTTCTGATGGTAGCTGGGAATTTTGAGCTTATTTACAGCCTCTTTTTATGATAGAGATGTGATGAAAACACTGTCAAGAATAAAGCATGAAAAGAAATATTTGTATCATGTTTTTCAAGATTTATTTCCCTTTGTTCCCCCATCCACCACATCAGCGTTGACTGCTGACCTAAGCTAAGTTAGCATATGAAATATCTTATTTAATATTGTTTCCTACTTTCCGTGTGTGTTAGCAACATTCCCACTAATACCATATAACATTTATGGCTGCACATACAAGTGTGATTATAATAAATCAGGACCAAATAGAGCAGTGATGTAAAGCCAGGCAGATGTTAGCCAGTCTGAGAAACAGAACAACACAGTGGGCCAGATGAAATAAAGAGGGACCAGGCGGGGAGGAGATCCGGGGTGTCCGGGGGCTCTCTTTCTGACAGAAGCTCTCTAATTTAAGGAGATGTGGGGCTACACTGAAGAGTCTCAGAAGAGACTGAGGGCTGACTTTAATTTTAACATCACTTTGTAGTTGCTCAGCCCTCCCTGGAGGAGCCCACAGATGCTCTCTGGCATACTGATCAAGCCCGATGATGGGCTTCTGTTCTCGACATGAGCCACATTATCTATTACACAGGCTTTCGATGGGCTTCGCTCTCTTACTTGACAAACACAGACAGAAATAGACTGAGGAAGAGATACTAGAGCCGAACAAGCTGCCGCCTGAGTCGCCGGCCACTCATGTGTGACAGACTACAGATTCTCCTTTCTTTTCTGATGATTCAACAACAGACAACTGACAGTGCAATGTCCAGATTTAAAAGAGAATGCAAACATTATTCTAAAAAAGAGAACAAATTTGCATTCATGAAACCAATGTTTTTAAAAAGCATGCAATTTGAATGCCTAAATGAACTGTCAGTCAGTTTTAAAATAGAATATTTATCAGCGTATATGGTGCTGTAGGATGGTATTATTTTTTTAATTCTACAAAAAGAGGGAAATTGCATCCTTAAAATCTTCTAATATTTTCAAATCTTAGTCACAAAAGTTCCTAAATAAACTTTAAACATACATTAATGGGTTCAGGTGTTTCAGAAACACCCACATTAGCTTAAATAAACAACCAGCGTTCAAATTTATGGCAGTAGTTTGGGAAATTAACTTTTCTGTTCCAGCATGACTCATCCCAAGGTCTATAATAACATGGTTTAAACTCCAGTGGCCAGCAGTGAGCCCTGACTTTAACACTACTGAACACAATTTTTAAGTCGGACCTCCTTGTCCAACGTCATTGCCTGACTGCACAAATGCTCTGTTGACGAAATGAAATAATACCCACAGACACACCCCAAAACCATGTGCCAATCCAAAAGAGTAGAGGGCAGCAAAGTGGGAGACACCTGTTTCGCAATAGGTGTGGCTAAAACATCTGAACCCAGTTATTTGAAGAGATATGTTTATCCATTCAATGTTGATGTTCACAGTATACATTTAAATTCAAGCATGGACGTGTTGAATTCATTTTTTATTTAGACACAAAAATGAATTTAATCTTCACAGTAGAACAATGTACAGAAATGTACAAACCTATTACTACAGAATCAATAGATAAATGTAAACTTTTACTACCAGTGAATGTTTTCAACACACAGTGAGATTCAGAAACACTGAAAACATCCAGCACACATTGCATAATCTGAGCAGCAAATATTCACAATCACATTTAGGACTATAGTAAAGGTGACAGATTATACATATAAAAGAGAATATAATACTGTAATATACTGTAGGTATACATGTAGATATGTGAAATACATACACAAAAGTAGATTTTTGCTTATTATTATTTAAAAAAAAACATTGTCAAAAAATCCCCTGACAGAGAACTGCACGTTGAAATGAGGATGAATACTATATGTTCAATGAGTCATTCATTCATGATGAAAGCAAAAGTGCATCAGTGGTGTAGCTTAATATCTGCACTGTAGCAGCAATACAAGAGCATCCATGTTTCCTACAGATTTGCAAGTCAGTATCTGGTTTAGAAGCTTCCATTGCATCGTATAACTCCAGATTATTTGCCTCTATTATTGCATTGGAAAATATTCCAAGCACTCAGCTGTCAGAGAATTACTCAGTAAAAACTGGAAACATATTTAAAACTTTTGCCACCATAAGGAGAAAGATGAGTTATGCACAATGTGCTCCCACTTTGCACTAGCCCTTGGCCCATGGTGCTATCTTATAAATGACTACATTAACAGAACCAATTAGATGGGCAATCTTTTAATGGCTGACTGCAGCATCCGTGCAAAATGAAGATTTCCATCATGACAATCGGCAAGCTCACACATTCCTTTTAGATGCCAGCAAACTGTCCTCTAAGCAGTCATTTATTTTTTTCTGTCCTATTTAGGCCTACGCTGTAAATGCAGGGATCACCCAGATGGCTAATGAACTTATAATAATTATGCTAAGAGTCAAATAATCAATTTTAGTAGAGACAATAAATCCCTATATCAGAAACAGGAGCAACAGAAAAGTAGAGGTTCTGCATAGTATCTGTAAGATCAGGAATAAACCACCAAAAAGCAAAATTTTTATGTTTGTTCATGAGATTTAATCTGATCTAGCTTTATCTTCTGTTATAAATGCCTAAATAACAGTGAGCCACTTATATTTGTATTTTCAATTAGTAATTTGGAAACATTATATAAACACATTAAAATAGCCCAACCACATGGCACAATTATTACTGTAATGCATTTAGTCATAATAAGTATTTTTTTCTTTTCAGAAACAAAAAAACCCCCATAAATAAATGTTATTTAAAGCATTTTACACAGCTGTATAAAATCACCATGTATTATCTGTAGGCTGTTAGTGTAGGATTATAAAAGGAAGGATATATAGTTTGCTTTGCTTAGGTAAGATATCTAAGCTTTAAGTACTACAGTAAAGCTATACTTAATAAATATGCTAATACATCTATTGGTACACACATAAACATCTTCATATCTACAGTGTATCACAAAAGTGAGTACACCCCTCACATTTCTGCAAATATTTCATTATATCTTTTCATGGGACAACACTATAGACATGAAACTTGGATATAACTTAGAGTAGTCAGTGTACAGCTTGTATAGCAGTGTAGATTTACTGTCTTCTGAAAATAACTCAACACACAGCCATTAATGTCTAAATGGCTGGCAACATAAGTGAGTACACCCCACAGTGAACATGTCCAAATTGTGCCCAAAGTGTCAATATTTTGTGTGACCACCATTATTATCCAGCACTGCCTTAACCCTCCTGGGCATGGAATTCACCAGAGCTGCACAGATTGCTACTGGAATCCTCTTCCACTCCTCCATGATGACATCACGGAGCTGGTGGATGTTAGACACCTTGAACCCCTCCACCTTCCACTTGAGGAAGCGCCACAGATGCTCAATTGGGTTTAGTCCATCACCTTTACCTTCAGCTTCCTCAGCAAGGCAGTTGTCATCTTGGAGGTTGTGTTTGGGGTCGTTATCCTGTTGGAAAACTGCCATGAGGCCCAGTTTTCGAAGGGAGGGGATCATGCTCTGTTTCAGAATGTCACAGTACATGTTGGAATTCATGTTTCCCTCAATGAACTGCAGCTCCCCAGTGCCAGCAACACTCATGCAGCCCAAGACCATGATGCTACCACCACCATGCTTGACTGTAGGCAAGATACAGTTGTCTTGGTACTTCTCACCAGGGCGCCGCCACACATGCTGGACACCATCTGAGCCAAACAAGTTTATCTTGGTCTCGTCAGACCACAGGGCATTCCAGTAATCCATGTTCTTGGACTGCTTGTTTTCAGCAAACTGTTTGCTGGCTTTCTTGTGCGTCAGCTTCCTTCTGGGATGACGACCATGCAGACCGAGTTGATGCAGTGTGCGGCGTATGGTCTGAGCACTGACAGGCTGACCTCCCACTTCTTCAACCTCTGCAGCAATGCTGGCAGCACTCATGTGTCTATTTTTTAAAGCCAACCTCTGGATATGACGCCGAACACGTGGACTCAACTTCTTTGGTCGACCCTGGCGAAGCCTGTTCCGAGTGGAACCTGTCCTGGAAAACCGCTGTATGACCTTGGCCACCATGCTGTAGCTCAGTTTCAGGGTGTTAGCAATCTTCTTATAGCCCAGGCCATCTTTGTGGAGAGCAACAATTCTATTTCTCACATCCTCAGAGAGTTCTTTGCCATGAGGTGCCATGTTGAATATCCAGTGGCCAGTATGAGAGAATTGTACCCAAAACACCAAATTTAACAGCCCTGCTCCCCATTTACACCTGGGACCTTGACACATGACACCAGGGAGGAACAACGACAAATTTGGGCACAATTTGGACATGTTCACTGTGGGGTGTACTCACTTATGTTGCCAGCTATTTAGACATTAATGGCTGTGTGTTGAGTTATTTTCAGAAGACAGTAAATCTACACTGCTATACACGCTGTACACTGACTACTCTAAGTTATATCCAAGTTTCATGTCTATAGTGTTGTCCCATGAAAAGATATAATGAAATATTTGCAGAAATGTGAGGGGTGTACTCACTTTTGTGATACACTGTATCTACGATTTATATTTTTAAAAAATGGATATGTACATAGATAAATTAAAAAATGATAAAGTGCAAGCATGAGTGTGGTACATATTTGAATATTACTTACAGCTTATGCTAGCAGTTATTTTGGTCGAGCTAGCCTGGTATTCCATTCCCACAGAGAAAAGGCTTTTATATTATGAAAAATTGGTTAGCATAATAAATCTAATAAAGGATAGCAACATTTTCAGCTGGGTGGCACTGCGTTCAGAGTTACCATCCAAAAACAGCATTTATTCTTTTTTAAAGGAAATTACATTTACAGCTAATGTTTAAAAGATGAAAATAGTCATGAAGAAAAATGCACACTGTTTGGAAGTGCTTGGTGCAGACGTTGGCTCTTTTTTCTTTACCTGTGGTAGTATTTCAGGAATATGAGAATTGTAAAATGTATTGTGAAATATGTAGATATTAATGTCTAATTACAAAATAAATGAGAAAAATGTATAAGGGTCAACACTGACCATTAAAGCCCCACTAAGGTGCTGGGCAAAATTCATCCAACCAGTACAAGTGAGGCATTACAAGCACCTCACATACACGTCTGGCTTTGGAGAAAACACTGAATTGGCCATAACACACAAAATAAAAAAAGTTCATTTATTTGGATTATTCAATCTACTTTTAAAAAACTTTATTTAAGGGTAAACCATTTTTTAATTCATTTTTTTTTTACTTATTTCTTTATCTCTGTCACGGTACACCCTATGCCAGTCAGAACACTTGGTGCAAGGAAGGAATACACACAGGCACCAATTACTTACAGGACGTAACAAGGTCACTCACTTATACATACATATACTGTATACATAAATGTAAATGGGCAATTTAAAGTAGCCAATAGCCACATGTATGTGAGAACATGTAAAACTCCATACAGACAGTGATAAGAGGCATGGATCAAATTCAGACGTAATATCAATTTTCACAAATATTTTCTTTGGTATATGTATTTTTAACATATGCGATAATGTAACATATTAATAGTAACTTGGAATTTCATATGAATATGTAAAGACAGATGAAAAATAATAAAATGTGTGAAAATACATTAAAATATTTACACCAAACTTATTATGCTGAAAATATTTGTGCCAGTAAGTACAAAGTAATAATTTAAATAATTGAGCCCCTAAAAGTTTGATACCAAGAGGTTTGATAGGTTATAAATAATAATATTTTTAATAACAATAATTTAAGCATTAGAGCAAAAGTGGTATCTGAATGGTTTCTTTTACAATATTTGAACTAGCATAATAATAGTAAAGACTAGACTGGGTTTCCATCAATACTCAATCAAAGCAATATTTTCTTTCAGAAGTGAAGCCCATACAAGCGGAACTATAAGGGAGGATGTGAAGTGGATGCTTATTTGGATAAAATAATATGATGTACAGTAGATTTCTTCTCCAGCAAGCACTGCATCTAATCTGTGTTTTACAATGGGCTGCATGCGATTACAGACCAGCCGGAGAACGGTGCGACTGGAGGCACGAGTGCTATGGTAATAGAATAAGCAGAATGGCAGTGTTACGTGCAGGGTAAGCCTGGTGTATCTTCAAATGAGATCAGTGGTTATTGACTCAATGTTGTTATCTTTAATCTATGGAGTAAATTGCCTTGGATGCTGCCGCTCCATCTTAAATCTTTTCTTCCTTTCTTCTGTAACTCCCACCTTTCTATTCCATTTGAAGAGAGCAGGCAGCTACTTAATGGGCAAGGTGCGTGTCAATGTATGGACATGTGAGCTGCTTCAGAGCCTCAGGGATGATCAACACCCCTGTGCAACTTGGAAATGAGAGATGCCCTATTTCACAGTTTGGATTATGGGCTCTCCCACTCTTTATCTCATTTTGTTTCTATCTATCTCTCCTACTCTTAGTATGTTCTGGAAAGGCCTTGTATGTGTTATTACAGGCTTTCTACAAAGTGCCAGGTCTGTATGAGGATACAAAACAAATAGTTAAAAAAATATATTGTTATTGGGCCTCCTATTGTAGCAACATGTACTTAAGTGCTCTCTTACTGAATGTGGTGTAAAGAGTAAAGAATCATGTTATTTGGACTTAGGCATATAAAAAACTGACATGGGTCCTTGTAGATCTAGTCCAGATCTTTCCTCTGCATCTATTGTTATATACTTTCTACTGACATAAGTCAGCATGTCTGAATTCGGCCCATGGGAGGAAAAAAAAATCTTTTAAAGGTAACCCCCACTCTCTCATGGTTAACATATGGATCTTACCTGATAGGAGGTACAGACCATGTCTGATAAGGTTCAATTGATTTCCTCCAAACCCAGATTGTTCATCCAACTCTCCCTGCCTCTGTGAAAGCGCTCTTAAATCTTTGCTGTCTTATTAAGGATTCCAAAAACCCCCCTTATACATTTTTGGCCAGTTAATAATGTTCGAGAAATATATGACTTGCTGGGACGCATCAAGCACTTAACAAGCAGCTGAGCAGCAAATCAATAACTGAACATGGTGCTTGGTACCCTATGGCTGTACATCTCTGCAGGATGTGCAGCATCTCGAGGGAAACGAGAGCCTCCTTGTTTCTCATTTTAAACTTACTTGGCACTTTTCGCCTGTTTTGAACAGTTTTATCTCGTTATTGTATTTCTGCATCTCGTAGCATGAATGACCTTTAAGAAGTAGTGTGTGCCACAACATCGATGAATATTTCAACAGCGCGCCGGTCTGCCTGCATTCAGCCTTTACTGTCAGCATCTGAACTGCGATTTCCAGATTTCCAGATTTTATCAGCTAGAGGGTGCAACAGACCATGCAGTGGCACAGCGCGCTCCCTCGTGATATTAATACACCGTGTTTATTTACAGAATGATATAAGAGCTGGAGATAATAGCTGTGATTAAATGCACACTCATACTGGGAAGTCTTGCTCCCGGCACTTGATCATGAATATAAGAGATCTGTTCCCCTAAGACAGAGCAGGGTTTATAGAGTACATGCTGTTTTATACCAGACAGATACGCTGAAACTAATTATGGTAAAGTTTATGTGTCTTCTAATATACTGCTTTTTTATTGTCAATCATTAAAGAACAATTTTTCAAAGGAAAATCCATGGCCATCCTTCACTGGGGGTTTTAAATCTTAAAAATTGAAACTTGCTCTTATTGCTCTTTTATACTGTAAATGAATAAAAAAGTGAAATGAACTCCATGAACTATAGTTGCTATTTCTTACAATGTATTAATGCCAGTGATGGCATAGTTACCTTTAAAAAGTAACTTAGTTACTTTATTGATTACTTGATTTTAAAAGTAACTTAGTTACTTTATTGATTACTTGATTTTAAAAGTAACTAAGTTAGATTACAAGTTACTTTATTAGTTACATTCAGCAGCTGCCGTAATGCAACTGGAGCTGCGTAGGCGATTGAAGCGGAATAAGAAACAAGAAAGATAGCGGAAAACGGAGTCATCTGTTCACAAGTGTAAGTAAGATAAATAAAATAAAATTTTTAAAGACAAATAAATAACAAAAAGATGAGAAATATCCAAAATTTTGGCTAGTGGGGTTTGTAATGAGTCTGTAACTATGGTGATATTATGTCATCACGTCCCCACGTGTAGTACGTAGCGGTGTTGTGTGCATACTGCAGTACTGAAAGTATGTACTTCTTTACCGGCCGAGTAGTGCATACTTCCTCCAATCTAGTGCATACTCTGTAAGTATGCGATTTCGGACGCAGCTCGTGACTTAATTGTCGCATAGGCCAGACGTCACTCCCCGAGTTGCAAAAATAGTAACGCACAGTAAATTGGATAAGTAACTTTAATCTGATTACTGGATTGGAAATAGTAACTCGTTAGATTACTTGTTACTGAAAAATGTGGTCAGATTAGAGTAACGCGTTACTAAGTAACGCGTTACTGACATCAGTGATTAATGCTAGTCTGTAGAAATGGAATACACCCGCTTTATTTAAAAAACTCTGAAATAATCTAATAATGAACATGAATGAACATGAATTAACATGAGTGGACAGTTCCTGAATGTGAAGAAGCATTTAATACAACAGAAAAAAATGATTTGTAGGAGAAGAGGGCTGGAACAATGAGCATTTTGACATTACAGTACACTAACTTGAAAGTCTAGCACCACATCTTAAAAGGAAAATAAAATAATTACAATGTATCATTATTTCCAAAATATGCTATCAGGTAATGATGGACACTTAACATCAGGAAAAGAAAGGATTAAAGAGAAGTGGAGAATTATCCACTTAACAAATAAATGTATATAGAACGTCTTGCGCATGTAGTTTTAGGGCAGTTTGACACTTGGGGAGGGGGGCTGTTATCAAATTAGATTTGTTTTTACACTGACATTTTTTGTCCTGAACTGCATATTAATTGCACAGTTACATCATTGTAAAATAGGTGATACCGGAATAAAATAAGTCTCTTTTTTGTTCTTATCCGTGTCTTTTGGCATCCTTTTTGTTTTCTCTGTTGTTGAATCAAAGCAGAAAAATACTCATGGTCGAAATACAGTGTTGTTGCACTGTTGTACATCACCCTGCAGAGTGTAAATAATTCATTTAAAATGAGCTTTCCTTACAGATTTCGCAAAAATGTATTAAAGTCGTACATCGTCATAGATTGATAGCACAGACTTAGGCGATGCTGATACCAGATTATAATCTGACTTGCCACTTAAAACCGAGTGAATAAGAACAATCTACATCAGGATGGGAATCCCAGCTACCAATGCTTCTTGACTTACTTGACATTTTGCAGCTTTGATCAATGTATTGCATATATTTCTGGTACTTCTTTAGTGTTATTTGCCACTAATAAGTGGTTCAGGTCAGTTGCAGTGATTTTTTTTTACATACTGACTGGTAGTCACTTGATTATAACTGCTTTCTTTGCACCATATATACCAGCATTCACATCACTCTATGCCAGCACTGGGAGTAGATGACTTTTACACATGGTTAAGGGCTGCACCCGAGTTCACTTGAAGTGAACAGGTAAACTTGAAGTATATAAATAACAACTACATTTAGGCTCAAAGTTTTTCCACATTTCCAAATTGATCATACTCTCATTTTTAACAGCCCAGGTTTTAGAACGTAAGCCCAAATGTAAAAACACCACTAGAACACAGGACCTCATTTCCAAAAAAGTTGGGACAGCATGTATAATTCAAATAAATACAATTCACAAATTCAAGCCAAAGCGGTATGTATAAAAATACTTAATGTTTTGCCTTATTAACATTACTTTTCGTACATATATGCTTGTTCTAAAATTGACGCCTAGCAAAATGCTCCAAATAATTTCGGCAGGGGGGAAGAATTGAATGTTTTAAAAATCTAAAACTGGTAATGCATCATGCTTGGATATAAAAAAAGCATATTGGAAAGGTTATTTATTATTATTATTTATTAGGATTTAAACATCATGTTTTACACACTTTGGTTACATTCATGACAGGAATGGTAGTTACTCGTTACACAAGATTCATCAGTTCACAAGTTTAATGTCAAACACAGTCATGGACAATTGTGTGTCTCCAATTCACCTCACTTGCATGTCTTTGGACTGTGGGAGGAAACCGGAGCTCCCGGAAAAAACCCAGGAGGAGAACATGCCATATTGGAAAGGCCTTGGATGTCTTGGGAATTGCAACTTTGACAAAATAATAATCATAAAAAGTGAGTCAGCAGTGTTTTTGAGGGATGTTTTGATTGTTTTAGCATGAAAATATTAAGCCACATAATGCACAAAAACATGTGTTTTAGGCCCTGAATGGTTTTGCAGCTGAAGATTGCTAAGAATAATGAAAAAATCTGGATCAGTTTGTGTCTTAAGTTACCAAACATGCATTAGATTGTAAAAGAAAAGGAGAAATAACAGTTGTAGATATGCTTTTCTCTCAAGTTTTTGGAATGTGTCACAGGCATTAAACTTATATATTTATATTTATTTAAGTGTACATATTCACAAAAACAATAAAGTTAATTAAGTGTGGTTTTCAATTTAATACAATGGAAAAATAACTTACAAATCACTTTACAAATCATTTTACATACTGTCCCAACTTGTCTGAAATAAAGTTTGTGTTACTGGTGCTATAATTTTTTATAAAAGTTTGATAATTTCCTAGGTTTTTTGCATTTTTAGGTCTTGAAATCAGTGTTTTCATAAATACTTTTAGATTTTTGGGTAAAACAATGCAATATTAAATTTTTCTAATGTAATACCGATCATTTTCTGTTATTTTATCAAAAATTCAAAAATGACTGTTCCTCTTTAAGCATGACTCTACTTTTGGCTGGGGTTTTTGTATCGCACACATTGCTTAGTGCAGTGCTATTCAGTAATGCACATAAAGCCAGTGCTTGGCATTCTTCCTTCAATCCCACCTAACATAAATCAGCTGAGCTCATGCCCATAAATCTATGGCCAGACTAAATGAGAAAGCTCATTGAACAGCACCTCTCCTCCCCCCAAGCTGTCATTCAGCCCTTCCTGTCTTGGCCCGCACATTTCAATACAAACAAAACAGATTCCAGATCAATACATCAGTAACACACATAAACATCAGGGAAGATCAGGACAAAACAAAATCACACAAATGGTAAGACGTTTGACATTCGATAAAAAATGCAAACAACTTGAAAGGTGGGGTCGAAGGTAACCTGGAAGCATTTTGTTCTATTTACATTCCAGGGAAAGGAGAAGGTGGGTTGTTTGCTTATTTGTTTGCATTTAGTTTTGTCTGGGGGTGGGTTTTCTGTCTTTAGTATGGAGTGAAGCGACTGTACCCTCCTCTGTATAGGCTAGCCTGCAACATCAAAGATGAAAAACAAAAAAAGGTTCCAATCAGTGAAAAAGTCGATTCTTTGGATTTTTCCTTTTCTTTCTTCCTTTTTCATTCCAGATTATCTGATATTTGCTTAGTGGTGAGAGATTAAATTTGATGACTAAGGTGTGACTGAGCTGACATAGTTAAACTTGGTAGCGACTAAAACAAGCCTGGATCATAAAGTCCTAAATTTTAATTAGCGCACACAGTGCTATTTTTATATGGTTCAGTCACTAACAAAGTCTTATTTACTCAATTATTTACTCAATATCTAAATATTAATATTAATCAATAATATGTTTAGTGATCAGTCAGCACCAAAATGTCTGATTGCAAACCCAAAGATGAACCACATAAAAAACCTTCTATAGAAAAAGGATCTAAATAAATCAAGTGTATTACATTCAGTATAAAATGTTTATATTTAAATATCACTTTACCAAATTGCATAGCATTTAAGCGTCATTAATTGGTTTGATTTTGTTGTGTAAACATCTCTCATGTTTATTTTAATATAAAATCTAATTACAAGCCATCAAGTTGCATATGAGGCATTTTCTCTATTTTTGTAAGTCAAATAAAGTGTACTGGATATTTGGGAGATTTTTCAGATGCATTAAATGATTTCTTTAAGAAAAATGTTTATCCTGGCATTACAACTCTCCCCAAACCCATAGAGAGCAAGAAAAATATATTGCTTTTTAGACCCTTAATATAGAGGTTGTCTGGCTTGTACTAGGATCTATTTAAACATGTCCAGTTGACATCCAGGGCTAAGTTACACATGTCCTCAGCACTCAAGTTTTAGTTGCTCTTTCCAATTCAGTGCAGAAACATCAAAGGCTGTATCCTCATCAAGGCAGCTTAAAAACACACATGCCTTGAACTTGGCATGGGTTTGCTCCTACAGAGGGGGTAAAACTTATTTTACCCTCTTAGGGACTCATTACGCTTGTTTTTACATAAGATGTGCTGATCAAATGTAGTTAAATTCTATCAATTTTCCAGGCAAGAGATTTAGCCCCAATTTTGTTCCCAATGTAGCTTCTTTAGTCGCTACCACTCTGTACCATTTACTCATACTCTAATTATAGCTTAAAAATCCATGCCTGCTTCACGTTTTTTCCCCCAAGAATGGCATTAAAAAATAGGACAGCACTTAGGAAAGTACATATTTGTTATAATTTAAATTGGCAAATTGTGGTTATCAGTAAGGTTGGAAATTTGAAAAAGGAAGAGGAAGAAGGAAGGAAAAAAGCAACACAGGCCACAGTTTTCATTAAGTAAATGAAGAGTAAAAAACGGTCTTAATTAATGAAAGCTTTTAGCTAGCAGCTGCACTGGGGAATCATACTGTTTTGAGAATCACACGCATGTTGGCTTGGTAAATTCCAGCCATTTGTCTCAGGCAGAGTGTTTGTCCAATAAGCGCCATGGGCAGGCAAAAGTGGATGTGATGAAATCTTTTTTTGGACTTTCTCGCTCTCCATATCTGTTACCTTTCTTTAATATCCCTCGGCACGCTGCTGCACGCGCTTGCTAGTCATTAATCTTTGGATATGTCCCTACCTACAAGCGTAAAAATACATAAAACCCAAAAACAAACATATCGTTCTTTCTTCCTCACAAACAGGAGTTTCAAAATTTTTCATCTTTGATGTTAGCTGCAAAAGCTAGCTAAAAACAAACATTAACACAAGGGCTATCACCCCCCAACAGACTGAAGGTAATTGGGTTTATTAGACGCATGTGGTCTTGTCTTAATTCAATACAGACTTCGAGACAGAACATCCACTTTAATTTACTACACATGGAAGATTCAATATTCAATTAATTTAGATAAATGGACACATACCTGGGATGACGAATAAAAGTAGACATGCAAATCATTTTTACCATGTTTCCCAGGTGGCAAAATTTTTGGCCCCCACAGCATAAAACACAGACGATCATACCAACTTCATTCCGACAGATTTTTGATTGTATTGACATTACATTTATTTGTGGTCGCACTACCTGACATTTTCTGGGTTGTAAAATTCATTATGTTTATAAAAAAATTTGGATACATTATACAGTGGTACCTTGAAACTCAATGTCAAATGGTTCCAGGAGTGACATTTAGTTTAAAAGGCGTTGAGTTTTAAGGTATGTTTGCCCATAAGGATGTATGGGAAACCTGTTGATGTGTTCCATGGTCCCGTGGAACTGCATATATTTTAGGCAAATATAAAATAATGGGGTTGTTTTTGGCACTTGAAATAACACAAGTATAATATAAAAACACTGAAATACAATTAAACAGTTTAATTATTGCTGGTTGTTATCAGTAGAAAAAATACAATAAAACCTGCACTTTACCTTAAATTATTTATTGTTTCCCTATGCTTCTTAATTAGTGTAGAGAACTGATGAGCAGTACTAATTAAGAGAGGTTTAGTGGTTCTATAATGTTCTTTTAATACATTAAGTCACATTAAGCTTTTTTTTAATGATAAGCGTTTTAGTCTCCTTTGGAAAAGCTGATTCTCATAATTTCTCAGAACCTCGAGCTGTAACACAAGTTTAGAAGTAAAACAGTGAGGAAAATCCAGCTAAACACAGATACATGTGGATGCTTTCAGAGTGAATTTGACGGGTATTCCACACAAATGCAGATTCGTCTTGTATTCGCACTCTGATGACGTTTTACCACACCTCATGCCTCAAGCCGAGCCCTGAACAAAGCAGCAGTCGCACACATGTTTTAAAAATTTTTTTTTTTATTATTTTTCTCCGAATTTTCTCCCCAATTTTTTCTCCCAATTTTTAGCGCTTCCAATCTGTCTTCCGCTGCTAACAGGCACACCAGACCTGCATCCAAGGAGAGCACGCCGCTGCCCCACGCCTTCTTTACACGTGTACAGCCCTCCTCTTCTCGTCCGTGCATTCTGCACGGGCGTCTCTTCTGCAAATCAGGGTCCTTACACAGCGCATGAAGACCCACCCACCCGCATATAGTCCGGTCCCCCACCCTGCAGGCACTGCCAATTATGCCCGCCAGATGGCGCCCAGCCGACCGGTGGCAACACCGAGCCTCGAACCGGGAGGTTCAGAAACTCGGTGCTGGTGCGTCAGCGGAATATCCCGCTGCGCCACCTGGGCGCACACACGTTTAGTTTAAGGGTACAAATTTCTTGACGAAGGGTGCTGAGTTTCAAAGATTTTGAGTTTAGGGGACATTGAGTTACAAGGTACCACTGTATTATTCACATCATGTCAATTCATTTTCATGGTCGAACTATCCTGGACAGGCCAATCGTAGCCAATCATGTCTGTTAGTAGACACCCGACTGGCCGATAGCAATGCTGGGAATTCAAATCCTGGATCCTAGCAAAAGTGGGCTAGTGTAATTTATTTATTAATTTATTATTTATGATAATAGATTATTATTGCTGGTTGTTCTTGTTTTTGTTTTGGGTTAAAATGTGTACATAAAGTTAGGAGTCATTTAGATTAAGACTTTGTAACACAGACTTACCATAGTGCCCACGCTGTACGTGGCTGCGGGTCCAATCGTGTGGTGATAGGGGTCTGCTGTTGCATAGACTCTGCCATAGCTGTGTGGAAAGATAAAGGCGTCTGTTAATACATCTAGAGGAGCATTGTTACTATACAGGTTTTGTTTATTTTAGATATTTCTCTCTTGATTAGTAGCATAAATGCAACTATCTGGCAAGATTAAATGTGTGCTTAGTAATTACTATGTAGTGTATCAAGCATTTATCATTTTGAGGATTTGATAAAAGTTATATAGATCTGTGAGGATTAAATAAATAAAGAAAACGATTAAAAAAGAAACAGAAATATGAAGAAGAAAAAGAATACAGGAGTGTAAAGCCAGCTAAACTGAATAAAGAAAAAAGAATATGGAATATGCCTCTCTCGATTCAGTCCATGTTCCCATACCCTGCCTTGTTTGCCCGGTCTGCACCAGGGACGCCTGTTACTCCCACTCTTTTCATTGCTGGTGGATTGGAACTAATTCCTTCAAGATGGGCCTCACATGTTCACATGTGTTTATTTATTTACTCCCAACACTTTCCTTCTTCATTTGTTTACTTTCTCCAGCACACGCTTGCAAATGAGAGCCTGCTGGGAGCAGATAAGGCAGAGCAAGGCCAGGGTTAAGGGCACGAACTAAGAGAGGAGAAAAGACGAGCGGGGAGGAAATCCTGCACCCAGACATAGCTATTTCACATGGAAATGCTATTGGATCTGACCAGGTTTTTTGTCACACAGGATTTTCAGTAGCTGTGACGGACTATTCTGAGGGACTCATCCCAGACAGGCTGTTTAGTGTGAGGTCGGGCCATTCTTATCAAATTGGCGCTACTTTGTAAAGCATCTCTGCGGTTAAATACCTAAAATCCTTCACTAAGTAGCAGACAACATGCAGCATGTTTATTTGGGGCGTGAACTTGTGAAATACTTAAAGTAAACAGGCGATGCTGTAAGTCTCATCATTTCAATGAATTAATTTCACCAGTGTAAGCATAACTCCTACATAAACTAGCATACGTTCAGATATGTTTGCAGAGTAAATGTATGTTAATACATAAACATGACAAGGCAGTCTTGGGATTGTAATGCTCTTTGCAACTGTTCGTTTTCTGAATGAGCAGAACAGATTTCTTTGCCCTAAAAAATAGTTCTAGTTTGAGTTCATTAGGAAACTCTTGCGAATTCAGTACAAATAGATTTTTACAAATCAGAAATGTCACAAAGCATGTTTAAAAAGCCAGTTCACCAGTGTCATTTTATACCTGGCATCATTTTGGATAAAAAAAAGAAAGGAAATAAGAGTCCTCAGAGTAATTGCATATTCATTTGTTGGATTTTAACATCACTGACTGCAGTTAAATGTTTAAAATCTTTCACTAACAAGCAGACTACATGCATTAGTAAAAATCTCAAGAAGCAGATTATAGATTTTCACAAAATGTCAGAATATGTCAGAATTCAGAAATGTCACATAAATTTTAAGCAACTTTTAAGCCTCATCTTTAGTAACAGTTTTATTCTGATTAGGGTCACTGTGGTCTGGAAAGACTAAAAGCAAGGTAGAAAAAAAACCTGGACAATGTTAATTGACTGTAGTTAAATGCTTAACATCCTATACTACATTTACATTTTCTGCATTTATCCAAAGTGACACAGTATACAATATAAGCAATTGAGGGTTAAGGGCCTTGCTCAAGGGCCTAACAATGGAAACCTGGCAGTGGTGCGGCAACCTTCTGATTACTGGTCTAGTACATTTAACATTTTCGCCATTTAGCAGACGCTTTTATTCAAAGTGACTTACAGTACAGTGACAGTATATTGTCTAAGCAATTGAGGGTTAAGGGCCTTGCTCAAGGGCCCAACAGTGGCAATCTGGCAGTGGTGGGGCTTGAACCAGCGACCTTTCGATTACTAGTCGAGTACCTTAACCGCTAGGCTACAACTGTCCATCACAGTACCTTTTCAGTCCATCATAGTACCTTTTTTTTTTTTTTTCTATTTTTCCAATTTTCTCCCCTAATCTAGTCGTGTCCAATTACCCTGATTACATCCTCCACTGATTCAACCCTCCACTGCTGACCGAGGTCGCTTCTCAACTGACACACGGCCCCTCCGACACGTGCTCAGTACAGACTGCATTTTTCACCTGCACGAGTCGAGTTCATATATACCGATCAGCACTGTGCATGGAGAGCCACACCCTGATCAGCATTATTCCTCAGCCCTGTGCAGGTGCCATCAATCAGCCAGCAGGGGTCATAATTGCACCAGTTATGAGGACCCATGATCCGACTTGTTCCTAACCCTATGAACAACAGCCAATCGTTGTTCATGCAGCCGCCCAGCCCAGTCAGGTGGCAGAGCTGAGATTCGATGCGATTTATTCGAAAACCCAGCTCTGGTGTGCTAGCGTATTTTACCGCTGCGCCACCTGAGCGGCACTGGTCTAGGTACCTTAACCACTAGGCTACAGGTGCCCTATACTAAGAAGCAGACTACATGTAGTATGATCATTTTATTAATAAAATAAATAAATAAATAAATGTAGTTTGAGTTTCAGTAGAAATCTCAAAAAGCAGATTATAGATTTTTAAGAATCAGAAATGTCACATAAAATTATTTTTAAGCATTTTTAAGCCTCATATAAGAGTTTTATCCTGATTAGGGTCATTGCGGTCAAAAACACCCTGGACATTGCTAAGCCAATTCACCAGTATCATTTTATACTCGGCATCATTTTGGATAATAAGAAGAAAGTGAGGAATAAAGAGTCCTCAGAGTGAATTCACTTTGATTTGTTGGATTTTAACGTCACTGACTGCAATTAAATGCTTAAAATCCTCCACTAAGAAGCAATAAGTAAACAGGCGACGCTCTTTGCAACTGTTTGTTTTCTGTGACTAAATGACCAGAACACACTTCTTTGCTTTAATAAATAAATAAATAAATCTAGTTTGACTGAGTTCATTAGGAAAGTCTTGAGAACTCAGTGAAAATCTCAAAAAGCAGATTATAGATTTTTATGAATCAGAAATGTCACATGAAATCATTTTTAAGCAACTTGTAAGCCTCATCTTAAATAAGAGTTTTATCCTGATTAGAGTCATTGTGGTCTGGAAAGACTAAAAACATGGTAAATGGCCAATTCACCAGTATCATTTTATACCTGGCATTATTAAGGATAAAAAAGAAAGTGAGGAATAAAGTCCTTAGAGTAAATGCATATTTATTTGTTGGATTTTAACATAATTGACAGGACAGGTTACACATGATTCATCAGTTCAGGTTCAATATCAAACACCATCACGGACTATTTTGTATCTCCAATTAACCTAACTTACATGTTTTTAGACTGTAGGATGAAAACAGAGCTCCCACAAGAAACCCATGCAGACATAGGTAGGACATGCAAACCCCACACAAAGGGACTCGCCTCAACCCAGGACCAACAGTGCTACCCTCTGTGCCACTCTGCGCACTCAAAATGCACATAGAAATTGGGAAAACATGGAAAACATAATCATCTAAGGCGAGGACATTAGTTTTCCAACTACAGTCAAACTTTAAGATGAAAGTATCAGACACCAAACCCTTAAAAGTTAGAGCATTAAAAATAAGAGAGAAATGGTTTAAAATTTGATTTTATATGTCTGCAATGCACTGTTATTCGGTTATCTGCGCCACACCATATTGAATAAGTAAACATATAGTGAAACCTGTGTATTAGTAAAGGGAATACTGCAGAAAAGCATTTTTGGGTAGACGGAGGCTTGTGGGAGGACAGGATGATGGAGTAAGGGTGAGCAGAAGTAACAAGAGCATGAAAGAGAATAACAGGCGGCTGAAATCACTGCAGCAGAACACCAGTCTCTTCACCTGCTCTGATGTGGATCAGTGGTTGGCTCTGATAAATCTTACATTATCTGTGCTCTTCAGGCTAGTGCACAGGGCTGGGCCTTATCGCCACTGACACGCTCAATCTCGCCCAGATTAAACCAGCACCTGCCCTGATCCAAACTGACAGGGTCCCAACAGGTCCAGACAAATTACTGACAACACAGAACCACCCTGATGCTCAAACACACACATACCCCACGGGCAGAAGATGAGTGGTGCGAGCTCTGAGATGTAAGAGTAAAAAAAGTATGTACATCTGATATCTGGTGAATAATTTAAGGAGGCGGTAATTAGTCTGACCCTACCCACACACAGTAGTGTATAAGTATATGGACAGTCAGTCATTAGCTTGTAGAAGATTCTATTTGACTATAGAAGCCTTCAATCTACTGTGAACTTTCCATGTTTATTTATTAGGATTTTAACGTCATGTTTTACACACATTGGTTACATTCATGACAGGACATGTTATTACTGGTTACACAAGATTCATCAGTTCAAGTCTTTAATGTCAAACACAGTCATGGATCTCCAATTTGTATCTCCAATTCACCTCACTTGCATGTCTTTGGACTGTGTGAGGAAACCGGAGCTCCCGGAGGAAACCCACACAGACACATGCAAGGGAGAACATGCAAACTCCACACAGAAAGGATCAAGACTGTTCCACCTTGGAATCAAACCCAGGACCTTCTTGCTTTGAGTAGCAAGCCACAGTGCTGTCCTCTGAAGGCTTTCCATAAGGTTTTGAAGCAGGCAATGGGAATTTGTGCTCATACTGAGGTAGGCATTGATGTTGGACTAGAAGGTCTGGCTGCAGTGTTCCAATTCATTTGAAAGGTGTTCAGTCTGGGCAGGTCACTGGAGTTGTCCAGACAAATTTTCTCAACACGTGCCTCAATGGACCTTGTCTGCTGGGGGGATAGTCATACTTGAACAGGAATGGGCCTTCCCCAAATAGGCGCCACAAAAATAGAAGCTTATCATTCATTTTATATAATTGATTTGATACACCGTAGCAATGGGTGTGGCTAAAACATGTAATTTTGGGTATCAAATGTACTTATGTGGGTAATTTACTTACTGGTGTGCTAATGTGTACTGGGAAAAGTTTAAGCTAAATCACTGGAAACATACCAGATGTGAGAACATCTGCTACTGTTACCAATAGAATTACACCAGAGAAATTGTACAACAGAACTGCTAAAGTAAGCACTACTCACTACCACTCCAGGACAGAGAGGGTGCTGTAAAAAAGCTAATTTACTTTAGCTTGGCATCTAAAAAAGTGCTTTTACTTTTTGTCATTTTTGCTTCAAGCCAATTTTATCTAGATAAACTTTAACAGATATTTTAAATGTGAGCCAGTAGTTGCAGACTGTGGTCTTTTTATGGAGTAAAAAAAAGATATACAAACACAGCCAATTTTATAAAAGTGCATTTTCCCCTTTTCCCCCAATCTAGTCATTACCAATTCCCAAATTGTAATTCCTCTGCCCCTTGCAACACTTCTGATCTCACCAAGGGCAGACTATCACGCACCCCCTCCAGCACTTCTTTCACTGAGAGCCATATCATGTACAGAGAGACACGCTATACTGCTCCATAATCATACACCCCTCTTTCAGGAACCTCGACCAGCCAGCAGAGGTCGCATTTGCAGTGGCGAAAAACCCCACTGACTTCACCCCTTCTAACACACAGAGAGTTGTGCCAGGTTGATAGCACAGCTGAGATTAAAACTCGAAGAGCTTGATTTTTACAATCACATATTTGACACATGAGCTTACGTATATGTACAAAGTACTGAGTCATGAGGAGTGGCTTGGTGGGTAGCTCTGTCGCCTCACAGCAAGGAGGTCCTGGGTTCGATCACCAGGTGGGGTGGTCCAGGTCCTTTTTTTGTGTGGAGTTTGCATGTTGTCCCCGTGTCTGCATGGGTTTCCTCCAGAAGCTCTGGTTTCCTCCCACGGTCCAAAGACATGCAAGTGAGGTGAACTGGAGATACAAAATTGTCCATGACTGTGTTTGACATTAAAGACTTGAAATGATGAATCTTGTAACCAGTTATTACCTGTTCTGTCATGAATGTAACCAAAGTGTAAAACATGATGTTAAAATCCTGTCATGATTGATCAGAAGGTTAAAAATGTTTGGTAGCAGCACAGCTTTGGTTTAAATGTTTAAATTAGTGCTAGCTGTTGGATAAATCACAGGTTCATAGAAATGTGCTCATTTGTCACTTACAGTATTTCATTCATGAAAATAGCATATCCATAGATGTTTATACATAATAGGAGTGTCAAACTTAAAAAATGACCGTGACCAGGATAAAGTGGTCGGAAAAAAGACAATAGATGAATGAATTCATAAATAACGGTAACTTATTATTATTACTACCATATTATAACATATACTGATATAACGTACACTGATAAATGCTGGCTATTTGTGGCAGCCGCCCTACCTATGTGTGTGTGTGAACTTAACAGCGTGTATCGTATCATCTTGGCCTTACCTGTCACTGTAAGCTGCTGCAGCTGCTGCGGCTGGCTGGGCATACCTATATGCTGCATAGCCACCCTGCCAAACACATAAGGCAAAAAAAAAACATTTGGCACACAATAAAAAACATAAAGATGAGAATATAATTGCAATACCATTAAATTCCTGAACTATCCCTGCCATAACAGAGATGATAGACAGAAAATGGGTCGGTGCTGAACATTCACAATTCCCTCCCTAACAATAATGCATGACTCAGCTCAATAACCCACCGCAAATGATAATAAGCCGAATAACTCATACAATACACAGAACAAGCACATTTACCCATCTCCTCATTGTGCACTTATAGCACCACTGTCTGCAACATCCCCGTCGGCACAGCATCGATGCAATCAATCCGAGTGGTAGCACTGTGCGCCTATTGATTAGCATTTTAAGTGGGAATCAGGTATAAACATTTAAAACCAGTCAATGCTTGCTTACAGTGAATGCACCAATGAAAGATTCGGCTGAGGCCATCGGAGCACCTTTTAATTAATGCGGCCGGCCAATACAAATCCTCTGGCGCGATGCCCAAGGGAGCTGTCCTGAGACAAGAAATGTGCTCGTCGGAAGTCAAAGCGCAGCAGACACTAAATATTGCTTGTATAAGCATTAGATGACATCTGACAAAGCCATTAATTGCTCCACACAAGCCTGCTATTAATAGGCGTGCTGTAAGCAGCATCAAATATCATTAGCCGTGATCATTAGCCACCAAAGAAGATCAGCAATCCAGCTGGTTTCAACTGATAACCATGTGTCGAAAACACACGTCACGGGCGAGTGCAATACAAATACGCCTGTTGCAAAGACACTGGAGGAATTTGCTCGCTGGGAGCAAGCATCTTCAGTCACTTAAGTGTTTATCCGAGCGTCTATTTGAATTAAACAGATCTGCTCTTCCATCTCCGGTTTATTTCATTCGCTGATATCTCTTCTACATATTATAGCAGCACTGGCAGAGAGCATGTCAGGCTGAGTATAGCCTTAAAAACAAGACTAAATTATAGATGTTCTCTCTCATTTTTACAGTCAACTGCCAGGATCAAGTGTTAAGTGAGAAAAGAAACCAGGTCACTGTTGGAACCTTGGTTGAAAGTTCAGCACTAGTTTACCACACAAGTGCTATCATGACTTCAATTTTAGACGTATGTTATTCATAACCTGTACAACACGCAAAGGACGCATATTAAAACTATTAATTTATACGTACAGATCAGTCCATTGTATGCCTTTAGTTTTAATAATGTGTGTGATAACAATAACAGCCTTAATAATAACATGCAAAGAAGAGAAAATACAAAAATGGCTGAACAAATTTAAAAAGGTTTCTGCATCTGGAATTTAAATGTGCTTCTTTTAATATTGTTTAATTTGATTAGTTTTATATACATTATTATTTTAATGCTAGCAACCCATCTGGGTTCAGACAGAACTAAAGCAGCATATGCAGTATGCTTGTGTAACATGATTTTAATCAAAAGGGTTGCATTAATTAAATATTAGGAACTACACCAACTAGACATAACATTATGACCACTGACAGGTGAAGTGAATAACACTGATTATCTCTTCATCATGGCACCTGTTAGTGGGTGGGATATATTAGGCAGCAAGTCAATAGAAAAAATGGGCAAGCATAAGGATTTGAGCGAGTTTGATAGGGGCCAAATTGTGATGGCTAGACGACTGGGTCAGAGCATCTCCAAAACTGCAGCTTTTGTGGGGTGTTCCCGGTCCGCAGTGGTCAGTATCTATCAAAAGTGGTCCAAGGAAGGAACAGTGGCAAACCGGCGACAGGGTCATGGGTGACAAAGTGTTATTGATGCACATGGGAAGCGAAGGTTGGCCCATGTGGTCCGATCCAACAAGTTAATGCTGGTTCTGATAAAAAGGTGCAGAATACAAAGTGCATCACAGTTGCAGGGCTGTTTTGGCAGCAAAAGGGGGACCAACACAATATTAGAAAGGTGGTCACAATGTTATGCCTGATCGGTGTATGTTTGTGTGTAAATAGAAAAAACCTCCTCTGTTACTTTGGTCTGGATATTTATAAAAACAGGTGTATAAAGGTCATATTTGTTATGTACTTACTATCATTTTTAATGTCCTATTTTTGCATTTATTTCCTCAGTTTTTCTATTAATCTAGTCATACCCAACTACCCAATTGGTGATATAACCTCCACTGCTGCAGGCACCATCAATCAGCCAGCAGAGGCCGCAATGCTGCAGTTATGAGGAACCCTCTTCGTAAACGATCCAATCATTGTCCATATAGGTGCCCGATCAGCGAGTAGCTGAGATTCAAACTCGCTAGTCTGGGATGTCAGCTTAGGTGTGCTAGAATGTTTTACCTTTGTTTCACCAACGCGCTTCTTACTTTAATTTTGTAAGCTCCTCTGTAGCCATGGTGCAAACTGCACATTAGATATGCACCTGCCCTACATAGCTGTATTCTAAATGGCTTTTATGTTTAAAAAATTACAATGCAGGTGCTAAATGAATCTATATACAATAATAAAACTTTATATTTTTGAATGCTTTTATGTGCATGCTTCCTATTTGAACTATGCAATCATTTATAAATCATATTAGTATTATTTTCTATATTATTTATGCAATTTTAGCATAACCAATTTGTCTTCTGCTGCTGAGGGATCCCTGATTGCAGTCGAGGTGGGTATATTGCTGCTCACGCCTCCTCTGACCTGTGCTCAGCCCTTTGCGGTGCGGAGCCCTTTTTCACCCATGCACTCTGCACAGGCGCCTTTCTATCTGCTAATCCTTACACAGCGTTTGAAGACCCCACCCACATAGACTGGTCATCCCACCCTAGCAGAAACGTGTCTGCTGCAGCCACTGCCCGCTAGATGGCGCCCAGCTGACCGGGGCAACGGTAAGTTTCGAACCGAGGAGTTAAGAATCTCGGCACTGGTGTGCTAGCGGAATATCCTGCTGTGCCACCTGGGTGCTATAAATCCTATATATTGATAAGGAAACACATTTGTAGGTGGGTTTTATAAAGTCTGCACTTGTTTCCCACAAGTAAAACCTTTTATAAATAAATCAGTAAATTGAAACAATGTGCTACAGTGTTTTGCAACTAAAGTTTCAATATAAAAGAAGCTATAGATCTGGTCTGCACCAAGCGCGATGTGTGGATAGACGTTATTATTCTGTATTGGCTGTTTTACCATTCTTTAGATATTTTATATTAATTGGAATAATTCCTGGGAAGTAAGGTCTGCCTTCCTACTTCCTCTGATCACCTGACTGTTTAATGCCTTCTGACACCCTGTCAAGAATAGTTGTGCCTGGGCATAGGGCTGGTATAAAATTTTGGCTATATTCTAATAGAAACTGATAGCAAAAAATAGCAAAGCGCTTTCCAAAAATGAAACAAAAACATTTAGGCAGCTAGGTTTTCTAAAATGATCTGGCTTCTTCTGTCAGAGAAATCTATCAGCTCTGGCACCAAAGAAAACGCAGGCAAGTTGGAAGCCAAATAACGAGAGAAGATCAGTTTGGTTTACCGTATAGATGCTCTCAGCACCCAGTACAACACTGTAAAAATGAAAGCCGACTGGATCAGATTTTGCCTCTTGTATTCAGAATGTCACAATGAAACGGAACCACACGTACAGAAGACCTTGACAAGACTCTTGATGACCATGAAAGGGCCGTCCTGACGGATTTGCATGGGCAACCTGCCTTGACCCTAGCCTTATAAAAGATTCAGCACCAGCTGTTCAGGCAGAACAGGCAGATAAAAGCCTAGCATGGCATGGAAAGGATGCTCAGGGAAGCTTTAGTGCTTTGTCAGGCCTCTTGACATGGCATAACGACCATGGCAGTGCAGTGATGAGGGGCTCCAGAAACCCAGCAGAATGGTTTCAAACTTAAGCTGTTTTCTTTCTTTCTGTTTACAGGATCAGAACAAAGAACATGAGTTGAAAAGAAAGAGGAAATGCACTCACATAGATCTCAGCCCCATAGAAGCCGTCCTGGTAAACCACACTGTGAAGAAAAGGGGACAATACAGATAACAGAGCATTAAGCGTTAGTGCAGTGGATACATCTTTTCCTACAAAATGAAACAAATAATGGCTGTTTACATTTATTAACTATGCAAAACAATATAAAACTAATGAAAAACAATGAGCATTTCCAAATATACAAAGTTTAATGTATGTTAGGGAATCCTTTAGGGTGAATATGCCCTCATAATTTGTGGCCTAAAAGACATTAACCAAAAATGGTGATTAAACCATGAATAGTATGTAGATGTGTTAGAACTCACGCTCCATAAGCAGGAATAGGAGGAGGTGGGGGTGCGGCACGGAATGTATTGTAGACTGCACGACCCCGACCCCTCAAATGGGCACCCCTGTATGCCACCGTAGCCCCTGTGGTTGGATATGGAAAGCCTGTAACTAGAGAAGAGAAGAAAAGACAAACAATGCCAGATTAGCTTAGCATTCTTAAACTATGTGCTGCCAGTCCACTATCAGCTGCAGTGCCATGTTGACACAAAACATATATGCATGTATAAGTGTGCAAATGAGAATATGTGCATATGAGAGAGTAATAGAGGATCCCGGTAGTAGAGTCTCTAAGGTTTCCATATAAGGTGTCCAATGCAATAGTACCAAGGCAATATACAGTAGCAACATTTGTACATAATATTGGCGCTAGCATTTAATTCTGACTTACTGGACTGTTTATATTCTCTGGCACACTGCTTTACCTAAAGACAATGTTCCAGCCAATCAAACAGGGATCCAACCGTTTGGCTGGACAGCAAGAAAGGATGTGTGCTAAAACTTAACTATGGACAAGATTCTAATTCTTTACAGAGCAACACACACTTACCCATTTACTCACACCAACATTTAATCTGGTTTTAATCTGGTAAAGCCAATTCACATTCTGAATGTTTTAGAAGGTGGTAGAAAAACAAAGTACCCTACAGCAGGGATCTTCAAATCCTGGGCTGCAACCATTGGGTGGGTCGCAAGCCAAGAAAAATGGGTTGCAGAGAAAAATAATGATGATTAAATAACTGGATTTTAGCAGGCACATAAACACAAATTGAACTTGTACACAAACGCACCCTTGTGGAGGCTTTAGGTTACATCTTGTAAACCACAGTGGGACCAGATTGCCACCATTTTCATGAATTAAGTATATTTTGTTTTCTTTTTCATTTTGATACATCGTTTGTGTCGCCTGGGTTGTGGTAAAAATCATGGCAAAATGTGGGTCGCTTAAAAAAAAGTTGCCCTATGGACGCCTACACAAAATATGAATAAAAGCCAGGTCACCACGGAGCCATAATGCTGTGTGGCAATACAATGGTTTTCAATTTTTTTCTTTTTGAACATAACCGGCAAATGTGGTAGTGGTTTCTATACAATAAACACTATGATTAGTAGTACATATTAACAAATGTAAGTCTTACTGTACAGTACTTTTATTTAAGTTTTTATTTGAAATCTAAAATATAATATTGGCACTGGAATTCTAGAATTTAAATCTCATTTATTAGACCATGTACACTCTGAACACCTGGTTCCTTAAATCTTTTGGTTATCCACATTTAGACCCAATAATGTGGCTGCACTGCAAGCAAGATGTATATTAAAATTTTATATTTTATGTATTTTTACTAGCTGATTTATTTTGGGAGGAATTGGGGAGGGTCTAGCAGCACCAAACGCTCGGGAAACACTAGACAGGGTTCCAATCCATTGCAGCACAAAAACACTTATAATATTAATTGTTTGTTTTTACTTAGAGGCAATTTAAAGCAATCAGTCAAAACTTCTGCATGTTTTCTGGAAGAGGGATAAATCTAGACCACCCCACACTAGAGTACACCAGAGTGAACATGGAGGAAACATTAAACAGACAGCTTCTAGTTAATTACTGCTATAATTAGTCACTTTTGATTGCAATACTAAATCTCACTCTACCATACAATTATTTATGGATTTATTTTACAGCTGAAGTGTAATATTGGCAGCAGCTATCGGATCTCATTTATTAGACCTGTACGGTCTCTGAACGAACACCTGGCTTCTCGTTTTACCTAAAGACGGTTTCAGCCATCCAAATGAAGACCCGACGGCTTGGCTGCACAGCGAGGCAGATGTGTACTAAAACTGCATTTTGTTAATGACTGCTAGTAATGACGAGCGGAAATAAAAAAGAGAAGTCAGAGATTGTTTTTAGCTGTGGGGTGGTGTGCGGTGGCCTTTCATCTGAGGCGAAAGAAAGACAGATGGCAAAAGGTACAGAGTTTGCTCTGTCGTTTTGATCTAGAGTGAAGTTGTTGACATTTTAATTCGTCCCTGCTAAGCTATGGACGCCAGTGTTAATATGCCAAACAGCCCTGGTTTGTGATATATGCCAGACCCTGGTCAATTTATCTCAAATTTCCTTCATACGCATTGCTCTTATTTTTTTTTTCCCTTTGAATTTCTGTGTGCATTACGTGTGCCATGATGTACACAAATGTAATCTCATAATGAGCTATGGGTCTGCATGCTGCACTGATTCAATAATATCCCATAAATCATAGCACAGCGCGTCTGACACCCCATAAAGCCTGTGCAGCGGCAAAACTGTACGTGTGCATAAATTGACTAATACTTCATATGTTGGTGTTATTTTGATATGAGTGGCAGAAAAATTAGAGAGGACCTTAGTATAGCCTAGCCAGAGGGGGAAATGTTACACAATATCCACAGACCCTTTTATAAAAATGTATTAACAAACTGGATAGATTATAATCAAGAAGGGCGACGGTGCACTGGCGCAGCAAGTATAGTTGATTATCCAGCTACCCATGTTCTATCAGTTCATCCATATAGCCACCTTTCACATCCCAAACATGACTGTAAATGTGATTAGTCAAAAAATAACCATAAAAGAGTAACTAAGTGTGTTATGATGTGCAATAGCCTCTATAAGCTTCAGAACCACCATGACTCTGACCTGAGCAAAGCAGATATTAAAATAAACTAATAAAATTCAATTGCTTCAGTTCAGGACTTTAAAATTTACTGTGAACTATGTGGCATTGCTGGTAAAGTTGATGCACAGAATCATAAGATCTGGGGACCTGGGTTTGATCCTTGTATGTCACTGTCTGTAAGTCTTGCCTTCTGTTATGTTTTTCCTTTGCAATTTGCTAACAAAAGTACAGATGAAAACGCCATCTAGTCACTAAACGTACACCATTTAGAGCAGTCAATTCACCTGCTTCATGTTTTTTGAGGTGGTCGGAAACTGGAATACTTTAAGAAAAGTAGTCTACAAGGGAAAACATTCAACCCACACTGTGACTATATGCAACCATTAAATCCAGGTCCCCAGGATCCACTTTGCTTTGTGGTTCCACTGTGGCCCCTCCAGTGAAATATAAAGCAACACAAAGTGCATGTTTTGGAGCTGATCCTAAAAACACTTAGGCACAGGGTAGGGATGCACACAGGACAGAGTGCCAGTCCATTACAGGGCAGTAAACAGGTACATGTATACAACTAGGAGACATTCACAGAAGCCAATCTGTCTGCTAACATTGATTCATTCATTTCTTATCTGTTTTACCACACCTTCATTCTACTGAGGGTCACAGTGGGGGCGATTGACTAGGCGAAAGGTAGGAAACACCCTAAACAGGTCGCCAGTCCATCACAGGGCACACACAGATTCACACCTAGGGCAATTTCCAATATCCAATTAGCCTGACTGCATGTCTTTGAACTGTGGAAGGAAACCCATGCAGACACGGAGAAAACATACAAACTCCACACAGAAAGGACCCAGATTGCTACACCTGGGAATTGAACCCTTGCTGTGAGGTGACAGTGCTACCCACCGAGCCACCATGCCACCCTACTACTAACATATCTGTTAAAAACAAAAAGTGATACTAGAAGATCTTAGCAACTATTACTTTGGTCTGTGGGGATGTGCATCATGAACATAATATTTTTCAGCACACTGCTGGTATGAATATTTAAATGTAAACAAATGAAATGTGCCTTAGAGGGGACTTCTTTACCAGGACTACTGTACGTCTATGTCTAAGGCTTCTTGCACTGTTTAAAGTTTATAATATTAGAATGACTGGCATGCTGCATGATGGTTCTACTCTTTTAATAACAGACGAGGACAATCTGACAGTGTCTTTGCAAAGTTAGATGAGTTGGACACGGCTGGGAGCAAGTACATGTCATGCTTTCCCTTGCAAATGTTTTAGCATCTACTTAAAAATCAAAAACCAGCGCCATTAATATTTGCCTCCCATCTACTCTGCATTTTAATCTCATGTTGGTCTCGGCTCAACGTGCTGCCGAGCGCTGAATACGTTGGCCGAGGACGCAGTCAATCAATCAATATTACATTTCCTGTGGTGTCCTTCATGCATGTGCAACCAGCACGGGCTTCCACACTCAGAAGAACAGACCCCAGATTACACAATTTAGCTCTCCAGGCAGGGATCAGTGGCTCAACCCTTAACCTGGGCTTAGCTTGATCCACTCGTCTTAGACTGAGTTGGTGGGGACAAGAGAAGGGACAGAGAAGGACCATGGGAAAGAAAAGTGAAGCAGACTGGATCACTTCTGATACAAATAGATTCAATATATAAATATTGAAAAAAAAGTGAATTATTATTAGAACTGAAGGGTTTTGTTTCTAAATGTATGAAATCTAAGTTTATAGGTTTGTTTCGCTTTAGTTATACAGTATAACTTGTTGGGAATGCTTCACACACACAGAAAAAATAATTCATTCAGTCATTGGCTGTTTTACCACCGCTTTATACTATTCAGGGTTGATATGGGTCCAATTTACTGGCCAAAATGCAGGAAACACCCTGGACAGATAACCAGACCATCACAGGGCAAACACACACATACACGCATTAACACCTAGGACAATTTTGTATCTTTAACTGCATGTCTTTGGACAGTGGGAAGAAACCCAAGAAGACATGGGGAGAACATTGCAGACTACACAAAAAGGACCTGGGACAGTGCTACCCACCAAGCCAATGTGCCACCCTACAACATAGCAGTGCTATGTTATAATTATTAACAAATCTAATAATCAAAAATTGTTCCAATTATAAAATAACAACAAATCTAATTGTTGGGCAAAATAGTGGCACAGTTGGCTCAGTGTGCGGCAAGTAGCTGCAAAGCTCTTAAGAAACTGGGTTTGATTTTCACCTCTAGTCACTGTCTGTGAAGAGTTTTGCACAATTTCTGATTCTGTACGGGTTTCCCTTCCACTTTTTAAAAACATAGAATGTAGCCTGGCTGTGTAAGTGAGTGAATTTGTGAGAGAGTCTTGCCCTGTGATGGCTTGGTACCCTGTCCAGGGGGTAGAGCATAGCAACCTGACTAAGATAAAGATGATGATTCTAACTGTAATACCCAACATTTATCCTATTGGATATACACCGATCAACCATAACATTAAAACCACCTCCTTGTTTCTACACTCACTGTCCATTTTATCAGCTTATCGACTTACCATATAGAAGCACTTTGTAGTTCTACAATTACTGACTGTAGTCCATCTGTTTCTCTACATACTTTTTTAACCTGCTTTCACTCTGTTCTTCAATGGTCAGGACCCCCACAGGACCACCACAGAGCAGGTATTATTTAGGTGGTGAATCATTCTCAACACAGCAGTGACACAGCAGTGCTTTTATATGGTAAGTGGAGCTGATAAAATGGACAGTGAGTGTAGAAACAAGGAGGTGGTTTTAATGTTATGGCTGATCGGTGTACGCTGTCTGTAATAAAACTCTTTAACTATTACAATAAGTAAACCCTGCGTAAAGACATAGTAAGGGGAGAAAGGGAGGACTAACAGAGATTTAGGTCTAAAACCTAATATTTTGGAAGGGTGAATGGTAATAATGGAGGAGGGGAAAATGATTTCTGATTAGTACACATATCATTCTATAACGGGATGTGTTGTGCCTCATGAGTGAATGCAAGGTATCTCAAGATAGCATTTGTGTATTATTGTCATTAAACAATTGATTTAATCTGTGAAGGTAGAACATCCTTTAAACTGCATTACAACGTGGGTTTTCGGGTGGCACCGCGGTCAAGGTGCTAACCTCCCACCGCTGAGATCTCAAGCTCTCGAGTTTGAATCTGAGTTGTGCTATCAATCATTGCTGTTGCAACTGCGCCTGCATGAGAGATGGATGATTTACAGACAGAAAGGACCAGGGCTACTCCGCCTGGGAATCGAACCCAGGACCTTCTTGCTGTAATGCGACAGTGCTCGCTTTATAAAAGCAAGAACATGTTAAAATGGAAAAGTAGCACACCATCAAATGCATTTGATTCATTAGGGAGAGTTTGAAGGAATCAGTTTGCTAAATTGAACTAAATCGAATTACATTTTTATTGAACTGCCATCACTTAAAGAGAAGAATGGAGGGATGGCGGAAAAGTGAGAATCCGATAGAGGGATGGATGGACTGGCTGCAGGAGGGAGAAACCCGACTTCCCCGGAACAGGTTAAAAGCAGGCAGTCGGCGGCCCTCATCCGTCATTCTCCTGAATGGGATTTGAGGACAATAAACCTGTAGCGCCAGGACGAATGGAGACGGAGTGCGCTGTCAGCACAACACGATTTATAGTGCCCAATTTCGCTGATCTCCCGCACAGAAACTAGGACTGATAAACAGTGATTAATCACCTTAACGTCCGATTTCAGACCCCATCCCCCCAAACTGTATTAAATGTTGCCATAATTATACTACAAGAAATGCATAGGCCATGTCCTTTTATATCTTTATTTTTGAAAGGTAAAGAGGAAACGAAGTGTGTAGGGGAAACTTTTGGGAAAAGCTCTTCTCAAACAATCCCTGTTTAGTCAGGAAAATATATATTTATTTCCATTTTGCAGTCCCTCCACAGCTGTCCCTGGAGACAAGGGAGGCATATGGTGTCATTTAGGCTCGGCAAACTTTAGTGCCATGTTAAGACGACATGAAAAATAAGAATGTCATAAATCAAGCCCGCTGCCTCCCCAAGCCAAGGCGATGAAGTGGTAGACTACAGTAAATCTGCTTTGAAGGGATGTTTTTAACAGGTGAGTATTCATGAGAGGGTGCGAGTTAGTCACATGTCAGTTTTTTAGTGTGGATGGAGAGAGAATGGTGAGACATTTTATAAATTCTTTTTCAATGCAAACAAAGGTACAACATGGAAACAGAGAAATATAACACAGGGAGAGAAATATAAATGAAAGGAAATGGGACAAGAATGGCTAAGTGAGGACCACAAGCTGCAAGAAGAGAGTCAGTGTAAAACTATACTACCTACCTATACCTACCTACCTACCTACCTACCTACCTACCTACCTACCTACCTACCTACCTACCTACCTACCTACCAGTGGCGGCTGCTGGTCTTTCAAAGAGGGGAAGCTCACTGTCGGCTTACATCATAAAATTTGTCAATTTATTTATACATAAATTCTGCCCTCCATTCCTTTTCAAGAAAATGGGCTGTGATCCTATCGAAGAAATGGGTTGCAGTTTGTCTTTCGACTTAACTCTTAAGTGACAGTGTAGCTCTCAAAATAGCTGTCAATCAAAATGGGATTCAGCCTTTCGACTGATCCTCCAATCATCTTGCAGAAGCTCCGTGTCCAGACCCGCCCACAGCTCCATTCACCCCCAGAGACGCTCAGCGTCCGGGGGCGGGACAAGATCGTGGCATTTATCCAATGACCGGCGAGTTTCGAAGCAATGAAAAAAACCGTTCCATGCAGTCCCGTTGAAGTGAATAGACGTTGAAGTGAATAGACGCTCAGCTTCGACGCATTGACGCTACGCGAATGTATGAGAAGTTAACAAAATCAAGTCAGTCGATTTGTGATAAGTAGCTGATTCTGAACCCCCACACCCATCTATCAACCCACATATTCATCCATCCATCTTTGATAATAATAGTAAAGAACAACGTAGAGCACATTGGTCCAAATTCTAACACTGGTGTTTAAGTAAGCTGAAATCTGGTTACTAAAAAGCCAAAGCAAATTATTTTTCTCAAGCCATTTAATGACCCATTGTACACAGCTGATAAGGATATAGTCATCCTGGAGGAGACCAATTGCATTAGGATAGAACTGTTCTAACAGAATTATGAGGCGATTGGCTAGAGTAGCTTCAGTAGCGGTAAAAGGAAAGGTCAAGTATTCAGGCCTGTAGCATTCCTTTTGTTCCCTTCATGCCCAGGGCTTTCCTCTGGGTGGCTTCCTCTGGGAAGTACTCACAACCCTACCCAGGATAAATGAACAAAAAAAAAGGATTTTTCATAAAGGTATGATTACTAAGTGTGAGTATTGGGTACTCTACAAAATCCTCCTTTTAATAAAGCAGAAAGAATTTATTTCTAGGCTACGGTTTAATGGCACAACCACAGCAAACCAAAAATTTCCAAAGTCTTTTGGCTGTTATCAAGTGTTAATAATTTTTACCATCTGCCACTATGTCTTAAAATCAGAAAAGCATGGACTTTGTTTCATTCTGTGTTTTTTTTATCAATTGTTCCATTAATTTAAGTCCATTACTTTCTGACATTGGGACATGTCGGAAATCAAAATGTAAATAGCAACAAATAAATGCTGATATTCTGATTTGATTATTTAGTAGTTATTAAAAATAAGCCATAGTTAGCTATAGCTGTGTCAGAGATGCAATTATGTAATTATTAGTAAAATACTTGATTAATTACCAGAATGTATGGTACTTAAATGGCAAAATTATGGAATATCCCCTCTTTTATGAAGCTTGCATCTAAGTATTTAAAACAATACAGTATCTGTACAAATTAAATAATTTAAATGGTTTGTTGCCCTGCATGTGCATAAATGATGTGCGAAGCAAAATGATTCAAATGTACAAACCACAGTAATTTATTAGTAAAGATATGCACAACTTTACACCAATGTGCTGGAAACAAACCTACAGGAGGAAGATTTTTGTTTCGGTTTTGGTGGGGTAACGGAAATTTTTAAGCTTATTACACCAGCCAAAAAAGGCTAAAAAACCCTGGATTAGTCCACGCATAAATACGTACTAACCAAGGCTGAAGGGGAGAGGCAGATGAAGGGGTCCTAAATTCTACAACATTACTGCACTATAAACAGCTGATGGGAACACTGACGGATCCTAACATAATGCAAAGTTACTGAGTGGAATACATTTATTTCTAATTTACATCAGTATATTGGGGCATTTTGAGCATATTTGAATATTTAGGGGAGACATGTCCCTCCCAATTTATATTGTGATTACGGCCTTGGTACTAACAGATCTACAGTGCCGTAAAGCATTGCTCTGTAATAATGTAAAACATGTAAGTGTGTAAATAAAAGTGAGAGTCGCTGTTTGTATAATGATGTGCAACTGATTGTGTGAGCCTGTATCAGCAGGATGTAAGTTGTATAGAAAGTGGAGGGTTGGCAGGGTAAAAGAATGAGTGCTGGGGGAGAAAGTGAGGGAGCAAAAAGCGAGGGAGAAGGAGGAGAAGGACTGAAATGAAAATGATAAATGACTGCTTTCTGTCACAGCCGGTTATTTAGAGGTTCGTTGTAAAGCTGTCCTGGAATGAACAGATTTTAGTCTAATGAGCAAAAAGGCAGGCCGTTAAAGTGATGCGATGTGCTCAGCACTTCTTCCAAATGAAATAATACCATTTCCCCCTCATTAGAATGCAAAAGATCCAAAGAACACAACAGCAATAAAGAAAGCAGAAAGTAGAGGAGGAAAAACAACAATACGCCAATAAGTCAGGAACGTATTTACCTAAACTGAAGTTCTCTAAAATGCCACATTTGAACAGGATGGTGAGTAAACACAGATCCTGCTTTTTATTAGCTACTTACCAGATATCCTTATAAAAAAGAAAGAAATGCTTAGAGGAATGTGTTGTCACCCATTCCAAATTGATTAAGTGTACACAGGGTATTTTAAGGAGAGAAGCTCATGACTATGGCTTTGTCTGAAAACCTAGTGAGCTCTCTACATAGACACAACTTTACGTCATCCTATACACACTCCTGAGATTCTCAATTCTTAGATACCTTAAAATGCTGCCTTCAGAGATGCTTTAAATCTAAACAATAATCTGACTGAATAATGAGGGGGCATCCAATCCATCCTAAGCAGTGAAGGCAACCCTAGCAAAACTTTTCTCACAAAAAATGACAAATTTGGTGGGCAAATGCGGAGCAACAAACAGAGTTCTTTTCAAATGTAAATAAACTCTCACTGATTTTAAATTTGTATAAAGATGCACAAGTGTAATTTATTAGCAAATTCTGGTTTGTCCGTGATAACATAACAGTTTCTGGTACACTACGAGAGATGTTAGCTGGCATGCTAGCGGGTTGTGCCGCCTTAGCTTATTGTTTTAAATGGCCTGAGGCTAACTGTGTTAGCTTAGTAAGCGAAAACTGAGGTGACATAATCGCCTTAATCACTAAGTAGTGCATCTAAATAACCTGCCTTATTTGTTTAGTGTCTTATTAGAATCCTCTCTACTTAGGCAGCAAGGCAGCTCACTAGCTTTTCAGACAGACGCTATATTTTTCATTACAATGTTTTCTTTCAAACTAGTGGTTGTTCCCTGTTTTTGTTTACCTTCAAGGATCCAGTATCCTAAATACTCATTATTAAGAGAAACTGACTGACATGAGATGTTACAGTTTGAAAATGACTGTGGAAATGGGTGTCTCTCTTTAAATGCCTTTAGAAACCTTAACATTGCTTTACAAGCTGGTACGGTGGTGCAGATACTATAGCACAGCAACATAGGATTTGAGAATTGTGGTGCATCGCTGCTAATCGCTGCCAAAATCGCTGCTAAAAACTGTCTGTAAATAATCAGACATACGTTTTACCCCTAAGGAAACTGGCTGTGACAATCACCAAGCTTATATTTAAATGCTGTTTACATTTACATTTTCGACATTTAGAGGACGCTTTTATCCAAAGCGACTTACAGTTGTGACAGTATACAAGCTAAGCAATTGGGGGTTAAGGGTCTTGCTCAAGGACCCAACAGTGGCAACCTAGCAGTGGTGAGGCTTGAACCGGCAACCTTCTGATTACTAGTCCAGCACCTTAACCACTAAGCTACAACTGTTTAAGATAAATTTTTATACAGATAAACATTGCATTACATTCTACAGGAGCATGGCAGTGCAACTGATATGGTAGTTGCTACAAAGCAACATGGGCCTTGAGAACCGGTGTTTGATCCTCACTTTTAGCCACTGTCTGTGAGCAGCTTTGCTCTCCCTCTCTTAAGATACATCATGTTTTCCCAAAAATCTGCAGAGGGTAGACTGACTAATCAAAAATTTTCCCTGAGTGTAAATAATTGAATGAATTTTCAAATGTGTGATGCTCTGCTATGGTCTTGCTCCACGTACAGGATGTTTTCCCACCCTGTGGTTGGTATTTCTGTATATATATATAAACATAAAACCACAGCTCTCATATGAGATACATGAACATTAGGGAAAAACGTACCTGCATAAAATTCAGGACCATAGACAGCGCCCACCACAGGATTCAGCTTCCAACCTACAGAAAACACCAAGAAAATGTTTCAGTTTTAGTGTTTTCATTGCATAATACTACAATTTTATGCCAGACCAAGCAAGTGTTCACATTATTTCTAACAAATATTATTTTTAAAATTATTATTAATAAATAATAAATATTTTCAAAATTTAATTTCTAAGAAATATAACAAAATAAAAAAAACAGAATGACACTTCTGCTACTAATACTAACAATACTTTTTTATTAATATAATTTCTTTTTTATATTTTAGCACCACTATTCTGGTCAGGGTCACAGTGGGTCTGGCTTCTTTGGAATTACTGGGTGCAATGCAGTAACATAGCTAATCATGTCTGTATGTAGATGGCTTACCAGCCATTACCACAGTTGAGGATTAGAACTCTGGATCCTAGCATTGGTAGGCTAACATAATTTACCCCTGTTCCACCAGGGAGCCAATAATAATAATAATAATAATAATAATACTAATAAAAACAAATAAGTAATAAAAATAAATAAATAAATAAATAATCACAGGTCCCAGAGGAGGCACGAGGGCACCTGGCTCCTACCACTCCAATTTAGTACCTGATGTATGATAGAGGAAACTCAGTGGGGAAACTAACAACAACTAAATTGCCTGAAAATTGAGTAAAAAATAAATAAGAGAAAAAAAGAAGCATGGCTTTGTCATAAAAGATGACAAAGTGAAAGAATAAAGCGAGGTCAAGGCCGAGGAAAGGAAAGACACGATTAGGTAATTTTATAAAGAATATTGAAGAAAGAAGTTTGGCTGTAGTAAAATAGTCAAAAGTGTGGGAGAAGCAGATGAGGAAAAACGAAAGAGACAGGGCAAGTGAGAGAACGAGAGAGAAGTGGGTGCTATCTGGTGCGCTGGCAGTGATGGATGGAGGCTGTAAAATGGCGTTCTCGTTTTTTTCCTTATTGGCTGACGAGAGGTACTGCTGGGGGGTCTGTGTTGCTTTCACTCTTTTTCTTCCTGCCCTCACTACCTACCAGTCTAAAGCAATATGCCATGAATCGCACTAAGCTTGGCAAACCAGGCCAGTGTGGCATAACTTTTTACCTTTCTGTTTTACTGTGTGTGCAGTAGATTAAATGTGATAGGAGTAAGATTTTATTTTAAGTTATCATTACTTGAATGTGTGTATCATTTAGTTAATGCATCACTCTGCCAGCTCACAGCAAGAAGGACTGGGGTTCGACTCTCTGGCCCTCTTTGTGGAGTTTGCAGTTCTCCCTGTGTCTGTGTGGGTTTTCTCTGGTAGCTCTGGTTTCCTCCCACAAGTCCAAAAACATGCAGCCAGGCCAATTGGAAATACTAAAATTGTCCTTAGTGTGTGTGTATGTGTCCTTAGTGGACTGGCGACCTGTCTGGGGTGTTTCCTACCTTTCTCTCAATGAATCAGACCCACCACAACCATGACCAGGATAAAGCGGTGGTTAAACAGGCAATGAATGAGTATGTAGTATGAATGAGAATGTATTACTTAATTATAATTTTTTTTAGTTTAGCTTATATTATATTATTATATAATGATATAATATATTATTATATTTATTTACAGTAAGTTTTATTTTTTAAATTAATTTAAATACAAATTAATTAATTTTAAATTTTAATTAAATTTTTGTTCATTTTTTTGTATAGCCAATAGTATGAAGAGTCAGCTTAAGATTGCAAGTGCTACCATTTTACACTTCTCTTTAGTAAATATTGCACACTATGTAAAACTGCAAGCAGAAGCATATGTGCAAGAATTGAGAGAAAATTGGATAAAGTTTTAAATAAAATCTGATCTAAAAAGTGAACCTAAAGCTCTTACCATTTGTGTAGGGGTTTGCCACTTTCTTGTTTGTCATTACTCTCGCTGTTGCATTGTTTACCTGCACAAAACAATCCATATAGTTAGATGCATTTAGGAAATTCAGGACAATCAAGAACACAAAATGCAACTCAACATTACTGTGTGCATACATAACTCATTCACATGCAGGTAAACAATGTTTAGATCCAGTACCATCTGACACAGATTAATAAACTAATAAAAAGAAACATCAATCTAAAAGTTTCAAAAATCAAGAGAGTCTAATTCAGATTTTCTACAGTAAGAGTCTGGAACCATGACTGCCTACTTTTTTAGGCAGTGTGGGTTCTGGGATGAAGCATTGACATCAGAAAAACAAACTAGTCAGCTATGAGATGAATCATGACATTAGATCAATCATGTATGAGAAATATAAAGATTTATTATCTATTATTTATTAAGTTTTTTATTCTGACTGACAGCTTCTAGTACAGTGTTTCTTTTTCTAAATCCCAAACCTATCAAATTTACCAGTCCACACCAGTTACTCTTATGTGTAGCTTTGAATGCCCATTGCCCTGCATAGTGCCCATTTAGGATTGTCATGGATTAAAATCTTGTTCTAGAGCATAATCATGGAAAGCCAGAATCCAAGACAGTTTGACATTTCTCTGATCAGATGAACACAGCTAATAAATGAATGAGCTAAATACTAGGTGTAGTGGATGTCGTTAAGCAGGAAAATCACCAAGCCGTGCTGTATTCTTGCCCTCAAGGGGTGGAGTTTCGCCAGTCTAGAAAGCTATGCATACCCAGATATTATTAACCTTAAATCAAGACTTCATAAGCAGTACACTGAACCTCGGGATAAATAGTATTTTGTATGAGCTCAGCTCAAAACCTGCAACGCAGTGCGCGAGAGCTTGTTGTGAAGGCGGGGGCTGCTGTGGGTTTTAAACATGGCCGACGGCACCAGGAACCATGTTAGTATTTCACCCTCGTGTTAATTAGCGTTAATGGCTTTCCTTTTCACACGGCCACCGGAGGTCATTTAGCTTTAGGAAACAACTGGCCCCAACTCTCCCTTGATATATAGGCCTTGGTATTGTTTGTACATTATGTGAATTATCTTAATTGCCCTATGGAAATCTTAATAGTCTTGTGTAAAGGGGGGGATCTGAGAGAGAGAGAGAGAGAGAGAGAGAGAGAGAGAGAGAGAGAGAGAGAGAGAGAGAGAGAGAGAGAGAGAACAAACAGTGCTACACGAGCTATGGGTAAAGAAGCATATAAGAGAATTAAGGTATTTGCTATTCAGGAAACATGAGTGGCATTTTGAGCAAAACTAGTAGCACTTTGATTTCCCAAGACGGGGTAAATTACAGCATGTCTTCAGGTTCAACACTCTAAAGTTGAGCATGCACATTTGTTCATCAACAAGCATTAAAAAATTCAAATAGCTGCATTAAACAGCACACACACAAATATCAATGGAAAGATGGAATTTGAATACATTTATGGAACTGTTTGTTTATTTCTGTTTATTTATTCTTGGCAAAATCTGCATTTTTTTTGGCAAAATCTAGATTAAAGAATTAAAGGATGCACAAATAAGCACATTATACACTTAAACAGATGGATTCATGATGGATTCAAATTTGTATTTAAATGTTTTCTTTGATTTTCTTTGTAGCCACAGTACTATATTCAATAAATTAATATTACTTATTAGATTTTGAAATAGGTAAACAGTCATTATTCAGCAGGATTATTCATTTTGGACCCAGGGTATGCCACGTGCCCAAAATATCTTTCAATAATTTAAAATGATAGCAAATTAAAGTATATGGACATTTACTGTATATAGATGATATATTTTAAAACAAAATGACTGGCTACTTATGAGAACGGGGGGTGGCCAAGGAACCATGATGGACTGGCACTGTGTCTAGGTGTGTTACTGGATTTTAACAAATGATTCAGAGGGAACTGGACCCATTGCAACCCCGAACACGATAAAGCAATGGTAATTGTATTAAATAATAATAATAATAATAATATTAATTTACCAATCCTAATCCTTGACTTAACAATAATAGTTTGTTCATTTTGTAAGCAGTTTGTTGTGTCCAAAATTCTTTACTTGACATTTTTAGACTCTGTGATGCCAAACTACCTACAATTTATTTGGTTAATTAACATTTACATATTACAGATGTAATATCTTTATATAAATAATTCCATCATTCCATCATTGACCCACATATGAAAACTGTAGTGTTACAATACAAATGAAACAAACATACATGCGTCATGCATTATCAGATATCAGGCACAGAAAGAGAACAGCAGGATACAACAAGTATGCATTCAGACAGGAATCACCAGGCAGACTGGGGCGGAAAGAATTTAGGAAAGCACCTCGATTTTGCGTCCCTCTACGATTGTACCATTAAGTTTCTCCCGTGCACGGTCTGCATCTGCACTCGTTTCAAAAGTTACAAAACCGAAACCCTGTGTGTGGTAGGAGTTGGCCAAAAGTGAAAAGAAAAGTAAATAAAGCAGGGAAGAAGAAGAGGAGAGAGGAAGACAAGCAGACACACTGTAAGCGGAATTGTGAAAGGGAAAATGGTAAGCATTAGTAACAGGTAAACCTTTAAACATTTAGAGAGGAAAGAGAAATTCAGAGAAACTGCAATACAGCAGAAATGAGAGACATTTTACATACTACATTCCAATACCCTAAAACTAATAGTAGCAAAATACCAAACTAAAGAAGCTAATCTTTCATTTTGATTTTAAAATTTTATTTAGAGTTACAGGAGAAAGGTTCGGGGAATTGCCTTAATATCTTTTAACCTGATTTCCATCTTACTCATAATAATAAACACATTCTACTACTTACACAGAATACAACGGATGCTTCATGTTTTGTGGCCATGTTTTTGTGTGTTTTGTGGACATGATACTCTGATTTCCACTCACCATATAAAAACAAATGCAAAGATAAAGGTGCCCTGTTTTCTAAGATGCTGCTAAAGCACTAAACACTTTACATTCTGTAAATAAAACTACTACAATCTGTGCTATAACTGCTTTTTTCCTTCTGTGATACCTGTTTATGATGTTCTGTTTTGCATTATTTAAGCCCACTGTGAATATATATATACAGTATATACTGTATATATACACCTCCTAGTTTCTACACTCACTGTCCATTTTATCAGCTCCACTTAGCATATAGAAGCACTTTGTAGTTCTACAATTACTGACTGTAGTCCATCTGTTTCTCTACATGCTTTTTTAGCCTGCTTTCACGCTGTTCTTCAATGGTCAGGACCCCCACAGAGCAGGTATTATTTAGGTGGTGGATCATTCTCAGCACTGCAGTGACAATGACATGGTGGTGGTGTGTTAGTGTGTGTTGTGCTGGTATGAGTGGAACAGACACAGCAGCGCTGCTAGAGTTTTTAAATACCGTGTCCACTCACTGTCCACTCTATTAGACACTCCTACCTAGTTGGTTCACCTTGTAGATGTAAAGTCAGAGACGATCGCTCATCTATTGCTGCTGTTTGAGTTGGTCATCTTCTAGACCTTCATCAGTGGTCACAGGACGCTACCTACAGGGCGCTGTTGGCTGGACATTTTTGGTTGGTGGACTATTCTCAGTCCAGCAGTGACAGTGAGATGTTTAAAAACTCCATCAGCGCTAATGTGTCTTATCCACTCATACCAGCACAACACACACTAACACACCACCAGTCAGTGTCACTGCAGTGCTGAGAATGATCCAACAAACTACAAACTACAAAGTGCTTCTATATGCTAAGTGGAGCTGATAAAATGGACAGTGTGTGTAGAAACAATAATGTTATGACTGATCAGCATATACAGTGTATCACAAAAGTGAGTACACCCCTCACATTTCTGCAAATATTTCATTATATCTTTTCATGGGACAACACTATAGACATGAAACTTGGATATAACTTAGAGTAGTCAGTGTACAGCTTGTATAGCAGTGTAGATTTACTGTCTTCTGAAAATAACTCAACACACAGCCATTAATGTCTAAATAGCTGGCAACATAAGTGAGTACACCCCACAGTGAACATGTCCAAATTGTGCCCAAATGTGTCGTTGTCCCTCCCTGGTGTCATGTGTCAAGGTCCCAGGTGTAAATGGGGAGCAGGGCTGTTAAATTTGGTGTTTTGGGTACAATTCTCTCATACTGGCCACTGGATATTCAACATGGCACCTCATGGCAAAGAACTCTCTTAGGATGTGAGAAATAGAATTGTTGCTCTCCACAAAGATGGCCTGGGCTATAAGAAGATTGCTAACACCCTGAAACTGAGCTACAGCATGGTGGCCAAGGTCATACAGCGGTTTTCCAGGACAGGTTTCACTCGGAACAGGCTTCGCCAGGGTCGACCAAAGAAGTTGAGTCCACGTGTTCGGCGTCATATCCAGAGGTTGGCTTTAAAAAATAGACACATGAGTGCTGCCAACATTGCTGCAGAGGTTGAAGACGTGGGAGGTCAGCCTGTCAGTGCTCAGACCATACGCCGCACACTGCATCAACTCGGTCTGCATGGTCGTCATCCCAGAAGGAAGCTGACGCACAAGAAAGCCAGCAAACAGTTTGCTGAAAACAAGCAGTCCAAGAACATGGATTACTGGAATGCCCTGTGGTCTGACGAGACCAAGATAAACTTGTTTGGCTCAGATGGTGTCCAGCATGTGTGGTGGCGCCCTGGTGAGAAGTACCAAGACAACTGTATCTTGCCTACAGTCAAGCATAGTGGTGGTAGCATCATGGTCTTGGGCTGCATGAGTGTTGCTGGCACTGGGGAGCTGCAGTTCATTGAGGGAAACATGAATTCCAACATGTACTGTGACATTCTGAAACAGAGCATGATCCCCTCCCTTCGAAAACTGCCTCCAAGATGACAACTGCCTTGCTGAGGAAGCTGAAGGTAAAGGTGATGGACTAAACCCAATTGAGCACCTGTGGCGCATCCTCAAGTGGAAGGTGGAGGAGTTCAAGGTGTCTAACATCCACCAGCTCCGTGATGTCATCATGGAGGAGTGGAAGAGGATTCCAGTAGCAACCTGTGCAGCTCTGGTGAATTCCATGCCCAGGAGGGTTAAGGCAGTGCTGGATAATAATGGTGGTCACACAAAATATTGACACTTTGGGCACAATTTGGACATGTTCACTGTGGGGTGTACTCACTTATGTTGCCAGCCATTTAGACATTAATGGCTGTGTGTTGAGTTATTTTCAGAAGACAGTAAATCTACACTGCTATACAAGTTGTACACTGACTACTCTAAGTTATATCCAAGTTTTATTTCTATAGTCTTGTCCCATGAAAAGATATAATGAAATATTTGCAGAAATGTGAGGGGTGTACTCACTTTTGTGATACACTGTATATATATATACACACACACAGATCAATTATTGTAGGTATTATTAATAATAACTAATAAAAAGACAAAGTCTTTAATCTTATCTTAAATTTTATTTTATCTTATCTTTTATCTTATTTTGTCTTATGTTTTATATTATTTTATCTCATGTTTTATCTTGTTTTATCTTATCTTTTATCTTATTTGACCTTTTCTTTTACTTTATCTTCTATCTTATCTTCTTTTATCTTATCTTAAGAGTGTAACCTCGTTTTGCACCCACTGCAACCCTGTTTAGAATGTAGCAAGTGTTAAGATGAATAGCTTCATTCAAATACCACCCTAATTTGCTTTTTACTGACAATAAGAATGATAAATTTTTATTGGAACGCACCCTGGATATCAACGCACCACTCTCGTAAGTAAGGCACCCTTTTCATCCTTCCTACTTGACTGTTGTCAAACATAAATTACGGTCAGCCCACGGTGCAAACACCTCATCCAGTTCTGGCTATTAGATATGCATGCAAACAAGCGTACGGATCAGGCTCCACTTGTTTAGTTCATATATACTGTGCTATGCATGACCTATTAATTGCTTTGGGATATAATGCATGGGAGAGAGTGGCTGCTGATTTGCATATATTATATGCCAACGCAGAACCCTCTTACACTGTCAGCCATAAATAAAAGCTTCCCTTGTTATTCTTGCCCATTTAAAGTGATCAAACATACAGCTAAAAACAAAAATACGTTGTATTTATACACATATAGGTGTTATCTTCTAACACATTTGGTGTAGAGCACATTTTTCTTGACCTTAATAAATAAAGTACAAATAAACAATGTTGCCAATATAATTTTTTTTAATAAAATTATTATACATTGCAAATGCATGTTTGTATGTTGGGGTTCTTATCTGCTTACCAACATATGTACTTCAATTGCAATAATTACCCCCAATTTAGTCTGAGGGTTTGAAAACCCTCATGCTGAGGTTGAAAGTGTGGAAGTTACCCAGTACACTGCACTCGACTAGGGTTGAAACTTGATCACCACTTTAGTTTGAGGGCATCAGAATGATTCATTCAGCTGGCACATATGCTTTAGAGCTGTATATATGGCAGCATAACAGCTTTATATAATCGAATGAGCTTTTTTCTAATGGTTTTCATAAACTCAGTTTATTTAACATGTAGTCTCTTTGGGCCAGACTGTCTGTAATGAGATGAGTCTGGAGAAACTCCTCTGGGACTTTGGCTTAAAGTGTTGGGAAATGAAGTCTTACTATAGCAGGACCAAACTTAGTTTGAATTTAATAAGCAATTCTATGCTTTCTAAATGCGGAGCTTAAATAAACGGCAGCTATTCAAATGGGCTGCATTTTAAACTGCACCCTAGCTTGGTAAATCGTACGTCCAATTAGTGCCCAACTAAACTACTGTATAGTTACACACTATTTAGCAAACAGGATGTGGTTTGGGATGCAGGAGGAAATCACTCTGCATAAATAATGTCTGTCTGTCATAACCGTGGACTTAAACTGGCATAAATATTCGTGCAAGGGTGGGTTTTATAAAGTGTGTGGGCACAGTCTGCGCTCCGTTCTAGTGCAATTCATAGTCAAGTTTTTAATGATTTTCCTCAGACAGTAAATTCACACAAGATGATAGCTGACCCAGCGAGACTACTAATCAGGAGAATGGAGGCCTCTATTTTTTTCTCTGTTTTTACACCATTTTCCTTTTTTTTTCTATTTTGATTTACTCTACAAAGCCTTTAAAAGTACCTCACAAGGTTGACATGAAGCTTGCATAAATCCTGAATCTTTGTTTTGTATTAAAATGTATGTAATGATTCAGAAATGTGTTATGAATACGCTTTTAAAATTATATTACTAGGTTTCTTTCCATAGATCCAGTCAATAAACAATAGGGTTTTTTTGGTACCTGTTTTCTAAGGTTCCCTCCTTTTTGTATCTAAAATGTTTTTGGGTTGTGACTCTGCGGTGGACTGAGTAGCTGAGTTTTATTTTTCTTCAGCCTATTTCTTTGTTACCTGGTAATCACATTATGTGAAGTCCAATGGTATCGCATCTATAATATAATTACTTTTTTTCTTTGTTTTTAGGCAGATGGGGCCACAGATTTCAGTAGGGATGTAGCGATGCACCACAAGACAGTTAAAAATCGGTGCACATGTACAACAATTCGAAACGGTTATTCATTTAAGATGAATCGATATTCACTTTAAACAGCAAAGGGCACTTGCACTATTCATCTCGCCTGGTTGATGGCACTTCACAAAGTTGCCAAGTAGGGGATTTTCCAGCCAAATTTATTTATGCGAGGATACTTTCTTTATTTGTATTATTCATTAATTTATATATGCTTATTACACAATAAGCATTAATTGGCATAGTTTGTATCTACCTCAGAAATAAAAGGGCTTTCATTTATTTATATGTCTATCTGTCTGTCTATAATAATAAATTATACATAATAACAATTGTGCATGTCATGGTCAGGGATATATTAAATGCACCTATGTTGTTAAATGCAATAGACATAGCCAGGTATAAATTCCTAAGTGGCTTTATTAAGGGCTTAAATCATTATAGCTAGATGACCGGGTTGAAGCGTCTCTAAAACAGCAAGGAATCACAGACAGCTGTGGTGAGTACCCACCAACAGAGATGGCCATGTTGAGTACACAGGCAGCTGTGGTGAGCACCCACAGACAGTGGTCCAAGGAGGGACAATAAAAGGGCATTCATTATTTAGATAAATAAAAGATAAGCACAAATACAGTATTTTATTTTATTTTTTTAAAGAGAAATAATAAAAGGAAACATAATTTGCCTTCAATTTCAATTTGTTTAAAAAAATCTGGAAAAAATTGTATCGTGAACCCAGTATCGAGAATCGTATCGCATCGTGGGTAGAGTGTATCGTTACATCCCTAGATTTCTTACTGGTTTGGGTTTTGTTTTAAGTTTATTTTCAGAGTATTTTTTCCTATGTTTCAGTTTACTGCTTTTTAATTATTATTCTTGTTTTTATTTTTTCCCTTTTCCCTCTCCAGAGTTAACAAGAAAACAAGTTTGTGTTTTTTAATCATCACGCTAAAACAACTATCATGGCTTTACAGTGGATCCACTATTCATAGCTGAGTGGCAGAGATACCCAGGTAAAAGCAAAGCTTGCTCCCTGGATAATGAGTTCTTTAAGACCTGCATTGCAAGTGTCTATCTGGAAGAAAGCCTATCCGGAAGAGTGCTTTTAAATATTCCTAACAGCTTATACAAGTCTGTTCAAAGCAATGTATGACAGCTCTAAAAAGAGAATCACTGTCCGCTGGTCAGAAACTCCATTGAATTATAACCGGGTGAGTTGACACTAATTCAGGTGAAGCCGCTCCGTCGTTTGTGTGCACAGCTACTTTTTAAATAGTGTGGCTTGGCACAGTGTGAGCGTGTGCAAGTGTGACACGTGTGTCACTTTGGGGCCGGTGTGTGCAAGCTGTAATTACTCGTCTCATGAAGAGAAAGGGGACCTGTGAGGAAAAAGAGGGATGAGGTGACAAAGAGCTGCTCTTCCAGCTGACTTACCTTAGAGCCCCGCTCGTTAAAAATAATTTCCACATCTAAAATTTTCCCAAATTGCTGCAGGGAGAAAAGAGAGAAAGGAAAGAGGGGAAAAAAGAGAAAAAGGAGCAATTAGAACTCATCTCTTTCGCACGGTGTCAAGAAACTTGAGCACTTGATTGCATAGCTAACTAAAATAGAAAACCTGCTGCTCAATGGAAGTTACTCCAACAGTGGAAAAGCTCTGCACACACTGCTGGATTAAAATTACACCAAATTCACACTTTTATCAGTGACCAGTCATCAAAATGTGTTAAATGGAGCTAGATGATATGGCTGGGCTGCTGTGGAGAGTTGTGTCTGTGCGCTGCATTCTGCTGATGGCTGTAAATTTTTAAAAGATCACTACCCTGCTGTGTATGCACCAGTGCTCTTAATGATACACAATGGCTTGTTATTTTCCATGGTGGTTTGACAGATAAAAGGCTGGACAAAAGCACGGAACAACATATTTCTGGCATGACTTAACACCACCTCCCCCCCTCAATTAAAAAAAGGATAATTAGACATAGAGGAGCCAGTAAAGCTCATGATAAACAACGTATTTGTTTATGAGCATGATTAATGCCATCTTTGTAATTACATTTCACTTTGGTTAGTATGCCTTCTGTGTTTTCTAAATGTTACCACCCAAAATTCCAAATTGCTTGTTTTATTAATATATATTTTTTATTAATATATTTTGCTTATTTTTATTATTATTAATAATCGTAATACACAATTTAACAGGTAAAAACTAGATTAAACTAACTAACTTACTAACTAACAAAATGTTTTGATTTGTGTCATTAAAAAGCACTTGAAGGGTCAAGAAGAAAGTTGCAATGTGAAGATATCGTGTCATTACTAAAACACAGTACATAGCAAGATACTGTACTTATAACTGCATGTATTTAGCGAACACTTTATTCGGAATTGATAGGAATATTGTTAGGAATTGATGACGGGAGGGCAAAACATGAATACATGAATACAGAATTGTATGAAACGTTTTGTAATGCAAAAAATGGCAATACTCGACCAGGAACAAAGGACAACCTGGTATACTATTATACATACTAATTACACAGACAACAATAGGGCAAAAGTGTATATTATTAAAAGGAGTAAATAGAAAGGGGGTAAGACAGGGCAAGGGGAACACAGACATGGAAACAACAATGCTAGAGGGGTGACCAAGGAGGATGTTACTACGTCTGTCTGTCTGTCTGTCTGTCTGTCTGTCTGTCTGTCCGTCCGTCCGTCCGTCCGTCCGTCCGTCCGTCCTAAATTCCTAAGTGACTTTAATAAGGGCAAAATCGTTATGGCTAGATGACCGGGTTAAAGCATCTCTAAAAGGAATCACAGACAGCTGTGGTGAGTACCCACCAACAGAGATGGCCGTGTTGAGTACACAGGCAGCCGTGGTGAGTACCCACAGATACAGACGGCTGTGTTGAGTACACAGGCAGCTGTGGTGAGCACCCACAGACAGTGGTCCAAGGAGGGACAAGTCATAAACAGCTGACAAGTTGTTTGACAGGCAGGACTTATTGATACCAGAGGACATGAAGGCTATAACATCTGATTCTGACCGAGAAAAACGCTACTGTGGGTCAAATTGCAGATGATTTTAATACTGGTAGTGAGTTACAAGACACTTGGTCACACATTGCATCAAAACCTGGAACATTTTTCCTGGGCAATGCCATCTTTGGCAAGTAAACTGATTTGATTTCTTTTATTAATGATTCATTATTCATTATTTTTGCTATTACAATACTTTATCATCACAAAATATCAGTTGAAAGATGTTTACTGTAATAAAACAAACACATTTACAGAATCCTACTGAATTAACAGGTTTTAAATGCTAGTAAAGCTGTCTCCAACCCAGAATGAATGGAATCGAATTTTGGATACAACACTGTTTATGGATTTGCAGCCTGGCTAATGTACAGAAAAAAGAAGCCCAATTTTTCCACCCCAGCTGATCTTTGACTTCAGGTCTGCAGATCTGTAAAGTAATGTCTTTACTGCATCAATACATGCTGTACCACTTTGTGCAAAGTGAAGCTTCAAGGGAAAAAAGGTGAACTGTGTGAAGGAGATGGGCCTATAGACTCATTAGGGCTGATATAGGCCTCCTCCCCTGGAAGGAGAATTTGTTACTGACTCCACTTATTGCTTGTTGGTTCCTCCTACTTCATCTTAACCCTGCTGCCTTATGCTAATGAGGATCCTTAGTTAGGGATCTCCACTTTGAGACCTTGAATTAAACTGCTTTATTTTAATAAATGAATAAACATGGCAGTATATGTAAAGTCAAGGTGACCTTAGAAAAAAATTAATATCAACAACTCAAGCTCAAATAATACATGGAAGGACAAAGATGGTGTAAGGGATGGGGCAATACATTGTTGGGAGTTAAGAGAGGTGTAAAGCACTGAGGTTCACAACTAAATAAGTACAGCTGATTAGAACCTGTGTGTAGGAGGTAGAGAATCCCATAGGTTGTTTTAAATTTCCAATTATTAGTTAAGAGATGTTTAAGGAACCAGGATATATACTGTATCGCAAAGTGGGCTTCTCTTTTGTGCGTCAAGCTCATAAGTGGGCTGACCACAAGCTAGACAGAAAGCATTGAAATCAAAATGTCCAGCAAGCTCATGGTCCAGTATTCACACACGTTTGCCTGTATAGAATAGAGAACCCACAAGTCCTTTATCTAATCTTGCATATTATACACAGTAACTTGTCGACTATCGAAAAGCATGAGCTGTTAGATCCAGATAGTAGATAAACAGATTAGCTATAGATGTAAGCTTGAGTCCAATAAAAACAGAAATTAAATATACCAAAGTGCTTTAAAGGCAGAAGCACTCAAGACAGATTTGGCTGTGAATTTGCTGACAATGGATAACATACTACAGCAGCTTGTAACGGCAGACCAGCTCTGTTCTTAGCAATGACTCATGAGTTAGTCATAGTGCTTATGTAAATTCTACAAATCGTTGTAGATTCTATATATTTTTCCTTTTCTTTCTTTTTTATATTTTAAGCACATTCATCTTACAGTATTTGTTTACTATTTATCTTCCAAATGGCAAGACAACTGAGGGCTTACACATGCTTCCTCTGAGACACATGAGGGCAGGCTATGCTTCTTTTTGAGCGGCTGCTCATACAACATTATCGAACAACTACAGAATTAAAGATTGTCTACTGTCTACTTTTAGAAAGAAAGAGAAAATTAATATTCCTACCAACAACAAAATATGGCCAGTTTTGCCCATTTGGACTTTTGGTCATGGATGGCATTAGTGTTGTCTTAGTTCTGCCCATAACCCATAGGCTAAATGTTATTTTATAATTATCCAATGCTGCATTTTTATTTGAATACTTAATTCAGATTGGTCAGACTGCTCTGAATATTTTAATGAGCATTAATAGTTGGAGGGTAAATCAGGGTGATCTCTTGATAGGCACAGAGGTAGAACACTCTAACACACTACCACTTAGTACTGGGGTTTGAATCGGTGCGGTGTTAATAACTGGTCAGTAGTGTACACAGACATGATTGACTATGTGTGTGTGTGTTTAGGGCTAAAAACCTAGCCAATGGGAGGGCACTTGTCAGTGCATTTTAGTGTCGGTCCCAGGCCCGAAAAATGAGGGTTGCGACAGGCCAGGAATACAGCAAAAAATTATGCCAAATCAGGTCTGGGAAACCAGAATGATTCACTGTGGCGACCCCTAAAATATGGGAGCAGCTAAAAAAAAAAGCTCCAGAGTCAATCACCGTTCATTCCAATACTTACTTATTCATCATTCCTAATGCAACAGATAGTTTACTGGAACTGGTTGGCCCACAAATAACTGCATTACAAACATTGTTGGGTAATGCTTCTTTTACAGTCCCCTATGTTCTTGGTATTAACCAGGTAAGTGTGATGTACAAACTCTATAGTACTAGGTGATTACATATTGGTACTGGTTAATACCTGAAACCTGTGAGACATTTTAGTGTTATTAAGTTAAGACTGTATTTGTACTTACCATCTTGTTACCCAAAATTCAGTTTCCAAGTATTTACCAGGTAGGTGTGATGTACAGTCTTGGGTAACATGATGGTTAGTACCACTACATAAATATCTAGTACGTTGGAGTTTGTTCCTGACACTTACCTGGTTAATATCTGGAACATGTAATACATTGTATTGTTATTAAGTTAGACTGACCTAATACTTACCATCTTGTTATTTTAAATAATTACCTAGTATTAAAGTTTGTACTTAATACTTACACCATTAATATCTAGATCTTAGGGGAATGAGTGTAAAAGAAAGTGTTACCCATTGTTGTGAGGTCCAGACTTAAAGAGTGAATTCTCTAAGCCAACAATCTTCCAGCTGAATTTGATGCATGAGCCCAAAATAGTGTCTATTGGTAATTTTAACAATGGTCAGCCCAACTTTAATGGCATAGCATTGCATACTTGGGCTATAATGAAAATTAAAGTAGGACTATATTGTATCTTTGATGTTTTATGTTATTAAATGTATCTATAAATGAAATACATTTAAATATAATAATACAGCTTTTAGTGGGGTTGCATCCTGCCATAGCATCACAGATTTTTATTCATTACTTGTCATGTTAACTTTAGCTGAAAAACAATTTATTATCCTTATTTAGGGTAGTTAGGTGTTAAGAATCTGCTGTGTGGTCTCTTTATACTAAATAACAATCCGTACTGGCATAATATGTAATAAACCTACAATGCAGCATAGTTTTTTTTTTTTATTAATTGCCAGCTGCGATTAGGTACTAGAGCAATGTTTTTGTTTTTTTCCACCTCCACCTTGGTGATCACTTAGTGAGGAAATAGGTTTCATGTACTCTTCCTAAGGCCAGTAGGTCTAAGCATTGTAATTAACAGGGTCTGCTTTGGAGATCATTATGGAATGTTGGAGAATGAAAGTGAAACCTTAAGTTCCTCTAATGGGGGGAATGAAAGCAGGTTTTAATTGCTGTCTACAATGACCGTATTATTTCATTAAAACTAATTACCCTGTCAAAGAGGCCACGGCGGCTTCATTTCTGCACAACAGGGAAGAAATGGGCCTTCCAGGCGCTGCGTGGCTCAATGGGATTGATCGAGGGCCAGGATCACTAATAAGGTTAAGAAGAGCTGCCTTTTATCTGTCTGTCCTTAGAGAGCGAGAGAGACAGAGAGAGACACCAGTGCAGAATTTGTATCTGCAAGTGTCTTCCTCTTTAGACATGATTGGGCTGTTGTCGACAATAAGCATGGCTCTAATTTTAACTGACTCCGTATGTTGGAAAGAATTGCTTGTTGACTTATATAAGTGTCACTTCCTGTTGAGCCTGGTTTGCTGCACGTCCCAGCCTCCTTCTGTTCCACTTGCTCATCCGAGCTCATTTTCCTCGATCTAATTCAAAACGCAAAAGCCAAATCCAAGCGGTTACCACTCGACACAAATCCATCTATTTGTCCAAATTAAGGCTGTTCTACTCTGCCAGAGAAAGCTTTAAGCATGTCCATTTGCATCGCAGCGTGAAGCCGCTTATGACCTCAGACAAGTCACACTAAACAAAGTCTGTGGAAGCTAATGGTTTTAACCCACCCTAATGGGCTTACTGAGCTGCTGAAATATTTCCCTAGCAAAAGCTCTCCCACACACCACAGGGAAGTGCTCCCACTGTATGCCAGTCACAGTGGGCTATGCCATCCAAAATCACCCAACGGTAAGAAGATTTAATAATCGCACAGGTAAAATTAAGTTCTACGGGAGGCTGCAAGAAGGACTCTGGGTGGTTCTCGTATTGTAGGAGTTGGCATTTTCTGTCATGAAATTCGATGCAAATTATGGAAAATCTCCACAATGAAGGTTTGAATTAAAAAAAATGTCTGCAGTAAATCTGAGTTTCAGCAATCTTTTGTAATTTTAGCCACAAAGTTACTAAACAAGGTGATTAGAAATAAGTACGCCTCATTATAAAGTCATTATACAGACCATTTAGTAACCTTCAAAAACCATATGGTTCCCATCCTCTTACTGGGCTCTAGATTGCAGGTAAGCATGTGGCAAAACAATAGGTGGGTAATAAATGCATATTTTTAAGTCTTCTAAAAAGAACTTGCTTTCTTAGTTAATTGGAAGCAGGTACAACTCTGACTTTTTATATTATTGTCCTGGTAGAATTTCCAAAAGCACTTGGTGGCCACCTTTCCTGCCTGACTAGTTCCAGTTTAATCGAAGCTCCTCAGGCGCTGGATGCTTGGAGTCCTACAAACACAAAAGCACTGGAGTGGAGAATCTGACATTTCAATCACGTTCCAACAGCTCCTGTGTGGAATCGCCAAGGTGGTGCTTTAAACTCCATTTTATGCACCAACATTAAGCCCACATATCCATTGGTGTAATTGCTTCGGATGTCTTTTTCTAATTATAAAATTACGCTCAAATAAGGTTGGGTAATGAAGCTTGTTTAATTTTCATTCTTTGTTTGACTATGTCCCATGCCAATGTACCCAAATGTGGAAATAGAGTCATCAAATTAGAAGGTTGAGAATCTAAATTGAATTTTTACCACGCTTGGATGAAAAGATCACAAAGCGCTATCTCCCCAATACAGTTCATGTTTAAACTCTAAGCTGAGATAAATGTGTATTTTTGTAGGGCTTTGATGGACTCTACGGGTCAATGCCAAATGGTCCCTTCTAGCAAAGTTTGATTAGGGTCTGTTCAAAAAATAAAATGAAACGCCTGGATGAAAATTCTGGGCATCCTGTGATGCTGCTGAATTGATTAGGCTTGTTTTCAGATTGGATAAGTACTGTCTTTAACTAAAATGGATGAATTAGAAGAAAATGGACATAGAACTTTTGACCATTTGCATAACTTTGATAGAGTTGGATTCGTAACAGAATGTAGTTAACAGTACTAATATTGCCTAGTAGTCAGAACACTGATTTTACAATAAAATTAGTTATTCTGTCAATCATGGCAGATGATTTATTTCCAGCAATTAATTTTTGGAAACTGCATTTCCAAAGCTGGTACAACCAAAATTCATTCTCAAATGAAAAATTCACCAAAGGTGAATGCCAAGTCATGGCTAGCTAAGTTGTTAACTGTGCCACAACAGCAGAATAGTACAATTCAATTCTCCCAGTCCCAGCCTGGTCACACACAATCAGCAAACCAGTAGAAACTGCACTTGTTGTTCTGATCAGTAACGTATTATGACAGTAAAGCTGTTAAACATGACACACTGACTTCTAAAAGACCTTTTTAAGTTTGTTTTTGCCTGTTTTTAGGAGGACAGAAGTAGGAACAATTCAATACTACTGAATTTCTCTCCACTGGCCTACCCAAACTCTCCCGGCTCGCGATTTTCCATCCCTGTGCTGGATTCTGGAGACGACGCACTCTTGTCCGTGTCATCCAGTCCCACTAGTCTATCAATGACATGCAATAATTGTGCCCTTGGGTCCCTGCAAGATTTCACAGCAAGAGTTGCAACAGCTCCTACACACACGAGCTGCCAGCAAACAAGCAACTAACGAGGACCCAACTCTCACTTTTTAAGCACACTGAGAAGTCTCCACTGGTGAGGACCCTGTTCATCCCATCAGTATTAGAATTAGAGTGTGAGAGTACACGAGAGGAGAGAAATATAGTGTAGAGGAGTAAGAAGAACCTTTTTCTTTTAGGTTGAACAAAGAGGGAACAGATGTTCTCCAAACTCAGGACTCACGGCGGATCCACGGCGCTTCATTAGATTAAATGCCACTGTCGGCCATACTTTGCCTTAAGTAAACACTGACTCCAACTCCTAACAAGCTACGTCTCACAGTTTTGTTTGTAGCTTCCAGTAACAAGCTGCCATAGGAAAGTGTTCAGTCATTCTGTCTTGCTGGGCACGACTAGTTTAAAAAGCTGTAGATATAAAGAATCAGGGTCTGTATCTTACGAGACTGAGGAAGTGAAATATAATACTGCAAACAGTTGTATAAAAGTGCCGCAAATACATACAAATACGCATGTGCACTAATGGCACATCAGATTATCCAGCTATTTTAAATGTTGTCCAGCTATTTTAAAACTAGTCCTATCACTTTGTATAAAGCTAGAGAAAAATACTGGATCAGAAGCCTTAAGCCAATGATAAGCTCCCACTTTTGGACCTTAATCTTTAATCATAATTCAATTTAAATAAAAGCATTAGCCAAATGCTAAAATGTAAATTTGCCTGATACATGCTCCCTCCGACGCATGCGCAGTCCACCAACCCCTTCTTAGTTGCCCATACTTCGGTAGATTCATGCGTAAGGCCAGTCTCTGCGTTCCTTCACTTCTGTACAGGCACCTCGGGCTACTAACCAGGGTCCTTATACAGCGTCAAATATGCCAACCCCTCATTTAGTCCGGTCTTTTCCCACACAGCAGACTTGTGGCCAATTTTGTCTGCTGCAAGCACTACCAATTGTGCCTGCTAGATGGTGACCTGCCGACCGGTAGCGCTGGTGTGCTACTGGAATATCCCACTGCGCCACCTGGGCACCACTTTTCAGAATGTTTTTTTAAATGCATTTTCTCCCTTTTCTCCCAGTTTTTAGCGCGTCCAATTTTTACTCAACTGTGTTATGCTTCCTCTCTACTGGTGCTGACCCCCGCCCCTGATTGAGGAGAGCAAACTGACACTGACTCTCCGACACGTGAGCAGTAGCTGACTGCATTTTTTCACCTGCACGATGCAAGTTCATATGCGGACCAGCCTTGTGCACGGAGAGTCTCACCCTGATCACTACTCTACTCGGCAGACGGCGTCAATCAGCCAGCAGAGGTCATAATTGCATCAGTTTTAAGGTCCCTATCTGGCTCCCTCCCTGGATGAACAACAGCCAAACGTTGTTCATATAGCCGCCCAGCCCAGCCGGATGGCAGAGCTGAGATTCGATACGATGTATTCAAAATCCCTAGCGTATTTTACCACTGCGCCACCTGAGTGAGTAATTTTTAAACTACTGTGTTACTAAATTGTCTGTGCTCCTATGTTCTTCAAAACTTAACATAGTGTATGACTGAAGTGATACACTCACCCCAAACATTTGTCGGAGATCTGGGTCACGGAAGCGGAAAGGAATGTTGGAGACGTGTAACCGCTTGGGCTGCTGCTTCTCTGAAGAGTCTGAGGGCTGGAGCTGGAGCTGCTGGGATGCCTCTGTCTGCGCCACATCATCTGCCTGTAGAAGGGAAACACAGGAACACCACCGTAAGCCTACTCACACACAACTCATCTTACTAATATTCACCTGGAATGAGAGAAATGGCCAGATTGTGAAGGCTAAAAAGGTTCAAAGAGGTTGAATAGGATGAGAAGGATGGGAGCAGGATTGAGGGGCACCAGTGGCACTTTACAAATTCCCTCTGCTTGGCCAACATTTGTATTTGGCGCTGAAGATTAAGGAAGCTGTCAGAAAGTGTGGATACAGATTTAAAGAAAAAAAGCTCTGACATGTTGAGACCAGAGGATTCATTTACTGAGCAGCAGCCTATGAAGACCTGAGGGGATGAAAAAGTAAGAGGGGGGAGCACTGGTGAGAGTCATCAGGCTCAAAGTCAGTATGCTCATCTGTCCATCATAGAGAGAAAATAGCAGTGACACCATTGTGCTCCAGGATGGACGGTTGAGTTTGACAAACATTCATCTCATCCCTCACTTGTCCGGCTGCAGTCCTCTCTCCCTCTCTTGGTAGATATTGAGCAAATGTCACAGCATGTATCAAAGCAAGCATGCATGTGTAAATGTGTCATCTGGGGCTTTTGTTGTCTGATGTGACATTATTCTGCTGGATTCTGTTTGTGCTGCACTTTTAAAGAGTCATTTGTTACATGGTAATGTTGAACTGAAGACCATGACACCCTCAGGCAACAGTAGATACAGCAGAATAGAGCAGGTAAAGAAAGCATATTGCCCCAACTTCACTGATTATACTTTAATGTGTCTACACTGGTCATTTAAAACCACTACATTGATTTTATATAGAATAATAAATACAAATAAATAGAAATTACCCATAAGTTGCTGGAGGGGCATAAAAGTGCTTTGGCATAGACTCTACAAGTATCTGGAAGTATAGAACACCCCTGTTTTTTTTACCATTTTATTTAGGCATTTTTTCCCATTTCCTGTCAATGTTACCATAGCCAATTAGTCTTCCACTACTAGGGACTCTGATCGTGCCCTAGGAGAGTATATTGGCCAGACACATGCTCCCTCTGATGTGTGCGTGGTCCACCAACCCCTTCTTATTCGCCCATACTTTGGTGGATTCACGTATAAGGCCAGTCTCAAGCACAGAGAGTCACACACTGATCTCCACATTCCTCCACATCTGTACAGGAACCTAGGGCTACTAACCAGGGTCCTTACACAGCTTCAAAGACCCCACCCTTTTTTAGTTCGGTCATCTAGCAGATTAGTGCCCAATTTTGACTGCTGCAGGCACTGCTAATTGTGCCTGCTAGATGGTGCCCAGCCGACCGGTAGCGGATTCTCATATCATGCTGGAATACCCCTTTTGTAAATAATATTTCTTCAAATGTTCCCTTAATAATGATGGTATCACCATTAAGCATTATCAACCTGTGAAAGACCACATTAATCCGGATTAGAGTACAAATGAGCACCAGACTTGTTTACTGTATCTGTTACTCCTTCAGGCCTATACTAAAACACTATACAACGAATCAAACACATGAGAGTTGAAGTTTGTGTGACTGAAGCTCCTGCCATTTGAACCACATTGATGAATCCTTGTCTTTGTTCAGATCTTTTTGTCTAGTTGTCTTTATAGAAAGTAACATAGTGTATAACAGTGTATGATGTTTCATGCTTAATTGTATGATGCAGACCTGCTGTCAGAAAACATCTGTAGTCAATATATTACTTTGCTCATTTATTAAAGTTATGACTTCATACCTTTATATATCATCTATAGATTTGTGTATAATGCTTTAAGTGGGATTTTACTGTTAGTGTATGTAATTACTTATTGTAGAGATAGAAACAAATGGTTGTAATTTTGTGCAAATAAGATTATAACATGGCAGCTATGCAGAGCTACATATACAATATGGCTGTGAGGAGGCAAAGATTCCATAACAATGATCTTGTGTTAGTAATGTACACAGCCTGCTAACAGGGCTTTAGTGTCATTGTCTTTCATTTTTATGTTTTACGAGTTTTATCCTGTTCAGGGTCTGGTTTCTCCGGAATCACTGAGTGCAATGCAGTAATGCCTAGGACTTCCTCCTCCTTTTAGACATAGCCAATCATTTGTAGAGGCCCGACCAGCACAGCTGGGGATTCAAACCCTTGATTCCAGTTGTAGTTGTCTACCTGAGAGGATTCATTGTTCTAAAGACTATTAAATAATCTGATACACTACTGTTGTAACTTTTGAGCTTAGTAAAATCACTCTCATGTTCCTCCTGACCAATTTAGTCCCTGCTTTAAATAATAATTAAAAAATAGAAATAAATAAAATAAAAAAACTAAATCTGCATGTAATGACAAATCTTACCACTAATCAAAATGAACAGAAGCAATAACAATTTAGAAATAATGTTTTTCTTTAAAATAAACAAAGGTAAAGCACAATCTTCTGCAGCACCTCTGAGAGATAATTGTGACAGTCAACGTGTAAATTGATGAGCAAACTACAGTAAGCGTAATTTAACATCTGAGAGATGAAGGCAGCATATAAATGCACTGATCTTCTGAGTGGTTATTAATTTCCAACTTATCTTGTTTTGGGCCTGTTGTGCGCAGACATGCTCAGTGGAGGAAAAAACATGGTGCGCAGAGAACACAAGCCTCAGCCCTTCATGTGCATAATGAATTAGAATAACATGGGGAGAGCAGATGAAAAGATGATGTCAGCTAAATGTCCCCAGGCTTAGCAGGATCAATGAGAGAGAAGTGCTGAAGGCAGCTACATCAGGCTTAGCCATGGGCAGCAGGATACATAGTGCTTCGGATACAGACGGGAGGAGGGAATAATGCTGGATATGTGGAGGAAATGCTAAAAGCAATGTAATTTTAAAGGAAAATGTAATAAATTAAATATTTACTGTATTTCATACATATAAAATAATAGATGAGAGAATTTATATATGTGAACAAGAACATAAAGAGCAAAAACTAACAGCGCTGGCAGCATTCAGTGTGGCAACATACATCTCTCATATTAGATACAGTACTCCTGTGGGTTGAAGTATGTTACCACAGGGATCTAACACATGCACCTCACATCTAAAGCAAAGATCAGTCAACAGGCCTGACATGACATCATCTAAAGTCCACAGTGGGGGTCTGACCCAGCATGTGGCCCACACAGTAAGATAACACTGTGATTTTGACAGGTAGTGCAAGTATGAACAAAACTTTAGGGAAAAGAAAAAATAAGATCTGGACTGGTACCCTGTTGTCATCATGTATATTCTTATTTCGTTCTTGAGTTTGAATTTAGGCTAATTTAGATGTGTTCATGTATTTTTTTTTCTTTTTCTTTGGCTGCTTCCATATTTAAAAGTCGCCACACCAGATCTGGCCCTGACTTAGCACAGTTAGATGTGTTCATGTAATATAAAAAGCACAAACAGGTATTCTCACACATATCACAATGGTAGCCTAGTGGGTAAAACTTTGGGCTGTCAAATAGAATGTTTTGGGTTCCAAAGATCCAAAATCATTGTATATGGGTAAGGTACAATGAAAATCTTTTTCCACATATCCCAGCCTTTGGAAGCTTTGGAACCCAAAACATTCTACCATTGTGATATGTGTGAGAATACCTGTTTGTGCTTGTTATCAGGTGAATATAATTGTCTGTAATGAGGTTACGATTGGTGAAATTGAATAAAACCTCTAATTAATAATTACTATTGGCTTTTCCCATTAATAATCAATGTTTACAATGCAAAACATACTACCAACTGCATACTTCTCCTCTTTAGGACTTGACGTAATCAGGTGAATACATTAATATCACCAGATTACTCCTTTTATATTAATATTTATTTACTGCTTACTCCATATCTGAAAGAGTAAAAGCTACAGCATTATTAACCCTTTATAACATAAGCTGTAGAAACAATTTCAGGTAATACAACTCATATTTCACATGCTGGTGATTTCCCTTGTCATATAGCAGAAGAGTTTTGAGCTTTTTTATTGAAGTTTGGAGACATTACAGAAAGCACTGTTTTTATTGTGTCATTCCCAAACCAAGCCTGCTTCAGTTTAATATAAAGCTGATTGAACAAAAAGACATATTTTGTACCAGAGGATCAGAAACTCAGCTCTCATATGTCATGTCCTATACTTGTATTATCAAGTCGAACTTTCTGCAGTGTTACAATCATTAAAGATACTGTGTAGTATAACTTAGTATAACACCTAGAGTGTGATTTACTCTATTGTCACTTTTAGACTCTGGGGTGCTTTTGCACATTATTATAAGTAATATGCAGTAATATGCAGACTGTATTTATATAACTAAATATGATAAGCTGGTACATGTTCTACTCTGTATTATTGCTGGATTGAAGGTACAGCCTTGTGTCCAGTGTTTACAATAATGAATAAATGAACAGCATGCATAATTAGTGTCATAATAGTGTCTCCAATAACCTTGGTCACTTGTCTACATGTGTCAAAACATCTGTGAGAAATCTTGGTGTTATCTTTGACTCTGACCTCCGATTTGATAAACAAATCAACTCTGTGGTAAGGAATAGCTTCTTCCAGCTCAGAAATATTGCGAAGATTAAGCCTTTTCTCTGCTATTCTGACCTGGAAAAAGTTATTCATGCATTAATTTCTGCAAGAATTGACTACTGTAATTCTCTGTATATTGGGATTAGTCAGTCTCTGTTGCGGCGCTTGCAGGTAGTCCAGAATGCAGCAGCAAGGTTACTGACTAATACCAAGAAAAGAAACCATATTACACCAGTCCTTGCCTCACTACATTGGCTGCCTGTTCAGCACAGGATTCATTTTAAAGTGCTTTTATTTGTTTTTAAAGCGCTTAATGGTCAAGCCCCGGCTTATCTCAGTGGTATGCTTTCTCCCGCAACCGCACAGCGATCTTTAAGATCAGCCACTCAGAATTTGTTGACTGTTCCTAGGGCTCGTTTGAAGCTAAAAGGTGATCGTGCATTTGCAGTTTATGCTCCGAGGCTATGGAACACTCTACCTCCTAATATTCGACAAGCACCTTCGGCCGCTGTTTTTAAATCACTCCTAAAAACATACCTTTATAAGCTGGCATTTGAACAGTGAGGAGCTGTGTTAATTTTAATTGTTTAGTCTATTTGTATTTGTTTTATTTTGTCTCTTACTCTGTATTTTTATTTGGTTCTTACTTTTTTTTTTTTTTTAATATAATGTTGTGTTATGTATGCTTATTCGATGTACAGCACTTTGGTCAACGTAAGTTGTTTTAAGTTGCTTTATAAATAAAATTTACTTACTTACTTACTTACTATAAAAAAAACTCTTATTGTTCTTTATCAATTTTGCTACAAACCAAAAATGTTAAATGCTAAATGTTAATGCTAAATGTAAGTTTTTACTGGTTTTGTGTAGCCTATTTTTGGGAACTCATTAAGTGCTCATATATTCCGAAAATCCCCACTACTCATCCATGATTTCTCTACTCGTTCCTGATTTTATGATGTTGGCACTAAAATGACTGGCCTATTATTGATTTATTTGATGCCTGTGAGTGTATTAGACTAAGCACTTTTAGAACAAACTCCTAGCAGCACAAAATGTAAAATCAGGTTTTTGGTTCTTTTTTTATTTAAATGCAGCAGGATCCAGTTCAGCCAGCTCCAAGTTTTACATCAGATACCTGATCTCTGTTATTATTTATGAGGTCAAGCATAAATAATAACCTGGAAAAAAGACTACATTAATAAAACATGTAACACGCTTTATGTTTGTGCCCCTAAATACATACACAACAAAATCTTGGTAGACTAAACAGGTAGACTCACAGTGGTTGTAGACTAAACATCACAGTGGTTGTAGACTAAACATCACAGTGGCTGACAGGATTGGCCCTTGAAGTCAGGCTTTCATTTCAAATTTGATGTTTGATGGTTTTTTTGTTCTTGTTGAATTAAACATGACCAATAACAATGAGGTTTGATACGATGAGGTTTTGCTCTGGATTACAAACCAGCCGATTTGGTTTTTAGCAAGCATTAATAGTTTGAAAACTCTGTTAACACATAGCACATTTATTAATTAATTAATTTTTATTTTGTGCTGCATTTTGGTCACAGTGGGTCCGTTTCCACCAAGAAACACTCGGTGCAACGCTGAAAAACACCCTGGCCAACTCGCCAATCTATCAGGGGCAACTTAAACATTTAGGTCATGTTAGAGCAGCCATTGGGCTTTTTTGTACAGAAAGGTAAGAAGAAACTGGAGAAAACCAGGTAATCAATGCAGACAAACTTGTGCACATAAAATTGTAATTTATTATTACCATTCTAGGAAAGTCACAACCAAGACATAACAAGCCAAGTTTCACTAAGAACTAAAAATTAAAGGATAGACTTGGGACTCATGAGCTGTGCAGCACCAATACAAACCTGCTACACCAGACATGAGTGCACATTACATGAATTAGAAGATGCTAATTAAGGGATAAGACTAAAAAACAGACTGAAGAGAAGTAAATGCAATGAAGGAAGCTTAGAACATAATGCTAACTGAAATGTAAAAGAATGTGAGCTGCAAGCCATTCATTTTCCTACACTCATTATAGGAAGAAAAGGTGAAAAATGACACAGTGTGATAACAGCAGAAATGAGATTTTAAAGTTTAACTCACAGAAAGCAATGATTATTACAGCTGACATGCTGTATATTCACTGAGCTCTCCGTGCCTCATACATTATGAAAATTGTTATACATTTTACAGCAGATTTTTCTATTTTCTCTGTTTATGTTTTTCCTCTCAATTTGAGCAAACCAATTGCATGCCTATTAACAACCTTTTAGCGATATCATTCCAAAATGTTTGTTTACAATAGGAAGTCAATGCTGGCTCAGTTTTTCCCCTAATAACAGTAATGCTGAAAAACATTACTCCAACAATCACTCAAAGATCGCAACTTCACCATTGATTTTAACATTAGCCATAACAGGGATCAAGAGATGCGGCACAAAATAAATTTACTCTCCTCAGGGAGAGTAAATGCACTCTGCTCTGAGAGCAGGAAACGCTTTCAGAAATCTCCTTCCAGTTCATTCAACTCCATTCACAGAGGTGCACAGAGGTCTCCACAGTCAGAATACTCATGGCCTTCCTGCCCTTCACCGGGCTTTTTCTGCTTCGCCCTGTCTCACTCGTTCTCTTAAATAGACCTAGGTTGGACTTAAGCACAGGGACTCTAGAATGTCTGATTGGGGTTCTGTAGGTTAAACACATCACACACCTGGTTGAAAATCGTACCACCTTGACCCTGCATGGACAGATGATGCCTGCTGCTTCACTACTATTTCAAAGCAGCCTAATCCCACCTAGAAATGATGTGATACTCTGTAGTGGTGTGAAATTTATTAAAATTATTTAAGTGTCAAAAGAACACATTGTGGGTATGTTAAAATGCAAATGTGTGACCTTTACAATTAAATAATGATAAGAATAAACATTCACAGCAGTGTTTTGTTTTCCTTTAAAGTAGTCAGTGTTGCTTCGTTATTTTAAGTCCTTCTAGTAATTCTAGGTGTATGAAACTATACCTCCTAAAGAATTGCTTGTGGATGTATCTGGCTAGCTCTAGCACTCAAATAAAATGACATTTACCATTCTGGCAACATTTTGTCAACATCAAGTAGTGATTAGTATAGCTGCCTTTTATTTACCTCAGAACTGGATAGTTGGAATGTAGGGTTATTTACAACACTCAACCTATGATGTGGATGAACTGTCTAAATGAACACTGATGTGGATGGCAAATAAATTCCCTCCACTAGGGTATTTGAGAGATTATAAAACAACACATTAAAATCAAGCAAATAGAGTAAAGAACCAAGGACACTGCTTGTGTTGGTCGGGATCCAAGTAAGAGCTACCGAGGCCAGTAAATTTAACTGGCATGACATAGCTCAGAGCTTCTAGCTGCTATGTGCTGTGACTATGCATTATTCCACAACCTATATTGAAATAAATTGAAGCCACTCTTTCCATGGCAGCGGTAGCTCAGTGACTATGGCTCCCAGATTTGCCAAGTAGCCACTGTAGGGCCCTTGAGCAAAGCCATTACCCTCTTTTCTTCGGGTAGGTGAATAGGTGGGTGCAAGATACAATAGTACCTGCTGCTTGGGTGGTGCAGCGATAAAACATGCTAGCACACCAGAGCTGGCATTTTGGGCCAGTGGTAGGCTAGTGGGTAATGCTTTGAGCTATTAAGCAAAAGGTTGAGTTTGAATCCTGGCCCTGCTGTGCAGACTGCGTTGCGCACTTGAGCAAGGCCCTTAACCCTCTAGGCTTCAGGGGTGCCGTACAATGGCTGGAATACTAAGAAAAGAATTGTACTGTACACCTGTATATAATAAAGACATTCTGTTCTATTTTTATCTATTCTGCTGTATATGCTTTGTGCTTATGTAATAAAATAATTAAAAACAATAGATTTTAAGTTTTGGATGATGAGAGTCACACACAAAGATACAATTAATCTGAAAAGGTCTGGGGTTTTTATCTAAAGCCAAACAACATGTTTCATTTCCCTGCAGACCCGGCTTCTGTATTGTGTGCAGAACTAGTGGCAATGTTTACCATCAGTGTGCTATTATCCATCATCGAGGCTGTACAGACATGGCAGCCCTGTTAAGATAAAGCACAGAGAATGCCTATCCACCCACAGCCTGTACCCCCATCCCTTGTGCACAAGGTCTGCGGTGGATCTAACGCTTTAAAGTGGAGACACAAGCAGGGTTGGGCAGATCGATGGGCAAAAAGGAGGTGTAATTAGCCCTTAGTGCCCCTGCTCTCTGGACTGCACCCTTACTTGGGCTCTCTTTTACTATTTATCACAGACGTGCCATTGGTCATTCACATACTCTGTCTGCAGCTGCTTCACCGGGAGTCATGCTATCCATCATGTCTAACAGGTGAGTGGTGCACCAGTGTAGACTCTCCCATTACCAAGCAGCCGAGCGTGGCCTAGCTGACCCTCCACTGCCTCTCACAGCCCAGCGGAGCACTCTGTCTTTGATTTGCTCGTGTTATGGTAACATTCTCTAAATGAGGTGCAAGGATGCGAGTCAGTCCAGATTTTTCAATATCGCTTCTTCTCACAATGGGAGTTGTTAGCTCAGTGGTTAAAGTACCACACTATTGATTGGAAGATTGCTGGTTCAACCCTCACTACTGCCAAGCTGCCAATGTTGAGCCTCGAAGCAAGGCCCTTAACCCTCAATTGCTTGCATTGTATTTGGTCACAATTGTACATTGCAATGGCTAAAAGCATCTACTGAATGCTATAAATAGAAATATTTGACAGAGTAACTTCCTGCAAAAGGGTAGAAAATAAATGCAACAGCTATAAGTATATGTGGTAAGACTTCCAGGTGCTGTTTTTTCACCACTGTAGTATTATCCATCCATCCATCCATCCATCCATTCTTCCATCCCTCTCTCCAATCATCTATCCATCCATTCAAATTTTGGTTCCTGGCAGATATTTGTTCATCGTCAAGATAAAGGATGTTGACGTTTTTAAAACTAAGAAGATATGAGTGCTGATATTTAAAATTGTAGACATTCTGGGTGTGTTTAATGAGCACATTTATATCCTGTAATATATTACACTACCACAAAATAGCCTGCAACTTTAACCTGAATGCCAGTACAAATGTTTGTGATAAACATGATCCAGAGTAAACTTGACATGACAGGCGAAAAGCTACACACTTAGTTGTGACATATACAGTATTTGACACAACATATACTGTAGTACTGTATTTTCTCCCAATTTAGCGTAGCCAATGAGTCTTCCGCTGCTAGGGACCCCGTTAGTGTCCAATGGGTGTATATATATTAACCAGACACACACTCCCTTAGACACATGCACAGTCCACCAATCCCTTCTTATTCTCCCATACCAAAATCAATATAAAATTTAAAGATATAAAGAGATATGCTTCCAGTTTTATGGAAACAGTTTGGGAAGGCCTATTTCTATACCTCTTAATGGCCCTTAATAACATTGTTTAATGTTGTTATGATCTGGGGTTGCTTAAATTGGCCAAGTTGAGCAGATCAAGCCTCAGCAACATTATGTGGCATTAAAAAGAGTCAGCTGACTACCTGATTGTACTGATTGACCAGCTTAGCCAATCAATTGATTTGTGTTTCATTTTCTGATGGCATGGACAGATTCCTGGATAAAAAAGATTTATTAGGTTCAGATTAAAAATGAATGGTTCATGGAGCAAAAGGAATCTTTTTCACATATGAATTTGTCACCACAGACCTTCAGAGTCCATTGAAAGTCTTTGGGATGTGCTGAGGAAGACTTTTAAGTGGTTTGCCTCTCTGGTCAGTACAAGATCCTGGCCAAAATGGATGGAAATAAATGTTGTGACGTTGTATGAGGTTGTAGTAACAATGCCATGCGAAGGCACATCGGTTCAACAAAGTATTAGAGTTTGTTTTTTGGTCAGGTAATTTATAATAAATATGTCAGCTCCATTTCAAATAAACGATGATAGAACATGACAGCCATGTGTGACTTCTAAAAAGTTTCAATTTTAAGAAAAACATTTAGTTTCTGTACATTTTTACATTGTAGTAATAAATGTATTAAATAAGGTATGTTACAGATGCCATTTGATTAAAAAAATCGAAAATGACCAATGTTCCAGACATGCCTACAGACATCCTCTTATTTGCTCGAACTAATATGAGCAAGGAGTAGAATCGTCTTTTGTTTATTCACACTTCCCTGCTCTTTAGGCAGAAGTGGAGAAGAGCTCTTCTCTGGAGGAGGCGACATTAAGTCAAGAGTGGAAACAGAGAGGTAAGCACTCCTGATTCCTCACATCTATGATCTAATTATCCCATTGGCACTGCTAAGCAGCCATCTATGGGGGTTCATCTGCGCGATTTACTTTTAATTTGTGTTAATTGAATGTTAATTATATTGCCGCAAGAGTGTGCTGCATCTGTCTCATTCAGAGGCTAGGTTTCTAAGGGCGGCATTCCCTAGTTCTACCGATGAGGTGGGAGGTAATTAAAAGTGCTCTTTTAGTGGAAAATGACTCGCCCTGCCTGGTCTACCCCCAAACGAGACGACAAGATGCTGATGCAAAAGGTTTCATGTATTATGCACTTTTTACACTCCATGCACAGGGAGTGTAATTCTGGTCTCCGAGGGAATTGGGCAGCAGTGCATAAACATCCTAAACAGAGTATGATCCAGTCTGTGCCTGTCAAGCCTGTCTGTATGATGAAATTCTATTTCCCAATGAAAGGAAATTCGAATTGAGTTAAACAGAAATGGTCTCTTTTTACTGACGTTTCATTGCAGTTTCCAACCCAACCTAAAATATGGTAACTTTACGAGCTGCTAAAATAAGCTCCCCAAATCAGCGTTAAGTAGGTGCATTACCTCACTAAAGGTTTACGATTCCCCATTACCTCGATTGAAGCCTGGAACGTGGTCTAACAAAATTTTATATACATGCTGCTGCCGGGGATTATAAGTGTGCTAAATGATTTATTAGATGACAAGAGTAGTCTGCTTTATTGGTCTACCTGTCCCTGTCCAGCACATTATCTGCATGCTTCATATCTGTGCCGTTCATAGGAGTAAAAGCTATTGACTTTTCATTTGTTTACATGACCTAAGCTATTGACACAAGACTAAATACACTGTCAACCTGAAAAAGCCTAGCATAATAGTGCTGCTGATGTCACGTACACAAAAAGGTCTACAGACAAACAGAAAAACTTTATGTGGTCAACTTTTATGACAGTATAGACAGTAATGAGGTGGTAGCATCACACATTTGAAGTGCAATTTAGTGCAGTCTACTGGCTGCTAACAAATGCACTCTTTTGGACCCATCCAACCAAGCAACCAACCAAGTGACCAACCAACCAGCAAACCAACCAACCAAATGAACCGAACAACCAACCAACTGAACGATGATCAACATAAAAAACGACAAAGCAACCAACCAAAACGACCAACAAACCGAACAACCAACTAAATAAATGACTGACCAACCAACCAACCAAATGACCAACCAACCAAACGACCAATGAATCGAACAACCAACCAACCATCCAACTGAATAATTGACCAACCAACCAGCCAACCAAGCTAAATGACCAATGAACTGAACAACCAACCAACAAACTGAATGCCCAACCGACTAAATGACCATCTGACCAACCAACCAAACAACCAATGAACCGAACAACCAACCAAGAAAATGATGACCAACCTAACAAATGGCAAACCAACCAACCAAACAACCAACAAACCGAACAACCAACTAAATGACTGACCAACCAACCAACCAACCAAATGACCAACCACCCAACGAATCGAACAATCAACCAACCATCCAACTGAATAATTGACCAACCAACCAAATGACCAACTAACCTAAATGACCAATGAACTGAACAACCAACCAACAAACTGAATGCCCGACCGACCAACTGAATGACCATTTGACCAACCAACCAAACGACCAATGGACTGAACAACCAACCAACTGAACGATGACCAACCTAACAAACGACAAACCAACCTACCAAATGACCAACAAACCAAACAACCAACTAACTAAATGACTGACCAATCAACCAAATGACCAACCAGCCAAACGACCAACGACTCAAACAACCAACCAACCATCCAACTGAATAATTGACCAACCAACCTAAATGACAAATGAACTGAACAAACAACCAACAAACTGAATGATCGACCGGCCAACTGAGTGACCGTCTGACCAACCAACCAAACGACCAATGGACCGATCAACCAACTGAACTACCGACAAACCAACCAACCAACCAACCGAGCAAACAAATTAGTAAATAAATAGGACAATGAAATTTTAATTATGTAAAACAAATATATTCAGCTTAATGCTTTTACCTATTTGACCAGTTTACATATGGTCATTGTCATTTGCTAGTCATGAGCTGTCTTAACTTAAAGCCATGTTCAGTGTGTGGATCCAGCAAAAATGTCCATGAGGGTATTTTAAATAATGACTCAAATTAAAACTGTAGCTCTAAACCTATGCCTTTAATAACTGTGACATCACTACCCATGCTGACCCGACCCCAAAAAATTGTTTTTTGTTACCGTTTGCAACATTTGATGTCTGATGGACATCTGTGGTGTAGCAGATTTGCTATTTTAAAGTAACATTTATTAATGATGGTAAAGCAGCAGGGTAGTGTAGTAGCACTGGTAGGTTTTTAAGGTGATTTTACTTTGGTTTCTCTTACCTGTCAAAGACACGCAGAAGGTGAATTGAACTTAATTTGAGAAAATAGTGTGTGTCATCCTGTGATGGATTGGCACCCTGTACTAAGTGTTTTCCCGCCTTGTATCAGCGTTTTCAGGTGACCTGACCCTGACCAGAGAGTGAAAATGGGTAAAAGATGTAGTAGCTTGTCCAGCACTGTTAAAACTGTTGTGTTTTCTCATGCTTAAAATGCTAGTAAAATAAAATGCAAATTTAAAATGACATTTGCTTAAAATATCAAAAATGATCACAGCCACCTTCCTTTTCCTTTCACGCTCCACCCTATTCGCTGAGTCATTTGAGGAATGCAAGAGTGTGTGGTGGATGCCGGGCCTCAGCCCATCTCCTCCTGTTCACCGATTTCTTTACCGTACACATTTAGTGTTATCTGCAAATCACTTTCAAAGTGCTCCGCTCAGCACTTCCACCCTTTCCAATGCCACTACAACCACATAATTGAAACTATCTGATTGGAAATCTGCCAAGCAGGTAGATTACATCCGATTAAGCTGAAACCGGTGCTTCACTTAACAGGATTAGAGAGGAAGATGTTTTATTTTTTAGTCTTCTACACACCACCCACACGTGTCTCTCCGAGGAAGCGCCAGTCAAAACTCATTTGACTATGTGTGAGCAGGACTGGTGTTTCATGCAGCTGTAATGGAAGCTAGAGCTGATTAGCATGGTGGTTTTGAAAAAAATATGGTTGGATAAGGTTTACAGAGTTTGGAAGTTTGTGTGACTCGGATGACATAATGTATATAAGATAAACATTATACTGTTTGTTAACAAAAAGTTAATTAAGTTAAATGAATTTTAAAAAAGTGGGCGCTCAGGTGGCATAGCAGATCCAAGGTTTAAATCCCCAGCAGTGCTATCGGCCAGTCAGGTGTGTACATACAGAAGTGATTGGCAATTTCTGTGGGGAGAAATTGCAGAGGCCCAGCGATGGATTGGTTTCCTGTCTGAAGTGTGTTACTGCACTGTGCCCTAGTGATGTTGGGCAAACCAGACCTACCGCGACCCTGACCCTGACCAGGAAGCAGTGGTAAAATATAAAAAAGAAGATAATGATGGCTAAAAATACACTTCCACAAACAGTATGTGGAATGCATTTTAAATGACCTTTTATATAATAAAAAAAAATGTAATTCATTTATTCATTCATTTTCACTAACTGCTCAATCCTGGTCATGATCAAGGTGGATCAGACGCTAGCCAGAAACACTGGGGTCAAAGCAGGAACAGATCCTTGACAGGGTGGCAGCTAATCACAAGGCAACACAAACACACACACACACATTTAGTCACTAATTTACACCTAGGGGTAATTTACAGCAGCCAACTCTTATGTACTTAACATAAGTAATACGGTGGTGCACAGCGGGCGGCACAGTGGCTAAGTGGGTAGCACTGTCGCCTCACAGCAAGAAGGTCCTGGATTTGATCCCCAGGTGGGGCGGGTCCTTTCTGTGCGGAGTTTGCATGTTCTCCCTGTATCTGCTTGGGTTTCCTCCCACAGTCCAAAAACATGCAGCCAGGCTAATTAGAGACACTGAATTGTCCTATAGGTACCTAGCTGCTAGGATGCATAAACCAGTGCAGTGTAGTGCTGGTCCCAAGCCCGGATAAATAGGGAGGGTTGTGTCAGGAAGGGCATCCGGAGTAAAAACTGTGCCAAATCAATAATGCGGATCACGATCCGCCGGCGACCCCTAACGGGAGCAGCCGAGGGAATAGATAGATAGAGACGGTGGTGCATAGAAACAAAGTCTCCAAAGAGCTGGGTTCTATTCTTGTCTCTAATCACCATCTTCGAGGAGTGTTCTTTTTTATTATTGTTATTTTTTTAGGGTACGTTGGTTTTTTCTGCCAAAAAAAAACATAAAGAAGGTGAACTGGCTGTTATCAACTGTCCCGAGTGACTAAGTAAAAGAGTGTGACGCCCTTTAACAGCCTGGCACCCTGGGTTCTATCTGGTATTCTTACATTATACAAGTATATTAGATAGAACCCATATATTGTTTGTGTATACTTCCACCCCCAACCTTCCAACAAAGTTCTGTATCATCACAACCTTCCCAAAGAAGCTGATTTGGGGCTCAAAGCCGAGTTATCAAAACTCACTATCAACTATATATTAATAAATAAAAAATATGGAGCCCAAATTCCTAGCACTCTTTCTTTCTGTTTTTTTATTTATATTTTTTTCCCCTCTTTTTTCCCCAATTTTTATCCCCCAGTCTAGTCGTGTCCAATTACCCCGAATGCGTCCTCTATACTGATTCGACCCTTCACCGCTGACTGAGGACACCTCCACTGATATGCGCCCCCTCCGTTACGCACAGTCAGTACAGATAGTGCATTTTTCACCTGCATGAGTCGAGTTCATATACTTGACGGGCACTGTGCATGGAGGGCCACACTCCCATCAGCATTATTCCTCAGCCCTGTGCAGGCACCATCAGTCAGCCAGCAGGGGCCGCAGTCACACCAGTTATGATGACTTATGATCCGACTTTCTTACCCCTAACCCTGAACAACAGCCAATCGTTGTTCATACTGCCACCCAGCCTAGTCGGAAAGGCAGAGCTGAGATTCAGTACGATGTATTCAAAACCCTAACTCTGGTGAGCTAGCGTACTTTACCGCTGCGCCACCTGAGCGGCCCCAGCACTCTTTCTTGATGTGAAGAGAATTTTCTGTGCTCCTATACTTTCTTTATTATAAACCTTATGTTTCCCTGTTTTCCTTTCTCTCTCCTGTTCCCCTGTCTATGACACTTTAATGCTAGATTGTCTAAATCTGGCCTGTCAGAAAGACCTCAGAAATCTCAGCCTAGACTACAGAGTCGAGTCTTGTAAGAGAATAAATCGAAACTCCCTCAAAAAAACAGATCTTTATTAAATCTAATAACCTGCCGGGAATTGCAACTCAGCAAGCACGACTCTGATTTTTTTCAGTCAGAATAATAGAATCATGTTTGTAACAGTGGTCGCAAGTGCTGATTCAGCCGGTATTGGTGATGGTGTGTGTTTTTGGGAAGAGATTAAACATTTTCAGAAGTTAATAAAGAGTACGGACATACAACATACCATATAAGACAGTGAAGCAGCTGCACTCTGAGAGATAAAAATACTAAAATATACTATTTTTGTGGCTGGGTTTGAACCCTCAAGGGGGCATACACCGATCAGGCATGACATTATGACCACATTCCTAACTGACTGGTCTGCTGCGATGCACTGTGTATTCTGACACCTTTCTATCAGAACCAGCATGAACGTCTTCAGCAATTTGAGCTACAGTAGCTCGTCTGTTGGATCGGACCACACGGGCCAGCCTTCGCTCCCTACGTGCATCAATAAGCCTTTGCCGCCCATGACCCTGTTGCCGGTTTACCACTGTTCCTTCCTTGGACAAATTTTGATAGATACTGATCACTGCAGTCCGGGAACACCCCACAAGAGCTGCAGTTTTGGAGATGCTCTGACCCTCTGTCGTCTAGCCATCACAATTTGGCCCTGTCAGACTCACTCAAATCCTTACGCTTGATCATTTTTCCTGCTTCTAACACATACATTTTGAGGATAAAATGTTCACTTGCTGCCTAATATATCCCACCCACTAACAGGTGCAGTGATGAAGAAATAATCAGTGTTATTCACTTCACCTGTCAGTGGTCATAATGTTATGCCTGGTCGGTGTAAGTAGTACTTTATGTTTTTAGTTAGTAGTTGAGGGTAACTAGGCTATTTAAAATAAGGTTAGACAAACACTATACATCCACAAACTGGATTGCACAAATTGACCAAAATGACTGCAGGCATTTTCCATATATAGTAAAAATATTCTTTGTTTTGACATTGTAGTTGTGCTGAGATGTCTAACAGGATGGTAGCACTATTTCAAAATGAACTAGGTTTGAAAGAACCAAATGTGCCATCAGATTTCAAAAATCACACCCCTCTTGCGTCACTCCTCAGACATCAGCACAGACACAGTCACTTCTGTGTACGGAAATAGCAAGCGGGAAAAAAAATGTTTACGGCCAACAAAATCAGGAATGAGTTGAACCAAAAAGTGTGTGTGTGGGTAAACCGGATGTACTCACTGGTAAACTGTTGGGTGCTGTGAGAGAGGGTGTGTTGCTGTCAGTGCCAGTTGGATCACTGTGTGTCTGTGTGGTTGTATAGATGGTGAGGGCGGCTGCATGCTCGGGCACTGGGTTTGGGCCCGTGTACTCCTGGCCAGGGTGGGCGTACTCGCCGGGCAGCCCGTTCTGAGGCGGAGGAGGAGGGTACTGCGCTGGTGCGTATGGCTGAGCCATGGCCTCTGGAGGGGCTGGTGCCTCCTGGTTACCCTGCAAAGAGAGAAAAAGGAGAAAAGAAACGAGTTTGTCAAAGAAACAAGGTTTACAAGTTATTTTTAAGCTAGTGGCACTTTTTGGCAGTTTTCCGTTTGCATAATCATGTGTATTATGTATGAAATTGGAGTTTTTGTACTTAGCAACATGCAAACTAAATAATAAAATTAATAAAAGGCAATTTAAGACCAGATGTAAATTAGCAATCACCAGAGTTTACAAAAAAGGTAACGTGATCTAATTAACACACACTGTAAGCCTAAACGGCACGGTGGCTCGGTGGGTAGCACTTTCGGGTTCGATCCCCAGGCAGGAGGTCTGGGTCCTTTCTGTTCGGAGTTTGCATGTTCTCCCCGTGTCTGAGTGGGTTTCCTTTGGGAGCTCTGTTTTCCCCACAGTCCAAAAACATGCAGTCAGGTTAATTGGAGACACTGAATTGCCCTATAGGTGAATGGGTGTGTGTGTGTGTGTGTGTATGTGTGTCTGCCCTGCGATGGACTGGCGCCCCGTCCAGGGTGTTACTGTGTGCCTTGCGCCCATTGAAAAGCTGGGATAGGCTCCAGCACCCCCGCGACCCTAATTGGATAAGTGATTAAGAAAGGGAGTGAGAGTAAGACTAAGGGGAGGCACGATGGCCTGGTGGGTAGCACGTTCACCTCACAGCAAGAAGGTCCTTGGTTCGATTCCCAGGTGGAGCGGTCTGTGTCCCTTATGTGTGAAGTTTGGACTAGCTTTGCATGTTCTCCCTGTGTGTGTGGATTTCCTCTGGGTTCTCTGGTTTCCTCCCACAGTCCAAAGACATGCAGTCAGGGTAATTGGAGATACTAAAATTCCCCTAGGTGTGAGTGTGTGTGCCTTGTGATGGACTGGTGGTCTGTCCAGGGTGTTTTCTACATTTTTCCCGGTGAACTGTACCCACCACGAATCTAAATAGGGTAAAACGATGGTCAAACGGACGATGAATGAATGTAAGCCTAAGAAAACTGAACCTATGAACTAATTTAGGCTTGCTCGTTACACCCCTACTGCCAGTGATGTTGTAAACATGCCCACTATAGCCTTTTACTTAAATATTATTTTTACTGCACAAATAAAAACATAGTGAAAAAAATTCGTTATTTTATCGTTATCGTTATTTTTTAGATGCATTGCGGGCGCAGATTGCATCCACATCAAAGCACACTTTGCACTGTTCCTTTCTGCATTTTATACATCTAGCCCTTGGTGCCATGTATCTCCTTATTTACTGTAACTAACGCAAAACACATGGCAGTACCGTCAGGGAGGATCATGCTGAACAGAAGATGACGGGAGTAATCATGAGTCTGTCTTTCTGAACTCTAATATTGCATGATAAGAGGGGAAAAAGGGGCTCTAGTTTTCCCGTTTTTCAATTGAGTTTGCTGCAGAATCTATCACTTTTACTGACAGTACGAGCAGCGCATCCGCACGCTGATTACCTGCAGGCAATGAAGATACACTGATCTTGATTAAAGAAATAGAAACCGACAGAAAACAGACAGTGATGTAAACCCTCCCGGTGTCAATCCCGCTGAGAGAGTTCCGGCATGACAAACAACCTGTAGTCCATCTATACTCCTGACTCACCATGAATAAAACAGCATGCCTTACAGCCAGCTTTAAGAAATATGTGATGCAATTTGACTTGTTTTATTACCATTGTTGTGTTGTAAGGAGCCGGAACGGATTTGTATAACATATCAAATCTCCGAGCACATTAGAGCTTTGGTCATTACGGGCCAACAAACTTTATTTTGTACCGCACTGCTCGATGGATAAGCATGGCTGGAGTGATTCTGAACTGAAATTGCTCTCCTGGCAAGCACAGTGTGAAGGATCAATTAACTAATACATTTTTGATTATAACCTTTGATTTAAATTACTGGTTTCTAACAGCATCATTTTTCATTCTGTACAGCTGCACCTTCTCGTCAAGAGCTTGTTCTCACTCTCTCCGTGTATTGGCATGTTTGTACGTTCGGTGAGTATCAAAGCTTTTGTCTTTTCTCACAGTCTGTCTTTGTCTCTGTGTATTAGCATGCTTTTTCTTTTTTTTTGTTCATTTCTTTTCAGTGTAGGGAATGAAAATGACACTTTTCTCTTTTTGGCTCTTAATTTACTCAGAGATAAACAATACATATTTTTTATTTGTATACTGAAACAAATTAGAGACAGACAAAACAATAAAACCAGTAGCAATACAATATTATAAATGTGCTAATAGGGAGTCAAGCATGTTTTTTGACTGGCTGTTGGACTATTTTCAAGAAGAGTGATGAAAGAGGCATATATGCTCAGTCTACAGACCCCTTCTTATTCACCCGTACTTCAGTGGATTTGCGCATGTGGCCAGTCTGGCGCACGGAGAGTCACGCGCTCGGACAGGCTACTAACCAGGGTCCTTAAACAACGTCAAAGACATTGCTTCCTTTTTAGTCTGGTCTTTTCCCACACAACAGACTAGTGGCCAATTTTGTCCGCTGGAGACACTGCCGATTGTGCCTGCTAGGGGGTGCCCTGGCGACCAGAGAGTCCAGAACCCCAGCACTGGTGCACTAGGGGAATATCCCGCTGTGCCACCTGGGTGTCCTATGATGATTATTATTATTATTTTGGACTATTTTGTAATAATAGGATAAAGCCACACACACACACACACACACACACACACATATATATATATATATATTACATACTGTATACTTTACATATACTTTATAGTCAGCAATGGACAATGTGGGTTGAAGGCATCTATTGGCTGTTTTTAAATGTTTCAGTAGTAAGCAATATGGTAAGTCAACACATCTGTTAATGTTACTTTCCTCTATTGCTCAGTGGTCCAGATTTTGTGTTCCTTTCACCAAGTTGTTCAGGTTTGTGCACTAGCCTTTAATATTAGAGGTTTCCCAATGGCGGTTCTGGCTCTATTTGATGGCTTTATTTTTATGTCTTTTAGTTTGTTACCAAAATACACTATAAGGCCAAGAAGTGCAAATTGTCCACGCTGTTTCATAGCCTGATACATAATGTCAAGTGAAAAATCTACTTTTTTACTCTGGCAGTTATTTGGACATGCCCTTGACTATACGGAGCACATGTGTTGACTGATGAGGGTTAATTTTGACAGCACAGAGCAGGTTTGTGTGCGCTGCTGTTTGCGTGTTTGTTTGTCGGTATGTGTTGACAGATGAGGGCAGCTCTGCGGAGCAAAGTGCTGTTGTCAGCACAGGTGCAGTCGGGTCATCAGTACAAGCGTCGCACGAGCACACGAGCATGTACGCGAACGCTTGTACACCTTGCAGGCATATAAAAAGCAGCTTGCCGAGAGTGCCTCATATCAGTAATACAAATAGGTGGAGACAGGAGCTTGACCTCTGCTAAGCTGATGGCAAAGACAGGCAATAACACAGCATATAATGTGCCAGCGCAACACGGCTTTAATAAGCCAGGGGCACTTCTAATTAATTAACCTCATTGATGAGCTGAAATGCCAGGAAGGCCTTTTGAATCAACAATGGTCCCAAACTATTCCCTGCTGGAGCGCTATAATTAACAGGTACAGCGGGCAGATGGTGAAGCTATAGATCCCAAAATAGCTGCACACATTCTTCATAACGTCAATGGAGAGATTATAGTGCTGAAATCCACTACAATGCCTGTAAGAGACACCATTCTCATTAAGAGATAATGGGTAATGAAAAGAAAAAAATCAAGTGGTAAAGGGACGCTCTGCAGAATTTTATCTCCTATTTTCTGCCCTGTCGTCTACCCACTGGCGGAGAGAACGGCAGTGGAAATCAAGAGGGCTCTTTTTTTTCTCCCCTTTCGCTTGATTGTTATTAACCTTTTTTCACTGACTAAGCAGCATTAGGCGGCAGCAGCAGGCTGCAGAAATGGGCTGAAGAGGGCTACAGTTTAATAGGAGTGGGAAGAATTGCATTAATGTAAATGTAGTGGAAACAATGAGAGGCCCGGCCATTGACATGTTGGCAAACAAATGAGACTGTCCTCTCAATTAGGGCCAATGCTCCATTATCCAAATGAAAAACCCACTCGTCCATGACTTACGAACAATGGATAAACATAAAAGGAGAGTGACTGAAACAGATAGAAAAAGAAAATAAAACACAAAGGCAGATAAAGTAAAAGAAGAGAAATAAAGACTCAGACTAACATTTTTAGTTTTACATTGCTAAAATGATTGCTGTTTTTAAAATACTGGACCAGAAAACCCTTAATAAAGTCAAGTCAAGTCAATTTTATTTGTATAGCGCTTTTTACAATGAACATTTTTTCAAAGCAACTTTACAGAATCCATGACCTACAGACCAAAAACTCCTGTTAAGCAAGCCAAGGGCAACAGTGGCAAGAAAAAACTCCCTAAAAATTACAGAAAGAAACCTTGAGAGGAACCAGACTCAGCAGGGACCCCCATCCTCCTTGGGTGGGTAAATGAACAGTTAAAAGAGGGATCACACACATAGTTGTACCCTATAAATTTAAATCTCAACTGTATAAAAAACTATCATAAAACAATAGCAGTAAATAAGCTGCAGTAAATATATTTATTTATTAGGATGTTAACGTCATGTTTTACACACTTTGGTTACATTCATGACAGAACAGGTAGTTACTCGTTATACAAGACTCATCTGTTCACAAGTTTAATGTCAAACACAGTCATGGACAATTTTGTATCTCCAATTCACCTCACTTGCATGTCCTTGGACTGTGGGAGGAAACTGGAGCTTCCAGAGGAAATGCACGCAGACATGGGAAGAACATGCAAACTCAACACAAAAAGGGGGGAGGATCGAACCCAGGACCTTCTTGCTGTGAGGCGACAGTGCTACCCACTGAGCCTGTGCCACCCCAACTGCAGTTAATAAATGAAGGTAACTGTAATCTAAACTATAGTAATAACTTCTAAATGATCTAGGTAAAGTAAGTATTTGGGCACCTGAGCATGAGCTTGTTGGACATCCTATTTGGGTGGCTGGGCACTGATCAGCCATAACATTAAAACCACCTCCTTGTTTCTACACTCAATGTCCATTTGATTAGCTCCATAATACTGACTGTAGTCCATCTGTTTCTCTACATATTTTTTTTTAACCTGCTTTCACCCTGTTTCTCGATGGTCAGGACCCCCACAGAACCACCACAGAGCAGGTATTATTTAGGTGGTGGATCATTCTCAGCACTGCAGTGACAATGACATGGCGGTGTGTTAGTGTGTGTTGTGCTAGTATGAGTGGATCAGACACAGCAGTGCTGCTGGAGTTTTAATACCGTGTCCACTCACTGTCCACTCTATTAGACACTCCTACCTAGTTGGGCCAACTTGTAGATGTAAAGTCAGAGGCGATCGCTCATCTATTGCTGCTGTTTGAGTTGGTCATCTTCTAGACCTTCATCAGTGGTCACAGGACGCTGCCCACGGGGCGCTGTTGGCTGGATATTTTTGGTTGGTGGACTATTCTCAGTCCAGCAGTGACAGTGAGGTGTTTAAAAACTCCATCAGCATTTCTGTGTCTTATCCACTCATACCAGCACAATGTTAGTGTCACTGCAGTGCTGAGAATGATCCACCACCCAAATAATAAAAAAGCAAGCAGAGAAACAGATGGACTAGAGTCAGTTATTGTAGAACTACAAAGTGATTCTATATGGTAAGTGGAGCGGATACAATGTACAGTGAGTGTAGAAAAAGGAGGTTGTTTTAATGTTATGGCTAATCGGTGTATATAGTGCATAATATTTAATAAAATACTATTTTTTTCAGGCAACGGTAATAATATCACTCACAATTGCAGACACAAACACAAGTTTATACTGAAAATCTTTTTTTACATTACATTTAATTTTAGTTAAATCTCCTGAGGTAAAATATTGGAAGTAAATCTAACATCTTTAAGAATGTATCACTCTTATTGATTGTGAAATATCAAGAGAGATTACACTTGTATTTTTCTGCACCCACAGGTGTTTACTGAATAATTTCTGCCATATATTCTAAGAAAGAAGAGAGAGAGAGAGAGGAAAATCATGAAGAAAATATATTGTAAGGTGCAGTTTAATAGCTTTTGCAGCAAAATGCAAGTTTCTCAAAAGCATTTAATTTCAAACGTTTGAATCTTACAGTAATATTGGCATAGAATGAAGCCAGGGCATTATTTGATCATGAAGCAGTAATACCTTATAACCATCCTGAGCTGGGCTCTTACCTAAAATCTGGTATCTACATGAATGGGTGATTGTGAATTCTGAATCAAAACAATGGTGGGTTTTACATGTTATACATCACTGACTATTTTCCCAGTTGAGAGTCTGGGGTGCTGAACCCTAACTTTAACATGCTCTTGTAGATGTTTTATTAATTTGACATATAAGCGTATTTTGATCTGTGACCATTCTCGGTCCCCTTCTTTCCCCCTTGTGACTCTTATTCCTTCATTCTTTTCTAATGTTGCACCTCTAAAGCAGTGGCTCAGACTCTCTGTGGTGATGTCAGAAAAAAAAAAGACTGTAGCCTGAGGAAGGTATTGTAATTCACTGAAACATTGAGCGGTATTGATGCACTTCCCTGCCTCAAAGCACAAGCAAGAGCAGAGGGCTGTCCAGGCGGTCTGAAAAACAGCACATAAAGCAGGTAGAGAGGGCACGAGTCCGGCTCTGCCAGGGCTTAGAGAAGGGGCGGGGGTTCACAAACCCATAAAGTCTGCAGAAAATGTCTGCTCCTCAACATTACATTATTATTGCTCAGTGTGTGGACTCCATCACATGAAATATTCAGAGAGGTAAATGGAAGCAAGCAACATTTTCTGAAGCCAAACTAAGTGCAAGAGAGCAGCTTCCTTTGCATCAGGTGGGCGGCGAACTGCTCAACACACTGAATACCTTCACTGCATTTTTTATTCTTACCCTGTATTTGTTTCACTTCACATTTCTAACTTTTTTTTTTTCCTAATTTTGCTTGTTCGTGCACCTGCAAAGCGTGTAATGCGCTCACTCTTTCCTAACAGCTGTGCTGCGAGCAGTCGGTTCTATTTCTACCATGCTGACCTATGATTTTCCATTTACTTTCATTCCATTTGTTTTTCACGAGGTTAAAAGAGAGTGACCTGGGAAAGCTAATGCCTGATTACTTCCCATTAGTCCAGTATGTGGTCACTGAGAGCCTGGGTGATGCCTTGAACCCATAAGTGTGCCGCACAGAGTACAGCCACTGAATTGGAATGCAATGGACCTGTCCATCATATCGGTGGACAGAAAGTGGCCGCTGTGATACGGGCATATAAGGGAGTAAGGGGTGAAAACAAAAGGGATGAGACAGAGGGGCTGTTGTTACTTAGCTTTAGAAATCTACTCTCAGTTATGTGCAGGGAAATGGAAGGCCAGTGTGGTCTTCAGAACCGAAGCACTGTCCCTACTCTACTGCATTGCTAAATAGAATTAAGCATTGTACAGATTAAACTGAGGTTAAAAAAATACTTGTAGCTTGTGCGATTAAATAAAGGGTAATTAACCCATACAGATGAGCGAGTTCGTTTGCACACATTGTCTTTTCAGCTTCAACACTTATTAATGAGGTAACCTGCAGAAATATTCCAAAACATCTGTGAGTATTTAGCACTAAAACATCTTCAGCATCATTTAATTTTAATTAATTCAAACATTTTTAAAAATAATTTTGCTCCTGAAAAGCTGTACTATGCACTTTTGAACAGGTGGAAAAGATCAGAATGAGAGGAATGTAAGTAAGCAGAATCAGTCACCAAAGAGTGTTTATTTATTAAATATTTTATAAATACACTGCTCAGGTAGTGCAGCGGTAAAACACGCTAGCACACCAGAGCTGGGATTTCGAATACATCGTATCAAATGTCACATGAACAACGATTGGCTGTTGCTCAGGGTTGGATGAGCCGGACCAGGGTTCCTCATAACTAGTGCAATTACGGCCTCTACTGGCTGATTAATGCCGCCTGTGCAGAGTTGAGGAATAATGCTGATCAGGGTGTGGCTCTCCATGCACAAGGCTGATCCGCATATGAACTCGCCTCGTGCAGGTGAAAAGAGGCAGTCAGTACTTCACACGTGTCAGAGGGGGCGTGTGTCAATTGCAAAGTTCCTCAGTCAGCAGTGGAGGGTTGTATCGGTAGAGGTGAAGCATGACACAATCAGGGTAATTGGATACGACTAGATTAGGGGACAAAATTGGGGGAAAAATTCTGAGAAAAAGAGAAAAAAAAATATGAATATCTTAAATAATGAATTTAATTACATTGCTTTGTGATTTAGATCAATATAAATTATTGAAGTTATAAATAATAATATATTATATACAAAATTATGTATATATTATAAATTATATAAAATATATTCAAAAGTCATTACAATAGTTTGGTGTCTGGATGAAATGTAGTTGTAATTATTGCACAATTATATTTTGTAAATATTATACTGTATGTCTTACTATCAATGTTTTGTTATTAGCAGTCTAAAGACACTGTAACTCCACTATTCCCCCCAAAATAGACTCTATATAGTTATATTAACTATAGATATTTTAATATCCAGGCAAATTGGGCAAATTAACATTCCTAATCTTAAAATATGTAAAACAATATTTGTAAAAAATTATGATGGATATTTTGGATCTAATTTGAGGAGAATATCCTGTTGGCTGAGTATTGGACTTTTACAAGTTAAAATGTAGTAATAATAGTAACTCTAATAAAAATGCTAATAAAATTACCTCTGTGGACAAAATAAACTGTACATAAGCTGATTGTTGTGTAATTTCATGTACCACATTTTAAATGTGTTCAGAATCATATAACATTTGGAAAACTGTCCATAGTATTTTCTTGCATACACAATGCAGACTGCTTTGCTCAGGGTTACTAGATATGTGAGGCATATCTCTCCTGAAAGGCAACCCAAAAACACAAGCAGCATTAAAAAAAGCTGATTTTTTTTCTGAATAGTTAAAGCAAAGAGTTGAAAACAATATTACATTGTTGCATTTATTATAACAAATCATATAATCAATCAAATCAAATAATCAGTAGAGCAGTTTATTGACACAAATACTTTCAATAGGTAGCGTACACGGTTCACGGAAGCAGAGAATGGGATGTTTATCATTTATAAAAGACTCTACATTGCTGCTAGTGAATGGATTCTACTATAAAAATTAGGAGGAAAGAAATCAACCGGTGGCCATGGTTTCAAAGCATTGTAACTTAATTCCACAGGGAACTTTATACCTGGTGAATTTCAATACCTCCATCTTGAAATGTTGTTATGCAATATTTTCTCCTGTGTTTAAGGTGGGTCAGCTTAGTTTATACAAAACATGACAGGTTTTGAAACCGAAACTGCGCCTAAAAAAAAAAACAGCTTTGTACATTCAGCCCTGAGAACAATACTAATACTTTTGCTTTACTGCCATTCTTAAGACTGTCTCTTATCTGAAGTTTGGATGGTGTGTGAAAGTTTCTATATGATTTGTAGTCCATACCACTTATTTTCCGGAGTGACACACAAAACACACACATCAACAAACAATTTTTAAAAAATATTACACTGTGATGTTATTTGAAATGGTAGCTAAAATAAATTCTTGCTGTACACCATATCTCAAGCTTCACCTAATAAAGCGAGACTGAGAGCCTATCAGCCCCAGAGCTCCCACGGCTAAATAAAACACATCACCAAGCCAGAGAGAGGAGAAAGAAATTGTCCTGCCTCGAGGTTTTATTTCTGATAAACTTAAATCAGGAACTGATATTTAATATAGTCTTGCACAGCTTCAGTTTTAATTCACTTAGTGCCCTTTTCTCATAGTTCTGCGGGTCCAGCGTCTGACAGTTTATAAATGTGAAAGAGAGGCAGCCTGGAGAGAGGGAGCTGAAAGGGGAGAGAAGAAAGGATCTCCATCATAGTGACTGAAGTGATGCCACAGTAAAAACATCCCCTGATCCTTGTCAACAAATTGCGCTGGTAAATGATTTCTCAGATGAGCTAAATCGCATTATCTGGCCCTCCCCGCACTCTCTGCTGAACGAGGGCCAAGTGGCCCAGTGAGTGTGCAGTAAATGAGTTTATTTCCCTTAAGAAAGGGTTGGTAAGAGGAACAGATCAGGCCTCCCATAGAATAACAGTTAACCCCTTGTGTACACAGTAGCCTGGTAGAGCCCCTTTGTATAATTTGCTGCACGAATACGCCAAAAGTATGGCTAGCAGGCAAATAAAAGACATTATAAGCTTGCCAACTTGGTTACAATAGTTAAAGAAAGTAATGTTCCTATTCCAACATGACTGCCCATTTGTCTCTCAAATAAACAGCAGAAAGCCCCGACCTCAATGCTACTAAAGACATTTGGGATGAACTAAACAAAGCTTTTCTTTATGTCCTAATAAGACCTGGCTTTGTGCTCAGGGCAACAGTCTTGCTGGAACAGGAAAGACCCTTTCCTAAACTGTTCATGTGCTTCAATCAAATCAGCAAGCATGGTTAGATAGAAGCCTTATATGGCTTCTTGTACCCCCAGCCTTAGATGGCTATGGCATGATTAAAGCTCAAACCTGATCACTGGAGGATAGTGAGTCTGTTGTGTCACATGGTTGACCCAATGTATCTGAATCCTTATAAATGAGTTCCTGAGATCAGGACAAACATCTGTGAGTATAAAGCTTTAGCAGTGGACAAGTTATCAGTTATCCAATTATGACAGAATACTATGCAAGCAACTGACGGTTAAGGGCCTTGCTCAGATGCCCAATAGTGGCAGCTTGGTAGTAGTGTAGCTAACCACTAAACTACCACTGCCCACTAAAACATTCTTCTATTTATAAATATCCATAATGTAAGATATTGCTGCTTTTAAGTTGTGGGGCTGGTTAAATAAGCTTTGCCCTGAGTCTAAAAGGTCTGAAATATTTATAATAATAGACTATATAATTCTATTAGTTCATTCATTGCCAACTTCCAGCCAGTAACAGAGTCTCACTATCCCATGGCAGCTACCCATCAGTAGTGACAAAAGACAGAACTTGTTCAGACACATGAAGCAAAGCTCCTTTTGAACTGCACCACTATTGGTCAGATAGTTAAAAAAACACACATGAATCTCTCAGATGCTTAAGATCTTGCTCTGACTGCTTTTCCCCTACATCATGTTCTTGAACTTGTGTTATGAATACCTGTAGCATCTTGAGTTTATGCTCTTCTGACAAGAAGAAAGATGTTGCGCCAATCGGATACATCCACATAAGATCAGGTCTGTTTCAGACAGGACCTAGATCTGTGTATGCTCTTCTATCAAGCATAGTAATGGCACAGATAAAGAAATAAGAAGAATTATTTTGATAAAAGCTGTTGTTTTGGGGGCATGCATGTCAAAGACGATGAAAAAAGCCTCCGAAGTGTACCGTGTACGATCCTGAGTAGGCACATAACCCGTTTGACCTAGGTGCACTTTTGAGCACTGAAGGGTGAGTATGCACAGTATGGTGTGTTAAGTTTGAGATGTTTGGAGAGTGAATTTGACAGGCGTGTAAGTGACTGTCAGAGTGCCGGCAGTGATAGAAAGCCTTCTCCATGCGCTATGACGTTAACTTGACCATATCCCTGCCTCAACATTCACGTCTGACTTATCTTACACCCCCACCCCCACACACACATACACCTACCTTTAACAGCTATTAGTGAGAACAAATCACGTCCAGTGAGTATTAAATATAAATGAATTAATTAATCTGAATGTACTACATCTAACTTGGAGCGTGAGACTCAGCTTGTGTGTAGACATTTAATGATTCACACATACACAGACAGTCCTGGCAGCCCTGGATCACTGTTTGGGTTGAGGGTTGGGAAAAGGGTGGGGGGGAGGTCAATTTGTGTATGTGTGTATGTGTGTGTGTGTTGGAAAACTGAGGTGCTGTTGGGGCCAGTCGTTATCGATCCCCACTCAGTGGAGCGCTTCCATAGCCAGGGGCCATGCGCCACGCCTCTGGACTGATTACTGAGAAGCACTTTGCTGGTGCAAATTGGATTGAAAAACCCCTCCCAACCATACTTAGGGAATACTTTCCAGGGCTCTCTCCTCCTCCAGTACCAAGCTGAGGGTCTCCACATGCCCCTGAGCATGGTGGGTACACAGTGTGTTTTTGAGTATAAATGATGAGAGCTGCACCCCAAAGGCCAGAGTCTTTTAAAATAAAGATAAGTTCAGTTTCATGAGTCAGACATGCAGTGGTATGGCTTGTCTACAGACATTTTTTAAAATATTGGTTAAAAATGTTTTTTTTTTCTCAGTTTTGCTTTTTCTATAAATTATACATTGTTGATTCATTTCAGTGGGCACAAGGCACACAAAAACACCAAGGACAAGGCATCAGTCCATCACAGATATGTTTAACATGTCTTGTTATATTTGTATTATCTTTAAAATTACACTGATCAGCCATAACATTAAAACACCTCACCGTCACTACTGGACTGGGAATAGTCCACCAACCAAAAATATCCAGCCAACAGCGCCCCGTGGGCAGCGTCCTGATGAAGGTCTAGAAGATGACCAACTCAAACAGCAGCAATAGATGAGCGATCGTCTTTGACTTTACATCTACAAGGTGGACCAACTAAGTAGGAGTGTCTAATAGAGTGGACAGTGAGTGGACACTAGGGATGTAACGATACACTCTACCCACGATGCAATACGATTCACGATACTGGGTTCACGATACGATTTTTCCCAGATTTTTTTAAACTAAATGAAATTGAAGACAAATTATGACGTTTCGTTTTATTACTTCTATTTAAAATAAAATACTGTATTTGTGCTTATATTTAATTCATCTAAATAATGAATGTCCTTTTATTTATTAGATAGGTGCAAACTATGCAAAATAAATGCTACACATTTCCCTTATTCTGTAAAAAAATATATAGCGCCCTCTTCTGTTTAAAGTGAATGTCGATTCATCTTAAATGATTAACCGATTTAAATCGCGGCACATCGATTTTTAACTGTCTTCCGGTGCACCGTTACATCCCTAGTGGACACGGTATTAAAACTCAAGCAGCGCTGCTGTGTCTGATCCACTCATACCAGCACAACACACACTAACACACCACCACCATGTCAGTGTCACTGCAGTGCTGAGAATGATCCACCACCCAAATAATACCTGCTCTGTGGTGGTCCTGTAGGGGTTCTGACCATTGAAGAACAGGGTGAAAACAGGCTAAAAAGATATGTAGAGAAACAGATGGACTACAGTCAGTAATTGTAGAACTACAAAGTGCTTTTATATGGTAAGTGGAGCTGATAAAATGGACAGTGAGTGTAGAAACAAGGAGGTGGTTTTAATGTTATGGCTGATCGGTGTATGTATTGCCCAAAAAAGTCTGCTTAGCTAAGCTATTACTGCTGCATGATCACATCAGACTTTTTCGTAAAAAATGAAAAAAGGCATACTTTTCTGGCTCAGGTGGTATGCTCAAAATTCAAACTCAATATTAGCAAATATGAGCAAAAAATTTATTTGCTTTTTTATTGTGGACAGAAAACTGAAAATATGGTTTCAAATATATCTGTATTAGTGTGGACATTATTATTTTTTTTTTTTTGTGAAAATCATATATATTCTCTTTCCAGCTGCTGACCTGTGTGTGTGGAATCTTGTGCACATTGAAAGTCTCATTGACACATCATGGATATTAAAGTGCACTGAGGAAATAAGAGATTTCCTTAGTAGATGGAATCAGAACAGAGACTAGACAACCTATAGGAGACGTATTTAAAATAAATAAATAAAAAACGGTATATAAATAAAGTCAGGAGAAAGTGGAGGTGGTGTAAATATATGTAAATGTATACACCGATCAGCCATAACATTAAAACCACCTCCTTGTTTCTACACTCACTGTCCATTTTATCTACTCTACTTATCATATAGAAGCATTGTGTAGTTCTACAATTACTGACTGTAGTCCATCTGTTTCTCTACATGCTTTTTTAACCACCTTTTACTCTGTTCTTCAATGGTCAGGATCACTACAGAGCAGGTATTATTTGGGTGGTGGGTCATTCTCAGCACTGCAGTGACACTGACATGGTGGTGGTGTGTGTTGTGCTGGTATGAGTGGATCAGACACAGAAATGCTGAGGGAGTTTTTAAACACCTCACTGTCACTGCTGGACTGAGAATAGTCCACCAACCAAAAATATTTAGCCAACAGTGCCCCGTGGGCAGTGTCCTGTGACCACTGATGAAGGTCTAGAAGATGACCAACTCAAACAGCAGCAATAGATGAGTGATCGTCTCTGACTTTACATCTACAAAGTGAAGCAACTAGGTGGGAGTGTCTAATAGAGTGGACAGTGAGTGGACACGGTTTTTTTATTTAAAAACTCCAGCAGCGCTGCTGTGTCTGATCCACTCATACCAGCACAACACACACTAACACACCACCACCATGTCATTGTCACTGCAGTGCTGAGAATGATCCACCACCCAAATAATACCTGCTCTGTGGTGGTCCTGTAGGGGTCCTGACCATCGAAGAACAAGGTGAAAACAGGCTAAAAAGATATGTAGAGAAATAGATAGACTACAGTCAGTAATTGTAGAACTACAAAGTGCTTCTATATTGTAAAATGGACAGTGAGTGTAGAAACAAGAAGGTGGTTTTAACGTTATGGCTGATCGGTGTATATATATATATTTATACAACAGGTAGTTCCGACCTTACAATCTGATTGGTTGAGAAGCGTTCTAAACGTGCTGATATTTGCAGCACGGTCTTTTCACACCACAATGGTATTACTCCACTGACGCGTTGCCATTAACGACAAGCTTACACTGTATATATATATATACAGTGGGGCCAAAAAGTATTTAGTCAGCCACTGATTGTGCAGGTTCTCCTACTTAGAAAGATGAGAGAGGTCTGTAATTTTCATCATAGGTACACTTCAACTATGAGAGACAAAATGAGAAGAAAAAATCCAGGAAATCACATTGTAGGATTTTTAAAGAATTTATTTGTAAATTATGGTGGAAAATAAGTATTTGGTCACCCACAAACAAGCAAGATTTCTGGCTCTCACAGACCTGTAACTTCTTCTTTAAGAAGCTCTTCTGTCCTCCACTCGTTACCTGTATTAATGGCACCTGTTTGACCTCGTTATCTGTATAAAAGATACCTGTCCACAGCCTCAAACAGTCAACCATGGCCAAGACCAAAGAGCTGTCAAAGGAAACCAGGAAGAAAATTGTAGACCTGCACCAGGCTGGGAAAAGTGAATCTACAATAGGCAAGCAGGTTGGTGTGAATAAATCAACTGTGGGAGCAATTGTAAGAAAATGGAAGACATACAAGACCATTGATAATCTCCCTCGATCCCATGGGGTCAAAATGATCATGAGAACGGTGAGCAAAATATCCCAGAACTACACGGAGGGACCTGATGAATGACCTGCAGAGAGCTGGGACCAAAGTAACAAGGCTACCATCAGTATACACACTACGCCGAGAGGGACTCAAATCCTGCAGTGCCAGGCGTGTCCCCCTGCTTAAGCCAGTACATGTCCAGGCCCGTCTGAAGTTTGCCAGAGAGCATATGGATCATCCAGAAGAGGATTGGGAGAATATCATGTGGTCAGATGAAACCAAAATGGAACTTTTTGGTAAAAACTCAACTCGTCGTGTTTGGAGGAAGAAGAATGCTGAGTAAACACCATACCTACTGTGAAGCATAGGGGTGGAAACATCATGCTTTGGGGCTGTTTTTCTGCAAAGGGGACAGGACGACTGATCCGTGTTAAGGGAAGAATGAACGGGGCCATGTATCGTGAGATTTTAAGCCAAAACCTCCTTCCATCAGTGAGAGCATTGAAGATGAAACGTGGCTGGGTCTTCCAGCATGACAATGATCCCAAACACACCGCTCGGGCAACGAAGGAGTGGCTCCGTAAAAAGCATTTCAAGGTCCTGGAGTGGCCTAGCCAGTCTCCAGACCTCAACCCCATAGAAAATTTGTGGAGTCCGTGTTGCCCAGCGACAGCCCCAAAACATCACTGCTCTAGAGGAGATCTGCATGGAGGAATGGGTCAAAATACCAGCTACAGTGTGTGCAAACCTGGTGAAGACTTACAGGAAACGTTTGACCTCTGTCATTGCCAACAAAGGTTATGTTACAAAGTATTGAGTTGAACTTTTGTTATTGACCAAATACTTATTTTCCACCATAATTTACAAATAAATTCTTTAAAAATCCTACAATGTGATTTCCTGGATTTTTTTTTCTCATTTTGTCTCTCATAGTTGAAGTGTACCTATGATGAAAATTACAGACCTCTCTCATCTTTCTAAGTAGGAGAACCTGCACAATCAGTGGCTGACTAAATACTTTTTGGCCCCACTGTATATATACAGTGTATCACAAAAGTGAGTACACCCCTCACATTTCTGCAAGTATTTCATTATATCTTTTCATGGGACACTATATACTATAGACTCTATAGACATGAAACTTGGATGTAACTTAGAGTAGTCAGTGTACAGCTTGTATAGCAGTGTAGATTTACTGTCTTCTGAAAATAACTCAACACACAGCCATTAATGTCTAAATAGCTGGCACCATAAGTGAGTACACCCCACAGTGAACATGTCCAAATTGTGCCCAAATGTGTCGTTGTCCCTCCCTGGTGTCATGTGTCAAGGTCCCAGGTGTAAATGGGGAGCAGGGCTGTTAAATTTGGTGTTTTGGGTACAATTCTCTCATACTGGCCACTGGATATTCAACATGGCACCTCATGGCAAAGAACTCTCTGAGGATGTGAGAAATAGAATTGTTGCTCTCCACAAAGATGGCCTGGGCTATAAGAAGATTGCCAACACCCTGAAACTGAGCTACAGCATGGTGGCCAAGGTCATACAGCGGTTTTCCAGGACAGGTTCCACTCGGAACAGGCTTCGCCAGGGTCGACCAAAGAAGTTGAGTCCACGTGTTCGGCGTCATATCCAGAGGTTGGCTTTAAAAAATAGACACATGAGTGCAGCCAGCATTGCTGCAGAGGTTGAAGACGTGGGAGGTCAGCCTGTCAGCGCTCAGACCATACGCCGCACACTGCATCAACTCGGTCTGCATGGTCGTCATCCCAGAAGGAAGCTGACGCACAAGAAAGCCCGCAAACAGTTTGCTGAAGACAAGCAGTCCAAGAACATGGATTACTGGAATGCCCTGTGGTCTGACGAGACCAAGATAAACTTGTTTGGCTCAGATGGTGTCCAGCATGTGTGGCGGCGCCCTGGTGAGAAGTACCAAGACAACTGTATCTTGCCTACAGTCAAGCATGGTGGTGGTAGCATCATGTTCTTGGGCTGCATGAGTGTTGCTGGCCCTGGGGAGCTGCAGTTCATTGAGGGAAACATGAATTCCAACATGTACTGTGACATTCTGAAACAGAGCATGATCCCCTCCCTTTCGAAAACTCTCTTTTCCAACAGGATAACGACCCCAAGCACAACCTCCAAGATGACAACTGCCTTGCTGAGGAAGCTGAAGGTAAAGGTGATGGACTAAACCCAATTGAGCACCTGTGGCGCATCCTCAAGTGGAAGGTGGAGGAGTTCAAGGTGTCTAACATCCACCAGCTCCGTGATGTCATCATGGAGGAGTGGAAGAGAGGATTCCAGTAGCAACCTGTGCAGCTCTGTTGAATTCCATGCCCAGGAGGGTTAAGGCAGTGCTGGATAATAATGGTGGTCACACAAAATATTGACACTTTGGGCACAATTTGGACATGTTCACTGTGGGGTGTACTCACTTATGTTGCCAGCCATTTAGACATTAATGGCTGTGTGTTGAGTTATTTTCAGAAGACAGTAAATCTACACTGCTATACAAGCTGTACACTGACTACTCTAAGTTATATCCAAGTTTTATTTCTATAGTGTTGTCCCATGAAAAGATATAATAAAATATTTGCAGAAATGTGAGGGGTGTACTCACTTTTGTGATACACTGTATATATATATATATATATATACTGTATACATACATATACATATATACCACTACTTTGTTGTACGGTTCTTCAGTTAGCTAGTGAAAAGAACACTTTTTACCAATCTCTTTTTCTCACATATGGATGTTGCTCAGTGGTAGAATGTTTCATGATTTAAAGACTGTGCACATTAAAAACAGTTATATTCCTCGCTCCCGCGTGCTATCCCTACATGTGTGTTTTGACAGTGCGCTTTGAGGCCTGCAACATAACGCCTCGTTCCTCCCGAGCTTCTGTTCGTGTGTATGTGCCATATGTGTGAGTCTCTGAGAAAGAAGCAAAGCCTTCAAAGCAGCACCACCATAACGGCCCGGCTTTTCTTCTTCACAGGGGAATCAGAGTATCACACGTGTGTGTCTTTTAAACTTAGAAGCTTGCTGAGTTTAAAATAAAAGGGAATGCAGCTACATCCCCGCTGGCGCTTACGTAGCGCGCTTTGAACGCTCTGCACCACCACAACTGCAGTGCTGTAGCATCTAGAGATGCATGCAAAAGTTTTTGCAAACACCCAGGGCCCACCCAACATACGCCCCCCTGGGCTGCATTTAACGCCGAATTGATAAACATGCTTTTGATAAATTGATAATAATGTTAAACACTGATGCTGAAGTTTTATACTTCAGACTGTAGGAAAGACCAACGGGATCATTTTACGAAACACTGCAGACATTTAGCCAGTAAACAAAAAATATCAGTGGTCTAGCTGGATCCATTTTAATTAGACAAATCACATTATTTTACCATCCCACTCCTAATTTTCTTCTCTGCTCCTTCTTATATCCTCGTTAAAACGTTACGACTTTCACTAATAACCACCAGCAGACCCATTTTTCCTCACACTCGCTATTCTCCAAGTGGCAAATCTATTCGAAACAGTTCAAACTTTATTCGCTTCTTATAGGCTGACTAGTAATTAGAAAACACTCTCTGCAGATGAGCGGAGAAAGGTAGATAGAGAGTTCCGGTGTGTAAACGCTATCCTATTGTTCGGAGAAAACAAATCATGTAAAAATGGACTAATGAGCTATGAGAGAGTGTAAAGGCAGACCTGAATAAGAGCGTAGAAAGAGGAACACATGCAGACTTCCAATCTTCCAATATATGGCCAAATAAATCATAACTTAGTCAGATTCTTTTCACTTGTGGCATTTATTCAAAGCGACTTACAAGTATGACTGAATACAGTTTCAGCAAATGTGAGTTAAGGGCATTGTTTAGGGGCCCAACAGTGGCAACTTGCCAGTGGTGGGGTTTGAACCAGCAACCTTCTGATTACTAGTCCAGTAGCTTAACCACTAAGCTAGCACTGTCCCCTAAATTTACTGCAATTAGCAGACTTTCTTTTCCAAAGTGACTTAAAACCGGGACTCAAAAAAGTTCAAGTAATTGAGTGTTAAGGGCCTTGCTAAGGGGGCTCAAGTGTTGCAACTTTGTGGTGGTGGGGTTTAAACCAGCAACCTTCTGATTTCTAGTCCAGTACCTTAATTGCTATGCTACCACAGCTAATTAGCTGTTAGACACATTTAATTAGGGAAAATGTATAGCAATTGAAAAAATATTACTGATATTACTGAAGCAGACAGCATTGCATTGATTACCTATTTTGTAAGGTCAGAGCTCTTGACCTTTTGCACACTTTATTTTGTTCTGGATATGATTTTGAATGGATACAAGAATCTGTCTGAAAACCTAGTGAGCTCTTTACATAGACTGCATTTTATGTCACTGTTTATGCTCTCCTGAGAAGAAGAATTCTTAGATGCCTTAAAATGCTGCCTACTGAGGTTTCTTATTCTGAGCGATATTCTGACTGAATAATGAGGGAGCATCCGATGCTTCCTCAGCGGTGAAGGCAATTCCAGCATTCAGTGCGGCACAACTTTTCTCACAAAAAAATTACAAATATGGTGGACGAATGCGGAGCAACGAGTTCTTTTCAAATGTAAATAAATTCACATTGATTTTTTATTAGTATAAAGGTGCACAAGTATAATTTATTCGCTAATTTGGGCTTGTCAGTGACAATTTAACTATTTTCAGTACACGGAGGGAGATGTAATCTGGCATCTGGCATAATCTGGTTGGAATGGCCTGAGGCTAACTGTGTTAGCTTAGTAAGCAAAATCTGAGGAGACAGTTGATGACATAATCTCTGTCTAAGTAGTGTGTTGAGATAATCTGCCTTATGATTTTAATGTCTTAGTAGAACCCTCTCTACTTAGGCAGCTTCCTAGGTAGGCAGTGGGCAGAAAGGGAGCTCACTCAATTTTCAGACAGACCCAAAGTGAAACCATGTCTGTGGATTTCTTTGATCAAACTGTACAAGGCTTAGATTAGTGCAAATATATCAAAAAATATCTAAGGCTTTGAGTTTTCCCATGACCAAAGTGGCCTTAATAATTTTCAAATGGAAGATGCTACAGATGGCTGTCTGGCCAAAGTGAGCATCCAGGAAGATCAGAAAAAAACCCCAACAGTAACTCTAAAAGAGCCCAAACGCTGCTGTAAGTACCCTGATGGATGAAGAACATCTCTGCTGCACTCCATAAATCAGGCCTTTATTGTAAAGTGGCAAGATAGAAGCCATTGCTGACTGGGAGTTTGCTAAATAGTGTGTAAAGCACTTTGGCAAAGTGAGGAAAAGGATTCCCTGGTCTTCAATAGTTTAAACACTGCACATCTCCTGGCTAATACCATCACTACTGTGAAGTCAGAAATACTTTCTATTCAAATTCAAATCCACAACACAATGAATGGTGCAAAAAGTCAAAGTCAGTATATATTTTGAATACACTGCTCAATTTTGGTTTAAACTCCTTATTATGCATGTGGTAGAGATTACTATAAATATGACTTAATATTATTAAAAAGATAAGAATCCTTTTTAATGAAAGTGCATCAGTGTAAAGGTCACATGGAATGCATACTTATAGACTGCATACAGCTGAGTCTTCCATGAAAGCTAATAAAATAGTAAGAAAAATGGACATCATTTCATGCTTCTAAGTAAAGAGTGGGACACAGTGATGAGAAGTGAACGCTAATGGAGGTCCATTACATGCATGAGCGAAATGCTGGGGTTTTTTTCTAATCTGGCATGCTTTTATGCAGCCTACTTCCTATTCCTGTAATGTGTCATGCTTTGGACTTAGCACTGAGATCAACAATGAACAGGTAATTTATCACCGTTAGGTAAAATGCCAAAATTAATCTTACTCCAAGCTTGGTTAAATCAATATTTTGAAATGTACACTTGTACATTGCTATATTTTAAACAAAAAAAGAAGTAAGCCGTGCTGAACTAGGGTTGATCAGGGTCCAGTCGCTTTAGCTAGCATCCTCCCGCTCTACCTGAGCACCTTCATTATTCCACCTGTCTAATTCACTTTGTCCTCTGACAACAGTTTTTAATAACTTTTATTAATTAGGGCTGTCCGATGGTGTGTCAGAGGATTATTATTCTATTCAGGGACCATTAGGCTGTCCTGTTACCCCGTAGAAGAAGAGGAAGTAGCAGAAAAGAAAAAAGATAGATGCAGAATATAATAGTTTTTTCTACTATTATAGATTCTATACTAAAACCCTTCTAGTCTTGAAGCCAGACAGACAGTACACTATGGACCTCTGAAATTGCTTGAATTGGCTATAAAAGCCACATCAGATGCTAAAATGTGCTTAAAATGAAAAAATGACTATGTTTTCTCCATTAAAAGTTCTATTTACTATTTTATTCTAATTACTATCTTATTATTATCTGTATATTACTACTATTATACTTATTCATACCTATATCTGATATTATTTTTTTATATTTAAAATTATTTCTATATATACCTGTAACAATGTATATTATTGCTCCTATTGTTCATACTTAAACCTATTACCAATATATTATACAGTATATTTAGACCTATAACAATATCTTTATGTCTATATTATACTTATATATCTGTATATATTGTTTATAAGAATAAATACACTACTGCTCATATTATTATTATGTCAGATGCACAATTTACACATACTTTTTTGCATGCCGTATATTGTATATATGCACGTTGTACATTACCTACACGCTACTTTATTTGTATTTGTACTTTCTTTCTTACTTGTTCAACTACTGGAGGCCAATAATTTCCCTTGGGATAAATATCCATCTATTTATCTCTATCTATCTATTTATGCATTTTGTCCCCTTATCTTCCAGTTTGAGTAGCCAATGCTAGGGACCCTGATCGACAAGGTTATATTTGCCTGACACATGCCCCCTCAAACATGTAAACAGTCCACTGACATCCTCTTATTTGCCCATACTTTGTTGGATTTGCATGTGAGACCAGTCTCTCGCATAGAGAGTGATGCGCTGATATCCGTGTTCCTACACTTCTCTACAAGCACCTCGGGCTTCTTTTTAGTCCGGTCTTTTCCCACCCACAGACCACAGTGGCCAATTTTGTCTGCTGCAGGCACTGCCAATTGTGCCTGATATGGAGTGCCCAGCTGACCAGTAGTAGAGCTGAGATTCAAATTCGGAGAGTTCACAATCCCAGCACTGGTGTGCCAGTGGAATATCCTGCTGCGCCACCTGGGCTCATACTGGAATGTTAATCAAATTTCAAAGCAGGAATCACGTACGAGTTGCTTCAGTAGCATTGTCAGCATTATAACCATTCATAAGGTGACTCATGTATTAAGTATCTTAGCAGAGTTTCTTGGGGAAAAAAACAATTAACTGAGATCGACTGTCTGACTGAAGATTTTCTGATTTTATAGGCTCAGCACTCAAGCTTTACATGCTCTGGTTGTTGGGTAAATTCATGCAGTCATGTTCCAAAATCAAAACAAAATATGTCCCAGAAGAGTGGAAACCAATTCTGAATTAATGCTCATAGTTTTTAAATATTAAGTTTTTAGATATGTCATACTTGACAATGCATTGTACATGGATTTCTTTTGTGAATAATCACATATAATTAAAAATATCAGTCATTCTCTAATAAATATTATGTGCATTAGCATAACTGTTAGAAGCAATACACACACTTGTATGTATGCTTCCCAACACCAGATGTTCTATAGTAATTCAGCTATTACAGTGATTAAAGACTTGAAAAGCATAATTAAGGAATGTACGTGTCCTCCAAAATACACACCATCTGGTTAAGGTGTTGTACCTAATCTTCTGTAGAAAAGCGTTCACATTTTTTGTTTGATCCTAATGGGCTGAGAATGTGTGTGTTTTTCCTCTTTTAGAACCGCTTCATTTGTATGGCGTCCGTGATCGCTACACCTCAGCAGTTCTGTAACAGTTCAGTAATAGCTACATCAGTAAGGGAGACTTGGTAGGAAAATAAAGAATGAAATAATAATTAACATCAACACTTCAGACCTCATCAGGTAAGCTGTCTGAGCTCTGTCAATGGAATACAACCACCATTTAAAAGCCAGGACAGTCCCGGGGTCCTAGCAAATGGACTCTGATATTATAACATCTGTCTACTGACAAAGCGGATCTGACAATGTTATAAGTCTGACTGATCAAGACTGTACTGAAGTGTCTGAGGAAACTCTAGAGAGGGTTGGGATTAAGTAGTGGTGCAGTCATATAAAGGAAAAAGTTCACCATGATGGAGCATTTTGGCCTGGAAGATTATTCTTAAACGTGGTCCTGATTGAGCAATATTGCCTATATACAGTACAGCTGTGACCCAACATTGTGCTTTGCCCTCAGTGGAGGTGGTGCAATCAATGTTGCCCTATTCTGTTTCGACAATATATATGAAATCTAACATGATTAAATATGTGTCCAATTGGGTGTTCATGCCACTCACATTTTAACAGATTGATAAATTCAAGCATATGGCCATACAATTCCAACAGATTACTGATAGCAGTAGAATGGCTCAATAACTTTTGAAGCATAGCAGTTACATTTACATTTTCAGCATTTAGCAGATGCTTTTATCCAAAACGACTTACAGTACTGTGACAGTATATTGTCTAAGCAATTAGCGGTTAAGCACCTTGCTCAAGGGCCCAACAGTGGCAGTGGTGGGGCTTGGACCAGCGACCTTTCGATTACTCGTCCAGTACCGCTAGGCTTCAACTGCAGTGTCATAGAAACCACTTTTCCATAATGACGTGTTCCATATTTCTAGCAATTAGATGGGTAGTGCTACACAGTGGCTCGGTGGGTAGCACTGTTACCTCACAGCAAAAAGGTCCTGGATTCGATTCCCAGATGAAGTGGGATGAAGTCTGGGTCTTTTCTGTGTGGAGTGTGCATGTTATCCTGCTTCTGCATCGGTTTACAGGTACTCCAGTTTCCTCCCACAGTCATGCAAAGACCTGCAGTCAGGCCAAATGGAGATATTAATTGCCCTATGTGTGTGTGTCTGTGTTTGTGCTGTGATTCACTGGCAACCTGTCCTTTCGCCCAGTGAACTGTTCCCACTGCGACCCTGCATTGGATAAAGCAGTGGTAAAACAGACACTGAATGAATAAATAAGGTCACACCCAGAAAGTACACTTTCAAACTCTATAGAGAAGTAGAACACATTATTTGACAAGGTTGATCAGAATTCAAAATCTGCCAGTCTAATGAACGAATTTCGGATTGACAGATGACTGAAAGAGAAGGTTTGTAAGGTTTGGCGTAAGAATAATAATACGTTTAAACTTGTTTATTCTTTGCTTTAGGTTCTTTTGGTTCTTTAGAAAAGGTCTGTCTTAAAACTACAGCGTATAATAACATCTAGAAAACTGTGACCTGCCAAAATGTGGAAATATTTTGGGATTTAAAGGGCATTTGCTGTTTCAGCAAGATAACATCCTAGGCACAAATCATAATCAAGGTTCATAATTGCTTGATTTGATGTGAAAGAACCTGCCTGATCTTGTAAATATGATGTTCGGTAATCCGTCATACTTTCCAACCATGACTTGTCTATAGATATGCAACATGAACGTGTGACATTTTCCACCAAGAATAAAAGCATGGGTGAGTCTAAAGCAGTGCATATAAATGTATGCATTGCATTGTAGCCTGAGTACAAAGTGGTCGCGGTCTACATTGTGCCAACAGAGATGCAGAGGAATCTAATTTAACAGCTGACTGAGCTGCAATCATCCAACACCACAAAGCCCACACAAAAGTACACACACACACACACACACACACACACATATATATAGATACATACGTACAAATGCAAACTGTCCAGAATCTGAAACCTAACCCTAACCTGGGGACACATCCTTAGCTCCAGATTAGCCCTCAAACTAACTTCAGACAGGGAGGGATTGAAGATAAAACCCAACTTCCCGATCCCAGCGAAATAAAGAACTTCAAACAAAGGCGAAAAAATGCAGATCAAAACTAAAAGGAGGAAGAAAGAGATAAAAGATGTGGAGTACAAGGTTCACAGAAAGACAGTCGGAGATAGGGGAAAAGAGAGCAGCGAGAGAGCGCAGCACAGAAAGGGAAACAGAGTGTGGGAGACAGAGCTGCTTGTAATTCCGGCCGAGTGTTCAGTCGGGCCGGTCGCGGCTCCCACTTGACTTGCTACATGATATTCACTAACCTCCATAACAATGGCAAACATATGTAAATCAGGAGCAGTGCCGCATCCAATCAGGACTCATCATCACAAAGCCAGTGCTACATTCTCCTCCCAGGCATAAAGGACCAGCATACACACACACACGCACACGTGTGCACACACTCGCACATGAACATGCACTCTACACACACACACACACACACACAGTTTTAGACTCACACCCTCCCTGGTTCTTACAGTCTATTCTGTAATTCCCTCACAAGTTCCCCTTCACTCCTTTACTATACAATTTCTTTATTTTCTGCCATTCTCTCTTTATTTGTTTATCTTTCTGACTCTTTTCTTGTTCATCATTTCTTCCCTTTTCATTCGTTGTTCATCTTCATTTTTTCATCCTTAATTTTTTATTAAATTTTTTTTCTCACTTCATTTGTTCTTTTTTTCTGATTCCCTTTGTGTTTCTTTTTTTTCCCTCTGGTTCATTTCTTAATATGTATGCATTTTTATCTGTTCTTCCTTTATTTTTTCTTTGTTTTATTACATAGTTTATTGCTTTTGTTCTTCTCTTATTATGCTTTAGTTCTGTTATTTCTTTAAATTACTTTCATTATAAAGTATTAAATTTAAGTATTTAATTTCTCATAAAAATGATTATTTTCTTGCTTTATTTCGTTCTTTTCTATTGCTTGCCTTTCTTAATTTATTATTTTCACTTTTTAACTAGGGCAGTTGTAGCCTAGAGGTTAAGGTACTGAACTAGTAATCAAAAGATCACTGGTTCAAGCCCCATCATTGCCAGGTTGCCGCTGTTGGGCCCTTGAGTAAGGCCATTAACCCTTAATTGCTTAGACAATATACTGTCAAAGTACTGTAAGTTGCTTTGGATAAAATTGATATTATATTATGTTATATTTTATTTGCTTATTTTTCCATTTTTCACTGTTCTTTCATTACATTCTTCTGCTGCTAGAGGATCCCTGATTGCAGTCAGGGTGGGTATATTGCTGCTCATGCCTCTTCTGATCCGCGCACAGCCCTTTGCGGAACTCTTTTTCACCTATGCACTCTGCACAGGCGCCTCTCTACCTGCCAATCAGGGTCCTTACACAGCGTTTGAAGACCCCACCCACATAGTCCGGTCATCCCACCCTAGCTGAACCGTGTCTGCTGCAGGCACTGCCAATTATACCCGCTAGATGGTGCTCAGCCGACCGGTGGCAACGGCGAGTTTCAAACCGAGGAGTTCAGAATCTCGGAGCTGGTGTGCTAGCGGAATATCCCGCTGCACCTCCTGGGCGCCTGTAATTTTGTATTTTTATTCTTTGTTGATTTCATGCTTTCCATTTCATTCAATTTCCCTACTTCACTATTGTCTGTTTCTTTGCTTTTTGTTTCCTTCACTTTTTTGTCCATATTCTTCCACTCCACCTTTACTTTAGGCTGCTCTTTTATGCTGTTTTGAAAGTGAACATATACAGCTGTTGAAATGCATTAAATCAGCCAGTGATTCTAATTATAGAGATTTCACACACAGACAACTGCAACCGATGAAACCTCATTTATCCGGCGTACATTAAAATACGTCTCTGTTATCCTTTTTCATCCTCAGTCCAGAACACACAAGAAAGAAACGTATACTATCAATACTAATGATCCATGAATCTCATCTCCCTAATGAGAGGGGTGACTAACTGCATCCATCAAAGCAAAACCTTACAGAAAAACAATCTGCTGGAGAGCTGAGTGAATTAGCAATGAACAAATGGATTGAGGAGTGATCTGAGAAGAGATGAAAAGAATGATAGCAGAGGAAACTGGACAGTCATGGATGTCAGATAGGACAGCGATTCAATCTAGAGAAGGACTTGATTCTAAGATTCATTCGTCTTTCAAAAATGGAGGGAAAATATTTGAGAAAAATGAAACAGGGGTACTTTCTTAACACCCTAGGATATGGACTAGGGGCTGCTCAGGAAAAAAAAATCCTGTTGTTGCGTAAATAGACTTATACATAACGCCCCCTGCAGTTCTTGTTAGCCATGCTAGATTTGGAGCTACAGTGGGACCATTAATATTCTGGTGAAGTCATACAGTGAAATGAGTGAGTGATCGAGCAAGCAAGTGAGTGAATGGCAGATTGAGAGGGCACCACCCGTAGAGATGTAGAGTGGCAAGCTAGGAACACAGCCTAGAAGTCTCTCCTAAATTTGTTTATCTCTTTTCGTGAACTTTGCAGAGACTCTTTCCCCCCTGAAGTTGAGCTTATTGCACTCGGGAGAGTAAACATGGGAAGTTATTAAATTCCTGGCTCACACTTGTGTGTGAAGTTTGCATTCCATATGTTTCTACCACAAATGTATGCTACAGTAGAGATGTCTCTGTTCTCTTATGTATAGCGGCGTGTGAAGCGTGCCTTGTGTTTACCATCTTTAGCTTTGAGTGAGATCTAGTCATGAGTACAAATACAAGCAGGAGAGAGAAAAGAGTGAGCCACTATGGGTGTTTGTTTTAATGACAGAAGTTTTAGATGAACTTTAACACATTTTAGGCTTCTGTACGTGCACTCTGCATTTCAGCTTGTCTGCATCCATATCAACATTTAATATTTCTCTCTTCTTTATTATTATTATTATTATTATTATTATTATTATTATTATTATTATTCAAAGAGAGTTAGTTCTACACTAAAAAAACTCAATATAATGGAAACATTCTAGCTCAGAGGAAATGCTTATTGGTTTAATGTGGTGCAGAATATTATATTTAAAATTGACTTGGATATCTCAATATCAAACATTAACAGTCCACTAATACCGGGTCACATACTAAGAGCCTTTATATGTTTAAGATGAGGCATGCATTAAAAGTTTCCGCACTTTTTTTTAAACTCTATTTATTAAGAATTTCAAAAACAAATTACATCACTTTTCTACATAATCACCTTCCAATGCATTTTTCCCAAGAAGTAATTTCTAAAAGAGCTGCCTCCTACAAGGGATCTTTAGTATAAAAGTTTCCTCACTTTTATATTTTGATTGGAAACGAGGAGGAGTAGTAATTGGTCGTGTTTGAAAGACTGAGAGAGCTTATAGTCCGGATTTGGTGCCATCTGATTTCCACCTTTTAGGATCGCTCAAGGAAGCTTTAAGGGGAAGAAGATTTTCATGTGATGATGATGTGAAAGGAGCAATGGATCATAACAGATAACTCTATCTATCTATCTATCTATCTATCTATCTATCTATCTATCTATCTATCTATCTATCTATCTATCTATCTATCTATCTATCTATCTATCTATCCATCCATCCATCCATCCATCCATCCATCCATCCATCCATCCATCCATCCATCCATCCATCCATCCGTGGCTGCACGCTCAACCAAAAACATCCAAAGGTGACTATGTAGAACAGTGATGTAATTTGCTTTTGAAATTCTTAATAAATTGAGTTTTAAAAAGTGTGGAAACCTTTTGAAGAACCCTTGTACAATTAAAACAGCAAAGATGCTTCCTGCCTTCTTGCCAACTCCACAATACTAATTAAACAGATTCTTTGATCTGTCAGCTTTCCATCGATCATTGACCTGTCAACATACTGTATATGCTCAGGCAAAGCTGTAATTAAAAGAGTAAAAATCAGTAAAGATGGATATGTATATATATATACGGTATATATATATATATATATATCATTGGTCAATAATGATATAATATTAGGTGATTCTAAAGGCATTTCTCTCCCTCTGGCGCTTTTAATCTTTTAATCTCTCTGACACTTGCTTCACACTCAAGGTGATCCCTCATGTATACAGAGTCACCGACCGGCCATAGCCACTTTAACAGAGACAAGCTGTTAAATCTTTCATGCTTTAAGACTGTTTCATTGTAAAAGAGGGTCGCTGCCGAGTGATAACAATAGTGTGTTATATATTGGCCCTTTGGTTAAGTTAGTCCACTATTCCCTTCCGGCTACTGGGTGGATTGAAAGAAAAGAAAAGAAAAGAGAAAGGGGATAGTGGTAGAAAGATAACCACAGACATCTGGCCATTAGTTCATCACTGCCCACACTGTTTTCAGTTATCAAAGAGCTAAGCAAACATACTCTTCCTGTCTTAGATTACTCTGTAATCACAAAAGCTACAGCACAGAACCTCAGCTTTCCTTAAAAGAGTTAACTTGCTGAAAAATGATTAAGTGTGTTTAATTTCAGTCTGTATTAAATAAGTTATATGGAGGTTACAGCAAAAAAGGTAAATCAGGTAAAGCAGAGATACACTATATGGACAACAGTATTGCGACATCCCTTCTAATTTTGATTTCATGTGTTACAGCCACATCAATTGCTAACAGGCGTAATAAATCAGTTATATAAAGGATATTATATGCTTAGTTTTAGTAAGGTCTATAAAGACATGAAAAGCTTTGAAGAAACCAAAATGACCTGCACAGAGCCCTGAACAGCCCCACTTAACAGCTTTGGAATAAACTGGAGCATCACTTGAATCATTCTTGACCAATTTTAGGTCAATTATACAAAAACTCTTTTGACTGAATGGGCACAAATTCCCACAGACATAATTTCACAGACATAATTTCAAGATATTAATATAGCTGAAAAGATCACATAGAGTTTACTCTATTTTAATACCATTTTTTTTTTTTAAAACAGGATGTCCAACAAGCTCATGGTCAGGTGTCTAAATACATTTGGCCATATAGTGTTTATTCTGCATAAATATGGAAGGGTATAAGAAGGGGAAAAAAGACAGAATGAGTTGAAACAGTGTTGCAGTTGAATTTTCTCACTGAAACTCTTTTAATTAGCTGCTCCTGGTTTCACTTACTGCATCCACCAGATCCATGCTGATCAATGAGCCAGTGGAGCTGAGAGCCTGGCTCAGGCTGAGGCCATGCAAATGACAGAATTGCCATTCCACAGTCTCGGCCTGATCAATTTATTAATTCCCTCATTTTGTTTCCTATATGCTAGTTCAGTCCCTAAGGTGGATGGCTAAAAAGTGATTTAGAAAGAATAGATGCACAATTCAACAGAGCTATGGAGATGCAGTAAAGAGTTCATACCAAAAACAACATACAGGTGGATTTTTGTATAATAATAATAATAATAATAATAATAATAATAATAACTATAATGAAAATAGCAGTAATAAAATAATTATAATAATAGCACAAATAATAATAATAATAATAATAATAATAATAATAATGACAATAGTAGTAATAAAATAATTATAATAATAGCACAAATAATAATAATAATAATAATAGTAATACAATAATAATAATAATAGCACAAATAATAATAGTAATAATAATAATAATAATAATAATAATAATAATAATAATAATAATAATAAGGCAACAACTTTCAATGACAAATGTGAGAATATTGGATATACTGTATACTGTTTATATGAATAGTTAATGTTGTCAATAGTTAATAGCAATAATAGGGCAAGCACATGTTTTCAAAGAAAGCTCTATTGGGGGTCACACTGTGGCAATGCAGCATGACTGGCAAGAAAAAAGAAAACCTACTGAAACAAATTCCCACAAATCAATTGATGCCTCTTTGGCATCCAAGTTGCTCATCTAAGTTGCAGTTTGTGAATACAAGCCTTGTTTTAAACCCCCTCACTTACAGGTTGAACATTAAAAAAGGATGTTTGCACCTGAGTATAAAAACGTCAAGTAAAACTGTGGGCCTCATGCTAAAGCTTAATAGTTTATATTGTGTTTAAATACATTTTTAAAACTTAATTAATGTTTCAGTGAAATATTACTACAGTAAAATAGAGCCTGTATGTACAAACTTACATATGTGAATATGCACGCTCACAATCACACTTCGTAAAGAAAAAAGACAGTGAGATATATTTTCAGCATTACATATCTGACAAATTTAAATAGCATTTTGACCCTTTCGCTGCTCCTCTTTGTTCATTATTACCATATTTATATTTTTCCTAGGATTTAAGTATATGCTTTTATTCTTAGCCTTTTTTGTATTCAATAATAAGACTGTGACCTAATGCTGCTCCCAGAAGAAACTGGTCAGTAGGCCTGATTTCAATTTTTTCAACTGGTCAGGCCAATCAAGGTTCATCACTGAATCTGATGAAATCTCATGAACTATGAGGTTTCAGAAAACTACTAACAGACCTGTTTACAATCTGGCCAGCATTTATATTAATGTGGTATTTTATATATAGACTGAATACCTGATATGAAAATTATACCACACTGGATATTTGTATGTCTAAGCAATTATAACAACAGACAAAACCATTTAGATAACAAGAACCATGTGTAAAAAAATGAGTGATATTTTTCTCAATTCATTTTTTCTCTATTTAGCATAGTCAATTTGTTTGTTCCGCTGTTGGTGGATCCCTGATTGCAGTCAAGGTGGGTATATCGCTCCTCAAGCCTCCTCTGACCCACGTGCAGCCCTTTGCGGAACCCTTTTTTTCACCTATGTACTCTGCACAGGCGCCTCTCTATCTGCCAATCAGGGTTCTTACACAGCGTTTGAAGACCCCACCCACATAGTCCAGTCATCCCACCCTAGCAGAACCTTGTCTGCTGCAGGCACTGCCAATTATACCTGCTAGATGGCACCCAGCCGACCGGTGCAACACCGAGTTCCTCGGTGCTGGTGTGCTAGCGGAATATCCCTAAAAATGAGTGATTTTTAAATTAAGCCATGTATTAGAATTAGCTTTGTATTAGAACTGCTGCTACGTTTTTGTTTATGTACGTAGATTGCACAATATAGCATAAATGATACCACATTAATCGTGTCTTTGGTCCCGCCACCCTCAATTTCTTTAGATCAGAAATGTCTTTTGTATTTATTGTAGGTCTTTGTAAATATTGTAGGTCTTTATGTGTTCTGTGTTGCAATATGTATTTGTATGTAGCTGAAATGACAATAAAGCCTCTCTCGAACTCTTTACTAAATTCTGTACTGAGCAAAAGAAAATACACATGGACAATATAAAAAGCTAGATTAATTCCAAGATGAATAAAACATAGAAAATTGCAGTTACCACAAGTAAAAAATCTAAGAAGTAATAAAGTGATCAGTTCTAAGAAACAGAACTTGTCTCAGTAACAAAGTAAACAAATAGAAAAATGTCCCACACATCCAGTATCTTACAAAGCAAAGGGAAACTCCACTTAGAATTCCTTTCATTTGAAGATTTTTTTCTTATATCAAATTGACTGAAGGTACAACAGTCTTATCAGCTCCGGTTCTGCTTAAAAAAAACCCCGGCTCACAGGGAAACACTGTTTTATTTTCAGCCTGAGTATATAGATTACACTGACTGAGCCTTGCTGCACGTACAAGGACTGTATTTTCTCCTGACTGTGATTTCTCGAGAGTGCTTATCTGTCGGCTGAGAGGAAGTAGCAAGAGAACGTGCTTCCTTTTTCCTCTTTTTGCTCTGATCCTTAAAAATCAGAGGCTCTTATCAATGAACAAGAGTACACAACTTTTCCGAACACGTACTTCACTCCTAGTGATGTAGTGGTAGCCTGGGTAAAGGTGCTAGATATACCACTATAAAAGTAAACACTGGATCAGTTTGGTGTTGTTCTATGTGGTGGATGACAGTCAATAAGAACCCAACTTAATACATTGTTTGTTTATTAGGATTTTAACATCATGTTTTGCACTTCGGTTAAACTTCGGTTATATCGAACACAGTCATGGACAATTTTGTATCTCCAATTCACCTCAGCACCCAGAGGTAACCCACGCGGACACGGGGAGAACATACAAACTCCACACAGAAAGGACCCGGACTGCCCCACCTGGGAATCAAACCCAGGACCTTCTTGCTGTGAGGCGACAGTGCTACCCATTAAGCCACCCTGCCGCCCCGCCGCCCCACCCAACTTAATACAATATTTTGGTTAGGGTCACAGGGGGCAGTCAATCCTTTTTTTCTAATAAGGATTATAGTTTTCATGCCCTGTGATGGACTGGCAACCTGTCCAGTGTGTTTCCTACCTTTCGCCCAGTAAATTGCGTGCTGGTAAAACAGACAATACATGAGTAAATGAATTATAGTTTTTATTTTCATTACATGAGATGTGGATAATCCACAAAGATACAGTTTACAATGACATTAGAAGTGTGGGTCAATGTGTAATTAGCTATTGTGATGTAAATTTGAATAGCCTGCACACAGTGGCACAGCAGCTAGTGTGGGTGCTGTACAGCTCCACTGTAATAGGCAAATTGGCAAAATACTGGTCTCCACCTAACAAAATACACCAGTGAGTGGTTTGGCTCCTTAACTTGTCCCTAGGTGTGACTGAGTAAGTAATTGAGGAAACATTTGATTCCCTGCAATAGACATGTGTCTTGTCCATTGTGCATTCCTACTATGCGTTTCTAGGATAGGCCCAAGACCCCTTAGCGACCCTAATGAAGGTAAAGCGATTGACTAACAATTTAAGTTAATGAACTAACAAATGAACATTTATGCTCAGGAGGACAAATACAAAAACAAAAACAAATTTGTTGGTCTTTTTTAAGACTCTTTTGTTAATACCATTTGAAAAGCGATTGGTTGTAAAGAAAAGATGACCACTGAGACGTTCCTGCATTAAACAGCTTTCGCAGGCCAAAAAAACCTTCAGATCTCAAACCAATACAACAATAGTAGTAGATTCCCTCTCTAATTTCATGTTTAGGCATTTCTCCATCATCTGTTACTATCCTGATCAGACGTGGTGTTGTTGATACAGCAGGGCGTGTCTCAGCATCACGTTGGGGTAGAAGGTCAGCTTTTAATTGAGTGAGCAGAGGAGATGGAAAGCAGGGAGGCTGTCTATCACTCGCTCAGCCACTAATGGTAATTTACTCGGGGTCGGGACTGCTGACGACAGCATGATTGCACTAATATGGAGTGTAATGTGGGCTTAAAAAGAGAGTGGGATTATGGTGAGTAAACCTCCACTATCTCTTCTGACCACACTGCCGGCCCTGTACCGGATGATTCATCATGTCAAATGTTAATATCCTTAAAGGTCAAGTGAAGTTATAAAAGGGGAAATTTGCTTTGTTCAAGTTTGTTCCCCCTACACTTTTCCCTTATCATACACTCAAAGACGTTGAGTGACCAGCGAGGGGCTTGGAAGCAATCTTTCAAAAATGATTGATACAGCACCAATAACAAAAGACAAGAAGCTTCATTTTATTGGACATGCAGCTACCTAGACAAATCCCAAATGCTTCCATTTCTTATGAGCAGTCAAACGCTAGATGTGTTGAGAAATGGGATAAAACTGAAGATAAAAAAGGATTATTATTTTTCTTACATTTAGCCAAAGATTCTATTAAAACAATTGTCTAATTAGCCAGACACAGACACTAAGCCAAGACATGCTAGCATACATAACAAGAGAAGCTTATATCCTTCAGATACTAAATGCCTCTTTAATTAAATAAATCTGTATTAAAAATTACAGAAAGTACAAATTAAATTGGAAATAAAGCCACACTGGGGCATAGCATAAATTCTATTGATGCTGCATAGCTGCAGAAACCCAGATTTAATCAACACACCCATTCTCTGTCTGGAAAAAATTATGTTGTCTGGTTGTCTGTGAGGATTTTGACTGGGTACTATAATTTCCTACCACCTTCCAAAATTCACCAGTAGGTCTAGTGGTTTCTCTAAATTACCCTTGGGTATAAATGTATGATGCCCTAACACAGACAGTGGTATCTTGGAGTTGATCAAGAATTACAATCACAATTGTGTTATAATTATTTTGAAACAAAATCCTTAAAACAGACAGTATTTCCCAGTAGTTCTTTTTCTTGTTCCATAAAATTGTACAAATGCTTTAATCTTGATTAAGGAGCACATATTTTTAAACCAGACCTTTATTTTTGACATGGTATCCATTCCCTAAATTACTTATAGCTTACAAATAATCACTGAGCTCAGGCGGGCAGCGGTAAATTACATGAGCCCTCTACAGCTGGGATCCAGAGTTCGCACCAGTGGTGCTATTGGCCAGTCAGGCATCTACATACAGACATGACTGGCTATGTGTGTGTGTGTGTGTGTGTGTGTGTGTGGGGGGGGGGGGGGGGGGGGGGGGGGGGGGGGGGTGAGGCCCCGTGATAGATTGGCATCCAAAATGGAAAAAAAAGGAAATATAACCAAACTAACAAATACACTGATCAGCCATAACATTAAAACCACCTCCTTGTTTCTACACTCACTGTCCATTTTATCAGCTCCACTTACCATAAAGGAACACTTTGTAGTTCTACAATTACTGACTGTAGTCCATTTGTTTCTCTACATACTTTTTAAACCTGCTTTCATCCTGTTCTTCAATGGTCATGACCCCCACAGAGCAGGTATTATTTGGGTGGTGGACGATTCTCAGCACTGCAGTGACACTGACATGGTGTTAGTGTGTGTTGTGCTGGTATGAGTGGATCAGACACAGCAGTGCTGCTGGAGTTTTTAAATACCGTGTCCACTCACTGTCCACTCTATTAGACACTCCTACCTAGTTGGTCCACTCATACCAGCACAACACACCCTAACACACCACCACCATGTCAGTGTCACTGCAGTGCTGAGAATGATCCACCACCTAAATAATACCTGCTCTGTGGTGGTCCTGGGAGAGTCCTGACCATTAAAGAACAGCATGAAAGGGGGCTAACAAAGCATGCAGAGAAATAGATGTACTACAGTCAGTAATTGTAGAACTACAAAGTGCTTCTATATGGTAAGTGGAGCTGATAAAATGGACAGTGAGTGCAGAAACAAGGAGGTGGTTTTAATGTTATGGCTGATCAGTGTATTTCTTATACTGTTTGAAAAATCTGGGGATTCGCTCTTTAAAAATATTAAATTATCCCTATGTGTTTAATCAATATTATGTAAGGGTTCTGTTTTATGCTGAAAGACCAGTACCAGCATGGCTGCCTGTTATACATCTTACATTTCATCACATGAAGACACATAAAGCCAGTGCCCTTTCTTTTTGCTTCTCATTCAAACACAAATAGGTCTGAAAGGGACACTAACTGTCCTTTTGTGTCCATAAACTCTGATAAAATTTTTTGCTTTGATCAACAGTTTAAAAAAGGGCAGTAGAACACAGCCGTCCAACGTGCCCACCACTGCGGAGACCCGGGTTTAGCTCTGGACAGGCTTGGTCAGGCGTCAGGTTTCAAGAAGGAAATGCTGGCTGGGAAATCACCTTTTATGTCAAAGGATGCCTCTGCTAGCCTGGCCTTTATTAATGTTATTTAAGCACAGTTATGCTCTTTAGGATTCCTGGACAATAGAGTATTTAGATCCATGCAACACACAGTTTCCACAATGTAAGAAACCGTTTAAGTCTATTTCATATTACTTAACTCCACCCAGTTGAAGGAAGTGTGAGATGATTTGGTTATGCAGTTTGCTTAACAGGCAGCTATAAGCTTTCATTACTTGTTAGCCAGATTAGACTGAAGCTCTGGTGCAAAACCTAAGAAAGCACATTTTAGGCACCAACCATGTCTTGACTGATCGACTGCGTTTAAGTTCATGAGAAAATTATGTAAATTTCCTTTTGGCTGAACTATCGCTTTTAGTCAGGACAGGACAAATTACAGGATTAAAACTCTACTTGCCAAACATAAGAGGAGATGGAAATTCATTTTCCCGCATCTCATTACATCTTTCAAACGATGAGAGGCTCGCTGCCGCATTTGCATGAACTCGGGGAAAAGCTCCCCTCACCATCATTACCTATTCCATCTGAAGCTGAATCTATAGCGGCGCTGAATTTTTTAAGAAGCGGAAACAAGAGGCGGCGGGAGCGTCGGCCGAGACTACACGAACGAGGCCGGTTTACACGTGTTAACACACCCCGACCGCCTTCGCGAGGCCCATTTCAAAGAGATTTTTAAAGAGGTGTAGGGAAATCAGTATGATAGATAAGAAAGGAGTAATTGTGCAAGTACAAAACAGATAAGGAGGGACGACCAGAGAGTAAAGAAGACGGAGAGAGAGGGAGAGATTGCGAGCGAGAGATCAAGAGAGAATACCCAGGGAGATAAGAGGCCGAGAGATGGGAGAGGAGGGGAATGGAGGAGAAGCTGGAGAGGGGCTGAGACAGGCTAATCGCTGGAAAGTGCGGCGTTTGTGGTTCGATCCAGTCTTCTTCCACTGCTAATGACTGTCAACATGGTGAGGGGGGGCTGTGAAAGGGGAGAAAATTACTAGCTGAAAAGCAATTGACTGATCCCCATCATTTCTCAGGAAAGCAGTGACCTGTGAATATTTCATTATGGGCGAAAGTCGTGCGCCTCATACTGATGGGGGGGGGGGGTGCGAGGAGCTCGGAGTGGCCCAGTAAAAGTGAGAGAGGTGAGTTGAAACACTGGCCTTTATTTCCCCTTCCTCCTGCGCACTGTCACCAGCAGGAAAGAGAACGATCTGTCCTGAGCTGTACACACATTCTTCCTACTATTCAAAGCCATATACTCTCTGGAGCCTTCGACTTTAAGGATATGATTTAACAACTGCTTCATCCTGGTTAGGATCTCGGAGTGCCCGGTACCAATGAGTCTTACACTTATAATAATCATTAAGAGCAGGCGTGTTATGTATGTTTTTTGGAGGCAAAATGAAACCCAAATAAATCCCCAAACAAACCCCGAAAAGATATTGTAGAGAACATGCTAAATGGGTCACAGCCTAATACAAGAGATAAGGTTAAAACCCAAGTCATTACATTTACATTTTCAGCATTTACCACATGCTTTCGTCCAAAGTGACTTACAGTACTGTGACAGCATATTGTCTAAGCAATTGAGGGTTAAGCACCTTGCTCAAGAGCCCAACTGTGGCAACCTGGCAGTGGTGGCCCTAAACCGGCGACCTTTCGATTACTAGTCCAGTACCTTAACCACTAGGCTACAACTGCTTACAGCCTCATTGGAACCCATTTTGCTGACTCACACAAATGCCAGCACACAAAGTAAATCAGATCACTCAGAAATGTGTCTACCATAGTAAAATATTTAAATCTGCACAATGAATCATTTTCTGATTTGTGAATTAAAATAATTTAAAATAATATAATGTTGTGTTTCAAATGCAGCAAGTCACCCTAGAAAACCCAAAGAATTAATCCAGAGTCCCCCTTAATAATGACAGATTTATATGCAAAAGTCAACCTTACCCATATGGTTTCCAGGACTTGACAAGACCTAATAATGATACGTATGTACAAACAGTACACAGTACTTCTTGAAACAGGTCCAAGGAGTGAGATTTTTTTAGTCAAAGACTCTCAAAGATCCACTGGAGACCCCAGTGGACACAGGATCTCCAAAGCTGAGCTGGACAGTTAAAGGCTGGAAAAACATTGCTTGGTCTGTTTTACCACCGCTTTTATCAGACTCAGGGTTGTGGTACAATTCACTGGTCGAACAGCAGGAAACACCCTGGACAGGTCAGCAGTCCATCACAGGACACACACACTCATACTTAGGGGCAATTTAGTATCTCCACCTAACCTGACTGCATGTCTTTGGACTGTAGGAGGCAACCGGAGCACCTGGAGGAAACTCACAGAGAAACGAGGAGAACATGCAAACTCAACACAAAAAAGAACCTGGGAATCAAAGCTTGGACTTTCTTGCTGGGAGGTGACAGTGCTACCCACCGAGCCACTGTGCCGCCCACGTTTGGTCTTACTTTCTGATGCGACAAGAATTTGGCATTAGCAGCGTGAATTAATGGGCCCAACCTCTCCAGATCCAACCAGGTTTCAATCAAAAAGAGCATTTTTGGAACGTGGAAGAAGAGGATCTATGCAGCATTAGTATACTGCTGACAATTCTGCAGCCTGTATGTGATGCAATCATGTCAATATAAACCAAGGTCTTAAAGTAACGTCTTAACACCAATGGAATCATTGCCAAAAAAAAAAAAAAAAAAAAAGACATGAATATATTTTGTTATATGATGTTCTTAATAAAGTTTCAAGTTCAAGTTTGAAGTTTATTTGCAATTTGTACAAATCTTAGCAGCAATTGTACATTACAGTTTTTCTCAGTCGATTTGGTTCATTTCTCAGATCAGAATTGAAATTCTCAAAACTGTTCATTCAATCTCCACATCTCCTTGTCACTTTTGCACATCATAATAGCATTTCTCATTGTGTTTCACATTTTGCAATTGCTTTTGTACATTCATGCAAATGGTCATGTACGATTGTCTGCTGTTTTTTGCATTATCAATTGCTTATGTCATGTTTATCAAAATGTGTTCTACTGATTGTCTGTTGAATTGTCTTACCCTTCAAAACATTTAGGCTTTGGGTCATTGCCTAGGTCATTACATGCAAAAGTGCTGAACATGTTGTCAAAATCTCTCAGGCATAATTTGTACATTTCTATGAAACTTTTTTGGTAAATTTTGGTAATTGATTAAATTGTCCTTGGGTGAATCTTGGCTTTCAGTTTAGAAGGGGAATTTGTGAAGGTTTAGATCACCCAATGGTCAAACAGCTCTCAACCATAGGTCAGAGGTGCATCTCATGAACCTTCATTTGACAATCATATATAGACACAAAACATTGCAGTGTCACAAAGTCTCACAATGGAAAGACAAGGACGTGTACAGGGTGAACAGCCAAGAAGAGGGGTAAGGCTGAGGGGACAAAACAGAGGAAGAGGTAGGAGTGTCCATGCCCATAGGTTTGTCCTAGATGAAATAAGGGCAACAATTGTGGACCATGTTTTAAATCATGGTCTTACAATGGCTGAAGCTGGTCACCGGGTGCAGCCGAATATTGGAAAAACAACTCTTCAATCGTTCAAACGTTTCATAGAGAAAACAGGTATGTACAGTGTATCACAAAAGTGAGTACACCCCTCACATTTCTGCAAATATTTTATTATATCTTTTCATGGGACAACACTATAGAAATAAAACTTGGATATAACTTAGAGTAGTCAGTGTACAACTTGTATAGCAGTGTAGATTTACTGTCTTCTGAAAATAACTCAACACACAGCCATTAATGTCTAAATAGCTGGCAACATAAGTGAGTACACCCCACAGTGAACATGTCCAAATTGTGCCCAAAGTGTCAATATTTTGTGTGACCACCATTATTATCCAGCACTGCCTTAACCCCCCTGGGCATGGAATTCACCAGAGCTGCACAGGTTGCTACTGGAATCCTCTTCCACTCCTCCATGATGACATCACGGAGCTGGTGGATGTTAGACACCTTGAACTCCTCCACCTTCCACTTGAGGATGCCCCACAGTGCTCAATTGGGTTTAGTCCATCACCTTTACCTTCAGCTTCCTCAGCAAGGCAGTTGTTATCTTGGAGGTTGTGTTTGGGGTCGTTATCCTGTTGGAAAACTGCCATGAGGCCCAGTTTTCGAAGGGAGGGGATCATGCTCTGTTTCAGAATGTCACAGTACATGTTGGAATTCATGTTTCCCTCAATGAACTGCAGCTCCCCAGTGCCAGCAACACTCATGCAGCCCAAGACCATGATGCTACCACCACCATGCTTGACTGTAGGCAAGATACAGTTGTCTTGGTACTTCTCACCAGGGCGCCGCCACACATGCTGGACACCATCTGAGCCAAACAAGTTTATCTTGGTCTCGTCAGACCACAGGGCATTCCAGTAATCCATGTTCTTGGACTGCTTGTCTTCAGCAAACTGTTTGCGGGCTTTCTTGTGCGTCAGCTTCCTTCTGGGATGACGACCATGCAGACCGAGTTGATGCAGTGTGCGGCGTATGGTCTGAGCACTGACAGGCTGACCTCCCGCGTCTTCAACCTCTGCAGCAATGCTGGCAGCACTCATGTGTCTATTTTTTAAAGCCAACCTCTGGATATGACGCCGAACACGTGGACTCGACTTCTTTGGTCGACCCTGGCGAAGCCTGTTCCGAGTGCAACCTGTCCTGGAAAACCGCTGTATGACCTTGGCCACCATGCTGTAGCTCAGTTTCAGGGTGTTAGCAATCTTCTTATAGCCCAGGCCATCTTTGTGGAGAGCAACAATTCTATTTCTCACATCCTCAGAGAGTTCTTTGCCATGAGGTGCCATGTTGAATATCCAGTGGCCAGTATGAGAGAATTGTACCCAAAACACCAAATTTAACAGCCCTGCTCCCCATTTACACCTGGGACCTTGACACATGACACCAGGGAGGGACAACGACACATTTGGGCACAATTTGGACATGTTCACTGTGGGGTGTACTCACTTATGTTGCCAGCTATTTAGACATTAATGGCTGTGTGTTGAGTTATTTTCAGAAGACAGTAAATCTACACTGCTATACAAGCTGTACACTGACTACTCTAAGTTATATCCAAGTTTCATGTCTATAGTGTTGTCCCATGAAAAGATATAATGAAATATTTGCAGAAATGTGAGGGGTGTACTCACTTTTGTGATACACTGTAATTCAGAAATGTGCACTCTGCTGTAATGCTGCACATTGACATACATTCTGAAATGTTATTCAATCTTATGTTTTGAATTTTTGCATTCTTATTAGGGCTGTCGAAGTTAACGCGATAATAACGCATTAACGCAATCTCAATTTAACGCGATTAAAAAAATAGTGCCATTAACGCAAATTCTATTTGGCCCTGCGAGTCATCCATAGTTCATGTTGAGACTTGACCGTGCACCAACGTTTTAACGTCGGACTTGCCACCGTTTGTTTCATTTGCGGTTTGTTAACATAATGTAACCGAGCATTGTAGTGATGCACTTGCTTAATAAAGAAATAAATACACGCTATATTCACAAATTGTCGGGAGCAGAACACTTTATTACTTCTTCTGTTATGGTACCGAATAGCAAACAGCTAGAGTCATACCGTTAGCCAAGCATGCTATTCCATGCACTATGGAAGCCCCAAAGGGTCAAAAACACACTCACAATGTTTGCTGATGGAGAAATTTTTACCTACAATCTGACATTTACACGAAGTCAAGGGTCTCTGCTGGATAGTATTACTGCCTAGTATGTGAGTGAATAAAACTCCCTTACAGTTTTCTCTTGTCCCAGCAGTTTTTAACATAAGTACATTTAGCATAAAATGTGTTCACCATTTTAACTGTAACATTTCACTTAAAAATCCTTGTTTTCTATAACATTTACACAGATTTTTTTTTTAATGTGATTAATCGCGATTAACTATATGAAATTCTGAGATTAATCGCGATTAAAATGTTTAATCGTTTGACAGCCCTAATTCTTATACAATATAGGACTGCAAGACTAGCTCATAGGGGTGGCAGAGGTCCCATTTTCACACCTCAACAAGAGGAGGCTACAGTATATGTGCTATGGTCATAGCAAAATAATGCAATAAGGCTGAGGGAGATCCAGCAAGCCATTATACAGGACAACAATGTTTTTCAAAATATGCAATCTGTAAGCATCTCCACCATTGACCGGGTTTTGAAACGACATCAGATGAGCATGAAACAGCTGTACAAAGTTCCATTTCAAAGAAATGGTGACAGGGTGAAAGAGCTACGGTACTAGTATGTACAGGCACTCCAGGAGATCCAATTTGATTCCAGCCTAATTTCTTGCTGTCAGTCTCCCACATACAGTCATGTGTAACTTTGTGTTCTGTGTAAGTTTGTATTTTGTGTGTAACTTGTACCGTTTCAATTGATATGCCACAGAATGTGCAGTGTTCTTGTAATCAAAAGCATAGCTAGTTTCCATCAGAATATACTTACAGTGTACACTGTTGCACTGACAACATGACTAAGTATTTTGACTGCCTTGTTCATAGGCAATGACACAGACTAGACATTCTGATGGCACTGACAAGTTGATTGACATAAATATTTGCTTTTGAGGCAAAAACAAAGAATTCTGAGCGAGGTACATGCTTTTGCAGGTTTTGCTGTTTGCACTAACTGTTTTGAGAAATGCACTTGTTGTGATGCCAATGTAAATCATGATGTGAGAAATGTACCAAATCGACTGAGAAAAACTGTAAAATGTGTGTTGGGAGACTTGGGAACAAATATGCAAACATAGAAAAAGGAGAGATGAGAGAGGATAAAATGGAGATAGGGTAATAAAATAGAAGAAAAATAAAATAAACAATGAACAAGCTCATATATGTATAAATATATGTAAATATATAGAAAAAAATATATAATATACAGTGGGGCCAAAAAGTATTTAGTCAGCCACTGATTGTGCAAGTTCTCCTATCTAGAAAGATGAGAGAGGTCTGTAATTATATCATCATAGGTACACTTCAACTATGAGAGACAAAATGAGAAAAAAAAATCCAGAAAATCACATTGTAGGATTTTTAAAGAATTTATTTGTAAATTATGGTGGAAAATAAGTATTTGGTCAATAACAAAAGTTCAACTCAATACTTTGTAACATAACCTTTGTTGGCAATGACAGAGGTCAAACGTTTCCTGTAAGTCTTCACCAGGTTTGCACACACTGTAGCTGGTATTTTGGCCCATTCCTCCATGCAGATCTCCTCTAGAGCAGTGATGTTTTGGGGCTGTCGCTGGGCAACACGGACTTTCAACTCCCTCCACAAATTTTCTATGGGGTTGAGGTCTGGAGACTGGCTAGGCCACTCCAGGACCTTGAAATGCTTTTTACGGAGCCACTCCTTCGTTGCCCGAGCGGTGTGTTTGGGATCATTGTCATGCTGGAAGACCCAGCCACGTTCCATCTTCAATGCTCTCACTGATGGAAGGAGGTTTTGGCTTAAAATCTCACGATACATGGCCCCGTTCATTCTTCCCTTAACACGGATCAGTCGTCCTGTCCCCTTTGCAGAAAAACAGCCCCAAAGCATGATGTTTCCACCCCCATGCTTCACAGTAGGTATGGTGTTCTTGGGATGCAACTCAGCATTCTTCTTCCTCCAAACACGACGAGTTGAGTTTTTACCAAAAAGTTCCATTTTGGTTTCATCTGACCACATGATATTCTCCCAATCCTCTTCTGGATCATCCATATGCTCTCTGGCAAACTTCAGACGGGCCTGGACATGTACTGGCTTAAGCAGGGGGACACGCCTGGCACAGCAGGATTTGAGTCCCTCTCGGCGTAGTGTGTTACTGATGGTAGCCTTTGTTACTTTGGTCCCAGCTCTCTGCAGGTCATTCATCAGGTCCCTCCGTGTAGTTCTGGGATTTTTGTAGTTCTCATGATCATTTTGACCCCACGGGATGAGATCTTGCGTGGGGCCCCAGATCAAGGGAGATTATCAATGGTCTTGTATGTCTTCCATTTTCTTACAATTGCTCCCACAGTTGATTTATTCACACCAACCTGCTTGCCTATTGTAGATTCACTCTTCCCAGCCTGGTGCAGGTCTACAATTGTCTTCCTGGTGTCCTTCGACAGCTCTTTGGTCTTGGCCATGGTTGAGTTTGGAGTCTGACTGTTTGAGGCTGTGGACAGGTGTCTTTTATACAGATAATGAGGTCAAACAGGTGCCATTAATACAGCTAACGAGTGGAGGACAGAAGAGCTTCTTAAAGAAGAAGTTACAGGTCTGTGAGAGCCAGAAATCTTGCTTGTTTGTGGGTGACCAAATACTTATTTTCCACCATAATTTACAAATAAATTCTTTAAAAATCCTACAATGTGATTTCCTGGATTTTTTTTTCTCATTTTGTCTCTCATAGTTGAAGTGTACCTATGATGAAAATTACAGACCTCTCTCATCTTTCTAAGTAGGAGAACTCGCACAATCAGTGGCTGACTAAATACTTTTTGGCCCCACTGTATATATATTAAAGTGGCCTCTGAGTGCATATATGAGGGATTAAGTATTTAAATAACCTGTTTTTCCACTTTTGGTTCACAAGCATAAAAATATATTTCATACGTATTAAATACATTTTATCCAATCAGTCTACTTATCAATTGCCAAATGCTAGTGGTGGCACCGTACTTAGCAGATACACTTAAGCTAATTAGTGTTAATTTGAGCAGTTGCGCTCCGGCAAGGGAAAAGTGCTGAACCAGGAGCAGGGGAGGGAAAAATGCCCACAGGCATGGATCTTCCTTTCCAGCCATCTCTAAACATATCTGCACGGCCAAAGGCAATCGATGAATGCAGATGGATGGATCTGATGGCCCTTTCATAAGCGGAAGTGCAGCAAGATCAATGGGGTGTTTTGTACACGCCACGAGGTAAATACGAGTGCTGCTTAACAGTCTAAACTTCACCTGTCTTCAATTATTCAATGAAATTTATAACCAGAAAAGTACGGACACAGAGCTTGTTTACAGCAAAAGCGCTAGTGTCTCTGATCAGACAGAATGAAATCTGCTTGCCTAATATTTGCGTAATATGCAAATCAGATCATAACACTTGACCATCAACATTCTGTATTAAGTTTGTTGTGGCCAAAAGTATTTAGATGAGAAGTTGGCCTCCCTTCACAGCTATAACTACAGTCTACAATCTTCTGGGAACACTTTCCACAAGATTTAGACGTTTGGCTGTGCCGGTACATTAGAGCAATTAGAGCGCTGGTGAGCTCAGGCACTGATATTAGCTTTTTCTCCTTTTTCTCAGATTTAGTCATTTCCAATACCCCTGATTGTAATATCTAAACTTCTTCCACCACCTCCACCCCCGCACTGACCAAGCAATGTTTCTCCAGCCTTCAACTGTCCAGCTTTGCTGAGCCTGTGCCCACTAAGCTAAAAGCTACAGCTAGTTCCAGTTACAGCATAGCCAATTGCTAAGAAAAACCTGGGACATTTCAGGGACCTCATCATCACCTATTCCAGCAATCATGTCTTTCAAACTGCTACTTCTTGACCTGCCAGATGCAGAACTGACATGCTATGCTTCTCTTTGATTTCTCCAAGAGTTGTGTAGGCACCTCATCCAGCCAGCAGTGGTTACATTTGCAACAGCATTGAGGAACCCAGTCGACTGACCTCCCTCAGACACACAGATATGTTCATGGTTTGGTTTGACAAGATTAGTGTGAAGAAACTCCAGTGGCCTGCATAGATCCATGATTTTAACCCCACTGAACAACGTTTGGATGAATTGAAGGGATGCCAGGCCAGTTCAGATTCAAAATTAAGAGCTTGAGATGCAGCTGTGGCGGGCTAGTGTGTTAACTCAAAGCACCACCTGAGCGCTGGTCTGGCTCACAATTGACATTCCAATTCATCCAAACTTTCAGTGGGGTTTAAATCATGTATCTATGGAGGCCATTAATCTTGTCAAATCAAATCATTAAAAGCTGTTGTTTTGTGTACAGAGGAAAATCAAACAAAAATAAATAATATGAGATTCATTAACGAATCAGGAATCATTTGGAAAAATATGAGGCTAACAAAGGGAAATCATTCTTTTCTGAAAAACACTTGCTTGGAATAATTTTTGCATAACTATAAGTATATAAAGGCAATTAGTACTGTGGTAAAATAAAGCAATAAGCCACGAGAGGCCGTACGTTACTGTGATTTTAGCACGGGGATGACGTTTTTGGCACGACGCAAAGCGGAGTGCCTAAAACTTCTTTCCCCGTGCTAAAATCTTAACAGTAACGTACGGTCTCGAGTGGCTTATTGCTTTTATAAAACGGCGGTCAACATAAAATACAATAAATACAACAATTTTTAATCATAAATGTATTTATTGTGTATAAACTTACAATAAAGCATTCTTCCGCGACGCAAGGTAGTCCGATTAACAGTGTTGCTAGGCAACATGAGGGCGAAAATAACTTTAACTTTTTCCATTCAGTGGCGTATTAATATGGAATGATGTGAGGTGGTCCTAGGTGTGCGTTTATCGGGGATTTTACAACGGCTTCGAACGCGGCTCAGCCAATCAGATTTTAGGACTGGAACTATCCGTTTTATAATATAAAATATTGCTTTGATAGGTATACCCTGATTAAAATACAAGTAAAACAGTCAATGATGATGTTTTAGCTTCCTGAGATCACTCAAGGTCAACTCATATAACTACACAGTTCTATAAACCTCATCTTTATTGAAGTGCTCAAATAAAGAACCTGAAATAGACTCTTCATAAAAATAATGGGTGATTATGTGACTGGAATTACGACACACTGATTCGACTCTTTAGACTCATATATGGCTAATATATCCTTCACACACCTATGCAGAAAAACATAGAATTAATGCTTAATTAAAAACTGTCATCGAGTATAAAAGAGAAATAGTATGAGCACTAAATAAATCATGTCAGAAATTGACAGACACAATTAATACATGACAGTGAGAGAAATTATACTTTCAATGTGATTGATGGCTCTGGTAAAATATTGTTAAATGAAAACTTATTAAAATTAGAATTAATAATGTAGCAAATCTTTGCAGTTCCGCTGTGTCTATTAAAGACTAATTTTACAATCTCAGCAATAATTGACAAGAAATGTTATGTGATAGATTTCAATTCGCTGGCTGATCCAAAGTCAGATTGAGGAGGGAATCCAAGGACACCTGCAGCCTTCACTCAAAAAAAAAAAAAAAAAAATCAACATTCTGCATTGTTTTTTTTTTCGCTCTTTGCTGCTTCTCTTTTATCGTACCCTTATGACTTCCCCTATAGTCTCACTTCGATTCATTCTCTTCATCTCGCACCTCCTGTTACCTTTCTGACCTCAAACAAACACGGGTTCATTTCAGAAAAAGCCTATTAGTGAGGGAATCCAAGGACACCTGCAGTTTTGCTAAGACCCTTTGAGAGAGCAGAATCCCGGCAAAACTCCCCTCAATCACAACTCATGCCATGCGGTCCGGCGCGAGGGTAGCCCTAATACTCAGATCTATTCCTTGCCTGGAGCCGATGCGCACTCCTCACTGCGGCCGGGAAGCATACAGAGGGAATAGATGAGGAGGGAAGAGAACGAGAGGAAATGTGCTGAGCCTTCACTAAAATGCAGCGTGCATGAAGGAAAGATTAAATACATGAAAAAGTGAGAGCTTAACAAAGGAGGGTAAACAACGACACAGGGACTGATGTAATTAAAGCAGACGGGAATAATCTGTGACCACGATTTTTGTGTACTACACATCATTTTTTCCCCCTGCATCAATAGTGTTATAAATGCTAGTCATTTAACAATGGGGTCTGCTCTATTTTTAAGTTATGAATGATAAATAGTGTAGTGGAGTGAACGGCTCTTGTGTGCATGTCTACAAATTGACTAGCTGGAAAATAGTTCGTGAAGCAATCGGCTCTTTATTTTTTTAGGTGATTTCTTATGAATACATTTGCTCTGCCCAATTTGCAATATTGCCCAGTGCACCTTTAACTATGAAGTCTAAAACGTTCCAATGACTACTTATAATATAAGCATACACTGATCAGCTATAACATTAAAACCACCTCCTTGTTTCTACACTCACTGTCTATTTTATCAGCTCCACTTACCATTTAGAAGCACTTTGAAGTTCTACAATTACTGACTGTAGTCCATCGGTTTCTCTACATACTTTTTTTAGCCTGCTTTCACCCTGTTCTTCAATGGTCAATGTTGTGCTGGTATGAGTGAACCAGACACAGCAGCACTGCTGGAGTTTTTAAACACAGTGTCCACTCACTCTCCACTCTATTAGACACTCCTACCTATTTGGTTCACCTTGTAGATGTAAAGTCAGAGACGATCGCTCATCTATTGCTGCTGTTTGAGTTGATAATCTTCTAGACCTTCATCAGTGGTCACAGGACGCCACCCACAGGGCGCTGTTGCCTGGATATTTTTGATTGGTGCACTATTGTCAGTCCATCAGTGACAGTGAGGTGTTTAAAAACTCCATCAGCGCTGCTGTGTCTGATCCACTCATACCAGCACAACACACACTAACACACCACCATCATGTCAGTGTCACTGCAGTGCTGAGAATGATCCACCACCCAAATATTACCTGCTCTGTGGTGGTCCTGGGAGAGTCCTGACCATTGAAGAACAGCATGAAATGGGGCTAACAAAGCATGCAGAGAAACAGATGGACTACAGTCAGTAATTGTAGAACTACAAAGTGCTACTATATGGTAAGTGGAGCTGATAAAATGGACAGTGAGTGCAGAAACAAGGAGCTGGTTTTAATGTTATGGCTGATCAGTGTACATTGATTAATTCATATATATATATATTACAGATAAACTTTGTGGGTATACAGTTACTGACTGATTATCTGTTGTTCTGTATACTTTGTCACCACTCATTTTTGTTCCCAAAAAGGACCCTATAGAACCCCTTTTCAGCACTGCAATAATATGGTAATGACATGGCAGTGTGTGACACCTCATGTTCTGATTAGAGTGTACCAGGTGCAGCTGTGTTGTTGGGATTTTTGAATACTGTTTAATAGTACTGGCCTCTTAATTAGGAACACATAGTCCCATTAGCATTCATTATAACCGTACATTTAGAGACAACAGCTCTAATTCATGGTCGAAGACCATTCTCAAAGACCCACTGTAGGCAATCGATAGTTTAAAATAGATTGATGACATCACGAGATCTCCCATATGTTGATAGCCTATTGATTCTCTCCCATCATGTGGTATTATTTTTTACTCTTCTCAGTAAATTGCAATAGGACCCCCCTCTGGGCTCAGTGCAGCCTCATAGTGTGCTACAGCCCCCTGGTTGAGAACCACTGCGTAGACTGAATGCATACTGAACAGAACTCTATTTTTACCTCTTCTTCTATTTCAGGCATTATATTTACTCAATCACCACCACAGTAAACTTTAAATGTTGCTAAATGTTTATGCTGCTGCAAGGTTTCTTGGGAAACCTCCTGCTGTGTGATGCAGACGCAATTTTCAGAGTATACACAGAATGATTGTGCGAAATCACCGTTTTTTGTTAGCACCACCTGTTTCTCAACACGTCTGTGATTTACACCGCATATTTAACCTCATCAAGTCATTATAATTCACCATCTCATCTCAAAGCACCTGTTCACCAGTCAGAATTTAAAGCAAAAACACACCACCTCTGATAATCTTGCGCTCATTTTCTCATTCTGACATGCGTCTCCTTTTCCTTTCTCATTCGTTCAGCACATGAGCACACACAGGAAGAGGAGATTACTTTCCCTGCTCTTCTAAGATATACTACTTAATCAGCAGGATATATGGGGCCAAATGAAAGGCTGAGTGAGAGAAAATGCAGAAAAGGAAGTATCAATTATTCAAAAGAGAACATTTTGCACTTATTACTTAACCAAATCTAGTAGCTCCAATGACAGTTTACAGGAATGAATCATTTTTATGTCCTCGTATACGCCATTCCTTCTGCAGCGCCCAGCGCACACACACGTGCACACACACACTCTTTTCAATCCTCACACTTCAACAGTTTTACTCGTTGTTGTGTTGTATCAAAGTGTTACCCACAGGTGGAGCTGATGTACACGCCGGGATGGACACTACTCTATGTAAGAGGTCTGTTTTAAATGATTATGTTCAGTTGAAAGAATGTTAGCACTGTGACTTACCAATTATTTGGAAAATATGGTTACTTTCCTGAGCAGGGAGAGAGTCAGACTAGAATCTATACAGTTGGGTATGCCACACACACACACACCCTCACACAGTGACAGTGAGGTGTTTAAAAACTCCCTCAGTGCTGCTGTGTCTAATCCACTCATACCAGCACAACACACACTAACACACCACCACCATGTCAGTGTCACTGCAGTGCTGAGAATGATCCACCACCCAAATAATACCTGCTCTGTGGTGGTCCTGTGGGGGGTCCTGACCATTGAAGAACAGGGTAAAAGCAGGCTAAAAAAGCATGCAGAGAAATAGATGGACTACAGTCAGTAATTGTAGAACTACAAAGTGCTTCTATATGATAGATGAAGCTGATAAAATGGACAGCGAGTGCAGAAACCAGGAGGTGGTCATAATTTTATGCCTGATGGTATATATATAAATATATAAACAGTGGGTACACAATAACTAACTGTTGCATATCTGTTGTTCTCTACACTTTGTAATCCCACGTTGGAAAAGCACATACAGTGGTACATTGTAACTCAACATCCCCTAAACTCAAAATCTTTGAAACTAAGCACCCGTTGTCTAGAAATGTATACTCTTAAACTCAACGTGTTCAGTTTGTTTTTTAAAAATGTATTTATTTAATTTCAAATTAACAATGAACAGTCGCTTTGTTCAGCGCTCGGCTTGAGCGGTGCAGTAAAACGTCATCAAAGTGTGCATATGAGTCGAATCTGCATTTGTGTGGAAGAACCGTCAGATATACTCTGAAAGCTCAGCATGTATATGTGTTTAGCTGGGTTTTCTTCACTGTTTTACTTTTAAACTTGTGTTAAAGCTCGGGGTGCTGATAAATTGTAAAAATCAGCTTTTTTATTTCAGTGTTTTTATATTATATTTGTGTTATTTTCAGTGTATAAGTGTCAAAAACAACCCCATTATTTTACTTAAGCCTAAAATATATGCAAGTCCACGGGACCATGGAACGCATTAACAGGTTTCCCATACATCCTTATGCGGAAAAAAAAAACTTGGAACTCAACGCCTTTTAAACTCAACACTACTCCCAGAACCAATTGATGTTGAGTTTCAAGGTACCACTGTATATATATATATATATATACAGTATATATATATACTGTATATATATATATATATATATACGTGTATATATATATATATATATATATTTATATATATATATATATATATATTATGCATATATTTTAGGCTTAAGTAAAATAATGGGGTTGTTTTTGACACTTATACACTGAAAATAACACAAATATAATATAAAAACACTGAAATAAAAAGCTGATAAAAAGTACATCCCTCACATTTCTGCAAATATTTCATTATATCTTTTCATGGGACAACACTATAGACATGAAACTTGGATATAACTTAGAGTAGTCAGTGTACAGCTTGTATAGCAGTGTAGATTTACTGTCTTCTGAAAATAACTCAACACACAGCCATTAATGTCTAAATAGCTGGCAACATAAGTGAGTACACCCCACAGTGAACATGTCCAAATTGTGCCCAAATGTGTCGTTGTCCCTCCCTGGTGTCATGTGTCAAGGTCCCAGGTGTAAATGGGGAGCAGGGCTGTTGAATTTGGTGTTTTGGGTACAATTCTCTCATACTGGCCACTGGATATTCAACATGGCACCTCATGGCAAAGAACTCTCTGAGGATGTGAGAAATAGAATTGTTGCTCTCCACAAAGATGGCCTGGGCTATAAGAAGATTGCTAACACCCTGAAACTGAGCTACAGCATGGTGGCCAAGGTCATACAGCGGTTTTCCAGGACAGGTTCCACTCGGAACAGGCTTCGCCAGGGTCGACCAAAGAAGTTGAGTCCACGTGTTCGGCGTCATATCCAGAGGTTGGCTTTAAAAAATAGACACACGAGTGCTGCCAGCATTGCTGCAGAGGTTGAAGACGTGGGAGGTCAGCCTGTCAGTGCTCAGACCATACGCCGCACACTGCATCAACTCGGTCTGCATGGTCGTCATCCCAGAAGGAAGCTGACGCACAAGAAAGCCCGCAAACAGTTTGCTGAAGACAAGCAGTCCAAGAACATGGATTACTGGAATGACCTGTGGTCTGACGAGACCAAGATAAACTTGTTTGGCTCAGATGGTGTCCAGCATGTGTGGCGGCGCCCTGGTGAGAAGTACCAAGACAACTGTATCTTGCCTACAGTCAAGCATGGTGGTGGTAGCATCATGGTCTTGGGCTGCATGAGTGTTGCTGGCACTGGGGAGCTGCAGTTCATTGAGGGAAACATGAATTCCAACATGTACTGTGACATTCTGAAACAGAGCATGATCCCCTCCCTTCGAAAACTGGGCCTCATGGCAGTTTTCCAACAGGATAACGACCCCAAACACAACCTCCAAGATGACAACTGCCTTGCTGAGGAAGCTGAAGGTAAAGGTGATGGACTAAACCCAATTGAGCACCTGTGGCGCATCCTCAAGTGGAAGGTGGAGGAGTTCAAGGTGTCTAACATCCACCAGCTCCGTGATGTCATCATGGAGGAGTGGAAGAGGATTCCAGTAGCAACCTGTGCAGCTCTGGTGAATTCCATGCCCAGGAGGGTTAAGGCAGTGCTGGATAATAATGGTGGTCACACAAAATATTGACACTTTGGGCACAATTTGGACATGTTCACTGTGGGGTGTACTCACTTATGTTGCCAGCCATTTAGACATTAATGGCTGTGTGTCGAGTTATTTTCAGAAGACAGTAAATCTACACTGCTATACAAGTTGTACACTGACTACTCTAAGTTATATCCAAGTTTTATTTCTATAGTGTTGTCCCATGAAAATATATAATAAAATATTTGCAGAAATGTGAGGGGTGTACTCACTTTTGTGATACACTGTATATATACAGTGGTACCTTGAAACTCAACATCAATTGGTTCGTATATATATTGGTTCTTGGTGGTTATATATAACAGTGGAGTAGTACAACTGCAGAGCACAGCGACCCAACTTGAAGCAGAGAGAACTGAGTCGAGGAGTCGACTCTGCCCATGCAATGACACTTTCGTGGTCTGAAATATAATTAATGAGAGCAAGCGCATCAGTCTTCCAACCACAACTTGTCAAAGTCCTGTTGGCTCTTGTCCAATGCTAAGTTAAAAAGAACAGGGAGTGAGAGGGGGAGTCACACTGAACATTCAATGTGTAAGCAATGGCTTTCAAAAGTGTGAAGGCGATTTGCACATTGGGAATAAAGAGCTCTCTTTAAAAAGCACGAAGCCTTTTTCTTACTGGCTTAGCTGAGTTAATGACTCAGCACTACACCGGCATCCAGGGTTTCCCTAAAAAACCTAAATTCTGGTGCAGTGCATTAGCACTAATTAGTAGGGCTGCAACTATCGATTATTTTTGTAATCGAGTATTCTATCGATTATTCCAGCGTTTAATCGAGTAATCGGATAAGAAATACTTTTGCTTTAACAAAGAGCAAAAACAAATACATATTAGATTAAATAAGACATGTTTCTTAAACCAAACTGTACATTTGTATTCCTTGCATACAGGACAGTTTAAAAAATTTTAAATGCAAAAATAAATAAATCAAAAATAAATCAATTTACTTTTAAAATGTAAACAGGCAACCTGAAACATCAGGTCATCAAGTCATAAATAATAATAAACAAAAATACATGAACATAAGCCTGTAATTTGTGCAACTTTCAAAACTCAAAGTTTCAGCTACAGCTCACGCAGAACATAAAGCTTTAATATTTTGTTGGGAGGTTTTGTGGTGTTTGTAGGGGGATAAAAATCTGTCAGGATTGTGTCTCTAGATGAGGTAGATCTGGTGTGTGTGTGTGTGTGTGTATGTGTGTGTGTGTTTGCCTAAATCTTCATAAAAGCCTGTGGTGGTTGAAACGAAGTAAAGTCAGTAAACATGAGTAAAGTAAACACGACGCTCTGATGGTGTGGATGTTATACTGAGTTTTAGTTTTATCAGCTTAAAATGATATCAAACTTTCTGTGGTTTTCTCTGTCCAGTCTCCTCCTGTTCGCTATTTTCTCTCTATATTTTGCAGTCCGCGCTATTAAATCTCTGCTGCGTCCTAAACTGATACGTTCAGTTCGCAGGAGCGGCGAACGTGTCCAAATACGTAGTGTTCATTAAACTGTCCGCAAAAAGAACCCGGATTAAGTCCTGTTAAGTTCTGTTTATGTTTAAGATATTTGGGACGCAGCCCTCAGATTCTTCACGTCACCTGCACACAGCGTTAAACACGCTGCGCAAAAGTGAAAGTCGTCCGTGCTGCAAGATGAAGTGGACAAATGTAATCAACCCATAACACTACCATGTAATGAGAAGGGTCCAAAAGGGGTCCCAATTTACTGATAATATGGGGTGACGGTGTAAAAATGGGGTGACGATGTACAGTGCAACAGATGGGCTACAGTAATTTATTGCTGCCATGCTGCCCAGTATACTCTTGCACCCTGACCACATGGGACGACGTTAAATGAAGAAACCACCTTTTTTTTCCAGTTTTAATGCCTGCTACACTTATCCACACTAATCTACAACAAGAAAAAAATAAAAATTTAATTTTCTCAAATTTAGTTTGGTTAAAATATCCTAATTTATTAAGTTTGCTATTTTTTTTATTACATTTTTACAAAAATGGAACAGTACAGAATGCAGAGTCTTACTACTTTATTTATACTAAAAGACTCAAATGGCCATCGTCCCAGGCTGCCAAAAAAATCCACTGCTACTATTCCAAAGGTATATCCTCTCAGGATTGCTGCGATGCCAGGCACATACCGCTTTGAACCGAGTCCATGGCCCTATCAGCAGGCAGGAGGCGTGTATTTAAAGCCAGCCCACGGCAACACGCTGACTGGCCAAGCCGACCCTTTGGAACAGGAAGACAGCCTGCTCCCACTTCCTGCCTCCCAGCAGCCCATCTGCACCCGGAGCAGCAGGGTCGCTGTGGGGACCGGCACTCGTCTATCTCTCTCTTGGTCCGGAACCTTCCGCTCTGACAGCTGTGGTTTTGTTACCAGGACTTGATCCATAAACCACACACTCACTATGGCCTTTCGCCACGCCTATTAAAAATATATGCTCCAAACCATTAGGCTGTCTGCTTTGGCATACCTAGCCTGGCTCGCTCTCTCTCCAACACACACATAAACACGTTGGGGAAGGAAAAGAAACAGTGCAACGATCAAAAACAGGCCGTTTTAGCCTAGTGGTTAAGGTACTGAACTAGTAATAAAAAGGTTGCTGATTCAAGGTCCACCACTGCCAGGTTGTTAACCCTCAATTGCTTAGACAATATACTGTCACAGTACTGTAAGTCGCTTTGTATAAAAGTGTCTGCTAAATGCCAAAAATGTAAATGTAAAAAACGTATATTATAGTGCACTAGATATTTCATTTAGAGCTTTCATTTTCACATAAGCAGACAAGACTAACAGACATGGGTAAGATAGCACTCTTGCATCTGGTTGTACCAGGCCAAAAAATCTTGACCTGGCAAAAAAATTTATGTACTAACTAATACTGTACTAACAGTGGTATTGTAAAAGAACCATCAAACTTTTGATCAACTGTACTAAAAGTGATCAATGAACCCTTTGCCAGTATAAGTGTTTGTGGTTCAACACCTAAAGGGTTCTTTTGGTGGAAACTGATGCGTTAATCGCACCAACCATGAACTTAAAGGTTCCAAAGGGAATCCAAGCATGGTTCTTCTTGATTTTCCCTTTATTTAAAAAATGTGTTTTTATTAAAACAAGATTTGCTGTGATTGGGGTTAATACAGTGTGCTTATAATCTTCATTTTCAAAGCAATTCATACTGCTCAGGATGTAATGGATTGGATTGAATCACTGGCAAGAATACAACCTGGTCAGGGAACCAATCCTTTCCACTACACTCAACCTTTCTTCCTTACTTACTCACTTTACAGCTCAATTTACAGCAACCAATCCACCTCCTACAGTTTAAGTGGTGGAGGGAAAATGGAGAACCCAGACGTAACCACAATACAGGCACAGTGAGAGCAAGTGAAACTCACAACTAAAAGTGATGTTTTAGATAAACAGTGAGCAAAATGGGCTATATTACGAGAGTTCTTTAAAAGGTTTCCACACTTTTTAAACTCTTTTTTCTACAGTCACTTTATGATGCATTTTTCCCAGCGCCGTACCAACTTTTTAATACCATCAGCAATAAATGTTTTTGGTTGAGCGCTTAGCCACTGATGCACCGCTGCTTTCACATCATCATCACATGAAAATCATCTTCTCCTTAAATCTTCCGAGCATCCAAAAAGGTGGAAATCTGATGGCACTAAATCCAGACAATAAGCTCTCTCTCAGTCTCTCAGACACGACCAATTACTACTCCTCCCATCCTCAATGTTTCCAATGAACATATAAAAGTGCAGAAACTTTTTGAAGATGCCTTGTACTTTAGTAGATCAGCAACTGAATGATCTAGGAGCTAGATCATTTCTAAAGCACACACATGGCTTTCAGAAATTAAAGTATGTTAAGTAAAGGATACTTAAGATGCATTGCAGGCATGAATCTATACATAATGTTAATGTTTTACCCAAAACAACCCCCCACACACAAAAAAAGGTTCCTCTACCCAACTCATCCCTTACCATATGTCTTGCAATCAGTTACTTGTCCCTCCTTTTTTAAACAGTTCGCCCATTCAGCATCCACAATAATGACTGTTAACAGTGCTCAGAGCTGACTCAATAGCCAATATAAGAAGGAGAGTCCGGCTACTACGGGTTTAAACAGTGAAAACCATTGTGTTCCGAAAGAATCAATCAGTCCTTTTCAGAGTAATTCGATTCTATTCACAAAGGACTAGGAAGCAATTTGAAAATGGAAATGCCACTCGACTTCAAGAGGCGGGAGGAGACGAAGGCGGGGAAAAGAGACTAGAGGTACTTCTGGAGGAGTATGAATGGTAAATGAAAGAAGAAAGAAAAAAAAAACACTCCTGCAGACACTAAGACTCAATCTACACGGCATATTGGCCCGAGTCACTGGAACAGCAGCTTTTGTTCAACAGGTTAGTCCATTAAGCTGTGTGAAAAGAGCAGCCGTCGCCTGGTTCAGGACCCAAAATAGCAGCCTGTGCTGCACCATAGCTTAGTAAATATCAAAAGGAAGTAGGAGTATCCTTTTATCTTCAAACACACACTGCAGCTAAATAGCCAAGGAAATGTACCTGTCTGCACAGCTTTGGACTTGGATGAAGGTGTTATTAAATTTAGATTAACGCCGCCGTTTAAGATGCGTAGGGATGATGGATTAAGGGATAAGGCGCTGCTTACTGCATGCTCCATCATTTCATTCCACCGGTCAAGAGAGAGGAACTAATTAAGTGCTAACTAACTGCCGATTAGACCTCAATTAATCAACTATAAGAGAAGTTGAAGAGAGGTCAGAATAACACAGAATTACACCAAGTGCTTCACTTTAAAAAGCCGAGCTGCTGAAAGAGAAAATGACCCTGACATGTTTATTTTCCCTCCACACAGGCAGAATTTAAGTAGGCAAACCTTGTATCTTTGAGGTGCCTTGGGGGGGCTGTCAACAGGTTGGTGAGTGCATGTGGCATACACCAAAAGATCTACAGTATATAGGTCTTAAAGATTGGCCTCTACTATGAGTTATACAGTAAGAAAGCATTTCTCTGGATGAGTATACAACCACTTGTACTCTTAGAAGAAAATATCAACACAAATGAATACAAAGTGATTTTTGAACATTTCTATCCTGATGACAGAACAGTGGCATTTTCCACAGAGCTCAAGGTGTCACAAAATGGTCTGATAAGTATGACAATGATACAATGTACAGTATGTTACAGTTCTAATAGATCAAATAAGAGGTAGACACTGGTGGAAATGTTTGGACTGACAACAATCTACAACACCAATGTAAAAAAAACCAACAGATTGATTATCTACTCGATAAATTGTGTTTCATCCATTTAGTTTAATTTTAAAAGGCATATAAATAATATTTCAAGGCACATTAAAGCTGTTAAGGTGTTGGCCTCAAACCGTTCGACAAAAAATGTCACCATGTGTGGTGAAAACCTTAATAAAATACCTCAAAGATTGGATTATAAGTAGAAATTAGTTTTATTCTTGTCTGCAGAAAAGGATCACACTAACAAAGTCTCACATAGAAACTCAGAGAATGCGATAAGAAGGAAGAACAATAATCACTCTTTATACTCCCATCAGTGACCTTGTAGGGGAGTGGATTCCATTGTTAACAGAGATTTCTTAGCTAGAACAAAGGAACTGGTCTAAACCAACTAGAACTGGATTTTAGAGGTCATACAATATAATTGACTGACTTGTCATGTACACCACTTTCCAGTAACATTTCATTAATTTACACTAGACGTATTAATACATGATCAATTACTAACTAGAAAATGTAGATCCAGTAGTCATATTCCAAAATTCCAAGAATATTGCTACAATGGAATGTTACTGGATGTGTACATGGTGTCTGTCAGTTACACTGTATGACGTCCGAAACCCAGTTTTAGCTGACTTAGACCAGTTCCTATGTTAAATGTGGAATCTTCCACTGTCCTACGAGTTCACCAACAAGATATATAAGGATGTTTATTATTATTATTATTGTTATCACATTCACAGAGCCTCTGTGTGAGACGTTGTGTTTGTGTGATCCTTCTCTGCAGAAAAAACTCTTTTTTATTCACAATCTAGTTTTTGAGGTTTTTAAGGTTTTATTTTTTTTACTACACAGTATTCTTGGAATACTGGAATATGGCTACTGGCAATCATGCCCTAAGCATGTCTATAGTTTTTGATTATGTATTATTATTTCAAGGGTTTGTTATTTATTTATTAGGATTTTAAAGTCATGTTTTACAAGCTTTGGATACATTCGTGGGCAGGTAGTTAAGATTCATTAGTTCAAGTCTTTTAATGTCAAACACAGTCGTGGACAATTTAGCTCACTTGCATGTCTTTGGACTGTGGGAGGAAACCCACACAGACACGGGAAGAACATGCAAACTCCACACAGAAAGGACCTGGACCGATCCACCTGGGAATCAAACCCAGGACCTTCTTGCTGTGAGGCGACAGTGCTACCCACTGAGCCACCGTGCCACCCTACTTCTAGGGTTAAATAACATTTTTCTCCCACACGTTTTTACCATGTACAGTAAGTGTCACTGCAATGCTGAGAATGGTCTGATCTATCTGGTCAGTTCAGGTTCCCTGCGATTGATAAATAGGATAAAAACAAGGATACAAAGGAAACAGACCAACAGATGGTCAACTGACAGATACAGTCAATAATTGTTTACTTACTGTAAGCCTTTTTTTTGGCACTAACCCCCTTTTCCCGGTGAGGGTCGCATTCGTCACAGTAGTGCTGACACCAGTGCCTCGGTGTTGCCAGTATTTTATTGTAAGAAAGCAGGGAAAGGTTGAACAATGTACCCTGCTGGCACTTTACAACTTAGAATCAGGCAATACTGTCTGAATAATCTACATGTGAATGAGAGACTTGGCAGTAATAAGCAGATGAGAATCAGGGTCTTTAGACTGTGTGAGTGTTGGAGGGTTGTGTGGGTGGCATATGTGAATTCCCTGGAGCAGATGGCAGGATCGTGTCTTATCTGATTTAGTGAGAGGTGCGGTCGACCCGGTCAGATAGCTGACTGCTATCTGCATAGTCGTATGAGTGTGTGTGTGTGTGTGTGCACGAGAGCTCTCCCCTGGCCTGTAGTGTATACCTCAGAGGGCCCTGGGTGTGGAGGCCCCAAGAGTGATAGAGTTTCTGCATCAGTCCGAGAGTGCTGGCAGGGCAGATACAGAGCCCCACGCCGCATCCCTGGCCTGTTGAATCATTGATGGATTGAGTCAGCACTCTTTTCAACTCAATCTCTCTCTTTCTCCTTCCCTCACACACACACACACACACACACACAGAGGAGTGTTCCAAAATGCATCTGTGGGAATGCTTTTGTTCGAATCTAGCTTTTTCTGGACTCATGCGGCGTGGTATTCTCTCTGTAAGATGTCACAACACACATGACAACAGAAGCCCAGGGGAGTCGGAGCTCATGCATCACTAGTGTGATAACAACCCAGCTCTCCTCCCCACGGGTGCAGACTCAGGTTAGTGATCAGGCATCGCTCTGGTGGCACTACACCTGTTGTAGCCTGGCTGAAGCCACTATTCGAAGAGCTATACTACTATTTCTTGCTCTCTCTCTCTCTCTCTCTCTCTCTTTTTCTACCACTTGAATCACTGAGCAACCAGTCAATAAGCCCAGATGGTCAAGCCCCAGGATAAGGTGCAGCCTGCCCTGCCAGCACCTCTCCCGCCATGACCGCACACACAAACACAAGCGCAAATAACGAACTGGGCTGTTCAGAACCAGCAATAAACATCCCGGATCTCAGAATCTCATGGTCGAGAACGCGTGTGAGCAGTTTGCTTTATGTAAGGTATGTGAGCCGAATAACACAGCATGACACTCTCTGATGTTAAATCGCACAGGTGCAGGGAAACTATGTAAAGAAAATAAATAGACCCACTCGACTCTGGTAGCCAACATGTCCTCATCGTTGGTGTGGAAAACTGGACATAGGCGATGATACAGTGTATCACAAAAGTGAGTACACCCCTCAAATTTTTGCAAATATTTCATTATATCTTTTCATGGGACAACACTATAGACATGAAACTTGGATATAACTTAGAGTAGTCAGTGTACAACTTGTATAGCAGTGTAGATTTACTGTCTTCTGAAAATAACTCAACACACAGCCATTAATGTCTAAATAGCTGGCAACATAAGTGAGTACACCCCACAGTGAACATGTCCAAATTGTGCCCAAATGTGTCGTAGTCCCTCCCTGGTGTCATGTGTCAAGGTCCCAGGTGTAAATGGGGAGCAGGGCTGTTAAATTTGGTGTTTTGGGTACAATTCTCTCATACTGGCCACTGGATATTCAACATGGCACCTCATGGCAAAGAACTCTCTGAGGATGTGAGAAATAGAATTGTTGCTCTCCACAAAGATGGCCTGGGCTATAAGAAGATTGCTAACACCCTGAAACTGAGCTACAGCATGGTGGCCAAGGTCATACAGCAATTTTCCAGGACAGGTTCCACTCGGAACAGGCTTCGCCAGGGTCGACCAAAGAAGTTGAGTCCACGTGTTCGGCGTCATATCCAGAGGTTGGCTTTAAAAAATAGACACATGAGTGCTGCCAGCATTGCTGCAGAGGTTGAAGACGTGGGAGGTCAGCCTGTCAGTGCTCAGACCATACGCCGCACACTGCATCAACTCAGTCTGCATGGTCGTCATCCCAGAAGGAAGCTGACGCACAAGAAAGCCAGCAAACAGTTTGCTGAAAACAAGCAGTCCAAGAACATGGATTACTGGAATGCCCTGTGGTCTGACGAGACCAAGATAAACTTGTTTGGCTCAGATGGTGTCCAGCATGTGTGGCGGCGCCCTGGTGAGAAGTACCAAGACAACTGTATCTTGCCTACAGTCAAGCATGGTGGTGGTAGCATCATGGTCTTGGGCTGCATGAGTGTTGCTGGCACTGGGGAGCTGCAGTTCATTGAGGGAAACATGAATTTCAACATGTACTGTGACATTCTGAAACAGAGCATGATCCCCTCCCTTCGAAAACTGGGCCTCATGGCAGTTTTCCAACAAGATAACGACCCCAAACACAACCTCCAAGATGACAACTGCCTTGCTGAGGAAGCTGAAGGTAAAGGTGATGGACTAAACCCAATTGAGCACCTGTGGCGCATCCTCAAGTGGAAGGTGGAGGAGTTCAAGGTGTCTAACATCCACCAGCTCCGTGATGTCATCATGGAGGAGTGGAAGAGGATTCCAGTAGCAACCTGTGCAGCTCTGGTGAATTCCATGCCCAGGAGGGTTAAGGCAGTGCTGGATAATAATGGTGGTCACACAAAATATTGACACTTTGGGCACAATTTGGACATGTTCACTGTGGGGTGTACTCACTTATGTTGCCAGCCATTTAGACATTAATGGCTGTGTGTTGAGTTATTTTCAGAAGACAGTAAATCTACACTGCTATACAAGTTGTACACTGACTACTCTAAGTTATATCCAAGTTTCATGTCTATAGTGTTGTCCCATGAAAAGATATAATGAAATATTTGCAGAAATGTGAGGGGTGTACTCACTTTTGTGATACACTGTATATAAAAAAGGATTCCTGTTTGTTTCACACACTGAAATATTTAAGGAAAGCCTGCCTGGTTTCTCAAACTGAAAAGAACATGGAGCTGTCCTTTTTCACCGGCTACCAGTACAATTCAAAAAGGTTCCAGTTGTAAGATTTTTGGTACTTGCTCATGACTGGCACAAACAAAATTAAGAATCAATGCTGCTCTGTTTTAAAACCAAGCATGATAATTTAAAGATATCATTATTTAAACTTATTTATTAAAAAAATGAGAGAATTCTGACTGAATTAAAATCATTGTGTTGGTATCTAGCATATTTATTTATTAGGATTTTACAGGATTTTGATAAGTGTTTTACACTTTGGTTACGTTCATGACAGAAGCGATAGTTACTCGTTACACAAGATTCATCAGTTCACAAGTTTAATGTCAAACACAGTCATGGACAATTTAGTATCTACAGTTCACCTGCCTGCATGTTTTTGGACTGTGGGAGGAAACCGGAGCTCCTGGAGGAAACCCACACAGTTACGGGGAGAACTTGCAAACTCCACACAGAAAAGACCCGGACTGCTCCACCTGGGAATTGAACCCAATAACTTTTTGCTGTGAGGCAACAGTGCTACCCAGCATATAACTGAAGTTTATCAAGCATAGTTTATCAGCATAAACACAGTCTGGAAAATGTATAAATGTATCTCCAACATCAATGTCAAAAATCAGCTAGATAATCTACTCGATAAATGGTGTTTAATTCATTTAGTTCAATTTAAAAGAGTATAGAATATAATTTAAGGCACATGATTTTTATTTATTTATATGTTTTTTGTATATTATGCTATTACCATGTACAGTAAGTGTCATTGCAGTGCTGAGAATGATCAGATTTATCTGGTCAGTTCAGGCCCCTCTTGATTGATAAATAAGATGAAGACGAGGTAAGAAGGGTACAGACCAGGTGCCCAGGTGGCACAGCGGGATATTCCGCTAGCACACCAGCACGAGATTCTAAACTCCTTGGTTTGAAACTCGGCGTTGCCACCGGTCGGCTGGGCATCATCTAGCGGGCATAATTGGCAGTGCCTGCAGCAGACACGTTTCTGCTAGGGCGGGTTGACCGGACTATGGGGGTGGGGTCCTCAAACGCTGTTTAAGGACCCTGATTAGCAGATAGAGAGGCACCTGTGCAGAGTGCATAGGTGAAAAAGGGTTCCGCATAGGGCTGCGTGCTGGTCAAAGGAGGCGTGAGCAGAAATATACCCGCCTTGACTGCAATCAGGGATCCCCCAGCAGCGGAAGACAAATTGACTATGCTAAATTGGGAGAAAATTCATAAAGACAATAAAATAAAAAATTAAGAGTACAGACCAACAGTCAATAACTGTTTACTTACTATACTGTTTACTGGCACTAACCCTTTTTTTTAGTTTATCAGCATAAACACAGTCTGAAAAAATAAGCCAATACATTTATTCATAAATCTGTTTTTATTCTAATTTATCAATTATTTAAAATAATAAGGTGTAATTTCCATTAAAATAAAGACAAAAAAATCTTCCAACTGTGAATCACTGCCATGATTTCCTTACATTTATAACATTACAACAATTTATTTGTAAGACATTGCAACACACTACCATGTTATTACAGTCTTTAATGTCATTACAATGCTGAGAATCATGTGATCAACAGGGCCAATGATTGTACGTACCAGATACGTGTAGTGCAAGTGATAAAATCTGATTTAACTGATGCTGTCAGTCCAAAACCTCTAAACGTTTTATTACTTTATTTGATAATAGCTGAGTGGCATGGTGGCTCAGTGGGTAATACTGTCACCTCACAGCAAAAAGGTTCTAGGTTTAATTCTAAGGTGGAGCAGTCCGGGGCCTTTCTGTGGGGTTTGCATGTTCTCCCAGTGTCTGCGTGAGTTTCCTCCAGGAGCTCTGGTTTTCTCCCACAGTCCAAACACTTGCAAGTGGGGTAAATAGGAGATACATTATTGTCCATAACTGTGTTTGACATTAAAGACTTGAACTGATGAATCTTGTGTAACCAGTAAATACCTGTCCTGTCATGAATGTAAACAAGTGTGTAAAACATGATGTAAAAATCCTAATAAATTTATAAATAATTTGATAATAGCTACAAAAAATAGCAATAAACTCCAACAGAGACAGGCGTCCATCCAACAGGTACCATATTTATACAGGACTTTTAAAACTCTATTAGAGTGACCACTGGGTTCTTTCCTACCTTAGTTTAATTTTAAAACTGAGGCAATGTTGTCACAGGAACATTCAAAGCTTTAGATACTGTTATATATCCTTGACCTGTTCTATTTAATTGCACAAATTGACAAATTGACAGTTCCTTGGACTTAATGACTTAGTCTTTGTCCAATGCAGTGTTCATTGTGGGCCCTTATAGACACAGGTGTGCACCTTTCTACACTAGGTCTAATCAATTCAAATTGCGACAGGTAGACTCAAGGATAATTATAGCAAACAGGATGCAACTAACTGAATTTGGAACACAACCGCAAAAGGTCTGAACACATTTATGAATAAAATACAGGGTTATTATTATTTTTCTTATATTGAGTTGAACTTTCCAGTACGCCATCGTTCTTTTACCTTTCCAATAAGTCTCAATCTCTCTTTTTCTCAAACACACATGCCTCTTGTAGGCACTCTCTATTACGCACATACACTTACACAGCCTGAAAGCCAGAGGGGCTACTGGTGTGAGTGTCTCAGTAGAGGCCAGGGCTGAGGCTGAGGAATTAATTGAGGTAGTTTGTTTCACACCGGGGAGTCTATTAAATGCCATGTCACTGCAATGCCATGGGGAGTAACAGGCAAACAGTACCCAAAGTCTGAGGAGAGAAAAAGAGCTGCCGAACAGAGACCTGGAAAGAGTAAGAGTGTGAGAGACAGAAAGATAAAGTGAGAGAGAGAGAGACTAAAGAGGCTAAGTGAAGTTGGGGTGCTAGTGCTGCCTGCCAACCTTGCTAATCAGCAGACTTCATCCACCTTGCCTTTATTTTTTTCTCTCTTTCGGGCTATCGATCGTCTGCGCTGCCATTCCGGACCCCATTCAGAAAGCATGGTGGGGAGCCAAGGCTATCATGGCTCTCCATTGTCTTTTTATTGTCCTGCTGTTTTACATTAAGACCTGTCCTACAAGAGCAGGGTCCAGTACCAATCACAGCATCCCTAAACCTCGGTCCCTGAGATTGGAGCTGAGTGCCTGTGTCAGTCCTGTCAGCCCGGACGCATGGTGCGCACACACTCAGACACACACTCACTTGTCTACTGGACACACTTCATTGGCCACAGTGCTCAGCAAGACCTAAAATAATTCTCTGGATCACCTCACAGGAAGATAATTAACCACCGCTGGCTCGATAAACACAGGAAAAAAAGATCTCTTTTTAACTCGTTATGTATGTGAGTTCACAACTTTTAGGACATAATTTACTAATGGTTATTTTTCTCATAGTTGCCACAAAAATAGAGCCTGCAGAAGATTTTTATCTTGCTTGTGGGTTTGCCCAAATTAATGAGCATCAAAGACATAAATAAACATGTAAATAATACATACAACTAAAAAGCAGGTACTAACTTTGTGCGCATATCGTGCAATGGCTGACGTTAATGGTTAAACTGTATGCCAAACTGGCATCACAAATGTACTATTTCTGTATTTTTATACTACATGTATATATTAGTCTGCATTTAGGACATTGTGGCAGGAAGGACAATTTAATAAAATATAATTATTCTTGGAATCTTGGCATGTGTTATACTTTTTACTCATTACAGTAGGGCATCAAACACAGGATCCTAGAGGTGCAAGGTACTAGCACCATGCCACTCTTAGAAATTGAAAATGTATTATAAGAAGGTTGGCACTACAGAGGTGAGAAAGTAGTGCTGGTGCCTCATAAGTCAAGAGTTTTGTCATGTTATTGACACTACACAGTCCTTCAGTCCACTAAAATGACATGTCTGGTATGATGGTATAGGAGGTAGTACTTATACCCCAATGATCGCACAGGGGCTCAGTGGGTAGCACTGTCGCCTTACAGCAAGAAGATCCTGGGTTCGATTTCCAGGTGGAGCGGTCCGGGTCCTTTCTGTGTAGAGGTAGCATGTTCTCCCTGTGTCTGCGTGGGTTTCCTCCCACAGTCCAAAGTCATGCAAGTGAGGTGAATTGGAGATACAAAATTGTCCATGACTGTGTTTGACATTAAAGACTAGAACTGATCAATCTTGTGTAACCAGTAACTATCTGTCCTGTCACGATTGTAACCATAGTATGTAAAACATGACGTTAAAATCCTAATAAATAAACACCTCAATGGTTCATGGTTGTGTTCTGTGCTCTCGGTTATTCTGGGTCAACAGGGCCCTGTGTCGCCTCAGACCCTTGGACTCAAATTTTATTCTATGTGGAATTTATCAAGATCTTTTTTATTTGAGTTAATCTGGCTTTTAACAAAGTCCTTCAGTTTCCATCACCCTCTTAAAACATAAACGTAGGTAGATTATTATCTGCCATTATGTGTGGATGAAAGCCGTCTTAGTCTGAATCCATTACTTCTGGTGGGACAGTATTATGACAGGTCACAGACCCCCAGACTCCTGTCCATCTCTCTCATTCCTCAAAGAAATCTTGGCTTGTTGCCAACCGGTCAAACTTCAGCATCTTTAGCCTAAAATATTGACCAGCAAGTCCAATCAAATTACTTTCCTCCGAGATGGGCCGAAAGTGACACTTGGTGGTGGAGGAGGAAGAACCAACAGCGCCAGAGCACAGTATGTGAAAACAGAGAAAATGAGAGACCTCCCTATAAATCTGATTTATAATATACGCAAAAGATTGGACACGAAGACAGAATTCGTTCCTGACAGATTGCTTTCTGTGCCTAAAAAACAAAGAAGTTATAAATTATGAGGATCCAAATCCAAATGTGCAAACGAGTGAGAGTTTTACTGTCCAAATGTCCACACAGGCAGAATGACAGCTGTCAAGCTGTTATTTGCCATTCTCTCTTCCAAACCTCTTACATATTTAATCATTTTTGAAGCTCAAAGTATTTACAAGGCTTTTTTATTTGGATTTGTATGAAGAATGACAAAAAGTATGGACAGGCTTTGGCTAAGTACTGACAAAGAATGTAGAATTGTTGCAGTATGCAAACAGATTTTATTGATAGCCAATCTAACTACTAAGCTAGAAAAAATGATTTCATTGATTGATCTCCAAAGACAATCTACTGTACACCACACACACCCCATACAACCCCTCTGCACTCTGCACTTTATCCACTTGATATCCACTACACCTGTACACATACTATGTAAATTCTTGTACAATACCTGTACATTTGGACTTTATAATAATTATTTCAAATCTTATATATTTATATTCCTCATTCCCATTTCAATTTTGTACACCTGTACTCATCTGTACATAAATACCATGTAAACAATACCTGTATATATCAAACAGATGGTGCTAGTTTATGTAAGTTAATGTGTATCTTTTTTTGTATTTAGTGTGTATCATAACTGTGAGGGACTATGCACCTAAGATTTTCACTCACCTTTTAAACCTGTGTTAATGTGAAGTGACAAAAAAGTGACTTGATTTGACACTATATGGCCAAAATACGAGGGTTCTTCAAAAAGTTTCTGCACTTTTTTAAAATTATATTTATTAAGAATTTCAAAAACAAAGTACAGTGGTACCTTGAAACTCAACGTCAATTGGTTCTGGGACTGGTGTTGAGTTTTAAAGGCGTTGAGTTTCAAGGTATTTTTTCCCTTAAGGATGTATGGGAAACCTGGGTCCTGTGGAACTGCATATACAGTAATTTAGGCTAATGTGAAATAATAGGGTTGTTTTTGACACTTATACACTGAAAATAATAAGCCGATTCTTCCAATTTCTCAGAACCCAGAGCTATTACACAAGTTTAAAAGTGAAACAATGAAGAAAATCCAGCTAAACACAGATACATGTGGACGCTTTCAGAATGAACCTGACGGTTATTCCACACAAATGCAGTTTTGTCTCAAATGCACACTTTGATGACGTATTACTGCACCGCTCAAGCCAAGCGCTGAACAAAGCAACTGTTCATTGTTAATTTGAAATTAAATAAATATTAAAAAAAAAAAAAAAATAAACACATTGAGTTTAAAGGAAACATTGAGTTTAAGAATACAGATTTTTCAATGAAGGTGTTAAGTTTTAAAGATTTTTAGTTTAGGTGACTTGAGTTACAAGGTACCACTGTACATCACTTTTCTACATAGTCACCTTCCGATGCATTTTTCCCAGCGCTGTACCAACTTTTTAATGCCATCAGCTAAAATGTTTTTGGTTGAGCTTGTAGTCACTGATGCACCACTGCTTTCACATCATCATATGAAAATCTTCTTTCCTTTACAGCTTCTTTGAGTGGTTCAAAAAGGTGGAAATCAGATAGTGCTAAATCCGGACTATAAGCTCTTTCTCAGTCTCTAAGACACGACCAATCACTACTCCTCCTGCCCTCACCGTTTCCAACCAATATATAAAAGTGTGGAAAGTTTGTAGATCTGTCATATCCCTGGTGTTTCAGCCATCCCTATTGGTTACATGTACAGTATATAACATCAATTATGAAAAAATAAATACTAAAAAAATCTATAAATAATTTGAAATATTCATGGCTGTGCACAACATGAGGTTCTTTAATAAGGAGAAGCCTTGACCTCAATGCCAGTAAACCAGCTACTGTAGCCCAAAACCAGCTGTTTTGAAAATGAGCCTCACCATGCTGAGTGTAAAAGCAAACCTCAGAAAGAGCTTACACCGTTTTATCCTTATGGTCAACTCGCGGTTTGGGCAGTTATCGGAAAGCAGGTTCACTCTGCCTTTACATGCTAGCTCGTAGTTTAGCACAGAATAAAATATTCATCTACTAAGTGGTACAGTATTTTGCCCTTGGAGAAGCTTATGAATTTTTTAAACTATTGTAAAAAAAAAAGGAGAGAATTAGTGAATAAGAGTTCCACCTGAGTAATAAGTGAGGTGGAGGGTGGGGGGAGCACCGCGTGTGTCCATCCGCGACTCGGTATTAGCCTGCGTTTATGTCTGCTGTGTTGTTTTGAATGTGCCGTTACAGAGGGAGCACTGGGAGGGGTATCGTGGCACAATGTGTGTACAGGTGTAAGGACAGCCATTAGAAAGCTGTGCAGCTCAGTAATGGAGTGAGGAGCAGATGTGACACACTTACGGCCTGACAGACGAAAACACCCAAACATATACACACACACACACACACACGCGCACGCGCACGCGCACGCACACACACACACACACACACGAACAAAGACAGCAGCAGCATATGGATATCCACTCTTCACAAACATTAGCCGGCATCAATGTAGACGCATGTTGTGAAGACTGTAACCTAAACAAAGTTAGGCTATTACTCCTGCACTAGCTCATTAGCGAATCAGCTATAATCACAGCTTGCATTTCTAAACACTGTAAAGTGGTGTACATGAGAAATTCTGAAAAATGCTATTAAACTTTGGTTGATTCCAGAAATGCATCAATAAATGTTTGCATGTTCTATTAGGGGTGCCAACTCAGCTTAGCTTATCAACAATACCTGCTTATTTAAATGTAATTAAACCTGCTCATTTGCATTAAAATACTAAATTAAAAATGCTTTTTAACACACTTTTAATTACACCATTTGATCAGTGTTTTATCGCTTCATCCTGGACAGGTCTGCATTGGATCTGGAGCCATCCGGCTATAAAGGAGGTATACAATCTGGACATGGCATATGGTGAGATACTTTAAAATGGGTTTGGGTAATTTTACTCTGGAAAAATATCTGCTTTTAGTTAAAGTCAAACATCAGACATCCTCAAAGCAGAAGCCAGAGTCTGGAAAATGATATCGAATTAAAATTTTATTATTGGTGGAGAAGCTGAATGTTATTTACTTCCTATTTACTATATATCTATTTAAAATGTGTCACTTTTTGCTTCATAATCAGCTAAAAAAAGCAATAGAATTAAATCAAGCTGGGTCTAAAGGGCCCACAATTAACACTGCACTGGACAAAAACTTACCCGTGAAATGTAAGGAACTGTATGTCAAAGTCTTTATCTTTGCCCAGTTCACTGTTCAGGTGAGTGATAAGTTCAGACACCTTTATTTTGGAGAATACAACTGCGAACTGTTCCACCCATTTGAAGCACCTACAATTTTGAACCATAAGAAGGATTTGGCACGTTGTTCATACCACTCTCTCACGCACTTTCTTAACCGCTTATCCAATTAGGGTTGTGGGGGGTGCTGGAGCCTATCCCAGCTTTTCAATGGGCGCAAGGCACACACCCTGGACGGGGCGCCAGTCCATCGCAGGGCAGACACACATACACACACCCATTCACCTATAGGGCATTTCAGTGTCTCCAATTAACTTGACTGCATGTTTTTGAACTGTGGGAGGAAACTGGAGCTCCTGGAGGAAACCCGCGCAGACATGCAGACATGCAGTACATGCAAACTCTGCACAGAAAGGACCCGGACTGCCCAGCCTGGGGATCGAACCCAGGACCTTCTTGCTGTGAGGCGACAGTGCTAGCCACCGTGCCAGCCGTTGTTCATACCACTCTCACAAAATCTAATTTTAGGTCAATTTGATTAGTTTAAACTGTTTAGATGACGATGAAATGATTTTTGTGTTCTGTTTACTTTATTTAATGATTGTTATAGGATAATTCTAAATTGGCTACAAACACTAATTAAGAGTCATTAACCAGGACGTTGCTGTTATTGTATTGTATTGTATTGTATTATATTCTATTATTATTATAATATTCTATACATGCTAATGAAACCTTAAAAACCTTGATAGGTCTTACAACTTTAGTTGAATAACATGCTGAATTCTGTTTCAATATTCTTTGTGAGTAAATAAATACAAAAGACATTAAAACTCTATTACTTATATTACTTCATCATGTTGTTTTGGCTAAAACTACTCATTTGGCATCTGACTGTTGGTGGCAGCTGTTTAATGAGGTAAATAAAAAAGAAGTAAATTATAGATGGCTCGGTTTCTCTGTTCATTTGATGTCTGCACACAATGAGCGCATACACACAAAACAAATACAACAAGTGCATTTGGTTTATACATTATAATATTCTTATAGCCCTGACAGGGAACTCAGATCAATTACTTTTGCCTTTAATCTCCTTAAAATTGAAGGTGTGACATGAATAATAATAATAATAATAAAAGCTCAATGGCTTCTTCTGTCTCTGATCAATCCTGCTAGCTAAACTCACATTTACCATATGTAAGGGTGGGGGTCCAAAAAAACCCTCCTTTTGTCAACCCCAGTGCCTAATTGATTTGGATCCGGTTTCTGCTAAAGGGGGTGACATACAATTGCGAGTCTGGTATAAAACGGAATAGAAGCGGGCATCTGTTCCCCTAAAACTGGCCACAGTAAGCCAGGTTCCATCCAAGCTGTAAAGGCCCATTCGCCACCGCATTATCATTGTGGAAATGACTATATCCAGTCGGACCACTTTTCCGCGCCCTACACCGCCCAGCTGGCCTGTACAGCCTGCCCGTGTCCACTGCCACCGAGAGCCTGATAAATGCCTTTTTCCACCTGATAAACGCTCATTTCCTGCCGAGCGGACATAATTCCTGAATCTCCTTTTGCTTAGTTAATTTACAGCCCTGTGCAGGCAATTTTCCCCTCTGCCATATGAGCCGAGCTTTGCCTGCTCTCAATTACCGTAAATTGTCTGCAAGCGAAATAGTCTATGAGACATGAACTGAGCTATCGGAAGGGAAGGTATGTGTGTGTGTTTTCGGAGAATGGCTAGGTGTGGCTAAGTCTGCCATGATGTGAAATGTCCGATTGCTGATTTATAGTTTGGTCTCCGCCGAGAGCCTACTCGGCACAACCAGAGCCCACCTTCGACACCATCGTGCCCCACACGCGCAGTCGGTGAATGGCTGACCTCTTTATAGTGTGTATGATTTACGTTGCAGGTGCAGGAGGGGTTATCTATTATAAATGAGACATGTATTGCTCGGAGCATTAGTAATGTATGAGCTGGGCTTTGGCAGAATACAGCCAAGGGCCTAGAAGCAGTCCCAGTTCTTACCACCCTCCCTTTTTCCCCACTCTCTCACACCCTCTTTCTCACACACATACACACATACACATTCTGATAGTCGCACTAACTCATGTTACACGCTGTAGCACCTGACAACTTCTGCACATTCAGCATGGCCCATCCGATTTGGACTCTGGGAGTTCTGCCTCAGGGGCTAAGGTCTACCTTCTCAGCTTTTCTGCGCTGAGAGTTGGAGAAGGAAAGAAGCCTGAACCCCTCCACTGAGCTAACTGTCTAACTATAAGCTGTCCAGCTATGTTTAAATTTTAGATAGTGTTGAGCTCACCCTACCCCTTTGAAAATACTCGAGTCTTGGGCAGCATCCAAGCAGGTTTGCTTCATCACACACTGATCCTGCTAAAACGCACATTAAAAACGTATTATTTATATTATGTTGTTTTATCTACAAATTATGTATTTATTAAGTGTTTTTGACTTTGTGTTTCTTCTGCAGATAAGTTTTTATTTTTACCAGTATTAGCATGGTAAAATTACTTATATAACTTCATCATGTTGTTTTTGGCTAAATGTACGTATTTTTACTTATTTGACTTTTGGCTTCTGAAGAGGAACATTGACATTATATCTATCTATACATTTATCCATCCATCCATTCATCTATCAATATCTATCCATCCATCTATCCATCCATCCATCTATCCATCCATCTATCAATATCTATCCATCCATCTATCCATCCATCCATCTATCCATCCATCCATCCATCTATCTATTAATCTATCCATCCATCCATCCATCTATATCTATCTACAGTATATCTATCCATCTATTTCTCGGTCTATATCTATCTATATCTATCCATCTATTTCTCAGTCTATATCTATTTACCCGTCCGTCCGTCCGTCTGTCCATCCATCTATCTATCAATCTAGGTTTAGGATATCTATCTATCCATCCATATACCTATCCATCTATCTATCTATCTATCTATCTATCTATCTATCTATCTATCTATCTATCTATCTATCTATCTATCTATCTATCTATCTATCTATCTATCTATCTATCCATCCATCCATCCATCCATCCATCCATCCATCCATCCATCCATCTATCTATCTATCTATCTATCTATCTATCTATCTATCTATCCATCCATCCATCCATATATCTATCTATCCATCCATCCATCCATCCATATACACATAAATGGTGTGGTCTGCATCCAAGTTTGTTTAACACAAACCCCCGACTTCTGTTTCCAAATGTACCAGAGGTTCCCAAGACACTGGGATTCTTTAGGCAAGCGAGACTCAAGTTTTTTGGTATCTATGCAAAATCTGAACCACACAACTATTTGTGTACCAGCATGCAAGGTTGGGCCGGTGGGTTCTGACAGTATGAAATGCATTATAAATTTTTTCCCTGCTTTCTTTTTTTCACTGCAGAATTCTTAAAAATGAAAGCACTGACATGTAGCTTTGCTTGTTGCTGGGGTGTTACCATGAGAGGTAGGTTTATTGTACCTATATTTACTGTACCTTTAACTTATTAGGGATAGATTATTTGATGTTGTATTGATTGACTTATGTACTGTCCATCGTAAAAAGCAAAAAGTACATATAAATACTTATAAAAGGTACAGAAAGAGTGTTATTATTAGTGTTTTTGTCTAAAGTTAAAGCCCTTGAATTAAAGGTGACTGCCAAAAAACATACTTTCACTTATTTCGGTGACAGACACCAATTAAAATTAATAGAATTTAAATGCAAACAGTTCTTTTAACATCTTATAAAGCCTCCATGGTTTGTTAATCATAACCTTAAATTCTAAAGTTGAAACATGGTCATTATTAGTAAAAAAAATTACCAGTTTTAAATTCAAGCACATTTTCATTTACATTTGTGGCATTTAGCATACAATTTTATTCAAAGGTACTAACAATTATGACTGAATACAAAGGTTTAAGGGTCAGGGGTCCAAAAGTGGTAACTTGGCGATGGTGGGGCTTGAACTGGCAATCTTCTGGGCTACCAATGCCCTGTCCAAGCAAATATATGTATGATTTTTCTTCCAGTGGCATTTGAAGCTAAAGTTTATGTCTACTCGGTGTTCACAAGTAAGATATCAGGGAAGAAAACTTCACAATTCGCATCACTAAACCGCAAAAATGGTCAGGGAAAATGTCGTCCACCTTCATAATTGATAAGTCGATGGCTCAGTGGACTTCAGATTGGTACAGCTTTCACTTCTTCATGACCCAACTTTAGAGAATATGTCTGTACGTCCCTTCCATCCATGCCCAATCTCTATCCTAAACCAAAACTCTTTCCCATCTCAATTCCTGCCTCTGTATCTCTCTCCCTCTCCTCACTGCTTTGTTCAGATGAATTAGTAAAACTCGCATTAATAATGCAGGCTTGTTTGAAGCCACAAAAACCAGAGATGGAGGCTGAGCGAGAGAGTGAACAGTAGAGAGAGTAAGCAAGCGAGCGAGTGAGTGAGTGAGTAAGGGCACAGGAACTCTGCTCCACTCAGATATCATGTTATAAATGTGAGGCGAAATACCATCAACTATAGTTTGTGTGAAGAGGCGCACAAGAGAGGAGCAGTGCGGGGACAGGGGAGGAACGGCAGCGTGGAGCGATTATGACAGGAGGCATCACTCAGCAGCTGTTTAGAGGGGTGGAAAAGGAGCCATAAATCAATTTCACACCGATTATGACACAATGGCGAGCTGTGTGAGAGTCAAAGAATTAGGTACAAGCGGCTGAGGATCATATTGGCCTAAATTGATTCTCATGAAGAAAAGAAAAGAGAGTTGGGTGGAAGGAAGGAAAGGATAAAGCAGCAAATAAAGACTGATAGTAAGAGAAAACAGGAGAGTGATAGAACGAGAAAGACAGATGAGAGGTAGAAAAGTGAAAATAAAAAATCGAGAAGTGAAGAGTTTCAGAGCTAAATACAATAAAAATATGAACAATTGATGTGTAAAGAGGAGATGTCTTATGTGCATGTCACTGTAATACCTCACAACCAATCACATTGCATTACAGTACCTTTATTACAGTGTAAGTACAATGTAATAACTATAAAGGTAATACTATTTAAACATAAACCTAACGGTGTGCTTGGGTGCTCAGCCAAATCCACAGTTTAAATCCCCAGCATTGCTATTGGGCGGTCGGGTGTCTACATGCAGAAATGATTTGCTAAACTATATAACCAAAAGTATTTAGACACCTGACCATAAGCTTGGTTGACATCTTATTTCATTTACATTTTCGGCATTTATTAATTGCTTTTATCCAAAGCAACTTACAGTTGTGACAATATACAATCTAAGCAATTAAGGGTTGAGGCCCTTGCTCAAGGGCCCAACAATGGCAATCTGGCAGTGGTGAGCTTGAACCGACAACCATCTGATTAGTGGTCCAATACCTTAACTACTAGGCTAGAGCTGCCCCAGTCATTTAAAAAACAAATGATACGATTCAGCTATAACAGCAGCCACTTTTCTGAGAAGGCTTTTCACAATACTTTGAAGTATGCCTGCAGAATTTGTCCCCATTCAATCAAAAGTCATTTGTATGGCTGGGCACTCATGTTGGTCAAGAAAGCCTCAGTTGATTTTCCCTGTTATTTCAAAGCTGTTCAGTATGGCTGAGGTCAGGGCTCTGTGCAGACCACTGAAGTTTTTTTTAACCCAAACTGAGCTTACTTTGTACACATAATGCTGGAACAGGAAAGGCCCTTCCCTAAAGCACATAATTTTCTTTATATAATTGATTTATTACACCTGTTAGCAATTGTTGTGACTAAAACACATGGTGATGGATTGGCGTTCTGTCCAGAGTCTTACTGCATTATACCCAGTGATTTGGGGGAAACCTGACACACCCTGACCCTGATCAGGATAAATCTGTAATATAACGTGAGATTGAAATGAATAATAAATAGTTAAACTGATCATTTTTAATAAAAACGCTAAAATCAACACTACTGTCATTATGCAGCATTATACAGACCCATTAGCATTAGTCACAATAACAACCGAGTTACAGTAGTAGTAATCATAATAATTTACAATTTTAATACATTTTACTTACAGAAATGTTTTGATATTTAATTTAAATCTGGCCAATAAAGCTAGTGGGCTAGCATAATAGACTGCTGCACCACCCAAGCCCCTATAATTATACTGATTTTGACAAGTGAATTGATAAAACCAAAAAAAGCAATTATTTAACACAATCGTGCAAGTTGTGTAAAACTGTGTAGGATAAGCCGCGCAGGTGGCGCAGTGGTAAAATACGCTAGCCCATCAGAGCTGGGATTTCGAATACATTGTATCGAATCTCAGCTCTGCCATCTAGCTGGACTGGGCGGCTATATGAACAATGATTGGCTATTGTTCAGGGTGGGACAAGCTGGACCAAGGTTCCTCATAACTGTTGCAATTCTGACCAATTCTGCTGGCTGAGTTGGGGAATAATGCTGATCAGGGTGTGTCTCTACATGCACAAGGCTGATCTGCATATGAATACACCTCGTGCAGGTGAAAAGATGCAGTCGGTACTGCACATGTGTCGGAGGGGGTGTGTGTCAGTTGCGAAGCTTCTCAGTCAGAAATGGAGGGTTGTGTCAGTAGAGGTAAGGCATAACGCAATCAGGGTAAATGGATACGACTAGATTGGGGGAAAATTGGGGGAAAATTGGAGAAAAAGAAAAAAAAAACTGTGTAGGGTGTATGCATATACTGTAACCACATGTAGTATTTGGCACTGCTTCGTTACTAAATACCTCTTAACAACTGTATATATGGTACACATTTCTGTTCCTCTTATTATTAGAAATTGTATAAAAATATTGACACTTAACAGCTAGACTATTATAGACAAGAATGCACCCACGTATTAGCATGCAAGGTGCTGCCAAACATCAAATGACAATTTAAGCCTTTTGATTAGTTTTGACCGAGACGCTGATGTTACGTGCCATCACTGCAAATCCCACTAAATGTCCTTTATGCATTACCACTCCCAGAACTGTAGTCCCGTCACACTACGTGCCTCGTAGACTTAAATGACCACTGTGATCCAGACCGTTCCCAACCCCACCTGTGATAACAGCTATTCCACCAAACTGCAATGAATTCTACAAGAAGCGCTTAAAAGAACATATTTCACAATCACCCGTGATGCATAATTCATCAGCACACATGAAACAGAAGCTCTTGTCTCCACAGCTCCTTTAATTCAAGTAAAAAAAACTCTGCCGTCTGACTGAGCCCGGCCAGGGAGCTCCACACATCCGCAGGAGGCTGGTCCTAGATCACAGAATGGTTGCAGGAGGCTGCATGCCAGCGCCGTCTGCCTTTTTCTACACATGTACCATGCAAATAAGAGTAGCCTTGCAAGCAGCCCTTAAGCAATTATCTCAGCATTAAATAATCATTACGCACCCTCACCAGGATACATGAAGCCTGCATATTAAATGCAGCGAGAGGAAAGAAAGGCACTGTGATTCGGAGATGAAAATGAAGTTCTGGAGTGCTGAATATTAAGTGTTATCAAAGCAGTCGCAGATCATGAGGAAATGAACGACCATTTTCGGCACACATCTGAAGGAACTTGAGTCAATGTAGGCAGCCTAAAGCTATTCTGCAAGGTATTTAATAGTATGTAACAAATGTCTACTAAATTTTACCAATTAATTTATTAAGAATTTTCCAAAGCTGCTATTATTACACAGACTGTTCATGAAGAACTAGCTTCTGGCATGACTGCACATTGCAAAATAAAGCATTTTTATTTGCATTAAGGAAATTGGGCTTTATGAACAGCTTGATGATCATCAGTGTGGGAAAAACATTGCTTTACATCAGCAGATTGGAGACTCTAGCCAGTCACAATAAAGAAAATAAATATTGCTGCTCTGTCAGACATTCTTTAACTGATGCACAGGTAGAGGTAGGCCAAGTGATTCTCAAGTCAAACTTAAAGGCGTTCTCCTTACCTGATGTCAGTTCCCAATAAATGAATTGGGATCCAGGAGTCTAAAAAAAGCTAAATCGCTGCTGTTTTTTTGCACATCACTTTTTGTAGATATACTGAGGCAGTTAGTGCCCCTTCTAGTGGCATTCAGTTGCTGTGTGATGTTCGAAAAGAGACAGTTGCTGACTTAATGTCTCAGCTAAAGCAAATGTTGGCCCTTAATCTTCCAGGTTGCTTGTAGTTCTGTAATAGGTTAGAATAAGGTAGTGGGTGTAGACTGGCGAAGGCTGGCGACTGCTGTTGGGAATACAGGGGGGATACAAAGTAAGGCATATGTAAATTGTTGAGGACCAGTCATGTCAGTTATGGTAAGAGCAGTGGTAGCTGAATGAATAAGGTAATGGACTAGTAATTAGAAGATTGCTGGTTCAAGCCTTGCCACCAGGTTGCGACTGTTGGGCCTCCTGGACAAGATCCTTAACCCTAAATTGCTCAAACTGTATAGTTATAAGTTGCTTTGAATAAAAGTGTCCAATAAATGCGGTAAATGGTGGTACCCATATTGTTTCAAGGTGCACTTTGGTGTATTACTTTACATTTTCGACATTTAGCAGACGCTTTTATCCAAAGCGACTTATAGTACTGTGACAATATACAGTCTAAGCAATTGAGGGTTAAGGGCCTTGCTCAGGGGCCCAACAGTGGCAACCTGGCAGTAGTGGGGTTTGAACCAGCGACTTTTGGATTTCTTTGGATTGCTAGTCGAGTACCTTAAACACTAGGCCACAACAGTTCTACTTCTATTGGCTAAATACTAGATGAAAGGAGACAGAACGTATTTCTTAATAGCTAGGATCCTGAGAGTTACTATGTAGGGCCTAAAAAGGACCTAAAAAAGTGAGAGGGATGTATGGACCAGAAAAATCCCCCTTCATGTTACAAAGGCTGCAATTTCCACCAGCACTTTTGCTTAGCCAATGAGAATTGTCATCTGCCATGTTATAAAAACTATTAAAACATACAGAAAAACAATGTTTGTGATCAAAAACTGAGCTGGCCAGATTTACAATAAGAACAATCATGTTGAAAATGTAGATGTGTGCAAATTAAGCCTAATGCAGACTAATTAATAGCCAATGCAGCAGCCTAGAGGATTTCTATATAACATAGATGGAAGTTGCTTGAGTTAAAAGTTGGTGCGCCCAACGATATGCCAACAAGATAAAGCTGGACACCTGTTTAAAATCTGTGTTCTTTATCAAGTGAGACCAGCTAATGCAATGATTAGATTTATAGATGTTTAGTTTATTACTGACGTCACGTTATAATGCAACACTATTAGATGTACCACTTATGCAAACTTTATATTATATAGCTTTAAATTTGCAGTGTTGACTTTAAACCTGTCTGTGTTTCTGTGTAAGGCTTGATTTAATAAGTGTGGTGTCCAGTTTTCTTTCTATTAAGCGTTTGAGTTTGTCACCCACACTAGGCAGAGTGCATATATGCGAATCAGCCTTGTTGTACGGAGAGACACACCCTGATCCACACTCTTTCCCCGCCTCTGTGTAGGTGGCATCAATCAGCCAGCAGAGGTCGTAGTGCATCAGTTACGAGTAGTCCCTATCTGGCTTAATAGCCCACACCTATATGAACAACAATCATTGTTCATGTGGCCGCTCAGCCCAGCCGGATGGCAGAGCTGAGATTCGATACGATGTATTCGAAATCCCAGCTCTGGTGCGCTAGCGTGTGTTTTTACTGCTGGGCCACCTGAGCGGCCATACTTTACCATTTTCACCATGGCACGGCACTGGTAAATTGTGCTACCGAAATAGGAATAGTAGTAAGAAGAGGTAAAACTAGCAATCATGTATGATTTCGTATAGCAAAAGTACCTTTGTTATTAAAATATCTATATTTGTTTCCCTTGATCATCAGAGTTCATTTAAGATGTGCTACAACAGAGCCATAAGGCGTTTTTAGTGCGAATGAATTAATGGCAATTCATTCCTCCAAAGTGCTGCATGTGTGTAATTAAGGCTGGGATTGGTCAGCTGGGGGCTTCCTACCTGCTTAGCAAAGTATGCCTGACTGTTTGTGGCACATGGCCATATACGTGTGTGTGTGTGTGTGTGTGTTTATCTCTGGGTGTGTAGTTGGTTTGTTGAAGTGTGACAGCAGGGGTGACTAGGGTGGTGTGAAACATACCTCCCACATGTAGGGCTACATTAATTCGACCGGTACAGATGAAGTAATATCTGGAGGCTTGTGTAATTAGTGCAAATTCAATTGGACTCAAATACTTCATTATATACCTGCCAACGACATCGGGGATTGATAGCCATATTTTCTTTTTTTCAATTTCCTTTTTTTTTCTTTATTAATGGTTCGGAATTAATTAAACTGCACGGTCCATGCTGTGCCAACGGATAGCATTACAGCGCTAGAGCTGCAGCATGTAATTCCGAACAAAGGAAACTGAAGGCTGGATACCCAGCCGATGCTCTCCAACAATTTAGCGTTCGCCTAACGAGCTGCACGTGGGAGAATCTGCGTAATACATACATCACTTAAAACGCTCTTAATGCAGTTTTAATTACTGTTAATGCAATTTTAAAGACGGGTTAGATTCCATTGTACTAATTACCTAAGCAATTGGCTTATAAATGTAAGAATTCAATCCACCAAGTTACTCCGGAACTTCGTCAATCTGGCACAGAGGCACTTTTAAACCAGTTATCCAACTTCTCCGTCTTTTCTTTCAGCATTTCCTGTTAGCTTATAAAATGTCTAGCGGTGGGAGAGATATGATTGGAAGCGTAGCTGCAGAGGTGTGCCCCAGTCCCCGAGCTGGTCATGTTTCGGCACTACGGGCCGGCGTAATCTACTGCATTGCCCATAACACCCCAGGAGCTCGGTGCCCTATGCACCATCTGCATTCATTTCACCAAACTCCAGAGACCTTTTGTTATACTGACTCACCAAAAGTAAACCGCAAAGTGTTATTGAATTATTTTAACCTCCTTCCTTGTTTTATTCAGGGCTGGTGGAACCAGGTCTCGCTCTGCATAACACACACACACAGACACACACACACGCACAAGCAAACACAATCAAAAAGCACACACATCTGTACACACTGATGCCTCAACCCAGCACTGGTGTCTTATTAAATTTTTTATTTATTTTTCTCAAGGCTCAGTGGCATTTCATCTTGAGGGGATGCAATTTTGTATTTGTCTGCGCTAGATTTACATCTTAACGCTTCCACTGTTTACCCAGTGTAATTGACAAGCCATTTAGAGGAATGGAAAAACCAAGGTGGTGTGGCATGCCCTGTTCATCAGTACGTCTCTGCCGTGTGAAGGTGTGTATGTTTGTTTAAAAGAAAGTACAAGTCTGACGTGGGCACTCACTTTGCATTCTGATAACATTAACTTCAACATACTGTAGCTAAACATGTCCTAAAATGGTCATGTGGTCAAGGCACTGGATTAGTAATTACAAGGTTTAAACCCTACCGCCACCAGGTTGCCACTGTTGGACCCCTAAATCAGGTCCTCAACCCCCAATGTTTAGATTTGCATTCAGTCATCATTGTAAGTAGGTTTAGATAAAAGCATCTGATAAATGCTGCAAATGTAAATGTAAAATGTAAGCACAAGTCAAAACAGCCACCTAGGGCGATACTCAGAAAAGAGAGCCCTTGTTGCCACCATGTAATTGGATAACAGCATACTGAACAGTGCACCCTCCAGGGAAGAGCCAATTAAGACCCAATTACTACTCAGCATGCATAATGATAGGTGACCTAACTGTTAAAATACAGAACAAAAAAATTGCAACAAATATTCCAAACAGGGCCCTCGAGTGGCACAGCAGTTGCTAGCCCACCACCGCTGAAATTCGGGTTTGAATCTCAACTGTGCTATTAGCCAGCTGGGATGTCTGAGGAATAGGATGGCAAAAGCCCTTGACGTATTGGCACCCTGTCCTTACTTGCACCCAATGGTTCCTGTTGGAACCAGACCTACCTGACCAGGATGAAGCACATTGGCATTTTATTACTATAGCTCAACAAAATAAATAATTAAATAAATAAAACTGTTGAGTACTGTTAATGCAATTTTAAAAATGGGTTTGATTTTATTGTACTAATTACCTAAGCAACTGGCTTATAAATGTATGTCTTGAAGAAATGATTAAGAAAACCACTTTTCTCAACTTATTTTCCACCAGAACTTACATGTAAACATGTCCACATGTGAACATCACCAAGGACGGATTAAGGATAGTCTGGGCCCCTGGGCAAAGAGTTCATTCTTAATATGAGCCAGTTTGGAGAAGTGCTATGTAGACATTTGGAAAGGTTGACTGTAAATTCAAATTTATCATGGTTTTGAGCATTTTACTAGGACATTTTTCTTTTTCTGTTATGAATGATTTGTATTGTATCAATTCATCTGCCAGGCTCATGTTCAGATCTGAAGGATATGCTGCAGCGAGTGAGTTAGCCTTTAAAGTGAGCTCACTGTTGGACATATTGTCAGGCATGAAAAGAACATCAAATAGCTCAGTTAAGTGTGTGTATGCATTCAAACTGCTTGAAATTGCTTGTCTTAAATTTAAATAATTGCAAAATTGCTAAATTAATTTGTGTCTCTGCGCTTAAGAGAAATTGAACATAATAATTTTGAAACAATACAAATTCAGAAACATTAAGTAAGGGCCTGAATCGCATATTTGCAACAAAACGTCTGTTATGAAATATGGTAGCTTGCCTGGCAATTTGTAGGTCCCTAGAAAGTCAAGGAGCAATGGTAAACGACTTCTATGGAAGTCAAGGGCCCCATAGCAGAGGCCCTCGTGATCAAGGGCCCTCTAATGGTATGCCCTGCTCTTCTCTAGGGCCCCCTGGTAGGGGCTCTCATAACCAGGGCCCTCTAAAAATATGCCCCCCTCTTTCCTAGGACCCCTAATAGCCAGAAGTCGAAGTCAGAGCAGTGCCACAACGCCTCATCCATTTTCATAAGGGGCCCAAAAGCATGGCTAGGGCCCCCAAAAGCATGGCTAGGGCCCCCAAAAGCATGGCGAGGGCCCAAAAGCATGGCTAGGGCCCCCAAAAGCATGGCTAGGGCCCAAAAGCATGGCTAGGGGCCCCAAAAGCATGGCTAGGGCCCCCAAGAGGCCCTGGGGTCAAAGTCCCTAATAGTCAGAGGATCCTTAAAATGGAGCGCGCTCGGAAATAAAAATATATTGTATCATAAATGTTGATAGGCATCGCAAAATGTTTTGGGCCAGGGCCCCCCCGGGGCCCCCTGACCTCAAGGGCCCCTGGGCGCTGGCCCCACTGGCCCGGTCAGTAATCCAGCCATGAACATCACTACTACGTAGTAGACAGTTCCAGTAGTGCCTTGGTTACAAATAATTAAATAAAATAAAAACAAAATGTCAAAATACTTGGTCAAAATTATTATTATTATTATTATTATTATTATTAGTAGAAGTAGTAGTAGTAATAGCAGTAGTATCATTATTGTTATTATTATTATAATTATTGTTATTATTATTATCATTATTAGTAGTAGTAATAGCAGTACTATGATTATTGTTATTATTATTATTATTATTATTATTAGTAGTAGTAGTAGTAGTAGTAGTGGTAGTAGTAGTAGTAGTCGTAGCAGTAATAATAATAGCAGTATCATTATTATTATTATTACTATTATTATTTTATTATTATTATTATTAGTAGTAGTAGTCGTAGCAGTAATAATAATAGCAGTATCGTTATTGTTATTATTATTATTATCATTATTATTATTATTGTTATTATTCATAGTAGTACAGTAGTAATAGCAGTATCATTGTTATTATTTTTATTATTAATATTATTATTATTATTATTATTATTATTAGTAGTAGTAGTAGTAGTAGTAGCAGTAATAATAATAATAGCAGTATTATTATTATTATTATTATTATTATTATTTGTAGTAGTAGCAGTAATAGCAGTATCATTATTATTATTATTATTATTATTATTATTAGTAGTAGTAGTAATAGTAGTAGTAGTATTAGTAATAGCAGTATCATTATTGTTTATTATTATTGTTATTATTATTATTATTAGTAGTAGTAGTAGTAATAATAATAGCAGTATTTTTATTATTATTATTTTTATTAGTAGTAGTAGTATCTTTTTCTTATAAATACAGTGGAACCTTGACTTACGAGTTTAATTCGTTCTGTGACCAAGCTCATAACTCAATTTGCTCGTATATCAAATCAAATTTTCTCATTAAAATGAATTGAAACGCTATTAATCCGTTCCAGCCCCCCAAAAACCACACCGATTTTTTTTGTTACGTGTTTTTAAATAAGAAAAATTTATTTTAAAAATAACAAATAATGTATAAAAAAATAATAATACATAATAGAAGAGAATGTAAAGAAATAAACTGGTTTTATTAAGTGTATTTACCTTGAAAATCAGACAAAGTTGCTGGCGGAGGAAGTTGGGGGAGTGTTTCATTTCGTGCTCTATCACTTAACTTACTCGCTACACACTTAATGCTACAATATATTGCTAAATTTAACATACACACTATGCTACACTTTATCGCTAAACTTAATTGCTACTTTTTTAAAAAATATATTTTTTTTTACTTCACTTACTCTTCATCTTCACTGATGTTTGGCTTTTTCGCCACACTTTCCTCGCTTTCACTTGCTTGTACGGCAAGATAACCAGGTGAACTGAACGCTCGCTGGGCTACCTAATGGCGGGTGGCGTAAGCTCGCTCGCTCATAACTCAGATCTCAGCTCGTATCACAAAGCAAAAAATCGACCAAGTGACAGCTCGTATCTCGGAAAATTCGTAAGTTGGGTCACTCGTAAGTCAAGGTTCCACTGTACTAGTATAAACCTAGGATTAATCTAAAATAATGAAGATGATTAAATTTTTTCCAGAATAGAGTCTTAGTTTCAATAAATTATAAGTCCAGGATATCACTGTAATGCACTATAATAATCAACCCCCACTTCAATTGATATGAAAGCAAAAAAGATGCAATCATTTGCCAGAAATACACTTTGCAAATACTATTAAGAGCCCGGTTTCTACGAATTTTTTTTTAAAAATAAATAAATAAATAAAATAAATACAAACCACACTTCAACAATTTAGATGCTGCGGCATCTTGGCACACACATTCATACATTATTGACCACACTGGTCTAAGCAATAAAAATAATAAAGCAGAGGTACAAACTGCTGAGCAATAAAATCTGAAGATTATTTTTTCCTATTTGTCACTCATAGCAGAGGCTAAATTTTGGACAATCTAATAATTTAAAGTATAAAATTGTGTACTGGATTCAATGCCAATGCAGGAGTGAGCGTTTGACATCTTACATCAACAGTTCAATAACCATTCATTTCAGACTCTCATGCCTTTGACAGGGAAGCAGGTAGCAGAGCAGACTTGGCACCTGCTCTCTGAAACGCTCGCTACTACTCTCAGCCGGGGACCAGAGGGTGGAGTGCCAGCTCATGTGAAAGCTATCTTTGATCTGAATAAAAAGCTGAAGGCTCTGAAGGGCGCATTACACCATTATTCATGGGAACTTCAAAGCCTTCCTAATTAAATTGGAGAAATACCTAACAAAGAAACAGACACAATGCAAAACTGGTGCCACTGGTGCCACTGGTGCAGCGATGATGGTGGTGAGGGTGTGGAATCTATGGAATGAGTGAATTGATGGCAATATGAAGGACGAGTGTCATCTAGATGTCTGAACAGTAGTGCCTAGGCGTTCTTGTGGGACTCTAGGAAACCTGTGAAGAACAGGCGAATTCACAGTGCCAAGGTGTCTGTGGTAAATCCCATAGAAAAACCAGGGATTACGATCAAGTCACATCTTTTTTCTCATCTCTTTCCTCTCTCTGGCAACAGATTCTTTTTTTTCGGTCTTCACTTTGACCAAAATTATAAATTAAGCTAGAAATATGCAGGCTGTCTGAGCCATGAGTCCTCCAGAGAGACCACACCCTGCTGGACTTCCCCTCTACCCCATCAAAACAACTCCCTATCCATCATCCATCTCAGTTATGATGGAACAGGAGAGCTAATCGATAGGTGGGCTCCCACAGCTGCCAATGTCAGGGATTTTTTCCTTCGTAAGAAGTTCTGGGATAAAAGTGCTGAGTCGCATGTCGCACGCAGACTTTATTCATCTTATCAAATTACAGCCACATCGTATAACCATCTCACAGGATTCACCAGCATAGAAAAGAGTTTCTCAACGTTTTTAACTCATGTCTAATTTCATAGTTTTGTAGTATTTTTTTTTTGTTAAATGTGGAATGTATGTGTGATATAAGATGACAAATAAATAGTTCAGCTCTCAACGTAAAAATGGAGTGGGTGAACATAAGACTGCGCAGTCAACAAAAACAGTCATATGCCTTATGCTCGATCAAATAAAACATTGCTTAAACTGATTAAACCTCCAGTTAGATCCACAACTCAAATGCCCTGTTATTATTAATATTTTTTTTAGTATTATTTTTTGTTGGAGAATATGATGCTAAGCCGCATCTATCATAAACACAGACTTGCCCATACATTCCCATACATGGAATTTATGGTCTATTTCAATAATGAAGAAAAAAAAATCAATTTGGGTTATACAAATTTGTGAAAAATTTGCAAATACAAGAAAAAAATCTATTTGGGTTATAAACATTGGTAAAAAAAAAAAGGCAAATATAATAAAATAAGTCAGCATGGGTTATAAACATTGGTAAAAGTTTGGCAAATATAAGGAAAAAAATCAGCTTGAGTTATAAACATTGGTAAAATATTTGGCAAATATAAGAAAAAATCAATTTGAGTTATAAACATTGGTAGAAAAATGAGCAAATATAAGAAAAGAAATCAGCTTGAGTTATTAATGTTGATAGAAAATGGCAAATATAAGAAAAAAATCTATTTGGGTTATAAACAGGTTAATCAACTTGGGTTATAAAAAATAGTGGAAAATATAAGACAAATATAATAGTGGAAAATATAAGACAAAAATCAGCTTGGGTTATAAAAAATGGTGGGAAAATTGGCAAATATAATAAAAAATTTATTTAGGTTATAAAAATAGGTGGAAAAATAGGCAAATATAATAAAAAAATCAACTTGGGTTATAAAAGATGATGGAAAAATTGGCAAATACAAAAAATTATATATTTGGGTAATAAAAATTGGTGAAAGAATTGGCAAATATAGGAAGAAATAAGTTTGGGTTAGAAAAATTAGTGAAAAATTGGTGGAAGAATTGACAAATATAAGGAAAAAAACAACTTGAAGCATAAAAATTGGTAAGAAAAAGAAAAAATCCATTTGGGTTACAAAAATTGGTGGAAAATTGAGAAATATAAGAAAAAATCAACTTGGGTCATAAACATGGGTGGACAAATTGGCAAATATAGGAAAAAATAAGTTTGGGTTATAAAAATTTGTAAAAAATTGGTGGAGGAATTGGCAAATATAAGACAAAAATCTACTTGGGTCATAAACATTGGTAAATATAAGAAAAAAAAAAATCAGAGTAACTTTAAGGCTAAAACGTTGCCGACTTCAACACAGCAGAATTTTTTTACATTTTTAAACAGCAATTCTTACAGTTTTAAGGCTTTTCTCTACTTATTTTTTTTCCTTTTTTGCCCAAATTCAGTCATTTCCAATTCTTTTTTGTGGAAGAAGGTGCTGGCTTTTTATGCAGATGCCCACAATGATTGGAGTAATTAAACTTGACAGGACAGACACGACACCAACACTCTAAAAGCCCCTCATACAGCATCCTGTTTTTATTACATGGCAGATTACGTATGCATACACACACACACACACACACACACACACACAAACACACACACACACACACACACACACACACAAATCAGCCTTAACACCAATCATCTTAATTTCCAATTATCCTCGATTAATTTATGCAAATGGAGGTTAATCTAAACTTATTGAAACCATTTCAGAGCTGCATTTCTAGAGTCCGACTCTATCAATTAACATCAATATTTGTCTTGATTTCATTATTCTCACCTTACACACATCGTGTTAATAGCCACAATTAGCAGTAATTAAGAGCTGTAGCTGGTGGGAGAGAGAGGCCTGTTGATTACATGGTATTGAAAGGTGCCAGGCCATGCTTCACTTCTGCAGTAATTCTCCATCCTAGACCAGTACTGGTTACATTAGTAGTATGAGACATGACACATAGTATGTGTAACTTTTTTGATAGGGCAATTTTTTATAGCTGACACGATGACCCGGTGTCTAGCCCTGTCACCTCACAGCAGGGTCTTGTGTTCAAATCCCAGATGGAGCAGTCCGGGTCCTTTCTGTGTGGAGTTTGCATGTTCTCCCCGTGTCTGTGTGGGTTTCCTCCAGGTGCTCTGGTTTTCTCTCACAGCCCAAAGACATGCAGTCAGGTTAACTGGAGATACAAAATTGCCCTAGGTATAAGTGTATAAGTGTGTGTGTGTGTGTGTGTGTGTGTTTGCCCTCTTATGAACTGGCATGAACTCCAGGGTGTTTCCTACCTTTTGCCCAGTGAATCTGAATAGGGTAAAGTGGTGGTAAAACAGACAATAAATGAATGGCATTTTCACAGCTTCATGTCCAGACCATATGCAATACTGACACAACTTCAAACCGGCAGTAATTGTGATTGGGCTCTATAGAAGTTCAATGGAAAAGTGTTCACCCTGAGAGACAAAGAATGGCTGCATGCGACTCTGCCTGTTGATGTAGCATAGCACTTCAAAAAAAGAACATTTACATATAAATCTGGTAGCAGTGTTGTGATAGGGAGACTTATTGGATTGGAAATGGAACAATGAGCTACAGAAGGACAGATAATCCACCAACTTCGTTAGACGATTAGGGTTTAATTAATATTAAGGTTAACATTTTATTAATAAACTTATCTAGCTGAAGTACTGGAGCTACACTTCTAATTCAGTCAACTGTTCAGTCAACTGGACTTCATTTAGCAGTGGTAAGGTTGTTTACAGAAAGATAGTTCTTTATCATAAAATTAATATAATCTGTGCACAACATTGACTTTTTAAGTAGCACTGTAATTTTTAATGTGTGGAATCAAAGTGTCCACACTTTTTTGTAAATCTGACTCTCTTCACTACTATTTAGTAGTAGTGATATGTAAAGCTGACTGTGTGGTGTAATAAGCAGTAACTTTAACAGCCAGTGAGCAACATGACAGCTACATAAACACTTCACAAAGAGTAGTTTTAAAGTTTTCAGTTAACATCAGGTTAACCCAACCTTGTAGCCGGGTGAATTTCTGGTATATTACAATAACATAATAATGATGATTTTCATTATATAGTACATATGAAGGTCTTATGTAGGTGCCATAAAGCTTTAAGTGTTACAAACTGTGCTTCATTTAAATGTGTTCATAATTTTTGCATTATTAAAAAGCATTAACACTTACTTTACATCTTTTAGCAATAAAACTAATTCATGTGTATTAATGCATTATATATTTTTTAAGAAAGTGCTTTTTAATGCCAATGTCAACACAAATCAGACATTACAAAAACAAAGATGAAATCCAGAAGGATGGGGCACAACCCCTCTGGGCCTGTCTGAGCTTGCTGGTACATACAAAGTGTAAAAGTCCATTGATTTCAGTAAAGAGCCAAATTTCATAAAGCATTTCATTAAATATCAGTATCTCTGTGCTTTAATAAAATAAACTGTTAATATTAGAAATACTGTTCTTATTCATCACATGCATGATAAAGTCATTTCTGAGTATGTAAAGCTACCAGGAACTGCCTGCACTTGTAATCATATAGAACATAAACTGATAATCCATTTAACACAATGCTGTGCAAAAACATCAGCAGGTGAATTTAAAACACAAAATAAAAACACAGATTTTAAGTAAATCTCAGAACATTGTTGTGGTGAAGTAAATTTACAGTGATTAATGGACATTCCTGTATAAATCTATGACTGATTAAAGCAATACATTACACTGACTGTGACTTATTAATAATGTATTGGAGTATTAGAGTGCTGATCGCAAATGGTTTATGTAGAGCTAATTGTTCGTCAGGTATATGTGTGTGTGTGTGTGATGTGAATGTTACATTATTACTGGCACCCCTGGGTTCTTATTTATTTATAAAGTAACAGCTGGAATTAGAAATTCAAAGCTAAGAAACTGTAGAGAGCCAGTAGACGTCTTTTGTTTTTGTAGTTTAATATGATTTTCAGATATTGGTTCATGTTAGACATAGTGTAAAAAAAATGGATTCTCCAATTCCATGCATTAAGCAATATCTTTAGTTTAAAACTTTGGACTGAATTTCGTACCTAAGAAATTAGGAATTCACCTGTTATTGACAAATTCCTCTCTTCACAGAAGACAAATACATCAGTTTTTACATTGTTTTACACATTACTCAAAGCTATTTCAAATAAATAGCTACAATTGTAATGTATCAAAAGTAGATTTTGATGCCGAATTTACACTTTTTAGACATGTGACCAATATAAGCTAGTTAACTGGCTGCCTACATTGTTCCATGCTAAACGTCATACTGCAAACTACATGTTAGATTTGTTACAATACCAGATTTTGGTGCCAATATAAGTGGTAGCTTAATGGGTAGCGCCATTGGTTATTAATCTACCCATTAAGCTACCACTTATATTGGCATTGTCAATAACAGGTGAATTCCTAATTTCTTAGGTACGAAATTCAGTCCAAAGTTTTAAACTAAAGATATTGCTTAATGCATGAAATTGGAGAATCCATTTTTTTACACTATGTCTAACCTAGACATGAACAAGTATCTGAAAATCATATTAAAGTACAAAAACAAAAGACATCTACTGGCTCTCTACAGTTTCTTAGCTTTGAATTTCTAATTCCAGCTGTTACTTGAACCCAGGGGTGCCAGTAATAATGTAACATTCACATCACACACACACACACATATACCTGACGAACAATTAGCTCTACATAAACCATTTGCGATCAGCACTCTAATACTCCAATACATTATTAATAAGTCACAGTCAGTATAATGTATTGCTTTAATCAGTCATAGATTTATACAGGAATGTCCATTAATCACTGTAAATTTACTTCACCACAACAATGTTCTGAGATTTACTTAAAATCTGTTTTTTTATTTTGTGTTTTAAATTCACCTGCTGATGTTTTTGCACAGCATTGGCACAAATGTTCTTTTTTAGGTTTGAAACATACAATATTTTGGTTGGATTTGTTCTGATTTTGATGTATTGTTGTACAGTACACTGAATTAAAAATCATAACAAATCCAACTAGAGCTGCTGCGATTGGTCGACCTAGTCGATGACGTCAACGCTAAAAAAGCATCGACGTCAAAATCTTAAGACAATGCATCGTTTTTAAAACTATGTCTATAAATGATCCTTTTTAATTTCTACAATGTTTCCATTCATATAACCGTTCATATGATTTCCCTCAGCACTACTTGCTGCGTGCATGACCTAAGTCGTATTTGGTTCAGTCACTGGTTGGCGGCATTAAGTGCAGACTTAAAAATGCCGTCTGCAGCAGTCAGAGGCCGATTGTAGAGAGCTTTCAAAAAATAAGCTAAAAGTTTTTCCAAGACCCAAATCATCAAAAGTTTGGGAATACTTAAAACTGGCACAAAACAAAAAGGTGGTTTGTACACTGTGCAAAGCTTTGATGGTACCACAGCAGCACTAGCGCCATGTTGCACGTCTATATTTTTTCATTATGCTTCTTAATTGCGGATATCTTGGAATACCATATTCCTTAGCGAGTTCAGTTAGTGCTCATGAGACGCGGCAAAACTTTTACTTCTATATTGTTTCATTAAGCTTCTTAATCACGGAGATCTTGGAATACCGTATTGCGAATAAATTCACAAGCATTACATTTTAGTAAATTTTCTTTTTTAACCAGAAAATTGGTTGTACTACAAGTTAAGTTAGGAATTTGTATCTTTTTGTTACCTTTGTAGAGAGTATATGATGCTGCAAAAGAAACTGGCATCTCCTTTTCCAGATAAACACCCCATAGGTCACAGGTCAGACATCTTAAAATATCGCCCATGTCATTTTCCATTGCACATTTTCAATGTCACTCTTAAGTGTCCACTTTCTGAGGCATCAGTGTCAGCTGGTTGACAGTTGACTGATGCCCAGGGAGAACACTCAGGTAATTACACAGCGAAAAACGCATCGCCGTCACTATCACAATACAGCCAGACGCTAACCTTCTGAAAGCCAAACAAAGCACCTGCACGCCTACCTTCTCCTCTCGGCTCAGCGTGTAAGGTCTTAAAGCAGCGCTAATTAAAAACACATCATACCAACCTTTAAAATGCTAACCTCTACTTTAATGCCCTTTATATAACATGCTAAACGCCACCAGGCTATGCTCCGGTGTCGAACCTGGCTAACCCCAGCGCTGCTCATTTTCAATTAGGAAATGCAGACAGAGAAAGTAAGAAAGAGAGAGAGAGCGAGTAGGGCTCATTTTTATGTGAACAGCGACTTGAGAAAAGCTGTCTATAGACCCTTAATTTATGGTAGTGCAAAAGTGGCTAAGCAGATGGAGATAGATACAGCAGGACATGAGCTGTCTGTTGCACACGCACACACACATCCGCAGATATTCACATAGCTGCTGCTGTAAATTGCGCTGAGGAATAGAGAATTTATGAGGCACAAATATCTCACTACCAGCCTATCATTTCCTAAGCACTGTCACTGTAATTCTTTCCCAGCCTGTCTAAACACACAGATAAAGCAGGTCTGCGTACCAGCGGAGAGCCAGCACAGACAGATCTCGTCGGATGAGCGGGTGAGAGAAAGAGCAAGTACCACTGGCATGTCTAAGAGGCTGTTTAAACTTAAATAATCCCATCAGTTTGTTCAATCATGGGCATATCTGCCTGGTATACCTTACAAATATTTATATACTCATCTAAAATAGGAGCTTGTATTACAGACAGTTTGGTATTATTAGTCATCTAACTTTTAAACTACCTCCCAGAGCTTTAGTTACTAATATTTATTTATTTATATTTAGTTATTGGTTACATTCATGACAGGACAGGTAGTTCAGTTCAAGTTTAATGTTAAACACACAGTCAGGGACAATTTTGAATCTCCAATTCACCTCTGCAGCTCCCAGAGGAAACCTACGCAGACAGGACCCGGACTCCAGGTTCCACCAGGTTCCACCTGGGAAACAAAACCAGGACCTCCTTGCTGTAAGGCGACAGTGCTACCCACCGAGCCACCATGCCACCCTTTATTTGTTAATAAAAATGCCATATTATTTATTTTATTTCTTTCCGGCCACTCTAGTTTCAGGGTTGTACACTCATTTTGTTCTCATTTGATGTTTGTTTGTTTGGAAACTGGGCTCAGAGCACAGAGTCAGCTATTATACAACACCCCTGGAACCTAGAGGGTTTAGGGCTTTGCTCAAGGGCCTGACTATGGCTGTTGGGCAGAGCTGGGCTTCAAAGCAACCTTCAAATTAATAGCCCAGAGCCTTAATCATTTAGCCCCCACCTTTATTTCTAATATTGGTACTGGGCACCAAAATCTGGTATTGTGGCAAATCTAACATTTGGTTTGCAGTATGTAGTTTGGAATGGAACAGGGTAAGCAGATTGTTAAGTAATTACTATTTAACTAGCTTATATTATTACAATTTTAGCTATTAATTTAAAATAACTTCACACAATGTGTAATGTTAAATGAATAGCTGTTATAGTAGTAATTAGACAATAAGGTCTAATTACTCTAGATTTACTCTACTATCAGACAATAGGGTCTAAAATCACATGGGGTAGAGATCTGGTCTTTCTGAAATCACTGGAAACAATGCAGTAAGACACCCTGGACATGACTACAATTCCCCGTGGCTCCTCGGTAACCTCCCCTACCCCCGCACATAGCCAATAATGCCTGTTTGCATATGATGCTCGACTGGCCCAGAGCACCGCTGGGGATTCTAAACCTGGATCCCAGCTGTAGCGGGCTAACTCAATTTACCTCTGCACCACCCGACCGCCCATGCTGATGTAAGTCACACAGCAAAACCCAAAATATTGATTAGAATTTAAAGCTGTTAAGTCAGATTGCTGATTCTTTTATTTTGATGCATGCTCTTCTTATAACCATTAGAAGAGTCCATACGGGTGATCAGAACTGATTATATTGCAGAAAAATATTTGGCAACTGGCAACTTTTAGCTACATTTGAAATTTGTTCACCAGTTCCTTCCAGCTTATATGGTAAAAAGTATTTCTTTTGTTTGGTTTAAAAAGTTGCCTTGCTTTGGGTTGTTCTATGATTGCAGTATATACACTGAACAGCCATAAAATAAAAACCACCTCCTTGTTTCTACACTCACTGTCCATTTTATCAGCTCCACTTACCATATAGAAGCACTTTGTAGTTCTACAATTACTGACTGTAGTCCATCTATTTCTCTACATACCTTTTCAGCCTGTTTCACCCTGTCCCTACAGGACCACCACAGAGCAGGTATTATTTGGGTGGTAGATGATTCTCAGCACTGCAGTGACACTGACATGGTGGTGGTGTGTTTTTAAACACCTCACTGTCCCTGCTGGACTGAGAAAAGTCCACCAAGCAAATATATCCAGCCAACGGCGCCCCGTGGGCAGCGTCCTGTGACCACTGATGAAGGTCTAAAAGATTACCAACTCAAACAGCAGCAATAGATGAGAGATTGTCTCTGACTTTACATCTACAAGGTGAACCAACTAGGTAGGAGTGTCTAATAGAGTGGCCAGTGAGTGGACACGGTGTTTAAAAACTCCAGCAGAGCTGCTGTGTCTGACCCACTCATACCAGCACAACACACACTAACACACCAACACTATGTATGTGTCACTGCAATGCTGAGAATGATCCACCACCCAATAATACCTACTCTGTGGTGGTCCTGACCATTGAAGAACAGCATGAAAGGGGGCTAACAAAGCATGCAGAGTAACAGATAGACTACAGTCAGTAATTGTAGAACTACAAAGTGCTCCTCTATGGTAAGTGGAGCTGATAAAATGGACAGTGAGTGTAGAAACAAGGAGGTGGTTTTAATGTTATTTAGAATGAGAAAGGTCCAGTGCTCCTCTTCAAAAGAGCTGTCCTTAACAAATTAGGCATGGCTTGGAAATAGTAATGGTCCACCAGTACCAACAGACACAAGATAGAAAAAGAAGCATCATTATAATTCAGCTCCAACTTTACGCTGGTTCAGACTGAACCTGCCCCGCGCTTTTAAGGCTTATATGGGCTTATTAGGGAGGACCAGGGAAGCAGAGAGCGCTCTTGATACCCACCAAGTCTGAAGTCTTAGCTATAAGCATAAAGCAAAGCAGAGCCTTGGCAAGCAACAAGCTCCAATTTACACAGCAATTTTTCTGCTCATTCACTTGGGAACGAAAGCAGTTTGTGTCTTTGGTATTAAAATGAAGCCACCTCACACAGTTAATTAGCTTGTCTTGGAGACACAACAGGAAAAAAATAAAAGGCAGGGCTCGGATCATCTCGAAAAGTCGCTCACTCAAGCTGATCTGAAGCAAGAGGATTAAAACATGCTGCCTCAGTGATAATGGTGATTTTCTGTTAGGAGGAAAAGTGCTATTGAATTGCAAGGCACTCATTGCTTTTGTAGCAGCGTTTATCTGAGTGTTGATGTACACAGTGATGCTCATGAAGATTAAATTTGGGATTTTTCAATTTAGGCTTTTTTAAAATCTTTAATTGGCTAATTATTGTTTTGCTTTTTGAAGACAATTATGCCTTAATTGAAGCATCACTGTTTGCTGTCAGTATGACTCAGGTAGAACCTGCTATCTGAAAAGCTAATAAGACTCTTATCTGTTGGCACTTTTATGACCCAGAATGCAACAATGTCATAAATAAAAGTCTTTTATATGTTAACTCTCGTAATTCAGAATTGAGTTAAATATGACAACCGAGGACTTGAAGGCAGCTCTTGTTCATTTTATGTCTGCTATAATTTCTGCCGCCTTCATAAGGCCAGACTTAGAGGTCAGTTTCTCTATCTCATGGGGGTGGACTGAGGGAGGACATAAACTTCTGGACCGCCATAAGAAATATCACCCAAGCCCACAGTCTGGCGCTGATTTACTAAGATTATTTAGGTGTGCAGTCTAATAAACTGCACTAATTGTTATTAAGAGGCAGGTTGTGTGACCGTGTCAGTGACAAACACGAGCAAATGAAACAAGAAAAAATAAAAGAAAATGTACACAAAGAACAAGCAACCCTTTTTCTCCCTTTTAGCACATCCAGTTGCCCGATTGCGTCATCCTTCCTCTCCACCAATGCCGGTCCCTGCTCTGACTGAGGAGAATGAAGCTAAACCACACCTCCTCCGACACGTGGGCAGCATGCCGTATGCACCTTATCACCTACACTTCGACGAGTGCAGTACAGCTCAGCACTGTGTACGGAGAGACACACCCTGACAGCACTCTTTTCTCATCTCTGTGCAGGCGCCATCAATCAGCCAGCAGGTCATAATTGCATTAGTTATGGGAGAGAGAGACCCTATCCGGCTTAATCCCACCCATATCTGAACAACAGGCCAATCGTTGTTCATGGGGCCGCTCAGCCTAGCCGGCAGGCAAAGCTGGGACTCGATACGATGTATTTGAGAGCCCAGCTCTAGTTCCCGCTTGTGTTTTTACCACTGTGCCACCTGAGCGCCTAAATGCCTTTTGTTTTAATGATAAATTATTGTAATTAGCCACTTTATTCTGGACAGGGTCAAGATTGCTCCTTCATCGACTGATACCATTGGGTCCAAGGCCCTGGGATACACCAATCCACACAAACATACAGACCTTTTAAACTTAGTTTGAATGACCAAATTTCCTTTATAATTTTGGAAGGTGGGAGCGGAGCAGAGCAGAGGCAAGAATCAAACCCAGGTCACCAGGTCCCATGTTGCTGTGTGGTACCCACTTCACCGACTAGGCTATTTTTTTTCTTTAAATTTTAAAAAGTTTTCTTCACATAGACGTCATCTTTATTTTTTATTTTTTGCAGTACGAAGCAAATCTTAAAATAAATAAATAAAACATTCCATTATTTACCCATTATAACTGGCAGACTTGTGAGTAATCAAATCTGAGAATGTGGAATCCCATGAGTCACGACTTTGCATTTTATGGCAGTAAAAGGCAAATACACAACATTAAACGTAACTCAAAAAAAGTGCAGTGAGGGTGATAGTCCAGACACATTCAGTATTCAGTCCCACACAGACCTCACCAGCAAAACTGCACTTCTACATCACTGATTTATTCTTTATTTTCTTTTATTTCAGCCAGTTTTCCTCTAACCGCAGTGATGGTGAAAGAGAACCATCGAACCAGTAAATGCCTTTAAATTAAAATAATAATATACATGTTTACAGTTCTCAGTCAATTCTGTCAGTAAATGAGCATTGCACATTTTACCCGTATTGTCAAGCAGTTATTTATTTTTACACCCAAACCCTGGGTAAAACAGACTTCTCCTGCTCACACAAACACACAGGCACCATGCATACATCTAGCCATAAACCTCTTCAAGCATTAAAGAGTCTTTGGAGACTCAGTAAAGGTAGAATAGTTTCATTTGCAGAGCCCCAGAGGACTAAACCCTCACATGAGTCTCACTTCTGGACCCTATGAAGGTGCAGAGCCAGCGGCATCACAGCTTGCATAGCACAAGAGCACAGAAACATCAACGCAGGGGCATGAGAGAGAGTCTCGGCATGAGAGAGCGGGAGAATAAGTGCGCACAGACACAAGCGCACATACACAGACACGCTTTTACACTCACGCTTTCACACACTCACATATTTGTGTAACGAAAGTGTAACAAATGCAAAAACCGCCATTAAGAGTACATGGGGGGGGGGGGGGGGTATGAAAAATACATTAGTCATTAGAATTACACAGATTGTAAATAAAAATCTTGCAGAGAAAATGTTGGTAGCATCATAACCTTTCATTGCTACATGAAAAAAAGACATCTGCATGGACAATGCAAATAAAATAGCACATCTTCTGTACTCCCAATTATTTTAGGATGAAATAATATCAAGAAATAAAACAGACCAGCATAAAATGCACTAAATAATAAATGACAAAAGAAAAATGTGTTAACAAGATAAAGCAAGATAAATAATAAATAAATTGAGCTACTACAGCAGGTGTGACACTAATATGGGTTTTAGACAATTAGGGTGTGATGGAATCTCATTACTCTGAGAAACTGAGTTTGTTATCCATATGAGATAATAAAGAAAATAAAGAAAGGATTTTATCATCATGTTTTACACACTTTAGTTACATTCATGACAGAAATAGTAGTTACTCATTGCACAAGATTCATCAGTTCAAGTATAATGTCAAACACAGTCATGGACAATTCTGTTCCTCCAATTCACCTCACTTGCATGTCTTTGGACTGTGGGAGAAAACCCACACAGATATGGGGAGAACATGCAAACTCCGCACAGAAAGGACCCAGACCGCCCCACCTGGGGATCAAACCCAGGACCTTTCTGCTGTGAGGTGACAGTGCTACCCACTGAGCCACAGTGCCACCAAGAAAGAAATAAAGAAAATAATCCAGAAGTTCTGGTTATACTGTATTTTGTATGTATGTATTTATTTATTTTATGTCAATTTACTTAATTATTTTTATTGTGTTAATAATTTAATTTCCTATTAAAGTGTTTATTTATTTGATTCTTCAAGTGTACTTTAATTTATGCCCATTTATTGTAGGGTTTTAGAAGTTGAATTCTGGTTCTAGAACTGTTTAAATGTGCTTATGGATTGATTGAAAGTTTGTAGAAAAAAAAAAAAAAAGACATTTACAATTCTAGAACGACTTTTTTAATTTGCATTGATTTAATTTAAAACTGATATTTGATGTGATGTGATTTTATTGTTTGTGATGTGATTTTATTGATGTGCAAAATGCAATATCAGCCAATGCACCAATATAGTTATCTTCATATAATAAATAAATAAATAAATAAATAAATAAATAAATAAATAAATAAATAAATAAATAAATAAATAAATAAATAAATAAATAAATAAATAAATAAATAAATAAATAAATAAATGATTTTGAACTGATCTGTGAGCTCTTTAATTTAAACAGTTTTTAAAAATGTAATTTTATATGCAAGACAGTGATGAGTTTAGAATATATTTTTATATATATATATATATTTTTTTTAACTAATGAGACCAACCTGTAATAGTAAACTTCAAAATACCCTAATGTTATATGTAAATTCCTACGTAATACCTGGACGTCTGTGTACTGAAGAATATAAATGCAGAGAGTAAAATTCTCTATAGCATCTATCTGCCCAAAACAATGGGTAGGAGCAGACAGAGACGAATGCTGGCACTTTCCCGGTGTTTTAATCAATAATTTAGTGAAGCTGATAGAAGCCATACTTTAATCAGAGCTAGACTACATCACATTACAGAGAGCGAAACCTATAGAGAGCACTCTCATTTAGTATTGATATGAAAATGCTTGGTTCACTTTGCCTTGGTGAAGTGCAATACCCACCAGGGGAAAACACGGTCCTAAGTGTGTGTGTGTGTGTGTGTGTGTGTGTGTGTGTGTGTGTGTGTGTGTGTGTGTGTGTGTTCTACAGCTTTGCAGTCCTGAATGTGTCTAAAACACTTTCCTTGTCTTCCAATAGCATCTATGTACATTGAAAACTGCTCCGATGCTGTTAAACAAATACACTTTGATATATATATTTATATAACTTTTGCAAAACCTTATATTAAAAGCATCACTTAATAAACATTTAGAAGTAATCGACCTGTCTGTGAATTAACTGAATTTACCAGACAATAATACTGCATAATCATATTTACATTAACATCACAGTAATTACAGACAACTGTTGCAGCTTTATCATAATGATGTAACATTATTGCTGAATCAAATCACTGCACGTTCATATTTTAACCTCTGACCTCATGTAAGGTGATCTATTTAATATACAGTAATATTTAGCTGCGTAATAGTTACATGTATGCATTTTCTCATTACTACTAGGACTATGTTGCCAAAGTGTTGCCGTTTAATAAAAAAATTTTATTTATTAGGATTTTAGCGTCATGTTTTACACACTTTGGTTACATTCATGACAGAACAGGTAGGTTCTTGTTACACAAGATTCATCAGTTCACAAGCCGTTTAATTAAAAAAAGAACAAAACGATCAATTACAATAATTTGGATGACAAATAATTCCATTAAAAATGTCGATAGGCCTACAGAGCACAGGAAGAAAAAGCCCACAGCTAATCAGCACTTTTGTTACATAACGTTGCACGCACGTCTTATTCCCTGGTGTTAAATACTGTACATCTCAAAGACGTATTTAATACAAAGAACCAATTCTTATCAACAGCGTGCTGATCCTGCAGCTGAGCTTCACCTCCGAAATTCATCCAGAGTCACCATCAGAGCATTACGTCACCCATTATTGGCGTACCCATTTCGTCTTAACAAACACATAGAGTTCAACAGACACCCCCACCAATAGACAAACGTATGTGCATATAAACCCACACACACACACACATAAAACACACACACACACACACACACACAGTGTTGAAAATATCAGTGGATAATTAGTGGGAACCGTGTCAAGCAGTAGGCAAACATGAGTCTCAGGAGGATTGTGTATACACTCATGCAGTCCCCTGCAGCAGGGTGAGAGAAGAACAGAACCCTGGTGCTCTTAAGATCTCTGTGCTGCTTCATTCCTCAGCTTTTCTGCCTATCCAGCCGTTCTGACTTTCTTACCGCAAACTTTTTCATCTCTCTTGATTCCACACGTTTGCCTAAATATCTGTACACTGTATTACTGCAATTATAAATTCAGATGAAATATATGTACATATCCGTTTATTTATAGATATGTTTCTAATTACAAGGCATGTCCTGATGTTTTCTCGATCCACAAGACTTCAACCTGCTGAAATTTCAATAAAGATTGCTCTGGAGAGAATTTACAATAGCGGGAATTGTTTAACTATCCTGTGCATGGGTAAAGATTTCCATCCTCTGGGGAAGTAGAGATGCTTGCAGAAGCAAATTTACTGCTCTCTATTGACTTAAGCTCTGAAAAGCGGCCGCTGCTGCAATAAAGCACGAGGGGGTAAAATCCTATACAGCTAAATTTAAAGATAAATGCAGATAGGGGTCACGTTCAGCATTAAAATTAACAAAAAATGAGTAATGAGTCAAGAAACATTTCCATAGGGGAATTAATCCTGGAGCAATTTAGAAGTGCTATATATCAATCGCCTGCTCATTTGACATTATTGTTTGACACTATCCCTCGGGTGATTTATTCCTCAAACCGCTCAATAAAAGCAAAACAATACAGGGCTCTTGGGTATTACATGCTCTTCAAACATTAAGGAAATGATGCCACAATGCATCTTCTTCAATTATTTTTCTTTTTTCCTAATCAAATTCTCTTGCTTTTTTTCACACATTCTAAATTGATATATTTTTATATTTATATATACATACACACATGTCTAAAATGCATGTCTAAAAATATAAACATACATAATGTCTAAATAAATGTAGAGTACTGAAACGTGATGCAAACTCAGAACGCAAGCAACAAATTAATTCAATCGCCAAAAAAACTTTTTTCAACCTGAAACAGAGCTTAGCCTAGCAGGCACGGTAATGTCTTATTCAGTAAGCACAAGCAACACACACACACACATATGCCAAACTATTATTGTACTATTATAGCATGTCACTAATATGTGTGTGGCATGGAACATGTATGTTGCAAACTCTCTATAAATGTAACAAGTATGCGCATCCACGCCCACACACACGACACGTACCGTACTATACATTCTTGCAGAGAATACGCTTGTATAACTCTGGTGTCCAACACACACACATACACACACAAGCGTATGCCTGACAAAACAGTTGAGTCAGAAAAAAGGATGTAACTGTATATCCTCAACGTTAAATTATTATTTTAACTAACCAAAAAGAGTTTAAGTCCTGACACGATACACTCGTAAAAATAATGATAATAAATAAAAAAGAGAATGAAATACACAAGGCATTGAGCAGATTCTAACTTATGCAGCAGTAATTTAATAGAAGGGTGTAAGCTAAAAAGGACGAGAGTAAAATAAATACATAACTATTCCCTAATTACATATTACATAATACATATAATTATACTATGTTATCTGCCTTTAATGAGGTATTTAATGGAATTGTATATTGTAGAGAGAGTGCGAGAGAGAGATAGATAGATAGATAGATAGATAGATAGATAGATAGATAGATAGATAGATAGATAGATAGATAGATAGATGATAGATAGATAGATAGATAGATAGATAGATAGATAGATAGATAGATAGATAGATAGATAGATAGATAGATAGATAGATAGATAGATAGATAGACGTATAGGCTTATTATAAGGACATCATGGATTATCATGCAGGATTATAATCATACAACTAATATGTGAGAACTTTTATTACAATGCACTTGACTTTACTATTGCAGTTTTTTTTAAGTACAGCATGTCACTAATATGTGCGTGGCATGGAACATGTATGTTGCGAACTCTGTATAAATTTGACAAGTATGTGCATCCACGCCCACACTCTGGTGTCCAACACACACACACACACACACACACACACACACACAAATAAAAGAATATAAGACTGCATATGCCGGACAGCTGGTGACTGTTGTGGTTGATAAACATCTTGAGATAGCAGGTGTTAAGGTGATAAGCCAGGGATGATTTTTAGCCAGGTTATAGCTCAACAGTCATTTTACACACTAGAGACAGTGTGTAAAATGACATTTATGCTTCCTTATAAAACACATACACACACAACACTCTTTCTAAATATGTTCAAAACACAACACACACACATACACACGTGATGTTTGTGATTCGCCATTATTCATGCACAACTTCCAGAGACCTTTAGAAAGGTCTGGCAACCCTGCATCAGAGTTTGCATTGTCATACAAGAATTCAGTCACTTTGAAGAGAGTGTGTCCTGCCAAAGAAGCAACACACTTCTGGGTACGATTAAATAATATATAGAAATTGATTCGGGTAATTCTTTCGGCCTTAATGGTAAATTATTTGGTGTGGTAAATTTAAATAATAATAATAATGATATATAAAATGTATTACAAATATGTTAAATGGAAAAAACACAGAAACACACTGCACAAGTGTGAAATTTAGTGAATTACGAAACTTATTGTAAAGTCCAAGCAAATAAATAAATAAATATATTAAAAAATTCTAGTTTTGACAATGTAAAATAATAATAATAATAATAGTAATAAAATGTAATTAAAACTTTACTCAAAATAGAAAAGTTAAGATGACATTGCACCTTTTCCTACATGACAAGATACAAAGTGAAAGTGCAGAATTAAAGCGCAGATTAAAAGTAGACCCCCATGCTATTTTCAAGAGGGGTGGGTGTGGGCAACACACCACAACACAAGCCGGCACGTGCTGCCCACGAGGTGGAGAAGTGAACAACAGACACGTGAAGAGAGACAGAAAGCAAAAGTGGAAGAAAGCCTTACCTCGGTCAGATAGAGAAAAGCAGGTGGACACTGGAGCGAGTGAGGTAACAGCCCAGAGCCGGAGAGCAGCACGCAGCCCGTGTTCGCCATGGAGCACAGCATGTGGTAACGGGACGTTTTGCGCATCAAGCTGGGAGATCCTACTCTCTCTCTTTCTCTCTTTCCCTCCCTCTCTCTCTCTAGCTCTCTATTTCTTTTTTATTTCTTACTCACTTACTGCCTCTCTTTCTCAGCTTCCTCTTTCTGAGTGGTCCCTCACCCCCTGTTTGCTTTTTGCTTTGTCTGTGTGGTTGGTGTCGGACTCAGCTGCTGCGTAAGAGAGTGCTGGAGAGGTGTGCTGAGCGTCGGAATGGTCCAGGGCCCTCTGTCATCAAGCCTCCGCCGTGCACTTTCACTGACTCTTACTCTCACACACTCACACACACATAAGCCAATGTGAGCCTACGGAGTGAGAAAGGGGGAGGTTCTGATGGTAGGAGGGAGAAAAGGGGAGTGTGGGGGGGAGGGAAGATGGAATCAGAGAAGGATGGAAGAAGGGAGGAGGAGGAGGGTCTGCTGGGTATTCAGAGATCAAATGGCCCCACTGTAGAAAATGAAGGGAATATGTAATGACATTAGGCCAGCTGATCCGTGCCATTTTTGCTGACCCCTCTATTGTTCGCGCTGCTCTTTGTGTATCAAGTACTTCAAAAAACTGTTGTGACTTAACATAGTTCTCCGTTATATTGAAAAACGTACATTAATACTATGCTGTGTTTATTATGTGTATTTTTACTTTCTAGTTCCCTAGGCAAAAAAGGACCAGCTAGACTGTTATGTGCAAAAGCCAATGTCATGGTCTAGAAATGGATCAATGCCCACAGCATAGCTGACTTGCATATGTGTAAAGGCACCGTTAATGCAAACACGTGTATTAGAATTAATGTCAAGGAGACGTTTTTTAATGGGATGTCCATTTATTTTTAAAAGATGATATCAGAACTCATTTTACAACATGCTACAAGAGCATTGCTTTGTAGACACTGAATGTGTGTGCTTGACTGGCTTGCCTACAGCCCTAATCTGTGTTTTGAAATTAATAATTAATAATAAAAAAAAGAAGCACACAACTGACCATAGACTGCTGAACAGCTGTTCAAGTAAGAATAGGCAAAAACTAAACTTGCAAAACTGCAACAATTAGTGGCCTCAGATATAAATAATAATAATAATAATAACAACAACAACAATAACAAAACAACAACAATAACAACAATAATAATAATAATAATAATAAAAGTAATAATAATAATAAAACAAGTAATATTATTAATAATATTAGTAATAATAATAATAATACAAGTAATATTAATAATAATAATAGTAATAATAATAATAATAATAAAGTAATACTACTACTACTACTAATAATAATAATAAAAGTAATCATAATAATAATAATAATAATAATAACAGTAATAATAGTAATAATAATAATAATAATAATAAAAGTAATAATAATAATAATAATAATAATAATAATAATAATAATAATAATAAAAGTAATACTACTACTACTACTACTACTACTACTACTACTAATAATAATAATAATAATGTTTCATTCTTATAGCAGCTTTTACAAACTTGTGGTTGCTTTACAGCAGCAGTATACTGTAGTAAATAGTATAGTATAATAATAATAGTCTGGAGAGGGAAAATTTTATAGTAATAATATAGTAATAATAATCTGGAGAGGAAAAAAAAAAAAAGGACAATACTGTTTGGAATGTGCAAAAGCCAATGTCATGGTCTAGAAATGGATCAATGCCCACAGCATAGCTAACTCGCATATGTGTAAAGGCACCATTAATGCAAACACGTGTATTAGAATTAATGTCAAGGAGACATTTTTAATGGGATGCCCATTTATTTTTAAAAGATGATATCAGAACTCATTTTACAACATGCTGCAAGAGCATTGCTTTGGCTTGCCTACAGCCCTAATCTGTGTTTTGAAATTAATAATTAATAATAAAAAAAAAGAAGCACACAACTGACCATAGACTGCTAAACAGCTGTTCAAGTAAGATTAGGCAAAAATTAAACTTGCAAAACTGCAACAATTAGTGGCCTCAGATATAAATAATAATAACAACAACAACAACAACAACAACAAAATAATAATAATAATAATAATAATAATAATAATAATAACAATAATAATAATAATAATAATAATAATAATGATACAAGTAATAATAATAATAATAATAATAAAAGTAATAATAATAATAATAATAATAATATTAATAATAATAATAATAATAATAATGATAATAAAAGTAATACTACTACTACTACTACTACTACTAATAATAATAATAATAATAATAATAATAATAATAATGTTTCATTCTCATAGCAGCTTTTACAAACTTGTGGTTGCTTTACAGCAGCAGTATACTGTAGTAAATAGTATAGTATAATAATAATAGTCTGGAGATGGGAAATATTATAGTAATAATATAGTAATAATAATCTGGAGAGTAAAAAGTACGGGTTAACAAAAGAAGAAAAAAAACCTTAAAAAACAGGCGTACAGTCACGAAGAGTTTGGGGCAAGGAGTTCCGTAGCTTGGGGGCTGCAGCACTAAAAGATCTGCCACCCATTGAGAAAAGTCTAACATAAGGAACAGTGAGAAATCTACCATCAGAGGGTACGAGAGGGTACGTAGGAAAGCGGGAGCTCCCCGAGATACGCTCAAACGAGTTCCCAAACAATTAAGAAGTGTTATTAATACGAAAGGTGATGTAATGTAATGGTAAACCTGCCTCTGTCTCAACTTTTTTCCTTGTGTGTGAGAGTTCAAATTCTAAATTAGTTTATAAGTTAGTCAGAGAAAACTCTGGAAATCTTTTCTTTGTACTTTTGTCAGTTAAATATTATTTTAAGAGAATCAACAAATGATAAATTCATTTGTTCTGTGTTGCCTTGCGATGAACTGGCATTCTATATAGAGTTCCTGTCAGATCCACCACAACTCTAACCAAGATAAGACAGTTAAAAACAATAATAAAGGGTAATAATAAATAATTGATGTATTTAACCTACCTAAACTTAAAATGAACTTATGCGTAAATACTGTGTGTGTACTTGTCATCAACCTGTTCATTGCATTGCTAAAATTGGCCCACCACCCAAATAACATCTGGAGAACTTACACCGATGAGGCATAACATTATGACCACCTTCCTAACTGACTAGTCTGTGGCTATGCAGCCCCATACGTAACAAACTGTGATGCACTGTGTATTCTGACACCTTTCTATCAGAACCAGCATTACCTTCTTCAGCAATTTGAGCTACAGTAGCTCATCTGTTGGATCGGACCACACAGGCCAGCCTTCGCTCTCCATGTGCATCAGTGAGCCTTGGCCACCCATGACCCTGTCGCCGGTTTACCATTGTTCCTTCCTTGGACCTTTTTTGATAGATACTGACCACTGCAGACCGGGAACACCCCACAAGAGCTGCAGTTTTAAAGATGCTCTGACTCAGTCGTCTAGCCATCACAATTTGGTCCTTGTTGAACTTGCTCAAATCCTAACACTTGATAATTTTTTCCTGCTTCTAACACATCAACTTTGAGGATAAAATGTTCACTTGCTGCCTGATATATCCCACCCACTAACAGGTGTCGTGATGAAGAGATAATCAGTGTTATTCACTTCACCTGTTAGTGGTCATAATGTTATGCCTAGTATATACAACATTCAGACACACAATGACTTCTCTTGACTCAAGCTCTTTTAAAATAAACTAATGCATAGCAAAAACATGTGGTACGCTTTAAGTCCAGTTCTCAATACTGTGTTACCAAAGAGGAAAAGGACCATCCTAATTCTAACCAAGACACAATGTAAAAGTCAGTATTTGTCATGGTGTATGAGTGTGTTAAAATCAGCGTTAGAAGTTTTCAGGGATGACTGTTTTATTAAGAGAGACAATGCCAAGCAACATTCAGCACTTTTTACTGAAAACATCTGGCACATTATAAAGAACTACATTAAACAACAAAGACCTCTGACTATTAAGTAGCTGAAGCAAGCAAGAATAAGAATAAAATATTATACAACTACTACAATTGGTGTCTTTTGTAATGTGATTTTGTGATTTGTGATAAAATAGGAATGTAACAGTAGTAAACATGCCTTAGGCTCTACTTTTTTGAAATGGGTTGCAATAAATTTGGCGTATATACAGTATATATATAAAAAAATCCTGTATTTGACAGATAGATGGATAGATGGATGGATAGATAGATAGATAGATAGATAGATAGATAGATAGATAGATAGATAGATAGATAGATAGATAGATAGATAGATAGATAGATAGATAGATAGATAGATAGATATTCATCCCAAAAGAAATTGGGGTCTGCAAAACTTTCACAAATATAAAATGTAATTATATCCTGGGACTGGCGACCTGTCCAGGGTGTTTTTTTTACTTTTGCTCAATACAATAAAGCCACCACGACCCACAAATAATCATGATTTGATTGTCTTTCCTGTCGTTATATAACATTTTAATAATACAATATATTGTTATATGATGGTAATACATTTGAATTAAAACATCTAAAGGAATTGCTGCATATAATAATGCATTAAGCAACAACAGGTTTAGAAAAAAACTCTACAGCACATGTGTCAAACTCAAGGCCCTCGAGACCTTAAAAGACTTATGATTAGGGCTGGGCGATATATCGAAAATATTGATATATTCGATATTACTTTTTGTTTGTTTATTTATTAGGATTTTAATGTCATGTTTTACACACTTTGGTTACATTCATGACAGAAACGGTAGTTACTCGTTACACAAAATTCATCAGTTCACAAGTTTAATGTCAAACACAGTCATGGACAATTTTGTATCTCCAATTCACCTCACTTGCATGTCTTTGGACTGTGGGAGGAAACCGGAGCTCCCGAGGAAACCCATGCAGACACAGGGAGAACATGCAAACTCCACACAGAAAGGACCCAGACCAATCACCTGGTGCTGTGAGGTGACAGTGCTACCCACTGAGCCACCGTGCTGCCCCATTATATTGTTATATGATGATAATACATTTCAATAAAAAAAAATTCCCTTAAAATCAATATCAATAAAAAAATATTAAGCCATTACCGAAATGCAAATAAATAATCTAAAGGAACTGCTGCATATGATAATGCATTAAGCAACAACAGGTAAAAAAAAAAAAAAGACTCTACAGCTTTAAGGCCTTGATTAACGGGAATAATAATTACGATATGGAAGCATGGTAGTTTTATTAGATAAAAATGTCGTTGATAATAAAAATGTTTGCCAATGCATGCAAATGTACAATTTTCAAACCTGACTATTAATTACCTTCACTAGCCTTGCTATTTCTATAACTGTGCAAGGACTATAATTTCTGTGCCGGGGTGGTTCTGTATTACTATCTGTATTTTAAGGTTACACTAAATCTTAGCCCACTACTTACTCTTTGTAGTTTATCCATTTGCATTTGAATATGTTCAACCTTTATTGCTAGAAGATGTATCTGTACACAGTCCCTACCACTTTGTGCTTTATACTACGATGATGACTATCTTTTACCATGCTTTGTATTTAATACAAAAAATCTACTATATCTACTATAAATCTACTATATATCTATGAAACACCCTTGCTTTGATGGTTAAAGTGCTGAACGTTTGTAATACGATTTACCTCCAGCCACTGGCAGGATCGGCTAAATCCCCTAATCTATTGGTGATACTCTCCATGATAGTTCTTATCAAGCAATAGAACCTCCTTCATTTTTACACTATCCACATCACCTATCAATCACTCAAAACATTCTTTTAGTACTGGGGTGTGCAACTAGAGTCCTGCCAGGCTGAAGACAGGCACAGGTTGATGATTCAACCTGATGTATCACCAGTTAATCAGCAGGTTTAATAGCCAAACCGCACTGCACTCTTTATTTAGGACCAAATCTGTGCACTGCTGCCTAACACACCCTTCTTAAAAAATATGTTCACTGCTCAAACTAACAACTTTTGGTTTATTTCACATCTGATCATTTTTATTCCAGAATTTTAGGGTCTCATTAATAATGACTTTGTGTCTAATATAAAATTATTAAAGAAAAGTACAATTGAGCACACACAGATATTTAATGTCATGCGTAATATAATAACATAATGTAAACGCACAAAGCAACTACAGATTATGAGCTGATCATTTTGTTTTTATCACCCTAACATGTTTATTGCTTTATATAAAGTGTGCAATTATAGAATATACAAATCTAGCTGATATAATTGCTAGTTGAAAAGTTTGCCTCAATCAACTAAAAAAACTAATAGTCATAGATAAATTAGGCTAACTGTCACTGCTGGACTGAGAATAGTCCACTAATTAAAAATATCCAGCCAACAGCGCCACATGGGCAGCGTCCTGTGACCACTGATGAAGGTCTAGAAGATGACCAACTCAAACAGCAGCAATAGATGAGCGATCGTCTCTGACTTTACATCTACAAGGTGGACCAACTAGGTAGGAGTGTCTAATAGAGTGGACAGTGAGTGGACACGGTATTTAAAAACTTTAGCAGTGCTGCTGTGTCTTATCCACTCATACAGCACAACACACACTAACACACCACCACCATGTCAGTGTCACTGCAGAATAAATAAATACATAAAGATATAAAGAAATGTATGGTATATAAGGTAAAGAAATGTTTGTAGTTTTTTTTCCCCAGAGTCGTCTTTCACCAACCATAACAATTAGACTGGATTGAATTGCATTTGCTTCCACTAAATATCACTAGGTGCAAATAGTAAGTAAGTATAAGATGCAATAAGATTAATTTGAACTCTTTCTATAGAGTGTAATCTGGCCTGGGTTAGATTCTGGAGTCTAGTCTGGAGTGACTATAATAGTGCACATACTGAAAATAAGTGAATAAATGAATGTAAGCATGCTGAAAGGATATGTTTTCCTCAGTTATTAAAGGTAACAGCAAAAAAAAAACTTTTGAACATATGTTCATTTTCCCCTAGGTGACTGAGTACTGTATGTTTCTATGGTTTAAAATCTTGCCTCCTGTCACTGTCTGTCTGATGTTTCTCTGCAGCTTCCACTTTCCACCCACCTCACTGAAAAATGGCAGTGGGTGGATTGGCTGCTTACAAATGGCCTCTGAAGAAATTAGTAAATTCTCAGAGTCTGGATTGCTGTCTTGTGTTGAGGTGGATTCCACTTTGCTTCCAGTTTGCAGATAAACTTCAAACTAACCACAACATTACAATTTAATGGTTACTAAAGATGAATTAATGAGATATATAAATAAATATATAAATAAATAACTTAAGATGTACAGACATGAGAAATAAAAGGCAGTCTGAGGATAGATTTGATGTGCAGGAGAAATGTGGAAAAAAAATGTAAATATGATTGATCAGTAGCACTGAGTAAAACTGAAATAAACCTGTGTCTATGTTATGGCCTTGGCTCCATATACCGATATTTCCCAGGGTACAAATTGAAATTGTATTTGCAGTACCAAATCCATATGGGCAGATATATAATACAGAACAGCATCCCTGTTGACACGGACACACCAATGCATAATGACTACAGATTTCTGACACTATCAATCCAAAGTCACAGTAGAACTTCAAAGGCGTTCAGGTAGTGAAGCTGATTCATCCTTTTCAGACCTCAGTAAATTACCTGCACACACCCACTGCTCCAGCCTTACCGCCAACAGCTGTATCACTGTGTTCTTTTCTTTATCCAAGCTATACCGGCCTTTTGGTGTACAATACCATGTTGAAATTGTTGTTGTGCATACAACATGTAGTGTTCACTTACAGGGCGGCACGGTGGCTCGGTGGGTAGCACTGTCACCGCACAGCAAGAAAGTCCTGGGTTCAATCCCAGGACTTGATTCCCACTTTAGCGTTTATGAGAATGTAAACATGCTGTGACATTGAGAACTTCAGAGCAGGAGTGTTGTACCTTGGTTTAGTGTTGAAACTTCAAAGATTGTTTGAACTTTTTCATATCGTTTATGACAGATACAGTTCTGAAAAAAAAAATCTTAATTTTAAACTTTGAATGTCTATTAAAAGTATACACTGACCATGCATAACATTATGACCACTGACAGGTGAAGTGAATAACACTGATTATCTCTTCATCACAGCACCTGTTAGTGGGTGGGATATATTAGGCAGCAAGTGAACATTTTATCCTCAAAGTTGATGTGTTAGAAGCAGGAAAAATGGGCAAGCGTAAGGATTTGAGCGAGTTTGACAAAGGCCAAATTGTGATGGCTAGACGACTGGGTAAGAGCATCTCCAAAACTGCCCTACCTGGGGAAACTGACTTACCTAGGAAACATATGACACCAGAATGCACTATGGGAAGAAGGCACGGCGGCGGGGGCAGTGTGATGCTTTGGGCAATGTTCTGCTGGGAAACCTTGGGTCCTGTCATCCATGTGGATGTTACTTTGACACGTACCACCTACCTAAGCATTGTTGCAGACCATGTACACCCTTTAATAGAAACGCTATTCCCTGATGGCTGTGGCCTCTTTCAGCAGGATAATGCGCCCTGCCACAAAGCAAAAATGGTTCAGCAATGGTTTGAGGAGCACAACAACGAGTTTGAGGTGTTCACTTGGCCTCCAAATTCCCAAGATCTCAATCCAATCAGGCATCTGTTGGACGTGCTGGAGAAACAAGTCAGATCCATGGAGGCCCCACCTCACAACTTACAGGAGTTAAAGGATCTGCTGCTAACATCTTGGTGCCAGATACCACAGCAAACCTTCAGGGGTCTAGTGGAATCCATGCCTCGATGGGTCAGGGCTGTTTTGGCAGCAAAAGGGGGACCAACACAATATTAGGAAGGTGGTCATGATGTTATGCCTGATCGGTGTATATGTTTAATAAAAGCATATAGTTGTCTGTTACAAAGTGACTTCTAAATGCAGCATTCCCAGATGTGGGAGTCAGTGTTTGAAATTTTAATTGCTTAAAAGGCAGCTTTCATGTTAGGTATTCATCCTCCTCCATCCATCCCCAGAGAGCTTGTCCAGGCAAGGTAGAATAGAGATAAGTTAAGCGTTTCTTCTTTAGCCTGGGGGTACAGTTTTCTTTTTCAAGAGATTTAAACCAACAGTCCTTTAGATAAAATTCAGTCCTTTTGAATTACCAAAATTATTATTAATAATAATAATAATAATAATAATAATAATAATAATAATAATAATAATAATAGGGCAGCACGGTGGCTCAGTGGGTAGCACAATCGCCTCACAGCAAGAAGGTGGGCCGGTGCGGGTCCTTTCTGTGAGGAGTAATGTTTCCCCCAGTGTCTCCGTGGGTTTCCTCCTGGAGCTCCAATTTCCTCCCACAGTTCAAAAACATGCAGTCAGGTTAATTGGAGACACTGAATTGCCCTATAGGAAAATGGGTGTGTATGTGTGTGTTTCCGCCCTGCGATGGACTGGCGCCCCATCCAGGGTGTTACTGTGTGCCTTGCGCCCATTGAAAAGCTGGGATAGGCTCCAGCACCTCCCCAACCCTAATTGGATAAGCGGTTAAGACAGTGAGTGAGTAATAATAATGGTTGTGTTCGAAAACCTAGTGATCTCTCTACATAGACAGCATTTTTCGTCATCCTATGCGCGCTCCCGAGAAGTGGGCTGTTCGAAATCTTAAATGCCTTATTACGCTGTCTACTAAGGTATCTTACAATTTCAACGCTATTTTGACTCAAGAACGAGTGAGCATCCGATGCTGCCAAAACATGGCGGACGGTGCGGAAAAAAACGAACAAACTTAAATAAATTATTGTTGATTTTTAATTTGTATAAACGTGCACAAGTGTATTATTTATTTGCAAGTTCGGGCTCGTCAGGGACAGTTTCACCATTTTCGGTACACGGAGGGAGATGTTATTGGTTGGAATGGCATGATGTTAACTGTATTAGCTTAGTAAGCGAAACCCGATGTTATCGCTGTCTTATTAGAATCCTCTCTACTTAGGCAGCTGCCTATGTAGACAGTAAGACAGCAGGGTAGCTCCCTAGGTTTTCAAACACACCCAATAATAAACATTCTTTTGGGAAGCTTGGTGATGCAGAGGTCTACTACAATAACCCTTAGCGGTGCTACTGGCCGGCCTGGCATCTACTCGAGCATGATTGGCTATGTCTGAGGGGAAATGGCTGAAGCCCTGCATTAGCACCCTGTCCTGGGTATTCCTGCCATGCACCCACTGTTAAAGAAATAAAGTCGCTATAACTGTAAAGTTTAATTCCCCATACTGAATACATTGTGCCTATACTTTATTTGGACATTGGTACATTACACTTACACTTATTTCTACACTATAATATGTGTTTTAAAATGAAATGTTAGTCTCTTTTTAAATAGAACACAAAGGAAAGATTAAAGTTTTGTACATTGCTTTGCACAAAAAAAACCACTAAGATCAAGACACATCGTTTAAATAAAGAACAGCCAAATAACCCACATTTCCCAGCTTATAGTGCCATTTGTATGTTTGCTTCCTCTGACGCTTATTTAGAGCATACGAATACTCTGGTCAGCATTGATAGCCCCTATCAGCAGCTAAATTAATTGGTTTAATTAGCAGTGTAGTGACCAACTTTTATTAGCACACCAATCACAAAACCTCCACCCACACCAGTTACCCTGATGACTTATGCAAATGCTTCCACACTGTACCAGAAAGTATGTGTGCTTTGACAAGACAAGCTTGATTTGAAGCAAATCTGCAGTGATCTACACAGAACAAAACGGCTTTGGGATAAATGGGAACACTGGACTTCTTGTTCAGCCGCAGTGCCTGAACTACCAAATGCTTATTTCTTTATTTCTTTATTTTTGGAAGCAGTTTTATTAATATAATACTGCCCATATTAATATACACTCATCAGCCATAACATTAAAACCACCTCCTTGTTTCTACACTCACTGTCCATTTTATCAGCTCCACTTACCATATAGGAGCACTTTGTAGTTCTACAATTACTGACTGTCATCTATTTCTCTGCATGCTTTGTTAGCCCCCTTGTGGTCGGGACCACCACAGGACCACCACAGAGCAGGTATTATTTGGGTGGTGTATCATTCTCAGCACTGCAGTGACAATGACATGGTGGTGGTGTGTTAGTGTGTGTTGTGCTGGTATGAGTGAATCAGACACAGCAGCACTTTGTCCGAGTTTTTAAATACCGTGTCCACTCACTGTCCACTCTATTAGACACTCCTACTTATTTGGTTCACCTTGTAGATATAAAGTCAGAGACGATTGCTCATCTATTGCTGCTGTTTGAGTTGGTCATCTTTGAGATCTTCATCAGTGGTCACAGGACGCTGCCCACGGGGCGTTGTTGACTGGATATATTTTTGGTTGGTGGACTATTCTCAGTCCAGCAGTGACAGTGAGGTGTTTAAAAACTCCAGCAGCACAACACACACTAACACACCATCATCATGTCAGTGTTACTGTAGTGCTGAGAATGATCCACCACCTAAAGTGCTTCTACAGTATATAGTGAGTGGAGCTGATAACATGGACAGTGAGTGTAGAAACAAGGAGGTTGATCAATGTTATGGTTGATCGGTGTATTATTGCCCATATTGTTGGTTTGGAATGATATGTCTTACAAGCTCATGGTAAGATGTCCACTTAATTTTGGCCATTTAGTGTACCCAAAAAGCATAGTTAAATAACAATTCAATTTGAATTGTGCTTAAAAAAGAAACTAAAGGTTTATTGTATTAAAAATGTAGATATGGGTGATGATAAATGAAGATATCAGTGTTTTCTAAGTTGAAACAGAAGCCAGATGATTATGATTAAAGACCCATGGTTGCAGTGTTGCAATTCATGGCCAAAAATCTTCCCTAAACAAAATGCACATTGAGAAAAGCTTTATAGGACAGTTTAAAAACATTAAAAATGCAATAAGCATCAACAAAATTCAAAATTGAGTTTCTTTGGGGAAAAAGAAGAAGCAGAATTAGGTGTTTCTCAAGGCTACCTGCAGACTCAGGTTTAAACACTGCTGGATGCTTATTGCATGCTCATCTACCACAACAACAACAGAGAACTGCATGATTAAACCTTTGGCATGATGATTGAAAGTCTGTGCTTATTCTTCATTTCATGAGGCAAAATTGAATTTGACCTCATACTGTGCCAGCCTGTCTCAGCCCAAAGGGTAACTTGTGATTATCCAAGTACAATGTGTTGATTAGGGCAAAACGGAAATATAATTGTAAGTAAATTGGCTGGCTATTATGTGAGTTTATATAAGGTGATTAGCACCATAAGGGATAGTGATGTGTGCTAAATTAAACTACTAAATACTGATTTGGGGATTATGGATGGTCATAGAGCTGCGGGAATTTTGTATATAAAAATATGATCAGTAGGAAACAACCTTTTAAATCTATACTTAATGGCTAGATAGACATTTCTGAGTAGACATTTTATCCGGCTTGTGGCTTGTGTAGATTCTGAGTCTATACTAGAATCACAGGGTACAAAAAAGAGAAACACAGACTGGACAAAATACTGGTTATTATACACAGGAAGGGGTGTGAACACCTGACCTTGAGCTTGTTGGACATCCCATTCCAAAACCATGAGGATAAATATAAAGCATTTCTGAGGTCAGGCAGTGATATGAGTGTACAACTCCTGGCTCACAATCGACATTCTAATTCATCCCATAGGTGTTTTTTTTTAAGGTCAGGGCTCTGTGTAGAACAGTTCCTATACATCAAACTCCACAAACCATGTCTGTATGGACTATGTTTCATGAGCAGGGTCATGCTGAGACTGAAAACAGGTGGCTTAAACGATCCCTGCTCTGATTGAGGAGAACAAAGCTAACCCACGCCCCCTCCGACACGTGGACAGCATGCCGTATGCATCTTATCACCTACACATTGACGAGTGCAGTGCAGCTCAGCACTGTGTACGGAGAGACACACCCTGAGAGCACTCTTTTCTCATCTCTGTGCAGGCGGCATCAATCAGCCAGCAGAGGTCATAATTTCATCAGTTAGGAGAGAGACCCTATCCGGCTTAATCGCACCCATATCTGAACAACAGGCCAGTCGTTGTTCATGTATGTTTTTACCGCTGTGCCACCTGAGCGGCTGAGGTGGCTTAAACACTTAATTTAAAAGTTTAAAGGAAAAGCCTAAAAAAAAATAAAAAAAAAACAGAAGCTACTTTAATACTGAAAAAAAAAAATGCAACATATAAATTCAGTTCAACTCTCTGCTTAATTGTTTATTAATTTATTAATAAATAAATTAATTAATTTATTATTATTATTATTGTTGTTATTATTATTATTATTAGTAGTACTTATTATTATGATTTTAATTATTTTTTATTTATTTAAATATTTGTATTTAATTTTATTTATATATTTTATAAATGTATACATTTAATTTTTTTTTTGTATACCCAAGGTCTCATTGTACTTTTTCACATCAACCCTGATGATTTTACCAATATCATATCAGTACAAGGCGAAAATGAATAATGTCTGATCAGTTCGGGAAAGTCTGAGGCTGATGACTAATTACAAAGCACAGTCTCTTTTCGCATCAGATGATGATGTGGACTCACTAAACAAATTAAATCTGTTTTATGCACGATTTACAAAGAGTCCACAGTTGACTGCACCCCTTTCATCACCATTTGTCATCACTGAGGACAAAGTTAGATCCATTTTTAATACACAGAATCCTAAGAAAGCACCTGGACCAGATAAGCTTTGCCATGATGTGTTAATATACTGTGCGTGTTAACTTGCTTTAGCTTTTGCAGATATATTTAACATGTCTGAGCCGGTGTGTTGTGCCACAGTGCTAAAAAGTTGCTAAAATTTTCTCAGTTAATGATTTCAGACCCATAGCACGTACTTTGAGTGCTATGAATACATTTTAATGTGTTATTCTTACTCATATAAAGCTTTGATTTTGGATCCATGTCAATTTGCTTATCAAGCCAATCGATCAGTTTATAATGCTATTAATTAAGTACTTTATATTTTGAGACATTTAGAAATCACTAATGGTTAGGTGCGTGTTCTTTTTATAGACTTTAGTCCAGCTTTTAATACACTGAATGCTACCAAACTCTTTCAAAGGTTTATGGATTTGAATGTTAACCCAGGCTTATGTCACTGGTTTTAGGTTTTTTCAAGTTGAAGGAAGTCAATTAACTCTCTTAATTAAGTCAGTTAAAATCAATTACTTAACATCACAGTGTTTACACAAGTATTTAATATTTATAATATTTGCACAGGTGTGCCTCAGGGCTGTGTATTGTTTCTTTTTGTCTTTACATCACTGATCTCACAATGAATTTGTTTAAATTGTTAGTTATCAGTAGGAACTAAATAGCTCTATCATGGTGCAATATCTTTGGGAGAAAGATCTAAGGGATGTTGTAGCCTAGTGGTTAAGGTACTGGACTAGTAATCAGAAGGTTGCTGGTTTAAGCCCCACCACTGCCAGGTTGCTGCTGTTGTTTAACCCTCAATTGCTTAGACTGTAAATATAAATATATAATATAAATATAAATATAGAAATGGATGCTGCTTTGGACCAGAGACATAAAGGACCGTACATACTGTTATCAGCAACAAGTCAAAAGCCACAGTCTGTCATGGTATAGATTAGTGTCAGTGCCCTTGACAAAGGTAATTTCTGGAAAGGCGGCATTAATGCAGAAAAGTGCATTGAGATTTTAAAGCAACATGCTGCCTTCAACAGGGACGTTTATGTATTTTTTAACAAGGCAATGAAAACCACATGCTGAACACAAGACACGGCTATGAAAGAAGAGGGTATGGGTACTGGACTGGCCCGTCTGCAGTTCTGACCTGTCCCTAATACAGAATGTGTGACGAATTTTGAAACCACAAATGTGACAATGAAAACTCTGTGTTGTTGCACATCTTGACTGTTAACTGACTGTTAAAAAGAAGGACAATACGGGAAAACCCTAAACAAAACTGATCGGTTTGACCCTGTACACCTTAGTGGCATCTGTTGCTACGACCAGGTACAAAACCTGTTACTACACTAATTAATAGTATTCTAGCATAAGGTGGTGGACAGGTATGGGAGAGAACTTTCTCGCTCACACGTTCTCTCTCTGAGCCCCTCTCCATCTGCCTGTCTGAAAGGCCCAGCGGCTTCCACAGCCTTTTAATGTTCAGCAAATCTGCTCAAAGTTCATCCATCATCCTCGCAGTGCACTGAGACACAGCTCCATTGCCTTCGTCAGCTACTTCATCATACTTCTTTTCCTTCCTTGCTTTTCTGATTAAAAAAATCGAAATCTTGGTGTGTGTGTTTAAAAAATGGAGGAGGAGGAAGTGATCAGCAGTGTTATCCAGCATTTGTTAATTCAAAGGGAACGCAAAGCCCCACCTTTGGATTTAAGTCCTGTACATTCTCATGTCACTTTTTTCTTGCTTTTCTTGCTGCATGTCTAGACACAATATATGAAGCATGTATGGAAGATAATGGAATGTAAGGACATCAACAACATTATTTAAATTACAGTGCATTATCTGTAGGAGCTGTGGGGCATTATGGAAACCATTCATTCATGTCTTGTCTGTTTTACCACCGGGTCCAATTCACTGGGCCAAAGGTAGGAAACACCCTGGAAAGATCGTCTGTCAATCACAGTCTGTCAAACACATTCACACACTTATACCTACGGGGACTTTAGTATCTCCAATTAACCTGACTGCATGTCTTTGGACACTGGGAGAAAACAAGAGAACCTAGAGGAAACCCACACAGACACAGGGAGAACTCTACACAGAAAGGACCTGGACTGCTCAACCTGGGAATTAAACCCAGGACATTCTTGCTGTGAGGCAACAGTGCTACCCACTTAGCCACCATGCTCTCCCTATATTAACCAGTTAACTATTAATTGATAAATGTCACTGTTTAATTAATGTTGTCAGACACCAGTCATTGACATGTAATTCTTCATTTAGTGTAATTTCCCAAATTTTCGTGACTCTTCCATTCAAATCTCCATTCAAAAGTGGTTGCAGGCTGAGAAAATGCAGGATCTCAAGCCGATTCTAAAAGAAAGTCCCTCAAACAAAACATGGGCTTGCCTTGTCCAGCCATGCCTAAAACAGCCCTAGTGGAAATTGACCATGGCCAAACAACTTCAAGTGGCTTCTTTTGATTTGTAGGAGCAAACACTCAAATTTTGTTGCACTACCTGTGCAGGGATAGAGGTAGCTCAGTGGCTAAAACCTGGACTAGTTGTAAGGTTGCTCCCCCGCCTATTGATGAATGATTGTTCTTGATGCAGCATTGTCTAAAAGATTGGACATCACTGGTGTTCAGCTTAGGATTGTGCCCTAGCCCAATACTCACTGAAATTTCTCAATATTTCTAGAATAATTTGATGATATTATGCACTGTAGAGGGAAAATATGCAAATTCCTTCCAATCTCTCTTCAAGCAACATTGTTTTTAAACATTTTAAACATCTTTGCTCCTCAAAGACTTAGCCTTTTGAGGATACTGCTTTTGTACCAAATCATGATTGCCATCACCGGTTTCAAACCACATCATTATTTGATTGTTTTGTTTGTTTATTAGGATTTTAGTGTCATGTTTTACACTTTGGTTACATTCATGACAGAAACTGTCGTCACTCATTACACAAGATTCATCAGTACACAAGGTTATATCGAACACAATCATCTTGGACAATTTAGTGTTTCCAGTTCACCTCACTTGCATGTCTTTGGACTGAAACCGGAGCACCCGGAGAAAACCCACACGGACACTGGGAGAACATGCAAACTCCACACAGTAAGGACCCGGACCGCCCCACCAGGGTATCGAACCCAGGACCTTCCTGCTCTGAGGCGAAAGTGCTTCCCACTTAGCTACCGTGCCACCCTATGATTGTGTAACATGTAAACATTTCCCATCATTGATCAAGGCTCTTAATTCTGTATTGCTTGGATTGTATTCAGTCACAAATGTTAAGTGTTAAAAAAAGCATACACAGTAACTACGCAGTGCTAAGGTGAGAATCAAAATAAACGCAAACCTGAGAGTTAAATGATGCCAAACCCTCAGCACAACCTGGTGAACCACAGAGAGGCTTGATAAACAGTCAATGGCGGCAGCAGCAGCGGTGTGACTGTCAGAGCTGAACAGGTGTGAGGGATGAGGCCTCTCTGGATCTCTAATGCCCACTGGCATCTCTAATGCCCACTGGCACAGACTGCATCCACAGCATGCCACTGCTCTCTGCCATAGTGACGGCAAACAGCTGGCATGGAGGGCTGGGCATGCGGAGGGGGAACAGAGCCTGCGAGCTAGCCGCCAGCTCCATCCAAGCGGGTTCTCAAGTCATCCGGACCAGTGCAGCTGTGTCACCAGCCAGCGGCACATTCGACGCGACAACAACCATCCTCTCACCGCGTCCGTGCCCACTATGCTACTCTGAGCACCCCAAACCTCATCCTCTTTGTGTAGTAGGGAGTCATCAGGTTTTATGTCTGTCTGTCTACCTATCTATCTGTCTGACTGTCTCAAGTCATCCAGACCAGTGCAGCTGTGTCACCAGCCAGCGGCACATTCAACGTGACAACAACTATCCCATCACCATGCTTGTGCCCACTCTGCTACTCCAAGCACCCCAAACCTCATCCTCTATGTGAAGTAGGGAGTCATCAGGTTTTAGGTCTATCTATCTATCTATCTATCTATCTATCTATCTATCTATCTATCTATCTATCTATCTATCTATCTATCTATCTATCTATCTATCTATCTATCTATCGTCGTGGAAAAATAACGTCAGATGATAAAAAGAAAACAAAGATTACAGTTGACTGGATTGGAAAATTTATTGGCATGATTGTGGGTTCTTACAGCGCTGTAACTGAAGGAGAACAAAGAACAAAACTGTGAGCCTCACATTATACTGCTCTAGTCACATAACATTGGGTGTTGGACTTTGGAACCTCCATTCTGTGCTAACTGTTGTTTCTTATCTGCTTACAACAGCTTAACGACAGACATGTTGCTTATCTCTTTACTTTAAACTTCTAGCCACACCTCAAGCAACAACGTAAGGATCTATCTATCTATCTATCTATCTATCTATCTATCTATCTATCTATCTATCTATCTATCTATCTATCTATCTATCTATCTATCTATCTATCTATCTGTCTGTCTGTCTGTCCGTCTATCTCTATAAGATATATACGTACTTTATTTGTCACATATACAGTTGTACAGTACAATGAAATTCTTTCTTTGCATAGCCCAGCTTGTTTGGAAGCTGGGGTCAGAGCAGGGTCAGCCATCGTACAGCGCCCCTGTAGCAGACAAGGTTAAGGGCCTTGCTCAATGACCCAACAGTGGCTGCATAGCAGAGCCTGGATTTGAACCTCCAATCTTCCGGTTGATAGAATGTCCTCTATGGGCATGTGTTCATTTACTAGAGACTATTAAACAAATAACAGACACAACAATAACACAAAACATTATGTAAAGTAGTTTTTTGCATGTCCTAATTGTGTCTAATGAAATAATATCAAGCTCTGGTTTCAAAGAGAATGTTCTTTCTTTCTACAAAGCAAGAGCGGGGCATGAATTAAAGAAGTCTTGGAAAAGGAAAGTCTTTTACCAAAATGAATAAAAATAATTCTGAAATGATGCTTTACTTTGTGCTTGTTAGCCTAATGATTTAAAAAAATGGTCAGTGTGTAGGCAGATAAATACTGGCATGTGCACTGTGCTTGTAAATTAATGTAGTATCTGTTGGATTGCACAGAAATAAATGACTACTACTACACGTTTGTAAGTTAAAAACAACCTTTGATACGTTAAGCACAACGATGTGGGATGAGCAAACAGTCCACAGCAGCTAAAAAAAAAGATAAATAAAAAAGACTAGATATAAAAGAGATCTAACATTGGTAATGTACAGAATGTACTCTGAAGACCTGTTACAAATACACACTATGGGTCTGTCTGAAAACCTAGTGAGCTCTCTACATAGACAGTATTTTACAACATCCTACGTGAACTCCTGAGAGGAAGGCTGTCTAAATTCTTAGATACCTTAAAATGCTGCCTTTTGAGGTGCCTTAATTCTAAGCATTAAGCTGACTAAATAATAATGGAGCATCCAATGCTTCCTCAGCGGTAAAGGCAATCCCAGCATTCAGTGTGGGAGTTCTTTTCAAATGTAAATAAATTATCAATGGTTTCTTCTCTACTGGTGCTGACCCCCGCCCCTGATTGGGGAGAGCGAACTGACACATGTCCCCTCCGATACATGAGCAGTAGCTGACTGCATTTTTTCACCTGTACCAGCCAAGTTCATATGCTGGTGCTGACCACCTGTACCAGCCGAGTTCATATGCGAATCAGCCCTGTGCATGGAGAGCCACACCCTGATCAGCATTATTCCTCTCTCTGTGCAGACGCCATCAAGCAGCCAGCAGAGGTCGTAACCAGTTATGAGGTCCCTCTACGACTCCCTAACCCTGCATGAACAACAGCCAAACGTTGTTCATATTGCCACCCAGCCCAGCCGGATGGCAGAGCTGAGATTTGATATGATTAATTCGAAATTCCAGCTTTGGTGTGCTAACGTGTTTTACCGCTGTGCCACCTGAGCGGCTGAGTTTGATGTCTTTTTAGGCAGCTGCCTATATAGGCATTTATTATACATTTATTTACATTATTTCTCAATTATTGAACATTCTGGGTAACACGTCCTATAAGGGTCACTAAGTAAAACTAGTTTAGCAGACCCTTGTTATATGATAAATAATTAAATAAAAAAAATGCCACAAAGGAAGGAAGAACTAAAGTCTATCGCCTTTGTAACAAAAAATTGTCCATTAAAAGACTTGCATAGTCGTAGACTACCTGTAATGTAACCCCCAGGTTTAGTGCACCAGCCATTTATCGTCCCCAAGACAAAAGCCACTTGGCACTACTTCCTCATACTCGTACATACATACATGCACATGTACACATTCATCCTCCCTCTATAAATAAATGGCAGGCAATCCATCGCCTCAGACTCATTCATTTTCAGAGGATTCTCAAGCACAAGTCATTTCCTGCACTTAATATCCCGAATGAACGTTTCCAAAGAAGAACTGAGAAAGAACGAAGAAAATAAAAACAAGGCGGGATATGCAATTAGATTTGAGAAGCAATGTAATGAATTAATACCTAAGCGTACCACAGCAAATGTAATTACTTACCAACCCATACAGAAAAGCCTTGCGTCGTTTTGATCATTTAAAGACGCACCACTCCAAAGAATATTTCACACATCTTAAGTGCTAAATCCGGCACATTCGTACCAGGCTGGCTGGTAGATACTATCTCCACATACGCTTGGGACTGAATTACATCTAGCCAGATGATTAATATAAACCCACAGGCATTCCTGGATCAAATTTGATTTTATCTAGCTCTAAAGTAGACACTTGCCGGATTCAGCAAATAACATGAAAATGGGACAAAATGGAGGTGGTTTGATCCAACTTCACAAACTGTATGAGTGTGTCTAACCTAAAGCGGACTTGTTTGCTGTGTAATGGCTGTGAAAATGCAAATTCAGCTATAAAAAACTTGAAATTATACACTGATCAGCCATAACATTAAAACCACCTCCTTGTTTCTACACTCACTGTCCATTTTATCAGCTCCACTTACCGTGTAGAAGCACTCTGTAGTTCTACACTTACTAACTGTAGTCCATCTATTTCTTTACATACTTTTAACCTGCTTTCACCCTGTTCTTCAATGGTCAGGATCCCTATAGGACCACTGCAGAGCAGGTATTATTTGGGTGGTGGATCATTCTTAGCACTGCAGTGACAATGACATGGTGGTGATGTGTTAGTGTGTGTTGTGCTGGTATGAGTGGATCAGACACAGCAGTGCTGCTGAAGTTTTTAAATACCGTGTCCACTCACTGTCCACTCTATTAGACACTCCTACCTAGTTGGTCCACCTTGTAGATGTAAAGTCAGAGACGATCGCTCGTCTATTGCTGCTGTTTGAGTTGGTCATCTTCTAGACCTTCATCAGTGGTCAGAGGATGCTGCCCACGGGGTGCTGTTGGCTGGATGTTTTTGGTTGCTGGACTATTCTCATTCTCAAAAACTCCATTAGCGCTGCTATGTCTTATCCACTCATACCAGCACAACACACACTAACACACCACCACCATGTCAGTGTCACTGCAGTGCTGAGAATAGCCCACTACCCAAATAACACCTACTCTGGGGTAGTCCTGTGGGGGTCCTGACCATTAAAGAACAGCATGAAAGGGGGCTATCAAAGCATGCAGAGAAACAGATGGACTACAATCAGTAATTGTAGAACTACAAAGTGCTTCTATATGGTAAGTGGAGCTGATACAATAGACAGTGAGTGTAGAAACAAGGAGGTGGTTTTAATGCTGTGGCTGATCAGTGTATATTAACACAGAGTTGGTTTAATCACTTTCATAAAATAAACGTGTTGGACTAAATTAAAGGTTAATAAGAGCATTGTACACACAAGCAAACACACACAAAGTGTTACTCAAAGTCCTCACGGCAGAGTCATTCAGAGGTCTTCCTGGTGGGTGTTGAAAGGGTGACTTTAAACAGCTTCTTGTAGCAGCATTAGAATTCTAAGTATTTAAGTAGTGAGTATAAAGGAAGGTCCTGCGAGTCTGATCTCTCTAATCTACAAATGGCTTCTTGCTATTAAACTGCTAATTCAGGGGATTAAGGGATTCAAGAGAACACAATCCTCTTCTCCACTTTTTTGTGAATTTGCAGAAGGTGTGGGTTTAAATATTAATGAGGAGAATAAGGCAGGGCTGGGGAATGCAGAAATTGGAGACATGGAAATTCACCGCCAAAGTGTGCGGTCTGGTTACCCAGGGAATCAACACACATACAGTCTTCCCTTTTTACCGATAGGACCACACATCATACCTACAGTGAATTAAAAAAGTATTCATTTTTTCATACATCTACAATAGTGGATGCTACTATCACCAGCAATATTACAAATAATTAATAAGAAACCTGTAAAAATCTCTGTACTGGCACCCAGGTGGCACAGCGGGATATTCTGCTAGCACACCATTGCGGAGACTCTGAACTCCTCGGTTCGAAAGTCGACGTTGTCTAGGAGGCATAATTGGCAGTGCCTGCAGCAGACAACATTCTGCTAGGATGGGATGACCGGACTATGTGGGTGGGGTCTTCAAACGCTGTGTAAGGACCCTGACTGGCAGATAGAGACACACCTGTGCAGAATGCATAGGTGAAAAAGGGTTACGCTAAGGGTTGCGCGTGGGTCGAAGGAGGCGTAAGCAGCAATATACAGTGTATCACAAAAGTGAGTACACCCCTCACATTTCTGCAAATATTTTATTATATCTTTTCATGGGAAAGATATAATAAACACTATAGACATGAAACTTGGATATAACTTAGAGTAGTCAGTGTACAGCTTGTATAGCAGTGTAGATTTACTGTCTTCTGAAAATAACTCAACACACAGCCATTAATGTCTAAATGGCTGGCAACATACTGTAAGTGAGTACACCCCACAGTGAACATGTCCAAATTGTGCCCAAAGTGTCAATATTTTGTGTGACCACCATTATTATCCAGCACTGCCTTAACCCTCCTGGGCATGGAATTCACCAGAGCTGCACAGGTTGCTACTGGAATCCTCTTCCACTCCTCAATGATGACATCATGGAGCTGGTGGATGTTAGACACCTTGAACTCCTCCACCTTCCACTTGAGGATGCGCCACAGGTGCTCAATTGGGTTTAGTCTATCACCTTTACCTTCAGCTTCCTCAGCAAGGCAGTTGTCATCTTGGAGGTTGTGTTTGGGGTCGTTATCCTGTTGGAAAAGGGAGTTTTCGAAGGGAGGGGATCATGCTCTGTTTCAGAATGTCACAGTACATGTTGGAATTCATGTTTCCCTCAATGAACTGCAGCTCCCCAGTGCCAGCAACACTCATGTGTCTATTTTTTAAAGCCAACCTCTGGATATGATGCCGAACACGTGGACTCAACTTCTTTGGTCGACCCTGGCGAAATCTGTTCCGAGTGGAACCTATCCTGGAAAACCGCTGTATGACCTTGGCCACCATGCTGTAGCTCAGTTTCAGGGTGTTAGCAATCTTCTTATAGCCCAGGCCATCTTTGTGGAGAGCAACAATTCTATTTCTCACATCCTCAGAGAGTTCTTTGCCATGAGGTGCCATGTTGAATATCCAGTGGCCAGTATGAGAGAATTGTACCCAAAACACCAAATTTAACAGCCCTGCTCCCCATTTACACCTGGGACCTTGACACATGACACCAGGGAGGGACAACGACACATTTGGGCACAATTTGGACATGTTCACTGTGGGGTGTACTCACTTATGTTGCCAGCTATTTAGACATTAATGGCTGTGTGTTGAGTTATTTTCAGAAGACAGTAAATCTACACTGCTATACAAGCTGTACACTGACTACTCTAAGTTATATCCAAGTTTCATGTCTATAGTGTTGTCCCATGAAAATATATAATGAAATATTTGCAGAAATGTGAGGGGTGTACTCACTTTTGTGATACACTGTACCCACCTTGGCTGCAATCAGGGATCCCCCAGCAGCAGAAGACAAATTGACTACGCTAAATTGGGAGAAAATGCATAAATAAAATAGAAATAAAAATGTCTGTCTGTACTGAACACCTCCTGACCAGACTGCCAATCTTTGCTGCTGAAAAGCATACCCAGAACTGACCCATTACCAATGCAATACTTTACAAATTAACTGGTTTTGCCAGGCTGATGTGCTTTGTTAGATTTCTGCAACACATGCCAATTTAAGTTTCATTTTCTACTTCTTCTTTTTTTGCTTCTTTACGGTTATTACGGGCAGCATGGTGGCTCAGTGGGTAGCACTGTTGCCTCACAGCAAGAAGGTCTTGGAGCAGTCCAGGACCTTCCTGTGTCCACATGGGTTTCCTCCGGGTGCTCCGGTTTCCTCCCACAGTCCAAAGACATGCAGTCAGGTTAATTGTAGATACTAAAGTCCCCCTAGGTATGTGTGTGTTTGCCCTGTGATAGACTGGCACCCAGTTAATTGTACCCATTGTGACCCCAAATTGAATAAAGCAGTGATATAACAGACAATTAATTAATTAATTATTATATTTTTTTTTCCCCTAAAGGGTATTGCTCATTGCAATGGGTTTGTGTAGTGGGAGCTGCATGGTTTAAAAGAGTGCCACTCTAGTTCTCTGACAAATGAAATAATGATAGTTTTTTTTTAATGCAATTTCTCCCGTTTTCTCCCAATTTAAACCCAATTATTTTACCCAGTTATGCTTCCTCTCTACTGGTGCTGACCCCCAACCCGATTGAGGAGAGCGAACTGACACACGCTTCCTCAGACACGTGTGCAATAGCCGACTGCATCTTTTCACCTGCACGAGGAGAGTTCATATGCGGATCAGCCTTTTGCACGGAGAGCCACACCCTGATCAACGCATTGTTCCTCAACTCTGTGCAAACGCCATGAATCAGCCAGCAGAGGTTGTAACTGCACCAGTTATGAGGTCCCTCTCCGGCTCCCACCCTGTATGAACAACAGCCAAATGTTGTTCATATAGCCGCCCAGCCCAGCCGGATGGCAGAGCTGAGATTCGATACGATGTATTCGAAAGCCCAGCTCTGGTGTGCTAGTGTATTCTATCGCTGCGCCACCTGAGTGGTTGGTTTCTTTTTTAAATAAATAAATTAATTAGTTAATTTTTGTGACATAAGACTGAAGCTAGTCTTCAAATATGGCCAGTTTCTTTTGACGTTGAAAAGTGCACTCTCTGCATTGGGTTTGATTACATTTTGTCCCTGTGCAATATTAGATTTAAAGCAAACATATTATACACACACAGTATATTCCAGCACAGATGACAGATCAGCATTATCTACCATTCGTCGTCACACACCACATAAACATCCCGACACACAAATTGCTAACATAGCACAGAAAGCAACCCCGCCTCGCTGGCAGCCTGGAGATGTAGCAGCAGTAACAGCATTAAACATTAACTAGCTGGAATAACTATGGGCAGATTTCTAACACTTGCGCTGTACCCAAATTGATCGCTGCATCTTTCCATTTGTTTTCTCTTTCTTTTTTTTAGTCTGGCACTCTCCCGTCGCAATGTGCCGGGTCCCTGTACGCCAGCCTGACACGCTGCCTCTGCTACATTCATGGAAAAGGTCAGCCATGTTTCAGACTAGCTCCTTTAACAAGGGAACAAGCTCCCACTGATTTCCTGTCCTCGCGCAGGCATCTCCAGACCATTACGGCAATCTGAATCGAATAAGCCGTGTACCTTGTGTCAGAAAGCAAACCTCCTAGGAGGAATGATCACTCTAGCATGTGTTGCTCAGTGTAGTGATTTATATAGCTTATACAAACATGGCAGATGGAATAATACTCTTCATGATGAAGACAACATCGGGGAAACAGAATACACATGTGCACATATCCTGGCCAATGCTGCTGGTGATTGATATGTCACCCGGGACTTCATATACTACAGCTCAGAATCTGGCTGGTCTGTTAGTCATAATCTGAACAGATAGTGAATGTAAATGTGTCCATGTAATAGTTCTTTCCCAATAGGAGAAGGGTGATCAGGTGGTAAATTTTCCCTTTATAAGAGACCCCTTCATTTAATATACATTTGGATTTCCAGGCCTTCGTATCACTGTGGTCCAGCAGGTACATGCAGAAGGAGGACTGTGTACATTTGTTCTAGGTGTGAATGTTTGTTTTTCTATTAGGATTTTAACGTCATGTTTTACACTTTGGTTACATTCATGACAGGAACAGTAGTTACTCATTACACAAGATTCATCAGTTCACAAGGTTATATCAAACACAGTCATGGACAATTTTGTATCACCAATTCACCTCACCTGCATGTCTTTGGACTGTGGAAGGAAACCGGAGCACCCGGAGGAAACCCACACAGACACGGGGAGAACATGCAAACTCCACACAGGAAGGACCCGGACCGCCCCACCTGGAGATCGAACCCAGGCCCCTCTTGCTGTGAGGCGACAGTGCTACCCACTTAGCCACCGTGCCGCCCTCCAGAGCCAACTAATGCATCAATGAGCACAGTGTTTTTAGGTGGCGTCAGACCCACCATACATTTTTATTATCTTTTACTATATTTTTACTATTTTCTTTGTGCATTTTTCTTCCAATTTAGCATAGACAATTAGTCTTCCAATGCTAAGGACCCATTTTTAATTGGCCTGACACACACTCCCTCCACCTTGTGCATGGTCCACTGACCCCTTCCTATTCGCCCATACTTTGGTGGATTCTTGTGTGAGGTCAGTTTTTGTGCACAGAGAGTCACACACTAATTTCCAGGTTCCTCCATGTCTGTGCAGGCGCCCCGGGTACTAACCAGAGTCCTTAAACAGCGTCAAAGACCCAATTCCTTTCCCACCCAACAGACTAGTGGCCAATTTTTATCTGCTGCAGGCACTGCCAGTTGTGCCTTCTAGAAGGTGCCCAGCCGACCGGTAGCAGAGCTGAGATTTGTAGAGTTCAGAATCTCAGCGCTGGTGTGCTAGCGGAATGTCCCGCTGTGCCACCTGGGGGACTCCAACCGCAACATTAATCATAATGAACCTGTTATTAATGTCTAGGTTTCTGAAGTCTTCAGACAGCCTATTATTATTGATTACATGGTGGATTAAGTTAAGGCTTTTTTACTGTAACAAACACAGTGTAATATTCAACACAAAGTGCAAGCAATGACTACAAATACTCAACCACTACTGTTTTATTCTAGGTGCCTTTATTTTTTTATTTATTTTTATTATTATTTCTAGCACATATTTCCACTTCAAACCTAAAAACAATTGTATTAGACTTGTAATTATGTATCTGTATTTGTAAGCACTGTGTAAATTTGCTCTAAGTGTAAATGAATACATGGGTATGTGTTTGGATCCAGGAATGAATTTACGCCCTGTTCAAGGCCCATTACTGCAATAATTGGTATTCTAAGATAAGAACTGGCAGTTGCAGTGTTCAAACATCTGCACACAACTGTATTAGGCACTGTACTATTGATTGAAAGGTTATTGGTTTAAGCCCCACAAGTGTCAACCTTGCATTGTATTCAGTCACAATTGTAAGCAACTTTGGATAAGTGTTTGGTAAATAGGGATGTAACAATGCATGATGTAACGATTGAAATCAGTTTACATGTATAATAAATTGCTATTCACTTTAAACAGTAGAGGGCACTAGCGCTATTTACCTCGTCTGGTTGACATCACTACAGGGTTGCCAGGTTCAGAATTTTCCAGCCAAATTTCTTTATGTGAGGATACTTTCTTTATTTGTATTATTAATTTATTTATTTAATGTGGGATTTGTTTCATTTTATTATTTTTTTAACAAAAAGGGAAGCATTGTTTTGCATAGTTTGTACCTACCTCAAAAATAAAAGGGCATTCATTATTTAGGTAAACAAAAGATAAGCACAAATACAATATTTTATTTTATTGTATTTAAAGAGAAATAATAAAAGGAAACTTTGTCATAACTTGTCTTCAATTTAATTTTGTTTCATGAATTCATGAACAGTATCATGAATTGCATCGCATCGTGGGTAGAGTGTATTGTTACATCCCTATTGGTAAATGTAAAATATTATTTAATGTTGTCTTATTCCTCTTTGTACGCTTATTCCTTATGCCAATATTACAAGGGTCCTTCTGACCAGTCCAGCTGCACCACTGAGACATGAACCCAGGTCTCAGTAGTGGTGTGGTACAGTGCAATTGCCCCTAAGAGCCTAGTAAAGTATATGTAATATGTAACATGCTCTCTGCATTATGAGTACTGTGTATCTGAAAGAAACTCAAACTAACAACACTAAACACTAAAGGCATAAACTGCACACAGCCATGTATTATTAATAGATGTATATGAATACAAATGTGCAGCCTTGTCTTTTTTAATTGTCGCTTTTATGTGTTTTGTTCTTTTATTATGCACTGGATTTAACTATTGCTCGTGTAATGTTTATATTTGCTTTCTTTAATGTGCTCTTTCAATAAACCTGACTTAATATGACCAATTACAAGCCTTCTATAATTTGTAAACTGCATGAAACATACAGAAACATGGTACACGGGTCTACACAACACTTCTATATGTGCAAATATATGAAGAATATGACTGTACACTGATCTGCCATAACAATAAAACCACCTCCTTGTTTCTACACTCACTGTCCATTTTATCAGCTCCACTTACCATATAGAAGCACTCTGTAATTCTACAATTACTGACTGTAGTCCATCTGTTTCTCTACATACTTTTTTAACCTGCTTTCACCCTGTTCTTTAATGGTCAGGACCCCCACAGGACCACCACAGAGCAGGTATTATTTAGGTGGTGGATCATTCTCAGCACTGCAGTGACACTGACATGGTGGTGGTGTGTTAGTGTGTGTTGTGCTGGTATGAGTGGATCAGACACAGCAGCGCTGCTGGAGTTTTTAAATACCGTGTCCACTTATCGTCCACTCTATTAGACACTCCTACATAGTTGGTTCACCTTGTAGATGTAAAGTCAGAGATGATCGCTCATCTATTGCTGCTGTTTAAGTTGGTCATCTTTGAGACCTTCATCAGTGGTCACAGGACGCTGCCCACGAGGCACTGTTGGCTGGATATTTTTGGTTGGTGGACTATTCTCAGTCCAGCAGTGACAGTGAGGTGTTTAAAAACTCCATCAGCATTTCTGTTTCTTATTCACTCATACCAACACAACACACACTAACAAACCACCACCATGTCAGTGCCACAGCATAGCTGAGAATGATCCACCACCTAAATAATACCTGCTCTGTAGTGGTCCTGGGAGAGTCACTAATTGTAGAGCTACAAAGTGCTTCTATATGGTAAGTGGAGCTGATAAAATGGATAGTGAGTGTAGAAACAAGGAGGTGGTTTTAATGTTATGGCTGATCGGTGTATAATGGCAGAAAGAAAAGCTAGCATGCATGCATAAAATCTTTTATTTTAGAACTAGTGGATGGTGGTTAGCAGTTCCCCTGTTAGCTGGTGCACGATGGCATCAGCGCTGCAAGGCTTTGAATTTTTAGGATCAAAGAGCCACCTCATACAATGACCAACCTGTATAATTATCTCTCTGACAAACCCCATGTGCCTTCAGTGTTTCATACTTTAATACCAAATATGCATTACAAGTGCTATTATGAAGAATCTCTGCTTGGGAATCCAATTACCACACATGATATTAATTCCAGTATAATTACCTGTGGCATGGAGGCACGGCACCTTGAGATGAAGTCGAATGAATGTGTGTGCCCAGCGCTAATAGGGCAATCATTTGGACTAAATCCCATTACAGAATTAATGGAGGACACTTTTTTCAATCAGCCCAAAACAATGGGGAACATGTATTAAATTCAATTAGATGTGGCAGTGAGGGAAAAGGGTTTTATTTCATTCCACCTGAAGGAGCGGAGTCAGCTATCTTAAATTTGTAATTGTTTCCGAGTGGGTGTTGAAAGTGTACAAAATTGTGAGAAAGGCAGTGGATATACACACGGTGCCATAGTTCCATAAAATGGTGAGAAGAATCGATACATATTCAACCATATGTAAAACTGTTTTGATTGATTTAGGAAAAAAGAAGTTTGGAGCTACTTTAAACTGACAAGTCAGCAGAACATAACGCCTTTGTCTTGATAAAAACCTGTGTGTGTAATGGAAAATGGCAAAAATGCAGTGTTTGGATAAATGGCACTGTTGGAAATGAGATCATGAGCACTTGGCATACACACTGATCTCTGGAGATGCAAAGGTCTGTCTTAGTCATATCTCAGTGATAGGGGCATTGCTGCATACACATGGGTAAAAGTATTAAAATTGTATTTAAAAAAACAAAAACAAATAATAATAATAATAATAATAATAATAGAAACCAAATAATGACAATAATAATAGTAATAATAATAATAATAATAGAAACAAAAAAATAATAATATTAGAAACCAAATAATAATAATAATAATAATAATAATAATAATAATAATAATAATAATAAATAATTAATAATTATTATTAATAATAATAATAATAATATAAACCAAATGATAATAATAATAACAATAATAGAAACCAAATAATGATAAAAATAATAATAATAACAACAACAACAACAACAACAATAATAATAATAATAATAGAAACTAAATAATAATAATAATAATAATAATAATAATAATAATAATAATAACAACCAAACGTTGAGCTTTGCAAACCTGACTCATTTGTAATTAGCAAAACAGTGATGGTAAAGCAACTACAAGTGTGAAAATATATTTTTAAAATTTAGTTGAATATTACACTATTATATATAAATTAATTACCTGCTGTTATATATAACTTAATTAAAACCCAGTTAATCAGCTCCAAACACTTTATTCTATACTTCTAATAATAATAATAATTAGCTAGTTTTAGTGGCAGAGAAACAGGTAACACCCACCTGATAAGAGCAAAGTTTAATGAGTTTATAATCAGCTGTTAATGATAACTCCTGTATTCACCACATACCCAGGGGTTGGACAAAATAACTGAAACACCTGGTTTTAGACCACAATAATTTATTAGTATGGTGTAGGGCCTCCTTTTGCGGCCAATACAGCATCAATTCGTCTTGGAAATGACATATACAAGTCCTGCACAGTGGTCAGAGGGATTTTAAGCCATTCTTCTTGCAGGATAGTGGCCAGGTCACTACGTGATGCTGGTGGAGGAAAACGTTTCCTGACTCGCTTCTCCAAAACACCCCAAAGTGGCTCAATAATATTTAGATCTGGTGACTGTGCAGGCCATGGGAGATGTTCAACTTCACTTTCATGTTCATCAAACCAATCTTTCACCAGTCTTGCTGTGTGTATTGGTGCATTGTCATCCTGATACACGGCACCGCCATTGGATGCACATGGTCCTCCAGAATGGTTCGGTAGTCCTTGGCAGTGACGTGCCCATCTAGCACAAGTATTGGGCCAAGGGAATGCCATGATATGGCAGCCCAAACCATCACTGATCCACCCCCATGCTTCACTCTGGGCATGCAACAGTCTGGGTGGTACGCTTCTTTGGGGCTTCTCCACACCGTAACTCTCCCGGATGTGGGGAAAACAGTAAAGGTGGACTCATCAGAGAACAATACATGTTTCACATTGTCCACAGCCCAAGATTTGCGCTCCTTGCACCATTGAAACCGACGTTTGGCATTGGCACGAGTGACCAAAGGTTTGGCTATAGCAGCCCGGCCGTGTATATTGACCCTGGGGAGCTCCCGACGGACAGTTCTGGTGGAAACAGGAGAGTTGAGGTGCACATTTAATTCTGCCGTGATTTGGGCAGCCGTGGTTTTATGTTTTTTGGATACAATCCGGGTTAGCACCCGAACATCCCTTTCAGACAGCTTCCTCTTGCGTCCACAGTTAATCCTGTTGGATGTGGTTTGTCCTTCTTGGTGGTATGCTGACATTACCCTGGATACCGTGGCTCTTGATACATCACAAAGACTTGCTGTCTTGGTCACAGATGCGCCAGCAAGACGTGCACCAACAATTTGTCCTCTTTTGAACTCTGGTATGTCACCCATAATGTTGTGTGCATTGCAATATTTTGAGCAAAACTGTGCTCTTACCCTGCTAATTGAACCTTCACACTCTGCTCTTACTGGTGCAATGTGCAATTAATGAAGATTGGCCACCAGACTGGTCCAATTTAGCCATGAAACCTCCCACACTAAAATGACAGGCGTTTCAGTTATTTTTTCCAACCCCTGTATGTGCACTACTAAAATAAAATCACTGTATAAATTCACTGGATTTTTTTTTTGTTCTGAAAAAGCCAACCTAATGTAGACACCAGTATTCAGATCTTATGTTTAAATTCCACTGTATATTGCTTTATAAGTTCTGTTTTATAAAAGTGAGAGTCTTGTACTTTACTACCTTTGCTATTTAGCAGAGATCTCAAGAATATATCATAATAAAACTATTTTTAATCTATACGCTGTTGGACTGGAGGATCATGATTTGTGTATGCAATTTCAAGCTAAACATACTGTATATATATAATGCAACTATTTTAGGGTTTAGGAAAATGACCCTTGACACTGCTTAAGCTTGGAACCCTAACTGCAGTACACCATGTTATTTATGTTCCCAGACTAAGTCAGGAAATGGAAACCTTAATGCACCCGAAATAAGTATAGAACGGCATACGTGGGCACAGTAGCAGAGAAGCCTGAGGTTACATATAGGATCAAAAAAGGCGAGAAAACTCCTATTGCACCTCATTAAAAATACATATTTTCATACAGGGATTTAGTTAAGAATCTGGGGAAGTGTAATGTTCAAACGGTATGTGTATAGAATGCAATGGCCCAAATGAATAAACACATAAACTCCCAAGAGGACTAGCTCTAGTGATGCAAGAGTGAGCGATATATAAAGACTCAGCCTTCCAAAACACCCAGCGTTCACACAGCAACACTAGTCAACACGGCCTACCTCCCTAACAAATCAACACAAACAAGTAGCAACTCACATTGCTGTCACTGACCAGTCTCGGCAACTGTCACAATACTGCTGAGGATCGGAATAAATCAATATACAGCGCGGGATTGGGAGTGTGAGACTGACAATATTAAAAATAATGGAGAGCAGATGTGTGTGAAGCATGTAAAAATATTCAGTAAACAAAAACACAGTGTATTCCTGTTCAAAATCTTTCTCCACTTGCTTTCAGTATGCATCCGCTCTTCCCTGTATCATGCTTCCTGCCTGTGCTCGACTCCCAAACCAAAGAGAGACCCATTAAAAAGCTTTTTAGACAAAGTTACTTAAATCTACAAGGTCTCAGACAGACCCTATTAGGCAAGAAGACAGCCAAACAGAAATTTTGACGTTGTAGTAGCTGGAAAGAGACAGAGCTGAGCTGCTGCAGTTCACATTTAAAAATAAGTACTGGCTCTCCTTTTGCACTCAGATTAGCCTAAGGATAATATTGAGCATTTTATACAATGGTGCAAATAGCATACGAGCCTTCTAGAATGCTATAGTGACCTATGCTCTTTACATGGAGAAATGTACATTATACTACATTGTATGTATTGAATGAATAACAAAGAAGCAAAAAAAAAAACCACCCAATACAAGAGAAATGTATTTGAATCCAAAATGTATACTATAAAAATAACCAGACAATAAAAACTTAGACTGAGACACACTGACTCTTTGTTACATACAAAGAAAGATCTGTATTCCATGAACTCACATTTAAAAAAAATTAAAAAATATGTAATTTTTTTAATTATTTAATGTAATTAATGAATGTATTTTTATTAATAAAAATTAAATTATTTTTTATTTATTATTTATATAATAATTTTTGTATTTATTATTTTATAATAATACAAATGATTATTATTATTATTATTATTATTATTGTATTATGATGCCCCAGATGAATTCCAAAATTATAGATGGGGAAAAAGGGATGCCAAGCATTTGTTTTATTTATTATTTATATATTATTTTTTATTATTTTCTATATGTATTATTTTATAATGATAATAATAACAATTATTATTATTATTATTACATTATATTATTATTAATACATTATATTATTATTAATACATTATATTATTATTGTATTATTAAAACAACAATAATAGATTTTTTAAAATAATAATTAGGGGTCTAATACACTAGCTCACTATCGCAGAAAGCTCAAGCTCTAGAGTTTAACTTCCAGAGATGCTACCAACCTAGGCATCACACAGACACAATTGCAACATTTTATTTGATTTTCAATGCTGTTTCAAAAACACCATCTCTGTCGTTTGATTGATGCACCAGCACAAGCTCTCAGTAAGAGTCCACTGCTGACTGGTAAAAAGAAGCAGCCGGTGACTGCACTAATGTCTGAGGGGGCTGGCGCTAGTCTTTGGCTCTCCTTACAGCAAAGGATTTAATATAAGTAAATACAGAATCCATCCCCCTAATTTGTGCCTGCCAGAGGTACTTGCACCCTGTTTTAATAGGCAAAAAAGTGCTGTATTGTGATGCCCCAGATGAATTGCAAAATCAAGGCAATGATGGAAAAAGGGGGTTGCCAAGCATCTGTTTTATTCACATCAGGGAGCCTACTCAGAAAGACTGGGCACAAGACTGGGTGTCAATTCATTTCAGGGCATCACATACTCACCCACTAACATTCACTTAAACATAGGGTCAACTGAAAGCAGCCAGTTTATCTAATGGAATGTTTTCAGAACATAAGTAATTCAGCTCCTGTCCTAGATAAGAAATGAATCCAGGTCTGCGGTGCTGTTACATAGCTTGCTTCGTCAAATATACCTAAAGGAATAGGTTAGATTTGAAATCGATGGATGGTGTGGATTCAGCCTTATTTCTCTCATTTCCTTTGACTCTCTTGATTTGCACCATAAATCCCCATAGATAGGTCAATAACCTATAATGTTAATGTCACAGTCCTGCCGTTAGTTTTATGGCTTGTGTGTCCCCTCTGTACCTTAATGACCCGTAGCTGGCAGACCTGCAGCTGTACCCATCTCACAGCTAAAATCCACGTCCCCCCAGAGTGGTACAGCATTCATCCCTCTTTCTTTCATCGCACACTGTCCAAACCGTTGTCCTGTCCTTTCAAACTCCCCCCGTTCAGGCTGTCAAATCCTCCTCCCCCGTCTTGTTTTCATCAGACAATAATGAAGCGCGCGTGCATTTAATACAGCGCAGCCAAATTACCGTAATCAGTTAGCGCTAGAAAGTGTGCTGATTCTGGAACTCTTTGAGTAATTATGCCTTCTCCCAGCACTCATTTCACGGTCAGCCTTACGCTCCTCGTGCCTCACGAGGGGAGGAAGCGCGAGCCCTCGCTGTGACCTTGCTCTGTTCCTAGGCCTGACCACAGCACTATCGATCCACCGTTCTATCCGGCTGACGAGCTGCACTCATCGTGCCCACCAGTGCCCAGTGACTTGGCCAATGATCTCCAGTTCTGGTTTTCCTGTTGGAATCCCATTGCCACAGCCCATTAGAAAGGTGTAAGACTTTAAGCGGTGTTTGGGATAATGCTGTCGACTCACACCTCCAGGGGGAATATGAGAAGGTAGAGTAAAGGAGATAGAGTGAGCAAAAGTAAGAAAGATAGCTGGAGATAATGGAGCATCCCAGTGTAAACAGAGCTAATGATAGCAAAGTGTGATAGGCTTAGAGTCTCAGATGTAAATGTTTTTAGTGCTCTGCCTCGCCGTCTTTCTCTTATTATCAGCGGAACGTCACGGCTCACGCCAGTCTGCACAGATATTCTGTAGTTAGGGAATAAATCCCTCTACTGGTCCGCTGTTTAAACATCTTATCACCACTGCGATAGAGATTAGGACATGCCAGGCATGTAAGCACTACTGTGAGATAGAAGGATTACACACTGTACTGAGAGAACCAGAGACAAGAGAGGTTGATGCTCCCAGGTAGCACACCAACGAGTTTGAATCTCAGCTCTGCTACAGGTCAGCTGGGCGCCCCCTAGCAGGCACAATTGGCAGTGCCTGCAGCAGAAAAAATGGCCACTAGTCTGTTGGATAAGAAAAGACCAGACTAAAAAAGGGTGTGGGGTCTTTGACGCTGTATAAGGACCCTGGTTTGTAGCCTGAGGTGCTTGTACAGAAGTAAAGGAACACCGAGATCAGAACGTGACTCTCCATTTGCGAGACTGGCCTCACTCATGAATCCACTGAAGTATGGGCGAATGAGAAGTGGTCAGTATACTGTGCACACATCGGCAGGAGCATGTCTCAGGCCAATAAATCCTCCTCGGATGCAAGAGGGGTTTCAAGTTGTGGTAGACCAATTGGCTATGCTAAAATTGGAAATAAAATGCAGAAAATGCATTCATGAAAAAAATCAGTATATAGTTTTAGAAATCTGTATGACATCCTAATGTGGGTACACAAGCCCCCAAAGCTGTACCTCCATAACAAATGCCAGTTTCAGTTATATTAGTTGGCAAGTGTGCCAAGGCAACATTGTATAAAGAGGATAATAAAAACGAACTCAAACAAGCATGTTTATACTGTGTATATACGTATATATTTGTAATAATAATAATAATAAAATTAAGTCAAATAAATAAATAGAACTATACAACTACTATAATACACTAACATTTTATTTGTTTTTAATTATTTATATGCATTTCTTCCCAATTTTCCCTCTCAATCTAGTCATAACCAGCCACCCGATCGCTTTTTTAACTGCTCCACTGCTATCAACCACTCCTGACCGAGGCTGCAAAAAAAACCACGCCTACTACAATATGTGTGTAGCAGCCGGTCGCTTCTTTTCACCCACATGACGCAGGTTTAAATAAAAATTTGTATTGCACACATGCACAGTTCTTTATTATCCCCTATCTCAATGTGCAGGTGCCATTGATCAGCCAGTACAGGTTGGAATTGCAGCAGTTATGAGGAATCTCCGAAGCCACTCCTATTCTTCTGATGGGCCAATCATCTTTGCTATAGGCGCCCAGCCTGCCGGTAGCAGGGCTGAGATCCAAAGGTTAGATTTGCGAGTTCGAAATTTCAGCACTAGTGTGCTATTTATATACGGATTTGTAACAGTTTTAATGATAAAATAAAAATAATAATAAAAAAAACACTGTTATAATGCTAAATAATGACAGATATTTACTAAGACTACTTTTACTCATTCTTAACAAAGGGTGGAAGAATGGTGCAACAAATAGGTAGTGTGTATACCAAACATCTGTTTTTGTCTACTTGTGCATGTATGGGTTTACTCTGGGTACTCAGATTTTCTTTTCCACACACACAAATATACTAAATTGCCGCTCAGGTGGCGCAGCAGTAAAAACACACGCTGGGACACCAGAGCTGGGATCTCAGATACATCATATTGAGTTTCAGCTCTGCCTGCCGGCTGGGCTGAGCGGCCGCATGAACAACGATTGGCCTGTTGTTCAAATAGGGGTGGGATATTAAAGCCGAAAAGGAACTCTCTCATAACTAATGCAATTACGATCTCTGCTGGCTGATTGATGGCGCCTGCATAGAGATGGGAAAGGAGTGCTGTCAGGGTGTGTCTCTCCATTCACATTGTCAAAAGTGTAGGTGACAAAATGCATACGGCTGCTGCCCATGTGTCGGAGGGGGCGTGGGTTAGCTTTGTTCTCCTCAATCAGAGCGGGGATCGGCATTGGTGGAGAGAAAGCATGATGCAACTGGGCAATTGGACGTGCTAAAAGGGAGAAAAGGGGGAGAAAATGCAGAAACAAACACATAGTTTAATTGAATGTCTGAGGAGGAAGGAAGGCTGAACAGCGTAGCCATTGGAAAGTGCACCCAGTGCCTGTCCCAAGCCTGGATAAAATAGAGAGAGTTACGTGAAGAAGTATAACTGTTGTAAAGACTGTACCAGGAATGCAAAAACCTTATACTGAAGCAGCCAAAAGAAATAAAAAAGAATAAAACAATAAATAATTTCAAAAACGAGCATAAATAGACAAGTGTGCTGGACACATAAAAAGTTTAGGAATCATCATGATCCACAAGCTGTGCTTTAAATATCATTGTGTGCTCATTTACGAGAGAGAAATAGAGGAGTTCAAAAGATACAAAGTATTACATGGATGCAGAATGGCAACTGAGCAAACCCAAACAAGCACAAAGGCGGCTTAATAATGGCTTTACAGAAACACAGTTTTGCTGCGCATACATTAGTAAATGTCAGCACTGAAAATAGATTTTCATCTGTGTGAATTGGGAAAGGAGTAAGAAAACAAGACCGTGGAAATATAGGTCAGGATAGGGGCACTGAAGGCCTCGTTTAGACACCGGGGCAAATGGAAACTTATTCCAGCTGTCAGACGGGCTCGTGGAGGCACAGCACTGGAGATGGATACACAGGCGGAACGCTGCAGGACCCACAGTATGTGACTGGAGAACACAGATCAATTAATGTGGTGACAAATTAGCACAAGCACTTCATTTAGCAATATGACACCAGTAGCAGCCGCTCTCCACTCCGAATTACATGGCTGATCGGCGCCGCTTCCGAAAGATGCTGCCTTCAATGAATATGGAGAGCTGGAGTGGAGCGTCAGCGATGTCAGACCTTTCCAGGTAGGGCTATGATGCTGTCTGAACACAGGACGTGTACCCAGCCCGAGACACCACTGACATTTACTCCATCAATGTCTATCGATGGAACAGGGACACATGCGTGGCACAACAAACACCACCAAAGTGAACCAGCAGATATAGGTAATCTGAGTCCTTTGTGATTGCCTGTAGGTGTTTCGGCAGCATCATAGTAAATGTAAATGCTAAAATAAATGGAACTAGAGTAAACGGTTTGAACTGTGTGTTGCTGGAATAGATTTTAATATGATCTGTGTTTTTTATTGTTTAAATTTTATATTATTTTTATAATATTAATTTCAGTGTAATTGGATTCATTGTATTTATTTGTAGGAATTTGTGGAGAAAGCCAGATTTCCAATAGAAAAAAAAAAAAATAAATAAAAAAAAACTGCCACTCTAAACAGTCCATGATGGCTTTTATCTTAAAAAAAATAGTCATCAGGGTCTTTGGAAAAAGAAGAAACAAAATCTGTTACACTAGACACGACTAGTTAAATGTTATTAGCAATAAAAAAAAGAATGTATTACTTTTTAAATATTATTATTATTATTATTTTACATTTACTTATTTATTTACTTTTTTTTACATTAATTTAAAAAAAAATTATTTATTTATTTATTTATTTATTTTTTTTTTTTTTTTTTTTTTTTCACAGAACCCTAAATTTAATGGAAGGGAAAAACCAATACTGCTAAGTGTATAAAATGTGTTTCCTCAAGTGGAACACATGAACTCTAGACTTAAAATCTGTCAATACATCTACATGCTTTAGAATCTTTATGCATAAAATCCTACATTAATAATATATTGTATTATTTACTGTTGCTCATACAATACATAGATTCAAGTTTATAATTATCTTTATGATTTATTTGTTGGTTTTAGCATGTTTGCACGTTTGGGTGGTTTTCTTTTTCTAGTTGTTGCTTAATCTCAGATAGAAAGTACAAAAACCCTGGTGTGCAATTGGAAAAACCTCCAGACTCTCATCTTTCTAAAGCATTACTATTGATGGAAAAATAGCTAAAAGGAAAATAGAGAACATTAAAAGTAACTAAAGTCAGATTCAATATCGGTAAATGTGTGAAATGTGTTTCTGCTGGATTTGTGCAGGACAATCTAATGGATTCTGTGTAGGAGTGAGACTTTAAAATCAGTGTTAATTATATTTTCTGTATATCCATGTTAATAATCACACTGGACACGTATTTACAAGTGTTGTCAAGTTCACAAACTGACATTTTCCACACAGTTTTAATAAAATGCATTTTTTATACTAGTTGGTGTTAATCAGCTTATGGGGTCTGGAACCTGGGTCCGATTCTACCATGTGAGTGATCTTGTGTATGAAGGTTACTTTGCTGTAAAAATGTATTTTTTTTTATGTGTGGGTGAACGAATAAGTGCGTAAATATTTGAGTACACCAATTAGGCATAAGATTATGACCACCTTCTTTATATTGTGTTGGTCCCCCTTTTGCTGCCTCATATGCAACAACCTGTAATGCACTGTGCATTCTGACACCTTTCTATCAGAACCAGCATTAACTTCTTCAGCAATTTTAAATTTGAGCTACAGTAGCTCGTCTGTTGGATCGGACCACACGGGCCAGCCTTCACTACCCACGAGCATCAATGAGCCTTGTTGCTGGTTTACCACTGTTCCTTCCTTGGACCACTTTTGATAAATACTGACCACTGCAGACCGGGAACACCCCACATGAGCTGCAGTTTTGGAGATGCTCTGACCCAGTCGTCTAGCCATCACAATCCGGCTCTTGTCTAACCTTACGCTTACCCATTTTTCCTACTTCTAACACATCAACTTTGAGGATAAAATGTTCACCTGCTGCCTAATATATCCCACCCACTAACAGGTGCCGTGATGAAGAGATAATCAGTGTTATTCACTTCACCTGTCAGTGGTCATAATGATTTGCCTTGTCGGTGTATGTGATGCTCTGTGATTAGACATGCGCTGTCCAGGCTGTATGTAAGGAATATGCTTTTTACAAGCTGTGACCCTGATTAAGATGAAGAAGTAATTGCTGAAAATGAATCCTATCCTGATTAAACTAGAATTCCTTTTCACCTGGGTAAAAATAATCAGTGAATGGATATTACTGTAAATGATCTGGCAACCAGAAGACAACTTAATACTATCTATTCACCCAAAAATGAAGGTGGCGATAAGCTTGAATTAAAATCAGGTGAATTAAAAATCAGGCCAATAAGTTACTTTCAGCTTATAAATAAAAAGATAAAAAAATAAAAAAATAAAAAAATAAAAAAATAAAAAAATAAATGAATAAATAAATAAATAAATAAATAAATAAATAAATAAATAAATAAATAAATAAATAAATAAATAAATAAAAAAGTGAGGTGTTCCCCCAATAGTCACATGTTCACTCAAAAACAAGTCCCCTGTAAAGCATAATTAATTATTTATTAATTTATATACACAGAGCAGGAGTCTAAATCAAGCAAACTAGCTTTTTAGAAAATAACCCTTTAAAAAGCCCCCACAAAAGGGACATGTCTTTAACAAGACAGGGTGAAACACAATCCCTTTTTTAATCCCTGCTTTAAAGTAAGAAGACGGAACGTAGATCACATGTACACACACACACATACACACAACCCCATCGTTCCCATTCCTCGCCATCCTTCTCAAGGAGAGAAGCTCTGCTTACATTAGCAAAGCAGTTACAGTATGTCTGACATGGGTGAATTTTATCTGTTTTCTTGCACTTCCTGGCGGCCAGCTGAAAGTGATCCCCCCGATTAGATTAGTTGTGTGAGTGGCGTGGTGCCGGCATCGGGCCAGGCCGCGTGGCGCCGTAGCCCAGGCTGAGCAGCACAGCACAGGCTCTGGGCTTCGGTACACTGGAACGATGAAGGAGAATGATTAATGGCTAGCCCTTGCTATCAAAGTGCCGCACCGAGCTCGAAGATGAGAGATTGCTTTCTGACGATCATTAAATCCTGTTTGCCACATCTGCGGGTGCGCACTTTTCATCTGGCCCCTGACGGGCAGGGGAGGGCCGAGGCGCTCGCTGGACGAGCTGGAGGAGGAGGATGGTGTGCGGTGCGAGAGAGAGAGAGGGATGCTCCGAACAGCCAGATGCTGACTAATAGTTAAAAGCTTCTTTTCTACACAGTTGGGTGTTACCCTGTTTTACCGTTCTACTGCACACCTACACTCATTACAGGATGATGAAATCAAGTCTGCCTAGGTACAGGTGAAACGGTCCAACTGTGATCAATGTGGTTTTTTAATGACTAATATACATGTTTGAATTTATTCATTGTCTGTTTTACCACCGCTTTATCCTATTCAGGGTCGCAGTGGGTCCAATCTACTGGGCGAAAGGTTGGAAACACCCTGGACAGGTCGCCAGTCCATCACAGGGCAAACACACACACATACACACATACACACTTACAACTAGGGGAACTTTAGTATCTCCAATTCACATGACCGCATGTCTTTGGACTATGGGAGAAAACCCACACAGACACGGAGAACAATGCAAACTCCACACAGAAGGATCCTGGACCGCTCCTCTTGAGAACCAAACCCAGGACCTTTTTGCTGTTAGGCGATAGTGCTACCCACCGAGGCAAGTGCCACCCGCTTAGGGAATAGTAAATATTAATAAATTTTTGAACAGTGTACATTTCACGACACAGAAAATGTCAGGTGGCGCAACCACAAATAAATAAATAAACAAGTAAACAAACAGGCCGATGAATAAATGAACATAGAGTCTTTTATTTTTTATTACCAAGCTACATAACGTGTAAAAAAAACTTAATTTACAATCCCTTTAAAGCTATGTTTACAATTGTGTATTGGTTATATAAGGTTTTGTATTATTGATTTTCATATAAAGGGCATCACGGTGACTCAGTGGGTATCACTGTCGCCTCATAGCAAGAAGGTCCCGGGTTAGATCCCCAGGTGTTCCCCGGATTCGATCCCACCGGGTCCTTTCTTTGCAAGTTCTCAGAGTGTCTGCATGGGTTCCCCCCTGGAGCTCCGGTTTCCTCCCACAGTCCAAAGACGTGCAAGTGAGGTGAACTGGATATACTTAATTGTTCGGGTCCTTTCTGTGTGGAGTTTGCATGTTCTCCCCGTGTCTGTGTGGGTTTCCTCCGGGAGCTCCGGTTTCCTCCCACAGTCCAAAGACGTTCAAGTGAGGTGAATTGGAGACTCTAAATTGTCTATGACTGTTTGACATTAAACTTGTCAACTGATGAATCCTGTGTAATGAGTAACTACTGTTTCTGTCATGAATGTAACCAAATTGTGTAAAACATGACGTTAAAATCCTAATAAATAAATGAATAAATCTCCATATATGGTCAAACGGTTGCACCACCTGAGAGTTTTGCGCAAATGAATGTAAAACTGAATGCTGATGCATTTTAATATTGATTCCGTTATTTATGTTATGCTGAAAAATATAGAATCGGATGCTAAATAAATGAAAAGTTATCCGACCAGCAGATTTTATTAAATTTGAGAAATGCAAGTTCAACACAAACACCACTGCAATTATTAAAATTAAAGCACATAAAACTTTACATCAAAGCTATAGGCGAAGGCAGATTCCCATTAAACAAATGTGCACAACATTGGATTTGCTCGACCCGTTTGACGTTTGAAGATTTTCCTTCAGTGAGCTGAGAAATTGCCAGGTCTCGGCAGAATCAGGCTATATGATCCTCTGTCTTTGTACTTAACATCAATAAAACATTTCTGCACAGACACAGGATTATCATCTCTTCTCAGTCCAGCAGTGCTAAACAGGGCCTATCAGAATGGAGTGTATTAAACACTACTCGAAGCAAGTCTTTTAAGTTCTCTATGCTTTTCTCTCCATGTGTTCAGTGTATGTAGCTGATTGCTGAATCAGAGAAAGAGGAGAAAGAGGAAGACGAAGAGTATGGACGCATTACAGCTGGCAGGCCAATATGACAAGTATAAACATGTTACTTACCCAAAAATACATCATCATTTCGGCCAGAGGAAAGGTGAAGACAAGCCACAGGAAAGAAAACAGAGGGGTTGCAGTTTTGCGATATGATAGGATGCGCTGACAGTCCGTTTTCTTTTTGTTGAGTTTTCTTAGTTCTTTTTAGGCCAGCATGTTCTAAGATGCAAAACTTTCTCAGGGTCTCTTCTTCTTCTCGCAACCTGTGTGTTTTCGTTAAGGAAAAAAGGAAAGAACGAGGAGAAAAGAGGGAGAAGAAAAGCGCTGTGTCCTGTTACTTTGCACTTTCCCCTGGCTCTTTTCTTCTCAGTGACCACTCACAGCTTTCTCCTTACTGGCACTTTCTCACTTGCTCTTTCAGCACTTGCACGTTTGGCTCCCCTGCTGTCTGCGCACTGGCAGCTTCTTATTACTCAGTAGGAAAGCTCAGCTTCTAGGGCAGACACTCCAGAAGCTGTTCAAAAGCGGTTTCCAGCATGGCTCCGACGATGCGCTGATCTTCGCCGGCGCTGATGCAGTCACAGCTTTACAATCGCTACTCAACCAGGCCCGGAACGAAGGAGGAGTGGCGAGAGATGCACTTGCCTGCCGTTCCTGCTGAAGAGAAGAGCTGAAGAGATGTGTTTCTCAGTGAGCAGCTGCAGGAGAGTTTACAGTCTTGTGGTGGTCAGCACAAATAGCGCCCGGTGCAAGAGCCAAGAAGCAATCAGATTTTTGTTCGGTTTTCTGCCAAGGAAATTGTAAGTGCACATAAAATGATCAGAAGTATTTTTTTTCCTAGCTTGTTTGTCTGCTCTGTTTACTGTCTTTTCTTCTTTTCCAGTGCAATGCTGGTGAAAGATGCAGCTGAGCTTCAAGAGGAAGATCTGGCACTGTGCGACTCGGCCAATCAGGAGTCAGCGAGAGCGGAGAGCCGAGGGAGTCGCTCGACAGGCAGCGTGCAGTAAGTAGGGCTTCTCTTCGGGCTGGCAGAGGTAAAGTCCTGCATGCGTAAAGACCGGTATGTGTGCATTTGCTGGCTTCTTGGAAGGTGGAGGCACTGGTGTACTGGTGGGCTGAGAGGTGGGGGCTGTAGGAGGTTGAACATGCCTGCCTCAGCAAATTCAACTTCACACAGTCGATTCACAGCTGACCAACTTGAATCTTAACCTTTCAGCTGCTGAAATGAGGATTGAGGAGTGCCTTCGTTTCACTGGCGTGATTGAAACAACGCGCCGGAGAGATCTGAAGCACTTTATTAGGTTATGAAGTACCTTATTGGGTTAAATCTTTATGCGTCCCATCATTCATTTTCATCCGAGCTTTTAATCAATACAAGCGCAAAATCAGATTTGAGTCCACCATTATCGCAGGCTTATGTCTTCTAAATATATTACGTGGTGATTGAAGCAATAACGTTATGCATACATTTTTTATAGATTCGAAACGATTGATTTCTTTCGGTTTTAATACAGTGTGTGGCTCTTGTCTCCCCTCCATCAGCTCCCATGGGGACACAAAAACGAAATATTCCTTCAGCAAGTTGGATCGGAGAGGCCGTCTTTATCAAAAGTCTTAGTCTATTTCAAGTCTTGGTCATAAATAAGTAAAAGGAAAAGAGATGCGTGGACAATTACTAAGCTCTGCTTTTTGCACTGGGTTTTCAAGAGCATGGTGGTAGTCCTTAGGACAAAAGTAAGTGAGAAGAATATAAAGTAGACACATTTTTCAACGTAACATTAACCAGGCTGATCACGCATGGTACAGATAATCGAAAAGTGAATAAAAGGGTATTAAGTATCACAAGCTCACTAATCATGTGAAGGATAACTGGATTTGTTTCTGTTGCTTCCCATTTCCTCTCTCAACAATCCTATTTCTTAGCTCTTCCTTTATTTCACAACCACTTTATTTCTCTCAGTTGGATCTTGCTATTTTCTACACCCAAGAAACACCTATTCTTTTTCTTTTCCTTTTTTCTACGTATGCTTCAAAAACATTACCCAGCATGCAAGGGGTGCTGCTTGTTCAGGTTAAGTACTGAGCATACGAATGGCCCTCGGGACGTCATTTTCCATTACAGAGACAAGAAACCTTTCCTTTGAGAGAAAGGGAGGAAAATAGTCGGAGACCTGAATTGGTTATGCGTCTTCTTGTGTTCTCTTTCTGTCTTCATGTTTAAACTCCTAAAGTTCCCTCCCCTTAGCCATTTATTCAATTTTTAATGCTACGTTGTTCAGTCTGTGGACTGGATCTTTTTGCCTGATGACCCCAGGTTAAGTGAGGCCTTGTCACTAACTTTAGGACGAGTCTGCCTTTCCTGGTTCCCAATATGATCAGCGCAAATTCTCTTACCCAGGACTTTTGTAGTTATTTTTTTTAACTCCACTGACCTATACTGATGTCAAAATAGTTCCTTGTTCAATATTAATTTAGTAATTTTGCTTATTAACTTTTTTAGTTTTTATTTTCTTTAGATTTTATAAACTTTTATGTATAAATTAATTTTATTTTTGAGCATTTATTAATTATCTCATAAGCTACACTGATCATAGACTGGGTATACAATTACAGACCAAAGAACATTTGTTGATCTGTACTCTGTACGCTCATTTGTACCCATTTAATCAATCAATCGGACCCCCATAGGACCCCCCCACCCCCAAAATCAGATGTTTGGGTGGTGAACCATTCTCAGCATTGACTACCCTGTTATTACATTGTTATTACATAGTTATTACTATGTACTAACATAATTTGGTCAGTGGGAGTCCTACAGAGGTCCGGTTCAACAAAACTAAGTTACAAGGGGGTCCCAATAGACAGAGCAACAGTTGAGCTACAGTCAGTAATTGTGTGAATTAAGTTAACGTGTTAAGGTTAAGTTTGTAAAAGGTTAACGTGTAATAGTGTTAAGTTCGTAAACTTGCATTTCATTTTTTAGATTAGATTAGATTCAACTTTGTAATTGTGCAGAGTACACAGCCAATAAAATGCAGTAGCATCTAACCAGAAGTGCAAGATAGAGATTATTTACATATATTACAGTTAAAGTGCAGCAGTGACCAGATAAGTGATATGAAGAGACGTAAGTTAAGAACAGTAAACAGATATTGATTGTCCAGTGTATAGACTAGTACATAATTACAGAATTATTAGAGGTGACTACAGTGGCTAAATTAATGAGAATAAATAGAGTATGTTCTGCAAACACAGATATCGAGCTGCTCAATTGTCAAATTATAGTGTTGGAGTACACTTTATTATTGGCTTTGAGAGGGAAATGTAAAATCTGTGGGTCATTTATATCTGTGAATATTTAATCTTTAAAAAATGAAAATAAAAACAACATTAAGATCTGACAATGTAAATGGTGTTTAATATGTAGAAATGTGTAGATTTTTTATGCATCAGTCTGCAATCCTTTCTTTAATTGGGTAAGCAGTTGATCACAAGAACATTTTTCTATAAGGCCATACTTCTATAAGAAGCTAAAGCGAAGATTGGAACAAATAATATGCCTTGTGCTCAGGAGCCAATGTAATCGCTCTCTTTCACCTGAACCTAGGTGTCTAGCCAAGTGGAGAAAAGCAGAGAGGGCCAGTAGTATTTTTCTTCTGTAAGCAGAGCAAATGAGCAAGGTTTTGGCCAGACAGGTCCGAGGCTGAGCCAATACCCATGCCAGGCCGTCTTAATTAGGACCTGGTGGCCGCCAACAGCAGGTAAACACATCTGGGAGGTCGTATTGCTCATGAGCGCAGAAGGTCTTGGAAACTGTACAAGCCCTAGAATATTTCAAGGTAGCAAAATAAACTGAGCAGACTGTTTTGTGTCCCTGTGAAATCCCAGAATTGAGCTGTAATAATAGAACCAAATACAACAGAGCGCAAAGGTTCATAACCACATCAAAAATGGCAGATATTAAGAGCCTGTGTGATGTAAGAGTCACGCTTGTGTTGTGTGGTTCCAAGACCTGAGCACCCCAGGAGTGCTATCAATTACTCGTTTTCTGCTGAACAGCTGAAATTCAGCTCTGACAGCCAGCTGACAGCGTTCAGCATTATCCAGCCATCCATGTGATGCCAGCGACAGTGATTGGACATTCCCATTCCAGTAATCCCTTTTCACCTGCCCTGTTCATTTTCACCAGCCATGGAGTAGAGAACCGTCAAACTATTCCACGTGCAAACCAAGTACCTAACACACCTAGTAATGAGGATTCGTCCCTCTCTCTCTCTCTCTGTCTCTCTCTCATACACACACAGACTCTCACACATTTCGCCGTGCACTGTAACTCTTAGTCCTGTCAGCCAGTCCGCCTCAGTCTCCCCTGCCTTCTTCATTAGCGCTTTAGCCAGCGTCATCATTTCTGCCTCCATAAACTCAATGGAGCTGCATGCCTCTCTCCTCCACTCACAGGGCACTCCTTTCCTTTCCAATTACCGCTACAATTCATTTATTCATTAACTCGCTATGGAAAATCGAGGGAGACCAAGTTTGAAAAACAAGCGCTGTCCATTTTTCTCCATTTGCCGGTGGTGCTGGATGTTTTGAACACGTCGGTGAGACGTAATGCAGTTAAAATGCAGTTTAGTGGAAATACTGTGGTCTCGGAATGGAGACAGGATTACCAGGCCACAAGTCAAGATCAGTAAAAGTATTTTCCCACAACCTGCCTGGGTCCTCACCGATGCAGCAGTTTCATGCTAATGATTACGCTTTTTCATTTACCTCATACTGCAAGGCAGACAACTAATTTGGATCATTTGTTAAAGGAAGCGCACGGCCAGAGCACAAAGGCTCAAAGCGCAGCCTTTATCACCGCGTGACAGCTTATACAAAAATGCCGACACTAATCACAATACTCTGTAATTGCCTTTACTTAAATTGTACACAGCGCTTTGATCAAATGAACTATTTACCCTTGCAAAAATCAGCATTTTTAAGTTTGCATTAGTAGATAACTGTGTCATTTCCACACATCAGCAATGATTTACAAGGGACTGTACAGTAAGCATGTAAAATACACCAATCAGCCATAACATTAAAACCACCTCCTTGTTTCTACACTCACTGTCCATTTTATCAGCTCCACTTATCATATAAAAGCACTTTGTAGTTCTACAATTACTGACTGTAGTCCATCTGTTTCTCTACATATTTTTTTGGACTGCTTTCATGCTGTTCTTCAATAGTCAGGATCCCCACAGAGCAGGTATTATTTAGGTGGTGGATCATTCTCAGCACTGCAGTGACAATGACATGGTGGTGGTGTGTTAGTGTGTGTTGTGCTGGTATGAGTCGATCAGACACAGAAGCGCTGATGGAGTTTTTATATACAGTGTCTTCTCACTGTCCACTCTATTAGACACTCCTACCTAGTTGGTCCACCTTGTAGATGTAAAGTCAGAGACGATCGCTCATCTATTGCTGCTGTTTGAGTTGGTCATCTTCTAGACACTCATCAGTGGTCACAGGACGCTGCCCACAGGGCGCTGTTGGCTGGATATATTTTTGCTTGGTGGACTATTCTCAGTTCAGCAGGGACAGTGAGGTGTTTAAAAACTCCAGCAGCGCCGCTGTCTTATTCACTCCTACCAGCACAACACACACTAACACACCACCACCATGTCAGTGTCACTGCAGTGCTGAGAATGATCCACCACCCAAATAATACCTACTCTGTAGTGGTCCTGACCATTGAAGAACAACATAAAATGGGGCTAACAAAGCACACAGAGAAACAGATGGACTACAGTCAGTAATTGTACAACTACAAAGTGCTTTTATAAGGTAAGTGGAGCTGATAAAATGGACAGTGAGTGTAGAAACAAGGAGGTGGTTTTAATGTTATGGCTGATCGGTGTATATGCAGACTGAATAACACCAGCAAAATTATACTAGCTAACTAACTAGCAGAGGTAGCACAGTCACCTGGGTCCTTTTTGTGTGGAGTTTGCATGTTCTTCCCGTGTCTGAGTGGGTTTCCACCAGGAGCTCCGGTTTCCTCCCACAGTCAAAAGACATGCAAGTTAAAGAATAAGAGATACAAAAATTGTCCATGACTGTGTTTGACATTGAAATTAAACTGATGAATCATACACCGACCAGACATAACATTATGACCACTGACAGGTGAAGTGAGTAACACTGATTTTCTCTTGATCACGGAAGCTGTTAGTGGGTGGGATATATTAGGCAGCAAGTGAACATTTTATCCTCAAAGTTGATATGTTAGAAGCAGGAAAAAGGGCAAGCGTAAGGATTTGAGCGAGTTTGACAAAGGGCCAAATTGTGATGGCTAGACAACTGGATCAGAGCATCTCCAAAACTGGAGCTCTTTTGGGGTGTTCCCGGTCTGCAGTGGTCAGTATCTATCAAAAGTGGTCCAAGGAAATTCCCCAGATCTCAATCCAATCGAGCATCTGTGGGATGTGCTGGACAAACAAGTCAGATTCATGAAGGCCCCAGTTAAAGGATCTGCTGCTAACATCTTGGTGCCAGATACCACAGCACACTTTCAGGGGTCTAGTGGAGTCCATGCCTCAATGGGTCAGGGCTGTTTTGGCAGCAAAAGGGGGATCAACACAATATTAGGAAGGTGGTCATAATGTTATGCCTGATCTGAGTATGTAACCTGTAACTTCTTGTCCTGTCATGAATGTGTAAAACATGACGTTAAAAACCTAATAAATAAACAAATAAATACATTCACTAACAGACTAAAGAGAAATTAGACATTTTTATAATAATAAAACAACATGTTTTAATAAATATGCAATGTAGGGCATTTCTTTTTACCATTGCAGTGTAATCTATCGAGAGAGAGAAAGCCATTCTGAGAGCAAAATATGCAATTTGTACAATCACACAATTATTTTGTTGAGAATAACATGATGGATTTCAGAAGTAAATGTCAAGCATGGATTTTTGTGTAAACTGTCAACCTTTTGAGGCTGTAATAAGTTTTATTCTACTGCCTTCAGTGGAAATTCATTAATTAATTTCATACCAAGGTGTGAAGCACCTTCTTTATATACAGCATATTTTTGTATAATTTTTATTCAACATTCACGCAACTAGTTTAAGTTAATAAACAACTCTGTATTTATATAATATATAAATAAATAATATACAATTATATTCACTGATCATCCATAACATTAAATCCATCTCCTTGTTTCTACACTCACTGTCCATTTTACCAGCTCCACTTACCATATAGAAGCACTTTGTAGTTCTACAATTACTGACTGTAGTCCATCTGTTTCTTTGCATGCTTTGTTAGCCCCCTTTCATGCTGTTCTTTAGTGGTCAGGACTCTCCCAGGACCACTACAGAGTAGGTGTTATTTAAGTGGTGGATCATTCTCAGTACTGCAGTGACACTGACATGGTGGTGGTATGTTAGTGTGTGTTTTGCTGGTATGAGTGGATAAGACACGGATGAAGTTTTTAAACACCTCACTTTCACTGCTAGATTGAGAATAGTCCACCAACCAAAAATATCCAGCCAACAGCGCCCCGTGGGTAGCGTCCTGTGACCACTGATGAAGGTCTAGAAGATGACCAACTCAAACAGCAGCAATAGACGAGCGATCGTCTCTGACTTTACATCTACAAGGTGGACCAACTAGGTAGGAGTGTCTAATAGAGTGGACAGTGAGTGTACACGGTATTTAAAAACTCCATCAGCGCTGCTGTGTCTGATCCACTCATACCAGCACAACACACACTAACACATCACCACCATGTCAGTGTCACTGCAGTGCTGAGAATCATCCACCACCTTAATAATACCTGCTCTGTGGTGGTCCTGTGGGAGTCCTGACCATTGAAGAACAGGATGAAAGCAGGCTAAAAAGGTATGTAGAGAAATAGATGGACTACAGTCAGTAATTGTAGAACTACAAAGTGCTTCTATATGGTAAGTGGAGCTGATAAAATAAACAGTGAGTGTGGAAACAAGGAGGTGGTTTTGATGTTATGGCTGATCAGTGTATGTCTTGATTATGGAATTTTGCACAGCATTTTTTATTAATAGTTTCTCTATAATCTATTACACTGATTGTGGTTCTCAAATGTATTTTTTTTTTCTTTTAAATATATACAATTTAGTATTTAATACAGAAACTGGTAACATCCACCTGCTAACCACTGTAGAAAGTTAAAGCTAATGCTTTCATCCTCTAAAACATTTTACAACATCTAGATTAAGCAGTGGTATTGGGTCCTTAAAGAAGAAAACTAATTGCACTTCTACATAAGCTAACAGAATCATGACATCAGCTAGCATCTTAACCTTCTCCTCCTTCTAAAGCATCCTGCAAATAAGTGCTCTTTATGTGTGATATAAATAGGGCTATACTGTAACCATAAAACCTGGTATACAGTATGTAGTCATTCTGACAACCATGTACATATACTATATGGACAAGTATTGTGACACATGACACTTATAGGAACTTATATGACATCCTATTTTAAATCCATAGGCATTAATATGGAGTCCCCCCTTTGCAGCTCTATTCTCGCAATCTCCATTCTAGTTCATCCATAGATGTTTAATCAGGGTTGAGGTCAGAGCTCTTTTAAACTCATTTAACCATGCCTTTATGGACCTTTTGTGTACAGAACAGAAAAGGGCCTACCCCAAATTGTTGCCTCAACAACTAAGGGGTCTAGGCCATAACCCAGCCCCCTCTCCATACAGCCCAATATCATTAACCCTCATCCAACATACTTTACAGGGGGAACAATGCAGTCAGTCAGATAACATCAACCTGGTATTCACCAAACCCAGATTTGTCCATCAGACTGCCAGATAGACAAGCATAATTTATAACTCCACAGAACACGTTTTCACTGCTCCAGAGTCCAAAGTCCTTTTCACCATTCTATCTGACGCTTGGCATTTTTTTTGCTGATATAAGGCTTGCATGCAGCTGCTCGACCATGGAAACCCATGCCATGAAGCTCCCAGCTCACAGTTTTTGTGCTGATGTTAATGCCAAAGGAGGTTTGGTACTCTGCATTTATAGAGTCAGCAGTACGTTAGCGACTTTTATGTACTATGCGCCTCAGCACTCAGCGACCCCACTCTATTACTTAACGTGGTTCCTAAATGCTTCCATATTTCAACAATACCACTCACAGTTGATCATGGAATATCTAGGAGGAAGGAAATTTTACAAACTTACTTGTTGCAATGGTGGCATTATTACAGTACCATGCTGGAATTCACTGAATCCTTTAGAATTCCCCATTATTTTACAAATGTTTGTAAAGGCAGACTGCATAAAACTAGATAAAACACCTGAATTAAATGATTAAAAGGTCTGTCCCAATACTTCTGTCCATAATGTACTTACAAGCTAACTGATAAACACTTAACAAACAGAACTGTCTCCTTGAAAGCATCATTTAAAACCACATCAGGCAAATGACTCAGGTGTGACATTAACTTTGCTGGTGCTGTCACACTGAAGGCTGCGTAGACACGCCGACACATTTTTACTGCTTGACACTCCTTTGAAAATGAAATAAGGACACCGCACTGACAGAATTTTAAGATGACATCTCAATAACCTGCCAAGCAGGTCATAATCAGGAGAGTGAAAGGTTTAATGATGCATGTGTTACAGATTAAACATCCTAATGAATATTAGAACAATTGAATGACTAAATCTGAGCTGCTTTGGGAGGGAAAAAAAGCTAAATAATTGCTATGAACTGTAGCTTCATTTTAAAACATAATATTTAAGGTTGCATTTGGCAACATTTGGGAACATTTCAAATTAGATAAAAATTTTTGAAGGGTGATACAATAATGTTAAAGCAACCAGATGAAAACAAGCTTGTCTTATGCCTGATAAAACAGTACGAAACCACAGTCACATCAGCACAGTAGGAATTGTTTACACTCTTCTGCCAGTGAAGTTAGTCACACGTCTCCATAAAAATGCAATGATGCCAAATGAAATAAAACTGCTTAGTAAAATTGTAGATTTCACTGAAATAGGAGTAACATTGGGCACTAAATTGGCTACATCCTGGAAAAGGTTATGTCACTAAAGTTTTAAAAACCTGTGAGCTGATTTAACTGAATCTGTGACCTAGTTGGCACGTCAAATCCCATTTGTAGTTTGCTTTGCTTTTATTGACCAATTTAGAGTCAACTGAATTACAACTACAATAGAATTTAAAAGTCAAAACTAAAGTTTTAGCTTTTATTTTAGTCAGGCCAAACTGATCTGACATCATACTGATCAGTGGAATAAGCTATACAGCAACATCAACCTACCATAACATAACTGCTATTAAGCCAACATAGATTAGCTCTACTGACCAAAAAATTGGGAGGTAGGGCTTCATGTGCACCAGCATGGACGTTCTACCCAGTGAGTATGAATCTGTTACTGCTTCTGGACAACATGAGCATTAGAACTGTATGTATTGTCATAGTGGTCATGAGAATGTGGTGTACAAATCATATGCTGCATCTATCAATACATGTACTAATAAGTGTACTTTGTGTATCACAATAAGAAGGGGGATTCACTCATACAAGGTACAATCACACTCTTACACATAAAATACTCCAACCCAATCACCATCAGTAATATTAAATAGCTGTACAGTTACAAATACAAATATATAAAAAAAACAGTAATAACACAACACGACACAACTATTGTACCTTATTACAATGTTGCAATACCTTAACTGCCAATAAAAAATGAAACAATGTACCTACAATTCATTTTTTCATACTGCAATCCTTTCAATAAGGCCAAAAGTATCCCAGAATGTGTCACTCTAAACTTCATTTTACTAACAATATCAATGAAAGCTTATCCAGACGAAAGCAGACGAGAATCAAGCAAAAGTTTCATATGTTATAGTGTGAATGTGGGAGATAGATAAGGCAGCAGACATAAATCAAACAGATAGGAAAAGGTAAACATTTACTCACCAGTCTTGTGACAAGGGGAACCCCAAAGTGCCAGAAGTGATCGTTCAGCAGCCCACTGTACACTACGTTTCCGAAGAGAGCAATGTTTCCGGTTTTAAACAGCCCGTTTCCTGGTTTAGTTTCTGAAAAAGCAAAAAAAAAAAAAAAGAAAAAAAAAAAAAGAAATGATACATTATAGTAGTATTCTTAAAGAGTACACATCATAGAGAGCACAGGCCAGATTCAGACTCTGGAAGGAATCTAACTGTCCTATCAATTAAAAATATGTTTTCTGCCTCTGTAATGGTATGCTATGGTGTCTGATTTAACCAGACAGCTTTAGAATAGAATGCCTTTATTTGTCATGTATACATATACAGATGTACAGTACAACAAAATTATTTCTTCCCATATCCCTGTTTGTTTTTGGAAGCTGGGGTCAGAGCGCAGGGTCAGCTATTGTACGGCGCCCCTGGAGCAGAGAGGGTTAAAGGCCTTGCTCAAGGGCCCAACAGTGGCTGCATAGCAGAGCTGGGATACAAACTCTCAACCTTTCAGTTGATAGGCCAAAGCTCTACCCACTAGGTGACCACTGTCTTCATTTAATGCCACATTATTTGATATATTCAATTTACAACTCTGCCAATCAGAGAAACTGTACACACAGATGTAAAGATGTGTATTGTCAAGATGACAAAAAAAGATCGTTTTTTGTTGATTTGTTAGCCCCCTTTCATGCTGTTCAACAATGGCCAGGACCCCCACAGGACCACCACAGAACAGGTATTATTTGGTGGTGAATCATTCTCAGCACTGCAGTGACACTGACATGGTGGTGGTGTGTTAGTGTGTGTTGTGCTGATATGAGTGGATAAGACACAGCAGCGCTGCTGGAGTTTTTAAACACCTCACTGTCACTGCTGGACTGAGAATAGTCCAGCAACCAAAAACATCTAGCCAGCAGCGCCCCATGGGCAGCGTCCTGTGACCACTGATGAAGGTCTAGAAGATGACCAACTCAAACAGCAACAATAAATGAGCGATCGTCTCTGACTTTACATCTACAAGGTGGACCAACTAAGTAGGAGTGTCTAATAGAGTGGACAGTGAGTGGACACGGCATTTAAAAACTCCATCAGCGCTGCTCTGTCTGATCCACTCATACCAGCACAACACACACTAACACAACACCACCATGTCAGTGTCACTGCAGTGCTGAGAATGATCCACCACCTAAATAATACCTACTCTGTGGTGGTTTTGACCATTGAAGAACAGGGTGAAAGCAGTCTAAAAAGGTATGTAGAGAAACAGATGGACTACAGTCAGTAATTGTAGAACTACAGAGTGCTTCTATATGGTAAATGGAGCTGATAAAGTGGACAGTGAGTGTAGAAACAAGGAGGTGGTTTTAATGTTATGTTAATGTTATATATACAGGTATATATACTGTATATATATATATATATACAGTATATATATACAGTATATATATATACAGTATATATATACAGTATATATATATATACAGTATATACAGTATATATATATATATATATATATATATATATATATAACATTATATCAGCCGATGTAGTGTTTAGTGCAAAGATTTTCAAAAATGAATGAAAGTAAATAAACGTTCACTAAGGGCTGAGAGAGGGGGAAAAATGGTTTCATTGGTTTATCTAGAGTAAAATCTGTTAATGTGGCCCTTATTTTGCAAAATATTTGAAAAATCTATAATTATGATATATCAGCAGTCTAAACTCAGAGAACTGATCTGGGTAGTAATTCTCCTCAGTTGTTGATTAACTTGTGTGTTTGGGGTCATTGTTTTACTGCACCATACATCCACATCTATTATTTTTTTGGTGATGAACCACTACACTGACATTGTTTTGTAACCCTTGTAATTAATCGTTCCCTCAGTGATTGCAGGCAGTCCCCTTCACCACGCCTCATGGAATATACTCTTGGTTTGGCATGTCTGTTTGTTCTCTTTCGGATTTTCTGAGGGAAAATCTCTCATGTATTTACACTACATGCGGCAATGTTTTTTAATAAGCATGATCTTTTTTCCTGTGGTATCCTTCCAATAGGATTTGGTGTTTTTCTTGAACAAACAGGCAAAGCCTTCAGCAAGTGTTATATCTTTCTGCAATTATTTTTCTATATGTGGTTTTTTTTTTCCTTTTGTGTTTAGTATAGCATTGTGTTCTTTGTATGATCTTTGCGTTATACCCATATAGAAACGGCACTGATTTTCCATCATTTGTAGTTTGTCTTACTGTAGTCTGATGAACGACCAGGTTTTCAGAAATGCTTAAGTAGCCTTTTTATATGTTTCAAAAATCCTTTATATTTCCCCCTCCAAGGTCCTCTGATTTGATCAGTGCATGGTTTACCTCTTTTAAAACAAGCAGAACTAAACAATCTTATCTAGTTATCTAGACCCTTGACCTCTACAGAAGTTATTAGTAGTATTACTTTACATAAGACTACGTTTATAGGAAATTTATGCAGAAATCCTGGTCATTCTAAACAAATAATAATAATGAAGTTACTCAGTATCATATACACCGATCAGCCATAACAGTAAAATCACCTCCTTGTTTCTACGCTCACTGTCCATTTTATCAGCTCCACTTACCATATAGAAGCACTTTGTAGTTTTACAATTACTAACTGTTGTCCATCTGTTTCTCTACATACTTTTTTATCCCACTTTCACCCTGTTCTTCAATGGTCAGGATCCCCACAGGACCACCACAGAGCAGGTATTATTAAGGTGGTGGATGATTCTTAGCACTGCAGTGACAATGACATGGTGGTGGTGTGTTAATGTGTGTTGTGCTGGTATGAGTGGATCAGACACAGCAGCGCTGATAGAGCTTTTAAATACCGTGTCCACTCACTGTCCACTCTATTAGACACTCCTACCTAGTTGGTCCACCTTGTAGGTGTAAGGTCAGAGACGATCACTCATCTGTTGCTGCTGTTTGAGTTGGTCATCTTCTAGACCTTCATCAGTGGTCACAGGATGCTGCCCACAGGGTGCTGTTGGCTGGATATATTTTTGGTTGGTGGACTATTCTCAGTCCAGCAGTGATAATGAGGTGTTTAAAAACTCTGTTGAACGTCTAGAAGATGACCAACTCAAACAGCAGCAATAGATGAGCGATCATCTCTGACTTTACATCTACAAGGTGGACCAACTACGTAGGTGTGTCTAATAGAGTGGACAGTGGACTCATACCAGCACAACACACACTAACACACCCCCACACCACCACCATGTCAGTGTCACTGCAGTGCTGAGAATGATCCATCACCCAAATAATACCTACTCTGTGGTGGTCCTGTGGGGGTCCTGACCATTGATGAACAGCTTGAAAGGGGGCTAACAAAGCATGCAGAGAAACAGATGGACTACAGTCGGTAATTGTAGAACTACAAAGTGCTTCTATATGGTAAGTGGAGCTGATAAATGGACAGTGAGTGTAGAAACAAGGAGGTGGTTTTAATGTTATGGCTGATCAGTGTAGTTTTAATATGGCTGTTACAACTAGGCCCTTCTTAAACATCCCTTATATATGAGCAAGAATGTGCAGTGCATCGGTTCCTCCTTTTATTTTCCTCAGTTTCCATCTTTCACATGCTTCTCCCCGGTTTGAAACATGACTCGGCGCGAGCGCATAAAAGAAGCCATGCGCGGTATATTAAATTATACTCCATAAATGCCAAGTACAGCAAAAATATGCATTGTGCCTCAAAACAAGGGGGAAGCACATATTGTGTGGTGCACCACAGCGAACCATGCACTCATTATTGGAAAAACAAAAAGGAAAAAAGGCCTATTAAAATGTCACTTGCGCTCTTTGTGGCCGGGGCAGCTCACAAGTTTTAGAGTTATTAATGGGCCCGGCTTGATTGTTTATGGTGACTGCCTGCCGCAGGCACTGTGGGCACGACTGTAAAGTCCACGGATCATCCGGCAGCTCGCTATCCCCCCACTCCTTACATCAGTGCTTGAATATGCATGCCCGTAGGCCATGCACTACCTGATAGATCACAGTAATAATGTATTTATATCTTTGCCACGTGGCTGATTTTTATAAAACAATATAGCCTAATTAGCAATAAAATCACTCACTTCATACCTTTTTATTAATTCAAGAGCAGAGCGTGCACCGGAGACAAAGAAGTACGCAACCCTGGTGATGTACTCTCTATGCAGGTGTAGTAATTTGATCAGAGCGTGTGTGATTGCATCATTGCCTGAGAGGCATGACGAGTTCATAGAGAGAAGGAGGAAGTGGCATGGCTGGCAGCATTCACTTCGGATGATCCATCCTCTCATCCGCAAGCATTCCCTTCATCATGCTGCAGTGAGGTAAGGATGCAGACAGTAGAATAGTACAAAGCACAGCTCCACCATACCAACCCGCAGACTGCTCTATCAGCACCTCGTACCTTCTGCCTGCACCTCCCCCCCCTTTTTTTTTCCTCTATAGCATTGTTTCTATTTCTTACCTCTCACTTTCACTGACAACTTCTTTTTTGGTTTTGTTACCTAGAACACTCTTCCTAGCAGTTTGAAAAATTGGAAAGAGCTTTCAAATGTCAAAGCTGTCATGAAGTATGCAGGAGAGTAGAGATTGATCAAATGCACTAAATGTGTTTAGTGACTTTATAATGTGACGTTGACGGGAAGGAAGGAAGCATCTTTGCTCTTTTAATTGTAGTAGGCATCGCTTTATGAGGAATTGCTCTTGAGGCAGTTACAAAACCAAACAAAGAGACCAGATTTGACATAGGCTCTTCACTATACTTGAACAAGCACAAATGGCAGGATGGTCACTAAAGACAACACACTAAACGGACCACAAAACCCACTTTTCAACCCTTTGAAAATGCTTCGACCAATGACAAATGCAGGGGAAATGCCCCCCTGCCCTACTATAACAGAGAGCCAACCGATTGCCATAATATTAAGCATCAACACAGTCACATAATGGCATTATTAATGCTACTTGGGTCTAAAAACAGATTTAAAAAAATGTAGACATAATTTTAGACCAGCGGTTCTCAACCTATTTTTCTCTTAGATCCCCCCGAGTTCAAACACATTTTCCGGCAGCCCCTTGACATGTGTTATGATAATATTTTTAGACTTTCAGCAAGAATGACGAAAGCTATTGTGATCTGCATCAACAACTGAATCGGAATCTTTTGTAGTCGCCGCCCATTGACCCCTTGAACTTCTGAGGTGGGCAAATCAAATATGTGACCGTTCTCAAAGACCCAATGTTGGCTATAGGCTTTAAAATAGATCTATATGACATTATAAGAAATCTCGCATATGCCAATAGCCTATTGATTTTCCTGTCCCATCACGTCATTATTTTTTACTCTTTTCAATTAAATGCAACAAAACCCCCCTTTAGGCTCACTGAGGCCCCCTGTTTGAGAACCACTGCTTTAGACCATAGTGTTGCATAATATCAATGCAAAAATATAGCCTGTAACTGTTATGCTCTACATGGTGTCCCTAAAGTCTGGACACATAGGAAATATCACTAACTGTGTTGTATTTTGTAGGTGTAATTGCACAAAAGAAAGAATAGTTTACTGAGCCGAATTACTTCTTCTCTCTCACTCACTGTACCCTCTGTCTGATACACAGTGACAGCTACTGGCAGGAGTAAGTATACAACACAACAAATGTAATAGATTTGTTCATTTTCTCATCACTACACTTTTTCTGCACCTTATTTGGGCCCATTTTAATATTGAATTTTACAAAATATAAAAAAAACACCGAAAAAAAACACCGCCCGCTGTCCGAATGTTCGCTCGAATGTTTGCCCCAAGTGTAAATGTGTTTGAGGTGTTTCCTACCTTTTGCCCAGTGAAGTGCACTTACTGTGACCCTGATTAGGATAAAGTGGTGGTAAAAACAGACAATGAATGAATTAACTTGCAGTGCCAAATTTGTTTGAAGAATAGGTTGAAAGAGAATCATAAACTACCAACAAGACTTGAAGTGGTGTGCCGGCTTTACCAATACGCACTCTTCTTTTAAGTTATTGAACTCTTTTTAAATGAAACTCAGGAAGTCATGCTTTGAACATGGACAGTGAAGCACATTGAACATTTTTAAGTAAGTACTGTTTAACACTAGAAATGCTGCGCCGGGTTTACCTGCTTGTACCTAGAAGCACCAGACGCCAGTCTTTGACTGTTGTGATGATGTACTGTACTACAAACGGCGTGTTGGTTTTGCCTACTTATAGCACTCCTTCATGGTCAAAACAGTAAACTGTATGTGGCTACAGACTAGTATGAGAGAATCACAGCCTTAAAAGGCATAAAATGATACAAATGAACACGAGGCAGGAGGCAATATCACACAAATGGAGCAAAATAGATTTAAACTTCCTTGTACTGTTGTGTTTTTTTTTTTACTTTTTTAACTGACTCTGTTAAGGAAAAGGCTTTAAAGGAGGGTCCTGGGATGTGACTGAGTGCAAAGAATTGTCATTTATTTATTTTATTTTTGGTCTCTCTGGTCAAATGACCTGCGTCAAACAAGATGTCACAGCGGTCAAATGACCAGCGTGCAGCGCTTCTAGTGTTAAGAGATAAGACACAGCCACTTCCACTTTGTAATCAAAAGTATATGGACACCCTCCCTTCCAACTTTTGAGTCTTTCAAGCCACACTCACTTCTAACAGGTGTTAATGTACAGTACTATAAATTATTACCATTTCCAGAATTTAGCATATGCACTTTTTCAGACTAAATTACTGAAAAAAGTAGACAAATAGACAGTAGTCTAGAAACACGGATTTGCTAAAACGCTTCTAGGTAGAATAACATAGAGGTGGACAGCAAGAGACTATTTAAACAGACAGGGGATGTTCATTCTACCACCAGGGTAACAGTACAGAGAGAAGCATTGATGCAGTCAGTCTACATTGAGTTCTGAGAGGTGGATCAATTGCCTATCCTCTAACGTTCTCTTTTAAATAGTTGAGAATAAACTCATAGAAAATTTTGAGAAAAGGCTTTTTCTGAAGAGTTGAGGCTGCAATAACGACAAAAAGTGGTGTTTGAATTGGGATGTCCTTGGTTTTAAATGGGATGTTGTCAGGGGTCCATATACTGTTGACCATGAAGTGTAACCAAACACTGTTATGTTAACCAAACACTGTATATATATATTTATATACACCGGTCAGCCATTACATTAAAACCACCTCCACTTAGAAGCACTTTGTAGTTCTACAATTACTGACTGTAGTCCATCTGTTTCTCTACATGCTCTGTAAGCCCCCTTTCACCACGTTCTTCAATGGTGAGGACTCTCCCAGGACCACTACAGAGTAGGTATTATTTGGGTGGTGGATCATTTTCAGCACTGCAGTGCCACTGACATGGTAGTGGTGTGTTAGTGTGTGTTGTGCTGGTATGAGTGGATCAGACACAGCAGTGCTGCTGGAATTTTTAAACATCGTGTCCACTCACTGTCCACTCTACAACACACTTCTACCTAGTTGGTCCACCTAGCAGATGTACAGTCAGAGACGATCGCTCATCCATTGCTGCTGTTTGAGTTTGTCATCTTCTAGACTTTCATCAGTGGTCACAGAAAGCTGCCCACGGGGCGCTGTTGTCTGGATATTTTTGGTTGGTGGACTATTTCCAGTCCAGCAGTGACAGTGAGGTGTTTAAAAACTTCATCAGCATTGCTGTGTCTTATCCACTCATACCAACACAACACACACTAACACACCACCAACATATCTACACTGTGGTGGTCCTGTGGGGGTCCTGACCATTGAAGAACACCATAAAAGGGGGCTAACAAAGCATGCAGAGAAACAAGTGGACTACAGTCAGTAATTGTAGAACTACCAAGCGCTCCTATATGGTCAGTGAAGCTGATATAATGGACAGTGAGTGTAGAAACGAGAAGGTGGTTTTAATGTTATGGCTGATCAGTGTATATATACACATTAATAATATTTATTTATTTGCCTAAGTTTACCCAAAGAGCCATTTTTCCATCCTAATGTCATTTCTGACAGCTTCTAAAACTTCTTCCAATTATCAAAAGTGATAACGACATCTAGTACATGCACTCTTGTCAAAGGTTATAGAACTTTCCTTATTTATATTGTGTACTCTCACTTCTCACATATATTCTCACAGGAACTTTCATTCTACAGAAACCATTCCTGACATTGCATACTTACAGTCACATTTCATACAGCTTCTAGAACTCTCTACTTTATTAAGTGTGATGACTCCACCTACGTAAATTATGCTTAAAGGTTAAAAGCAGTTAAAAGCAGTAAGGTTAAAAACTTTCCTTTTAAAGCATCCGAAATCTTCCTCCACAAGAATAATCGCTGACTCTGCATACAGGAACACTTCTCACAGCTTCTACAATGCCTTCCACTTAGACACACTTCCTAAAAGTTATAGAACTTTCCATTATAAGATTGTATGCTGTTACTGTCCACAGGTTCCTTCTCAGAAGTTCTGAATTGTTCGTTTTATAAGAAACATTGCAGGCTTTGCATACAGGGATACTGTTTATAGCAATTAGACTTTTTTCCCTGTAATAAAATGTGAAGACTACACCTACCCCACTCTTAAAAGGTTATAGACCTTTCTTTTACACTTTCCACTTTTAATGTCACTGCCCACATCTCACAGGATCTAGAACTTTCACCCCAAGAACACATTTTACATAGCTTCTAGAAGCTTAAAATACTTAAAAGAACTTCTTTCGTTTATTAAGTATTATGTCTCCACCTACACACTTTTTAAATGTTACAGAATATTTCATTATTATATTGTGTGCGTCACTGTCTACAGGTAATTTGTATGTATTTATTTATTTATTTAAGAACTCCCCTTTCTCAAAAACACTGCTGGCTCCACATGCAGGCATATTCTGCATGACTTCTATGACATGACTTCTGCATGACTTCTATTCTTTTCTCCCTTTATCAAGTGTGATGACTCCACCCACATGCATTCTTGTAAAAGGTTATAGAACTTTATTTTTTTATGTGCCCACAGATACTCTTTCCACAGGGTCAAGAACTTCCCTTCCTCAAAACCACTGCTGGCTCTACATACAGACATATTATGCATGACTTCTAGGACTTTTCTCCCTTTATCAAGTGTGATGACTCCACCCACACACTTTCTATTTCGTTCTTTAAGTTTATAGAACTTTTTTTACACTTTTCACTTTTAATGTCACTGCCCACATGTACCCATCTCACAGGATCTAGAACTTTCACCCCAAGAACACATTTCACATAGCTTCTAGAACTTCTTCCATTTATTAAGTATGATGTCTCCACCCACACACTTTTACATGTTACAGAACATTACATTATTATATTGTGTGCTGTCACTGTCCACAAGTAATCTTTATTTTTCCTTACACAAGAACCATTACTGACTCTGAATACAACCACAATTCTCACAGCTTCTAGAACTCTTTCCCTTTATCATGTGTAATGACTCCACCCACATGCATTCTTGTAAACGATTATAGAACTCTCTTATTTTATTCTATGTGCCCACAGATACTCACAGATACCACTGCTGGCTCTGCATACAGACATTTCTGGCTTTGCATACAGGCATATTTCTTACAGCAATCAGACTTTTTTCCCTGTAATCAAATGTGAAAACTACACCTACACACACTCTTAAAAGGTCATAGAACTTTCTTTTACACTTTTCACTTTTAATGTCACTGCCCACATGTACCCATCTCACAGGATCTACGTAGAACTTTCACCTTAAGAACACATTTCACATAGCTTCTAGAACCTCTTCCGTTCATTAAGTATGATGTCTCCACCCACACACTTTTTAAATGTTACGGAACATTACATTATTATATTGTGTGCTGTCACTGTCCACAGGTAATCTTTTTATTTATTTATTTTATTGGGATGGAGGGGGGGGGGGGGGGTCTTTCACGAGAAGGTGTTCCTTTCACGAGAACCATTACTGACTCTGGATACAGCCACAATTTTCACAGGTTCTAGAACTTTTTTTATCCCTTTATCATGTGTAATGACTCCACCCACATGCATTCTTGTAAAAGATTATAGAACTTTATTTTTTTATACTATGTGCCCACAGATACTCTTTCCACAGGGTCAGGAAACCACTGCTGGCTCTACATACAGACATATTCTGCATCACTTCTATGACTTTTCTCTTTTCATCAAGTGTGATGACTCCACCCACACACTTTCTATTTCTTTCTTTAAGCTTATACATTGTGTGCTGCCAGTTCATACTGACACAAACAAAAAAGACATTGTGTAATTTTCAGAACATTCTTAGTATAATTGTTAAATAATTCTTAATATAATAAGCACTCATTGTTATCTTTTAGAATTACTCATCCCTGTACTGTGTGGACACCCCCCTCTTACAGGATCCAAAACTTGGGGGATGGGGAGCAATACTCTGTATCTGCACAGTATCCAGAATTAATTCTCAATAAAATGGCTAACAATTAAGCTTGTTGATGAAGGATAACAACACGATGCTACATCTTGTTGAAATTAATCTTGCAAGTAAATTAAGATTACTTTAATTTGAGCTAAAATGAACCTTGGAAAGAAATTTAGATGGTAATCAGCTGAAAATATGATGAAATCAAAATACATTTTGTGAGGATGTTATTGATGTACTAAAATCTTTCCAGAAATCAGACAGCCCATATGATCAAAAAGTATTAGTTCATTTAAAGATATTGTTGTGTCGGAAACTGTAGGAGGAAGCTCTTTTATTTAGAAATTGTTCTCGAGTGAATCACAAGGGCATGAAAAAGGAGACCAGATTTGATATATGGCAGATCCCTCCCACTACGCATGAACATGCAAAAGAACAGGATGGTCACTGAACACAACACACTTAACAAAACGATAACTTAACAAACGATAACTTTACATGATATCTACAAAACGAACACAGAATGCACTATTCGCTACTGGACACAACTCTTAACTCTTATTATTGTTCTGCCATGGCCGCACTGCATTGTGGGATACCGCGCTCCCACGGCAGATGGCGTAAGCAGGGGGAACGTCATATGCCTTTCCATGACGGCAATATTTTAGGGATGGGGTCAGATCCCAATCATTACTCAAATACAGGTCATCCATGAGAATACTAAGTCTTACTAAGGTATTTCTGTTTATGGGGTTCAATTCCCCATAATAACACAGATACAGTTGTTATTATTATTATTACTATTATTATTTATTATTATTATTATTATTATTATTATTATTATTATTATTGTTTTGTTGTTGTTATTATTATTATTATTATTATTATTATTATTATGGCTGTTTCCGTGCAAATTATGAACCTTATTATATGTTGACACCAAACCTTGAAATAGGAAATTGTCAAATTAAATATACTCTATGTGCCACTTTAGTAAAATACACCTAAATTAAAACTATTATGGTGTGACTAAGCATTGTATACAAATTAAACATCTAAAATGTATATTTCCCATAAAACGAAAACGATCACTATATATATATCCAGCATGCTTGCTTGTACACTTTCAACCCCCAACAGGGATCTGTTCCCTTGTAAAAACTTTCCCCTCACCGACTCTCCAGCCCACACTATGTTCTGGCAATGCTGATTGCGCACAAGCAAGCCTGGAACTTCCTCTCCACAGGCCAGTTCTGTCTGTACCTCCGTCCAACCTAAACACACCAACCGCTCCATATGGCAGCACCACCCTGCCACCATGCCCACTCATGGGCCAGAGCCTAAGCCAGCAGGGCAGGAGAAAAAGAGTCTTCCAGAGTCCTTTTTGGGATGCATGCCACCACTCCAAACAATGTATTCATTACCCCTTTTATACCCTGGGGATTTTCCATAGCCTTTTTACAAAGTGCACAGAGTGGCAAAGCTTGTTTAAACACGGCTACTAGACCAGTTCATCATGCGCAGTGTGTGTAGCCGCTCTGATTAATACACCGAGAGGCCATGGCTGCAGACATAACTGCAAGGGATTCGGCACATTAATAACACCAGGCTGCCAGTGCCACTGCTGCCACCTCTGCCCTTACACACACTCTCTCACCCATACTCATACACGACCTACACACTTGAGAAATGAGAGGGGAAGATGGTTCTGATGCATTATTATTAACCGTTGCACAAAAAGGAATGAGATTTTTCAAAATAGGAAAGCATCAGTGTGATATTGTGTCAATAATTGCCCGTAATGCTGGGTAGGTACTGGATTGAATTTGACATTTTCCTATTCCTATGATTCACAGACACATTTTATGCCGTGTCTGTGTGTGTTCACTGTAATAAAACAAATAATATACATAAATATGAAACTCTATTTGTCATTTTACATCCCCTGCTTGCAGAGAGCTAGTCATTCATTCATCTTTAATAACTGCTTTATTCCGATCCCAGGAACACTGGCCGCAGGGCAGGAATCCACCACGGACAGGACATCATTACAGTCCAGGGCACGACACACTCACACAGTAGCACTTACTCACACAATGGAGCCATTTAGAGGAGATAATTCACCAACTGTCATGTATTTGCAGTAGGTATGGTCTCTGGCATACTCTGAGAGAAACCACAAGGATACAGAGCAAACATGCCAAACTCAACAGTCAATAACTGGAGGCAAGCATTAACTCTGGGTCAGTGGAGCTGTGTGGGGGAAAACAATATCTGCTACACGGTTGTGCCACCCTGCTTTGATTTACGTATCAGTCAAATTTTATGCATTTTCTCCCTTTTTGTCCTAATTTAGCGTAGCCAATTAGTCTTCCGCTGCTAGGGACCCGGATCATGTCAGAGGAGGGTATTTTTGCCTGACACGTGCTCCCTCCGACGCGTGTGCAGTCCACTGACCACTTCTTATTCGCCCATACTTCGCTGAATTTGGGTGAGTCAGTCTCATGCATGGAGAGTCATGCACTGATCTCTGTGTTCCTTACTTCTTTAAAGGCAGCTTGGGCTATTAACCAGGTTTTTATAGCATCAAAGACCTCACCCCCTTTTTTAGTCCAGTCCTTTCCCAATCAGCACACTAGTGGCCATTTTTTTGTCTGCTGAACTGCCAATTGTGCCAACCGGTAGCACAGCTGTCATTTAAACTCAGAGGATTCAGAATCCTAGCGCTGGTGTAATAGTGAAATATGCCACTGTGCCACCTGGTTATCTGTAAACAATTACTACTATTTTCATAACATCTTATAATACTGGTCATGATTTGGTGGGTCCTAAGCCTATTCTAGGAAAACTAGGCACACAACAAAAATATACCCCGGAAAGGCAATTGGTCCATCACAGGTAATCCCCACTAACTCGCACCAAAGGCAACTAGGGGGAGGTTGAAATACCCAAAAGAAACCCAAACAGACACAAAAACAACATGCTAAATTTTTCCACTTACAGTAATGGGAAGTGGGGTCAATCCATAAATGGGGTCAGTCTATGAAGCTATGTAAAAACAAAACTGTCCTTTGTATGCCTTATAATCAGGTAAGTGTGGTAGCACACTACATTTTCACATTAAATTAAATTTAAAAAAATACTTGCACACAGGTATAGTTGTATAATTTTAATTGTGGATACTGTATATTTGTGCATGAGCAACTATGTAAAAAATAAAATTAGATTTTTATTCTGTTTATTTCTGCTGTCATTTATTTTTTGATGGTGTTACAAGGGCTGCAGCGAACAATTATTTATATATTTTTTAATTGATAAGTTGGTTTATTCGTTTTTATGCTCCTAAATATATTAGATATTGAACATAATTAAAATATGATATGATTATGGTAAACAAAATGATTAAAATATACGCTGACAGGACACACAGAACACTGTAAATATTTGGCTTTATGGCATGAGATCTGTTTGAAGTGGGAAAAGCTAGAGTAATAGTTCATATGAGACCATGTTTTACTATTGTCATAAATTCAGATTTCATACTGTTGTTTTGCCAAAAAAAGTAAAAACATCTGATGGGGTGCTAAGGATTAAAAAAAAAAGAGAGAGAAAATAAAGAGAATAAAATAATGAATTGCAAAGAGTAAAGACCATGGTTCAATAAGGGACAACCGTCAGTTGGTCACATTAATGACAGGAACGGCAGTCACTCATTACACAAGGTTCATCAGTTCACAAGGTTATATCAGACACAGTCCTGGACAATCTAGCATCTCTAATTCACCTCACTTGCATGTCTTTGGACTGTGGGAGGAAACCGGAGCACCCAGAAGAAAACCCACATGGACACAGGGAGAACATGTAAACTCCACACAGAAAGGACCCGGACCGCCCCACCTGGGGATCAAACCCAGGACCTTCTTGCTGTGAGGCGACAGTGCTACCCACTTAGCCACCGTGCTGCCCCAAACGATGTGTAAAACTTGACTGTGCTATTGCTAGTAGCCACTAATGCTTACTACACATTACCCAACTTTCTAGGTGTTCAGGTCACTGTACAGTTCACACTACACAACTTGATTTCTTATCATCGGGAGTCTTTTAAGTCGTTTTTCCTTCCAAAAATGCAAGTCAGCAAGAAGCGAGTGATCCAAGTTGTTTGTGTGCTAATATGCAGCGAAAAAGCAGGGAGGAAAAAGAAAAGCTTCAAGGTGAAGGAGTGGATTGGGCTACTCAGCCAGCCGGGATTTTCTGTTCTGCAGAGTGAGTTAGAGGTAAATAAATATTTGCAATGCAACGTTGGTATTACGGTTTGGCGTGGACGATAAGGTCACAAATACTGTAAAGCTTGTGTAGAAACTACATTTTTCTGTAGTCATGCTTGTTGACATCTATACAACTCCTCCCCCAGGGTTTCCCAAAGTCTGTATCACGCATTCTCATTGGCTGTAGCTCGACACCGCACTCACTGCCAGTCGATCGAGAGCCGATTTGCTCCAGAGCTGGCACATCTGTCAGCGACCTGTTGGCAGGCAAAAAATTTTTGTGTGTGTGAGAGGGGGGGGATGCTGGAGCCTATCCCAGCTTTTCAATGGGCACAAGGCACACAGTAACACCCTGGACAGAGCACCAGTCCATCGCAGGGCAGACACACATACACACACCCATTCACCTATAGGGCAATTCAGTGTCTCCAGGTTAATCGGCACAGAGCTGGCACATTTGTCAGTGACCTGTTGGTAAGCCAAAATAATTTGGTAAAGGGCAAAATGTGTGTAGTGTGAACTTTACTTTGTTTAGCATCAGGTGCCACTGAATATGATCAGTTCTCCAACCTGAATGCTGAATTTACCCAGAAGGCCAAACTGAAATAATCCTATATAATTTAAAACATTATTCACTGATATACTCTTAATGCTGGATATGCTTACAGATTAGACAAAAAATCCTGAAAAACTTCCACGACAGGAGAAGCAAGGTACTACAATTGAATTAAAGTCTGAACGATCCCTCTGCGTAGCCGGTTAATTAAAGTAGCAGTCAAATAAAGTGGTGTTTAATTGGAATACACAACAAAAGCGGTTTGCATGTTTATTTATCATCGTGGCGTGTTAATAAAAATCTTAAGCCCTAATTGGGCAAACTTGTACAGGAAAGACTAAGGCTCCTGGCTCGACTTCCCCCCTCACCTCTGTTTAATGGACTATGACTGAAAAATGATCGCAAGCTCGTTTAATATTTCTGCAGTCATACTTGATGAAAATCCCGCTTCTCATTGGCCAAGAGCCACACATTAAAAAGCAATCATAGATACCTGGACCTGCTGGTGAGAATCCCCGGTGGAGCGAACCACTTGGACGGGCCTGGTGGAGCGAGCCATCCCGGCATGGGGAGGATCATTAGCATCTCGCGTATCTCAAGTGTGGCGTTCCGCTAGCCTGTCCCTAGCCGGCCTCCCCTTGTGGGCCCTTGCCATCCTTGCTTGGCATGGCATCAGAGACAGCTGGAGAGATCAGACCTTACCCCCCACCCCTTTCCGCTGCTCCTCCCGCTCTCCTCTTTTCCTCCACTCCTGTCAGTTTAGCGTGCCGGGCACCAAAATGAGTGGCCCTTTGATCAGCTGGCAAACAGGCAGAGCACAAATGGGCCCTGAGCAATCAGCATGTCTTCCTTTCTTTCTTTCTATTTCTGTTAGTCTGAGAGGAAAAGGAGATGCTGCCAGGAGCCAGAGAAGGAGATGCTGCCAGGAGCCAGAGAAGCAGGACCCTGACACCACAGCGCCAAGACAGCAGCTCCTACGGGTTTTACCCCAAGCAAGCACTAATCAAAAATAACACAGTCTTACACATACGGTGTGCTGCAGACACATATGGTGGTGTAAAAAAGTAATAACCCCGTTTCCTACTGCCTGTTATTGAGTGTTCTTAGACAAAATTATATAAAATTATTAAACCAATCATTATTAAACAAGCACCAAGGTAATTTCTCTATAAAATAATAAATACATTAAAAATACACAATAATAAAGTTACATATTTTAAAACCAAATACAGTGTATCACAAAAGTGAGTACACCCCTCACATTTCTGCAGATATTTAAGTATATCTTTTCATGGGACAACACTGACAAAATGACACTTTGACACAATGAAAAGTAGTCTGTGTGCAGCTTATATAACAGTGTAAATTTATTCTTCCCTCAAAATAACTCAATATACAGCCATTAATGTCTAAACCACCGGCAACAAAATTGAGTACACCCCTAAGAGACTACACCCCTAAATGTCCAAATTGAGCACTGCTTGTAATTTTCCCTCCAAAATGTCATGTGATTTGTTAGTGTTACTAGGTCTCAGGTGTGCATAGGGAGCAGGTGTGTTCAATTTAGTAGTACAGCTCTCACACTCTCTCATACTGGTCACTGAAAGTTCCAACATGGCACCTCATGGCAAAGAACTCTCTGAGGATCTTAAAAGACGAATTGTTGCGCTACATGAAGATGGCCAAGGCTACAAGAAGATTGCCAACACCCTGAAACTGAGCTGCAGCACAGTGGACAAGATCATCCAGCGTTTTAAAAGAGCAGGGTCCACTCAGAACAGACCTCGCGTTGGTCGTCCAAAGAAGCAGAGTGCACGTGCTCAGCGTCACATCCAACTGCTGTTTTTGAAAGATAGGCGCAGGAGTGCTGTCAGCATTGCTGCAGAGATTGAAAAGGTGGGGGGTCAGCCTGTCAGTGCTCAGACCATACGCCGCACACTACATCAAATTGGTCTGCATGGCTGTCACCCCAGAAGGAAGCCTCTTCTGAAGTCTCTACACAAGAAAGCCCGCAAACAGTTTGCTGAAGACATGTCAACAAAGGACATGGATTACTGGAACCATGTCCTATGGTCTGATGAGACCAAGATTAATTTGTTTGGTTCAGATGGTCTCAAGCATGTGTGGCGGCAATCAGGTGAGGAGTACAAAGATAAGTGTGTCATGCCTACAGTCAAGCATGGTGGTGGGAATGCCATGGTCTGGGGCTGCATGAGTGCAGCAGGTGTTGGGGAGTTACATTTCATTGAGGGACACATGAACTCCAATATGTACTGTGAAATACTAAGCAGAGCATGATCCCCTCCCTCCGGAAACTGGGTCGCAGGGCAGTGTTCCAGCATGATAATGACCCCAAACACACCTCTAAGACGACCACTGCTTTATTGAAGAGGCTGAGGGTAAAGGTGATGGACTGGCCAAGCATGTCTCCAGACCTAAACCCAATAGAACATCTTTGGGGCATCCTCAAGCGGAAGGTGGAGGAGCACAAAGTCTCGAATATCCGCCAGCTCCGTGATGTCGTCATGGAGGAGTGGAAAAGCATTCCAGTGGCAACCTGTGAAGCTCTGGTAAACTCCATGCCCAGGAGAGTTAAGGCAGTTCTGGGAAATAATGGTGGCCACACAAAATATTGACACTTCAGGAACTTTCACTAAGGGGTGTACTCACTTTTGTTGCCGGTGGTTTAGACATTAATGGCTGTATATTGAGTTATTTTGAGGGAAGAATAAATTTACACTGTTATATAAGCTGCACACAGACTACTTTTCATTGTGTCAAAGTGTCATTTTGTCAGTGTTGTCCCATGAAAAGATATACTTAAATATCTGCAGAAATGTGAGGGGTGTACTCACTTTTGTGATACACTGTATATATACACAACGATCAGCCACAACATTAAAACCACCTCACTAACCATTTTATCAGCTCCACTTATAGAAGCACTTTGTAGTTCAACAATTACTGACTGTAGTCCATCTGTTTCTCTACATATCTTTTAAGCCTGCTTTCACCCTGTACTTCAATGGTCAGGACCCCCACAGGACCACTACAGAACAGGTATTATTTAGGTGTTGAATCATTCTCAGCACTGCAGTGACACTGACATGGTGGTGGTGTGTTAGTGTGTGTTGTGCTGGTATAACTGGATAAGACACAGCAGCACTGCTGGAGTTTTTAAATACTGTGTCCACTTGCTGTCCACTCTATTAGACACTCCTACCTAGTTGGTCCACCTTGTAGATGTAAAGTCAGAGACGATCGCTCATCTATTGCTGCTGTTTGAGTTGGTCATCTTCTAGACCTTCATCAGTGGTCACAGGACGCTGCCCACGGGGCGCTGTTGGCTGGATATTTTTGGTTGGTGGACTATTCTCAGTCCAGCAGTGACAGTGAGGTGTTTAAAAACTCCAGCAGCATTGCTGTGTCTTATCCACTCATACCAGAACAACACACACTATCAAACCATGTCAGTATAATGATCCACCACCCAAATAATACCTACTCTGTAGTGGTCCAGGGAGAGTCCTGACCATTGAAGAACAGGGTGAAAGCAGGCTAAAAAAAGTATGTAGAGAAACAGATGGACTACAGTCAGTAATTGTAGAACTACAAAGTGCTTCTATATGGTAAGTGGAGCTGATAAAATGGACAGTGAGTGTGTTGCACTTTCTTTTAAATCTTGTATTGGAAAATTCAGCACACCGACTTAGAGGCCACAGAGAGAGGTCTATTAAAGAACAAAGCTGATTGATTGTTACTGACCTGGCAACACGTGATCTCTTGTGAACTGACTAAACAGAGGAACTCTCTTAACAAGACAGGGGTAACAAGACCCCACATACTGACACACATGCCAATTGTCCTTTAAGCAAGATAAAAGCAGGAGGGAACAGACATGTCTATAAACTGTGAGGAGCAGTATAAGCTCATGCAACCTGATTTATTTAGTTTTATTCCTCAAGTGCTAAAGGATTTATGTGTGGTATGGGATATGATTATTAATCTTAACATCTTTCAAAATAACGATCACTAACATGAAATCAGCCCTTTTTTTTATTATTATAACAGCCTCTACTATTCTGATATGGATTTACTGATATGTATGTTGTGGTATGCTTCTAACTTTATGTTCCATCCTGCATCCAGCTTCCATGAACTGGAATGTTGACTGTGAGCCAGGGCTTCTTGTCCAATATTAGTTCCTGATCTTAAAAATGATCTTAAAAATGCTCTTCAAATTTAAGGGGCAAAAATTCCTAAGAAGAGTGGAGGCTGTTTTAGTTGAAAGGGGAAGAAGACACCTTATTAATGCCCATGGTTTTGAAATATGATGTCCAACAAGTTCAAGGTCAGGTGTCCACATACCTTTGGTCATATAGTGTATCAGTACACTCATTACATACAACATTGCCATATATACACATATACTTCAATAAAAAAACATATATATCAACAGGGGGCACAGATGACTTATGACAGTGCCTTTAATTGGCAGTCTCTGCAGCTCATCAAGCACTAATTTGCTGCTGCAGCCAGAGGAGACCTTTATCAGCTTCACTGGCTGGTCATTTTGTCTCACTGCCTGCTGTTACCCATGTAACTAAGACACTGGGCTCGACTCTTTTTTTTTTACTTTGCCCCGCTGGCTGTTTTGCCGGCACTCTTTTGACCCTTTTCCTTGGAACTCAGCTGGAAGCTTATTACCTTTTGAAGTTGGTCACCACGAGCAATCTGCCCTGTCATGCGGCTGCCACGAGAAGTCCATCCTGAATGCGGATGACATCAGGTGTGCAGACTTTCTGTTTTTCAGTCGTTGCTCTAAAAGTACTTTTTTTTTAAGAGTTTATAGAGCAGCTCAGGTCTCATTCTTTTTCTTATATTACTTTCTGCATTTCTGTGTGGTCCTGAATTTCTCTGGAGGCTGTATCGATGATGCCCCTGTAGAGTGGGCACGTGGCAACCTACGTTTGTTGACATATGCTGGGGGCCGCTAATTCATATGTACAGTACTTGTGGGGCAAACGTTTTCTTTTTTTTTTCTTTTTTTTGGCCAAACACATGGAATGTGGTGTTCTTACTGCTCTATTTATTTATTTATTTATTTTCATTCATTCATTCATTCATTCATTCATTCATTCATTCATTTCATGCGTCTGTTATACCACTGCTTGATCCTTTTCAGGGTTGCAGTGGGTACAATTTAGCTGTGTGAAGGTAGGAAACACCCCAGACAGGTCGCACACACACATAACCTGACATAGAGAGAACAAGGAAACCCTACACAGAAGTGACCCGGACCTGGAAATTGAACTCAGGACAGGACATTCTGGCTATGATGTGCTACCCACCTATGCTATGATTATATTATTAATCTCTCTCTCTCTCTCTCTCTCTCTCTCTCTCTCTCTATCTATATATATATACAGTGTATCACAAAAGTGAGTACACCCCTCACATTTCTGCAAATATTTCATTATATCTTTTCATGGGACAACACTATAGACATGAAACTTGGATATAACTTAGAGTAGTCAGTGTACAACTTGTATAGCAGTGTAGATTTACTGTCTTCTGAAAATAACTCAACACACAGCCATTAATGTCTAAATAGCTGGCAACATAAGTGAGTACACCCCACAGTGAACATGTCCAAATTTTGCCCAAATGTGTCGTTGTCCCTCCCTGGTGTCATGTGTCAAGGTCCAAGGTGTAAATGGGGAGCAGGGCTGTTAAATTTGGTGTCTTGGGTACAATTCTCTCATACTGGCCACTAGATATTCAACATGGCACCTCATGGCAAAGAACTCTCTGAGGATGTGAGAAATAGAATTGTTGCTCTCCACAAAGATGGCCTGGGCTATAAGAAGATTGCTAACACCCTGAAACTGAGCTACAGCATGGTGGCCAAGGTCATACAGCGGTTTTCCAGGACAGGTTCCACTTGGAACAGGCTTCGCCAGGGTCGACCAAAGAAGTTGAGTCCACGTGTTCGGCGTCATATCCAGAGGTTGGCTTTAAAAAATAGACACATGAGTGCTGCCAGCATTGCTGCAGAGGTTGAAGACGTGGGAGGTCAGCCTGTCAGTGCTCAGACCATACGCCGCACACTGCATCAACTCGGTCTGCATGGTCGTCATCCCAGAAGGAAGCTGACGCACAGTTTGCTGAAAACAAGCAGTCCAAGAACATGGATTACTGGAATGCCCTGTGGTCTGACGAGACCAAGATAAACTTGTTTGGCTCAGATGGTGTCCAGCATGTGTGGCGGCGCCCTGGTGAGAAGTACCAAGACAACTGTATCTTGCCTACAGTCAAGCATGGTGGTGGTAGCATCATGGTCTTGGGCTGCATGAGTGTTGCTGGCACTGGGGAGCTGCAGTTCATTGAGGGAAACATGAATTCCAACATGTACTGTGACATTCTGAAACAGAGCATGATCCCCTCCCTTCGAAAACTGGGCCTCATGGCAGTTTTCCAACAGGATAACGACCCCAAACACAACCTCCAAGATGACAACTGCCTTGCTGAGGAAGCTGAAGGTAAAGGTGATGGACTAAACCCAATTGAGCACCTGTGGCGCATCCTCAAGTGGAAGGTGGAGGAGTTCAAGGTGTCTAACATCCACCAGCTCCGTGATGTCATCATGGAGGAATGGAAGAGGATTCCAGTAGCAACCTGTGCAGCTCTGGTGAATTCCATGCCCAGGAGGGTTAAGGCAGTGCTGGATAATAATGGTGGTCACACAAAATATTGACACTTTGGGCACAATTTGGACATGTTCACTGTGGGGTGTACTCACTTATGTTGCCAGCCATTTAGACATTAATGGCTGTGTGTTGAGTTATTTTCAGAAGACAGTAAATCTACACTGCTATACAAGCTGTACACTGACTACTCTAAATTATATCCAAGTTTTATTTCTATAGTGTTGTCCCATGAAAAGATATAATAAAATATTTGCAGAAATGTGAGGGGTGTACTCACTTTTGTGATACACTGTATATATATATAGACATACTTAGTAGTTCTACAATTACTGACTGAAGTTAATCTATTTCTCTACATATCTTTTTAGCCTGCTCTCACCCTGTTCTTCAATGGTCAGGACCCCAACAGGACCACCACAGAGCAGGTATTATTTAGGTGGTGGATCATTCTCAGCACTGCAGTGACAATGAGATGGTGTTGGTGGTGTGTTAGTGTGTGTTGTGCTGGTATGGGTGGATCAGACACAGCAGCGCTGCTGGAGTTTTTAAACACTGTGTCCACTCTATTTGACACTCCTACTTAGTTGGTCTACCTTATAGACATAAAGTCAGAGACGATCACTCATCTATTGCTGCTGTTTGAGTTGGTCATCTTCTAGACCATTATCAGTCACAGGACGCTGCCCACGGGGTGCTGTTGGCTGGATATATTTTTGGTTGGTGGACTATTCTCAGTTCAGCAGGGACAGTGAGGTGTTTAAAAACTCCAGCAGCGCCGCTGTGTCTTATTCATTCCTACCAGCACAACACACACTAACACACCACCACCATGTCAGTGTCACTGCAGTGCAGAGAATCATCCACCACCTAAATAATTCCTGCTCCGTAGTGGTCCTGGGAGAGTCCTGACCATTGCAGAACAGCATGAAAGGGGGCTAACAAAGCATGCAGAGAAACAAATGGACTACAGTCAGTAATTGTAGAACTACAAAGTGCCTCTATATGGTAAGTGGAGCTGATAAAATGGACAGTAAGTGTAAAAACAAGAAGTTGGCTTCAATGTTATGGCTGATGGAATGAAAACCAATATACAGTGTATCACAAAAGTGAGTACACCCCTCACATTTCTGCAAATATTTCATTATATCTTTTCATGGGAAAACACTATAGACATGAAACTTGGATATAACTTAGAGTAGTCAGTATACAGCTTGTATAGCAGTGTAGATTTACTGTCTTCTGAAAATAACTCAACACACAGCCATTAATGTCTAAATAGCTGGCAACATAAGTGAGTACACCCCACAGTGAACATGTCCAAATTGTGCCCAAATGTGTCGTTGTCCCTCCCTGGTGTCATGTGTCAAGGTCCCAGGTGTAAATGGGGAGCAGGGCTGTTAAATTTGGTGTTTTGGGTACAATTCTCTCATACTGGCCACTGGATATTCAACATGGCACCTCATGGCAAAGAACTCTCTGAGGATGTGAGAAATAGTATTGTTGCTCTCCACAAAGATGGCCTGGGCTATAAGAAGATTGCTAACACCCTGAAACTGAGCTACAGCATGGTGGCCAAGGTCATACAGCGGTTTTCTAGGACAGGTTCCACTCGGAACAGGCTTCGCCAGGGTTGACCAAAGAAGTTGAGTCCACGTGTTCGGCGTCATATCCAGAGGTTGGCTTTAAAAAATAGACACATGAGTGCTGCCAGCATTGCTGCAGAGGTTGAAGACGTGGGAGGTCAGCCTGTCAGTGCTCAGACCATACGCCGCACACTGCATCAACTCGGTCTGCAGGGTCGTCATCCCAGAAGGAAGCTGACGCACAAGAAAGCCCGCAAACAGTTTGCTGAAGACAAGCAGTCCAAGAACATGGATTACTGGAATGCCCTGTGGTCTGACGAGACCAAGATAAACTTGTTTGGCTCAGATGGTGTCCAGCATGTGTGGCGGCGCCCTGGTGAGAAGTACCAAGACAACTGTATCTTGCCTACAGTCAAGCAAGGTGGTGGTAGCATCATGGTCTTGGGCTGCATGAGTGTTGCTGGCACTGGGGAGCTGCAGTTCATTGAGGGAAACATGAATTCCAACATGTACTGTGACATTCTGAAACAGAGCATGATCCCCTCCCTTCAAAAACTGGGCCTCATGGCAGTTTTCCAACAGGATAACGACCCCAAACACAACCTCCAAGATGACAACTGCCTTGCTGAGGAAGCTGAAGGTAAAGGTGATGGACTAAACCCAATTGAGCACCTGTGGCGCATCCTCAAGTGGAAGGTGAAGGAGTTCAAGGTGTCTAACATCCACCAGCTCCGTGATGTCATCATGGAGGAGTGGAAGAGGATTCCAGTAGCAACCTGTGCAGCTCTGGTGAATTCCATGCCCAGGAGGGTTAAGGCAGTGCTGGATAATAATGGTGGTCACACAAAATATTGACACTTTGGGCACAATTTGGACATGTTCACTGTGGGGTGTACTCACTTATGTTGCCAGCCATTTAGACATTAATGGCTGTGTGTTGAGTTATTTTCAGAAGACAGTAAATCTACACTGCTATACAAGTTGTACACTGACTACTCTAAGTTATATCCAAGTTTCATGTCTATAGTGTTTTCCCATGAAAAGATATAATAAAATATTTGCAGAAATGTGAGGGGTGTACTCACTTTTGTGATACACTGTATATGGAATGAAACTGATATATATGGAATGAAAACCGATCTATATACTGTATATATATTCATATATATATATATATATATATATATATATATATATATATATATATATATATATATATATATATATATACAGTATATATATGAATTTAAACTGATTTATATGGAATGAAAAACAATATATATGGAATAAAAACTGATATATATGGAATAAAATAAGTAAGATATACAGTATGTTGTGGTAAATTTTATATACATATAATGATTAGTTAGCGATTGTTTTACTGTTAACTAGCTTAGTATCAAGGTTTACATAAAAATACGTTAAATAAAGCTGATGCAGCATGGCAGGAATCACTTGTCAACCAAAAACAAAAGACAGTGAATCACACGTTATTGCACTTTCCAGTGTGTAATTCGACTCAGTCCTCAATCTCGTGTGGTCTAGCCCTTCATGGCTAAGCTATTTTGCCTGTTACAGCAATCTATTTCTATTGAGGCAGTTTAAGCAGAGAAGCAATCTGATATTGTGGCTGGCTGGAGCGGCGGGATCTTACGGCAGTGCCATGTTGAAAGTCATTGTGGTCTTAACCTGCTTAACCGTCAATGTTTATTGATTACTTGACAATATGGTCGATTTTATGCACCCATTAGCAGTGTGCTTGAATAAGCAAATCCACCATGTTAACATACTTTGGGGAATGTTTATCACATCATATTTTATAAATTAATTAAAAGGCAGCCAGTTCATCACTGATAAAGTGCATTAATATGGAAACATGACAGACAGGAAAGGCAGGGGCTATTTGAACATCACTAAATGATACGCTGGCTTAACATCAAGACACGCTGCATTTGATATGTTATACTGTATAAGTGTAGGGATTTATTTAATGAGCCAACACATATAGTACCAGCCAGGTGCCCATCAATTTATCAACCTAAACCAAACACACTGCAACCAAATGCCACACCTGAATCAATTTATCTATGTTATACAATAATGGGCACAAAGATGGGCAAACAAATTTTTAGTAAAGGCCGTTTACATAGCTGCCAACTAAACTACATTATGTCTGTCTGTCTGTCTGTCTGTCTGTCTGTCTGTCTGTCTGTCTGTCTGTCTGTCTGTCTGTCTGTCTATGCATGCATCCATCCATCCATCCATCCATCCATCGATGGTGGCCCATTCATACAGATAATGGAATTAACCTTTGCCCTGTATGGAGCTCTATATTTACTGTAAAAAAGTTTTCTATTTTTATCAGTTCCTAAATATGAAATAAAGTTAAAGTTTTTTTTTTTTTTAGTTCCAATATGATATACAGCATGGATTAATTAAAACACAGGGTGGTTATGCTACATTTTACATAAATTTTGCCAGTACCAGTAACATCACAAAAGAATTTACAAAATTTGGCATTTTCAACATTTGGATGATTCTTTAAAATTTGATCAGATGTTAAGCAAAGCTGGTAATAATAATAATAAATAATACTGTGGATAATGTGCATACTTTATATTAATTAAATATAAAGTATACTTTGTATTAGGGCTGGGCGATATGACGGTACATTTGGTATACCGTTTTTGATTCCTCATACGGTATGAATTTTTTATATACCACCATATTGTAACATAGTTAATTTTAACTCTGTAGGCTTCAAAAGGCAGCAGATCATCTAAGATTGATCGCAGCTAAAAGTGCTATGGAGGACCGTGCAGATTAAGTAGTTAGCTAGTTAGCATTAGCATGACAGTGTTGACAGGTGAGAGAGATTTCCTCGATATGGTGAAAAAAAAAAAAAAAAAAACAGATGGAGGATGAAGAGGGGAAGACCAAATATGCATCATAAGAACCTGCCAAATAAATAAGGCGTGTCGGCTATTTAGAACAGACTTGAACACAATATATACTGTACGGTTTGTCAAGCCATGGCTGTTGCAAACAATGGCATTACAAACGGAGTAACAATTCACATATGCAAGGACATGATACCTATATAGACAGTTGAGAAAGAAGCTTTAAGAGCAAGGTTTGTCTTACGGGGTAAAAATACTTTGTTAGTCGCTATTTCAACATTATAAGTGAACTGGAAGATATTTAAAGTCGACCACGTGTTATTCGTTAAAGAGAGAGCTAAGGATAATTGTACAATACTTAAATATTAAATAAACAATAAAAATTGTATTGATTGCAACTGTTTCACGCGTACTGATTCCATCCTGTGTGATGGTCCATCCTAGATGCCTCTGAGCCCAGAGAAGTCAACAACACTTTTGGACATGGTTAACATAAGACTTCTTTTTTGCACAGTAAAGTTTTAAGTGGCATTTGTGCATGTAACTCAATATTGTAGTGCTTGACAAAGGTTTGCCAAAGTAATCCCTCACCCATGTGGTTATATCAGCTATCGTTGAGTGGCGGTTCTTGATGCAGTGCCGTCTGAGGGATCAATGAGCATGGGCATTCAGCTTAAGCTTGTGCACTTGGCCTTTACGCACTGAAATTCCTCCCGATTCCTTGATATTATGTACTGTAGAGGGAGAAATATGCAAATTCCTTCCAATCTTTCTTTGAGGTTCATTGTTTTAAACATTTTAATAATTTTCTCATGCATTTGTTGACAAACTGGAGACCCTCTGATCATCTTTGCTCATCAAAGACTCAGTCTTTCCTGGATGCTGCTTTTGTACCAAACCATGATTACAATCACCTGTTGACATCACCTGTTTGGAATCACATCATTATTTAGTTTTTTCCCCTCATTACTAGCCCTAAATTGCCCCCGTCTCAACTTTTTTTGGAATGTGTTGCAGGCATGATATGCAGGAATGGATGTATATTAACAAATGAAATGAAGTTGAGCAGATAAAACATGAAATATCTTCAGTTTAACTGTCTGCAATCAAATAAAAGTCAAAGTAGATGTGAGGAACACTGCATTTTTATTTTATCTGAATTTTCCATACTGTCCCAACTGTTTCTGATTTGGGGTTGTACATGGTGAAATTAAAACTTTTTTATATTCTATGTACTTATGACAGTAAAATCAGCCACAGCCATATAAAAAGTTGCAGTCATACCAAACATATACAGTGTATCACAAAAGTGAGTACACCCCTCACATTTCTGCAAATATTTCATTATATCTTTTCATGGGACAACACTATAGACATGAAACTTGGATATAACTTAGAGTAGTCAGTGTACAGCTTGTATAGCAGTGTAGATTTACTGTCTTCTGAAAATAACTCAACACACAGCCATTAATGTCTAAATAGCTGGCAACATAAGTGAGTACACCCCACAGTGAACATGTCCAAATTGTGCCCAAATGTGTCGTTGTCCCTCCCTGGTGTCATGTGTCAAGGTCCCAGGTGTAAATGGGGAGCAGGGCTGTTAAATTTGGTGTTTTGGGTACAATTATCTCATACTGGCCACTGGATATTCAACATGACACCTCATGGCAAAGAACTCTCTGAGGATGTGAGAAATAGTATTGTTGCTCTCCACAAAGATGGCCTGGGCTATAAGAAGATTGCTAACACCCTGAAACTGAGCTACAGCATGGTGGCCAAGGTCATACAGCGGTTTTCCAGGACAGGTTCCACTCGGAACAGGCTTTGCCAGGGTCGACCAAAGAAGTTGAGTCCACGTGTTCGGCGTCATATCCAGAGGTTGGCTTTAAAAAATAGACACATGAGTGCTGCCAGCATTGCTGCAGAGGTTGAAGACATGGGAGGTCAGCCTGTCAGTGCTCAGACCATACGCCGCACACTGCATCAACTCGGTCTGCATGGTCGTCATCCCAGAAGGAAGCTGACGCACAAGAAAGCCCGCAAACAGTTTGCTGAAGACAAGCAGTCCAAGAACATGGATTACTGGAATGCCCTGTGGTCTGACGAGACCAAGATAAACTTGTTTGGCTCAGATGGTGTCCAGCATGTGTGGCGGCGCCCTGGTGAGAAGTACCAAGACAACTGTATCTTGCCTACAGTCAAGCATGGTGGTGGTAGCATCATGGTCTTGGGCTGCATGAGTGTTGCTGGCACTGGGGAGCTGCAGTTCATTGAGGGAAACATGAATTCCAACAAGTACTGTGACATTCTGAAACAGAGCATGATCCCCTCCCTTCAAAAACTGGGCCTCATGGCAGTTTTCCAACAGGATAACGACCCCAAACACAACCTCCAAGATGACAACTGCCTTGCTGAGGAAGCTGAAGGTAAAGGTGATGGACTAAACCCAATTGAGCACCTGTGGCGCATCCTCAAGTGGAAGGTGAAGGAGTTCAAGGTGTCTAACATCCACCAGCTCCGTGATGTCATCATGGAGGAGTGGAAGAGGATTCCAGTAGCAACCTGTGCAGCTCTGGTGAATTCCATGCCCAGGAGGGTTAAGGCAGTGCTGGATAATAATGGTGGTCACACAAAATATTGACACTTTGGGCACAATTTGGACATGTTCACTGTGGGGTGTACTCACTTATGTTGCCAGCCATTTAGACATTAATGGCTGTGTGTTGAGTTATTTTCAGAAGACAGTAAATCTACACTGCTATACAAGTTGTACACTGACTACTCTAAGTTATATCCAAGTTTCATGTCTATAGTGTTGTGAAAGATGAAAAGATATAATAAAATATTTGCAGAAATGTGAGGGGTGTACTCACTTTTGTGATACACTGTATATACCGTGAAACCGTCAAAATCTAAAAAAAAAAATACAGTGATACTAATTTTTGGTCATACCGCCCAGCCCTACTTTGTATTATTCTTTATATTAAAATATTGTAGATACCATGTACCATACTGTCAGTAAAATGTCTACAAGCACAACCTCTGCATACCTGTGCTTACATGCATAACTGCACTCTGGATACAACCCTGTATACATTATCAATCCATTTGAGAGTGGGAAAGGTCAAGGAGAACATATTTCTAAAGTGTTCATCTCTACTGGTCAATGTTTATGCTTCTGGCTCTAAGGTCATTGAACTTTCTTTTTCCTGCAAGGAACTAACCAAATATTTGTGGTCTAGTCTGAGGTAACACCTTGAAAAAATTCTCAAATCATTAACACTATATTGCCAACAGTTTTAAATAATAATAATGATAATAACATAATCTGAACCAGGCAGGTTCTTCTGTAATTCAGTTTAGAGGCCTTGGAGTTCTGGGTCAGAGAGTCCTCATCTATACTCCATCATCAGCAGCATAACGCTGGAGGCAGTGGAAAAGCAGAGGGCCTGTGTTTTCTCCCAAGGCTAACCTCCAGGCCAGCCAGGCGCTCGCCAAGCATCAATCAAGCCCTGTGTCCTGGCATGGAACAGATCGATGGCCGACACTGCAGTTCATTGATAGAAGACAGCTCCTGACTAAGATATAGCATAACTTTTCTGCTGCCTAGTCCAGCAATAATCTCCAAGGTCAATCGGAGGTGTTCGAGATGGCAGCGCTACGCAGATTCAAGTGTTCGCAGCCAGCGCTTGGTTCAGAAAATCGTTAAATCCATAGAGCTCGGCTCAAAAGCGGAGCGCTCTGACAGGAGCCATCTTATGCATGAAATTCTGATACTGCCTGCCCGCCTGCCTGGCAGACTGACAGAATCCGGAGAGTTACTCAGCCCAGCGGAACTCCATCAGATTCAATACGGTGCAAGAAATTTAAAAGAATTTGCGAATCGGATGTCGTGTGGCGACCCTCGGCTTGGCGGAGTGTGGCGTGAGAGGAGCAGTGAGAGTCGGCCATTAAGTGGGAGCACAGGCTGGGAAAGCAGGCCTCCAGATTTATGTGGCGTAATACTGCATACTCTGCACTCCCCCTGTCTCCCCCAGCCCAATCTCATAAAGCATTAACTACCGGACCATTCAAATGCAGTCTATCATTCTCTTTTCAGCTCTGGTTTTTCCAACAGCTCTCTCTCTCTTTTTCGCAGGGTCTGCTCTGCCAGCAGGTGCCTCTTCTTCTATGGCATAATGTGCCACCTGCCTATCTGACAATGCTAGGCCAAGACACATCAGTAACTGAAAAAGGCCAGAATAACAAGTTGCTTTTCTGCTTCTTTTCCCCTATGCCCTCATTTTTCACCCCAAAGAAAATTAAAGTCACCTCTTTTCAGGGGTGAAATCTTTGATCAGTACTTCACATCTTGGCGCGAGTTCATAAATGCCATCGCCCATATGTTTTCTTATTTAGAAACGTTTAACAATAGGTAAAAATGTTCACAAGCAACTATTCTAATAATATGTTTTACTAAACACTACATTCTGAATTACACAATCTGTTCAAATCCTGATCTGTTTGTTTGAAAGGTGTTTATGTTGCCAATAGTATGTAGACATCACTTTTAATGATAGATTTCATGTGTTTTAGCCACACCTGCTCCAGAATAACTGTGTCCAAGCACAAATCAAGGCCCCTAAAGCCATGGTTTGACCAATTTTGTGGGGAAAAACTCCAGTGGTCTGTAACGAGCCCTGACCCTAACCCATCTAAACACCTTTATTTATCGTCAGTGCCTGACCTTACAAATCTTTTAACTAAACAGGCACACCTGCCACCGATACACTTCAAAATCTTGTGTAAAGCTTTTCAGAACATTGGAGGCTCTTATATCTGCAGTAAGTTCCATATAAATGTTTATACATTTAAAAGGAAATATCCAAAAGTATGCTTTTAGCCATACAGCTTACCAACATGTTCACGCTAATATTGCATTTGTTTATATTCTGAACAATAAAAAGATTTAAAAACATGACTGTAATTAATGTGAGGGAGGGGCTGATTGTTTTACAGCAGCTGTAACAAAAGTACAAGCAGAATAAGCAGCTATAAAGCCAGCCAGGACATGCTACTGTAAAATAATAATAAAAAATAATAATAAAATAAAATAAAAATAAATACAATTAAATAAATTTAAATGCATAAATAAATAAATAAAATTAAATACATAATAATAATAATAATAATAATAATAATAATATTGTTATTATTATTATTATTATTATTATTACTAAATAAATAAATAACCCATGTAGTGTTTCATACATTTACTTTGACATTCATTTGATAGCAGACAGACAGTATGAACCCGACATATTTCATGTTTAGTCTGGTCAACTTCATTTTTCTTGTTAATACACATTCAATCCTGCATTTCAGGCACACATTTAATAATGTTGCCATTCCTTCTCACAACACTTAAAAGACATTTTGGCATAGAGGATACCAAGCAATAAAATGCTACATGATAAAACAATACACATTTCCACTATGTGATAGTCCAGATGCCTTAGAGCCCAGAGAAGTCGACGGCGCTTTTGGATATATTTAACATAAAGCTTTCGTACACAGTAAAGTTTTAAGTAGCGTTTGTGAATGTTGTGATTAATGTTGGTTCTTGATGAAGTGCCGTATGAGGGATCAGAGATCACGCGTGTTCAACTTAGACTCTTTACTCACTGGAATTCCACCAGATTTCTTGAATCACTTAAAGATATTATGCACTGTAGATGATGAAATATTAAAATTCCCTCCAATCTTTCTTCAAGGTACATTGTTTTTTAAAAGGTTCAATAACTTCCTTATGCATTTGCTGACAAACTAGAGATTCTATGCCCTGTTGACATCACCTGTTTAAAATTACATCATTTTATTTTTTCTGATGAAATGGAATGCCAATTACAAGCCATATTTTTTAAGGCAATGCATTATTACAATATTTAAATTATTATTAAATAATACATTCTTAAACAATATTCAAATTATTGTTTCTTTATTTATTTGTTTGTTTATTTTTTATTAGACTTGTGGTCCTGTGTCCAGCTATCCAAATATTACAATTTTTTTTTAAACACAAAGCACTCATCACTTTTATTTTACTCTCTCTGTACTACTTTTAGTGCTGTTATATTAAATTAATAAACACTTTCTGACCATTTCCTTTACATAATAAAACAGTTATAGAATGAAAGAACGAAAGATCCTGGGTCAATACCAACACAGACAGAAAATCAATTAGTTCCTTTGCTCAAATGGTCAAGGTTAAAAAAGTTGTCTTATTTCAGTGGCATCATTTTGTTACATGATTTTAAACAGATGTTTAAAGAGATCCAAATGCAAAGAGAAACATCAAACAGAATTATAATGCTGATATATTTTTCATGGTCTGTAGGCTATGCATGTCTGCTCTTTGTGTCTCTGATGGATGAATTGTTCAGATACTAAAATGCTGTAGCAGCTGTTTTGGTTGTAATACAATAGCAAAAAAAAAAAGTTTGTGACCATTATGGAATAAGCTTGATTTCTACATGATAATTAATGAGGTCTGATCATCGTACAAGCCTTAATAATACACATAAAATGTTCTTCTTGTAATATAGTTTTTTACATTTTATTTTTGCATTTACTTCTAATCTAGTCCGATCCAATTTCTTAGTTTAATACCTTTTCTGCTTATTATTATTATTATTATTATTATTATTATCATTATTATTATTATCATTAATCATTATTATTATTATTATTAATAATATTATTATTATCATTATTATTATTATTATTATTAATAATATTATTATTATTATCATTATTGTATTTATTATTATTATTATTATTATCGTTATTATTATTATCATCATTATTATCATTATCATTGTTATTATTATTATTATTAATAATATTATTATTATCATTATTATTATTATTATTATTAATAATAATATTATTATTATTATCATTATTATTAATAATATTATTATTATCATTATTATTATTATTATTATTAATAATAATATTATTATTATCATTATTGTCTTTATTATTATTATTATTATCGTTATTATTATTATCATCATTATTATCATTATCATTGTTATTATTATTATTATTAATAATATTATTATTATCATTATTATTATTATTATTATTAATAATAATATTATTATTATTATAATTATTATTATTTTTATTATTATTATTATTATCATTATTGTTATTATTATCGGTATTATTATTATTATAATTAATAATATTATTATCATCATTATTATTATAATTATTATTATTGTTCTTATCATCATTATTGTTATTATTGTTAATGTTATTATTATTGTTATTATTGTTATTATTATTATTATCATTATTGTTATAATAATTATAATCATTATTATCGTTATTATTATTATTTAATCAGTTATTCCTTCATCCTATTCAGGGTCACGGTGGGTCCAATTTATGGGGGAAAAGGTATAAAACACCCTGGACATGGCAGAAACCCAAACACACAAACCTAAGGCAATAGGGAATCAAACACAGAACCTTCTGATTCTGATCAGATTCTGATTCTTCTTGCTGGGAGGCAACAGTGCTACCCACTGGGCAACCCTATTATTATTACTATTATTATTATTATTAATATTATTATTATCAAGTCAAGTAAATTTTATTTGTATAGCACTTTTTAATGATGACAATTGTCTCAAAGCATCTCTACAGACTCCAGGACCAACAGGCCCCTGTTGAGCAAGCCGAGGGTGACAGTGGCAAGGCAAAACTTCCTTAAAATTACAGGAAGAAACCTTGAGAGGAACCAGACTCAGGGACTCTCATCCTCATTAGGTGGCCTGGGGGATTATTATTTTAATTATTAATTATTACTATTACTAATGACCTTCATGTACTTTGAAGCTACAATCAAGGTAGTCCTATTAATATAAGCATAATATTCACCAGTAGTATTTAATTATACAATACATTTACAAGGAATAAGCAGGCCATGTCACAAAGTTAAATAAAATAACAAAATCAGAATCACATGATATATTTTATGTACTTTTTTTTTTTACCTAGCAGATTGTCATATTTTTAAAAAACCCTACAGTACACATGAAAAATAAATCAATCAATAAAAGCATCTCAAAAAGCTTATAATACATACTACATTTTATATACAATATAGCATTTTCAGATATAAACTTTAGAGAGCAGGTTCATAGATGGTTCTAAAAGCTGTTTTAAAATGGATACAAGTGGAAAACACTTGACCTGTGTTAGTGTATGCTAGGGCTACGATCAGTTTCAGGAGATTTTTATTAACAGCTGCCCTGTTGGTAGCAGCACAGCAGAGTTAAAAGAATACATTTACAAGTTCCATACCAAGGCTCCACACGCTTCCATTCAGACAAATAAACACTGAGATGTTAATAGAGAGCAATCAGGAAGTATTATCGTATTCATAACACCACTGCTTATCGCACACAGTCGGTGTGCTCCCAGTCTGACATTAAAAATGGACTTCGTTAAAGAGAATAAAGAGCTTTCGTATACAGACCCCCTACCTTGGAAATCTCACTTCCAAGTGTTGGGCTCAGCAGTGTGTGCAGGTTTGTGTGAGGCTGTGATTCAGGAGTGAGCTGTGCTCTTCTCACCCCTCCATACATCCCCATCACGGGGATAATCAATCAGGGGGCCAGACTGGTCAGACCACACAGGATGTGCCACTGTAGGACTCATCCCTGGTTTAATCCACTTCCTCCTCCCGCTCCATGCTAGATGAACAATCTGCCCCTGGCAAAACTCCCCACAAGTGCAAACTTCTATCCAGATTATTCAGCCAAAGAAAGAGGTCCACTACAGATTTCCTATACCAAGTACCTTAGAGCATTGGAGCAATAAGAACCATCTATGGAAGGACATAGGGTCACTAAAGTGTCCCTTCCAAATCCCACAATGAAACACCTGCCAGGAGGTGTAAACTAGATAGTAATAGTGAATGTGCTCAATAAAAGGTCCAAGTTCCTTGAATCGACACACAGATTGGAATCCAGCAGAGTAGAAGACTATACTTCTCTATAACTGAATTAGAAGAATGCCAAAACTAGAACACATACCAAAACACATGCTCATTTTGACATTTTATATTATTAATAAAATCAGATTACATTAATTAATAATTGCTAGACTGAGCAATAGTTGATAGAAAGCTCATAATTTATTGAGTCTATTCAGATTTTACAAATTAGTAAATCACAGAATTTGATTTAAATACTGACACTGTGCTCTAAGCTTTGCAGAGTCAAAAATCATTCATTTATTCATTTACTTCCTGTTTTACCACTGTGATTATGTTCAGGATGAAGTGGTTGCAGTGGGCGAAAGGCAGGAAACACCCAAGACAGGTTGCCAGTCCATCACAGGGCAGACACACCAACACACACACACTCACACTTTGGGTTATTTTTAGTAGCTCCAATTGGCCTGACTGCATGTATTTGGACTGTGGGAGGAAACCAAAGCAGCCCACATGGACACAGGGAGAACTAATGGAAACCCACATGGACACATGGAGAAATTACAAACTCCACACAGAAGGGACCCTGGCCACCCTGCTGCCCCTCATCCAGTTATATGTAAGAATCCTATTAAATAAATAAATACATGAAAAAAGTGTCTCCAGCACACTTCAATTCAATTGACAACAAGCTTAGTTTTCTCAAATTATTAAGTAGAGAAAGTTACTGTCACAAGTGAGTAAACAAAACAGGCCTGTTTTGGCAAATTATTGCCCCAATACCAGCCAAATCTTGTTTCAATAGCAGAAAAAATGCATTTGGGTAAAAACACAAAAATACTTCAGGGATTTGCCATTTCCTGCCTGAAGAGTATTAGTAATGATGCTAGCAAAGGTGTTGAAGGGGGTTGAAGTCTGGGCTCTATACAGGCAACTAATCAAACCTCTTCTTAATGAAGCTCATTTGGTATACGTGGGCACTGATATGCTAAAGCAACCTTCTCTAAACTGTTGCCACAAGTAAAATAAAGCATATAATTTTCTAGAATGGACTGCATGCTGCACTATTAAAACTCAGTTTAATTGGAACAAAGGCACCCGACACAATCCATAAAAATCTATCAATTACATTTCCTTTACCAACCTTCACATCTGGCACTACACATCATATCTGCTGGCATTCTCCAGTCATTCACCTAACTTACATTTGTTCATCAGTCCACTAGATGGGAACAGATTATTATTACGCCAGACACTCCTTTCTATTTTACTTCGCACAGCTCCTGAGACAGGTGAGGACCCAGTGAGGGCCACCCTATATGAAGATGTAAGAGGGCAAGTTTTGTACCTTTCTCTTGGTGGATGCCACACATTCAGACATTTATTTGCCAATAATATGACAGTGGTTGCCTAGTGGGTAGAGCTTTGGGCTATAAATCGAAAGGTTGAGAGTTCAAATCCCGGCTCTGTCATGCTGCCACTGTCTGGCCCTTGAGCAAGGCCCTTAACCCTCTTTGCTCCAAACAAGCTGGGATATGCTCCCTATTCAATGCTAGATTACTAGACCAAAGGTTAAGTGCACCATGCCCCATCCCTCTCCAGTGAAGTACTGCAAATGAGTGAATATGGCCGTTGTAGTCTAGTGATTAAGGTACTGAACTAGTAACCAGAAGGTTGCTGGTTCAAGCCCCACCACTGCCAGGTTGCCACTGTTGGGCCCTTGAGCATGGCCCTTAACCCCTTAATTGCTCAGATTGTATACTGTCACAGTACTGTAAGTCGCTTAAGATAAAAGCGTCTGCTAAATCGTCTGCTAAATGCCGAAAATGTAAATGTAAACTTCACATGAACGGTTTGTAAAAATCTTCCTCAGGTGACCCCATGTGGGCTCCTGACTCCAAGATTGAGAAAGCCAGCACTAGCCAGTAAAGCAGTGGACCAACGATTAACCCTTCTTTAAAGCTACTAATGTTTTTTTCTCTTGACATTTTGACCTAAAACAGACGTTATCTGGGTCTGCTTATTACTTTTAGGTAGGTTATCACATCCTTACAGTAAACGTATCATGCATTCCACACAGCCTTAAGGTAACCGCTCCTATTTAGGATTTCCCTTAAATATTTCGGTATAAAAATAAATAACAGGAACCTTTTTATTTTCCCAGAGGTCTTGTATGTGTTTACAGATCACCTTGGATTCAGGGGAAGAGGGGAAAAACAGCTTACACTCGATAGTAATAATCATAATAATAAAAAAGGTGCAATGAGGACTCTTCAGTGACAGAAGCCGAATCATTACTGTTCTACAGGCCTCTGCGGCAGCGATGGGACCATTTTCCTGCATTGCACTGGGATCGGGGAAGCTCAGCAAATTTGTCGTCATGACATAAGGACAACGTCCTTTGTGCCACGCTTCTGGAAATGGATTTGGAGATGTGCACCGGGGCTCGGAGGCGCAGCTCGCTGACAAATAAGCTAATTCTGCATGAGTGCACAGACAGCAGGAGAAGAAATCAAGCAACCAGGTAGAGAAAAAACACAGAGCAAAAGAGAGAGAGAACTCTACTCCAAATCCACAAGTTCACTGGGTCGTTTTTTTTCTTCCACATCGCCCAAGGCAAATATGTCATTCCAAGCCAGGACTCCCACCTGCAAGCTTTATCTCAGTAGCCGAGGTCCACGCAGACCAGAGCCGGGTCCAGTCCTGACAGGATTCTGTGGCTATCAAATCACAAGCTGTAAGATGTACATCTAAAAATCACTAGAATGTAGATGTTTCATGACCTTCCAAGTTCAGGAATCACAGTACTAACAAATAAAATATTGAACCCATAAATAAGTAAATGAATGTCTGATAAGATCAAGACCAAGGTCTCCCAGACTGTTTCAGCTCATAAGATGGACATCATTATTGATGGTTGCCTAGCGCACACAACTAAAGTCTAATGATGTCTAGTCAGTGTCACACTCCCGCTGTCTGAGATGGAGTGGTCCAGTGAGGAAGCATGGATTATAGATCAGATTATCCTGTCAGTCTTAAGACTTGGTTGCTGATCACTGGTTTAATACACTAATTGATTATAATTAAGTCCAGAAGTACAACCACTGATTTTAGACACCAATTATTTATTCATTTATCCTCCTTGGAAACATGCTGCCTAGGTTCACCACTGGGCATACATTGAAGAACAGTATAAATAGGTCATTACACAGTTAATGTATTTACTAATTAATTAGGAGTAGTAATTGGTCATGACTGAGAGAGCTTATAGTCCAGATTTTGTGCCATCTGATTTTCACCTTTTTGGACCGCTCAAAGAAACTTTAGGGGAAGAAGATTTTCATGTGATGATGTGAAAGCAGTGGTGCATCAGTGGTTATGCGCTCATATACATATACACCAACCAGGCATAACATTATGACCACTGACAGGTGAAGTGAATAACTGATTATCTCTTCATCACGGCACCTGTTAGTAGGTGGGATATATTAGGCAGCAAGTGAACATTTAATCCTCAAAGTTGATGTGTTAGAAGCAGAAAAAAATAGGCAAGCGTAAGGATGAGCGAGTTTGACAAGGGTCAAATTGTGATGTCCGAAAGCGCCAACAGTGGGCACGTGAGCATCGGAACTGGACCAAGGAGCAATGGAAGAAGGTGGCCTGGTCTGTTGAATCACGTTTTCTTTTACATCACGTGGATGGTCGTGTATGTGTGCGTCGCTTACCAGGGGAACACATTGCACCAGGATGCACTATGGAAAGAAGGCAAGCCGGTGGAGGCAGTGTGATGCTTTGGGCAATGTTCTGCTGGGAAACATTGGGTCCTGCCATCCATGAGGATATTACTTTGACACGTACCACTTAACTAAGCATTGCTGCACACTGTGTACACCCTTTCATGGAAACGGTGTTCCCTGTGGGCTATATACCTCTATACAAACATATACAGTGTATCACAAAAGTAAGTACACCCCTCACATTTCTGCAAATATTTTATTATATCTTTTCATGGGACAACACTATAGAAATGAAACTTGGATATAACTTAGAGTAGTCAGTGTACAGCTTGTATAGCAGTGTAGATTTACTGTCTTCTGAAAATAACTCAACACACAGCCATTAATGTCTAAATGGCTGGCAACATAAGTGAGTACACCCCACAGTGAACATGTCCAAATTGTGCCCAAAGTGTCAATATTTTGTGTGACCACCATTATTATCCAGCACTGCCTTAACCCTCCTGGGCATGGAATTCACCAGAGCTGCACAGGTTGCTACTGGAATCCTCTTCCACTCCTCCATGATGACATCACGGAGCTGGTGGATGTTAGACACCTTGAACTCCTCCACCTTCCACTTGAGGATGCGCCACAGGTGCTCAATTGGGTTTAGTCCATCACCTTTACCTTCAGCTTCCTCAGCAAGGCAGTTGTCATCTTGGAGGTTGTGCTTGGGGTCGTTATCCTGTTGGAAAAGAGAGTTTTCGAAAGGGAGGGGATCATGCTCTGTTTCAGAATGTCACAGTACATGTTGGAATTCATGTTTCCCTCAATGAACTGCAGCTCCCCAGGGCCAGCAACACTCATGCAGCCCAAGAACATGATGCTACCACCACCATGCTTGACTGTAGGCAAGATACAGTTGTCTTGGTACTTCTCACCAGGGCGCCGCCACACATGCTGGACACCATCTGAGCCAAACAAGTTTATCTTGGTCTCGTCAGACCACAGGGCATTCCAGTAATCCATGTTCTTGGACTGCTTGTCTTCAGCGAACTATTTGCGGGCTTTCTTGTGCGTCAGCTTCCTTCTGGGATGACGACCATGCAGACCGAGTTGATGCAGTGTGCGGCGTATGGTCTGAGCACTGACAGGCTGACCTCCCACGTCTTCAACCTCTGCAGCCAACCTCTGGATATGACGCCGAACACGTGGACTCAACTTCTTTGGTCGACCCTGGCGAAGCCTGTTCCGAGTGGAACCTGTCCTGGAAAACCGCTGTATGACCTTGGCCACCATGCTGTAGCTCAGTTTCAGGGTGTTAGCAATCTTCTTATAGCCTAGGCCATCTTTGTGGAGAGCAACAATTCTATTTCTCACATCCTCAGAGAGTTCTTTGCCATGAGGTGCCATGTTGAATATCCAGTGGCCACTATGAGAGAATTGTACCCAAAACACCAAATTTAACAGCCCTGCTCCCCATTTACACCTGGGACCTTGACACATGACACCAGGGAGGGACAACGACACATTTGGGCACAATTTGGACATGTTCACTGTGGGGTGTACTCACTTATGTTGCCAGCTATTTAGACATTAATGGCTGTGTGTTGAGTTATTTTCAGAAGACAGTAAATCTACACTGCTATACAAGCTGTACACTGACTACTCTAAGTTATATCCAAGTTTCATGTCTATAGTGTTGTCCCATGAAAAGATATAATGAAATATTTGCAGAAATGTGAGGGGTGTACTCACTTTTGTGATACACTGTATATACTTATAAACTTTCTGAATTATACATTGACAATTATACATTGATTGCGTCAAGCTGCATGACTGAGGCTGATTTTATTTTTAGCTCGAGTCATTTTGATTGGCTGGGCTAACTGATAATAAGTAAATAAAAAGATACATTAGAAATAGGTATAGATCACAACGTTCAGCACATGTGCATCCAATAGAAATCTGAGACCAGAGGTTTTATATACTGAAAACCACTATTTGCTTGACTACACTTGTTTGTCAGATTTTATTAAATCACGTAACTATTTAAATACCTGCAGCAATGTGTTCATGACCAGTGATTAGTGATTATGTGAATGGTTATGTTTACACTATGGATGTGTGAACCACAGTTTAAAATACATCAAGCCACCGTGTTGATAAAAGACTTTCATCAAACTGCTGAGTTTACTGTGCATTTAAACAATTTAGACTAAATCAATTGAAGAAAAGCTTGCATTTACACAAGTCCTTGCAAATGTATTACTCAGTAATACAAAATCACTCAATCATTGCTTAATAATCACCTCAAGACTGCGGAAAATAGCTGCAACAGCAAAGGCCTCTGACCGAGTCTGCGAAACAAAAGCAGAGCAATGCTAATTTAGATTTCCCGCAATTTATTACACATTGATCTCGAGCAGTTTTTGCATTTGCTACATTAACACTGTTATAAATCACATGACATAACCAATGTTCACCCGCTGAAGATACTTGCATTTTTCTACAGAAAACACAAAACCAAAGGTCAAATGATTAGCCTGGAATGCACGCAGTTCGTTAATGATTTGAATAAACCTTTGTATCCACGGGTTGCGTTCTCAGCAGAACCCAGTGAAATAAAGTGGAATAGAGAAAAGAAAGTCTAAATTAATGACTGCCTTTCTGTTTGCTGGCCTGTGTCTGGGGCGCAGATGACTCAGCACTAATAGGACCTATGCATTGTTACAGAAGCCCTGTGGAACCAGCTGCAGCGACTATGCACACTAAGACAAGGATCTGCCAAGGATAAAACTGCACCCCCAAATTAAAGCTTGCTTAAATATGGCTAAGGATCAAAATCAGGAATGTACACTGCCCAAGGTGTGGAGTATTATAAAGTGTATAAATTGCTTGTTGGGTGGACTTCAAGGACAATTGTGTTTTGGTTAATGTAAAACAGTTTTTGCTGTTTCCCCAAGAAAAAAATGATATGCTGACGGACAGCGGGTATGAAAGTGACTTTTCCAGTCACAAGACCAAAGAAAAAAAAAAAAACATGCCTACAGCAAGCCAGCAATGCATATCCATGCATTTATAGGGGATGCCAAAGTGTCCTTGTGAACCAGGCCGTAATGTCAACAGACACATTAACATCAATGTTAATGTGTGTGTCATTGCCGAAAGCACTTGTGAAATAAAGTAAAATATTTTCTTACCCATATTCATGAATCAGTTTTTGCCAAATGTACGCAGAAAAAAATACAAACCCGCTTTCCGAAAAAGTTAGAACATAGTGCTCAACACGGTAAAAAAAAGAATTTACCTTAATTTACCTGACTAAAGTATATAAAAAATATTTTCAGTGTTTCACTGATAATAGAAACATTTAGAATTTGATGCCTGCATCACACTTCCAACACAAGTTGGGACAGAGGAAAAATAAAAGTAAAAAAATGTATATATATATAATAATTTCTATAGAATATTTAAGTTACAGTGTTCCACAATATGCAGGTAAATTGGTCACGTGAGGAAATCATGATTAAATATAAAAATAGGTCCACCAAAAGATCAATCGTTACAAGCAAAAATGGGCTGTGGCTCACCACTTTGTGCAAAACATCAGGGGAAAATCACCAGTCATTTTTAATAGAACACTTATCAATGCAAGACACTGATTATCTCTTCATCACGGCACCTGTTAGTGGGTGGGATATATTATGCAGCAAGTGAACATTTTGTCCTCAAAGTTGATGTGTTAGAAGCAGGAAAAATGGGCAAGCGTAAGGATTTGAGCGAGTTTGACAAGGGATAAACTGCGATGGCTAGACGACTGGGTCAGAGCATCTCCAAAACTGCAGCTCTTGTGAGGTGTTCCTGGTCTGCAGTGGTCAGTATCTATCAAAAGTGGTCCAAGGAAGAAACAGTGATAAACCGGTAACAGGGTCATGGGCAACTAAGGCTCATTGATGCACGTGAAGAGCGAAGGCTGGCCAGTGTAGTCCAATCCAACAGATGAACTACTGCAGCTAAAATTGCTCAAGAAGTTAATGCTGGTTCTGATAAAAATATGTCAGAATACACAGTGCATCACAGATGCAGGGCTGTTTTGGCAGCAAAAGGGGGACCAACACAATATAAGAAGGTGGTCATATGTATATAATATACATACAGTGTATCACAAAAGTGAGTACACCCCTCACATTTCTGCAAATATTTTATTATATCTTTTCATGGGACAACACTATAGACATGAAACTTATATATAATTTAGAGTAGTCAGTGTACAGCTTGTATAGCAGTGTAGATTTACTGTCTTCTGAAAATAACTCAACACACAGCCATTAATGTCTAAATAGCTGGCAACATAAGTGTGTCGTTGTCCCTCCCTGGTGTCATGTGTCAAGGTCCCAGGTGTAAATGGAGCAGGGCTGTTAAATTTGGTGTTTTGGGTACAATTCTCTCATACTGGCCACTGGATATTCAACATGGCACCTCATGGCAAAGAACTCTCTGAGGATGTGAGAAATAGAATTGTTGCTCTCCACAAAGATGGCCTGGGCTATAAGAAGATTGCTAACACCCTGAAACTGAGCTACAGCATGGTGGCCAAGGTCATACAGCGGTTTTCCAGGACAGGTTCCACTCGGAACAGGCTTCGCCAGGGTCGACCAAAGAAGTTGAGACCACGTGTTCGGCATCATATCCAGAGGTTGGCTTTAAAAAATAGACACATGAGTGCTGCCAGCATTGCTGCAGAGGTTGAAGACGTGGGAGGTCAGCCTGTCAGTGCTCAGACCATACGCTGCACACTGCATCAACTCGGTCTGCATGGTCGTCATCCCAGAAGGAAGCTGACGCACAAGAAAGCCCGCAAAGTTTGCTGAAGACAAGCAGTCCAAGAACATGGATTACGGGAATGCCCTGTGGTCTGACGAGACCAAGATAAACCTTTTTGGCTCAGATGGTGTCCAGCATGTGTGGCGGTGCCCTGGTGAGAAGTACCAAGACAACTGTATCTTGCCTACAGTCAAGCATGGTGGTGGTAGCATCATGGTCTTGGGCTGCATGAGTGTTGCTGGCACTGGGGAGCTGCGGTTCATTGAGGGAAACATGAATTCCAACATGTACTGTGACATTCTGAAACAGAGCATGATCCCCTCCCTTCAAAAACTGGGAGGATTTCCAACAGGATAACGACCCCAAACACAACCTCCAAGATGACAACTGCCTTGCTGAGGAAGCTGAAGGTAAAGGTGATGGACTAAACCCAATTGAGCACCTGTGGCGCATCCTCAAGTGGAAGGTGGAGGAGTTCAAGGTGTCTAACATCCACCAGCTCCGTGATGTCATCATGGAGGAGTGGAAGAGGATTCCAGTAGCAACCTGTGCAGCTCTGGTGAATTCCATGCCCAGGAGGGTTAAGGCAGTGCTGGATAATAATGGTGGTCACACAAAATATTGACACTTTGGGCACAATTTGGACATGTTCACTGTGGGGTGTACTCACTTATGTTGCCAGCCATTTAGACATTAATGGCTGTGTGTTGAGTTATTTTCAGAAGACAGTAAATCTACACTGCTATACAAGTTGTACACTGACTACTCTAAGTTATATCCAAGTTTTATTTCTATAGTGTTGTCCCATGAAAAGATATAATAAAATATTTGCAGAAATGTGAGGGGTGTACTCACTTTTGTGATACACTGTATACGTGGTCATAATGTAATGAGTATATATCATTATCAAACATAACATTAAAACCACCTCCCTGTTTCTACACTCAATGTCTATTTTATCAGCTCCACTTACCATATAAAAGCACTTTTACAATACAATAACTGACTGTAGTCCATCTGTTTCTCTGCATACTTTGTTAGCCTCCTTTCATGCTGTTCTTCAATAGTCAGGACCCCCACAGGACCACCACAGAGCAGGTATTATTCAGGTGGTGGATGATTCTCAGCACTGCAGTGACACTGACATGGTGGTGGTGTGTTAGTGTGTGTTGTGCTGGTATCAGTGACAAAGCAGCGCTGCTGGAGTTTTTAAATACCTTGTCCACTCATTGTCCACTCTATTAGACACTACTACCTAGTTGGTCCCCCTTGTAGATGTAAAGTCAGAGACGATCGCTCATCTACAGCTGCTGTTTGAGTCGGTCATCTTCTACCTTCATCAGACCTTCATCAGTGGTCACAGGACGCTGCCCAAGGGGCGATGTTAGCTGGATATTTTTGGTTGGTGACAGTGAGGTGTATAAAAACTCCAGCAGTGCTGCTGTGTCTTATCCACTCATACCAGCACAACACACACTAACATATCACCACCATGTCAGTGTCACTGCAATGTTGAGAATGATCCACCACCTAAATAATACCTACTCTAACCCTAAACTACCTAAACTAACCCAATGTTATGAAAACCGTTGCTCTATAACAACTTTCAAAGTGGGTTGCAAAGAACTGCCTATTTATTTTTATTTGATCTTCAGCTTATGAGTAATAATGAGGCACTGTAGGGCAGATTGGGCTAACTCAGCAGTAAACAGCGCAAACATTCATTTAGCATGCTTAGATCCAAAGCATTAGATTATGGTGAGGAGGCTATGTCTAAAATAAGAAGGAGCTGAGTACACATTCGACTGTGACGTTAACAGAATGCAAATGTACTGCAACTTGCTCAGAGAAATAAATAAATAATGTGAAAAATAAAATCCCACGTAGGTACACAGAGAATATTCAGCCTGTGACCAAACCGCCTAGGGAATGTATGCTGGTAGACAATGACAAAGGGAAGACCAAAAATCCATACTTTGCACTAATGCTACTGTAAAATTCTCAGGTCCTTAACACCCCTCCCCCAGCCACAGTCACAGTACTTAATAGCCAGTAAATCTACAGATCAGTGACAGATTAAAGGAAATGTATAAATGCTTGCAGATGGGTTTACTGCATGATACAACTAAAGATTTACTGTCTGATAATGGTCTGTTGGAAATGCTAAGGAGGTCCAGTTAAGCTGATTTTGGATTAAATGGAAAGAAAAAGACCTTTATTACTTTAAATATTTGTATTGAATACTTCTTTGAATCCACTATATTTTTGCGCAGTACAGTCAAAAGCAGTTAACAGCCAACCTGTAACCTAGCATCATGGGGACAGATGTGGGTACACAACGATCCAAGATTTTAAAACAGCTGTGCAAAAGCTGCAGTGCAATATGTGGTTCTGTAGGGGCCACCTACAGATAATGCTCGCCTGATAGTGACTCTAGTCACAATGAGAACAAGAGTCTATTCATGGGCAATAAAACTAGTTAAATAGGTCTGTTCGGGTCGTTAAATAGCAGCCAGTGTGCATCAGGTGGTCGGGTTTATGATAGTGTATAAGAGCCATGTGGGACTACAAAATGCGGCTTCTCAGAGCATAATGGGTCAGTTTAAGGGAGTGGGGAAGTGACCATCAGTGGAAATGCTAGAACTGGCTCCAAGGTAATGTGTTGGACTTGACTAACCTGGTCTGAATGAGCTTGCGTGTTGTGCAGTGCTTCCTCGCTTAAAACTAGCATTGTTAAAATTAGACTAAGGCTCTCAGTATTAACATTACAATACAATTTAAATAAATTTAAGGACTCTGGAAGTACAACAATAAATATATCAATAAATACATCAAATGTATAGTTGTCAAATGTGACAACTATAAACAAATAAGATGGTTTGGCGTAACATTTTGCATTAGAATTCCTATAGCTAGCACTGTTTTTAGAGCTTGGCGGTCCTCAAAAAGCTGATACTGCCTTATTTCATTAGATTTTTATATATATATATTTGTTTATGCATTTTTTTATTCAAAATGTGTCAAAGTAAATCTACAGATCAGTGACAGATTAAAGGAAAAGTATAACTGCTTGCAGATGGGTGTCATGTATGATACATCTAAAGATTTACCACCTAATAATAGTCTGGTGGAAATGCTAAGGAGGTCCAATTAACCTAATTTTGAATTAAATGGAAAAAGAAAGACTTTCATTACTTAAAATACTGGTATGTTATTGTGATATGAATGGCAGGAGCTTCAGTCATAAAAAAAACTGCCATTATGTCCAGTGTTTTAGTAGAAATAGTGACCACAGTGACACCTGTATTTAAATCTAATCTAAGGGTAAAACAGCTGTATACAGAGTTAAAATTGTGGTTGAATTGTACCATACTCCACATGATAAACGGAGCACCATGGTCTGGGGCTGCTTTCCTGCCTCAGAGGTTCCTAGATATCCTGCAGTCTTGAATACCCAATGAATTTAAAATGGTTTAAAAATAAATAAATAAATGAGCAACTTTCAAAGTATGGGCTATACAGACACAAAATCCCCCATGAATACAGAAAACAGTCATCCTATGAACAAGCCCCCTAAGGGACATGTTCAGGTGTGCAATAACCCAGGAAAGACCTAAAAACAGCTGCACAAAATCTCTAGTACAATCCATGGGTCCTTGGGGGACACCTACGTACACAAAATGCATGCTTGATGTATCCGGAAAAGTCACGGTGTGGACAGAAGTCTGCGGAGAGGCAATAAAAACAGTTAAATAGGTCTTCTTGGATCAATTAAGTAGGAGTACTTTTGCATCAGGTGGTAAAGTTAACAGAGGTACATGAGAGCCAGGTGGGACTACAAATTAAAGCTTCGCAAAGCATTATGGGTCTGTTTTAGGGAGTGGGAAAGAAACAGGCAACTGAAGGCTGGCATTGGCTTCACAACATAATACATCTGTATTTTTAGGTTAGAGCTTTCACAGTTCAGGCATAAGCAGCATAGCTGTGCTTCCCAGAAGTGCCATTGCATCCTAAACGTTGATGCTGAGACTATATTGTCTGCAGCAAAAAATACAGCTGTATATAGTGAGAAAAATACACACATTGTTTTTCATTGTGTTAAAGCTTTTCAGACTTTTTAAAGGTGTACCCGGCTCTATATTGCTGTTAGCTGGTGAACAGCTCCGTCATAAATTAGAAATTGTTGGAAAATTGGTGGCATGGTTCACAGTCAAGCATTTTTTATAAGATTTGTGTCCAGACTATTTTATTTTTAGTATGATTCAATAACAAAGTAAAGAAGGTCATGCCAAAAATTGCTTTTACATTTATAGCATTTAGCAAATGCTTTTATCCAACTGTGACAGTAAACCATGCAAATAATTGATGGTTAAGGGCCTTGCTCAGGGGCCCTGACAGTGGCAACCTAGCAGTGGTCAGGCTTAAATCAGCAACCTTTAGATCCCTAGTCCAGTACCTCAGCTGTAGCAGTGCTACCACTGTAGGACTGTAGCACTGCTTACCAAAGTAGGAAAACAAAAATAGAATTTTATATACCACCAAATTATTAATCTACTGTAAGTTGTATGGGAGGCACAGTGGCACAATGGGTGGCACTGTCACCTCACTGCAAGAAGGTCCTGGGTTTGATCCCCAGATGAAGCAGTCTGGGTCCTTTTTGTGTGGAGTTTGCATGTTCTCCCGTGACCGTGTGGGTTTCCTCTGGGTGCTCCAGTTTTCTCACACAGTCCAAAGATATGCAGTCAGGTTAAATGGAGATATTAATTGTCCTTAGATGTGTGTGTTATGGTGTGAATGTGTTTGTGTGTCTGTCCTGCGATGGACTGGCACCCTGTCTAGGATGTTTCTGTGTGCTGGGCAATCCTGATTAGGATAAGCGACCGACTTAGAAGTTTTATGTAAATATGTTAAACAGTAGATTTTGATGTTTTTTTTCTTTTTTTTAAACCAAAGTTAACTTATAAATGAGCTTTCTGATTTATTACAGTATTTTCTTTGACAACAAGGGGTCACAATAATTTAATCAGTGCAAAAATCAGTAAAATCTAAGAGTTTGACTTGAACAGTAAATTGGTCAAAAGGCTTTAGCTCAGAAAAAGCATAAAAAGGCCAGATTTATCAGTAAATATTAAAGATAAAGACAAAGAAACACAATTAATGGTACTTTACATAAAATACAGTGTTGTCATGAATCACAAATGAAAGTTGATGACTAAATATCTAAAATATCTAGTACTAGTGTTAAGTGCATATGTGTAAAATTTTTCAGAGATAGTTCTGTTCATATACGTAGCAACAGCTGGACTGTAGAAATAAGCTGCTAACTTTTTTCCAAAATACTAATAACATGTGTATATGTTGTTGGCTCCCAGATGGACAGTTTATTTCTATTTAGCGTACTAAACTAGGCTACATTCTCACAAACGTTCTTATCAAAGTAACTGCGAACGCTGCAATTAACTTATATAAAAGTTTGGTGTTGTGGAACTCCAGTGGCCTGCACAGAGCCCTGACCTCAGGACCTTTGTGGTGAATCGCAGCATTGATTGTGAGCCAAGACTTTTTGCCCAGCATAAAAGGTTAAAATTACAAATGTTTAAACCCAAAAAGAGGTTTATATAGATAGTAGCTTAATATTTTTTTGCTTACACCGACCAGGCATAACATTATGACCACTGAGAGAAGGCAAGTTGGCGGAGGCAGTGTGATGCTTTGGGCAATGTTCTGCTGGGAAGCCTTGGGTCCTGTCATCCATGTGGATGTTACTTTGACACGTACCACCTACCTAAGCATTGTTGCAGACCATGTACACCCTTTCATGGAAACTATATTCCCTGATAGCTGTGGCCTCTTTCAGTAGTATAATGCACCCTGCCACAAAGCAAAAATGGTTCAAGAATGGTTTGAAGAGCACAACAACGAGTTTGAGGTGTTGACTTGGCCTCCAAATTCCCCAGATCCTAATCCTTTTGAGCATCTGTGGGATGTGCAATCCATGGAGGCCTCACCTCTTACAGGACTTACAGGAGTTAAATAATCTGCTGCTAACATCTTGGTGCCAGATACCACAGCACACTTTCAGGGGTCTAGTGGAGACCATGCCTCGACGGGTCAGGACTGTTTTGGCAGCAAAAGGGGGACCAACACAATAATAGGAAGTTGGTCATAATGTTATGCCTGATCGGTGTATACCTGTTGTACTTTACCTCAGTGTAACTGCTGTATGTATAAATAGCTCTAACAGCAGCGTAACTCGTAGCACATAGAGATAGAATGAGTAAACTCATCTGGATTGTGGAACGTAGCTCAGCATTCTAGCTGGACTTGGCTAACCTCATCTAAAGGTGCTAATGGGTTGTGCTGCGCTGCCTCACTTATTAAAACCATTAATGTTAAAATCACACTCGTCTAAAGCATTAGCACTGAAATTAATTGAAATAAGACAATTCAGCACAGAATGCTTAGCTGGCCCTCCTAACTCTGCACTCCATTGCTTTCATTTACTCCCCTTTTTTGGTCACACTCGCCCCAGATAATGATCACATTTAGTTGCCGCACATCTAATATGATGACAGCCACGGCCACGCTGAATTCTTATTAATGTGAAAAAGCAGGCCACAATCTCGCCTTTAGATGTCCAATATTTAACACTGTCTGGAGCAAAAGATAAGCATTTGGGTGATTTATTACTTCAGATGTAACACAGATTCTGAGATGTATGTGTAGGGCATGTGAACATATAGACTCCCAGTTGCAGATACACTTTCTACTGTAAATCTTCTGGAATTACCTTTCTGTATTAACTTCTGTGGTCTGATCTAAGGAACACCTATCGGTAGGCTTATTCTGCTTTAATAGCACACAGACGCATTAAATAGGCATTTACAGTACAGGCTGGGGTGGCATACAGGTACAGCTGGTGAAGTGGCTCCTGAGGACCAAAACTTCATCCTAACTTTGGGTGATGGTGGAGAGGGAATAATGTTTTGAAGCTGCTTTGCTGATCCCCCACCACAGAGTAGATATTATTTGGGTGATAATATTCTCAGCACTGCAGTGACATTGACAGGGTGGTGGTGTGTTAGTGTGTGTTGTGCTGGTATGAGTGGATAAGACACAGCAGCGCTGATGGAGTTTTTAAACACCTCACTGTCACTGCTGGACTGAGAATAGTCCACCAACCAAAAATATCCAGCCAACAGCACCCCATAGGCAGCGTCCTGTGACCACTGATGAAGGTCTAGAAGATGACCAACTCAAACAGAAGCAACAGATGAGCAATCGTCTCTGACTTTACATCTACAAGGTGGACCAACTAGGTAGGAGTGTCTAATAGAGTGGACAGTGAGTGGACACGGTATTTAAAAACTGCAGCAGCGCTGCTGTGTCTGATCCACTCATACCAGCACAACACACACTAACACACCACCACCATGTCAGTGTCACTGCAGTGCTAAGGATGATCCACCACCTAAATAATACCTGCTCTGTGGTGGTCCTGACCATTGAAGAACAGGGTGAAAGCAGATTAAAATAGTATGTAGAGAAACAGATGGACTACAGTCAGTAATTGTAGAACTTCAAAGTGTTTCTATATGGTAAGTGGAGCTGATAAAATAGACAATGAGTGTAGAAACAAGGAGGTGGTTTTAATGCATACCTGTCAAGTCTCCCGTTTTGTCCGGGAAACTACCGTATTTTACCCCTCTTTCCCGCCGTCCTCCCGTATTAGTATTTTCCCGTAAATTTCCCGTATTATATTATAATTTTAAAAAAACATTCCTGTGCCTCTCCAAACTGAAATGTCACTAACCTCGCGAGAAAAGCCACCCAGGCTGCTGCAAGTGGCAGTTCTCGCGAGGTTAGTGCAGACAGCGGGAACAAACCTGGAACAGGGAGAGATGGATGGATGCAAGGAGAGAGAGAGGGCATTCCTGCCAAAAAAGTAAAGACTGCATGTAAATATCTAGAGAAATGGGACATCGAATTTACCTTTCTAAAGAGGAGAAGAAAATAAAACGTGTTTCACTTTAAGACAAGCAATGTGTATATATGCTGAAAATATGTAAAATAAATAAATGTGCTTCAATTCCCTTTTGTGTTTTCATTTAGGCTGTATTATAAGAATTACATATGTAGGAATGTACACAGCATTTCAGTGTCAACAAAGGTAGGCCTATCAGATTCTGATTATCTAATTGTAGTTTGTAAGTGGTTCACAGGTGGTTATTTTAGATTTCTTGTAAACCTGTCTTAAAATGTAAGGGATACTGCACCTCGGTTGGGCTGGTGGGACGGCTCGAAGCGCGCGGCGGAAAATTTCCCTTATTTTTAAATCCAAAACTTGACAGGTATGTTTTAATGTTATGGCTGATCAGTGTACCCTGGACTTTAAATGGTTTACTGATATGGTTAATGAGGATATAAAAATATATTTGTTATACATTAAAACATGTGGGTTGATTATTATGATTTATTTAATCAGACAACAGCTTAATGCAGAAATTCATGTATTTCCAAACAGTAGATGATAAATTTTTCTGCAAGACTCCACAGTTACCAGAAAAACCTGCTATTTCAGCATCTGCACAATTCCCTCCTGGAACGGTGTATTTGTAAACATGAGGGATACACCAAACACACTTTGCTTCACTAATTCACAATGACTGAGTGAAAAGTTAAAATGTGTTAACCGTATCCCCAGATCCTCAATTACGTATGAGTGATGAGACAGATAAAGCAGTAATTTAAAATGAGTAATTAGAGCTCGGGCTGCTCATTTCTCAGTGGTGTGTAGGCGGGGGAGTTTGAGGTTAATTGCAGGTAGGAAGGCTGGCGGTAATCGGGTAGCTCCAGGAGGCAGGGGCGCAGAGAAGTGCAGCGGGGTGAAAGGGGTCAGTCGGTGGGTTGGGAGCTCCTCGCGTCTTTTTACCAATTACCGGCGAGGACGAGGCCGGTTGAGAACATACGTTCAGCTCAAATATGTACACATACATGCAGAGAAATGGATGCACATCTTTACACAAGCTGACTTGGTTACTTTTACCTTGTTCCTCCTTCCACATCCACTTCCACTCACTGTGCAGGAAAATATTTCATGTTAATATAATGGCAACATGTATTTATGACTATCTTTAAACATCTGCATGGGTTACTATGTTTGAATTGAACCTGGGTGCACTTTAAGCAGGTCAGCAAGCAATAACTGAACATGAATGTAAACCAAGGATAAGAAATATCTGGACCTGGTTCACCAAAGAAATTCTAATCTGGTTCAAATTCAGCAAGCAAATCATTCTGTGATCTGACCCTCCGAGAACTAAACCTTAAAGCCTTGACATTAAGAGTTGCAAAGGGACCTTTTTCCATTTTTCCAATATTTTCTCCCAATCTAGTCACATTCAATGCCCCAATTCACATTCCTGCCTCTACTGCTGCAATCTTCCACTCCTGATCTTAAAAGAGCCACAACCATCGCACAGCCCCTTCTACACGTGTGAGGAGCTGATCGATTTGTTCACCCACACAAGGTAGGTTCATATGGGGATCAGTATCACATATGTCACGCACTGATTCCCATTATTCCCCATCTCTTTGTGTGGACACCCTTGATTAGCAAGCAGAGGTCATAATATCCAGCAGTCATGGACAAGCCATGGATGGATGGATGAAAGTATAAATGGATGGTCAGATGGATGGATGAAAGTATAGATGGTTGGATGGATGAATGGATGAAAGTATAGATGGATGGATGAAAGTATAAATGGATGGTCGGATGAATGGATGAAAGTATAAATGGATGGATGGATGAATGGATGAAAGTATAGATGGTTGGATGGATGAAAAGTATAAATGGATGGATGGATGAAAAGTATAAATGGATGGTGAATGGATAAAAGTATAGATGGATGGATGAAAGTATAAATGGATGGTCGGATGGATGGATGAAAGTATAGATGGTTGGATGGATGAAAGTATAAATGGATGGTCGGATGGATGGATGAAAGTATAGATGGTTGGATGGATGAAAGTATAAATGGATGGTGAATGGATAAAAGTATAGATGGATGGATGAAGGTATAAATGGATGGTGAATGGATAAAAGTATAGATGGATGGATGAAAGTATAAATGGACGGTCGGATGGATGGATGAAAGTATAGATGGTTGGATGGATGAAAGTATAAATGGATGGTGAATTGATAAAAGTATAGATGGATGGATGAAGGTATAAATGGATGGTGAATGGATAAAAGTATAGATGGATGGATGAAAGTATAAATGGACGGTCGGATGGATGGATGAAAGTATAGATGGTTGGATGGATGAAAGTATAAATGGATGGTGAATGGATAAAAGTATAGATGGATGGATGAAAGTATAAATGGACGGTCGGATGGATGGATGAAAGTATAGATGGATGGATGAAAGTATAAATGGACGGTCGGATGGATGGATGAAAGTATAGATGGTTGGATGGATGAAAGTATAAATGGATGGTGAATGGATAAAAGTATAGATGGATGGATGAAAGTATAAATGGACGGTCGGATGGATGGATGAAAGTATAGATGGTTGGATGGATGAAAGTATAAATGGATGGTGAATGGATAAAAGTATAGATGGATGGATGAAGGTATAAATGGATGGTCGGATGGATGGATGGATGAAAGTATAGATGGATGGATGAAAGTATAGATGGTTGGATGGATGGATGAAAAGTATAAATGGATGGATGGATAGATGGATAAATGGATGGACCTTCTATTACTCTTGCTGTCAAGTAGTGGACAGGACAGCATCTTGTTAAAATGAGTCTGTGGCTGAAGGTACTTTTGGATAAAGCACCATGAAGAAGACTGCCCACTAATGTTCAGAATGCCCACTAATTTAGTTAATGTCTAATGTCACTCATGTAATGGAGCTGATGTCTTCGATAAGTTTATTGAGGTTTGATTGAGGTTAATTGATCTTTTAGGGATCTTGATGGGTTGAATGGGTTTAATGCATTTTTAAAGGAACCACTTTATTCCAATGAGGATTGCTGCGAGGCTAAAATAAAGAAAAAAAAGACACCAATTCTTTTGTAAGATGCTACATGCTCATTTAGTCTTACTGACACACAACTACAAGCTTTTTTATTAGGAGTGGGAGTAAACTAGACCCAAAAAGACATGTGCATATGGGCATTTACTGCAGACAATGATTGATCATAGGTTTGTTGAAGCTTTGCAGCAACAACACTACATGCTGTCTCATCATACTACCTCTTACTGGGACATTTCATTAATGTATTCATATAATTAATTAATCTGCATTAATAGTTTCATTCTTATTATGGTGGCAGTGAGCATGGAGACTATCACATTAACACTGGGCATAAGGGTTGAATACACCTAGGCAGTGGTCCAGTCAATTTCAAGGCAGCACAAATAGACTTTCCTTTTTTCTACTCACTACGGCCAATAAACCTCTTGGCATGTATTTTAGAGGTGTCAGGAATTTTTTTAGAAAATCACATCGCAAGAAAATGATTTAATCTAAACTTTTTATTGAAGTATGCTTGCTTTTTCTGAAATGAAATATTTTGAATAGGTTTCCACCTCATCCCTTTGCAAATAAATATTTTTTTGTATTTCAGTACTATTCAAGTTTGTGCAATTTGAAAATAAATGTTATTCAATAAAAGACTGTCCAGAAGCATCACTGTCACTGGTTTGTGCTCGTCGACAGTTTGAAAGGAGTCAAATGTTTACAGACACTTGTTAAAGTCATGACAGCATTAGGACTACAATTATGCCTACAACTGTTCTTTTTTCCCCTGATAAATGGTTGGAGTACATGGTTGGTACAGTAATACCTTGTAACTCAACGTCCTCTAAACTGGAAATCTTTGAAACTCAACGCCCTTCATCCAGAAATGTGTATCTTTGGGGGAAAAATGAACTGATTCATGTTTTTCACTCACAACATCGTAGTGAAATATAGTAAGCAAAACGAATGAATCTTTACCATAGATAAGATCACAGCTCCCTGATTCGATTCTAATGAATGATTCATTTGAAAAGACTTGTTTTGACTCAGTGATTCAGTTTGCTTTCTCACAGACTGGTGTGAAGAAATGGAGGAGGGGCAAATTTCTTATGTATGGACAGAGCCTGACAGCGCTTTAGAGTCAAAACGGCATTATTAAAACATTATTAAGTACAAACAATTCATCTTACATATTTTTTCTACAATATATTATGTTTTCTTGTGTGTTGGAAAGCTCTGGAGACCTTTGGAGAACAACATGGACTCTTTTTACTCAAACTTTAATAACTCCAGATCAGAATTAGTTAGAAGTTAAAAATTTGGTATGGTGATTGTAAACAACACTGGTATATCATATTTTAATATTACTTTTGATAATATATATCATATACTATTCATATATAATATATAATATAATAATATAATAATAATATGTAATAAAATATATGCATTTCCAAGGTTTTCAGATCCCACTGTATTTGTCCAACATTTTCTAAAAACAGCTTCTTTTTTTACAATGTGAGATGTTAAACTCACTTGACTACGGACACTGTCACCAGTGCTTCATCTGCTTCTTTTATTACATCTGATAATGTAGACATCTGGACAAATTTAATCATTTCATATTCTATCTGATCTAGTTAACAGGACCACTGATCCATGTACTTAGTCACAAGAGCAGATTTACATTTAAATGAACATAAACTATCCCTGTTTATTTGGGCACAAAGAAGTCACCAGCTGTGGTCAATCATAAAACCAAAGAGGAATTAAGAAGCCATACAAAAAAAAAATGACATTATTGAACTACACCACTGTCTTTCTACACCATCATCTTTAGTATAGTTTTGAACATGCAGATGTGTTCATAAAAGTAAATTAAAATACATAAATTAATTAGGGTTGTCGTTAATTGCGTTAATTAACATCTTGATTAAAAAAATGAATCGAGAATAAAATTTTTAATCTAAAGATTTTTATTAGGCCATGTTTGTGCCACTTTAAACATGCATCACTGTGGTAATTTGCGCAGCTTTAACACAGCATTATTGTGTTTATACTGTATAACGATAACACGGGTCTTTTTCCAGTTTGCGGTCATGAGTTACAAATTACTCCAGCTGCTGCTGCTACATATTGTGAAATATAGAATATTTTAAATAATCATTTTTGTTTTCAAGAAGCATGAGAAATCATCACTAGACAAAATTACAGTTATTAATTGATGCTTTAATATCATCTTTGGTCAAAGCACGCCTTTGTCTCGTCAGGCGTCTGCGCACACGGATACGCGTTACAGGCAAAATGAGCTCAGACTTAGTCTAACTTTATTTCAGATGAATTTGGATGGAAAGCGCATGAGCTGTACCCGGCGTGGGAACATTACAAACACTGGTGTTAAATGGATCACAATGGACTGTAGACGCTTTACATTTACATTAACGATGTGGGTCTATATGACGTTATATGTGTTGCATCTAGAAATGGTTCATATTAGTACCCTGAGCGCCTGTTTTCAGTGGCACGGTTATGAACAGGAAAAGATCCTCCCTTTTGCCAGATAATGTGAACAGACTTGTCATTTTAAATAACCGGCTGAAAGATGGGTAGCTGTTAACAACTCTATTTAGACATTGTCTGGCTTTCTCAAGATAATTTGGATTTAATAATTTTATCATAATTTTTGTATTTTTTATTGGCATAACTGTTCAAATTTTGCTTAGTTATTTTTGCATTCAATTAATCCCGATTAATCTTGATTAAAATTTTTAATCGTGTAACAGAAATAAATAAATACATTACTTTTTAAAATTCCAGTCACAGAAAAAAGAGCAGTTGCAGAAATAATTTAAATGTCATAAGTAAGATTTTCCATTCAAGTATCTGTAAACCTTTGACTCCAACCATTGAGTGTTCTCATTTTAAATGCTCCGCTGTCTACTCACATGAAACAGCACTGAGCTTGTGTTTGACCTCCCATGCCACATCAAACCCACCCTAAAGCAGCTTTTGGCAAGTACTCAAGTCTTTTTCTGACCACATTGTTGTTTATTTTTCCTCTGTTTTGCCCTCCTTTCTTCAGCCCTACCGCCTTTTCTCTAAACACAGTGGGAGTGATGCCTAATGAGGCGCCCGCCTCCTCCCTCTGCACTTCGTGCCAGGCAAGTAACCCTTAATCTGTGCTTTAACCTGCCTGTCAAGCAGCGCCGCCTGGCAACAAAGAATTACACCTCTGTGGTCTAGCCAGACTGTGATGTACCCCTCTTTCACAACAATTAATGAATCCACCGGGGAGACCCATCACAAAGAATAGGATCCCACCACCAAAAGCTGGTTTATCAACTTGCCCTCTGACACGCTGCTGCATTGATGAGACCACAGATTACACATACACACAAATACTGCTATTTAAATGATAATTGTTTTAGTTTTTCAGACCATAATAACGATTCCAAGAGAAGCTGAGGAATGTGTTGAATGTTCATGCAAGTGTGAACATTGATAGGCAGAGCATCAAATATCTGCTCCTGTTAGGACCAGACCTGTTGTGACCCTAACCTGGATAAAGTGGTTGATATAATAATAATAATTATTATTATATTTATTATAGAATACTAAATTATTATTATTATTATAGAAATAATATGAATAAAAATAAGTTAAACAGAAATTTTTATGTTCATCAGACTTATTTTCTATCAATAACTATAAAATTATTTGGTCTGATTACAAAGGTCTGAAATAATTAACAGTTTAAACAGGTTTATATTTAACCTTAAATCCTATTATACACACTGATAAGCCATAAAATAAAAACCACCTCCTTGTTTCTACACTCACTGTCCATTTTATCAGCTCCACTTACCATATAGAAGCGCTTTGTAGTTCTACAATTACTAAATGCAGTCCATCTATTTATCTACATACTTTTTTAGCCTGCTTTCACCCTGTTCTTCAATGGTCAGGACTTTACATCTACAAGGTGGACCAACTAGGTAGGAGTGTCTAATAGAATGGACAGTGATTGGACACGGTATTTAAAAACTCCATCAGCGCTGCTGTGTCTGATCCACTCATACCAGCACAACACACACTAACACACCACCACCATGTCAGTGTCACTGCAGTGCTGAGAATGATCCACCACCTAAATAATATCTGCTCTGTAGTGGTCCTGGGAGAGTCCTGATTCAAGCACAGTATGAAAGGGGGCTAACAAAGCATGCAGAGAAACACATGGACTACAGTCAGTAATTGTAGAGCTACAAAGTGCATCTATGTGATAGGTGGAGCTGATAAAATGGACAGTGTGTGTAGAAACAAGAAGGTGGTTTTAATGTTATGGCTGATCGGTGTATCTGTTAGCATTAATTAAGCTTTTGCAAACTCTAACAGAGTGCAATATGATGTTTAACAAGGGTCTTCTCTAGGGCCCTCATTTCTCTTGCTTCATATACACTTTCACATTCATTCATTTGTTCATTGTCTGCTTTACCACCACTTTATACTATTCAGGGTTGTTGTGGGTCCAATTCACTAGGTAAAAAAAAGAGAAAACACCCCGGACTGGTCGCCAGTTTTTTACAGGGTAAACACACACACACACACACACACACACACACACACACACACACTTATATCTAGGGGGATCACCAATTAGCCTGACTGCATGTCTGTGGGAGGAAACCCACACAGACATGAAGAGAACAAGCATTTTCCACACAGAAAGGACCCAGACCACTCCACCTGCAAATCAAACCCAGTACCTTCTAGCTGTGAGGCGACAGTGCTACCCACTGAGCCACTATTCTATTCCTATCCAGAATACAGCAACAATTCCTATAATGAGTGTAACAACCATTCCCATTACAAGACTGGCAACTATTCCTTTCATGAGTGTGACAAGCTTTATTATTGGGTAACAACCATACCAATGATAAGCTTGACAACCATTTTTACCATGAGCCAAACAACCCTATTTATCATAAGTGCAACAACTATTCCATTTCTAATTGTAGCCCATCTTTAATGTAGCAACAATTAACTCATTCTCATAATGAGTAAATCCTCTTATAAGTCTCATGAGTTCATCTGTCAGAAGAAAACCAACAACGCTCCTAAAAATCATTACTTTCATTGTATAATAAGGACTCTCCACTCTCCACTGTTCACTTTATAGTATGTAATTTGATTGTAATATGCAATTTTACATTTTATCTATAACTTTAAATGAATAAAGTAATAATCTAGGGCAGGTAGAATGCCTTTATTTGTTAAAGAAGATTAATTAAATTCTTTATTTGCATATTCCAGCTTGTTTGGAGGCTGGGGTCAGTGCACAGAGCCATTAGGGACCTTGCTTAAGAATCCAACTGTGGCTGCATGGCAGAGCCAGGATATGAACGCACAATCTTCTAGTCGGTAAGCCACAGCTCTACCCACCAGGCTACCACTGTGTCAGATTTATGAAAAGTGTTCCAAAAAATTATCCATTTTATAGCAAAAGAGAATGTAAACATGAAAATGACCTTTGCCCTCAAAGCATCATTCACATCATTTCCAAGTAGTGTTTCCTGGTATACTGAATATGTGCTTTGACAACCAGTCCCGTCACTCCTGATTTTAATGCTTCTCTCTCTATCATGTAAGCTATTTGGCTGTCATAGTACTGTACTGACAGGAAAACTTTCCTTCAGGGTCACACAGTATACTGTGGTTAATTAAAGAAAGAAATCCAGACAGAAAACAAATATCATGTTCTCACGGTCATGATATAAAGGGGTCATTCTGGCTCAGTGGTCATTTCCAAGTCCAACCACTGGTGTGAAAACACTTCCAGGCTGATCAATGTACCTCCAAGCTCCAAACATCCAGCAAACCCACAGGCCATTCCTGTCTGACTTTTCCATCCAGCACCCCGCAATAACTCAAACCTAGCCGACACTCACACAGCCCAGTTTCACTCACGCTCTGTCGTGGGGTTCGACTCATTTCCTCTAAAAGCACTTTGGGGCAAATGTTCAATCAGGCCCTAGATGATCTAAGCTGGAAAGGCAACAGGAAACAAACGAATAAATAAGGGTCTGCTGTAAAACCGGGAGCAGTGGAAGTGGACCCTGAGAGGATCAATCCTGGTAATTGCGGTAGTAGAAAATGAATCAGGCAGGAGGGGATGCAGTGAGAAAGATGGATAGAGAAAGAGCAGGATAAAAAAAGAACAAGGAAAAAAGAGAGAGATAAGGCGAGAGAGTAGACTATGACTCTGTTGGGTGTCTGACTAGATCTAGCTATATAAACATGGTGAGGAGTAAACAGGAGGGGGCGAGGAGCAGCAGGAGCAAGCTGCCAAGGACTGCATACTGTAAACAGACATGACCTGCAGCCTAAAACATTGAGCCCGGCAAGCAAACGCCAGGAGGCAAACAAACACAGGGCTTCAGAGCTACACAGACATCATCTTTCAGTGTACACAGAAAATGTTAGCCAGAGTCAGGCCTTTGTTATTCGTGTCTGAGACTGAGGCGCACTCGCTGAATACATCAGGCAGCATTTCTATACGGATGCGCTAGCAAAAAAATAAGCGAAAAAAATGAGAGAGAAATAAAATTCCACAGCAGCGATGATGTCACTTAGCCAGTCTGGAAAGTCTAGAATTTGGACGACTGCACATGTGGAAGTGTGTGATTATCAGCCACTGCTTTGGCTCAGGTGTCAGAACTCATTTGGAGGAGTAGACTAAGGCTATTGCTGCTACGATACTTAGCACCCACTTCTACCAAGCCTGGGGCTATGACAGACACCCTCTCTCCGTAAGTGCAGCATGAGGACACATTTAGCCCTGCAATAGAAAAAAAGAGCTGCAAGAATGCACAGCTAGAGCCCATATGTATGTGTGTGTTTTTTGCCAATAGCTAATAACGACGTTAATAATAAAGACTGCATATGATAAAATGCTGCAATTAATACGCAGAAGTAAATAAAGATGGAGATTTTACACAGCACCGCATCTGCCAAGATGCACAAAAGCCTCTGAATTTCATCAGTCTTATTAATTAGAATCATTAAGCAAATGAGTGATTTTTAGACACTGCTTTCAGTGCGTTTGCACTTTTATAGCATGAAAAAAGCGTTTTTTATCTGCCCGATGAGGCGTGCCATGTTTCTCAGAGCAAGAATGATTTTGTTTGTGATGCGAGGAGTTTGATGCTGTTTAGGAAAACAACTCCTCTTAAAGATGGAGCTGTAAACAAGCTCATTGTTATTCCGAGCAAACGTAGACTGGGAGATGTAGGCAAATTAGGAACGACTCTACAGTATAGTCGTGATTGAGTTAGCGCATAGCCGAACCACCGAGTAAAAACCACACACTCACATACATACTCACATTAACATTTAAAGACTGTGTCTTCTAAATAAGCAAAGTAACGCATCTCGGCTGTTCCTTGCATTTGCCTGAAGGAATTTTTGCCCAGCGTCAGCATCGTGGTAGAAACAAGAACGTGATGAAGTGGAATATGTTTAATGCATTTACATCAAAAAGTGATTTTTAGAAATTGGTAAACGTCAGATCATCCACTTGATGTCAAAAAAGTACATACATTTGCAATAGATGTGTTTTGATTTTCATAATTTTGACATCATAATCACTGTTCCTTTTCTGTGACCAAAATGTGATCATTCGTAAGTTTGACATCGCTTGCGGCATGGCTTACATTTACATTTTCAACATTTAGCAGACACTTTTATTCAAAGCAACTTGCAGTACTGTGACAGTATACAATCTTAGCAATTAAGGGTTACGGGCCCAACACTGACAACCTGGCAATAGTGGGGCTTAAACCAGCAATCTTTGGATTACTAGTCCAGTACATTGACCACTAAGCTACAACTGCCCTAATAGAACAGAATAACGTTTTGTCCACTACAATGAAGGTTTTTTCATGTATCCCAGCTTGTTTTGGACGCTGGGGTCAGAGCGCAAGGTCAGCCATTGTACGGTGCCCCTGCAGGTGAGAAGGTTAAGGGCCTTGCTCAAGGGCTCAACAGTGGCTGCATGACAGAGCTGGGATTCAAACTCTCAACCTTTCAATTGAAAGCCCAAAGCTCTACCCACTAGGCTACCACTGTTGATATTTATTATCTACAGCTAATTACTTCTCTGTGACCTTTTTAATAGGGTTACAATCTTCAGATTAATAGCCCAAAGCTCTAACCACTAGACTACCACTGTCCATCCAACCATCTAAAGCTCTACCCACTAGACTACCACTGTCCATCCAACCATCTAAAGCTCTACCCACTAGACTACCACTGTCCATCCAACCATCTAAAGCTCTACCCACTAGACTACCACTGTCCGTCTAAAGCTCTACCCACTAGACTAGCACCGTCCGTCTGTCTAAAGCTCTACCCAGTGAACTACCACCATCCGTCTAAAGCTCTACCCACTAGACTAGCACCGTCCGTCTGTCTAAAGCTCTACCCACTAGACTAGCACCGTCCGTCTGTCTAAAGCTCTACCCAGTGAACTACCACCATCCGTCTAAAGCTCTACCCTCTAGACTACCACTGTCCGTCCATCCGTCTCTCTAAAGCTCTACCCACTAGACTATCACTGTCTGTCCGTTCGTCTAAAGCTCTACCCACTAGACTACCACTGTCTTTCTGTCCGTCTGTCTGGCTTTGTCTCCCTTTCTTCCCCTGTAATTGACCTTAACAAGCTTAATGCTCTTTGTATTTGCTTTATTAGCTGTAGCCAATGTGGACATATTAATATGGACATAGTAAAGCCATCATCTAGACAATCATAATCAACAACAAATAATTTTTTTATTTTTTATTATTCATCTATCTTTATGTATCTATGCTCATGTCAGGGTTTTGCTCGTGTTATTGCCTGTCCCTCCAAGACAATGCCATTTAGACAATATTTCTAGCAAAAAGCCGCAATAAACTTACTCAGCACTTGCGTGCCATCAGTTCTGGCTTCGGTTACAACGAACATGTCTCTGTCTGGCTTGCATATTGCTGCTCATGCAGAATTCAGTATTCAGTTTTGCAGTATTCAGGACACACAAAAAAGGAAAGTGCTTTTAAATTCTGTGTTTTTTTCTTTTACCTATTGTACTTTGAATAGTGCAATAATGTACATAACGATAATGAATGGATTTATGTTACAACACAGCCATATAAAACAGTCATGAGTCCTGCTCATGATATGAATTGATGAAAAATAAATCTTTGAAAAGCTTTAATGATGGAAATATTTCCTGTTTAGCCATTTTCTGACACTGCAGCACAGCATCCACTGAAAGCATTAGTGTTGTTAAATCAATAATTAATTTACTTTAATGAGATACGTACTTAAAATGATTGTACTTGATTTCACCAAACCATGAGGCCCTAATGTAAAAACCTTCCACTGATAGTGTACCGTGTGGATGAAAAGGCTTAAGTTTCAGGTATGGTGTACACCAGTGTTGCATCAACACTGCATAAGCAATCCCTTACACCTTCTCTATTTCAACTGCCGATGCAACTCCAGAAATTCATTTAAATTTTAAGCATTATTTTAAAATACTATATAAATGTAAAGTAGAGAATATAGCATCTATCAGCCAACTTCATGGTCTAAGTTGTACATGGATCACAGTTTCACAGAATCAGTTCTTTCTAAGCCATGTTTGAACATTCGAATGGATAGCAGGACAACATTCATGTTCCTAATTATCATTGTTTGATATGAATAGTGTACAGAGTGGAATTCCAAATAAGGGAAAATATAAAGTTTAAATGGCACACATTGGCATTTAGACTGCACACATCTCTGAACCTTTACACTTCTCAAGCAGAGTACGATGTTAACTCAAAAAATGCTTTTCTATTATTTGCAATTTACATTTTTGTTGTGTGTAATATTCACTCCACCTATGAAGAGGTTTAAATCAAGTGCAGCTTTCTAATAATGTTCTAATAATTTTTTTTACAGTATTTCACCATGGTCAAATGTACACTATATTGCCAAAAGTATTCTCTTGTCTGCCTTCACATGCATATGAACTTGAGTGACATTCCATTCTTAATCCATAGGATTTAATATGATGCCGGCCCACCCTTTGCAGCTATAACAGCTTCAACTTTTCTGGGAAGGCTTTCCACAAGTTTTAGGAGAAATTTTTACGGAAATTTTTGACCATTCTTCCAGAAGCACATTTGTGAGGTCAGACACTGATGTTGGACGAGAAGGCCTGGCTCGCAGTCTCCGACCTCTTGGCGACCTCTGCGCACTATGCGCCTCAGCATCCGCTGACCCCGCTCTGTCATTTTACATTGCCTACCACTTCGTGGCTGAGTTGCTGTCGTTCCCAATTGCTTCCACTTTGTTATGATACCACTGACAGTTGACTGTGGAATATTTAGTAGCAAGGAAATTTCATGACTGGACTTGTTGCACAGGTGGCATCCTGTCACGGTACCACGCTGGAATTCACTGAGCTCCTGAGAGCAACCCATTCTTTCACAAATGTTTGTAGAAGCAGTCTGCATGCATAGGTGCTTGGTTTCATACACCTGTGGCCATGGAAGTGATTGGAACACCTAAATTCAATGATTTAGATGAGTGAGTGAATACTTTTGGCAATATAGTGTATGTGCCCAACTGATCATGAGCTTGTTGAGTCTCTTCGAGACTGCCGTGCCAACAGTGCTGCTCTCCTGCTAGATTTGAGGGGAACCTGGCGTGTTTGCACCAAAAAAAATGACAAAAACTCAATGGGGACTTTATCACAATCTGGACTAAATAATGAAGAATTCCAATTTTTTTTGCTAGTTATAACTTTCAGTTCAATTTAAATTTCTGTATGTATGATTTGTGTGGATTCTGCTCATTTAAGTTGTCCTCCAGGCCGCCCAAGGAGGATGGGGTTCCTGCTGAGTCTGTCCTGTACTTTTAAGGTAGTTTTAACTTGCCACTGTCACCCTTGGCTTCCTCAACAGGGGTTTTTGGTCTGTTTGTCCTGGTGTCTGTGAAGTTGTTTTAAGACAATGTCTATTGTAAAAAGCGCTATACAAATAAAATTGACTTGACTGACATCCTTTTCCTTAATATAATAGCAATTTTTATTATAATATAGCAACGTTTGTTTGTTTTTTCCTTATGTGATCTTTACTGAAAGTTTAAAGCCACAATATCACTCACTCACTTTCTAAGCCATCTATCCTAATCAGGGTCATGGGGGATGCTGGCGCCTATTTCAGCTCTCAATGGGCACAAGGCACACAGAAACACCCTGGACAGGGCACCAGTCCATTGCAGGGCAGACAAACACATTCACACCTTAACACACACACACACACACACACACACACACACACACATATAAGGGCAATTTTGTATCTCTAATTAACCTTTCTGCATGTCTTTGGACTGTGGGAGGAAACCAGAGCACCCTGAGGAAATCCACACAGAAATGGGAAGAACATGCAAACTCCACACAGAAAGGACCCAGACTGCTCCACCTGGGAATCAAACCCAGGACTTTCTTGCTGTGAGGCGACAGTGCTGTACCCACAGAGCCACCGTGCCACCCAACGCTACATGAGCTACATGAGACTGATGCCTTCAGGACGGAGATCCAGAACAACAAAAACTCGGACTAGCAGGCTGAGGAACAGCTTCTTTCCCAGAGCTGTGACCTCCATCACTTATCATTCCCACCCAAATCCTTAAGAACTCACACATCTTTGCACCTCATTTTTACCACTTTGCATCTCAGGCTTTATATGCTGCTATTATTGACTGCATGTTTTGTTTTTCTTGTTGCTGCTGTTTTTCTTTTTATATGATTAATTTATGTTGAGAAGTACCGCACAGCATTTTGTTGTACTACGTACAATGACAAATAAAGTTTCTATTCTATGATGTATAAATTCAATAACACTGTAATAATATCTTAGATGCTTTTTTCTACTCATGGATGGCATAAAGCAGAGCAGAATTCACTAACATGGTATGATGAGACTGCTGCTTTGTGCATTCTGAATGGTGAATATTGCACAAGCAAAGAAATATAATTAATTATCTTAATTATTCTTTTTAAAGCACTTGGATATAATTAGTAGGCTTCATGTAGTGATTGGTAATTAGTTTTACTAATTGAAATACAATGTAGAATTTAGTCTTTATTGTGTTTTGAAAGCAGTTATTCATTTCATATCCATTAAATAATAAACAGTCTTATGAATCATACTTCTGTTTCAAGTTTAATGATGTTATTACCATAATATTAGCACGTACTATAGTACATGTTAAGGATTAAAGGCACACGCTTTTATATTAAAGGAAGACAAAATACAGTGGTACCTTGAAACTCTTAAAAGGCATTAAATATTAAGGTATTATTTCCTATAAGGATGTATGGGAAACCTGTTAATGCGTTCCATGGTCCCGAGGAACTGCATATATTTTAGACTAATGTAAAATAATGGGGTTGTTTTTGACACAAACACTGAAAATAACACAAATATAATATAACAAACACTGAAATACAGTTAAATACAATAAAGAATACAATAAATCCTGCACTTTACCTATAGTTCTTTATTGTTTCCTTACGCTTCTTAATCAGCTGTTTATTGTTAATTTGAAATTAAATAAATAAATAAAAAAACACGTTGAGTTTAAGGGTACAATTTTTTCGACAAAGAGCGTTAAGTAAGAAAAACACTAACATCAAGGTTCCTCAAGTAAACAGTAATACTTTATTTTATATTTTAACCTAATTTGCTAAGAAAACTTGTATTGTCAAACCAAATGATCCATAAGGGTGATACCTTAGCATCATGTCCATGACTATCAATAATTTATTTATTTATTTATTTTATTTTTGCCAGAAGAAAGAAGTGCCTTAACAGCCCGGGGCAAATGGTGCTCAGCAGGTTTGCTACTGAGCTAATGATTGGAAGGTTAGGAGTTTAAGTCACGGCATTGCCTAGCTGCCACAGTTAGGCTCTGGAGCAAAGACCTTACCCCTCAATTGCTTCAGGGGTGCCCTGCTACGTCTGACCTTGGGCTCTGACCCCAGTTTCTTATAGAGCTAAAATATGTGAAGTCAAGCATGTTGTTGTGTTATGTGTGTGTGTGTGTGTGTGCATGGTGACAATGAAGAATAAATAAAAAAATGTTTTTTTTTTCTAAAAAGTTGAATAAATAAGATTGTACATACAATTCTAAATGGAAGACAATCAAGAGGAATAACGTGGAGGGTCAAACTTAGTTTTTTATAGATTATTTTGTTCATACATTCATGCCACCAAAATTATTATTGGCCTTTAACAGACAAAGCAATATTTATTTATTAGGATTTTAACATCATGTTTTACACTTTGGTTACATTCATGACATAAGCGGTAGTTACTGGTTACACAAGATTCATCAGTTCACAAGTTTAATGTCAAACACAGTCATGGACAATTTTGTATCTCCAATTTACTTCATTTGGATTTTGGACTGTGGGAGGAAACTGGAGCTCCCAGAGGAAACCCATGTGGACACGAGGAGAACATGCAAACTCCACACAGAAAGGACCCGGGCCACCCCACCTGGGGAACAAACCCAGGACCTTCTTGCTGTGAGTTGACAGTGCTACCCACTAAGCCAGACAAAGCAATAAAACGTGAACTCTACATGACAAAAGTTTATATACACTTAGAAGAGTTTAAAACAATGTCATTGATGCCAGAACTCAGTGTGACACGTCCCAGAGAACATAAATCTACTTAAGCGCTAATGCCACAATACAACAAGTCCTTGAGGAAACACTTTCACCTGCTAATTGTAATGATGTTGGTGACTCATTTATAACCCAGGTTTTTAAGATACTTTGCACCTAAAAATATTGAACAATTCATTATAACTATTTTACAGTGCAGTTTTGTACTTGGCTGTATTAAATACATAATTAAAAATATACATTTTGATTCAAAACAATAGGCTTCAAAATGAGTAGATGGCCACATGCTTCTTCGAGTACACATGAGGCTTGTGCTTGCATCTATATTTGTTAATCAGTTCTATATTTTTATATGTTAAAATTATATAGGATTGTTGCTTATGGAATGTAAGACGTGTGATCACATGAACACAGGTAAATTAATGAGAAGGACAGGTGTAACGAATGGGCTAACTTAACAAAAGGGGCGGACACACGCAGAGATGTATAATAAAATGTTTAATTAAAACAACAAAAGACAAGACAGGTTTGCTCAAGACAAGACACACAAACACATGACTTATGCTAAATGCTAAGCTAACTGCTAATGCTATTCTAAACAAACATGAACAATGCTAAAGCTAACCTAAATGCTAAACATGAACTAGACTACCACAAAACATGAACAATATTAACACTAAACGAGACTCCTAAACAACAACATGAACAAGAGCAATAAAAGTTCTCAAACTATAAATCCTAACCATGACAATCCTAACAAACACATGACAGTCATAACAATCTAAACCAATACATGAGCATGAAAATTTAAAATCATGACAAAACCAAAATAGTTCCCGCTGAAGGAGCCTCAGCTGCTCCCTTAAATTGCTTGCAATGAGGAGCAGCTGTGGATCATTAGCTTCATTGACCACTCATAGTAAAGGAACCAAAAACCAGACCGCCTCCAACATGTGGAGGAGAGAGGGGTGTGGCATATAAACATGAGCTCCAGGAGCACTAAGAGGCTTGATTCATGACAACAGTAATGCTGTCGACAAGTAAGAAAATGTTCAGTTATGCTATTTTTGACTTCTGGCCTTAGGAGACTAAGTCATATTGATGACAGGATGAATGATTTTATTGTTGGTCCACTTGGAAGTATCATTACCTTACGTTGGTAACGTTGCTAACAAGAGCGATGAAACTGTTTTTGATGAGCCAAAATATGTTTATAATTTTTAATTCTGAAAAAAATATTGAGTCCCTGCTTGAATATTATTTTGGCTAACTGGGCACAAATTCACAAAAGACACGCACAAAGATCTTGTAAAAAGCCTTTCTAGAAGATTGGCAAAAAGAACCAACTCAAGATTAATGGCCTAGGTTTTAAGATGGAATGTTCAACAAGCTCAATGTCAGGTGTCCACATACTTTGGTAATATAATGTATATTGCTCAGTTAGATAAAAGATAAGTAATGCTTTTGTTTTACCTCTAAAAGCCAGAGAATGTCTATTTTTAACCAGCAGCTCTCAGCTTATGCACAAGAGGTGAAAGAGGATTTAACAAATTGATTCGACACATAGGGGATCTGCCACTAGATGCAAAAAATAAGCAATTGCGTTATTATACAGGCTTCCAATTATTGCTTGTTTCAAATTATAAAATTAGGTAATTTAAATAGTGAAAATCTTAGATTATTATTATTTCCATTATCATCATGACACTGCAGAGTATCTAATCTCATTTAGTTTAATTCTTTAATGGAATCAAAATGTAAAGGGTAAACATTATGTTAGGCTTTCTCACTGTAAAACACATAACCATGGTATTTAAATGAAATGGATCCTCTATGCAGACTGCATGGTTGTGTTTAATCAGCTCACAATTAAATTACACCCCGACACCATAACAGGTTCAGCGTTTAAATCTCCCTCAAGGTTCCATTTGGGAAACCAAGCCTATATCAAAGACTTTCTCACCATTAATACAGCAGACATGCATGTTCACTTGTAGTTATAAATAATACATAAGCATACACATACATGTACCATGCTTATGTTTTATGTTAACCAATGAGGTATCACCAAATTCACCATATGAGCATGTATTGGTGTGGATAGTGCATTCATGAAGACCTATGGGTGGGATTTACAAGCTGTCCTGATGAGCACTGGTAGATTTAGTGCCTCAAAAGTAATCCAACCCTGAATAAGGAATTGGAAATTGGAACAGTAAGAAAATTGGAATTGGAAATATTTAACCAACCTCTAAAATCTAAAAAAAAGGCATGATGAAAAACATAAATCAAAGCCTCAGAGACAGAATATTTATTCATACATACAATAAAGCAATTATAAATGAAAAACATCTAGTTCTCTTGACAAATGTCCATGTGCACCAATATTCAACCCCCAGTCTCAGTGGAACATCTTTTTACCTTAATATTCTTCTATAAGAGGTTTTTGGTAGGTCCTAACAAGCTTCTGACCGGACCAATACCTTAACCAAGCTTTGGTTGACACGATAGTGTGCTTGCAATCATTGTCTTTCCATAACAAAAGAATGGATGGATGGATTGATGGGTGGGTGGATGGATGGATGGATGGATGGATGGATGGATGGATAGATAGATAGATAGCTTTATTAATCCCATAGGGAAAGTCAGTTTTTACAGCAGCTCCAGGTACATTAAAGCAAGAAGTATTAAAGTATTATACCTTATAGCAAAAGTATTAAAGTCCACTTGAAATCAAGACTTACTTTCACCGCATACAGCAAAACATTCCTTTCAAGTCCCTTGGTATTTCCGGGAATCAATGATGCCAGTCTAATGGTCAAGACTTAAATTAAAACATGTTCTTAAAGCTGTATTTATGCAGATGTTTTTTAAAATAATAAGTCATATTTTTATTTATTCCCTACATGTGAACACATAGTCAATAACAGTACTGGCATTATAGATGTAAACTTAAGGACCTAAATCACTATAATACTCTGGTAATTGTCACAGGATCCCGCTTCACCACAGAACAATTACACAACAATGTTATTTAAATAGGGCTATTTAACATGTAAAATGGCATAATAATGATAATGATAATGATAATGATAATGATAATAATAATAATAATAATAATAATAAAATAAGATAATAATTAATAATAATAATAATAATAATAAAATAATAATAAGGCGGCACACAAGCAGTGTTGCCTCACAGCAAGAAGGTCCTGGGTTCGATTCCCAGATGGAGCTGTCTGGAGATTGCAGGTTCTCCCCGTGTTCACATGGGTGTCCTTCCACAGTCCTAAGACATGCAGTCAGACTAACTGAAAACACTAAATTGCCCCTAAGTATGAGTGTGTGTGTGTGTGTGTGTGTGTGTGTGTGTGTGTGTGTATGAAGGTGTTTGCCCTGTGATGGACTGGTGACCTGTCCAGGGGGTTTCATATTTTTAGCCTAGTGAATCAGATAAAGCAGGGGTAACACAGACAATGGATAATACTAATAATACAAAAAACTCTGAACACAATAGCAGGTGGACAAAGTTCCACAATGGGGTGGTATTTTTTTCGGTACTAAATGAGAGTAAATGCACTTTTTTCTATATTGTCTGTTCAATAAATCAAAAAAACTTAATAAGTACTTGATAAATCTTCTTTAAACAAACTTTTACTTCAGCCCTGAACAATTTAATTCAACACTTTGAACACAAATGAACATCCATGCCAGATTTTTGCTGAAACAATCCAAATACATTAATCTGTTTCTGAATCTATTCCAAGTCAAGCCTCATGTAATCCATTTCTGGTCCGGCATCCTCATCAATCCAATTATCATTCCTCTGGATTGCGCGGGTTTTGAAATGAATCAATTCTGAAAAACGTAAGCACGTTTACATGCTCAAAACCTAATGTATCTCTTCAATTGACGAAACTATCCTCTATCAAAGCACGAGAGAGCTGTCAGCACAAGGCGAGTGATCAGGCCCTTCAGACAGCGGGTGATCTACGACGTCTCCTCCCAAATGACAGACACTGAGCGGGACATGATGTAGACGGATTGATAAAAGAGAGCGGCGGTGTCGTCTGGATCGTTGTGGGCATGCTCGCCGAGACTGTGTGCATGCATGTGCGCGTGCGTGTTTCTGAAAGGGTAAACTTAGATGAATTTATGAGAGCTTGATGTTTGCGCTCGATAGATGTCAGTACTCGAGACCTTCTCTCAATCCCCTTACCCCCATATTGCTCGCACCTCCTCAACCTCCTCCCCCCAACTCTGCCCTGCCCCCAGGCTCCACAGTGCAATGATTTAAAGTTGCTGAGATTTGTGGGTTCAACCCACGGCCAGACAAGCTGACACCACCATAAATCAGAGAGCGGCCCGCCGAGCGCAGCCCACCTGCAAACCGCTCCCCCCCCTAGCCAGCCGGGTCCGAAAAGCTGACGCTATGCTCCCTGCCCCACGTTGGGCATACCTGCATCCCGACCAGCCCTCATTAACTCCTGAGTCTAAACTTTCCAAACCTGGCCACGCAGGGCCAGCATTCAAGTCCAGATGATGAGGGAAAAGCAGATCACAAAAAAGCGTTTGATCGATTCCCAGAAGCTTTTGTTTTGATTTGAAGGGTTCCGATTTTCTAGGGCTAAACAAAACGTTCCTAATGCCAGCACTTACATTTTTTTTGTCCTTTTTTCTTGCTTCATGTAGAATAGTGTAATTTTTTTTTCCATTTTCATGTTTTACCACTGCTGTGTTCTCGTCAGGGTCACACTGGGTCCGGCTTCCCCGGAAAAACTGGGCACAATGCAGAAACACACCCTGAACAGAACGCCAATCCATCGGGGAGCCTTGGCCATCCCACACCACACCACACCACACAGACAAAGCCTATCAAAAGTGTATGTAGAAGTCAAACTGGCCAACAGCACGGCTGGGGATTCGAACCTAGAGAATATACTGTTGCACCTCATGAGCATGCTTGGTGTAGATACCATAATTAAAGCAAAATATTTGATTACAGTGCTATCAATGCTATTTAAGCCCCTTACTGAAAAAGTGACCATGACCAGTTAAACTTACTTACTCACTTTCTTAATCGCTTATCCAATTAGGGTCGCGGGGTGTGGGGAGCTGGAGCCTATCCCAGCTTTTCAATGGGCGCAAGGCACACAGTAACACTGAGCCGACAGTGCTACCCACCGAGCCACCGTGCCGCCCAAGTAAAACTTAAATTATCTAAACTTTATCATAGAGATCTTTTATGCAACATGCATAAAATTTTTAATATTAGGTATATTATTCAGTGTACAAAATTAAAAGCACAGTTTACACACCTTGTACATGGCAAATGCATATTGCATCGCCATTATGCATATGTAAATATATACAGTGTATCACAAAAGTGAGTACACCCCTCACATTTCTGCAAATATTTCATTATATCTTTTCATGGGACAACACTATAGACATGAAACTTGGATATAACTTAGAGTAGTCAGTGTACAGCTTGTATAGCAGTGTAGATTTACTGTCTTCTGAAAATAACTCAACACACAGCCATTAATGTCTAAATAGCTGGCAACATAAGTGAGTACACCCCACAGTGAACATGTCCAAATTGTGCCCAAATGTGTTGTTGTCCCTCCCTGGTGTCATGTGTCAAGGTCCCAGGTGTAAATGGGGAGCAGGGCTGTTAAATTTGGTGTTTTGGGTACAATTCTCTCATAGTGGCCACTGGATATTCAACATGGCACCTCATGGCAAAGAACTCTCTGAGGATGTGAGAAATAGAATTGTTGCTCTCCACAAAGATGGCCTGGGCTATAAGAAGATTGCTAACACCCTGAAACTGAGCTACAGCATGGTGGCCAAGGTCATACAGCTTTTCCAGGACAGGTTCCACTCGGAACAGGCTTCGCCAGGGTCGAGCAAAGAAGTTGAGTCCACGTGTTCGGCGTCATATCCAGAGGTTGGCTTTAAAAAATAGACACGAGTGCTGCCAGCATTGCTGCAGAGGTTGAAGACGTGGGAGGTCAGCCTGTCAGTGCTCAGACCATACACCGCACACTGCATCAACTCGGTCTGCATGGTCGTCATCCCAGAAGGAAGCTGACGCACAAGAAAGCCAGCAAACAGTTTGCTGAAAACAAGCAGTCCAAGAACATGGATTACTGGAATGCCCTGTGGTCTGACGAGACCAAGATAAACTTGTTTGGCTCAGATGGTGTCCAGCATGTGTGGCGGCGCCCTGGTGAGAAGTACCAAGACAACTGTATCTTGCCTACAGTCAAGCATGGTGGTGGTAGCATCATGGTCTTGGGCTGCATGAGTGTTGCTGGCACTGGGGAGCTGCAGTTCACTGAGGGAAACATGAATTCCAACATGTACTGTGACATTCTGAAACAGAGCATGATCCCCTCCCTTCGAAAACTGGGCCTCATGGCAGTTTTCCAACAGGATAACGACCCCAAACACAACCTCCAAGATGACAACTGCCTTGCTGAGGAAGCTGAAGGTAAAGGTGATGGACTAAACCCAATTGAGCACCTGTGGCGCATCCTCAAGTGGAAGGTGGAGGAGTTCAAGGTGTCTAACATCCACCAGCTCCGTGATGTCATCATGGAGGAGTGGAAGAGGATTCCAGTAGCAACCTGTGCAGCTCTGGTGAATTCCATGCCCAGGAGGGTTAAGGCAGTGCTGGATAATAATGGTGGTCACACAAAATATTGACACTTTGGGTACAGTTTGGACATGTTCACTGTGGGGTGTACTCACTTATGTTGCCAGCCATTTAGACATTAATGGCTGTGTGTTGAGTTATTTTCAGAAGACAGTAAATCTACACTGCTATACAAGTTGTACACTGACTACTCTAAGTTATATCCAAGTTTTATTTCTATAGTGTTGTCCCATGAAAAGATATAATAAAATATTTGCAGAAATGTGAGGGGTGTACTCACTTTTGTGATACACTGTATATATATAAATATATATATATATACAGTATATCCTTTATTTATGGGACTATATGTAGTAATACAGATGCTACTTACAGATCATATACACTACTTATACACTACATGCCCAACAGCTTGTGGACCTCCCCTTAATGCGTGCAGAGTTTCAGCTTCACCAATTGCTACTGGGAAAAAAAACTCTATTATTAAACAATCTCTATTCTTAAACACTGGCAGAAGAATTGGACAAATTGAAGAGATCAGTCCTGTTAAATATGGCACTGACATCGGATACCAGTTGTCAGCTTGTGAAATATGCCCTAGTCAAGCGCTGTTATTGTAAAATCATCTAAAAAGGTTAGAAAGGTTTAATTCCACTGTTTTTGTACCACATTATTTATTTTGTACAGTGGTACCTTGATACTCAACATCAGTTGGTTCTGGGAGTGGCGTTGAGTTTAAAAGGCCAAGCAAAGTGCTGAACAAAGCAGCAGTCGCACAAGTTGAGTTTAGGGGTACACATTTCTTGACAAGGGTTTGAGTTTTGAGTTTCAAAGATTTTAAGTTTAGGGGACGTTGAGTTACAAGGTACCACTGTATTTATTATATTATTATTGTTTTATTAAGATTAAACCTGTATAAAATTATATATGAGTGGTATTAATTCATCCTATTTATTTGACTTATTCTGACTCGAGTTTTTATTACTACTTTATATTACTTTAATCATTAACACACTGAGAAACTTTGGCGTGTGTGTCCAGCTTTATGGTTGATGAAGTTTCACAATTTACAAAAGCTGTGAACAAAATATTATCGTTGAACATTATGATCACAAACTGTGCCGATTCCTGTGGTGCCCCATCACCTTTGTACATTTAGTCCAGACATTATAAAGCAGAACAATCATATTTGATTATTCTTTTATTACAAAAGGCTATTTGATGGCAGTGCCCTAAAAACTCTTGTATTAAATAGGGGAGAAACTCAATGATAGTTTGTTTCCTAGACCACTGGACAATTGGTAAACCTTTGTTTTATTCAGGTCTCTTCGAACCTTGGTGTTTTGTAGAGAACCGACCCAGTTTTTGGGAACCAAGCATGCGTCATCAACGGTGGGCGTTACACAACAAAAGTAAAGAGTTGTAACGTGATTGCGGAGCGTGTAGCTTTCATACGAGTATTTGTGCTGTTGTTACAGATGTTCGTTTTTACGTAAAAAACATCGCTCAACTATTGGTGATAAGAAGACATAGACGTGTTTGTCGCAGTTGTTGTTTTCTTTAGTTCATTGATGTGAGAAGCGTTTTGCGCTTCGCTCTCACCGCGACTCTCGGCGCAAATAACCGATTTGCTCAGTGCTCGGCTTGAGCGATAAAACATCACTCAAGTTCCACGACATGAACATCCATTTAAGTGAAACAACCATCAATTCCAGTCTAAAAGTTCCACATGTATCTGTGTTTAGCTGTATTAACTTCATGTGTGGTGGTTTTGCAGCTCGGGGTTCTAAATCCGCTTCTTGGGAAAGTCAAAAAAGCTTTAAGTAAAAATAAAGCGTAACATGGCTGAATGTACTAAAAGTACAACACAGAAACACTCAATTTCTCTCCATTATTACTGGTTATAAGTGCTCTGCCCAAATTTATCAGTCATTGTTTTTGTACAACAAGCCATGTTACGCTTTATTTTTCACGGTAAGGGTTTTTACTGTCTGGGTCACTTTTACCACGTCATATCACACAGTTCATCGCTTTGAAAATATCAAACATCTACACTGTGACACACTCACAGATGACATCACGGTTCGCACTTAAAAAACAAGTATTCTGTGGAGCCAGATTAGAACGCTAGTTCGCTGCATGGAACCTCTTTTTTCGGTGGAACCTGTTTAAAATCAAGTTTGCGACAGATCCGCGTCGGTGGAAAAGGGATACAATTAAATTCTTGAAAGCTTCGGATTTCTCCCTCAGCGTGATACAAACACTAATGTTAGGCTTGTTTTGTGGTTTTGAGATAATTTAATGCAATTTTGCATTGCAAATTTGTGTTTTATTTACAAACAGTTAAATATTGTTTCTCCTATTATCTTATTGTCTACAATAACGTTTCTTATTATCTATTGTGTAATTTCACTGTTGTGCCATCATGTGACCTTTCACTATGAAGTAGAAGGACTAAAAATGCCACAACTGTCAACCTGGTGACTTTTAAGCAAACCATTACTGTCAGTGCAAGTTGGCATCCGAGAGGCCCAAAGCGACTTTTAGATGGCCTTACCTGCACCGGGGCACCTGGGGACATGTTGTTAATTAAAATTGTGTGGCTTTCTGGGCCTTATCTGTCACTCAGAGAGCACTGTTACCTTTAAAGTGAGCAAAATCAAAGAAAAAATAATAAAAATTGAGAAGGGGCGGTGAGATTAATAAACAAAGAGCTGCTGTTAAAATAAATGATCAGCCTTATATAGAGAGCAGTTATCAATTCCAATTCATCAGGTTTCCTCTGCTACCACTATAAAAAGTCATAATTACAGCCCACACATATAAGATTCTATACTACTATTGTTTTGTCATGATTTATTATTGTTGTATTAGTGATTTATTATTGTTTTCTTTACAGAAGGATCAATGTAAGTGGTCCTGACACCGAAACAACTGCAGTGCCTCCCATTGTGGAGGAAATTCTGCTTGCTAAACATAAGTATACATCCACTCTCACTAACTGTTGCAATGGGTTTGGAGCCACCCAAAAACACTGACCACAAGGTTTCTAAAAAGGGGCATTATTCCATTAAATAGAACCACACACCCTCACATTGACTGACTTACTGTGACCTAGGGGCAATTTGGAGTACCCTGCTCATTTCTGGGGAAAAAATAAATAAAAATAAATAAATAAATAAAAAAACAGCCAAGGGGAGAAGAAAATGTTTTTTAAGCAATGGTTTGTGACAAGAAATGAACACAGGTTCCCATACCCTATGTTCTAATAGTGCACATATACTACCAGTCGGTCCACTTTAACACTGAAGGGAAAAATATATGAACATTTGTAAATACAGATGAACTAAAAGTGTAATGACAATAAGAGATGTGGGCAAAGGGTTTGGTGACATGTCTAGAAGCAACACAGCGTGTAGTGGGCCTGGCTTATTGGGTCCACGTGGTGCAGTCATTTAAATGCAGTCAGTTGGAAAAAGTAGCATAAAACAGGAATGGAGCAAAGACAGGACATTAAATTTAGTTTCAAATATGAAAGAATGGCAACAGAGAGAAATAGTGTGTACGATGGGTTCAGACGCTTTCGCCTTATGGAGGTCATGAAGGGATCAAGGTTTGCGGGCGTTTTAGAGATTTACTCCCTGTGACGGCATCTCTGAGACAACTTTTACAACAGTTTTTAGAAGCTGTATGAACTTTCTATATATAATTTTTTTGTTTGTTTATGCATTTTCTCCTCCTTTTCTCCTGACTTTTTAGCTCGTCCAATTGCCCGATTGCATCACGCTTCCTCTCCACTAATGCCGAACCCCGCTCTGATTTGAGGAGAACAAAGCTAAATCATGCCTCCTCCAACATGTGGGCTACAGCAGTATGCATTTTTTTAACTCACACTAGGCGAGTGCATATATGCGAATCAGCCTTGTGTACGGAGAGACACACCCTGATCAACACACTTTTCCCCCGCCTCTGTGCAGGCATTATCAATCGGCCAGCAGAGGTCGTAATTGCATCACGAGAAGTCCCTATCCAGCCTAATACCCCACCCCTATATGAACAACAGGCCAATCGTTCTTCATGTGGCAACTCAGCCAACCCGGATGGCAGATCTGAGATTCGATACGATGTATTAGAGATCCCAGCTCTGGTGCACTAGCGTGTGTTTTTACCGCTGCGCCACCTTAGCGGCCTACATAATTTTTCTACATAGTCACCTTCCGATGCATTTTCTCCAGCATTGTACCAACTTTTTAATACCATCAGCAAACAATGTTTTTGGTTGAGTGTGTAGCCACTGATGCACCGCTGCTTTCACATCATCATCACATGAAAATCTTCTTCCCCTTAAAGCTTCTTTGAGCGGTCCAGAAAGGTGGAAATAAGATGGTGCTAAATCTGGACTGTAAGCTCAAAAACTAAGTGCCAACAAAGTGCGGAAACTTTTTGAAGATCCCTCGTATATTCGGTTTTGTTGTTTTTATAGTAACATTAACTACATTTTTGTCCACACCTTGTAATTTGGTAGTATTTGGATGAAACTGAATTGACAAGTACAGTAAAATGACAACTGACAAATACACCCATGGTGATGTTAAAATTAATCTTTCCCCCCTACTGTCAAAACACTTGAGTAATCAGTAATTTAGAATCCATTATCACTGGTTCTAATAGTGTATGTGCATTTGTTAGTCATCGTAAGACGCAACAACTGTGGCTCATATGATCAAACAGCATCCATTTGTGGTAAACGACACCTCTGTTAACCTATAGCCAGAGTGGTGCTGCACAGATTATTCTCTAGTGTTGCATGTAAGGAAGTAAAACAGCACTCAAGAGTCGGGTGTAATAATATCTGAAATCACCTCTCAGTCATTAGTAACACTAACCTCTCATCAATGAAGCTGTAGGTAAAAGACTGATTGATCTCACAGGTGAAGCTTTTGGTTATTGATGAGACATTTAGCACAACTGAAAGTAAAGCCTGGATCTTGTGGGAATTGCTCAAATTAGACACCTATGTTAGGTACAACAACCCAACGCTCAATGATTTTCCAGTCTGGTTTGCCATAGTTAAATGTACATCAATACAAACAAGAGTGAGAGGATAAACAAAAACATCAAAGGCTATGGAAACACAGTACCTCGTGATAGTGGGCCTGTCTGAAAACCTAGTGAGCTGCCTTGCTGCCTACTGCTTATCAAGGCAGCTATTTTAAGTAGAGAGGATTCTAATAATAGAATAGAATAGAATCTTTATTGTCACTATACACAGATACAATGAAATTTTCGAATGGCATCTCTCCAGTAGAGGTAAGTAATAAGACATCGAATTTATAAGGCAGATTATTCTGACGTACTACTAAACAGCGATTACGCCAATTGTTTCCAGAGTTTTTGCTTACTAAGCTAACACAGTTAGCCTCAGGCCATTTAAACCAATGGGCTGAGGCGGCACAACCCACTAGCATGATGGCAAAACATTGAACACCAAAAATGGTTAAATTGTCTCTAATAAGCCCAAGTTAGCAAATAAATGACACTTGTAAACATTAATACAAATAAAAAATGAAGGAGAATTTATTTACATTTGAAAAGAACTCATTGCTGCGCATTCATCCACCATATTTGTATTTTTTTTGTGAGAAAAGTTGTGCTGCACTGAATGTTGGGATTGCCTTCACTACTAAGAAAGCATTGGATTCTTGCTCGTAATTTAGTCAGATCGCTCAGAATAAGGCACCTCAGTAGGCAGCATTTTAAGGTATCTAAGATATCTCAGAAGCGCACACAGGATGACGTAAAATACTGCTTATGAGGAGAGCTCACTAGGTTTTCAGAAAGACCCAATGAGTATGTGTGTTAGTTAAAGAGAAGCAGATTCAGTTTGATCCACTCATGAGACCACAGTGATACTGCATGTAAACTTTGGATGTATAATCTCAGGGTGCAGACTGTCTTAAAACCTGCCACGATCACAACCTTCATAATAATAAACATAACATTGAAATAAAATCAATGTTGTGATCACATAGGGGGAAAGTGGATCTCTATAACCAGCTGTACAGTGTCCAGTAGCCAAGAAATAAATTGCACTGTTTAAAGAATAAGAAAAATAAAAGATTAACAAATGATTATAAATAAGACCCGGCTACCTCTCAACTATAACGTAAAACCTTTTGTTTTAGTGGTAATGGTGAGGTAGCAGCAAAAGAAGTCTCACCACCGAGTTGATTCTGGACCCAAGTGGGAAGCCTACTGGACAATAGTCCCACTAACACAATGACCTTAAAAAAATTGAGATTTGATACAATGCTTACACATGGGATTCAATACAATGTGTTAAAGCATTAGGGCTGAATGCTCTACAGCGTGAGCTATCCAGAAGTTCTAAACAAATGGGCTTAAAACCAGTAAGAACAGTCAAGAGATCAGAAACAGATAGGAAATTATGATCAGTTCACTGGAATAAAAGAGCTAGAAAAAAAGCAAAGGTAGAAAATGTTCCACAGGCAAAGAATGGTGGCAAAAAATAAGAAACAGTCAGCAGCATAAGAAGTCTCACCACTGAGTTGGTTCTGTGCTGTGGTTAATCAGGATTTCATACTACACTCACACATGGGAGATCAGCCAAGAGATCATAAACAGACGTGAAATTATGATCTGTTCACTAGAATAAAAGAGCTAGTAGATGAGAGCATTAAGCTGAACTGTGACCGAGACCAGCAACATTATTTATTTTGTTTACCAATGAGCTGACCAGCATTTACAGTCTGGTGCTTCTGCTTAAAGCCCTGCCTACCAAAAATAAACAGAAAAAATATCTCTCTATACAAAAAATATGGAAGTAAAAAAAGAATAATAATAATAATTATAATGACAAAAACTGGCCCATTTTACCATATGCACCTAAAACACCCATTGTGTCCCAGTACTGACAACACATTCCTTATATAGACCATACAGAATCACTCAAAATGCTGGATATTGCTTTCTTTATGAAGCAGACATTACCAACACAAGTAAAGGAATGTCCTTCCTATTTACCGCCCGTGCTCTGGGCGCCCGGTGCCATCCTCCACTGGACCGCACTTTGTTGAGTTTGCTTTTAGAAAAGGGAAAACAAAAATCAATCGGACGCGTCTCAATTAATCTGGCAAATGGCGCATTGATCGTGCCTCTAAATTGGGTCAACAGGATTGTCTATTTAAAGGGCAGGACCCTTTAATCATCATTTTAGCAGCAATGGACTGTGAGCTTTGCTCATGTGATGCTGATAGCCTGCACTAGAAAACATAAGTTCTCTAGAACAATTCTTTCCAAGATTTAATTGAAATAAAATAGAGGATGGATTTCTGGATAACTTTGCATATTCTAATTAAGCCAATAACAGTGTTGGCTGTTGGGCCATAATCATTCTGGATCTAGCCATTATTTAGATGAACAATAATTAATCAGTAATTGGTATTAAAGAGCCAGAAGTATGCCAAGAAAAAAAAAAGAAAAAAATCTGTTATTTATTACGGTGGCCGAGAAGTGCAAAACAAATTTACATTTCAGAAAACAAAATTACAAAAAAACAAAAACAAATTTACAACAAAAGCAAAAACAAATTTACAAGTGCTCGGGTACCCAGTGTTTGTAAATTTGTTTTGGCATATGTAAAAGTGTTTCAGCACTTGTAAATTTATTTTCGGCATATGTAATTTTGTTTTCTAAAATGTATATTTGTTTTGCACTTCCCGGCCGCACATTTCTGACGGAAAAGGCAGGGACAATAAACCGGAAGTGCGTGTTGCTTACCTGCTGTCAATCAAACTGTTTCTCAGCGATAAAGTGAACGGAGTTTGTGATGGTGACGATAAACAAGGTTTTGTCTAGTTTGTGGAAATCATTTTATCCAGTTGACCCGCTATTGTTTTTCTTGTGGAAAGTTTTGTGCAGATGTTTAGACGTGGCGTGTGCATCTCTATTTACCGTCCGCTCTTCTAAACATCTAAGGAGTTCCCACAAGAACAACAAAAGCGAAATAATGAAAATAATTAACACAAAATGGACAAAACATTGTTTATTAGGGACGGAACATTTGATACCGAGGCTTTAAAACTTGTTTCACTTTTGTAACACTGGACTCAGTGTATCGGAGCTTATATTAAAGCAGCATGTGCGGGACTGATGAAGCTTTGGTGCTGTGTTTTATCTCACTCACTATATAAGAGACAATCAAACCAGGGTTACCCACCGTCCTGTAACATACAGAATCCTGCTTTATCTGGAGACCAAACACCGCGTTCAGTACTGAACTGATACAGGACGCTTTGTTCCGTATTTTTATCAATGGGAGACTGAGGGAATTATATTAAGTAGTGTTCACTTTTATTCTTAGTAACGGTGTGTGTGCGCTGGTTATAGCAGTCATGAGAACAAAGGTTTTATTTATGGTGTTTAAAATTTATTATTTTCATTCTTTATAATAAGTCAGAACCATATTTTAGGCAAAACAACGCACTCCGCCCACTGTGCTACTCATACAGCGGTGTATTAAACAGGTTATGTCACGTTACTAAGAATAAAAGTGAACACTACTTAATATAATGAATTAAGCAGCAGTTTCCTTCTGTTTTATACACCACACCGTCTCCCATTGATAAAAATACGGAACAAAGCGTCCTGTATCAGTTCAGTACTGAACGCGGTGTTTGGTCTCCAGATAAAGCAGGATTCTGTATGTTACAGGACGGTGGGTAACCCTGGTTTGATTGTCTCTTATATAGTGAGTGAGATAAAACACAGCACCAAAGCTTCATCAGTCCCGCACATGCTGCTTTAATATAAGCTCCGATACACTGAGTCCAGTGTTACAAAAGTGAAACAAGTTTTAAAGCCTCGGTATCAAATGTTCCGTCCCTAATAAACAATGTTTTGTCCATTTTGTGTTAATTATTTTCATTATTTCGCTTTTGTTGTTCTTGTGGGAACTCCTTAGATGTTTAGAAGAGCGGACGGTAAATAGAGATGCACACGCCACGTCTAAACATCTGCACAAAACTTTCCACAAGAAAAACAATAGCGGGTCAACTGGATAAAATGATTTCCACAAACTAGACAAAACCTTGTTTATCGTCACCATCACAAACTCCGTTCACTTTATCGCTGAGAAACAGTTTGATTGACAGCAGGTAAGCAACACGCACTTCCGGTTTATTGTCCCTGCCTTTTCCGTCAGAAATGTGCGGCCGGGAAGTGCAAAACAAATATACATTTTAGAAAACAAAATTACATATGCCGAAAATAAATTTACAAGTGCTGAAACACTTTTACATATGCCAAAACAAATTTACAAACACTGGGTACCCGAGCACTTGTAAATTTGTTTTTGCTTTTGTTGTAAATTTGTTTTTGTTTTTTTGTAATTTTGTTTTCTGAAATGTAAATTTGTTTTGCACTTCTCGGCCACCGTAATTTATCATATATACATTTACAGGTGTGCAGTACAATCTTTTGTTTGTTTTCTTTTTTGTTTTGTTTTTGCATATAACAAGCTTGTTTGAAAGCTGGATCAAAGCACAGGATCAGCCATTGTACCGCACCCCTGGAGCTGAGGGGGTTAAGGGTCTTGCTCAAGGGCCCAACAGTGGCTGTGTGGCAGAACTAAAATTCAAAAAGCCCATTGCTCTACCCACTAGGCCACCACTGTCCCAGTAAGTAAGTAAAGTAAGCAATTAATTATTATTAGTAGAATAAAAATCCCCACATTATTACACAATCACAAGCAGCCTGACCATACACTGATCAGCCATAACATTAAAACCACCTCCTTGTTTCTACACTCACTGTCCATTTTATCAGCTCCACTTACCATATAGAGGCACCTTGTAGTTCTACAATTACTGACTGTAGTCCATCTGTTTCTCTGTATGCATGGATCAGTTACAGCAGCGCTGCTGGAGTTTTAAAATACCGTGTCCACTCACTGTCCACTCTATTAGACACTCCTACCTAGTTGGTCCACCTTGTAGATGTAAAGTGAGAGATGATCACTCATCTATTACTGCTGTTTGAGTTGGTCATCTTCTAGACCTTCATCAGTGGTCACAGGACGCGGCCCCCAGGGCGCTGTTGGCTGGATATTTTTGTTGGGTGGACTATTCTCAGTGCAGCAGTGACAGTGAGGTACAACACGAACTAACACACCACCACCATGTCAGTGTCACTGCAGTGCTGAGAATGATTCACCACCCAAATAATACCTACTCTGTAGTGGTCCTGGGAGGGAGAGGAGTCCTGACCATTGAAGAACAGAGTGAAAGGGAAACAAAGCATGCAGAGAAACAGATAGACTACAGTCAGTAATTGTAAAACTACAAAATGCTTCTATATTGTAAGTGGAGCTGATAAAATGGACTGTAAGTGTAGAAACAAGGAGGTGGTTTTAATGTTATACGTGATCGGTGTATAAACACAAGGTTCTGCCCCTACTGTTCCCATGTTGCTACAAAAATCACATTTCATTAGACTGAGCCTCCTTCACTATAGTTCTATAATACCTGTTTCTAGCTGACAAAAGTAGAACTCAATGTGGTCCAAGATATTCTGTGTAAAATCTAGAGACTTCAGAATGTAAAATCATAGATCAGCAGTTTTTGACCTACTCAAGTTACCCTGTCTGACACCAACAGCTATACCCTGGTTACACCCCGGTTACTAGCATGGGAATTAACTAAAGCTCTGGACCTATGAATGAATGCATTGTTTCACAGCCACATGACCAACTGACTGGACAGTAAGATAAATGAGCAGGTGTTCCTAATAAAGTGACCGGTGAGTGTACTTTCAATGGTAGCACTATTGCAGCTTGATTGTATAAACACAACATTTTGCTCCTACTGTTCCCATGTTGCTGCAAAAATCACATTTCGTTAGACTGAGCCTTCTCCCTAGGATTTATAGCCCTAGGATAACTGTTTCTGGCTGACAAAAGCAGAATCCAATTTGGTCCAAGACAATCTAGAGACTTCTGTATGTAAAAGTCCTAGATCAGCAGTTTCTGACATACTCAAGCTACCCTGACTGGCACTAACATATATACCCTGGTTACACCCCGGTTACTAACATGGATATTAACTAAAGCTCTAAACCAGCAGTTTCTGACATACTCAAGCTACACTGTCTGGCACTAACATCTATACCCTGGTTTCTACCGTGGATATTAACTAAAGAACTGGATCAGCAGTTTTTGACATACTTAAGCTGCCCTGTCTTGCACCAAGATCTATACCCTAGTTACACCTCGGTTACTAACGTTGATATTTACCAAAGCTCTGGATCAGCAGTTTCTGACATACTCAAGCTACCCTGTCTGGCACTAACATCTATACCCTAGTTACACCTCGGTTACTACCATGGATATTAACTAAAGCTCTGGATCAGCAGTTTTTGACATATTCAAGCCACACTGTCTGCCACCAACATCTATATACTGGTTACACCCCGGTCACTAACGTAGATATTAACTAAAGCTCTGGATCAGCAGTTTTTGACATACTTAAGCTACTCTGTCTAGCACCAACATCTATACCCTGGTTACACCCCGATTACTAACGTTGATATCTACTAAAGCTCTGGATCAGCAGTTTCTGACATACTCAAGCTACCCTGTCTGGCACCAACATCTATACCCTGAATGCATTGTGTCGCGGCCACATGACCAACTGACTGGACAGTAAGGTAAATGAGCAGGTGTTCTTAATGAAGTGACCAGTAAGTGCAGTTTGTATGGTGGCAATATGTGCACCTGTGTGTTAGATTTTAGTGTTTGTCTGGCATGTACAACTATACCCTGGATACACCCCAGTTACTAACGTGGATATTAACTAAAACACTGAATCAGCAGTTTCTGACATACTCCAGCTACCCTGTCTGGCACATACATCTATACCCTGGTTACACCCCGGTTACTTACGTGGACATACGTGGACATTAACAAAAGCTCTTGATCTATGCATTAATGCATTGTGTCACAGCCACATGACAAACTGGCTGGACAGTAACATAAATGAACGTGTTCTTATTAAAATGACCGGTGAGTGTAGTTTGTATGGTCGCACTATGTGCACCCATTTTTGTACATGTAATTGTACATGTGTATGCAGCTGAGAAGAAAGTAGCATATTGGTTACTGGGTACAAAACTGTAAATAGTTTGTTATACACGATTTTCGAGAAAATCCATTTTTACACATCCTAATCCAAGACCTTTGCATTCATACAGCTATAAGATCAGACATGTACATGTAAAATTCTCCCTGTGGCCGGTTCTTTTGATTAAGATGTGTAGGAATTCATGTACAGCTAAACAGTACAGTATGGATGCAGCATTGCAGTGCTCCAAGCTTTCCCATAGCTCATTTCTCCTTTCTTCACCAGACCTAGGAACGCCTGTGGTATTCTGTGTGCTGATGGAGTGCATCTGTATGACTCAGGGTGTTATTGCTGCATATTTGATCACAGCTTCCTCGCCGCCCGCATGGTGCAGGTAGTAAATGTAAAAAAAAAAAAATAAAAAAAAAAAAATCGCCTCCGTACTGTATATCACTACTAGCAGCTACAGCAGGGCAGCCTGGTTCTCTCCTCTGGCAAGCAGCTATTTTCATTGTTTCTCTCTTTCTCCGGCATTCATGATTTACACAGGCTGTCAGCAAAAGCTCTGGAGGAAGCCTCCTTATGAAAGAGGATGACTGTCTTAAGAGTTCTGATGATTGATGTTGCCATGATGGTGTGGATGCACGTGAGGCAGGAGTGCCGGTTGTTTATGGATGGGGCTGAGGTGGCATGGCAGCTGCTGTAAATCCACCGCACATGCTTGTAAGGGGAGGTGCCAAGAGAGAATAAAAGGGAAAGAGGGCAAGAGATGGACACACACTGCATGGCCAAAAGTATGTGGACACTTGAACTTCACATTCAAAGTCATTGGTGGTGACATGGAATTGATCTTTGTAGCTATAGTGGCCTCTGATTGTTTTCTACTACATTGCAATTAAAAGGTGCAATTTAGAGTAGCCAATACACCAACAAGCAAAGAGGTGGAAGGAAACAAGAGAAGAGAAAATTCAAGCAGACATAAGAAAAAACAGCAACTGACACTAACCGATAATCAAGGACTGACATGTTACTTGATAGATTTAGCTTTTGAAAGACTTTTCTGGACTGCCTGAATCTTTTTACAATATTATGTTTGGTAGATGGCAAAATACTTTATTTGCAGTCTTGCACTGATGAATTTTCTATTTTCTTATAAAATTGTACAACTTTGTCACGTTCCAAAACCCATTTTTGCTTTCAAAGACCAGGCTTTTTATTTTATACCCAATTATTAAACCCTTACATGCATAAAATGCTGTTACTTTTATAAACTATAAACTTTTCAATCTCATTTTGCCCGTCCTTTTTATATATCTACAAAATACAATCAACTGGACTTTTTAATACTTAGTTAAGTAAATGTTCAAGAGATTTAACAACTTACAGATTCTTGCTTTTATTACATTTTACAAAAAGTCCCAACTGTAAGATTAAGATCTGTATGCATAAGTGTTATATACCACAACCCTAACCAAGAAGAGAATGTGAAATTTGGGATTCATTTACCAAAATCTACAAGTAATTGGTGGTCAAATAATGAGTACACTCATTCTTTTACTGGAACATATTTGTTACTGGGAACAGACACAGGTACATGACAGATCATTTTGGATTCACTTACATTGTCAGCATTTAGTAGACACTCTTATTCAGAATGACTTACAGAAGTGCTTCCACAGTAAACATTTCCCTACCTTAGCTTAAGTAAACAACAGTCCAAGGATATAAATCTGCTTTCTTATAATTTGCTATAGAATATTAGTAAGTACATGTTATAATGTTTATGTTTAAACAAACAGGGGAGGTTGGTTCCACCACTTGGGTGCTAGTATATAAAAGAGCCTTGATGCGTGTTTTCCTTGAATTTTGGGTGGAGTATCAAGATGAGTGAGACTAGTGGCTCTAAGGTTGCGTGGTACAGACCAGGGTTTTATGAGTTCTCTAATGCATAGTTCACACCAGTGGCGATTTCTCTAAGACTGCAAGGGAAGCTCAGCTTCCCCTAAAATGTCCAAAATTAAATGGTCAAATATGTACAGTTGTGTTAACATTTCATTGACTACAAATGCGTTAGAACACGTATATCTCGAAGACGAGTTCGTTCAGAATCAGCTAATTATCACAAATCGACTCGATTTTCTTAACTTAACTCATACATTCCCGTAGCGTCAATGCATTTGCCCGCAGAAGCTGAGCGTCTCTTCACTTCTATGGGACTGCGTTGAGGTTTTTTTTTTAATGCTCCGAAACTCGCTGGTCATTGGATAAATGCCTCGATTTTGTCCCGCCCCCGGACGCTGAGCGTCTCTGGGGGTGAATGGAGCTGTGGGCGGGTGTGGACGCTGAGCTTCTGCAAGATGATTGGAGGATCAGTGGAAAGGCTGAATCCCGTTTTGATTGACAGCTAGTTTGAAATCTACACCGTCACTTCTCAAACTCAAACTCAAAAGAAGCTTTATTGGCATGACAAATAGGGACATTCGTATTGCCAAAGCAATACACTTCATTAGTCACTTAATCACTAGGAGCTTCAGTCCCATCGCGGATTTTGCCAGTGAAGTCGAAAGACAAACTGCAACCCATTTCAGGCCATTTTCTTGTAAAAGGAACAGAGGGCAGAATTTATGTGTAAATAAATTGACAAATTTTATGATGTAAGTCGACAATGAGCTTCCCCTCTTTGAGAGACCAGCAGCCGCCACTGGTTCACACTACATGATTTTTGCCGATTTTCACTCGTTGGCAGGTCACGGCTAGATGTGCCAGCTCAAAGGCAAATCAGTGTTCACTCAGGGCTTGAAAATCGGCTCTTGATCGCTATGTGTGAACTGTTCAATGACTCGATCCGTGACTCAACAAAAATATCCAACATGCCAAATATCTGTACCTGTCTGCGACTAATAATCATGTAGTGTGAAAGGTGTTGTGATCAGGTTGTGATTGTTGTATAAATGTAAACGAGGAACATAATATAGTTTCTATCAGAATACATCGGCACACACACAAGCTTTACTGTATTTGTGACTTATTGTCCACGCCAAACCATAATACCAATGTTGCATTGCAAGAAATATTCATTTCAGATCCAACTCTCTGTACAGAACAGACAAACCCTGCTCAGCAAGATTAATTTATTTTTTCCTACTTACTTTTACGCTACATATCAGCGCACTTCAAACTTTGATAGCTCACTTCATTCTGATGTGCCTATTTGGACATGGTATTATTATATCCCTTTTCACTTTTTGTGTGTGTTTTCGTGTCAAAACATAGTTTGGGAGACCAGATACACTCACCTGAGATTCCTCCTGGTAAAGAACCGTGTAGTGTGTGACCCCCTATCACTGATCAGTCGTGTAGTGCAAAAACCACAACGACTTGAAAGACTCTCGATTACAAGAGATCAAGTCGTGTAGTGTGAGCAGTACAGCGATCTGAACATTTTGAAAACCGTGTAGTGTAATCTTAGCATAAGGTAGTTTGAAGCAGGTTTGTTTTTGAGCAGCTACACTTCCCAGTGGAAAAACCTCCACACTGCAGTTGCGTGTGTGTTGAGCCGATCAGAACTCCCCAACTTTCTCACTTGTTTGCTGAAGGTAGTTCAAGACTCATTGTAAGCAGTCTGCAACTCTAAGCAAATGTTACCTCACATCTTCCACAGCAGCACACAGCCTTAATAGGAACGGCCGCTGGAGAGCCCAACCTGTCCTGCACTCTTAAGACATCTGCATTCAACTCCCCACCCAGAGCAGTTGGCTAAAAAAAGCAATCAGCCACCATTAATAAATGTGTTTATTTATTTCCTTTAATAGATTTTGGGAGCAAGGCCCTCTGGGACTGAGAAAAGGAACATTTCAGCAGCTTTTCTCCATTTGGAGGGGCATGCGATAGAAAGGGGGGTATTGAATCGATAGTGCACTGCACCGAGTAAAGCTATCCGCTGGTTTTAGCCAGCACCACTCCAAGCTTTCCATCTTAAAGAAAGACAAGCAATAAGTGAGTTGAGAAGGCAAATCAGTATCATGGCTGATCAATTAATGGGCCTTATTCATTAAGTGATGAGTTGATTAAATTAGCTTTTTGTCCTGAGGGAGCTAGCATATGATCATGTAAAAGTTTTATATAGTTACTAGGGCTAATTGTGCGAATAACAACACATGCACAGAACACTCATTGGGTCTGTCTGAAAACCTAGTGAGCTCTGTACACAGATGCATTTTACGTCATCCTACTCACGCTCCTTAAAAAAGGTTTGTCTAAATTCTTAGATGCCTTAAAATGCTGCCTTATAAGGTGCCTTAATTTTAAGCGATAATCTGACTGAATAACAAGGGAGCATCCGATGCATCTTTAGCAGTAAAGGCAATCCCAGCATTCAGTGCGGCACAGTTTTCTCACAAAAAATTATAAGTACGCCTGACGAATACAGAGCAACAAGCTTTTTTAAATGCATTTTCTCCCTTTTTCTCCCTATTTTAGTGCGTCCAATTTTTACCCAATTGCGCTATTATTTTTTCACCTGCACCAACCGAGTTCATATGCGAATCAGCCCACCCTGATCAGCATTATTCCTCTACTCAGTGCAGACGCCATCAACCGGCCAGCAGAGGTCGTAATTGCATCAGTTATGAGGTCCCTATCCGGCTCCGTAACCCTGTATGAACAACAGCCAAACGTTGTTCATATAGCCGTCCAGCCCAGCCGGATGGCAGAGCTGAGACTTGATACAATGTATTTGAAATCCCAGCTCTGGTGTGCTAGTGTATTTTACCACTGCACCACCTGAGCGGCCAGCAACAAGCTTTTTAAAAGTTTGTTTTAAATGTGAATACATTCTCATTGATTTTTAAAGGTGTCATTTATTTGCAAATTCCAGCTTGTCAGTACCAATGAAACTTTTTTGGTACACGGAGGAAAATGTTGGAGGCAGCTCACTAGGTTTTCAGACAGACTCATAATGTTAATAAAGACACGCATATGCAAATGTATTCTTTATAGGCATATCAGCATCTCAGATTTAGCATTGGCATCAATGGAGCATAAATACTGTGACAACCTTAATGACAATACAATGGTATAAAGAAAAGTCTGCATTTCAGTTCACAACAGTTACATTTAACTCATTTAACATTTGTTTAAATGAATAAAAAAGCTGTTATTTTTACACTAACTGCAGGCAGAACTAAACTGTCACACACACTTCTTGCATAATCTCTTTTAATCAGGCTTGCACAGACCTGAAATAAATTCCAAACTCATGTGTGATCAAGTAAAAGTTTATTTCTGATCAGTTGGTAAGAACTGCACTTAATCTGTAAAACATAAATTATTACAATTGTTATGCATTATATAATTTAGCCACTTTGGGGACGTAGCTGTAAATTACTACCTTTGAGATGCAGGGTTCAAATCCACAGTGGTGCTATCAGCCAGTCCAGCGTCTACATACAGCTATGATTGGCTATGTCTCGGGGAAGGGGGTAAAGGAATGGTGGCCAAGGCCCCGCAATGGATTGGCATCGTCTCGTGTGTGTGTGTGTGTTACGGTATTGCACGCAGTGATTTAGGAAAAACCCTTACTAGGATAAAGCAGTGGTAAAACATGAAGATAAAAAGCAGATCCCACACTGGTCTGAAAGGCTTTTCCAGTGGGATCTTGGAAATGGTTTAAAACTTTAGTGTGCAGGTAGAAGATCGAATAAGCAATGTATATATTTTATAGTTTGATATTTCTCTGATATTTTCATGGTTTTGGTATGTTGATGGTCCACAAAAATTCAGCCTTGATGTCCATGTCCAATATTTATTTATTGCACACAAATTGCACATCAGGTTAGTACCTGCTTACATACATATAAATTAAAACATGCATTCTTACTCCGCATTTTTCCTCCCAATCTAGTCATATCCAATTACTCGATTGCATTACGCATCCTCTCTATCGATGCTGACCCCTGCCCCGATTGAGGAGAACGAGACTGTCACACGCCCCCTCCGACACGTGCGCAGTAGCCGATCTTTTCACCTGCACGAGGCGAGTTCATATGTGGATCAGGGTCAGCTGTAGATTAGTGGTTAAGGTACTGGACCAGTGATCAGAGGGTTGCTGGTTCAAGCCCCACTACTACCAGGTTGCTGCTGTTGGGCCCTTGAGCAAGGCCCTTAACCCTCAATTGCTTAGACTGTATACTGTAACTGTAATGTAAGTCACTTTGGATAAAGGCGTCTGTTAAATGCTAAAAATGTAAATGGATCAGCTTGTGTGTACAGAGAGTCACACCCTGATCAACGCATTATCCCTTGACTTTGTGCAGGTGCCATCAATCAGCCAGTAGAGGTCATAATTGCATCAGTTATGAGGTCCCAGTTTTGGCTCCCACCCTGTGTGAACAACAGCCAATCGCTGTTCATGTAGGCGCCCAGCCTGCCAGATGGCAGAGCTGAGTTTCAAACCGACGAGTTTGAAATGTCTTCTCTGCTATGCCACCTGACAAGCCCCCATAAAAACAAAGTTGATAAATGATGCTGCTGTTGTTGAATGAAACTGGTTTGCACTGACAACACTTTATTTTGCACCAAACATTCACTAAACACCAAACTATTCCCTATTAACTTAGACAATCGTGCAAAACTGACATGACACAATTTTGCTTACGTAGAAGATGCTATTCTCTTCAGAGATTGAGCAGTGGTAGCTCAAAGATTAAAGTGCTTGCCTAGTAATCAGAAGGTTTCCAGTTTAAGCCCAACTTCTACCAAGTCGCCGCTGTTAGGTGCCTGAGCAAGGCGCTTAAGCCTCAGTTGCTCGAATTGTATTCAGTCATAATTGTAAGTTGCTTTGAATAAAAGCACCTGCTAAATAATATAAATGTAATAAAAGATCACATTAATAATAAAAAATAAATAAATAAATAAATAAAATGATGTACACTGTAATCTGTGGTAGTGATCAGCATCAGCCCTACTAAAATTATAGTTCTAGGAAGACTGGTTTTAAACATTAAACTTTAGATAAAACAGAGAACGCAGTACAAATGAATAATAATAACTCAAAATATTAAAAACATCTACATAACTTAAAGCTATAGTGTGATCACTGGCCTACCCCTTTAAGTTTATGCATGTATTATTTACTAAAGTCTCACTCCATTTCAGTCTTATCCTTATTTAATTATTTGCAATTCTTAATTAGCGATATAAATCCATGACTAAGATTCCCTGATCCAGTTTGACTGTTAGCTCTCTGTGATCAAGCACCATTAAATTGACCTAGATTCATTGAGAACATGACGTGACCATGTCCCACTCCAGGAGATCATTAATAATGCTGCACGTGGCATGTCAACATCTCAAACATGCCCACGTGCTCACAAAGTAGTTTTACAACAACTTTAGAATTAGCTAAACTTTCTTTTGGATCCCCCTCCCCCAATTCTCCTTCCAATTTAGTCATATCTAACTACCCAATCACATTTTGCTTTCGTTACTGCTGCTGACCTCTACTCATGACTGAGTAGAACCTAACTAACACGTCCCATACGATACATGTGCAGTAGCCAACTGCTTCTTTTCATCTGCATGATGCGAGTTCATATGGAGATCTGTATCGCGCACAGAGAGTCATGTACCAATCTCCATTATCCCCTGCATTCTGTGCAAGAGGCCAATAGAGGTCATAACTGCAGCACTTATTAGTAACCACCCTTGGATGAGCCAGTTATTATCCGTATAGGTGCCCGGCCTGCTGGAAGCAGAGATGAGATTTGAACACAAGAGTTTGAGATGTCAGCAATGCTGTGCTAGTGTGTTGTACCGCTGTGCCACCCAAGCACCTCCATACTTTTCAATGCTTTCTGGTGTTCATATAAGTCTAGATAATAGATGAACACATTTGGGCCAAAATAACACACATTAAAGATTGTTATTGATTAGCAGGGATTAGAGGTAAAGGTTTTAGAGGTGCCCTGCTGGATAGGAAATGCTCACGTTAAATTGTGCCCTTATCAGCGAAGATCTGTATACCAGATGCTCATTATAACCAGGGATCTTCAAAAAGTTCTGACCATTGAAGAACAGGGTGAAAGCAGGCTAACAAAGTATGCAGAGAAACAGATGGACTACAGTTAGTAATTGTAGAACTTCAGAGTGCTCCTATATGGTAAGTGGAGCTGATAAAATGGACAATGAGTGTAGAAACAAGGAGGTGGTTTTAATGTTATGGCTGATTGGTGTATGCATTTTCTCCCTTTTTCTCCCCATTGTTAGTGCGTCCAATTTTTACCCGATTGTGTAATGTTTCCTCTCTACTCGTGCTAACCCCCGCCCCTGATCGAGGAGAGCGAACTGACATACGCCACACCTTCAACAAGTGAGCAGTAGCCGACTGCATCTTTTTACCTGCACAAGGCAAGTTCATATGCGATCAGCCTTGTGCACGGAGAGCCAGCATTATTCCTGTACTCTGTGCAGACGCCATCAATTAGCCAGCAGAGGTCCCTATCCAGCACCATACCTGGATAAACAACAGCCAAACATTGTTCATATAGCCGCCCAGCCCAGCTGAGATTCGATACGATACGATACGATGTACTCGAAATCCCAGCTCTGGTGTGCTAGCGTGTTTTACCGCTGTGCCAACTGAGCGGCCTAGTGTGCCTATTATTCTAACCTTAAAATAAATCAAACCACATTTTATAAGTCATTAATGAAGAAAATCCTGGTAACCCTAAATGTTTCACAAAGGTTTTTATTTAGCTTACACAAACATAAATACATGCATACTGTTTGTGTTCTTTTATTATTTAAAGCAATTTCTTTGTTGTGTGAAATTAAATGTCAGTGGTAAATGATAGGTGACTTGAGTAAGCAAGATTTAAAAGATGCTGAGATATAAAGATTCTGAATTTTTTTTTTTTTTTTTACACATCAGACACATGACCCTGCATCTAAGAAGCTGTTCAGTGTCCCTTCACTTCAGAAACACTGATTAAATCTCCAGGCAATTAAGGCTTGCCTCAATGCCATGTCAAAAATGACAAGGACTGATCCAAGACAAAGCCCATCCTACAATAGAGTAAAAAGCCCCTCCTGATTTAAGTTGTCACTCTGTGTAATCAGAAACTTGGCCATAGTAAAATTTAATGAATAGATTTCATTAACATCGTTAAAAGAATGGAACACAGAGGGATCTGTCAGCTGTGAAAGAGAAAAGACATGTGTAGATGTGATGAGGTTTGTTTGGGGGAAAAAAAAGTAAGCTGGCAGTTGTAGCTTAGCGGTTAAGGTACTAGACTAGTAATCAAAATATCGCTGGTTCAAGCCCCACCACTGCCAGGTTGCCACTGTTGGGCCCTTGACCTTCAATTGCTTATACAATACATCAATCAGCCATAATATTAAAACCACCACCTTGTTTCCACACTCACTGTCCATTTTCAGCTCCACTTACCATATACAAGCACTTTGTAGTTCTACAAGTACTGACTGTAGTCCATCTGTTTCTCTGCATCCATGCTTTATTAGCCCCCTTTCATCCTGTTCTTTAATGGTCAAGACCACCACAGAGGAGGTAATATTTGGGTGGTGGATGATTCTCAGCACTGCATTGACAATGACATGGTGGTGGTGTGTTAGTGTGTGTTGTGCTGGTATGAGTGGATCAGACACAGCAGCGCTGCTGGAGTTTTTAAATACCGTGTCCGCTCACTGTCCACTCTATTAGACACTCCTACCTAGTTGCTCCACCGTGTAGATGTAAAGTCAGAGGCGATCGCTCATCTATTGCTGCTGTTTGAGTTGGTCATCTTCTAGACCTTCATCAGTGGTCACAGGACGCTGCCCACCGGGCACTGTTGGCTGGATATTTTTGATTGGTGGACAATTCTCAGTCCAGCAGTGACAGTGAGGTGTTTAAAAACTCCATCAGCGCTGCTATGTCTTATCCAATCATACCAACACAACGTGAGAGCATTTTTTTTTTTTTTGCATTTTGTCCTCCCAACGTAGTCCAATTACCTGATTGCATTGAGCTTCCTCTCTACTGATGTTGATCTCCACCCTGACTGAGGAGAGCCGTGACTAACACACACCCACTCCTAGCTACACACAGAAAGTTTGTAGCAGACTGCATCTTTTCACTCGCACAAGGCGAGTTCATATGTTGATCAGCATTGTGTACGGAGAGACACACCCTGATTACACATTATCCCTCGCCTCTATGCAGGCGCCATCAATCAGCCAGCAGAGGTCTTAATTGCATCCCGTAATTCCCTTCTGTACCCACTTCTTGAAGAACAAGCCGGGTGGCAAAGCTGACGAGTTCGAGATGTCAGCTCTGGTGTGCTAGCATGTTGTACCGCTGAGCCACCTGAGCACCATGAAAGTCCCTTTAGAAAAAAATACAATACAATGTTATTCTAATGATAGGATGGAACATGTTCATCTTAATTATTAAGTCTTTTCTAGAATGATAACACTTCCATTTATTAAATGGTTTAAACATTTAAAAATGTTGTAAATCATTTTTATGGCCTTTACAGCAAGATAGGGAATTTTGGGACCTTTATGTTAGTGCTTTTCAGGATAACTGTGCATTCTAGTACAATTATGAAGGCTTGCAGAGGTGCATTAAAGATGTTCTGGTGGCTTGTGGTGACTCAGAACCCTATTAATAAACTTTATATTGGTTTTACTTTCAATACATCACTTGTCTGCAGAATGTTATTCTATGTTCCTCATAAAATGAAACTAGGAAAGGTTTATAATATTCTGAAATTTATCCGTGACAAATATTAAAATAGTGAGAAAAAGAAATCACTCTTTCTCTCAGTCTTCCAGAAAGTGAATTTCTGTAATTCATTTCTGAGGCTTTGTCTCAAACTTGAGCCTGAGATGCAAACCTCAGGGTCTTCATAGGAATCTAATTAAAGCAGATCAATATTACATTGGAATCGCACTACCTCCTGTGCCTGCATTTCCCCACACATCCATTCTGAATTGACGCACGGAGCTTCATTTCAGCACTCGCCCCTCAAGGAGACACAAAAGAGATGAGACACGAAGCCCTCCAAAGGTCCTGTTCACTCAGCCTCAAGTATCTCAAAAAAAATTAGATAGAACAGAATCAACAAGGCTGCTACATTTCTAACAGCCTAGGCATTGTGGGTCTTCTGCTCGAACAGCACCACGCTAAACTGATGGGTGACAGCGCTAGCACGAGGATGGATGTCTGCTAGGGCCAAGTAAGTTGAGCTAAGGAACACTCGGCTGTTAGGAGAGTGTAGGGATTGGCACTGCCACAGACAGGCGGGTACGAGGCAAAGGAAGCGCCAGCACACGCGCCCTCATTAGCTACAATGCTGCAGCGGCTGAGCTGATCAAAGCCACTTGCTGATGGGCTTGTTTGGAGCTGTCAGCCAGCTGCACAAATGCTAATCCAAACCCATCAAGGAGAGAGAACTCACCAGCTCCGTTTTGACAACCCGACGTCAGCCATTCTGACTCTGTTTTGCACATTATTACTCTTTTTTTTTTTTTACTAGCAGTGCACACTCCAAATCATTATATCTACCTGGGAGGGGGGGAAGGTAAAAAAAAGAGGGTACGAGTGCCTAGGTGATGTCATGAAGATTGGTCCAGAGGGTGGAGAATAAATGGCAAGAGAGGTGCAAACCTGGATCAGTGCTGTACAGGCAGGCCCTGAGGCACTGTGCTGAATCAGACAGAATGCTCCACTATGAGACAATGGGATCCCACAGCTAGATATACACACAACACACACTCCAGCAGTTGGCCTTTTCCACAAGTGATGAGGCAGATTCATTATATCCATCTCAGCTATGGGTCAATTACCATAAATCATACCCAGACTAATATCATCAGATTCCCGCTCTGTAATTGGCTTCACCAATACTATGGCGCAACCTCATCATTTTTTACACGAAAGAACTGGGCAAGCAGGACGTAAAACCACAGAACAGATAATACAGCAAGTAGCAGGGGCTGTGGGAATTCATAAATTCAGGACAAGGCTTTGTGAGGGTTGGTTATTCATTGCTCCAAGGCAGCTACTAGCAGGCAAATCTCCTAGTAAGAGCTCTTAATATAAACAATGACCACTTTAGACTTTTGCCGACCAATATAAAAGTTGGGAAATCTTATAATGTAAAGATACATGCATACAAAATCATTAGGTAATATTAAATATTATTCAAATTTCAATGACAGCTCCAGGGGTATCATACATCACCTTAGCTACTTTTATTTAATGTAAATGAAAATGCAAAGTAAGCCAGAAAGTAAAGAAAGCAAAGAGCTAAAGTTGCAAGAAACTTTTGGTGGTGCATGGATTTCTGCATTAATCACTCAACGTGGTCTGAAGATACTTGGCCACTCGTTCACGCAAAACCTTGATGCCCTATTAAGGTTTTGTTTTACATTTATCAGACACTTTTATCCAAAGTGACTTACAGTACTGTGACAGTATATTGTCCAAGCAATTGAGGGTTAAGGGCCTTGCTCAAGGGCCAACCTGGCAGTGGTGGGGCTTGAACCCTTTCAATTACTAGCACAGTATTTTAACCACTAGGCTACAACTGCATAGTTGTCTTTATTTTAACCTGCATCCCACCTGCATTATAAGGTCCCGCAAAATTAAAACAGTTGTGGACAGTTGTGGCCTAGCGGTTAAGGTACTGGACTAGTACTCCAAAGGTTGCTGGTTCAAGCCCCACCACTGCCAGGTTGCCACTGTTGGGCCCTTGAGCAAGGCCCTTAACCCTCAATTGCTTAGACAATTTACCATCATTGTACTGTAAGTTGCTTTGGATAAAAGCGTCTGCTAAATGCTGAAAATGTAAATGTAAAACGATTCAACAAAGGTAGCCTTACTTGAATTCCTGTTTTTGTCAGTAGGTTGCCACAGTCCATTCAGAGAAAGTCTTAGATATAGTGCAGCAAAACCAGGCAACAAAGCCAAAAGGCGGTGCCAAGAAAAACATCCATGACATCTGGCCCATGTCTATTCCCAACTAAACTCAAGTGTTCCATAGTAGTGTTCAACCTTTTGTGATTAGTAATTATAGACTCTACATTTTCCTGTCATGGCAAGTGGACAAACCAAGTAACATATCAGAATCAGCTTTATTCGCCAAGTATGTTTACACACACAATAAATTTGTTTCCGGCTGTTGTTAGCTCTCTACAATTGACAATATACAACCAAAACTAGACAATGTACAAATTGACATGCTCGGCAGAATTTGCATATGTTCAGAAAATACAAAAATAGCATAAGATAAATAGTATGATAAGAAGTAAGATAAGATGCAATTACAGTATTATACAGCATGTATAAAGTGCAGTGTGGCATGTAAACAACAGTTCAGTTTTAGTTATTAATGAGTTTGATGTTATGTATATTCATGAGTTTGACCACCTATTATTATATACCCATTATATATGTTGTCAAAACAGCTTCAACACTCTGGGACATAGACTCCACAATGTATGGATGGATGAATGGATGGATGGATCAATGGATTAAAAAAGAGGGAATCCTGAACATATCTATAGAACTTGATTACCATGAAGAAATAAAGATGCCACAGAGAGAACTGCTCAACAACAAAATAAAATGCTACAAAAAGACCATCTGTATATTCTACAATGCTATTGTCTTCTGGATAGATAAGCATGGAGGACAACAGGTTGATGCAGTACCTGGGTTCAATTCCCTGGCCTAGGTTCTTTCTGTATAGAGTTTGCATGTTCTCCCTGTGTCAGCATGAGTTTCCTCCAGGTGTTCCTCCAACAAGTCCAAAGACATGCATTCAGGTTAAATTAATTAAATTAATAAAAATAAAAGCGACCAAGTTCAAATTTAGACCTACAATGATCATCAATGTGTTCAATCAAAGCCATGAAGTGTCATTGTGTATTGGTTGAAAAAAAATGTGTCTGTTTATTATTATGATGATGAACTTTACTTGCAGACTACAGGCTATTAACATACACAATTTGGTCAAAAGTATTTGGACACCTGAACATTTGTTTGTTGAAAATTCACGCTCTTAACCGCTTATCCAATTAAAGTCATGGGGGGAGGGGGTTGGGGGTGTGCTGGAGCCTATCCCAGCTTTTCAATGGGTGCAAGGCACACAGTAACACCCTGACGGGGTGCCAGTCAATCGCAGGGCAGACACACACACACATACACACACCTATTCACCAATAGGGCAATTCAGTGTCACCAATTAACCTGACTGCATGTTTTTGGACTGTGGGAGGTAACCGGAGCTCCCAGAGGAAACCCACACAGACACGGGGAGAACATGCAAACTCTGCACAGAAGGGACCCGGACCGCCCTGCCCTGCCTGGGGATCGAACCCAGGACCTTCTTGCTGTGAGACAACAGTGCTGCCCACCGAGCCGCCGTGCCGCCTTTGAAAATTCCATTCCAAAGTACTGTGTGTCTGTGGAAATTTGTCTAGTCAAATCAATTCAAATTTAATTCTATAGCACATTTTACAAAGCAATTTAAAAGCATACAGGACTGACAGACCAAAAACCCACGTTGAGCAAGCCAAGGGTGACAGTGGAAAGTAAAAACTCTCTAAAATACAGAAAGAAACTTTGAGAGGAACCAGACTCAGCAAGGACCCATCCTGCTTGGGTGGCCTGGAGAATAATTTGAATGAATCTGATTTACAAATTGAATTGATCCAAATTCAGTCAAAAGCACATTTGTGAGGTCTTAGAAGAGGAATTTGGGAGGGTCTGTCTTGCAATCAGTGTTTCAATTCGCCCAAACGGTTTCAGTGGGGTTGATGTCAGGGCTCTGTGCAGGCCACTGGAGAAATTAGAAAAAAATGTACACATACTCTTGATCATGTAGTGCCTGTTATGTTTAAATAAATGTATAGTATTTATTTATTATGATTTTAACTTCATGTTTTACACATTTTGGTTACATTTATAACAGAAACGGTAGTTACTCGTTACACAAGATTTAGGTTTTTAACAGTCATAAACAATTTTAGGGAATAACAGTCATAAACTCCAATTCACCTCACATGCATGACTATAGACTGTGGGAGGAAACCGGAGCTCCCAAGGAAACCCACGCAGACACGGGGAGAACATGCAAACTCCTCACAGAAAGGACCTGGACTGCCCCACCTGGGGATCGAAGCTAGGACCTCCTTGCTGTGAGGCGACAGTGCTACCCACTGAGCCACCGTGTCACCCTTATAAAAAAGGTACAAACACTCTTAATCATGCAGTGCCTGTTATGTTTAAATAAATGTATACAATTCATTTATTTATTATGATTTTAACATCATGTTTTACACACTTTGGTTACATTCATAACAGAAATGGTAGTTACTCAATACACAAGATTCATCACAAGTTTTTAACAGTCATGGACAATTTTGTATCTCCAATTCACCTCACATGCAAGTCTATGGACTGTGGGAAGAAACCGGAGCTCCCAGAGGAAACCCATGCAGACACGGGGAGAACATGCAAACTCCACACAGAAAAGGCCCAGACTGCCCCACCTGGGGATCAAAGCCAGGACCTTCTTGCTGTGAGGTGACAGTGCTACCCACTGAGCCACTGTGACGCCCCAAATAAATTTATAAAATAGGAAACACATTTTCCAATAGTGAAAAATTTATATTTCCTGTGTTTAAGTATTAATGTAAATCATTACAGGTAAACATCAAAATGAAAACAATTGATATAATTAAACTGAAGATGTAACCCAGTTAACTTTATTAAAAAAACACTCCAGTGTGGCTGACTTACCCAGTTTTCCACAATATTTCTCAGCAGTTGCCAGTTCATCTGGACCAGAAAAGGAAATGTAAGCGCTAAATCGAGTACTCATTCATGAAGCTAAAGTTTGCCAGCTCGCTCTCATGTTGGCCGCTTCCCAGAATGATAAATTGGCCTGGCAATAGAGCTCGGACAATGGAGAATCTTTTGCAGCGATCTAAAATTATTAAATTGAATTATGGAATTCATCTTTCATAATTCTGCAGGGTGTCCGGGCCATGATAAGCGGAAAAGTGGAGGGCCTGCGCAAATCTACTTCCTACCTGATTTTAAAGGCAAAACGGTTCTGATCTAGTTAAAGGTAATATTCAGGAAGGAAGGGTAAAAATTTGAATATTTATAGCAGGAATACATTTTTCAAGAACTATTTTGCAAATACAGAGCTGATGGTAACACAGTTTGTATAATAGACTCACAGGGGGCCTCTTATTACTAAAAACTAGTTTCCTCTAATAACATCTAGTCAACACCTACTGTAAACACGTCACAAATAGACACTTTACCTTGTATATTGATACATGTTTACAGAGACAAACATGTTTGAGGGGGTATTTAAACTGAGACACGGCCCTCTAGGGGGAAACAGGAGAATTGCAGGGGTAGCAAATAGAAAACATCATTAACATGAACTTTAAAACTGAATTAAATAAATACAATTTAAATCATAAATTTTATAGATTTAGCTAATAAATATACATTTTTATAAGGTATTTTATTTTTACAGTAATACAGTACATATAAAAAATAATGTGTAAAGAACAGATGAATGATCAGTGATCGGAAAGCATTCTTGTTTGTAAAAATAAAGTAATCATGATTTTATGTCATTAGTTATTCTTCCTTTTTCCCTGAAAATTTGCTGGGTCAAATATATACATACAGCTACATCCAACATTGTAATTTAACTTTGTGTCACTGACTCATTATTTATTTATTTTTTCATTGATTGATATGTATGTTGGTTGATTCATTGATTGACATTATGGCTTCATTGAAACAGGGCTAAAACACAAACACAAAAAAGTAACTTTATATGATGGTCACATGTCACAGAAGAATTACCAAAGAAATTTTACATGCCATCGAAGAATCTCCAAAAACTGTCATATGCCATCATGAATTACCAAATAAATGCATATGTCATATGTCATATAAAATATAAGTCCATATGTCATTAAAGAATAACAAAAAAAAATTTATATGCCATTAAAGAGTTACTAAAAAATGTCATATGCCATCAAAGAATCACCAAAAAATGTCATATGGCATCAAACAATCACCAAAAAAAACAAAAAACATATACCATCAAAGAATCACAAAAAAAAATAAATGCCATCAAAGAATCACCAAAAAAACAAATGCCATCAAATAATCACCAAAAAAACATATGCCATCAAATAATCACCAAAAAAACATATGCCATCAAATAATCACCAAAAAAACATATGCCATCAAATAATCACCAAAGAATGTTTGATGCCATTAAAGAATCACCAACAAATGTCATATGCCATCGAATAATCACAAAAAAAATGACACATGCCATTGAAGAATCACAAACAAGTGCCATATACCATCAAATAATCACCAAAAAATCTTTTGTCATTAAAGAATCACCAAAAAATGTAATGTCATCAAAGAATCACCAAAAACAAACTCCATATGCCATCATGAATCACCAAAAAAATGCCATATGCCATCCAATAATCACCAAAAAAATGCCATGTCACCAAGGATTACCAAAAAAAATTGCCATGTTACCAAACAATCACAAAAATATGTCATATGCCATCAAAGAATCACCAAAAAATGCCATATGCCATCAAAATCACCAAAAAATGCCATGTCACCAAAGAATAAGCAGAAAAAATGCCATATGCCATCAAAGAATCAGCAGAAAAAAGGCCATATGCCATCAAAGAATCAGCAGAAAAAAGTCCATATGCCATCAAAGAATCAGCAGAAAAGGTCATGTGCCATCATGAATTACCAGAAAACGCCATGTCACCAAAAAAATTACCAAAAAATGCAGTCACCAAAGAATCACCAAAGAAAAAATGCCATGTCATCAAAAATCACCAACATATGTCACATGCCATCAAAGAATCACCAAAAAATGCCATGTCACCAAAGAATCACCAACAAATGCCATATGACATATGCCATCTAATAATTACCAAGGAATGTTTTATGCCATTAAAGAATCCTCAAAATGTCATATGTGATTGAATGTGTGTAAATGAGGATCTCAACTTCAACTTCAAGTTCAACTTCAATGAGGATTCCAAATCTCAGTTTTATGGCAAGTTAAAGATCAGTAACTGAGTTCATCTGGGCGTAAAAGCTAGTAGTGTAAGGTACTAAATAATGTAATTGAGTAAGTGAGTGATATCCATACATAAACTAGCGCCCTATCCAGGGTACATTCTTATTTTATGCTTAGTATTCCTTGGGTAGGCACAATACCCACCCCAGTCCTGCTAAGTATTAGGGAGTAAATTAAAAATAAATTAGAAAACTAAATGTCTCTTTAATCTGGTGATTAATACTTTGTTGTTCCTCATAGGTCACTTAGGTCGAGCAGAATGAACCATTCAGCATCTTTAACACCCGGTTTCCCGCGCAGCCAGCAGGACCAACCTCTGCTTGTTTCCCATTACCAGAAGGCAGGAAAATGAATCTGATTCCTCTTCACCACAGGCTCCTCAGTAATTAGCCGTGATTTTAATACATTTTAATAAGTTTGCATAACAACCCAGAGAAAATGTGTCCGCATTTGCATATTGCAGGCCTCCCTAATTATCCGCTCATGATTAAAGAGGGAAGTTAAGCAGAAGTGAAAAGCCAAAGCATGCTAAACAAAAGTCGGCCCCCTCTATTCTGAGCCAGAGCTTTCCCCAGACAGAACTTTTCAATCTGCCGCTCGACAATAGGGCGTCTTTTTACACATCAGTTTTGTTGTTCCAGACAGTCGGAACCTCTTGAAAGAACTGGCTGCTGATCGTGTTTAATATCAGCCAGCCTATAAGCATAAGATCTTATTAAAGAATGCTAATTGAGCCACGTGGCTAATACAGTCATTACACGCAAACAGTGCATTGATTTCAAACAATCAAAATACAAAACACAGTATAGATTATATGCTCATTTATACACTGTTTTTCCTTTACTCAATCTGTTTTAAACATACACGCACGTGTTAAACAATAAAGCATGTAACTGGAGGCATTGTGTTTTAGCCCCGTGTTTATTATATGATGACAGGTCGGATGGACTATAATGAGGAGCTGTCAGTGCCCACAAGTCGCATTTGTCATGGACAGCCATTAAAAATGCATGTGGTTCTGTTTTCATCTCTGTACAGCTAGCACACCTAGCCATGTGTCAATCACTTACACACTCCCCTTTTTATCCATCCAGGGGTCATCGCTGATGGCTACCTCCCCCCTAGCTTAGAGATGCTCACCTCAGCAGGGTAAGCTAAGGCATGACTCTTCTTAGCTTGGTCACAGGCTCTGTGAGTTCTTTTATGGCTTTGTTGATGGAGGCCTGGTCACATTCACAGCCTAAAGCAAGATTTTCTGCATCATTTGACAAGAAGGAAAATTCCAGAATTTTCTCTGGATAGAAGGTGTGTGCAGTGCAGGTCATGCTTGCTGGTGGACTTTGCTATAGCCATCAATTACCTAAAGTTTTTTTGTATATGGTTTGTATTTGGTAGAATCATCACTCAATTCTATTGTATCTAACAGTACTGTCTGGCTTATACATTGATCAGCCATAACATTAAAACCACCTCCTTGTTTCTACACTCACTGTCTATTTTATCAGCTCCACTTACAATATAGAAGCACTTTGTAGTTCTACAATTACTGACTGTGATCCGTCTTTTTCTCTGCATGCTTTGTTAGCCCCGTTTCATGCTGTTCTTCAATGGTCAGGACCCCCACAGGACCACCACAGAGCAGGTATTATTTAGGTGGTGGATGATTCTCAGCACTGCAGTTACAATGACATGGTGGTGGTGTGTTAGTATGTGTTGTACTGGTATGAGTGGATCAGACACAGCAGCGCTGCTGGAGTTTGTAAATACCTTGTAAACACTCAGTTGGTCCACCTTGTAGATGTAAAGTCAGAGACGATTGATCATCTATTGCTGCTGTTTGAGTTGGTCAGCTTATAGACCTTCATCGGTGGTCACAGGACGCTGCCCATGGGGTGCTGTTGGCTGGATATTTTGGTTGGTGGACTATTCTCAGTCCAGCAGTAACCACGAGGTGTTTAAAAAGTCCATCAGCGCTGCTGTGTCTGATCCACTCATACCAGCACAACACACACTAACACACCACCACCAGTCAGTGTCACTGCAGTGCTGAGAATGATCCACCACCCAAATAATACCTGCTCTGTAGTGGTCCTGTGGGGGTCCTGACCATTGAAGAACAGCATGAAAGGGGGCAAACAAAGTATGCAGAGAAATAGATGAACTAGTCAGTAATTGTAGAACTACAAAGTGCTTCTATATGGTAAGTGGAGCTGATTAAATGGACAGTGAGTGTACAAACAATGAGGAGGTCATAATGTTATGGCTGATCGGTGTATTATACTGTTGTCTATCTGCACTGTGCATTGTTTTGTCTTGCACCCTGGTCCAGGAGGAACGTTGTTTCGTTTCAATATGTACTTGTATACAGCTGAAATAACAATAAAGCCTCTCTTGAATTCTCTTGAACCCTGCCCCACCCTGAACCCCCAGTATTGCATGTCTGCATGAACTTGAGTCATATCAGTGTTACTTCAGCCATTTCCCTAAATGTCTGCGAACTATAAAAGTGTTAAACAAATGTTGATCACAGCACAGCACAGCACTTCTAACTAAAGTAAACGTAATCTTGTTGATGAAAAGCTTGTGTTATGGTTTATAAGATTAAAAGAAGTTAGGAAAGGTCAGCTAAAATGATTTATGACCGTTCAAAAATATTCGGCTTCAGCCAAAAGGCAAAATATAAGAACATTTAGAAAAGGTCTCCTAATTTTAAGTCATTAATCTCTTTGCAATATTTTAACAATATAGCTAATAAAGTGCACAGCCAAGCTGGTTTAAATCTGGGTGGGTAATTTAGCACCCAGTCTGGTGGAGACGCAACCTTGTCCTTTAGATCTCTCCTCAGTTCTCAACCTCAGGACAACGTTTGACCATTACAATCCTCAGTCAGTGACAAAAGCATTCTGGGATTGAATTACTTAGAAAAGCACCAGGCTATCACATAATTAAAGTGACTCTAATACCACAAACTCTCATTTTTCATACATTCAGTTTTCCCTCTTGTCTTCCTCTCTGCTAATGCCCTCGGTTTGGATGGCTTGAGTGAAAAAAGCCAAAGCAATTAGAGCCACTGCTCTTGGGTGCCCAATAACTCATTAGGAGTGTAAATGGCCAAGAGCCCTGTGGATTCCCTGTTGAGTGCAATTTACGACTAAAACAAGCACTGCACCACACATCCATACCATTAGGATCGGCCACGTTAATGCAATTTGTTTGTTAAACAAATGACGATACTACTGTTTTTGTCTATTCTGCTGCATTTACCAAACATGACAATTACATCTGCTAGGGGAAGGTGGTAAGTGGGCTTTTATACATTTGGTTACAGCTGTGTATATGAATAAGAGGTAGAATCATCGAGCAGATTCTCAGTGCTTTGTAGAACAATACAGCTTCACTGAGAGGAAAAAAGATAATAATAATAATAAGAAGAATCAACAACATAGTCTAAAGGAGCACTTGGTGGCCGCTCAGGTGGCGCAGCGGTAAAAACACACGCTGGAACCAGAGCTGGGATCTCGAAAACATCGCATCGAATCCCAGCTCTGCCTGCCGGCTAGGCTGAGCATCCACATGAACAACGATTGGCCTGTTGTTCAGATATGGGCGGGTTAAGCCGGATAGGGTCTCTCTCTCATAACTGATGCAAATACGACCTCTGCTGGCTGATTGATGGCGCCTGCACAGAGATGGGAAAAGAGTGCTCTCAGGGTGTGTCTCGCATTGCACTCGTTAAAGTGTAGGTGATAAGATGCATACGGCATGCTGCCCACGAGTTGGAGGGGGCGTGGGTTAGCTTCGTTCTTCTCAATCAGAGCAGGGATCGGCATTGGTGGAGAGGAAGCATGACACAATCGGGCAATTGGACACGCTAAAAGGGAGAAAAAGGGGAGAAACTGCATAAATGAAATAATAATAAAAAAGGAGCACTTGGAAGACACAGTGGTGTATTACCTAAGCATACCACCGCCGAGATTCAAACCCAGTCAGTTGCCATGCATCTACACATATATGATTGCCCATGTCTGGGGGGCTATCCAAAGCTCTGCGATGGGCTAGCACCCTGTCCAGGATTTTCCTTCCTTGCACCATAGTTTACTGGTAGGCTACACACAGTGGACTGGTACTACAAACACTGGTAAGTTATTTTCACCCAGTTTCAGGTGCAGTTTAGTTACACTATCCTTAAAAACAACTTGCACATCATGTGAAACTGGAGCATTAGCCTAAGTGTGCAATTTAGCTGTCATGGAACAGAGTCAATGGAAGTGTGTTTTCAGTACACATTGATTTAATGTAACAAGGATGAGGTTCTAAACAATGGTCGTTTTTGTGCCTAGTATTACCAGGTGTAAATTAGTGCAGTTGTTTTGCCGAAAATAGTTGCCTTTGGTCTTGCAGGGCAAGATTCTAATGAGATACTTGAGATGTTGCTTTAGCTGGGAATAAAGTCATACATTGGTTAAATAAATAAATCTAAATACACACTGAGAACTGTGGACTGAGTCAAATACAAAGATTCAGAGTTGATAAATCACCTTCCTCTCCTGTAATATTTTCTTTTAGGAATAAAGCCATACAAGGATTGGTTAAATAAATAAATGAATGTATGAATAAATAAATTAATTAATTAATTAATTAACACAGAGAACTGAGGACTAAGAACTGAGTCAAATACAAAGATTCAGAGTTGATTAATTACCTTCATCTCCAGTAATATTTTCTTTTTAATAATAAAGTTATACAAGGACTGGTTAAATAAATAAATAAATAAACAAACACTAAGAACTGAGGGACTGAGAACGGAGTCAGATACAAAGATTCAGAGTTGATTGATCACCTTCATATCCAGTAATATTTTCTTTAAGGAATAAAGTTATGCAAGAATTGGTTAAATAAATCAACAAATAAAAAAATAAAAAAATGTTAAAAAAAAATAAAATAAAAATAAATAAATAAATAAATAAATAAATAAATAAATAAATAAATAAATAAATAAATAAATAAATAAATAAATAAACACTAAGAACTGAGGACTGAGAACTGAGTGAAATACAAAGATTCAGAGTTGATAAATCACCTTCCTCTACAGTAATATTTTCTTTATTTATTCTTTTGGGAATAAAGTCATACAAGGATTGGTTAAATAAATAAATAACTAACTAACTAACTAACTAACTAAATAAATAAATAAAACACTAAGAACTGAGGGACTGAGAACGGAGTCAGATACAAAGATTCAGAGTTGATTAATCACCTTTATATCCAGTAATATTTTCTTTAAGGAATAAAGTTATGCAAGAATTGGTTAAATAAATCAACAAATAAATAAATAAATAAATAAATAAATAAATAAATAAATAAATAAATAAATCTAAATACACACTAAGAACTGAGGATGAGAAGTGAGTCAATGATCCAGAATTGATTAATCACCTTCATCTGCAGTGATATTTTCTTTTAGGAATAAAGTTATGCAAGGATTGAATAAATGAATGAATGAATGAATGAATGAATGAATGAATGAATGAATAAATAAATAAATAAATAAATAAATAAATAAATAAATAAATAAATAAATAAATAAATAAATAAATAAACAAACACTAAGAACTGAGGACTGAGAACTGAGTGAAATACAAAGATTCAGAGTTGATAAATCACCTTCCTCTACAGTAATATTTTCTTTATTTATTCTTTTGGGAATAAAGTCATACAAGGATTGGTTAAATAACTAACTAACTAACTAACTAAATAAATAAATGAATAAATAAATAAAACACTAAGAACTGGGGACTGAGTCAAATACAAAGATTCAGAGTTGATTAATCCCCTTCCTCTCCAGTAATATTTTCTTTTAGGAATTAAGTCATAGAAGGATTATAAGGAATGAATGAATGAATAACTAACTAACTAACTAACTAACTAACTAACTAAATAAATAAATCCTGCATCATCAGAAACTCTAAGGTGACAACAGTAACAATTATAACTTCTTTTAGAGCACATAGTCTAAAATAAAATGAATGTTAGTGTTTGTACCTTTATCTGTGTAGGGAATTTGTGTACTAGCGCAGCCTGTGTACAGGTGAGAGAGAAATTGAGAGAAAGAAAGATAGAAAGAGAAATGGGTAATGCCAGTAAACCAGAGTAAAGGAGTAAAAAGGAACAGAAAGGACATTGCAGTTCACGGTTATATCTATAGTTACTGTTATCTCCGTATTGCCATTCAGTCCTTGTAATCTCACCCGGCAAATAATCAATGACCCCACGTCTTACCCTCCACTCATTTGGAGACACCTTTCCTGCCCAATCTCTATCGCCTGCTCCACCCCAGGGACCCCTGAGCTTGCCTTACGACCAACAGGAGGCCTCTTATGAGGTGTAGCACCCACTAAATCACTAACTGCACCTTGCTTTTACATCCTTCTATATAACTTTGCTCACACATTGCTTTGGCTTAGCTTTTTAGTTTATGAATGATGTGGACTAATGAACACTTGCTTAATAATTGTAACATTTTCATCCATCTGTCCGTCCATCCATCCAGGCTTGAAACTCAAACCCAAATCTAAGCAGTGGTGGGACAGCATAATACACCGCTGCTCCGTCCAATCACCCTTTAGTTATTTTCCAACCTTCATATTCTTGTCACTGAGCTATTCTAGTCATAAAATATCTATTACACTAAATCAGTGGCACAAAATGGGTGGCAAGCTGATTATGGTATACAGTGCATAATGGCCTACTACCAAATGGGGTACACCAATCAATCAAAATCTAAATTTTTTAGGTACCGTGGTTCCCACTGGAAACTTAGTCTATTAAATTTAAGCATCTTAGATAGCAAATAGTAGTTGGCACAGATTTGGGCCAGTTCCATAGAATGAATTTGGCCCAGTGTCCAAATACACAAGGAGCCAAAACTGGCAAGGATTCAGATTCTGGATTCATCTATTAAGTGCTGAGCTTACATAGTATATACACATTAGTAAATTAAACATTTATTAACCCAACAAAATCATTTTAGCAGAAATGTTTTATTGAATTAACTAATCAACATTTCATTAGAATTAAGGAAAAAATACAACAAAACATTACAAATATGTGCTGTGTGGATTTGTACATCCACGCTACAGAACTTGTGTTCATATGTTTTATACACCGATCAGCCATAACATTAAAACCTCCTCCTTGTTTTTACACTCACTGTCCACTCTATCAGCTCCACTTACCATCTTTGTAGTTCTACAATTACTGACTGTGGTCCATCTGTTTCTCTACATGCTTTTTTAACCTCCTTTTACTCTGTTCTTCAATGGTCAGGACCCCCACAGCAGCACTGATGGAGTTTTTAAACACCTCACTGTCACTGCTGGACTGAGAATAGTCCACCAACCAAAAATATCCAGCCAACAGCTCCGTGGGCAGCGTCCTGTGACCATTGATTAAGGTCTAGAAGATGACCAACTCAAACAGCAGCAATAGATGCGCGTCTCTGACTTTACATCTACAAGGTGGACCAACTAGGTAGGAGTGTCTAATAGAGTAGTACGTGAGTGGACATGGTATTTAACAACTCCAGCAGCGCTGCTGTGTCTGATCCACCCATACCAGAACAACACACACTAATACACCACCACCATGTCATTGTCACTGCAGTGCTGAGAATGATCCATCACCCAAATAATACCTGCTCTGTCATGGTCCTGTGGGGGTCCTGATCATTGAAGAACAGTGAAAGCAGTTTAAAAAAAGTATGTAGAAAAACAGATAGACTACAGTCAGTAATTGTGGAACTTCTTACTTACCAAGACAGTGCTTCTATATGGTAAGTGGAGCTGATGAAATGGACAGTAATTGTAGAAACAAGGAGGTGGTTTTAATGTTATGGCTGATCAGTGTAGATTACTGACACTACACAATCATTGTTTTAACAAAATTAACAAGCAAAATCTAAGTGCAATCTATAAATAAAGATAATTTGTGAATCCATATCACTGGAATATCACTGAAAAGATTTGTAGTTGTCCTTTGAGGACAGATTAGCAATATATGCCCAAAAACCTAGCTGTGTGTCTAATTTAATTAGCCAACTAGCTAATTGCTCCTATAGTTACTTAACCAATTAACCAAATGTAATTAATAATTGGATTTAATTAGACTAGACAAATCCAGGCATAATTACTGCCAGCACTGCTAATCTTAAACATCACTTAACATTATTGAAACATTGCATGACAAGTCCGACACTAAACACTCTAGAAGACTAGCACAGCATTTCTCTATAAGTATGTTATATACCAGCACTTAAACACCATACCGGTAGTGTTTAGATGTGGAGATGCTTTTCTGCTTCTTGACCTGGGCATCTTGTCAAAATAACATTTAATTAATTATGTTATAAACTATTAAGTGTGACAAATTGAAATCTAACATAAATAAATAAATGAATGAATAAATTATAAAATAAATAAATACTGGTTCACCTTCTGTGAGGAGCTTTGCATGTTAAAATGGCCATTCCATAAATAAATATTGTTTATTAGGATTTTAACGTCATGTTTTACACTTTGGTTACATTCATGACAGGAACGGTAGTTACACATTACACAAGATTCATCTGTTCACAAGGTTATATCAAACACAGTCATGGACAATGTAGTATCTCCAATTCACCTCACTTGAATGTCTTTGGACTGCGGGAGGAAACCGTAGCACCCAGAGGAAACCCACGTGGACACGGGGTGAACATGCAAACTCCACACAGAAAGGACCTGGACTGCCCCATCTGGGGTCGAACCAAGTGCTACCCACTTAGCCACTATGCCACCCGAGTAAATAAATAAATAAGTAATGTCCTAAAATTGATCGGGCACCCAGTCCAGTGTATTTTTTTTTTCTAGAGACAGTGGTAGCCCAGTTGGTAGACCTGTAAGTTACCAACTATATAGTTGTTGGTTTAAATCCCAGCTCTGCCATGCAGCCACTGTTGGGGCATTGGGCAAGGCCCTTAAACGCTTTCTGCTCCAGGAGCACCATACGGTGGCTGATCCCAGCTTCCAAACAGGCTGGGATATGCAGAAGAGGAATATAATTGTACTGTACTGTACACGGCTTATGCCTGTCCATTATTATTAATTATTATTATTATTATTATTATTATTATTATTATTATTATTATTATTATTATTAATTATTATTAAATTATTATTATTATTATTATTATTAATTTATTATTATTATTATTAGTCTTGTGGTGCAATCTTTTACGTCAGGGCAGTCTTTGCAAAAGTGCCACCTGAACAGTAGCAAAATGAAATCTGGCTACACAGACCTTCTATACCCTATTTCATGTCCTGAAATTGATTTAACAGTATGACTTTTTTCTTCTAGAGACAGTGATAGCCCAGTGGGAAGACCAGTGAGTTACCAACTATAAAGTTGTTAAATCCAACCACTGTTGGGGCATTGGGTAAGGCCGTTAACCCTCTCAGCTCCAGGGGCACCATACGGTGGCTGACCATGTGCTCTGATCCCAAACAAGCTGGGATATGCAGAAGAGGAATATAATTGTACTGTACATGGCTTATGCCTGTCCTTTATTATTATTATTATTATTATTATTATTATTACTGTCTTGTGGTCGTGATCTCCTAGGTCAGGGCAGTCTTTGCAGAAGTGCCACTTGCACTTGCCACTAACAAAATCCAATCTGGCTACACAGACTTTCTATACCCCATTTCATGTCCTGAAATTGACTAGGCACCATGTCCAGTGTGATTTTTTATTTATTGATTATTTTTTTTATTATCCAAAGACAGTGGTAGCCCAATAGATAGAGCTGTGGGTTACCAACTGTTGGGGCATTGAGCAAGGCCCTTAATCCTTTCGGTTCAGGGGTGCTGAAGGGTGAATGACCAGCTGCGATACACAGAAGATACACATGTACAGTATAATTGTACTGTACATGTGTCAATGTCTGTCCAATATTATTAATGTTGTTGTTGTTATTATTATTATTATTATTATTATTATTGTGGTTTAAGTAGTGATGTCTTATGTCAGGGCAGTCTTTGCAGAAGTGTCACTTATTTCATTTTGACATGCAATACCACACAAGCAACCAACCTATATCTTTAAAATGAAGTGTTCAGAAATAAAAACAATATATAATTATCTTCTCTCTATATATATCAACAATATAAATACACACACACACACAAATAATGTACCCTATGTATCACTCGTGTTGCTCCTGAACCACTGAAAAGTGGCTCTGCAAATTTCAAGGTTCACTTCACTGAGATGTGACAGATAGTGTAAAACAGAAAGAGATTGAGTAAAGCTCCGGTCTAAGGTCTGGCCTCCATCTCACCACGGCAAAGAGCAGCCACTCACCCTGTCACTCACAGACACCCCTCAATATCTATTTCATTGTGTGGTCCTGTTACTGTGTGTGTAGTGTCAGCATATAACCAAGCGACTGAGCAGAACTTTCAACCATAAAAAGTACCGAAAGCTCAATGCACTGTGAATGAAAGTGTCCATCCATTATTCATCCCTGAAGTCACACAGACACACAGAACATAGCATAACAACCTCTTCTGCATTGTTAGACCAGCCACTGTACTGCTCACACAAGCACACTCACAAAGTTTTGAGCAGTGCAACATTACTTTTCTGGTACTTATCCGAGCTGCACTTTCTATATAACATCTTCTACTGTTAATAGAACCCAACAATCTAAGTATTGCTTAACTGATATGGATTAATACCTTTTAATACATATGTGGGAAACTGATCATGAGCTTGTTGAACATCCCATTTGGGCATTAATATGACAAAATGGGCATTAATATGGGAAGGCAAGTTTTTTATAGTATAACTGGAACTTATAATTGTGGAACTTTTTGTGGGCATTTCAACATAGACATTTGAATTCACCTTAAAAACGTTCAGTGAGGTTGAGGTAAAGTCACTTTTAAGACAAATTAACCTTGTCAAACCACGTATGTATGCACATGGACCAGCAAAATAAATAAATAAATAAATAAATAAATAAATAAACAATAATAAATAAATAAAAATAATAAATGAGTAAATAAAAATATAATAAAATAATAAAATAAATAAATAATATTAATATTGTTAATAATAATAATTATTAGAATAATAATAATAATAATAATAATAATTTAAAATAAAATAAATAAAAAACCTCTCCTGAACATTTACTGATTAGTTACAGTATATACAGTATGAGCCTCTTTTAGCCATTAGGTGAGAATTTTAATAATGTCACCACTACAAATGTTCATGCTATGTGTATGAATATAGCCAATTTCATGGGGTAAACACAAGCCGGATTTTAAAGGCAACATAAGCCCCCTCACCCCCCAATAAAAGTTGGGATTACATACAGTTTGATTTACAACACCAATGTTACAAGACATTTTCGAATCTCAGCTCTGGCAGGCTGGGCACCTACATGAACAACGATTGCCTGTTGTTCATACAGGGTGATCCGCATACGAACTCGCATCATGCAAGTGAATATATGCAGTCGGCTACTACACATGTGTCGGGGTCTGTTAGTCTCGGTTCTTATCAACCAGGGTGGAAATCAACATCAGTGGAGAGGAAGTGTAATGCAATTGGGTAACTGGATATGCTTAAAGTTGTGAGAAAAAGGGAAGAAAATTATAATAATAATAAAAAGATTTCTTATATGTGCTTGTGTACATTTCTGCAAATTTGGTGGTGTTTTAAAGGGTTTTTAAAGGAAGGGAAATGAATGGAATGGTCTAATTCAAAGATGATACTGAATTACCAGGTTTTAATTCTTAATGGGTTATATGTCAATGTCAAGGCTGTAGATTAAATTTCAATTCATGTCTACTGGGAAAGGGGGGAGGGGTTCTCTCTATTTCAAAACATTCCTACCAAAACTACAACTATTGGAAATACTGACAAATTAGTGAATGGAATATAACTACTTTTATGATAATGTTTACATCAGTATTTTGGGGAGGGGTCATTTTGACATGTCCCCCTATATACTGTATATGTACTGAATACACTATGTAACAAATGTATTTCCATTTCACACAATTTAGCCTAACCTCTAATCTCTAACGACAGGGCAAATCACTGAGCTTGCTGTACAGGTGCACAATGAAGATTTAGCTCGTTTAATATTTAATATTTAAATTCCTTTAGTGGCTTTTTTCTTTTTAAATCTTTAATGAAGATTGTACAATAACAAAGCCTAATCAACAGTCTAATGATAACAATCAGCAAGCAAAGGTGGTGTAAGTGGGTCCATGACCCTATAACCCTCTCTAACGCACATTTGCCCCTACTATCTCTCGCGCACACACACACACACACACACACACACACACGCACACACACACACACACACACACACACACACACACACACACACAGTACAATAAGGTGCATAGAAAATTAGACACTGATACATCATCAGGAAATTATCACTGGTAACTACATTATACGTAATGAGAAAAATATTAAGGTGTGGGGGTGGGGACGTCTATTTTTTTTTTGCATATTCTGCAAATCTGGGAAAAACTGTAATTTAATGCCATAACTGACGTACTCAGCCAGAAAAAAAGGGCAACGTGCATGTTGAGTTTGAATAAAAAGAAAGTATATGACCACAAAAAACAAAAGTATGTGGTCACCTGTCTAAAATATTGAGTTTAGGTGTTTTAGCCCCACATATTGGTAACAGGTACAATTTTATGGTGGAACCTTGGCAAAGGGCCTTTACTGTTTCAGCATGATTGTGCTACTAAGAGTGGAGGCTGTTACATATGTAAAGGTAGGAAACTCATGGTCAGGTGTCTTTTTGCCTTTAATTATTTATTTTCAGCAAACTAGATTACAGACAAATTTTCAAGCTACACTCAGGATCCTAAATGTATATATACCTGTAAGCAGATATAGCAGGAACAGGAAAAATATATTACAGCCATTTGCCAAGATAATGTTTCTATTAATTGAACACACCCTTAATCACTAAGCTTTTTGTTTTTCTCTGACATTTAATTAGATGATATAATTTCATTTGTATATCTTTTATTGTAATATCTTTTTTTTTTAATTATCATTTAATTTATTACATCTTTATTTGACTAACAAAAGTACAAATAAAAGAAACGCTATTAATTAATGTATTTATTTAGTTATTTATTTAGTTAGTGCATTTTTCATATTGTTCCAACTTTTCTAATTTGGGGTAGTAGAAAATAGGGTTAAATACAGCTCTGTCCCAACTTTTTTGGAGTGTGTTGCAGGCAATGATTTCTAAATTTGTTTATATTTCTAAAATACAATGAATATTTTCTTGTTATCAGTTTAATAAAGCTTGTTTTTATTTTACAAAATGTTCAAAATTTTCTGGGTTTGTATTATTATGTATGGCAAAACTAAAGCCCCATGCAGGAGGGCTTATAACTACATTGATTAAGCAGTTCTTTACACCAGCTTTGTCACTTTAAAGGTTTTACTGATGTAGGCAGATAAATAACTTAGATGTTTAGTTGAGTATTGGGATCTTTTAAAAATGGTCATGAAGTAGTAATGAAAGGTTATTAATAAGTACAGAACATGATACCCATTCTAAGTACTTAAGTATTAGTAGATACTAGTATAAGATGACTAAAAAAAATAACCATAACTTCATTTTTGATTTAAATATTTAGTAATACCATCAAATGCTATTCCAAACACTTTTGTGTAAGCCCTAAACAAGTGTGTGCATACCTCAACTTTAAATAATACCCAATTAGAGTGGAAGTTAATTTCATACTCATTCAACAAACTGTCAAACACACTACATACAAAACATTTAAAACTGGACACGATAAATATAAAAGGTTCAAGTAATTAAGTATTAAGCACCAATAAGAAATCAAACCAAAAGTAAAAAGAATGTTAAGGGTGTCAACATGACACAGCTAAATGCTAAACACATCACTGTATTCCTCCAAATTCTGCAAAATTAACTGACTTAAAGGCTAAAATGAGCCCCAAGGAAAATATCATCTTTATAATACCTTCAAATAAAAAAGCCCTGCTTTAAGATTTACACAACTACCACCTTGTTCACTGCCCCAAAAACTCATTGACAGTCTCATACCTTAATTAATCATCATGATTTACTGTAGAGGTGGAGGGGCATTTTCTTTGTTGGTCAAGTTGGTATAGTTTTTGCATTTTTAAGTTATTTAACAGTCATTTAAGACCTTTTTCTAAAACAGACTGTGTAATGACAACTGTGAGCCTCTTTAATACCAACCATACACTGAGTATATATCATTTTAGCACATGAGCAAAACATATAAATACAAATAAAAGTAAATAATTAAGAGACTTTGATACCTATTTGCACCATGACCAATAGTACATACACTTTTTTGTGGCTATCTTTTTAGGCATCAATTCTTGCCGCAACTGCAACTCATTGAATTTAATTATAAATAATTGTTATTTAGTTTTGTGCTATTACTTGTTTGTTGTTGCCAAGATACACTGCCTGAATATTCTAAATACACAAAAATGTATTCGGTCAGCTCCAGAATTATTGGTAAAGATGATTAAACAATGTCTGCTTACAGTGAAAAAGACAAATCTAGCCATGGATTAATTATTTCCACAATGCAATAATTAAGAAATTAAAACCACTAGGGGTAAGTGTGTGTATCTGTGTGTTTTGTTCCTATACACACAACAGATGTTGAAGGAGGTTGGTTGGAGGTTTGCAGAAGCTTTGGGGTCAAAGATTTTACAAATTAAAAACAAAACACTGAAATATCCTCCTGTCAAAAAACTGGAGTGTCTGTTACTACTGTGAGTTTAACTAGAAAAGGATTTTAGACAAAAAAGAGTTTTGTCAAAACACTTAAGGGGGCTTAGAAATAAAAGAGGTACAATTATACAGGGGGAAAAAAAAATATATATATATATGAGGCTGACAGTCTTGCTGTATAAGCCCACATTCACATGCTAAAACAATGTGCTATAACCTGACATGGTTGTGTAAACAGGAAATACACACTGATCAGCCATAACAGATCAGCATCCTGTGACCACTGATGAAGGTCTAGAAGATGACCAACTCAAACAGCAGCAATAGATGAGCGATCATCTCTGACTTTACATCTACAAGGAGGACCAACTAGGTAGGAGTGAGTGGACACAGTATTTAAAAACTACAGCAGCGCTGCTGTGTCTTATCCACTCATACCAGCACAACACACACTAACACACCACCACCATGTCAGTGTCACTGTGCTGAGAATGATCCACCACCTAAATAATACCTACTCTGTCGTGGTCCTGGAAGAGTCCTGACCATTGACGAACAGCATGAAAGGGTGGTAACAAAGCATGCAGAGAAACAGATGGACTACAGTCAGTAATTGTAGAACTACAAAGTGCTTCTATATGATAAGAGGAGCTGATAAAATGGACAGTGAGTGTAGAAACAAGGAGGTGGTTTTAATGTTATGGCTGATCAGTGTATATATAGTTCATGACAGCCCAACACACAGACCTGTACACATTTATTTACACACTTCCAAAGCTAAAAAAATAAAATAAAATATAAATAAATTGTATAGTAGGTGTTTGGTAAAATATCAAGGCGTCCATAAACTTTTGGTAACTCGTCCTTCTACTCTGACCTCTGTATTACAACAAAGGTGCTTATTTCAGTAATAGTTAACCACACAACCTGTCTCAACAGGTTCTGTTCCTTCTCTACAGGTCAAACAACCCAAACACCCCTAACCATTAACTTAGTTCTGCTTGTAGATAATTCTCTTTCTGCTCTCATTATAATTCCACTAAGCTTGGACCTAGGCTTACCTTCTCATGTACACATTTATATAAACTCCCTCGTCCATACCATAAACTGGAAGCCTAGATTATTTAAGATTTCTTGCTGTTTTAACAGTATGTTTTTGGGGGTTAGAGAAAACCCCCCAAAAAGTTTTAAATTAATGTTCATAATATATGTTAAAGAGTGCTTTGTTTTTAACAAGACCCATAAATCTTATTCATGACTATTCCTGATTGTATGGCGCTGAATAGAAATGCATAGCTGTTTTAATTTTAGAACAACATAATTAAACTGTTTTTCCATTCATTGATTTTCTGTAACTACTTAATTCTGAATGCAGTGCTGTTAAATTTAGAAACAAGGATAAAGCACAACCCTGGGAAAAAAAAGAGCATTATTTATTACAGAGTATCACATGCGCATACCACTGTACGGTGACCCTGAATCCGAGAGGGTTAAGGACCTTGCTCAAGGGCCCTGAGCTGGGATTCAAATCCATGACCCTTCTTTCAATAGCCCAAAGGTCCACCCACCCGGCTATCACTATTCCTGATTTCGTATCCATATATGATCTGTTTTTATCTATTATTATTTATTTTTATTTTCTGTGAACTGGCCACTGGTGTGGGCGAGTGTGTGAATGTGTAGGTCAGTGCTGCACTGTAATGGATTGATGGCTTATCCAGTGAGTATTCTAGCCTTGTGCCTAGAGGTTTTCATCTGCTTCACCCCTTCATACAAGACAAAAAAAAAAAAAAAAAAAAAAAAAACAAGTACAGTGGTACCTTGTAACTCAACGCCCCTAAACTCAAAATCTTTGAAACTCAACGCACTTTGTCAAGAAATGTGTACCCTTAAACTCAAAGTGTTCAGCTTTTTATAAAAACAAAAAAAAAATGATATATTTAATTTCAAATGAACAATGAACAGCGGCTTTGTTCAGCACTGTGCTTGAGCGGTGCAGTAAGACAGCATTAAAATGTGCATATGAGATGAATCTTCATTCATATGGAAGATCCATCAAATTCACTCTGAAAGCATCCACATGTATCTGTGTTTAGCTGGATTTTTCTCCTGTTTCACTTTTAAACTTGTGTTACAGCTCGGGGTTCTGAGAAATTGTGAGAATCAGCTAAAACGCTTATCATTACAAAAAGCTTAATGTGACTTAATGTATTAAAAGAACGTAATAAGAACACTGAACTTCTCTTAATTATTACTGCTCATAAGTTCTCTTCACTAATGAAATTCCTCACTTGTTTTAGTACAATAAGTAACGTTAAGCTTTGTGCACCTGCACACTCCATATGAAATAACGGCATAGCAGCACAAAAGCGATTTTGCCGCTTCTCATGTGAATGCGCCTTTGCTGAATGGAATGCGGTAATCCAAGATCAAGCATCGCCACGATTTGGAAGCATAAGGAAACAATAAAGAAGTAAAGCTGAAGTGCAGGTTTTTATTGTATTTTTTATTGATTGTATTTACACTGATCAGCCATAACATTAAAACCACCACCTTGTTTCTACACTCACTGTCGATTTTATCAGCTCCACTTACCATATAGAAGCACTTTGTAGTTCTACAATTGCTGACTTTTTAACCTGCTTTCACCCTGTTCTTCAATGGTCAGGACCCCCACAGAGCAGGTATTATTTAGGTTGTGGATCATTCTCAGCACTGCAGTAACAATGACATGGTGGTGGTGTGTTAGTGTGTTGTGCTGGTATGAGTGGATCAGACACAGCAGCGTTGATGGAGTTTTTAAATACCGTGTTCACTCTAGACACTCCTACCTAGTCGGTCCACCTTGTAGATGTAAAGTCAGAGACGATCGCTCATCTATTGCTGCTGTTTGAGTTCGTCATCTTCTAGACCTTCATCAGTGGTCACAGGACGCTGCCCACGGGGCGCTGTTGGCTGGATATATTTGGTTGGTGGACTATTCTTAGTCCAGCAGAGACAGTGAGGTGTTTAAAAACTCCAGCAGTGCTGCTGTGTCTTATCCACTCATACCAGCACAACACACACTAACACACCACGACCATATCAGTGTCACTGCAGTGCTAAGAATGACCCACCACCAAAATAATACCTACTCAGTATTGGTTCTGTGGGGGTCCTGACCATTGAAGAACAGCATAAAAGGGGGCTAACAAAGCATGCAGAGAAACCAATGGACTACAGTCAGTAATTGTAGAACTACAAAGTGCTTCTATATGGTAAGTGAAGCCGATAAAATGAACAATGTGTGTAGAAACAAGGAGGTGGTCATAATGTTGTGGCAGATTGGTGTATGTATTTATTGTACAGTATTTTAGTGTTATATTATATTTGTGTTATTTCCAGTGTATAAGTGTCAAAAACAATCCCATTATTCTACATTAGCCTAAAATATGTGCAGTTCCACAGGACCATGGGACACATTAACATGTTTCACCATACAAAAATACCTTGAAACTCAATGCCTTTAAAACTCAACGCCACTCCCAAAACCAATTGACGTTGAGTTTCAAGGTACCACTGTATCTGGAACTTGCAGTAATCCACAATAATTAAAAGGGAGATCAAACCTGGGTAGTTAAAGCTGATGGCAGGGGAACGACCTGCAGCACCACAATAATTCTTACTGTCAGGTATTTAACTATGCCATGAATCTTAATTAAATGTAAATTATAATTTTTGAAATTATTTTAAATGTATTTTTGTGTTGTTTTTTTTTTTTTTTTTTTTTTTTCCCCCCACATTTTATTTAATTTGTTGCATGCTTCTCTATGAATACAAATTAACACAAAGTAATTAAGCTGTAATTACAAATTACTATTCAATTGTGATTTATTTGTTTTGCAACTCACAAGTAGAGAAGTACACAAGTGGTTGTTTTGGTATGCATGTCATGGTCAAATTGTACTAGTCTTTTTACATTTACATGCATCACCTCCTTATATGAGGATAGCATTGTGGACACACACACACACACACACACACACACGTGCAGCAGGAGGCTCAGGAAAAGAGCTGACTTAACCATTTTTCTCCATTTCACAAAAGTAGCTGCACTGGTGTCAACATGATGAATGGGGGCTAGTTGGGGGGTGGGGGGCACACTTACTGTAGGCTGTAGATGACTCCTTCTGAATGTCTGTGCCCAACACAATATATAAACGGAGGAGTGAGAAATAGCGCTGAGCACTAACACGTGTTTTGACAAGACCACATCAAACCTGTCACACATTCAAACCTTGGGCTCTGAAACAATACACACTTCGCTCTTGCCTGCTTTGTGTACGATGAGTCACTGAATGTGCATGCGCTAAAGGCATACATTTAATATGTTCCATTACGGCACTCTGGCATATGCAAAAAAGGACTAAAACAGTGTGTGATCATTTATTGATGAAGCTACAAGAGGAGACACCGAAGTTACTGTTCAAAATGTAGGAACCAAAAAGCATCTGAAAAACGATACATGCATTACTGCAGTCCATTATCACCGCAATCCACACCCCCCGAACACACATATACATACATACTCTTCTAGCGTCTACCCCCAACTCTTACTCTCACCCAGAGCGAAAAAAAGGAGGGGTTTACGACTTCGTTTTTGCAGTGGCCATTAAACGTGAGAGCAGGATTAACGGCTAGCCCCAATGTTTTACAATGTTTGACTGAGAAGATGCATGCTTGCTACAATCATCTGAGAGTGAACACAAAGTTGAACAGAAGGCACTAAAAAGAAAAAAAAAAAGTAGGGTTTTAGGCTGAAAGAACCCATATCTTGCGAGTCTGCATTATTCAGCAGTTCTGAATGTGGAGAAATAAAAAGATAAATGTTTGGTACCACCTGCTGGATGGTAGATGTCATATTGGAGAAAAATGAAGAGTGGTTATACCAAGGGTTTAACTCTTACTCTCCACTCACACTTCTGCACTGCACACACATTCCTGCACACAGCTAGTGTAAAGTAAGGACCACACAGTCCATACAGCTCTGCCTTCTTTTCTTTACATAACCCTGCAATTCATGGAAATAATAATAAAATAATAATACAGAAATAAACAATTAAATGAATCAGTGTTCAACTTTGTTGGATGAACTTTTAGCTGGCACCTTCCAGCTAGCTGCTTCATAAAAATCTGGATATTAATGTCTTTTGTAACATCTGGTTGATGCTAAATTATTTGAGAATGTAAATACCCAGTTAGGACACAGATACTGAAGTCACACCCATATCTACCTGTAACAAATAAAAGCCACTTATTAGCTGACCTGTTAGCCATGTCGTACTGGTAACTATTACAATTACACAATGATGGTGCCTAAGTTATAATAAGAAAAGAAAATGATGTAAAATAGAGACTTGGATACTAATATATATATACTGTATATATATATATATATATATATATATATATATATATACAGTATAATCAATTAATGAATTTGCAGAAACATCTGTACCACTGACAGGTGAAGTGAATAACACTGATTATCTCTTCATCACAGCACCTGTTATGGGCAAGCGTAAGGATTTGAGTGAGTTTGACCAGGGCCAAATTGTGATGGCTAGACGACTGGGTCAGAGCATCTCCAAAACTGCAGCTCTTGGGGGCTCTTGTTCCCGGTCTGCAGTGGTCAGTATCTATCAAAAGTGGTCCAAGGAAAAAACTGTGGTAAACCGGCAACAGGGTCATGGGCGGCCAAGGCTCATTGATACAACAGACGAGCTACTGTAGCTCAAATTGCTGAAGAAGTTAATGCTGGTTCTGATAGAAAGGTGTCAGAATACACAGTGTATCACAGTTTGTTGCGTATGGGGCTGCATCTACTTTCCAGCAAGTCAGTGATTCCAAACACACTTCCAAGTCCATGACAGCTTGAATAAGGACCTTGCTGATGCAGTATAACTACCTTGTCTTGTTGCTGTGCTCAGTCTTGCCATGGTATCAACTAAAAAAAGAACACTTTTTTTTTAAAGGGGTGCAGCTGTAGCCTAGTGGTTAAGGTACTGGACTAGTAATCAAAAGGCCAATGGTTCAAGCCCCACCACTGCCAAGTTGCCACTGCTGGGCCCCTGAGCAAGGCCCTTAAGCCTCAATTGCTTAGACAATATAATGTCACAGTACTGTAAGTTGCTTTGGATAAAAGTGTCTGATAAATGCCATATATATATATATATATATATATATATACACACACACACTTGTGTTCACTGTGGCTTCTACTTGTATAATTTATTTACTTAGTTTTATACCCATCAGCATAATCTCTTATAAGATGACTGGGTTAAATATTTCCAATTGCAATTTTTTTCCAATCACTCACTCTCTCTCTCACACACACACACCCTATTAGAGAAATTTATTACCAGAATTGAAGATGAATTATACAGAGCATACGTGCCATTTTTGAAGTAAAATGGGCCTTCAGAAGATCTCGCGAGGAAGCCCTCTGTGAATTCTCGATCAATACATATTTCTGTTTTACATTATGGTGGATGCACTTTACTGCATCAGTCTGATGGGAATCATATCAATTTAAGCATTTAAAACAAGCAAGGACATGAATCACCACTATTCATTATTCGGGTGCGTCCATGAATCGAAGACTCAAAAAACTAATCTTGGCAGCTGTGCTGGGCTAGGTGAAAACATATGAATTGAAGTGTGCAAATCAATAAACGCATCATACTTTTATAGCCTGATGAGAGTTTCACATACAAAGGCAGCAATGAGTCTTCTTCAAATGCTCTCTGCAATTTATTGTAGTGATACACCTTAGCAGCAAATCAAAAGTTAAGTTTAGTTTAATGAAAAGTAAACAAGTAAGCATGACTACTCGTTTATTCACTGCGATGAATTGGAACCCTTTATGGAGTATATTCTTGATTTGCGCTTAGTGTTTCACCTGATTGAATGGTTAGTAAAACAGTAAGATATATGTTTTCTTATATGCAATATGGCCAATCATAGTATATGTAGACTCCTTCTGATCATAGGGTTAGGCTATTCTAGTCACACTCATTGCTAACATAAAGCACACAGCTATGCAATCTCTATAGAAAAACCCTAGCAGTAGAACTGGTTGCACTAAAAAGCTCTGTGACTTTTACTGTAACACTGTCAGAGAATGCCATGATTCCAATCAGTCCGTCTGACAGATTTATGCTCTAATGTAAATGGTAATGTAAATCACACTGTCATTAAACTCTGAAGCCTTATGAACCTCTACGAGATGGATCTAGATTTTGCAGATGCCAAAAAAGCACTAATGCTAGCTTCTGTAAAGTGTGGTACAAGTAGAGAAAGGCCTGGTCTCTACAGAAACTTTTCTTCTGTGATGCCAGTTGGCGTCTACACAGACATCACTGGCTATGTCTGATGGCCAGACAGTCTAGCCAATGGAGAGGAGCACTATTCATTACTGATCCTAAAACTGAATAAAATAAGGAGGCCTGCATTAAAAATCTATCTATCTATCTATCTATCTATCTATCTATCTATCTATCTATCTATCTATCTATCTATCTATCTATCTATCTATCTATCTATCTATCTATCTATCTATCTATCTATCTACACTTGTATTAATTCATAATCTTTTGTTCATAATTGAGTGCAAAGTCAGAATTGTTGTGTGTAAATTGAAAGTGGTTATATGCACTGAATATATAGAATATTAGGTAAGAAAAATAGCTGCTCAGGTGGCGCAGTGGTAAAAACACACGCTGGAACCAGAGCTGGAATCTCGAATACATCGTATCTGCCTGCCGGATTGGCTGAGCAGCCACATGAACAACGATTGGCCTGTTGTTCAGATGGGGTGGGTTATTAAAAGACGGATAGGGACTCTCTCATAACTAATGCAATTACGACCTCTGCTGACTGATTGATGGTGCCTGCACAGAGACGGGAAAAGAGTGCTGTCAGGGTGTGTCTCTCTGTACACAGTACTGATCCGCATTGCACTCGTTAAAGTGTAGGGTTTACATATATACTGTATATATGTGTGTGTGTGTGTGTGTGTGTGTGTGTTTATTGATATATATATATATATATATACAGTGTATCACAAAAGTGAGTACACCCCTCACATTTCTGCAAATATTTCATTATATCTTTTCATGGGACAACACTATAGACATGAAACTTGGATATAACTTAGAGTAGTCAGTGTACAGCTTGTATAGCAGTGTAGATTTACTGTCTTCTGAAAATAACTCAACACACAGCCATTAATGTCTAAATAGCTGGCAACATAAGTGAGTACACCCCACAGTGAACATGTCCAAATTGTGCCCAAATGTGTCGTTGTCCCTCCCTGGTGTCATGTGTCAAGGTCCCAGGTGTAAATGGGGAGCAGGGCTGTTAAATTTGGTGTTTTGGGTACAATTCTCTCATACTGGCCACTGGATATTCAACATGGCACCTCATGGCAAAGAACTCTCTGAGGATGTGAGAAATAGAATTGTTGCTCTCCACAAAGATGGCCTGGGCTATAAGAAGATTGCTAACACCCTGAAACTGAGCTACAGCATGGTGGCCAAGGTCATACAGCGGTTTTCCAGGACAGGTTCCACTCGGAACAGGCTCCGCCAGGGTCGACCAAAGAAGTTGAGTCCACGTGTTCGGCGTCATATCCAGAGGTTGGCTTTAAAAAATAGACACATGAGTGCTGCCAGCATTGCTGCAGAGGTTGAAGACGTGGGAGGTCAGCCTGTCAGTGCTCAGACCATACGCCGCACACTGCATCAACTCGGTCTGCATGGTCGTCATCCCAGAAGGAAGCTGACGCACAAGAAAGCCAGCAAACAGTTTGCTGAAGACAAGCAGTCCAAGAACATGGATTACTGGAATGCCCTGTGGTCTGAAAAGACCAAGATAAACTTGTTTGGCTCAGATGGTGTCCAGCATGTGTGGCGGCGCCCTGGTGAGAAGTACCAAGACAACTGTATCTTGCCTACAGTCAAGCATGGTGGTGGTAGCATCATGGTCTTGGGCTGCATGAGTGTTGCTGGCACTGGGGAGCTGCGGTTCATTGAGGGAAACATGAATTCCAACATGTACTGTGACATTCTGAAACAGAGCATGATCCCCTCCCTTCGAAAACTGGGCCTCATGGCAGTTTTCCAACAGGATAACGACCCCAAACACAACCTCCAAGATGACAACTGCCTTGCTGAGGAAGCTGAAGGTAAAGGTGATGGACTAAACCCAATTGAGCACCTGTGGCGCATCCTCAAGTGGAAGGTGGAGGAGTTCAAGGTGTCTAACATCCACCAGCTCCGTGATGTCATCATGGAGGAGTGGAAGAGGATTCCAGTAGCAACCTGTGCAGCTCTGGTGAATTCCATGCCCAGGAGGGTTAAGGCAGTGCTGGATAATAATGGTGGTCACACAAAATATTGACACTTTGGGCACAATTTGGACATGTTCACTGTGGGGTGTACTCACTTATGTTGCCAGCTATTTAGACATTAATGGCTGTGTGTTGAGTTCTTTTCAGAAGACAGTAAATCTACACTGCTATACAAGCTGTACACTGACTACTCTAAGTTATATTCCAAGTTTCATGTCTATAGTGTTGTCCCATGAAACGATATAATGAAATATTTGCAGAAATGTGAGGGGTGTACTCACTTTTGTGATACACTGTATATATATATATATATATAATTTTGATATATATATAGAGAGACCTCACCTCAACCCCACACAGTGTATGAAGTGTATGAATAGGAATGCCTTCCACCAATGCCTTACCTTACTACTTAATGCTCAGGTTCCAAAATAAGAAAGTAAAGAAATGTTACATAACTAAGCTTTGTCACACCAGTTTAATGCACTTGTATTTATATATTATGTTTAGTCCACAAACAGGCCAGATTGTATACTGGATCAAACAACTGTTTATTGTAAGTATAGATCTTATAGAATATAGAACTGTCTGTATTAGACAGCTTTTAGAATGCTCTTATCGAACAGTGGGCATCCCCACAAGTGCAATATCAGAAAGCTCTGGGTACAGTATGCTCACTACAAACCAAGAAGTGGAATGATGGCAGAAGGATGTATGTAATAACTCTGGCTCATTGGGATTCCTATTATGGCCCTGACCTAACAATCACAAGAGAACATTCCTACATTATCAACCCAATAAATTAAGATAGTCATTAATAGTATATATAAAAAAAAGAGGTTAGTGAATGCTCACCTTTATAAAGCTGTAGAACCATGGTATAACCAGTCCCCTGTCTGGGTTAAGTGTTAAGGCAATTTACTTACTAAGGAAAGCATCGGGTCCAACCAGTAATGGAGCATAATTCACCTTCCCTGAGGCTAAAAATTACCTCCTGACTGTTTAATACACCCTCCTTCCAAACGCCCCTACAGTTTTCTCATCATCCTGCTCACTCTTCATTTAGACCAGCTCTTATTTTCAGCACTTTAATTGTAATGGACCCATTGTAAGCTATATCGGGTGAGATAGAGCTCTCGGTATCCTTTCAAACAGCACAACATATAGCATCCCATCTGAGATGCCTGTGATGAGGAGGATGAGTAGGTTCTTATCATTTCCCTGACTTCTTTATTGGTAGGACATTAGCAGCTGAATAATGCAAAATTTGTACTTAAGCTTTCGCTGGAATTATCATTAAGGTTTTTCTTGTTAATTTTTGATAAGCGACAAGTAAGAAATCAAATCTGGAGAATGTGCAGGAACATTAACCATTGATGATGTTGGGATTATTCTCTTAGAATTTTTATTAGAGTAAGGCATCAAACACCTCTTTGCGTATGTATTAAGAATCATTGAGGACCATCTGTATGTATAGACTGAAGTTTAAATGATGATAAATGGAAAATAAAATAAATGTCTATTTCTTACAAACCATTTTCATTAATGTTATCCCAAATAGGGTGATTACAATGATTAATAGTGAACTTAGGTTATAATGTACCAGAAATCCAGCCAATCACAGTGCTCTTAGTGCTCTAATTGTACACTCCGGTCAGTTTCCCCTGAACAGTAATAGTCTGATGTACACAATCTATATAGTAACAGTTATACAGATATTACAGTTACATTAAATACACTGTTGTTGAGTACAAAAAGTACAAAATATGTGCCCCTAATGAACTGGCAGTAAAATATATCATTTACTAATGAGTACCAACAAATAATGTAATCTTTCAAATACGCAAAGCAGGTCTTGGATTTGGGGAGTTTCAGCTTAAGGGTGCAAAATACAGTGCAGGTTCAATGCAAATGAAATCACTTAGCATCCACAGTGTGATTTACCAAACATAAACGTCAAACTAATCTTATTCACAATTTGCATAATGACCGTGCCAAGAAAAAAAGGCAAGAAAGCAGAAAAGCTATAGTTTAAAAGTTTAAAAGATACAATAATGGGATGTGTTTTCCAAACTGTCAAATTTATTAAAACATCAATTATATTTACATTTAGAACATGCAAAAGTTCATTGTTTGCATACCATTTTCCCTTCCTTAAGCATGTTTGAATTCTTAAAATTTATTGTTTATTTTTTAGAATTTTAACGTCATGTTTTACACACTTTGGTTACATTCATGACTGGACAGGTATTTACCTGTTACACAAGATTCATCAGTTCACAAGTTTAATGTCAAACACAGTCATGGACAATTTTGTATCACCAGTTTACCTCACTTGCATGTGTTTGGACTTTGGGAGGAAACCCACACAGACACGGGGAGAACAAGCAAACTCCACACAGAAAGGACCTGGACTGTTCCACCTAGGAATCTAATTTAGGACCTTTTTGCTGTGAGGCACCAGTGCTACCCACTGAGCCACCATGCCACCTGCATGTTTGGATTAAAAAAAAGAATAAAAAATCCTTAAATAGCAGGATATTTTGCTAGTGCACCAGTGATGGGATTCTGAACTCTCAGAGTTTGAATCTCAGCTCTTCTACCGGTCGTCTGGATGCCCCCTAGCAGGTGCAATTGGTAGTGCCAATTTTGCAGCAGAAAAAATTGGCCTCTAGTCTGCTGGGTGGGAAAAGAAAAAAAAAAAGGAATGTGGTCTTCGATGCTGTGCAAGAGCCCTGGTTAGGAGCCCGAGGCTCCTGTACATAAGTGGAGGATCGTGGAGATCAGTAGATGACTCTCCATGTGCAAGACTGGCCTCATGTGCAAATCCACCGAGGTATGGGTGAATAAGAAGGGGTTGGTGGACTGCACATGCTTTGGGGGGAATGGGGGTCTCCAGAAGCAGAGAAAAAGGGATAAAATGTACAAAAAAATATAAATGAAATAATAATAATAATACATGTAAAAATATCCTAAAAACATTCTCAGCATTCAACTCAAATTCATCAGATTACATATGAATACATCTGGCTCTTAGCCAATCATGTTGATTTACACTGAAGAGGCACAACATTATGACCACATCCTTGTTTGTACACTCACTGTCCATTTTATCAGCTCCACTTACCATATAGAAGCACTTTGTAGTTCTACAATTACTGACTGTAGTCTATCTGTTTCTCTACATACTTTTTTAGCCGGCTTAAACTCTGCTGTGTCTGATCCACTCATACCAGCACAACACACACACTAACACACTATCACCATGTCATTGTCACCGCAGTGCTGAGAATGATCCACCACCTAAATAATACCTACTCTGTGGTGGTCCTGTGGGGGTCCTGACCATTGAAGAACAGGGTGAAAGCAGGCTAAAAAGGTATGTAGTATGTAGAAAAATAGATGGACTACAGTCAGTAATTGTAGAACTACAAAGAGCTTCTGTATGGTAAATGGAGCTGATAAAATGGACAGTGAGTGTAGAAACAAGGAGGTGGTTTTAATGTTATGGCTGATCGGTGTATACATGGTCTTTACGGGTCATGCCATGCAAAAGCAGTAATAAATCCAGTCCAGATTCTCATGCATCAAGCATACAATCATGTCATTTACATTTCAGTCGTGCTTAGCTGATATGGTGAGAAAGAAATTATATGATGTTAAGAGATTAACTCGTCACTTGCGATGTCAACCGCTGAAGGAAGGACAGCTTTTTAAAATCAATGTCATGTCTTTATACTTCAAAGAACTCCAAACTCTTTCCAACAAGCATTGTAGAACATCAAAAGTTTCTAATTAAAGCTGTGTCACTGTGATTTTGATGAGGATCTGGCGATACGGCCGCAGGGGTTTGTGACGAGCGCTGATACGGGCCAAACAGTCCTTGTGTAATTACAATTAGGAAACGCTCATTTGAAGGGCTCAGAAAAGTGAAGCGTGAATAAAAAGCTTTTGTTAGAAGAATGTTGGTGATATCCACTCTGATTGCACCAAAGATGGTGACAAGTACTAATAATTTACTCAGCAAATAGCATGAAGACTGACCGCCATAAAAGCCTGGTTTTAAAAGTTAGCTTCACCAAATACACAGATCAGCCTTAACATTAAAACCACCTCATTGTTTCTACACTCACTGTCCATTTTATCAGCTCCACTGACCATATAAAAGCACTTTGTAGTTCTACAATTACTGACTGTAGTCCATCTGTTTCTCTGCATGCTTTGTTAGCCACCTTTCATGCTGTTCTTCAATGGTCAGGACCCCCACAGGACCACTACAGAGTAGGTATTATTTAGGTGGTGGATCATTCTCAGCACTGCAGTGACACTGACATGGTGGTGGTGTGTTAGTGTGTGTTGTGCTGGAATGAGTGGATAAGACACAGCAATGCTGACAAAGTTTTTAAACACCTGAGAATAGTCCACCAACCAAAATATCCAGCCAACAGCACCCCGTGGGCAGCTTCCTGTGACCACTGATGAAGGTCTAGAAGATGACCAACTCAAACAGCAGCAATAGATGAGCGATCATCTCTGACTTTACATTTACAAGGTGGACCAACTAGGTAGGAGTGTCTAATAAAGTGGACATTGAGTATTTAAAAACTCCAGCAGCACTGCTGTGTGTGATCCACTCATACCCACACAACACACACTAACACACCACCACCATGTCATTGTCACTGCAGTGAAGAGCTCATTACTCATTACATCAGTTCAAGTCTTTTTAATGTTAAACACAGTCATGGACAACTCCAATTCACCTCATCTGCATGTATTTGAACTGTTGGAGGAAACCGGAGCTCCCGGAGGAAACCCACACCCAGTAGACACGGGGAGAACATGCAAACTCCACACAGAAAGGACCCAGACTGCTCCACCTGTGAATCAAACCCAGAACCTTCTTGCTGTGAGGCGACAGTGCTACTCACCGAGCCACTATCCCTGCACATACATTCATTGTCTGTTTTCCCACTGCTTTATCCTGGTGGGTACAGTTCAATGAGCAAACAATAGGAAACACCTCGGACAGGTCACCCGTCTATCACAGGGCAAACACACACACACACACTCACACCTTTATACACACACACACACCGTCAAACACACACTCTCACATTCAACAATTTTGTATCTCCTATCAACCTGACTGCATGTTTGTGGACTGTGGGACGAAACCAGAGAACCTGGAGGAAACCCACACAGACACTGGGAGAACACCCAGAAAGGACCTGAACGGTGATGCTTTAAGCTACTGTGATTCTATACAGGTAAATATGTTATAGTTATAATAAAAGTTGTTAGATGCATGTAACTCAAAACAATCAAAACACAAGCTGGTGCAGTTTAATAACCATATCAGAGATGCACCATTTAAATAACAAACAGATAGAAATGTTTGTTCTGTCTGAATCTGACATATTTTTATATGTTGTCTGTTTACTGGGCAGCCCTGTGGCTCAATGGGTAGCACCGTCTCATCACAGTAAGAAGGTCCTGGGTTAGATTCTTAGGTCAAGCTATCCAGGTTCTTTCTGTGTAGAATCTGCATGTTGTCCCTGTGTGCGTGTGTTTTCTCCCACAGTCCAAAGTCCCCTGGGTATGTGTGTGTGTTTGATAGACTGGCAACCTGTTCGGGGTGTTTTCTACCTTTCGCCCGTTGAACTGTACCCACTGCAACCATGAATAGGACAAAGCAGTGGTAAAACAGACCATGAATTAATGAATGAAAAAATGTCTGTTTAATGAGCTAAGTAACGCCTTACATCATAGGTCTTATCTTGAAATGTAAAAACTCTTGTACACACATGAGCTTTGCAACATGGACCTAATCTGCATTTTGTGTATTTGTGTTGTGTATTTATAAAACTTCTGCCAGCAAATACAATAAAAGTGCATGTATGGAAAAGGGATTAAAATATATGTAATAATGGAACTCACTGCCATTCCAGACATGTTCTATTATGTTTTGTTTGACAGTTGGCACAGAACAAGCATTTATTGTCCTGTAAACATATGTATTTATTTGTTTATTTATTTAATTCAATGCCACGTTGTCAGCTGATTCATGGTTTTTATCTGATATTATAAACAAATACATTTATGGCAGGAAGAAACACTGCGAGTTGTGACTGATTCAAATTCCATCTCTCCATCTGTGATTTTGTTATGGCAGAGTGGTTCACTCCATAAGCACCATGATTTATAACTTAAGCAAACAGAGCACCCAAACAGCCAGGAGGGGATATTGTGTGTGCCACATTCCACAACAGTAATTGAGTTGGGATTGATCGCTTTCCTAGCAATTAGATTTCCATTGACAAATCTGTAAAAGCTGCACCCATAAAAAAAAGGAGGAGAAGCAGTGGTCAGGTGCAACATTCACTTCCAACCTCAAGCTCGTCTATCATCTGCACGGGAATGACGCACGCTCACCTACACAAGTAAAACACTGGTTTCTAAAAACATTGGTGTTTTTAATGTACAATTCTTTGTTTTCAGTTATTTTCAAAACTAAGATTTGTAAAGCCATGGAGATGTTTTGGCCCATCCTGATTGAGTCTTGAGAAAGCAACAGTTTAAAAACAGGCCTTAGATCAGCAGTTTGTTTTCATTGCTATTTTTTTTTTATTTTGACTAAATTATTATTATTATAATTATTATTATTTTTACTATTATTGTTATTATTATTATTACTATTGTTATTATTATTTATTTTTTCCCTTTACTCTTTCTTTTCTTTATTCACATTTCCATTTTCTTCTCTATGCAGACAAGTACATCACTGCATGTGTACAATGTACCTTTTCTCACACTAAAAATAAAAAACAAAATACATATAAAAATATCACGTTATTTTTTTTATTATTATTAACAAATTCCATACTACCAAATCTTAGTGTTTCATCATTACCATTATTTTTATTTATTATTATCTATTTTTCCCCACTTTTTCCCCCAATTTTTCTCCCCTATTCTAGTCGTGTCCAATTACCCTGATTGCGTCCTCTATACTGATTCGATCCTTCACCGCTGACTGAGGACGCCTCTCAACTGACTTGCGCCCCCTTCGGTACGCAATCAGTACAGACTGCATTTTTCACCTGCACGAGTCGAGTTCATACACTAATGGACGCTGTGTACGGAGGGTCACACCCCCATCAGCATTATTCCTCAGCCCTGTGCAGGCGCCATCAGTCAGCCAGAAGGGGCCGCAGTTGTACCAGTTATGAGGACCTATGATCTGACTCTCTACCCTCTAACCATGAACAACAGCCAATCGTTGTTCATGCTGCTGCCCAACCCAGTCGGAAAGGTAGAGTCGAGATTCGATGCAATGCATTCAGAACCACAACTCTGGTGCACTAGCGTACTTTACCGCTGCGCCACCTGAGCGGCCGTCATTACCATTATTTTACCATAAGTAGTAAGACGGTATTCTACAGTATTACTACTAGTAAAACTGACTTCCTTAATACATTAATTATTAGTTAGTGTGTGTTGTGCTGGTATGAGTGGATCAGACACAGCAGCGCTGATGGAGTTTTTAAATACCGTGTCCGCTCACTGTCCACTCTATTAGACACTCCTACCTAGTTGGTCCACCTTGTAGATGTGAAGTCAGAGACGATCGCTCATCTATTGCTGCTGTTTGAGTTCGTCATCTTCTAGACCTTCATCAGTGGTCACAGGATGCTGCCCACGGAGTGCTGTTGGCTGGATATTTTAGGTTGGTGGACTATTCTCATGCCAGCAGTGACAGTAAGGTGTTTAAAAACTCCAGCAGTGCTGCTGTGTCTGATACACTCATACCAGCACAACACACACAAACACACCACCACCCTGTCAGTGTCACTGCAGTGCTGAGAATGATCCACCACCCAAATAATATCTGCTTTGTGGTGGTGCTGTGAAAGTCCTGACCATTGAAGAACAGCATGAAAGGGGGCTAACAAAGCATGCAGAGAAACAGATGGACTACAGTCAGTAATTGTAGAACTACAAAGTGCTGCTGATAAAATGGACAGTGAGTGTAGAAACAAGGAGGTGGTTTTAATGTTATGGCTGATCAGTGTAAATAAAGCTAGATGTACTGCGAGCAGCCTAACATCGGGACAAGTACCAGTTCAACAACAACAGTAGTACTATTACTACTACCACAACTAAGAGTAGAAGTTTGTAAGGAGTTTCATATGTTACCCACAAGTGTAAGTTGTCTAGTGATTGTGAAGTGTGAGTTGTTATTATTATTATTATTATTATTATTATTATTCATTCAATAATTGTCTGTTTTATTACCGCTTTATCCTATTCAGGCTTACATTTACATTTGCGGCATTTAGTAGACGCTTTTATCCAAAGCGACTCACAGTTGTGACTATACAATCCAAGTCATTGAGGGTTAAGGGTCTTGCTCAAGGGCCCAACAGTGGCAACCTGGTGGTGGTGTTTCTTGAACCGGCAACCTAATAATTACTAGTCCAGTAACTTCACCACTAAGCTACAACTGCCCAGTTGGTCCAATTCACAGGGCAAAAGGTAGGAAACACCCTGGACAGGTCGTCAGTCCATCACAAGGGCAAACACACACACTAGTTAACCTGACTGCATGTCTTTTGGACTGTAGCAGGCAACAAGAGCACCCCGAACAAAACCCACGCAGACACAGGGAGAACATGCAAACCACACAGAAAGGACCCAACCGCTTCACCTGGAAATCAAACCCAGGATCTTTTTGCTGTGAGCTGGCAGTGCTACCCACCAAGCCACTATGCCACTTATTATTATTATATTATACATGGCAAAACACTGACTGGTTAAAATAAACATCATTATTGCAGCATTATTAAAGCACAAGACAAAAAAATAGTAGAAAATATTAAAAGGTTAGTCAGCAGTTGCATAGTCAATTCTAAATGTGATTTTAGGGTAATCAGGAAAAAGGGAAGAAAAAATTCCTGAATAATTTGTAGCACACTAACTTTGGCAATCACACAGTTGCACAGCAAGCTCCCGGGGGTAAAAACATTGTTTGGGGGAAGACGTAAGTGAATTTGACTAATGACTTTCTCAGTGTGAACAATAGAGACAAATGTTACTTTAAATCTGAAATACTTAAATCCAGCTTTTGATGACTCCAGGCAAATATCATTACTCACGTGGGGCCCACCTCGCTCAGCAAGCACACGCACAACCAGATGATGATCTCCCCTAACTCAATTCATCACGCAGGCCCTCGTACGGGCTGAGAGCCTTTACACAGGGTCCCCGCTAAGTGGAAAAGCTCCACCAGCTGTAGCTGATACTAAGCGGTGCGCCTGGAGCTGCCCAGCACCCCATTTAAAATGGCATTCGGTGCACTTTAAAATGCGGCGCACCTCAACACGTCTCGCTTGATGGATTGCTCTTCATTTATGCAATGTTTGGGAATAGCGGGCCCAGCTTATGAAATTGTCACCTTGAACACCGTGGCCCACAGCCGCAGTGCATCACCTGGGCTGGTGATGTCACCTTGTGATGGGCCATCCTCTTCAGCTTATAACCCTGCTTTTAAATAAGACAGAGCAATAAAAATGAGAAAAAGGCACATTTTAAAATATCCCATTTTCTTGGGGAGAAATCAAGTTATCTTCATTATTTTAGCCCTGACACCGGAGCTGCAATAGATAGGCCGGCATACCTTGTTGTTGGTGTGTTATAGTTAGTGGTGGTGTGTCTGCCAGCACCTTGGATCAGATGAAATATACTATAAAACTTTGCTGCACCAAAGTACAGAAACTTAAATTGAGCTTTGTCTTTGGGCACAGGTCCAATATCAAACTTTAAATTTAAGTACAGGTGAGTGCTAAGATTTAGTTTCTTGTTACTTGTCAAAGTTGGACCACCACCGAAGGCACAAAACGGCTCCATTGAGCCTTGACATAGAAGTCTCATACTTCCATACTGAACAGTAGGCAAAAGCAGGTATTGTGTCCAGATACGTAGTAGTCATTAAACAGTATGTGAAAAGCACCTGGATGACCTACTGCACGGGTAGACATTTTTGAGTATGCAAACACAGCACACTGCAGTCCGATAATCTATCCCATAATTCAACTGGAGCTGCAAAGGTGTTCGGAAGAAGTCGGCAGTTTACAAGTGTAAGACAATAAAAATTAAAAATGCTATGATTGCGTACAGGGCGGTACGGTGGCTCGGTGGGTAGCACTGTCGCCTCACAGCAAGAAGGTCCTGGGTTCGATCCCTAGGCGGGGCGGTCCGGGTCCTTTCTGTGCGGAGTTTGCATGTTCTCCCCGTGTCTGCCTGGGTTTCTTCTGGAAGCTCCGGTTTCCTCCCACGGTCCAAAAACATGCAGTCAGGTTAACTGGAGACACTGAATTGCCCTATAGGTGAATGGGTGTGTGTATGTGTGTGTTTGTGTGTGTATATGTGTCTGCCCTGCGATGGACTGGCGCCCCGTCCAGAGTGTTACTGTGTGCCTTGCGCCCATTGAAAAGCTGGGATAGGCTTTAGCCTAGGTACAATGACTGACCCTGTGCTCTGACCTCAGCTTTCAAACAAGCTGTGATATGCGGAAAAATAATTTTATTGTACTATAGACGTGTATACACCGACTAGGCATAACATTATGACCACTGACAGGTGAAGTGAATAACACTGATTATCTCTTCATCACAGCACCTGTTAGTGGGTGGGATATATTAGGCAGCAAGTGAACATTTTATCCTCAAAGTTGATGTGTTAGAAGCAGAAAAAATGGGGACATGTAAGGATCTGAGCGAGTTTGACCAGGGCCAAATTGTGATGGCTAGACGACTGGGTCAGAGCATCTCCAAAACTGCAGCTCTTGTGGGGTGTTCCTGGTCTGCAGTGGTCAGTATGTATCAAAAGTGGTCCAAGAAAAGGAACAGTGGTAAACTGGCGACAGGGTCATGGGCGGCCAAGGCTCATTGATGCACGTGAGGAGCGAAGGCTGGCCCATGAGGTCCGATCCAACAAATGAGCTACTGTAGCTCAAATTGCTGAAGAAGTTAATGCTGGTTCTGATAGAAAGGTGTCAGAATACACAGTGCATCACAGTTGCAGGGCTGTTTTGGAAGCAGAAGAGGGACCAACACAATATTAGGAAGGTGGTCATAATGTTATGCATGGTCAGTGTATGTATATATAAATAAAGGCCTTTTCTTCATTAATCAGTCAAAACAACCTTGTACTGATTTACATTAACCATCCCTGTAATAAGATAAGTGGACCCAAGATATGCACAAACTCCAAAACATTTACTCCTGGTTTTTCTGCATCTAACTCATCCATTCAGCTTTTTACTTTCCTTCAACACATCTAATCATACAAGGAACATGATCAGAAGTGCTGTAGAATGCTGAATAGTTACAAGTATACATCACACAGTTCAAAATCAGGCTATTTCAGAAGGATTTAATGGCATTTGAAAAAGTGTGCAGTCTCTTTTTCTCTTTTTTTTCAATATTCTCATTACCAGTAAAATTAGCATCATTTTTATTTAATCATGGTGTATCGATTTCTCTTCTTGAATTTTAAAGATCTTTTCGTAATGAGCCTTTTCATTCCTAATTATTCCACAGCAAACACGGCTGGTCAAAAACTGATCAAACAAAGAAACCAAGTTAATCCTACATGCTCAAGTAAAAGGTTATATGAGGTCAATAATATAATATATACAGCTGTTAAGTTACCGAATTATGTTTTTTTTTTTTTATAAATAGTTCATTTACAAATTTTATGTGAAGGCGAATACAACAAAATGATTAAATAGGGATACACAGTGGTGCAACTAGTACAGTGAGACAATAACTGAGTAATCAAGTGCTGAGTACAACTGAAGGTTAAGAGCCTTGCTCAAAGTCTTAAAAGTAGCAACCTGTGTGATGGGGTTTGAACAAGCAACAATCACTAAACTACCACTGCCCACTACCACTGTCTGGGGTTTTATTCTTGCTTTCTGTAACAGTATGTAAGACATTTTGAATATTAACTTTGTGTCAGAATTGCAACTTTTCAGCCATTACCAACCCAAATTGGTCCATGGGAGCAGCCATGGAGGAAACCTGTGCAAACACATGGAGTATACAAACTGTAACCATAAATTATAACTAATGCATTAACTACAAAATCCGGCGTAAAAAACTGTGCCAAATCCCGCCGGCGACCCCTAACGGGAAGAAGCCGGAAATGCCGACCCCGTAACCAAAAAACGGGACAAAGGCTGATCAAGAAGAAGAATGCATTAACTACAAAGTTCTAAGACACCAAGACTTGCTGCACCACCAAACTTCAGTTTAGGTACATTAGCAAAATGTTTTCTAATTTCACTTGGTAATTAAAAATAAAAACTAATGCAACAGCAGCACAGCAGGATTTGTTGGTGCCACATAGTTGCAGGAACCTAGTCTTTGATATCTTTGGGAGATTCGTTCTTGCACCTACATTATTTTTAGAAAAAGTTAAAAAGTTCGTCATGGCCCTTAATAATAATAATAATAAATAAATAATAATAAAAAATATTAAGTAAAAAAATAAGTTTCCTTTAGCACAATCCCCCCCCCCCCCCCCTCCCCCCCCAAAAAAAAACATAAATAAATAAATAAATAAAACAAATATATATATATATATATATATATATATTGATATATATTATATTGATCTAAGGGTTCTTTAGGGCAGTGGTTCTCAACATAGTGATATATTGTTCAGGGGTCAGAAGTTTTATTTATAAATATATTCTTGTTTGACTGGTGAATTAATGTGGTTTATCAATAATGCATAATGCATAATTAAGTGCAAAATGTTATGAATTAATAAGTACACAGCCATTAATGTAAAATGCATTAATACTGTGCTAACAGCTTTCTCTTGTAAAGAAACCTTTACCTGAGTAAAGTAGGTTAAGAGACAAATCTATTTATTATTATTATTACTATTATTTATATTTTTATTACTATTTTATTACTATTTATATTTTTATTATTATTATTGTTGTATTTTTTATTTTATTTATTTTTTGTATTGTTTATTTATTTACTTTTGCTGAATTAATTTGTGGTATTGCCTCTCAGTTCATAATTTTGAAATGTGCATTAAAAAAAAAAACATCTTAAGGATCAAAAAAGGAAATCAGACATTGGAATATAGAAATAAGGCAGGAATACACTTTGAATTTATGACCAACATGGAATTTCATTGTTTTTCATCACTGTGAACTGTAGCTCCATTAACCGTAAGAGAGACGGGGTGGACTAGTTAATCCCATTTACCCTGTGTGTGTGTGTGTGTGTGTGTGTGTGTGTGTAATAACAAGGTGTTTTTCCCCACAGATACAGATGAGAATAAATAAGGAGAGTCATTTATCAGGTTAAAAGGGCAGGGGTGTGTAAAACAAGGTATGATAATGTTAGTGTTTCTCTGGACAGCACTGAAGTGCTCCACCAAAAGTGCCTGATTGTGTACATTACCATAATTACACCAGCTCAATGGCCAGCAATGAAGACCATTCTTCTTAATTATACATACTGACCGGGTCATATCCACAAACGTGATATAAGGGCTACAACAAATATTTATTCGTTTATACGAGAACGTCAGAATAGCATTTTAAAAACAACTTAGGCAACCTTTAGCTAGGTCTTGCCTCTGCTCTTAATACGTTTATAATAGTAATTCTCAGAAAAAATGCATTAAAACAATATCTTAAGGATCAAGAAAAGAAATCAGACATCTACATATAATATTTAACTAATATGCTTAAAGAAAGACTGAATTAGATAAACGGATAGCATCGACTTTGCTGGCTTCTTTATTCTCTTTTCAATTATATCCAGAACAAGAGGAGGCAAAAAGAGGGAAGAGGGAGTGTAAGAGCAAGGAAGATTGAATGAAAGAGACGGAGAGAGAGAGGAAAAGGGAGAAAGGGGAGAAAGGGGAGGCCGGCGGAGGCTGAATTAAAGAGGCTTTTTGTCGCGTTTAATATCAATTCATTCCATGGACTGCTGACACAGGCAGTCCGGAGAGCCCAGGATTTATGGCTCCCTCTAATGGGCATGCTCAGAATCAAAGGCCTGTCATCAGCACAACCCACCCAGCATAGTGTTCACTCACTCGCTCACTCGGCCCAGCCCTCTCTTCTCCTTCACCACCCCCACACTCCCCACTTCTCCTCCGTCCGAGGCATACACACTTCTCCAATACACAGATGTACAGGATACCGGAATAGAACGTGTTAGTGTTTACAACCAAACACTTTCCTCTTATCAGGTCACTCACAGAAGCAACAGCAATGAGAAAAAAACCTGTCTGGGATTCAAACTGTGATAAGCTGCAAAAAAATGATATAAGATACTGAAGACTATACAGTGTAAAATAGTGAGGTAAGAAGACAATGACAGGACTCACTCAGCTCACATATTCTACATTCATAAAGAAACACTGTATAAACACATTCACTCTACATTCAGGTTTGACCCACACTAGTGTGATGGATATAATCTGAATAACAGAAACATGTCAGTGATGCCCACTGGTAAGAAAAAAATAATGCAATGACGTTTTACCCCAAGTAGTGCCAGAAACTAGGAGGTAAGAAATGACCGGGGAATTGTTAAAAACATCTAGCAGTATGCCATGACTCAGACACCTTGCCATGAACACGCATGTAAGCATGCAAACAAACCCCAAACTGACCTGCCCAGCTCTGGGTCTCCATGTACAGCAGACTACGGCTGAACGTGAGCACTCACTGCAGCCACACAGATCTCAGAGTCCTGCAAAACAAACACAAAAAGATTAATTTACATACAACAAGGCTTTAAGTGGCTAAAGGTTAACATAAGAGAGGTGTGGTGGACTAGCTAATCCCATTTACACTCTGTGTGTGTGTGTAATAATAAGGTGTTTTCTCCCTACAGATACAGATGAGAATAAATAGGGAGACACATTTATCAGGTTAAAAGGGCAGGGGTGTGTAAAACGAGGTATGATGATGCTAAAGTGTTTCTCTGGACGGCACTGAAGTGCTCCACCAAAAGTGCTTGATTCTGTACATTACCATAATTACACCAGCTCAATGGGCATTACTGAAGACCATTCTTCTCAATTATACATACTGACCGGGTCATATCCACAAAGCCCAATAGACTACAAAAAAATAAATAAATAAAAATAAAATAATAACAATAAAATTAATAATAAGTATTATTATTATGATAGATAGACAAAAAAATGATCATAATAAATAGATAATAATAATAACAACAACAACAACAACAACAATAATAATAATGCCCCTGGGTCAACTTTTTGGAAATTGTTGCAAGCATCATATCTGGAATTCATGAACATTTACCAAAAAAAAGTTAATAAGATTGAACAGTAAATATCTCCTTTATGTGCTACGTTAAATTAAATACCAGTAAAAGACAGTTTGTTTCTATTGGATATTGGTTGAGCCACAATAGAGTGGGCAAAAATTATTGTGAGGCATTTGCACAGCTGGCAGTAATGTAGGAGTAATGCAACAGTAATGTAGTGGAATTCCAAATTTCAGCGTAAAATAATTAACCTTTTTATACTGCTAAAATAATTAAACATTTAAAGCAAGAAAAAATCATTAAAGAGAGCAAGAGCGCCAATCATTAAAGCCAGGCAACAGAGTTGAAATATAGATACAAGGAGTGCTCAGCGGCAGCCATAGTGAGTACCTTAATACTGGTGACGTTGTGAAGGTGTCACAACAGATGGTACACCCAGAGTCCTGTCCACTCTCAAAAGCATCTACAATGCTCATACAGGCATCGGAACTAGACTTTAGACCAATGGTAAAGGTCAACTAGTCCGACGAATTCTGTTTTCTCAAAGATCATGTGAACATGAGCGCAACATTTATCTGCAGAACAGGTGGCACCATATTGCACTATAGGATGATCCACCTCAAAATGTACAGGCGACAAATGTCCTGGTACCAGATACCACAGGACTTCATCAGATGTCTTAAGGAGTCCATGTCTTGGTGGGTCACTGCTATTTTGACAGCATAGTAAGCAGGTGGTCCCAATATTTTGGCTTATAGGTGTATAACCAACACACACACACTGTTGCTGAGCTTGTAAGGCAATGTTTATTTGTTATTTATTTAATTAGGATTTTTAATGTTATGTTTATCAGTTCAAGCTCAAAGTCAAACACTCATGGACAATTTTGTACTCCAGTTCACCTCGCTTGCATGTCTTTGGATTGTGGGAGGAAATTGGAGTTCCCAAAGAAAACCCACACAAACTTTACACAGAAAGGACCCGGACTGCTTCACCTGGAAATCAAACCCAGGACCTTCTTGCTGTGAGGCGACAGTGCTACCCACTGAGACACCCTGTAAGGCAATGAGAAGCCTGCATGTCAGCATGAGTTTTAATGTCACAACTGTATTTTTATTATTTGAACTTAAATTCTAATTTAAATGATATTGTGGATTATATTACGGTGTTAGCAGTCGCATCTATGTGACAGACGTTAGTGATATTAGAAACACTGCTAAATGATAGACACAATGCAGCGTGTTATCTATTGTTGTGTCTCTTGCTGCTCCTCAGACGTTGAAGTCACGATAATATATTGATGTAATCCCTATGGATCTATCAGTCACTCATACACAAACACACTACGTACACCCACACATCCTGTCGGGACCGATTTCATCCCCACAGAGCGCAGCTCACACTCCCTAGTTTTCCTCCAGATTCTCTCTGTGTGTAATGAATTACTATGCAATAGCTGTAGCAGTTTGGGAAGGAAGCCAAAACAATTTGTTATTTCATCACAAATAATTATTATCTGTTTCTTTTCCTGTTGTAGTGGAGCTCATTAATTATTTGGATGGTAAAAGGAAACAGAACATGGAACTGAAGATCGCAGCGGCAAAGACAATAAAACGGCAATCACTCTGTACTAGGGTGGCAGTGAAAAATTCTATTATCTATTTGTAAGGTAATTTAGCTTCCTACAGTCCAATGTATTAATTGGGTGCAATTCTATGCAAGCTCTTTTCAAAGTTTTGAGCTGACTATGGCTATTTTTTGTCACAGCCTTTAAATTTTACAATCATATATTTACAAACTTTAGATTTTTACATCCTTTGCTAACATGTATAACTTTTTGGATAACAGTTTTCTAAAGGTCATTTACTTTTTTGAATTGACAAGTTTGATAGGGCAGTTGTAGCCTAGTGGTTAAGGTACTGGATTAGTAATCGAAAGGTTGCTGCTTCAAGCCCCACTACCGCCAGGCTGCCACTGTTAGGTCCTTGAGCAAGACCCTTAACCCTCAATTGCTTAGACTGTATACTGCCACAGTACTGTAAATGCTAAATGCTGAAAATGTAAATGTAAAGATATTCAGTGGTTTGCAGAGAGCCCTGACCTCAACCGTACCTCATAGACCAACTATACCATTGACCAGTCCTTTCCATCCAAGGGCGGTGTTTGTCCTCACAAACGCTTTATTTAGGGAATGAACACAAATTCCCACATGCAACCCAATAATCTTTTGGAAAGCCTTCCCAAAAGAGGGAAGTCCGTTATAGTTGCACAGGTAAGCTTTCCATAATAATGGTTTTAAATGACCAAGAGTATGTGGACACCTGACCATAAACTTGTTGAATATGCAAGCCCTAGCCTAGTGGGTAAGGTACTGGACTAGTAATCATAGGGTCGCTGGTTCAAGCCCCATCACTGTCAGGTTGCTGCTGTTGAGCCCTTGAGCAAGGCCCTTAACCCGCAATGGCTCAGACTGTATACTGTAACTAATGTAAGTCGTCTTGGATAAAGGCGTATGCTAAATGCAGAAAATGTAAATGAATATTTTACTCATCCAAATGTTTAGGTTTGGCTGTTTTGGTCATGGGTGGCACAGTCACTTAGTGGGTAGCACTGGCACCTCACAGCAAGAAGGTCCTGAGTTTGATTCCCAGATTAAGGCCTTTTTATCCAACATTAGCACTTCACCTCACAAAATCTATTTTGACTGCATAGGCAATGCATTTTGAAATCCTGTGGAAGCCCAAAGTGTTGGAGCTAATGCTAATAGTTTTGGGACAGCATGTCTTAAAATCTCAATGTACAGTACATTTGTCCACATACTGTCAGCCATACAGTGCAGGTAGTTTAGGACTGCTAAATAAAAAGCTATAATACAAGAGGCTTGCTGATCACCAGCACTGGCACTCTACCACCTACCAACACACAAGGGACTAGCTGATCACCAGCACAAGATCCCTACCAGTATACAAAACGCTAGCTGATCACCGTCACTGACACCCTACCAATACACATAGGGATATCTGATCACCAGCACTGGTCATCTACCATTAAACAAGGGACTAACTGATCACCAGTTTCAGCACCCTACCAATACACAAGGGAGTAGCTGATCACCAGCACTGGTGGAGGAACTTGTGAGGCTTGTACAGAACCTAGACCTCAAGCACCTTTGTGAAAAACAGGAATTGTGATTGAGATTAAGGCCTTTTCGTCCGACATTAGTGCTTAACCTCACAAAAGCTATTTTGACTGAAAAGGCACAGAATTGAAATCTTGTGGAAAGCCCAAAGTGTGGGGGCTTTCCACAATAGTTTACTCATCCAATAGTCCCAATAGTTTTGGGACAGTATGTCTTAAAATCTCAATGTATATTTGTCCACATACTGTTGGCTATACAGTACAGGTAGTTTAGGACTGATAAATGAAAAGCTATTATATAGTCAACAAGATTATTGTACAACACGTTGTGATTTATCTCGGAATACAGCTCTAACTGTGTGTTCATTAGTACACTATGTGTGTTTTTTTATTCTCATCCATCCTGCTTCTGCACCCTGAGGGGCTTCCAGTGACTTTTGACTCTCACAGTACAGCCAGTAATAAACACTTTAATGAGTGGAAATAAGAGAGAAAACAAGAACATCCAGGCAAAAGAAATGACCCCATCGCTTAGTTACTATTTTAAGAGCACCGTCTACAACCGCCCTAAAGATAATCTTTATGCTCTGCTACAGAGACGACTGTGTGGAAGGATCTGAGGCTGTATTGATTTGCTAACACACATTTAAACAATCAAAGAAAACACCAGCAACCCCTATCTAAGTGTGTATGTGTAGGTACATTCCTTACGCATTTAAAGAAAAGAAAGGCCGGAAAGGAGTTGAATTAAGGTGAAAGAAAAAAAAAAAAAACAATGCCCAGAGCATTGCTCAGATACAAAAGAACAATTTCAATTTGTTATGTTTCATCAAAATCCTTTTGGATTCTCTGTGACTTTACAAAGCAGATTAAATGAGCAGGCTGCTCGGACACTGTGAATAGAGCTGTTACTTTATTCATCCCCTATTCACAGAGTAAATACCCCCATCTCACAGACACTCACACAGACGGTACATCAGTGGGCCAGACCGGCAGGGAAACACTGGTGAATGACAGACAACTAACTGCTACTAGAGTAAACCAAAATAGAAAATAAATAAAAATATATATCCTAAAGCCTGGTTTCATATGGTTTTGCATAATCAGGCAGATATAAACAGAATGCAAGCTGATCTCTTTGCTTTAATACATATATTAATACATGTATTCTGTAACTGAGGCAGTAACACTTGTACCCAAAATCCAGTTATTATACACATTTCTAACTGCAGCATTGTACACACTCTTGGAGGTCCGGACCAAAATGTCGTGTGACAGTTGTGAATATAACAAGTGTGACACTGTGTTTACACTGTTTATAATACTAACTAAATGTGCACACTTGACCTGTTAATGCACACAAAACACCAAAGCTCAGACTACATATTTATTTGTACTGTATAGCACATATTCTGTATTTACTGTCTATGCACCTGTCCATGGGTACTAGTGTGCCACCATTGACCCTTCTTACTAAAAAAAGAACTGTAAGAGCACCAGCACTGGCACATGGACAATGAAATCTAGCAAGCAGAGCACCAGCTCTCGCAATTCATTACTAAAGTAAAAGGCTACCGGAGTGTCAGCATTTAACTGATGCAAGGATGCTATCACAAAACCAGCACTAACACCAGTACTAGCATAATGTAAAGGACCGAGCTTTAAAATGAATACTGGGAGAGACATTGGTAGCTTGTCAAGAATAGAAAAAGGTCACCAGAGCCCTAGTGTTAATTGATTGAAACAGTTACCAGGGCACCAGCATTTGCGCAGTGCCACCCCATCAGTGAAAAAGAGCTACCAATCCACCACCAAGTGATGCTAAAGGAATAACAGAACACCAGCATCTGTACCAGTACTAGAAACGTCTAGCATTAATACCGGCAACACAGAAGGCTAGGAAAGTCCCAATACTGGCATAAGCAATGGCAAGGGCCAACTGAAAATAACTATGAAAGACCAGAATGCTAATGCTTGTGTGGATTTCTGCTTATGCAAAGTTTTAGCTCATATGATGCATGTGGAGTGGTGCGACTCCATTAGGTCACCTCTCTCCTCAGACCATCTGTGTCATTGAAATATTTCTCAGCGGCGGGTATGATATCCTTTGTCTCGTATTGCACTTGGTAAGCAGTAAATAGCGACTCGGGCCCTGGCGGCCTGGCTGAGATATATGAGCACTGGGAGCGCTCCCCAGCAGGCCCTGCTCAACCACATGTAGCAAATGTTAATGAGAGTTCCCAAATGCCAGGCCACTCTGGAGACTCTGCCATTATCTGCCTGCTCTGATAAATAATACAGTGAGATGCAATGACTGCCATGGACACATGCGGCACATGGGGCGCATAAGAGGGTACAAGGAGGCTGAATAATGTAAAGCAGGCTCTATTTCTAGGAGGCGCATCATCAGCATGATGAGTGTATGACTTAGCCAGAACAAGCTGGTTGAACTGATACCTACTTCTTGCACAACTTTACTTTACATGGTTGGTGGCTTTAGTTTATTGTTCATCATTCTATTATTTATTTACATATTTATTAGGATTTTAATGTCATGTTTTACACACTTTGGTTACATTTATTCAGTTCAAGTTTAATGTTAAACACAGTCATGGATAATTTTGTATCTCCAGTTCATCTCACTTGCACGTCTTTGGACTGTGGGAGGAAACAGGAGCTCCCGGAGGAAACCCACACAGACACAGGGGGAACATGCAAACTCCACACAAAATGGACCCAGACCACTCCATCTGGGAATCACACCCAGGACCATCTTGCTGTGAGGTGGCAGTGATACCCACTAAGCCACTGTGGTGCCCTCATTACATTTCCATTTTTGGCATTTAGCAGACACTTTCATCCAAAGTGACTTACAGTACTGTGAAAGTATACAGTCCAGGCCATTAAGGGTATAGGGCCTTGCTCAAGGGCCCAGCAGTGGCGGGTTTGAACCAGCAACTGTTTCCTAGTCCAGTACCTGCACTTAAAAGTCTGTACTTTTTTCTTTAATGTTGGTACTCATGGGGCAGCGGAAGGTCAGCAGTTAAGGTACTGGACTAGTAACTAAAAGGTTGCTGGTTCAAGCCCTACTATTGCCAAGTAGCCACTTTTGGGCCACTAAGAAAAGCCCTTAACCCTTAATTGTTTACAATGCATTCAGTCATAATTGTAAGTCGCTTTGGAAAAAAGCGTCAACTTAATGCCACAAAATGTAAATGTAATATCATTACTCATTCATTGTCTGTTTTATCAGACAATGAAGGTAGGAAACACCCTGAACAGGTCACCAGCCCATCAAAGGGCAAACATTTACATTTTCAGCATTTAGCAGACGCTTTTATCCAAAGCGACTTACAATTATGACTGAACACAATTTAAGGGTTAAGGGCCTTGCTCAGGGGCCCAACAGTGGCAACTTGGCGGTGGTGGGGCTTGAACCGGCAACCTTCTGATTACTAGTCCAGTACCTTAACCACTGAGCTATCACTACTCACCCACACCCACACACCCACACAAATACACAAACACACAAACACACAAACACACACACACACACACACACACACACACACTTTTAGTAACTCCAGTTAACCTGACAGAATGTCTTTGGCTTGTGGAAGGAAATCCACACAGGCACGAGGAGAACCTGCACAGAAAAGACCTGGACCACTTTACCTGTGAATCAAACCCAGAACCTTCTTGCAATGAGGTGACGGTGCTACCCACCAAGCCGCCCTGTTACTCATAAAATGCCCAAAAAGTTACTCCTTTTTTTCCTGCCGGTCAGAGTGCCTATTTAAAAAAAATAGTAAAATTAAAGTTTTAAAGTAATACAACATTGGACCAATCACATTACTCTTATTTCCTGCCTTGGGAGCAGATGACAACACACAATGCACAATCAGCACCCTAGATTACTAGAAACAAATGATGGACCAGATATTTACACCTTTATACCAAGCTGAGGTCCAAACCTCAAGTGTTAAAACATCCTAAAACAGGTAATTGGAACTTCTCTTCTAAAAAACAAGTGTGTGATTCTCCACCTTTAAAACTCGCTTTCTCGGGACGAATGGGAAACGAGAAGTTCTAATGAATTACGCCTCACCATAAAACCAGACAAAATATAACATGAAAACAAAAGAATCGGCAAACAAACAAATAAACAAGAGCTTGGTTTATTTCCAATAGGATTTGATTTAGGAAAGCATAAATAAACACTAAAAAGAAACAAGGCTATAAAGCACGCTGTAAAATCCCATCACTCCTGCTGTGGCGTGGATAGGGGGATGGCAGAAACCGCGGTCCTGACTGCAGAATGTCGTTCGTTTGTCATGAGTGAATTTCTCCAGTCAGGATCAGGAAAACAATGTGAGCCAGCTTTATGGTGCAAGATAAAAACTGGATTTTATGGTAATTATTCTGAAGCAGCGCAGATTTAGTGAGTTGTTAAATTGAAAATCAAGCCCGTCGTTGGAGGCAGTAAAACCGTCATCTCGTTTTCATTGGTATACCACAATATATCATCGTATTATCAAAGCGCCAAAATGATGTTTCGAGCGCAAACATTCGGATTCCTGGTGCAAACACTGGTGCTGCGTCTGGACTTAAGCCACCAGTGATGATAACACAGTGGAGTGAGTTCATTTTCTTTCTTTATTTTCTTGATTAAGCGGCAAGCTCGATGCTTTCAGCAGTAAAATGTAAATCCAGGTAAGTTTATAATTAGAATCTAAATCCAAGTGATTTTTAATTAGCTGTTCTCAGACTGTTGCATATATGGTCTTTTTTTCTCTCTTGAAACAGCTTTATTTTTAACTGCAGGGATTTACAAAATGCCAGGTTGTGCTAAGTGAACTTAGTTTTTTCTTCTTGATGCTCTATACATGTTACCACTAGGGCTGGCTCGATACCACTTTTTTATGTCCGATACCGAAACTGCAAATTGAGTATCTGCCGATACCAATCCGATACCGTTATTTCTCCTCTCAAACAACTAAGCAGTAATAACACACAAACACACTTTTAGTATCTTCAGTTAACCTGACTGCATGTCTTTGGATTGTGGAAGGAAATCCACACAGGCATGAGGAGAACCTGCACATAAAAGACCTTGACCACTTTACCTGGGAATCAATCCCAGAACCTTCTTTCAATGAGGTGACAGTGCTACCCACCAAGCCGCCCTGTTACTCATAAAATGCCCAAAAAAATGCCTTTGATGCACTTTACATATTTGCAACTATGACGTTGCAAATCATGGCTATTATTAAGCATTTTTTTTATTAATTAAATTTTATATTTATTTTTTGATTCACTATACATGTGACCACTATGATATCCTAAATCATTGCTACTACTATGCAGTTGCTTTATAACTGCCATCACAGCTTCTACTATTCAAACACTATAACTATTATGAACATGACTGCAGGGATGAAATTCAGTTACAAGAGAATCAGTAAGGTCAAATGCTAATGTATGATAATTTTTTTTCTTTTTCTCCATTGATGCACTATACAAGTTACCAGTACGATATTCTAAATCATTGCTACTACTATGCAGTTTCCTTATAACTGATATCACAGCCTCTACTATTGCAATGCTATTTATAACTATAATGAACATGACTGCAGGGATTTGCAAAATTCAGTTATAAGAGAATTAAGAAGGTCAGATGCTAATGTATGACAGTAATGTCTGGCTGTGCTGATCGAAACCGAGGTGACAGGTGGACCAGGCCTGTCTTTATTTATTATTATTATTCTCCATTAATGCTCTATATATGCTACCACTATGATATCCTAAATCCTGGCTAATCATATACAGTTTCCTTATAACTGATATCACAGTCTCTACTATTGTTTATTTGTTTAATTCAGTTACAAGACAATTAAAAAGGTCAGATGCTAATATATGACAGTAATGCCTAGCTGAGCTGATTAAAGTTGAGGTTTACTCTGAACAGACCTGTCTTTTTTCCCCTCTATACCACTATGATACCCAAAATCATGGCTACAACTATGCATTTTATAATAGGACCTGTTTTATCATAATGCATTGTCATGCTGAAACTAGAAAAGTCCTTTTCCAGTTGAAGTCATAGAATTACCATTTCTCTTCAATAGAACTAATGTAGCACTTCAAACAGTTCCAGACCACCAGAGCAGAGTTGTCTGGTCTTGTGCTGTATCATTCAGCTGTTTTTCTATACGTTTTCAAATAACATGACACAGCAACAGCAGCACAAGTGGGCCGACACTGAATAATCCCACTTAATGGAATGTGGTTGGTTTGTTTGTTTGGATTTTTTTTTTTACCCCTTTTTCCCCCACTTTAGCGCATCCAATTTCTACCCATCAATCATTCTCTCACTAATGCTGGTCCCTGCTCCTGATTGGGGAGGACGAGGCTGCTCCACACCCCCTCCGACGCGTGCTCAGCAATCAAACATCTCATCACCCACACTTGACCGACAGTGCGGTACAGCGCTGTGCACGGAGGGCCACACCCTCTACCGCACTCTTTCCCCATCTCCGTACAGGCGCCACCAACCAGCCAGCAAAGGTCGTAATCGCACTAGTCTGAGAGAGAGTCCCCATTCGGCTTAATCCCGCTACTTATCTAAACAACAGGCCAATCGTTGTTCATGTAGCCACTCAGCCTCAGCCGGCAAGGCAGAGCCGAGATTCGATACGATGTATTCAAGATCTCAGCTCTGGTGAACAGCGTGTGTTTTACCGCTGTGCCACTTGAGCGGCCTTATTTGGATTTTCAACGTCATGTTTTACACCCTTCGGTTACATCCACGACAGAAACTGTAGTTACTAGTTACACAAGATTCATCAAGCTCACAAGGTTAAATCGAACACAGTCATGGACAATTTAGCATCTCCAATTCACCTCACTTGCATGTCTTTGAACTGTGGGAGGAAACCGGAGCTCCCGGAGTAAACCCATGCGGACTCCACACAGAAAGGACCCGGAGTGCCCCACCTGGGGATCGAACCCAGGACCTTCTTGCTGTGAGGCGACAGTGCTACCCACTTAGCTGCCCGATGGAATGTGGTAACGATATGATACTGCCAAGCTCAGTCACTCATCTCTTCAGTATGGTGAATTCTACTGCCAGTGTTCAACTGTGGATGAACTACACATTTTTATTTGCTTGATTTTATGTAGTAGGTTAATTTGACCACATCATTTGCCTGTAGTTGATTTTATTATGCAAATAAAATTAAATAGTGAACAAACTTTCTTTGTAAAAACTTGAGAGATACTATTTTTCCTGTATCAGTCAAGCTTCATTTTGCAGAATTAGTTATGTAACAATTTCAAAAAACGTAATAAACTGATCAAGAAGGCTGACTCGGGCTGTAACTGAAAGGCTTCGAGTTGGTGGTCGAAAGGAGGTCTTTAAACAAACTCATTTCCATACTGGACAATTCATCACACCCCCTCCATGACCTCCTAGTCAGACAGCAGAGCACCTTCAGTAACAGACCCATTCAGCTCCACTGTAAGAAAGAACGATACAGGAAATCATTTGTACCAACAGCGATCTCACTGTATAACTCATCCCCACTGTGCCGGGACATCATTGCTCACTGAGTTGTCTAGTTGTCTATCTGTCTATCTATCTATCTATCTATCTATCTATCTATCTATCTATCTATCTATCTATCTATCTATCTATCTATCTATCTATCTATCTATCTATCCATCCATCCATCCATCCATCCATCCATCCATCCATCCATCCATCCATCCATCCATCCATCCACCTATCCATCCATCCATCCATCCGAAGAGCCCACATCTGGTCAAAAGTGCCCTGTATACTGTTTATAAAAATAATAATAATAATAATAATAATACTTAATAAATAATAATAATAATAATAAACACAAAAATGCTATCTGTGAAAGGATAAAGGGCACAAACAGAAAATGACTAAGCAATACCCATTGGGACAGTGGTAGCTTAGTGGATAGAGCTTTGAACTATTAGTCGGTTTGTCGATTGTTGGTTCAAATTCAGGCTCTGCTATGAAGCCACTGTTGGGCTCTTAAGCAAGGCCCCTAACACTGTCTGCTCCAGGGGTGCCATACAATGAATGACCCTGTGCTCTGTTTGTGTCCAAACAAGCTGGTATGTACGGAAAAAGAATGTTATTGTAAATGTATATATGACAAATAAAGGTATTCTTCTAAATATAGTCAAAATTACAATATGTATACAAACCTGTAATCCAACAGCAGCAAATATTTTGGTTCATGTTGCTAACCCAGTCAGGCCAGGTTTCTATGACTGTAAAACCTAAACCACTGCCATCCCATAGATTAAAGGAAATGAATAAAGGTGTGAACAGTTGCACTTCCAGCGTTTAGGCACTGAGGGCTAAATGTACAAAGGTGACAAGGTGTAATGCAAGCACTTTTAAAGAGCGGCTTAATATGTGCTCACACTGCATTTGATGTTAGTGTTTCATTTCCTAAAGCTGTACCTCACCATGTTAATCGTTTCCAGTACCAGTATGATAAGGGTTATCAGATATGCCCAAGAGATAAGCAATGTTAAATCTAAATTGTTTTACTAGATAGGTGTACAATGGGCTTGTTTTATTATATACAATATACGTCTACAAACAATATCTATAAGAGTAAATCATTGAAAGTTCAGGATGAAATCGGGGACCTGGCAGAAGGAATATGTAATGAGCAACTCAAATTCTTCACACTTAATATTTATATTTTTTACAATCCTCCCTTATTTACATATGCATGAGGAAGAGAGGCACAATTTATTTCTTGTGATGCACACGGTGTGTAAACTGAGCGTCTAGGCACGTCCACAAGTCTCATACATAACATGCCGGGTTATGGGCTTTAAATTCGTCTGAATTGTTCACAAACATCTTACACAATACAAATTGTATCCAATTTCTACCTGCTAAAACTCCATGATTAGCATATGAGAATTGCTTTTTTAATTAATGTTATACATTTGCTTTGCAGCAAGTAATTATTCATAAATGCAAATGCCTCACTGACAATTAAAGAATATATTACAGTTTGCACACAGAATTATTGTAGACCATGATGTGATTCACAATACTGGGTTCACGATGCGATTTTTCCAGATTTTTTAAACTGAAATTGAAGACAAATTATGAAAAAAGTTTCCTTATGTTATTTCTCTTAAAAAAAAGACTGTATTTGTGATTATCTTTTATTTATCTAAATAATGAATGTCCTTTTATTTCTGAGGTAGGTACAAACTATGCAAAACAATTTTGAATTAAGCCCAATTTGGCTGAAAAACCCTGAATTTGGCAACCAGGCGTATAATGCCAGTGATGTCAACCAGGCGAGGTGTATAGCGCCACTGCCCTCTGCTGTTTAAAGTGAATATCGATTCATTTTACATAGCAAATTAATTTGAATCATGGATGTTTTGAATTGGTTATTAACTGTCTTGTGGTGAATCGTTACATCCCCAATTTAATCCTGTTTAAACAAACAAAAAAAATGTTTGCCAGTTGATGTTTAACTTAGATCTTAGATCTGTACATACAATTATGCTTAAGTGCAGCATACATGGAACAGTGGTTTTTGGCAAGGTTAGAACTAAAACCCAAACTGTCAACTTATGTCATCTCATGCTAAGAAGACAATTAGTCCAGATGGTCAAACGTAATCTGATAATAATACAAAAACAAGTCTGCCTTAAACAACCCAAATGTTACTATTCACAGTCAAGTGATCTTTACATCACCCTGGTCTTACAAAATAAAACCCAAACTACCAAATGGTGCAACAAAAAAATTATTATCAGATCACACCTAACAACTGCCATAGCCATCAGTGACTCAAAGCCCAAGAGAGCAATACTGTCCCTGATCTCTGGGTGGGAGGGATGCTATTTTTGATCCCTGCAGTGTTGGGGATCTGCCAGCGCTTTTATTAGGAGCCCATTTCTTTTCTCGGTCTATTTAGAATCAGTGTTTGCTGTTATGGCTGACAGGCCTGAGTTTCCTCATTCTGACAGCGAGCAAGGACCCTCACCTTCATTCTTAAGATACGGCTGTTCACACCACTGCACTAAAAACATATTAAATGAAATAATATAATATTAATAAATACAAATTTGATTTAAATTCTGAGTATGAGTTGATGTAAATCCTGATGATAACATGATTTAGGTAGTGAGGAGACTTTCTTGCCAGTAGAGATTGCTGCATTTTTCCAGAACTCGGAGGGAATTCCCAGCAGAGTCCTGTAAGCCTCCAGCGCCTCAACAAATGCATCGGTCATGCAGACGAAACCCACAGTTGGATTAAGACGAGATGATTTCTGTACTGGACTTTGTATCTCTTTTATGACCATTGAATAAATAGAAATTGCTCATTTTCATAAAACCAGAACCATTTCACGTTTTTTAGTCCTACCGGACTAAATTTTATATTTTATGCTGCAGGCGTCTGTTGGTGACAGACACAACACAGTATTGTTTGTTTGATTATTAGGATTTTAACGTCATGTTTTACACTTTGGTTACATTCATGACAGGGACAGTAGTTACTCATTACACAAGGTTCATCAGTTCACACAAGGTTATATCGATCACAGTCATGGACAATTTAGCGTCTCCATTTTACCTCACTTGTATGTCTTTGGACTGTGGGAGGAAACCGGAGCACCCAGAGTAAACCCACGCAGACACGGAGAGAACATGCAAACTCCACACAGAAAGGACACAGACCGCCCAAAATACCGCCTTAAAATACATTCTTGGTCTTGGAATAATTAACCCAAGCCACGAAATAGTGCAAGAGAAAAGGGATTACCAGTTCAATCCTCACAACTTTCTCAACCATCAGTAGCTGGAAGCTCCTGAGAGCAATACAACCCATGAGAGTTCTGGGTGGGACTGCTGATATTTGGTCTCCTTTACAAATTAAAGTAACTGTAAAATTATACGTAAAGTGAAGGTGAGTCCAAGGGTGTTAATCTGGCTTATGTGGCCTTAGGTTTTCTATATAATCAGTTTATTTAAATGCCTGCAAACCCAAGCTATTGACAAATTCAAATTGTATGTACATCTGAAAAAATTTGCTGTAAACTGCATGTTCTTAATGAGTCATTAAAGTGTATTAATAACATATCATATGTGTAATAGAGGTAGATGAGCTCAGATCTGTAACAGATGCATTTGTGAGTGTGTGTGATCAAATCCATGTGTGTGACACGCAGCATACTCATGAGAATTAACACCATTTCACAGGTTAGCGCAACACAAGCGGAGTTGCCGCGGTGTTGGGGACCTGCCAGCGCTTTTATTACGAGCCCATTTCTTTTCTCGGTCTATTTAGAATCAGTGTTTGCTGTTATGGCTGACAGGCCCGAGTTTCCTCATTCTGACAGCAAGCAAGGACCCTCACCTTCATTCTTAAAATACGGTTGCTCACACCACTGCACCAAAAACACATTAAATGAAGTTCTTTAAATTCTGAGTATGAGTTGATGTAAATCCTGATGATAACATGATTTAGGTAGTGAGGAGACTCTGTCACCAGTAGAGATTGCTGCGTTTCTCCAGACCTCTGAGGGAATTCCCAGCAGAGTCCTGTAAGCCTCCAGCGCCTCAACTAATGCATCGGTCATGCAGACGAAACCCACAGGTGGATTAAGACGAGATGAATTCTGTACTGGACTTTGTATCTCTTTTAACCACCGCATACAAAAGAAATAGCTCATTTCCATAAAAACTAAATCGTTTCAAGTTTTTCAGTCTGACCCTCTGGCTTCTGATGGTGACAGACACAACAAAGTCCTTCCGTACACAAGACGCATGAGACATGAGCAGTCTTTGTTGTTGAAACAAATAAGTTTTGATCATTTAAAATAGAAGTTGATAACGAGGGATTTATAAAAAGTTTCTGCACTTTTATATAGGGCAGTTGTAGCCTAGCGGTTAAGGTACTGGACCAGTAATCAGAAGGTCGCTGGTTCAAGCCCCACCACTGCCAGGTTGCTGCTGTTGGGCCTGATTAAGACCTCACACTGCATACTGTCACTACTGTAAGTCGCTTTGGATAAAAGCGTCTGCTAACTGATGAAAATGTAAATGTATATTTTGGTTGGAACTGGTGAGGGTGGGAGGAGTAGTAATTGGTCGTGTCTGAGAGACAGAGAGAGCTTATAGTCTGGATTCAGGGCCATCTGATTTCCACCTTTTTGGACGCTCAAAGAAGCTTTAAGGAGAAGATGATTTTCATGTGATGATGATGTGAAAGCAGCAGTGCATAAGTGGCTACATGCATTACCAGAAACACTTTTTGCTGATGGCAAAAAAGTTGGTACCATGCTAGGAAAAATGCATCAGAAGATCTAACTGTTAAAAAAGTGCGGAAACACTACCTATAAATTACATAACACTATAAAATTCACTATATAGTGTTATGTAATTGTATAATTATTTATATAGTGTTATGTTACTGGTTAACTAATATCACTTTAAAAGAGCAGAGAAGCACTAAGCAGCATTAAAGAGCACAGTAGAACAGAATGTCTTTATTTGTCATATATACAGTGTATCACAAAAGTGAGTACACCCCTCACATTTCTGCAGATATTTAAGTATATCTTTTCATGGGACAACACTGACAAAATGACACTTTGACACAATGAAAAGTAGTCTGTGTACAGCTTATATAACAGTGTAAATTTATTCTTCCCTCAAAATAACTGAATATACAGCCATTAATGTCTAAACCACCGGCAACAAAAGTGAATACACCCCTAAGAGACTACACCCCTAAATGTCCAAATTGAGCACTGCTTGTCATTTTCCCTCCAAAATGTCATGTGATTTGTTAGTGTTACTAGGTCTCAGGTGTGCATAGGGAGCAGGTGTGTTAAATTTAGTAGTACAGCTCTCACACTCTCTCATACTGGTCACTGAAAGTTCCAACATGGCACCTCATGGCAAAGAACTCTCTGAGGATCTTAAAAGACGAATTGTTGCGCTACATGAAGATGGCCAAGGCTACAAGAAGATTGCCAACACCCTGAAACTGAGCTGCAGCACAGTGGCCAAGATCATCCAGCGTTTTAAAAGAGCAGGGTCCACTCAGAACAGACCTCGCGTTGGTCGTCCAAAGAAGCTGAGTGCACGTGCTCAGCGTCACATCCAACTGCTGTCTTTGAAAGATAGGCGCAGGAGTGCTGTCAGCATTGCTGCAGAGATTGAAAAGGTGGGGGGTCAGCCTGTCAGTGCTCAGACCATACGCTGCACACTACATCAAATTGGTCTGCATGGCTGTCACCCCAGAAGGAAGCCTCTTCTGAAGTCTCTACACAAGAAAGCCCGCAAACAGTTTGCTGAAGACATGTCAACAAAGGACATGGATTACTGGAACCATGTCCTATGGTCTGATGAGACCAAGATTAATTTGTTTGGTTCAGATTGTCTCAAGCATGTGTGGCGGCAATCAGGTGAGGAGTACAAAGATAAGTGTGTCATGCCTACAGTCAAGCATGGTGATGGGAATGCCATGGTCTGAGGCTGCATGAGAGCAGCAGGTGTTGGGGAGTTACATTTCATTGAGGGACACATGAACTCCAATATGTACTGTGAAATACTGAAGCAGAGCATGATCCCCTCCCTCCGGAAACTGGGTCGCAGGGCAGTGTTCCAGCATGATAATGACCCCAAACACACCTCTAAGACGACCACTGCTTTATTGAAGAGGCTGAGGGTAAAGGTGATGGACTGGCCAAGCATGTCTCCAGACCTAAACCCAATAGAACATCTTTGGGGCATCCTCAAGCGGAAGGTGGAGGAGCGCAAAGTCTCGAATATCCGCCAGCTCCGTGATGTCGTCATGGAGGAATGGAAAAGCATTCCAGTGGCAACCTGTGAAGCTCTGGTAAACTCCATGCCCAGGAGAGTTAAGGCAGTTCTGGAAAATAATGGTGGCCACACAAAATATTGACACTTCAGGAACTTTCACTAAGGGGTGTACTCACTTTTGTTGCCGGTGGTTTAGACATTAATGGCTGTATATTGAGTTATTTTGAGGGAAGAATAAATTTACACTGTTATATAAGCTGCACACAGACTACTTTTCATTGTGTCAAAGTGTCATTTTGTCAGTGTTGTCCCATGAAAAGATATACTTAAATATCTGCAGAAATGTGAGGGGTGTACTCACTTTTGTGATACACTGTACATATACAGGTGTACAGTACAATGAAATTATTTCTTCACATATCTCAGCTTGTTTAGGAATCTGGGGTCAGAGTGCAGGGTCAGCCATTGTACAGCGCCCCTGAAGCAGAGAGAGTTAAGGGCCTTGCTCAAGAGCCCAACAGTGGCTGCATGGCAGAGCTGGGATTCAAACACTAAACCTTTCAGTTTCTAGCCCAAAGTCCTCTAGGCTACCACTGTCCCAGTAGTAATATTATATGAAAGCAATACCTAAAAAATGTTTTGATTGTTTCTAGTACTATAAATATAAATATAAAAAAGCCACTTGACAGAACTGCATCCCATGACATCCAGTGTATTATGCTGACAAGCTGTCAGGGCAGCCCACCTGCGGACAATAGCTTCTAATATTGCATTTCTAAGTCATTTCTGTGCCCCGAAAAACCAAATTGCTGTTGCATTTGCCATCGCTGGCTTAACCTTTTGGTAAAAGAAGAGCAGTCATGCCAAAAAGCACAAGCACACAATCACATGATGCAAATCCTTCCATGTAGTCATGTAGTTCTTCTGGCAGTTGTAGCCAAGTGGTTAAGATACTGGACTAGTAATCAAAAGGTTGCTGGTTCAAGCCCCAGCACTGCAAGTTTGCCACTGTTGGGCCCTTAAGCAAGGCCCTTAACCCTCAATTGCTTACTATATTGCTGTATACTGTCACTGTACTGTAAGGCGCTTTGGATAAAAGTGTCTGCTAAATGCTGAAAATGAAAATGTAAATGTTCTATATCAGGAGCAGTACAGGTATTTTTTTTTTATTTACTGTGGTTTAATAACACTTATGCTCATGTTTTCTTATTGCACATGCTACTGTTAGTTATTAAGCTGAAGTAAGCTCTGTGTGGAATGTTTTGCATGTTGCAAGTGTTTAACGTGTAGAAGTAAAAACCTGGGAATTGGGCTGTTATATTATCCAGGTAGTGTGAGAACTGCACCAGATTTAGGCTGAACCTGGTAACGCAAAAGGTGTTAGAAAACTAGGGCAAGGCAATAGGATTACAGGCCGCTGGCGTGGTCTTTTAAAACCGCACTTAACCTTTACTAAGTATCCTTGGATTGGATCCTATTTATACAGCAATTCTCATTAAATAAAAAAGTGCTGGCCAAATATCCCTGTAAATATTCAAGACACAACAAATGGGGTTCTGTACAGGATTTACTGTGTTGCTGAATTTCATTACCAGCTGCTAACAAAAACACCTCCAATAGTGTCCAGACTGTACCACACATGCACACTCGCTCACATTCACATCAAGCATTCATCACCACTCACGTGTGTGATGACCACCCCCAGGAGCTTTTAATATTTAATGTAAAGATTAATCAGCCCACTCATTATTTTAATCGTTCTTCCTTTATCAGAGCTGCCAGTGTTATGGATTACCCCCTGCAGACCCCAACAACAGCTCCCTGGATGGGAATTTATGGGTATTTTTGGATCAGTTAGCCTCCAGTCATATTTCACCATTTTCTGATGAGCCATTAAAATGTCCTGGGTGATTAAACAAAGGCGCCAAGATCAGGTCCTGCCTCCTTTTTTATGGACGAAAAGCACGCTGGGAGGGATCTCTCTGGATGGTGATTAACACGTCCACTAACAAATCACATCGAGTGAATGTGTGATGTCACTTCAAGATTCATATCTGGTTGTAATCGAGCGACGGATGGTAAAATTTGGTAAATGCTTTCAGAGGAACTGTGGTTACCAAGTAAAACACAAGATAAACATCTTTTATATATATATTTTTTGTCAATCTTAATTAAATGTTCTATCTAAGTTAGGGTTGGATGGGTCTGTAGTCGATTCTAGAAAGATTAGGTGCAAGGCAGGATTAGACCCTGGACAGGATGTCAGGCTTCAGGCAATCAAACGTTCAATCATTTCACGAGAGCGCTACTCAGGGAATATCTGCCAACCTTGGAGTTGTACATAGGTATTTTTAATAATGCAAATTACTATAGTGCAGGGTACTCAGAAGCAATTTGGAGGTCTACCGTTAAGTTACATACATATATAGTAACATCCTTTCCACTTATAAATAAATTCATTCATCCTATGTAAGCACTTTGTCTTGGTCATGGTTGTGTGGGTCCAGAGCTTATTCTGTAAAAAAATTAGCACTCGGTAGGTATATAACTTGGCCATATTTTATCCTTAAAGCTGATGTTAGATGCAGGAAAAATGGGCAGGCGTAAGGATTTGAGCGAGTTTGACAAGGGCCAAATTATGATGGCTAAACGACTGGTGTCAGAGCATCTCCAAAACTGCAGCTCTTGTGGCATGTTTCCGGTCTGCAGTGGTCAGTATCTATCAAAAGTGTTCCAAGGAAGGAACAGTGGTAAACCGGCGACAGGGTCATGAGTGGCCAGGGCTTATTGATGCACGTCTGGAATGAAGGCTGGCCCGTGGTCCGATCCAACAGACGAGCTACTGTAGCTCAAATTGCTGAAGAAGTTAATGCTGGTTCTGATAGAAAGGTGTCAGAATACACGGTGCATCACAGTTGCAGGGCTGTTTTGGCAGCAAAAAGGGGACCGACACAATATTAGGAAGGTGGTCATAATGTTATGTCTGATAGGTGTATGACAAATAAAGGCAATATCTTTCTTCTACTGACACAGCTCTCTGAATAGCTTCATTTATTTATCAAAACATTCCTTTACTTCTTTTAACTTCTTCTAATCTGGGTGATAATTGAGCCAGAGCCTATCCCAGAAATACTGGACACAAGGTGGGAATGCACCTTGGACAGGACACTAGTATCACATTTACAGTAGGTGCCACTAAGAGTGGCCAAAGTATTTACTGGACACATTCTGTAATGCAGGGGAAAAAAGCCACTGCCCACATGGATAATAATAGAAAGTGAGTATCAAAACCGGGTTAAAAAAATCTGTGTAGCATCAACTCTACCATGCTGCCACAGGATAAACAGTGACAAGATAAACAGACATGATAAAGCTTGTTTATAACCAAATAAACACTGACTATTTTGCTTCTTTTGGCATAGTATGGGCTAAATCTGTTCAAGCTGGCCTGTTTCCACCCAGTTGGCAAATTCTCTTCCTGCAAGTCTGGGTGGATGGAGCAAGTCTGCCTCTTTCCTGCAGTGATTGAGTGGGTGTCTGATGGAGAGTGTGTCGGAAGCAAAACATGCCAACCATTCAGATGGGACTCACAAACATTTGCACACACACTCACAGGGTTAGCCCTTCCACCACACCTTTTCATTTAATTGCTCTTCCTTGGCCGGAGCTCTTTGTGGGCGAAGTGGAGAGTGCAAGTTGCCGATTACATAATCCTGTTTTACAGGGGTCCATCCATCACCCGCCTTTCATTTTCATTCCAGCCAAACTGCAGCGAGCGCTGGGAGCGGAAACGAATTTCAACAGCCTAGCATATCTGTTTAGTTTGCAGAAAGCAAAGGCAATGTGGACAGAGAGCGTGGAGAGGAAGGCAGGATGAAAGACCCTTTCATGGGTTCTGTCCAGTAAGGGTCTGATAGTGATGCATGGTTATAGACCATCTGCACTCAGAGACGCTAAATTTATGATTATAGCGTGAGAGCTAAAAGGCTGTCCATTATAGTAACATAGAGGACCCGGAAGAGTAGCTCATAAAGCCCGGCTCAGTTTCAGCACTACGCTGGAGGGACAGTGCCTTGAAAAGTATTCACCCCAAAATACTAATTTTATATTTCATTATTTCTGAACAAAACAAATAAATTAATTAATTAATTAAATAATTAAAAAAAGTTTAACAGTAAATCCACAAAACAGGAATGCATTAAGCCAACAATAAGACAGCTGCCAAGGCCTATTTATTGTTTATTTATTAGGATTTTAGCATTATGTTTTACACACTTGGGTTACATTCATGACAGGACAGATAGTTACTTGTTACATAAGATTCATCAGTTCAAGTCTTTAATGTCAAACACAGTCATGGACAATTTTGTATCTCCAATTCACCTCACTTGCATGTCTTTGGACTGTGGAAGGACAAGGGAGCTCTTAGAAGAAACCCACACAGACACGGGGAGAACATGCTCCACACAAAAAGGACTCGGACCGCTCCACCAAGGAATCAAACCCAGGACCTTCTTGTTGTGAGGCGACAGTGCTATCCATCAAGCCACCGTGCTGCCTGCCAAGGCCTGTGTTACTGTTACTGTTGTGTTACAATTACTGTTGTAACACAGTTTAACACATTTTACTTTGCTTACTTACTCGAATGTATTGATAGTCAGCATTTAAAAAAATCTGTAAATCAGCTGTTTTATTTATTTATTAGGATTTTAATGTCATGTTTTAAACACTTTGGTTACATTCATGACAGAAACAGTAGTTACTCGTTACACAAGATTCATCAGTTTACAAGTTTAATGTCAAACACAGTCATGGACAATTTTGTGTCTCCAGTTCACCTTACTTGCATGTCTTTGGACTGTGGGAGGAAACCGGAGCTCCTGGAGGAAACCCACCCAGGCACGGAGACAACATGCAAACTCCACGCAGAAAGGATCCACCGCCCCACCTGGGAATCGAACTCAGGCCCGTCAAGGCTTTTTTTAAATCAATTTATTAATAGTAAAAACTAAAAAAATAGAAAGTTTAACACAATAACATATTTTTACTTTGCTTACTTATTAAAATGTATTGATAGTTTGCATTTTTAAAAATCTGTGAATCAGATTTTTTTTTTTTGTGATGGCCCAGGATATACCGATAAAACACAATGAAAAAGATTTATCAGTCAGTATGTGCACTACATTTTCTGATCTAAATCCAACTCAACGTATAATGAAAATGTATTGGTGGGAGCATAATGTTGGTTTTAAGCAACATACATTGGCAATTTAGTTGGGATAATAATAATAATAATAATAATAATAATAACAATAATTGTTTGTTATTATTATTATTATTATTATTGTTATTGTTATTATTATTATTATTATTTATTGTATTTTTTTATTTATTCATTTTTTATGGCCCAAGACATACCAATAAAACACATTTATGGTACATAACAGACTATTTATTCATTTAATCATTTATTTTTATCCAAATTAATTAACAATTGTGACAGTATGCAATCCAAGCAATTGAAGGTTAAGAGTCTTGCTTAAGGGCCCAGCACAGTGACCTTTAGTGACCCCTATCTTAATGCTGTAATGAAAACTTAAAATTGTTGTATACCCTGTTCCCCATCTCTCAGAATATAGTAACCAGAAATGTGCAAAAATTGCTTTATTATGTTGTTAAATTGTGATTCATTAAAAACAATGTAAAAGTGGCCAGTTACTTATCAGGGGGTAATAATAATATAAATGTATTAAAATATTTTTAAAGCTCTCTATATATCATTAGGTATTTTTTGTTCATCTGCTATGGATCAATAATCAAATTTATCAATACTCAGAACTGACTCTGTTTACCACGTCTACCTTTATATCTGACAACATCGGTGGTCGGTGTTTGTTCAGTTACGACTTTCCATTACCAGGCAGTGCCGTGCTCTCTCAGGGGGAGCTGTGAAATGTGGCAACTGGATGGAGCACCGGCTGCGGCTGGGAGATGATTGGTGGGCATAAAGCAGGGTCGTTCTGCTGACAATGGCGGAAAGACAATGAACTAAAGATGCATTCACACCTCGCATGGCTGTTGCTTTATTGATTCTTAAATGGCACCACCATCCAAATGGCTTGCAAGCCTTTTTGGGGGCCCGACATCTCCACCGTGCATTTTTCAATTAGTTTTAGTGTCCCAGCACAGCTGCCGCTGCTGTTGCCTTCGCTATGCACACGCTCCGAGCCAAACATAATTATCTCAGTATAACAACGCAGTGGAGCTTATAGGTGCCTACACAGCCACACTGAGCCAAGGTTATTTGTGTTACAGCATGGCCTGGTATTTCAAATACGATCAATGTTCAACTTCAACCAAGTGCTTGTTAATGTCAAAAGGTTTTGTTTATGTTCAGTGAAAAGAATTGGATATCAGACTTTCAACACTAGCAAGGCCTTAAAATAAGTCTCAGTTTTTTTATTTATTTATTTTTTTATAAATATATTCAACTTCTCGCCATGGCTAACAGCATTGCATTTAAATATCAAATAAACAATAAATTATATTAAAAAAATACATTAACTTATTTTATGCCTTTTTTATGTCGTTTATGTTTTTTATCTCTTCTATTAATTTAATTTTTTAATTTTTTATTTATTTTTTATTTTAATTATTATTATTATTATTATTATTATTATTTTTTTTTTATTGTTTGATCCTGGTCATGGTCACGGCGGGTCTGGTTTTACCAGGAAACACTGGGTGCAAGGCCAGAATGCCTTGGACAGGGCACCAATTACTAACAGGGCTTTGGCACCCCTCCCCAACAGACACATCCAACAATGTCTGTGTAGATACATGGCCAGGTGATTGCACCCTTTGAGATTGATACCTGAATATCAGCAGTGGTGGGCTAGCATAATAGACCACTATGCTAGATGCATATTATTATTACTACCACTTTATCCTGGTCAAGGTCACAGCGGGTCCAGTTTTACCAGGGAACATTTGGCACAAGGCAGAATTTCAATTTCATTTTCATAGCACTATAATCCCACCCCTCAGGTTAAACAGTAACAGGACTTTGTGATACACAGTTATATTTAAATAAGTGTAAGCGATTAAAGAAAATCTACAGCAATGTCAAACCGTAAAAGCAGTAACCAAAATCAAGAATCAAACCCAGATTTCTATAGAGCTATGTGATACCAACACTACCTGCTTCAACATGCCCAACAGAGAGACCCAAAACTCCATAAATATAAAACCACAACACAAAATATAAAGAAAATAAGGCAAGACACACCTATATTGACATCGACTGGTTGTAGTTCATTTTTATAGTCAAACCCAGCAAGCCACCAAGAGTCTGTATTTCCACAAAGCATAAACCATCTGGGGCAGATAAACTGTTTTTCATGGGTGACCATGAGGAGGTTCAAACCAACGCAAACACCTCAACCAGCACAAATAGAAAATATAAGGGCCAGTGCAGAGCTGAACCTTCTCAACACCTGCAAAAGCAGACCAGTGTACAGAAACAATAGTTTAAAGCAGAGTAAAACAAATGTTTCAAATTGAATCAGGATTTGTGTTTAAGACACTGAATTTCGGAAGATGACAGCATCTTGGAGTTCCATTATGATAGAAAATCAGACTAATCACCCCTCCATTTGAACAAAAAGTCCTATAGTGGTGGGAACCAGCTTGGACAAGATGCATGTTTTTAACACAGTGTGGAAGATGGAAACATGTCATTTAATAACACCTACACTAACTAATAAGTAAGGCTATACCTAATTTACAGTCGTGCAAAATTGCATCACGAACCGTGTTAAATGCAAATTAATGTAAAATTAAAAATTTCATGTTTGTGTTTAGCAATTTAACATTATTTATTCGCATAACGTTCAAGTGCCTCACGTTTACTGGTTAATGTGCACTATGAGGTGGTCCTAGCAATCCTACGGCAATTCAGTTAGCAATTTGTTAGTCAAAATGTCCAAGATGTCGAAGTGTAAAGCAGCTAAAAACACTACTCAGGTAACTGAGTTTGGAAAACTTCCAAACAATTCTGCGGTGGCAGAGGGGGTATGTAAAAACATGGACATGTTTTGTTTTTTTTAATTTGAGACAGAGCCTCGCACTGTCAGTGAATGTTCTAGTTTGTTTTCATCCAACTATTAAGCTGAGCCGTGCTGTGTATTGTAGCTTCCATTCATTCTATCATTCAATTTATGAGTGTTATTTAATGACTGCCATAAAATCTGGCACTTTTCTTTAAAAATCCGTAAAATTAAGCAAATTGTCCCGTAATTTAGTAGAGCCCTACTAATAAGCATTTTGAAATAGCAATCCACCTACTAGTATATCTTAAAACTGTAAAAGAAAACCAAAGTACCTGAAGGAAAGTCACATGGTCACATTAAGTTTAAAGCCAGGACCCCGGAGCTGCAAGACCTCAGCACTACCTGCTGTGGAATCGTGCTGGCACCTGTGCATTCATATTCAGATCAAATGGACTCCACTTGGGAAGGGTGAGAAGAATTTATTTGAGGTCTCACATTCGGTTTCAAATGAATCACATTTGGGTCAGTCAGCAGGAACATGATCCGAAAACCGAGAACCGATGTTTTAAACAGTTTTTCAGGAAACACTTATTTTGTAATATTTGATTTCCGAGTGAGGTTGAAGTGTTCCAAGACTTCAGTGCCGAACCTGACTGGCAAAACCAAACTAATTATCTCAGTCAGTCTGGTATAGCTCACGCCTCCTGATGAAACAGCTGAGTGAAAATCAGTATGAATTCATTTTCATTCATTCAATCATTCATTTTTAGTAACTGCTTTATCCTGGTCAGGGTCACAATGGTCTAGAGGCACATGGCATACAACCTGGACAAGGCACCAATTCAGAAATCTTTCTCAAAATAAATTAAATCTATCTATATCTATCTATATCTATATCTATCTATATCTATCTATATCTATATCTATCTATATCTATCTATATCTATCTATCTATCTATCTATCTATCTATCTATCTATCTATCTATCTATCTATCTTAAATTAAACAAATATTAAACAAATGTGTATTACATTACATTATATTATGTTATATACCAGTGTATACCAGTTTCTGCAACTGGTCTTTTTTGTGACAATGATTGAAACACATTTTTAGCATTACATTAGTCTATCACAACGGGTTTGCACACCAGCACTGGGATTCTAAGCTCTACGAGTTAGAATCTCAGCTCTGCTACCAGTTGGCTGGGCGCCCCCTAGCAGGCACAATTAGTAGTGCCTGCAGCAGACAAAATTGGCCACTAGTCTGCTGGGTGGTAAAAGAATGTGTGTAAGGACCCTGGTTAGCAGCCAGAGGTGCCTGTACATAAGTGTAGGAATGCAGAGATCAGGGCATGACTCTCCATGTGCGAGACTGGCCTCATGCACAAATCCACAAAAGTGTAGTAGGATAAAAAGTGGTTGTGCACTGCGCACACGTCGGAGGGAGCGTGTGTCATGCAAATATACCCTACTTGGATGCTATCGGGGTCCTCAGCAGCTGAAGACTAATCGGCTATGCTAAATTGGGAGAAAAAGATAGAAAGGTTTTGCTGCTAATTGCTTGTTTTGACTAACTATAGTAGATGACTTCTCTGTGCCAATATAAATAATAACATTATCAAATTAACTGAAATGTGTTGCTGAACACATAGGGAAAATGTATTTATTCATTTATTAGAATTTTAACATCATGTTTTGCACACCTTGGTTTCATTCATGACAGAACAGGTAGTTACTGGTTACACAAGATTCATCAGTTCTAGCCTTTAATGTCAAACACAGTTATGGACAATTTTGTATCTCCAATTCACCTCACTTGCACGTCTTTGGACTGTGAGAGGAGAGGACACAAGAAGAACATGCAAACTCCACACAGAAAGAACCCGGACTGCTCCACCTGGAAATCGAACCCAGGACCTTGTTGCAGTAATGCGACAGTGCTACCCGCTGTAATGCGCCAGTGCTACCCACTGAGCCACAATCCTGCTCACATAGAGAAAGAAACAGCTCTTTTTTGCATGGTAGCATCTAAGCCGATGATACAGTTTAAGCTTACTTGACTTTGTATTGATATTGGCACATAAAAATAGCATATGGTGAAAAGTTTGGCAAATACTTTACAATACCATGCACTTTAAAATAGGTGCAGTGGTCAAACTAGCCCTGTTTATATGGATGTCCCCAGCTATAGTCAATCAGTCACTAACAGGGAATGAGGAGGCCATGACACAAAGTGAATTGATTTTGGAATGTTCTACATCTAAAATATTATCAAAATTGTTATTTATAATAAATAATTAAACAATATAATGATATAATAATAGATCAAATACATCTAGTTAATTCACCTTAAGTTAAAAAGCTAAATTAACTGAACTTGAAAAAAAATATATATATTATATTTATAACATATAATAATAATAATAATAATATTTTTTCTTCATTAAAAAGAACACTGAGGCTCATTTTAATGTGTATTGCCTTAGAAGATTTCTTTGAGATACATGTGTATTTAAACTTTTGACTTCAGGTATGGTACAATGAGCTATATGAAACTGTATAATACAGTTAGCCCTTAAACAAGGAACAAATCAATACGATAATTCTGCTTTATTACTAATGTCTTTTATAGAATTGTTCTAAAGCAATAAACATAAAAATAAGCCTCAGTAAGTACACTCAGACAGTTATAATTTCTAAATAAATCTCCAACCTCATGTCTAACCTGTTCTCTACAACAACGGCTATTACAAATTTTACAAACAAGCCTTAACTCCTTGTTATTTGAAAGTCATGTAAGCTTTCTTATAGTATTTTAGGGGTAATTTGTTTACCGAACTGAATGTGTGGTCTAAGCTAAATAATTAACGATTTTTTTCCTGCAGTAATTGGTTTTGCAAAGCCGTCAAATAACACACTAATGTGAGCTGCCTCCCTAAGCACTGAGTCTAATTTCAGACATTTGGTACAAATCTGTCAGAGTTATAGGCTTAACGCATGCATTATAATCCCACATAGGGATTGGCTTCTATGAAGGGTAATTAATTTCACAACTCACAATTCTACAACTGTAGAAACTATACATTAACAATAATCAAAACCCGTTCTAATCCTTAATTATGTTTCTTTCTTTTATCGGTTGGTAATAGTTGCTCACATTTCAAATGCTCTGTCATTGGGAAAATGTATGAAGTCGCACTAAGAAGAACAACTACAATAAATGGTGATTATATTATTTATGCTGGGTACTAAACTGTTGCAAATCTAACCAGAAAATGTACTGTTTGTTTGGCTGAAATAGGAACTTTATTGATCCTTTATTATTCATTTATTTTAAAGTTGTATTTTGTAAGAGTAAGCATATAAAAGTTGTGACAAGTAAAATAGAATAAAAAAGTTTAGAAAACATTCAAGTTACACTGTTTTGAGACCTTCCACAATAAGTGGGTGAATTGGTAACAGGTGAGGGCATAATGATTGGGTATAAACGCCATCAAAGTCTTAGTCTTTGCAAGCAAAGGTGGGTCATGGCTCATTACATTGTGAGAGACTTTGTGAGAGAATTGTCAAGCGGTTCAAAAATAACATTCACCGATGCAATTTTGCACATAATTTAGGTGTTTCACCATCTACTGTACAGGATATTGTAAAAAGACTTTGCAGACTTGAGATCCAGAACAATCTCAGTTCGCAGAGGTTAAGACCAGAATCTACTGTTGTATATGTGTGACATTTCATCCCTCAGGTAGCATTGAGAAAACTGTCATGCTACTGTTGTAAATATAGCCACACCAACAGGGAGTACTTTGGAAAACCGTTGCCACTTAACACAATGCAACTTGAAACCCCATCACAACTCCATCACACAAAGTGAAAGCCGGTCTTTTCCCAGAAAGTCTATGGTTTATTCAGCAAGACAATATGAGTCCTCATTCTGCACTCACTACTACAGTGTGGCTTAGTAAACATGGAGTGTGTGCACTTGACTGGCCTGTCTGCAGGTCAGATCTGTCTCCTATTAAAAATTTATGGTGCATAATGAAGAGAAGAATCAATCAATAGTGACGAAGGATTGTTAAGCCAGCTGAAGTTTTGCATTAAGCAAGAATGGGCAAAAATTCAACTTGCAAAGATGCAATAATAAGCATCGCCAGTTCCCGAATGATTAAAAGGTGTAATTAGTAGGAAAGGTGATGTAAGACAATGGTAAACATACCTCTGTGCCAACTTTTAGAGTGTGCTGCAGGCATCACATTCTAAATCTGTTTATGTTTAAGAAATACAATTACAGTTGTTCCTTGAAACTCAGCGTCAATTGGTTCTGGGAGTGTGTTGAGTTTAAAAGGAGTTAACTTTCAAAGTATTTTTTTTTTTCCATAAGGATGTATGGGAAACCTGTTAATGTGTTCCATGGTCCAGTGAAACTGCATATACACTGATCAGCCATAAAATTTAAACCACCTCCTTGTTTCTACACTCACTGTCCATTTTATCAGCTCCACTTACCATATTGAAGCACTTTGTAGTTTTACAATTACTGACTGTAGTCCATCTGTTTTTCTGCATGCTTTCTTAGCCCCATTTCATGCTATTATTCAATGGTCAGGACTCTCCCAGGACCACTACAGAGAAGGGATTGTTTGGGTGGTGGGTCATTCTCAGAAGTGCATTGACACTGACGTGTGTTAGTGTGTGTTGTGCTGGTATGAGTGGATAAGACACAGCAATGCTAATGTAGTTTTTAAACACCTCACTGTCATTGCTAGACTGAGAATAGTCCACCAACCAAAAATATATCCAGCCAATAGTGCCCTGTGGGCAGCATCCTGTGACCACTGATGGTCTAGAAGATGACCAACTCAAACAGCAGTAATAGATGAGTGATCGTCTCTGACTTTACATCTACAAGGTGGACAAACTAGGTAGGAGTGTCTAATAGAGTGAACAGTGAGTGGACACGGTATAAAAAAAACTCCAGCAGCACTGCTGTGTCTGATCCACTCATACCAGCACAACACACACTAACACACCAACACTATGTCATTGTCAGTGCAGTGCTGAGAATGATCCACCACCTAAATAATACCTGCTCTGTGGGGGTCCTGACCATTGAAGAACAGAGTGAAAGCAGGCTAAAAAGGTATGTAGAGAAATAGATGGACTACAGTCAATAATTGTAGAACTACAAAGTGCTCAGTGGAGCTGATAAAATGGACAGTGTGTGTAGAAACCAGGAGGTAGTTTTAATGTTATGGCTGATCGGTGTATATCCCGTTAGTCTTAAAGCCTGGTATTTAGAAAACATACATGATGTTCGGCTAATGGCCCAGGTCAAGGGTTAAAAAAAAAAAAAAGGCAAACAATGTTTTCCATGCAATAATTGCAAGCTAATTGGGTGCATGATATTTACTAAAACATGTTTTGAACATGCTTATCTTCAAGGTTTACGCGAAGAAAAAAACACTGTAGCATAAATCACAGTAATTCTCCTCCTCTTACTTTTCACAAGGCCATTTCAAGATTAGACAACCCTAAAACCATCTAAAGCTCACTTTTGTGGGACAGTTTTAAAAACTCTTCTCTCTCTGCTCCTCCGTCTTCACTGAGGGAAGTGCTGAGGTCAGCAGAGATCCTCATGTTGGAGGGAGCCTTTCAGATAAATCGATAAGTCTGCACTCCTCTTTTTTTTCGTATCACACACTGTGCTGATATTGAGGTGGAAGACTTGGTAAATTAACTCTTAAGGGGTTTGGGGAAGATGGGTTGGCGGTGCATTTCAGCTAAACTGGATGGAAAATCGTGGTCTGACAACTGATGGATATTAACTTAGGATAACCAGTGTTCCAGACGGCTGTCCACAGGTGACAGTGTCGGTCATGGCCTCGGGCTTGGTACTGATGTAAGACAGGGGAGGTGCATGCTGCTCATTTGGAGTAGGGGGGAGAACCGCTGGTCATGTTAAATGAAATATATCACATCAATGCCAGCACCTTAATTACGTCTGCCAATCAACAAAGGTACAGCCTATCTGCAGGCTGTCTCGTTTTACCCCCAAATATACTGCGTCTAGTCTACCCTTGACCAGTTTAGCTCTTGCCCACCTTTCAAGCCTTTCAAAAGAAAGCTGGAACGGTGACGGTCTCTTAAGAAGTCCTGTTTAAACTACGCCATACATCCCGGCTCTTTAGACAGATAGGTTGAGCATCCTTTATTTAAAACCACTTTCAGAAAGCAGATGTGATGGTTAGAAATGGAACGTTCGTGTGTATTTAATTTAGCTGCCATGTTTTAGAAAAGCAGCCTTTTTCAAAACACTCTGCCCTATACAATATGTGACATGGAATATCTTAAAATTAAATTCAATCTTGTGGCTGATTTAATCTCTTAAGCATCAAGAAGCCATGAGCAGGTACTACATCAATCATATGTTTAATATAACAGCAGATTTCCAAAATCATGTGTCGGATATAGATAACGGGGGTATCATCGTACAGCTTAGATTCTCATTTTTTAAGTTACCTTTAGCTAAAAATTCTAAACATCATGTGAATAACATTGGGAATAGCAATTTAAATCAATATAAATACTATCAATATATTATCTATCTATCTGTCTATCTGTCTATCTATCTATACCCATCAGCCATAACTTTAGAACCACCTCCTTGTTTCTACACTCACTGTCCATTTTATCAGCTCCACTTACCATATAGAAGCACTTTCTAGTTCTACAATTACTGACTGTAGACCATCTGTTTCTCTACACATGTTTTTGTCCTGTTTTCACCCTGTTCTGCAACGATCAGGACCCCCACAGGACCACCACAGAGTAGGTATTATTTGGGTGGTGGATCATTCTCAGCACTGCAGTGACAATGACATGGTGGTGGTGTGTTAGTGTGTGTTGGGCTGGTATGAGTGGATCAGACACAGCAGCGCTGCTGGAGTTTTTAAATACCGTGTTCACTCTAGACACTCCTACCTAGTTGGTTCACCTTGTAGATGTAAAGTCAGAGACGATCGCTCATCTATTGCTGCTGTTTGAGTTGGTCATTTTCTAGACCTTCATCAGTGGTCACAGGACGCTGCCCACAGGGCGCTGTTGGCTGAATGTTTTTGGTTGGTGGACTATTCTCAGTCCAGCAGTGACAGTGAGGTGTATAAAAACTCCATCAGCATTGCTGTGTCTGATCCACTCATACCAGCACAACACACTAACACACCACCACCATGTCAGTGTCACTGCAGTGCTGAAAATGATCCACCACCCAAGTAATACCTACTCTGTAGCGGTCCTGGGAGAGTCCTGACCATTGAAGAACAAAATGAAATGGGGCTAACAAAGCATGCAGAGAAACAGATGGACTACAATCAGTAATTGTAGAGCTACAAAGTGCTTCTATATGGTATGTAGAGCTGATAAAATGGGCAGTGAGTGTAGAAACAAGGATGTGGTTTTAATGCTATGGCTGAGTGTTCAATCTATCTATATCTAAGCCATATTTGCACAGTGTAGACTAACAAACATTTAGATCTAGTTTGTGACTATGACTGAATTGAATCCAAGCATGTAGGGGATAAGGTCAAGATCTTTGCTCAAGGGCTCAACAGCGGTAAATTAGTGGTGCTTGGACTGGCAACCTTCTGATTACTGGTCGAGTACCTTAACCGCTATGTTACCACTACCCTAGGGCTGTTTTGATTTGAATTCCTACAATCTAATACCAGAATTTACGTCATGTTCACTTAAAAACAGGGTTTTAGGCTGGAATTCAAACTAGACAAGGTGGTAATTCATGGCGGGGCAAAACAAAGTTAATTATTCATGCACTCTCACCTAAAGAAAATTTGTCAGTCCACCTTCTGCATGTTTTGAGAGTAGGGAGGAAGCCGACACAGGCCATGGCGCTACTTGCAATTTATTTCCTGTAAGATTAGAAAACTTTGGAATTTAAGAACTGCATGAGGAGGTCCACATGTTCAAATAATGCATGGACTCTAAGGGTGTAATAATAAATAATAATAATAAACTGATAGAAGAAATGCTTTGAGGCACAAAGCTTGTACAAGATGTAAACCAACCAAACAAGAAAATTCACATTAAAGTTAGAAAAGTATCACGTCAGCTTGGAGCAACTTAAGCAAAGTGAACGAAATAAACGCAGTAAAACAGAAAACTATATCTGCAAACGACTACAGGCACAAAAAAGGCCATTCCCGGTTCCCTAAGGCTTATACAGTATTTCACTTTTTTTTCCAAGCATAAAGTGGATAAAAATGTGGGCATAAACAAACCAGCATTCAATTCGCTTCTCGGTATTTTCATCTCCATATTTCTCCCAGCCTTCTCGATCTCTTACATAAATGAATCACTGAACTGAGGGAGGGACAAACAGCGTAATATCTGAATGCAGCACCAGGATAACTGCCGCAGCAGCAAAGGGAATTTGCTTTAAATGGAGGTAAATAAAACATTTTGCTCTCCTTGGATATTGGACGCTTGCTGACTCTCCCACTTGATACCAGAGGGGAAGAGTAAATGTATGTTCTACTCTGCAGCCCGAGCATCGCCTGGCCACGGGGGTGCTTGCACTGTCAAAATACATAAGGCTTATAGATACAAGCCCGGCCAGAGGTCTCTCCACCGGCTCGCCAGTGCCCGGATCCTCATTCGACATCATTTTCATCGAATTGCTTGTTTTATTTATATCAAATGATACTCTGCTCCCTGTGCACTCTCATTCAGCGGTTCCAGGCTGGCGTTCGCATCCCTGCCCAGACTGGCCCGGCCCTTATCCCGCCCGCCCCATACCTTCCCCAAGAAATGTATTGCTTGCTCATTGTAAATAAAACATAAAGCTTCCCTTGAGCTCCTCCCTGGAGGAACCTATATTTTTTATTTTTTGCTAAGAGCAGCAGAGCTTCAACAGTACGCATTATACAGTATAAATCTTTGCAAGCAAAGTCTTATTTTACATGGTCAAGACGCTAGAAAAGCAACTTTGACAACATTATTGTGCCTGTCATCGAGATCGCAAAGTGTAAAATTGATGTAGTTTTATGAGATATTTTGTGCAAACCAGTGCATAGTTTAGCAAGCTGCTTTCTTCACTGTTTGGTCAAAAGTATTTAAACACGGCACTCATCTTTCATATCTGTATGCAGTGGCGGCTCCTGCCAAATCTCTCAGGGGGGGCAATTGTTGCGATAATGGCCAAGGTCACCCGTTCAATGGATAAATAAAGCTTAAATAATTAACATCTTAAGTTATCTGTCAGTTTGCCCTCACAAATAACTTTGAACATGGAGAGAGACCAGCTTTATCATTAATCATAAAATTAAGTAAAGCCTTCACCTTAACAATTTAATTCAGTCTTCATCAGATTTTATTTTAGGTGCAGCAGATCCAGAATAAAGATTGGCATCGGGGCTGATGTGCAATGAATAAAGAAGTACAATTAAACAATTGGGGAGATACAATAAGTGCAATCACAATTTACAATTTAAAAATTACATTACTTACTTGTAATTTACTTGTAACTTATATGATTTTCCCCCCTTGGTAGATACTTGCTTGATGTTTAAATTTGGTCTGGGTGGCCCTAATTCTTTAGTTGCTAATTTATTCTGATTACACAATGAAGTTGCTCCGAACTGAGGTAATGGTAGTCATGGTGACGAGATCGCAACACCAGGTTACGTGTGACGCAAGCACGTAAGTGCGAGCCCTCCCGGAAGCCATTCAGAATGTATTGCAGTGCCTGCAGTTCGAAAAAAAGAGCCTTAACATGAGTCTATGAGAGCAATCTGGGGCGATTTTCAGTCAGACTGAAATCGCCCCAAAAGGGGCGTTACTGTACGGATCACAACTCGACACTGATTGGATTACAATATTCTGAGGCAAGGCAGACTCCAGAACAGTCACAGCTGTGATAGAAAAATTTCTTCCCTTTCGCCCTTTGGTGGTGCGTCGCCCGATTTGAGCCGCCCCTGTCTGTATGTACTTAAATTTTGCTAAAATTTGGGAGCACGATTGCAGAAGTTGGTTCTACTTTGGTTTTCTACTTTGTCTTGCAATGTCAAGCATCACCTTGAATGAGATTTGTTGTCTAATCAAGTAATTGCAAAAGTTGGCTAGACAGCACATAAAAATGTGTAGCTCTGATTATTTTACATACACATTTCCAGCCTTAGTGAACAACCCAAACCTTTAAAATACCTGTAATTAAAATAGACCTACCATTTTACCTAGTTGTTTCTAAATGCATCAGCTAGCTTTAAAGCACCATCACTCCTCCTCGGTTTGAAACTCGGTGTTGCCACCGGTTGGCTGGGTGCCTTCTGGCGGGCATAATTGGCAGTGCCTGCAGCAGATACTAATTGGCCACCGTATCTGCAGGGTGGGGGCCAGACTATGTGTGGGTGGGTGGGTCTTCATACGCTGTGGTGGAAGAGACGCCTGTGCAGAATGCAGGGGCGAGAAGAGGAGGGCTGTCCACGTATCGCTCAGCAGCGGAAGACAAAATTGGGTGCACTAAATCAGGAGGAAAATGGGGAGAAAATGCATAAAAAAAGCACCATCACTCACTTTTACCAACTATACACAGTAATCTAATGACTGATGCCCTAGAGCAACACTGTGGTACGGTCAACATCTGAGGAAGAACCATTGCAAATTGCTGATGATATTGTTGGGCTGATGACATTTACTTACTCAAATTAAGCAGTCAAATAGAAATTCTACATTCCCTTCTCCCCCAGTATACCTATTCTTTTATACACCACTGAAAACAGCTCATCTGTACGCTCTACTTTAGATAAAGAGTTATAAAATGGGTGTTTAGTATCTCAGTACTGCTATTTAAAGGACTCAAGAAGACTAAGGTGCTGCTTAACTGTAGCTGCTGGCAGTGAAGAGATAATCTTGATTGATAGAAAATAAGTGAGCACGATCGATGTACAGTAAAGACGAGAGGAACGGACGGCTAACACTAAACTTGACTCGCTCAGTCATAAAGCCCACATAATTGTATCACAGACATGACACTGCTGTAATCATCCGTGGCAGCTTTTGTCAGTTGATGACAAATGACACTGATTTACCAATGGGGTTAACTTGCCTGGAGGACAGGCACGGTCAGGGGATTATGATTTAGCATGGGGGCTTGGGTATATCGTCAGGTCCATGCAATGCAACACATTCTCTCAGTCTGTATGCTTACAAAGCATTAACTGCATAATTACATCAGTTACTTAACACCACTGATGAGGTACCTGTTATGCTAAAGAGATTTAAAATAAATTGGTGTACGTGCTTAGTTGGCGTTAGTATGGTTTATTTCAGCCTTTTGTGCTACATAGTTTACCTTGCTCACAATTCTCTTTTTTCCTTTCTAGACCCCCATGTTTAAATAAATAAATTAATGAATAAATAAAAAATAGGGACCCTGAAATGGGTTACAATACTATTCCTATTATTTCAGCAAGAATAACAAGGGATATATTGTGTTAAATCCCTGATGAAGGTAAATTTTGGTATTTTCTGATTTAAGTTGTGAATTTCTCCCCATTTTCCTCCCAATTTAGCACACTTAATTTGTCTTCCGCTTCTGAGGGTCACCCACCTGATTGCATCCGAGGAGAACACGCCGCTATACACATGTACAGCCCTCCTCTTCTTGCCCCTGCATTCTGCACAGGCGTTCTTTTCTGCCAATCAGGGTCCTTACACAGCATATGAAGATCCCACCCACACATAGTCTGGCCCCCACCCTGCAGATACAGTGGCCAATTAGTATCTACTGCAGGCACTGCCAATTGTGCCTGCCAGATGGCGCCCAGCCGACCGGTGGAAACGCAGAGTTTTGAATCTCGACGTTGGTGTGCTAGCGGAATATCCCGCTGCGCCACCTGGGCGCCCCATTTATTAGCATTTTACCGTCATATTTAACACACTTTGGTTACATTCATGACTGGATTCATCAGTTCAAGTTTAATGTCAAACACAGTCTTAACAATTTTGTATTTACAGATTACCTCACTTGCACATCTTTGGACTGTGGGAGGAAACCGGAGCTCCTGGAGAAAACCCACACAGACACAGGGAGAACATGCAAACTCCACACTGAAAGGACCCATACCGCTCCACCTGGGAATTAAACCCAGGGCCTTCTTGCTGTGAAGAGACAGCGCTACCCACGGTTAAAAAAAAAAAAAAAAAAAAAAAAAAGGTTTACTTCTGTTGAGCTGATGGGGGTGAAACTTGGTGGGGGTCTACTTCACCGGGCTTTGCATCACCAACTGAATCAGAATCTTTCATAGTCGCTTGAGGGCAAATCAAATGTGTGTCCATTCTTAAACACCCAGCATGAACTATAGGCAGTTTAAAGTAATTCTTTATGGCATCATAAGTTACCTCCCATATGCCAATAGCCTACTGTTTTTCTGTTCCATCATGTGATCATTTGTTCTCTTTTCAATGAAATGCAACAGAACCTCCCTCTAGACTCACTAAGGCCCCCTGGTTCAGAACCACTGTCCTAGATAGAGGCTGTAGATGCAGGCTTCACCCTGAAGCTATGTGTTGAGTGCTGTTACACTATGACTCATGACTCAGCAGTCTTGGTCCTGGTGAGTACTAAGAGAGTCCGTCTTTATTTAATGAACTATTGATTTGAGTGACAGACTAAAATAGGAGAGTGAGGAACAGGCAAGAGATTTTGGTTGATGAAAGCATAGCTCCCTAGTCATATTGCATATTTCCTGAAGAGTTTACACCAGAGGAGCACATTGTATATACAAAAAAAAGTCAATAACAGGTCAAGGAAGGATTCACATTACTGAAACATGGAAAGAGTAAATAACATTTTTATAATACTATTAAATAATATTATTATTAATTACGTTTCCTAGAAAGTGTATGCCAGAGGAGCACATTGTATACACAAAAAATCAATAGCAAGCCAAGAAAGGAACTAAAAGGTTAATAATTATTATTATTATTTTTATTATTAGTATTATTATTTTGTTTAATATAGGTAAATATTAAAAAAAATATATATATAGTTACAACTATATTGCTGTTTATCTCATAAGGATTCACATACAGTAGACGAACGGTTTACCATACGAACATTTTGGGTTACGAACGATCTTTTTCAACTTAAAAAACGAACAAATTTTGGATTATGAACCGAAATTCGCGAAACGTGACTGTCTCTCTCTCTCTCTCTCTCTCTCTCTCTCTCTCTCTCTCTCTCTCTCTCTCTCTCTATATATATATATATATATATATATATATATATATATATATATATATATATATATATATATATATATATATATATATATATATATATACAGTGTATCACAAAAGTGAGTACACCCCTCACATTTCTGCAAATATTTCATTATATCTTTTCATGGGACAACACTATAGACATGAAACTTGGATATAACTTAGAGTAGTCAGTGTACAGCTTGTATAGCAGTGTAGATTTACTGTCTTCTGAAAACAACTCAACACACAGCCATTAATGTCTAAATAGCTGGCAACATAAGTGAGTACACCCCACAGTGAACATGTCCAAATTGTGCCCAAAGTGTCAATATTTTGTGTGACCACCATTATTATCCAGCACTGCCTATATATATATATATATATATATATATATATATATATATATATATATATATATATATATATATATACACTGAGCAAACATTCGGACAGCTGACGCTGTTTTTTCTATGTTTTCTTTATATTTTGTAAAATTCTATATTAAAATGGCCCCAAAGAATGTGCAGAGAAAGTGTAGTGGTGAGAAAATGAACAAATCTATTACATTTGTTGTGTTGTATAATTACTCCTTCCAGTAGGTGTCACTGTGTATCAGACAGAGGGGACAGTTAGTGAGAGAGAAGAGGTGTTCTTTCTTTCGTAAAATTACACCTACAAAATACAACACTGTTGAAATAAAGAAGGAAATAACAGAGAAATATGAGTTATTGTTGTTTCTGGTAGATACATTTTATAAAAAAAAAGAAGGAAATGTATTATGGTATATGGTACAGCACATGTACTGTACTGAAATGTGATGTGTGTTTTTATGTACACTACAGTACTACTGTGTATTGTTTATTATTGTTTATTACAGGAACGTCTATTCTATAATTTAAGATTTAAGGGAAAATGTAGTTGTATTTATAACAAAAAAGACCATTTAAGACATTAGAAAGGTTAGGTAAGGGGGTGGTTTGGGAGGTTTGGCACGGATTAATTCTATTTACATTATTTCTCATGGGAAAAACAGGTTTAACTTACAAACATTTTGACTTAAGAACAGCCCCTCGGATTAAATTCGTAAGTCAAGGGTCTACTGTATAATATTAAATAATAAATAGTAAATAACATTTTTATTTAATATTATTGATATTATTATTTGTTTATTATTTAAGTTATTTAATTTATTAATTAATTTATTTTATTTTATTTATGTATTTATTTATTTTTTGAGTAAGCATCTATGATTCAGCTGGCACTTCTCCATACGTTATGAAGCATTCTGCACATCAGCATCAGTGCACATAAAAGTTGATTTTTTATTTATTTATATATTTTTAAGAGGCCAACATCCAGAAATGCAACAGTAGCAATGTTCTTTGAAAAGGTTGGCACTTTTTGTTGTTTTTTATAGGCATATTTTACTATCTAAAGTAATAAATGACCCCATTAAGTATACTCACCCTATAAATACTGCATGGGTATGTGTTGGTGAGTAAGAGTATATATGCATGCATTGCAGTAGCTCTAATCAAGTTCTTTGATTCTTTCGCTTTACTGTTTTGGCTGGTGGATCATGCTACAAAATGAGGGAATAAAATAATGTTGTTGCATATTAATAATCATGAATAATGCATTAGTGCAATAAGTGCAAAAGTGAGTTTGGCAGGAACTGTGGTATATACTAAATGTTCAGTTCACATCTCAGACACTGATAGCCAATACCTGAAGAGAACTTTTTGTAACAAGTGTAAAATTTAAGCTAGTGTGATGTATCTAAATGAGTGATCTGTAATGATCTGACCTATGATATGATATAATAAATATATATATATATATATATATATATATTTAAAAGTTTATTCAACAGTGCAAATAATTTTGTTTAATTATTTTTTATTTAAATGTATTTGTATTAATAATAATTATTTTTGTTTTGTTTTATTATTATTATTATTATTATTAGTTAATTATTATTATTATTTATTTATTTTGTTTTTAATTTTCACAAATTTAGTCCAATCCAGGTTCTCACAACCTAACCCCAGATTGAGGAGGGCCACCGACCACTTCTTTTCACAAAGCAGAGTACCACATACAGAGAGCCACACACTGTCATTTGGGATCAACAGCCCCTTGCACAGGTGCCTCAACCAGCCAGCAGGGCAGATCAGTCCTTACAGACACAGACAATCATCATGTCTGCTTAGGCACCCAGGCAGTCGATAGCACAGGTGAGATTTAAACTGAGCAGTGGTGGGCTAGTGCATTAGACTGCCGCACCATCCAAGTGCCCTGCACAAAACATTCTATTAGAAATCACATCACATTGTCTAACGGTGTCAACGGGCTTAATGCTACACATTGGTGAAGCAGATACATGTAAATAATAAAAATAAAATGTGCTGTGGATCATGAAAAAGGAAAATCGTACTCCACAGATGCAGCTCATGCATAAATAGCTGTATGAATGGCATTTAAGGTAAGTGTTAAAGAAAGGGTTTATTCTGAACACCAATGTGAGCAAATATGATTTTAAAGAACCCACTATATGCACAGCTGCACTCTAAATACCAGTATAAAATATCAAACATGCTGGGTCCCTTTAGAGAGACTAAACTCATTGTGTACTGCTAAGTAACCATGAAATTCATTTAAAGTAAAGCTATACCATGTGAAATTCATTACAACTGTTCAAATTATGGCTAAACCAGCTAAATAAAATGAATAATAAAGAATATATGAAGAATATAACAATATGATGTAAATCAGTCAAGAATAAAAAAGTAAATCATTAACAACCACATGTATACAACCACTTAAGTATCTATTGTTTAATATTGATACCTTTATTGAATAATATTTGTGGATAATAAATATATTGAGAATTAAGGAATAATACATATAGCATTATTTAGAAGTTGTGTACAGTTTGAGATAATTGCTCTGTGGTTTGACTTCCTCCCACTTCATCAGATTCTAATAGAAAATGATGAGAAAACATCCTCTCTGAGAACAAAGCTGCTTCTATTGATCATCATCAAGGGTACAAAAGCAAATTGAACAATAAATTTCGAAAAGTGCTGCAATTTAGAGAGACAGATCATTTGAGAGGGAGACAAAGCCCATCAGTTTCCCATACACCATCAACATTTTTATCAACTACATTTACATCGATCAGCCATAACATTAAAACCACCTCCTTGTTTCTACACTCACTGCCCATTTTATCAGCTCCACTTACCATATAGAAGCACCTTGTAGTTCTACAATTACTGACTGTAGTCCATCTGTTTTTCTGCATGCTTTGTTAGCCCCCTTTCATGCTGTTCTTCAATGGTCAGGACTCTCCCAGGACCATTACAGAGTAGGTATTATTTGGTGGTGGATCATTCTGCAGTGACACTGACATGGTGGTGGTGGTGTGTTAGTGTGTGTTGACCGCTTCTAATTCTTCAAATTTCTGTGTAACAGCTTAAATACTACATCTTGAGTTTCCAGTCTGTTTGCTGATTTCCCTTTGGCCTTTGCTGATGCAAGATTATGATTTCATGTCTGTTGTAGCCTTGTGGTTAAGATACTGGACTAGTAATCGAAAGGTCTCCGGTTCAAGACCCACCACTGCCAGGTTGCCACTGTTGGGCCCTTGAACAAGGCCCTTAACCCTCAATTGCTTAGACAATATACTGTCACAGTACTTAAGTCCGTAAGTGGCTTTAGATAAAAGCATCTGCTAAATGCCGCAAATGTCTGTCAAATGCTGTGATATTTGGCATTTTGAAAAGAACAATGTGATTGAAGGCTGGTCTTATACTGTACATATTAGCAAGCTTCCAATGAATTAAAGTCATACAATGTGTATAAGTGACCTGTTCCCACAGCACCGCTTTGACATGACATAGTAGGTGTTAGTAATGACAATATTTAGGTTAAAGAAAGTCAGGTTCCTGCTATTGCTCAAGTGTATGAGGAGGTCACAATAAATACTTAAATAATTGCAACTTTTTATTATTATTATTATTATTATTATTTGGGTGGTGGATCATTCTGCAGTGACACTGACATGGTGGTGGTGGTGTGTTAGTGTGTGTTGTGCTGGTATGAGTGGATAAGACAGCAATGCTGATGGAGTTTTTAAACACCTTCTTGTCACTGCTGAACTGGGAATAGTCCACCAACCAAAAATATCCAGCCAACAGCGCCCCGTGGGCAGCGTCCTGTGACCACTGATGAAGGTCTAGAAGATGACCAACTCAAACAGCAGCAACAGATGAGCGATCGTCTCTGACTTTACATCTACAAGGTGGACCAACTAGGAAGAAGTGTCTAATAGAGTGAACAGTGAGTGGACATGGTATTTAAAAAGCATTGCTGTGTCTAATCAACTCATACCAGCACAACACACACTAACACACCACCACCATGTCATTGTCACTGCAGTTCTTAGAATGATCCACCACCTAAATAATACCTGGTCCGGTCCTGACCATTGAAAAACAGGGTAAAAGCAGGTTAAAAAACAGATGGACTACAGTCAGTAATTGTAGAACTACAAAGTGCTTCCATGTGGTAAGTGGAGCTGATAAAATGGACAGTAAGTGTAGAAACAAGGAGGTGGTTTTAATGTTATGGCTGATCAGTGTTTAGCTTTTTTCCTTAAATGCCTCTGACCGCCACGGTGTTCTAAGTACCATAGTGTGTATCTCATCAGATTTTTTCAAATCACAAAAATAGTCTCAACATGCCCTGGCCAGCAAGGAAAACTGGAACAGGAAGCGTGGTTAGTTATCATTTCAAAGGCATGTATATCCATATACAGCAGAGATGGTGTCTGACCTCTGAGGTACAAAGCCTTCTCAAAGTTAGTCCAAACCCTTTGAAGCTTTGCCAGTAAAAGCGGCAGCAGCCATGGCACACTATGGTCAAGTCATTATTCAAAGACAAGACAGCAGTGACAGAAAGTTTGCATATTCTACAGAAGATTTATCCCCAGTTTTAAACATAATGCTTACATAGTCTTTTGTCCATGGAAATCAGGAACTGGGTCACTCCATAATACATTATACTCTTTTCCCTTGATCTCTGTTCAGTGTTGATCAGAATGAACCAATCTTTTCCTACCAATCTAGTCATATCTAATTACCCGATTACATTATGCTTCCTCTCTATGGATGCTGATCTCCACTCCTGTTTGAGGAGAACAAGACTGTCACATGCCCCCTCCGACACGTGTGAAGTAGCCGACTGCATCTTTTCACCTGCACAAGGCGAATTCATATGCAGATCAGCTTTGTGTACGGAGAGTCACACCCTGATCAACACATTATTCCTCGACATCAATCAGCCAGCAGAGGTCGTAATTGCATGATGTATGTACAGCTCCCACGCTGTATGAACAACAAGCCAATCGTTGTTCATGTACCTGCCCAGCCCAGCCAGATGGCAGAGCTGAGTTTCAAACCAATGAGTTTGAAATGTCAGCTCTAGTTTGCTAACGTCAGCTTTAGCATATTCTAGCCTTTTTACCCTGGTCTACTCTTCCAAAAAGACCATTTCTGATTGATCAAGCTCCTTCGGACTGTAGAAGGGTCAACTTGGCATCCCGATGAAGCTGCCAGATGCTGAGCCAGGTCCTTGCTGGAATTCTTCCACTCTCTCAAAGAAGAAACTCTGATGATAAAATTCTCATTAGATTTTGAAAGTTTTCTTGGCCTGCCAGTCTTTTTGTGTCCTTGACCTCTTCCAATTCTTCAAATTTCTGTGTAACAGCTTGAATACCCCATCTTGAGTTTCCAGTCTGTTTGCTGATTTCCCTTTGGCCTTGCTGATGCAAGATTAGGATTTCATGTCTGTTGTAGCCTTGTGGTTAAGATACTGGACTAGTAATTGAAGGTCTCCGGTTTAAGACTCACCACTGCCAGGTTGCCACTGTTGGGCCCTTGAGCAAGGCCCTTTACCCTTGATTGCTTAGACAATATACTGTCACTGTACGGTAAGTCAGTCGCTTTGAATAAAAAGCATCTGCTAAATGCCATAAATGTCTGTCAAATGCTGTGATATTTGGCATTTTGAAAAGAACAATGTGATTGAAGGCTGGTCTTATAATGTACATATTAGCAAGCTTCCAATTAATTAGTCATACAATGTGTATAAGTGACCTGTTTCCACAGCACTGCTTTGACATGACATAGTAGGACAAATACAGGTGTTAGCAATGACAATATTTAGGTTTAAAAAAGTCAGGTTCCTGCTATTGCTCAAGTGTTTGAGGAGGTCACAATAAATACTTAAATAATTGCAACTTTTTATTATTATTATTACTACTATCATTATTATTATTACTATTATTATTATTACTACTATAGTTATTATTATTACTACTATTATTATTATTACTACTATATTATTATTATGGACATTATTATTATTACTATATTATTATTATTATTATTATTATTACTACTATATTATTATTATTATTATTATTATTATTATTATAGTTATTATTATTATTACTATTATTATTATTACTACTATATTTTTATTATTATGGACATTATTATTATTACTATAATATTATTATTGTTATTATTATTATTATTATTATTATTACTACTACTATAATATTATTATTATTATTATTATTACTATTATATTATTATTATTATTATTATTATTATTATTATTACTATTATTATTACTACCATTAATAATATTATTACTATTATTCTAAATTGCATACAAATTTCTGTATTATCTGGTTGCATTCTAATATGTACGTATGTGGTCATTATACCATTGCTGAAACTTGTGGTCCAAGACTTTTTCCACAGTTATCCAGAAGCACTAGTATAGAAATTGGACCCTAACAGGTCCTAAAAATTCCTAAAGGGTGCATAAAATCCTTTTTACTTAACTTTGCAGGAAGCTGCACACTACCAGGTTCAGTCACAATCCCAGAGCTGCACTTGATAATAATGCTTATTTTTATTCCCACTGTCGAAAAAGAAAATGTGTGTGAGGTGGATAGAGGGGAGGCTAAAGTTGAAGGGTGAACATTGGCAGGCATGTTGTACAGTGACCTTGGAAGTTTCTCAGCAGTCAGTGACCCCCGGTGACAGGTCTTCTACTGCAAAGCTGGCACAGCCACTGCTTTTGGCACAGGCTGAGATCAGAGACAGCCTGAGACTGGGCTGCTATCCCATAAGAGCCAGCTAACGATCGGCTGGCAGGCTCCAGGCTGGCATTTATTTGGAATACTGTTAAGAAAAGGGATAGCCACACAATCATTGGCGGTGTCACTTGATAATAGCCAGAGGCAAACCAGACCATGAGGGTTTGCATTTTTCACAAAGAGCAATTCATTTGTTCTGCCTCCATGCGGTTTACTATCTGTGATGCATCTCCTGCTCTCTCCTCTGGCCATCCAATAATCTGTCAAAGATTTCCAATTGCACTTGGACAATGGTCTCAGTGGGCTGTAAAGGACCATTGATTCGGACCCTCTCGCAAATATCCCTCCCTAACATGAGGAGTATCTTTCAAGTCATTTTACATCTTAATGGATATACCATTGAGTGCTGCTTGATTGTTTAACCAAGAATGCATGCCATTGAACCGCACAGACCATTTGCACTGAAGACATTTGCGAGGCTGGGCACAAACATCCAGACTAAATAAAGGCTGCAGATACATACTCAACTGTCTACTGTTATAATGCTTTAGTAGCAGTTTAAAGAAGTAGTACACTGAATGATTAGCACAGGAAAACAAACAGTTTTACAAAATAGGTTTGTAAACCTCCCCTCCTTGGATCACCACCTTATCGTGGTGGAGGGGTTTGCATGCTTGAATGATCCCAGGAGCTATGTTGTCTGGGGCAAAAGCTCCTGGTAGGGTCTCCCAAGGCAAATTGGTCCTCGGTGACAAGTCAGACAAAGAGTGGTCCAAAGAACCTCTATGAAGAAAAATAACAGGAACCTGTGTACCCTGCCCGGATTAGGGTTACCGGGACCCCACCCTGGAGCCAGGCCCGGGGGAGGGGTTCGCCAGCGAGCGCCTGGTGGTCGGGTACTCTCCCATGGTACCCGACCGGGCCCAGCCCGAAGGAGTTACATGGGTCCCCCCTCCCATGGACTCACCACTTGTGGGAGGGGTAGTAATGGGGGTTCGGTGCATTGTGGATCGGGCAGTGACCGGAGGCGGGAGCCTTGGCGTCACGATCCCCGGCTGCTAAAACTGGCTTTTGGAACTTGGAATGTTACCTCACTGGCGGGGAAGGAGCCCGAGTTGGTGCGGGAGGTTGAGAGATACCGACTAGATATAGTCGGGCTCACCTCAACGCACATCTCGGGCTCTGGAACCAATCTCCTTGAGAGGGGCTGGACTCTGTTCTTTTCTGGAGTTGCCCATGGTGAGAGGCGTCGAGCAGGTGTGGGTCTTCTCGTAGCCCCTCAGTTTGACGCATGTACGCTGGGGTTTTTTCCGGTGGACGAGAGGGTAGCTTCCCTACGCCTTCGGGTTGGGGAACGGGTTATGACTGTGGTTTGTGCTTATGCGCCAAATGGCAGTTCAGAGTACCCAGCCTTCTTAGAGTCTCTGAGGAGGGTGCTGGAGGGGGCTCCTCCTGGTGACTCGGTTGTCCTACTGGGGGACTTCAACGCTCACGTGGGCAATGACAGTGAGACCTGGAAAGGCGTGATTGGGAGGAACGGCCTTTCCGATCTGAACCCAAGGGGTGTTCAGTTGTTGGACTTCTGTGCAAATCACAGTCTGTCCATCACGAACACCATGTTCAAGCACAAGGGTGTTCATAAGTGCACATGGCACCAGGACACCCTGGGACGCAGTTCGATGATCGACTTTGTTGTTGTGTCATCAGACCTGCGGCCATGTGTCTTGGACACTCGGGTGAAGAGAGGAGCTGAGCTGTCAACTGATCACTACCTGGTGGTGAGTTGGATCAGATGGCGGGGGAAGATTCCGGTCAGACCAGGCAAGCCCAAACGTATAGTGAGGGTTTGCTGGGAACGTCTGGAAGAAGAACCCGTCAGACAGACTTTCAACTCTCACCTCCGTCAGAACTTTAACCGCATCCCGGGGGAGGAGGGGGACATTGAGTCTGAATGGGCCATGTTCCGTTCCTCTATTGTCGAGGCGGCCGATCGGAGCTGTGGTCGCAAGGTCGTTGGTGCCTGTCGTGGCGGTAATCCTCGAACCCGGTGGTGGTCACCCCGGGTGAGAGATGCCGTCAAGCTGAAGAAGGACTCCTATCGGGTATGGTTGGCCTGTGGGACTCCAGAAGCAGCTGACAGGTACCGACAGGTCAAGCGATCCACGGCTTTGTGTGTCGCAGAGGCAAAAACACGGGCATGGGAAGAGTTCGGTGAGGCTTTGGAAAGTGACTTTCGATCGGCTCCAAGAAGATTCTGGCAAACTGTCAGGCGACTCAGGAGGAGAAAACAGTGTGCCACTAACACGGTATACAGTGGAGGTGGTGCACTGTTGACATCGACTGGTGACGTCATTAGGAGGTGGAAGGAATATTTCGAGGACCTTCTCAATCCCACCAACAGGCCCTCCACAGAGGAGGCAGAGCCAGAGGACTCGGGAGAGGAGTTTCCCATCACTGGGGCTGAAGTTGCTAGGGAAGTTAAGAAGCTCCTTGGTGGCAGGGCTTCAGGGGTGGATGAGATCCGCCCAGAGTTCCTTAAAGCTCTGGATGTTGTAGGGCGGTCTTGGCTGACACGCCTTTTCAACATTGCGTGGTCATCGGGGGCAGTGCCTCTGGACTGGCAGACTGGGGTGGTGGTGCCCCTTTTTAAGAAAGGGGACCGGAGGGTGTGTTCCAATTACAGAGGAATCACACTCCTCAGCCTCCCTGGTAAGGTCTACGCAGGGGTACTGGAGAAGAGAGTCCGGCTGATAGTCGAACCCCAGATTCAGGAGGAACAATGCGGATTTCGTCCTGGCCGTGGAACACTGGATCAACTCTTTACTCTCTGCAGGATCCTCGAGGGTTCATGGGAGTTTGCCCAACCAGTCTACATGTGTTTTGTGGACTTGGAGAAGGCATTCGACTGTGTTCCTCGAGGTATTTTGTGGAGGGTGCTTCGCGAATACGGGGTACATGGCTCCTTATTACGGGCCATTCAGTCCCTGTACAAGCGGAGTAGGAGTTTGGTTCGCATGGCCGGCAGTAAGTCAGACTGGTTTACAGTCAGAGTTGGACTCCGTCAGGGCTGCCCTTTGTCACCGATTCTGTTCATAATATATATGGACAGAATTTCTAGGCGCAGCCAGGGGATGGAGGGGGTCCGGTTTGGTGACCTCACAGTCACGTCACTGCTGTTTGCAGATGATGTGGTCCTGTTAGCGTCATCGAACTGTGAACTCCAGCTCTTGATGGATCGGTTTGCAGCCGAGTGTGAAGCGGCTGGGATGAGAATCAGCACCTCCAAATCTGAGGCCATGGTTCTCAGCCGGAAAATGGTGGATTGTCCTCTCTGGGTCAGGGACGTGTTCTTGCCTCAAGTGGAGGAGTTTAAGTATCTCGGGGTCTTGTTCTCGAGTGATGGTAAGATGGAACGGGAGATTGACGGGCGGATCGGTGCAGGGTCAGCAGTGATGCGGACTCTCTACCGGTCTGTGGTGGTGAAGAAAGAGCTGAGTCATAAGGCAAAGCTCTCGATTTACCGGTCGGTCTATGTTCCTACCCTCACCTATGGTCATGAGATTTGGGTAATGACCGAAAGAACGAGATCGCGAGTACAAGCGGCCGAAATGGGTTTTCTCCGCAGGGTGTCTGGGCTCTCCCTTAGAGATAGGGTGAGAAGCTCGGTCATCCGGGAGGGACTCGGAGTCGAGCCGCTACTCCTGCGCGTGGAAAGGAGCCAGTTGAGGTGGTTCGGACACCTGGTAAGGATGCCTCCTGAGCGCCTCCCTAGGAAGGTGTTTCAGGCAAGTCCAGCTGGGAGGAGACCACGGGGAAGACCCAGGACACGCTGGAAAGATTATATCTCCCAGCTGGCCTGGGAACGCCTCGGAATCCCCCCAGTTGAGCTGGAAGAGGTGGCTGGGGAGAGAGAGGTCTGGGTTTCTCTACTTAGGTTGCTGCCCCCGCGACCCGAACCCCGGATAAGCGGAAGATAATGGATGGATGGATGGATGGTTTGTAAACCTTTGTAGAGTATTAGAATTTCACTGTTATGTACTTATAAATGTAAGCAATTTAATCAAATTAAACATGTTTATCTCAACAAATTGCGATGGCTAGACGACTGGTCAGAGCATCTTCAAAACTGCAGCTCTTGTGGGGTGTTCCCGGTCTGCAGTGGTCGATATCTATCAAAAGTGGTCCAAAGAACGAACAGTGGTAAACCGGCGACAGGCTCATGGGCGGCCAAGGCTCACTGATGCACGTGGGGAGCGAAGCCTGGCTCTTCAGCAGGATAATGCGCCCTGCCACAAAGCAAAAATGGTCCAGGAATGGTTTGAGGAGCACAACAATGAGTGTGAGGTGTTGACTTGGCCTCCAAATTCCCCAGACCTCAATCCAATTGAGCATCTGTGGGATGTGCTGGACAAACAAGTCCGATCTGTGGAGGCCCACCTCGCAACTTACAGGAGGTAAAGGATCTGCTGCTAACATCTTGGTGCCAGATACGACAGCACACCTTGTTGGGTCAGGGCTGTTTTGGCAGCAAAAGGGGGACCAACATTATACCAACATTACAATATTAGGGAGGTGTATATCGATGTATATATATTAACACCTTTGGGATGAACTAGAACATCAATAGAAAGCCAGGCCTTCCTCAGCTTATCAAACACCAGTGATCAACTTTACAAATGCTTGTTCGGCTGGCTGGACACATTCTTACAGTCATACTCCAATTTTCTGTGTACAAAACCGCAAAGGCTGTTGTGGCTGCAAAACAGGGATGCCAATTCTACATCAATGCTTATTTTATTGAAATGCAATAATCAATAAGCTCACAGTTAGGTGTTTATGTGTTCTTGGCCATATTGTGTAGAATCTAAATCAAATAGCTGTTAAACATCTACGCTAAACATAAATTAACATCTCTAACAGAAAAAAAGTTTACAACCCAACATGATTAAAGTTCTATAAAAAACTGCAAGACTATATACATTTTACTGTCTTAAACCCAGTACAGTTCAACTGTACCATTAAATCATTAAAGTGACCTACTGGGAAATTATCTGGAGTGTCCAGTAGCATCAGCACAAGTTGGTTGGTGGAAAAGGACACAGTGTCTTGTTCAAGTTTCAATTGTTGACAAATTTTTAATTGCACTTCTTAAGCTTCACGTAGTACAACTTAGACTTTCACTCCTTTTTTTAAGTTTAGACTCCAGGGATTAGTGTTACAAGCAGTTACACAAAATAAAAGACTATTAGAGACAAAATTTAAAAACTTTTATAAACTTGAACAAATGTCTTTTACATTATGATGCAATAGAGGTACTAATCCTGAGGACTAGTTTTGCACAAGTGATTGATGCTGATATCATAAAATATGATGGTTCTGTAAAAATAAACACTAGGTAAAAACCTACAATATGCTCTAATAAGCTAGTTAATGACAATAACCTGTTGCATTTATGACAACGCTTTTATAATTTATCTCCTGCATACCTTACCAACCTTTTAAAGCAGTATAGCCCACCATTTGAGCTTAAAAACGATGTCCTCAAAGAAAGATTGGAAGGGATTTGCATATTTCTCCCTCTACAGTGCATATCATCATTAAACAATACACACTGAAATTCCTCCCAATTTCTTGAAAAGGCCAAGTGTGCAAGCTTGAGCTGAACGCTGTGATCTTTGATCCCTCAGACAGCACTGCATCAAGAACTGCCACTCAAAAATAGCTGATATAACCACATGGGTGAGGGATTACTTTGGCAAACCTTTGTCAAGCACTACAATACGGAGTTACATGCACAAATGCCACTTAAAACTTTACTGTGCAAAAAAGAAGCCTTGGTGAACCATGTCCAGAAGCGGCATTGACTTCTTTGGGCTTGAAGGCATCTAGGATGGACCATCACACAGTGGAAGCGTGTATTGTGGTCAAATGAATCAGCATTCCAGGTCTTTTTTGGACATTGTGTGTTCCGGACCAAAGATGAAAAAGACCATCCAGACTGTTATCAGCAACAAGTCCAAAAGCCAGGGTCTGTCATGGTATGGGGCTGTGTCAGTGCCCTTCACAAATGTAATTTACACTTCTGTGATGGCAGCATTAATGTACAGCAGTGAAAATCATGTCACAAACAGTGAAATTAGCCCTTTCCAGTGTAATAGGTGATTTGCTGTGAAATTTAAGGTTTGTGTTTAGTGATTTAGCGATCCCTAACCTTTTTTTTTTTTTTTTCACCACGGACTGGTTTCATATAAGATATAATTTCACGAACCGGCAGGGACGAGAGGACTTACAATAGAATAACAATACTACTCACAAATGATGGAAAATCAGTGGGAACCCTGAGCTTTTTTTCACTGCAAAGAGACGCTCCCATCTAGGGGTGATAGGAGACAATAACACCCAAAGTGTGTTGGAAATGAAAGCAATCTTTAATTATTTGTTCTGTCTGTGCGGCCCGGTAATACATCACGCATGGATCGTTACCGGTCCATGGCCCGATGGTTGGGGACCACTGATTTAACATTTTTCATTTGCACAGCATTGAAGTGCCTCACAATTATTGGTTAATTTGCACTATGAGGCAGTCCTAGCAATCCTACAGCAATTTAGTTAGCAATCAGTTGTTGAAAATGTCCAAGGAGTTAAAGTCTAAAGAAGCTAAAAACACAAGAGGATAGGATAACTAAGTTTGGACAAAATGAAACTGCCTTTCAATTCCAACCAATTCTATGGATGCAGAGAATATTGTGTCAAAACTTGGATGAGCATTTTTGGCTTTGAGACAGAGCTTAAACCCTAGCACAGTCACTAGCTGGATGTTTTAGGTTTACATTCAATCATTAAGGTAGGCTATGTTGTGTATTGTAACTTCCATTCATTGTATTATTCAATTTATAAACATTATTTAGTTATTGCCATGAAATATGGCACTTATATTATAATAATCCATGAAATTAAGCAGTGAATGTAGTAGGGCAACAAACTCTCTGAAAAACCCTTATGCATGATGCAAAAAAATGCTGTTCTCACATACAATATGTAGCCAGATATGACCCTGATGGCCTGTATACTAGTGTTGGTGCGATCCGCTGTGTGAAGATCTCTATACGAATGTTCCTAGCTCTTCCCGACACTGCGGTGTATTCTTTATATTCTTCTGAATTAAGTATTTTGCAGCAGGCATTGACACGTCCTTTTGAGACCTGCTGTCACCATACTGCTGACAAACCTGCATTATGTAATGATCCGTTTTCAAGCGCAGACCTCACAGCATTTTTAAACATTGTTACATTTCTTTAAGATTAAATGCAATTTCCCTAAAGATTCCTACAGTTTCATTATAAACACATGTCCCAAAGCTTCTGATACGTCTACGCTGCATTAGTCAGTAACAACTGGTTTCTGAGTGACTACTGTGATAGAATAGATATTTGTGTTCCTGTGAGTACAACAGAGCATCCAGTGGGGGTGAAACAAGTATTTAACCAATTTTGTTTATTTGTCATTTGATACAGTTTTATTATATAGATCCACCTTTGACCTTGTATACTTATCAAAAGTAACAAATAAGTACACTATATGGATAAAAGAATAGGACACACCTAATTATTAAATGTATGTGTTTTAACCAAAACAAACACAAACATGTAATACATCAGTTAAATACAGATGCATATAGAAGTACTTTGTAGCTCTACAATTACTGTAGTCTATCAGTTTCTCTGCATGCTTTGTTAGCCCCCTTTTATGCTGTTTTTCAATGGTCAGGACTCTCCCAGGACCACTACAGAGCAGGTATTGTTTAGGTGGTGGATCATTCTCAGCACTGCAGTGACACTGACATGGTGGTGGTGTGTTAGTGTGTGTTGTGCTGGTATGAGTGGATAAGATACAGCAGCGCTTATGAAGTTTTTGAACACCTCACTGTCACTGCTGGACTGAGAACAGTCCACCAACCAAAAATATCCAGCCAACAGTGCCCCATGGGCAGCGTCCTATGACCACTGATGAAGGTCTAGAAGATGACCAACTCAAACAGCAGCAATAGATGAGTGATCGTCACTGACTTTACATCTACAAGGTGGACCAACTAGGTAGGAGTGTCTAATAGAGTGGACAGTGAGTGGACATGGTATTTAAAAACTCCAGCAGCGCTGCTGTGTCTGATCCACTGCAGTGCTGAGAATGATCCACCACCTAAATAATACCTGCTCTGTGGTGGTCCTGACCATTGAAAAACCGAGTGAAAGCAGGCTAAAAAGTATGTAAACAAATAGATTATGGTAAGTGGTTACTATATGGTAAGTGGAGCTGATAAAATGGACAGTAAGTGTAGAAACAAGGAGGTGGTTTTAATGTTATGGCTGATCAGTGTATAAGGACATGAAGAAAAGTTTGGTTTAAGAAAAACTCCAGTGGTCTGCACAGAGCCCTGACCTTAACCCCACTGAACAACATTAATTGAGGCTTTCTTGACCAACATCAGTGCCCAGCCATACAAATGCTCTTTTGACTGAATGGATACAAACTCCCACAGACATACTTCAAAGTCTTAAGAAATCTTCTCAGAAGGGTCGCTGTTACTATAGCTAAAAATATCACAAAGAGTGTAGGTGATTATAAGCAGAGGTCACTATATTAAAATGTAATGTGTGTAAAGGTCACTTAAAACTAAATGAAGTTTTTGCTATTGTTGACTTAAATTACATTAGAAATTCATTACAAATAAATGAATAAATATTTAGTTTGTTACATAACAGTGATGATTTGTGGTAAAAAGAGCTTTAACATTCTAGAGTTAAAACTGTTATATAGAAAAACGCAACAAAGCCATAACAAACAGCTTAAACTATCCTGTCAGTACATTAATTTAAGAATCTGTAAGTGGAACGTTTATGGAACCACAGATAGTCCCTGGACAGGTACTCCACACAAGATCACACACGTTAACCAAATGAAGGTATAAAACTGAATCAGTTACCAGTCTCCTTCAGGCATATATAGGAGCCCTATAAATTTGCATGAATGGCGGTCAACCAACAGCAGAGTTCATCCTCCCATGTTAGTGTACATCATGTAATAAAAAAGACCTAGCTAGTGGGTTGGAAATAATTATGATTGGATTGGGTTAAATTAATTAGGTGGGGTTTCTACTTCATGGTCCTTTTAATACAGAGAACATAAAAGCCCTGGTACAGTATCCTCAGCATAAAGAAGTCTATGGAAGAAAGCCACTGAAGGAATGTAGCGAATGAGACGTTATATGCAGAAAGAATGAGCTGTTCCAAGAAGGCCAATTACAGGCCCTGTATGCCAGTATAGCAGGGGTGGGGCTTGCTATCAGTGTGTTGGAATTGTCCACATGGTACAGCCAAGCAGCTGTATGATACTTCTGATTGGGGTTAGCCACTGGTAAAAAGCTATCTCGACAGACCTTAACTCATCTCTTTGAGATTTTCTGTCAACATTATAGTGACAAGACAAGACACCGTTATTAAAAGAGCTGTTTCTAAGCATAGACTTCATAAAAAAAAAAAAGCAAAGCACTATATAAATCAATCCACACTACATTTCATCACAGGCTGTAAAAACTCCAGTAAAAATGAATAATGGTAAGCAGGCCAAACAAAATAGCTAATCATTGATGTTGTCTTTCTTTCAGAATGAGAAGAATGGCATTACTGGCTCACTGGTTGATCAAAGTGACACCAAACACAATGATGAGAATAAACAAGGCCCTAGAGTAGACTAGGCCCTAATGATCTGTGTGCTAGAACAGCAGAGATGATACTGGCTTAGTTCATGCCCAGCTCACCCACCTTTTACCTGGCACCACTGTGGTTGCTAAATATCACTCTGAAAAGGCTTCCCGTACAGGTTTTAGCTCATTATTCTGAGACCCGCTCTTATTATACAGCTGACAAGTTTATATTACAGCAGAAGCTGTTCCCAAAGAGACAGCATGGTCTTTCCTAACAGTCAGTACATTTCATCCAGAACTGGCACATTTCAAAACAGGGTCTAATACTTCCCAATGAACTTTAGACAAAGAATGAAAAGCTCATACATGCAGTAATGACCCTCTTCTATTGCACGGTCACCTAAGGGATGAGATGATTCTAAATCTGTGATCCAAAAATTTGGTGGTTGTTTCCATTGTCAAGTGACCTGTTCTGTATCCAGGGTGTTGTATGGGAAGTAAAAAGTAGGGGTCCTAAAAATTTTAACAAAAATTAGAATTTTTTTCCTCAATATAAAAAAATTTAAGTCTCATAATTAATACAATATTTTATGTTTTTTTTTTTTTTTTTTTTAAATGATCAGGACACTAGTTTTTTTTCAATATAAAAAAATGTAAGTCTCATAATTAATACAATATTTTATGTTTTTTTTTTTTCAAAAATGATCAGAACACTAGTTTTTTTATATAAAAAATGTAAGTCTCATAATTAATACAATATTTTATGTTTTTTTTTTTTTTTCAAAAACGATCAGAACTAGTTTTTTCCAATGTAAAAAAAATTAAAGTCTCATAATTAATACAATATTTTATGTTTTTTTTTTTGTAAATTATCAGAACACTATTTTTTTTTCAATATAAAAAAATAAGTCTCATTATTAATACAATATTTTGTTTTGTTTCAAAAGTGATCAGAACTACTTATTTTCCAATATAAAAAAATTTAAGTCTCATAATCTCATAATTAATACAATATTTAATGTTTTTTTCCAAAAATGATCAGAACACTAGTTTTTTCAAATTAAAATTAGTCTCATATTTAATACATACATATATATATATTTTTTTTTTTGGTATATATATACTGTATATATATATATATATACTGTATATATATATATATATACAGTGTATCACAAAAGTGAGTACACCCCTCACATTTCTGCAGATATTGAAGTATATCTTTTCATGGGACAACACTGACAAAATGACACTTTGACACAATGAAAAGTAGTCTGTGTGCCGCTTATATAACAGTGTAAATTTATTCTTCCCTCAAAATAACTCAATATACAGCCATTAATGTCTAAACCACCGGCAACAAAAGTGAGTACACCCCTAAGAGACTACACCCCTAAATGTCCAAATTGAGCACTGCTTGTCATTTTCCCTCCAAAATGTCATGTGATTTGTTAGTGTTACTAGGTCTCAGGTGTGCATAGGGAGCAGGTGTGTTCAATTTAGTAGTACAGCTCTCACACTCTCTCATACTGGTCACTGAAAGTTCCAACATGGCACCTCATGGCAAAGAACTCTCTGAGGATCTTAAAAGACGAATTGTTGCGCTACATGAAGATAACCAAGGCTACAAGAAGATTGCCAACACCCTGAAACTGAGCTGCAGCACAGTGGCCAAGATCATCCAGCGTTTTAAAAGAGCATGGTCCACTCAGAACAGACCTCGCGTTGGTCGTCCAAAGAAGCTGAGTGCACGTGCTCAGCATCACATCCAACTGCTGTCTTTGAAAGATAGGCGCAGGAGTGCTGTCAGCATTGCTGCAGAGATTGAAAAGGTGGGGGGTCAGCCTGTCAGTGCTCAGACCATACGCCGCACACTACATCAAATTGGTCTGCATGGCTGTCACCCCAGAAGGAAGCCTCTTCTGAAGTCTCTACACAAGAAAGCCCGCAAACAGTTTGCTGAAGACATGTCAACAAAGGACATGGATTACTGGAACCATGTCCTATGGTCTGATGAGACCAAGATTAATTTGTTTGGTTCAGATGGTCTCAAGCATGTGTGGCGGCAATCAGGTGAGGAGTACAAAGATAAGTGTGTCATGCCTACAGTCAAGCATGGTGGTGGGAATGCCATGGTCTGGGGCTGCATGAGTGCAGCAGGTGTTGGGGAGTTACATTTCATTGAGGGACACATGAACTCCAATATGTACTGTGAAATACTGAAGCAGAGCATGATCCCCTCCCTCCGGAAACTGGGTCGCAGGGCAGTGTTCCAGCATGATAATGACCCCAAACACACCTCTAAGACGACCACTGCGTTATTGAAGAGGCTGAGGGTAAAGGTGATGGACTGGCCAAGCATGTCTCCAGACCTAAACCCAATAGAACATCTTTGGGGCATCCTCAAGCGGAAGGTGGAGGAGCGCAAAGTCTCGAATATCCGCCAGCTCCGTGATGTCGTCATGGAGGAGTGGAAAAGCATTCCAGTGGCAACCTGTGAAGCTCTGGTAAACTCCATGCCCAGGAGAGTTAAGGCAGTTCTGGGAAATAATGGTGGCCACACAAAATATTGACACTTCAGGAACTTTCACTAAGGGGTGTACTCACTTTTGTTGCTGGTGGTTTAGACATTAATGGCTGTATATTGAGTTATTTTGAGGGAAGAATAAATTTACACTGTTATATAAGCTGCACACAGACTACTTTTCATTGTGTCAAAGTGTCATTTTGTCAGTGTTGTCCCATGAAAAGATATACTTCAATATCTGCAGAAATGTGAGGGGTGTACTCACTTTTGTGATACACTGTATATACCCCTGAAATTTTTCCAGAAAATGAAGTATTTCTCCCAGAAAATTATTGCAATTACATGTTTTGTTATACACATGTTTATTTCCTTTGTGTGTATTGGAACAACACAAAAAAGCAGAGAGGAAAAGGCAAATTTGACATAATTTCAACTCCAAAACTCCAAAAATGGGCCAGACAAAATTATTGGCACCCTCAACTTAATATTTGGTTGCACACGCTTTGGAAAAAATAACTGAAATCAATCGCTTCCTATAACCATCAACAAGCTTCTTACACATCTCTTCTTTTGCAAACTGCTCCAGGTCTCTCATATTTGAAGGGTGCCTTCTCCCAACAGCAATTTGGGGAACAGCAATCAAATCTCTCCACAGGTGTTCAATGGGATTTAGATCCGGACTCATTGCTGGCCACTTCAGAACTCTCCAGCGCTTTGTTTCCATCCATTTCTGGGTGCTTTTTGAAGTATGTTTGGGGTCATTGTCCTGCTGGAAGACCCATGACCTAGGACACAAACCCAGCTTTCTGACACTGCGCCCTACATTGCGACCCAAAATCCTTTGGTAATCTTCAGATTTCATGATGCCTTGCACACAGTCAAGGCACCCAGGGCCAGAGGCAGCAAAACAACCCCAAAACATTTTTGAACCTCCACCATATTTGACTGTAGGTACTGTGTTCTTTTCTTTGTAGGCCTCATTCCGTTTTCGGTAAACAGTAGAATGATGTGCTTTACCAAAAAGCTCTATCTTGGTCTCATCTGTCCACAAGACGTTTTCCAAGAAGGATTTTGGCTTACTCACATACATTTTGGCAAACTGCAGTCTAGCTTTTTTATGTCTCTGTGTCAGCAGTGGGGTCCTCCTGGGTCTCCTGCCATAGCGTTTAATTTCATTCAAATGTCGACGGATAGTTCGCGCTGACACTGATGCACCCTGAGCCTGCAGGACAGCTTGAATTTCTTTGGAACTTGATTGGGGCTGCTTATCCACCATCCGGACTATCCTGCTTTGCAACCTTTCATCAATTTTTCTCTTCCGTCCACGTCCAGGGAGATTAGCTACAGTGCCATGGGTTGTAAACTTCTTGATTATGTTGCGCACCGTGGACAAAGGAACATCAAGATCTCTGGAGATGGACTTGTAACCTTGAGATTGTTGATATTTTTCCACAATTTTGGTTCTCAAGTCCTCAGACAGTTCTCTTCTCCTCTTTCTGTTCTCCATTCTTAGTGTGGCACACACAGACACACAATGCAAAGACTGAGTCAACTTCTCTCCTTTTTATCTGGTTTTAGGTGTGATTTTTATATTTCCCACACCTGTTACTTGCCACAGGTGAGTTTAAACGAGCATCACATGCTTGAAACAAAGTTATTTACCCACAATTTTGAAAGGGTGCCAATTATTTTGTCCGGCCCATTTTTGGAGTTTTGTGTGAAATTATGTCAAATTTGCCTTTTGTTCTCTGCTTTTTTGTGTTGTTCCAATACACACAAAGGAAATAAACATGTGTATAACAAAACATGTGTAATTGCAATAATTTTCTAGGAGGAATACTTCATTTTCTGGAAAAAATTCAGGGGTGTTAACACTTTTGGCCATGACTATATATATATATATATATATATACATATACAGTATATGTATGTGTATATATACGGTATATATATATATCTCAAGTGAGGTTTAAGGGCTTTGCTTAGGGGCCCAGCAGTGGCAACTTGGCAGTGGTGGGCTTATATAGACAACCTTCTGGTTACTATTTAGGTAGCTTACCTGCTGAATTACCATCTCATCTGTAGCGTTTAACAGATGCTTTTATCCAAAGCGACTTACGATTATGACTGAATTCAATTTGAGCAATTGAGGGTTAAGTGCCTTGCCCAGGGGCACGACAGTGGCAAATTGTTAGAGGTTACTAGAGCAGTACCATAACCACTGAGCTACCACTGCCCCTGATATACAGAATAATGCCTTTATTTGTCATATACAAAATTATTTTCTGTTTGGAAACTGGGGTCAGCCATTGTACAGCACCCCTGGAGCAAACAGAGTTAAGGGCCTGGCACAACAGTAGCTGCATTGCGGAGCTGAGATCCGAACCCTCAACTTTGCGATACTCCAATGCTCTACCCACTAGGTTACCACTGGGCTCAGATAGAAGAGAGAAATATTTGTTACCAGAGAAGGAAGTGCCACACTTTGTTAAAAAGAGAAATAGATACATGGGTACCAAAAAATATTACCACTGCCCAGCTAGCACTGTGGTGTTATATTTTCAGGGTTGGCAGGACCCAATGTGACATCTTTTCATGGTGCCCAAAATCCCTGGCAGCGTCCTGACTGTGTCTAAGTACCCATGATATATCTGGTTACCCCTCTTTGTGTGTCTGCCCTGCGATGGACTGGTGCCCTGTCCAGGGTGTTACCGTGTGCTTTGCGCCCATTTAAAAGCTGGGATAGGCTCCAGCACTCCCCTGAATGGCTGATGGGTAACTATTTCCCATGTTTCTCTACTCTTCAACCCAAGATTAAATGGAATGAGGGAACCTGCCAGCAGAAACAAAACAAATGCATGCTGTTTCTGTTATGGATTATCCTGACTGTATTTTTCTCCTGTGGGTATATGTATATTTTTTTTTTGGTACCCATGTATCTATTTCTCTTTTTAACAAAGTGTGGCACTTCCTTCACTGGTAACAAATACTTCTCTCTTCTATCTGAGCACAGGGCTTAATGCTAGAGCCCTTTCCCACTGCGTTTCTGCACAATTAGCTCCACAGAAACCAGGGGAATCATAGCCGAGTTGGGGAGCTAAGATGGATGGTTGGAGTTGTGAAGGTGATGGCAAATAGTGAAAAGGAGAAAAAAAACAGCCCATCGGCACGGCACGCAGGCCTAGGAGGAAGTAATAGTCCTTGTCAACCGGCTTCCTCCTTTTAATGAAACACACCAACTGACAGAGTCGTGGGAGTAGGAACAGGCCACACTAACAAAAGCATCACAATCTATTTTCTTTACAGGAAGTCACCTTAATTACCTGGCAGCCTGTGTATGTGCGAACGGGGCTGTTTCATACATGTCTCTGATGCAATGACATCTACACACATCCAGAGAAAATTAGATGAAAATGTCCTTAAAAATGAAATCCATCAGATGAGTTCATTCTTATACACATTAAACAATCATGAACTTATTTAGGTCTTTTCATACGTGACAACTAGAAAAGTCACAAAGCACTGTATGTTTTTGCTCCCAATCTGGTCCCATCCAATTTTGCAGACCAAGGAGAGCCATGAACCATCATGAGCCCTGTCTGAATTGTACACAGTTGCCGACTGCTTCTTTTCACCTGCCAGAAAGGGAGTCTAACAAATAGTCGATAACACAGCTGAGCCTCAATCTTAGTGTATCTCAACCAAAAATTGGTCAGCACAGCAAGGTGTCTATATAGACATATACATACACACTATACATACACTGATCAGCCATAACATTAAAACTACCTCCTTGTTTCTACACTCACTGTCCATTTTATCAGCTCCACTTACCATATAGGAGCACTTTGTAGTTCTACAATTACTGACTGTAGTCCATCTGTTTCTCTACAATAGCCTGCTTATACCCTGTTCTTCAATGGTCAGGGCCCCCACAGAGCAGTTATTATTTAGGTGGTGGATCATTCTCAGCACTGCAGTGACAATGACATGGTGGTGGTGTGTTAGTGTGTTGTGCTAGTATGAGTGGATCAGACACAGCAGCGCTGCTGGAGTTTTTAAATACCGTGTCCACTTACTGTCCACTCTATTAGACACTCCTACCTAGTTGGTTCACCTTGTAGATGTAAAGTCAGAGACAATCGCTTATCAGTGGAGCTTTTAGGTAGCCTTGAAGCTTGTAGCAATGTAAAGCTTGTTTGAATGTGGACAATGTCACTCAGTGGCGGCTGCTGGTCTTTGAAAGAGGGGAAGCTCATTGTTGGCTTACATCATAAAATTTGTCAATTTATTTATACATAAATTCTGCCCTCCATTCCTTTTCAAGAAAATGGCCTGTGATCCTATCGTACCAAGTAGGCATCTTTTCCAGGGACTTTACCAGTGTCCTCTCAATGGCCAGCAAATAGTTGTCAATCAAAACGGGATTCAGGCTTTCGACTGATCCTCCAATCATCTTGCAGAAGCTCCGCGTCCAGACCCGCCCACAGCTCCATTCACCCCCAGAAACGCTCAGCGTCCGGGGGCGGGACAAAATCGTGGCATTCATCCAATGACTGGCGAGTTTCGAAGCAATGAAAAAAATGTTCCATGCAGTCCCGTTGAAGTGAATAGACGCTCAGCTTCTACGGGCAAATGCATTGACGCCACGGGAATGTATGAGAAGTTAACAAAATCGAGTCAGTTGATTTGTAGCTGAAGTAGCTGATTCTGAACGAACTCGTCTTTGAGATGAACGTGTTCTAACGCATTTGTAGTCAATGAAATGTTAACACAACTGTACATATTTGACCATTTATTTTTTGACATTTTAGGGGAAGCTGAGCTTCCCTTGCAGTCTTAGAGAAATTGCCACTGATGTCACTCCTAGTAGTGGATCTGTTTCATTAAGTGGCCTTGGAATATATTTAATAAATCTAATACATTTAAACATTCACAAATTATTAACACTAAATCTGGACAAAAGATCATTGCTCCAGAGTTTCCCCCCTTAGTGGATGCAGATAAACTACAGTACTTGTATGGGCACAAAGATACCAGCAGCTATAGTCAATCATGAAAACTTAAAGAAGAATGTGCCAACCTAAAGAGGCTGTGCCATAAGAATGTCAAACTTTCTACACTACTAAACTAAATCTTTTTTTTTTTTTATCAACATATTTTACAAAACCCATTATATACTCAAACTAGTATAACATTAGTATTATTGTCATTTAATTAAAAAAAAGTAATAATTTCTAAGCCATGACATACATGTACCCTGCAAATTTGTTATCCTTTGACTTTATCAGTGTCTATCTTCCAACTATCCACATATAAAGTGCAAAGCTAAAGAATTAAGCACTGTATGCTTACAATTTAATAGTCTGTTTGATTCTGTATTCATAACAGTCTTCATTATTTCATTCATTTTTGTCATAGTTACTCAAACCAGGCCTATTTCAATCCAATTATGTGTGTAAAAAAATTTCTAATATCCAGCAGTGAACGAAACCTCAGTGGTTTCTCTGCAATGTAGTTACAATGAAGACATCCAGTTAAAACTGTAGGACACTGGGGATCATTTTGGTGAGATCTCACTCTGGGTACATTTTGTCATTGTCAAACAAAACTGAATTAGCCCATCCCCCAATTCTATCTACCTTTTCTTTTCGCCATCCCCCCCCCCTTCTGCTGTCTCTTAGGCATTTTCTCCATAACACATAGCAGCATTAGTAAAAACGCTTAAAAAAGAAACAACGCCCAATTCCCCTGCCCCCAAAAAATTAAAAATAAAGTAATAATAATAATACATATACACTGATCAGCAATAACATTAAAACCACCTCCTTGTTTCTACACACACCGTCCATTTTATCAGCTCCACTTACCATATAGAAGCATTTTGTAGTTCTACAATTACTGAATGTAGTCCATCTGTTTCTCTACATACCTTTTTAGCCTGCTTCACCCTTTTCTTTAATGGTCAGGACCACCACAGAGCAGGTATTATTTAGGTGGTGGATCATTCTCATGGTGGTGGTGTGTTAGTGTGTGTTGTGCTGGTATGAGTGGATCAGACACAGTAGCTCTGCTAGAGTTTTTAAATACTGTGTCCACTCTATTAGACACTCCTACCTAGTTGGTCCACCTTGTAGATGTAAAGTCAGAGACGATCACTCATCTATTGCTGCTGTTTGAGTTGGTCATCTTCTAGACCTTCATCAGTGGTCACAGGACGCTGCCTACGGGGCGCTGTTGGCTGGATATATTTTTGGTTGGTGGACTATTCTCAGTCCAGCGGTGACAGTGAGGTGTTTTAAAACTCCAGCAGCGCTGCTGTGTCTTATCCACTCATACCAGCACAACACACACTAACACACCACCACCATGTCAGTGTCACTGCAGTGCTGAGAATGATCCACCACCCAAATAATACCTGCTCTGTGGTGGTCCTGACCATTAAAGAAGAGCATGAAAGGGGGCTAACAAAGTATGTAGAGAAACAGATGGACTACAGTCAGTCATTGTAGAACTTCAAAGTGCTTCTATATGCTAAGTGGTGCTGATAAAATGGACAGTGAGTGTAGAAACAAGGAGGTGGTTTTAATGTTATGGCTGATCAGTGTATAGTATAGCTCATGTTTAATAGCATAACCCAATCATCCATAAAAAAGAAATGCTCTGTTTATTGCATTTTAACGTTTAGTTTTAGTACACTAATGCTTATCTTAACCGTCCTTTCAAACCCCAAATTCACCTTTACTTCTCTCCCTTTCCACCCACCACAGCCAGGCCCGCTGCCTTGCCCTTAGCTCTGTATGTGCCCGAGTGTGTGCCAGCCCGGTTTAATTGCTGTGTCATAATGGAAGCTCATTTGATGAAGAACAATCCTAGCTCAGGCACCGCCTAATCAAATTAACTAAGTCTTTTTTTGATTTTCAATTATCTTTCGTTCACTGGAACGTTTTTGTACCCAGTTCACTGAGCTCAGCGCTGACTGAGGGTATGGGTGGGAGAAAACCTAGACCACATTATAACTCAAAATAGATTTAATCCAGTGGAACCAAGCACAACATATGTTCTTAATAGAAATGTACAGATGCATAACCTTGTCGTAGTCAGCACATGGCTATACCACACCATTACCCACAAGCACTAAAGAAAAAAAAAAAAAAAAACTCTCCTGGCAATAAAACTCCTTGAAATAAAATGACAAGAGGGTTCAGAGATTCTATATAGTGTGAATATCTGCAGGACAGGGCAGGTCCGGTCAGAATGTAAGCAGAGCGTCTAGAATTTGGGTGATATCCAGATTGAGCAGTTAAGGTCAGTAAGATATACGAATAGATTTGCAGGAAAGGTTATTTATATCCAGAGTTCTGCTGAACACCTACTCAAGTGCATTTTTCATATACAATATATAGATTATAGAAAAATCATGCATGCAGTTTACATCTCTGAGGTTGCCAGGTTATTCATGAGGGTATTTCGATTGGGCCAAGGTCAACGATTTTATTTATGTATTTATTTATTATGAACAAGAATAGTATTTAGGTTTAAAGGTAAAGAAAATAGAAAAAAGATAATATTTTAATTCTCATAGTAACAAATCTGAAAAAGTTGGGATGGCATGGAAAATACAAATAAAATAAAAATGCGGTGTTCTCCTTGTTTGTCTGCTCAACTTAATTTCATTTGTTAATATACCTCCATTCCTGACTTTCATGCCTGCAACACATTCCAAAAAAAGTTGGAACAGAGGCAATTTCAGCATTCCAGTTTTTTTTTTGTTTTTTTTTTAGAAAAAATGGTGTGTGCTCCGGACCAAAGACAAAAAGAACCATCCAGACTGTTATCAGCAACAAGTCCAAAAGTCATGGTCTGGGGCTGTGTCAGTGCCCTTGATAAAGGTAATTAACACTTCTGTGATGGCAGCATTAATGCAGAAAAGTACATTGAGATCTTAAAGCAACATGTGCTGCCTTCATGACATCATCTTTTTCAAGGACGTCCATGCATTTAATCAACAAGACAATGCAAAACCACATGCTAGACACATTACAAAGGCATGACTGCGGAAGAAGAGGGTACACGGCTACTTGACTGGCCTGCCTGCAGTCCTGACCTGCCCCCAATAGAGAATGTGTGGAGAATTTTTAAACGAAAAATGCGACAACGACGACCCCTTATTGTCGCACATCTTAAGACGTGTTTGCAGGAAGAATGAGACTAAATAAAACCTGAAACACTAAATCGCTTGGTATCCTTGGTTTCAAAATGTCTTTTAAGTGTGGTGAAAAGGAATGGCAGCATTACAAAGTGGTAACTTTTTTTGGACTGTGTTGCAGGCCTGAAATGCAGGAATGGATGTTTATTAATAAATGAAATAAAGTTGAGCAGGTAAAACATGAAATCTCTATGAAATAAAAGTCAAAGCAAATGTAAGAAACTCTGTTTTTATTACTTGCATTTTCCATGCTGTCTAAACTTTTTCTGATTTGGGGTTGTACATATACAGTTGTACAGTACTATTAAATTCTTTTCTGCACATCCCAGCTTGTTTGGAATCTAGGGTCAGAGCGCAGGGTCAGCCATTGCACGATGCTCCAGGAGCATACAGCATTAAGGTCTTTGCTTAAGGGCCCAACAGTGGCTTTATAACAGAGCCTGGATTTGAATTGACAATCTTCCAATTGATAGCCCAAAGCTCTACCCATTAGGCTACCATTTACATTTTTAGCATTTAGCAGATGCTTTTTATCCAAAGTGACTTACAGTATACAGTCTAGGCAATTCAGGGTTAAGGGCTTTACTCAAGGGCCCAACAGCGGCAACCTGGCAGTGGTGAGGTTTGAACCAATGATCTTCTGATTACTAGTTCAGTACCTTAATGGCTAGGCTACAACTGCCCTTAAACATGTCATTAATAGTCGAGTGATTTGGGTTGCAAATAACGGAATCCCACACGACTCAGTTCAACAGAATTTGGACCTATATCTACAGTCTGCTTACCAATTTCAGTATCACCTCCTGATTGTGTGGGCTTAGCTTCACCCTGAATACCACCGATAGAGTAAAGCCTGTTTCTCAGCCTGTGTGTGTGTGTGTGTCAGGTCATGCTGTAACAGACGAGTGTTTAGTGCATTTAGCCTGGCCCTGAGTTAACACTATGTCACTGAGAGCTGTCATTAGTTCATGCAGAGTACAGCTGAAAGTAAGAGAGCAACCCTAAGGGTGTGCGAGTGTGTGTGTGTGTGTGTGTGTGTGTGTGTGTGTGTGTGTGTTTTTCGAGTAAAAGCACAGCATATTAACACCCTTAATCTTCTACTGCATATCGGTAGGGGGCTGTTTCATGGTTATTACTTCTGTTCTTTAGGGGGAAGATCTGGGCCATGTTGATATGTAGCAGCTAAGGTGAAACATCAGCCTGTGATGTATGCTGGAACATGGAGGTAAAAAAGTACTTGTAAATCGTTCTTTAGTTCTGCTGGAAGTGAGTGTCATAATTACGTACAGTAGAGACCAAAGCGCAGGGGAGATAATACCCATGCAGATGGCGACGGATCTGTTCCATTTTTGTTTTGCCAGGTGCATTACTGTACTGTATATAACTCACACAAGTTCCATTATATTACAGCTCTTGAGGAATGCATGCTATTTTCTATTCATACAGAAAGGTGGACGTTATGTTTGATGGAACTGATTTTTAAACTCGATAGAATTGAATTTCTACAGGTCTAAGGAGTGATTCATACTCTTTCAGTGAGTCAGACTCAGTCTGAGGGAGGGTCGCAGATACTGGATGTTCGTCGTGGCTTGGCTGACACATAGTATAACAATGTAATACTCTGATCTGAACCCCTGTTTTTTATTTTTATTTTTTTCATTTACTATAGCTCCCTAGCAAATTCTAATTGGAAGTCGAGTTCTGCATTTCTGAAGCTTCTCAGTTCAGTCAGTGAAATATACAGTAAAATCTAAAGTCCAACATCCAACACCAATTAAAAAGAAGACACTCACCCAGCACTTATTAGGAACAGCTGTCTGGAACATATTCATTGATTATTTATAAGCTACACCTACACAGGTTTTCTGGATACACTGTAACCCAGCTGTTGCTCTTTAAACTTAGTCACTCTCTGTACCCAAGTTATCAATTTAAATTCAATTTTATTCAACTTTATTGTCATTATACATGGCAGGGTTGTACAGTATAATGAAACACTGTCAAGCTACATATCCAACAGTGCAAAGACAATAGGGGAGGAGGGGAGGGGAATAGACAAAGGAGCATAGACAGCTTTGGTGTTTGGTGTGCATTTACTGAAGTGTGTCACAGTTGGTATATTCGCCACAAATGGACATCCACTGACCAGATAGCCGTTGGCTTGATATTTTCGGTTAGAGTGCTATTCTTCTCCCAGCATCGACACTGAGCTGTACCTGCCACATACCAGAACACCACACACTACCATATTTACCATGCAAGTATTACTGTACTGCTAAGAATGATCCACCTCCCAAACATCATCTTGTCCTATGGGGGGCCCTTCCTATGAATAAATGGGGTCCAAAAAAAAGATTTTTAAACTCAGTAGAATTGAATTTCTACAGGTCTGAGGAGTGATTCATACTCTTTCAGTGACTCAGGCTCAGTCTGAGGGAGGTTCCCAGATACTGGATGTCTGTCATGGCTTGGCTGTTCAGTCAGTGAAATATACTGTAAAATCTAAGGATCCACGTCCAACATCAATTCAAAAGAATACACTCACCCAGCACTTATTAGAAACAGCTGTCTGGAACATATTCATTGATTATTTATAAGCTACACCTACACAGGTTTTCTGGATACACTGTAACCCAGCTGTTGCTCTTTAAACTTAGTCACTCTCTGTACCCAAGTTATCAATTTAAATTCAATTTAATTCAACTTTATTGTCATTATACATGGCAGGGTTGTACAGTATAACGAAACACTGTCAGGATACATCTCTGGTGCAGACATAAAAAAAGGCAATAGAGCAAAGACAATAGAGGAGAAGGGATAGGTGGGCATAGACAGTTTTTATGTTCACCACAAATACCCCTTTTCCACCGACGCGGCACGGAGCCCGTTCTGGTTCCCGAACTTAACTTTGAACCGGTTCCGGAAAAAAGAGGTTCCAGACAGTGAACTAGCGGGCCACAGAATACTTGGTTTTTCAGCCTGAACCGTGACGTCCATCTGTGGGCGTGTCATGTTGTACAGCATAGCGACAGCAACAATGACGTCAGCTGGGGTCTCGTATGGAGCTTAATCTTTTAAAGTTCACCTGATTACATTTTGAGCCAGTTTGCAGCTGATATTTTCAAAGCACCTTTAAAAAGGTGAATTGTGTGATATAACGTGGTAAAAGTGACCCGGACAGAACGAAAAATGCTTAACATGAAAAATAAAGCGTGAAGCTTTTTCAACTCCCCGAGCTCCATAACCACCACACGTGTAAATCCAGTTAAACACAGATACATGTGGTATTTTAGAGTAGATTTGATGTTTATTTCACACAGATGGATGTTCATGCTGTGGAACTTTAGTGATCTTTCAAGTCGAGCGCTGAATAAATCGGCTATTTGCGCCGAGAGTCGCGGTGAAACCAAAACGCTTCTCGCGTTAATGAACTAAATAAAACAACAACTGAGACAGTAATTGAATAAGCACAAAGTTGTTTGTTTGTTTGTTTATTAAGATTTAAACGTCATGTTTTACATTCAGGACAGAACAGGGTATAAGGTTCATCAGTTCACAAGGTTATAACAAACACAGTCATGGACAATTTTGTATTTCCAATTCACCTCACTTTGCATGTTTTTGGACTGTGGGAGGAAACCGGAGCACCTGGAGGTGAACATGCAAACTCCACACAGAAAGGACCTGGACCGCCCCACCTGGAGATCGAACCCAGGACCTTCTTGCTGTAAGGTGACAGTGCTACCCATTTAGTCATCGTGCCACCAAAGCACAAAAATGTAAAGTGTAGCATAAAGCTGTATGGTAGGTGTAGCTTATTAAATAAATAATACATGTAAGTAAGGGTATTCCTAATAAAGTGCTCAGTGAGTGTATAGGACACACACACATATACGTATAAACAAACAAGTAAATAAATAAATACATATATAAAACACCTGAACCAAGATGTTAGGTGTTTTTTCCCCCTCCATTCTGAGCCAATAAAGAGTCTATAGACTTTTTTCATTGGCCAATCAGCAGCATAGAAATAAAAATTTTTAGGGCAATGAAAACACTGCCGATTGGCTAACCAAGTGGGTGTAGCTAGGTTAAATGAAAATCTTGTCTTTATATGACTGGGATAATAAGATGTTTACACTTAGGGTAAACTGACTAATTCAAAATCTTTATAACACACATCAGCACACAGGTGACTGTGGCAAGGTTTACTCTAATGGACATGGCATGGTAGTTGTAGCCTAGGTTAAGGTTCTGGACTAGTAAATATAGAACATATACTTTATTTGTCATATTTACATATACAGTTGTACAGTACAATGAAATTCTTTCTTTGCATATCCCAGCTTGTTTGGAAGCTGGGGTCAGAGCGCAGGGTCAGCCATTGTACAGCGCCCCTGGAGCAGACAGGGTTAAGGGCCTTGCTAAAGGACCCAACAGTGGCTGCATAGCAGTGCCTGGATTTGAACCGCCAATCTTCCGGTTGATAGCCCAAGGCCCTACCCACCAGGCTACCACTGTCCCTAGTAATCAGAAAGTTGCTGGGTCAAGCCCCACCACTACCAGGTTACCACTGGTGGGCCCTTAAGCAAGGCCCCTAACCCTCAATTTCTTAGACTGTATACTGTCACATTTGTAAGTCGCTTTGGATAAAAGTGCTGCAAATGTAAATGTAGTTGCATAAAATAAGTAAAAATAATAATAATAATAAAAAATATGTACTAAATAAATAAAGAAATTAAGACATGCTTTAGACAATTCACTAAGACATTCTAGCCACACCATCACTAACAGATAGATAAAATCATGCATGCAATTATGGATTCTTCATAAAAAGACACTGACAGTAGAATAGGTCATACTGAACAGTCCAGTACCCCTCAATGTGCCACTGGAGGTTTTCTTTTAAACAAGTCAGTTCATCAAATTGATAAACTGCCTCTTTCAACCGTACCTGCTGGCATTGTGTAGTGAAAACATCCATGAGCAACAACAGTCCAGCATTAACAGACCAGCGAGTAATGAGTTTCACATGATTACAAAATAGGACTCAGATTTTTCCCTCTTAATGTGAAAACTAGTTTAATTATGCTGGTTTTATTAATTGATATGCAGGCTATAGCAACCACAGATAAAAGGACAAAGTACAGTTGCTCAACCCCAGATAAATATAAGCTTAGTTACTGTAACATAACATGTGGCACACCTCGCCACAGAGGTGCCAGCCCTGTACCTGTAATGTTACACAGAATGAACCCAATTGCAGGATATTTAACCATAATAAAACAATACTGTAACTAAAGAGGCAAGAAAAAACCTATCCACATCCTAAAGTGGAGAGAGGATAGAACAGATACATGTTTGATGGCTCACAACACTCAATGTGATCGCCAGGAAACACAGGTAGACATGCAATGGCCCCACAGATTAATTTAAGGCAAAATAATAATAATAATAATAATAATAATAATAATAATAAAGCCTGGTGACTGGAAGATCACAGTAAAAAAAATCATAAATTAATTAAAAATAAAAATATATATATATTTATTTATTTAGAATCACAGATGAGCTGGATTGTCACTAGTACCAGCTACTCAATCCACCAGTGACAACTAATGCTCTAGTGGGGAAAAGAAAAAAAAAGAAAAATACCACAGACTTCCACTCCATTGACTGGGTGCCACCCACATCCAGGATGGACCTCTCACATAAGAGAAATGCCACTAAGACCCCATCATGACAGCAATATTTAAAAAGGCTATGAAGAATACAAAGCCACCAACTAACTTCAGAAAGACAGATAGAGAAGCGCAAGCAAAAGTCAAACAGGTCCAAGAATTAAGACCCCAGCCAAGCATATTGGCCTTAAAACCAAAATAAGCACAAGCAAAACACAAAAAGACTCAGTGATGAGCTGGATAATGAGGTCACTATTTAAAGAACCCATATTAAGGCTTAATGAGGTGCAGAGACTGTTCTTAAAGTGCTGATTAAAGGAACCAGCATTCTGAGTCATCAGTGCCTTCATACCTCCCAAAACCATAATCAGTGCCCTCTGCCAGTCTATGTGGCAGGTAGGCCTGTTATAGATATTACATTAAATATTTCTTTGGATGGCTTAAGCTTAGCATAAAAGAACACAAAACAAAACCAGAGTAATACAATGAATACTATTAACACAGTTTAACTAAGAACAGAAGCACAGGAGTGTTGTGATTTTAACCTCCATTAATGATGTAAATAATCCCATAGTGATGTATACAGGCATTTTTATAGATCTAAAAGATTAAAAAAATTACCACGGCTCCACCAACAAGCATGTTCAGGATTGGGTGATGAAACACTCGTTCAGGTACACCGATTGCACTGATTGCATGCTGTGATTGCATGTCTGATCCTCAAGCATATCACTGTTTATATTTACTATTTAATTAAAGGGCTAAATTAGCTAATACAGTTCTTGGTCTGCAGATTCCTATTTACCTTTACAAATTAGATGTTTATTTCTCGTCAGTGTGAATAAGTGTGAAGTTGTGATCATGTGATGTCTTGTGATGGACTGGCACTATGGTCTATGGTGAATCCCTGCCCAAATAGTAACCTTTTTTACACCTGGAGTTTGTTAGACCAAGACCCTGTTATTATTAACAAAGTTATTAACTAGTTTATTAATTACTGGTATTAAAACATACCTTTAGCAGCTTAACAGATTGTGAAATTAACAGCTCATATTCACATACACCCACACCAGATGTCAGTTTGATCATGCACACCTACGATTAATACTGTTGGTAAAATGTATGTATACCTACTTACTTGAACAAGGTAGAGAGTTAGAAAGGTACAGAACCATGCTTCAAAGAGGGTAAATGCAAGCAGAAAACTACAGTACAGTTGGCCATCATAGTGGCAACTGTAAAGTTTGGTAAAGAAAGTATAATGGTCTAAAGATGCATTTATGCACAGCGCTGCTGTGCCACCTGGGCAACTTTAACGTCATGTTTTACACACTTTGGTTACATTCATGACAGGACAGGTACTTACTGGTTACACAAGATTCACCAATTCACAAGTTTTAATGTCAAACACAGTCATGGACAATTTTGTATCTCCAATTCACCTCACAGTCTTTGGACTGTGGGAGGAAACCGGAGCTCCCGAAGGAAACCCAGACAGACATGGGGAGAACATGCAAACTTCACACAGAAAGTACCTTGGACCGCCCCACCTGGTATTCGAAGGTCCTGGGGACCTTCTTGCTGTGAGGCGACAGTGGTACCCACCGAGCCACCATGATCTCACCATTGATCTAATTTGCAAGCAGGTTGTACAGCCCGACATCACTGACCTCACTTTGCTGCTCCAGCATTACTGTACCCTGGTCTATAAAGACATGAAGAGAAGCTTGGTTTATATATAAATGTACATTATATATTATACATTATTTCTTTATGTATAACTATTTTAATTCTTTTACAAAAGGTGAACACTGCAAGGCTTCTCCTTGGCTTAACTGAATTGCCAGCATCAGTAATTTAGTCATTTGGATCCATATTTAGTATAATCACAGTTATTTTAACACTACAGCACAAACACCAAGGCAGCGACTCTACTTGAATAATTGTGGGTAGTGTGTAGACAGTGCAGATATGTTGGACAAAGTGCTGATTCACACCCCGAGCAGAACCGCACAACATTTATGAATGTAATATGTCATTTTTCTTTGAATATTTCTGAACCGCAGGAAGCACATCTGCAGACAAGATACAACTGTATTTATATCTCACTCTACCTGTCCCATACAGAAGTTCAACACTGACAAAGTTGCTGAAAAATGACTGCTCTGCTGACATACACTATCTTAACCCAGCACTGTGAAGAAGATGGACTGAACAGAGTAAAAACACACAGAAAATGAAGAGGTATAAGTGACTGGCAGCTAAAGTAATAAACAACAGTGAGTGCCATGGCCAGATTTAGAGAGGTTCTACAGAAACCGAAATGTGCCATTATTTACCTACACGTGAACAGCATGGTGGAGCTAATTTAGGGGCCGTGCAAGAAATTTGCATTGTTCTTTCACAGTACTGATAAGGATTTTTATTGCTCACTGTTCTTATCAAGAAAAAGCTTACAGATCACTGTTTATCACTCATTAACACATTTCATTACTGGTTGCAAGAACATGATGCTGTTATTCCTTGCAATTGTAATTTTGGAAAACATGGACACTATGTACTTAGGAGACTTCATGCTTCAAGTATAGTGAATGCAAGAAGAAGGCCTTCATAGTGGCAACTGTAAAGATTGGTGAAGGAAGTATAATGGTCTAAAGCTGCATTTATGTTTGGTCTTGACCCCTTAGTCAAAAAATAATAAAATAAATAAATAAATGAATAAAAATGATTAATTTTACCTATTTATTATTATTGTTAATTATTATTATTATTAACTTATTTAAATAAAATAAAAATAATAATAATAATAAAGGAAAAGACATGTTCATGTATTAAGGGCAAAATAAATAAAGTTTTCTGTGGATAACAAAACAATGCAAAACCACAATCTGCACACATTACAAAGGCATGGCTATGGAGGAAGAGGGTACCGCTACTGGACTAGCCTGCCTGCAGTCCTGACCTGTCCCCAATAGAGAATGTGTGGGGAATTTTAAAATGGAAAAAATGTGACAGTGACAACTCTATACTGTTGCACATATTGAGAGGTGTTTGCAGGAGGAATTGGATACAATTACACATAAAACACTATCGTTTGGTATCATCAATGCAAAAATGATTTTAAGTGCTGTGAGAAGTAATGTCAGCATTACGAAGTGATAAATGCTTTACTGTCCCAACTTTTTTTGGCATGTGTTGCAGGCCTGAAATGCAGGAATGGATGTTTATTAATAAATGAAATGAAGTTGACCAGACTAAACATGAAATATATCAGGTTTATACTGTCTGCAGTGTAATAAATTTGAGGCTAGGGCTGGGCGGTATGACCAAAAATCTGTATCATGATATTTTTTAAAGATTCTGATGGTTTCACGGTATATCATGGAATGTTTTATTTTTTTGTAGGACTGGGACTTTTTTATATGTCTGTGGCTTATTCTACTGTCATAAGTACATAGAATATAAGGTTTTAATTTCACCATGTTTATAATGAAGGTTTTGAGTCCAATAAGTTTTGCTTGGCCCCACAAAATGACACAATATATGGAATCAGTACAAGTGAAACAGTTGAAATGAATACAATTTGTATGGTTTATTTAATATTTAAGTATTGTACAATTACTCTTAGCTTTCCCTTTAACAAAAAAAACTGGCAAACTTCACTGTACAACTTGACCACAGATCTGTTGTAAAAAAGTGGACGACTTTATACAGTATATCTGTACCACCTAGGTCTATTTGAGGCTGTACAAAATAACATTATTGGAATGTTAAAATAATAGAAATATACTTAAGTCAGGAATAGGTAAGATTGTGTCTTATACCAATCTAAAAAAATCACTGTAATAGCAACCGCAAAATCACAGTGTAATTATGTTGTGTAATGTTCTTTTAAAGACAGTACAAAGACTAATTTACATCATTTGTTTCTTGCCAGTGCTACACCAAGTGTTAATAGCCGTTTGTTTCTTTATTTTTTATATATTTCTTTATTTTTTTTCAATTACTAATAAAGGTATACTGTTAAACAAATCAGGTAATGCTAAAAAGAAATGTTAATACCCAGCATGCTTGCACTTTCTCCCTCTGAGCCACATAGTGTGTGGGTGTAACAAGCTTCCTGACGGGGGTGCACACTTTATCACTCGGAGCCTGGCAGGTCCCAGAGAGAAAACCTGAGCAAGGAGCCTTAAAAGTCAGCTTATAGCCCAGTCATTAAAAAGTAAAGGTCATTTTGGCAGTGGAATAGGCTTCTGGAGCTGCCTGATAATCAAAGAATTACAGAAGTTATTAAAGGGAATATACTGACTAGCAGAGAACTTGGCTATCGTCTGATCGAGCCAGATAGGGCAAAACGGCTTCTACAGATGGACAGTTGGTAGCACTGGCGCCTCAGTCTTCTTGTTTACTCGAGCGAATATTCTCATCCTCATTTCCCTTTTAGTTTTTACAGTTTCGGCCACTATGAATCAACTGCCCTGTGAAATTGAAAGCGGAACAGCAGATGTGACTAAAAAGGAGTTTGCCAGCAAAGCAGGCAATAGAGGATACTAACCGACTATTGGCATCATCAGTCAAAACACTAGCCTTTTGCAGTCCAACGCTGGCATGAAACCTAAATCGGCGTGTACGCAGCCCATCGGTCAACACGCTTAGACAGACAAGATAATGAATAATCTACCACTGTAATACAATGTAATCCGAAAAGGAGCCAAAAGCTGTGAGATCAGCCACGAGGATTCTCAGCATTTCACACCCGTATGTTATCAATTAATACAGCGATAGTGGCAGTGGATTATAGAAAACACCAGGGGGATATGTATAAACCATGGGTATACATACATATACACCGATTAGGCATAACATTATGACCACCTCCTTGTTTCTACACTTTGTCCATTTTTATCAGATCCACTTACCATACAGAAGCACTTTGTAGTTGTACAATTACCGACTGTAGTCCATCTGTTTATCTACATACCTTTTTAGCCTGCTTTCACCCTGTTCTTCAATGGCCAGGACTCCCACAGGACCACCACAGAGTAGGTATTATTTAGGTGGTGGATCATTCTCAGCACTGCAGTGACACTGACATGGTGGAGGTGTGTTGAGGTGTGTTAGTGTGTGTTTGCTGGTATGAGTGGATCAGACACACCAGAGCTGATGGAGTTTTTAAACACCTCACTGTCACTGCTGGACTGTGAATAGTCCACCAACCAATAATATCCAGCCAACAGCGCCCCATGGGCAGCATGCTTTGACCACTGATGAAGGTCTAGAAGATGACCAACTCAAACAGCAGCAATAGATGACCAATCGTTTCTGACTTTACATCTACAATGTGGACCAACTAGGTAGGAGTGTCTAATAGAGTACACAGTATTTAAAAACACCAGCAGCGCTGCTGTGTCTGATCCAATCATACCAGCACAACACACACTAACACACCACCACCATGTTATTTTTAATGCAGTGCTGAGAATGATCCACCATCTAAATAATACCTGCTCTGTGGTGGTCCTGTGGGGGTCCTGACCATTGAAGAACAGGGTGAAAGCAGGCTAAAAAGGTATGTAGAGAAACAGATGGACTACAGTCAGTAATTGTGGAACTAAAGTGCTTTTATATGGTAAGTGGAGCTGATAAAATGGACAGTGAGTGTAGAAACAAGGAGGTGGTTTTAATGTTATGGCTGATCGGTGTATATATTTAGCAATTTTAGGCCAATAAATACTCCCTAAAATGTTGGTACAGTAGGATGAAATGAATTAATATAGAGACATATTACAGCTTCACTTGTGATAAAGGAATGAGACAAGTAAACAATTAAAGAAAAAAAAATGGCTATTGTAAGGTTGGGTTAACTGGGCAGAACACAAAGAAAAATGTAGATAAAGAAGAATTTAATGACTGTAAAATCTCAGCTTTGTGTCATTAGTGGATGTACGTTCATTAAAGAAAATGTATGAATATTACACAGCTAATAATGGATTATTTATGAGTTATTAAACCATGAATGATTAACAACTCATGTGATGTGGACACATGCATGTTTACATTGTCCCAAATCCACACCCACCCCCTTATAATGAACTGATTTGTGCTATATCATAAATCTAAAAACAAACCACCCATAAACAAAACCTCACTTCATCTGGGATTGTAATTATACTATTATACATATGGCCAGGAGCAAAAATGTGACTGCTGATCCAGTGTAAACACACTTACGCTTGACAGGTCTAGCAAGTCAATTCCCTTCACAAAGGGGGTTTAAAACAGCGCCACTCTTATCAATCTGAGGACTGGTTTAATTTCCACTCTCGTCTTGCTCCTCATTAGGTGGAAACATGATTTGGAGTATATTGTACTATAATTAAGGTGTAACCCTGAAATGAACTGATCCGCTCCTCCTGTGGCGCTGATGAAAGTTTTAATTAAGTGTCAAACAGTTATTGAGGAACATTTGTGCTCTCACACTGAGTATGTTTATCTGATTCATTTGTGCTGCTCCTGTTTAGAGGTGGTTATGAGAATACAAGCACATCTGCGTGTCGACACACACCATGTCGTTCCTCCAAATGCATGTGCCAACAGTGAGTGAATTTACATGCACACTAATAATCCAATCATTATGTTTTTTCCCCTTTATTTAAGAAAATATCTAATATTGATCTGCTCATACTTGCAGTTTACACCACTGTCTTACATATACTTTCTCCTGGAGAGTTGATTTGTTTATTTTTGTTTTAATCAAGTTTGCCAGTATTTGTATACTAGTAATCAGATAGTTATTTATTTATTTATTTATCTATTTATTTATTTATTTTAGTTAGAATCCAGTTTGCCAGTGTTTGTATACCATTAATCAGATCTCTCTGTTTAAAATGTATTTATTTATTTGTTAGAATTAAGTTTGTCAGTGTTTGTATACCAGTAATCAAATCATTTTTTTATTTTTTTATTTTGTTAGAATCAAGTTTGTCAGTGTTTGTATACCAGTACACAGATCTCTTTTTAAAAATGTATTTATTTATTTGTTAGAATCAAGTTTGTCAGTGTTTGTATACGAGATCAGAACTCTCTTTTTTATTTATTTATTTGTTAGAATCATGTTTGTCAGTGTTTGTATACCAGATCAGAACTCTCTTTTTTATTTATTTATTTGTTAGAATCAAGTTTGTCAGTGTTTGAATACCAAATCAGAACTCTTTCTCTTTTTTTTTATGTTAAAATCAAGTTTGTCAGTGTTTGTATACCAAATCAGAACTCTTTCTTTTTTATTTATTTATTTTTTTTATGTTAAAATCAAGTTTGTCAGTGTTTGTATACCAAATCAGAACTCTTTCTTTTTTTTTATTTTTCTTTTTTTATGTTAAAATCAAGTTTGTCAGTGTTTGTATACCAAATCAGAACTCTTTCTTTTTATTTATGTATTTATTTATTTATTTGTTAGAATCAAGTTTGTCAGTGTTTGTATACCAAATCAGAACTCTTTCTTTTTATTTATGTATTTATTTATTTATTTATTTGTTAGAATCATGTTTGTCAGTGTTTGAATACCAAATCAGAACTCTTTCTTTTTTTTTATGTTAAAATCAAGTTTGTCAGTGTTTGTATACCAAAACAGAACTCTTTCTTTTTATTCATGTATTTATTTATTTATTTGTTAGAATCAAGTTTGTCAGTGTTTGTATACCAAATCAGAACTCTTTCTTTTTTTTTATTTTTATTTTTTTATGTTAAAATCAAGTTTGTCAGTGTTTGTATACCAAATCAGAACTCTTTCTTTTTATTTATGTATTTATTTATTTATTTGTTAGAATCAAGTTTGTCAGTGTTTGTATACCAAATCAGAACTCTTTCTTTTTATTTATGTATTTATTTATTTATTTATTTGTTAGAATCATGTTTGTCAGTGTTTGAATACCAAATCAGAACTCTTTCTTTTTTTTTTATGTTAAAATCAAGTTTGTCAGTGTTTGTATACCAAAACAGAACTCTTTCTTTTTATTCATGTATTTATTTATTTATTTGTTAGAATCAAGTTTGTCAGTGTTTGTATACCAAATCAGAACTCTTTCTTTTTATTTATGTATTTATTTATTTATTTATTTGTTAGAATCATGTTTGTCAGTGTTTGAATACCAAATCAGAACTCTTTCTTTTTTTTTTTTTCTTTTTTTTTTTTATGTTAAAATCAAGTTTGTCAGTGTTTGTATACCAGTACTCAGATCTCTTTTTTATTAATTAATTTATTTATGTTAGAATTAAGTTTGTCAGTGTTTGTGTACAAGTAATCAAAAATTAATTATTTTATTTATTTATTAATTTTTAACTGTGAATGTCTACAAACACTAGATGAAAAAAATGCATTTCAATTACATACTGCTGTTCTTTTAAAAATTTATTAATTGGGAAAAAAAAAACTAATAAATAAATAAACAAATAATTAAAGTATATAATAAAGTATATAATATATACTGGATTCTGCATTCAGTAAGCAAATTATGTGAAGTGAGAACAGAATATGGATTTAAGTCTCTCAGTATGAAGACTTGGAGCAAACAGTTTCCAGACGGTGTTTATTTATCTATTTATTCATTAGCCATATGTTTAGAAAAATGTCTCTTGTGGATATGATATACAAATTCCATTTCAGTTAAATAAAGGACATTTTGTAATATGCAATTACAAATTATTGTAGAAAGATTTACCGTGTTTTCACTTAACACATTAAAAAAGCTGGGACAGTGACGTGTTTACCACTGTGTTACATCAAGGGGTGAAACTGAGGAGACTGAACATAATTGTTGCAGTTTTGCAAGTGGTCACTGTTGTCTGATTGTCTTTTTTGTGATTTTCGACAGAGGACAGATCTGAAGTCTAGTCAAGCATATGCCAGGCTTACTGTGAACCTCCTATGAACATGTATACAACAGACTAGTGGCCAATTGCGGCGTTCAGAACTTCAGTTCAGAAGTCAATTGTGCTTTCTACCAAGTGACAAAAAATACAAAACATGCTAGATTTAAATAAAGGTTTAGAATATGAAACGGTGTGGAGTCTTGGCAGTGACGGACATTCACATTGGCTTGCTGTACTCGCTGTGGTGTGACTGTAACCTGCGCTAACGGACACCCTGCATCAGCACCGGTACAGAGAGAACAGAGCAGCAAAGGAACTGTAACAGGAAGGGAATTAAACAACAAGAAAGGCTTCTCTCTCTCATGCTCTCCGTCTCTCAGCACGAGCACTCCGAGCAAAGCTTTAGCAGAGAGACACTAATGAGTTTAATTAATAATGGAAATAAATGCAGCCGACGTGCTAACTCCAGGGAGTTAAGCTGTGAACGTTCGCCTTTCTGTTCAGCAGCTGCACTACTGTTTGCACCAAGATAGCAACGCACATAATGCTCCAGAGATACACACACACACACACACACGGCATGCACACAGACACATGAAGGTAAAAATGTGCTGTCTTTCACTCTATAATTGCTGAAAAACAATCATGCACCTCATTAGAGAATAAGTGTCGCCTTTTATCCTTGCTATCCTAAGCTCGGAGATTCATTTTTGAACCGATCGGTGTGTAGTCAAAAGCTTTCAAGTGAAGATGTCAGTTAGCTAGAATAATTATTTTTGGTTAATTACAGACTCGGCTGAGCAGCACCAGGTGTGCTAATGACATGGATAACAACTATTTATTTTTGTTTATCCAATTTTACTTGTAGCATGTTTACAACAGCAAATGTGCAGATTAGGGAGTTTAATCAGCTGCCGTTTTTTTGCAATTAAACATTCACTGCGAATCGAAATAATCAATTAATTAGCAATTCAATAGAACTATTAGGGTCCTAAATGTTTTGTATTGGAACCTTATCATTTAGCTGGTTTTATTTGCTGTAATAGAAGGTGTTTAAAAAAAATGATGATTCACTCAATAATTTTTACTAATACCTTCATTCTGGTCAGAGTTAGTGTGTCTGCTACCAAAAAACACTTGACAGAGTGCCAGTCCATCGCAGGGCATCACACTCACCTATTTAATCTCTTAAGTAAACCTATGGACAGTTTAAAGTAAACAGTCTGTCTTCTGCATGCCATTAAGACATGGAAAGAAATAGGACTAACTGACCAAGGAAAGGACAATCCCATGGTGCTTTGCAGCACTCATGCTACTGTACCACTCTTCTAACACTTGGACAATCTTTTACTGTATTTAGCTACTGGGCAGTTGTAGCCTAGTGGTCAACTGGACTGGACTAGTAATCAAAAAGTCGCTGGTTTAAGCCTCAACACTGCCAGGTTGCCACTGTTGAGCCCTTAAGCAAGGCCCTTAACCCTAAATTGCTTTTTTTTTTATATATATACTGTATATATATATATATATATATATAAAAACATCTGCTAAATGGCAAATGTAATGTAAATGTATATGTTCACAATTTCACAATATTAATACTCCTGCTAAGTGGGACAGTGGGAGCCTAGTGGGTAGAGCTTTGGGCTATCAATCGGCCAGTTCAAATCCAGGCTCTGCTATGCAACCACTGTTGGGTTCTTGAGCAAGGCCCTTAACCCTGGTTTGCTCCAGGGGCGCCGTACGATGGCTGACCCTGCGCTCTGATGTGGAGAAAGAATTTCATTGTACTGTACATCTGTATATGTATATATGACAAATAAAGTATATCTATATCTTAATAAACTGAGCCAGTCAGCCTAATGATCCGCTATGGTGGAGCACTTTACCATTTTACTATTTTTGCCTGATCCTTACAAAAATACAAGATTTATTTATTTATTAGGATTTTAACGTCATGTTTCACACTCATTGGTTAAATTCACGACAGGAACAGTGTAAAAGTTACTTGTTACACAAGATTCATCAGTTCAAGTTTAATGTCAAACACAGTCATGGACAATTTAGTGTTTTCAATTCACCTCACTTGCATGTCTTTGGACTGTGGGAGGAAACCGGAGCTCCTGGAGGAAATCCACGCAGACATGGGGGAAACATGCAAACTCCACAAAGAAAGGACCTGGACTACCCCACCTGGGACACGGGACCTTCTTGCTGTGAGGCAACAGTGCTACCCACTGAGAAACCATGCCACCCTCAAAAATACAAGATAAGAGCCTTATAATCAAAAATGATCAAGAACACTAGTCACACTGAAATATTCAACCCCCTTACCTTTACCTTTACCATCACCTTAGTATTATGGGGATGTGTATAGAATTAAAGGAAAATATACAACAAGAAGTCACAGAACATCCTCTAGTTAGTGATTTTGGTAAGTGCTAACAAGCTCCTGACACCTCTTTTGTAGAATCTTTACCCAGTCTTCTTATACAAAAGCTTCCAGATCGTTGAGGTTTAATGGTTAAATGCTGTAACTGGTTTCTTTTCTTTTATTATTTTGCATTTTCTACCCCTTTAGCGTGTCCAATTACCCAATTGCATCATGCTTCCTCTCTGCCTATGCCGATCCCTGCTCTGACCGAGGAGATCGAAGCTAACCCACGCCCCCTCCGACACATGGGCAGCAAGCCACATGCATCTTATCGCCCACACATTGACGAGTGTTGTGCCACCTAGCGTTGTGTATGGAGAGACACACACTAAGAGCACTCCATCCTCATCTACGCCTCTAAACAGCCAGCAGAGGTCGTAATTGCACCAGTCTGAAAGAGAGAGACCCATATCTGGCTTAGTCCTACCTAGCTTTCTGTGAATCTATGATGTTAGTCACATGGTTCAAGACTGCCAGTTCTTGGAGTGGAAAAACATCTACCACATGATTACTGACCCTCCTCCATGCTTGACTGTGGGCTGTGAGCCTTGACCTTCTAGTATCAGGACAAACCACTGATCCATGCGGCCAAACAGTTCCAGTGTTGATTCATCACTCCATAGAACTTGTGCTTCTTGGTGTCAGTGTTGTTAAATGGTCGTCTTATGGTTGCTCTCACACATTTGTCCCAGCCTTCATCATCATCCTGTAAGTCTTTGGAAGTAACAGTTGGTGCTTCATTGTCCTTATGAATTTGCTAAGCTTTTAACAAAAATTTTGGCTTTCCCCATCAGTCAGGCAGGTTCACACTTGCTCAGTAAATTTGGAACTTCCAGACAACACTCCCAGTGGTGTCTTTAGAAATGTTTAAGGTCTTTTTAGGTCTTTTGTGACAGCTTCCTAGTTTTTACCATGGTTGCAACACACCTTGAATACTTGCATCTTTGAGTGGTGTTTACAGTGGGGCCAAAAAGTATTTAGTCAGCCACTGATTGTGCAGGTTCTCCTACTTAGAAAGATGAGAGAGGTCTGTAATTTTCATCATAGGTACACTCCAACTATGAGAGACAAAACGAGAAAAAAAAATCCAGGAAATCACATTGTAGGATTTTTAAAGAATTTATTTGTAAATTATGGTGGAAAATAAGTATTTGGTCAATAACAAAAGTTCAACTCAATACTTTGTAACATAACCTTTGTTGGCAATGACAGAGGTCAAACGTTTCCTGTAAGTCTTCACCAGGTTTGCACACACTGTAGCTGGTATTTTGGCCCATTCCTCCATGCAGATCTCCTCTAGAGCAGTGATGTTTTGGGGCTGTCGCTGGGCAACACGGACTCCACAAATTTTCTATGGGGTTGAGGTCTGGAGACTGGTTAGGCCACTCCAGGACCTTGAAATGCTTTTTACGGAGCCACTCCTTCGTTGCCCGAGCGGTGTGTTTGGGATCATTGTCATGCTGGAAGACCCAGCCACGTTTCATCTTCAATGCTCTCACTGATGGAAGGAGGTTTTGGCTTAAAATCTCTCGATACATGGCCCCGTTCATTCTTCCCTTAACACGGATCAGTCGTCCTGTCCCCTTTGCAGAAAAACAGCCCCAAAGCATGATGTTTTCCACCCCCATGCTTCACAGTAGGTATGGTGTTCTTGGGTTCTTCTTCTTCCTCCAAACATGACGAGTTGAGTTTTTACCAAAAAGTTCCATTTTGGTTTCATCTGACCACATGATATTCTCCCAATCCTCTTCTGGATCATCCATAAGCTTTCTGGCAAACTTCAGACGGGCCTGGACATGTACTGGCTTAAGCAGGGGGACACGCCTGGCACTGCAGGATTTGAGTCCCTCTCGGCGTAGTGTGTTACTGATGGTAGCCTTGGTACTTTGGTCCCAGCTCTCTGCAGGTCATTCATCAGGTCCCTCCGTGTAGTTCTGGGATTTTTGCTCACCGTTCTCATGATTATTTTGACCCCACGGGATGAGATCTTGAGCCCAAGGGAGATTATCAATGGTCTTGTATGTCTTCCATTTTCTTACAATTGCTCCCACAGTTGATTTATTCACACCAACCTGCTTGCCTATTGTAGATTCACTCTTCCCAGCCTACAAAATCTACAATTTTCTTCCTGGTGTCCTTCGACAGCTCTTTGGTCTTGGCCATGGTTGAGTTTGGAGTCTGACTGTTTGAGGCTGTGGACAGGTGTCTTTTATACAGATAATGAGGTCAAACAGGTGCCATTAATACAGGTAACGAGTGGAGGACAGAAGAGCTTCTTAAAGAAGAAGTTACAGGTCTGTGAGAGCCAGAAATCTTGCTTGTTTGTTATTGACCAAATACTTATTTTCCACCATAATTTACAAATAAATTCTTTAAAAATCCTACAATGTGATTTCCTGGATTTTTTTTTCTCATTTTGTCTCTCATAGTTGAAGTGTACCTATGATGAAAATTACAGACCTCTCTCATCTTTCTAAGTAGGAGAACTTGCACAATCAGTGGCTGACTAAATACTTTTTGACCCCACTGTATATAAGTTCCCAAAGGTTTAATCATGTTGTAACCCAACTTTAGGTAAAACAGACAGCAGTAGGTTTTATGATCAGTAATAATATGTACAGGTTAAAAAAGCATGACTTGGCAATTAAATAACCTGCAACTGAAATACTCCATCATTCATTATCTCTGTTAATTTGCTGCATCATTCAACTGACAAAGTACAGTATATACTTTGATATGTATGTCTCTGAGCACATACTTTTCAAGTACAGACTCCGATTGCATGGAACACGATGATTTCAATATTATGTTCACTGGGCGGAGGCTATAGATTTATAGCCAACAGTCTGAGTCTACGGACTCGGAGCAAATCATTTCCAGACTGCATTTATTTATTTATGTATTTAATTATTAATAATACACACAACCTTAGTGAATTTAAATTTTCCTTTCTAACCAAAACTGTATAATAAACCAAGACTGTAAACAGTACCATTTTCTATGCATTTTTATGCATTTTTCCCTTTTTGTCTCTCAATCTAGTCATATCCAGTTACTCTGGTTATATCTCTCAGACCCCTAACCTAAACAAGGAGAGCTGTACCTACACCCCCTGACACATATAATTGCCAACCACCTCTTTTCACCTGCTCGAGGCAGGTTCAATAGGGGATCAGTATGGTGTACAGAAAGTCATGCAATGATCTCTATTATCCCCCCCTCCACAGGCACCATGGACCAAACATTGATGAGGAATACCTTCGGCACTCCTAGCGGGTAGATCATGCCTGTGACAGACATTAGCCAGTCATGTCTGCGTGGAGGCATTTTTTTATTACATTTGTGTCACTAAAACTGCTGCACCAATGCCCACTATCACGTGCAGATTTTTTAATTTATTGGCAACCCAAAAATCTGTTTTAGTCCATATACAGTATATCAGTGTTTGCTATGTATTTTCAGTTTGGCTTGCCATAATACATGCATAATATGTTCAGCCAATGTGGGGGCAGTGAGGTGGGTGGTTGAGTTCATGTCGTGGATTTATGCCTCCCATTTCTGCTACATTCAACACATGTACTACTAATAACTATAATCAGCCCAACAGGTAATACATCCCTGACCATGATATGAACAATTGTAATCTTTTTCTTTTATTTAATTATTTTAAATACCACATTTACTTTATATTGTATTTTCAGACCTGGATTACTTGCAGACTGACCGGACAGACATATTCAATATCAGTTTTATACCTTACAACACAATTACTGTGCAAATAAATACAAATTGCATTCGTCTGTCTCTTAGAATTGATGATGTATTCAGAACGCCACACCAAACCAATTAGGCCGAACTGTTTTTCCATTCTTAGTAGTTGATACATTATTGGCAGAGCATTGATGGTGCATTTTGGGAACAAACCCAGACAGGACCTTGTTTCAATAAGACAACGTGCAATGCAGAAGCCAGTAAATCCAAATTCTGATCAAGATTAATGATCCAGTCATCGGAAAATCTACCCAGCGCAGGCGCAAAGACCAAGAGAAGTCTGATACCGCCATCTGGTGGACGTACACGGACTAGCGAGAAGTGATGCACATACTCATTCTTCTAATACAGACTCAAAATAAATGTACCAAAACATATCAGCATGTTAATATAAATTGCAAAAAAAATCTTTTAAAGACCATGACCATAGATTTACACCGATACCCCACATCAGACTGAGTGACCATATTTTGGTGTTTAAAAAAAGGACACTTGGAGGGGGAAGGGGGTTGGGGTGGATTGGAAAAGTAATTTTATGTAATAGGTGGCACCATGGCAATGTGTGTAAAGTAGGGGTTTAAATATTTGACAAATGCATTAATAACCAAGCAACTATGTTAGTGAATTTTAATAAATAAACAGCTACACCTCACTTGCATGTTTTTGGACTGTGGGAGGAAACTGGAGCTCCCAGAGGAAACCCAGACGGACACAGGGAGAACTTGCAAACTCCACACAGAAAGGACCCGGACCACTCCACCTGGGGATTGGACCCAGACCGCTCCACTTGGGGGACTGGACCCGGACTGCTCCACCTGGGGATTGGACCCAAACCGCTCCACTTGGAGATTTACCCAGGACCGTCTTGCTGTGAGGCAACAGTGCTACCCACTGAGCCAGCGTGATTTTACCGAGAGGTAAAATCAGTGCATAACACACAAAAAATAGCGCACACAGACTACAAAAGCTGAATCCCTGACATTTTTGATGATTTAGAAATCCTGACCGAACACATAGATCCAAAAAAGAAAACATGTCTGGGTAAAAGAGAACATATGGTCACCCTAATCAGATACATTGTTTTTAAAGTACTACAGTAAAAAGAGGACAGTAGTGTAGAAATAATGCTGTTCCTACGGTAATATGTTTTATTCTGACTGCTCCCATGAACCTGCTGGAGCACCTGTTCATCTACAGGAGACAGTATGTCACCATGAATTAATGAGTATTAATTAGCCATCAAAAATGAACAAGGCCCTCATTCACCTTGCAGCGTCAGGAAACGTTCATTCAGGATAAAGGCATTACTTCAGTGAAGTCTCATTCATCATGCTTGGCATGAAAATATCAATATTCAGTTAAAAGCAGCCAAGATTCCGGTCCATATTTTTACAAGCACATCCAAGTAAAAACGTTTCTATTTTTTGTCTGAAAATTAATAATTAATAATTAATCATCACAATGTCTTGGTGAGTACTTCAGAGGAAGATTAGTAAATGACAAGGTCTACAGCAACATACAAGGTAGTTTAATAGCAATTCATTATCACTACTTATATAAGCTCATTAAGTTTAATATAAACTTATTAGGCTAATGATGGATGGATGGATGGATGGATGGATGGATGGATGGATACTTTATTTATCCTGAAGGAAATTATTGTAATAAGCAAATTAAAGTAATAAGCAAATTACTAGAATTATAGCCTCTAAGCTTGTGATTTCAGTAAAAGATCTGAAATAAGCCTTGATAGTTTACTAATGCAATGCAATGGTGCCAAACCAGGGACTCCTCATAACTGATGCAATTATGACCTCTGCTGGCTGATTGATGGTGTAGCGGTGAAAACACGATTTGCTGTTGTTCATACAGGGTGGGAAGCCAGACCAAGGACTCCTCATAACTGATGCAATTGTGACCTCTGCGGGCTGATTGATGGTGCCTGCACAGAGTCGAGGAATAATGCCTCGGTCAGAGTTTGGCTGTCTGTACACAAAGCTGATCCCCATATGAACTCGCCTTGTGCAGGTGGAAAAGATGCAGTCGGGTACTGCACACGTGTCGGAGGGGGCATGTATCACTTGCGGTGCTCCTCAGTCAGCAGTGGAGGATAGTATCGGTAGAGGGGAAGCGTAATGCAATCAGAGTGATTGGATATGACTAAATAAGGGAGAAATGATAATTAATTTCCTAATTCTTACTGACAGTCGTACCCACCCATACAAATTCAAATGTCCGGCCTAGAATTTGGTTAGAATAAGAATTTGGCCAGAGTAAGAAACAGTGTGTAGACAACAGTAACAGCTGCAACACACCAACCCATCCACAAGATGTCTCTATTATAAAGGCAACAGCTGCACTCAACCAGCTCAGCGTCCAGCAGGAGTGTACAGTACCCAACCACAGCCGTTTCCTTCCATTGGTTTCCTTATTTAACAAGCATGGCAGACACAAAGCAAAAAAAAGTAAATGATTAACCACTTATTTACACTATCTATGGTCCTTTATTTACCATGTAATGTATGTTTTCTTTCGTTATGCCTAATCAAAGCATCAAGCTTCTAGTATCTTCAGATATACAGTACCTTTCCTATAATGGGGTGGGATGGGGAGGGGTAGGTTACATAACTTTACATCAGTAGGCATGGAATTTAAGGTCAAAAGAAACTTTCAACTCACATAGAAATGCAATTTCTGCCATGATAGCTGCCAGCTGCCATCCTGCTCAGACAGAAAGCCATTCATCAAAACTTTATAGTACCATCTGTAAAGTAGACTGCAGACTTGCACAGATGATGAAAAAGACAGGAAGGCATGTGTCAAAACAAAGAAAAAAGTGCCTTTTAACGTGCAACAAATGTCGCCCAATTACCTAAGATTGCAAATTTCGAGGTATGAGCACAGCAATAAATCAATAACTGTATGATGGACATATTTTCCACATTGATCTTCATTCGTTCTGGCTTTCTGCTTCCTGTCTTTTATCTTTCATTATTGTCGTTTCTCTTTACTAATCAGGTTTTATCGTCCTCCGCCACCATAACCTGTTTCTGCAGCTGTAATGTCTCATATATTAACTGCTTAGCAGTAATTAAGTGTGTTTAATAACTTCCAGCATCATAAAACCTCCTGTTAAGAGAGCATGGAGGTCATGTTAAATGGTGTCCATAACAGCAGGGCAGAACACGCTTAGAGGAGAAACCGAGTGATGGGAGGAGACCCTGATATTCCAGATTTGACTTTATTAATTTATATAATAAGGGCCAGTGATAGCTCAGTGGTTAAGGTACTGGACTAGTAAACAGAAGGTTGCCGGTTCAAGCCCCGCCACCACCAAGTTGCCACTGTTGGGTCCCTGAGCAAGGCCCTTAACCCTCAATTGCTCATTGTGTAAGTCGCTTTGGATAAAAGCGTCTGCTAAATGCTGAAAATGTAAATGTAAATGTATAATGACACACAACACTCCATACACTGGTCTTTTTATACTTAGTATTCATTTCATATTTATATACACTGATCAGCCATGACATTAAAACCACCTCCTTGTTTCTACACTCACTGTCCATTTCATCAGCTCCACTGTTTCTCTGCATGCTTTGTTAGCCCCCTTTTATTGCTGTTCTTCAATGATCAGGACTCTCCCAGGACCACCACAGAGCAGGTAATATTTGGGTGGTGGATCATTCTCAGCACTGCAGTGACACTGACATGGTGGTGGTGTGTTAGTGTGTGTTGTGCTGGTATGAGTGGATAAGACACAGCAAACCCGATGGAGTGTTTAAACACCTCACTGTCACTGATGGACTGAGAATAGTCCAGCAACCAAAATATCCAGCCAACAAGACCCCGTGGGTGGCGTCCTGTGACCACTTATAAAGGTGTAGATGATGACCAACTCAAACGGCAGCAATATATGAGTGATCGCCTCTGACTTTACATCTACAAGGTGAACCAACTAGGTAGGAGTGTCTAATAGAGTGAACAGTGAGTGGACATGGTATTTAAAAACTTCAGCAGCGCTGCTGTGTCTGATCCACTTTACTCTAGAGTCCTGTGGCGGCTTGCTTTACACCACTGCATCCAACGCTTTAAATTGCGCTTGGTGATGTAAGGCTTGGATGCAGCTGCTCGGCCATGGAAACCCATTTTCATGAAGCTCTCTACACACTGTTCTTGTGCTAATCTGAAGGTCACATGAAGTTTGGAGGTCTGTAGCGATTGACTCTGCACACTATGCGCCTCAGCATCCGCTGACCCCACTGTCATTTTACGTGGCCTACCACTTCGTGGCTGAGTTGCTGTCGTTCCCAATCCTTTCCACTTTGTTATAATACCACTGACAGTCGACTGTGAAATATTTAGTAGTAAGGAAATTTCACGACTGGACTTGTTGCACAGGTGGCATCCTGTCACGGTACCACGCTGGAATTCACTGAGCTCCTGAGAGCGACCCGTTCTTTTACAAATGTTTGTAGAAGCAGTCTGCATGCCTAGGTGCTTGGTTTTATACACCTGTGGCCATGGAAGTGATTGGAACACCTGAATTCAATGATTTGGTTGGGTGAGTGAATACTTTTGGCAATATAGTGTATCAATCAACACTAGAAAACTAAATAGTAAACAAAGTTTGTTCCCTGTATTTTCACCTTAGTTTCACCACATAAGAATTTAGCCAAACAGTTTACTGCATCTTAGTCCTGTCTGATGTCAAAAGGTGAAGCAGTCAGTCTACACTCTGGCTCAGGTCTCTTTAACACGTGGAGTTCCTCTAATGCCATGCTAATCTTAGTCAGTAACAATGCCGTGCGCTCCCAAAACAGCTTCTCACTCAAGTGATTATTCTCAGTTCAACTGAAGAGCACAAAAGCAGAGAGGAAAACACAGCGGTGCTGTCGGTGAGAGGAGCGGAGGATTCTGCCACAGTGATTTAAGTAAGGGGGATCTCAGATTGCTGGCTGGCTATGGTGGAATAAGCCTGGCATCTGCAGAGATAAACTAAAAGAGCACATTGTGAGCAAGATGAGAGCACTATAAAAAGCCAGTCAAGGCAGGAGCAGAACCTCGGGGCCACCAGTATGAAGCAGCTCGATTTCATTTGAAGCAGAGATGAGCCGGGGATATTCAGTTCTTATTGTGCTAAAACCAGGAAACCACCAATCCAGCTGTTGCATGTGACTCAAACACATGCCCGCACAGTGCACTGACAGTGTCTGTGTTTATGTTTTGAGAATAATGTGAGTATCAAGAAATCTACAAATGTAGGTTTACATTAGACTGTTAATATATACACCGATCAGGCATAACATTCCAATCAGCTCTGGTGTGCTAGCTGTTAAACTACATTTTATGAAAGCAAGGTTGTAACATGTGGAACAATGTTTTAGATTAAGTATATACTGCTGCTTGTGCGTAGTTAAACTACATAATTAATTAAGTAGTCAGTCACCATAGCAACTCATTTTGTCACATAATATAAGTCAAGTTTACATACAGTCAGAGACCTTAAAAATTAGGTCCTTTCGGTAATGAAATTTATTGCCTAATAATTTAGCCTTTAACTTTATTACTTTTTCGAATGACAGAACAGCCCCCCCAAAAAATTTGTATACAGTATATATATATATAAATATAAATATATATAAATATAAATTATATATTATATATTATATAAATATAAATATAAATATAAATATAAATATAAATAAAATAAAAAATATATATTTGTTTTTAGATCTATTATTTATAAATTATTATTATTATTATTATTGTTATTATTATTATTACTACACACAAGAGTTATGTGCATGGAACAGTGGTCTTTTGCCAAGAATGGGAAGAAAGCTTAAACTGCAAAACAGTTTAAACTCAAACAGACCTGTTTTGGTGGTTCTTGTATTGCAGAGAAGTGTAACACAGTATCCAAGCCTTCTACAAGTCAATTACTTTAAATATTTGATAAATAGCACACATTGATGTCAATATTTGAGCTGTTTCTGTGTTAATACAAAGGCTGCATGACAAACCACACACTACAAACCAAGTGGTATGCTACTATAGAAACAACACTACTAGCGGAGAACTGCTAAGACACTAAGATAGTATGTACTGTACTTTCGGACAAAGCCAAGCTTATTCTCAAATTAAATTAAATAAAACAAATATTTAATTAGGTAGAAATCAATATATAAATAAATAAAAATAAATAAAAAAGTACTATTATTAATAATATAAATTAATTAATTAATTACACAAATAAATAAATAATAAACTAAAAGATATACATTAATTAAATTACCTGCTTGCTGTGTTTAAATTCGGGGTGCTTTGTTACATTTATCACTTACCAGAGGAAACCAGACCTTTTTCCAAGGTAGAGTATGCTGGTTAGTACTAATAAAACTAATAATAATCAGATTATAAGTGTGAATGTAACCACATCAACTCCTGTATACATCCAGCAGAAGCTTTTCTGTAGTCAGCTACAGTCAATATGCATCTACTGGGTGAAAAAAATAGCACCAAGTCTCACAGGTATTGCCCTCATGTCACACGTTCACTCACCTACACAGCACCGATACACAAGCTGGTCTAATGTTATAACACCTATCAGCGGGGTCGTGGATGCCTGTTTGCACTCCGCTGAGCGACAAAAACCCTGGCCGAGTGGAGGACATTCCTGGTATGGCAGGTGGACTCGTCAGGCACTGAGATGTAAATATAACCTGGGTTACAGCGAAGAGAAAATCATGACCCTGCCATGTCCACAGGTCCAGGCTGCACCCCAGGACATTCCGGCTTCAGTGCTCTTGGCTTCATGCCCAGGCTGTTTCTCTTTGGCTCTTTCCCTGTCAACCGAACCACTATAGTGTGCTAACACTGACATGGGCATCAGAACAGGCCCATATGTTCACTAGTAAGAGAGTGGCACCATGCATCTGCTTATAGACCAGCTGGCTTCCTCTCCAATCCCCACCCCATCTGATCTTTAACATGGCTCACACTACATCATTTCTCTGTATTACTCAAACTTGCTTTACACAAATGTTAACACAGCCAGGTCACATATCATTCGATTTCTAACCCACTGAGACATTATAGGCAGCATTGACAGGTAAGTGTGTGTAGTGAGGATTTAATACAGAATAACACACTCTTCATTTACTTGCTAGTTGGACAGTTGGTATAGAGTCACCAGAGCCTGTACTGAGCATGTTTTTTAGTAATTTATTTTTTTATTTATATATTTTTTTGTCTGATTCTACTGTTCTCAGACTGTCTGGTCATCATAGCCTGTCAGCAAAGCCTCAACTAAGCATTTTTATTTAATTTATTTTTGACTGACCATAGCTTTGTTAGTGCCTTTGATATTAGGTTCTGTTTTTTGAACTGTTTGCCTGTAAAATTTTATAAACCTAAGCATACTAACAGCTCTCTGAGGGTCTTTATTACAAGTAGTTGTGAAGTGTCTGCATTGGGCTTTAACTCTACCTATGTCACATTTTAAGATGCAAACATAAAAAACTTAAATAGCTTTTTGCTGTTTTGGAATTGGTTTGGATTGTCTATTGCTTTATTTGTTTTTTTAACATACAGCAGTTGACTTTTGAAGGAAGTGGTACACTGAGGTTTGTCTTTTTAACGACACTATACAAAAATAATGATGCGTGATTAAAAACAATACTTAGACTGTGGCATTTGGATTATCTATCTGTCTGTCTATCAATCTGTCTGTCTGTTTGGGTTTATTGCCTTATCTATCTGTCTTATCTATCTATCTCTTTGTCTATCTGTCTGTGTCTATGTTTATCTCTTTAGCTATCTATTTGTCTGTCTATCTATCTATCTCTGTGTCTGTCTTTATCTGTCTGTATGTTTATCTCTTTATCTATCTCTTTGTCTATCTATCTCTATCTGTGTCTGTCTATTTATCTGTCTGTCCATTTGTCTATTTCTTTGTCTATATATTCATCTGTCTATCTCTCTTTATCTGTCTGTCTGTGTCTTTATCTATCTATTTGAGTGCCTGTTTTTCTGTCCATCTGTCTGTCTGTCCATCTATCTGTATTTCTATCTATCTCTGTATATCAATCTGTCTCTATCTATCTATATATCTGTCTATCTGTCTATCTATCTTTTACAAGACCAAATGTCTAACAAAAATAAACCTCACACTATTAGAACACTATCACCACCTACTGTTGACACAAGGCAGTATGGACAAATGGATTGATCTGTCTGTCTGTCTGTCTGTCTGTCTGTCTGTCTGTCTGTCTGTCAATCACAAGGCCAAATGTCTAACAAAAATAAATCTCACACTATTAGAACACCCACCACCTACTGTTGACACGAGGCAGGATGGATAAACGGATTGATCTGTCTGTCTGTCTATGTCTATCTATCTGTCTGTCTATCTTTTACAAGGCCAAATGTCTAACAAAAATAAACCTCACACTATTAGAATACCACCACCACCTATTGTTGACACAAGGCAGGATGGACAAAGGAATTGATGCTGTTTAAGCCAAATTTTTTATCATACTATCTGCACACTGCAGTAAAAACTCAGACTTGTTAGATATTAGTAATGCTTAACAGTCTTTAATAGCCTAGTCTTGGTAAGTATGTGCCTGTAGCTTTAGATTTCTGTTCTTGGATGACAGAAATGGAATGTCATGCAATCCTCGACTGTTTTAGTCCATCCACCTCAAAGTTCAACCTGTTCTAAGATACTTTTCTGCCTAACAACTGTACAGTTGTTATTTTAGTTATCATAGCCTTCCTGTCAGATCAAACCAATTTTGCCATTCCCCTCAGACCATTCAACAATGAGAAATTTTTTTGCCAGTAAAAGTGCCATTTGCTTGACGGGAAGCAAAGTTAGCATGTATAACATGGATATTTTACAAGGCACTACATGTTCGGAGTTGATTGAAGCAATCGTGATCATTTCTGGAAGCCTCTGATAGCTCTATCACTTTCACAGTTCACCAAGAGAAAACAAGCTTTGATTATCTGCCACTGTTACACATTTCCTTCTCTTATCAGCTGGAATACACACAAGCCTGAAAGCCTTAATCCCTCATCTCAGGCCATTGCTACAAAGGCAGAGTGGCAAAATTAATCAAGCTTTTATTGTGATGTTATCATTAACACAAAAGAATAATGATGTCGTTCTTTGAGTTAAAAAAAAAAGAAGAGAGCTCTTAATATAACGATGCTTTAAATAATTTGGATTGAAAGGGCATGAAAGGAGAGTACTTGATGCTTATTGGTGTTAATGTCAAGTCAGACTCTACTTGTTTCTTCATTATATGATGTTTCCAACGGAATCCATTAAACAGAAAGAACAAAGAGATTATCTGTCCAATTACTGAAAAGGTAAGAGGAGAACAAGCACGGTTTGACAGGGTACATTAAATGCCAAAACCAACCCAAAAAGACATGCACGCCCATACATTCTGTAACAACATACACTCACAATATTATCATATTATAAACATCATATTGTCATATTATAAACATAAAAAAAATACATTATTTATATGACAAATCCAAGTGTATTTTGTAAATACAAGCTTACAGACTCTAGAAGAGCCCAGAAACTGGTAATAATACAGCTTCCAGCCAGTAGAGCTTGTGTGTGGATCATTACCCACTTCTCCATAACACTCTCAGAATTAACACACATTGGTGGACTAAGTAGCTGGCGAGTAGGTATTTATTTATTTATTTATTATTTATTAGGATTTTAACATCATGTTTTATACACTTTGCTTACATTCATGACAGAAACGGTAGTTACTCATAACACAAGATTCATCAGTTCACAAGTTCAATGTCAAACACAGTCCTGGACAATTTTGTATCTCCAGTTCACCTCACTTGCACGTCTTTGGACTGTGGGAGGACCTTTGCAGACACGGGGAGAAAATCTCCACACAGAAAGGACCTGGACCACGCCACCTGGGGATTGAATCCAGGCTCTTCGTGCCACCCCCATCACCTTAATAACCTCTGTCTTTTTCGATTAATAACAGGGTTCGGGGTGACAAATTTTTACAAAGCAACAGGGCTACAATAAGTACTCATACACTCACAATGGTTGTATGTATGGTAAATGTATCTTAAGTAATTAATAAATGTACGTACTACACTGGTATATCTAATAAAAATGCTCAGTTATTGTATATGTATATGTACATACTGTATACACATACATTTAAACAGTGAGGGCCAAAAGTCTAGGACCACTAAAAAAAAAATGCTTCTGGGTTGCATCTTTCTCAAATTTATAGCATTTTAATACTTTTCTTCTTAGAACTCAGAATTAACACATTGGTGGACTAAGTAGCTGATGTGTTGGTAACTCAGTTTTCTCATTTTCTATTTTATGTAACCTTGTACTACTTTGCTGTGTTGTCATTTAAGAACATTTTATAACAAATTATAATCCATGTAAGTAAAAAAAAAAACAATCTCTGTGGCGCAGCAGTAAAACATATGCTAGCACACTAGAGCTGACATTTTGAACTCATCGGTTTGATGTTGGACGGGAGGTGCCGGACAAGACCTCATAACTGATGCAATTATGACCTCTGCTGGCTGATTGATGGCGTCTGCACAGAGTCAAGGGATAATGCGTTGATCAGGGTGTGGCTCCCCCATACAAAAAGCTGATCCACATATGAACTCGCCTCGTGCAGGTGAAAAGATCGGAGGGGGCGTGTGTCAGTCTCGGCTCTCCTGAACCAGGGTGGAGACCAGCATCAACAGAAAGGAAGCATAATGCAATCGGGTAATTGGATATGACTAGATTGGATCTCTAAACAATTTGCATGAATTTCTAAAGATTTGGTGCAGCCATATTTATGAAACGTAAATAATAATGGCAGCAAATGTAAATACTTAAACAAGCTTTTAATAAGTAGATCAAATTCACCTGCTTTGAAAAAGGAAATCTGACTTTTTGTACAAACTAATTGACGGTCAGTTTCCCAGTTGTGCTTACTTGCTTTCTAGTACAGCAAAATACTAAGCAATTCTGAACCCGGAAAGTACTAATTTAACCCAGACACTGTTAATAATAGAGCTTATAGTCAGTAGAGCTTAAAATGACATGTGTGGCATCGCCATTTCTAATATGTACTCACATTACACTATTGATGAGGCAAGAAAGGAACCATTATTTGCCATCTATTACAGGATATGAATATAATGACACAGCGAGAACAGAAATGTTACATTAACTTCATGACGGGTCATAAAGCTCATTCTTACAAGGATAGTCAGATCATGCCCACTCACTTATTCTATTTCTATCTCTTTACCCCTGCTGTTACCTGTATGTGTGAGCAAGCTCTATGAGCAACTGTGCTCTAAATCTAAGCATTTACCTCTGGACTTAAGGGTCAGCATTGTATCATCTTCCACAGTGTGCACACATACACGCACTAAAGCTGTACAGTGCTTTCTTTTATAGAAAAAGCAAATGATTTTTTTCAACCTAGGTAAATCCATTCCCTGGGTTTTAAGGCCAGAAAAGCCCCAGCTAAAACTGTATTCATCCATGAATACACAGATGTGAACGATGACACAAAGTGAATCACCAATGACACAATAGCATAATAACAGTTGTGCCTCATCAAGACACAGTCTATATATGTTAAAAAATCTGGTAGCACCTTCTGTACTATTTCTCTAGACGGGCAACAATGTACCTAGTCTTTTCTGGACATAAAGAGTAACCACACATAATCCCCATTTCTATTTACATACTGTGTATTTGTTAGGTAATACGCTGGTGTAGGGTGGAGATGGTGGCATTACATGATCCTAGAGAACACACAAACTCAATGATGATGATAAAGTAATGATTACATCTACACTCCACTGGAAATAAAGATTACCTTAGACCACCCGCTCTCACCCTTCTCCCTGCACCCATTCATTCCTTGTTCTCCTTTGTAATTGACCTTTCCTGGGGGTCCATGAGGACACCTGACTAAGTATAACTTGCTAAAAACAAAACAAACAACGCATGATTTTTAAAAGACTTAACTGAAACACGTCCAACTGCTGTAAAGATTGACATGAGAGATGAAGGCACAGATAACTGGCAGTGGCAGTTCCTTTCATAAAGCAGTCTCTGCACCTCATAAGTTTAAATTCAGTGCCATTGGGGGAGATCTTTAAATGCTGGCTTTGTTGGTTCCTTCGATAGTGTTGTTGTTTGTGGTATTTGGGGATTTGCCTGTGCTGTAATGATCTATTAGATTTTGTGACAGCTCCTTAGTTTTCACCATGGCACAACACACTGTAAACATTGAGTATTTTATAAGCTTACCATACAGATAACATTTGTTGGTATTTAGTTACAGACTGTAGCCCATCTGTTGCTTTGTATACAGTCATCCACTATGTCCAATTTATTAATTAAAAGGGACTTCAATGGAACATTCTGAAGACAGCAGTGTTAAAGCTGACAGTAAAACTATAGTAACTTAAATAATCAATAATTAATGCATAAGGTTTTAATCCTATAAGTCACAAATTCACTTTGGTCAGACAAGAACAAAAAATCTGTGTCAAACTGGAAAGATAAAAATAGAAAAAGTCCCTGAGCTAGATTTCTAATGGTCAGTTTTTGGCATAAACATATACACCATACACACATGCATGCAGACACAGAACTATGTTAGCTTTACTGTGATTGGTACCTGGCAGTCCAGTAATCGACAGTTCAAATAATGGGCTAACATATGATGCAAGCAACCTATAGGCTACAATGTATGCATACATTTTCCTAATAAAACTCTGCCACTAATTATAACACAACAATAATAACAATGGCTTTTACTTCTTCTGTCACTTACTTACATACACATACGATTTAAGAACATTCTGTATTATTTTATCCAATTACTGGTGCATTCTTGCTGGAGAAAGACAGGAGACATAATTAAATCCAGAGGCTAGCACAATAAATGAAGTAGGGAGTTGGGGTGTGCAAGCTTGACAGATATTAATACTCTTCAATAAAATGTAAGGGCATCTGTAATAATAGATTCATAACAAATTGCTCTGAATTGTATGATGCAAGGATGCAGGAATGTAGGATGCAATACTTGATAAAGAAGGTGCAAAAAGAGTTATGTACTGACTGCTAGTACTCATTAGGACAAAGAGGCTAAAGTCATTTTTAGCTAAATGTAATTTATTAGGATATAAATTATGTGACTCAGGTTCACAGTGGCTCTGGTGCTACCTCACTGCAAAAAAATATTTTTTGACTTAGTAAATAGAGTGAAGATTTTTAAAGTACTTTATACAATAATATTCTAGTACAGTCTTGCTACTTAAGAATTTCACATACAATTTAGTGTGTGGGTGTTTCTTTGTCATCAAATACATTAGTAAATTTTATTCTAAATACCAAGTATTGGATTGAAGCAAAGCAAAACTGAAACCTCTAGTAAAACGAGCTGCTGATTTTTGAATCTTCTCAAGTCTTCTCACCACAAAGGTTTTCGGTTGTTGAGGACATACTTTGGCCAAAGGGGACTGTTTTATGGTAAGTTGTCATTTTTTAAGAAATTATATTACAGTGCCAGTTAATATTATAAATATTCAAAATGTTATTTAACTTTCTACACTATTGACTCCAAATTAGCGTCTGTTAGCATGGCAGAATTAATGTTATGTAGTTATATTAATCGTGATAACTTGTTCCGTTTTTCCGGGCTTAAACCGTTGGTTCTAAAATAGTTCTTTTGTCTCATGATTATAAAAGCCCATTTTGCTACTTAAAAATAAATCTGTCTGAGGCTGTAGTCCCAGGTCTTTCAAATACAAATGTGCATTATTAGGTGACCTGTGAGCAAACTTTGAGAAAGTAACATTTAATTAATAATATGTAACATAACATGCAGGGGTCTACATAAACTTTATAATTACTAACTTATGTTATTTTTTTTATCTTTGTCTTAGGTGAAAGATGAGTTCAGGAGGAGAACTACACCTGGAATGGGTGTTTCTCTTGCACTTTTACTTGCATCTATTTTTATTTTTTACTGCAAGTTTTCAGAAATTTTTTTAAAAGATTAATATCATTTATTTTGTCCTTACACTGTGACACTGTTATAGTTTGTTTTCCATTTACAGTTTTACTTTTGTGTAGCAAGTGAGACTTTAGAAAACACACTGTTTAAAAGACATTTTGTCCACTGAACTGTAAGTGAAAATGCATTTCCATTAATTGAGCAAAACAAATAAAAAAAGTTTGACAAAAAAATGTTGTCTGTCTGTTGTAGTGGCTTTTGTAAATGGTAATCATTGATGTTGAATTGAATAATGTAAAATTTGGCATTTTATAATATAGCATTTTAATAATATATATAATATAGCATTTATAAGCCATGTTTTAATGCTTTTAGTGCTGCAATGTTTAAGTAAAATCTACTAAGATACAGCTATTACAATATACTTGAAGCAGTGTGTAGCAAAGTAACCTTTACTGAAGAATTTCTAGTAAAATCCAGATAGAATTGTAAGTAACTTTTACTTAAATATATGGTCTGTTAAATTTACTAGCAGTTTGTATGTGGAAAAACTTATTAAGTTATTTTAAGTAAATCTTACTCCACATTTTTTGCAGTGCTGGAAACACTTGGCAAAAAATAAATAATGGACAGGGTGCCAATCCATTGCAGGGCACCACACATGCAGTCCATGCCCATGGTTAAGAATGGGATGTTCAACAAGCCAGTGGTCATGTATCTACATAAGTTGGGCCATGTAGTGAAATATAGACTCTAGTATCATCAGTGCCATTGCACATAATTTGCCATGTCAGATTGCAAGATTAATGAGATTACCTAGTTAGTACCATAACACACAAAACTAGTATATACACTGATCAGTCATAACATTAAAACCACCTCCATGTTTCCACACTCACTGTCCATTTAATCAGCTCCACTTACCATATAGAAGCACTTTGTATTTCTAAGTTTACTGACTGTAGTCCATCTGTTTCTCTGCATGCTTTGTTAGTCCCCTTTCATGCTGTTCTTCAATAGTCAGGACTCTCGCAGGACCACTACAAAGTAGGTATTATTTGGCTGGTGGGTAATTCTAAGCACTGCAGTGACACTGACATGGTGGTGGTGTATTAGTGTGCGTTGTGCTGGTATGAGTGGATGAGACACAGCAATGCTGATGGGCAGTGTCCTGTGACCACCGATGAAGGTCTAGAAGATGACCAACTCAAACAGCAGCAATAGATGAGCGATCGTCTCTGACTTTACATCTACAAGGTGGACCAACTAGGTAGGAGTGTCTAATAGAGTGGACAGTGAGTGGACACAGTATTTAAAAACTCCAGCAGCACTGCTGTGTCTGATCCACTCATACCAGCACAACACACACTAACACACCACCACCATGTCACTGCAGGGCTGAGAATGATCCACCACCTAAATAATACCTGATCTGTGGTGGTCCTGTGGGGGTCCTGACCATTGAAGAACAGGGTGAAAGCAGGTTAGTCATGTTTTAAAATGTAAATGAAATCCTTTATAAAACAATAAAAGCTAATACAGAAGGGAGGGGCAACTCCATTACTCCTAATACTTACAATTTTGGGTAAGATGTTTGGGTGTCAGGTACCCAAGTTATATATTTGTGTTTTGGATAAACCTGACATGGCACAGCTTTCCATTTTGAAGAAAAAGAAATAAATAAGAGGTACCGGTATGTGTCCGTGCAATGTGTACTAGGACTGGGTGAAATTGAGGCTTTGCCCTCGACATGGCTACACTCGAGGCAATTTCACACATTTCAACATAACATAAATACTCGTATAACACAACAAAGAAAGAAAGGAAACAACCATGCTGGTAATCCAAGACTGATAATGAAATACATAAATGCAACATCTGTTCCTGATGATGGTTTGCCCCTCATGGTCCTGTCACCCATTTTGCCTTTGATGTCGATGTGTTTTTTTTCCTCCCCCAAACAAAATGCAGAGCAGCAAATGAATAATGGAACTGCGGAGGCCAACTTTTAATCTCAGCAGGCCTTCGGTGCCATTCTTCAAAGGCTTGACACCCCCTCCCCGCACCGAAACATAGAAATACAAACACGTAAACACACATATTTGGTGTCAATGCCATTAAACAATCATCCTACCACTCATGCACTGCCCAGAGCTGTGAAAAAAAGTTGTGAAGTGGGCAAGTATGACATTGTTAAAATACAGATAAAAATGATTCATTAACTAGATTCATCAGTTTATCAGTTCACACCTTTACTGGAAACCCAGACACAGGGAGAACATGCAAACTGTACACAGAATGGAACCAGACCACTCCACATGGAAATCGAACCCTGGACATTTTTTTTCTGTGAGGCAACAGTGCTACCATGAGCCACCCATACACTTTTATACAAAGCAGTACTGTCACATTGTCTAAGGGCCTTGCTCAAGGGCCCAACAGTGACAACCTGGCAGTGGTGAGGCTGGAACCAGCAATTAATCAATTTGTAGCCCAGTACTTTAACCGCTACGCTACAACTGCCACAATGTGCATATGTGTACATACTGTATTATTCACTGATCAGCCATAACATTGTTTCTACACTCACTGTCCATTTTATCAGCTCCACTTACCATATAGAAGCACTTTGAAGTTCTACAATTACTGACTGTAGTCCATCTGTTTCTCTACTTTTTTTAGCCTGTTTTCACCCTGTTCTTTAATGGTCAAGACCCCCACAGGACCACCACAGAGCAGGTATTATTTAGGTGGTGGATCATTCTCAGCACTGCAGTGACACTGACATGGTGGTGGTGTGTTAGTGTGTGTTGTGCTGGTATGAGTGGATCAGACACAGCAGTGCTGCTGGAATTTTTGAATACCGTGTCCACTCACTGTCCACTCTATTAGACACTCCTACGTAGTTGGTCCACCTTGTAGATGTAAAGTCAGAGACGATCACTCATCTATTGCTGCTGTTTGAGTTGGTCATCTTCTAGACCTTCATCAGTGGTCACAGGACGCTGCCCACAGGGCGCTGTTGGCTGGATATATTTTTGGTTGGTGGACTATTCTCAGTCCAGCAATGACAGTGAGGTGTTTAAAAACTCAATCAACGCTGCTGTGTCTGATCCACTCATACCAGCACAACACACACTAACACACCACCACCATGTCAGTGTCACTGCACTTCTGAGAATGATCCACCACCCAAGTATTACCTTCTCTGTAGTGGTCCTGGCAGAGTCCTGATCATTGAAGAACAGCATGAAAGGGGGCTAACAAAGCATGCTGAGAAACAGATGGACTACAGTCAGTAATTGTAGAACTACAAAGTGCTTCTAAATGGTCAGTGGAGCTGATAAAATAGACAGCGAGTGTAGGTTTTAATGTTATGGTTGATCGGTGTATGAGTGTAAATAGAAGGTACAAGGACATAGATCTAATCCTAGTATGTAAACTGTATTTAAAGCTAACTGATAATTCAATGGCAAGTGGCAATATAGTTTTTATTCATTTATTTTCTTAATGCACCTACAATAACCCAGATAGCTAACCTATTTCCCAACACTGTTGCTAATTTGATTAATGACATGCAAATTATAGAGTATACAGGCATATGAGCAAAGCTTAAAAGAAAACAACCCAGTTGATTCATCCAAAATTGCAACATCAAAGCTCTACAATTTGTCCAAGGGGTTAAACAGAATTTTACAATGTAGGGCACAGGACTCAGACAATATAAAAGAGAAATGAAGCCCCTAATTTCTCTCATGCTTGCTCATTTTCGCTCTCTTCCTAAATTGCTTGGGCAGTGCCACCAGAATATCATATGACTTTCATAACAGAACCACGAAAGCCCGTGCAAATAAGTGTGAAACTGCAATACAATCATTTATGGAAATGACCCAGCGCTGTGGTAAAGCTTCATTATTCTCCCACCCTCTTGCTTCTTGTTTTTTTTTTTTTTGTGACAGAGGAGGAGAACATTAGTCACACCAAGCAGAAAAAGAACAACCCTTTGATATTCATTTAAAAATGAGTTTTTTTTCCACACAAGTCTCTCATAACTAGGGTATACAAAAAGTTTAATTATTTACACATTCAGATTCGGAAAGAATCCATTCAAGCTAAATTAGAAAAAAAGAAGCCAAAAAAAAAAAAAAAAAAAAAAAAAAACTCCTACAGAATGCAGTGAGTTTTACACATTTTCTGTTAATTGGGGGAAAATAAAAATACCAGCAGTGAAAAATAAGAAGCCTCCACAACTCCTAATAAAGGAAAGAATGCTTAAAATATGCATTCTCTCTCCAAAATTTGCCAGTTGCTCATTGCTGGCATTTTCCTTTGTTATACCAATTAATTTTAGTTGAAAAAGCTCTTGCATTATTGTCTGAAATATGTATTCTTATATATTGTGTTTGGTTACATTCATGACAGAACAGGTAGTTACTCATTACACAAGATTTTTCAGTTCAAAAGGTTATATCAAACACAGTCATGGACAATTTGGTATCTCCAATTCACTTTCATGTCTTTGGACTGTGGGAGGAAAGCGGAGCACCTGGAGGAAACCCACACAGATACGGGGAGAACATGCAAACTCCACACAGAAAGGAACCGAACCACTCCACTAGGGGATCCACTTACCATATAGAAGCACTTTGTAGTTCTATAATTACTGACTGTAGTCCATCTGTTTGTCTGCATGCTTTGTTAGTCCCCTTTCATGCTGTTCTTTAATGGTCAGGACTCTCCCAGGACCACTACAGAGTAGGTATTATTTAGGTGGTGAATCATTCTCATGCAGCACTGCAGTGACAATGACATGGTGGTGGTGTGTTAGTGTGTGTTGTGCTGGTATGAGTGGATCAGACACAGCAGCGCTGCTGGAGTTTTTAAATACTGTGTCCACTCACTGTCCACTCTATTAGACACTCCTACGTAGTTGGTCCACCTTGTAGATGTAAAGTCAGACACGATCGCTCATCTATTGCTACTGTTTGAGTTGGTCAATCTTCTAGACCTTCATCAGTGGTCACAGGACGCGGCCCCCAGGGCGCTGTTGGCTGGATATTTTTGTTGGGTGGACTATTTTCAGTGCAGCAGTGACAGTGAAGTGTTTAAAAACTCCAGCAGCGCTGCTGTGTCTTATCCGCTCATACCAGCACAACACACACTAACACACCACCACCATGTCAGTGTCACTGCAGTGCTGAGAATGACCCAGCACCCAAATAATACCTACTCTGTAGTGGTCCTGGGGGAGTCCTGACCATTGAAGAACAACATGAAAGGGGGCTAACAAAGTATGTAGAGAAACAGATGGACTACATTCAGTATTTGTAGAACTACAAAGTGCGTCTATATGGTAAGTGGAGCTGATAAAATGGACAGTGAGTTTAGAAACAAGGAGGTGGTTTTAATGTTATGGCTGATCAGTGTATTGTTTTACCTAAACTAACAACACACTGATCAACTTGTTTAATAATGAGGGACAATAATAATACATTTTTTTATTTATATAGCGCTTTTCAAGATACTCAAAGACGCTTTACATAAGACAAATAATCAAAACAAATACGTACATACACCATACAAATCATAGTACAAAATCAAAATAGTACATCAACATCAAGAATAATTAAGATAAAAACAAAGAGAGCAGCATAAGACAGTTCATTAAAAATTAGCTAAATTATGAGAGAGAACAACAAATATAGAACAATTTCTTAAAATTAGACAGAAACAGGACAGATTTACATGCAATCAGGAAACTGAAAACTTTACAAGTTTTAGGATCTAGGACTTCACATTTCTGTCGTGATCTAAGTATAAAAACTATTAAAAAGAATAGCAAAAATAAAAGCATTTATTTCGTGTTGTTACAAGTTAAATGCCATATTGAATAGATGAGTTTTGAGAAGTGACTTGAATTTGGACAGGTCAGGACAATCTCGTAGGTGTTTGGGGAGAGCATTCCATAAAGATGGAGCAGCTATGGAAAAGGCCCTGTCACCCCAGGTCCGGTGCTTGGTCCTAGAGGGTATGGACAGTAGGTTAGCCTCAGAAGAGCGAAGGCTACGGGAGGGAATGTGATGATGGAGCAGGTCGGTGAGGTAGGATGGGGCCTGATTATGGAGAGCTTTGTGAGTGAATAGAAGAATTTTGAATTGAATGCGTTGAGCAACGGGAAGCCAATGAAGTTTTTGTAGAACAGGTGTAATATGATCACGGGAGCGAGTATGAGTAAGGAGGCGAGCAGCTGAATTCTGGATATACTGAAGTTTTTTTAGGATTTTGTTAGATGTACCATAAAGGATGCTATTGCAATAATCAATTCTGGATGTAATAAAAGCATGAATCAAGGTTTCGGCGGCAGAAAAGGAGAGTGATGGACGTAGACGTGCTATGTTTTTTAGATGAAAGAAAGCAGTTTTGGTGATGTGATTTACATGGCGGTCAAAAGAGAGGTTGCTATCAAAAATTACACCAAGATTTCGGATGTTAGAAGACGGAGACAAAGTGTCATTATCAATGGTAATTTGAAAATTTTTTGTGGTTTTTGCCAGGGTTGTAGGACCTACGATGATCATATCTGATTTTTCACAGTTTAATTTGAGGAAATTAGCTTTCATCCACAATTTCATTTCAGTGATGCAATTTGTCAGAGTGGAGTGAAGTTCAGTATTAATGGATTTGGAGGAGATGTAAAGCTGAATATCATCAGCATAGCAGTGGAAATGTAAACCATGCCGACGTATGATGTCACCAAGGGGGAGCATATAAAGAATAAACAAAAGGGGACCTAACACTGAGCCTTGGGGAACGCCTTGGGACAGTGGAGCAATGGCAGAACTACAATTGTTGATATTAACAAACTGTTGTCTGTTTACGAGATATGACCTTAACCACAAAAGGGCAGTACCAGTGATGTTGACAGAGGATTCAAGGCGGGACAGAAGAATGGAGTGATTAATGGTGTCAAAAGCTGCAGTAAGATCAAGGAGGACGAGAATATTAATTTGTCCAGAGTCTGAGGAAAGAAGAAGGTCATTTGTGACTTTGAGGAGGGCTGACTCAGTGCTGTGCTGGGGGCGGAAACCAGACTGAAATGATTCAAATAGATTATTGGAATTTAGGTGATCTTTGAGCTGTGAGGCAACAACACGTTCCAGTATTTTCGACAGAAATGGAAGATTGGAAATGGGCCGAAAGTTACTCATAATGTTAGAGTCAAGTCCAGGTTTTTTAAGTATGGGAGTAACAGCAGCCAATTTGAGTGATTGAGGGACTGAGCCAGAACTAAGAGAGGAATTGATTATCTCTGTGATAAGTGATGAGATAACTGGAAAACAACCCTTAACAAGTTTTGATGGAGCAGGATCCAAAACACAAGTGGAGCTTCGCATCCCTGTTAAGATCTCAGATAGGTCCAAATGAGACACAGGTGAGAACTGAGACAGAGGCTGGGTAATAAATTGAGATGAGATAGGCGGAGAAACAGAGATGACAGGGGAAACTGTCAGAAAATTGTGGATATTCTCAACTTTTGTTTGAAAAAATGAGAGGTAAGAGTTACACTTGTCAACTGTAAAGGAATTGGTAGTATTGTCAACTGGTTTGAGAAGTTTATTTATTGTGGAAAAGAGAGTCTTAGGATTTGTTGATCCAGCATGTATGAGTTCGGAAGAGTAAGTGGATCGGGCTGCCGTAAGAGCGTCTTTGTAATGTTGAAGATAATCAGAATAAATCTGATAATGTACTGTTAGACCGGTTTTCTTATAAAGTCTTTCAAGCTGGCGTTTACGGGATTTCATTTGGTGAAGCTCAATTGTGTACCATGGTGCGGAATGACTAAATGAAACAAATTTGGTTCTCAAAGGAGCCAGCTCATCAAGACATGAGGCGAGTATGTCATTATAGTAATCGACAAGGTCAGATGAATTACTAGACAGTACAGGACAGACAGACATCTTTTTAACAAGAGAATCTGAGAAAGCAGAGGGAGAGATATATTGAAGATTCCTGAAGGATATTTTACGTTTAGCTCTAGTGATGGGCCTAGTGACCTCAATGTCCATGATGATTGTCAAATGATCAGAGACAGTAAGGTCAAGGCTGGACGGCTGATGAACTAGGACACCAGTAGAGCAGACAAGGTCAAGAGTATGACCTTTTTTATGAGTTGGAAAATGTATATGTTGTGTGAAATTAAAACACTGTAACAATTCCAAAAATTCCCTGGCAAATTTACAGTTGTTGTCATCAATATGGATGTTAAAATCACCCATAAGCAGTACAGAGGATGAGAGGGCACTAAGCTGGGTTAAAAAATCTGAAAAATCAGAGAGAAAGGAAGCGTTTGGCTTTGGCGGACGATAAACTACAGCAGTGACCAGAGGAGTAGGCCCTGACAACTTGAAAGCCAGGTGTTCAAAAGAAAGAGCAGCAGGAAAAGACAAAGTGGTTATTTTAATATCATCCCTATAGACTGCAGCAACACCACCACCTCGCCCTTCCATACGAGGTTCATCAATATACGAGTATCCCATTGGCGTGGTCTGATTTAACGTAAAATAATCCAAGGGTTTATGCCAAGTTTCAGTGAGACAGAAAAAGTCTAGTTCACTGTCAGATATAAATTCACTAAGTACAGTACTTTTTGTGTTGAGTGAACGAACATTAAGCAATGCCATTTTCAAGTGGTATTGTTGTGTAGTTGGCTGTGAGGAACGAGGAAGAGAACGGAGATTTGCTAAGTCCACTCCGCGTTTCCCATCCCACTCCGTGGACAGCGTTGTCATGGAGACTACACCGCTACTGGTGTGCAAGGCAGCAGCGCTCTGATGACGTGTTTGCGGAGCGACAGTGCGCACGGCTGACCAGAAGGATGGAATAGCGTTACCGTTTCGAAGATAAACAAGCTTTCTCCGGGAGCCCCTGTGAATATAACGAGGCCGGCGAAGGAGTCCAAGCTGTTTGATGACTGAAATACACGATGGAGTAGTGCAGTTGTTGAACTTCCTCAGCTGGTCAACGGAATAGTTCAACATCGTGCCGATCCCAGGAAAACTCATCCACCGTTCACCACCGGCCGCAGACGCGATGTACAGTAGAAAGAACAAAAAGTATCAAAAGCACAAATAAAAGTATCAAAAGTAACATAAAAGAAATAGATCCACAAGGTGTGTAAAAAGATGAAAACGAAAAACGATAAAAATACAATAAAATACGGTAAAATACGGTAACGGTAGCGGCAGCCAAATGCGCCAGCGTCCACCATGATCATGTTAAGTTAAGTGTGTGGTGTGTAAATCACAACCCAGGGTAAGGATTGTGGGAAAAAATGTGTGAATCATTAAGGTATTCAAATTCATAACATACAGATTTGAGGTGTGAGTTGTAAAGTAACCTGTAAGGAAAACTCTAGCTTAAAAAAGACCTGTGAGTGCATCAATTCACAATAGCACTGCAAATAAAATCTACATAAATAAGAAAAGATTGATTTATACCATGCAGAAAACATCTGCCATGCAAGAACAGTCATTACTGCTTCTCTCAAAATTCTAAAAGACCACCCAAATAAAAAAAGAAATGATTAATGCTGTTTTATCTCTGAATTAAATCAAACAGCCCTGACCTAGATGTTCCACAACACTTTCTGAACACTTTCTAACATGAAGGAGAGTGCTAAAGAACATTAAGGGAAAAAGTGCACATTAATACAAGCCTAGTCCTTACTGTGAAGCATGATGGAGTGAGTGTGTGTCATGTTGAAGTGTTTTTCTGTTTGTAACTTTATAACTAAATTTAAAATCTTAAATCTGGCTTTGGATTACAGCACTGTCATTGCCATTCAGGTGAGCTGCCAGTTGTACCCAAGCTAAAGATGCCAAAGATGATTATCATAAAATCAGAAATAAAGAAATCCTGTTTCATCCCTTTTATAGATGATCTGTGCCAGATATGTCATAGGTTATAAAAAGAGGGACATAAAACTGTGGGTTGAAAATAAAGTTAGATGAAGACTATAATTTACATAATGCATGTGTATAGTTATATTAGTTATATATATTTTTATCTGGGAACAGTAATAAGTGCCAACCAAACATCCATGAGGTTCAGTAAACAAATCAATACAAATACCTACATGCTCAGAAATAAATCTTTTCTCAGCGAGAAACCTAGAAAGAAAGCAAAGGTTGTTCAAAAACTTCTATATTCATTAAAAAAAGCTGTGTGGTCGCCTTGAAGGCATAAAAAAGACATGTATTCCACTAGAACCAAGTTATGCAAAAGCTTTACAAATTACACAACAATAATGCAGTCAGGTCTTTGTCGCTGTGCAAGGACGCTTGTTAGTAGCCCAAGACACCTGGACAGAAGTGGGAGTGATCAGGGTCTTCAGAAGTGGAAGACTAATTGACTATTTCAAATTGGAGGGAAAAGGAAGAATATAAATAAATAAATAAATAAATAAATAAATAATAATAATAATAATTATTATTATTATTATTACTATTATTATTATTATTTATCATCATCTCTTGCTATCCCATGTAAAAACCTAAATAATAATAATAATAATAATAACAAAACTATTATATTATTATTATTATTATTATTATTATTATTATTAATATTATTATTATTATTATTATTATTATTATTGCACCCCATGTAAAAAATAAATAATAATAAAAAATATAACAACAAAAAAACCATTAATTATTATTATTATTATTATTATTATTATTATATTATCGTCATCTCTTGCTATCCCATGTGAAAACCTAAATAATTATAATAATAACAAAACTATTATTATTATTATTATTGTACCCCATGTAAAAACCTAAATAACAACAATAATAATAATAGCAATAATAATAATAATAATAACAAAACTAATATTATTATTATTATGATTGATTATTATTATTGTTATTATTATTATATTTGTTATTGTTATTATTGTTGTTGTTACTATTAATATTATTATTATTATTATTATTATTATTATTATTATTACTACTACTATTACTACTACTATACCATTGGCATATTTAAAGAATTCTGTACTGTACATATGACAATAGTCAGAAATAGCACTGATGGTGGGAGAGCTATTATTGGACATGTATTGTGTCTTCTATTACAGCCAAAATATTTTGGATCTAAAATGCCACAATCATACACATAACTTACTAACACAATAAAAGGCTTTGGCAGACGTCACTGGGCTTGATTTCGTCGATCAACTGAGTCCAAACTCATTAGCAAAACCAGATGAGTGAACAACACTGATCCTTATAAACACAGGAGTTAACTACATAAGAACCCCTCTAGTCTCGGGAGCGGCAAAAGGAAACGTGCCCGTTCTCAAATGCCATACAATTATTTGAGTGGGCCCATCTGTAATCTGAAATCAAGATCTAAGTGACTGTGGTGACAACAATGCGATACACAATGAGACCATCTTGCAGCTCTGCAGGGGCCGACAGGAACACCTAAAAAGGCAGCAGGTTTGCACAAGGGAAACAGCTGGCACAGCCGAGCACCAAAAACCTGGACTGCCAAAGCAAAACTCAGCGGAGAGCCCAGATAACGCCCACCCGACCGGCCCCTGGCCAGCCCAACTGCATGTTACACAGTCAGCCAACCATCTGTGCATGAATTCCTCAGCGCCTGGATCCCAAAGCACAGCTGGCTCTCATCTGGATTAAACCTGATGAAGCTCCAATGTCCTCTGGTGAGTGATGAGATGCATCTCACTGGTGTTTTTGGATCTGGAGCTGCTGCTGAATGAGGAAAAGCGATCTGTAATCAGGCACTGGAGTGGAGAGCTGGCTGGAGTAGAAAAGAAAAACACTCAAGTGCACTGAAGTGATCAGATGCTTAGCGTTTGTGTTGTGCTTCCAACCAGCATCCACTGCAAAAGCAAATGGACAAAAGTATTGGGACACCCCTTGTTATTATTCAATGTTTCAGTCACAACAACTGCTAACAGGTGCAATAAACCAGTTATATAAGCTTCTATGTACTATGCGCCTCAGCTATCGGCGACCCCGTTCTTTAACTTTATGTGGTCTGCCACTATGAGTGGCTGAATTGCTGTGGTTCCTAAAGGATTCCACTTTTTAACAATACAAGTTACAGATGATCGTGGTATACCTAGGAGTGAAGAATTTTATTTATGCATTTATTTATTGGTCGGCACGATGGCTAAGTGGGTAGCACTGTCGCCTCACAGCAAGAAGGTCCTGGGTTCGATCCCCAGGTGGGGCGGTCCGGCTCCGGGTGCTCTGGTTTCCTCCCACAGTCCAAAAACATGCATCTAGGCTAATTGGAGACACTGAATTGTCCTATATGCACCTAGCCGCTAAAATGCACAAACCAGTGCACTGTAGTAGTCCCAAGCCCGGATAAAATAGGGAGGGTTGTGTCAGGAAGAAGGGCATCCGGCGTAAAAATTGTGCCAAATCAATGTGGATCATAAGCCGACCCCGCAACTGAACGGGACAAAGGCCGAAGAAGAAGAAGAAGAATTTTATTTATTCATTTATTTATTACGATTTTAATGTCATGTTTTACACATGGGAAGAACATGTAAACTCCACACAGAAAGGACCCGGACCTCTCGCCTGGGGATCTAACCCGTGACCTTCGTGCTGTGAGATGCTACCCACTGAGCCACCGTGCCCAGGAGAGAAGAAGATTTTACAAACTGACTTGTTATAACGTTGGCATCCTGTTACAGTACCACATTTAAATTCAGTGAGCTCTTCAGTACAACCCATTCTTTTACAACTGTTTGTAAAGGCAGAATGCTTGGCTAAGTGCTTGATTTTATTCAAAAATGAGGTGTGTTCCAATACTTTTGTCAATATACTGCATGTATAAACTGTATATATGGAGAGATAGATTAGTTAGCTTAATAGATTTATATCTCTAACCACCTTTTAATCAACACAATAAACAACCATCAGTTCATCATCTGGCTTTCTGTAACTGCCCACATCAGATATAGAACAAATATGCATGAATACAAAAGTAGAAATAAATGTAAAAAATGCTTTCTTATATTTTTTTAACAAGTTATTCATGTATATTAGGAAATTCTCCATGATCGTATTACTTAAATTAATATAACGCTATTGATTGTATTATTGTCAAAACCTGATTTCCTGTGGTTATCGGATTATTTTGTGCATGTAATCATGATCACGGACTGAATGAACGATATCTTTTTATCTTCAAAAGCTAACAGAAGGCGGCTTTGTATTGAGCTCGCCTTCAAAACGTAAGGAGTCTTGCCTTTGCTCATGTGGGCTGTAAGCAAAGGTCCACTGTGACCCCTAAATCCAGCCGCAGCTATTAGATCACACCTTTGATCGACAGTGTGCATATAAAGTGGGGATTTTCTGCATGTGGGAAAACAGCATGAGCCAATCGAGGGCTGAAAATTTCCTCCTAGCAAGCACTTAAACCAATTACTTTGAGGATAGTCCTTCCCTGAATGTATAATGTAAAAGTAGTGCTGTGCATTGCCTGAATTCTGTCATGATTAGTTTGTAGGTTTTTTTTAACAATTAAGCATGCAATATGAGGAAATGCAATATGTTTCAGGTATGTGTGAGCTAATAGCTGCGGCTGGTTTTAGGGGTCATGGTGGACTTTTGCTTACAGCCCTCATGTGCAAAGGCAAAACTCCTCATGTTCTGGAGTTTTCCTCACTTAAGATCAACTCTCTCTCTGTCTCTCTCTGTCTCTCTCTGTCTCTCTCTGTCTCTCTCTGTCTCTCTCTAATTTACATTTAAGGTATTATTACATAATTAAGTACTATTTAGAATGTGTAGATATGCTTTGATTGATATGATTGTCATTGGTCATATTCCATTATTCCAAGAATACTGCCACAGTGGAATGTTACTGGAAAGAGGTGTGTGTGACAAGAAGTCCATCAATTACATTGTATGCCCTCAAAAATCCACTTCTAGCTGGTTTAGACCAGTTCTTATGTTCTAGTTAAGAAATCTCTGCTAACGATGGAATCTTCTACTGTCCTACAAGGTCACTGAGGTGAGAATATAAAGGGTGATTATTTTCTTTCCTAGATGTGCAATGATCAACTGTAAGTGGTATTATTAAAAAGTAGAAGCACAGCAACTCAAGTCACAGAGTGGGGTCACTCTGGTTTTGGCCATGTATATATAATACATTTATACATTACATTATTATCCATCCATCTCTCTATCCATCTCTCCATCCATCTATCCGTCCGTCCGTCCGTCCATCCATCCATCCATCCATCTCTCTATCCATCCGTCTGTCCATCTATCCATCTATTCATCCATCCATCTATCCATCTATTCATCCATCCATCTATCCATCCATCCATCCATCTATTCATCCATCCATCCATCCATCTATTTATCCATCCATCTATCTATCCATTCGTCCGTCCGTCCGTCCGTCCATCCCTCCTTCCCTGACATTTAAACTTTGAGGTTAAGTCGAGTCAAATTTATTTGTATAGTGCTTTTACAATAGACAATTTCTCAAAGCAGCTTTACAGAATCCAGGACTGACAGACCCAAAACCCCTGTTGAACAAGCCAAGGGCGACAGTGGCAAAGAAAATAAATTACAGGAAGAAATCTTGAGAGGAACCAGACTCAGCAGGGACCCATCCTCCCTGGGTGGCCTGAAGAATAATTTAAATAAATAGGATTTACACAAACTATACACACACAGAATGAATTCAAACCAAAAATTATAAGTAGCAAAAAAAATGAGTTCTTCAATCTTCAGTCGAGCCTCGTCCATGGCAGACTAACCTATTACACTGTGCCACAAACGCACCAACAGAACATGGTTGGCCATGAAATAATGATTCCTAGAAACCCACATTTTACACAAACTTACTTCCCAACAAGAGCGTGAGAGTGTGTAATGGTGTGGGAAATATCCTGGCAAATATTACAGCTCCTGTAACCCCCTGAAAAACACCTTAACTGCAGAGCGTATCTGAACATCAGTACTGGCCAGGTTCATCCCTTCAAGGCTACAGATTATTCACACGTCAAGCATGATAATGTACCATGTCACCAAGCATATATTGTCACTGAACGCTTCCTGGAACATGACAGAGTTTTCATTGCTTCAGTGGCTCGCACAGTCCCTGGATCTCAATTCTGTGTAGCCTTGTTTCTGATGAGGTGGAACAGTGTGGTGGCGATAAAACTGTGCAGCAGTACAATTTGCAGCTAAACCACAACTCTGTACCATGATGAAATTACTCTGTTCCTGCACAATGTCCTTAGCATTTAGCAAAGATAACACCTGGGATAAGGAATGCTCTCCAAAAGGCCAAAAAGCAGCAACGTGTACCTATTAAACTGAAATTGTACATTTAAATGATTTATTCATACAATTAGAAAATAAGAATTTTTTAGCTGTGTGGCAGTGTGAAGTTTAGTGGTGGATTCTAACATAAATCCTCATCACATATAGAGACGCACAATATGAGCTGTGAGTTCCTCCACTATTTGTGCCTTTGTGTTTTGTCCATGTTTGTTTGTTTATTAGGATTTTTAATGTCATGTTTTACACTTTGGTTACATTCACGACAGGAGCGGTACTTACTCATTACACAAGATTTATCAGTTCACAAGTTTATATCAAACACAGTCTTGGGCAATTTAGTGTCTCCAATTCACCTCACTTGCATGTCTTTGGACTGTGGGAAGAAGCAATTGGAGTTCATTATTCAGTCGAGCCTTGTCCATGGTGGGCTAATTTATTAGACAGTGCCACAAAAACACCAACAGAACACGGTTGGCCATGAAATAATGATTCCTAAAAGCCCACATTGGGAGGAAACCGGAGCACCCGGAGGAAACCCACGCGGACACGGGGAGAACATGCAAACTCCACACAGAAAGGACCCGGACCACCCCACCTGGGGATCGAACTCAGGACCTTCTTGCTTCTTGTCTCAAAGCAGCTTTACAGAATCCAGGACCGACAAACCAAAAACCCCTGTTGAGCAAGCCAAGGGCGACAGGGGCAAGACAAAACCAGACTCAGCAGGGACCAATTTCTCTAATATTATTATTGTTATTATTATTATCATGCAATCAATACCAATAATTAATGCTTGGTATTAATATTTTCATACTTGCCCTGAACTATGTATCAAAGTTGATTGCAAATGAGCCATTACTTTAACATAATGAAGAATGTAAAGTATGCGCACACTTAAAACATGTTGTGAATGTTTACATGCATTTATTTCTTATAAAAGCTTGATCCTAAATTGCATCATGTTAGACCCAAAACAAGAAACACTGGGCACAAAGTGGAGTACACTCTATTCTGGGTGCCATTGCATTGCTGTGAATCACACAAACTTGCATGATACGTGATTGGCTGTGTGATTTTAAGGGTTTATAACATAATACCTGTCACATGCTACGAAAAGATTGAAAAATATCATCTGATTTTGACACACTGTGCGATACGTGTACTCAGTGTCAGACCTGTAAATACACCATCATGTCACGCCATGTCATATTTAATAACATACTGGCATATTGGTGGCAATGATAAGCTCAAATAAAAATAATAAAAAAGGCAAAAAAATGAAAGTTTGGATACAAAAAAGATCCACATATAATGTGTCCAGGTATATTTCTTATGTTTATTTATTTATATATCTTTTCTTGATTTTCCTGGTTAAGGTTGAAGTATACCAGAAGACTATTCTAGAATAGACAAACTAGAGGGAGTAGTATGAGGAAAATGGTTATTAGTGAGGGAAGATGTAAGTCATAATTTTCCAGAATGATTCCATAATGAGATTTCATTACTGGACAATAACCTGAAGGGTTTATTTTTTATAAAGCTTCAATTTTCTGTACATAAAAAAAAGAAACGTAGGAAAATTCCACCAGTGGAAGACCTATAAAGAACACTTCCTTACACTCACACTCATCTACTTCAGGAGCAACGTAATGGACTAGTTATCAGAAGGCTGCCACAACTAGGCCTTTGAGCAAAGTTCTTAACCCTCAATTGCTTGAATTGCATTCCGTCATAATTATAAGCAGCTTGGGAAAAATGACTTATTTATTAGGATTTTTTATTTTTATTTTTTTATTTATTTTTTTTTACCCCTTTTTCTCCCCTTTTAGCGCATCCAATTGTTCAATTAGCATCGTGCTTCCTCTCTGTCTATGCCGAACCCTGCCCTGACGGAGGTGATTGAAGCTAACCCGTATCCCCTCCGAAACACGAGCAGCAGCCAGATGCATCTTTGCCACCCACACATTGACGAGTTTGGCGCCACCTAGCGTTGCATGCGGAGAGACACACCCTAAGGGCACCCCCTCCCATCTCTGTGTAAGCGCCTCCAATCAGCCGGCAGAGAACGCAATCACATTCTGACAGAGAGAGACCCACATCCGGTTCTTTGTCCCACCCCCCACATGAGCAACCGGCCAATCGTTGCTCATATAGCCACTCGGCTTCGAACCGGTAAAGCAAGGCTGGATTCGATACGACGCTTCTCAGAATCCAGCCCTGGTTGCAGCGCGTTTCTTTTTACCGCTGCGCCACCTGAGCGGCTATTTATTAGGATTTTTAACGTCATGTTTTACACTTTGGTTACATTCATGACAGAAATGGTAGTTACTCATTACACAAGATTCATCAGTCATGGACAATTTAGTATCTCCAATTCACCTCACTTGCATGTCTTTGGACTGTGGGAGGAAACCGGAGCACCCGGAGGAAACCCACACGGACACGGGGAGAACATGCAAACTCCACACAGAAAGGACCCGGACTGCCCCACCCGGGGATCGAAGAAGTTGCTTGGGATAAAAGCGCCTGCTAAATGCTGTAAATGACAACAGTAACTGTGTATCACCTTACGCACATGAATCGGAGCATGCGTAGTGAGGCTCTTATTCTGTTTTTTGGTGAATGAGAACTTTTCTTTTGACTTTGTGCTTATACATGTAAACAGAATAGCATTGATTTTTTATTTTAAATTAACAAGGACACATGTATTCCATCACTATTAAAATTTTACAAATGTATTCACCCAGCATTAGCTGCTTTGTGGTGATATGTCCTGATGGTAACGTTGTGATAAAGTAAAGTACCAGAAACAAGAAATTGGACCGCTTTAAACAATTTACAACCCTACTGAGAGCAGCTACTTACAAAAAAATGTTGTATTACAATAATACATTTCGATTTAGCAATTTGAAGATGCATCTACCTTAATTATTAAAAAGTATCTGTATCTGTATAGATATCGGCAATACTGGCCCTGTATTTACTTGGTATCAGATCGATACCAAATTTTGCAGTATCGCAGACCACTAGTCTTAACTGGAGAAGAGTGCATCTGATTTTAAACTAGCCAGCTAGTCAAACAAATTCCAAGTTTGTTTGGCCAATATGCTAATACTTAAAGTTTGCTTTACAGACTTAAATGTACCTGAGAAATGACCCCTTTACATTAAGGACAGCTTCACCTTGATTCCTGCAGTTGTTATTTTCCTTAAATGAAAAACTAGTAGACACAACACCTGCATGGTGAAGGGCAATAATCTGCTGTTCTGGCACTTCACTGGTCCAAACTTTTATTCACTTCTTTCATTTTTACCAGTTGTCTTATTTATTTCTATGTCCTTTACAGAATCAAAGGAGTTCAAGGCTTCTTGGGTCTTCAGTGATGTGTCTCTGAAGTGGGGTGATTTGAATCCCCCCCCCCCCCCCCCATCTCTCCTGCTTTCCTCCGAGGGACACGGAAAGCAGAAGAGGCGAGAGAACGAGTTCTGAGGGGCATGTGAACATCAATGGAGAGACATGGAGTGGGGGGGTATGGGGCTCCAGGGAATTGAAGGGGGGATTAGGGAGCGCACATGAAGAAATATTAGAGCAGCTAGCATGTCCTCCACACAGGACAAACACTTCCACTCATGTAAATGAGGCGCCTAGTCTATAGTCGGGTGGATCTCTTTAGAGAGATGGAGAATCTCAGCAGGACTAAAGGAGTCTGTCCTGTTTCTGTTAGATAAAAAAATCCCTTTTTAAAGTCATTATTACAGTGTCTTATAATACGTTAGTGCAGTTGTAGAGATTAAGGCTGCAGGGTACTTGTAATAGTTTCTATCCCTCAAGTCCACTGCATGCTGTTAGTTACAATGTGTTCTACCTTTGGAGAACTAAAACATCAAACAACACAAGAGAACAAACAGAACTTTTGATAAACCGTGGAAGCTTTTTAAGCCCTTTGTTGAGTTTTGGGGAAATCTATCACAAACGCTCCATTGAAAAGAATTGACTGTTTTGTCCTGAGATCCAAGTGCAGGCTTGAATACAGCCTCGCAAAAATGATCTAGAGACCCAAACCAGTCCTTTGAGACCTGATGTGGCATGACCACAGGCCAAACATCCAGCAAAACTCAATTCTAACAGCAGTTTAGCCAATCAGATCCAAGTCTTACAAGAAGGATAACTTCTAATTTGCCATGACTGAAGCCAGACAAATCAGAGACACACCCAACAGCAGACTCATAAGCAGAGGGATGAGATCTGGCACCATGGCAGTAGATAAAAAGAAAAGAGGACATGTAACTGAAACGTAATGAATGCTAGACTACAGGATAAAGTGATTAACGATGATGAACAAATGAATGAACAAATGAATAATTGAACAAATTTATAAGCCAGACTAATTACTCATGAAGGTGAAGCTTATGGTAAATGCTGGTGACTAAATGCCCTTCGACCTAAACTGCACACTTAGGCCAAGCACACTACATGACTTATTAAGTCGTCGGGTCGCTGTACAGTTCACGCTACACAACTGGATCTCTTGTAATCGGGAGTCTTTCAAGTCAGTGTGTATTTCACACTACACGACTGATCGGCGATAGGGGGGTTTCACACTACACGATCAATCACCAACTGGAATTGCAGGCGAGTATCTCTGGTCTCTAGAAACTACGTTCTGTCAAGAAAACACGCGAGAAGTGACGGAAGGTTTAGCCGCTCGAGTTGTTGAGTAGTGGATTGATTGCTCTCAAATGCTCATAAGTGTAAGTCATTGTGACCAGGCAATGGTCCGGCAACCCATTTAGGCCTTCACTCAGGGTTCTAAGGAGCAACGCAAACCAAGGGTTTCTCCCAGGCACAGGAAGGTACTTAGGTTCACCGTTGAACCAAAAACAGGCCATGTTAACATTTGTTTGTTTATTAGTTAACGTCATGTTTTACACTTTGGTAACATTCATGACAGGAACGGTAGTTACGCATTACACAAGATTCATCAGTTCACACATGGTTATATCGAACACAGTCATGGACAATTTAGTATCTCCAATTCACCTCACTTGCATGTCTTTGGACTGTGGGATGAAGCCGGAGCACCCGGAGGAAACCCACGCAGACATGGGGAGAACATGCAAACTCCACACAGAAAGGACCCGGACCGCCCCACCTGGGGATCAAGTTGTTTGTTTGTTTGTTGTTTAACGCCATGTTTACACAATGGTCCACCTGGGGATCGAACCCAGGACCTTCTTGCTGTGAGGCGACAGTGTCACCCTCGTTAACATTTAAATAAGCTAACATACCAGATACGTGTGTAGGTGAGTCCAACTATACGCAGCCTTTGGACAGTATTGATCTATTTTTGGCTGGCACGGTGGTTCGGTGGGTAGAACTGTCACCTCACAGCAAGAAGGTCCTGAGTTTGCATGTTCTCCTCATGTCCATGTGGGGTTTCCTCAGACAGTCCAGATACATGCAGTTGAGTTAAGCTCTTAAAATGGTCGTAGATGTGAATGTTGGATGTTTTTTTTTGCCTCCGTGATGGACTGGCGACCTTGTCCAGGGTGTTTCCTACCTTTCGCCCAGTGAATTTTACCCACCACGACCCTGAATAGGATAAAGCAATGGCAAAACAGACAGTGAATAAATTATCTTTTTTGTGCATTCTAATTAGGAAATCAAAAGTACTTCCCTGCAAAACTACTGAGCTACTTTATTATGACTTTTTTCTCTTTTTTTTCCTACCCATTAGAAGCAAGTATAATCCACAATGCTGGCAGTTTCTTAAGGAAATGTATCCTTATGCTAATGAGCCTAAGCCTACTGTTGACGCTGCAGGATATGTTAGCAAACACTTAACCCTTTAAGGTAAGACACCGCAATTTATCAAAAAGCCCATTTCAAATGTCAATTGGGAACAGAACAAGGGGAAAAACAAAGTACTTTCAATTTCCTCTCACAGCATATTAGATGTTTAAACAAGGATTCTATTCTGTGCCACACTCTGAGCTCACGGGGTCTTTTATAAACTACAGAACAGAGATGAATGACTTTGTTTCCTCTGACTGCACTATTAGCAGCAGTCAGAATTAAAGTACTGCAGACTGGCTGGGTAGCACAACACAACCAGCCATTATCAACCAATATTTTTAACTAAAGTTTTCAATGATACCACGACATTGACCAGAAAACATCAAGTCCTTAAAAATCAGTGATGCCTTCCTGATTGTTTTGGCAACACCGGCTAGATATTTTGGCAGCATCATCCTTTGGGACAATTTGACTTCGCTTTTTAAAATGTTCTTGGGGGTGTCCTTGCAGCCGACCAGCTTCCTCAAGTGATATGGGATGGGGCTGATTCTTCTGCCTGTATTCTAAACAGGGATCAAAGTGTCCCCAGGACTATGCAGCTCTACCAATGAGGAATACAGTCGTACCTTGTAACTCAACGTCCCTTAAACTCAAAACATTGTTGAGAAATTTGTACCCCTAAACTCAATGTGTTCAGCTTTTTAAAATATGTATTTATTTAATTTCAAATTAACGATCAAAAGTTGCTTTGATCAGCAAGTGCGCATATGAGACGAATCTGCATTTGTGTGGAATAACCCTCAAATTAACCCTGAAAGCTCCACATGTATCTGTGTATAGCTGGATTTTCCTTCTGTTTCACTTTTAAACTTGTGTTATAGCTCAGGGTGCTAAGAAATTGTAAGAATCAGCTTTTCAGAGTCTAAAACGCTAAAAAAAAAGCTTAATGTGAGTTAATGTATTAAAAGAACAACATAGAAACACTGAACCTCTCTTAATTATTACTGCTTATGAGTTGTTTTAGTACAATAAGTCACATTAAGCTTTGTGCACCGGCACACTCAATAGGAAATAACGGCACAGCCAGCGCACAAGCTATTTCACTGCTTCTCATGTGAATGCGCCATTACTGAATGGAATACGGTATTCCAAGATCAAGCATATTCAACATTAAGAAGCGTAAGGAAACAAAGTAAAGGTATAGTGCAGGTTTTAGTGTATAAGTGTCAAAAACAAGCCTATTATTTTACATTAGCCTAAAATATATGCAGTTCAATGGGACCATGGAACACATTAATAGGTTTCCCAATCATCCTTATGGGAAAAATACCTCACACTCAATGCCACTTCCAGAACTAACTGACGTTGAGTTTTAAAGTACCACTGTAATTGTGCTCTGGACTAACTGGGGCCTCCTTCTGCAGCCCAGGTGAGATGCACTTAACTGGCCAGTGGGTCCTTTTTTGACATCACTAAATCTGTTGCTGCTTGTTGGCACCATCACAGCCTGGGTCATTTCACCCGGCTCACTTGGTGTTTGGTCGTGACCTCACTGAAGCCTCTGCTGTAACACCTGGGCTTCAGTAAATCATGGTTTTGTTTTGCTTCTTGCATCCGTCGGTGTTTTTTTTTTTGCTCCAGTCACTGCTGTCACCATGTTTCCGTCTTTTTTGTTCTTGGTCGTTCACAGCATCTTGTCCTCCACCTGCATCACCTCTACCTAAGCTCGCCTGCCCAATTTCCTTTCTACCGATGCCTCCAGATTACGCCAGTGTAGTTGTGTCGGATAGAATAGAAAAAAAAGTCAAGGTCTGAATTTATTTTACTAGATTTTATAGGGCAAAATGAGGGCACACAGCAAGGAATGATTCTCCAGCTAGCTTATCTTTTCCAAATACTAAGGCTACCCCAACAAAAGAGAACACATAACACAATTGACAGATTAACAAAAACGTCACATCCATGTTCATCCTTGTATGAACATATTTGCATAAAACTATCTACACACCAATCAGGTCTAAGTGGGCAATGTGTTACCATATTAATGCCACAGTATCTAGCCTAACACTGAGGGTGAAGTGCATCACCATATATTAGGCAAACAAAACCATAATGAATTCTATCATATACATTTTCTGCATTTAGCAGACGACTTTATCCAAAGCTATTTACAATACAGTGACAGTATGCAGTTTAAGCAATTAAGGTTTAAGGGCAATGCTCAAGAGCCCAACAGCAGCAACCTGGCAGTGGTGGGGCTTGAACCAGCGACCTTCTGATTACTAGTCCAGTACCATAACCACTAGGCTCCATTAGAGTGTCTGTTTATTGACTACACCTTTGTTGGATGAACAGTTATTCACCTCCTATTTGCTGGGTGAAAATAATATGATCATAAGCATTTTTGGTTCACCATAGGCCAGACTTCAGAGATCACATGATGTGTTTCAGTTTACTCACCACGAATCTGACTCCACCAGGAACAGCTATAACATGTTCAATTACACAACAGCAGTGAAGGTCAGGTATCATTGTTTTTTTAACACCCTGTACCAGGATGGATAGGACCGCTGATGGTGTTTAACTATCTAATCTCACAGGAGGGGGAAGTGAGTGTAGGTTTAAGAAGCTCCTCTCCTTGGAAGCCCTTGATTACGCAAGGCTCCTTATTATTAGCCATTGACACTGGTGTCTCTCAAACATTAAGTCCTTTCTCTCACACAGTCTGCAGCAAAAATAAAAGACCAGTCCTGCGGTGATGAAAAGAGCAAGCCAGTATGTGCTGCTGCTACTAAATTTTAAGTGTCTGTTAGCTGTCTCTTTTTATTAATGTGAAAGAACCTTCTGTATATAAAAAAATAGTGGAAATGACAGACAGGAGAAGAGCTGCTTAATGAATGATTCACAGCTATGCTTGATTAAAACAAGCAGTCTATAAAATAACACAAAATAATAAAAGAATAAATAAAAATTCCTCAATTAGAAATGAACCTAAAGAACTGTTGCACATTAAATGCTAATATAAAGCTATACAGCTATGCTGTTGCATCTGTACATTTAATATACAACCAGGGAAACAGAATATTGTATACATTTACATTTCTATACTCTACATTTCTCAGAGAGCTGCCAAACGTTAAGACATTACAAACAAAACATAGAAGGTATGTATTAACTTATTATTCCAGGACGGCTGTAGACCAGTTTGAAAATGTAAGCACAGTTTTAAATCCATGCGCCTGAAAATGTAACCAAATTATGAATAATAAATGTAAAATATCTTTGCATTTCTACTCTAGAAGTAACACAGCTTGCTTATTAGACAGCATTTTCTTCCAAGTCTCATATGAAGGAAATTTTGGTTCAGTTTAGGTGAACAGTTAAGTGTAGGTTAATAGTAGAGTAAAAAATTAATTCCAATCATTTACAATTACACCACCTACAAATTAATTACTGGAATTAACTTTAAATTTCAAAAACAATTTGCTCAAGTTCATACACGGACAGTAGGAGATGTAGCTGTAATTGTCTGAAAAATACCCCGCCAACACCAAGTAAAAGCATTTCTTTTGTATCAGAATTATACGACCAGAAGCCATTTTAAAGAAAAACAAATAATTAAATAAACTATATCAATAAATTAATCAATTAATAAATTATTAATAATAATAGCATTAACATTCATTTTAAACAGCTGATTCATTATTTATTTATTTATTTATTTATTTATTTATTTATTTATTTATTTATTCATTTTATTCATTTATTTATTTATATATATTTTTTTTTCTTTAAAATAGAATAACTCCTTGGTTCAAAACTCGGCGTTGCCACCAGTTGGCTGGGCGCCATCTAGCGGGCATAATTGGCAGTGCCTGTAGCAGACATGTCTCTGCTAAAGCAGGATGACCGAACTATGTGGGTGGGGTCTTCAAACGCCGTGTAAGGACCCCGATTGGCAGATAGAGAGGCGCCTGTGTAAAGTGCATAGCTGGTAAAGGGTTCCTATACCCACCTCGACTGCAATCAGGGATCCCCCAGCAGCGGAAGACAAATTGACTACGTTAAATTGGGAAAAAATGGGAGAAAATGCATAAATAAAAATAGAAGAAAAAAAAAATGAAATGCAATAAAGACATGAATCAGCTTGTATTCTGCTAGCTGAATATAACTTATTAATGCATATGCTTTATCATCACGGTCATGGTGGGTCCAGAACCCATCCTGGAACATAGAAATAAACTCTGGACATTACATACACACAATTATGTATATACACACATCATATAACTTCTGTCCTCACCTTATATTCATACGTAGTACAATAACTAAAAACAAACTTATTATTTTGTTCATTGAAAACTGAGGTGAAGATTGAAATATGTATTTCACTTATGTGCAGTTATGCAGTTTTCTGGGTAAAACAACTGCTGTAGTTTATGGTGAAGGTCAAAAGACACAGACATTTCACAAATGCCTCACGGATAGGCATGACTCATTCTTTGGTATGGTTGGACATTGTAATTTTAGAAAAACTGGCCTATTTGAAATGAATTCGCAGCTAGTCAGAGGTCAGGCTGTTATACTCGTTTGCTCAAAGTACTTACTAGATCTGTCTGACATTGTTCAAAAGAGAGGTGACATGCAGAGGATATTAAATACCTTAGTAACTTTTTTTCTACTGTTTAATCCTTTATGACAGAGGACAATTTGCTTTGTAATAACATTTTACCCAAAGCAACATTATGACTGTAAAAATGAAATTATGAAATCAAAGAAAATGAGAAGAAACTAAACTACACCATACAGTCATCCAAGACGAGGACTGATCCTGGATCTTTAGAACTGTTGTCTGTCTGTCTGTCTGTCTGTCTCTGTTTTACCACTGCTTTCTCTTTGACAGTGTCTGGGTGGGTTTGATTTATTGTGCAAAAAAGAAAGGAAACACCCGGTACAGGATGCCAGTCCATCACAGGCGGCACACACTCACACAAACACATAGCAAACTCCACACAGAAAGGAAGTTACTCATTACACAAGGTCCATCAGTTCACAAAGTTATACTGAACACAGTCATGGACAATTTCATATCTCCAATTCACCTCACTTGCATGTCTTTGGACTGTGGAAGGAAACTGGAGCACCCGGAGGAAACTCATGCAGACACGGGGAGAACATGCAAACTCCACACAGGAAGGACCTGGACCGCCCCACCTGGATCGAACCCAGGACCTTCTTGCTGTGAGGTGACAGTGCTACCCACTTAGCCATCGTGCCACCCAAACAGGAGTGCAGAGTGCTAAAATAGTATGCATCATGTCAAGTTTCAAACATCATCTCTGGAAACGATGTCTGTACAAGAACTGCTCATTAGAAGCTTCATGGGTTGTTTTTTATGGCTAAGCAGTTGCATATGAGCTAAAGATTAAGTTGAAGTGGTGTAAAGTCAATCAACATTGGACTCAGAAGTTATGAATACCTATTCACAGTGTCAGTCTAATAAATAAATCTGAGTTATCAAATGACAAGAGAATGCAACTGCCCCAATACAAAGTGCTACTATTAGGTTTGGCAGAGGAGGACCAACGGTCTGCCAATGGTCTGGAGTCATATAGAAAACTTTATACAGTTGTACCTTGTAACTCAACGTCCCCTAAACTCAAATTCTTTGAAACTTGACGAACTTCGTAGAGAAATTTGTACCCTTAAACTCAACTTTTCCCTCAAACTCAGTTTAGCCTTAAAAAAAAAAAAAAGTCACACTAGGCTTTGTGCACCGGCACACTCTATAGAAATTAACAGCACATCAGCGCAAAAGTTATTTTGTCACTTTTCATGTGAATGCGCCATTACTGAACGGAATACGGTATTCCAAGATCAAGCATCTACATGATTAAGAAGCATAAGGAAACAATAAAGAAGTAAAGGTTTTATTATATTTTTATTGATTGAACTGTTTAAAAAAAAAATTTCTGTGTTTTTTATATTATGTGTTATTTTCAGTGTATAAGTGTCAAAAACAACCCCATTATTTTACATCAGCCTAAAATATATACAGTTCTATGGGACCATGGAACACATTAACAGGTTTCCCATACATCCTTATGGGGAAAAATACCTTGAAATGCAACACCTTTTAAACTCAACGCCAGTCCCAGAACCAATTGACGTTAAAGGTACCACTGTATTTCCAATTTTGTAGCAAGAATTAGAAATAGCATGATGACCCTATGCACAAACCTATGAAAAGATTTCAACCCAACCCAACACATATAGGATTAACAAAAATTCTATCCATGGATGAATGGAGTTATGTTCTGAAATCAAGCAAAAAGAGTAAAGGTTGTAAAAATTAGGTAATTGACGCCTTCAAATTGAAAAGCAAATACTAAACAAAACATATGGACATGACGTGTGTGTCCACATACTTTTGCCCATATAGTGTCTATGCAATTGTCTTTGCAAGGCATGCAAAGACTGCAGAATTATTTAAATGACCTTCATATCTAAGCTGACTCAGTACAGTAGCTCAGAAGAACCTCTTTATTCTGACCTCAGTTCAAAAAAGGTCTAGCAACAGAAAAAAAGAAACAGAGTAAAAAGCAATTTTACATTTCCATTTGTATATGTATGTATGTCTAATTATTGGTATGGTTAAGTATATGGGTGCAGTGTGAGGTTTCACATAGCACCCCCTTTCTCAGCAGGGAGCCCTGCGTGTCCCAAGGCTGAGCGTGAGGGTTGAGATAAAAGAGCCGAGGTGGAAAATTTTTTCAAAGCCTCCCCTGCAGACATGCTCCAGCTTTGTGCATTTTAATGCTGAGATATTTAAATCTCCCAGTCCACCATTCTTAACCTTCTATTCTTCAGGAGTCCGTGCAGGGCATTTCTGTCTGCAGCTAATGTCATGCTATGTCCACTAATTTAGAAGGGTACAACTATACTTTAGACTGGAAGAATCTGAGACGTTCCCTTTTTTTGCTTATCAATGAAGTTGTTGAAAAATAAAATTAAGACATTATTGTCATACAGAATATTACAGCAGGCACCCAGTCTAGACTAAAACATTGCAGAAAAGAAAAAGCTTCCAGTGACACACAGGGAAATAGTGCGGTTTGGTTATACAGCCAAAAATGTTTAATAATACCCTGCGAAAAATCATTTTTAAAAGAAAGAGAAGGGTAAAAGTAGAATGAATGAGCAGCTAGCCATCTGCCATCAGCTGCAGCATATAAAACAGTTGTCAATGTCAGAATATTTTAATTTTATGTGTCAAATGTCAAGTCTTGATACCTTTATTTCAGAAATACAATTGTGTGTGGAGTAGCATGTGTCACTTTGTGCACCCTAATTAGACCCAGTGGTTAAGAAGAGACAATAAAGGTCAATAAATAATTATTTGGCCAACATTAAAAATGTCAATGTGGATGTCAAAATATTTATTTATTTTTATATTTATTATTATTATTATTATTGTTATTATTATTGTTATTATTATTATTATTATTATTATTACTGTTAGTAATTATTATTGTTACTGTTAGTAATTTTTATTATTATTTTTTAATTATTATTACTGTTAGTAATTAGTTATTATTATTATTTTTTTATAATTATTATTATTATTATTGTTGTTACTGTTAGTAATTATTGTTAATTATTATTTTATTATTATTATTGTCACTGTTAGTAATTATTATTGTTATTATTATTGTTATTGTTACTGTTAGTAATTATTATTATTAGTTACTGTTAGTAATTATTATTATTATTATTATTGTTATTAGTTACTGTTAGTAATTATTATTATTGTTAGTTGCTGTTAGTAATTATTATTATTATTGTTATTATTATTATTGTTACTGTTAGTAATTATATTATTACTATTATTATTATTAGTAGTAGTAGTAATTATTATTGTCATTATTATCATTATTATTTTATTATAAATAATAATAATATATATATTTTTTTAATTAAAAAAAAGGCTTATATTTTACCATCTGATATAAATATGTTTATCTTGGGATATGCTTAACTGATGACAATCTACAATTTGTGAGTTATTCATGCATGTATTACAAATAATATTGTTAGATTTGGCCACAGTTCCAGGCCCATTGTTATTAGGGACCCATGCTGTAGGTTGGATTAGTGCTCATGGACATGGTTTATGCGGCGCATGGCATTGCATCTCTGATCAGAGCTTTTAATCCAGACTTTCCAATACCCTGCTTAATCCAGCTGCTCCTGGGGGACATCCTTTCCCTCGGTCTTATGTCTGGGACATGGTCTTAGTCTGTGAGACCATGGAGCATCTTTGTGCGACACCTAAAACACAAACTGGCTCATCTTTACTCGTCTTATCACCAAGTCGTCTGACTGATGAACCTAACCAGTTTACAAGTTAAAATTTCAAATTATGAAGGCTTTGGAAGCCAGTATAAATAGTACATAAGTTTAAATTAATATTTATGCACAAACAGAACACAGCAAAAATGTGGTACATTTTAGTGTAAAATTATAATGACTACACACTACTCAGGGATGACAAGGTTTCCATAAATGCAAGCCAGTGTGCTAGTATTACATACAGAAAATAGTGGTCATAGTACTTCATCAAAACTGTACTCAAATATTCAGTAAATGAGAAGTGAATTAGTTGGATGCATCTTAAATTGCATAATAATTTGGCAATTTGGTGTATATAAGTTCTAATAAGTTCTACAATTATTGACTGTAGTCCATCCATTTCTCTACATCTACTTTCACCCTGTTCTTCAATGGTCAGTACCCCCACAGGACCACCGCAGAGCAGGTATTATTTAGGTGGTGGATCATTCTCAGCACTGTAGTGACAATGACATGGTGGTGGTGTGTTAGTGTGTGTTGTGCTGGTATGAGTGGATCAGACACAGCAGCGCTGCTGGAGTTTTTATATACTGTGTCCACTCACTGTCCACTTTATTAGACACTCCTACCTAGTTGGTCCACCTTGTAAATGTAAAGTCAGAGATGATCGCTCATCTTTTGCTGTCGTTTGAGTTGGTCATCTTCAAGACCTTCATCAGTGGTCAAAGGACGCTGCCTGTGGGGCACTGTTGGCTGCATATATTTTTGGTTGGTGGACTATTCTCAGTCTAGCAGTGACAGTGAGGTGTTTAAAAACTCCAGCAGCACTGCTGTGTCTGATCCATTCATACCAGCACAACATACCACCACGTCAGTGTCACTGCAGAGCTGAGAATGATTCAACACCCAAATAATACTTACTCTGTAGTGGTCCTGTGGGGGTCCTGACCATTGAAGAACAAAAAAGGTATGTAGTAAGAACAGCATGAAAGGGGGCTAACAAAGCATGCAGAGAAAAAGATGGACTACAGTCAGTAATTGTAGAACTACAAAATGCTCCTATATGGTAAGTGGAGCTGATAAAATGGACAATGTGTGTAGAAACAAGGAGGTGGTTTCAATGTTCTGGCTGATCAGTGTATATATTTGGTACACGTGTGTGGTTTGGGACACAGCCGAAACACTGAATATTCTGGTTTATTTTAAGACAGAATGACACGGACATTTGAAATGCCCAGGCACTGTTCTTTACAGTATTCTGTCATAACTATATAGCCAACATACACTTAGCACAGTAAAGACAAGCTACATGGCAGTTAAATCAAGACAAAACCCTGGATCCCAGAGTGTGATAGCCAGGCCTTACGCTGACCCGATCATTTCTCAAAAAGAAGCATGCATAAATACATGGCATCTCAAAGAGCGGAAAAGCCTTTTCATCAGCAGATACAAGCACCCTGAACTAGCCCGGCTTTAAATCCAATCTGAAAGGCCTTTCACATGTTTAAGACGAATGGTTGAATATCCCTGTCGTTTTCAAGTGGGTAGTTGTTTGGCTGAGGCAGACAGAGAAACGATACATCATGTCTCGCTTGACCTTGTTTTTGTGTCGGCGCTGACCTCCAGAAACGTATGGTAAAGATCATATCGCACAAGAGCAATACTCGCAAATGGATTTTGCTGCATGGAATTCACAAGGTGGGACAAGGCACTGGGAGGAAAAAAAAGTATAATTCTTTTTTATCTTCGCTGCGAGTTGGAGCAGAGATGTGATCTTTATCATTATGAAATGGCGTTCTGCATATGCTGCCAGAGCTCGGCTCAGGTGATAGATAGTTGAGCGACAAATAAGCTGTTGAGTGCGGCTGGCGGCGTTTAACACATCCTTTCTGCTGGGGTACTGATAGCAGGTTCAATTGTCTACAGTAAAGGGCCGAGGAGAGCGGGAGCTGTCGTACCGATGCTGCAGAAAGTAGGGGCCACAGCTCTAAATGTCTGCCGGCGCTTTGTCCCAACGGCATTATAAGATGGGAAGCCAGCAGACAAGATGGTTATCCCCGCACTGTCCAAAAGCTGCTTCTGTCCAATAAATCCCCTAAATTGAATTTAAAAGGCTTTTGGATTGCATTAGAAAGTTGGTAGATGCCCTTGCAATGGACCAGGGGCTTGTCGTCTAATTAAAACTTGAACAGGAAAAGACTTCTCGTGCTTCGATCAAATCAAACTTTAATTACTAAGGATAACCCCAAGATACTTAGAAACTGCTGCAGACTGGAGGACGTATGGAAATTCTTTCTGCTAGAAATTCTTTATTAAAAAGAAAAAAAGATGTACAGTGCCAAGCACTCAGAACTATAAACTTTATGACATTTTATATAAGGTTATTGCATATTGCAGGCTGTATATTTTTTTTTACTTTTAGCCGATCTAAAAAAACAAGTGCATTTTGCCAAATTTTACATTAAATGACGTCTGAAGCCTTTCAGACATTTACTAAAATAACAAAATATCAAGATTTAACTATTCATATTCCTTGTAAGTCAAGCTTTTATATAAACTTGCTGAAGGTGGCGCAGTGGGATATTCCGCTGACGCACCAGCACCGATTTTCTGAACTCGAGGCTCGGTGTTGCCACCGGTCGGCTGGGCGCCATCTGGCGGGCATAATTGGCAGTGCCTGCAGCAGATACTAATTGGCCACTGTATCTGCAGGGTGGGGACCGGACTATATGTTGGTGGGTGGGTCTTCATACGCTGTGTAAGGACCCTGATTGGCAGAAGAGACGCCTGTGCAGGAAGCACGGACGAGAAGAGGAGGGCTGTAAACCTGTAAAGAAGGCGTGGGCAGCAGCGTGCTCTCCTTGGATGCAAAATCTGGAGTCTGCCAGCAGTGGAACACAAATTGGATGTGCTAAATCGGAAGGAAAAATGGGGAGAAAAATGCATAAAAAAAAAAAAATTTAAAATAAACTTGCTCAATTTGTAAAATATTACCAAAAAAAGCTTTCAAAACAAGACAGGGATTATTTATTTATTAGGATTTTAACACCATGTCTTTGGTTACATTCATGACATAAACGGTAGTTATTCGTTACACAAGATTCATCAGGTCACAAGTTTAACATTAAACACAGTCATGGACAATTTTGTATCTTCAATTTACTTCACTCGCATGTTTTTGGACTGTGGGAGGAAACCACCCGGAGTAAACCCACACAGACACATTATTTGTTTATTTCTACGCTACATTTCCAATATATGATTTGTGTAGATTATATTGACTCCTGACTTGACTCGGACTCTAGTCGAAAGACTTGTGACATGACTGACACTAGCCTAAAGACTCGTGACTTGACTCGGACTCTAGCCTAAAGACTCATGGCCACCCTGCTACTACTATTAATTGGTTAAACCAAAAAAGCCCTTATGGATGGGTCACCAAGTAAAAGCCTTAAAAAGAATATTCAAATCACCACTTCGATGTAAAAAAACTTTTTAGCTTGAATTCTAAACAGAATGTTTGGCAACAAGGCACATCAGGTAGGTGAGACCATTCTCACTGCAAAATATGGTGGTGGAAGCATTATGTTATAAATATTCTTTTAACAACAGACAGGTAATCTAGACAGGATTTACATTTTCAGCTTTTAGCAGACGCTTTCACCCAAAGCGACTTACAGTATACAGTCAAGGTTAAGGGTCTTAGTCAAGGGCCCAACAGGGGTTTGAACCTTCTGCTATTAGTCCAGTACCTTAACCGCTAGGCTACAACTGCCCCATTAATAGAACATCAAATGATAAAAAGTAGACAGAGAGAGATGTATTCAGCTTAAATAAATCAGCTCAAAAGCTTAAACTAAGAGGGAGGTTTATCTTTTCAACAGCACATATTACCAAAGCGACTTTGATGTGTTAAAATGATTTAAACTGATGTCCCTATTTCAGTGAAAATGATCCATCAACTGCTTTCTTTAAGCACACCACTCATGAACCTATCATGTTGGTCTTTTATAAAAATGCTAAGACATAATAATGTACAGATGTACAAAACATCTGCTGCATCACCACTTCTAACAGTATCTTTGTACAAGCTAATGCCAAAGGTCTGACTAGCCAGAGGTGCCAGCAAAATCAAATTCCCTCAGCCTTTTGGTTCACTCAAGCTGGGGCTAAATAATTGATGAAGCCAGTGAGTGGTGGCAGTAGCAGCGGCAGTGATTTGATTTCGGAGCCAGTCTGAATGGGTTCAGGATCCTTACAGACACCCTGCAGAGGGCCAGAGAGAAATGTCAATCGCACCTCATCCACAGACCAAGACTTCATGGCTGCACTGAGAGAGTAGCAATCACCTGGCAATCTGCCGCTAGTTCACCATCCACATATAATGAGACAGACACACAACAGAAAGGAGCAAAAAGTGTCCAGCTGCCACCCTGCTGCAAGTGTCAGCTCCATCCTGAGAACATATGATGACGGAAAAAAAATTCAAGAGGTCTATAGTTTAGTATTAAATAAGTTCAAGCCAGCCGCTCAGGTGGTACAGGGTTAAAATACGGTAGCACACCAGAGCTGGGATTTCGAATATCGGCTGGGCGGCTATATGAGCAACTATATATATATATATATATATTGTTTATTAGGATTTTAACGTCATGTTTTACACTTTGGTTACATTAATGACAGGAACAGTAGTTACTCATTACACAAGATTCATCAGTTCACACATGGTTATATCGAACACAGTCATGGACAATTTAGTATCTCCAATTCACCTCACTTGCATGTCTTTGGACTGTGGCAGGAAACCGGAGCATCCGGAGTAAACCCACGCAGACACGGGGAGAACATGCGAACTCCACACAGAAAGGACCCGGACGGCCCCACCTGAGGATCGAACCCAGGACCTTCTTGCTGTAAGGCGACAGTCAAATGTTAATAAATTGGATGATGCCCTGAAGAACCAGTAATCTTAAAATGTTACCATCTGCAAATCTTTGACTTCCCTCTTTGCTTTAACCCTCCTTTTTACTGTGTGTAAGAGCAAAATACACTTTTGTCCTTATCCAGGCAGGATCGGTAAAGCTTTAGCTTTGCTAAACTTCATAATTCTTGCTCTTTAAATTGCTATTTTAAATGTAATTTATGAAGGTCAACTCACCTTTGTCTTATTTGTGTTTGTGTATTCTTCATTCTTCTCCGTTATACCTCTAAACTAATCCACACTATCTAATCTTCTCAATTGGTAGTGTGGTCCTCGTTTATAGTGACTGACAGCATTGATCTGTCTTGAAGGTAAGACAGCGAGGATAGTAAATAAGGGACACAGAACTGGTTGCCACATATTAAATTAGTAAAATAAATACTAAATAGCATGTGAGATAGTCTGTTGGATATGGACATTCAGTGAATATTACATGTAAAATGTGTAATAGCCTTAATATTGCATTTGAGCACATCTCTGTACTTAAACTACATTAAACATACTGTGACAATGGCAAAAATAACCTTTCGGCTTCTCATAAAGATATGTGATGGTTTTAGGGTGTGGAAAATTCTGGTGGTATGGTATTGATTCATGTGGTAAGCTGATTTTTAGATGATTTCGCTAAGGTCTTGGTGAATCTGGTCTCATACACGGTTTATATATGGTGGTAATTGGTGTATTATATTTGAAAATCCAAATCTCAACAGAGCCACCATCAACAAAAAGGTACAACAGTGTGGCTAACAGGGTTTAAAAAGGCTCCAGGCAAAATACATGACCAGAGTAAGTACATGAATTTCTCATGATTAAACCTCTGCCCTTGCCGTAGCAAAACCATTGAGATATTTCAGTGGGAAAGCGCCTCAGGTAACTGGTTTTTTTTGTCTGTACAGGTTAACCAGTTCAACACCTCGTATCTAATTTTCTACAGCTGCATTGTGACTCCAAGTCCAAAGAGAATCCAGCTCTCCTTCACACTTAGCCATCATGATTGGCAGCAGGTCAGAGCGCTGGGCTGCATAGTGTTTACCTCAGACAAATCATATACTGTTTACCCCAGATGAACCAAAGGATAGGAGACAGAGAAGTAGAAGTTTAAAAACATAAAATAGAAAATATACTAATAAAGAAGATGGAAAAAAAAAGTATACACACACACACCAATTAAGCGTAACATTATGACCACCTTCCTAACTGACTGGTCTGTGGCTATGCAGCCCCTTGTGATCCACTGTGCATTCCAACACCTTTCTATCAGAACCAGCATTAACTTCTTCAGCAATTTGAGCTACATTGAGCCAAGTCTGGTCGATCAGACCACGCAGGCCAGCCTTCGCTCCCCACGTGCATCAATGAGTCCTGGCCGCACATGACCCTGTCGCCTGTTTACCACTGCTCCTTCCGTGGACCACTTTTGATAGATACTTACCACTGCAGACCGGTAACACCCCACAAGAGCTACAGTTTCTAAGATGCTCTGACCCAGTCGCCTAGCCATCACAATTTTCTGCTTCTAACATCAACTTGGAGGATAAAATGTTCACTTGCTGCCTAATACATCCCACCCACTAACAGGTGCCGTGATGAAGAGATAACCAGTTCACCTGTCAGTGGTTATAATGTTATGCCTGGTCAGTGTGTGTATGTGTGTATGTGTGTATGTATGTATGTATGTATGTATGCATGTATGTATGTATGTATGTATGTATGTATGTACATATACATATACATATACATATACAGTACATATACATATATACATGTACATGTACATGCTGGTATTTATATAATGTATATATTTATACACACCCCTTTATAAGAGTAACTACAATTAATTCTCTATAATGTGCTATGCAGCCATCATTGGGTCTTTTGGCAAGGCTCTTTACCCTGTCTGCTCCAGGGACGCCATTCAACGACTGACCCACCGTTCTGACCCCGGCTTCCAAACAAGTTGGAATACGTGGAAAAAGAATCTTTGTACTGTACACGTGAATATGTATATATGGCAAATAAAGGCTTTCTTCTATTCTTCTTTTTCACCTGCAGGCCCAGAGACTGAAATGTGTAGTTTTTAATTTCCTCCAAAATATAAGATAGTTTTGTCATGGGGCAGAAGTTGTAATTTTAAGCTGAATTAAATTAAGATGCAAAAAAAAATCCTAAATTAATTAGCAAGTGTGCAAATGGAAGCCTGAAAGCAAGTTTTTAAAAGAATATAAAAAAGACAAAATATGAACTTAAGGCTACAAATATACTTTTGAATAAATTTGTTGTAGAGAAATTCTGTTTGTGTATATGCATGCTTACTCAGTTAAATATCAAAAATACATAATTTAAGTTCTACTTAAATAAAATTAGTTGTAAAAGAGATGGGGTTATTGATTTATTTTCTTTTTCTGACTTCTGAATATGTCATGTAATTGTATTCTTGTATTCCATGTTTCCATGTCTAGGAAAAATACATTTTTACCCATTATTTACAAGCTTACATTACATTAGCTGTAGAATAAGCTGTAAAAACAAACTCAGGTAATATATGACCTGCCCAAAGGGGAACAGTCATCTTGGCCAGTTTTAATACAACAAAAGGCTGAATGCTGTCAAGGCATTAAAATAAATAGTAGCTTTATCACCAACAGCCAGAGAAACTAGATAAATGGCATTACTGTATATGTATCATGCATAAAAAAATCTCATTTATCAAGACTCATTGTGGCAGCATGGACTAGGGGGTGACCGTTGCCCGTTAAATATTATCATCATCATCATCATCATCATCATCATCATCATCATCATCATCATCATCAATCATTATTATTATTATTATTATTATCATTATTATTATTATCATTATTATTATCATCAATCATTATTATTATTATTATTATTATTATTATTATTATCATTATTATTATCATCATCATTATCATTATTATTATTGACTGTACAAAGCAAATTATGTCCAAGTAACACCTGTCCAGTCCAGCACTTATCTACAACCAAATATAAACATAGAACAACAAGTTATTAAAAGCAGATTTAAGTTGCAATGTGAGGCTTCCATAATTCAGACTTGTTACTTGAGATATTAGGAATTTAAAAGCCAAGTCAGTTCAGTTCCTCAAACAGCTCCTGAACAATCTGTGCAGTGTGTTCCGATGATGAATATTATTGGAATTATTACAAGGCAACATTTTTTTCCCAATTTTTCATACAAATTTGCAATTGTCAGAAAAAAATGACAACGGACATAGATTTGATCGTATTAGGCTACTTTTGTTATAGTCTATATTTATCAAAAGAATAGACTTGCTGTATCTGAGCTAGATTAACACTATTACCTAACTAGTTAATTTATAACAGCAGATAGGCCACCAAAAACACTTAGTACAGCCAGCTCTGCTGTTCCCATTTGTAATATTAAATGATCTTAAATAGTTAGATGCCGACACTGAGCTCAGTTCCTCAAACTAATTCCTGAACAGTTTGTGCAGTGTGGCAGGGCACATTATCCCTCTAAAAGAAACCACTGTCATTATGGTTAAACCATTGTAATGATGGGATGTACTTGTTCTGCAACAATGTTTTGGTAAGTGATGTCAATGTAACATCTACATGGATGCCAAGAACCAATGTTTCTTAGCACATCATTTTCCAGAGCATAGCACTGTTTCCACCAGCTTTTCTTTTTCCGCATAGTGCATTCTGGGCCATCTCTTTACTGTGTAAGAAAATGTAATTTATCAAATTAGGCCACTTTTATCTGCTGCCCTATGATTTAGTTTTCATGCTTACACTGATCAGCTATAACATTAAAACCAACTCCTTGTTTCTACACTTACTGTTCATTTTATCAGCTACACTTACCATATAGAAGCACTTTGTAGTACTACAATTACTGACTGTAGTCCATCTGTTACTTTGCATGCTTTTTTATACCCTGTTCTTCAAATGGTCAGGACCCCCACAGAGCAGATATTATGTAGGTGGTGGATCATTCTCAGCACTGCAGTAACAATGACATGGTGGTGGTGTGTTAGTGTGTGTTGTGCTGGTATGCGTGGATCAGACACAGCAGCGCTGGATGTGCCCATTGTAGGCACTTTTGGCAGTGTACAGAGGTCAGCATCGGCACTCTGACCTGTCTGGAGTTATGCAGCCCCATAAACAACAAGAACTAATGCATAATGTAATTCTTTGGCCTTCGTGCTTCACCGGTCATCATTCTTTGGACCACTATGATAGGTACTAACCACTGAATGCCCTACAAGACCTGAGTTTTGGAGATGCTTTATCTCAGTCATCTGGCCATCATAATTTGGCCAAATGACTGGGCCAGAGCATCTCCAAACACTTGATCTGCATCCAAGACATCAACTTGGACAAAAAACTGACTATTTAACTGCTGCTTAATACATCCTATATCTTGACAGTTGCCATTGCAACAAGATAAACAACATGATTCACTTAACTTTAACATTGTGGCTTATCTGTGACATATGACAAAAGCTTTGGTTTAAAACAAGACACACACAAGGCTCCACACTGTTACAATGCTGTGAAATCAAATTCTACAACTTCAACACACCAGTCAAGAAATTCTCTTTTTTTTTTTTCCTTCAAGCTTTATGCCTCACACTCGTCACATCCTTGTGTGGACCTGAGAATGTGTAAAACCCTTAAAGACAAACTCAGCCATGGAGATTTCCACACCTCGTCACTCAAATTAGCATGAGAGTACTCACCGAGAAGAGAAGGGCCTAGTTCGAGACTCCCAGGTAATTCTGTCCGATCAACCTGGAAGTGAGAAAATAGAGAGAAACAGCTGTGAAAACACTGTCAAAATATGAAAAGATTTTTTTCAGACACACTTAGAGTCGATTTAAAACAGTCCATCAACCCTTCTGCATGCGTTTTGGGATGTTTGAAGAAATTGGAGAGCCCAGTGAAAGCCTACAAAGACACACAGAACTCACAGTAACTGCAGATAAGATCCAGCTTCACCATGGGGCTGTTCTGATGATGAATATTATTGGAATTATTACATGCGTTTTATATAAATTTGTGATTTGCAGAAGAATTGACAACAATGAACATAGCCTTGATCTTATTAGGCAAATTTTTTTGCCATTTGTTTGCTCTTAGTAATATTAGTAGTATTAAATTCTCCTCGATAGTTAGATGGCAACACTAAATATCGCCTTCTTGTTTATCACTTGCAGCTTCTATATGCTTGTTGGGTTCTAGGCATATGCTTTTATTAATGCAGCTTCTGTCACGTCAGCTGCTCCACCAGATCATTCCATCTCCGATCTCCTACTTCATGTCACAATCGAGAGCCGACGGTCTACATCATCTACATGAGCAATCTGGAGATCGGCATGCTGTGAGTGAATCAGTTTCACTCTGCTTCTCTAGAACTCCGGTTTTCTTTTACTAGTACTCCATCTCTTCAACTACCAGCACTAAAATCCTCCCAACAAAGATAACGAAACTTCCGCAGTCATATCATCTCTGTTCCCCTTCTATCTCCTTTCAGTTGTCTCTTTATAGTCTCAGACCATGTATTTTTCTCTGGTTTTTATTGCCCTTTCCCTCCCTACTGTCTTCGTCTGTCCTTGACCAGGCTCCACAAATAAGTTTTCTAAACCTTTTAACTGGGTTATGCCTACCCGCCAATGTACACTAACCCCTTCTCAGGGAGGAAAAGAGCATACATGAAGCGAAAGTGAATGCTTACATACAGAAGGTGCTGTGAAACCCACAGTAAGTGTGGAGAAAAAAAATCACTAATTTATATAAAATCATTAAGCAATATATGACAAAAATAATCCAACACCTACCGTAAATTAAATGTTTGTTCTTTCTATCTATCTATCTATCTATCTATCTATCTATCTATCTATCTATCTATCTATCTATCTATCTATCTATCTATCTATCTATCTATCTATCTATCTATCTATCTATCTAGATGTTTGGATAGTGGTAGATTACTGGGTAGGGCTTTCAGCTATCAACTGAAAGGTTTAGAGTTCAAATCCCAGCTCTGCCATGCAGCCACTGTTGGGCCCTTGAGCAAGGCCCTTAACACCCCCTGCTCTAGGGGCACTGTACAATTGCTGACCCTTCACTATGACTCCAGCTGCCAAACAAGCTATCCATCCATTCATCCAGGAACAGTTAAAAAGCCATTTCTAAGGCTCCACAATGAAAGTCATTATTCCCAAATATTTTTTACAAAGAATGTCAAACTTTTTTTGTCTCAGCCAAGGTCATTTATTTCTTTTATATTGTGAAGTCAGGAATTAAGATTAGAGGGCAAAATAAAATCAATTAAAAGTTTTTGTTGTAGAATAACAAAACTTCTGCAGTCATATAATCTCTCTTCCTCTTCTATATCTTTACAGTTGTCTCTTTACAGTCTCAGACCATGTATTTGTATCTGTTTTTTATTGCCGTTTCCCTCCCTACTGTCCTCGTCTGTCCTTGACCAGGCTCCACAAATACGTTTTCTAAACCTTTTAACTGGGTTATGCCTACCCGCCAATGTACACTAACCCCTCCTCAGGGAGGAAAAGTGCATACATGGAGCGAAAGTGAATGCTTACACACAGAAGGTGCTGTGAAACCCACCTAGATGTTGGGATAGTGGTTGCTTAGTGGGTAGGGCTTTCAGCTATCAACTGAAAGGTTTAGAGTTTGAATCCCAGCTCTGCCATGCAGCCACTGTTGGGCCCTTGAGCAAGGCCCTTAATGCCCCCTGCTCCAGGGGCACTGTACAATTGCTGACCCTGCACTCTGACTCCAGCTGCCAAACAAGCTATCCACCCATCCATCCATCCATCCATCCATCCAGGAACGATTAAAAAGCCATTTCTAAGGCTCCACAATGAGAGTCATTATTCCCAAATCTTTTTTTTTTTTTAAAGCACAGTGACAAAGATTGTCAAACTTTTTTTTTTGTCTCAGCCAAGATCACTTATTTATTTTATATTGTGAAGTCAGGAATTAAAATTAGGGGGCAAAATAAAATTAATTAAAAGTTTTTGTTTGGTTTAGGGGTAATTATTTCTAACCAGGAAAAGTACCTGAGTGATTGTCTGGAATGCTGTTCTCTAGACAAACATTTTCTCCTTATGTCTGGCAAAAAGTTCATTATGCATTTTTATTAGCATTCAAAACATTTAAAACACTCTCAGAACATCCCTTTAAACTAATTACAAATGAGAAAGAGAAAAATATTTGGATGCCCAATATAATAACTGCTATTCTGATTCAGTTACAAAAACTAATGGTTTCAACTGAAGGCAACGTTTGTCTTTCAACTATATCCAAGAAAACTAAATGGGCTTCATGGATGTATTTTAAAAAGGAAGGAAGAAAAAAATTTATAATTTGCAAAACATCCTAATGTCTGATGAGAAAGTGGCTATCAAACAAGCCACATCAGCCAAGGAACAACTTTTGCTCTGTGGACTGTGCTAGTAGCTCCCTGTTATGGAAATGCCATTTCAGCAGCAGGACCTGGCTGAACAGGTACAGAGGTAGCTTTTCAGAAGGTTGCTGGTTCAAGCCCCACCACCACCAAGTTGCCACTGTTAAGTCCCTGAACAAGGCTTTTAACCCTCAAATGCTTACATTGTATTGCATGTATAGTATGTTTATTGTAAGATAAACTTGCTACTATGGAAGCACTTCTGTAAGTCGCTCTGGATAAGAGCATCTGCTAAATGCAGAAAATGTAAATGTAAGATAAAAGCATCTGCTAAATGCCACATGTAACCGGCAAACTGGTCATGGGTAAATGAAAAATGGTGCACACTAAAGAGGATTGTGCATATGTAACTTTCTTCACTCTACCGGCAAGATTAAACAAGAATAACTAGTTTAAGAACACGAACCCAAAGCACACAGTCAAGCAACACTGGAGTGACTGAATCAGGCCCCGATATTTACGTTAGCCAACTCCTGTGGCAGGACCTCAAAAATGCTATATACCACCACTTCTCTATTTACCTACTTTGTGGTGGTTTTTGATCTGTGTGAACATTTTTCTTTATCTTCCTCACAGTACAAAATAAATTCGGAATAGTTTTTGTGTGTGACGCAATTGTGACGCAACTAAGAAGCAAACGGATAAATATTAATTGTTTTATCCAGTGACTTACAGTACTGTGACAGTATACAGTCTGAGCAATTAAGAGTTAAGGACCTGGAACCTCTGCAACCTGGCAATGGTGGGGCTTGAACCAGCAACCTTCCGATTACTAGTCCAGTACCTGAACCACTAGGCAAAAACTGCCTACATTTACATTTTCAACATTTAGCTGACACTTTTATCCAAAGCGACTTACAATTATCATTAAATACAATTTGAGCAAATGAGGATTGAGAGCCTTGCACAGGGGCCCAACAGTGGTAACTTGGCAGTGGTGGGGCTTGAACCAGCAGCCTTCTGATAACTAGTCCAGTACCTGAACCACTAGGCAACAACTGCCTACATTTACATTTTCAACATTCAGCTGACACTTTTATCCAAAGCGACTTACAATTATCATTGAATACAATTTGAGCAATTGAGGATTGAGAGCCTTGCACAGGGGCCCAACAGTGGCAACTTGGCAGTGGTGGGGCTTGAACTAGCAACCTTCTGATTACTAGTCAAATACCTTAACTGCTGATATACCACTGCCCTGTGTTTTTCTCCAAGTGTCCAAATGTGTGACTTGCCTAGCTGTAATTGTTGCATGAATATTGATACATGCATACATACACACATCCCGCCCCCACCACTAACTATGTCCATTTAAGGAAGGGTTGGCTGTGGCAGAACTGTGCATGGCACACATTTTTTGTGCGACCAATAGACAACCAATCTTAATGCTAGTCTTTCTTCCAAAGCTGGGACAAATGACCCATAAACGCCACCATTCATCAACTAGAATTAACAAGAAATCACTTGCTTTGTCCAGCATGGACATCCTCCTACTGCTTTAAACCCAATAACAGTGCTAAATCCCACCTTTCACACCATACTGAAATGCAGTGAGTGTGTGTATGCATGTATATCAGGCAGCAAAGACTTGTGGGAAAACCCACTTGGTTGCATAGTTGCATTATAAACCTCCCACACATGGAATCAAAATATAAACAGCACTTTTTTTGTATACACACACAATGTGCAAACGTTTCTGGACACCTTACCATAAGCTTGTCGGACACCACATCTTAATGCAATAACAGCCTTTACTCTTTTGGGAGGGCTTTCCACTATACTTTGGAGTGTGTCTTTTGTATTGTATGCATATTTGGTCAAAAGAACACTTGCAAGGTGCCCAGGCGGCTCAGCTGGATATTCCGCTAGCACACCAGTGCCGAGATTCTAAACTCCTTGGTTTGAAACTCGACGTTGGCACCTGTTCTGCAGCAGACACGTTTCTGCTAGGGCGGGATAACCGGACAATGTGGGTGGGGTCTTCAAACGCTGTGTAAGGACCCTGATTAGCAGATAGAGAGGTGCCTGTGCAGAATGCATGGGTGAAAAAGGGTTCCCCAAAGGGCTGTGTGCAGGTCGGAGGAGGCGTGAGCAGCAATATACCCACCTCGACTGCAATCAGGGATCCCCCAGCAGCGGAAGACAAATTGACTACACTAAATTGGGAGAAAAATGGGAGAAAATGCATAAATAAAATAAAAACACTTGCAAGATCAGGTATCTACGTTGAACAAGAAGGCCTTGCTTGCATATACAGTGTATCACAAAAGTGAGTACACCCCTCACATTTCTGCAAATATTTTATTATATCTTTTCATGGGACAACACTATAGACATGAAACTTGGATATAACTTAGAGTAGTCAGTGTACAACTGTCTTCTGAAAATAACTCAACACACAGCCATTAATGTCTAAATAGCTGGCAACATAAGTGAGTACACCCCACAGTGAACATGTCCAAATTGTGCCCAAATGTGTCGTTGTCCCTCTCTGGTGTCATGTGTCAAGGTCCCAGGTGTAAATGGGGAGCAGGGCTGTTAAATTTGGTGTTTTGGGTACAATTCTCTCATACTGGCCACTGGATATTCAACATGGCACCTCATGGTAAAGAACTCTCTGAGGATGTGAGAAATAGAATTGTTGCTCTCCACAAAGATGGCCTGGGCTATAAGAAGATTGCTAACACCCTGAAACTGAGCTACAGCATGGTGGCCAAGGTCATACAGCGTTTTTCCAGGACAGGTTCCACTCGGAACAGGCTTCGCCAGGGTCGACCAAAGAAGTTGAGTCCACGTGTTCGGCGTCATATCCAGAGGTTGGCTTTAAAAAATAGACACATGAGTGCTGCCAGCATTGCTGCAGAGGTTGAAGACGTGGGAGGTCAGCCTGTCAGTGCTCAGACCATACGCCGCACACTGCATCAACTCGGTCTGCATGGTCGTCATCCCAGAAGGAAGCTGACGCACAAGAAAGCCCGCAAACAGTTTGCTGAAGACAAGCAGTCCAAGAACATGGATTACTGGAATGCCCTGTGGTCTGACGAGACCAAGATAAACTTGTTTGGCTCAGATGGTGTCCAGCATGTGTGGCGGCGCCCTGGTGAGAAGTACCAAGACAACTGTATCTTGCCTACAGTCAAGCATGGTGGTGGTAGCATCATGGTCTTGGGCTGCATGAGTGTTGCTGGCACTGGGGAGCTGCAGTTCATTGAGGGAAACATGAATTCCAACATGTACTGTGACATTCTGAAACAGAGCATGATCCCCTCCCTTCGAAAACTGGGCCTCATGGGAGTTCAAGGTGTCTAACATCCACCAGCTCCGTGATGTCATCATGGAGGAGTGGAAGAGGATTCCAGTAGCAACCTGTGCAGCTCTGGTGAATTCCATGCCCAGGAGGGTTAAGGCAGTGCTGGATAATAATGGTGGTCACACAAAATATTGACACTTTGGGCACAATTTGGACATGTTCACTGTGGGGTGTACTCACTTATGTTGCCAGCCATTTAGACATTAATGGCTGTGTGTTGAGTTATTTTCAGAAAACAGTAAATCTACACTGCTATACAAGCTGTACACTGACTACTCTAAGTTATATCCAAGTTTCATGTCTATAGTGTTGTCCCATGAAAAGATATAATGAAATATTTGCAGAAATGTGAGGGGTGTACTCACTTTTGTGATACACTGTACATACACAAGGGATCTTCAAAAAGTTTCTGCACTTAATATATTTTTGTTGGAAACAGGGAGGAGTAGTAATTGGGCAGGTCTCAGAGACAGAGAGAGCTTATAGTCCGGATTTAGTGCCATCTGATTTCCACCTTTTTGGATGTTTAAAGAAGCTTTAAGGGGAAGAAGATTTCCATGTGATGTGAAAGCAGTGGTAGTGGTTCATCATGTACATTGTATGTAATATATTTGTAATATATATGTAGGGACAGTGGTAGCATAGTGGGTAGAGCTTTGGGCTATTAGTTGAAAGGTTGAGAGTTTAAATCCCAGCTTCACCATGCAGCCACTGTTGGAACCTTAAACAAGGTCCTTAACCCTGTCGGCTCCAATGGCTGACCCTGCACTCTGACCCCAACTTCCAAACAAGAATGTTTGTTGAATTTTACGTGTACATTTAATATGACAAATGAAGGCATTCCATACAGTATGTGTGCATGTATATGGAATATACACTGATCAGCCATAACATTATGACCACCTCCTTGTTTCCACACTCACTGTCCATTTCATCAGCTCCACTTACCATATAGAAGCCCTTTGTAGTTCTGCAATTACTGTATGGACTGTAGTCCATCTGTTTCTCTACATGCTTTGTTAGCCCCCTTTCACCCTGTTCTTCAATGGTCACCACAGAGCAGGTATTACTTGGGTGGTGGATCATTCTCAGCGCTGCAGTGACACTGACATGGTGGTGGTGTGTTAGTGTGTGTTGTGCTGGTATGAGTGGATCAAACACAGCAGCGCTGCTGGAGTTTTTAAATACCGTGTCCAATCACTGTCCACTCTATTAGACACTCCTACCTAGTTGGTCCACCTTGTAGATGTAAAGTCAGAGACGATCGCTCATCTATTGCTGTCATTTGAGTTGGTCATCTTCTAGACCTTCATCAGTGGTCACAGGACGCTGCTCGCGGGGCGCTGTTGGCTGGATATTTTTGGTTGGTGGACTATTCTCAGTGCAGCAGTGACAGTGAGGTGTTTAAAAACTCCATCAGCACTGCTGTGTCTTGACCATTCATACCAGCACAACACACACTAACACACCACCACCATGTCAGTGTGACTGCAGTGCTGAGAATGATCCACCACCCAAATAATACCTACTCTGTGGTGGTCCTGACCATTAAAGAACAGCATGAAAGGGGGCTAACAAAGCATGCAGAAAAACAGACGGACTGCAGTCAGTATTCGTAGAACTACAAAGTGCTTCTATATGGTAAGTGGATCTGATAAAATGGACAGTGAGTGTAGAAACAAGGAGGTGGTCATAATGTTATGGTTGATCGGTGTATGTGCACACACATGGACTCATATGAGATACAAATTCACAGCAAAAATAAAACTGCCCTACTGAGATCCATGCAGTTCATAATATCTTGTCAGTGTGGTTTGACTTTCTTTTTTTCCTGTGCCTTCTCTGTAACCCACACCATGCCCACACCTCTGCCAAGAGCGATGAGGATCTTTATGTAAGTGCTGAGGCAGAAAGCAAAAGAAATCGCAGTAATTTGGCCAGAAATGTAATGCATGTTCCACATAATGAAGACAACCAGCTTTTCACTGTTCACTGATGAGTTAAGTGGGAGGGTACGTATTAATTAGGACGGTCTAATTTTCAGGAGTCAAAACACCCAATGTGTGAGGAAAATGAGTGCTAGAAAAGAGTAAAAATCTAGGAAGGAAAGTGGTAGGCAAAAGACTAAAGCCCTGACAGATGATTCTTCATCATGCTTGGCTTTAAATAGGAAAAATTGTGTATTGAGGATGCAGCAAGCACTCCGTTGCTGTCTTTTATTTATTTATTTTTTAAACCAAGCAATTAAAATATTTTTCCTTAATACCATGAAGAAAGCATATGGGGGCATTACTCATTAGGTACAATTTTGCCAATGTAGTTTCCATGGAAACCATGCAACACTGACTCGGGAGCATGATTTTTCTCTGCAAGATGCAGAAACACCAGTGTAACCTCAGGTTCCTGGGACTTGAACTTTGGCATCCCTCAACTAAATGCGGCACTGGTTAAAATACAGTAGCAGTGATGCGTAAAGCATACCTGATAACTGCATATTTTATCAATATGTGAAACTGGGCAAAAATTACAGATAAACTTTTAAAGCCATGACCTTACTGTAATGTACTGTTATTGGTGACACATTTTAATCCTACATAGGGTAATTTGTAAAGACAAGATATTTATAAATATGATTTAACACTGTTATATGGCTTATACATAAACACCAGTGTAGAGAGTAAAATTATCTTCACACTGTGGCTCAGTGGGTAGCACTGCGACCTCACAGCAAGAAGTTCCTAGGTTTGATTTCCAGATTGAGAGATACGAGTTACTCAAAAATGCCCTAGGTGTGAATGTGTGGGTGTGTGGGTGTGTGTGTAGCAGTTGGGCAGTTGTAGCCTAGCGGTTAAGGTACTGGACTAGTAAGCAGAAGGTCGCTGGTTCAAACCCCACCATTGCCAGGTTGGGCACTTGAGCAAGGCTCTTAACCCTCAGTTGCTTAGACTAAGTCGCTTTGGATAAAAGCGTCTGCTAAATGCTGAAAATGTAAATGTGTGTGTGTGAGAGAGGTTTGCCCTGTGATGGGCTGGCAACATGTCTTGGGTGTTTCCTACTTTTTGCCCAGTGAATTGCACCCACCGCAACCTAAGTGGAATAAAGCAGTGGTAAAACATACAATAAATGAATGAACATATCCCAACTCGTTTGGTAGCTGCAGGAAGCACAGTGTCAGTCATTACATGCCACCCTTGGAGTGGAAACTGCTAAGCAGCCTGGCTTAAGGACGTTACAGTAATAGCACCAACCTTTCGATTAAGAGCCTTGAGCCATAACCACTAAGCCGCCAATAGATAGTGAAAAAGAAGTCATCTGGGATTAATCGCGTGTGTTTAAAAATGGGTGGCATTAGGGCGAAGCAGGTACAGTTAGTGCTTTAAAGGGAAAAGGGCCCTGAGGACCTAGTTTTTGTGAGTTTAGTCCAAGTACTTTGTTTCCTTACACTCTAAGTTACCCCTAGATGTGAGCGATGATGAACAGCTTGTAAAAATGGATAAATAAATGAATTATGGAAATATTTATCTCTGGTGAATGCAATAAGAACATGATGGAAGGAGAAGTCTTGGACGCTGCATTAGATTTTTTTTATCCTACAATAAAAACAAACTGCCTGAAAACCGGGGACCAGGTGATTCCAATAATCTCAGGTGAAAAATAAATAAATAACTAAAAATAATAATAATAATAATAATAATAATAATAATATTTAAATGTATTTGGATGCTAAGCATTTGTAAATATCTATGAACACATTTGAATTTACTAAATCTAGGGGATTCCTCATAACTGATGCAGGCGTCATCGATCAGCCAGCAGAGGTCGTAACTGCAGAGATGAGGGATAATGGGTATCAGTGTGTGACTCAGCATGCGTGGGACTGAGCCCCATAAGAACTTGTGCAGGGGCGTGTCAGAGGGGGCGTGTGTTAGTCACGGCTCTCCTCGGCCAGGAGTGGAAGTCAGCAGCAGCAGAGAGCAAGCGGAATGCAATTAGATAATTGGGCTTGACCAGATTAAGAGGAAATTAGAAAAAAGCAAAAAAAGAAAGAAATCTAACAGTCTTATCTACAATAATGCTAAATATAAACTGTTGCCATGTACGCTGAAACTGTAGGATATGCTTTAACATATGGAAAGTATGAATAACACACTGCATTTTCATTAACTAAATCTACCTAAGAAATCTCTGTTAACAAAGGAATCTTCCACTGTCCTACAAGGTCATTGATGGGAGTATGATAATTTTATTTTCTTTCCTATCGCACTCTGAGTTTCTCTGCAAGACTGTGAGTGTGACCCTTCTCTGCAGGCAAGAATAAAACTCTTTTCTACTCATGATCCAGTCTTTCAGGTATTTCAATAGGGGTTTTTTCCACCAGTGTGCTTATATGTTTTTATGTGATGCAGAAGCTTTTTTCAATTCTGAGCTGCTGAGTGGTAATGCTAATTCTTCCCAATATTTCATCATGATGAACATGACAGGTACCATCACTACCTCAGCAATGCAAATCTGCTATGAAGAATTGGCCCCTACTCACCCCTTTACCAAGCAGGTCGGTCAAACATCAACCAAATCATATTCGTCAGCCATCTAGCTTAAAGATGTTAAGCCTTAAAAAGTGGTGTATCAATTTCAGGATTGTCAGATTTATGAAAAGATCACCATGACAGAATTAACAAAGGGGGGTGGCACCGCATCACCAGTTAGAAGATGTAAATAACATATGCACAGAGGAAGTCATGCAAGACCAGAAAATGACAAAACTCTTATGGATATTAATATTTTCTTTCCCCGTCATTGGTTATTTATTTGCTGCTGTTCCATCTGGCCTGGCTTTGGTATTAAGGTGATCCATCGTGCTTGCCTCACCTAGCTAAATATCACTGTGCATACTTATCTGAGATAGAGAAAAAATAAGGAAATATTGGTAATCCAAAAAGGCATGGAGTTTGGAGATAGAGTTGGCAGATGACACTTCGGCATAACCTTTTTCCCCCTAGAGCTAAACATCTAATCCATAAAACTATTATTTTTATTTTTCTATCAACTGCTTATCCTGGTCAGGGTTGTGGCAGGTCTAGTTTAACCAAATAAACACTGAGCAATCTCCCCACAGACATAGCCAAACATATTAGTGTAGGTGGTTGGCCTAGCAATAGCCAAGCTAAGATTCAAACCTAGATCTCAAGGGTGTTGAACTTGCATAATAGACTAAGTACTGATCTCTAACTATTATTATTATCCTACCCTCTCAAATTTGAGTTTATTATAAGTATCTATCTATCTATCTATCTATCTATCTATCTATCTATCTATCTATCTATCTATCTATCTATCTATCTATCTATCTATCTATCTATCTTTAGAATTTACTTTTGCTCATTAGAATTTCTATTAATTTAGGATTAAGGTCGGTTCATCAGGTCTGAACATACAAGATGAGCAGTGGGTTTTAAGGGCAGAAGGGTCAGGAAACCTCTGGGCATGCTTACACATTGGGATTATTAACTGGCCAAGCTACCTTCTACGTTCTATTATTTTGTACATTATTAATATATATATTAAACATACATAAAGCTTTACCTTTTTTTAAACTTAGAAAACACAGGAATTCTTTAAAAAATCCAGCCAGTCTGAATTATTAAAGTAACCATTAATTGTGCTACTTTTAATAATGCAATAGGTATCTCAACGCTCCCTGGCCATCATTACATTTAGCCATAACTGAGTTAAATTTATTCATTTCTAGTAACCAATATATATATATATATATATACTGATGCTGATAAAGGTGGCATTGTATCCATAGTACAGGAGCAGAAGCAGAAAGGCAAGTATTCACTGGCATGTTTTTGGGGAAAACACACAAGCAATATTTGTACATGACATTTGCACATACATTAAAAATCTGACAAAAGAAATGAACCCAATACGCTAGCGCCATGCTGAACCACCCAAGAAGATTTCACATACAGTAAAAAACAGGGGACTCAGAAAGTGTTTAGAATGCTTTGCTTTTTGTGCACTTTACTGTGTTAGGGATTTGATCTTAAATAGATTAACGCAAAATAATGAAGTGAAAACATGGCGTTAGTTAGTATTAATAAAAAAAAACCCTGACATTTCTTATTCATGAAAGCATGTAGTCCCTTTGCTGAGGCACTGCCATTTTAGTTATACTTGAAACACGTCTAGAACTCAATTGGAGTCCACCTATTGCATTTTGAATTGATTGGACACACCTTGATCTATAAGGCACTTATAGATCAAGAGCAAAACCAATCCATGAAGTCCATGAACTGTTTGTGGCAAGGCATAGATAAAACCATATAAAAGGCCAGAGTGTACCCAGAAACACTGTGGTCTCAGTACTTGTGAAGTGGAAAAAGTGTGTCACAACCTTAAACTTTCATAAAAGTTTGCCATCAGGTCAAACTGGGTCTCAAGACCAACAGGTCAAAGAGGGTTGCTATAAAAGAGCTTCAAAAGTCCTGTGCAGAAATGGATGGACAATCTCATCTGAAACACTCAAAAAATCAGGCATTTATGGCAGAATAGCAAGAGTGGCCACTAATGAGAGCATGTAAAAGACACAAGGAAAATATACTCTGATTTGATTAGATGAAAAATTAACTCTTTGGGTAAAACGGCAGTGTGAAAAACAGGCACTGCAGTTCACCTGGTTAATATTAAGAATTACTGCCTTGAGAATGGTAAGAATTAAAGCACAGATTAATGCAGCAAAATGCTTATATGTCCTTTAAGAGGATGCACACTTATACTGAGCTGATGGTTTACCTTTCAACAGACGAAACAACATGAGTGGCCTCGGGGCAGGTCTCTAAATGTCCTTCAGTGGCTCAATCAAAGCTTAGACTTAACCCCTATTTCACATTTGTGGAGAACGAAGTTTGAAAAGATTTGTTTGTTTGTTTATTAGGATTTTAACGTCACATTTTACACTTTGGTTACATTCATGACAGGAACGGTAGTTACTCATTACACAAGATTGATCAGTTCACAAGGTTATATCAAACACAGTCATGGACAATTTAGTATCTCCAATTCACCTCACTTGCATGTTTTTGGACTGTGGGAGGAAACCGGAGCACCCGGAGTAAACCCACGCAGACACGGGGAGAACATGCAAACTCACACAGAAAGGACCCGGACCGCCCCACCTTCTTGCTGTGAAGCGACAGTGCTACCCACTTAGCCACAGTGCCGCCTTAAAGAGATTTGTCATGAAAAATGTGATAAGCTGCCTAAATCCAGGTGTGAAACACTTGTAGAGACAAATCTAAAGAGTTTCTACAAGGTGCTGAATAAAAGACCTGAATATTTTAGTATATATAATAGTTTATGATTTAGAAGTCAGTTTTTGATATTTTAAAAATAAATTAAAAAACAAAATTAATTATAAAGAAATAAATAAACCCTTTACTAATGTGTCTTCACTTTTTCGTTACAGGTGATTAAGTATAGAATATATACAGCTTCAGTCATTTGTGGAGAACAAAGTTTGAAGAGATGTCATGAAAAATTTGATAAGCTGCCTAAATCCAGTGGTAAAAAGCTTGTAGAGACAAATCTAACAATATTTGCAGCTTTGATTGCTTACAAAAGGATTTTTATAAGGTATTAAATAAAACACCTGAATATTAATGTTTATGACCAAGAAATAAATATAAAAAATTGTAAATAAATAAAGCCTTTATCTGTGTGTCTTTACTTTCTGATTACAGGTGATTGAAGCTGTATATATTCTACACTTAATCATTGACATGTTGGAAAGCACATTCTCAGCAACCCAAAGAGATCAGTTTAATGAACTGAACCCCAATCTCTCAGAATCTCATTGGAAACACAAGGTCACACACGTTACCAAATTCCTATTCATGACTTCACAGAGCCTGAGGAAAAAAATTTAATCTTCCAATTCAAACCCAAAAGCTCTTCACTCCATATTCCAAATCCAATTCAATTGCAGTTGTGTTTTGTAAATAAGGATAGATTGTTTGTCTGTTAGATGAGGTTGAACTGAGTATCTTCTGCTTAAATGTAAAGTGACAGATGTCCTATTCTCAGTGGCAGAGGACTGTGTCTTGGCTTAATGAGCCTATGGAGAAAAGTCACCTGAATGAGGAGCAGATTGCAAATGGTAATCTGAAGGACAAAGGCTTGCACAACCACAGAAGAGGGCAAGCTAAATTTTGTTTAAATCGCTGTGAAAGACTTATGAGTACATACTTTTCATACTATACCAAACTAACATTTTCTACAAAGTTTTATTTATAGCATCATGCTTGCTGTCATTAGCTGATACTGACCTGAAAACCTGGGACTGTGTCAGAATGAATTTCACATATTTGACATGTTTATCTGATTCACTTACTGTATGTTATCTGATTCTGTTTTCATTATAATTATACTAATGTATTTATTTTATGGCATGAATGTGTGTAATGCCCAAATCATACATGTGAATACGGGATACACATTACAAATAAAAGCTGCATCTTTCATACCTGCGTAACATTTTGCAGAAATTGAATAGAACTGGCAGTAGAACTACAGTCAGGGACGGCTTAAATCTAATTCTAACGTAGCTTCTGAGATTAATTGTCAAACAATGCTGGTCTGGTCATGCAAGGTCTCTATAGTCCTTGTTTACCCATCCAGTTACAGCTTTTAAAGCAGAAACTACCAGGCTGTGGGACATTTGGCATCTGGGTTATTAAAATTATAGTAAAATAAAAATAATAATGAATTATTATTTATTTTTAAATTTTAAAGAAATTAATTTTTAATTTTCACATTCATGTATATTTTGATATTAGAGTTTAAGATTCAGATATTTTATATATTTCTATATTTTATTATTATTATTATTATTATTATTAATCATCACTATCTATTATTATTATTATTATTATCATCATTATTTATTATTATCATCATCATCATCATCATCATCAATTATTATTATCATCATTATTTGTTATTATTATTATCATCGTTTCATCTTTTATTATTATTATTATTATTGTTTTTTCAAGTGTCAGACTTTTGTGCTATTGTGATGTAATTCCTGACCTAAGTAAGTAATACTCTTAAATATATTAAACCAGCTTTTTATTGTTATAATAATAATAATAATAGTAATTATTATTATTATTCTTATCAATTAATTCATTTATGTATTTATTTATTCATTACACAAAATAGACAAACGTATCGGGAGATTTGTGTTTCAGCCACAACATTTGCTAACAGGTGTAATAAATAAATTATTTAAGGGAAATTATATGCTTTAATTTTTGTAGTAACAGTTTATGGAAGGCTGTACCCTGTACACAAAACAAGAGCAATAAAGACACAAAGAAAATAACTTCCAGTGGCCTGCACAGAGCCCTGACCTTCACCCTGACCCATGAACAGCTTTGAAATGAACTGGAACATTTACTTTTTTGACCAACAGCCAGTGCCATTCTTTTAAGATGACTTCTAAAAATCACATAGATGTCACTATTTTAATATCATTTGTTTTTGTTTAATTAGATGTCCAACAAGCTCATGGTCAAGTGTCCAAATAATGTTGGCCATGTAGTGTAGCTCTAATAAAACTCTTATCTGATTTTTTCCTCTTTCCTCCCAGTCATAATACCCTCATAATCAATATGTTTTCAGAACTGGATACTGCACTGCAGACTGAAAAATAGTCTAATGTTAAGGATTCTATCCTCAAGTTACGGTGCCATCATTACAAAACTGCCAAACCCTCGGCAGGGTAGAAGCAATTTGCTTGCTTTGCCAAGTCAAACTCAATAACTACACTGCAATGCAATAACTTATTTTTTTGCTGACGAGAATATTTCATGTTCCAACTGTACCCAAGAAAACCAAAAACTTTCCAAATCATTTGTCAAATCAAGGAACAACTGTAATAATATCTAGGCTCCGTATGAAAAGAAATATAATACAGAGAGAAATTTAAAGTATTATTTCCAATGCTAAGCAAAACGGTGGAAGCTTCTGTGACACCTGAACAGAAAACTGGCACCTCAAATGAAACATGGTACAGAGAAATGGAGGCATAGAGAAAGAGCTAATGATCTGTCCCTATGTCAATATCTCTGGGTGCCAAGCTGCCTCTAAATGAGTAAGAGCCTGGACATCAAACCTGCACCTGGCAAATCACTTCTGCTGAGAAGGCTCGTCTGCACCCAGAGTCAATATTGAACTTTTTCCAACAAGTGTGGGTTATGGATAAGGTTGCACACTATTGTAGGCACCACACTTCTGTTTCACACACCTCATGAAAAGCAGAGCTTACCTTCCTGAAGTCCTGAGAACTGTCAAACAAAGTCTGTCCAAGTGAATTAGTGTTGCCCTCTAAATGAATTAAGTAAGAAACCAAAAATTCAAATGCGAGTGTGCGATCCTTGATGCTTTTTTTGACTAAATGGTCAAAACAATAGTAAACCCCACAACTACACTCAAAAGAAGAATGGATGTTATGGTACAAAAGAAAGGCAAATCAAAAGGATGCCATATTTTTGGTTTGTTTGTTTGTTGATTAGGATTTTAACATCATGTTTTACACTTTGGTTACATTCATGACAGGAATGGAAGTTGCTTATTACACAAGGTTCATCAGTTCACAAGGTTATATCAAACAGAGTCATGGACAATTTAGTGTCTCCAATTCACCTCATTTGCATGTCTTTGGACTGTGGGAGGAAACCGGAGCACCCGGAGTAAACTCATGCAGACACGGGGAAAGGACCCAGACCACCCTATCTGGGGATCGAACACAGGACCTTCTTGCTGTGAGGCGACAGTGCTACCCACTTAACCACCGTGCCTCCCTCGTAATAGGACGTCCAACATGTTCATGATCAGGTATATGCAAACTACTAGCCATATGGTGTTTTACACAGTGTCTTTTGAAAGTTCTTTGATATATTTAATCACTAGGCTAGAAAGTGGTACCAGAAAACGGGATTTACAGGAGAGGTTTGGTCTGTCGGTCCAGGATTCTGTAAAGTTGCTTTGAGACAACGTCCATTGTAAAAAGTGATATACAAATAAGTTTGACTTGATTTGAATACCTTACCCAACAACGTTTTAATGACAGTTGCCTCATAGGATTTATTATTATTATAATTTTTTTAATGCATTTTCTTGCCATTTTCCTCCAAATTTAGCAGACTCAATTTGTCTTCCACTGCTGAGGGATACACAACTGCATCTGAGGACAGCACGTCACTGTACACACCTCTTTCGACACGTGCACAGCCCTCCTCTTCTCGCCCCTGCATTCTGCACAGACGTCTCATCAATCAGGGTTCTTACACAGCATATGAAGATCCCAACCCACACATAGTCCGGTCCTTACCTTGCAAATACGATGGCCAATTAGTATCTGCTGCAGGAACTGCCAATTGTGCCCACCAGATGGCGCCCAGCCAACCGGTGGCAACGGCAAGTTTTGAACCGAGGAGTTCAGAATCTCGGCGCTGGTGTGCCAGCAGAATATCCCACTGCGCCATCTGGGCGCTTTATTTTTATTATTTGAATTGTTTTAATTTATTCATTTTTTTTTTTATTTTTTTTTTATTTTTTTTTTACTTATAATAATTATTATTTTTTTTTTTTCTTTTTTTTTTTTTCTTCTTTTTTTCTTGCATGGGGCAAGAAGTAGTGCTTGGTGTTGAAAAAAAGCCTCATGAAAGTCAGTACTGATTTATTTTAATATACCAAATCCATGCTCAATTTATATAGCTCTCTCTCACACACTGGTATTTCACCAAATGTCAAATTCAAAACTAGCTTTTAAATTCATACAGATAATCAGAAAGTATAAGAATGGTGTATTCAACACAAAGTGATGTATATAAGGCCAAAAGCTAGTAAGTTTTTTAAGTTTGCTTTTCATTTCAGTTTAGATTTTTTTTTTTTATTACCTTTGACATTTAACTCTTGAACTGATTTATTATAACATCAAATAATAACAATAAATTATTAACACATGATGACTGCTGTGCTGAGAATAGTTCACCATCCAAATAAAGATAATGAGCCATGATCTTATTGTAGTCTTTTTCCCTTCGCCTTAATTGGGTTGGAACGAAGGCCAATGTTTTCCATTTAGAATACCAATTAATCTGTACCAATTCACTGCAAGGATTGTCCAATCACATGCTCACTTAAATACACATAAGGACATTTTAAATCAACCAAATCACCTTTAGCAAGTTTGGGGAGTATAGCCAAACAAAACATAGATGGACAAAGGAAGAACATGCAAATCCCTTGTATAATGATGTTCAAAGGAGAGGTTTGAACCATGGTTGCTGTTCAACACCAACTGTACCAGCTGCACAACTGTTGCCCTTGTAGTAGTAGTAGTAATAATAATAATAATAATAATAATAATAATAATAATAATAATAATAATAATAATAATAATAATAATAAAATAATAACAATAACAATAACAATAATAACAAATAATAAAAATAATAATAAATAATAATAATAAGTAAGAAGGAGGAGGTGGTTGCTTTGCTGGCAGCTTGAGGTGCTTTTTCATACAATCAAGAAGTTTCAACATATGCTATGAAAATGCTGGATGCTTTTCAAGTTCTAAATAAAAACCACTTGAGGGGGATAATGAAAATATTTAGTTTATGAAAATAGAATTTCTCCTACACCTATTTCCACTGTGCAGAGGCAGAACTTGCTTACACTCGATTCGTATAAGAACCGATGGTGTCAGTCAGCAAATAATTATTCATACTGACCTCTTTTGCTACCAGAACATATCCAAGTATCTCAGGAAAGAGAGCTGTGTGTGTGTGTGTGTGTGTGTGTGTGTGTGTGTGTGTGTGTTGGACTGCAGATCAGACCTGAAGCAGCAGTGGAGAATCGCTGCTGTGCCCACAGGGTGTGTGAGGGCCATCGATCCTGCTCTGCCATTAGATACAAAGATGTCAAGGTAGATTACTCTCATAGTGCTGCCGTTTGCAGGTCAAGTGTTTTGCTCGTCAACAATAATCAGAGTGAGAGCAGGCGGCGGCATGATGCGACTCCGTGAGCCTGATAAATAGGAGCAGCTCGGGCCACGGAGCCAGGCGGCGAATGAGAATGGAGCGACTGCCGACTGCAGGCTCTCGTCACAGGTTAACGATGCACGTGTTGCCAAAGCACTAAATGATTCTGTGTAGAAATTGGGATAATGCCTCCGACAAGTCAAAACGGATGAGAGGACTGGGTGAAATATTCCAGTGTTATAGGAAGCGTCTCAAATTGGCAACTCTGACTGGCAAACCTTCTCTTTCTCTCGCTTCCTGTGGAAGCAGGGATAACTCACTTATATTTTACTTTCAGCATTCTGGGTCAGAGCCTCCTTCATCACCCTGTCCATATAATACAACTGTAACACTGCACATTCATCTTCCCAACTGAGAAGGTGTCACGGCTCACGGTGCAATCAGATTTCCCCCACCTTTCCATTTCATTTCGGTGCCTTCAAAAAGCTTATGTAGCAAACAAACACCATGTTAGAGCCAACTTGATATCTTGATTTATATATTTGACAGAGATCAATTTTCCACATTTTATTTGACGCATGTGATGTTTGCGACAGCAGTTTTGAGTATGTGTTGACTTCTGGAAATGGTTGTACACGTGTATATCCAAAAAAAAAAAAAAATAAAAATAAATAAAAAAATAGGGAGAAGCTTTCTGTTACATGTGTCTCTATGCTGGACATTTTGGTTGCATTCACATCACGCCACAAAACCGTTTTTGCTTTGATTGTGCTTGTTTTTTACGCTCGTTTTTTACTGCTCGCCCATATGCGCAAAATTCAATCAGATTGATCTGTTTATGTGAAACAAATCTTTTTTTAATGTGAATAATAGGTACTCAGAGTAAATACATGCAGCTAGCTGAATATACACAACAAGAAGACAGTGTGTAAATATAAAAATATGATATGAAATATAAAACTATAAACTACACAGCGTAGCACTACTGATCATGTGTGTTCTGTCTGTGCAGTATAAAATGATCTAAATACATTCAAATACAAAATTGTAAATTTAAAATTGGGACATGTCATTTTGCTAAAGTCACATTTTGAAAACATAGGAAATTTAAGTACCACAAATTTTGTTTCATTTGATATTTATCTTTACATTTTTTTTTTACCTGCAATATGCTCATGGCCTTATTTAGTTTTTTCTTTATTTATATGTATTTAGTTAGTTATTTTGATTATTTATTTATTTAGTTATTTATTTTGATTATCTTTTTATTTATTTTTATTTCGTAAAATTATTTATTTATTTGTAATGATTTATTTTTGGACTGGTGGTTCATACCTACAGTACAATTCCTTTTGCTAAAGTCACATTAAACATAGCAGCATCAATGTTGCTTTATTTGATATTTGATTGAAGTCAAAAAACAAATCTTTTTCACATGAGTTAAAAGGTTTTTTGTTTTTTTTTACCTGCAATATGCACATGGCCATATTTATTCATTTTGTTTTTCTTCTTTTACTTATTTATAAAAAAAAAACATTTATTTTTTATTATTATACATTATATAATGTATTTATTTTTATTTTATTCTTTTATTATTTCTTTAGTTGTTTTTATTATTTCTTTATTTATCTATTTATTGTTTTATTTATTTTTATTTATTTATTTATTATGTTTATTTATTTATTTTTACTTGGTTATTTTGATTATTTCTTTTTTTTTATAGTATTTATTCATTTATTTATTTTTATTTATTATTTTTGAACTGGTGTTTCATACCTACAGTGCAATTCCAAAAATCTAATAAAAATACGACCACACACATGCAAGTCATTTTTGTGGCTCATGGTGGCCAAACACCTTAATCTGATACCCGTCTAAATATGAAATGAATAAGTGGACATATGGGCATAAAATATGGAAAATGGCACTGGAGAGCATAAGCTGTGAACAGAGCTGAATATGGTTGGATATAATTCTCTGAGCTCTGACAGACGTTGGGATGAGCTTTTTTATTTGGTGACAGAAGTTGCAGTAACGTGAACAGATGCATCAGAGGGATGACAGCAGTAAAGGAGGAGAGAAGGACATTTCAGAATACGATTATAGACCAACAAACTGAGTGGCGCTAAATGCATTTGATGTTTGTACTACAGAGCTGGCATAAAAACTCAAACTGAAACTGGACTATCATAATCAAATATAAAGAAGTGAAGGGTGCAGTTAGAAAAATAATACTGGTGGAAGAGAACTGCACTGTAAAGTGCAAGCAACATCTTAAAATTTAATTAGTGATCTATCCAAGTTGGGACATATGGATGTTTACCGCATCAATTAAACTTTGTAGTCGTTTGGAAACTGAGGCTACTAATTGTTGCAGTTTTACATTTTTGTTTTTGCTTGATACAAGAATGTATTTGTTTAACAGTCTGTAGTTTCACCTCTTCATGATGCGTCAAACATTTGTGTGAGAGGCTTGCAGACAAGCCAGTCAAGCACATGATGCATTCGCATGCAATGCTGTCTGAGGGCTTGATAGCCTTGATCTGCACGGACTGTGATTTCTATTGATTCCCTAAATATTGTAACAATATTACATCAAACTAATCATTTATTATTTTAAATTGAGGAATATTATTTGCAAACTCATTGAAAATCACACGTCTGGCACAAATTGGTGAATGATAACCAAATTTAGTGTCTTAGTAAGGTGTTGGGCCATTCCAAACCACCGGAACAGCATCACCGTACCTTGTAATATATTGTTCAAGTCTTGATGGTGGAAAAGATCACTGTCTAATGAAGTGTTTTTAAAACCTGGATCGCATTAATAATAACTAAATGAACAAATTTTAACTGACAAATAAACACAAAATGAACGTGTACACAAATATCCCTTGTTTGTTTGTTGTTTAACGCCATGTTTACACATTGGTTATTCTCATGGCAGTATAGGTACCTAACAGTTGTACAGTTTATTTATTAATGTTCTTTGTCTACTGTCCTTTCTGGGTTTAGTTCTAGATGTGTACTATCAGTCCTGTATTTTTCAAAAAATTGATCAGAGTCTCTGTTTTGGTTTTGTTAAAAATTTCTGTCATTGTATTTGGCAAATATCCCTTGTAGAGGCTTTATGTTACATTTTGTAAACCACAGTGGGACCAGATTGGCACAATGTTTTAATTAAGTATATTTCATTTGGTCACTTTTTTTCCAACCCCCCCGATTTTCTCCCTGATTGCATCCTCCACTGATTTAACCCTCCAGCGCTGACTGAGGACGCTTCTCAACTGACACACGCCCCCTCCAACACGTGCTCAGTACAGACTGCATTTTTCACCTGCATGAGTCGAGTTCATATATACTGATCAGCACTGCACGGAGAGCCACACCCTGATCAGCATTATTCCTGAGCCCTGTGCAGGCGGCATCAATCAGCCAGCAGGGGTCGTTATGAGGACCCATGATCCGGCTTGCCCCTAACCCTATGAACAACAGCCAATCGTTGTTCATGCAGCCACCCAGCTTAGTCGGGTGGCAGAGCAGAGTTTTGATACGATGTATTCGAAAACACAGCTCTGGTGTGCTAGCGTATTTTACCGCTGCGCCACCTGAGCGGCTCATTTAGACACTTGAACAAAAGTTTAAAAAACCCTGGTCTCATGCATAGATCCAAAATCCAAATGTTCAACTATGAGCTCAGGTTACTGTGAAAACCATATGAGGTTTAACTTTTTTTATATTTAAGCTGTTTCTACATATAAACCGTACCCATGTCTTGTAGATAAGGGCACTGTTATCTGTAAAGAGACCACTCCCATGAGAATAAAATGGGTCAGTTATATTCATCAGGTGATCAGTCACAATAACCTTGTATTAATTAGCTTATCTCCAAGTTGACAAGATATGCACCAGGCTTATTCTCTCATTTAACTCACAAAGATACCAACACTAATACCCTTAAGAATACTGTTAATAATTCACATCACCATCAGAGCAAGACTCAAAATGTTAGATAAGCATCAAACAAAGGAATGAAAAAATGAAATAAAATATAAATATGGATGAAAGAATCAGAAAGAAACAGCTTAAGTAAAGCAAGGAACTCAGTGGGGAGCTGTTTTGATCTTCTTTGCTAACAAAACATTTCATATAAGGTCACAAAGTCATTAGCATAATTGTAAATGATGTTCAGTTTACTTCTTTTACAGCCACTGCCAATATGGGTAACTTCCACCATAACTGTCCATGAAAGGAGCTAACCACCATTCTTGGATTATCATCGCGTAGCATCATGATCAGAAATGATCAGCGCTGTTTTTTAGGGATTAAACAAGGTGTTACTCAATTAACTCACATATAAAAAAAAATTCATATATGAATTAAAAAAAAAAACGATACTAAATATAGATTTACTAATTCTAATGATATATTTATATGTATTACCCTCAAGTGTTTCCTACTTTGAAAAACCTCATCATTTTTCCTCATGCTTTATGTCAGCGGTCCCCAACCTTTTCTTGCACCATGGACCGTTTTCATAAAAGGGTCATTCCTGGGATTTGGTGCCTTTTGGACCTTAAAACACTGTTTTAATTTGTTTTTCATGTTTTATTATAAAAAGGACATGTTCTACTTTTCCAAACTAATATTGGTGAAGCTAAATTACACATGCACCTCATACACACTGTGACGTCCAGCCTGTTACGTATTAGGTCGTAACAGGGTGGACCATAACAGGGTAGACATTCTGACATAAAATTATCCATTAGCTAGCGAGTGAGCAAAACCATGCTAGCATAAAAGTGAATTCAGACAAAGAATTATCTGCTTTTAAGTATGATTATTTTTAAAATTATCAAATCGTATTGCTTTTTCTCATATATCCCATAACAGGGTGGACATGTCATGGTTGACCATGTAAGACTTTTAGGATAAAATGTGGAAAAAACAACATTAAAATGAGGAGTTTAATAAGCCACTCATCTTCCACAGTTGTTTTCCCTCCAAAAAGGAAATGATGTCATTATGTAAAACAGTTCTTCATTTTAAGAGACAGTAGTAAGCAATAACAGGGTGGACAGCAACTTGAGGGATGTGTGAAAAATCCTTATAATCAGCAATAACATGAAACTCATAAAGAAAAAAAAAATCGAGGTTTAGAAGGACTTAAGCTGAACTTAAACAGTATTGAAAGACAGATATTTTCATGATTAAACCTCATATATCCATCACTACATTAGAATGTACAGCACTGTGGACATGGGGAAACCTCTGGTATCTAAGAGATAAAAACAGTATGTATACAGTCATTTTATTTTTTTATTTTTTTGGGGGGATAGAAACATTGTGTTTAGTATTTAAAAGTGTTCATTATTTCAGTAAGATGTTTAGAAATTGTATTGTTTAAATATACTTAATAAATACAATGATCAGTACTGGGGACACAAAAGGCACCGAATTGTAGGAATGACCCATATGATATTTCACAGACCGGCGGGGGCGGGAGGACTTAAAAAAAAAACTGTGTAAACACAAAGTGCATAATAATATTACTTACTGATGATGGACAATCAGTGGGAATCCTGAGTTTTTTCCGCTGCAATGACACGCTCCCATGTAGGGGTGATGGGAGACAACACCTCAAGTGTGTATCTTATGTCCAGTCTACTACATAACTTTGTTTTGGTTGCTCTCACTGTGGAAAATCCCGCTTTACAAAGATAGGATGTTGGAAATGGAGCCAGTGGTGTATCTAATTATTTAATCTTTTTGTGCGGCCCGGTAATAAATGACAAGTCTGTGGCCCGGTGGTTGGGGAACACTGCTTTACGCTATTGCATTTTAAGTCATTCATCCCTTAATAACTGTTAAATTTTTTGATATGTTTTGTTCCATTATCATCAAGCATGGTAGAAAAAAAAAAAATGTGGTAGGATGCCACTTTTTTCAACAAGCCAGTGAATGGAAATAAAGCAGCTGCACCCAAGCCTAAGACAACCATGAGCAATGCAAAGTGTTAAAGTGATGTAAAGCATGTCACCCTTGGATTCTGTGAAGAGCACTTTCATTTAGCATGTTGTCATGTTGTTTTTGCTTTCATATGCTTGATTTCATTGTTATTCTTACTTGTTTTATTACTTTTCTGTTTTCCTTTATTGCTATTTTACATTGAACTGATTTTTTTTTTTTTTAACGTCATGTTTTACACTTTGGTTACATTCATGACAGGAACGTTAGTTACTTATTACACAAGGTTCTTTAGTTCACAAGGTTATATCGAACACAGTATCTCCAATTCACCTCACTTGCATGTCTTTGGACTGTGGGAGGAAAACGAAGCACCCGGAGGAAACCCACGCAGGCACGGGAAGAACATGCAAACTCCACAAAGAAAGGACCCGGACCGCCCCACCTAGGGATCGAACCCAGGACCTTCTTGCTGTGAGGTGACCGTGCTACCCACTTAGCCACCATGCTGCCCACATTGCACTGTAAAGCACCCTGTTCTGCATTGTATAATTTAGTTATTTATTTGTTTATTAGGATTTTAACGTCATGTTTTACACACTTTGGTTACAATCATGACAGGACAGGTAGTTACTGGTTACACAAGATTCATCAGTTCAAATCTTTAATGTCAAACACAGTCATGGACAATTTTGTATCTCAAATTCACTCCAATCTGGACTGTGAAAGGAAAGCAAAGCTCCCGGAGGAAACCCACGCAGACATAGAAAGAACATGCAAATTCCACACAGAAAGGACCTGGACTGCTTCACCAGGGAAACAAAACCAGGACCTTGTTGCTATGAGGTGACAGTGCTACCCACTGAGCCAACGTGCCACTCGCACTGCATTGTGTAAAAGAAGCTATATAAATAAATGCTACTATCCAACAACTTTGGGGTTAATTAGAATGTTCACCATGTGCCAGTCCATATTGGCCAACATCAGTCAACCGTCCTAATGTACTTGGGGCTAAACACAAGCAAACTGCTGCAGTCCTTCAGAATCTAGTAGATAGCATTCCTAAAAGAGGGGTTATAGCAGCAAAGGGTTCCAGATTAATAGTAAAGATTAAATAAAATATTTAATAAGCACATTCATGTAATGCTGATCTGTATCGATACTTTGTACACAACAACTTGCTATGCGGGAGAGTTTATGGAGTAAAAGAAATGTGTTAAACCGTGAGCTCTTCTCTCTAGCTCAATATAATTTTGGCCATTACTGTGCAAAATAAATTATTTACAAGAGAACAGACAATAGAGACGGTGCAAAACAACAAATGATCCCTGTGCTCACAGTCACAAAGAAGAAGAGGAGAGAAGAAGAAAAAGAAAAAAAAAAAAAAAAAGAAAAAATCACCCATATATTTGATTTGCTTTTCCTGACAGCTGCAATCCTAAGAAGCTGAAATAGGAGCCGCTAACTTGTTTTATGTTCATAAAGTCCAGGGCAGTTCTCTGTTTCATTGTTTAACAGGACAGAGAAGGAGCTTCTGCCCGTGAGAGTAAATAACAGCTCTGTAGCAGCAACATTGTTCGATGATGTACCACTTATTGAATTTTGGAGAGAATCACTTTAACCCCCACTATTTTCTAGCATTGTTATTCTCACCCAATGTTCCCAAAGGCTTGGATGAGTTTTGAGTTAGAGCCAGGTTTTTAGACAAAGATATGGAGTAGCTGGTTCAAACTCAAAACGATTTTTGTAGAGAAAGCCAGACAGGAACACAACCTTTAAAAATGATCATGTGTTTAGTTAATAGGACGTTAAATAGGTCAAACGTTTAGGACAGCATGAATGATGATACATTTTAAACAGTTGAAAATTGCAGTTTAAAATATGGTAGCCTACCAGTGCTGAGATCTCGAACTCGAGCTTGCTGGGTGCTTACACAGTCACACAACTGGCTGTGTGTCTGTAGGGGCGGGACAATGGCTGAAGAGCTGTGATTACACCCTCTGCTGGCTGATTGATGGCACCTGCACAGTGAGACTGGGGATAATGGAGATCAATGCCTGACCCTCTGTAAACGAAACAGGTCCCTATATGAACCAGCTTAATGCAGGTAAAAAGATGCAGTCGGTAGTACACACTTGTCGGAGGGGTGTGTGACATTTGCAGTAGACAGCAGTAGACATTAGACATGAGTTATGATTAGGTAATTGGACTACATATTTATTAATTTTTTTTCTTTTTAATCATGTTTTACACACTGTTTACATTCATGACAGGACAAGTAGTTACTGGTTACACACGATTCACCAGTTCATGTTTTGTCAAACACAGTCATGGACAATTTTAAATAGATAGATCACTTTATTAATCCCAGAGGGAAAGTCAAGTTTGGATCTCCAATTCACCTCACTTGCATGTGTTTGGACTGTGGGAGGAAACCGGAGCTCCCGGAGGCACGGGAACATGCAAACTCCACACAGGAAGCACCTGGACAGCTCCACCTGGGAATCGAACTCAGGACCTTCTTGCTGTGAGGCGACAGTGCTACCCACCAATCCACCGTGCCACCCAAATGGACTCGCTTGGACTGGATTTTTTGCTATATTAGGTACTACTTTAAAACTCTATCATAACATTGATGTAGGCATGTCAAATGTTGTTATGAAATAACAACCGATGTTTAGTATTTTAACAGTGGTTTGACACTAGTACAAAACATTGTTTTAATGGATTAAATTACTTTATTGATGTAAATTTAACACTAATCTGTGCTATAGTGCTCTTCTTGATAATTAAGAGGACACTAGGACACTAAATAAGTGCCTTATTTAGTGTCCTCTTAATTATCAAGAAGAACACTATAGCACAGATTTGGGCAAAACCAGCAGGTTTGATTGTTTATTAGGATTGTAACGTCATGTTTTATACTTTGGTTACATTCATGACAGAAGCAGTATTACACAAGGTTCATCACTTCACATGGTTATATCAAACAGTCATGGACAATTTAGTGTCTCCAATTCACCTCACTTGCATGTCTTTGGACTGTGGGAGGAAACCAGACAAAACCAGCAGGTAATATATGAAATGACAATTACCAATCATGGCAACCTACCATAGAAAACCTTGTTATAAGACATAACATTTTATGAGTATGGATCATTTATTAGAGCTTAGTACATTCAAATGTCAATTTATTTAAACAATCCTGTAAATGGAAATATAGCAGCTGCACCCAAGCCTAAGACAACCATGAGCAATGCAATGTTGACTCAAGTGATGCAAAGAATGTCATCACTGGATTGTCTAATGTTTGCAGTGTAAAGCATCTCTGCTTCATTATATAAAAAGATGAAATGAAATGCATACAATGTTATAAAATAGATTAAGCTTAATGTTGTAAAACAGTGGTCCCCAACCACCAGGCCATGGACCGGGACCAGTCAGTGGGTCATTTATTACCGGGCCACACAGAAAGAATAAGTAATTAGAGATCTCTACAAGAGCAATTAAATTATTCGGGTGTTATTGTCCCCAATCACCACTAGGTGGGAGCAGCGTCTCGTTGCAGCAAAAAAAGCTTAGGATTCACACTGATTTTCCATTCTATAGTTATAATATTTTAAATCCTCCCTCCCCACCAGTCCTGAAATTATATCTTATATGAAAGCAGGTCTGTGCTGCAAAAAATGGCTGGGGACTGCTGTTGTAAAAAATGCAACCCAATATTTCCTTTTAAACTGTTTTTACATTCCAAGTATAGATTAAAAAGAGTATAAAAAGAGCAGCTTAATGTGGCTTTATGTACAAACCAGTGCAGTTACACCACAGTTATGAAAAAAAATATAATAAATAAATACATAAGGAAGATTTGGAAGGCTTTTAATAGCTTTGTGATTTTGATACACTAAGTTAGCCTATCTTAAGCATGTAGCGTGTCTGACAAAATGTGCACTCCTGTGTGTTTACTACCCACCGCCTTTTCTTAACAACAATGCACGCTCCTGGACTGTTCACAGACACGCTTCTCAGGAAGGATATCACAGTCTTAACATTAACTTCTGATGGTAATAAATGCAGTGCTGACATTAGCATTGTTGTGTTTCTCACACTAGTTATTAGTCATGGTGCAGCTTGTGTCAGTGCTAATGATCCTTACCATGCTGCCTGTGGTGGGAGAGGAGCACTACAGTGCTCTCCAGCAGGGGGCCCGTGAGAACTCGACTCACAAAATGCTTAGCAATTATAATACGCTAAAACAATAGAATTGCATTTCTAATGAATAAAGTTGTGGGAAAAGTTAAGATTAATATATATGTTATAAAAATTATTATCACAACTAATAGGATTCATACATTTATTTGCCTGCTGGTAAATTCTGAGATTGAAATTGTACAACCGTGTTTAAGTTGACCTGGTTACTTAAGCTCTCGGCTAAATTAGCGTCGTTCTGTGTGAGAGAGGGTTAGTTTTGGTTTGCTTCTCCTTCAGTGTTTGTTTTTAAAGCCACTGTTCTATTGAAGTGGTGGAGGTTTAGGTGTTTAGGAGTAGGAGGGTGTTTGTACCAGACAACCCACTCTCAACTCATCCACTGTTATCTTTTTACACACAAAGACATGAAAAAAAAAGGTAGGAAGAGATGTAGAGGGAGGGAGGAGTGTGATTCGCAGCAAGCCCAGGATATTGGCAGCAAATTGGGTTGGTTGGCTTAGTTTGATTACTGCAGTGGATTGCTGGAGGCTGCGCTCCAAAAGCAACTCCATCGCATACGTTCTTTCCCAGGGATCTCACCCTCCCCTCCTTCCCCCGCCGACGTGTAGCTAAAAAATCCTGTTATGTGGGGTGCCTCAGAGGCGTGCATGATGCCTAACGTTCACCAGTTCAGAAGCCAAACTGAGAGAAAGAGAAAACATCAGTCTGAATGTTGGTGGTGGGTCATTTAGACTTTTCTCAAAACAGGCTGTTTGTGAACTTTAAACTCCATCAACCCACAGAATCTAACTTTTGTTTTTACAGTTCAGCACAAAAGTTATTTAAAAATAAGTAGAAGTGCCCTTAAGCACGCATACACAGTATGTATGTATATATATACCTCCTTGTTTCTACACTCCCTGTCCATTTTATCAGCTCCACTTACCATCTAGAAGCACTTTATAGTTCTACAATTACTGACTGTAGTCCATCTGTTTCTCTGCATGCTTTGTTAGCCCCCTTTCATGCTGTTCTTCAATGGTCAGGACTGTCCCAGAACCACTACAGGGCAAGTATTATTTGGGTGGTGGATCATTCTCAGCACTGCAGTGACACTGACATGGTCGTGGTGTGTTAGTGTGTGTTGTGCTGGTATGAGTGGATCAGACACTGTAGCACTGATGGAGTTTTTAAACACCTCACTGTCACTGCTAGACTGAGAATAGTTCACCAACCAAAAATATCCAACCAACAGCGCCCCGTGGGCAGTGTCCTGTGACCACTGATGAAGGTCTAGAAGATGACCAACTCAAACCGCAGCAATAGATGAGTGATCGTCTCTGACTTTACATCTACAAGGTGGACCAACTAGGTAGGAGTGTCTAATAGAGTGGACAGTGAGTGGACACGGTATTTAAAAGTTCCAGCAGCGCTGCTGTGTCTGATCCACTCATACCAGCACAACACACACTAACACACCACCACCACCTGCTTTGTGGTGGTCCTGTGGGGGTCCTGACCATTGAAGAACAGGGTGATAGCAGGCTAAAAAAGAATGTAGAGAAATAGATGAACTATAGTAATACAGAAAACAACAATAATTGTAAAACTTCAAAGTGCTCATATATGGTAAGTGGAGCTGATAAAGCGAGTGTAGAAACAAGGAGGCAGCATGTACAGTTCCATTGGGAAACAATGGACACAAAGCACTATTTATTTATCTATCCATGTCTGTCTGTCTGTCTGTAACTAACCACCCACTAAATGAAAAATGCTGGCTTGACTGCATCACCTTTCAAAGCTGCTATATTAGATTTAGATCTGGTGACTGAGTAGACCAGTTCTTTCAGCCAAGGACTCCACTAGCGAGGCCATCCCATACCAATCCACATCAATAGTTTTGGCCATCAGTCAAAGCAGTGTGTCCTGAACTGGCAAACTTAGCAACTGATGTACTTTTGCCTCCACTTGGCTCTTAGTAACATTTTCTGCTTTCATCTACATCAAAAGCAAGCACTGCATACGACTTCCAACTAGCTGTAACTGATATCGAACAGCGAATTTCTATGATGTGCAGCGTACAGAAATATGCTGTTGTGTTCATAGAACCAGTTTAAGATGACTTGTGCTTTTTGACATGGCAGATAATCCTGTTGGAAGTTGCCATTACACACCGACCAGGCATAGCATTATGAGCACTGACAGGTAAAGTGAATAACACTGATTATCTCTTCATCACGGCACCTGTTAGTGGGTGGGATATATTAGGCAGCGAGTGAACATTTTATCCTCAAAGTTGATGTTAGAAGCAGGAAAAATGGGCAAGTATAAGGATTTGAGCAAGTTTGACAAGGGCCAAATTGTGATGCTAGACGACTGGGTCAGAGCATCTCCAAAACTGCAGCTCTTGTGGGGTGTTCCCGGTCTGCAGAGGTCAGTATCTATCAAAAGTGGTCCAAGGAAGGAACAGTGGTAAACCGGCATCAGGGTCATGGGCAGCCAAGGCTCATTGATGCACATGGGGAGAGAAGGCTGGTCCGTGTGGTCTGATCCAACAGATGAGCTACTGTAGCTCAAACTGCTGAAGAAGTTAATGCTGGTTCTGATAGAAGGTGTCAGAACACACAGTGCATCACAGTTTGTCACATATGGGGCAGCAAAAGGGGGACCAACACAATATTAGAAAGGTGGTCAATGTTGTGCCTGATTCGGTGTAAATTGTGGCCTAAGATAAAAATGACTATACTATTATTATTGTTATTATTAGCATTACTATAGCTTTATATTATTGCAAAGTTTATTTTAACCTAATGGTAAAAAGTACAATAAGGATACAGAACATTAATCTAAAAAGTAGACTATGGGTGTGTTCGAAAACATAGTGAGCTGCTTTGCTGTCTTACTGTCTACATAGGCAGCTGCCTAAGTAGAGAGGATTCTAATAAGTCATTGACCCATAAGACAGGTTATTCGAACGCACTACGTAGACAGCGATAACATCGGGTTTCACTTACTAAGCTAACACAGTTAGCATCATGCCATTCAAGCCAATGGGATGAGGTGGCACAACCCGCTATGTCAAATAACATCTCCCTCCGTGTACCGAAAATGGTTAAACTGTCCCTGACAAGCCCGAACTTGCAAATAAATACATTTATACACCTTTATACAAATTAAAAATCAAAAATAATTTATTTACATTTGAAAATAACTCGGTTCTCCGCACTGTCCGCCATGTTTTTTTATTTTTCTGTGAGAAGTTGTGCTGGGATTGCCTTCGCCACCAAGGACGCTTCCGATGCTCACTTGTTCTTGAGTCAAGATAACATTGAAATTTTAAGATACCTTACTAGACAGCTTATTAAGGCATCTAGGATTTCGAACAGGCTACTTCTCGGGAGCGCGCATAGGATGACAAAAAATTAGGGACAGTGGTAGCCAGTGGGTAGAGCTTTGGGCTATCAACCGGAAGATTGGCAGTTCAAATCCAGGCTCTGCTATGCAGCCACTGTTGGGTCCTTGAGCAAGACCCTTAACCCTGTCTGCTCCAGGGGCGCCGTAAGGTGGCTGACCCTGCTCTCTGACCCCAGCTTCCAAACAAGTTGGAATATGCGAAGAAAGAATTTAATTGTACTGTACATCTGTATATGTATATTTGACAAAGTATATATTCTTCTTCTTCTATAAAATGCTGTCTATGTAGAGAGCTCCCTAGGTTTTCGAACACACCCTATGAATCCTACAAATAAGTTTCAGCATGGGAGAGCGGAATTAAAGTTCTGTTGTGACATGGTACATTGTAATTTAAAATTCTGGCCTCATGTTTTGGAAATATAAAATATGAAGTTCACATACTTCAAGTGTTAGCATGCTGCCTGCTTTTTGTCTATATATTGTCATGAGTTTCAGGTTTAAAAGCCAAACAACTCACCCATCATTCAATGTTCCATCTGAAGCCTTCCTCCTATAACGTATTTATACACAATGTTTAGGCTAGAAAGCTTGAATGCTAGAGTAAGAGTGGGAGCTTTCTGAACTGACAGGCAACATGATTGACATGTATGTGGAGATGCTTCTATGTCCTGATTGATTGAATGTTGGTGGTCAACATCATTTTTTATCTTTTGTTCCATTTACAGAGCTTGGGACATCACAAAGACTAGAGTTTTGTGTCCGAGTATGTATTTTATTTGACAGCTGCTGGAGTCTAAAGAGAAAAAAGTTCTATAAGAAAAGGCATTTAAGCCTGATTTATAGTTTTTTTGTTAAGCACACTTTTGAAAGAAGTTTTCCAAAATGTGCAGATTTTTGTCAGGTAAGCAGTTATTAAAAATGTGTAGAAAAAAATATATATATATAAAAATATATAAAAAATATAAATAAATTTTAAACACCTCACTGTCACTGCTGGACAGAATCGTCCACCAACCAAAAATATCCAGCCAACAGCGCCCCATAGGCAGCGTCCTGTGACCACTGATGAAGGTCTAGATGATGACCAACTCAAACAGCAGCAATAGATGAGTGATCGTCTCTGACTTTACATCTACAAGGTGGACCAACTAGGTAGGAGTGTCTAATAGAGTGGACAGTGAGTGGACACGGTATTTAAAAAATCCAGCAGCGCTGCTGTGTCTGATCCACTCATACCAGCACAACACACACTAACACACCACCACCATGTCATTGTCACTGTAGTGCTGAGAATCATCCACCACCTAAATAATACCTGCTCTGTGGGGGTCCTGACTATTGAAGAACAGGGTGAAAGCAGGCTAAAAATGTATTTAAAGAAACTAGTCAGTCACTTTTTTTATTTATTTATTTTTTCTTTTTGTGGTTGAACACATTTGTCAAAACTTTGTTATAAATTAACATTTTACAAGTTTATTATGGGTTTTATAAAAGTATGACAATCAGCTGGGTCAAAAATACATGCCACGACTTTTATTACTACTTTTGGTGTTAAAGTGTTTAACTTCACCGCTGAATTCTCTTAATGCCAATTAACAATGACCTTTTTTCTGTCTATGTGATAAATTTTAGCTTTAAAGTAGAGATCATTTTAAAGCAGCTATTTCTTGCTAAGTAAAAATCGCTTCACTCTGGCTGCTCAGGTGGCACAGCGGTAAAACGCACTAGCACACCAGAGCTGGGATTTTGAATACATCGTATCAAATCTCAGCTCTGCCATCCGGCTGGGCTTGGTGGTCACATGAACAACGATTATCTGTCGTTCAGGGATCGGAAAGCCGGACCAGGGTTCCTCATAACCGGTGCAATTACGACCTGTGTCTGCGCAAAGTTGGGAAATAATGCTGATCAGGGTGTGCCTCTCCATGCGCAAGGCTGATCCGCATATAAACTTGACTCGTGCAGGTGAAAAGAGGCAGTCGGTAATGATCACGTGTCAGAGGGGGAGTGTGTCAGCAGTGGAAGGTTGTATCGGTAGAAGTGAAGCGTAATGCAATTAGGGTAACTGGACATGACGAGTAGAGGAGAAAAAAAATTTCTTCACTCTGCACACTGGGGTTACCAGCAGCTTTTAATTCATGGCAAACCTCTTCTAACCATACAAAAGAAATAAAAAAAGGTACAAAAAGTCATCAGCTAGTGACATTTTAGCAAAATAACTAATAAGCAAATTGTATGCAGAACTCCAAAAATAAACTAAGACAAAATTGAAAGTGCCAGAAGTTATATCAGCCTGATGACAATATGTTTAAAGCAGTTCTTTGTGGGATGAATAAGTGCAATAACCAGGTAACATCAAAGAAAAGAGTGAGGTGCTTTTCAGATGTTTCAGCAGAAGGAGCTGACAAGCCTTCCAGAGTTCTTCAGTCCTAATGACATTCTTATCAAACATTTATGTTGAGAACTTGCAGCACACCACCATGATTTAACAAACCTAACTAAACTTTTCTATAAAGGAATAGACCTGAACTGATCCAGAATATTGTGCAAAATACTGTATATTTAGACAAGAGTCCAACTGACTGTAATAGCAGCCAGAGGTAAGTCAATCTAAAACTATAGAAGTGAGGTGAATAGTTTTCAGGTGTTGATATTTTACTTGTCATTACAGCCTTTTTATTATAAATAAGAAACAAACACAACTTAAGGTAATTCCAGGCAGCTCTTAAAGGCATTTCTGATAAAGCATAAACGAGGTCTGAATCAGAAGAAGAAGATTGGGCAGAGTAAGCAACAGGAGGTGGAGATGCAGAACCAGATGCTGAAGGTTCCAGGCTTCCCAGTGAATGATTGGTGCGATTAGCGCTGTGGACAAGGTGGGTTGGTTGTATTTTGAAGAATGACCATCTAGCTTGCCTATCGATGTGTCACAATGATTGAGTGCTGGAGAGGGAATGCTGTAATGGCTTCATCAGCCAGGCCTGGTGCATGGCACAATCTCATTCCCCTCCCAGCAGCCCTGCCCGCCCAATCACTCAGCAAAAGCACTCAAATTAAACAAAGTTGTCGGTCAACTCAACTTAGGCTTTTTTTCTACTCCCCATCTCTATTCTACCATTATTTCCCTAACCCCACCTCACCCTTTTCCATTACCGCAACCCTACCCACTGAGCTTTTTCATATCCTAACAAGCTAATTAGGAGGGTTTGATTGTCATTTTTGTCTCATCTCATCTCCACAAATTCCATATTATAATTTACACCTTGACTTTTGAAATTCAAGAAGCTTTGCCTAATGTTTCTAATGGATGCATTGCAGGTAGAAGGAATCTATTTTATTGGTCTTCTATTGGTATTCAACGCTTGCTTGTGGTGCAATTTACCACCACTAAACCATGATAACAAGCTCAAGCCCGAGTTCAAACACTGAATGAATAGTAATGTGGACAGCAATTTGGTCCAGTAGGAAAGAAGTGCCTCCATACACTTTTGACAATGAAACATCTAGTACCTGCAAGTTACCAGTGGCTTTTAAGGTATGAATTTGAACAGTATATATGCATATGCAGTGGGTGGGTGTATAAATGACTTAACTGTGGGTGATTTTTATGAGAATGATGATCTTGGAAAAAATGATCTGTTACACAGCATGTCAAAGTAACTGTAGCATTTAATAATAATCAGAGCAACACAAGTAGGACTGAACTGGAACATGCACAGCAATTGTGTGTGTGTAGTACCTAGGACTAAAATTAAAGACACATAAGCGTCACCTATTATTATTATTGTAAAATTTTGACATCTAAGGCTCCACAAATGTGAAAAAAAAAATTTACTAAAAGTAAATAAAGCATTTACATTTTTGGTATTTAGCAGACACCTTTTAACCAAAGCGATTTACAGTACTATAACTGTCTGAGCCACATGTGTCAAACTCAAGGCCTGTGAGCCAAATCCGGCCCGCCACGTCATTTTATGTGGCCCGTGAGAGCTTAAAAGACGTATCATTGTCATAAAATACACTGTAAAATCGTACATAAACTACATCCCCCACAATGCATGCCGATTTTGTGACCCGCAAAGTGACCGCATCCCGCCACTAGATGGCAGTGTTTCTACATCAGGGTTTAACTGAGGCGGTTTTCAAACAAGTGCTGTTGAGAAATATTTACAAATAATCCCAAAATGTACAAGAAATTGAAGCAGAAGGAAGGTAATTTAATGAAAGATGGGAAAGTGAAGTTTGTGCTTCAAGAAGAAAAAACATTACGTCTCTTGTGTTATGAGGCCGTGTCTGTGGTAAAGGAGTACAATATAAGTGTAGATAAACATTATACATATACAGATTACATTTGTCATTTTGACACCAAACACAGAATTTAGCCTCCAAGAAAAACAACAAATTGTCTTAACCACTAGGCTACAACTGCCCTAGATCAGTAGCACAAAAATGCAACATTAACTATACTGTAAGTATGTGATCATACTTGTTAATAATGTGGCAAGGGTTTTGGAAAGGGTTCTTTGCTGTGTCAACATGATTCTTGCCCTGTGAACGAAGCATGACATGGTTTCACAAGCCTGGAGTGGAGGACCACTTGCCTAAAAAGAGCCATGATTTAAACCAAGGTATTTTCTGTGAACTTGCCTTGATTTTTTTTTTCATTATTTTTACTGATTATTTCTACCATTAACTGTGGTTAAGGCCCTACCTAATTCACAGCCGTGAACCGCGCCATGGACCGTGTAATGAGCAGTTTTACGTGTAACATGCAATTTTTTGTAAATATCAACATTTAAGGTTCGTGTTTAGAAATTTAACATTTTTTATTAGCGTAGCATATGAAATAAGGGGCAATATGCAATATGAGGCTGTTCTAGCAATCATACGGTAATTCCATTAGTGTAAGAGACTTTTCTGTGGTGTAGTGTGATTTGATATGTGTGTTTACATATTGAGTGCATTTTGTCACTTTGAGGATTTCATAGTCAAAGGAAAAGTGAGCTGGAAAAGTACACGTGATCATCACTGTGCTGTGATGGTTTGTCTATGTACAGTTTATTTCTGTCTTTATAAACTCAGCAAACTCTAAAGATGCTCGGTTATACCAGCAATCGATTAGACAAAAATGTTCAAGATGTCAAAGTGTAAAGCAGCTAAAAACACTACTTGTGTAACTGAGTTTGGAAAACTCCCATTCTGTGGACGCGGAGGATGGAGCTATTAAGGTAGGATGTGCTGTTTAATGTAGCTTCCATTGATTCTATAATTTATTTAATTAATTTATTTAATGACTTATTTATTATTTATTTAATGACTTGTGAAATGTGGCACTTTTGTTCAAAAAACCGTGAAATCTGTGATTTAAAAAAAAAACGAGATCTGTGAAATCAGGCACATTTTCCTGTGAATTTAGTAGAGCCCTACCTATGGTGCAAGCAAAATGTCATTTTTTTGCACTTGTACCGATCGATTATTTTTTTAATGTAATTTGACATAGTAACTGAATAAATCGGTGGAAATTTCATTTATGAATCTGACTTCCTTTGCTCAATTTTCTTCATACAACGTGCCGTGCCAACCATCTAGTCAATGTACAACTACACAAACAATGTGGATGTCCTGCTATGGACCAATCATAATTAAAGATCTATAATTCCAAAATAATGTTAGCTGTATTTATTTTATTCCCAATAACATTTGTTCATCTATTTTTTTTTCCATATTAAATACAATACTGTTGGGGCTTTCATAGTCACCCATATTAAAATTTCCCATCACACATATTAGCTGGGATATACACAGGGCTTCACAGTCTACGTTTGAGCAAGTTCCAGGCTGAGAATCTACAGTACAATGATTTATGATTTTCAAAGCATAAATACATAATGATGTGTTTCATTTGCATGTTTCAAGTACATTTATAGACCGTGCTTTAATGTTTATATAAAACAGAAGGATTCAGTATTGAGTAACATGCTTCCAGGCATAATGACTATTCAAGCGTGTACATATGGCTACGTAAGAATACAGATCATTATTAATTATCCTTCTGACTCGACTTTTCTTTTTTTATGCAGCAAGCTTTAATGTCTAGAGAACTTGCTGGCTATAATGAACAAGATTATGCAAGATTATAAAATTGATCTTCTTAACAATGGCTTTAATTGTGTTTGGGGTGAAAAGAAAGTTCAAGGGAAAGTTTGTTAATGCAATTTAATTTATTTTCAAGTAGCTAAAATGATGTTAGTTGACCTTAAGCGACTAGTGATAATTATTATAAATATTTCAAAGGGAGAAAAAGAGCGAGATATGAAGCGAGAGAAGAAAATTGGAATAATTGGTTTAATGTTCAACTCATTGTCTTGTTATAGACAATTAGAGAATGAAGCCATAACTTAATTCATCTTTGTAGAAGACGTCCAAGACTTCTTCTATGACGGATTTCTTTTCATTTATTTGACATTATCAGGACCTGTGTTAAACCCCCTACTCCCCTACCCCACTCCTCTGGTCAGAGCCTTTCTGTCTCCAATCAAAAGCTTTTCTCAACACCCTGCAGTGTGCAGTGATACATGACACTAACCTTTTCTCCACTCTGTGCTAATTAAGCACAATTTCATTTCTAACAATGACTTGTGCTAAACATGAAGGAATCGACACTGCACATATGTTAGTCTTTATTTCAGTCTGGTAACATCGACTGTGCATCGCGAGTTGAACGTGTTAGCCGACAGTCTACAAGTGCTGGCACAGCATATATCCTAATAATCATGAAAACCCTGAATCAGATCTGGGTAGCAACTTCAAAAGCATAACAGGGATAAACTTCAGTACCAGAAGATAAAGCTCCTCCCTGGCTTCTCAAGGAGTCTGCCACAGGGATTTGTTTCCCAACTAATTAGACCTCTTTCAGCACCCTGGATTTGGGAGGAAAAGCATCCTGACAATGGTAACAATTTAGAGATCATTAAGAGTGGAGAGAATCTGCCAGTAATGAAGTCCTAACACAGAGATCTGGAGTAATACATACAGCTATATCGGATCACTCACTTGTTTATGTTGTTCGGAAAAACGTTAAAATTCCTCAAAGTCATGTTTATCGATTTATTACAAAAATACCAAAATCTAAACTATCACAATTTAACGTGGAAATTGGAAATAATGATTGGAGAAACGAAATACTTTCTGAAGACCCAGAGCAAATATTAGCCCAGTTTCATAGTAGATTGGAGGAAATACGCAAAAAGTACACTATCACTCAGAAAGTCCAATTTCGGCAGAATAGGCTACCCTGGATAAATAATGAAATGTTACAATTATTGAAACAGAAGGCAAACTCTCTAAAAATATATAGACGATTAAAAACATTAGAGAGTAAAACACATTTTATGGTCATTCGTAATAAATGTACTGCTGAATTACGGAAGGCAAAGATAAACTACTTTAAAGAACAAATATTACAAAGTGCTTCTAAACCTAAAACATTATGGAATACACTTAAAATAATTACTGGTGAAAATAGTAAGAAAAGTAAGACTAACTTTCATATTTCGTTGGAGGGTGTTATTATTACAGACTATGAAAAAATTGCAAGTTCTTTTAATGAGTACTTTCTTTCATCGGTTAAAGAGCTAGCATCTAATTTTGATTCCTTATCTAATTTGTCTCCTTCATTTTCTTCATCATTTCCTCAATTTACTTTTTCAGAGATCACACAGAGTGAGTTATCTGAGATTCTAAATTCTCTGAAAAAATCTAATTCTTGTGATATATATGGTTTAAATATAGATTTTTTGAAGGTTCATGCAAACTGTTTTATTTCATTATTCCATCATCTGATTAATCTCTGTATCAGGCTTTCTATTTTTCCTTCAGTTTGGAAAACTGCTTTAATTACTCCTATTTTTAAATCCGAGGATCCAACTCTTGTTTCAAACTACAGACCTATATCCATTCTTCCAGTAATGTCTAAAATATTAGAAAAAATTCTTTATAATCAGTTAAGCCATTATCTTGAAAATAATAATCTTCTTAGTGATTTTCAGTATGGATTTCGTTCTACTCGATCAACCATGTCTGCATTATTGTTTTTTACTGAACAAATACGTATTTCTCTTAATAAAGGACAGATTACTGGAGCTGTCTTTATAGATTTTCGTAAAGCCTTTGATACAGTGAATCATCAGATTTTGTTAAATAAATTTTGTTCTTTAAATTTTTCTTCTGCAGTGAAATTGATGCTTTCCTCTTACTTGTCAAATAGATACCAGTCAGTTAAAATTGATCATGTAACATCTTCTCCCATAGCATGTAGTCTGGGAGTTCCCCAGGGCAGCATTTTGGGTCCATTACTTTTTCTTTTATACATAAATGATCTTCCTAAAATCTGCAGACATTCAAATTGTCTTTTGTATGCTGATGACACAGTGATTTATTTTTCTGGTCCAAATGCAGATGAAATAAATTCAAAACTTTCCATTGACCTTCAATCTCTTCATAAATGGTTGAATTTGAATCATTTAACTATAAATGTAAAAAAAACAGAATGTATGTATTTTCACTCCTCTAGGAAATCTATAACTGTTTCAGAGCCCATCTGTTATGCACACCAGGTATTAAAGATTACAAAGTTATATAAATATTTAGGAGTTTATTTGGATTCATCTCTCACATTTTTAAATCATACTCAGAATTTAACAAAAAAACTCAATAAGAAATTGTATGTTTATAAGAAAATTAGACCATATCTTACACATAATGTTTCTTATATATATTTACATGCAGTGATTCTTTCAACGATTTCGTATTGTTTACCTGTTTGGTCCCTTACTACTAAGGAAATTATTGAACCAATTGTTAAACTCTATAATAGAGCTTATAGAATTCATACCAATCTGCCCTTTTGGACTCATCACTGTGCTGCTCTTACACATTCGAAGGCACTGACTTTTCAGAATTATGTAAACACTCATGCGATGAGATTTTATTTTCAGATTCAACATACCAATTCTTCTTCATCATTGATTGATTTATTTCCAAGGTCTAATCAAAGGCAAGAACATATCACTAGGTCGGTCTCAAATGTACTTATCCCCGTTCCAGCTTATACAAATAATTATGGTTATAGATCTTTCCTTCATACATACACCAAAATCTGGAATGAGATTCCATATAATATAAGAATGAGTACATCTAGTGTTCAGTTTAAACAAGGATATAAACGATACCTGTTGGAAAGTTATATTTGTAATCATTGATTCTAAGTTTGTAATGTAAATACCTCCCCCCCCCCCCCCCCCCCCATCTGTTTGTGAGTTTGTACTTGTTGTATTTCATGTTTGGTATGCTTTGTCATTTTGTATGTTTTGGTGTTAGTTTGTTTCTGTGATTTTCTTTGTGTTTTGTGTGCTGCAGAACAGGAACCTGCTGTAAAACAGTTTTTAACTGAGTCAGGCCAGTTTTAAATGTGGCATATTTTGATGTTACTTAAAATTTTCCTGTATAAATAAATAAATAAATAAAATAAAAATAAAAAAGATTTACCCTTGAGAGAAAGATTACAAAGCTCAAGCAAATGGACTTTCCAGCTGAAATGCAACACTGGTTCTGAAACGCAGCTTTAGGCAGAGTTTTAACCGGCTCCGGAATGAACGTTCGCCAGCGGCACAAACATGAAATAAACATCTGATGATCAAAACATGAGAACTATGCTAGTTAGGGGAACATTATAAAGAATTGCTTTTGGCTGCAAGCAGTGTTGACAAAACTGCTTGAAGCAGAAGGAAATTTAAACTGCGCAATGTGAAGACTTAAAGTTGGAGCACCAAGACTGGTTTATGCCTCAGAAAGCAATCTAGCTGGAGCAAGAAGATTCATTTCTGTCAATTTTGGTGAGACAGAACATCCTAATTAAAAATTAGATAAAAGTGCTGCTGGTAAAATGTTTAAATGTACAAACTCAATAATCCTGAAATAGTTTAACATTGAACGGTATGTAAAAATGTATTTTTAATTAATTAATTAAATTAAAATTAATTATTTTAATACATTTATTAAAAAATTTAATTCGAATTGTAATTATTGTTCATAAATTATTATTATTATTATTAGTAGTAGTAGTAGTAGTATTTATTTTACTGAGGTAAGTTAAGGCAGGAATTAAAATTGCAGTAGTAACCCAGCCTATACCAGCTTTTCAATGGGCGCAAGGCACACAGTAGCACCCTAGACAGGGCGCCAGTCCATCGCAGGGCAAACACACACACACATTCACGTATAGGGCAATTCAGTGTCTCAAATTAACCTGACTGCATGTTTTTGGACTGTGGGGAAAAAAACCGGAGTTCCCGGAGGAAACCTACGCAGACACGGGGAGAACATGCAAATTCCGCACAGAAAGGACCCGGGCCGCAACACCTGGGGATCGAACCCAGGACCTTCTTGCTGTGAGATGACAGTGCTACCCACCGAACCACCGTGCCGACCCCATTTCTATTCTTTAATTAATCATTAATTCCACTTTTTCACTCCTAATATAAAAGTACTTTCTTTTAAATAAAAACACATACATTTTAGCCCATACCTCATTATTGTCAATACTGCTGGACATTTCTTTTAGCTAGTGCTACTTTCCAGATCCAGATGTTTTTATTTAGTTCATAAGCTAGAATGAAACATACCAAAAGTAGAATCTGAATTGACTATCTAGTTTATCCCTTTTTCTTCTTTCAATGTTCAGCAGAACACTCATTATCTACATATAAACTATGTAACATCAAGGTACTTTAATCTACTGTGACCAATCTTCCATAACCCTCCACCTGAACCTCTTTTCTAAGCCTTGTTGATGCTGTTCCTTTCGAGCGGCAAATGCAAATGTCAAATCAGATTAGTGAGAACACCTCACCTGCATGCAAACTGTCGTCCTGCTCAATGCTATCACCTGTGTTGGTTCACAATGTGACAGCTAGTCCATCATGTTATTTCTGTGATTGAAAGGAAATTGTTTTAACCTTGCGGCCAACGTGACATCCATTACTGTCATCAGCTATGATCTTGTCATAACTCTGAAAGTCAAAATTCCTCAGAGTAAAACTCCAGATCACGTAGCACTAAAGGTACCTCCTGAAAGACGACTCAAGAGATTTAAGATTGCTTTTTCCACTGTAATTCAATGAGAACGTTCTTGTTATATTCTGAAACCATTTTATGTGTGAACAGTTGCCTTTATCCTTTAGCCAGTTAAGACACACTAAATCTTGTGTAAAAGGTCTATAAAAGTTCAGGGACGAGATCAGATTCCAAATTTGAAATGCAATCATCTACCATGAAGCATAACAGAATTCAAAAGTTGAGACCCTCCGCAGGCTCCCTCTAGGCAAACTGAGGTAAAAGTCCTCCTATCAATACTCAGTCCTGGCAGTGAATGCCATGTATAATGCCTGAAACTTTTGGAGTGAAAGTTGGTGTAAAAAGTGCTTGCACAGCATAAGACTTCATTGTTGAAGATTCATAAAAGTATCTATCAAATCACAAGCTCTGAGTAACAACTGCCAGTCATTTAGGGTAAAACCATGGGGACTATCTAAATTAATTATTACAGAGAACACATTACAACATCAGAGACATAACAAAAAAGGAGAATAAACTATTGCTCTAGCTATGCTCAGTAAGAATATTTTTCATTTTACCAGATATACCTTCTTTTCAAGGCTATGAAATGCAAACAAGAGGAATTCATTACAGTAGTTTTTGTATTTTTAAAACTAGTTTGATTTGTCATTATTTTCAACCATCTACAGATGTACACTGGTCAGCCATAACATTAAAACCACCTCCTTGTTTTTACACTTACTGACTATTTTATCAGCTCCACTTAACATATAGGAGCACTTACCCTTTTAGCCTGCTTTCACCCTGTTCTTTAATGGTCAGGACCCCCACAGGACCACCACAGAGCAGGTATTACTTGGGTGGTGGATCATTCTCAGCACTGCAGTGACAATGACATGGTGGTGGTGTGTTGGTGTGTTAGTGTGTGTTGTGCTGGTATGAGTGGATCAGACACAGCAGCACTGCTAACGTTTTTAAATACCATGTACACTCACTGTCCACTCTGTTAGACACTCCTACTTAGTCGGTCCACCTTGTAGATGTAAAGTCAGAGACAATCGCTCATCTATTGCTGCTGTTCGAGTTGGTCATCTTTCTAGGCCTTCATCAGAGGTCACGGTGCGCTGCCTACGGGATGCTGTTGGCTGAATGTTTTTAGTTGGTGTACTATTCTTAGTCCAGCAGTGACAGTGAGGTGTTTAAAAACTCTAGCAGCGCTGCTGTGTCTGATCCACTCATACCAGCACAACACACACTAACACACCACCACCATGTCAGTGTCACTGCAGTGCTGAGAACGACCCACCACCCAGATAATACCTGCTCTGTGGTGGTCCTGGAAGAGTCCTGACCATTGAAGAACAGCATGAAAGGGGGCTAATAAAGCATGCAGAGAAACAGATGGACTACAGTCAGTAATTGTAGAACTACAAAGTGCGTCTATATGGTAAGTGGAGTTGATAAAATGGACAGTAAGTGTAGAAATAAGGGGGTGGTTTTAAATGTTATGGCTGATAAGGCTGTGGACTAAAACATTAGGATCACCCAACCTTCATGAGTTAAATGCACCATCTATGGGCAGGAATAAACACCTGAGTGACACTGACAATCACCTAATCATTATGGTCAGACAACTAGATTAAAGTATTAAAGAGTGTTAACAGGGAGCTGTGGTGAGTGCACTCCAAGAGTGGTCTGAGAAAGGACAAGCCACAAACTGCAGACAGGTTGTTGGGCAGACAAGACTCATAGATGCGAGAGGATATAAAGCCAACGTCATATGGTATGGCCTAACAACAACGCAATCTTCGAGCCACTAGTCTTGCTCATCTTGATCCTCCACCCAGAACTCAAGGAAAACACGCATCAGGTCTCTTCTCAGTACCAGTATTCAAGTGGTGGAATGAACTTCCCCTGTCTGTCTGAACATCTGAGTCTCTCACAGTCTCCAAAAGGCGATTAAAGTTCCACCTCTTTACTAGGCACTTAGGCAGAGCAATAACACACACTTACTAACTTTCTATAGCATCTTATTTCTAAAACAACAACATTGGTGTAACAGTTTCAGCAGATTTGTATCCTTGGACTGTTGTCTACTGAAACTAGAGTAGTAAAATGTTTAATGTGGAGGCAATTCTGTAAGTCACTCTGGATAAGAGCATCTGCTAAATGCCAAAATTTTTTTAATGTAAACAGAAGGCCTACTCTGACTCAAACTGTATATAATTTTAATAGTAATGACATCAATGAAACCCTTCTATGTTTGTTTGTTTATTAGGATTTTAACGTCATGTTTTACACTTTGGTTACATTCATGACAGGAACGTTCTCATTACACAAAGTTCATCAGTTCACACAAGGTTATATCGAACTCAGTCATGGACAATTTTGTATCTCCAATTTACCTCACTTGCATGTCTTTGGACTGTGGGAGGAAACCGGAGCACCCGGAGTAAACCCACACAGACACAGGGAGAACATGCAAACTCCACACAGAAAGGACCCAGACAGCCCCACCTGGGGATCAAACCCAGGACCTTCTTGCTGTGAGGCGACAGTGCTACCCACTTAGCCACCGTGCCGAAACCCAAACCCTTCTATGTATGGCACTGTGTACTCAAAGGGCAGTCAAAGTGCCCATGCTAACTCCTGTACACTGGGCACAGAGGCATTGAAACTTGGATTCAGAGCATTGGAGAAAGATCACCATGTCGTCTTTCTTTATAATTATGTGGACGGTGGAAACGTGCATTATTTACCTGCAGAAGAGATGGCACCAGGATGCAATGTACAAAGTTGACAGACCTGTTGGTAACATCTTGGTATCAGATACCACAGGACACCTTTAAATGTCTTGTGGAGTCCATGTGTCAGAGCTGTTTTGGCGGAGTATTAAGTGGGCAGTCCTAATTACCACTATTACCATAATAACTGCAAATGATTTAGTATCATGAATATGCTTTAATGTGGTAACCAAGGTGGCGTGGTATGCCAGCGGACTGACTGACTCGTCTTAAGTGTTAAACAATGCAGCAAAATGAATTGTGAAGCATAACCAAGTCTCAAAATTGCTGAAAACAATCTAAAAGTCTGGAAAACTTTTTAGGTTAATTTTAATATGTATTTTATTGAATGAATTTTAGTGGTAGCATTATTTTCTTTTTCATTGTATCAACCTCAATTTTAAGACAGTAGGTATGAACAGGGGCACTTGGGTACAGTGAAAGAGAGTTATGGGAAGGCAGCTTAGAGGTAATTACTTGCATTGCAAGCATCACAGATCAGGGAAATTACAGGTCAAGAGCAGCTACCAACTCTGGATTATTAGCATCCACAAAGCCAAGAGCTGGTTCTGCTACAGTAACGATGTTTTGCTTCTCTCTTTCTCTACGTTTCTCACACACCTACACACTTACACACCTACACACCTACACACAAACACAAATAGTGTTCACGGAGGAAGTTATTTTATTTATTTTGCCATTTTTTTTATTCTGAGCTTGTCAGAAAAGGTTTTCCTATAGCAATGTATAGTAAATTAGTTCCAGCTGTACAAATGTCAGCTTGTTCAAGAGAGGAGCTGTGTTCAAGTTGCTCTGCAATTTAGACAAAGTAACAAAAAAATGTAGGGCTTATCTAGTTGTTGTAATATACACCAACCAGGCATAACATTATGACCACTGACAGGTTAAGTGAATAACACTGATTATCTCTTCATCACAGCACCTGTTAGTGGGTGGGATATATTAGGCAGCAAGTGAACATTTTATCCTCAAAGTTGATGTGTTAGAAGCAGGAAAAATGGGTAAGCGTAAGGATTTGAGCAAGTTTAACAAGGGCCAAATTGTGATGACTAAAAGATTGGGTCAGAGCATCTCCAAACCTGCAGCTCTTGTGGGGTGTTCCTGGTCTGCAGTGGTCTGTATCTATCAAAATGGTCCAAGAAAGGAACAGTGGTAAACCGGCGTCAGGGTCATGAACGGCCGTGGCTCATTGATGCACGTGGGGAGCAAAGGCTGGCCAGGTGGTCCAATCCAACAGACAAGCTACTGTAGCTCAAATTGCTGAAGAAGTTAATGCTGGTTCTGATAGAAAGGTGTTAGAATACACAGTGCATCACAGTTTGTTGCGTATTGGGCTGAGGAGCCTGTATGAGGCTGACGTGGCCTCCAAATTCCCCTCAGTCCAATCAAGCATCTGTGGGATGTGCTGGACAAACAAGTCTGATCCATGGAGGCCCCACCTCACAACTTACAGGAGTTAAAGGATCTGCTGCTAACATCTTGGTGCCAGATACCACAGAACACCTTCAGGGGTCTAGTGGAGTCCATGCCTTTGACGAGTCAGGGCTGTTTTGGCAGCAAAAGAGGGACCAACACAATATTAGGAAGGTGGTCATAATGTTATGCCAAGGGATGTAACGATACACTCTACCCACGATGCGATACAATTCATGATACTGGGTTCACGATACTATTTTTTCCCGATTTTTTTTTAACAAAATGAAATTGAAGACAAATGACAAAGTTTCCTTTTATTATTTCTTTTTTTTTTTTTTTTTTTTATGAAATATACTGTATTTGTGCTTATCTTTTATTTATCTAAATAATGAATGCCCTTTTATTTCTGAGGTAGGTACAAACTATGCCAAATAATGCTTATTGTGTAAAAAAAAACCAAATGATATTTTAAAACAAATCCAACATTATATAAATAAATGAATGATACAAATAAAGTATCCTCACATGAATAAATTTGGCTGGAAAATCCCCTACCTGGCAACTTTGTGAAGTGCAGTCAACCAGGCGGGGTGAATAGCACCAGTGCGCCCTCTGCTGTTTAAAATAAATATCGATTCATCTTAAATGAATAACCGATTCGAATCGTGGCACATGTGCACCGATTTTTAACTGTCTTGTGGTGCATCGTTACATCCCTAGTTATGCCTGATCGGTGTGTGTTGAATTCTTTTTACCATAAAGAAGTGCAAGTTATTTATTTTAATAATAGAAATTTCTAACCAGACACCCATGCCAGTTAATAATACAGTATGGAAAACTGAGTACCCAAAAGTTAATGTTATGCCCATTGTTTTAAAAACAATTTATTTAATGCATGTTCATAAGAGTTATGGGAAAGATTTATTTTGCTATCCAGGTACTTATGTTTTTGTTTAACTATGAGGTTATTTCAATGGCAAAGGAAACATCTGTAGAACATTTATTTTCAGTTTTAAGTGTTTTATCTGACATTGGGCTTCATCACAGTGTGTACATACACAGACTGATACTGAAAACTGATGTTTTGATAGAAGCGCTTTTGTCTTTTTTATTTCATGAATGGGTTTTCAGTGGGGGCTCATTTCTCGCCTTATTCTCTCTGCCTTATTCTCTCTGCCTCCATTTCTCACTCCATTTCTGTTATTTTCTCTGTTTGCCCGCACAGTAAATAGCAAAAAATAAACTATTTTCTACATATCAGTGATAACATTCATTATTTAAAATGAAACCGTGACTGTGAGGTGCGGATTCCACCTTTAATTGTCAGGTGTTTACCTTTATAGCAATCACTGTGCTATACGGACAAGATAAATTTATTTGCATCATTAGCTGCTTAATTGTTTTTAGGCTGTTTGTGTCTTTACATGATTAATTCCCACACAATAGAGCTAGCAAAACGTCTAGAGCTGATTGTGCATTTGCATCTGGAGTGTGCTGATGTTTTCTCTCAACATGAGGAGTAGATTAGTGCCAGCATTACTGTCAGTGCCCATAAAGCATGCAGCCATAAACCTAAAAATCCTAATAAATTATTCAGATGACAGGGTTGGTCAGAACAAATAAGATACATGGTATGAAGCAGGAATATATCTAACAAAATATTTATATTTCTTTTGTGTTTTCTGAGTAGGTTGTGTCAATTCAAAGACTGAAGGTTGCAGTGTCTGTAAAAAGTACAGACTAAATTAAAAAATAATTGTGATTTTTGACATCTTTTCTTGGTTGTTGGCATAAAAGTGTGACTTTATGCAGGATTAGTTAAACATGTGAGGGTTATCATTAAACATATTCTGCAAAATAATGCAGAACAAACGAAGTATTTATTTATTAGGATTTTATTGTCATGTTTTACACACACTTTGGTTACATTTATGACAGAAACGGTAGTTACTCATTACACAAGATTCATCAGTTCACAAGTTTAATGTCAAACACAGTGATGGACAATTTTGTATCTCCAATTCACCTCACTTGCATGTCTTTGGACTGTGGGAGGAAACCGGAGCGCCTAGAGGAAACCCACGCAGACACAAGGAGAACATGCAAACTCCACTCAGAAAGGACCCGGACCGCCCCACCTGGGGGTCGAACCCAAGACCTTCTTGCTGTGAGACAACAGTGCTACCCACTGAGCCACCGTGTCGCCCTCATTCTTGGGATACGAATGTGTCCTGGCATTAAGGTACTGGACTAGCAATCAAAAGGTTGCTGGTTCAAGCCCCACCACTGCCAGGTTGCCGCTGTTGGGACCTTGAGCAAGGCCCTTAACCATCAATTGCTAAGACAATATACTGTCACAGTACTGTTAGTCGCTTTGGATAAAAGTGTCTGCTAAATCCCAATAATGTAAACGTTTTTTACAGATGGAACAGCTTTAGGCTTAAGTTTGCCAAGATCAGGAAGATAGACCAAACTGTCAATTCTATAAATACATTCGTCAGTATGGTCAGATATAATCCAAGAACTACTCTCTCAGCTATCATTTAGAAGAAGGAGGAACATGGGTGACTGTTCACAGTCAGGCTAGTTATACATTACTATAGGCTTAAAGGCTGCCACACCAGTAATAAGCCCTTGCTTAAATAAGTTTGACTGAAGGTTGTTGATCGCATGGATAAAAAAAGGCTGAAGTGTGAACCCCAAAGAGAAGCTTGAAATGTGAAACAAAAAAACTAGTCAAACCCAGAAATTTTTGTTTAATGTACAGATGCTGCAATGTTATAATCTGCAATGTTATAATCTAAAAAACAGATTCATAAATTAGATGCACACTTTTTTTATTTATTTATTAGGATTTTAACATCATGTTTTACACTCTTTGGTTACATTCATGACAGACACAGGTGATTACTGGTTACACAAGGTTCATCAGTTCACAAGGTTATATAGAACACAGTCATGGACAATTTAGTATCTCCAATTCACCTCACTTGCATGTCTTTGTGTGGGTTTCCTCCAGGTGCTCTGGTTTTCTCTCACAGTCCAGACATGGGGAGAACATGCGAACTCCACACAGAAAGGACCTGGACCATCCCACCTGGGGATCCAACCCAGGACCTTTTTGCTGTGAGGCGACAGTGCTACCCACTTAGCCACTGTGCCGCCCGCACACCTCAATTAAAGCTATGCTAAACTGTGCACTTAAATCTTTTACTTCTTTCAATACTTATGCAATATACTAAAAAAGAGACATGGTGGTGCAGCAGCTAGTGTTGGTATTGCATAACAACAATGCTCTTCCATGTCTATGTGGGTTTTCTCTAGGTACACCGGGTCCTGTTAATCTCTTGGAAACGTCAGTAAGTGATTAGTCTGCTTTAAATTGCCAATAGGTGTTGCACTGGTGAGTGAGTAAGTGTCTGCATTAGATTGGTGGCCTGTCCAGGGTATGTCTGCCTTAAACCTAGTGCTATATGGTAGGATCTGAACAACATGTGCTAAGGTAATACATTAATAACTTCAAAATTAGCCAGTACAGCCCAGGACCTGCAATGTTTGACACCAGTGGAAGGGTTCTTACCTTATCTTACATGGTAAAGATTGGTTAGATAGGGGGAAAGATGAATGTCATCTCTGCCAGTTTGAAAGCTGGACCAATTAAAATGTCATATACTCCCACCTTACATTAGCTATGGTATTAATGTGGCTTAAAGTATTTTAATTTATTGCCCAGCCAATTAGAGCCAACAGAGTGTTATATTATGTACAGTACGCAGAAGGTTAGGAACAATTGCGTTATTTATTAGAAACATTGCCATGGTTTGTCATTTTTATTTGTCATTAATGGTACTTGTTGGTATTTTGGAAAGCACTTAGTGTCCTGATTTCTTCATAATGCTGATACTGGTTGACCAAACAGTTGATTAAACGAAGTAGCAAAGATTATCCAAGCTGTTTTTTCCTTGTTGGATATGACGGTTGCTTCGCAGCACAGGATGGTGCAGTCTTAGAATTTTAAATGTTTTTTATTTAGGCCAGTTCTTATTTGTAAGGGTAAAACTATCCTTTCTACCCACAGACTGCATAAAGCTTTTAAACGATGAGTATTTTAGCTAAGCCATGCTCAGAAGAGCGAGGTAGTAAACGCACAGCCCAGGCACAGCTTTGAGAAGCGACTGTTGCCTTCAGAAATCTCTGAGAAAACCAAATTAGGATTTAAACAGATATCACCCTATAGGTTTTGTAGGGCTTCCTTGCATCTCATGGCTGGTCACCTTTACTGTCAGAGTAAACCTCTTAAATTAATCTTCACTGTAAAGAACAACCCAGCACACACTCATATCTCCGGAATCACCTCCAATGAATCTCGGTTGTCATAGCACCTTCCCAATATCACAGCAGGGAGGAACGCTAGAGTATAGTTTTGCTCCGCCGCGACTGAGAAACACTGTTAGCACTTATTTCTCCTCTGTTAGCTTCTCCGTTCTCTCATGAAAAGTTATAAAGGCACACACGAAGATGCAGCAAAAAACAATCAAAAGCCACTTTGAGCTGAAGAGATGGTGTAGGCATGCGGTATGGTCTCGGTTCACATTGTACCAAGTCATCATCATTCTGGCAACGGACTGATACTTTAAGAAAACACCATATGCTACCAGCATGAGCCGAGCACTGAGAGAATACATTAGTACACATTAGTGCATTCTGTGTAATTGAAAGGTACGTGTACCAAAGTAGCAAGCTTGTGTTACATTATGCATGAAGGAAATCCCTTAAAACAATGTAAAACCAGCAAACTAAATTTAAACCTTTTGTTTGGTTTGAATTTAATACAATTATTTTATTTATTATTATTGTGTGTGTTGGGGGATGTAAACTGTGTCAGCTTCAGAGGTATAACATTTTAATGGTTGCAGGTTTATTACCATGGATAGGGCATCCTAAAAAATGTTGCCTCTAACTATGTGTTGGCAAACACCAGACAAATGCCTGCATAGTGTCATCTATTTACTGTAGTAAATGCTTTATAATTTTATTTAGGTTCAACGTTACTGGATAGATTGAAAAAAACAGAAAACAGAATGACCACTTATTTGGTTGGGTTCCTGACAGCTACCGTTGCTGAATGATCCTAAACACTCTCACTCACTCATTGTCTGTTTTACCACCACTTTATCTGATTCAGGGTCACGGTGGGTACAGTTCACTAGGCAAAAGGACAGGTTGTCTGTCCATCACAAGGCAAACTCTCTCACACACACCTAGGGCAATTTAATATCTCCAATTTGCCTGATTGCATGTCTTTGGACTGTGGAATGAAACCCACACGAACACGGAAAGAGCATGCAAACTACACTGAAAGGAACCCATACTGCACCACCTGGGAATCAAACCCAGGACCTTCTTGCTGTAAGGCGACAGTGCTACCCACCAAGCCACCATGCTGTGCTGGACATGACCTTATAACCATGCAAGTAGGATTATTCACTTAATTGATTGTTAATGATTATAATTGCCTGTAGTTGTAGATCTCATTCATTACCATTTATGGAACAGATTTCTCTTGGTGACTAAAAATCCGACTCTCCATTTATTTGAAGCTGCTGAAGTATGGGTTACTCTGTCCACAGTTAAACAGTTTGCATTACTATAGGTTTAGAGGCTGCCATTCTAGGAATTTGCAATAAAATTATATATATTAATAAATAATAAAAAATAAATAAATAAAAATAATTTTTATATATATTATATTATTTATATATAATTTTATATTTATATATTTTTATATAAAATTATATATAATAAAAAAACAAAAAAAACCTAATAAATAAAATAATTTTATATTTTTATAAAAAATGATCATTTTAAATTATTCTTGGATTTTATTTGATCACCTTTACAAATGTTCTCTCAGAGTAAGGTGACATCAGATGCAACTGAAAGATGCACCATGTTGCCACTGTCCTGTTTAACATATTCACACCGCCTGCATAATGAAGTTTCTACGTATGGTAATGTTTCAGGTACAGAACATTAGTGTGGCTGTTTTAGCACATGCATGCTGCATAAACTGTTAAAATTCTCTTGTTCAAGGCTACATGTTGAATGGTTATTGCATAAGCTCTGGTTGAGGAGCATGGAGATGAGCATGTGTGGGCAGGCCTGAATTATGTATGTCCGCTGTTTGTAAAATGATGGGCTGTGCTTCATTTGTACTGACAAATGCTGTACGAGTCATGCACAAGCTGAGGGACTGATCCTCTTCACAAAATGTTACTTTTATTACAATTTGCACTCTTGCTTTGCAAATATGATCTTGGTAATGGATCTTTTACTGCTGCTGCACAAAAAAATCATGTCAAAGGTTTATAATGGTAAATATTAATCAGTCAGCGTTGTCCTATTCCGATAAAGCAAATAATAGAAAGAATGAAAATAAAAGGAGATTTTCTTTTTCCCTTTTGTTCACGGCAGGGCTAAAGGAGTTAAAATCAGTAGGACCTGATTGTCTTTACATGGGGACAGAGAGCAGCCCTTCCTTCTTATTATCCCCCACTGATAATGAAAATCAAGCCATCAGGTGAAATTTTAAGGTAGATTAAATAGCTAGACCTGACTCCCTAATTGCTCTTTGTAAAATGTAATTACTACACATTTTATGATTAAACCCCCAAGATAAATGGTGTAATCATCAAAGTTAGGGCTGTATAAGACATGGCCTTCACTTTCCAGTACATGTACAATGTCAGAAGAGTTTACAAAAGTGGTGACTTTCCACATCGCTCTGATTCTTGAACATCTATACAATTAATAATGTAATCCTTTAAATTAATTAAGAAATTTCACGCCATGTCCACATTAATACATATTTTTTAAATGTAGTCATGGCCCCTCAATTAAAAAAATCCTTGTCAAACCAAAACCTTAAAAAACCTCAACTGATATCAATAATATATTATATTTGCTTATGCATTTATTATATTTGTTATACAAGCATGAGTACTGCACAGTATATAAACCTGTGACTGGATTAAGGTGTAGTACTAAGTGCAGTAAAATTTATTTATTTATTAGGATTTTAACGTCATGTTTTACACTTTGTGTTTGACATTAAACTTGAACTGATAAATCTTGTGTAATGAGTAACAACCATGTCATGAATGTAACCAGTCATGGACAATTTAGTACAGTATCTCCAATTCACCTTTTGCACGTCTTTGGACTGTGGGAGGAAACCGGAGCTCAAGGAGGAAACCCAGGCAGACACAGAGAGAACATGCAAACTCCACACAGAAAGGACCCGGACCGCCCCACCTGGGGATCAAACCCAGGACCTTCTTGCCGTGAGGCGACAGTGCTACCCACCAAGCCGCCCCTTATACAAGCATGAGTACTACGCAGTATATAAACCTGTAACTGGATTAAGGTGTAGTACCAAGTGCAATGAAATTTATTTATTTATTTATTAGGATTTTATCGTTCTTCGTCACACAAGATTTATCAGTTCAAGTTTAATTTCAAACACAGTCATGGACAATTTTGTATCTCCAATTCACCTCTTTTGCATGTCTTTGTGGGTGAAAACCAGAGCTCCCGGAGGAAACCCACGCAGACACAGAGAGAACATGCAAACTCCACACAGAAAGGACCCGGACCGTCCCATGTGGAGATCAAACCCAGGACCTTCTTGCCGTGAGGCGCCACCCGAGTACAGTGAAATTACACTTGCCGACCACAGGCGCCCAGGTGGCACCGCGAGATATTCCGCTAGCACACCAGCGCAGAGATTCTGAACTCCTTAGTTCAAAACTTGGCGTTGCCACCGGTTGGCTGGGTGCCATCTAGCAGGCATAATTGGCAGTGCCTGTAGCAAACACATCTCTGCTGGGGCGGGACGACCGGACTATGTGGGTGGGGTCTTCAAACGCTGTGTAATGCCCCTGGATTGGCAGATAAAGAGGCACCTGTGCAGATTGCGTAGGTAAAAAAGCGTTCCGCTAAGGGCTGCGCATGGGTCGGAGGAGGCGTGAGCAGCAATATACCCACCTCGAATGCAATCAGGGATCCACCAACAGCAGAAAACAAATTGACTACACTAAATTAGGAGAAAATGAGAGAAAATGCATAAATAAAAATAGAAAAAAGAATACAATAAATATTGCCGACCACAAAATTATTACTTGGTTTTTCACCAGATGCATTACAGAATTCACAAAATTACAATGCACAAGCACCAGTGTGATGGTGGAGGTGTGCTTTTACTTCTTAGCACGAAAATGAGGACAACAATGAAGAGTATTCTGAAAACTTTACATTGGACTTTATTTCTGAAATGCTCTTTTGTGACAAGATGTATGCAAGACCAAACAGAGGGGGGAAATCATATTTTAGTAAAGAGGGTCTTGAGCATACCATACCAAGTAACCTTTCATTTTTGTTCTCGTTGTAGAGTGTGACCCGCAATTCCTGCTGTAAACGCCCTTCAATATTCATTACAGTATAAACAGTATATAAAATGTCATTGTTTTAATAAATAGCACAACAATTCACATTATTTCATACCACACGTAGGGACAAATTCACAATGTACAGATCATATATTTTCTGTAATGTTATACCAAATAAATAGCAACTTTATTTAATTTTCTTCCTAGGAACTTGCCAGTGCCTTTTCTCCAATTTGCAATCCATCACTGTCTGTCAGAGCGGGCTAAAAGAGAGGGATTATCACACTCCGACTCCAGTGCAGTGGGTGGGCCGCATGCGAGAGGAGTTCATTTTCTTTACTAGTGCACAAATACCCTAATAGGCACAAGTAGTGTGTTCTGTCATACAAGTGTTGGACAAAACACATTGAGAGGAAAGTGAGCATCTGAAACACACACACACTCGCGCACACACACAAACAAATGCACAGATCAACACAGCTGGAATTGAGGTAAGGCCTCTAAATAATGTCAGTGACAGCAATAAATGGAACGAGATGAGGAAGGTAAGAAAGGCTGGGAGACACAGAGACGTATAGAGAGACTATAAGAGTTTTACACGCAGCTGGAGTGCCGTGATAAGATGCCTATCCTGAAACATGTGTTAGCAAGACTATATGATGGCAGTTTATCATTGTTGTGATGTGAGAACTTTGAGAGAGAAAACCAGGAGCCAGCGCAGACAGTTGCCAGTTCTATGAGAGCTTTAATACGCTACTGGCATGGATTGGAAGCACACATTAAAGACCAGCCAGGGTGTGCTGCCAAGATATTTACGGATTAGGTTCTATATATATGATCTAACCAAAATAACCACAAATAAGCAAGAGCAAGCCAAAGTACAGCACTATGTACAACACCTTTTAGAATTTTGCAGTTTTACATAAAGCCAAAATCATAAATAATAAATAATACTACATTTTGTGTACTGCATATTACATTTTTGGCACTTAGCAGACGCTTTTATCCAAAGCGACTTACAGGACTGTGACAGTATATTGTCTAAGCAATTGAGGGGTAAGGGCCTTGCTCAAGGGCCCAACAGTGACAAACTGGCAATGGTGGGGCTTAAACCCATGACATTTAAATTACTAGTCCTGTACCTTAACCACTAGGCTACAACTGGCCACAATAATACATTGTGTGTGCGTGTGTGTGTGTGTGTGTGGGGGGGGGGGGGGGGGGGTATACAAAAGTATACACAAACGTGTGTGTATGTAGAATTATTAGTAGTCATATGTCAGTCTTATGTCATATCAAGCATTTTGATTTTGTGTTATTATATGAATCCAGGTTTCAATTGTCATGAATCTCTGTATTTCTGTAAACAGCACAGCACTTTAAGAAATCTGGCAACCTCTTAGGCATTTTAAGGGGAAATGTGCTGTTAGATGTAGGGGTAAAATCTACTGTTATAATACGTATAATCAGCATATGATGAAATATTAATATATGTATTAATTATGTATCAATAGATCATTAAAAATTACTGCTAGTAATAGCAGAAACCCTATCCAGGGAATTCCTGCCCTGCACTCGGTGGAATGACCATGACCCCGACCAGGTTAAAGGTGATGAAAATGAAATGAACACTATATACTACAGTAAATGGTACATGACACACACAGTGTGCAGCCTGACGGAGCGAGTATCATGCTAATATATTATGTGAATGTAATGTTTTATATGTCCATTCTATTTTCTTTTACCCCCCCTCACATTCCCTTGACTTGCTTATGCCAAGTTCACACTACACTTTCCAAGTAGTCAGATCGCTGTACAGTTCACACTACACGACTGGATCTCTTGCAATCGTGAGTCTTAAGTCGTTGTGTATTTCACAATACACGATCTACCACCGGTAGGGATCGTCTGTTTTGTAGTGAGTTGGAGGTTAATAAATATTTTTTTAATGCAGTGTTGGTTTAATTATGGTTTGGTGTGGACGTGTGTGTAACGATGTATTCTAATAGAAACTATATTATGCCCCTGTCCCACGTTTTTACATCTCCTCCCCCGTGTTTCCCCTTACCTCGTATTTTGCATTCTCTATGGCTATAGTTCGACAAACCACTCGTAACTCCTTTCACACTACACAATTTTGAGTCCAGATCTTTGCTATATAGATGCTAGATATTTTTCTCGAGCCGCTCGGATCGAGTCGTTCAACAGTTCACACATAGCAATCGAGAGCCGAGTTTCGATCCCCAAGCAAATGGCGAGTTGCTTCAGCGCTGCCACATCTAGCGGCAACCAGTCAACTTGTGTGAACTAGGCATTATGAAATAAATGATTATTATTATGAGATAAATATAATAAAAGAATACATTAATAAAATAAATAAGACCAAGAGACTGGTAAATGTAGTGGATAGGACACAGAACAAACAACATTCAGTCCTCTAAAAACCTCTTGGATAAAACAGCAATGCTAGATTAGCAACATGTATCTATAATTTTGGCCTTGGGTAAAATGCCTTAAATACATACTTATTGAAGAAAGTCATTTTATTTATGAATCATTTAAAAGGTTCTGTTACCCTGTTCTGTGAACTGACCATAAAAAGCTAATAAAAAAAATTTATCTGTAAAAAGTCATGACATAGTCATGACATGATATTAGTGCAGCATTTTAGGCCGTTATTAGTCCTGATACTGAATTTCAACACAGTTAAGATCGGTGTATCAACAATAATAAACATGCGAACACTCAAAAATACAAAACACACAAATGTAGATGCCAAGTTAAAGCGTGATATATTTATTATTAGTATGAATTACAGTATAGTATCAAATCTGATATCTAGCCCAGTTCTCCTATGGGGATTCCCAGTTTTCCTTATTCAGTGTTATAGTACCGTGTTCTTGTCCTCATCACAGCTGCTGCTAGCTAATTATTGACAATTTTTGTTCAATGTAATGACATTATGTTCAATGTTAAAGTCAATAAGCTCGACTGGGGCTCTTTTTTTGGTTGCCTAGATGTGGCAACACCCCCTCACCACAATGTAATTAGAGTGCCCTTTGCTTTTAAATCCCTGCCAGCAAAGTCATTCATGTACAATATTTTAGTAATAAATACAGAACTTGGTCAAAAATATTTGGACACCTAAACCAAAAAGTTCACACCCCTTTAATGAACATCTTAATTTTTGCTACACAACCTTATATTGACAATGATTGGAACACCCTTTCAAAATTATATGCTTTTTTAATTTAAAACAAGGTCAGCAGTTTGGGGAAGGCCATTTGTTTCCCAGCTGACTGTGCCTCTGTGCACAAAGTGAGATCAAGACAGACATAATTGGTCAAGCTCAGTATGGAAGAACTCCTGTGGCCTGCACAAAGCCATGACCTCAAACTCACTGAATCTATTAAAACTAAATTACAAAATTATGAACCTCATATTATGAGTTTTGTGTCCAACATCAGTGCTTGACCCCGCAATTATTATTAGAATTGCACCATGTTATGTACACTATGTCTTATACAAACAGTGTGGCATGTCTGGCATTATTGTGGCATATCTGGCATCACTGGTGTGACCGATCTTATCTGTAAAATGTCCCAGCAGCCTCTGCACACTCAGGTATTGTACACTATGGGCAAATTTTAAAAGAATAATGTGACTATATTTCCAAAAAAGTAAAAGTGGCCAAGTAAGCACGGTAGCAGCCAGGTCTCTTCCTGAAACCTGTGAGGAGCCACCGATGTTTTCTAATGCCTAGATGAATCTGTTTCTAGCTGTCAACTGTTTAGAAAACATCAGATAAATCAGGTCTGAAGATTGGTCTCTGGACCTGTGCAGAATCCCAATAGAGGCTCTTAACCACAAGCCACGAGCCAGACCAATTTTAGACACATCTCGAATTTAAATAGAGCGGTTGCCGATTCTCCTGACGGAGCAGTTCTCTGGGCGTGCGATATATTAGGTCTGATTGGTCATCTGTCAGTACTGCAGCTGCTTTGATTATAGTTTGTGAGGTAATTTCTCTCCTGCAGGCTAGGATAAATTTATCAAAAGTTCTCAGAGAAGATCCCAGATGATATTTAGTATTAAAATTATAAAATATACAGCAGAGTACTGTAATTAACATTTCAATCTATGTTTGGTGTTTATATTTGATTAGAAACCTTTATAATGATGGATATGAATGCATTTTAGGGGAGCTTTTTGCCTTAATAATGCATTTATAAATTATATGGCCAAATGTATGTGGACGCACAACCTAATTATTGACTTTGGGGGTTTTAGCCACACCCATAGCAGGTATTTATGATCAAATACATAAAATAATGGATGTGTTTCAAAATGTGTCAAAAGTTTGGTCCATAAAAAATGGTTTAACGAGTTTGCTGTGGTGGAACTACAGTGGACAGCACAGAATCCTTACTAACTCAACACCTTTGAGACTTGATTTCAAGTCCTCCAGTACCAGTTCCTGACCCATTATTGCTCTAATGACTACATGGGCACATAATCCCTCAGACAGTTTAAAGAACAGTATAAAATGTATTTTAAAATAGCAAAACGTGAAGAAACAGACTAATTTTAGAGGTACTGTTCTAATCTAAGTCCCAGGAGTCAATATTTATTTATTAGGACTTTTAAGTCATGTTTTACACACTTTGGTTACATTAATGACAGGACAGGTAGTTAATGGTTACACAAGAAGTTCAACATCAAACAGTAGACTTATACACTGTTTTAGCACGTAGGATGCAGATCAGGATGCAGTTTGGGATGGAACTGGGAAAGATAACATTTGTTAAGTGTAAATTTGTGCCTTGTGAAAGAACACACTAGAAAATATAAATCTCTCCTGCAGGACAGAAAGTATTCAGCTGCTGTGGCATTAGAGGAAATATTTGTACAGGAGGTAGAACAGAATGAGGGTGCTGGGGGTGTCTGCTGATTACTAATGAGAACCATGCAGTCAGAGCGAATATACACCAAATTAATGGGTAGCTACAGCTTATTTCTAATGATTCATTTTAAAATATATAAATAAATTAATTAATTAAAAAAATAACAGGTTGTTTACTAAAGGTGGGTTTTAAATAGGCAGCTTTTGAGAAGCTTTTCTCCAGATGGAAATCTTGTTTATATCACTGCTGGCCCTGCAAGACTAGCTTCATTAAAATGTCATATTTCAACATAACTAATAATCTAACCATATTTTAGTTTAATTGTTCAGCTTTCATGAATGACAGGACACATCTGAAAGTACATTTACAGTAAACACTGACTTGATTGACTTTGACAGGGTTCCCCAGACACGTTTAGTTCTAATAAACACAAAAAAAAAAAAAGGGGGGGAGGGGGGGGTTCTTTTTTTTCTTTTTACAAAGAGTAAAACATTCCATCACATAAATAATGATGAGGGGAAAAAAAACCTGTGAGTACAACAACATGTTTCTGCCACCACAAGTTAGCTACACTAATCAGAGCATAAGACTTTACTGAGTCTTTCTAGCAGTGCTGGTAACCACAGCATCCAAGTCTGACATTTAAACTTTAATGATATTTATACCCTTCACAGTGCATTAAATTAAAATAAGGAGTCACTTTACATTAGCCACATTTGTTGTTGTAGTAATGATTGGTTCTCCTGTGTAATCAGCTTAATTTACAGATTTTTTATAAGCATCATTGGATACAAAAAATAATTTCCATTTTATTTTTAAATCAGGAAAATTTACATTGTTGCCCACGTCTGTCTGCCTGTCTGCCTGCCTGCCTGTCTGTCTGTCTGTCTGTCTGCCTGTCTGCCTGTCTGTCATAATTCTTTTTTCACATATCCCAGCTTGTTAGGATCTGGGGTCAGAGCACAGGGTCAGCCATCGAATGGCACCCCTGGAGCAGAGAGGGTTAAGGGCCTTGCTTAAGGGCCCAACAGTAGCTGCATGGCAGAGCTGGGATTCACAGTGAGTGTGTCTGATCCACTCACTACAACACACACTAACACACCACCACCATGTCATTGTCACTGCAGTGCTAAGAATAATCCACCACCTAAATAATACCTGCTCTGTGGTGTCCCTTTGGGGGTCCTGACCATTGAAGAACAGGGTGAAAGCAGGCTAAAACAGTATGTAGAGAAACAGATGGACAAGTCAGTAATTGTAGAACTACAAAGTGCTTCTTTATGGTAAGTGGAGCTGATAAAATGGACAGTGAGTGTAGAAACCAGGAGGTGGTTTTAATGTTATGGCTGATCGGTGTATATTATAAGACTGATAGAAACATAGACACATAGCATGAACAAAGACCCTAAATAACTATATAAAAACATGTGTCACATCTGTGCCAGTATAATGCACACTGAGATAGCAGTAATTCAATCAATGGTCAGACTCTAGGGTCAGAATATCATCTCAAAGCAAATCCTGTCCTGACACCACCCATGAGAATGTAAAATCAACAAACCTGCATTATAAAAGAAAACACACCAGGTATGCAGCAGGCTACATGGATATCTGGTAGCTAGACACACCGGCTACCGGAGGACACAGTGTTACGGCACAGACCGTCGAGCTGATATTAAAATGGAAAAGCTACACTAGGGAAGAAGAAGCTAAGTGTGTCTAATCGAGATGAATGAGTCTGTTCCCTCAAGCCTCCCAGCGGAAGCGGCTGTACCAGCGCCCTCCACACTTCACTCATTAATTACCATGAATTAATGGTTTTATCCACACCAAGTAAATAAAGGATTGTCACCCGGTCGCCAATTGAGTGCAGCTTTTATTAAATACTGTGAAAATGTCAGCCGGCTAGAGGCAAATTAAAGGGACAAACAGATCAAACTCCATTCCAATCAAAAATAATCTTCATTTTACAAGATTAAATTAGTCACTGCATGTTCCAGGAAGGCTCAAGACATATTGTGTCACTCAACGGTAATTATAAAATAAGAGATGACAGGTATTTGTAACCTGATCCTACATGCACTTTTGAAATTCTCACCTTAAAAATTGGCAGTTGGAAAAAATTGTCAATAATTTAGAAGTACTGTTCTTTGAAAAAGCGTTTTCAGGCCTTGCCTTATTATTGTCTCATTCCAGAGCACCTCTCGCATGTCAGAATATGTACATGTAATGCAGTAAGTGTATTTATTATTCTTGTTAATTTATGTGCTTTTTACATTAACTAATGTAAATATACTAAAGGGATTTGATCAAGGACCAAAACGCCACAGCTGGGTACCCCAGCTGGGTACTCCACAGAAGTATTAACCCTAGGAACTACGATCTTACCTCTGCTTTTCTCTCTGTCTACATCATGGGTTCATTTGATCCCTTTACCTCCCAAAAACACAAATGTGTTTTTCTAAATCGTCTTGTTTCTAGGCGTCAATGAATGAGTAAGTAAGTGACTGGACCCACTACATACACTGATCAGCCATAACATTAAAACCACCTCCTTGTTTCTACACTCACTGTCCATTTTATCAGCTCCACTTACCATATAGAAGCACTTTGTAGTTCTACAATTACTGACTGTAGTCCATCTTTTTTTAACCTGGTGGTGGATCATTCTTAGCACTGCAGTGACACTGACATGGTGGTGGTGTGTTAGTGTGTGTTGTGCCGGTATGAGTGGATCAGAAATACAGCAGTGCTGCTGGAGTTTTTAAATAGTGTCCACTCACTGTCCACTCTATTAGACACTCCTACCTAGTTGTTCCACCTTGTAGATGTAAAGTCAGAGACGATCGATCATCTATTGCTGCTGTTTGAGTTGGTCATCTTCTAGACCTTCATCAGTGGTCACAGGGCGCTGCCCAGGGGGCGCTGTTGACTGGATATATGTTTGGTTGGTGGACTATTCTCAGTCCAGCAGTAACAGTGAGGTGTTTAAAAACTCCACCAGCATTGTTGTGTCTTATCCACTCATACCCGCACAACACACACTAACACCACCACCATGTCAGTGTCACTGCAGTGCTGAGAATGATCCACCACCTAAGTAATACCTACTCTGTAGTGGTCCTGTGAGAGTTCTGACCATTGAAGAACAGCATGAAAGGGGGCTAACAAAGCATGTAGAGAAGCAGATGGATTACAGTCAGTAATTGTAGAACTACAAAGTGCTTCTATATGGTAAGTGGAGCTGATAAAATGGACAGTGAGTGTAGAAACAAGGTGGTTTTAATGTTATGGCTGATCGGTGTATATACATCTGTGTGTGTGTGTGTGTGTGTGTTAATTCTGCTCATTGCTTATATAATATTTTTAATTAAGGACATTGGAGTTTTCCATTTGCATAAACAACAAAATCAGAAAATCTATGAACTATTATACATGCCAATGGTTCCATCATCCTTCCAAAATGAAGCTGTTCCCACAAAATGAAAACATTAAGAGCAGATGCACTGAAAAAGATACATCCCCTTCCCAACAATCATACTAGAGACTTTTTTGTGTGGACTCAATTTCCCAGTGTCAATATTTACACCACTACTGTGCAATACCAAACAACCTATTAAACTTTCAGCTGTGCCCTATTAGCACTATAAGTCATCCTTTTTAAACCTCATTTGTATGTCTCGGCTCAAGATTATGTTGTTCTGGAAATAATAATATTCAATACAATTACATTTTTGAGTGACAGCTAAAGAATTGTGTCATTCAGCTGTGTTTACTTTCCATGTAGAAAAATGCAAATGAACCAAAGTCAATTTGGCCTCAAATAGTCTGAATTCTTTTGTTAATTCCTGGTATACATACAAAGCAAACTGTTAACAAATGTGTTGTATCAGCAAAATGCAACTTAAGTAGAAAAACGATTGCATAAATAAATATGAACTTATCTTAAATCTTACAATAATAGTACGTGTACTCATCTCCAGAATTATGTGCACACTTAATGAGTAAAAAAAAGTTTATATTGTTAGACTGTGTATATACACTGATCAGCCTCCCAAAACCACCTCCTTGTTTCTACACTCTGTCCATTTTATCAGCTCCACTTACCATATAGAAGCACTTTGTAGTTCTACAATTACTGACTGTAGCCCATCTGTTTCTCTGCATGCTTTGTTAGCCCCCTTTCATGCTGTTCTTCAATGGTCAGGACCACCACAGGACCACAGAGTAGGTATTATTTAGGTGGTGGATAATTCTCAGCACTGCAGTGACACTGACATGGTGGTGGTGTGTTAGTGTGTGTTGTGCTGGTATGAGTGGATCAGACACAGCAGCGCTGCTGGAGTTTTTAAACACCTCACTGTCACTGCTGGACTGAGAATCGTCCACCAACCAAAAATATCCAGCCAACAACACCCCATGGGCAGCAAGCATCCTATGACCACTGATGAAGGTTTAGAAGATGACCAACTCAAACAGCAGCAATAGATGAGCGATCGTCTCTGACTTTACATCTACAAGGTGGACCAACTAGGTAGGAGTGTCTAATAGAGTGGACAGTGAGTGGACACGGTATTTAAAAACTCCATCAGCGCTGCTGTGTCTACAGTCAGTAATTGTAGAACTACAAAGTTTTCCTATATGATAAGTGGAGCTGATAAAATAGACAGTGAGTGTAGAAACAAGAAGGTGGTTGTAATGTTATGGCTGATCGGTGAATATGAGTATAATATTAATAATTTGAAAGGTGGATGTGTCAGTTTACATTCATCAGTCCTTTGCATCTCAGATGAGCCTGAGTCCAGTTCTTAAACTGCTGGACAGTTTATTTACACCAGTTTTTTTTACAGCTATTTACAGTGAACAAATAATAGCAGTGGTCAAACATGGACAATCATCCAAAATACAAAATATTAAAACTAAATTACATTTCATTTTTAGTGACCTAGTTAAAAGTTTGGACTTAACCCAACTGAGATGCTGTGGCAAAACCTGACAAGGCAAATGTTAATAATTTAAATCAGTAAAACAAATAAACAATAGAGGGGACACCTACTTTAACATGTTTCTTTGATTGGCTTAATGCTCACCACTGACCCAAATCCCAAACGATCCATAGTTAGGAAATCATAACCACTGAGTATCTTCATCCTGTCCAAATGGTCCAAAAGTACCCAGCAGTGGATACATTCTGCAGTAAGGATGTTCAATTCAATTCAAGGATAGACTATTATGTATCAACACTCCATCTCTTCACCCTGTATGCCGTCCCTGCTACCTCATGCCAGTCAGCCTCTGTGCCAGGCCCCCAATGCCCATGGCAGATGGCGGAATGGGCGGCATGTACCAGCCTCCTGGCACCGCAAACATCTGTTATCATTACCAAATGCTAATTGCCATCAATCAGGACAACACCTCTATGCATTTGTATGCAAGGTTTAAAAGTAGAGGTGTCTGAGGAGCAGGGGGAACATAAAAAGTGATGTCTAAATTTGCCCCTGAGCAATGGCATGAGGCACACGGCAGGAGGGATGGCTCAATTATTAAAGTGTTCCCCTTGTTTAAGTGTGGCCTGTGAGCAGACCTGGGAAGCAGCGTTCTCCCTTGTCAGTACTGTGTTCTTTTGTGTAATGGCATCTACTCAGGGCATATACCAAGCCCAAATTAAAGTAGCAATATAAAGCTCAACAAATGCAGCAATTGTTATAGAATAAATCTGAAACTTATACAACAAAGGCATTTTATACTCGCCACAAACGACTCCTTTTTATCATTTTACTCTTTAATGATGATTATAAGTCTGGGTCTGTAGACAAAATGAAATGGACAACCAATGCCAGGCTTTTATATGGTAAATTAATTGATTTATCTGTATATTAAACAAATGTGTATAAATTATGTAAATTTCTGCATAGATTTTTACATACTGGTCATTTTTACAGTATCTGTATCCATTTTATGCTAGTTTGCATGTGGGTGTGGGCTGGCACCAGCATCCTGAGCCCTGTGCGGACCCTGGGCTCCTTAGGCAAAAAAAAAAAAAAAAGTGGGCTGACTAAGCAACATTTGCTTGGATGTGTTGGCTTAACCCAATGTCATGCACCACCTGTGCCAACTGAGATGGCTGAGGTTGGCGTCTGCTCCCTCGCTCACGCTGCCCGCTCACAGTCGCACATATGGCAACAAGCCCTAGTGGACAAGGCTGCCAATATAGTGAAAGAGATGGGATGATAAGGATGTCAATGTAAGCACGTCTGAAGAAAATGCTTGTGAACCATGCATTTTGCATTATTTTCTCATAAGATGCAGTCTGATTGGTTTGATTTTCATCCAGATTGATATATAACCACATACTGTTCAAATGGACACCACACAAAAATGCACTTGAAGGTCTTTGTAGACAGGAAGTAATCATTTTAGCTGTGGATAGAAACTGTAACTGTCAGTACAGTAGTTTAAATGACATAGGTAAATGGGATGGGCAATTCACAGTCTAGTTTTCTTAAAGTCTCAGGTAATGAAGTGCTACCCGGACATTGAGACGTAAAAGCGTCTCAAACCATGGTGCCTCCTCAATCATGCTTCACAGCTTGGTTAAGGCTTTGGTGTTCTGCGCAGTGGGTATTTTTTCCTTATCATAGCATTGTGCAGTTCCACAGTTCTTCTATCCACAGGGATTTGTCCCAGTAGTGAGGAACATTGAGGTGCCAAAAATTAAATGCAGTAGTCATTACTAAACATACCCTATTTGCAGACAATCTAGCTTGACTTAACTTAGAGCTAACTTATAGAAAAACTTAGGACAGTATGGAAAGTGTTACTTCTATTTACTTTGACTTTCATTTTATTGCAGACTGTATGAATCCAAGATATTTCATGTTTTGTCTGGTTAACTTTATTTTATTTGTCAATATAAATCAATTCCTGAATTTAAACTCTGATTTTTCCCCATACTGTCTCAACTTCTCCTGATTTGGGGTTGTAAATAATCAGTTCATTAAAGACCTAAAACCTGGTACTTTTTATTAGTTTTGACAAAATGTGTGCTATTTTATTGTGAATAAGATCAAGCCTAATTTTAAAGTGATTAATAAAAGAAACCCAGTTTACTTTCCCTTGTAGCTGTAGTTTTCTTAAATATATTCTGAACCTGATGACACATTTACATGCAGCCTTATAATCCATTAGTAATCTTACTAATAGCTCACACCTCTATCGGAACAGAATATGTCCATGTATACACCCCTGTCGGAACAGAATATGTGCATGTACGTATATACCTCAATCAGAACAGTATATGTCCATGTATACACCTCAATCAGAACAGAATATGTCCATGTATACATTAATAGGTAGTATCTTTGTCATCTATCTTTATCTAGAATACGTCCATGTATACACCTTAATCAGAATAGTCAACGTATACACCTCAATCAGAACAGAATACGTTCATGTATACACCTCAATCAGAACAGAATACATTCATGTATACACCTTAATCAAAACAGAATACGTTCATGTATACACCTTAGTCAAAATACAATTTATATACAATACAATAAATTATTTTGGGATTAATAGGTAGTATCTTTGTCATCTATCTATTTATCTAGCATATGTCCATGAATACACCTCAGTTAGAACAGAATACGTCCATGAATACACCTCAGTTAGAACAGAATACGTCCATGTATACACCTCAGTCAAAATACAATTTCGATTAATTTCAATTTCGAGGGATTAATTTTCTTTGGGATTAATAGGTAGTATCTTTGTCATCTATCTATTTATCTAGCATACATCCATGTATACACCTCAATCAGAACAGTATATGTTCATGTATACACCTCAATCAGAACAGAATTTGTCCATGTATACACCTCAATCAGAACAGAATATGTCCATGTATACACTTCAGTGAAAATACAATTTTGACTAAGGGATTAATTTCCTTTGGGATTAATAGGTAGTATATCTTGGCCATCTATCTATTTATCTAGAATACGTCCAGGTATACACCTCAATCAGAACAGAATATGTCGACATATACACCTCAATCAGAACAGAATACGTTCATGTATACACCTCAGTCAAAATACAATTTCAACTGAGGGATTAATTTCCTTTGGGATTAATAGGTAGTATATCTTGGTCATCTATCTATTTATCTAGCTTACGTCCAGGTATACACCTCAAACAGAACAGAATATGTCCATGTATACACCTCAATCAGAACAGAATACGTCCATGTATACACCTCAGTCAAAATACAATTTCGATTGAGGGATTAATAGGAAGTATTTCAGTCACCTATCTATTTATCAAAAATATGTCCATGCATACACCTTAATGAGAACAGACTAGTCTGATGCCATTCCGAATACAATTCCTATCCAATTGAATGAGGTGGGTAAGTTTTAAAATAATCTGTTATAAATCAAAGAATAACAGCCATGTGAACATCTGTACCTAATTACAAGTTTAAGTACATTCTCTAGATGTGCATTTGGGTCATATTGGAAATTCAACAGGGTGAAAGCAAAGGAGGAGGACATACACGTGCATCATTTTGGACTGTGCATGTAAACAGACAGCCGAACATATATGTTCCATAAATCTCTATTAGCTTAGTATCTGTGGATGGAATTCGGGCAGAATTGTGGTCTTATTTTCTGTTTCACTTTTTGCCGCAGCCTGTTTGTCAAGTCTGAACTTTGCCAAAAGCAATTCCACTGTATGCCTAAATGAATAATTCTCAACTGCCCGTAAAAGTGAAAATGAGAAAGCAAAAACTACAGGTTTTGTTAGAAGACTTGAAAAGAAAAATTAAATATTGCCATAAACACCGTGGCTCATAAACACAGACTCTGTAGTTGTAGTTGTAAAAGGGTTCATAAAATGAAGCTACGAGGATTGAAAACAACACTCTAGTCAGAACATCTGTTAAGTACCACGCAACAACATGATCCCAAAACACACAACAGGGACTTCATAAACTTCCAAATGGTTTAATTGCTCCCAATCAGATTTCCCCTCAGAAATATAAACAAGCTCACTCCACTATACAGCTACATTTCATTACCTACATTACAGCCCATCAAAAAGTATAATGTCATGTCTAAATGACTGGAATTATTTAGAAACCTTAAAGTGAATGGCTAGAATATTTAGAGTGTGGGTGATATAAGATCAATAAATAAAAAAATAAGTGTACTAAATTATATCACTAATGCTAAAAGCTCTTCTCTATAATAACCATCGATAGCTTTCTAAAGTCAAGAAGAGCATGTGATGTCCAACCATGACATAAGAATGCAATTTTTTTAAGTTACATGTGGAATAAGGACAGTGTGGGTGGCACAGCATAATATTCACTAAATGAATCTCATAAATAAATTACAATAATTACTATAAGATAATTAAACTAACCAACTTCACACCAGCATGAAAATGTGATCCTAAATAAAGCATTTGTAAATTAAAAAATGCATTTTGAAGTCCTTTAGGTGCAATTCAATATTTAATATGTTTACAACTTGGTGCAGAATGCTGGGGCCTCATTTTTGCCTAATGAGTTTTTGGGTTGAGGCTGTTTGCTAGATGCAGTGCACAGTACAATTACACTACATCTGGGAGGCTTTGAATTTTTGAAACACAATTAAGGAGCATAAAATGGACACTGGACCTGTGATAATATGGAAAACACAAAAAATAAAGAATAAGAAATACATTAAATAAATAATTTAAATGTACTCAGTGTATTTAGATTTAAATCCTATAATAATAATCATAATAATAATAATAAATACCTGTACAGGCTCTCTCTAATGACAGATGTGACTCAGAAATGCCAACTACACAGCACAACTGTGCTTACACAACCACCTCTATCTATAAGGACAGGTGACAGCGTCAGCACTGGGGCTGCCAAAGAAACAGGATGTTGCTGCAAGCCATGCTGAGTATGTATGCCTTATCTTCATAGATATGTTTAGCAAAAGTATGTAGACACACCATTTAGATTTAAAATTAGGTGCAAAATTAGGTATACAGCTTGTAATCAGCATGTAAACTCTATAAGCAAAAGTACTCAGTTATGTTGACACATCCAAATTATACTGTGGTTTCAATCATTAAGTTGCAAAAAATGCAAATGTTTAGGAACAACAAGAGTTCCTTACACCACACAAGCGATGGCAACCTGGAACTGGAAATTCGTACAGCATAAAAATGATTTGTCCTAGTTGGCAACACGCACTACAATGTCACAAACCGCCTGGTTCCTCTCAAGGATTCTTTCTTATAATGCTACTGTTGCACTAGGCTTGCTCATTAGGGGATTTGGATCAGGAATCTTGACAAAATGACTTGACTGAGCACAAGTCTTAGCTCATCAGGTGTATTGTCAAAGGTAGATGGAGGTTGTGTGTTGTAGCCTAGCAGTTAAGGTACTGGACTAGTAATTGAAGCTTTGCTGGTTCAAGACCCACCAATGCCAGGTTGCCACTGTTGCGCCCTTGAGCAAGACCCTTAACCCTATTGCTTGGACAATATACTGTCACAGTACTATACGTTTTTTTTTTATAAAAGCGCCTGCTAGATTCCAAAAATGTAAATGTAATGTAACTATGTGTTATTTTTTTCAGTGGTGGTTCCTATAGGGCAACATGAAAAGTATTAAACTAGCAGTTTCTATGACATCAGTGGTTCTAGGTAGGAAATTTGCAATGATTGGTCATTAAATCAATTTAAGGTGACTAGGTGGAAAAAAAATCTTTATTAACCAATGGCCTCACTCATATGATTGTACCTCAATCATATGAGTTAAACAGTATCACCAAGCAAATCCACGAAAAAATGATGTATTAAGGTAATGGTATGTATAAGTCTGTAAAGTTGCTTTGAGACAATGTCCATTGTCAAAAGCACGATACAAATAAATTTGACTTGACCTTATTTGGTTTAACCCATACCACTATTGGACTGGAGGAGTGGAAACATTGTTTGAACGAGGTACTGTGGCCACCATAAGTTTGGGTAGTGTATCCATCTTCATGGAGCATATTATAATTAGGAAACATGCCAATCTACTTTGTTAGAAATGAACCAGGACCATAGGTGCCATACATTCAAGCCATTTTCCACGCTAAGTCACACTGGGGCCGTGCACATTCTATGATTTGCTGGTAATGCCTGAACATGGGGACAAACATATTTGGATTAGCTGCAGACCAACATTTACTTGGACAAAGACTGCTACAGTCAGTGCATGAATTACTCTTTAAAAACATCAGCATTTGGATAAACTAAGGAGTAAATATACTTGAGCACATATTGTTCCTCTTTTCTACTGGATTATTTTAACCTCTATAAGTTGCTGGAACAGTTTAGTGACAAGGAAAGATTAAACACACACATTGTAGGTACACCATCATTAGAGGCAGACTGCATGTGTTTGACATATTACGCCCTCAAGGGTGCTCCAATATAAACTGAGAGCAGACAAAGAAAACAAAATCATTCTTTATGAGAAGCAGTTAGATTTTGGGTGCATTACATAATACATAAAAACTAATTCATATGAATAAATGGGTGCTGGATATAAAATTGATTAAACATTTTCACCTTAAGGTGTTGTAATAAGAAAAATCAAATCTAAAAAAAGTACTGTCATCATAAACAGCATGCCAATGTAATATGACTTATTTGAGTTGGTAACCTAGGTTTGTCAAATAAGTGAAGTGTACGTCAAAGTGGAAAATTTAAGTTTGTTTATTAGGATTTTAATGTCGTGTTTTACACTTTGGTTACATTCATGACAGGAACAGTAGTTACTGATTACACAAGATTCATCAGTTTACACAAGGTTATATCAAACACAGTCATGGACAATTTAGTATCTCCAATTCACCTCACTTCTTTGGACTGTAGGAGGTTGTATTCTTACTTTGTTGAAAATGATAGGACATGTTCATTAAGTCCATCATTTGGAAAGCCAGTTCAGATCATAGAAATTAGCTGAATGTTCACTACCAAATACTTGGTTTAGGCTTGATTGTTATATGCAGGTCGTTTTCCTAACCAGCAACTGTTAAGTTTAAAGTAAAAAAAAAAGAAATCAATAAAGCAAATTCTGAAATAGGTGAAATACAGTGGATCAAAAGTAAAAACTAAGTACTATTACAGTCTGTATAGCACTAAATTAAGCAAATGTGAAGGAGGGAAAAAAGTTTCCGCACTTATATTTTGGTTGGAAGCGGTGAGGGCAAGAGGAGTAGTAATTGGTCATGTCTGAGAGACAGAGAGAGCTTTTAGTCCAGATTTATCACCATTTGATTGTCATTTTTTTAGGCCGCTCAAAGAAGCTTTAAGGGGAAGAAGATTTTCATGTGATGATGTGAAAGCAGCGAATCATCAGTGGCTACGCTCTCAACCAAAAACATGTTTTTGCTGATGGCATTAAAAAGTTGGTACAATGCTGGGATAAATGCATCGGAAGGTGACTGTAGAAATGTGATGCAATTTGTTTTTTCAAATGCTTAATAGAGTTTAAAAAAACCTTTTTCCAAGAACCCTCGCCTATGGTTGTTTTTGTTTTTTTTTTGTTTTTTTTAATAATACCATTTTTAGAAGGGCAGCTTGGTGGTATAGCTGGTTGAGTGGGTGCTGCACTGTAACATGGATCCAAGTTCAAGCTTAGCCTCAGGTACTCAGATCACTGTGTGTGAGGGAATTTATTTGTTCTTCGTGTGCATGTGCATGATTTTTTTTTTTTTTTACTTTTTTTTGGGCTGGCCATAAACTGGCACCTTGGTATTTGTGCTTTGTACCTTGTGTTTACACAACCTTTACCAGGATTAAATGATACATACAAATACATAAAGTGAATAAAATAATTTTTGTAATTATGGGTTCTTTTAAAAAACCGACAACCTTTCTGTATGTAGCCTAACAGCTGATGGCAGAATTAAAGCACAGTGTATAAGAACCACTGTTGTAAGTACTGATATTCTGTCATCTTACACATGATTTAGTAACAGGACACGTCTTTAAATATTACTAACACTTTTACAAATGTTGCAGTTCATAATTTACCTCTATTATTTATTTATCTCATAAAAAAGCATACAACTGTTTATTTTTTGCTACCCTATACATGACATATATGTTCAAATATTAGAGATACCACAAAATACCCAAAAGTAAATTGTATGCACAGCAAAATGTACCAATGTGCAAACAAATTGATGTAGACACACCTGTAAACTGTGATACTTAAGATCTCTTAATGACACTAATTGCTACTCATGTTGTATAATTACTACTACATTCATTCATTGTCCGTTTTATCACCGCTTTATCCTATTCAGGGTCGGTGGGTCCAGTTCACTGGGTGAAAGGTAGGAAACACCCTGAAATGGTTGCCAGTGCATTACTGCTACATTTCAAATTCAAATACAGTGGTACCTTGTAACTCTATGTGCCCTAAACTCGCAATCATTGAAACTTGACACACTTCGTGGAGAAATATGTACCCTTAAACACCTTTATTTAATTATTTCATTTCAAATTGACAATGAACGTCCGCTTTGTTCGACGCTTGGCTTGAGTGGTGCAGTAAGATATTAAAGTGCGAATATGAGACAAATCTGCATGTGTGGACTAACCGTCAAAGTCACTCTGAAAGCATCCACATGTATCTGTGTTTAGCTGGATTTTCCTCACTGTCTCACTTTTAAACTTGTGTGTTATAGCTCAAGGTGCTGAGAAATTATTTTTCTAAAACGCTTACCGTTAAATAAAGCTTAATGTGACTTAATGTATTAAAAGAACGACATAGGAACACTAAACCTCTCTTAATTATTATTGCTTATAAGTTCTCTCTACTAATAAAATTCCTTGCTCGTTCTTGTACAATGAGTCACATTAAGCTTTGTGCACCGGCACACTCAATAGGACAACGTCAATAACATTAATAAAAAAAGCAGTTTTGTCACTCATGTGAATTACTGAGCTCTCTAAGGAACACAGTATTCCGAGATCAAGCATCACCACGATTAAGAAGCATAAGAAAACGATAAAGAAGTCAAGTTAAAGTACAGGTTCATTTGTATTAGTGTTTTTATATTGTGTTATTTTCAGTGTATAAGTGTCAAAAACAACCCCATTATTTTATATAAGCCTAAAATATTTGCAGTTCCACAGGAACACGGAACGCATTAACAGGTTTCCCATACATCCTTATGGGAAAAAAATACCTTGAAACTTAACGCCTTTTAAACTTGCCAGTCCCAGAAACAATTGACATCGAGTTTCAAGGTACCGCTGTAGAATTATGCACATGCCTTCCATGGTGAAATTGTATGGCTATAACATGTTCTCACGAGTGCTGGTCTTGATGTGGATAACAGGGGTGGATACTGCAGAAGGAAAAATGTGTTTGAGACGTCACCCCATACCAGCAGTGCCGTCAAAACACTTGTTCTAAATACAAATGTTTCTTTGTTTGTTTATTAGGATTTTAACGTCATATGTTTTACACTTTTGGTTACATTCATGACAGGAAACGGTAGTTACTCATTACACAAGGTTCATCAGTTCACAAGGTTATATCAAACACAGCAATGGACAATTTAGTGTCTCCAATACACCTCACCTGCACGTTTTTGGACCGTGGGAGGAAACCGGAGCACCCAGAGTAAACCCACGCAAACTCCACACAGAAAGGACCCGGACCGCCCCACCTGGGGATCGAACCCAGGACCTTCTTGCTGTGAGGCCCACTAAATACAAATGTGTGCAATTCGAATGTAAGTCATGCAGTTGTGGCATGATGGTTAAGGATCAGAAGGTCAGAGGTTCATCCTATATCTGTAAGATTTGTATATTGTTACAGTGAATGAATCATGCTATGTGGTGACAGTTTTAGATACTAGATGTATGCTGTTTCTTTCCTTTTGTCTGATGGATGTCACATAAATGCCTTTTAAAAAAATCCATCCACTTTAAGTACAATGAATACATGTCAACTATTGTATCACTGGCTGCTGGTGTATAGAGGCATGTGACAACTTTTGGCAAGGTTGAATGGAAAAATTCCATTTTGCCATTTGCACAAATACGGAACACACATCCATCTGACAATGTATTACCATTATTTAGTTTCCGCTTTGATGCCAACACTTTCACTTCCAAACAAACTCCTCTTTATTCATGCTAACAGTATCAGTGAAAGTGCTAAATCCAAACAGAATACAAAAGCAGTCACATGTCTAAACCTACACTTCACTCATGCAATTTGATCATCATTGTAATATACACTGATCAGCCATAACATTAAAACCACCTCCTTGTTTCTACACTCACTGTCCATTTTATCAGCTCCACTTACCATATAGAAGCACTTTGTAGTTCTACAATTACTGTTGTCCATCTATTTCTCTACGTACTTTTTTAGCCTGCTTACACCCTGTTCTTCAATGGTCAGGACCCCCACAGGACCACCACAGACCAGGTATCATTTGGGTGGTGGTTCATTCTCAGCCCTGCAGTGACACTGACATGGTGGTGGTGTGTTAGTGTGTGTTGTGCTGGTATGAGTGGATCAGACACAGCAGCGCTGATGGAGTTTTTAAATATCGTGTCCACTCGCTGTTAGAACAGTAGCTAGATTACAAACTTTTTAAAAGGGTGAATGAACTATCTGAACGAAACCCATGCAGACATGGAGGAAAACCAGCAAACATCACACAGACAGTTCCATCTGTGAGATGTCAGAACTACCTGCTGTGTCATTATGATCCCCATACAATCATCACTGTGGAGGGAAATTAATTTAATCAATGTACAATTTATATTGCCCAGTCCTAAACTAAACTCTTTAAATAAACTGCTTATTTAAATAAAGCAAATCATTAATACAAAATGATTTCCATGATATTCATGGATGGCAGTCCAAGAGGACATACTTTTAGAAATTAAATAACTTAAATGACTTCTATACTCCTATAGACATTTCCAGTAAGCAAAGTGACAAATATATGTTAGGATATATGCACGACTGTTAAGCCTAGGTTTATGACAGTGTGTTTACATGTACACAATTACAAAATAACTAAATGTGATGAAGCACCCATATGACCACACTTGTCTTCCACAAGTCCCATCATAACACTGCTTTCAAAGACCAAGAATAAGCTGGACTGACAACATCATGACATAGATTGCATTCAGTGCTAGTCTGCAACAAGAAACACAAGACTGACCCATCTGTGCAGCCAACCATCACAACCCGATGACAGTGTACTGACATGACGTAAATTTAATTTAAGCTATAATTGAGTGAATATATTTTCTGCACTTGAATAATCATATGTGGGAAAAATGCCAGGAATAAATGAATCAGTCAATAAATACATGCGTTTTGTTTCTACAAGCTGCAAAGCTTTTATTTTAGTTTTTAGAATAAAAGTGGTGGCATCACAACTTTTATTTAAGCCTAATAAGGAACATTCATTGTATTGACAGAGAAGCATAGTGATGCAATAAAAATGTTATGCAAGCGCCCTCCTCCGTAGGGGATGTGGGAGGACAGTTGGGAATCTTTCAGCTGAATTGTTTTAAAAACGTATGGATTTAAATTTTAAATAGTAATGCACACAGTTTCTAATAAGCTTAAACACTATATATGTACCGAGTACTGTCCTGTAATTCTGTATTTTTACGTCAGTATCACTAATACATTAGTAATTATTACCTTGGTAGTGGAGAGGTCTGAGATGTGTGTAAGATTCATGCCAAACATACAAGTATTGTTTATAGTAGATAGCAATTGTTAAGAGGAAGTATAAGCACCACTGACATTAAAAAAATAATAATAAATACATTTTGCATGGTACCACTTTACACTACTTTACAGTATGCATCCAACTCTAAAACTACCTGTACGGCAGCAAATGTGCTTTTTTCTTTTTTTCATTTGCACAAGAAAACCCAAGTAAGCAAGAGTTTAGACATTGCAGATGTAATTCTCCACCAGTCACCCTTCAACCAAAAAAATAAAGGGGGGTATTGTAAGTATAAACAATAGTGAATATTAATTTGCACTGCTGAGGTTTAACATTTACATTTATGGCATTTAGTAGACGCTTTTATCCCAAGCGACAGTATACAGTCTAAGCAATTCATGGTTAAGGGCCTTGCTCAAGGGCCCAACAGTGGCAACCTGGTAGAAGTGGGGTTTAAACCAGTGGTGGGTTTTGAACCAGCAACCTTCTGCTTACTAGTCCAGAACCTTAACCGCTAGGCAATTACTGTTATTGTAACATTATTATTGTTATTGTTATTGTTATTACTATTATTATTACAACTATTATTATTACTACTGTATTTATTACTACTGTATTTATTTATTTATTTTAATTACTGTTGGGTTTTAAAATATGTTGTATTTTTCCAGTGGTGATTCTCTTTGACCCGTCATGGTCTGCACCATCGCTCCACCCATACAGCCTACCTAGTTGCGTTCGGTCCATATTTGCTAACAAGGCAGCAAAGTGCACAATATGCCCTCCTTAAGCGGTCTACTTTGATACACCCACAAATGTGCAGATATAAAAATGAAAGCAATCCAATTTAGGGTATATACACACACACACACACACACACACCATAATCTGTCCCGTGTGTGCTATCTTGAAATTCAATGATAACCTTATTCAGGTTTAAGATCAAGTATGCTGTTTAGATGAACTTAATATACAATAATGCCCTAAATACAAATGGTTTGTGTTAATGCAAATAGGCCTGTAAACTTCTACCTTTTTATAAAGCACAGTTTGTGCTGGAAAGCAACCAGTTCACCTATAAAGTACACAGGAGAGATTCAAACAAATGACCTTTCCCCCCTCGATCATCACTCATACTCTACAGCCCCTGGGATCTATTGCTTTTGTATTTTCACCTTTTTCATGTAGTTGCTATGCTGTCCCTCATGCTGGGTTTTGGAAATAGGCCTCAGTGTGCTGATTTGTCCTGGTCCTCCAGCCTGCTGTCCCCCATAGACCACATGCTCAGGGTAGTCATTGGAGTGCAGCCTGACATACGCTCTCACGCCGGGAGGATGGCGGTGCGCTCTGCGGGCCTTGACCCTCAAACTCAGCTGCCTTAATGGCCACCGGGCTGCCCTACTGTGCCAAGCAGTCAAGCATGGCTCTGCACCACCAGGCACAAACATTCGACCAGCATTTCAATGATTTTGTTCTCGTCTCATCTCTACTTCACACAGAAACCTATCATTTTGCAACCAGCGGCGTCCACAGTTCTCCAAATAGTTATAAAAACTTCTACCTTTGCTTACTGGTATCTCAAAAAAACATTTTTTTTGGGGGGGAGAGAATGAAGAAAAATAGCCTGCTGCTTTCATGGAAAACCTAGACTATATAAATGTGACTAACACGCATATATTGAATATCCCAAAAACTGGCTCAAATTCATTCAAATAACTGAACACTTACTTATTACAGACTTCTATGTAGTGCTGGGAGGTATGACGGTACTTTCGTTATACCATCTTCGATTCCTCATACCTTATGGATTTTTTATACACTGCTATACCGTAGCATAGTTAATACAACAGCTGTATGCTTCAGTAGGCAAAAAATCATATAATATTGTTCGCCGCTAACAGTGCTACAGAGCATTGTGCAGATTAGGTACAGCTCACGAGTTAGCCAGGTAGCGTTAGCATAAGTGTAAACAGATGAGAGAGGCTTCCTTATGGTAAAAAAAATAAACAAAAACAGATGGAGGATGAAGAGAGGAGGACCAAATATGCACCAGAAGAACCTGCCAAAGAAATGAGGCGTGTCTGCAGTTTAGAACAGACTAAAACACTATATACTGTACGGTTTGTCAAGCCACAGCTGTTTGTTTGTTTATCAGAATTTTAACATCATGTTTTACACTTTGGTTACATTCATGACTGAAACTGTAGCTACTCATTACACACAAGATTCATCAGTTCACAAGGTTATATCAAACACAGTCATGGACAATTTAGTGTCTCCAATTCACCTCACTTGCACGTCTATGGACTGTGGGAGGAAACCGAAGCACCCGGAGGAAACCCACGCAGTCACGAGGAGAACATGCAAACTCCACACAGAAAGGACCCGGACTGCCCCACCTGGGGATCGAACCCAGGACCTTCTTGCTGTGAGGCGACAGTGCTACCCCACTTACCCACCATGCAAACAGCGACATTACAAACACAGTAACAATCCACATATGCAAGGACACAATTCTTCTATAGACAGTCAAGAAAGAAGCTTTCAGAGCAGTAATTAAACAGTGGATTCCAGGTATGTCATACGGGGTGAAAATACTTCAGGTCAGTTGCTAAACTAACGTTATACGTGAACTGGAAGTGGAGCTATATGAAGTCGTCCACTGGTTTACAACAGACCTGTGGTCAAGTTGTACAGTGATGTTTGCAAACATCATTTTATTTGTTAAAGGAAGAGCTAGGAGTAATTATACAATACTTTAATATTAAATAAACAATAAAAATTTTATTTATTGCAACAGTTTCACATGTACTGACTCCATCATATATTGTCATTTTGTGGGGCCAAGCAAAGCTTATAGTACTTAAAATCTTCATTATATACATGGTGAAATTAAAACTTTGTATTCTATGTATTTATGACAGTAGAATAAGCCACAGACATATAAAAAGTCCCAGTCATACAAAAATAAAATATACTGTGATATACCGTGAAACCGTCAGAATCTTAAAAAATACCGTGATACAAATTTTTGGTCATACCGCCCAGTCCTACTTCTATGATGTAAACACACAAGGTCATCTCATTTTAAATTGGATAATGTACAGCCTCCATTTAAAAAAAACACTAATTAAGCTTTTTTTTACCCCTTTACCTTTTATTAATACTGTTTCTGCCACAGTCTCCAGATAAAACTGATTACGCTTTTTAGCCACATGCTCACTAGATCCAGCACGTCACAGACTCAGCTAAGAGGCTCAAGTGTACTTACCGATGCCCTCACCCTTACACACATCCTCCTGGCTCTGAATGAGCTTCCAAATCCCTCTTAGTTCATGTGTCTTTTCGAGTGGAGCACTTTCATTCCCAGGGCTACAAGAGCATTTTGAGCTTAGACCCACTATTTACTTCAAGTAAGAAACAAATTTAGAACGTGAAGTGGGGAATAAAAATTTTACCCAACTCCAAGGATACGATAATTACAGCTTGAGGATTTGGAGACCTCTTGAAATTATTCTAAGAGGCTCCTGAAAGCTGAAGAATTGCTGCAAATTCGAAACCCAATACAGTCACCCGAGCCTAAGTAGCCTTCAGTACCCGCTAATTCTTGCAGCCCAATTTCTGCCTCCTAATGATTTCTTATTGCACATTGTTGCAGAAATAACCCAACCAATAGGAAAGTCGCACATTTGCCCTTTCTTCTTGTCCTATTAATTACATCGTTTTAATTAAATTCGCATTATAATCTTTGTCAAGTATTATTGGTGGTTAAATAAGGACATGGAAATGTTAAATAATGGAAAAAGCAGCCCTTTTTCTTTCCATAGCAAAGTAAAATTGTCACTTTTATATTTTAGTTTATTGTATAACAATACATGTACCTACCAGATCTGATGCTGTTTCTGTTGTTGAAGTATGCTGGATGTTCTTCAACGCTTCCTGAAGCTAGTGTTCAGTAAGCAGAATTTCTTCTTGATTACTTGATTCGATGACGGTCTTCTTTGGTTGGATGATAATCTAAATGACATAAAAATAAAAGATGTATTAAAAACACCATATAAAATACAATATTTAAGTATTTAAGCATATCTGACATCAAGTAGTAGCTGACTGCATCATAATGATTTATTCAGTCGGCACATGAGCTCCTAAAGTTAGACCTTTAACATTACAAAGGACTGATGTTTGTTTAATTTTTAACACCATGTCAGCTGCTATGGCTACTATCATGGCTGAATAATAGATTAAGTCTTTAAATATCAAAGTAGGGGGTCAATTTGCTTTTTTTACTTGTGTGTGTGTATAGTGGTTAGTGTGTGTGTGATTTAATTGTTTTTTATAAGTTATATAGCATTTTTAAGTGCTAGTGCTTCCAAAAATGTAAGCAGTTTTTTTTTTTTTTTTTTTTTTTGGATGGGGGTGGGGTGGGCTGGGTACTGAGGTGCAGATTTCCTTGTAGTTGTTTGTTTATGTCATGTTTTACACCTTGTTAACATTCATGACAGAAACATGTTCATCAGTTCACAAGGTTATATCGAACACAGTCATGGACAATTTAGTGACTCCAGTGCACCACACCTGCATGTCTTTGGACTGTGGGAGGAAACCCACGCAGACACAGGGAGAACATGCAAACTCCACACAGAAAGGACCCAGACTTCCCCACCTGTTGATCAAACCCAGGACCTTTTTGCTGTGAGGCGACAGTGCTACCCACTGAGCCCCCGTGTTGTTGTTTGTCTGATAGAATTTTGTTCTGGTGGTGTTCATCTTCTAGCATAAATAGAGGACGTGTTTGACCAAAGTTCTTTATTCACAGAAGGGGCAAGTGGAGGCCTGGCCCTCTTTTAGCAGGTAGGCATGGGCGAGTTTGAGGTGTCCTAAGCAGTGTTATTTGGGGTATTAAGCTTTTTTATGGTAGGGTGGATCGCTTAAGATGTTAGCAATGCCAAACTAGCATGCTTTACCTCTGCACCACCAAAGCTCCTGATGCCCTTTTACTTTGAAAAAAAAAAAAAAAAAAGTTATAGTGCTAAAATGATGACTTTAGTCTGAGGGCATGAAACTCATTAGATCTGATATATGGACTTTTTAAATAACTGAAGTTGATGAAATTACACATTACTAAGGAAAAGTTCTTAATGACACTGTAATAAATTGAAATTGATCCTGACTTTAGTTTAAGAACATCATAATGATTTATTCAGTCAGCACATGAGCTCCTAAAGTTAACAGATGTCTAACTTTATAAAGGACCGATGTTCATGCCATGCTTTTTATTATTAAATATAAGTACTTATTTGCTTGTTAATATGAGCATTAGGCTTCAATTTTCACTTTTATTAACAGTTGACAACAGCCTTTTGGATTCAAGCTTGCTTTTGCACCACCAAATTAGTCCAGCCGATTCTTTTCCAGCTATCAAGCAGGAAACAAGCAAAGAACAAGCTGCACAACAACCTTCCCACTCCCACTCCCTTTTTTCTCATTATTTCTGCTGGGGGTTACAGATGAAACTAGCAGGAAAAAAGTGTGGCAGCTTCAGGGAGCAGAAAAGCCTCCTACTCTGCCATTTATTTCACCACTGCTGTATCAGCACAGGCTTTGTTTGAACTCTTTTGTCTCTTCTGTTATGTACATCTATACACTTAATAGCCACTTTATTAGGAATACTATATTAATACAGCTCTCAGAAAAGCTCGACTTGTTTATGCATTTATTACTGGGACTGAACCAGGGGGAAATGTATGTGATTAATTGTATTCTCTCGAGTTTGAATCTCAGCTGTGCAGCTTACTGGTAATCACAGACTCTCTGTACACAACACTGCTCTCTGTGAGTCCCCATCTCTAAGAGTTTATTATTTATTAGGATTTTAATATCATGTTTTACACACTTTGGTTACATTCATGACAGACAGTAATTACTCATTACACAAGATTCAACAAGTTATGTCAAACACAGTCATGGACAATTTTGTATCTCCAATTCACCTCACTTGCAAGTCTTTGGACTGTAGGAGGAAAGCGGAGCTCCTGGAGGAAACCCACGCAGATGCGGTGAGAACATGCAAACTCCACACAGAAAGGACCCAGACCACCCCACCTGGGGATCAAACCCAGGACCTTCTTGCTGTGAGGCGACAGTGCTATCCACTGAGCCACCGTGACGCCCGAGTGGTCAGTAAATGAGCACATGATGGAGAGGGTATGTAATGGTCTTCAGATCTTTTTAGTCAAGGTGGGGGTCAGCAGCAGTGAAGGAATTCACAGCTGGGGAATTGAATACGACTATACTAGGAGGAAAACATGAAAAAAACACAAAACAGGGGAACTGGAGTTAAATATAGTAAAACTTTTAGAATATAATATAGAATATAGAACACCTTTATTTGTCATATATACCTATACAGATGTACAATACAACGAAATTCTTTCTTCGCATATCCCAGATTGTTTGGAAGCTGGGGTCAGAACGCAGGGTCAGCAATTGTATGACGCCCCTGGAGCAGAGAGGGTTAAGGGCCTTGCTCAATATGCTCATATGATAAACATTAAACTTTATACGATTGTCATTTCAGTGTCCTGACCTACAACAAATAGGAAAAAAAATTATATTAGTAATATTGTTATAGATACTAAAATTAGCAACCTTTAGAAACAATAGATAACAAAACCCTAATTGCACCTTCCAACACATGTATCTACTAACACCATGCCGCTTATTTGCTGAAGAACAAACTTTGCCAATCATAAATCTCTCTCCTCATCTCCTTTACTGAGGTAGCCACTCACTATGGTGCTTGAAACCCCAGCAGGGCACAGGGCCTCTTAAAAACACAGCGGCAGTGCTGAGAAAAGCTCCGCTTTAGCTCAGTGTGTCCGCCCCTCACTGCTTTCTGGCAGCTCATGCAATCCCTCGCCTCCAACACAGCATCCAAAAATAAGACGTTCACCGAGTTTTGTAATGAACCGTCAAGTGCCTCAGCTCTGCGCCGCACACAGAGGACAGGCACCTCAGCAAAGTCAAAACTACAGTACAGAGAAGAGCACAGGACACAAACCTTTCTGCTTGTTTATTTAAATCTAATGCACCGAGTTTAATGGTAAGCAATATTAAGATCTCAGGGTATCGTTGCTCATAGCTTATTTATAGTCTTATCTAAAGTACACTACATAGTCAAAACTATGTGGACACCTGAACATCTCTTTGTAGTCTAGGAAGGCCTGAAGCCTCAGCACTGCAGTGACACTGACATGGTGGTGGTGTGTTAGTGTGTGTTGTGCATGATAGATAAAACACAGAAGCGCTGATGGAGTTTTTAAACACCTTACTGTCACTACTGGATTGAGAATAGTCCTCCAACCAAAAATATATCCAGCTAACAGCACCTTGTGGGCAGCGTCCTGTGACCACTGATGAAGGTCTAGAAGATGACCAACTCAAACAGCAGCGATGGATGAGCAATAGTCTCTGACTTTACATCTACAAGGTGGACCAACTAGGTAGGTTTGTTTGTTTATTAGGATTTTAACGTCATGTTTTACACTTTGGTTACATTCATGACCGGAGCGGTAGTTACTCATTACACAAGATTCATCAGTACACAAGGTTACATCAAACACAGTCATGGACAATTTTGTATCTCCAATTCACCTCACTTGCATGTCTTTGGACTGTGGGAAGAAACCGGGGCACCCGGAGTAAACTCATGCAGACACAGGGAGAACATGCAAACTCCACAGAGAAAGGACCCAGACCGCCCCACCTGGGGATCGAACCCAGGACCTCCTTGCTGTGAGGCGACAGTGCTGCCCACTTTGCCACTGTGCCACCCCCCCAACTAGGTAGGAGTGTCTAATAGAGTGGACACGATATTTAAAAACTCCAGCAGCTCTGCTGTGTCTGATCCACTCATACCAGCACAACACATGCTAACACACCACCACCATGTCAGTGTCACTGCAGTGCTGAGAATGATCCACCACCCAAATAATACCTGCTCTGTGGTGGTCCTGAACAGGGTGAAAGCAGGTTAAAAAGGTATGTAGAGAAATATATGGACTACAATCAATAATTGTAGAACTTCAAAGTGCTTCTATATGGTAGGTGGAGCTGATAAAATGGACAGTGAGTGTAGAAACAAGGAGGTGGTTTTATGGTTTTGGCTGATCAGTGTATATTCATACATACATACTAAGGGCGCGCATTCACATGAGAAGCGTTTGTGTTTCACTCATTAGCACAAACCACCACTTTTGCTCAGCTCCTGGCTTAAGCGGTGCAGTAAAGTTGTTGTTTTTACCATGTCATATCAAACAGTTCGTCTCATTGGAAGCGATTTAAAAAGGTCAGCTGCAACCTGGGTCAAAGTTCAACTTTGAGCACTGCGGCAAGCGCAAAAATTGCGAGCCCAACGGGTCAAAAGTGCATGGTGTGCACCACTTAGGGAAGCCACACTCCATAGGAAACAACGGCACATCCAGCACAATAGCAGTTTTGCCGCTTCTCATGTGAATGCATCCTAAGGCTGCAAAAAAACAGTTCGTGTTAATGTTGCCTCCAAGGGCAAATCCAACTTGGAAGGGGGCATGGTTTAGCAGTTAGTAAAGGGAGTGCCACCCAGCATCAGGGATCCTCCGGACTTGGGTTTGATGCTCGAGTCTCGAGGAGTGTGCACAGCATGTGCTTCCTATGCCCATATGGGTATTCTTCTGGCACTGTGGCTTCCTCCCACCTTCCAAAAACTTGCAGAAAGTCAATTAGCTGCTCTAAGATTACACCTACGTGTATGTGAATGAATGTGAGGGTGTAATTTCCTGCTATGAAACAGGGCCTTGTTTAGGGGTTCATTCATTTCTTGCTCTTAATGTTTCTGGGTAGCACTGACCACGATACAACTGCCCTATTGTGTTCTTTATAATAATATTCTAGTAGCAAAATTGTATTTAGAAATTGGATGGCTATATGCTTGATTTACACCCCTTTAAGCAAAGTGTGCCCACACATTTTAGGCATTGTAGTGTATATAGAACATGTTGGCATGATTTGGACTGTGCCTTGAGGAGAGAAATCCATACTATATGAGGGATATTTAAAAGATTGTTATTCAGAGCCGTAAGCGCGGCATTAGCCGACACGCAGTATAAACTATAAAGCCACTGATGATCAAGAAACTAATGCAAAATCCCCTAAAGCATAGATAATACCCAGCTAATAACTTACATTATGCATTGTCATTCTCAGCTACTGTGTTATTTACTTCCTCGCTATGGCCACAAGATATTCAGCTTCAGGACAATTCTCACTGAAGTTACACCGTAGAAAAAGAAAACAAGCTAATTACAGAGAGAAGCTGCTCCAGTCCTTCAAAATACAAAACTTTAATAGATTTACAGACAATTTCACACATTCAATCTGAAATCCAATATGCAATTACTTTGTTTAAATCCTGTATTCAAATTAACATAATAAAAAAGCAACACACGCATTTAGGATAATGACAGTGTGTTGTAATCAGTGTTTTTAAAACACAGTGGCCATTTCTACAATTTCATTTCTTTTAGCCTAAAGCCATTTCTAAAAAAGTGTGTGTATGTGTGTGTGTGAGATGCATTTCAGTCCAAAGAGCATGTGTACGGCTGGGGACTAATGTTGGTCAACAAAGGCGCAATTGATGTTTCAGTTCATACCAAAGCTGTTCAGTGGCTCTGTACAGGCCACTAGAAATTCTTTAGACCAAGCTTTTCTTCAGGTCTTCATAGACCTTGCTTTGTGCACAGGGATCGAGACTGTAAGAGGAAAGGTCCTTACCTAACCTGTTGCTGCAAAGAAAACTTTTATATAATCTTATAGCAAAAAATTTATTTCCTATAATTCATGTATTACACCACAACCTGAGTGAGTGTTGTGGCTAATAATTGGAAGGAATGTCCCAATACTTTTGTCCATATAGTGTGTAAGTGTATCTTCTTACATCACATCTTTTTCAGAGTCAGAACTGATTAAAAGTCTACCCAGAATACACTGTGGGCTTGGCACCAATTTACCATAGGGTATCATACACTCACCTTTCAATTTCTTACATGTAGGGGCAATCAAAGAGGCTACCAATATATAATGTATAACTGCTCTGGCCAGCAAATCATACTGTGTTTTATTTCCATTCACTAACCAAATCATTGTGTCAATCAAAACTTTTAATTGTAACTTTTTTGTTACTTATTATAGACATATTACTAGTATTCTTGTTAATAATACTATACTATGCACATATGTTAAATAGATAGATAGATAGACAGAGATAGATAGAGACATACCAATAAATAAATAGACAGACAGACATACCAATAAATAGATAGGACAGACAGACAGACAGACAGACAGACAGACAGACAGACAGACAGATGTGTGTATGTATGTACACTGATCAGCCATAACATTAAAACCACCTCCTTGTTTCTACACTCAATGTCCATTTTATCAACTCCACTTATGTAGAAGCACTTTGTAGTTCTACAATTACTGACTGTAGTCCATCTGTTTCTCTACATACCTTTTTAACCTGATTTCACCTTGTTCTTCAATGGTCAGGACCCCTACAGGACCACTACAGAGAAGGTATTATTTAGGTGCTGGATGATTCTCAGCCCTGCAGTGACACTGAAATGGTGGTGGTGTGTTAGCACTAATGAAGTTTTCAAACGCCTCACTGTCACTGCTGGACTGAGAAGAGTCCACCAACCAAAAAACATCCAGCCAACAGTACCCTGTGGGCAGCATCATGTGTTCACTGATGAAGGTCTAGAAGATGACCAACTCAAACAGCAGCAATAGATGAGCGATCATCTCTGACTTTATATCTACAAGGTGGACCAACTAGGTAGGAGTGTCTAATAGAGTGGACAGTGAGTGGACACGGTATTTAAAAACTCCTGCAGCGCTGCAGTCTCTGATCCACTCATACCAGCACAACACACACTAACACACCACCACCATGTCATTGTCACTTCAGTGCTGAGAATGATCCACCACCTTAATAATACCTGCTCTGTGGTGGTCATGTGGTGGTCCTGACCATTGAAGAACAGCATGAAAGGGGGCTAACAAAGCATGAAGAGAAACAGATGGACTACAGTCAGTAATTGTAGAACCATAAAGTGCTCCTATATGGTAAGTGGAGCTGATACAATGGACAGTGTGTGTAGAAACTATGTTTGTGTTTAATGTTATGGCTGATTGGTGTATATACTGTATATATATATATATACAGTGTATCACAAAAGTGAGTACACCCCTCACATTTCTGCAAATATTTCATTGTATCTTTTCATGGGACAACACTATAGACATGAAACTTGGATATAACTTAGAGTAGTCAGTGTACAGCTTGTATAGCAGTGTAGATTTACTGTCTTCTGAAAATAACTCAACACACAGCCATTAATGTCTAAATGGCTGGCAACATAAGTGAGTACACCCCACAGTGAACATGTCCAAATTGTGCCCAAAGTGTCAATATTTTGTGTAACCACCATTATTATCCAGCACTGCCTTAACCCTCCTGGGCATGGAATTCACCAGAGCTGCACAGGTTGCTACTGGAATCCTCTTCCACTCCTCCATGATGACATCACGGAGCTGGTGGATGTTAGACACCTTGAACTCCTCCACCTTCCACTTGAGGATGCGCCACAGGTGCTCAATTGGGTTTAGTCCATCACCTTTACCTTCAGTTTCCTCAGCAAGGCAGTTGTCATCTTGGAGGTTGTGTTTGGGTTTGTTATCCTGTTGGAAAACTGCCATGAGGCCCAGTTTTCGAAGGGAGGGGATCATGCTCTGTTTCAGAATGTCACAGTACATGTTGGAATTCATGTTTCCCTCAATGAACCGCAGCTCCCCAGTGCCAGCAACACTCATGCAGCCCAAGACCATGATGCTACCACCACCATGCTTGACTGTAGGCAAGATACAGTTGTCTTGGTACTTCTCACCAGGGCGCCGCCACACATGCTGGACACCATCTGAGCCAAACAAGTTTATCTTGGTATCGTCAGACCACAGGGCATTCCAGTAATCCATGTTCTTGGACTGCTTGTTTTCAGCAAACTGTTTGCTGGCTTTCTTGTGCGTCAGCTTTCTTCTGGGATGACGACCATGCAGACCGAGTTGATGCAGTGTGCGGCGTATGGTCTGAGCACTGACAGGCTGACCTCCCACGTCTTCAACCTCTGCAGCAATGCTGGCAGCACTCATGTGTCTATTTTTTAAAGCCAACCTCTGGATATGACGCCGAACACGTGGACTCAACTTCTTTGGTTGACCCTGGCGAAGCCTGTTCCGAGTGGAACCTGTCCTGGAAAACCGCTGTATGACCTTGGCCACCATGCTGTAGCTCAGTTTCAGGGTGTTAGCAATCTTCTTATAGCCCAGGCCATCTTTGTGGAGAGCAACAATTCTATTTCTCACATCCTCAGAGAGTTATTTGCCATGAGGTGCCATGTTGAATATCCAGTGGCCAGTATGAGAGAATTGTACCCAAAATACCAAATTTAACAGCCCTGCTCCCCATTTACACCTGGGACCTTGACACATGACACCAGGGAGGGACAACGACACATTTGGGCACAATTTGGACATGTTCACTGTGGGGTGTACTCACTTATGTTGCCAGCTATTTAGACATTAATGGCTGTGTGTTGAGTTATTTTCAGAAGATAGTAAATCTACACTGCTATACAAGTTGTACACTGACTACTCTAAGTTATATCAAAGTTTCATGTCTATAGTGTTGTCCCATGAAAAGATATAATGAAATATATATATATATATATATATATTTACACACACACACATATATAATTTCACTACACATTATATTGTGTTTAACTCCACAACTGTATATAGCAGAGTCTGTATATACCCTCCTTGTGTTTCTATATACCCATCTACCAACTGTCTATCTACCCAACTATCTATCTAACTAACCAAACTAACAGAATAAAATAACCTAAATAACACAATGACAAAAAGAGATCAAACTATTATAGTATGTTACATTTAATCACATTTTCTTATAGTCTAGTTCATAGTCTAGTTTGCTTGTATGTGTCCAGATGTTGGGTTCCAAACACTTCATAATCACCTGTTGAATACTGTTGAATCAGATGCCTTTAATGTATTAGACAGAATTCATAAGAATCCATTTACTAAAGCGAATTAAACTTGCATCACTTTCATATAGCGTACAAATCAAATGGACTGAAATGGCACTCCTCACACAATGACTCCTGAACTACTTGCTAAAGAGGATTATAAAAACAAAAGTGTTATAATGTGTGGGCACAAGTGTATCTGCAAGAAAGTAGAACAGCCATGCATGGAGCGTTGTTGGATAAATTGGTGTCGGATGCTCACATCCTTTGTAGCCAGTAGTCACAGGTGATAAAGTAAAACAATCTTGTGTTCTAGCGGCAATGTCAATTTGATGTGGTGATTTTTTTTCTCTTTCGGGAGCTGAGAGAAACAATCCGCCTGGAAAATGAAGGTGGGGTTGTGCATGTGTCTTTTCTTGAACCGTTGCACTTTTTATGACAGTTGCCTGACATCGGCTGTGCAGAATGGCTGAGAGGGAAGGGCGGATGAAGAAAATAAGAGAATATTCACGATGTTTTTTATGTGTAGGGGATTTGAGGGAAATTGACCCGTACAGTGGAGCACAACACTGGCACCGCTGCATGTCTGTAGGCTCTCAAAAGCCCTGGACTCTGCACTGAAGAAGCTGTAATTTTAAAGGGTGTGAATGTGTGTGGGAAACCCCCCTTTATTCAGAGGGCAATCTGTTCCATGCCACTGCTCACTGCCACAGACTGACATGTTCTCGTGAGATTTCTGCAGCCATGGCACACTTTGACCCCCTTCCTCACTGTTTCCACCCCCACAGTCCCCACCAGTCTGCTTCTGGTACCTACTGGAGTGAAACGGCACTGAAAATTTCATTCTCTCAGCTTCTGAACGTGCTTTGATTCTGAGTGGTGATGCTCAAAGAACTGTTACCAATACACACAGAATTCAACCTGCTTGTGAGTTTAATGGGTACTGCATGGCACATGCCAAGTAATGTGCACAAAATTAAGAGATTAGGGATCTCTGGCCATACCACTTCTACTCCCCTTGTGCCTCTTCTATCAACTATGATGTGTTTTAGATTTCACTGAATTGTGGCTTAGTGACTATTCCAGACAGTGCCATTCAGCTAGACAGGCCAACTGACGGGCACTGATAGTCCGTTAAGACAAAGAGGAGGCGTGTGTGTTTAACACGAAATGTGTTTGCTGCTAAAAGCTACAAGTAATCCTCTCTGTTTTCTGATTGGAACACCTCCCTCTACAACTTGATTCTGGACTGACCTCAGTCAGTCTGGATCAGAAACGGCATATCTAGTACAACCACTCCGAGTACTGGTGTCCCTCAGGGTAGTGTACTTAGTCCACTGCTGTTCGACACCTCCCTCTACAACTTGATTCTGGACTTCTTGACAAGATGACCTCCGAGTACTGGTGTCCCTCAGGGTAGTGTACTTAGTCCACTGCTGTTCATGACTGTGTGGTAACACAGCTTGAACCTCTTTAACGTCTTTCTGAGCAACACCACCGTTCCAACATGCTTTAATGCTACCACCATCATTCCTGTGCCAAAAGTATCCAGTATCCTGCCTTAATGACAACCTCTGTGTCACACTCGCACCAGTCATCATGAAGTGCTTTGAGTGGCTTGTTAGGAGACACATCAAAAGCCAGCAGTCCCTTCACTGGACTGTTATGCAGTTTGCATATTGCACCAACCACTCAACAGATGCCTTGGCCACCACACTTTATCTGGCCCTCACCCACCTGACTGGAAAGTTGACCTGGACTTCTGAACTTGAAGACCTCAGTCAGTCTGGATCAGAAAGGGCATATCCAGCACCACCACACTGTACTGTACTGGTGTCCCTCAGGGTAGTGTACCGAGTCCACTGCTGTTCACCCACAGCAAGAATGATGAATCAGCACATAAAGAAGAGGTGCAGTGACTGGCAGACTTGTGCAAAATCAGCAACCTGTATCTGAATGTAGACAAGCAGCCGCTTCACTGGACCCCAAGCAGTTTGCACATTGCCCCAAACACTCAACACACAACACCATTACCACCACACTATCTGGTCCTCACCCACCTGATTGGAAAGCTGACCCTGCTATGCCTGAACATCTGTACTTCTCGATGAGAAAACCTAGTCAGTCTGGATCAGAAAAGGCATATCCAGCACCACCACACTGAGTACTGGTGTCCACCAGGGTAGTGTACCGAGTACACTGCTGTTTATCCACAGCAAGAATGATGAGTCAGCATATAAAAAAGAGGTGCAGTGACTGACAGACCTGTATCTGAAGGTGAACAAGACAAAGGATATGGTAGTTGACTTTAGAAGAGCACTCCTCCGTGGTGATCGATATGAGCACCAAGTTTCTTGGAGAGCCTTATCTAGAACCTGAACATCAGCTCCATAGTCAAGAAAGCCAAACAGTCTAGAGCTCAACTCCCACCCACCATCCCCACCATGTTCTACCAGAGGCACTATTGGGAACTGCTCTGTCTCTGACCACAAGTCTCTACAGTGAATAGTGAGGACAGCTAAAAAGATCATCTGGGTCTCTCCTCCATCTGTCACAGACATGTACACCACACGCTGCATCCGCAAAGCCTCCAGCATTGTGGAGGACACCTCACATCCCTCACATGAACTCTTTATTCTCCTGCCATCTGGAAGAAGGTACCATAGCATTCGGTCCCTCATTTCTAGATTGCACAATTTTCCACAAGCCATCAGACATCAACTCAGAGTCTAAACACATGGACACACACACACCTCCAACTGACACAGTCTTGCCCAATGTACTATGACATTTCCAAATAATATATACAGCCACTATTCCGTTTATCCAGTGACTATCACTTGCAAATTTGCACCCTGTTTTTCAATATTATTATTATTTATATATTAAAGTATGTCGTATATTCTTTCCCTTACTTTACATTTACTCAGCAGGCCAACACCACATTTGTTTTGGTCCTGTCTGTTTTACTTTTTAGGTCCCTTGTATTTACTTTAGTCCCTAATATTTATTTATACAGTGTATATTGTACTGTTTGCGCTTGTGTTCCATGTTGCACCATGGTCCTGGATGAACACCGTCACCTCACAGCAAGAAGGTCCTGGGTTTGATTTCCAAAAGGAGAGGCCCAGGTCTTTTCTGTCTGTCCTTTCAGTTTTCTCAGTGTCCGTGTGGGTTTCCTCCAGGTGCTCTGGTTTCCTCCCACAGTCCAAAAACATGCAGTCAGGTAAGATTGTGTATTTGCCCTGTGATGGACTGGCGACCTATCCAGGGTGTTTCTTACCTTTTGCCCAGTGAACTGGACCCGACGTGACCCTGAATAGGATAAAGCGGTGGTAAAACAGACAATGAATAAATGAAATTGCCCCAACCGCTCCACATACAACTCTATTGCTACCACACCTTATCTGGCCCTCACCCAGCTGATTGGAAAGCTGACCCTCCTATACCTGAACACCTGGACTTGACAGGAAGGCCTCAGCCAGTCTGGATCAAAAACAGCATATCCAGCACCACCACACTATACTGTACTGGTGTCTCTCAGGGTAGTGCACTGAGTCCACTGCTGTTCACCCACAGTGGTGGGCCCTTATCAGCAAGATGAGTCAACACATAAAAAAGAGGTACAGTGACTGGCAGACTGGTGCAAAGTCAGCAACCTGTATCTGAATGTGGACAAGCAGCCCCTTCAATGGACCCCAAGCAGTTTACACATTTTGAATATTATAAAGCGGTGGTAAAACAGACAATGAATAAATGAATGAATGCCTTTTCACCTCACCATGGTCACCACTTGTTGTACTTCTCATTTTAGTTTAATTACAATTATGTTCATATAGCAGATTATAGAATGATTAAGTTTTTGGTACTTTAGTTTTTTATATGAACAGATCCTAATGTGTGATGTACTTCTGTATTGTCTAAAGAAGTAGCTAATTAAAAGAATTCCCAAAGAAATAGCAATGCCAAGACCCCCCCCCCCCCCCCCCCCACACACACACACACACACGGCCTGTGTTCTTTAGAATGTAGGATTAATCCCATCGAGTCGCTGCTCTTTGTCCTTCCAGAACTGCCAGCTATAATTTGCATTCCCCCATTAAACATAATTGGCATGTACACAAACATTTAAAAAAATGATGTTATATTTTATAGCATCAGCATCTGTTCTCTGTACAGGTTTGGGCCAAAGAGGACAGCGCACGGCTCATTAGAAGAATGTCGCTGTAATGATTTTCGTAGTGATGTTAACCTTTATGTAAGATCACATAAACCATCTTTTTTTTCTATCAACATCCATGTGCAGTTATAACAAACAAACCTACGCCTGCATGAGCGGAATAAAAATGATGGAATTTCTGACCTGAAGCTGATACTGGCAAATTATTATTATTATTATTATTATTATTATTAATTAATAACGGACTCCATCTCACTTTTCACAGCAGTGACGGGCAACGCTATTGTAAAAAGCTTTTCTTTAAGGTTGTGCGTGTCTGTGAGAATTTATGCCCAATTGGTCAAAATTGGACTTGTAAGGTCAGGCAGTAATGTTTAACAAAATCAGCATTCCAGTTTACCCTAAAGGTGTCAGAAGGGTTGAGGTCAGGGCCCTGTGCAGGCTGTTGAAGCTCCTTTACACTAAACTCACGATAATAATAATAATTATTATTATTATTTAAGGAAGAAGAAAAAAAATCTATTTGTTTTTATTAATATTATTATTATATTTATTATTATTAATATTTATTATACTCAGTATAAAGCAAAAGGAAAAAAGCTATTCAGTTGTATTATTTTATTATTATTATTATTTATAATATAATATAAATACCAATACTAATAATAATAATATAAAGAATAAATGTTTTTTATAATTATTTATAATAAATAATAATATAATAATAATAATAAAATGTTATTATTATTATTATTATTATATTATTATAATTAGTATTATTTATTTTTATTTTTATAATTAGTATTGTTTCATTTTAATTTTTTTTATTTAAATTATTTTTTTATTATTTTTTGCTTTGACATTTTTACTATTAAAGTGTAAGTGAAGGCACATTGTAGATGCCATTCTTTAAAAATATCATATTTTTTCTTATATTTTTTTAAAGTTTGGGTCAATCAGCTCCTCTCTAGGAACAATATTTTTATTTATTTATTTTTCATACACAAGGGTCCGCCTGACCTGTGGATGTGACTTTACCCACGCATCAGCCATCACACATCCCAGTGTCAGCAGTGATGCTGGGCACCAAATGTGATGGTAGAAACAAAGGCGTGTTTATGTAAGGCCAGCACCCACTCCCTGCATTCACCAGCTAGCTGATGCTTCTACAGAGCAACCACATGCTCAACCTATTTAAAAAAAAAACCCCAAAAAAAACTGGTGTACACAAGCACTACACGTACAGATACAATCACACACACTTATATATACACTTATTATCCTGCTCAATTAAACCAACATACTTATAAGCACTAAGTACAATGTGTGTAGGACCCAGCATGTTTATTCCCACATGCATAGCTGTACACAGTCACAGAATAGGAACTTAGAGGAAACAATGGAATTCGTGCCTCAATTAGGTCAAAATGAAGAGTTGCTTTCCTTACCCGGCTGCTCAAACATAACAGTAACGAGGAGGGTTAAGAAAAAAACGCCTACAGGAGTCTTTTTTTCTAGGCTTAAAGAAGTGCTACTGTGTGTGTGTGTGTTCTGTTCCCACTATCAGGCACACAAACAGTGTTTTCACCATCACTAAGCCAATTACTGAGATAAAGTGGACTCTCATGTGTGGGAGATTCACGCCCTCCCCTTCCCCCTGCAAATCTGACATGACACAATGAATCTGACAGATCTGTCAAACAAGCCATTGTCATACACACAATACCCAGGCAACGTGTGCGACTAATAGGTCTTATACAATCACGTTGGTCCATTTATAGTGCAGCGCAGAACAACTTGGTTCTTGATGTTTCATTTTAACCAGCTCAAACTTCCTCACCCAGTAAATCATGGCAGTTATTTCACGAGGGTCATTATTTTGTTCTGTTTGCTTACACTTTTATAAAAGTGGTTTACAGAGCAGAGATTTATACTTATAATCCAAAGCATCTGTGTATCCAACAATTAAATTACTTTTTAAAACAGTGATCCTCAGAGACTGGTAGCATGGTAGTCCTGTGACAAGATATATGCACAAGTTTAGAATTTTCGAATCCATTAATTTTCTAAAATGTACTTTTACATGTATGCAATAGGCAGACTATTATACAAACAAATGTATAATTACCACAGGACAGCTGGCATCCTGCGAACTAAGAGTAAAGGACAAGGTCCTATTGGTGGCAGCCTAAAACTGCAACCATCTGACAGCAGTCTAGTGCCCACTATATACACTGACCCACCATTGCCCTATTTACCTCTAATTGATATGAATATATTCTTCACCTTATATGGTTTAAAATATTTCTACAAATTAATGTTTGCTTTTGATGGTTAGCCATCAGCAAGCGTTATCTACTGATATCAAATGTTGAGGGTCATGTGGCGTAACAGTAAAATCCATGCTGCTAGTAACATCAATGCCCGAGATCCTGGAGCTCTAATGCCAGGCCTGGTTTACAAATAGATAAGGTTCATTTGCATTATCTGAACTTAGCCATGGGGAAGACACAAATCAGTGCACTTTAAGTGCAGGTCACAAGCCAGATACAGCGATCAGGCATAACATTACATGACCACGTTTATAATTTTGCTGCCCCGTACGCAACAAACTGTGATGCACTGTGTATTCTGACACCTTTCCATCAGAACCAGCACTAACTTCTTCAGCAATTTGAGCTACAGTAGCTCGTTTGTTGGACCGGACCACACGGGCCAGCCTTTCGCTCCCCACGTGCATCAATGAGCCCTGTCGCCGGTTTACCACTGTTCCTTCCTTGGACCACTTTTGATAGATTCTGACCACTGCAGACCGAGTTGCAGTTTTGGAGATGCTCTGACCCCGTCGTCTAGCCATCAAAATCTAGCCATCACAATTTGGCCCTTGTCAAACTTGCTCCAATCCTTACCTCTTGCCCATTTTTCCTGCTTCTAACACATCGACTTTGAGCATAAAATGTGCTGTGATAGAGATATTCAGTGTTAATTACTTCAACTGTCAGTTTTCATAATATCATGCCTGGTCGGTGTAAATAAAAGGGTTGTGTCAGAAAGAGCATCCGACATTTAAGAATAAATAAATAAACACATCAATTATGAAGCCACTGTTGGGTACATTTTCAGCATTTAGCATTGAACTTGAACAAAGATCAGGGGCGCCATACAGTGGCTGACCCTGTGCTCAGACCCAAGCTTCCAAAGAAGCTGGGATATGTGGAAAACGCATAACATTAAAATGAAATTAAAATACACAAAATTAAATGCGAATGAACTGCTATGGCAACCTCTTACAGGGATTGCCAAAAGGCATGGTCATCATTAAATCTCTGCATTAGTCTACGAACTCACGAGTGAATTTATCTACCTTTGGCTCTGGGAGAGGGAATGGTGTGGTCAGAAAGTAAAGCATTTATCACTTAGGAACACTGATCCACTGATCCAGCATCTAATTTTAGTGCACATTACACCCCTTCAGACACCTGGAACTGTACAAGGCATCATCAGACGTTCTGAAACTATTGTAGTGGTCTACAAACAAGAGTGCAAGTTCAGGTCTTAACAATAATTTCAATGTGATCCCTGAAGGGTGTGCATGTAGAAGGGATAGCACTGCTCAAAAGCACTGAGAATCCAGTAGGAGGGCTGCAGCTGATTGGCCGTGGCACTTCCTGAGTGCCAGGCAGAGAAGGATGTGACAGGGTGAAGTGATGGACTCAGGGGACAAATGAGAGAGATAGTGCTACTAAATAAATTCTTAGAGCCCGTGTCTGCCTGTCTCAACCAATCCCGATGTGTGTGTTTGAGACTTCTAACCAGCTCACAGGTCTCTGTTTAAATGTGTTCAGCATGACGGCACAGTGACTTCTGATTAATATGACTAATGAAGAACTCTTACAGTCCAGCCAGCTTAAAAAAATAGCTAAGTGAATTAACTATGTAAATAATGAGTGGGGTAGACAGGGTTTTCTTAAATAATTCTTAAAATACAGAATCCATACGGACAAAAGTGTGTGGACACCACTTCTAATTATTGACGCAGTCCTGTGGTTTACAAAAGATGCATATTGATATAATATTTAATTATAATTGCACAGGAATTCACTCAGTGTATTGGACAAGATGTTGACCAAGCCTATTTGAATTGGAACAGCTACTACTAGGTTACTAGATTGTGGAATATCACTGGAGCATTTTACTTTTAGCATGGATTTTATTAGTTGTGGCTACTGATGTCCAGGAACCTCTCAAAGTTTATATAAAAGGTTCCAGGAGTGGTTGAGGTCAGGACTTTATGTAGGCCAGACAAGTTCTTCCAGAGCAAATTGTCAGACTATTCCAAAAAAGGAAAGAGATTTCTCCTCACTAAAACTCAAGGACCAAATCATTAAAAGGAACCCCCAAATTATTATTCCTCCTCTACCAAATTTTACAATTGACACTGGGAGTGGGAGGCATGTGGGATGCAAAGCATGATTCATCACCCTGGAAAACTCATCCACTGATCCAGCATCTAATTTTAGTGTACATTCTAAAATTACCCCTTCAGACACCTGGATTGTGAATGACTGTCTTAGGCTTGTGTGTGGCTGCTAAGTCCAATTCTTGAAGCTCTCGAGTTGTTTTCACAGTTAGCTTGGAAATCAGTAATAAGTGTTGCAACCAAGAACTAATGAATGGGTTTCATTACCTGGAGGACCTGTAATCTGAGCTTTAGTGATCCAGCACTTTTACACACTTGTTAGAAGGCCTGTTAGCCTACATTCAATCATGAGGTGTTCAACTTGCCTGTGTCAGACAGGAACACCATTACAAATGTGTACATGCTAACATGTTAATGCACTGAAGCCTCACGCTGGACAATTTTTCATTCCCTAGGGTCTATGTAAACCCCCTGTCTAGCATGCGTACGCGTCACACTTGAAATCATTCAATGTTTCCCAATGTGTTCATTTAGAAACCATTTCTACTTGTATATATGCTATTTATGTGTGGACAGTGACCAGTGTGAAGTCGGTCTGTTTATTGCTGTCTGCAGCTCACTTGACTCCTGACAGAGACAGAAGGCGAGCGCAGAGTGCTAGATGTCATTAATCATGTGTTAAGGCTGTGTTCTAGCAGAAAGGGTACATGCATTCATAACAGTAAATTCCTGTCTGCCCTCCTGTTTCATAGCACAATAACAGTGGCTAGTGGGAAATCTGCTGGCCATGTGATGCCTTACACCTTCACTGAAGTCAAATCAAACTGATTGAAAAGTGAACAGTAAAATAAAGCTTAATGTACGCTTAAACTGAAGGGAATTTAACATCTGGATTTAAATAGATTAATGAATCAATGCAGTGTGACTTTGCTTGCAGAAAGAAAGACTTAAACAGCTTAGATTACCATAATGAAGGAAGGAATACCAGATGAGCTGTCTCATCAAGTGAGGTGTCTTGGTATAAAACAGTTTGCAATGTTGAATGTTTGACTACATATCTAATATAATTGGTGTTTCAGTTATGGAAACACTAACTTCTCAGTTCTAAAAGCACACCTGATATCAGAAACATGACCCTCAAACAAGTCAATTATTTTGGATGTCTCATTCTGGTTAAACATAGACTGGGTAAAATAGTCATTTCAGCTCAAAAGTGGTGATTTAAATTTTTTTTTTTAATTTAATTTATTTATTATTTTATGTGTCATTTTATTTATTTAATTCTTTTTTTTATTTATGTATTTTATGTGGTAGTGGGTAAAATAGTCATTTCAGCTCAAGTGGTGATTATTTATTTATTTTTTTATATAGTTATTTATTTATTATTGTATTTGTCATTTTATTTAATGTTAATTTTATTATTATTGAATTTTATTTATTTAATTGTGGTAGTGTAAGAGATAAGGAACTATCAATACAGGCATTTCTTGCTTCCCAGACACCTTGGCCCTTCACAAGGTGGCAGCCCTTTTGGACCCAATACAGTATAGTTACATTCCCTCATTGTAAAGGATATTCCATTTTCCTAAGCATTTACCAAAACATTAGCAAAAAATCTTAATATTTTAAATGGTTAGGAAACAAATCTAAAGGTAGCGAATATGCAAATGCTACTGTTCATTGGATATCATGGAAAGCTGACAGAACATAGTGTTTACCTCAGGGCCGGCGCTAGGGGGGGGGCTGAGGGGGGCATTGCCCCCCCAAATTGTGTCTTTGCCCCCCCAAGCACAATGCAAGCAACGGCTATTTTTAAAATTATCTCTGAACCAATCACAAAAATGCATTTTGTTTTACAGTGTGAAGATATTTCCTTGCTTATTCCTGATTGGCTCTTCGAGTCATATAAAAATCAGCAGACTGCCCCAAACAGTTCAGTTCGGCAGTATATGTTCTGTTAGTGTGAGCGAGAGGCAGGTATACTGGTAAACACTTTTTTTTTACAGAATTAGTATTCTTTTGTTTTCTTTATATTTTAATTTCCCAATAATATAAATATTCTCACTCATTCCTATTTCCACGTTTGAATATTCTCAGTCTGTGTGTAGGTACATTTGTCAGCTTTGACTTAAATTTGTATTAAAGCCTTTCAAGAAATAGAGTTGTTCTATTAGTAATGGCAATTTAATTAAGGGGGCGTATTAAAATGAAATACAATTAGATAATCTTTTTTCTCCATTTACATAATCAACATGTATTTTTTAATCATTGGGTTTTAAGTTTAAGTTCGAAAACATGCACTTTTATTTCTTTACCTCATACATCACTTTAAGCCAGTATCAATAGCTTGGCTGTCATCATTCATGCACAAATCAAGCCTTGAATATATTTCTGGCTTCAAAAACATGACTATCAACATGCCCCCTCATTAGGTTTTACTGCCCCTCCAAGCAAAGCAGTCCAGAACCGGGGCTGGTTTACCTGCATCAATAATACAGAACAGAACATTTCCAAATTTTCTGCACTCATGGGCACCAAATGCAAAATAGAAATTCAATGGTATTTGTGTGGACTGTTTACTGGTGGGTGGATTTACTTGTGGGAATAGTAGAAAACTCAAGCAAAGCAAGCCTGCAACAAGTTGCTATCTAGAATCCAGTAATAGCATGGATTATAAACTAAACCACCGGTTTAGTTTAGCTGGTGTGCTGGATAAACACAGCATGTACTATCTTAGAGTTTTACCTAATGGCTGTGTGTAGCAAAGGACAAAATTTCATTCTGTGTGTCAAACTGGTCAATTCTGGATGGCCTATCATGTGGGTGCCTGGCCAGGTTAACAGCACAGCTGAGATTCAGACTCCAATCCTTAGTGGTGGTGGGTTAGCACATCAGACTTCTGTGCCATCTTAGCACCCTCATCATAACAGTTTTAAATGATTCAGCACATGACAATGTTCATAATTTCACTTTACCTAGTAAGATAAGGTCCGAGTGTTACAGCAGCTCCAGCACAGAAGAAGAAGTAAAACTAACTATATAAGGGAAATTACTATTGTAACAGTAATAGTATAATATAACCACATATTTATTTATTTATGTGATGTAACCTTGTAAGTTTTGAAATGTTTTTATAAATTCTCCATATTTATATAATGTTTAAGAGTGTTATAAAGTCTTTTTCAAATAGTGCTACCAAAGTTGAGAATGCCCATGATACTATTTTTTTAATGGTAATTAAGATGTAGAAATGTTTTGGGGTATTTTTTTTGTCCCTGACTGTTGCGCTAGCTTTTCAGTGGGACTTTAATAGCTATAACGAAAGAACAGTTTGAATAGATTCATACAGTAATCACATTTGCTAACACAACTCCCTTTTAAATGACTAATGACGAGTCAGATAGCTGAAATCCAGGTGCTGCTTAATTATAGTTTTGTTTTTGTACAATGCCACCTAATTTAACTATAATAATAATAATAAAATAGACACACTGTCTTAAACCTTGAAATTGCATGGAATTATTCATTTCTGAAAAACAAGGTTGAGCAGTTACGTGACTCAGGTACAAAAAAAAACCACCGCGTCCAATAAATAGCAATATGTAATTAGTGAGGAAAACATCATCTGTGCTACCTGCAGAACCCAGATGTGGGGGCTTACAGCTTCCGCACAATTAGCTGTGTTACTCTTCATACCTACGTGCATATGAGTTGGGACTGACAGCCATTTCTGGTCCATGCTGAGTCTAAACATCTAATTGCACAACAGATGTTGCAGCATTTCACACTTTGTTGAGCAAATATTTCAAAGCAAAAATACAATGAGACAAGCAGCCGGGATTATGATTTACAGAGATACCTGTAGCTTTGTCTATACAGACGCAACCACCACAGCTACAATTACACACTGAATCTAACCAGATTAAACCACAACAGCTAGTAATGTCTTGTATCTACGGTGAAAAGAAGGTAAACTTAAAGGGATTACTGACAAATGTAGCTCTTTCATTTAATTCAAGTCATTTAATTATTTCTCCATAAACGCATCTGGGAGGGAAATAAATGTATCTATATACAAATATTAAAATAATAATGCAGAAGTGTATGCAGACCAAAGCTCAAGCCTGAATCTTAGACCAAAAAGCAACACTGATCAGCCATAACATTAAAACCACCTCCTTGTTTCTACACTCACTGTCCATTTAATCAGCTCCACTCCACTCATCTATTTCTCTACATATGTTTTTAGCCTGCTTTCACCCTGTTCTTCAATGTGGACCCCCACAGGACCACCAAAGAGCAGGTATTATTTAGGTGGTGGATCATTCTCAGCACTGCAGTGACAATGACATGGTGGTAGCGTGTTGTGCTGGTATGAGTGAATCAGACACAGCAGCGCTGCTGGATGTTTTTAAATACCGTGTCCACTCACTGTCTACTTTATTAGACACTCCTACCTAGTTGGTCCACCTTGTAGATGTAAAGTTGTAAAGATGTAAAGAGACGATCGCTCATCTATTGCTGCTGTTTGAGTTGGTCATCTTCTAGACCTTCATCAGTGGTCACAGGACCCACTCTGTAGTGGTCCTGGGAGTCCCAGCATGAAAGGGGGCTAACAAAGCATGTAGAGAAACAGATGGACTACAGTCAGTAACTGTAGAACAACAAAGTGCTCCTATATGGTAAATGGAGCTGATAAAATGGACAGTGAGTGTAGAAACAAAGAGGTGGTTTTAATGTTATGGCTAATCAGTGTACAAGGCAACAATACTACAGTTCTCTACCAGTTAATTTATTCTTTAAATAGTAAAAACCCAGTGTATATATATATATACAAATATATACAAAATTATATAGATTACGACGTGTTTTACCGCCTGCCCACGCTCAGCAAAAATAAGACCTACATTAAGATATACTGTATATTGTAATACAACCTTTTTAAGATGAAGGCAGATGAAAGTAATATATTTATTGCATTTAATACAACATTTTTAGTGTTGTGGTCATAAAGAACAGTGAAAAACTACACTTGCCCTGAACACAGCATTTATTGAACACTAACTATTTATGCAATTTATACCTGCAAGAAAGCATGTTTGATAAAAGGGTGATAAACTATACAGAATAAAATACTAGCTTAAAGCAATATTAGTATATCCACTAACTGCACCTAAAGGGTAGATAAAGCTTATAAAATGGGCAAGAAATGTGTGTGCCAGATTAGGTGAACCTTAATTGGCCTGTGTATTATTTACAGCCAGGGTTTGGTCAAGGTGGACATAACACAGATTTTAGAAAATGGGCCGAAAGGTGTTACTAAAGTCACTGAATGTTAGAAAGACTGATAATAATATATATATAATATATATATATATAATATATATATATATTATATATATATACTGTATATATATATATATAATTTCATGGTATAAACATGTACAAGTTGGGAAGAAAACAGACAGAGCCATTGTTTGCTATAATGTACAAACACCAGAATCATTAGCTTGGTAATCAATGCAAACTGTGATTATTCAACTGAAGTTGTGGATAATATTAAGAAGTGTGATAATTGTTTATGTTTGGTTAGCAGTGTTAACTTTTATTCATTTATTTATTTCTTAAAAGTTTGGTTTAAGTAACTGTATATACAGGTTTGCATCATGCATGCTGGCGACTGTGCTGAGAGCCAAATGACCTGAGCACTAATGGTTGATGGTATTTGAAGTCCTTGGACTGCACCATTTTGGGAATGTACTATTTTGAATGTAAGTGAGGGGGGGTTGTAAATTATACTTTGTATGGTGTACTTCTATGATGAGGTGGTTTGTCTTAAGGTAATTATTAAGAAGTTATTTATTAATTATGTAATAATGTAATGTATTGCTTTATCCTAGACCAGTGTATTTTTGATCATTGTGAACTTTGGTTTTGTATTTATGTAGCAGACTTCAGCCAATGTGGGGAGGTTTATCTTTTGTCATGGTGGAGATGTAATGGTGGTGCTTTAGTTAAGAGCATTTTTGCTTATAGTTTAAGTTTGTTTATTAGTTTTGGCCTTATTTAAGTTTTGGTACATCTCATTGAGATTATTTTTTTATGTAATATTGGGATAGCATGGTGGCTTAGTGGGCAGCTCTGTCGCCTCACAGCAAGATGGTCCTGGTTTCTATCCCCAGGTGGAGCGGTATGGATCCTTTCTGTGTGGATTCTGCATGTTCTCCATGTGAGACATGCAAGTGAGGTAAATTGGAGATACTAAATTGTCCATGACTGTGTTTGACATTAAACTTGTGAACTGATCAATCTTGTGTAACAAGTAACTACCTGTTTTGTCATGAATGTAACCAGTGTGTAAAACATGACATTAATAATAATAATAAATATATGATATAGTGCACCTGTCATTAGACAATTGGCTCTCCTGCAACAGCCCCTGAGCATGACCCCTAACCTTTAGTATTAGGTCACAACTGGAAGGCGCTTAGATAAAAGTGTCTGGTAAATGCCATAAATGGAACTGCAAATAATTGTTTCCCTATGCATTATTAAATCTCATGTGTTAAGTGCGACTGTCAATAATTTAAAATGGAATAAAAAAAAATACTAATGAGATTACTGTTTTAGCTTTTCAACTTTCACTTAAGTATCAACCAAGGCAGCATGGCAGCACTGTCGTCTCACAGCAAGAAGGTCCTAGATTTGATTCCCAGGTGGAGCGCTCTGGGTCCTTTCTGTGTAGTTTGCATTTTTTCTCTGTGTATGAGTGGTTTTCTCTGTGAACTCCAGTTTCCTCCCACAGTCCAAAGACGTGCAAGTGTGGTGGATTACAGATACGAAATTGTCCATGACTGTGTTTGATATTAAAAACTGAACTTAATTGAACTGATGAATCTTGTGTGACCAGTAAATACCCGTTCTGTCATGAATGTAACATCAACCATGTGAGTAAATCCAACAAATGCGGGGGCAAGGCAAAAAAGGCACCAAGTGAAAAAAGGTGTTGTGTAGAATGATAAATTAATGCACACATTTTTATGATTACTTTATATATTAATATTACACACATTTATATTATTATTGTTATTATTAGTCATGGACCATCTTTTATTGTTATTATTATCATTATATATTATTATTTATTATATATTATTATATAATATATTATTATTTTACAACAAATGTTTACTATCATCAAAACTGCTTCAGCTCCTAGACAGAAGCCCTGACACATACCCACATAGTCCAGGTATCCTGACTCAGTATTGGCAAAGTTTCATTATTTCCTGTGCTGCAGCAGGGAAAGAATGCCCTACTGCAAGCTTCCTTGTATTAAAAGCTCGACCAACCTCATTTTCCAGGCTCCTGCTGAGTTCTGCCTGCCTGAAGATGGTGAAGTGAGGAAAAGATTTTTCTTCTTTTCTGTATACAGTATTTTAGTTTCCTGGACTGTGGCAAAATGGTAATTTGTGCATTCTGAGCATGTCTGGCAGGCCAACGAAATCCACATGGGGGAAGCAGGGGCAAAAAAAGGTCAGACTCCGAAATAATAGTAGTCATATTAACAGGTAAGTTAGTAGAATAAATACAGTGGAATTAGGCCTGTGTGTGTGTGTGTGTGTGTGTGTGTGTGTGTGTGTGTGTGTGTGTGTGGAAAAACCTAAGGCATCTCCTGCTTTATTACTGTTTTTGTATTATTTATATATATTTCCAATTTCCTTCCAGTCTAGTCGTATCCAATCACACAATTGCATTATGCTTCCTCTCTACTGATGTTGATCTCCGCTCTGGTTGAGGACACATGACTAACACACGCTCCCTCCGAAACATGTACAGTAGCTGACTGCATCTTTTCACTGCACAAGGCGAGTCCATATGCGCATCAGCTTTGTGTATTGCCACACCCTGATCAACTCATTACTCTTCTGTCAATCAGCCAACAGAGGTCGTAATTGCATGACCCCCCTAGAACAACATCCAATCGTTGTTTGTGTAGGCATCCAGCCTGCCGGATGGCAGTATATACTGATAAAAATGTAACAGTGTGTAATATATATTTTCTCGAATTTCCCCCATGGGGATCAATAAAGGAATAAAGGAATTTTATAAATGTGTTTATTTTATTTATATATTTATATACTTATAATACATATACTGATTGTTTCCTTCAGGATTACAATGTCACTCAACCACAGGACAGAGGGGTTACTAAATGAAAATGATGTATATTATATTAACCCAACTGAACATTAGAGTTTTGGACCAAATTTTAGAACATTGGCCCAATACCATCATCAAAACACCCAATGAGGAAACATATTTTGGCTAAATACAATTCCAAAAGGCTTTTAGAATCCATGATGAGGTGCACCACAAGTGTTCTGGCAGCCCATGGAATATCAACACCTTGATCGAAACCTAAGTGAACAAGGGTCAATAAAAAGTACTTCATTTGACTATTAAACTGATTCAAATTGTCTCCTTTATGCTTGAAATTTCATTAGTTTATCCACATCAGTGAACCAGGATGTCCAACCTTGTTAAAGAAAGTGAAGTACAATTGTAATAATATAATATTGTTTTACAGAGGGAAAATGAGCTTTCAGTCACACACCTAAATCCACCCCAGACATAGTAGATCATGTTAAGGTGGGTGGATGCATTTCTGTATTCCCTCAGCTTTTATTTAAACAAGCAAACACTGTGAAAGCAAAGTTGGGAAGAAAAACAGGTCATTTCCATGTACTAGACATCACATTTTCCGCCATCATATCACTGTCTTCTGGTAAGATCTGGCCATGTGGGCAGAGGCGATGGTGTCAAAAAGAGGGATTGCATCGTCTGTGCTCAGTCCTCCTCCCATGTATGCTGTTGTTCATGCCATTCAAACAGGCCTCCCCTCCAGTGGCTTGCTCAAGCTTGAAAGTGAAGGAAGGGAACCATGCAAAGCATGTTTTCCTCTCTCTTTCCTTCCAGAAAGTGCCAATAGAGGGATGATTAGTGTCTGCCACATCTTAGAAAGTTCCAGATCGTGCACTGGGAGACACAGAATGTCAGCATTTTCTTAACTGCTTGAAAAATAAAGGAAAAACTGGTGAAAAAGGAATAAATAGAATAGACTGATAAAGTTTATTTAAAAGAACTCAGTCTTTGAACTATTTTTTTATACTTTGTCTTGGATTGCATATTTAAAATTCATTCATTTATCCATTGTCTGTTTTACCACTGTTTTATTCTATTTAGAGTTGCGGTGGGTCCAATTTACTGGGCGAAAGGCAGGAAACACCCTGGACAGGTCACTAGTCCATCACAGGGCAAACACACACTTACACACTTATACCTATAGGGACTTTTAGTATCTCTAGTTAACCTGAATGCATGTCCACACAGAAAGGACATAGACCGCTCCACCTGGGAATCAAACCCTGGACCTTCCTGCTGAAAGACAACAGTGCCCTATTCAAATACAGTAAAAGTTTATTCCAACTGTGCAAAAAAATAAAATGCCAGGGCTTATTATAATGTACTCAAAACAAGACAATGGTGAAAGTACATACACCACTTCTAATTGCTACATGAGTTTGAGTCTGAAGAAAGTTGAAGTCTCAAGAAAAAAGCTTGTTTCAATACTTCAATACACTATATTGCCAAAAGTATTTGCTTGTCCGGCTTCACACGCATATGAACTTGAGTGACGTTCCATTCTTAATCCATAGGGTTTAATATGATATCAGCCCACCCTTTGCAGCTATAACAGCTTCAGCTCTCCTGGGAAGGCTTTCCACAAGGTTTAGGAGTGTGTTTATGGGAATTTCTGCCCATTCTTCCAGAAGCGCATTTGTGAGGTCAGACACTGATGTTGGACGAGAAGGCCTGGCTCACAGTGTCCGCTCTAATTCATCTCAAAGGCGTTCTATCGGGTTGAGGTCAGGACTCCAAAATCTCCTGGTATGCTGAAGCGTTAAGAGTTCCTTTCACTGGAACTAAGGGGCCGAGCCCAACTCCTGAGAAACAGCCCCACATCACATCTGGCACAATGCAGTCAGACAAGTAATGTTTTCCTGGCAACCACCAAACCCAGACTCTTCCATCGGATTGCCAGACAGAGAAGCGTGATTCGTCACTCCGGAGAACTCATCTCACTGCTCTAGAGTCCAGTGGTGGCGGGCTTTACACCACTGCATCCGACGCTTTGCATTGTGCTTGGTGATGTAAGGCTTGGATGCCTTACAAAAACTTTATGGGCATTATCCGCACAGAAGAGACCTTTTAAGAAGCAAGTCTGAAATCCTTAATATGATAAGTTCACAAATGTAGGCTAAAGGTACAAAATCTTTCACATGCACAACAAGCTTAAAATCTGTTTTAAGATTTGGCTGTTGAACTTGGCATATTCACTTGCCTTCATTTGTGGTCTGTTTGAAAATCCAGTAAGCTGCCTTGCTGCCCACTGCCTACCTAGGCAGCTGCCTAAATAAAGATCATTCTAACTGACATCAAACTTTAGAGGGCATATTATTTAGACTTTAGAAGTCTTAGGACATAAACCAGTGAGCTAAGGCGACACAAACTGCTAGCATGCCAGCTAACATTTCCCTCCATGTACTGAAACAAAGCAAATAAATTACACTTGTATTCAGTTATAAAAATAAAAAATTAATGACAAATTCATTTAAAAATAACTCGGCCACTGCTCTCCTTCTGTCCACCATATTAGAATTTTTTGTGAGAAAAGTTGTGCCGCACTAAATGCTGTATTGCTTTCGCAGGTGAGGAAGAAGAATCAGGCACCTCTGTAGGCAGCATTTTAAGGCATCTAAGAATTTAGACATCTTCTTAGAAGCGTGTGCAGGATAATAAAAAAGCTGTCTATGTAGAGAGCTCACTAAGTTTTCAGACACACCCATAGATTAGGAATTGAAAGTAGTCATAAAGCAGTAAAACCAAAGCTATTGAATTATTTGACAATGCAAAAAAACTTCCCTCTTTCACTAGCACAAGTGACATCCTAGTCCATAACTCCTCCATAAGTGGCAGCATGTCAAACAGCAGCAGTTATGGACACTCAACCCAAAGCAGAAAACCAACAAGAACTAGTCAGGCTCATTGGTGGAATTGCCCTCCTGTTCTTTCATTACAGAGCAAGCAAGGCTTAATTAGGCAGACCCTTGCCGTCTGGTAATTACCATTAGATGTCATTAAACTACATAAAAAAGGAAAAGGAGCAGGAGCAATCGGTTACTCTTGCCTTAAAGGCTCCTTGGAACATTATGCCAACAGATGTAGGGTACGGCCAGCACCATCCGCCTCTGAAGCAGAAGGAAGCCGCAGGACTCTGGAACTCCTAGCCAAATGAAAATGTGTGGAGTCGCCTGGAGGTTCTCTACCAGTTTAATTTTATGGTACCAACAGGGCAGATTTAAAAATCGACAGCCAATGCATCAATGGGCTGAAACAAAAACAACACACCAAGCCAGCAACCTAAATATAAAAGACACCTGGGTTCAGGCATGCAGATGGTCTTTTTAAAGGCATTTCATTTAGCACAGACCACCTGATGTCCTGAATATTGAGGTCAGCCCAAAGTATCACAACAACGTTTGTGCTGGGTTTGCCAGCAGCCCTCTATAAGTTGCCTTACACTTAAGCCCCGTACAGCAGCTCGTATCCTGCACCACGTTTGCCACTGAATTAACAATACCAGGCTATAGTCTGCCCCACACCAGCCCCATCTGTTGCCCTGCACATACGATGTGGGGTGTGTGAAAGCATTTAGAGCACTAAGGAGAAAATAATGAGACAATGCTAGAGGATCGCCATCCACATGAAATTGCTCTGAAAAACAAAACAAAGTCATTATGTGAGATTAAGAGGCTTGAATGAGGCAGTATAAGTGCCAGCTAAATGTCCTCAAAATAGCCGCCTGTGCCGAGACAAAACAGTGGGTTCAATCAAGGTGACTTTGTCATAGCAATTTCACATATTTAATAAATTCACATAAAACTATAATTATATAGAATATTCAGAAGTGTTATGACTGGAAACTTTCACTTTTATTATCTATCATTTATTAGCTACATTCTTTAGCCACAGTTACCTACAGCTGAAGGTTAGACTTGCATGTTAAAGAGGAATTTCAGACTATTCTATTATTTTACATTTACATTTTAAGCATTTAGCAGACGCTTTAATCCGAAGCGAGTTACATTATGACTGAATACAGTTTGAGCAATTGAGGCTTAAGGACCATGCTCAGGGGCCCAACACTGGTGGTGGTGAGGCTTGAACTGGCAACCTTATGATTACTAGTCTTGTAACTTAACCATTGAGCTACAACTAGCTGTACATTATTTATTGATTTTTGGATTTATGTATTAATTGTACTTAAACAGGTCATGTTGCTCCCTCCACTATACTTTACAGATAAAATAAGGGTCTTTGGAATCAGTATGCAATGCAATTTTTAATCTTATTATTGAATTGGATTTTGACACTTTTTTAAACTTTATTTATTTATTTTAGTATTTATTTATTCAGCAATTTAAACAGTCTTGTTGAAGATGGACCATTCATTAACAGGGGGAACTGTATAAGTTCAATGACATACGTTCAATCTCAGACCACAGTGATATATATAGTGGTATAATATACACCGATCAGGCATAACATCATGACCACCTTCCTAATATTGTGTTGGTCTCCCTTTTGCTGCCAAAACAGCCCTGACCCGTCGAGGCATGGACTCCACTAGACCCCTGAAGGTTTGCTGTGGTATCAGGCACCAAGATGTTAGCAGCAGATCCTTTAACTCTTGTAAGTTGCGAGGTGGGGCCTCCATGGATCAGGCTTGTTTGTCCAGCACATCCCACAGATGCTTGATCGATTTGAGATCTGGGGAATTTGGAGGCCAAGTCAACATCTCAAACTCGTTGTTGTGCTCCTCAGCCCCTTACGCAACAAACTACGATGCACTGTGTATTCTAACACCTTTCTATCAGAACCAGCATTAACTTCTTTAGCAATTTGAGCTACAGTCTGCTCATCCGCAGAGGCCAGCCTTCGTTCCTCACGTGCGATCAATGAGCCTTGGCCACCCTTGACCCTGTCACCAGGTTACCACTGTTCCTTTCTTGGACCACTTTTGATAAATGCTGACCACTGTAGACTGGGAACACCACACAAGAGCTGCTGTTTTGGAGATGCTCTGACCCAGTGGTGTAGCCATCACAATTTGGCCCTCGTCAAACTCGTTTAAATCCTTACGGCTGCTCATTTTTCCTGCTTCTAACACATTAACTTTGAGGATAAAATGTTCACTTGCTGCCCAATATATCCCACCCACTAACAGGTGCTATGATGAAGAGATAATCAGTGTTACTCACTTCACCTGTAAGTGGTCATAATGTTGTGCCTGGTCGGTGTGTATATATGTGTGTGTGCGTGTGTGTGTGTGTGTGTGTGTGTGTGTGTGTGTGTGTGTGTAATAAACTGAATTTTTTAAAAACTGTATACTAATCTGCTACTCCAGAATAGTCAATGTCTAAAAGCATCACTGGCTAATCTAATACACTGGCTAGTAAGTTTATAAGTATAATAATAGTTACTTAGGTCCATAATTAGTATTTAAATGCTTAAAGAAGAGATTTTATGATAACATAGCAAAGTACAGACTAATTGGGTTACTTCAACCATATAAGCACCAACAGAATAGCATTAAGATGCAGGTGCTTCTTCCTGTTAAGCCAACTTAAGCCAAGTAAGGCTTACATTTGTCTCAAAGGCTAATGCTATGACACTGGATTTTCAATTAGATACCAAGGAGACGCACATTTACTACAGTATTTACTATGTGATTTACTATCATATTTATGATATAGATTTAAAAAAGGTCCCCAAAAGCCATAAAACATAGTTTTGATGGTCAGTACCAAACTACATTAACCTATGATGCCGCTACTGTATTGGCCAGCTATGAGGTGGCTCAGCCGGCAGAAAATGAGTGTGCCCTCTCTCATGAATTAAGAGTAAACAGAGCAGAGCTCTACAATGCGATCAGCAGAAGGAAACACAAAGCCCATGCCATTACTGATATGGCACTGCACTCATGTGCCAGGTGCAGAATGCAATGGCTAGATGGTTTATGGGTCTAGAGAATTCCTTGCTCAAGCTGGAGAACATTAAGACTCTCCAGTTATAACAGATCTTTAATCAGTAACCAAACTGTACTGCTAAAAAAGAAAAAAAAATGCATTAAATGATAATATTACTAGAGTTTCTAGAGTTTATCCTCCCTTATTCTCTAATCGTAAGGTGCTTTTTTATAATAGATGTCAAAAGTGGAAACTTCTCACTGTCCCTTGCTGCTCAGAAGAGAATGAGTTTTTAATGAGTCAGAGTAAACCATTATACAGATAAAAAAAAGTGAACAGTACTGCATACCATTAAATGTTAAGTGTACCATGTTTAATAAAGTCTTGCATGAAGCATTAGTCAAATTCTCTTATGTTGTATAAACTTGCATGACCGAGTGAGGCATGCAAAATATGTTGAGTGATGTTCAGTCATCCAGCACGTTGGATGTTTTAAGTATCCATATATGAGGGTTCTTCAAAAAGTTACCGCACTTTTTTAAAACTCTATTAAGAATTTCAAAAACAAACTACATCACGTTTCTACAGTCACCTTCCGATAAATTTTTTCTAGCATTGTACCAACTTTTTAATGTCATCAGCAAAAATGTTTTTTGGTTGAGCACATAGCCACTGATGCACCGCTGCTTTCACATCATCATCACATGAAAATCTTCTTCCCCTTAAAGCTTCTTTGAGCGGTCCAAAAAGGTGGAAATCAGATGGCGCTAAATCCGGACTATAAGCTTTTGCAGTCGTTCAGTCTCTCAGACACGATCAATTACTACTCCTCCCCTCCCGCCCTCACCGTTTTTAACAAAAATATAAAAGTGTGGAAACTTTTTGAAGATCCCTTGTACATTTAGTGCTGGACTTTCTGACCATTACATCAAACTAGACATAACTAAATGTTAAGCCAATTCTAAAAATATATATGTGTCTATGGGTGTGTTCGAAGTGAGCTGCCTTGCTGTCTTACTGTCTACATTGGCAGCTGCCTAAGTAGAGAGGATTCTAATAAGTCATCGACTTATAAGTCCGGTTATTCGAACGTGCTATTTAGACCGATTCCATCCGTTTTTACTAACTAAGCTAACAAAGTTAGCCTCATGCCATTCAAGCCAATGGGATGGGGTGGCACAATGCGCTAGCATGTCAACTAACATCTCCCTCTGTGTACGGAAAACAGTTAAATTAGCTGACAAGCCCAAATTTGCAAATAAATACACTTGTGCAAGTTTATACAAAATAAAAATCAATCAATTATTCATTTACGTTTGAAGATAATTGTTTCTCCGCACTGTCCGCCATGTTTTTTATTTTTCTGTGAGAAAAGTTGTGCCACACTGAATGCTGGGATTGCCTCCAACGCTAAGGCAGCATCGGATGCTCACTCGTTCTTGAGTCAAAATAGCGTTGAAATTTTAAGATACCTTAGTAGTGAGCATATTAAGGCATCTAGGATTTTGAACAGCCTACTTCTCAGGAGCGCACGTAGGATGACGTAAAATGCTGTCTATGTAGAGAGATCACTAGGTTTTCGAACACACCCTATACAAAATGTTGTAGTACTCATACGAGATTCACAGAGTTCATCCTCTCCTGATCTATGTCCATAGATCTATGTTTATAGTGCTCCGGTGGCGCAGCGGTAAAACTCACTAACACTTAGACCCTTAACCATGCCTCCACTGTTGGGTCCTTGAGCAAGACCCTTAACCCTGTCTGCTCCAGGGTGACCCTGACCCAAGGTGGCTGACCCTGCGCTCTGACCCCAGCTCCCAAAACAAGCTGGGATATGCAAAGAAAGAATTTCATTGTACTGTACAACTGTATATGTATATATGACAAATAAAGTATATCTTCTTCTTCTTCTTCTTCTTCTTCTTCTAGAAAGGACGTCTTTGTAGTTGACGTTAACCTGCACCTAACATAGTACTGCAAAGTTTCATGCATTTTCTAAAGGAGTGATCAGGGAATTGTTAAAAATCAAAGGGTAGGCATGTGTTTCCAGGAATATACAGCCATCTTGCTGGGATTCACTGTTAAGTGGTGAGCTACCATCCATTACAGCAGACGTATCATTTTACTACACTGCTTTATCTTCTTCACTGAGCGATGATTGCAGTGAAATAACATTAAAAGTAAAGGGTTACACAAAACTCAAATGGCAGCGGATCTGTTTTGCTACTAATGCCGAACCACAATTTGTTTCCACCTCAGGCCTAGAGGAGGTAAATGAGAAAATAATGGCATACTGGCTGTGTTTCAAAAATAAAGCCAAAGGCTAGGATCTGAATCTTCTGTAACTGGAATCGTCAACCTCGTTTCTGTTCATAAAAGGAGGATTTTCTTGACAAATATGGGCAGATTCTTATTATTTTCCTTCTCTTCTGGTTTAATAAACAATAAAGGTTGTGCAATAAACCAGAGCAGCTTGTTATAATGGTGCAGTAAAATTGCCAATGCAACAAGAGCTGAGAGTTTGGTGCTGTAATGCAGACGGGATAAATGCAGGGAAAGAGCAAACACACCAAGTGTCATATAAAGCCTTCTATTTTAGACTAGCTCAGACTAAGTCAGTGTTGAAGTAAAAGAAGCACCATGGTGTCAGCACTTGACCTTCACACACGTTAAGGCATAAAAATAAAATATAAAAAAAAATGTTCTTGAGCGATTAGATTGTATCAGATCATACAGAGCAAAAGAAAAAGGTTTGGATGTTGCTGCATAGCAATTACTTGGATTCATATGGGGTAAAAGTAAAGACAGGTTAAGGGGAGGACAAACAAGTAAACAAAGTAAACTCTAAACTTAAAATGAGGTTCATAAGTAAAGCATTTGAAAGGAAGGAAATCAGTGCAAAACGATACAGGCTCTCCAGAGAGAGCTGAGACGGAACAAGTTAAGGGTCAGAGTCGAGGCTCATTAGCCATAAACGCTGTCTTTTGCAGGTGAGGTTCAACCAGCTGCACGTCGAAAAAAATCTGCAGCTACGTGTCCACAATAATGGGCAAGTGCCCTCAGAGCACAGCAAAGCATCCTGCCTAATTACCCTCATCTAGCAGCCAAACAAACTGCAACAAACACACGCCTACATGAATGCATAAGCATGGAGGAACTCGAAAGGAGGAAAGTTCAAGTGCTTATTGTAACCCGCTGAAGTGAAATGCATTAATGGCCTGCAGCTACCATTAGCATGCAATGGGAAGCGCTGGGGCCAGTAATTAGTGGCGGTGACCGGTCAGCAGTGCGGAGGCCGGTGCAGAAGCAGGTTGATCAAGCCACCCCTCCCTGACATCTCACGCCCTCCCTGACAGCTTTGTTGCATTTTAAACAGCAGTGTGTGATTAACATAGGCACAATAAGACAGGGCCACCCTGCTGACATGCAGTGCAAAGCTGCCTCCCCCTACATCCCCTAACAAGCACATATCTCTGCCTCCAAGGGAGGAATCAAACTCAGCAGATAGCATCCCAATTACTTATTTTCTTGATAATTATGTTATACATTATAACATTCTCATCCAATCAAGAGTTTGTTGTTCAATTGTTGGGGGTGGGGGTATGTGTGTATACATATAAAACTACAACTGTACATTCTATCCTGAGTATGTTCATGTCTAATATCTAAATGTGCTTTGCTAGTACCTTCTTCTGAATAATGGTTATTATAAGATCAGCGACTAAACTACGCATTTGACTACATTTACAATCCAGGAGTCCCCAGAAGTCTCCTAGGCTTCAATATTTTGGCATGTTTGTGAATTTGTGACACAGGTATACAGCTGCAATTGGTAATATTTAACCCCTCAAAGAAAATATGGATTTATAACTCTAAACTTCAAATCTGCAGAGCTAGATTTAGCTTTAAATCAAGTGTTTATCAGTTGAACGATAAAGCAAGTAAACAAAGAAAATGAATGAATATTTTACAGTAGAAGGATATTTTGTCACAATTATTCAACCCATACTTAATACGTGAGATCTTCAAAAAGTAGTACGAGTAGTACGTAGTAAACGAGTAGTAATTGGTCGTGTCTAAGAGACTGAGAGAGCTTATAGTCCAGATTGACCGCTATCTGATTTCCACCTTTTTGGACTGCTCAAAGCTTTACGGTGAAAAAGATTTTCTTGTGATGATGACGTAAAAAGCATTGCTGATGCCATTAAAAAGTTGTTACAATGCTGGGAAAAATGCATCAGAAGGTGACTGTAGAAAAGTGATGTCATTTGTTTTTGAAATTCTTAATAAATAGAGTTTAAAAAGTGCAGAAACTTTTTAAAGAACCCTCGTATAACTGATCTTAAAACCTACTGCTAGTCTGTATGACCTAAAGTTGGGTTACAACATGATTAAACCATTGGAAACTTAATAACCAGCCTTAATTACCTTCAGTTGTGATGTGTTATATTAACACCATCCAGAGATTCAAGGTTTCAAGGGGTGTTGCATCAATGGTAATACTAAAGATCTGTTACAAAAGCTGAGAGAGAAGATTATTTCATTGCACCAAAAGGACAACAAGTATAAGATTACCAAGACCTCCAAGGTTTTTCTGATCATAAGCCTCAACTGCTGATCAATATGGCCAAACAGTTCCAGTTTTGATTCGTCACTCCATAGAACTGTCACAGAACTCAAATTCCATCTGGCATATTTCAATCGACCCTCCTGTGCTTTTTGGTCAAGAGTGGCGTGTATCATAAAGTCCAGCTATGAAGTCCTTGGTTGTTAAATGGTCTTCTTATGGTTGCCACTGACATATTTGTACCATCCTTCTTCAGGTCATCCTGTACGTCTTTTGTGGGTTTTCTTTGTTGTCCTTTTGAGATCGCTGAGGCCTCTGGTCGGGCAGTTTTGCTGCTGCGCCATAAGTCTGGAACAATGTCTTTGGGAATGTCCAAGATCTTGGAAATCCTCTTATACCAACTGCTAATTTGGTACAATGGAGTGATCTCTCTCAGCTATAATGACAGCTCCTTAGTTGGTGTTTATAACACACCACAGCGTAGCAAACCAAGGGTTTTTATTGAGTTATTAATGGTCAATAATAATGATCATGTTGTAACCCAACTTTAGGTCATACAGACTGGCAGTAACTTATTTATATTCATGTCTTTATACAGTGGGGTCAAAAAGTATTTAGTCAGCCACTGATTGTGCAGGTTCTCCTACTTAGAAAGATGAGAGAGGTCTGTAATTTTCATCATAGGTACACTTCAACTATGAGAGACAAAATGAGAAAAAAAATCCAGGAAATCACATTGTAGGATTTTTAAAGAATTTATTTGTAAATTATGGTGGAAAATAAATATTTGGTCAATAACAAACAAAACGATTTCTGGCTCTCACAGACCTGTAACTTCTTCTTTAAGAAGCTCTTCTGTCCTCCACTCGTTACCTGTATTAATGGCACCTGTTTGACCTCGTTATCTGTATAAAAGACACCTGTCCACAGCCTCAAACAGTCAGACTCCAAACTCAACCATGGCCAAGACCAAAGAGCTGTCGAAGGACACCAGGAAGAAAATTGTAGACCTGCACCAGGCTGGGAAGAGTGAATCTACAATAGGCAAGCAGGTTGGTGTGAATAAATCAACTGTTGGAGCAATTGTAAGAAAATGGAAGACATACAAGACCATTGATAATCTCCCTCGATCTGGGGTCCCACGCAAGATCTCATCCTGTGGGGTCAAAATGATCATGAGAACGGTGAGCAAAAATCCCAGAACTACACGGAGGGACCTGATGAATGACCTGCAGAGAGCTGGGACCAAAGTAACAAAGGCTACCATCAGTAACACACTACGCCGAGAGGGACTCAAATCCTGCAGTGCCAGGCGTGTCCCCCTGCTTAAGCCAGTACATGTCCAGGCCCGTCTGAAGTTTGCCAGAGAGCATATGGATGATCCAGAAGAGGATTGGGAGAATATCATGTGGTCAGATGAAACCAAAATGGAACTTTTTAGTAAAAACTCAACTCGTCATGTTTGGAGGAAGAAGAAGAACCCAAGAACACCATACCTACTATGAAGCATGGGGGTGGAAACATCATGCTTTGGGGCTGTTTTTCTGCAAAGGGGACAGGACGACTGATCCGTGTTAAGGGAAGAATGAACGGGGCCATGTATCGTGAGATTTTAAGCCAAAACCTCCTTCCATCAGTGAGAGCATTGAAGATGGAACGTGGCTGGGTCTTCCAGCATGACAATGATCCCAAACACACCGCTCGGAGATCTGCATGGAGGAATGAGCCAAAATACCAGCTACAGTGTGTGCAAACCTGGTGAAGACTTACAGGAAACGTTTGACCTCTGTCATTGCCAACAAAGGTTATGTTACAAAGTATTGAGTTGAACTTTTGTTATTGACCAAATACTTATTTTCCACCATAATTTACAAATAAATTCTTTAAAAATCCTACAATGTGATTTCCTGAATTTTTTTTTCTCATTTTGTCTCTCATAGTTGAAGTGTACCTATGATGAAAATTACAGACCTCTCTCATCTTTCTAAGTAGGAGAACCTGCACAATCAGTGGCTGACTAAATACTTTTTGACCCCACTGTATATGTACACCACTAAAACATTAGGACCAAACCATAATGTGCATGGTGATGCCTATTATAGTACTTTGGTAGTGACCCATAAGAGTATTAACATTATGACCGGACAACTGGGTTTATGTATCTTTAAAACAGCACAGGGTTTAGTTTTAGTGTCACTCATGCAGCTTCTAATTTATGATAAATATAACCAACCAGGAAAAAACTTCTGAGCAAAAGCTGACAGCTTTAATTTTTTTCCTGACCATGACAAGAGACAATGGTTCCATGTACTATTTAAGGGATGCAACCCTATTTATGTGTAGCTATAACACAAATTAATAGACGTGTGGCCATACCACAAGTTTATTGACATTATAAAACTTTATATACCACTTTCAAGTACATCTAGGTTAATATGTGTATATTTTTGATTTTATTACCAGAAATAAACTTGACTTTTTTAAACTGTGTTCCAATTATGCAGTTACAGAAGAAGAACAGTTGCAGAATCTATTAACATCCTGCACATGATCACAAATGTATGCAAACTCTTGATTTGTGCTTTACTTCAGAACTGTCCTATTATATGGAGTTAGCCAATCAGAAAGCGACTGTATTAAAGCTCTTTTGACTGGCACGTATGCCTCTATCTGCTATCTGATTTCTGTAACTGATGCTCCAATGCTTACTGGGATGAGCAATTTTGTCAGACAGAGAACACAAAGAGCATCAGATCAGTGCACCTCCGTTAACTCTCGCTCGCCATTTCAACTAGCCGCTCAATCTGACTCCCAGCACAAAAGCAGAAAAACTGCTTCTGACTTCAAAGCACACCAAGAGAGCTGGCTAAGAGGAGTTAGCGCTCAAGTGAATGTAACTGGAAGTCAATTACCCAGACTATAAAGGTAATGGAAATAATGTTGCCGGTTCTCAGACAGCGCTCGTGTGCACCCAGGTTACATCTGGCTGCCTTTGTCCTTTAAAGGTTGAGGTGTAATAAGATTGAACTGGAGATAGAGCAAGTTAAACAGCCAGTGAGTCAGCCAGGATGTTTCATGTGTGTTTGTGTCCAGGCCGGTAGAAATTTTGTGTTCATAACAAGAAAGGTCAAAGCGGCCGCTTTTGCCCAGCTCTGTACTGTCACACTCTGTGGGTTACATTGACTTCCTGCTTCACACATTGATCCATGTAACCAGGCTAAATGAACATAAATGTTTTGGTCAGGTGCATGCTGGTCAAGCAAGCAAGGAAGCAGGAAAGGAAGGAAGGAAGAGAAAAAGAACGCATGGCCAGTTGCTTGATAGGTTGCCCCTTTTCCCAAATTCAGCCCTACTTGGCCCTACAGGCAAATAGATCTACTGTTTTTTGCATTTGATTTTAAATAAACCTATACCTAATCACCCATACAGTGGAACCTCGATTTAACGGACTAAAAGGGGGGGAGCCCCGGTTCTTAAAATGTGATTGTTCGTAACAGTGAGGTTTTTTTCCCAGGGGATGCAAAACTATACAAAAACACAGCACTAAGGTCCACAAAAGTGCTAAACATGCACATATGATAAACAGTGAAATAAACAATGTAAATAGATATATAAATACGTAATGTAAAACCTGTAAATAAATATTAAAATTTGTGTACTGTACTACTGGGGAGAAATTTCATTTACCTTGTGTGGTAATGTTTTGTTTTTTGCCATATCATGATTGAGTCTGAAGCACTGCTGGTAGCTACTGGAGCAGTGCTGGTGCATAACTAAGCACTAGAACTCCCAACAAAATAAAGCCCATCACTTATGTAAACAGAGAGACGTGCGCTGGCTAGTGGACAATTACTAAACTACTGATCTTGGTACACTTCTCGCGAGAATTTTAAAAAATCAGACCGGACATTTAGTTTCCCAGATTTTGTCCGTTAAATCCAAAATCTGTTAAATGGAGGTCCGTTAAAACGAGGTTCCACTGTATATATATAAAAAATAATTATATATTTCGGGGCGGTCCGGGTCCTTTCTGTGTGAAGTTTGCATGTTTTCCTCGAGCCTGCGTGGGTTTCCTCCGGGAGCTCCAGTTTCCTCCCACAGTCCAAAAACATGCAGTCAGGTTAATTGGAGACACTGAATTGCTCTATAGGTGAATGGGTGTGTGTATGTGTTGTGTGCGTGTGTATATGTGTCTGCCCTGCGATGGACTGGCGCCCCGTTCAGGGTGTTACTGTGTGCCTTGCACCCATTGAAAAGCTGGGATAGGCTCCACCACTCCCCACGACCCTGATTGGATAAGCGGTTAAGAAAGTGAGTGAGTGAATTCTATATCTCTATAAGCTTTGAACACCTGGATTTGGGAAGTTTATTCCATTGCTCATGGCGGATTTGTTTAATCTACGTAAGCATATTTGGACTCCTATCTTTAGGTCTTTCCACAAATGTTTGTCTAGGTTTGTCATCGTGTTTGCACTAATGCAAAGCGAATTTCTATTGCAGTCTAAGGTTATGTACAGAGATGAAGGTTTTCTTTACGGATCTTGTATTTGACTGCATTCATCCATCCATCAATTCTTAATAGATTCCCAGTCCCTGCAACTGATTATAATTTCCATATCATGAGGCTGCTAACACTATGTTTCACTGTAGTGAAGGCATTAGCCAGATAATGTGCAATGGCAAAATTTCACTAGACATTGTGCTTGCTGCCTGTACAGGAAGTAAAATTTTTGTCCCATCAAACCAGAACATCTTTTATCTCATGTTTCCATATTCCTTTACATGTTTAGCAAACATAAATGGGCTGTCATATGTCTTTTACAAAACAGTGGCTTTTAAGGTTTTATGAAACAGTGTCCTCCATCCGGTCACTCTGCCATAAAGGTTTGAATTAAGAAATCCCACCTCCAGAGAGAGCTGTAATTTTGGAGATCTTTTAAAATGACAGTTGGATTCTCTCTTACATCCCAGATCAAAATCCTTCCTCCCGAATTTCCAATTTGGCTTGATTGACTATATTATATTTCTATTTCAAAACATTTGAGATCACTGCTGTCCTAGAAACACTTAAAGATATTCTGTTATATCCTTGCCCTGATTTATGCCCTACCACAGTTTGATCCCAAAGATTGACAGTTCATTGGACTTCATGGCTTAAGTATAGTCCCGATAATGCAGTCTAAGCTGTCTGCCATTATAGACTATGTGTCCTTATTGGGCGCTGTTCAAAACTGTCTAATCAATTTAAATTGCAACAGGTACACTCAAATTGGGATCTAGCTACACGTCAAGCATAATTAAAGCAAACGGGGTGCATCTGCCAACAAAAGAGGTCTAAAAACTTTGAATAGTACTAGTGTATGTAAAAAGTATACATGACACATTTGTTGTATACTGTGGAACAGTGTTTTAGCAAGGAGTTCAATTTTTTTTATATTGTTTGACTTTGATATTGTGTTTTTATTAATAGTATTGTCATGGTCACACTATTTCTTGTATATTTCTTGTGTAATTCACAAATAAAAGTGAATTTTGATTCTGAGAAAAATAGGAAACACAGGAATTTGACACTCTATAAAGAAAATGATGGGCTGAAAGCATTAACTTCCTAAATGCCTGTACAATATTGCATTACACAAACCTATTAAACTGATGCTCACATCATATGCAGCTATATTCTATTCCATACAGCAAATCTACGTTCTCTACTATTGGTGTCTATTGTTCCTCTCTAAGCAATGCACATGAAAATACACCCACGTCAGGGTGATAAAGTATAGCTGCTTTCTGTGTGATTAAAGACAGACATTTCTGCAGTAATGTGATGTAAATAACCGTTAATGACTGCTTTCACACTATGTTCACCACCCCATTGAACATTTAGAAAAGGTTTAATGTAGTATAAAAAGGACATGATAGCTCATCTTAACCTATGTCAAAAACTGCACATTTACTTATTGGTTCATATATTGTGTCCCTGCCTTATTCATGGTCTGATAACATCGATTGGCTGGTCTAATGCAGGAAACTCCAGAGAGACCAAAATAATTACAAGGAGATAAGACTATCTACTGTAATTAACCACTCTAGTCTGGCGGCACGGGCAAGGCTTTCTTTTAGGCAGGAAATAAATTATTCTACAGAATGTTCCACCTCTGAAATATATGAACTATTAACCAGTTTTGTCTGAACTCATGCTCAGTCTTATGAGGAAATTTACATATTTTAGCCATACAATTATATAATTATTACATTTACCTATTATTTAAGGTTTTGATAGTGAACAAGGATGGAATCATACTCAAACAATAGTTTCAGTAGTTGTAAAGTAGACCAGCATAGTGGTCATTAGTTTGAAACTAAATAAAAAAAAAAAATAAAGAATAAGTTAAAATGCTGTCTTTCTAAAACATTTCGAATAATGTAAAGAATAATAACAATAAGAAGAAGAATAATCTACTGCACCATTCTGCCAGGCCCATTGGCATTTCACCCATTATTTTTATCCAAGATGTTTAAAAAAGGTGGAAGCTTTTGTTTTAAAACTAGAGCCAGATAATTTTGTAATATTATAGACATAAGTTGTGCTGCATCTCTGTTCCTCGCTCACTTAACTGCTTATCCAATTAGGGTCGCCGGGGGGTACTGGAGCCTATCCCAGCTTTTCAATGGGTGCAAGGCACACCAGTCCATCACAGGGCAGACACACATACACACACACATACACACACCCATTCACCTATAGAGCAATTTAGTGTCTCCAATTAACCTGACTGCATGTTTTGGACTGTGGGAGGAAACCGGAGCTCCCGGAGGAAAACCACGCAGACACGTGGAGAACATGCAAACTCTGCATGGGGATTGAACCCAGGACCTTCTTGCTGTGAGGCGACAGTGCTACCTACCGAGCCACCATGCCGCCCACAAAGAAAATTTCTATGTCTAAATCAATGTTAAAACAGTGATGAATAATATATTGATTACACAATCTGGTAATGTAGTATGTAATTTGTGGCACAGCACTAACACAATCTAACAGCTAAATACTTTATCATGCATGTGAAAATGATGATGACAAAAATAAAGAGATGAAGAAGCAAGTTTATCCATTTCGGCATGAGAGTTCCATTAGCTATAAAACACACACTGACTGCAATAATCAATCTTATATTACTGGTCAAAATAATTTCAGACCTTTTTTCTTTCTGTGACTTAATAATCAAAACATATTCTGTGTTTAAAAACCCTCATACACTTAAGTTGTGAAACATCATCAATTTAACAATCATAAATGTTGGGTTTTTTAAAGTTTATGGAACCTGCATTGTACATTTGTGAATATTACATCACATGACACTTTTATAATTGTCTATTATATCACATAATACATATATTTATTATATTTATTACCTACATGTATTGTACAGTAATACTTACTTACTTAATAATTTAGTATAATAATAATAGTACCTTGAGCCTTTTACTTAATATTTTTTGTTCCTAGAGCTGCTGTAATGCTTGACTTTCACTTTGGGATTAATAAAGTGATCTGTCTGTCTGTCTGTCTGTCTGTCTGTCTGTCTGTCTGTCTGTCTGTCTGTCTGTCTGTCTGTCTGTCTATCTATCTATCTATCTATCTATCTATCTATCTATCTATCTATATGCCTAATTCTACTGGATTACAAATACACAGCAGCAACTCAGACCATGTCTTAAAGTTAAATTGATTAAATGAATTAATTAATTAAAGCTGGAGTATGTAAGTTTTTACTGAGTTTCATGATTGAAGTTTGTTTCATTCAGTCGAAAAAAAAAAAAAGAACAGTTGGACGAATCATTGAAATTGGACATGGAAGTTCTCTGATTAATTTGAGAATTAGATATGCATGAGAATGTATCCTAAAATCTGCAGTACATCATAATTAATTCCCAAGTGCCAGCGCATAAATATCAATTAAGAGAACTGCTTGCTGAACTTCCAGACTGAGTTTCAAAGTACGGTTTAAAGTGACATATTTCCTTTTAGTCGTATCCACTTTTTTGTTGATTGTTTACTTGCTATGCATCAAAAATCCTGCCAATTTTACACCGGATTACTGCAATGTCAGGCTTTTCATTCCTGGTGGAATGTTTATAATTTTGTAAAAACTTTCAAAGCACTTTTGGCTTTGGGCTCAGCTTTTCATGCTTTTTCTCCTCCTTTCACTACAAAGAAAACAACTCGGAAGTTTTGCAGGAGAAAGAATTTTAATAAGCATACCAGGATCCCAAAGGTAATTAAAAGAAGGATGAAGAGCAGCTACAGGGTTTGATTCTTCGCCCATTTGAACCGTTGTACAGGTGCAGAGTTTGGAAGTGTTGCATTAAAGACAAGACCAAAGCCAGCCTATAGGGAGAGAAGCCGCTGTCGAGCCACCCCCCACCACAAGCTTTTTAAACACGCTACCTTCACCCAGCATTTCCAATCCATTTGTCTACCTTGTTCCTTTATCTTCCTACAGGGACGACCCCTTTTTACCAAACTGCCCTCTCCATCCATTTCAATTCTTCAAATTCTGCAATTCCCAAAGCATGGCCATGTCTTCAGAGGCAGATAAAAGTGCTTGGCATGCAGAGAGTAGTACCGCGGTAAACAACAACAAAAATCTATTTTGTGCTTTTCTGACATTTTGGCTTTAACTAAAATGCAAATTCATGACCCTCGGGTGAGGCTTTTTACTCATGGTTCTGATGCTAAACAGGGATGGAATGATACTTAAACATCAGTAGTTGTAAAGTGGACCAACACAGTGGTCATTAGTTCAAAAGAAAAGGAATTACAAAGTAAGTTAAAATGCTGCCTTTCTAGCATGTTTCAAATAAAGTCAAAAAATAATATTCTTTGAATAATAACACCAGCACCTGCTGCTCCGTTCTGCCAAGCCTATTAGAATTTCACCCAATATCTTTATCCAGGCTGTTAAAAAATATATATTGGAAGCTTTTGCTTTAAAACCTGAACCAGATAATCTCGTAATATTATATAGATAGTTGTGCTGCATTACTGTTCCCAGGTTAATCCAATGGTTAACAAATTCTGACTAAATAAACATACAAAAAGAATATGGCTATGTCTAAATCAGTGTTGAAGCAGTGATGGCTAATGTACTGATTATGCAACGTTTAGTAGTGTAGTATGTAATTTGTGACACAGCACATTTTCCAGACTGTGGATCTAATAGCTGCCATAATCATCATCTTAGAATTAGAGATGTGTAACTAAAATACTGATAAGATAAGATAGGATTAGATAAGATAAGACAAGGTAGCTTTTTATTATCCCACAGGGTAAAATTTGCAATGTTACAGCAGCTTCACGATTACAGAGATATAAAATGTTTATACATATATTAAAAAAGAAATTAAAAGATATAAGAATATATACACTAGACCAGGGGTTTTCAACGCCCCCCAAGTACCTGTCCAGAGGGGTGTGACATTACAAGATTTTTTACTTCTAAAACTAAAACAATTCATTTTTCACTCACAGGACACATATTTGATGAGTCTCGCTGACCACACACACACGCTCGTTTAATGTTATCCAGTTTAGTCTGAAAAAAAAAGAACTTTAAAATAGCGCTAACAGTGAAGATAAATCAGTGACAAAAATAATGACTGCTGTTATAGGACGTGTAGGTGTGTGTCTTTAAGAGAGGTGTATAGTGGGAGATGCTCTGTTTACAATGTCGCTATAAATGAGTCAGGAGTCGATTCGTATGAAGCGAAGCATGTGTACCTTCAGAGTTTCTCTCCTCAGTCAGCTCCCCGTTTTTACTGTTATTAATGAATGCTGCAGTTTCAAATAAACAGGTGCAAGTTCCTCTCCTGTGATTGCTCTGTGTATCTGGATTTTGACTCAGTTATTTTTTTTAGTTACTAATTATTAGTTTTGTTTTTTTTCCTTTTTTTCTTTGCTTTTTTTCCCAATTTTCTTCCCTAATCTAGTCGTATCCAATTACTCTGATTCCGTTACGCTTCACCTCTACCGATACAACCCTCCACTGCTGACTAAGGAGCTTTGCAAGAGACACATGCCCCTTGAACATGTGCTGTACCAACTGCCTTTTTTCAAGTTTATATGTGGATCAGCCTTGTGCACGGAAAGCCACACCCTGATCATCATTACTCCCCAACTCTGCACAGGCGCCATCAATCAGCCAGCAAAGGTCAGAATTGCACCAGTTATGAGGAACCCTGGTCCGGCTCATCCCACCCTGATCAACAGCCAATCGTTGTTCATGTAGGCACCCAGCCCAGCACACCAAATGGCAGAGCTGAGATTCGATATGATGTATTCGAAATCCCAGCTCTGGTGTGCTAGCGTATTTACATGCAAAAGATATATACGTATATATATATATATATATATATATATATATATTACAAAAAATAACAATAAAAAAATCAACAAAGATCTCACTCTTTTTTTTCAAAAAGTATTGCTCAATAATGTAGTACAATGATCACAGTATTGCACATTATATGCTGGAGCAGGTTCACTTTAAGGGAGTGCAGATATAAGACCAGATAATAATTCTGATTGTCTGGTGTGCTGCTTGAGGCGGTGCTAAAGAATATGACAGACATATAAAAATAATAATAGTCATTAAGGCGTGAGAGTAAAGCTCTGATTTTTAGCTCTCTATGCATAAAAAGTCCACACCTAAGTGGCTCAAATAGGAAGGACTAGTGAACTACTTGGGAACAAGAAGTTACAAGTACAACATTAGTGGTTGTACTTGGTCTGGGAAGCAGCACAGTATTCCAGAATTCAGGATTACGAAAATGTGGGAAAAAAAACAAACAGTCATTAAGAGTCAAGAGGTCATAGATTGTCACAAGAGGGTAGAGGGACCAGGGGCTCTCGGTGAAGGAACAGGACACCACATCAGGCAGCTGACAGACCCAGTGTACAATCAGCCGTCTTGCTAAAGTTCACATTTGCCAAGATGGGACAGCTCCAGCTTTCGCTTTTTGGGACATTGGGATGGTGGGGGGAGGGTGGCGGGTACAATCTGAGCTAGCGTGGAGGCAAGCCGTCAGCCCGTTCCGCTTGGCCAGCCTTCCAGCAGTGCAGACAGAATATTTTTAGCTGCGAGGGGAGTGTGACAAGTTGTTAATCTCCACCAGGATGGGCAAATGACAGGAGCTTGGGCAGCACAGAGCTCTGTAAAGGACACACCGCCATGGGCAGACAGGGTAACGAGCGCTGTCAGCTCCGGTCAACATGCTGAGGTCAGGTGTGTCACAAACACAGGAGTCATTCTCCGCTTAGCTGCAGAGAGCTGTTCTATCACTATTAGCATGGCAGATCATAGAACACTTAATTTTTGTAATGTCATTTTCCAGCCGAAATGAAGAATGATGACCAGCCCGGCTCAAACACACTAGAACGTCTATAACTGACCTTCAGTCAGGAGCTACACTTGTACCAACATGCCGACGGGTCTTATTTTCATTAAGACGTGGCAGTCAGCTATTATTGACCAATTAGGCTGCCCTAGACTACGATGGCATCATTGGGATCTAGGCTCCTGACAAACGAGCAAACACTTCTGGCACTATTTGGCATTTTAATATTATACTATTTACTATTTGCATCCTCTTTTCATCAATTTATTTACCATTTATGTCATATCACAATGACCAAAACTTAATGGAGCCTTCAGGTTCTCATTTTTCACAGAGGAACATACTGGGACTTCAGTAATTGAATCTTGTTCTGCCCCACAACGTTCTCAGCAAGTCATATGCAGTTGAGGTCAAAGGTTTATATACTGTTAAGGGACTTGTTTCATAGCAGTGTTTCAATGAATTTAATGACTACTGCAACTTTTTTGTGACTAAATACACGACTGTCCAAAAAAAGTGACACTTCACACAGACCAAACCGTAAGTCATACGGACATTTACTTTTTTGGCGTCTAGCAGACGCTTTTATCCAAAGTGACTTACAGTTCTATGACAGTATATTATCTAAGCAATTGAGGGTTAAGGGCCTTACACAAGGACCCAACAGTGGCAACCTGGCAGTGGTGAGGCGTGAACCAGCAGCCTCTTGATTACTAGTCCAGTACATTAACCACTAAGCTACAACTGCCTGGACATGAGACTTGGTCAGCAGGTACTAGTCCCTCCCGCGCTTGAGCTCAGCCCAATTGGTATTCAAACTTTGAGCTCCATATCTCCTACCCTGTATGACATAGATACAAAATTCTTTTTACACCTGATTACCTCCCTCATGCCCTACAAGAAAGCCTCAAGAACCATATAGCTCTGCCCACTTGGATCTTCAGCTAATTTGCATAATATGCGAAATCACACATTGTGGTCAGTCTCTGGATTTTCACACACATATGTGGTATCAAAATTATCCTAAGCACTTCAACTTTAATAATTATCAAAAATATGTTGGAATTTCTATAGTGTTGTTGCCAGATGCCAATCAAAAACATGGATGGAGCTAGCTAACCATAATGTACTACTTTAACTTAGAAAGCATTGCACCAAACTTAGCATAGGAGGTTCTTAGGCTATGGCAAAAACATAGTGTAATTACAGTGCTAGGTGGCGCTACAACATGGAAGATAATGTTACGCAAACAACATTATCTGGTTGACGTGAAATTTGGCATAGTGCCTGTGTGTTCCATCCTCCTTCAGGAATTATTTCATACTTATGTATTGGGCCACAGTGGGCTGATTTGTGCTTGGACCCCGGTAAACCCGGTATAGATTGCGGCTATATTTATTATTACTTTATTATTACTATTATTATTATTATTATTACATTACAGTGAAAAGCAGGGTAGGTTCAGTAGACAATTCTCTATTTATTTATTTATTTATTTATTTATTCATTAGGATTTTAACATCATGTTTACACACTTTGGTTACATTCATGACAGGACAGGTAGTAACTTGTAACAAAAGATTCTCCAATTCACCTCACTTGCACGTCTTTGGACTGTGGGAGGAAATCGGTTCTCCCAGGGGAAACCCACGCAGACACAGAGAGAACATGCAAACTTCACACAGAAAGAACCCAGACCGGAACTTCTCGGTTCGAAACTCGGAATTGCCACAGGTCAGCTGGGCGCCATCTAGTGGGCATAATTGGCAGTGCCTGCAGCAGACACGTCTCTGCTAGGGCGGGATGCCGGACTATGTGGGTGGGGTCTTCAAACGCTGTGTAGGGACCCTGATTGGCAGATAGTGAGGTGCCTGTGCAGAGTGCATAGGTGAAAAAGGGTTCCACTAAGGGCTGTGCGGGGGTCAGAGGAGGTGTGAGCAGCAATATACCCACCTCGACTGCAGGGGATCAGGGATCCCTCAGCAGCAGAAGACAAATTGACTATGCTAAATTGGGAGAAAATGCATAAAAAATAGAAAAAAACTTAACTATTAGAGAGAGTATTTAATACATTAAATTAAATTAATTGCTTTTTCTGTCGCCTGGAAATCCTAATACAATTACAGTTTTAAAAGGAAAAGTGTGTCATTAGAAATGAGTTAAACCATTTGATCCCAACACCGAGCCATAAAAAAGAAATCAGTCAAGGTGGAGTTACCCATAAATACAAGCGCATTCTGAGTTCAGAGGTACTTCAAGAGTCATTTGTTTAACACACCTTGATTGCAGTGCAACTCCCCTGCCAATTGACCAGTTTTATTGCACAAGAAAGCATGCTATTGATTTTCTTTTCCTCCTCCAAGCACTTTTGAATGATATGTTGACAGAAGACCATAGAACATCACCTGCAGCGGGACTGGTTTCAACAATGCGTCTAATTGGTAACTGGAATAAACAGATCCTGGAGATGAAAACTAAATTTGTATCTAAGGAAGCTTAGACGGGGTGGAAATGAATGAGTGTACTGTATGTGTCAGCAAGTGTGCAGGTGTGGGCAGAGCTACATGTACTTAAGTAAATTGTTGTGTTTATATATTTGCTCGGTTCACAAAAGATTATGTTTTTGGTTCAGAATAGGATTTAAACAGAGCAGCAAATAAATAGACACTGCTGTTGGGTGGTAACAGAATATGCTCAGAAGATGCATTTAGCATACAATGTGAATCATTTCTATTCAGTCTAAGATACATATTTTAAAAGCAGCCTTTATAGCAGTGTGTTTAGCATTTGTCTTTTTTACTGAATATACTTTTTTAAATACAAAAGGAAATGTCAAAGTAATTGTGTTCTAAAAGCACTTGGATGGCACAGCCATAAATTACACTAGCCCTCTACCACTGGGATCCAGGGTTTGATTCCCCAGCAGTGTTATTGGCTGGGCTGCCAACCTGATGGACTGCGTGTTGGCTGGAGGGGAATGACAAGGCCCCACAATGGATTGGCAATAGATCCTTTGTGTTACTGCATTGTGGCCAGCGATTCTGGGGAAACCAAATTACACTACATGAGAAAATCGCTTTATAATGTTCATACCATGTAGCTAAAAATGTTTGCCTTTCAGATCACTGTAATCTGTAATACTCAAGTAATCCTCAGTGTAAGCTTACAAAGAGATGTCTAAATGTCCTCTAAACTCAAAGTATCTCCACACCATCACACTGTCTCCTTCATTTGTGTCTTCTGGTATAATGATATTGAAATTAAATGCTTTAATTGCTAGGCTCTGATCCAAAATGTTGCAATTTTAATTAGTCTGTCATTAAAGAAGGTTGAGAAATCATCCAGGTGCATGTGAATGTCGAACACATTTTTTCCTGGTTTTGTAGTTTTGGTGAACATTGACCCTAGCTAAAGCCACCTGCAGTTATTTAAACTGTTTGGTGAACCTTCCTATCATTAAATTTCTCCCAGGACTTTATAGTAACCAATTAAATCAAGTGTGGCTGTGATTAATTTAGCAAAATCCCACTTAGCAGTAAAAACAGGACCTTAAAGGCTGATAAGCTAGTGTTATATTTTAACTTATTTATTTAAAATAAGGAATAAGGAAACGGTGCCTGGGTGGTGCAGTGGTCTGTTATGCTGGTCCAGCACTGCTAGGATTCAAATCCCTACTGCTGCTGGCCAGCTGGGCAATACACAGACATGAGGCCTGCATTTAATTAATAATAATGAATTGAGCCACTCAGGTGGCACAGCGGTAAAAACACACGCTGGAACCAGAGCTGGGATCTCAAATACATTGTATCGAGTCTCAGCTCTGCCTGCTGGCTGGGCTGAGCGGCCACATGAACGACAATTGGCCTGTTGTTCAGATAGGGGTGGGATATTAAAGCCGGATAGGGACTCTCTCAAAACTAATGCAATTACGACCTCTGCTGGCTGATTGATGGCGCCTGCACAGAGACGGGAAAAGAGTGCTGTCAGGGTGTGTCTCTCCGTACACAGTGCTGATCCGCATTGCACTGGTCAAAGTGTAGGTGACTAAATGCTGGGCTGCTGCCCACATGTCGGAGGGGGTGTGGGTTAGCTTAGTTGTCCTCAATCAGAGCTGGGGTTGGCATTGGTGGAGAGGAAGCATGACACAATCGGACACGCTAAAAGGGAGGGAAAAGGTGGAGAAAAAGCATAAACAAAATATTAATAATAATAATAATAATGAATTGATAATAAAAAAGGGACTAAAATAGGGAGACTAAGAGAATTAGAATAGGTGCAATTACTTTTTACACCAGCATAATTTACCATTTTACCATAATTCCACCATTCCAGTAAATCTGGAACTGTGAAAGCCCAACCTCATAACCTGAACTCCCCACCAGACTCCCAGCCTTCACCAGATCAATAAAGGCAAAGCAACGTAACCTGCCATGAATGCACTTTGACAAGGCCATGTTCCCCAAGGTCTACCTCAGAGGCACGGTGCAATTATAGCAGCATAACTCACAATGACAAACTGCTGCCCAGAATCCTAAGCACCAAGCAGCCAACCCTACCTATGACATCACTTAACTACAGCCAAGATACCCATTATAAAACTGGTTCAAACCACAGATGTAGAGACGTATGGCTTTTACGTGGCCGACTGTGAATATATTGCCCTTTCATCACAGAAGAGTGAAGGCTGTTATGGCTGCATGGGGAGGTGTTGGTTCTGAGGGGTGTAAGTCTATAATATTGAACATGATGTTTGAACAGGATGTCATGGTGAGGTCACGGTGAGATGTCCACATACTGTAGTTTAGATTGTATAGTGTGGACAAACACAGGAAAGGGTAGGTGGATGGATGGATGGATGGATGGATGGATGGATGGATGGATAGGTAAGTGGATGGAAAGGGTAGGTAGATGGATGGATGTATGGAAGGATTGGTAGGTAGGTAGGTAGGTAGGTAGGTAGGTAGGTAGGTAGGTAGGTAGGTAGGTAGGTAGGTAGGTAGGTAGGTAGGTAGGTAGGTGGATGGATGGATGGATGGATGGATGGATGGATGGATGGATGGATGGATGGATGGATGGATGGATAGGTAGATGGATGGATGGATAGATGAAAGGATGGATAGGTAGATGGATGGATGGATAGGTAGATGTATGTATGGATGGATGGAAGGATGGATAGGTAGATGGATGGATGGATGGATGGACCCTGACCTCAGCTCTATCCAACAGTTTAAAGGGTAAATTTGTATCCTGACTGCATCTAAGCCTAATCATACAAACTAATAATTTGGCCATGCATTGAATGTGACATTCACATTCACTTAATAATTAGTAGGATCTTTAATAATTTCATTGTTAAACATATTATGGTCTGGCGGCAGATTTTAATGTTTACCTGACATGAGAAACAGACATTCTCTTAAACTTCATCATTTGAAAATAATCAGACTAGGTTTTAAACAAACCGATCATCAAAACATCTGGCAATGACACCTTCTGATCAGGCTGCTTTGATACTCCCGTTCTTTTCTAATATCCCATTTTTTATGAATGAATTGGTCAGTAATACATTTTCTGCAATGGATAAACCTCATCTCTTGTGGCCATGAACCATGAATGGCTGCCCTGCTGTTTTTTACATGTTGGGAATGATTTTGGTGAGATTTTTTAATTTCACACTACATTAAATCTTATACAACACGGGTGTGTGTAAATAGTTTTGTGAAATACCAGCTCTGTTGGTGATCTACATCATACCCATCAAAAATAAATAAATAAATAAATAAATATATAAAAAGAATTCATATCATCATTTTGTTTATGCAAGGAAAACTGACAAGCTTGACAAAAATCTTGACTAGTGTTGATTTCAAGCCACACACATGCAACACATCTGCCAACATGTTAAGTCAGTGCAGAATATTTGTATATGTTTTATTTACCAATAATAATATACCGCCAAGAGTTTGCACCCTGAATACCTGTTCTAATTATACGACTAATATACTTTAGCCACGCACATCATCACTTTAAAAAACCAAGATACTAGAATCAGTTTTAACGTTTTTAAAAGATAAGAAACCGCAAACTAGGCATTCTTACAAAATGCCACCTGTAGCTGCTAACTGTGGGCCATACAAGCTTTAAAAGCAGGACCACCAAGTGCTGAAGGTGTGACACTCACTATTGAGTTCCAAACTGCCCATAGGCAAAGACAGCATAAGAGCTGCTTGTTAAAAACATTGTAAATCATTTTTTAAATTATGGGTTTTAAATAAGCCCAAGATAATCATGTAAGATAGATGGATGGATGGATGGGTGGAAGGGTAGATGGATGGATGAATGGATGGATGGATGGATGGATGGAAGGGTAGATGGATGGATGGATGGATGGATGGAAGGAAGGGTAGATGGATGGATGGACAGATGGATGGATGGATAAATGGATGGATAGATAAATGGATGGATGGATGAATGGATGGAGGATGGATGGATGGCTTGATAGATGAATAAATGGATGGATGGATGGCTTGATGGATGAATAAATGGGTGGATGGATGGATAAATGGGTGGATGGATGGATGGATGGATAGATGGATGAATGGCTTGATAGATGAATAAATGGATGGGTGGATGGATGGATGGATGGCTTGATGGATGAATAAATGGGTGGATGGATGGATGGATAAATGGGTGGATGGATGGATGGATGGATGGATAGATGGATGAATGGCTTGATAGATGAATAAATGGATGGGTGGATGGATGGATGGCTTGATGGATGAATAAATGGGTGGATGAATGGATAAATGGGTGGATGGATAGATGGATGAATAAATGGATGGATGGATGGCTTGATGGATTAATAAATGGGTGGATGGATGGATAAATGGGTGGATGGATGGATGGATGGATAGATGGATGAATGGCTTGATAGATGAATAAATGGATGGCTTGATGGATGAATAAATGGGTGGATGGATGGATAGATGGACAGATAGATGGATGGAATTCAACAGTTCATTAGTACAAATTCGACAACAACCAAGATGAAAAGGTACCTGTAGTTTACATGTATTGGATAACTGTAGCAAATCCAACACCACAAAAAAGACATATGTATATTGAGAAACTTGAGTTGTCAAATTGAGTCTCTACAGTGCAATTACTAATGAAGAAAGAATGAAATTAAGAATGAATGAATGAAAGTGCAAACTCCACGCACAAAGAAAGTACAAAGAAAGGCCAGAGCTGCCCAGAGTACTGACCTTAAGCTCATAATTTCTTGGAATAAATTGATATGTCAAATGTAAGCCGGGACCTACAAACTAGCATCAGTTTCTGTCTTCTCTAATTCTCCTGTGGCTGAATAGTATTAGACCCACCCCCACTGTGGTGCTCCAAAAGCAATTAAAATGTCTTCATAGTAGGGTGGGAAAAAACACTGAAGTAGCATGATCATATGAATCATCCATAATATTGGATGTTCAGGTGTCTGATATTCACATAAAGAGTATATGGCCATAACAATTGATGTGACAGTACTGCCATCATAATATCAGTATATGTTTGTGGTATTATTCTTCCACTACAGAGTCATGCAGGTTCTATAGGTCAAACACGTCAGAGAAGAAAGAAGTGAGATATCACCGAACGGCGCTTATCGGGGCTATCCGAGAGCTCAGTGGAACATTGTTTATCAGAGGGTTTACAGAGATGGTGATGATATTGACACAAAACTCCAGAGATAAGCCACTTCACACCATCATTGATCAATGCTTCACACAATCACCTGGAGACAAACACAGACTGCTTGGCTCAGACAAAAGCATTGTATGTTTACGCAAACTCAAGTGTACATAACAGCACACATACAAACCTGACCTCTAATCTATGTTAGAATATTAAAACCTTATTCTCTAGTAAACCTATGACTGAAAAAAAAATACCAAATTACAGTGGTACCTTGAAACTTGACGTTAATTGGTTCTGGGGCGTCGAGTTTAAAAGGCGTTGAGTTTCAAGGTATTTTGTCCCATAAGGATTTATGGGAAACCTGGTAATGCGTTCCATGGTCCTGTGGAACTACATATATTTTAGATTAATGTAAAATAATGGGGTTGTTTTTGACACTTATACAGTGAAAATAACAAGCAAATAATATAAAAAACACTGAAATACAATTACAAACAAACATTTCATTAGAGGATAAAACTTATGAGCAGTAATAATTAAGAAAGTTTTAGTGTTCCTATGTCATTCTTTTAATACATTAAGTCACATTATGCTTTTTTGAATGATAAGCATTTTAGACTCTCAGAAAAGTTGATTCTCATAATTTTTCAGAACCCCGAGCTATAACACAAGTTTAAAAGTGAAACAGGAAGAAAAAAACCAGCTAAACACAGATACATGTGGAGTGAATTTGACGAGTATTCCATACAAATTCGTATTCGTCTCATATTTGCACTTTGATGACGTTTTAACACACCTCTCAACGAAGAGCTGAACAAAATAACAGTCACACACATGTCAAGTTTAAGGCAAACGTTGAGTTTAAGGGTACACAGTTCTTGACAAAGGGTGTTCAAAGATTTAAAGATTTTGAGATAAGGGGATGTCAAGTTACAAGGTACCACTGTATATGCATACACTGCAAATTATTAAACTAAAACACCCTGAATATAAGCTATATGGCCGAATGTATGTGGACACCCCAACAAATGATCAAGTTCAGGTGATTCAGCCACACAAAGGCTTATTTCCAGCATGACATTGGCAAGACTGGTGTGGAAAAACTCCAGTGACCTGCAAAGATCCTTGTACTCAACCTCACTGGAATAAAATGTTGATTGCAATCCATGTCTGAGCTATACATGATATTTTGACTGAATGCACACAAATGCACACATTTCCACAGAAGAAAAATGTTGTGAGGCTTCCAAGAGCCAAGAGACCAACTGTATATAAATCCCCAAGGTTTTGCAATATGTTCTAAATGCTCATGGTCCAATCTTCAAATATTTTTGGCCATTTAGCATATACAGTAGAACATTTCCAACAAACAAAAACAGTGTACTTAAAACCTATAGCCGTACTGGGGAGAAAAGAAATAGGTGGGGGACAAAAAATGCTTCTAAAATTTTAATGCTATATTTCACTGCAGATGGACAATCCAACAAGATATAGACACCATACAAAATCTAAAAACACTACATAGATAGCCGCTCAGGTGGCGCAGCGATAAAACACACAATAGCACACCACAAAAGCTGACTTTTCGAACTCGTCGGTTCGAAACTCAGCTCTGCGATCCGTCTGGGCTGGGCGCCTACATGAACAATGATTGGCTGTTCATACAAGGTGGAGCAGGATAGGGACTCTGCACAGAGTCGAAGAATAATGCGTTGATCAAGGTGTGGCTCTCCGTACACAAGGCTGATCCTCATATGAACTCGCCTTGTGCAGTCGGCTACTGCATACGTCCCGAAGGGGGCGTGTGTCAGTCTCGCTTTCCTCAATCAGGGCGGGGATCGGCGTCAGTAGAGAGGAAGCATAATGCAACTGGGTAATTGGATACGCTAAAAGTCAGGAGAAAAAGGGAGAAAATGCATTAAAAAAAGTTCGTACAACGATGGGAAAATTGCATTGCAAAGGAAGGTGACTGTAGAAAAGTGATGTAATTTGCTTTTAATATTCTTAATAAATAGAGTTTTAAAAGTGTGGAAACTTTTTGAATAACCCTCGTATAACATTTCCAACAAACAACAAAAACAGTGTACTTAAAATCAAGCTGTACTGGGGAAGAAAGAAATAGGTGGGGGACAATGCTTCTAAAATTATAATACTTTAGTTCACTGCAAACGGACAATCCAACAAGATAAAGACACCATATAAAATCACTAAAAAAAACACCACATAGATAAGAAATTACAACGCAAGACCGCTACCAGCTTACTGATACCGGAAAGCACAAGAGTATTTGTCAATTACAATATTGTTTCTGTCCCGTTCTAACCAGCTTTAAATTGAATTAAGGGCTATCATCAATCTGAGGTTCCTCAAAACAGCACATCCTACCCACGCAGTGGCAAGGTTCTACGTTTCCTAAGGAGTGTCTCCCAATAATAAACAAGAGAAATAAATTAGATTCCGGAGCGCAGGTACATTATTACAATTTCATTACGTCCCTCCTGTGTAGACCGCTCTCTCCTTCCGACACAAAAAAGATGAGCTAAAAGTGAGCTCTCAGCAAGATTCACACTGCATAAATGAAATAGTTTAACACCATAACAAGCAGAATAAAACGCCCAAAGCAATGTCATACCCGGACTTGCACTTTCTCCTGTCAAATAGCATGCAAAAACGCCACCACTTATGCATGCTAAACATTTTTCACCACCACATCAATGCCTGCTTAATGAAATTGTGAGCATAAATTCACTACATGCAGCGCTGTCACCTTCTTAAGCAAGGTGAGACGTAATTTCTACTGGAGGTAAAGAATTAGGTGTACGCATATTTCACCTTCAGTGACTAAGAGACTGCATATGGTCCATTAATAAGGTTAATAAAACTGTTATTAACTTTTAATCTTTGATGTACTAAGAATAAAGAGGACTAATTTGTTTTTTCATACAAAATAGATGTTGCAGTTAATTTATTTTTGTATTTATTAAACATGGGGTGGCACGGTGGCTCAGTGGGTAACACTGTAGCCTCACAGTTTGTTTTGTTTGTTCTATTGGAATTTTAATGTCATGTTTTATTATTACCCAAGGTTCTAAAGTTCACAAGGTTATATCGAATACAGTCCTGGACAATTTTGTATCTCTAATTCACTTCACTTGCATGTTTTTGGACTGTGGGAGGAAACCGGAGCTCCCAGAGGAAATCCACGCAAACACGGGGAGAACACCGAGCCACTGTAGCCTCACAGCAAGAAGGTCCTGGGGTCGATCCCCAGGTGGGGCGGTCCAGGTCCTTTCTGTGTGGAGTTTGCTTGTTCTCCCCGTGTCTGCGTGGGTTTCCTTCGGGTGCTCCGGTTTCCTCCCACAGTCCAAAGACCTGCAAATAAGATGAATTAGAGATACAAAAGTGTTCATCACTGTGTTTGAAATTAAACTTGTGAACCGATGAATCTTGTGTAATGAGTAACTACCGCTCCTGTTATGGATGTAACCAAAGTGTAAAACATGATGTTAGAATCCTAATAAATAAATAATAAATAAATAAATTTATTAAAAATACAAAAGATAATGAGGAAAAGAGGAAAACAGTGCTTGATACCTATACTAAGTAATCAGCCTATAACAGAGCCTAAAAACTCAAAAAGGTCTGAAAGTATTGTTTTTATTTTTATTATTTTTATTTTAAATTTTCCTCTCTTCAAAATAGGTTTTATTTTAATGTTGGTTGACTTTAGAAGGGAATTAAAGGGTAACTACATTAAGACTACCTACATGGTGGACGTAAAGGGTACTTGTAATATCATGTAATATCATGTAATATTAATATCATTAATGTTAATACTTCAGTTAAAACTCAAAGCCAATATTTAAATTCTTATTCTTATTATGGTTACACTGTTTAATATTTTATATATTTTGTCACACTGCTAAAAATATATTTTTTTCACTTTAGATTTTACAACTTAGACATAAAACAAGAAAATAAGACACTTTATTGTAATAACAGTGTTTCAATGCTGTAAATTTAAGCACCACTTTAGTTTGATAGTAGCAAAATATTTCTACAGCTGGTATATAAGTTAAACACATTAAAATGTATGAATGGTGTATCCAAAGTGTCATTATGTAATGCTAGTAGTGTGTCATTACTTACATTTACATTTACATTTTCGGCATTTAGCAGACGCTCTTATCCAGTGCTTCCATAGTGAACATGACCTTACTCTAGTTTAAGTAGACAACAGTCCAAGAATATAAATCTGCTGAAACCCTGTTAGAACCAAAGGTGGTTTTTTTTATATAAGAAATAAATAAGAGCATTAGTAAGTACATGTCAACTTAAAGAGGTGGGTTTTTAATCTTCTCTTGAGGACAGCGATAGACTCAGATGTTCAGACAGACAATGGGAGCTCGTTCCACCACTAGGGTGCAAGTACAGAAAAGATTTTTGATGCTTGTCTTCTTCAAGACTTGTGGCTCAGAGGTTGCATGGTACAGAGCAGGGTTTTATTAGACCTTGAAGGTCCATTTTTGGCTTTGTATGCTAGCATCATTATTTAAACTGAATGTGTGCAGCTACAGGAAACCAGAATTGATGTGGCAGTGATTAGGTTGGTTGACAACCAGGCTGGAAGCTGCATTTTGAAGGGGTTTAATAGTGGACATGGGAGCACCTGCCAGGAGGGAGCTGCAGTAGTCCAACCGTAAGATTACAAGTGACTGGACAAGAATCTGAGTGGCTTCCATGGAGAGAAACAGACGAATCTTCTTGATGTTGTAAAAGAGGAACCGGCAAGATCTTGTCATGTTGGTTACATGAGGATAGAAGAACAGCTGGTTATCCAGGACAACACCAAGATTTCTTACATTATCAGATGGTCTGATCTGGGAGTAATTAAGAGAGATGACTAGGTCTTTGGTTGGAGATTGATCTCCAGGAATAAGTAACAGCTCTGTCCTATGAATTTTAGCATACAGCAAAACTGCTACATGAAGGATTTCTGTTCAAGTGTTGCCTATAATTATCATTTACCAACCATTTAGGTTATAGTTACACCTAAACTGGCATTCAAATGGTTTGCTGTAATAACATACTGTGGAGGCATGTTATTCTGTGAAAAGTAAACACTTAAAGTAAATAAAGACAGAAATAAACAGCTTTTTGTAGCATGATATACAAATCTTACTTTTTTGCAAAATATGCATCAGATTAGTATGTTTCCTTTATTCATATATCATTTTTATTCCAGTATCCTTTTAGGCTTAATAAAACACACTGCCTGTGGTGAATGAATTCACTGGATTGGCTCTGCCCTGTACATGCACCGTTAGGTAGAAACACTAAAAACTGCATGTTCATTGAAGCAAATCTGCAGCACTCCATAAATCAGCTCTTTACTGCAAAGTAGCAAGACGTAAGACGCTGTTGAGTGTGGAGTTTGCTAAACGGCATGTAAAAAAACTCCAGAGTGCAGGCAAACTCAGAATGAGCCATTCACCTTTTAACATGACAACAGCCCGAAGCATATATTCAAAACAATATTGGAGTGGCTTTGCTCTGATTCTCTGTATGTCCTTGAGTGTCCCAGCCAACCCCCAACAAACATCGACAGAGAAACCACAGATCATCCCCTAGGAACAGTTAAACCCCTACAGCTAAATGTTCGGTTTTTAATCAGTCTAAGTACTATCACATTTATTTACTTAATTTACTTTAGTATTTATTAAAAATACAAACGATAATGAGGAAAAGAATAAGATAAAAACAATATTTAAATAGGGATTTTAAGTTTTCTAACAGTTCTTGATACCTATACTAAGTAACCAGTGGATGAGAAACCCAAAAAGTGGTAACTACATTAGGACTGCATATGTGGTGGACCTAAAGAGTACTTAATATACTTAATATTAATATAATAACTCTGATATTTAAATTCTTATTCTCTTTATTTTGTAATCTCAGTACTATCACACCACCCCACTCCTTGGTTCCATAAACTGGCTTCCTGTCGGTGTGGATTCAGTTTTAAAAGAACAAAGACAAAGTGAACCAGTTCCCTACAAGCTAAAGGTGCCCTGTTTTTAACTCTAGATGCTTCAAGCCACAAGCAACCCTCAGAACTTATGGAAGACAAACACAAAGCAAAAGAAAAAATATTGTCTTTATTTAAACTAAACTTCTAATACACTGATCAGCCATAACATTAAAAACACTCACTGTCCATTTTATCAGCTCCACTTACCATATAGAAGCACTTTGTAGTTCTACAATTACTGACTGTAGTCCATCTATTTCTCTACATACCTTTTTAGCCTGCTTTCACCCTGTTCTTCAATGGTCAGGACCACCACAGAGCAGATATTATTTAGGTGGTGGATGATTCTCAGCACTGCAGTGACAATGACATGGTGGTGGTGTGTTAGTTTGTGTTTTGCTGGTTTGAGTGGATCAGACACAGCAGCACTGCTGGAGTTTTTAAATACCGTGTCCACTCACTGTCCACTCAATTAGACACTCATACCTAGTTGGTCCACTTCGTAGATGTAAAGTCAGAGATGATCTCTCATCTATTGCTGCTGTTTGAGTTGGTCATCTTCTGGACCTTCATCAGTGGTCACAGGATGCTGCCCATGGGGCGCTGTTGGCTGGATATTTTTGGTTGGTGGACTATTCTCAGTCCAGCAGTAATAGTGAGGATTGCTGTGTCTTATTCACTCATACCAGCACAACACACACATTAACACACAACCACCATGTCACCGTGTCACTGCAGTGCTGAAAATGACCCACCACCCAAATAATACCTACTCTGTAGTGGTCCTGACCATTGAAGAACAGCATGAAAGGGGGCTAACAAAGTATGCAGAGAAACAGATGGACTACAGTCAGTATTTTGGATACCAGAAGCTTACAGGAAATGGTCGAAGAGTAAAAAAGTGTAGTCATGGGTTTTGGGTCTACAGTAAAAGAGAATTAAACTCAATGAGACTACAGGAGGACAGTAGAATGAAAAAATGATGAGAATATACGGTATATACTTATAGTATCAACTTTGGTCAGATAAAGTTTCTATTGCAACAAAAATGCTTCAAAGCATGAGTTGAAATCTTTAAACTATGAAGGCCAGGATCAAAAAAGAAGAGATAAAAAAGGGATAAAAGCAGTAGAGTACCCTGCATCAGTGGTTTAAGCTTGAAAGATGTCAAAACAGAAGCCATTTGGAAAAAAATCTGCCCCAAGTAAGTCTTTACAAAAAATGGCCAGACAGGGATAAAAAAGATGTCTGAGAGTGAGTTCTCTTTTTTAAAATACACAGGCAGCATGACAAACGTGCTTAAAAGTATGAAGTTCAAAAGTTTACCACAACTGATAAAAAAGAGAAATGTATTTAAAAAAAAACAAAATCAACACATAACTATATACTGCATTATATAACATAGAGTTTATAAAGCTTACATAATAAATAAATGTTTCAAGTTGTTTACTGCTGTCAAATCAAGACGAACTGACCCCTGCCTAATCATTCTGTGTCTTATAAAGTGCTGTCATCATTAATTACCAAAAATACATTTTTCAACGTTGATTTGAAACAAGCTTACTTGCCAGAGCTAAATGTAATCCTTCAAAACAGCTGCTGCAAAATCAAGTCTATGCCTCAAAGCATCTGGACCACATGTTCAGCTTCTTCAGATGATGTTTAGCTCCTTAGCTACAGTAATAATTCTCTAAATGTCAGTGTACTATAATATCTTAAACTAGCACATCGTTCTGTATTTAATGAACTGATAGCTAATATTTCATGTGTTCAGCCTAATAGACTGCATGTGGTTAGTGAAAATATGATGACGGAAAGATGCAAACAAAAACTACACTAACGTGGTTATGTTTGATGACTATGTTTAGTTTCTATCTTATAGAGAACAGTCAGATGAGATTTAGGTTGTTGATGACATCCTTCTACTAAATTCACTGAATGTGATCATTTAAACTGCAAACACTAATTGTCTTTTTATGAGGTAAGATAGAGAAATAAATAATTGTGGTTTGTGCTTTGACTTTGAACATCTGATTTATAATAATATTGTGCATGTTGCTGAAACAATAAAAAAAAGGTACTAAATTAATAATATTTCAGTGTCCAGAAGCTTGGAAGAATGGCAGAATAGTTGGATAAAGCAATTATGCAATTCCTTTCAAAAGACTTTAATAAAAAATATTATTTAAAAAATATAATAAAATAGAAAATGAAATAAATATATGTAAATATCAGGAAGACAAAGGGATTAAAAAATTCCAGGAGGGCACTGGGCTTAAATAAATAAATTAATTAAGTAATTAATTAATTAATTAATAATAATAATAATAATAATAATAATAATAATAATAATAATTAAAATAAAGGTAATAAACAGGAGAATCAGGCGCCCAGGTGGCGCAGCGGGATATTCCACTAGCACACCAGCGTCGAGATTCTGAACTCCTCAGTTCAAAACTCAACATTGCCACTGGTCGGCTGGGCGCCATCTAGCGAGCATAATTGGCAGTGCTTGCAGCAGACACGTCTCTGCTAGGGCAGGATGGCCAGACTATGTGGGTAAGGTCTTCAAATGCTGTGTAAAAAACCCTAATTGGCAGATAGAGAGGCACCTGTGCAGAGTGCATAGGTAAAAAAAGGGTTCCGCTAAGGGCTGCGTGCTGGTCTGAGGAGGCGTAAGCAGCAATATACCCACCTCGACTGCAATCAGGGATCCCCCAGCAGCGGAAGACAAATTTATTACGCTAAATTGGGAGAAAATGTATAAATAAAATAGAAAAAAAAGGAGAATCAAAAATGTATTGCAATTTTTAATATGCCAACTGGTCCTGGGTTTGAACCTTGCCTTCAGTTCCTGCCTGTGATAAGCTTCACATGTTCATATTTAAGAACTTCTAATTTTCCCTACCTTTAAAAAACATAAAGGTGAATTGCCCACTATTAACCACCTCCAGGGTCGAATGAGTGGGTAAGTAATTGTGTTTTTCTAGCAATGGATTGGTTTCATGTCCATTATTACAACCTCGTGTTTATTGTTTCTAATTAATGCTGGCTTCAATGGGACTGACATGATACAGCACTTTATTAAAAACATGTGATTAAATAAGAAATTACAACCAATATTACATAACATGTCATATTTCCTACATTTTAATTTGGATTGTGTAAGAAAATATGAAAAAATCATGATTGACTGTGTGAAGTAATTGTTTATTGTTGTAATAAGTAAAAGCCTCAGTTTTACTAAGCCTCAATTAGTTGATATTTTATAAAGACAGTCTACTTATTTAAAAGACGCAGAAATGTAAAAGTCTATTAATTAAATTATATGTGCACACCTAAAACATAAAAAGAGCAAATGTTTATCCTGGGGCTTTAGTATGAAGGGTGAAGTGAAAACCAGCCTTCAGTGTGCACATGACACGACTGTCTGAATGGCTGTAATTTCATCGCTGTGCGTGAAAGTACTCCAATCTGGGAGCAAGGGGTGTTTTTGATGGTCTCAGCTGGGGGAAAAGATTGAACAATGGTCGAGGTGACACATAAGGAACTTCTTTGCTGAACTTTTCTCCTGTCTGCGTAGGCTGAATCTAAGGAGACCTCCCCTAATCCCCACCTCTCTGGAATAATGTTTAATCAGGCACTGATTAGATGCTGCTAAATGTCGGCTGAGCATTGTTCCCTCACCGCTCTCCTGAATACAAGAGGCAAAAACAGACGAGTGCGGGAAAACTCCTCTTTGTTACAGGGATCCCCACTCCAATTTGACCTTCATTTGAATTATTCAGTTATTTTCTGCTCCTCAGGCCCACTGTTCATCAAGGAAGTCCCACTTTGCCAGTTCATTTTTCCCTTTTGCTGCAACCTTCCATCGTTCTATGCTAAGATATTCAAATGGCATCTGCCTGTGGAACTAAGCAATGACATTCCATAAGCTACAGCCCCTAAAGAGGTACCAGCTGGCTTCACGTATATCACAGGAATCATGAGCCAGTCCTCACCGTGAGTGAAAGGAAAGGCCAAGTCAGTTAGTGGATGCGAAATGGCAACATCCAAATGAAAAAAAAAAAAAGGAATTAAGCATATTAGATTACATTGGAACAGCCAGGACTCTTTGTATCTTCATCTGAGAATTAAAAACATTGACAAAGTATGATGAAAACTTTGGCCTCTGCCTTCACTCTCTTAGTGTATGATGTAGTAACATCAGGGTTTCTTACCAGCTATGTGTGGGCAGTGCATAAGGTCAAACATGATGGCTTTTATACATCATCTAATGCCCTTTGTAGCCCTTTGTAGGATTCATTAATTATACAGTAGTTGTTTTTCACAACTAATACCCACTATAGTCCATAAATATTTGGTCACGTTCAGTGTCCAAATTGAGCACACCAATGTACATTTTGTCCACACAAACAAGCTTGCAAAAGTTAAATACACTTTATATTATGGAATTGGAAGCTAATGTGTTAAATTCGCAATAAAAAGGAAAGACGTTTTTAGAATAATTCACTAAACAGTGAAGAAAAAATGTTAAAAATAATCGTGCAAAAAGACAAAACTTTTTTTTTAATTCGCCTGTGTTTGAAACAACTGCTTTCACTGATTTAAAAAAAGACATTAAGGAAAATAGAAAATACAGGTAGCTATGCAACACACGTGTGGACACAATTTTAAATTAGTGGATTCGGTTTAGCCCCCCATCCCAGACATGCAGTCACAGTTACTGATTGTCGCTTACAAACTTTTAACTTGACATCGTCATTAGATTTACAGCATGCTCGGGCGCTCAGGTTGCGCAGCGGTAAAACACGCTAGCACACCAGAGCTAACATTTCCCGTCGGTTCGAAACTCAGCTCTGCCATCCAGCAATGATGTATGAACAACGATTGGCTGTTGTTCATACAGGGTGGGAGCTGGATAGGGACCTCATTACTGAGGCAATTATGACCTCTGCTGGCTGATTGATGGCGCCTGCACAGAGTCGAGGGATAATGCGTGGATCAGGGTGCAGGTGAAAAGATGCAGTTGGCTACTGCACATGTGTCGGAGGGGGCGAGTGTCAGTCTCGCTCTCCTCAATCAGGGCAGGGATCGGCATCAGTAGGGAGGAAGCATAATGAAATTGGGTAATTGGATGCGCTAAAGTCGGGAGAAAAAGGGGAGAAAATGCATAAACAACAATATTAAACTTTGTGGGTTTTGTTTGATGTAAATGTAATGGTAAGATTCTGCTTGTTGTAAAAACTGTCAATATTAAAACACATACTTGTAATATTACAAAATATAAATATTATAATGTATCAGAAGGTATTTTTGCTGTTGTTTTAGGGTCATTTATAAATACAATAAGCCAAAATTACACTGCTGAACAATAAGCATTCAAGCTTTCAAATGATACCTTGTATACTGATACTGTATATGTTATTCTAATTTGCATATGGACCCATATACCAGAGCAGGCCACACAAGCAACATACACAAAAGGACTAGTGGTAAGTCTGCAGCTAACAAGTGCTTTAGTTCACTATTTTCCGTTAATGATCTTGTTCCTGTTATTTTTATCCTTGAATATTATGGACTAGGAAGGTAGAATGTAATAACACAATAAATAGGGTGAGAAAAAAAGCACAAAAAGGACTCATGGGTATGACAGCATTTAGAGCCCTACATTTGGCACACAAGTTTCCACAGTGACATGCACTATATTCTACACTGATCAGCCATAACATTAAAACCACCTCCTTGTTTCTACACTCACTGTCCATTTTATCAGCTCCACTTATCATATAGAAGCACTTTGTAGTTCTACAATTACTGACTGTAGTCCATCTGTTACTCTGCATGCTTTGTTAGCCTCCTTTCATGCTGTTCTTCAATGATCAGGACTCTCCCAGGACCACTACAGAGCACGTATTATTCAAGGTGCACTCTCAGCACTGCAGTGACACTGACATGGTGGTGGTGTGTTAGTGTGTGTTGTGCTGGTATGGTAATGATCTAGCCATTATGCTCGCAGATTGGTAAATAAGTTGTGATTTAAAAAAAATGATGACCTCAACCCCATCCAGCACCTTTAAAATAAATTGGAATGCTGACGGTGAGCCAGAGCACATCACCCAATATTATTGTCAGTACTCCCTCAAGCTTTTGTGGTAAATAATAGTAAATTTTAATATTTTAATAGTAAATCTTAATATGCATAGAAAGTCTTTTATTAAAAGATTGTGGTACATAACCTCTGACATGGTGTGATGGTTCCTGTGTCCCCTGATATAAATAGGTCTGAATAGGGCTCGTGTAGCATGCCCTGACTCCTCACCCAGACGGCTTAGTGGTGGCTGGCGTTCCAGGGTTGCTCGAGCATGGAGGCTGGTGACAGCGGTTTGAAAAGCGGAACAGTAACCAGAGGCTGAAAAAGGGACCCTCAGTAAAGCACAGATCAGCAGGTGCAGAATTCAAATCAGTTCCTCTCACAATTCAATTTTTCAAGGTGTGTCTTTTATCTGCAGTAATTTCCACAAGCTTAAACCCCCTCCTCTCTGATGAATGAAATGCTTCCGAGAGGTGTCATCGGCTCAGCACCGAGGCCACCGTATCTCGTTCTGTCTGCTTTGCTTGTTTCCTCATCTCTTTTTTTTGTTTGTTTTCGTCTTTTTCTCTGCTTTGCCTTGTTGATCCAGATATAAGGAAACATTATAGGATGGGATTCAGCAGATACAATGGAACATGTACCCTGGAACACAGCAAGGTTTTTGGATGATATTGGATCACATTAAAGCTATTGCTCAGTGAAAAAGGTTAACAGGGAAAATAAATAAATAAATAAATAAATAAATAAATAAAGCCTGTTGTTATCCCACAGCGGTAAGATATATTAATGTATATTTAACCAATATATTAAACTAAGTAAAAGTGACCATTATTATTTTCCTCAAGAGTCGCATATCATTCTTTTGTTTGGGTAAAACTGTAAAAATATCTATTAGTGAAAAAGTCAAATATTAGGAGACTTTGCTTCTCTATACAAGTTCACAGGACAATGTAGACCAATAATTGTCTTATCTTATCAGTCTTATTATTTTAGATTAAAATTATATATGCACCCAGGTGGCGCAGCAGGATATTCCACTAGCACACCAGCGCCGAGATTCTGAACTCCTTGGTACAAAACTCGCCGTTGCAACCGGCATAATTGACCGTGCCTGCAGCAGATACTAATTGGCTACTGTATCTGCAGGAAGGGACAACAACAAATACTCAAGGTGTGTTTGGCGTAAAACAAAGGAGGACTACACTGATTTAAACTTTATAGAAAAGCTGTGGGGTAAGCTAAGGAGAAGAGTGCACAAAAGAGGACCTAGGACAGTCTGGAGCAATGGTCTTACATACACCAGGGGTGCCAATATTTATGTCACATGTGGTTTTGTTATTTATTTATTAGGATTTTAACTTCATGTTTACACACTTTGGTTAAATTCATGACAGGTAGTTACTGGTTACTTAATAGAAAAGCTGTGGGGTAAGCTAAGGAGAAGAGTGCACAAAAGAGGACCTAGGACAGTCTGGAGCAATGGCCTTAAATTCCTCCTGTGCATTTTCAAACCTTATAAACTGTTATAGTAGAAGACTAAATGCTGCTTTATTGGCAAAGGGTGGTTGTATAAAATATTATACGCAGGGGTGCCAATATTTATGTCACACGTGGTTTTGTTATTTATTTATTAGGATTTTAACTTCATGTTTTACACACTTTTGGTTACTTTCATGACAGGACAGGTAGTTACACAAGATTCACCAGTTCAAGTTTTTGATGTCAAACACAGTCATGGACATCACCTTGCATGTCTTTGGACTGTGGGAGGAAACCGGAGCTCCTGGAGGAAACCCACACGGACACCATGCAAACTCCACACAAAAAGGATTCCGACTGCTTTACCTACGATGTGGTCTTGTTAGAAATAATTATTGCTTGCTATGGATGTCGTAAATGTATATGGATTGGTGCCCTGTTCAGGGTGTATAGTGGTACCTTGCAACTCGATGTCCCATAAACTCAAAATCTTCGAAACTCGACACCCTTCATGGAGAAATTTATACCACTGGACTTAAATTCGACATGTTCAGCCTTTTAAAAAAAAAAAAAAGTTTTTAACTGCTTGAGCGGTGCGATAAAACGTTATCAAAGTGTGCGTATGAGAAGAATCTGTATTATAGTCGGGGGTTCTAAAAAAATTGTGAGAATCACCTTTTACGAGTTTAAAATGCTTACTGTTTCAGTGTTTTTATATTATTCTTGTGTTATTTTTAGTGTATAAGTGTCAAAAACAATCCCATTATTTTACATTAGCCTAAAATATATGCAGTTCCACGAGACCATGGAAAGCATTAACAGTAAACTCAACGCCTTTAAACCTCAACACCAGTCCCAGAACCAAATGATGCGAAGTTTCAAGGTACCACTGTATACCTGTCTTATGCCTAGTGTTGAATTGGTAAGTAAAAAATCACTTGTTCATGAGAGATATTTAGGCCCAGTACATTCTGCTGCCCTCATATCACCACCATACGCTATTGTGACAAGAGGAATTACAGTGCGTGTCTGAGAGTTAGAGTGAATGTGTGTTAAAAAGTGAGATAGACACAGAGAGTGAGACAGTGTGTGGCCAGCTGTCTTCAGCCGTCCCCCTGAGACTCGTTCTCTCTCTACACCTGCTTCTGTGAGTCCAGGTGGGAGATAGAGTGAGTCACAGCCTGACAGGATGACATGCACAAGACAAAGTACGGTCCACCCCTCTCCTCCACCCCAGCCGAGCCATGTGTGAATAACAAAGCAGCCTAATGACTTTTGCAATTTAGTCAAAAGTACCGGACAGCACCCCATAATCAGACTACAGATCCCATATGGCTGGATATTTTATGTAACACTTCGATTCATCTGTTATTTCTACTACACACATTACTTACAGGTTTGCATAACCTCCTTAGACAAAAATATATAATAAGTCAAGCTGAAGATCTTGGTGACTTTACTTGGAACCATCCAATGACGTCCACCTTACAAACTTCGATTATACATTTTCAAGCCCTTGTAGATCTGCACAGGCCAAGAATAATTGTTGAAAAATTGCTTTTATTGTTAAATGTAAATGTTTGTAAATGGAAACAACTGTTAAACCACAAAGTACCAGGCCACAAATACTTACAGAATAGGGAAAATAAGAGCAGTTAAGCATGTATGTAAAAACCATGCATGTTAAACTGCCCCTAAAACAAACATCACATTTATTTATTATTTTAATTTATTAGGACTTTAACGTCATGTTTTACACACTTTTGGTTACATTCATGACAGAACAGGTAGTTACTGGTTACACAAGTAGTTTAACTTCAATGTCAAACACTCTCACAAGCAATTTTGTATCTCAAATTCACCTCACCTGCATTTCTTTGGACTGTGGGAGGAAACCAGAGACACAGGGAGAACATGCAAACTCCACACAGAAAGGACCAAGAACCCAGGACCTTCTTGCTGTGAGGCACTGTGCCACCCCAAACATCACATAACTATCAAAGTAAAATATAATGGGCTTATAATGGGTAACATGATACTTGGGGTTTACATACATGAAATTAATTAAATATTAAAACGAGTTTTTGCTTTATTATGTGTGTTAGTCAGCTGGTCTGTTTAGTCCTATTAATACTCCTTATTTATTTTTAAAAAGTGCGATAATAACAAGAGTGATTTACTATCCAGACAAACAATGTGATGTTGACACTACTTATAACAGGACTAAGACATTTTTTTTTATGTCATTCTTTCTTTCATGTATGAACTATTGAACTGTTATATTTTTGGCTATGTGGTTTACTGTTTTAGTGCTTCACAGCATCTATTTAACTCTGCTTCAAGCAAAGCCCAGTTATTCGGTAGTTCAAGTAAAATTTTGAGGGTCAGGTAAAATGAATAAGCTTTATTTAGTTAAACTCTAATACATACCTCAATGTGAGCACAGTAAAGGTTTACATCACTCCTTGTCAGCTATTTCAATAGTTATTTCAATTGTTCATATAGGGCTTTTATTACTAAACCAAAACTCACAAGTGCAAAGTCAAGTGCTGACTGACGTGGTGCAAAGCATACCCCCGTTAGACTTTGGAGTATTGGAAAGTCTTCTCTAAAATTACAAAAAAGAATTCTCTAAAACTAAATGCATATTGCCAACTGTGGGAGAAGTAAATCAGCTTTTGTAGTCGTTGATCTTTTAAGCTGGGAAAGAAATCCTAACACCATACTCAACAATACTACATGTAATGGCATGCAAAAGCAATGCAAAAGGTTAAAAAAATGGTTTTCTGTAAATGTTTCACACTGACCTTTTGAAAACCTTTTAAAATTTTAGATTTTATATTTATTTAAACTTTTAATTTTAAATTTAACATAATAATAATAATAATAATAATAATAATATATAATAATGACCTAATTAACCCTTAAATCTGACTGAAAGAAAAAAGGCAAAGGAATTCACCATTTCTGCACTAATGTTTCATATTGTCTCAGTTGCAAGCTTCTTAGCACTCATTAGCATTAATAAACAGATGCCTGACTTATCATAAACGAAAAAGCAATAAAAAATTAAGTGAGGAAAACAAATCTCATGAAAGATTTATCTTTTAATCTGTCAAGAAGCCTCTTAAGCTCACTTACTCAGCCAAGATTTCACGTCTCCGACTTAAACTCAGAACCCGGTCAGCAATAATTCTCCTAAGCATTGCTGACATTAGCCTGAGGAAGATTAACAAATGATTAGGTGGATCTGCTCCAATATCACATGATTAGACTTTGCAAAGCCAAAAGCTTTATCATGCATGTATAACACTGCAGTGCAAAAGCACAGATGAAAGCAAGGGATTGTCAAGAAAATTCTACAATTACATTCACTTGACAGCAACAAACAGAACGCAGTATCTTTAAAGTCTTGCTGTTTATTTCTTTATCTTTTATATATATTTATATATTAAATATATATTTTTTATATATATTTACTCCTATCAACAATGTGCCACAGTGACTTTATTCCACTTCAAAGACCAATATAAACTGATAAAAAATGTTGAATTTGGTGTAAATTCACTGGATCTAAAACTTCTAACCACTGCAGCTTGTGTTAATGATCCTTTACATGAAGATACCTTAGTTCTTTACAAAACAGTTTATTTAAACCCACCTGCTACATTTACAGGGGTGCATGGTGGCACAGTAGGTAGTGCTGAGGCCACACAGCTACACGGTCCCTTTTTATCCCTTTGGGGATTCCATAAAGTGTGCTTCTCCACACACGTGATCATCTCTCTGTAGTTTGTGCTCAAAAGAACAAACCAGTAAAGTATTCTGCCTCCGATAGTTTGTCTACGTACAGTTTATTTCATTCTTTATAAGCTCAGCAAACTCTTAAGGTACATTACTCTCGGGTACATTAGCAATCGGTTAGACAAAATGTCCAAGATGTCGAAGGGTAAAGCAGCTAAAAACACATCTTGGGTAAAAAAACTCCCTTTCTGTGGATGCGAGGATGGAGTGTCAAAACACGGATGAGTATTTTGGTCTTTGAGAGGGAGCTATTAAGGTAGGATGTGCTGTATATTGTAGCTTGTATTGATCCTATCATTTAGTTTATAAGTGTAATTTAACACTAGCTTGACTGAAAATCTGAGATCCTGAGGACATATCCCCTCCTTCTACATAACCATTAGAGCACTATCAGTCCTCTCATGCATATGCTTGCAGATAACACACTATTCAACCCACCCCCAACTAATCTATGATTCTGTCTCTTGCTAGCCAGCATGGTCAAACAGAAGTTTGTGACACAGTTTTCAAATAGTTTCATATATGACTGCAGTGGAATGTGGCACTTTTCTTAAAAAATCTGTGAACTCTGTGATTATTGAAAAATGAGGTCTGTGAAATTAAGCACATTTTCCCGTGAATTTGGTAGGGTCCTATGTATGCAATAAAAAGGCAAAGTAAATGTAAGAAAACTTTTTTTTTAATTAAAATTTTAATATTGTTATTATTACTAGTAGTAGCAGTAGTACTGCAGTTTACCTTTTAAGTCCAAAATTTTAATTGTAAATAGTACATACAGTATATTAACAATGACTAGGAATGAAGCATGTAAATTTTTTGAACTTTGGAATCAGTTATGGACCTTAAACTTTTTGAAATAATAATATGGATAAAAAGATGAGGCAGTTGTAGCCTAGCGGTTAAGGTACTGGACTAGTAATCAAAAGGTCGCTGGTTCAAGCCCCACCACTGCCAGGTTGTCACTGTTGTCACCTTAACCATAAATTGCTTAGACAATATGCCATCACAGTACTGTAAGTCGCTTGGAAAAAAGCGTCTGCTAAATGCCAAAATGTAAAAAATTTATATGTAAAATAAATAAATATACTGCTTTACAAGATCAGCAAAGCCATATAATTTAGAAGTTTAGCAATTAGTAGAGCATTGCAGCCACTGCAGATTTGCCTTTCTTTTTTATTTTTTTATTTATGCATTTTCTCCCTTTTCCTCCCGATTTAGCGTAGTCACTTTGTCTTCAATTTATGTAAACAGACCTCTTCTATTTTATGTAAAGGGACCCCTTCTTTAAACCCGTGCTTCTGCTAACCAGGGTCCTTGCACAGCACTTAAAGACACCACCCACTTAGTCCGGGCATCCCACCCAGCAGACACGGTGGCCAGTTTGTGTCTGCTGCAGGCACTGCCAATTGTGCCCGCTAGATGGCGTCCAGCCAACGAGTAGCAGAGCTGAGATTTAAACCAGGGTGCGCTGGTGTGCTAGCAGAATATCCTGCTGCGACACCTGGACAGATTTGCCTTTCTAAACCAGTTAGACTAGTATAATATTCCATATTAATAAACACACACACACACACACAAATAATCTCATTCATTCAGTTTCAGTAATTGCCTTATGCTGATCAGGTTTACACTCACACCTAGTAGCCTTTCCATCTACCTGTCTGTCTTTGATGGATCAACCTGGAGACCTGGGGCTAGGCAACACTAACAATGCCTGATGCAACACCTTCCTGGCCATGTCATCTCATAGCTCAGCATAGATCATTTGTACACCACTTAGATTGTTTGTATCAGTGCAATGATGAAGCAATAGCTGTATTTCTTTTCTGTTTTTGTCTGACACTGTTAAAATCAATGAAAATCAATGTTCATTACAGGACGCTGGATTAACCACTAAAAACTCATTTCATCAAAACTGAAATTTTAATAGCCTTTAAAATCTTCTCCAGGTCCAGGAAGCAACTAATATTTATGACACAGAGTCAGTGACTCACATGAGAACATGCACACACAAGCACACACACACAGAAGCAACAATAATTAAAAACCTCGAATTCAAGGCCTCGTTTGATTGACTATAATGGTTTAGTAATCGTGTCCGTTCCTTGACCTACTCTGTCTCTGTTTACAATTTATGGCACCCTGGAACAAGTTGCATTAGCATGCTGAATGGGCACCAGTAAAAGAGCGGCAAACCTTTTACGCTAATAATGTAGTTACAAACAAGCCCCTCAACAACCCCCCCACCTCACACACTCTCTCTCACACACACACTCACAATTTCCTCATTCATTTAATCTAACTTCTCAGGCATGTGTTAGGCAAATCTGGAAATGTCTGGCTGATAGCAGGATTGTTTAATTGTTTAAAAGTGAACTTGCAAAACTCACCATTATCAGAGGTATATATCTATCCATTCATTCATTTATTGTCTTTATTGTTTTACCACCGCTTTATCCTAGTAAGAGTCTAATTCCCCTGGACAGGCTGCACAGTGGCTCAGTGGGTACAGCAAGAAGGTCCTGGGTTTGATCCCCAGGTGGGGCGGTCTGGGTCCTTTCTGTGTGGAGTTTGCATGTTCTCTGCATGGGTTTCCTCCCACAGTCCAAATTGTCCATGACTGTGTTTGTCTTTAAACTTGTGAACTGATGAATCTTGTGTAACCAGTAACTACCGTTTCTGTCATGAATGTAACCAAAGTGTGTAAAACATGACGTTAAAATCCTAAATAAATAAATAAAATCCCCCGGACAGGTTGCCAGTCCATCACATGGCAAACACACATACACACATACACTCACAACTAGGGAGATTTTAGTATCTCCAATTCACCTGACTGCATGTCTTTGGACTGTGGGGAGAAAAACCACTCAGACACTGGGAGAACATGCAAACTCCAAACAGAAAATACCCAAATTGCCCCACCTGGGAATCGAACCCGGGACTTTCTTGATGTGAGGCGACAGTGCTATCTACAGAGCCAGATGGCCTCCTTATATCTAACCAGGGTTTATCAAATAGATAAATTAGAATATGGCCAGCCCAGTCTGGAATAAAGTATCTGATTCAGTGTTGCAAAAACAGTTGTAGCCTTGCGGTTAAGGAACTGGAATTGTAATCGAAAGGTCGCTGGATCAAATCCCACCACTGCCAGGTTGCCACTTTTTGGTCCTTGAGCAAGGCCCTTAACCCTCAATTGTTTAGACAATATACTGAACAAAGAGTAACACCTTTATTTGTCATTTATACATTTATTCTTTCTTCGAATATCCCAGGTTGTTTGGAAGCTGAGGTCAGAGCACAGGGTCAGCCATCGTACGGCGCCCCTGAAGCCGAGAGTTTTAAGGGCCTTGCTCAAGAACACAACAGTAGCTGCATGGCAGAACTGGGATTCGAACACTCAACTTTTCAGTTGATAGCCCAAAGCCCTACCCACTAGACTAACACTGGCCAACCCACCAGGCTACCACTGTCCATGTACTGTCCTAGTACTGTCACAGTACTGAAAGTCGCTTTGAATAAAAGCTTCTGCTATTAAAGTTGGATTAAAGTGTGTGTGTGTGTTATGAAGGCAGGATCACATCACCCTGTTCTTGGTTATTTCTTTATTTAATAAATATTGGTTTATATTGTAATATAATCGCAGAGGCATTTGTATTTTTCTAGTGTGCAGTTAATGTACACAGTTTATTGCATTTTTAAAAAGTGTCCCAACCTTTCTGGAAATGAGGTTTGTACATAAACGTGAATTTAAAAGTGACTATTTCACAGTACTTCAACCTTTAATGTAGACTTATTAAACAAAGCAATACACTTTTGACTTCTTCTGAATTTATTATAAAATATTTATTGTCATATGTCATTATTTCCTAGCATTATCCATAGCTTGGCTTTCAAGAATATAAATATATTTAGGCCAATGTACACGTCCAAAATAGAAACAGTGTGGTGACCAGAATAAATCAAGACTGGCATAAATAACAATAACGGGTAAAATGTGTGATTGTGAATTCCTACAAGGACTAAATACGGGTGTGCACCTATGCTTGGTTCCTCTGGTTAACTAGCCAATGAGTGCTGATACAAACAGAACCAAAGATAACTGAAGACATTCTGATTAGCAGACACAGTAGATAGCAGGAACACATCTAGTGCTGCATTCCACTGAGAGAAAATATTACAATTAAATGAAAATGAGCAGCAGTGCAGTGTATTAAACACCATGAGTCATTTGCCAAAGCAAACATCTTGCGGACATTAGAATAACTAATGTAGCAGATTAACCTGCCCAGTTCTGCTGAACCCCGTCTAAACCCCAGTGTCTTGCTGGGCACAGAAAGCATTACAAAATGTGTGAGTGAAAGAAGGTGTTTCGAGTTTAATGGTGCTGGTAACTAAACCCACAAAATTACATCATGTCACAGTGCCACCAGAGCAGCACTCATCATTAAGCCTCAAGTGGTGTCCAGCAGTCCGGTAAATAATCCGCAGTTACTCAGGTTGTGCTACAGCATGCACATAAGACTACATGTAAATGTTAAAAGGACTACTTTAAATAAAATGGAACTCAGATAAAAATAATAATAATTAAATAAACAAATTTTAACGGAAAACACAAAATAAAGTTGTACACAAACACCCCTTGTGGAGGCTTTACATGACATCTTGTAAACCACAGTGGGACTAGATTGATACCATATTCATTGTTTTAATACATTTTGTTTTGTTTTGATGTTTTGTTTGTGTTTCAAATGTGGCTAGCTTGAAAAAAAAATGGAAAAACCCAAACCCTGTAGTAATGCATTGATTGCAATACAAGGATACAGCAAGTAGTCACTCATTTTAGTCAAAAAATACTTCATTAACTAGTTATTTTTAACTATCACACAGACAAATAAAAAAGGTAGTTTGAAGGCATCTTTTCTCCATGACTTCAAAATGCAATGATCGCTTGACAGTGTCACCCATGTTTCAGCAGTGTCTAGTTCATTGTAAACCTTTTTTTGACAACATCTGACTTCAGCAGGACAAATAACCAATCAGCAGGTCAAGTGAAATGTATTTGTATAGTGCTTTTTTTTACAATTGTCAAAGTAACTTTACCGATTCAAGGTCCGAAAAACCCTAATGAGCAGGCCAAGTGCAACAACGGCATGGAAAAAAATAATCATAAAGATTAAACTTCTAGAGAAGCCAGGCTCAACAAGGACGTCCATCGGTCTCGCATGTGTCAGAATAAATAAACAGATACTAAATAGGATAAAAGAAAATGAATTCCAAAAGACACAACAAATAAAAAGTATACATTAAAGTAATAAGTATTAATAATAATTTAGTCTGCAAAAGGCTCAGCAAAAGGTGACAAATGAGTTTTTTTGTTTTCTTGATCTGGTTAAGGGACCACTGTTCCACATGTGGTGTTTTACAGTCTAACTCGAGTTATTTGTCAGGGCAAGAGAAGTCAGCAGCTATAGTCAAACACTAACTGTCATTTAACACCAAGTAAATGACAAAAGCATCTATAACCACTTTAAAACTGTAAGTAACTATAACATTTGTGTTTCTTGTCTACTTATCAATCTATCCAGTTAAACAGCTCCATAAATAAATAATTTAGCTATTCAATCCTAATAATGGAAACAATAACTGACTACAATAAACTGAACTAAAGAGCTCAGCCAGCATTAACATAGCATAATTGTAGTTTTGTTTCTATAATTACTTGTCTGGTCTATTTCCTACTTTGTTAAAATAGCACCGGTTGTAAAAAGCTGTAAAGTGGAAACATCAACAACAAACTACAACACAACAGCTATAAAGCAAGTGGCCATATGAGTTAAAAGAATGGAACCACAGAGTAATAAAGCTTGTGAAACAATTAATAGAAATGCTTATCAAAACTTACTAGCAAGTTCTTAAATGTCTTTAGAAGCCAAAATTAAAAAGATAGACTTATTGAGATTGTTATGCATTGGGTTTTAATAACCAAGCAGTTAGTGGGTTGGTATAAAGCACACTACAGCTGGGCATGTCTAACACAATTTTGTGCTTACCTCTATCTACCAACCCAAATTTAAAGAAGCAACTGTAAAGTATAAATAATGGGCTGGTTTGGATGCTTGGACTTTTATTAATTTTATTTTTTCATTCACAGAATACAGTGTAATTTGAAAAGCTGTGTTCATCTAAATTTGCAAACATTTACATTTTCGGCATTTAGCAGACGCTATTATCCAAAGCGACTTACAGTCTAAGCAATTGAGGGTTAAGGGACTTGCTCAAGGGCCCAACAGTGGCAACCTGACAGTGGTGGGACTTGAACTGGCAACCTTCTGATTACTTGACCAGCAGCTTAACCTCTAGGCTACAGCTGCCCTATGTAAAGCCCTTTAAAGCATCATGACATTGCCTACCTGGGCAAACTGACATTAATAAAGACAATTAACTGAGTTTGGTGTGCAAGGCCTTCAAGCACAACACGTTTTTGGATGAATTGGAAAAGCAGTTATAAGCCTTGTTTTTGACAGACCCTACTAACGCTTTTGTAAAAGAATGAATCAAAATCTAGAACAAACCTTTCTAAAAAAAAAAGTTAAGGCTGGTAGACTAACTTGATATTTAATATTTAAAACTACAATTTATTTAATATGTAAAACTACAGTGTAAATTTACTTAAGCAGAGTGTAAAAATTTTATTTTATTTTTCCTATAATTTTCTCTACTGCTGCTACTACCTCTATTGGAGAGATGCCATGTGAAATTTAATTGTACCTGTGTATAGTGACAATAAATATTCTATTTTATTAGTATTCTGTACTAAATGTGTTGGTATCCAAAACCACAAAAAATGCAATTAAAATGTATAAAATTAAATAATAAAAACTACCAACATATATTTGTGCAGCTGGCACTGAAGAACTATTTTCAGTACAGTATATCATTTATAATATTAATGAGAAAATTAAATTATAAGACTCATTACTACCCTGGAAGGTCTCACGCACAATTACATTCCGAATTATGATTAATCATTTAAAATGACCTTTAAGTAACAGAGCATAAAGTTTTCTTTGTTTCTATAAGTACTGCTATGCTAGAACAATGGATTGTGGGATATCACTGCAGGAAAATAAAGAACAAGCTGTACTCATGGGCTTCTTCTTTCATCAGACATCCAAAAGAACAATTATAGTTTTGCAGTGTGTTCTTTTTGTTTAATATTGTGTTGCTATATTTAGGTCCAGCATGCATGGAGTCTTCAGCAAATATCAGGATCAAAAAATACTTCTCACCACAATCTGTATAAACCTCGTGCATGATTTTAAGGCATGGGTAGCGCGCCTGTGAAACAACTAAACTGGAGTTCATCTGCAGACTGAATTTTATTAGTTTGCTTTTGTGCGCCATTTCAATAATGTTCGCAAGGCCACATTTGCTTCGCACTCGGCTGAGTTTATGGCTTCTCTCTTTCGTCAGAATATTGAGCTCCTGCTCTATTACAAAATGTTACTGCGGGTAACCTTCATCACCACCACCGACCGGCCCGTGTTGGTCTTTATAACTTTCTTACTGATATGCTGAACGAGCTGTACTCTGATATATAGACACATTTCAGTATAATCATGGCATGCAGGTCGGTTACACTGTGATGACTGTAAAGTAAACCGTGTACACTCTGCACAAAAAATGAGTGCACGAGCCTGTACGCTGATAGAACACATATGCACCTTAATCAGGGCTCGGTCATCAGACCGGTTGGGAGAATAGATGAAGTCCGGGGTGACCTGACCTCCATTAAATCACTCATTCACAGCTGATGGGGCGTGATAACATCAGCTATCGATTAGGAGATGGAGAAAAAAATGTGGAGAGGGGAGAGAGTGACTAAGATAGAGTGAAAGAGGAGAGGGGAGGGAGGAATGAGGGGCTGCTGTCTAAGCACTTCAGACGATTGATCAGGTCTGTGAATGTGGCCCTTGCTCTCAGCTCCAGACCAATTTACTCAGCCTACCAAAATCCGCCATACTCACTTCCATTGCAGCCTAGAAGGACTTCTTTAAATCTAAATGCAAATCGGTTTTACGGCAATTAAACAACCTGCTGTTTAACATCTTAACTTGGAAATAAAGCAGTACTTAATGGGAAGCCTTGATCAGTGGTATTCCAACTACATAGCACTGCTGTCTTCAGAGATCTGCTGGGGATAATATTTAAAATATTTTAATAATAAATAGACTTTTTGATATAATATGTTATTTGTTTCAAGTATATTTAATGTGGAAAAATTCGTTTTTGTTCTCTTATTTTATGTGGACAGAATACAAATGTTTGTGAACATCATACTATCAATCATAATAGAAATCTGGTGATAAGTGACCAAAGAAGTTTGTTTGAGGTTGTTCCTCATGTTTTCAAAGTAGGCAGTTTAGATTTTTTTCTGTTCCCTTCTTTAAAATGGGGGCGCACAAATGACGCAGCAGTAAAACATGCTAACCTTAGCTCTGCGGACAGTAATTGGCTTGTCCGTGGAAAGGATGGCCAAAGAGATTCCTCATAGCTGCAATAACAACCTCTGCTGGCTGGTTGATAGTGCCTGTATATATGATCTTAATATGATCTCCTCCTGGTCCAGGTGAAAAGGGGCGTTCAGGTAGTGCATGTGTTGGAGGGAACGTGTGTTAGTTATGGCTTTCCTCAGTTAGTTGTTTGTTTGTTTATTAGAATTTTAACGTCATGTTTTACACCTTGGTTACAGTTATAACAGAAACGGTAGTTACTCATTACACAAGATCAGTTCACAAGTTAATATCATACACAGTCGTGGAGGATTTTGTATCTCCAATTCACCTCACTTGCATGTCTTTGGACTGTGGGAGGAAACCGGAGCTCCTGGAGGAAATCCACGCAGACACGGGGAGAACGTGCACACAGAAAGGACTCGTACTAAACCCAGGACCTTCTTGCTGTGAGGCGACAGTGCTACCCACTGAGCCACCGTGCCACCCCCCCCCCCCCCCCCCCCCCAATCCTCAGTTAGAAGTGGATGTCTGAGGCAGTGGAGGTGAAATATGATCGGGTATTTCGATATGACTACATTGGAAAGAACAAGGGGGGGGGCATAAAAACATTACGTTTTCTGCCGTTAAGAAGACTGCTTGAGCTAATTTAAATTTTCATGATAGATACAGAAGTTATACAGCTAGAAGCCACACTAATATTGTATATCACATAAATAATATTATATATTAAAATTGGATATCTTTGTCTTAACATTAGATCCCCAGGCCATGCAGCTGCTGAGACTATAGTTATAATGTAATAGTAAGGGAATGGCCATATTTAATAAAATGAAATGAACAAACATAGAATTACATTTTGAGAAGAGTAGGAGGATAGTGATCTAAAAATTTATGTAGTTTAAGACTATTTTACACGTATATAAATATATACATACATAATATCCAATGATATATAAAGTATAATTAAAGGTCTATAATATGTATAAAGTTTTGTTTCCAGATGTAGCAGTTGCCAGGTGCAATAAACAATTACTACAAGAGCAACATATTTATTATATATTGTGTTTATAGTAAGTGGCACAACCCAATAGGTACCAACTCTATGATCTGCATAACTGTACAATGTCTACCACTACTAATACAGGACACAATCTTACTTCATAACGTCAAACTTCAGTAAAACACAAACAAAACACACAGAAGAGCACAAGCAGTCACGTTACAGCAAATTGCACGTTGAAAAACAGTAAACAAAAAGAAATCAGATCAAGCAGTTAGGCTGACTGGGTGTCAGGACTAAAGTTTAAAATCAAAGAAAATGCCATGCCTTTTGCATTAATTAAAAGTCTGTCTTATTATATCTACTTTATTGATGATACTACTGCGTATTATTCATTAACTGTCGTATGTGCCAAATTAAATGATGCACTTAGTATAAAGTGTCAAAGACATTCGGTGCCACAGAACTCTGAAACTGCCTTTATAGCAGAATTGCATCAGTCCTGGCTCCCATTGATCTGATCCTGGGCTCCACGTTGACTTTTTCTGATCAATGCCCTGAGAGTAAAAAGACAGGAGAAAAAAACAGCCCATCAATGACTGACATCAATGATGTAGAACAGTGGTGACCCCGGCATCACCTGCCTGTGCTGACCTGAAGCAACACACATAGTCACTCCCGGCCAAGGACGAACGGAGGACTTGGCAGTACTGAGTGCTGCAGCAGGTGCAGGCTCTTGTCTGGGCCTGCTGGGACTATAGAGCAAGAACCGTAGGGTGCTTCCTGTTTCCCTACACGGTCGGCTTCAGATCAAAGCTTAGGAGACACAGACTTAGAAACACAGAGACTGATTTCGAAATTCTCCACCAGAGATCTCTAATACCGATACATGGATATTTTTTTCAACGTATCAAAATGTATTGGTGTTGCTAGACTATGCTAAAATGACAAGGCGAGTGCGGCTTAAAAGTGCCATTTTGTCCATACTCCATTGATTCTGGAGTAAATATATATGAGATTGGTACGAGCATTCATACGGAAGGCTGGTTGGAAGCATTTTATTCTGAAACCCATCTGCTCCCTGAGCTTGAGCAACAAGAGATAGATTTTGTGATGGATTAGGTGTTTTTTTTCTGGAATGCTGATGACAGCCTGTGTAGCTAAGCACTCAAAAACGGACATCTACTTCAGACAGGCCTCCAGCACTGATCATCCACCAATAAAAGTCTTCCACGGAGAGAAGAGTTGTGAGTTGCTGTCACACAGTATGTATTAAAGTAGCTTCACTAGCTCTTAACACTGTAAGTTCTAGGATCTGCCACAGTGCAGGAATGTACACTATGTGGCCAAAAGTATTTGGACACCTGACCATGAGCTTGTTGGACATCCCATTTCAAAAACAAATGGTATTAAAACAGATTGACATCTATGTGATCTTTTTAGCTATAAAACAGCTACTCTTTTGAGAAGAACAAAAGAACATTTGTATGGCTGGGCACTGATGTTGGTCAAGAAAGCCTCAACTGATGTTCTAGTTCATTCCAAAGCTGTTCAGTGGGACTGAGGTCAGGGCTCATTGCAGGCCACTGGAGTTTCTTTGAACCAAGCTTTTCTCCATGTCTTTATAGACCTTGCTTTGTACACATAGGCACACTCATGCTGGAACAGGAAAGTGACTTCCTTAAACTGTTGCTGCATAGTTGGAAGCATATAATTTCCTTTATATAACTGATTTATTACATGTTAGCAATTGTGGCTAAAACACATGAATTTAAAAACCAGAAGGAGTGTCCCTCCCTCCTTCCATTTATTCTATACCACCAGCTGGTTGTCTATTTAAAACATAATGGTATGTTTAAATGCTGCAATGTATACATTTAATTTGTTGAAATTAAAGCAGCATTAATTACTAGGCAGACATAGCTCAGATTAAGTTAAGGTTTTTGGACCTATAAATCCAGATTAGCACAACCGTATCCATACAGTACTAGTAAATACGGACTAACTTGGCATTCAGTACCACCAGACGACCATAAACCGGTGATGTATAAGATATACTTTATTTGTCATATATACATATACAGATGTACAGTACAATTAAATTCTTTCTTTGCATATCCCAGCTTGTTTGGAAGCTGAGGTCAGAGCGCAGGGTCAGCCATCGTACGGCGCCCCTGGAGCAGACAGCGTTAAGGGCCTTGCTCAAGGACCCAACAGTGGCTGCATAGCAGAGCCTGGATTTGAACCCCCAATCTTCCTATTGATAGCTCAATCCACTAGGCTACCACTGTCACTGTATTATACATTTACTGTTACAAAATTTTATTCTATCTGTTTTGGGTAATTCCAGCAAGGAGATCATCCAAAGTTAACACAATGTGAGTTTTGTTTACACTTAGGAAAGTGAAGACCCATTTTAACAGCACTAATAACCTGCTAATCTGCCACTAAATAAGATGTCAGAATAAGATATGTCTCTTTCTGCTCTATTATTTACTTACATTCACATTTAAAATCTAAAAATGCTTTATATCGATATTCTTATCGCTTCAGTGCCGCTTAGCATGCATATGAACTGCTTTGACACTTGGTTTTTACCACTTGCCTCTGCACTAAAAGTTCAATCTGATTGAACTTTAACCCAGTTTGCTGCTGACCTTTTCAATTCACTGCCAACAAAATTATTTGTTTATATGATGTAGTCAAATGCAAAGCACAGACATGGCTGAGAGAAACCGATTCTCAGTGTTCTCAGTACAAAACCCTGAACTGTTGGATTAAGCATAACCTGAAAGGTGAAATAGGGAGACCGGGTTTGTATTTTAGATACTGACCCCATGTTTACTGATCCTGAAATGCCTGGTTTGGCTTTATAGATTTCTAATAAGATTTAATGTGCCCTTTGATTGAACCAATAAACATTTGACAAGCCGTTTATTTTTATCTTCTGACCACATGACCAAATGACCACAGTTTCAGAGCTTCCTTTTTTAAACCAAAATACGTTTCATATAAAACGGCATTTGAATAAATGATCAATACTACCAGTAATATATAAGCTTGCTGCTCAGTGGCACAGCCAGCAGAAAACCGTTTTGCCACATATTATATGAAAGACTTAAATGCTGCGGTAAGCGTCAATATGCACCCGGTCTCGTGGTGAACGAAGCGCAAAATGCTCATCGTGTGAATGTAGCCGCAGGGTTCCAACGCATAAATGATCCATTATCAAAAATATCTGCACAGTTAATAACATTTCAGTAATGCACAAACCGTAAACATAGAGATGTAGAAAAGGTGATAGGGTCAGATGAATTACTTTTTCTATATTCTCGACAAATAAGTGAGCGGATGTGTGGTATACACCAAGAAAAAAGTACAGGCCTAAGTGCTTGACCTTAAGGTTGAATTGGTGTCTCTGTTAGTGTGTTAATGGTTTTTAAAGATCTCAAATTGCTTTTTTTCCACTAGTTATAACTTTTAGTTGTGTAAATCCTATGCCACCAATCCTATACTCTCTATGCCACCGAAGGAGGATGGAGGTCCCTGCTGAGTCTGGTTCCTCTTAAGGTTTCTTCCTATAATTTTAAGGGAGTTTTTCCTTGCCACTGTCGCCCTTGGCTTGCTCAGTAGGGGTTTTTAGTCTGTTGGTCCTGGATGATGTAAAGCTGCTTTGAGACAATGTCTATTGTAAAAAGAGCTACACAAATAAATGTGACTTGACTTTTGCTGATATGGTTTGGGTCCGCCTGTGTGTTTTCACACAAACCACTGATTTCACTACTCATCTAATGAAAGCATGTGCATGGTTGGTATAAAAACATGCAACCACTGTGTCTCTTCTGATGGAAGTTGTCTCAGAATGACAATGACTCCATCCACAGGGCATAATTGGGGACTGAATGGTTTGATAAATATAAAATATGTAAATATGGTAAGTCAGCAGATCTCAGTTGAATACAAGTGGGTGACTTTAGACTGAAATTTTAAATGTTGCAGTGGTAGCTCAGTGGCTAAGATAGTGGGACAGTGGTAGCCTAGTGGGTAGAGCTTTGGGCTCTCAACTTAAAGACTGAGAGTTCGATCCCAGCTCTGCCATGCAGCCACTGTTAGGCCCTTGATTAAGGCTCTCAACCCTATCTGCTCCACTGTACAATGGCTGACCCTGCGCTTTTCCAAACAAGCTGGGATATGCAAAGAAATAATGTTGTTGTACTGTACATCTGTATATGTATATATGACAAATAAAGGCATTCTATTCTATTCTATTGGTCAGAAGGTCATTGGTTCAAGCCCCACCACTGCCAAGTTGCCACTGTTAGGCACCTGAGCAAGGCCCCTAATCCTGAACTACTTGCACAGTGTTTGATCACAATTGTACATCAACGTATTTTAGTAGAATGGTGTTTCTTGAAGAATTCTGGGTCAAGGTGCATTAAAGATGTTCTGTTGCCCAACACCTTATCCATACGCTTCATATCAAGGACAGAGAGATTAAAAACAGGCAGTATTTTGGAAAAAGTCCTTCTTTAAATAAAACAAGTGCAAACATTAATTGCTCATTCATTCTGCAGGAGCAAACACAGTTTTAAGCTCTGGCTAAAAATCTGCACCTCCTTTGTAAGCAGAAACACTCAGGTACCCTTGAATATAGGCAGGTTATCAGAAGAAAAAGCTCAGTCGGCTGGTTTCCCTAAATTAAACTTAAAAAAAAAATGCAGAGAGGGAGGCAGGCAAGACTGTACAAAGATTTGTATTCAGAACGGAAGCCTACATGCAGCAGTTTTATGGAAACCCCTGGTTTAGCGTAAAGAGAAGCATGCTTTATTTATGAAACTGAAACTAAGCTGCTTTATCAACACGCCTGTTTATCCAGCTCATCTAAGTGCTAGAGATGAGCAAAACATGGCAAAGAGGCCGAGCAGCCTCTGTTTCTCTCCTTCTGGCTGTGTAGGGTGTATTTGATGATTAACCAGCAGGCAGGCTGACACAGTGGAGGTGGCTGGCCTCTAGTGGGAGACACTCTGAAGCAGAGCTTTCCAAGCGAGCCGTCCTCAGAGCCGCACTCCTACATCTTTTCTGTTTATATCTCACTGGGATGGAGCTTTAAAAAAAGCCGCTAAAAATGCTGTTTCACAGACACAAGTGGTTCACAGCTGTTTGTTTGTCTTTGATTTCAATCATTTTGTCTAATTTGACAAGCTGGTAACAGATTGGAACAGATTTTTGAAGGTGTTTTTACATTTGTTCTGACCAGACCCAGAGTACAATGCATTTAAGCTTGTGTGAAGGATTTTTAAAATATAATATATTTTTCTTTAGGGACTAGGTAGTGCTGGTCTGCCTGAAAATGAGGGTCTGGTTTTTATTTCAAAGGCTTTCAGTGTGGAATTGGCCTCTGGTCCAACAGAATGAGGCAAAGTAGAAGGAAAAAAAAAACCACTTCCATCTGAGTGCATCTTAGAGTAGCTTGGCTACTAGTAGACTGAGCTTGGATAGGCCATGAACTTATGACGTCCATCAACCCAGAACACAAGTACTAAACATGCGTTGATAAATGAAAATCCATCTATCAATCCATCCATCCATCCATCCATCCATCCATCCATCCATCCATCCATCCATCCATCCATCCATCCATCCATCCATCCATCTATCTATCTATCTATCTATCTATCTATCTATCTATCTATCGGTAATCTGTCTGTCTATCTATGTGTATTGCATGATTAAGTCAAATTATATTTATGTGTACAGCGCATTTTACAGTGGACATTGTCTCACAGCAACTTTACAGCATCCAGGACCAACAGACCAAAAACCCCTGTTGAGCAAGCCGAGGACGACAATGGCAAGGAAAAACTCCCTTAAAATTACAGGAGGAAACCTTAAGAGGAACCAGACTCAGCAGGGACCCATCATTCCTGGGTGCCTTGGAGAATAACTTGAATGAATACACAACAGTTACAGAAACCATACATACACAACATTTATTGAAACTAAAAGTTATAACTAGCAAAAAAAAATAAACAACAAATTGGAGTTTTTAATTATTCAGTCCAGGCGGTAATAAAGTACATAGTGAATTCTGAACATTTTCAGTGCAAAAGTACTAAGTACTAATACTATTACATAACATACTGTTTAGTACAATAGTATGTTGTTTGCACAGCTGTATCTGCTTTAACATGTTCAGATTAATCTCACCAGTCAAACAGCAGAGAAGCTCCAACCATACAACTGGTAACATAAAGTAGCTACAAGTGTGATAACACAGCAAGTGTGTGAGTACCCATTGCCAGGTGTGACTTTAATGAACAGATGCCCACAGTTATACAGACTTACCACTGCTTTTATACCACTTAATTCATGGGCTGTGTGATGTTTCCCTTTCTGACTATCACAGTCACAGGGCATCAGCCTGAGCCCAGATTACGACTTAGTATGTTTAACTTACTACATGTGTTATCTAAATGCATCACTCAAGTCACGTCTTGGCGGGCGCTCAGGTGGCACAGCGGTAAAACACGCTAGCACACCAGAGCTGACATTTCGAACTCGTCAGTTTGAAACTCGGCTCTGCCATCCGGCTGGACTGGGCGCCTACATGAACAACGATTGGCTGTTGTTCAAACAGGGTGGGAGCCGGATAGGGACCTCATAACTGAGGCAATTAAGACCTCTGCTGGCTGATTGATTAAGCTAGAGTCAGATTTGCAAACTTGAACTTGTGGTTTAATAATTGTGCATTTGCAGGCATTAGAAATGCAATTCAGCTATTTTAGTAATAATAAATAAAGCCTATTGTAGATACATTAACAATTTGTAAGCTAGGGCAGATGTAGCCTAGTGGTTAAGGTACTGGACCAGTAATCAGAAGGTTGCCGGTTCAAGCCCCACAACTGCCAGGTTGCCACTGTTGAGCCCTTGAGCAAGGCCCTTAACCCTCAATTGCTTAGATTGTATACTGTCACAACTGTAAGTCGCTTTGGATAAAAGCATCCGCTAAATGCCGAAAATGTAAATGTAATGTAAATGTAAGCTATTTGCCTCCCTTGACAGACTGATTCAGTTTCTAGCAAGCTACTATGAATGAGGACTGTTTAACAGAACTACATATGGTAACGCAACATGAATTATTTATGTGAACACAAATGTTCATATCCTTTTTCTATTTCCTCTATATTTCCATTCTTTTTTCTATTTTAGACAATTCCAATTCCCGATTTTGAATCCCCTGCTGCTTGCACAACCCCAGATCTGATCAAGAAGAGCTGGATCACCAAATGCTCCTTACTTCATGTGTCCAATCTGCAGTTGCATTTTACTACCTTTACTACATTTGCACATGAAGAGCCACGCTAGACTCCATGTGACCCTTGGGACGAGGCACCTGGAAGAAACCCTGTCCGACCATCCCTCCCCTAAACACAGCCAACTGTGTTTGTGTGGATGCCCAGCCAGATCAGTGACTGGGACTCGAACTCTCTGCAGTGGTGTGCTAGCATATTAGACTGCAGCCTTACCCAAAGAACCTAAATCCCCCCCCTTGCCCCACCCCAATTGCTCAGGCTTAATGTTCTGTGCTAGTTTACTTTTATCTGCTGCTATACAACCACCATAAAATCCACCAGCTGGCTCAAAGGAATAAGAGCAGCACCTTCCCATGAGTAAAATTAGAGTTCCTTCAGCACATGTGCATTTTAACAATGAGTTAGGAAGTCAGTAAAGTTAGTGAGCTCTTTAATTCTACCCCCCCCCCACACACACACACACACACGCCGATCAGCTCAGCAATCCTGCAACAACTGCTCCTTCACAATAACATCACCAGGACATTGTTAAATAAGCTTAATCTATTACTACCTTTAATATTAAAGTTCAGCAAAACATTTAAGATGCACACGAGTCAGGAACTGGTCCTTAGTGAGGTCTCTAAGAAGGAAAGTAGGAAATGTCTAAGGCCACAGCAGGAAAATTGATGTTGACCCCTAACTATACTCACTCACTCATTTCTCTCACTCTCTCTCCGGAAGAAGACAGAGCGGCCGGTCGGACCGAAGCTGTCAGCTCTCTCTCCTGTAACAAGTGCGGCCGTCACAGAGAACTTGGCAGAAGGGATGGATGGAAGCACGCCGAGGGTTTATGGGAGATGACAGCTCCTGCTAAATAAAAGCACACGCGAGCGCAGACAGTAGATGGGAAGAGGACACAAGGGTCCCGCTCTGCTCGGCTTAATGCGGACAAAGCCAACCCGAGCAGAACCTACAGGAACTATCATGACTAATCCTGGTGCTGAAGGAACAGCTACATCAGACAGGCCAGAAAAGTGGCACCGTTCCTCAGTCCTAATTTGGGACTATTTTATCTAAATGTATACATTTTACAGAAATGTACACAATGCATTAAATATTGTTCACAGAGCTGATTTTATTTCAACACTTCAGTCTAGTGTATTCATGACTGTTTTGCCAGGTAAATACCTACTTTAAATATCTATTTTATGATTGCTAGTTTATAATGTATTTGTCAATAAGTTTGTTAAATAAGTTGCCAGGAAGATGAACAGCTTCAAGGTGTTATATATGTAGTAAAAGGTTGGTCTAAACAAGAAGTAATATAAATGTAAATACTGAATATAAATAATAATAATAATAATAATAATAATAATAATAATAATAATAATAATAATAATAACCACACAGCCATCAGTGCCACTCCAGCCACCTTTCCAACATCAAATGTGACATAAATTATTTACAGCAATACAGATATATATATATATATATATATATATATATATATATATATATATATATATATATATATATATATATATACCTATCAGGCATAACATTATGACCATTTTCCTAATATTGTGTTGTTCCCCCCTTTGATGCCAAAACAGCCCTGCAACTGTGACGCACTTTGTATTCTGACCCCTTTCTATCAGAACCAAAACTAACTTCTTCAGCAATTTGAGCTACGGTACCTCGTCTGTTGGATCGGTCCACACAGGCCAGCCTTCGCTCCCCATGTGCATCATTGAGCATTGGCCGCCCATGACCCTGTCGCCGGTTTACCACTGTTCCTTCCTTGGACCACTTTTGATAGATACTGACCACTGCAGACCGGGAACACCCCACAAGAGCTGCAGTTTTGGAGATGCTTTCACCCAGTCATCTAGCCATCACAATTGGGCCCTTGTTAAACCCATTTTTTCTGCTTCTAACACATCAACTTTAGGGATAAAATGTTCACTTGCTGCCTAATATATCCCATCCATTAACAGGTGCCGTGATGAAGAGATAATCAGTGTTGTTCACCTCATCAATCATAATGTTATGCCTAGTCAGAGTATATATATACAGGTCCTTCTCAAAAAATTAGCATATTGTGATAAAGTTCATTATTTTCCATAATGTAATGATAAAAATTAAACTTTCATATATTTTAGATTCATTGCACACCAACTGAAATATTTCAGGTCTTTTATTGTTTTAATACTGATGATTTTGGCATACAGCTCATGAAAACCCAAAATTCCTATCTCAAAAAATTAGCATATCATGAAAAGGTTCTCTAAACGAGCTATTAACCTAATCATCTGAATCAACGAATTAACTCTAAACACCTGCAAAAGATTCCTGAGGCTTTTAAAAACTCCCAGCCTGGTTCATTACTCAAAACTGCAATCATGGGTAAGACTGCCGACCTGACTGCTGTCCAGAAGGCCATCATTGACACCCTCAAGCAAGAGGGTAAGACACAGAAAGAAATTTCTGAACGAATAGGCTGTTCCCAGAGTGCTGTATCAAGGCACCTCAGTGGGAAGTCTGTGGGAAGGAAAAAGTGTGGCAGAAAACGCTGCACAACGAGAAGAGGTGACCGGACCCTGAGGAAGATTGTGGAGAAGGGCCGATTCCAGACCTTGGGGGACCTGCGGAAGCAGTGGACTGAGTCTGGAGTAGAAACATCCAGAGCCACCGTGCACAGGCGTGTGCAGGAAATGGGCTACAGGTGCCGCATTCCCCAGGTCAAGCCACTTTTGAACCAGCAACAGCGGCAGAAGCGCCTGACCTGGGCTACAGAGAAGCAGCACTGGACTGTTGCTCAGTGATCCAAAGTACTGTTTTCGGAAATCAAGGTGCCAGAGTCTGGAGGAAGACTGGGGAGAAGGAAATGCCAAAATGCCTGAAGTCCAGTGTCAAGTACCCACAGTCAGTGATGGTCTGGGGTGCCATGTCAGCTGCTGGTGTTGGTTCACTGTGTTTTATCATGGGCAGGGTCAATGCAGCTAGCTATCAGGAGATTTTGGAGCACTTCATGCTTCCATCTGCTGAAAAGCTTTATGGAGATGAAGATTTCATTTTTCAGCACGACCTGGCACCTGCTCACAGTGCCAAAACCACTGGTGAATGGTTTACTGACCATGGTATTACTGTGCTCAATTGGCCTGCCAACTCTCCTGACCTGAACCCCATAGAGAATCTGTGGGATATTGTGAAGAGAAAGTTGAGAGACACAAGACCCAACACTCTGGATGAGCTTAAGGCCGCTATCGAAGCATCCTGGGCCTCCATAACACCTCAGCAGTGCCACAGGCTGATTGCCTCCATGCCACGCCGCATTGAAGCAGTCATTTCTGCAAAAGGATTCCCGACCAAGTATTGAGTGCATAACTGAACATAATTATTTGAAGGTTGACTTTTTTTGTATTAAAAACACTTTTCTTTTATTGGTCGGATGAAATATGCTAATTTTTTGAGATTTTTTGGGTTTTCA